>NC_041741.1:50382346-52889406 GCF_004115215.2 Ornithorhynchus anatinus
GATGTTCTGATGTTTTCCTGTCCTCACCCCAGCACTCAGTTCAGTGCCCTACACACATTAAGCGCTCACTAAATACGCCGGATTGCTCGACTGATGATCCCATGAGAAAACTGCCGCGAAAGGGCTTTGGAAAAATCAAAAATGCTCAACAAATTCAATCTGTCACTATTGACTCTCTTCATCGCCTGTGTGTCTCTCTGCCTCATCAAACATCTCTAACCTAGAGTCGCCCCGAATCTACATAAACACGAATCAATCGATGAATCTTTTTTTAATGGTATTTGTTAAGTGCTTACTATGTGTCAAACACTGTTCTAAGCGCTGGGGTAAGTACGAGTTAATTAAGTTGGCCACCACCCCTGTCCTGCATGGGGCTCCCAGTTGAAGCAGGAGGGAGAACTGAGACCCAGAGAGGTTAAATGACCTGCCCAAGGTCACGCAGCAAGCCCCTGGAGGAGGCCGGATTAGAACCTGGGTCCTCTGCCTTCCGAGCCCGGGCTCTCTTGATTCTCTTGACTGAACGCTTACTGTGTGCAGAGCACTGTACTAAGCGCTCGGGAGAGAACCACACAACAATACAACAGACTCCTTCCCTTCCCACCTCTAGCTTACTCATTCAGGAAAGAGGGGAGGAAAGCAAAGAGACGACAGAACGATGAGGGTGCCTTACAGAAACAGAACACAGACGACAAACTCGCAGACGGGAAGGGAGAGGTGAACGGAAATTTAAATTCTTCTCCACCCAGAAACAACGGATTCACAACCCTGAGTTCAAGATTCCTACAGGCAGCGTCGACTCTGACTGAAAGGCAACTGATCCGTTCGCATTCCCGTTAATAAGCGTGTGATAATGAAGTGCTTTCACAGATGCTTCTGAATTAATTTTCCCCATCGCTGGAAACCTAGGTGAGTCGATGGCCGACATGGAGGGTGTGTGCCCGACCCAATTAACAACCACTCCCCTCCGCTCTAATTCCTTCTACTGTTCAGCGCCGGAGCTCACGGGGCCCCGTTTTACAACTCTTCTCTAGAGAGGAATGAGCAGCCGTGTATGATCCAGCGCTTACTAACATGCCAAGTCCGGGGGTAGAAAGGAGATCACGTCCTGCCTCTGGCCTGGAACGCCCTCCCTCCTCAAATCTGACAGACAGTGACTCTCCCCCAGATCGAAACCTTATTGAAGGCCCATCTCCTCCAAGAGGCCTTCCCTGACTTAGCCCTCCTCTCCTCTTCTCCCTCTTTCTTCGGCGTTGTCCGGACTGGCTCCCTTTATTCATCCCCCTCTCCCAGCCCCACAACACTTATGTCCATTATCTATTTATTTATTTCTATTAATGTCCGTCTCCCCCACCCTCCCCACCCTCTAGACTGTGTGACTGTGAGCAAGTCACTTAACTTCTCTGTGCCTCAGTTCCCTCATCTGTAAAATGGGGGTTAAGACTGTGAGCCCCACGTGGGACAACCTGATTCCCCTGTGTCTACCCCAGCGCTTAGAACGGTGCTCTGCACATAGCAAGCGCTTAACAAATACCAACATTATTATTATTATTAGATTGTAAGCTCTAGAGGGCAGGGTATGATGATGGCATTTCTTAAGCCCTTACTATATGCCAAGCACTGTTCTAAGCTTTGGGGTAGATACAAGATCATCAGGTTGTCCCACGTGGGGCTCACAGTCTTCATCCCCCTTTTCCAGATGAGGTCACTGAGGCACAGAGAAGTTAAGTGACTCGCCCAAAGTCACACAGCTGATAAGTGGCGGAGCTGGGATTAGAACCCACGACCTGTGACTCCCAAACCCATGCTCTTTCCACTAAGCCATGCTGCTCCCCTACGGTCCTCTCCCAAGCGCTTAGTACAGGGCTCTGCATACAGTAAGCGCTCAATAAATACGACTGAAGGAATGAACGAGATCGTCAGGTCAGACCCTGACCCTGTCCCGCATGGGGCTCACGCCCAAGGTAGGAAGGAGAACAGGTACTGAGTCCCCGCTTGACAGATAAGGGGACTGCGGGGCAGAGAAGTTAAATGACTTGCCCGAGGTGACACAGCAGTTAAGTGGCAGAGGCGGGATTAGAACCCAGATCCTCCGCCTCCCAGGCCCTGGCTCTTCCCGCTAGGCAACGCTAAGCGATTCCTGCTCGGTCCTCCAGGGCCCTGCACATTCTGGGAACCCCAGCTCTGTGCCGTTTCGGCCTCGTAGCCGATCTCCCCTCTCGGGGCCAACGGATTTTCGGCGGAGCGGAGACTGTGCGGATATCATCCGTCAAACGGCCCCAGAGCGGAGCGGAGACCGAGATTGGATTTTCGGGGCAATAGAGGTCTTTGTATCCCTTCTGATTACACAGCTCTCAGAATAAACAAATGAAAGAAGGGAATTTATCTTAACCGCATTATTGCTGCGGCAGAAACTGCAGAGAGAAGTAATATTTTCTTGGGGACCACAAAGCACTGTCATGCCGAATGAGGTAATCTTGGATTTACCGCCTTGGTCTGCACCCCTAGAAGGCCCCCTCGGTCACCTCAAAGTGGCTCCATTTATTCCGTCCCTGTCTCGGGAAACTTTGCGGCCTGGCAAAATTAAGGGCGACGCACAGAAATGACGACGACGTTAATAATAATGACACTGGTATTCGTAAGGCGCTTACTGTGAGCCAGGCACCGTACTAAGCACCGGGGTGGAGACGAGCAAATCGGGTTGGACACGGTCCCTGTCCCACATGGGGCTCGCGCTCTTCATCCCCATTTTACAGATGAGGTAACTGAGGCGCAGAGAAGTGACCTACCCATGGTCACCCAGCGGACGCAGAATTAGAACCCGTGACCTTCTGACTCCCGGGCCCGGGCTGTGCCTCAGTTCCTTCAACTGTAAAATGGGGATTAACTGTGAGCCTCACAGGGGACAAGCCGATTACCCTGTATCTACCCCCGTGCTTAGTACAGTGCTCTGCACATAGTAAGTGCTTAACGAATACCAACATTATTATTATTATTATTATTAACCAGTAAGGAGAACCCGATGATCTTTAACGTAGAACGTTTTAGGTTCAAATCCTTGGGGTCCAAACTCTTCCGCTGCCCCTTGGCATCCGAACGGACTGATCCGTCTCGGGTTCTGGGTCTTGGTGTGTGGGGCATATCTGCAGGGAGGGATTATTTTCATTTTCAAAGAGGACGCGTCCGCTGCTGATGGCGCGGTCCTGCGCAGGCCTCCTCGGCTGACTCTCCAGCCTGACGATCGCTGCCTACGCTGATTTCTCCATTTGTGACAACACCGATCCGCAATCGACAGAACTGGCTGCCCTTTGGGTGTAGAACTTACAGTCTGTGGCCTAGTGAGAAGCAGGGTGGCTCAGTGGAAAGAGCCCGGGCTCGGGAGTCAGGGGTCATGGGTTCGAATCCCGGCTCCGCCGCCTGTCAGCTGTGTGACTGTGGGCAAGTCACTTCACTGGGCCTCAGTTACCTCAGCTGTAAAAATGGGGATTAAAAAATGCGAGCCCCACTTGGGACAATCTGATTACCCTGTATCTATCCCAGCACTTAGAACAGTGCTCGGCACATAGCAAGCGCTTAACAAACGCCATAATTTTATAAAAGTGCACCGCGATCCAGAGGCGGGAGGCCTGGTGCTCGAATCTATCATTTGAAGGTATTGAGCGCTGGCTGTGCGCAGAGCATTGGGCTAAGCGCTTAGGAAAGGCCGATATAACAGGGTTAGTAGGCACATTCCCTACCCACAGAGAGTTAATTCATTCATTCAATTCATTCAATAGTATTTATTGAGCGTTTACTATGTGCAGAGCACTGTACTAAGCGCTTGGAATGGCCAAATCGGTAACAGATAGAGACGGTCCCTGCCCTTTGACGGGCTTACGGTCTAATCGGGGGAGACGGACAGATAAGAACGATAGCAATAAATAGAATAAATAGAATAGAATAAATAGAATCAAGTTTAGAGTCTACGGGGGGGAATCTGCAGTGATCCTCCCCGTAGCCATTTTCTAGTTCTGCTCTCGGAACAGACCTCTCCAACCCACAATCCAAGCCTTTCCCAGAAGCCCGAGAAGGAAATTGCAGAAGGCCAATCCACGATTCCCTCAAGGGCCCAGAACGATACTTCAGACGCCCTTTAGCTGTTCTTCCTCTGAAGGGATTGACAGCACTGGTGTTTTGCTAAATTGCTAAACGGCTCAAGACAGTTAGAATCCAGGCAAGGGCAAACACATTGGGTTGAACATTTTTTGACCACAATCGACCTCCCAAATCAAAGAGGATTACCTCGGAAGTCCCCGAGAGCGTGAACTTTCCCGGCAGGCACAGCGGGAGAGAAGGATGCGCAGAAGCAGCGTGGCCCAGTGGACCGAACCCGGCCCTGGGAGGCTGAAGGTTGTGGGTTCTAATCCCGGCTCCACCGCTTGTCCGCTGGGAGACCTGAGGCCAGTCAACTTCTCCGGGTTTAAGTTAGCTCATCCATAAAATGGGAATGAGACTGTGAGCCCCAGGTGGGACGGGGACTGGTTCCAACCTGATTAGCTTGTAGCTACCCCAGTGCTTAGTACAGTGCCTGGCACATAGTAAGCGCTTAACGAATACCATTTAAAAAAAAAAACGGGAGCCTTAAGAGGAACAGAGAAAGGGACCGATAATTGTCTAATACAGAGAAGCAGCGTGGCTTAGTGGAAAGAGCCCGGGCTTGGGAGTCAGAGGTCGTGGGTTCTAATCCCAGCTCTGCCACTTGTCAGCTGTGTGACTTTGGGCAAGTCACTTCACTTCCCCGTGCCTCAGTTAAAACGGGGATTAAGACTGTGAGACCCATTTGGGACAACCTGATAAACTTGTATCTACCCCAGCGCTTAGATCAGTCCTTGGCACATAGTAAGCACTTAGCAAATACCATCATCATCATTATTATTACTATAATTATTATTATTCATACACCCCAAAGCCACCCAGAAAATGCACTGGTTGCATTTAGCACTTAGGACAGTGCTCTGCACACAATAAGCACTCAATAAATACGATTAAATGAATTAGTAAACACGATTCCTGCCCTCAAGGAGCTCCAGTCGACTGTGAGCAGAGCACTGTACTGAACACTTGAGAGAGTACAATAATAATGATGATGATGGTATTTGTTAAGCACTTACTATGTGCCAAGCAGTGGGGTAGACACAATACAAAAGTTAGTAGACATGATCCCTGTCCTCAAGGAGCTTATGGTCTTCTGTGAGCAGAGAACTGTACTGAGTGTTTGGGAGAATACAATACAATAGAGTTAGTAGAGCTGATCCCTCCCTTAGGGAGCTAGCAGTCTGCTGTGTGAAAGCACTTTTTTTTTGGTTAAGCGCTTATTATGTGACCAGCACTGTAATAAGCGCTGGGGTAGATACAAGGTAATCATGTTGGACACAGTCTATGTCTCACATGGGGCTCACAATCTTAAGCCCCATTTTGCAGATGAGGCAACTGAGGCCCAGAGAAGTGAAGTGACTTGCCTAAGAGCACACAGTAGACAAGAGGCAAAGCAAGGGATTAGAACCCAGGGCCATCTGACTCCCGGTCCAGGTTCTAGCCCCAAGGCCGCGCTGCTTGTATATTTGAGAGACTACAATATTGCAGATAGGATATTGCCCTGAAGAAGCACAGAACAAGGTAAGCAGGGCTCAAAATAATTATGGAAGCAAAGCATTTGTGGCGGAAAGAGTTCTAGTGTCCTAAATTGGTCACCCAATTCCATAAGGAGAAACAAAATCCCCCAATCCCCCTATTCTCCTAAAGGTAGGCACAGAAAGTTAATGGCTGAGAAATTCATGAAAGGAACACAAAAGGAAAAGAAAGGAAAGGAAAAGAAAGGAAGGGATGGGAAAGGGAAAGGGAAAGGGAAAGGGAAGGGAAGGGGAAAGGAAAAGGGAAGGGAAGGGAAAAGGGAAAGGGAAAGGAAAAGGGAAAAGGAAAAGGAAAAGGAAGGGAAGGAGTTAAGGTTCTTTGGAGATGTTCTGATAGCAGTCAACAGAGACACCGCACACACCTTTTCCTGAGACTATAAATATGTTTCATAACTATATCACTTACTTGCATGAATTAGCAAGTGCTTCAGCAGTACAGGATACAAAAGAAATGTTCGCCATTTTCAACTGACATCCAAGAAGGCAATTTTCCCCATCCCGATAGCGAGGGTGGGCTCGGACAGGAAGCTCCGATAGGATCGGGGCTGAGGCGGGTTCGGACTGAATCTCTTTCAGCTTCTAACTAACTGTATTCATTTGCTATTTACTGAGTGCTTACTGTGTGCAGAGCAACTGTAAGTGCCTGGGAAAGCAGCAGCCTGGTGTAGTGGCAAAAGCATGGGCCTGGGAGTCAAAGGACGTGGGTTCTGATCCTACAACTCCGCCGTTTGTCTCTGTGGGGCCTTGGGTAAATCACTTCTCCGTGCCTCGGTTGCCTCATCTGTAAAATGGGGATTAAGACCGTGAGCCCTATGTTGGGTATGGGCTGTTTCCAACCTGATGATCTTGTATTTATCCCAGGATTTAGTTCAGTGCCTGGCACGTGCTAAGTGCTTAACAAATACCTTAATAACAATAATAATAATAATTATTATGTCACTCCACTTCTCCGGGCCTCAGTTTTCTCAACTGTAAACTGGAGATTCAATCCCTGTTCTCCCTCCTACTTAGATGGTGAGCCCCATGTAGGACAGGGTCTGTGTCCGACCTAATTAACATGTACCCATCCCAGTGCACAGCGCAATATTTGACCCACAGTAAGCGCTTCTTCATGTCTGTCTCCCCCTCTAGACTTTCAGCTCGTTACGGGCAGGGAACGGATCTGCCAATTCTATTGTACTGCACTCACCCAAGCTCTTAGTACAGTGCTCCGCACACAGTGAGCGCTCAATAAATACGACTGAATGAATGCATACACGAACTATATTAAGACTTCCAAAAGAGAAGGAAATGCAAGGCCAGAAACATGCGACATTAGGAAAATGCAAGGAAAGTCTCCCAGTCTTGGAGGGGAATCTCATCCAATCTCACCGGAACACGAATCAATCGGGGGACTTGGGTGAGACTCCATTTTACCCTCCGAACGAAGTCATTTCCTTGCCTTTTTCACAGTAGTAGCTTGAGACAGATGGTTAGTAGGGCATGCAGAGGGGCACCAATAACTAGTCTCCCAGAAGGAGCTGAGGATGTGGGACAGTTCTCCGGTTGGCTTTTCCACTCCCGTAGGTTCATTCCCACCACCCGGAGAGACTGCGAGTGCAGCCGTTAATGACGGACAGCTAATTAACCCAGCGAGGCGGAAAGCACAACTCCCTCCGTAAAATGTACTGTGCGGCCTCTCCCAAATACGGGAACCTAGAACGGACCCTTCGACCCTCTCCAGAAAGGAATCCTTCGAGCCGGAGCATTGTAATAATAATAACTGATCATTAATAATAATAAATAATAATAATAATGGCATTTGGTAAGCGCTTACTATGTGCCAAGCACTGTTCTAAGAACTAGGGTAGATACAAGGTAATGAGGTTGTCCCATGTGGGGCTCACAGTCTTCATCCTCATTTTATATATATACATATATATATATATGGCGGTATTTGTTAAGCGCTTACTATGTGCAGAGCACTGTTCTAAGCGCTGGGGGGATACAGGATGATCAGGTTGTCCCACGTGAGGCTCACAGTTTTAATCCCCATTTTACAGATGAGGGAACTGAGGCCCAGAGAAGTGAAGTGACTTGCCCAAAGTCACCCAGCTGACAAGTGGCGGAGATGGGATTAGAACCCACAACCTCTGACTCCCAAGCCGGGCTCTTTCCACTAAGCCACGCTGCTTCTTATTTCAATCTTACTATGTGTCAAGCATTGCTCTGAGCGCTGAGGTAAATACGCGGTAATCAGGTTGGACACAGTCCCCGTCTCCATGGGGCTCACACTCTTAATCCCCATTTTCCAGATGAGGGAACTGAGGTCCAGGGAAGTGAAATGACTTGCTCAAGGTCACACAGCAGACAGGTGGCGGAGCCGGAACTTGGGGAACGCAGGTCGTCGGGCCCCAAGTGTGGGCGCGGCACGAACCCGGAGGACGGAGTACGGCGCTCGGACCTGGGGGAGCTGTGCTGGAAACACGCATCATGATTTTGCCGACACGCTCTGTCCGCCCAAATCCCCAATCTCCCGATCCCCCAAACCGGTGGCAAGATGCCTGTTTGGAGAATCGGGAGGTCCCGGTTCGGCCTGTTTTTAAATAGCATCAGTTAAGCGCTTACTATGCTCCAGGCACTGTACTGAGCGCTGGAGTAGATCTAAGCTGATCAGATTGGACACAGTCTACGTGCCGCATGTGGCTCACACTCTTAATTCCCATTTTACAGCTGACGTAACTGAGACATATAAAATAAAGTGACCTGCCAAAGTTCGCACAATAGAGAAGTGCTTAGCATAGTGCTCTGCACACAGTAAGCGATCAATAAATACGACCGAATGAATGAAAGTGGTGGAGCCGGAATTAGAACCCAAGTCTTCTGACTCGCAGGCCCGGGCTCTTTCCACCAGGCCACGCTGCTTCTCACGAGGTTACCGGCAAATGTGGCCAACCTGATTATCTTGTACCCAGCGCTGAGGGTACAGGTCCAAAAAAATTAAAAAGTTGAGTCCCAGAGAAGTGAACTGACCCACCCAAGGTCACACAGTGGACGAGCGGCAGAGGAGGGATTAGAAGTCGGGTCGTCTGCCTCCCGAACCCGGGCTCTATCCACTAGGCCACGCTGCTTCCAGAGTCACGTCCTCCGTGTCTGCTCTCCGCCCTGAAGGCTTGGGACGAGGGACCCTCCCTGCTACGCCTGGTGTGGACCCCACTAACTGGTCGGGATTTGGGGTGCAGGGTTGAAAAGCGATTTTCCATTCAGAGCAGTGCAGGACGGACCTGGGGGCTGGCTCATCTCCCAGACTGGAAGCTCCCTGTGGGCAGGGAATGTGTTCGTTTATTGCTGCATTAGTGCTCAGTACAGTGCTCTGCCCTCAATAAATCACTCGATAAATACAACTGAATGAATGGCTGATCAGACTGATAGTTGGTCTACCAACTCCACTGAATTATCTTCTCTCAAGCGCTCAGCACAGCGCTCCGCACGCAGGAAGCGCACGGTATACACCATCGGGTGATGCTTTTTGCCCCTCATCCCCTTCCCTGAAGTTGGGAGAGGTTGGAGGCGGGAGGAAGAGTGGAGGGGAGAGAGGGAGAGAGCAGAGAGAATCGGGGGGAAAGGGGAAGAAATGCAGTCAGTCCTTCTAAGGATGCAGAAATACTCAGATTCGGCTGATTTCCTTCTCTGCACGTGACAGAAAGAAATGGGAAATAAATGCGTTTCGAGGGGAGAAGAAAAGATTTTGGGATCTAATTATGCCGCGAAATATCCTGCCTCAGCATTTTCTGCTACATTTGGTCTCTGAACAGCAAATCTCCTTTCAAATGGAAGTGTGATCATTCCCAAATCTTATAGGCGTTGTACCTTAAGTCTCATGTTGAGATGAAGGTACCGGTTCCTTTTCCTTGATTAGAGAAGCAATGTGGTCTAGTGGATAGAGCCCAGGCCTGGCAGGCGGGGGAACTAGGTGCTAACTCCAGCTCTATCACTTGCCCGGCAACAAACTTCCAGTTTAGAGAAGCCGACAGTCTAGAGCGCAGAGCACTGGACTGAACGCTGGCAAGAGTAAAATACGGCACAGAAGACCCACCCGATTCTTGTCCACAAATCAATCAATCAATTGTACTCACTGAGTACTTTACTTTAGAGAACACTGTACTAACCGTTTGGGAGAGTACTATACGACCAGAGTTGTTAAACACGTTCCCTGCCCACAGTGAGATTGCAGTCTAAGCTCGGAGGAAGACATTTTCCGAAGTGAGAGTTACGCGTTACGAGGAGGACTTCCTATCGGTTAATTATCGGTTAATCAATTACGCCTGCCAAAGCGAGACCGATTGCTTTCCCTCCTCTTTCCGATCTCTTTCACTTATCGTGATGTAAAACCGGGGTGACCGCTTTGCTTTCCCGTGGCGACGCTTTATCCCGAGGCTCAAAAGAAAAAAATGATTCTGTTCCTATGGAAATAGCATTCGGCGAGAAATTATTTCCCCGGGGGCAAATTCCGATGGCGTGGGCTTTTACAGCTATTTTTCTCTAACCTCCTCTCGGTGAAAACTTGGGTTTCCGCCTGACTTTATTTTACTTGACTTCCACTGACTCTGAATCGCTCTCCTACAGATATCACAATTGCAAATGTAATTCTCCGACGTTCGGTTCAACGCCTTGCGCCCCTTATTTAATTTCTGTTTTCTCCTTTGATTTCCTTTCCCATTTAGTACAATTTTGCACTGCACATTTCTGGTGTTCATAACATGATTTCTAACCAACCCACATAGTATCGAAGCACTAATTGCATTCTGTAGCTTGAGGGGGGAGGACACGAAGAAAATCAATACTATTATTTCACCGTTCCTCCCCTTTTCATTTGCTCATTTCATGCGGTATTCCCCAGCTATGTCTCCTTCTTATCTTGTTTTCCCTCTTATTAGCCACGTCTCCTGTTCCGTCCTTTATCTTTAGTTTAGCTAAGGCGACTCTGTGCTAGGTTTGGCTTGTATCTCTAATAGACCGAACAGAGGAGACCCTTTAATTAAAACACCGCTGCCTCTCCATCAAAACGGGGACTACCTTGGCTTTCCTCGTGAAGAGTCATTGTTAAAAAGCCATGTCACCGAAGAGCTGACTTCTTTTCACTCGTGTCCCCCCGCTGTCCCCCACCAATCCCCCGTAAAGTCGGTGTGCTACGGTTGAGAAGCAGCATAACGTAGTGGCTAGAGCCCGGGCCTGGGAGTCAGAAGGCCCTGGGTTCTAATCCCGGCTCTGCCCCTCGATGGCTCTGCGACCTCTGACTCCCAAGCCCGTGCTCTTTCCACTAAGCCACGCTGTTATTAAAAGCACTGCGGTGACCGTTTCAAACAGTGGGAGATCATCAAAAATCAATCAACGGTACTTGAGACGAGAGCTTACAGTGCGCAGAGCATCGTACTAAGCGTTTGGGAGAGGACAGCATAACAGACGCATTCCCTGCCGTGATAAGCTTCCACTCTGCGGCTGATCACGGGCCACCTCGCTTCCCGAACTCGACCTCGGTCCCCGCCCGTCCGGAGACATCCAATCTCCCCCTTCCCCCAGAGACGCCGTCGCTTACCTGGAAATCTCTCTCTTCCAGGATCTTTTCCCTCCACCTCATGAGGAAAGCTGCACAGACGTACAAGTGGAAATGCGAAAACCCCTCTGGTTCAGACTGAAGAAAACCAAAAGAAAAGAAGGGGAAGAGAAGCGGTTAAATTCACCCGAGTTACGAGTTTCAACTCAAAGACCACCCCCCCCCCGGTATCTCTTGGGCATTCAATCAATCCATCGAAATGAAGCTCCAACTCTGTGCCAAACACCGGACTAAGGAGGCGGGAGAGAGCCCCGGAAACAAATGTCCCTGCCCTCGAGGAGTTTCCGATCCGACGGAGAAGACGTGCACGAGGATATTTAGCGAAAGGGCGAGCTGGGAGGAGAGAGCTAACCCGGGAAGACGCGGGAGTCTGGAAGATGAAATAGATGAATAAATAAGCGAAAGTATGTTTACCCATTGGGAACTTAAACACCGGAGATAAATGTGCCTGTCCGCGCTTTATTCACCTTAAGTCGCTGTTTAAATGTCTCAATGAAGTGTCTTCCGATAAATACCACTTCCCTTTGGAATTCCCTCCTTATTTACCTCAATCCCGGCCTTTAAGAACCGATCGTGGAGAAGCTTGGATAGGAGGTTTCTGGTGTGAACTTGGGGAAATTTGGGGAATCCTGAGAGAGGGCGGAACGGGCACGGGATTGTGGGTTGCCCTACCTAGGTACCGGCCGAGTCCTTCGGTTTCCAGAGGGAAAACTCCGGACTAAGGCACTTCTGCAGATGACTTCTTCAACCCAAATGTTCAACCCATTCCGTGCCAGGAAAATCCTCAATCTGGTCCCGCCCCGGACTCCTATTCGATTTGGCGGCTGCTTGAGAATCTTGGTGATAAACAGCGCCAAACCCCCAGATACCGGGATTGATGTTTTCCTGTAATGGATCGATCGATCGATCGTCCTGTGTGAAGAGAGCACCGGACTAAGACCTTGGGAGCGTACAATGTAAGAATATAACACACGTTCCTTGCCCACAGTGGGCTTAGACTCTAGAGGGGGAGGCCGACGTGAGGAGAAATAAATCCATTACGGAGATGTAAGTAAGCACTGTGGGGTTGAGGGAGCGGTGATTAAAGGGAGCCGATCAGGGTGACGCAGAAAGGAGGGGGAGAAGAGGAAATGAGGGCTTAGTCGGGGAAGGCTTCTTGGAGGAGATGGGCCTTCGATAAGGCTTTGAAGGCGGGCAGAGTGACTGTCTCTCCATCTGCCCTTCCCCTGGCAGCACTGTGGCCTAGTGGATAGAGCCCAGACCTAGGAGTCAGGAGGCCTGGGTTACAAATCCCGGTTCCGCTACTTACTTAACGACAATATGGTAACAGTGGTGTTGGTATCTATTGGGTGCTTACTACGTGCCGAGCACCGTAGTAAGTGCTAGGATAAATACAAGACAATCAGGTCCCATGTGGGGCTCACAGTCTAAGTAGGAGGGAGAACAGGTATTGAATTCCCATTCTGCAGCTGAGGAAACTGACGCCCAGAGAAGTTAAGTGACTTGCCCAAGGTCGCACAGGAAGTCCTCTGACTCCGGGGCCCGGGCTCTTCTGTTAAGCGCTTACTATGTGCCAAGCACTGTTCTAAGCGCTGGGGTAGAAACAAGGTCATCAGGTTGCCTCACGTGAGGCTCACGGTCTTAAATCCCCATCTTCCAGGTGAGGTAACTGAGGCACACCTCACAGCTTCTCACTAGGCTACGCTGCTTAACACATACTTGCTCTGTTACCTGTGACCTTGGGCAAATCACTTCAGTTTTCTGTGCTTCAGTTTCCTCCTCTACAAATGGGGATTAAATACCTGTTGTCCCAACCTAACAGGGATTAATGGTCAAATACGGGGCGAGTTCTATCAAGAAAGTTTATCTTAATGGGAATCACGTGTCTGGACATTTAAGGAAGCAGCAGGGCCTAGTGGATGGAGTATGGGCCCGGGAGTCAGAGGACGTGGGTTCTAATCTGGGATCCCCATTTGCCTCCTGCCTGACCTTGGGCGAGTCACTTTGCTTTTCTGTGACTCGGTTCCCTCGCCTTCAAAATGCGGATTCAATACCTGCACTCTCCCAAGCACCTGGGGACAGTGTTTTGCACACAGGAAGCGCTCAATAAATACAACTGAATGAATGAATACTTCAGACTACGAGCCCCACGTGGGGCCTGATGATCAGGTATCTACCGCAGCATTGAGTACAGTCCTCGGCACACAGCAAGTGCTCGACGGATACCATCATAACAGACACAACGGCTCGGGCCTGGGAGTCAGGAGGCCATGGGTTCTACTACCGGCTCTGCCGCTTATCTGCGGTATGGCCTTGGCCAAGTCATTTCACTTATCTGGGTCTCATTTACCTCATCTGTAAAATGGGGATTAAAACTGTGAGCCTTATGGGGGACGGGGACTGTGTCCAACCCAATTTGCTTGCATCCACCCCAACCCTTAGACCAATGCCTGGCACGTAGTAAGCGCTTCACTGATATGATCGTTATTATTATTATTATGGATCTCACACACACCCCCCCCTCCATTTAATGTATTTCTTGCATGCTTTGGGAATTATGAAGCAATGCTTTAGTTGTAGAAAATCTAGCCATCAGCACAAGCCTCCCCATCACCCGCCTTTCGCTTCTGCAATCTCCGCCTCCTCCCCGCTTCCCACGTCGCTCAGCTACAACAAACCGAGTCACTGCCTTTCGCCAAACCCACTCGGTTTTGACCTGGGAGACGGCGTTTCCATGGAAACCCAGGACGACTCAACAGAACCCACGACCGTCGGCAACGCCTGGACCGGGTCGTGTCTTTGGCCCACCCAGCCTCCGGCAAGGGGCACCTGGATGTCCTCATACCAATCAATAGATGGCATTTATTACCACTTGAATCTCTCGATGGTATTTACTGAGCACTTACTGTGTGCAGACCTTACTAATTCATTCACTCGATCATACTCATTGAACGTTTATTGTGTGCAAAGCCCTGTACTAAGCGCTGGGGAGAGTACAACAACAAACCGACACGTCTGCTCTCCATAACGAGCTTCCAGTCTAGCCACAGAAAGAAACAATATGATTATAGTCCTCCAGACTGTAAACTAGAGTCAGCTAAGCCTCAGACTTAGACTTGGGGCTTAGACTCAGCTAAACCCTCTTTTCCCCCCGTTTCCTTCTGCTCCTCCCCCTCTCCCTTCCCCTCCCTTCCCTTTCCCTCCCCTAACCACCTCAGCCCCTCAGCACCTCAGCACTGTGCTCGTCCGCTCAACTGTATATATTTTCATTATCCTATTTATTTTGCTAATGAGATGTACATCGCCTTGATTCTATTTATTTGCTATTGTTTTAATGAGATGTTCATCCCCTCGATTCTATTTATCGCCACTGTTCTCGTCTGTCCGTCTCCCCCGATTAGACCGTAAGCCCGTCAGAGGGCAGGGACTGTATCTGTTACCGATTTGTACGTTCCAAGTGCTTAGTACAGTGCTCTGCACATAGTAAGCGCTCAATAAATACTATTGAATGAATGAATTAATAAGCTTGTTGTGGGCAGGGAAAGTGTCTGTTTACTGTTATATGGTACTCCCCCAAGCACTTAGCACAGTGCTCTGCACACAGTAAGGGCCCGATAAATACCACTGAATATCCCTGAAGGGCTTAAGATGGCGGTAGCTGGCATGACAAGAGAAAAGGAGTGAACAGTTTAGCTAACTTTACTTTAGACCACTTCAGTATTAACTTGTCTTCCCGGGTAATTACGAAAGCAGAGCGGCTTGGACTGACTCCCTGACCATAGCTTTATCAGGACCGGGCCCTACTGAGAAATACATTACCCAATTGCTTCAGGGATCATTCCGTGAATTCCACTGCATTACCGGAGGTGGACCATTAAGTCAGAGGAAATTCCCCCGGGCTGGGCCAAGACTGGACCGTCCATTATTTTTACAAATGTTCCCGACTAAATCAGATCACGGTCGAGCGGAGCCCAGGCTGGGAGTCGGAAGGATCTAGGTTCTAATCCCAGTAAACGGACACATTCTGATGAGCTAATGGGCAGGGATCGTATCTACTAACTCCGTGACATTGAACTCTCCCCCGAGCTTAGTACGGTGCTCTCCTCTCTCAAGCGCTTAGTACAGTGCTCTGCACCCAGTAAGCGCTCAATAAAAACGATCGAGTGACTGCTCTGCACGCAGTAAGTGCTCAATAAATACCATCGATCAATTGACGAATTAAAGCAATGAGAGTAAATAATGAGGCAGTGTGGCCGGCTGACCAAAGCACGGACCCGGCGGTCGAGGGACCCGCTTGATAATCCCGACTCTGCTTCTGCTGGGTGAAACCAAGCCCATCAGTCAACATCTCTGGGCCTCGGTTTTTTCATCTATAAAGTGGGGTTAAGCTAGCTCCTTTACCTTCCTCTAAACTGCGAGCCCTGTGGGTTGGCAAGCACGATTCCCACCCTGAAGGAGCATACATTCTAGTGGGGGGAGACAGACATTCAAATAAATGATAAGAATAATAATTCTGGTATTTGTTGAGTGCTTACTATGTGCCAGGCACTGTATGAAGAGCTGGCACTGTACTAAGCGCTAAATCACAGATATGGGAAGCGGCAGAGTCCAAGGTAGTGAGGTTGAGGGTGGGGTGAATATACTCCCAATTTCCCCATTTCCTCCTGCCCTCCCCAAGTCCCCGAACCTCCAAGGACGATCCTTGGGGTTTAACGGCAGAGGGGACGAAAGAGTCGACTTCACAAGCATCCCTCCGAGCTGCGGATTCTATCTGCTCCAATTCCCGGTGGTTTTTTTGTGTGGTTTTTTTTTAATGGTCAAACAAGACTGCAGCATCTATCTCCCGGGGTGGAAACAGGAGGATGGGGAGGGAGCATCATGGACCCATCCGACTTCCCCGGAATAACAGGGAACCTTTCCCGAGCCCGCAGTGAGACCGAGTAACCCCCTTTCACCCGGGGAAATATTCGTTTTCAGATGTCCCATCCGGGCCGCCGTCCCGCACAGCGTGGCTCAGTGGAAAGAGCACGGGCTTTGGAGTCGGGGCTCGTGAGTTCGAATCCCAGCTCTGCCACTTGTCGGCTGTGTGACTGTGGGCAAGTCACTTAACTTCTCCGTGCCTCAGTTCCCTCATCTGTAAAATGGGGATTAAGACTGTGAGCCCCACGTGGGACAACCCGATTCCCCTACGTCTACCCCAGCGCTTAGAACAGTGCTCGGCACATAGTAAGCGCTTAACAAATACCAACATTATTATTATTATTATTATTAAGTGACACGAAATCGCATGTCCCCTTTGTCACCCAAACTACACCCGCATCCAGAGATGGACGGCCCCCATAGTCGACTCGGACCGAGCTCCATGGGACCGTCCTAGCGGCTCTGGAAGCGGAGCTGAGCGGGCAGACCCGTCTAAGCTTTCCACCCGGCAGTGCTCGGCATCCCAACCGGTGTCCCCGTGAACAGGGAGAGAAAGCACGGGAGCCGAGAGCTGGCTAAAATCACGTCCGGACGGTCACCTTCACGTAAGGGCTTCCGACGACCTTGCCGGGGATAAGTTCGGCTCCGGGTCTCGGAATCTCGGGGCGGTCTGTCAGCATCAATAAAAATCACGCCGCTAGTGAACGTCGCCAACTTGACCTTCCTCTTCTCCCCCCACCCCTCTGACGACATCTCCTCCCTTACGGCAAGAGGCAGAGACGTCCTCGGTCCTGGCCACGGCTCCAATGCCGGAGATTCTCCCATCGGAGCATGAGCCTTGGCAGGACCCATCCCACCGGCTGCGAAAGGATGGGGATGGGCCACGACCGTGCATCCTCTAAAGCGATCTCTCATTTTTGCCTCAGGGTCGGTATGGCTTGGGAGAGGGTTTATTATGACTTTTTTTCTTGCGGTAGGTAAGCGCTTACTAGAAGCTGGGCTCCCCCTCAGAGTTGCACCTAGATAATTTCCAGTCCTCTACCAGTCTCGACTACGGGAGGGAGAGTCAAGCAGAGGCCTGTCCATTCCACTCCTAGCTTGGCCAGTGGCTAGCGAGCGGAAGGCCATCCGCTACAAGTCAAAATTCACCCTTGCTGGGCAGCAGAGGCACAGGAGAGGGTCGAGGGCGGAGACTCGAGTTTACTGCACGGAAAGCGGCGATGGTAAACCACTTCTGGATTTTTACCAAGAAAACTCTCTGGATCCACTACCAGAACGATGGCAGATGGAGAGCGGGGCCTTCTGGAAGAGATGTCTCCATGGTGTCGCTACGGGTCGGAAACGACTCGAAGGCGTACGACAAGACAAGAGGCTGGGCACTGTACCAATCAATCAATCAAACGTATTTACTCAGCGCTTACTACTAATAATACTAATAGTATTGGTATTTGTTAAGCACTTACTATGTGCAGAGCACTGTTCTAAGCACTGGGGTAGATACAAGGTTATCAGGTTGTCCCACTTGGGGCTCACAGTTAATCCCCATTTTACAGATGAGGTCACTGAGGCTCAGAGAAGTTGTGACTTGCCCACAGTCACACAGCTGACAAGTGGTAATTGTGGTATTTGTTGCGTGCTTACCATGAGCCAGGCACTGTACTAAGCGCTAAGGTGGATACAGGCTAACCGGGTTGGACACAGTCCCTGTCCCATGTGGGGCTCACAGTCCAAATCCCCATTTTACAGCTGAGGGAACAGAGGCCCAGAGAAGTGAAGGGACTTGCCCAAGATTCATTCATTCATTCAATCAATCGTATTTATTAAGCACCTACTGTGTGCAGAGCACTGTACTAAGCGCTTGGGAAAGTATAATACAACAAGAAACAGTGACATTCCCTGCTAACAGTGAGCTCACAGTCTGTGGGGAGTGGATGGGGATCACACAGCAGACAAGTAACAAAGCTGGGATTAGAACTCAGGTCCTTCTGACTCCCTGGCCTTGGCTCTTCAATAATTTGTGTTTTTTGTTAGGTGCTTAATATGAGCCAGTCACGGGTCTAATTGCTGGGGTAGATGCAAGCACATCAAGTTGGACACAGTCCCTGTCCCATGTGGGGCTCACAATCGCACTCCCCATTTTCAAGCTGAGGTGATTGAGGCCCAGAGAAGTGAAATGACTTGCCCAGGCTCACTCAGCAGACAAACGGTGGAGCCGGGATTAGAACCATGACCTTCTGACTCCCAAGCCCGTGCTCTATCCACTACACCATGCTGCTTTTCTCTCTATCCACTAGGCCACACTGCTTACTGGGCGCAGAGTACTATATTGAACACCTGAAAGAGTACGACATGACAATATAACAGACGCGCTCCCTGCCCACGTCGAACTTACGGGCTAGAGGAGGCACTGGGGTCGATCCAAGCTAATCAGGTTGGACACAGTCCCCGTCCCACGTGGGGCTCACGGTCTGCATCCCCATTTTACAGATCGGGGTCAGAAAATGAAGTGACTTGTCCAAGGTCGCCCAGCGGACACGTGGCGGAGCCGGGACTATTTTAAGCCGCCCGGACCAGTGGACTTCATGGCATTTCAGCTCAGTCGAGGAAGTTCCCAGCCAATTAACAAGAAACACATACGGCTGTGGGCCTGACTTTGCTTTTCTTCCCGGCGAGAAATGACATCAGCCCAATTAAATTAAAACCTCAATCCTTTATACCGACCACAAGAACCAGATGGGTTAGAAAGCCAAGGGATAGGAAGGGCGGGGGAAATTTCTTATAAAAGAGAGGTGATTTTCCACCAATGGGATTCATAGGGTTTTCTGCAGCATTTTCTTGCTCCGCTGTCAGCGACTCATCGGTAAAGATGGTGACTCTATTTGTACTCTCTTTTCTGTACTCTCTCCGGTGCTCAGTACAGTGCTCTGCCCATAGGAAACTGTGAGTTCTTCAAGGGTAGGGATCGTGTCTACTGACTCTATCGTACTCTTCCCAAGTGCTTCCCTAGTGCTTAGTACAGTGCCTGGCACATAGTAAGCACTTAACAAATACCATTTAAAAAAAAAAGTGCTCAGCTCACAGTAGCCTGGAAGCTCCCTGAATACAGTAATTGTGTCTACTAAATCTATTGGACTCTCCAAAGTGCTTAGTGCAGTGCTCTGCACACAGCAGAATGCAAGCTCCTTGAGGGAAAGAAGTGTACCTACTATCTCTATTGTGTTTTCCTACGCATTTCTTACGTTTTTCCCCCCAAAAGTGCTCAATAAATACTACTGATTGATCTACATTGTATCTATTTATTTCCAATATTTCCCCTACCCATCAACTACGAAATTGGCCGTGTCCCCATCGTGCACTTCAATCCTCACCTCTGCCTCACAATACTAATAACGATATTTGTTAAGCCCTCATTGAGTGCCAACCACTGCAACAAGCACCGGGGTGGATAAGAGCAAATCGGGTTGGATGTGGTCCCTGTCCCACATGGGGCTCACAGTCTCAATCCCCACTTTCCAGATGAGATAACTGAGGTACAGAGAAGTAAAGCGACTTGCCCAAGGTCACAAAGCGGACAAGTGGTGGAGCCGGGATTAGAACCCATGACTTTCTGATTCCCAGACCCAGACTGTTTCCACTACGCCATGCTGCTTCTCCATACGTATGAAATACAGTACAGTGCTCTGCACACAGTAAGCGCTCAATAAATACGATTGAATGAATGAAAACAGTCATAATACTCTACTATTTCCCCACATCTGTAATCTATTCTAATATCTGTCCCCCCCTCCTCCTGCAGACTGTAGGCTCCTGGCAGGCAGGGATCACATTTACTAACTCTGTTGCATTGTACTCTCCTAAGAACTGAATATAGCGCTCTGTCCACCAGTAAGTACTCAATAAATACCACCGATTGATTGGTTTATTGAATCCCAAAATAACATGAACTGTGCTCATCGAACTACTGCAACTAAAGGTCCTCGTTCTGCTTTTCAGGGAAAGAAAAAAATCAATCGATCAACCCGCCGCTCTTTCGTCTCCACCCAAACTGCTCCCACATTAATCCAAGAATTTATCCTATGCCGCCTGGATTAATAATGTCGGTATTTGTTAAGCACTTACTATGTGCAGAGCACTGTTCTAAGCACTGGGGGAGATACGGGGTAATCAGGTTGTCCCACGTGAGGCTCACAGTCTTAATTCTCATTTTACAGATGAGGTACCTGAGGCACAGAGAAGTTAAATGACCTGCCCACAGTCACAAAACTGACAGGTGGCAGAGCCGGGATTCGAATCCATGACCTCTGGCTTCCAAGCCCGGGCTCCTTCCACTGAACCACGCTGCTTCTCTAATGCATCAGCCTCCTGGTTGACCTCCCAGTCTCCCGTCTCTCCCCACTCCAGTCCATACTTCACTCTGCTGCCCGGATCATTTTTCCACCAAAACGTTCAGGCCAGGTTTTCCCACTCCTCGTGAACCTCCATCCACTTCCGCATAGAACAGAAACCGCTTACTCTCGGCTTTAGAGCCGTCCATCGCCTTGCCCCCTCCTACCTCACCTCGCCACTCTCTTCCTACATCCCAGCCCACACGTTTCACACCTCTAATGCCAACCTACTCACTGTACTTCCATCTTGTCTATCTCACCGCCAACCTCTCGACCAAGCCCTGCCTCCGCCCTCCCTCTTCATAACCGACAGACAAATACTCTCCCCCGCTTCAAAGCCTTACTGAAGGCGCATCTACTCCAAGGAGCCTCACCCGACTATAACCTCTTTTCCTTTTCTCCCACTCCCTTCCGCGTCGTCCTGACTTCCTCCCTTTATTCACTCTCGCCGCCCCCCGCGGCTCTTATGTCCGAATCTGTCATTTATTTGTTTCTATTAATCCCTCTAGACTGTCAGCTCGATGTGGGCAAGGAATGTGTCTGTAATATTGTTGCGTTGTCCTCTCCCAAGCACTTAATACTGCGCTCCGCACACAGTAAGCGCTCAGTAATTATGGCCGACTGATTGATAGCTCCTAATTAAAACCCCAGATTCAGATCTGCCCCTCCCCAAAGAGGAGGCTGAGACTCAGTCTGAGGATCTACTGGACCCCCGGGACATCAAATATTTAAAAAGTTCATTCACTCCAGAAGCTTAAAAACCTCCCACCCTTGAGGTTCTTCAATATTTAATAGAAACGCCACCTTCGTAGACTAGTTTCTGAGTGCGATGTGCTCCTTAAAAATTCCTCTTTCGAGAGCCGGGGGCGGTATTCCAAACTTATTTCAGGGACGCCCAGGATTTTAGATTTTCATCTGCTTATTAGCGGTGAAGAGCATTAACCACGGAGCCGCCCGCTGGGGACCGCGTTAGGAATGTCCCTCAGTCGCTTTCCCCGGAACGATTTACAGTCCGTCATTTTTACGGGAACGGTGAACCGGAGGTGCGACCGGGGAGTGACGGGATGTCTCGTCGTGGCAGCTTGGGGGAAGGGAAGGTAGCAGGCTGGGCCCGCATCCCCCACCCGGTGTCGGCCCCGGAGGGTCCGTCGCTTCGGCCTAAGAATCCCCTTCTGCCCCCTGCGCGGTGACCGATTCTCCCTTCTTTACTTTATGGTACTGTAAAGCGCTTGCTGTGTGCCGGGCGCTGTACTGAACGCTGGGGGAGAGCCAAGCTAATCAGGTTGGACAGAATCCCTGTCCCGAATGGGGCTCACGGACCTCACCCCCATTTTACTGATGAAATCTGCATATTTCAGATGACATCCCCATATAAATACCTGTTCTCCTTCCTGTTTAGACCGCGAGCCCCTGCGGGACAGGGTGTGGGTCCGACCGAATTACCCGGTACCCACTCCGGCGGTCAGAACAGTGTTTGCCGCATAGTGAGTGCTTCACCGATACCATAAAAAAAGTGACGGAAGGAGTAGAAAAGAAAGGCAGGGAAAAGGCCCCCTTACGTATTGCCACTCGTCCACACTGCGGCATCGACAACCTCATCATAAATACACTGATGATTACAATAATCATAGCAAGTGCGACGCTCGTTACGTGCTTATTATGTGATAAGCTCTATGCTAAACACTGGGATGAAGCCAAGATCATCAGGTTGAACCTGACTCCCTGTCCCACATAGGGCTCACAATTATTATTCCCTTGCCAAGTCCACGTAGCGCAACCCGGTGGACAGAGCCCCAGCCTGGGAGGCAGGACCTGGGTTCTAATCCCAGCCTCTCCCCCTTGTCGGCTGTGTGACCTCGAACAAGTCACTTCACCTCTCTGTGCCTCAGTCACCTCATCTGTAAAACGGGGACTGACACTGTGAGCCCCACTGGGGACAAGGGACTGTGTCCAACTGAATTTGCGTGTACCCACCCCAGCCCTTAATACAGTGCTTGGCACAAAGTAAGCGCTTAACAAATACCATCATCATAATTATTATTAACTGCTTAACAAATACCATTAAAGAAAAAGAGTCCACGGAGCAGTCGCCCAGCAAATCACGACGCACGAGAGTTGGAACGTGCGTTTTGACACCGTGTTCGAAGTTGTGGACCAACCACACCCGGGCTACGCGCTCTGGACTCCAGCGGCTCGTAAACCAGCCAAACGCGGGTGGACCAACATCATTGCCACGACGCCAGATGATAAACACGGAGACCCATCGTTGATCTCGGCTTCGAGCGGGAAGAGATGGATGGAGGAATCGTATTTACTTTCTGGCTAAGGCATTTAAATAAGAAAGAGACTTATTTATTGTCCGCCCACCTGCTTTATGACTTTTTTTCCTCCGTTTCCCTAGAACCTCGACCGAGATGAGTTATAGGAGATTGTTAAGGGCTACCGGATTGTTCAAGTATCTCCAAGACTGATGGGAAGCATTTGGTTTGGGTGAATGACAACGGGAAACTCCCCTCTGCTTTATCTGCTGTATCGTCTGTAAAAGGGGGATGACGACGGGGAGCCCAACGTGGGGCAACCTGGTAACTCTGTATCTACCCCAGCGCTTAGAACAGTGCTCGGCACAGAGTAAGCACTTAACAGATACCATTATTATTATTATTACTTAACCCCTGACTCCCTACTCAGATTTTTCTCATTCTCATTTGCCTGGAAATTGGAATATTATCTCCGGGAGATAGAGAGAAGCTGGTGTGGAGCGGAAGGGGTTTGGTTTGGAGGTACAGTTAGGACAGCGGGGTGGATAATACGTGGGCTGAAGGAGCCCTAATCTTGGAAGGACTGAGTCCTTCAAGGAAATTCAGATTTTTCCATTATAATCGGGATTATATGTGTTAAACACTTACTGTGTGCCAAATCCTTTTCTAAGCGCCGGAGTAGATACAAGTTAATCAGGCTGGACCCAAACCCTGTCCCACCTGGGGCTCGCAGTCCAAGTAGGAGGGAAAACAGGTATTGAATCTCCATTGTACACTTGAGGAAACTGAGGCTCGGAGAAGTGAAGTGACTTTCCCAAGGTCACACAGCAAGCAATCGGCAGAGCCGGGATTGGAACCCGGGTCCTCTGACTCCCAAGCCCGCGCTCTGTCCACTGAGCCACGAGCCTCATGTGGGACAAGGAACTGTTCCCAACCTGCTTAGCTTGTATCTACTCCAGCATTTAGAACAGTAGACACATAGTAAGCACTTAACAAATACCAACATTATTACGATTATTACTTCCCCCGGGGATCGAGTTCCCAGATCCTGGAGAATCACCAAGGGCAAAACATGGCCATTGTTTTCCTTAGGGTATTGGTTAAGCCAAGAAATCCGCCGAAGACTGATGTTCGGAAGACTTGCTACGAAGAGCCTGGAAAAAGTCATGAAATGTGCTGACGTTACTACGGCCACAAAAATACAAACTGTCAACTCTACGGTGTTTCCAGTGACAACGTATGGATCCGAAAGCTGGACGGTGAAAAACCAGGCTAGAAAGAACATCGATTCTTTTGAAATGTGGTGTCGGAGACGGCTTTTGTGAATACCGTGGACGGCCCGAAAGACAAACAAATGGATTTTTGAGCAAATGAAACCAGAGTGGTCTTTGGAAGGCTAAATGACTCGACTTCGATTAGCATACTTTGGACACGTAATCAGGAGGACTAATTCTCCGGAGAAGACACGAATGCTAGGAAAAGTGCAGGGAAAACGTGGACGTTCTCCCTACCTTCAAAGTCTTACTGAAGGCCCATCTCCTCCAAGAGGCCTTCCCTGAATAACCCTCCTTCCCTCTTCTTCCACTCCCTTCTGCGTCACCCTGACTCGTTCCCTTTATGCATCCCTCCGCCCGGCCCCACCGCGCTTATGTCCATATCTTTCATTGATTTATTTATATAAATGTCATTCTCCCCCTCTAAACTGAAAACTCGCTGTGGGCAGGGAATTAGTGTCTACTGCTATACCGTACTCGCCCAAGCGCTCAGTACAGTGCTCTGCACATGCTAGGTGCTCAATAAATACGACCGACTCACTGACTTAGAAAACGAGCTTACCGGCCTAGAGTCATTGAGACTGGGTCTTTAACACCGACAGGAGACTGAACGTTCCTTGAGGGCTACCCACTCTGTTGCACCGTAGTCCCCCGAGCGCTTAGTACAGCGCTCACAGCTAGCGCTCAATAAAGACCATGGATTGACCTGACTGATTGATCCATGGCGCCGGGTATCGCTTCACGGCGATACGGTAACCGTCCTTCGATTCCAAAGCTCCAAGAGTGTCGCTTGGAAACCCAATGCGATGCAGGGATTTACTCCAAATGATCCTTTAAAAAAGCATCCCGGCATTCTTTTTTAATCCACCCATCGCTACACTCCGTCGTGTGGGTTATTCTAACATTGCAGAAGACACCGGCCCCTGTTAGCGGTACAATGCCACGAGGCAAAAATGTATCAGCTTTTAGGAATAGAAAAACAAATCACACGGGGAAAACAAGAAAAAAAACCAAAACACACGCGCACACACAAAAAGGTAGTTATTAACCACCGGGACAAAAAAATTAGACCACATCGCCTCCAGTGAAACGCTCTTTTTAAAAACGCCCAGGCACAAATAAATAATATGTCTAATTATATATTAAACTAATCCTCTCCTTCACCTTTTGAATTTCTAAACTCCTTACCTCGTGTATCATTTTAATTATTTTTCCAGTTCCTTCCCAGAGAAGCTGGATGATGGGGAATTAATTAATGGACACAATAAAGAAACTGCCAGCATTGTTTCAAAACAATTAGAGTGCTGGCCTCATTTGCATGGCTCCTTTTATTCTAAACAATCGCACTGCTGAGATTTCGGGCCTGGAATTGTGAGCTCATTAAAAAGGACACAATCCTATCCATTGCCACAGATATTCATCAATTATCACATTTTACTGCAACACGGAGCCATGAATAGGCAGCCACTGGAGTTTCGGGTCTCAGAGCACCCGAGATAGCACGGATATTTAGACACTCCATTGTGCCCGGGGTTGAAAGGATTTCTAGGTCAGTTAAGGTTGCGGGGAGAGGGAGACAACGAGGCGGGAGAGAGCGGGATTATTCACGGAAGGGCAACTTCAAGTCCGCGTCATCGCGACCTCCGCCCGTCGCAGACTCTAGACCGGAAGCTTGTTGTGGGCAGGAAACGTGTCTACCGACTCTGCTGTGCAGTACTCTCCCGAGCGCTTGGCACAGCGCTCCGTACTCAGTAAGCGCTCACTGAATACCGTCGATAGACTGGAAGCTTGTTTGTTTCCGCCAGGCGCTGTACGGAGCGCGGGGGTGGATAAAAGTTAAGCGTGTTGGACACGGTCCCTGTCCCACACGAAGCTCACGATCTTAATCCCCATTTTACAGATGAGGAAACTGAGGCATAGAGAAGCGAAGTGACTGGCCCATGGTCACTTAGCAGACAAATGATGGAGCCAGGATTAGAACCCAGGTCCTTTTGACTCCCAGGCCCGTGCTCTAGCCAGAAGCAGCGTGGCTCAGTGGAAAGAGCACGGGCTTTGGAGCCAGAGGTCATGGGTTCGAATCCCAGCTCGGCCACTTGTCGGCTGTGTGACTTTGGGCAAGTCACTTAACTTCTCGGTGCCTCAGTTCCCTCATCTGTAAAATGGGGATTAAGACCGTGAGCCCCACGTGGGACAACCTGATTCCCCTGTGTCTACCCCAGCGCTTAGAACAGTGCTCGGCACATAGTAAGCTCTTAACAAATACCAACATTATTATTATTATTATTATTAAACTATGGACAGGGAAAAGTGTGCTCCAACTCTGTAGTACTGAACTCTCCCAAGCGCTGAATAGAGCGCTCTGCACACAGTCAGTGCTCCATAGATACCATTCATTCAATAGTATTTATTGAGCGCTTACTATGTGCAGAGCACTGTACTAAGCGCTTGGAATGAACAAGTCGGCAACAGATAGAGACGGTCCCTGCCGTTTGACGGGCTCACGGTCTAATCGGGGGAGACGGACGGACGGACGAGAACGATGGCGATAAATAGAGTCGAGGGGAAGAACATCTCGTAAAAACAATGGCAATCAAATAGAATCAAGGCGATGTACATTTCATTAACAAAATGATTACCACTGATTGACTGATATGCCAGCACTGGAAGTGAGTTCCAAAATCGAGTCCCCCGTGGGCCACGGGTTCTCCCGATTTGAGAGAATCGGAGGCAGGAGGTGGTAGCTGACGCGATGGAATGCCCTGCAGGACGGTTCCGGCTCTTGCTCTTCCTCCTCGTCCTCCTCCTCTTTTTTCTGACAGTCCCGATTCTCCCTCAACGTTGTGCTCATGCCCTGCAGGAGGGCTCTGGCTCCTCCTCCTCCTCCTCCAGCCCCGATTCTTCCCACTGTTGTGCTTACGCCTAACCCGATTTGCCTGTATCCACCCCAGCGCTTAGTACAGCGCCCGGTATGGCGTACGCACGTAACAAAGACCACAGTTATGATTATTATGCCCCAAAGGAGGGCTCTAGCACCTCCTCCTTTTCCGACAGCCCCGATTCTCCCCTGACGGTGCGTTTCTGAGTCGGGCCCTTAAAGAGGGGGATTCGGAGATCTCCCATCACGTCATTCCCCTTGATGGAGGTGAAACAATTCAACTGGTGGGAAACGGCAGGAAAGAGCTCGGTCAATTATCGCGTAAACCCGAGGCCGCTGAGCGATCTCGCCAAGGACTGCGTCCCAGGCCGCCGGGAGATCAATACCCGCTAACTGTGGTGGATGAGGATTGACGGGTAGCGTTCTTTGCTGGATGGACTGATTACCGCCCCCCGCGCCCCCCCAGCCCACCACCTTCTGCCGCCTGAATGACAATCTCAGACCAGTGCCGATTTTCTCTCCAGCTGCTCTCATCACTTTCCGCAGCTGGCTCGGGGAGCCAGCGAGGCCTCGTGGGAGGAGCCGCGGCCCAGAAGGCTGTGCCGCTCGCCTCCTGGGTGGCCTTGGCCAAGCCATTTAGCCGCCCCGTGCCTCATTCATTCATTCAGTCGTATTTACTGAGCGCTTACTGCGTGCAGAGCACTGTACTGGGCGTTTGGTTTCCCCATCTGTACAACGGGGATGATAATTCCTGAACTCTACCTTGCAGAGACGTGGCGGGGAACAGAATGCAATAATAATGATAACTGTGGCATTTGTTAGGCACTTACTACGTGCCAGACACTGTACTAAGCACCGGGGTGGATGCGAGCCAGTCGGTTCGGACACAGTCCCTGGCCCACCCGGGGCTCACAGTCTTAATCCCCACTTTATAGATGAGGGGACTGACGCTCAGAGAAGCGAAGTGACTTGCCCAAGGTCACACAGCAGACAAGCGGCAGAGCCGGGATTAGAACCCGTGACCTTCTGAATCCCAAGCCCGGGCTCTATCCACTACGCCATGCTGCTCGTCTTGGGCTAGAACACAAGAGTCAACCGGGTATATGAAAAATTAAAATTTAAAAAAAAAGGCACGTGGGCTCTTTGACAAAATCCCTGCCGTGCTAATTCTCAGAATTATCCACTTGGAGGGCCCACTTCATGGAACAGCTCACAAACACTTCCTTTGATTCCTTAAATAACCTCCGTTCGCCGGCTAATCTACCCGCCGCTCAAGCACCTACGCACCTCGTCCTGCGGAATGGAAAGGACGCTCGGGTACTTGAAAACAATCTGACGTGTACTCCGGGGAGATGTCTCCGGCGCGGGAACGTGCTCATCGAACGGGTTTATGCCGGATGCCGTTTTCCCAAAAACCGTCACGAGTGGAGAGAGAAGGGCTATCCAGCGGGAACGAATCCGGTTAGAGACCCAGGGTTAGGACAACCTGACACGTGGGGAAATGGAATCCGGCGATCGGAAGAGCCCGCCCGCCTGCTCTCCCGGGGAGGAAGCGCTTCCTCAACTTGGAGACGTTTCCCGGGAGGAAATAATGATGGTGTTTGTTGATTGCTTCCTCTGTGGCAGGAGCTGGATTACCGAGAGGGAGAGGCAGGTGGGTGGTGAGGTGCCCCCGAGACTGGGAAAATGCTCAGCACCGAGCTTGGTTTCTTCATTCGTTCATTCAATAGTATTTATTGAGCGCTTACTATGTGCAGAGCACTGTACTAAACGCTTGGAATGGCCAAATCGGTAACAGATAGAGACGGTCCCTGCCCTTCGAGGGGCTTACGGTCTAATCGGGGGAGACGGACGGACGAGAACAATGGCAATAAATAGAATCGAGGGGATGAACATCTCATTAAAACAATAGCAAATAAATAGAATCAAGGCGATGTACATTTCATTAACAAAATAATCTTCCTGGGGTGTTGACGCTATCTCTCAGGTCTCTTCTCCCCTCTCTGCTCCTCCTGCCCCTCAGGCCCACCACTCATCTACTAATAAAAATCATAATAATTATGGCATTTGTTCAGCACTTTATTCCACGTACCGTACTAAGCGCTGGGGTGGATATAAGGCAAATCGGATTGGACACAGTCCCTGCCCCGCAAAGGGCTCACAGTCTTCATCCCTATTTTACAGAATTTTAAACAAATCGGTTTATTTATGGCACTGCCCACCCGCGGCAGTTGGCTTTCCTCAATGAAGAGGAGGACGCTTCTCCTCAAAGTACAGTGCTTAGAAAGAAAATCTCCCATCGGATGAAACCGATCCGATTAAGCCCTATAATCCTTTCTGACATCAAACAAACTACGGCAGAACAACAGAATCTGCACCGCCGTTCAATAAGGGATTTCAATTTTCCTAATCTTGTGTTTACCAAAACACAAGTGGGTTTCACGCCGAAAATCTCATTCTAAACACAATAATAATCATAATGTCGGAGGAGGCGGTGGAAACCCAGGCCGCTTAGGATCGCCTACAAATCAATGCGAGGTGATTTGAGGAGCTGCTTGTGGAGAAAGAGGGCCCAAGTTATTCCCCTTCAAGCCAGCAGTCAAAATTGAGTGCTGGCCTGAAATTGGCTCTCCCTCTGTGAGGAAACACCTGCCCTGAGCCAGAAGGAAGCGGGTTCTAATCCCGGCTCCACTATTTGTCCTACTGCGTGACCTCGGGCAAGTCATTTCACTTCTCTGGGCCTCAGTTCCCTCATCTGTAAAATAGGGATTGAGGCTGTGAGCCCCGTGTGCGACAGGGACTGTGTCTGACCCAATTCGCTTGCACCGACCTCAGCGCGTAGTCCAGTGTCAGGCACATTGCGGGCACTTAACAAATCCCACAATTATTGTTTTTTCATTATTATTATCATCAATATCTCCAGGTGCTCAGTACAGTGCTTAAACCCCGTGAAGGCACAGATCATGACTACTAACCGTTGTACTCTCCCAAGCACTCAGTACAGTGCTCTGCATGGAGAAGTGCTCAATAAATACTATTGTTTGACTGGGGTTGCCGAATTTGTTTGCCAAATCTATGCAGGGGCCTCTCCCTGCTGCCATTTATTGGCAAATGCAAAAATTTGGGGGTTTTAATGCCACACGAATAGTTAGAAATTGGAAAACGAAGTGTTCACCTGGGGGATTTTATCCTTCCTTTGGTCTAAGGGTGCGTTACAAGCAAGCCCAGGGCATCATCAGTGACCCTCCCATTTCGGGAAGCGCAATAATCCTTAAAAAGCAAAACAAAGCTGCCAAAAGTTTGGGACTTTCTTGTCTTGCGCCACACTAATCAACAATTATTATTCTGCACGCTAAAAGGTCAGACTGGGATTATTATAAAGGCATTTGCATGTGAATATCTCTTCTTTAATATTCAAGAAATGAAAGCCATGTCAATGTGGCTTTTAATCGTTTAGCCTTAATTCATATTTAGATATTTATTTGGGACCATTTGCGTTGCTAAGGTTAATGGAAAACAAACTGGGATGTCATTTTGGAACCATGGTTCAGGTTTAAATATGGAGATTACTTTCAAGACCGTTTATGAAATGAAGGCGGCCTGAATTCTAGAAGCAATCCACGAGGGGAAAGAGGTTTTTGCAAAGAAGTCACCGGCTTCTCTGCTCATTTGGAACATGGGCAGTGCCTTATTGAAGGGACACCTCCTCCAAGAGGTCTTCCCTGACTAAGCCCTCCTTTCCTCGCCTCCCACTCCCTTCTACATCGCCCTGACTTGCTCCTTTGGTTCTTCCCCCCTCCCAGCCCCACAGCACTCATGTCCACATCTGTCATTTCTTGATGCCTGTCTCCCCCACATCTAGTCTGTAAACTCATTGGGGGCAAGGAATATATCTGATTATTGTTGTATTGTACTCTCCCGTGTGTCGGTAAAGTGTTCTGCACACAATAAGCGCTCAATAAATAAGACCGAATGACCGAATGAATTCCTAGGCCAGATTAATGGTCTATCCAGCCCGGGACTATGTTTCCGACAGCAGTCTATCGTATTTCTGGAGCGCTTACCGGGAGTACTGTACTAAGCGTTCGGGAGAGGACAATATAAAGTAGTCGCTGTACACGTTCCCTGTCCACTAGGAGTTCACAGTCTAGAAGGGGAGACAGACATTAAAATAAAGAAATAATAGGTACTTAAATCATTCATTCATTAATCATATTTATTGAGCGCTTACTATGTGCAGAGCAGTGTACTAAGCGCTTCGAGAGTACGATTCGGCAACACGTAAGTGCAATGGTGCTCGGGGTGGGGGGGATAAAGGGTATAAATCCAAGTGTGAGGGTGAAAGAGAAGGAGTGGGAGAGAGGAAATGAGGGCTTCGTTGGCGAAGACCTCTTGGAGGAGAAGTGCTTTTAAGAACCCGGGTTCTAATCCCGCTCTGTCACCTTTGTTCCTTATGACCTTGGGCCAGTCACTTAACTTCTCTGTACCTCATGTTACCTATTATTCTATTTATTTTATTAACGATGTGTGTATATCTGTAATTCTATTTATCCATTTCGATGCCACTGATGCCTGTCTACTTGCTCTGTTTTGTTGTCTGGCTTCCCCTTCTAGACCGTTAGACCGTGAGCCCGTTGTTGGGTAGGGATGGTCTCTATAAGTTGCCGAATTGTACTTTCCAAACGCTTGGTACAGTGCTCTGCACACAGTAAGTGCTCAGTGAATACGACTGAAATACGACTGCGTGAATGAACGAGTACCGTATTATTCAATTGTATTTTCACTCAGTGGTATTTATTAAACACTTACTTACTGTGTGCAGAGAACTATACTAAGTGCCTGTCTCCACCCTGGCGCTTAGAACGGTGCCTGAGAAATAGTAAATGCTTCACAGACACCATAAAAAATCCCACTCTGATAATAATCACGTACTTTTTAAGCGCTTATTACGTGTCAAGCACCGTTCCAAGCACTGGGGTGGATACGAGTTAGTCGGTTTGGACACAGTCCCTGTCCCACGTGGGACTCACACCATTATACAGACGAGGTCACTGAGGTCCCGAGAAGTGAAGTGACCCACCCAAGGTCACAAAGCAGGCAAGGGGCGGCGCCGGGATCAGAACCCGGCGGTGACGGGGCGGCCGGTGGCGACGGACCCGCTGGAGCCGTGCCGCCCGGGCCGCTTGGAGAACAGAGGCGGGTTTCATCGCCGTTGCTCTCCCCTCTCCGTCCGAGCCACAGAAAGGGCTTTCTTCCCGATGCGGTTGCTAGGCAGCGTCGGGATTCAGGCATCACGCGTCCGCCGACTCCGGTCCAATGGGATGACGCCCGCTGGGGGTTTGGACCACGGGGCCTCGGCGGCCCATCTTCCGCTTTCAGAGTAACTTGGGCGGGTTTTGTTCGCCTTCTGCGGTCGGTCCGTTAGGGTCTGAATGCCAAAAAAGCATCCGGGGGCCCCCGCTAGGAGATATCTCACTCCCCTCTCGGAAACCGGACTTCTAATGAACCTCGGAGCTCGGCTGTCTGCTAATGAGGGCGCCGGGCGGGGAGAAGTCGGGGAGAGCGGGGGAGGGAAGGTGGGAAGCCGTGAATCACCGGCTTTAGAGGAGCTGTCGGCCCTCGGCCCAAGAGTGGCGCAGGGAAAAAGGGTTTGGATTGAAATCTGGGAGAGAGCAAATCTACGAGACGTTAAAGAGCGGTGGGAGGGTCTTTCTCCCGACGACGTCTGCGAAAACCCAGTCCTCATCCGCGAAACCGCAATACGACCCGAGCTGGCGGACAGAGCCGGGCAAACGGGGGGTTGGGTTTTCGTTGTTCTTTTTTTTCTTTTGCGGCAAATCTCCTTTTCTTTTTAATCCGCCGGCGAGCTCAACCCCTCTGAATATTCTCATTTTTAAATCCTTTTTGCTTTGACAGTGATCTATGCGTGCCTCTTTTCTGGAGGCGGGAAGGCCCGAAGAGCTTACTCCTTCAAATCTTAATGGGCTTACGGAGAAGTCTGTTGTAAGAAGGGATGCTTCCCCGGTCTTATTAGAGGACCGCAATCAATCCGCTTGGACGGTCCCGGACACCGCTGGGGAGGGGGCGGGTGCTGCCCCCGGAGATGCCGAACCGGCCGGCAGCGGAGCCCTGGCTCCTCCGTGTGGACGGAAGCCGGGAGGGGCTCCCGGCCAGGAAAATCCAGCAGGCCGAGCCCGCTTTCCCCGGGAGGTGGATCGACCCCGGGCTGGGACGCGGGGAGGTCACCTGAACTGCCCGATCTCTCTCTCCTCTGCCTCAGTCTCACATTTCCTCCAGCATATTGGTTTGGAGGGTGATTCTCCCTTCAGAGGCGAGAGGTCGAGCCCATCGCTTGGGGGAAGCATCACGGTGTAATGGATAGAGCCCGGGCCCGGGAGGCACAAGGTCATGGATTCCAATCCCGGCTCCGCCACTTGTCTGCTGTGTGACCTTGGGCAAGTCACTTCACTTCGCTGGGCCTCGGTGACCTCATCTGCTAAATGGAGGTTAAGGTTGGGAGCCTGATGCGGGACAGGGATTGTGTCCAACCCGATTCCACCCCAGCGTTTAGGACGACGCCTACCCCATAGTAAGCACAGGACAAATACCATAATTATTATTCAGGACCATCTCTACCTGGATGTCCCGACGACACCTCACACTTAACACGTCCAAAAGAGAACTCCTCATCTTCCCTCCCAAACCCCGTCCTCCCGTCACCTTCCCATCCACGTGGACAGCACCACCGTCTTCCCTTTCTCACAACCCCCTCTTAATGGCTTTCTCCCAGCCTAGACTGTAAGCTCGTTGAGGGCACGGAATGTGACAGCTTCATGTTATACTGCACTCGCCCAAGCGCTTAGTACAGCGCCCTGCACGCAGTAAGCTCAATCAGTCCGATCGAATGAATGAACCTCAGAATTATCCTCGACGCCCCTCTCCCCTTCGACCCCCAGATCCAATGTGTCGCCAAATCCTGTCGGTTCTACCTTCTCAACATCACCTTTCCTCTCCAACCAAATTGCTATTACGCTGATCCAAGCGATCATCCTCTCCCGCCTGGATTACTGCATCAGCCTCCCCGCTGACCTCCCTGCCTCCCGCCTCTCCCCGCTCCACAATCCCGTCGCTAAATCTTGCCGTTTCGACTTCCGCAACTTCGCTAAGATCCACCCCTTCCTCTCCGTCCAAACTGCTATCATTTATCCTAACCGTCCTCGATTACTTCACCAGCCTCCTTGCTGACCCGCCTACCTTCCTCTCCCCGCTCCAGCCCACACGTCACTCCGACGCCCAAATCATTTTGCTACAGAAATTTTCAGTTCATGTTTCCCCACTCCTTAAGAACCTCCGGCGGGTGCCCATCCGCCGCCACATCAAACAGAGCCTCCTTACTGTCGGCTTTAAAAGCACTCAATCGATCGGTTCTCTCCCTCTTACCTTACCTCGCTGATTGGCTGCTACGACCCAGCCCACTCGCTCCGCTCTCCTAACACCAATCTACTCACTCTACCTCGATCACATCTATGTCACCGCCAACCCCTTGCCTCCATCCTCCCTCTAGCCTGGAACTCCCTGCCCTTTCCTATTCAACAGACGACCTCTCTCCCTCTTCAAAGCCTAATTAGAATTCTATCTCCTCCAAGAGGCCTTCCACAACTAAGCCTTCATCCCCCCTACTCCATCTCCCTTCTGCGTCGCCTCTGCGCTTGGTTCTGTACCCTTGAAATGCTTTTCATTCACCTCCCGGTGCCTATCTACGTATCTGTAATTTATTTTAATGCTTGTCTCCCGCTCTAGACCGTAAGATCCTTGTGGGAAGGGATCGTGTTTACAACTCTACTGTACTGTCCTCTCCCAAGTGCTTAATAATGAGATACAGCGTGGCTCGGTGGAAAGAGCCCAGACTTGGGAGTCAGAGGTCATGGGATCTAATCCCGGGTCCACCGCTTATCAGCTGTGTGACTTTGGGCGAGTCACGTCACTTCTCGGTGCCTCAGTTACCTCATTTGTAAAATGGGGATGAAGACTGCGAGCCCCACGTGGGACAACCTGATCACCTCGTATCTCCCTCGGTGCTTAGAACAGTGCTTGGCACATAGTAAGCGCTAAACAAGTACCATCGTCATTAATACAGTGCTCTGCACACAGTAAGCGCTCGCGCTGGCTTTATTACTATTAATATGATGATGATGATGATGATGATGATGATGATGATGGTATCTGTTATCATATTTATTGAGCGCTTACTGTGCACTCAGTAACGGTGAATGTGCCTTTTCAGTGCAGATCAAATACTAAGCACTTGGAAAAGGACAATAATTAGCAGACAGGATCCTTCCCTCGAGGAGCTTCCATTCCACTGTGGGCAGAGCACTGTACTGAGCCCTCGGGAGACTACAATAGAGTTAGTAGACCTGATCCCTGCCCCCAAAGAGCTTTCAGACTACCGTGTGCAGAGCACTTTACTGAGTCCTTGGGAGAGTCCAATGGAGTTATTAGACAGGATTCCTACCATCCAGGTGTTTACAGTCTACTGGGTGCAAAGTGTAGTTCTGAGCACTTTGGAGTGTAGGATAGAGTAAGTAGACAGGGTCCCTGACCACAAGAGTTCAATCTACTGTGTGCAGAGCCCTGTAATAATAATAATAATAATAATAATGTTGGTATTTGTTAAGCTCTTACTAGGTGCAGAGCACTGTTCTAAGCACTGGGGTAGATACAGGGTCATCAGGTTGTCCCCCGTGAGGCTCACAGTTAACCCCCATTTTACAGATGAGGTAACGGAGGCACAGAGAAGTTAAATGACTTTCCCACAGTCACACAGCTGACAACTGAGCAACTGGGGGAGAATATTAGAATTCGTAGACATGATGCCCGCCTTCCAAGAGCTTTCGGTCTACTGTTTGCAGATCACTGTACTGAATGCTTGGGAGAGTCCAACAGAGGCAGGAATTTAGTTTCTTAGGAGGGAGCTTTTGCTCTGGTGGTTGCGAATATGACAATCCCCTATTTATTTGAAAACATACAAGTGATTTTTTTTTTACGGCATTTGTTAAGCACTTACCATGTGCCAGGTATTGATCTAAGCACTGAGAAAGATAGAAGTTAATCAGGTTGGACAAGGGTCCTTGACCCACATGGGGCTCACAATCTTCATCTCCATCTTACAGATAAAGGAACTGAGGCACGGAGAAGTGACTTGCCCAAGGTCACACAGCAGACAGACGGTGGAGCCGGTACTAGAACCCAGGTCCCTCTGACTCCCAGGCCCGTCCTCTATCCACTAAGCCACGCTGCTTCCCACGTTTACATCCCAATTATGGATGGAAAACTCTCTCTCTGTAGAAAATGGTCTCCCACAAGATTCCCATAATCCAAGACCAGGCAGCCGTGCTTACTGTCACTGAGTTTTTCCTCAGTGACCTCGAGAGGTCACAGGCGGCATTTCTAGCCAATATTGGAAGAGCGGCGCTTGAGGAACTCAAATGAAAAACGCTCGGAAGAACAATGGAGGCTTTGCTATTTCAAGATTTTTGTTATCCTTAGGGACCCCTCGAGATATTGAGGTAATCCTATTACCTTGGAATCAAACCCTATTCCTTGCGATATCCTCCCTGGACACTGCTCGGGCTTGGGCGAAGGTGGAGAAATATCCCCATTCCCAAATGCTAAGTCGGAAAATTCGTGCCAGATGAATCGATAACAGGGTGCCCTGTTTTTTCCACCTGACTCCCATACCCGCTACCCGGACCAGCTGCTTCCGACGTCTAACTCATTCGATCGTATTTGTTGGGCACTTACTGTGTGCAGAGCACTGTATTAAGCACTTAGCACTGTACTAACTCCTCAAACCCCCCAGCTCGCAGATTATCTCCTGCCCCTAATGAACTGGTCACGTCCTTGACTGAGAAAATGAAATCCATCAGGCGTGATCTCCTTAAAATCTCTGCTCCTCTCCAGGCCCTCCCTCCTCTTGCGCTCTCTTCGACTCTCCCGGTTTTCCCAATAGCAGCTCACGGAGATATCTCCCACCTCCTCTCAAAACCTACCCCATCGACCTGCTCCTCTGACCCCTTCGCTTCAAAGCGTATCAAACAGCTTCCCCCCTCCTTCCTCCCCCTCCCAGATTGCCCCCTTCAATGGTTCACCTTCCAATGGCCTATTCCCCGCTGCTTTCAACCACGCTCACGTCTCCCTTATCCTAAAAATAACCCCAAACCTCCCCTTGACTTCACAGGCTCCCTCCAGTTATCGTCCCATCTCATTCATTCATTCAATAGTATTTATTAAGCGCTTACTATGTACAGAGCACTGGACTAAGCGCTTGGAATGTACAAATCGGTAACAGATAGAGACGGTCCCTGCCCTTTGACGGGCTTACGGTCTAATCTCCCTCCTTCCATTCCTCTCCAAACTCCTTGAGAGATTAGAAGGACCGTGACCTAGTGGCTAAAGCCTGGGTCCGAGAGTCAGAAGGACCTGGATTCTAATCCCGGTTCTGCCACCTTGTCTGTGTGACTTTGGGTAAGTCATTTCACTTCTAAGGGCCTCAGTTCCCTCATTTGTAAAATGGGGAGTTAGACTGTGAACCCTATGTGGGACAGGGACTGTGTCCAACCCGACTACCTTGTATCTACCCTAGTGCTTAGTACAGTGCCTGTCCATAACAAGTGCTTAACCGACACCACGAATATTATTATTATTATTGCTCATTCATTCAATCGTATTTGTTGAGCGCTTACTGTGTGCGAAGCATTGTTCTAAGTGCTTGGGAGACAATAAAACAACAAGCAGACACATTCCCTGACCACAACCAACTCACAGTCTACAGGGAGAGACAGACAGTAATAAATACATATATAAATAAATAACAGATACATGCATATGTTCTGTAGGGCTGGGAGGGAGGATGAATGAAGGGAGCAAGTCAGAGCGATGCAAAAGGGAGAGGGAGAAGAGGAGAGGAGGGTGCAGTCAGGGAAGGCTTCTTGGAGGAGGTGGGCCTTCAATAAGGCTTTGAAGTGGGGGAGAGTACTTGTCTGTCTGACATGAGGAGGTTGGGTGATCTGAGCCAGAGGTAGGACGTGGGCGAGAGGTCAGCGGCGAGACAGATAAGATCGAGGTACGGAGACAATGTTAGCATCAGAGGGGCAAAGTGTGCGGGCTGGGTTGGAGTAATCAGGTGAGGTAGGAGGGCAAGGTGATTGACTGCTTCAAAGCCAATGGTGAGGAGTTATTAAAAATAGCGATAATATTGATTATAATTATTAACAATCATTTATAATGTCACCATTATTATCCCTGCTGCCTCCACTTCCTCCCATCCAATTCTCTCCTTCACCCCTCCAACTGGCTTCCCGCCCGCTTCGCTCCACACAAACCACCCTCTCTAACGTCACCGAGGCCCTTCTCTTGCCAAATTCATTCATTCATTCAACAGTATTTATTGAGCGCTTACTATGTTCAGAGCACCGTACTAAGCGCTTGGACTGTACAATTCGGCAACAGATAGAGACAATCCCTGCCCAATGACGGGCTCGCAGTCTAATCGGGGGAGGCAGGCAGACAAAAACAATAGCAATAAATAGCCAAATCCAACGGCTTCCGCGCCATCCCAACCCTCTTCGACCTCTCAGCTGCCTTCGACGCTGAGGACCGCCCCCCTTTCTCTCCGAAGCGTTCGTCAACCTCGGTGTCACTGACGCGTGGGTGGAGCGAACAGCCAGTGCTTCAAAAGCGACGTCCGGGAACGGGCCGGAGGAAGGCTAATTGGATGGGACCCGTTGGCTTTCGGTGATTGTTTTTAAGCCACACGAAACAGGTAAGCGTTGACTCAATGGCCCAGAAAATGATCTCTCCTCATTTGCCGGGTGCATTTCCAACTACCCTCTAATGGGTTAAAGAGGCCGAAAAACGCGCCGACCGCAGAGTTCGAGGCCGATAAACACTCTAGTTTAGAGGAGAGTGATAACCAACTGTCCAGGCGATGATTACCAGGCATTTTCTTTGCCAAAGGGTCCAATACAATTTCATGGTTACTTGGCTCTGTGAAATAGCCAGGCCCGCCCGTCCCCGCCCCCATCCCGGTTTGGAAGTTATGAAAACGCTAGTGCTGCTGGTTCCGAAATGAGGCTGCGGAAGCAATCACTCCAATGCGTGACAGCCTCTCGGCGCACGCAAATTAGCCTAATAAGCACCTCGGCATCGGGCTTCGAGTCCTACTGTCCATTAAACCGCTTCAAAGCCCTCAATCACCTTGCCCCCTCCTACCTCACCTCGCTGCTCTCCTACTCCAACCCGGCCCGCACACTCCGCTCCTCTAATGCCAACCAACTCACTGTCCTTCCATCTCGCCTACCTCGCCGTCGACCTCTCGCTCACGTCCCGTCTCTGGCCTGGAACGCCCTCCCTCCTCGCATCCAACAGACAGTGACTCTCTCCCCCTTCAAAGCCTTATCGAAGGCCCATCTCCTCCAAGAGGCCTTCTCACGCTAAGCCCTCCTTTCCTCTTCTCCCACTCCCTTCCGCGCCGCCCTGACTCGCTCCCTCCAGGTCCCAGCCCCAAAGCACTTCTTTCCAAATCTGGAATTTATCGATCAATTGTATTTATTGAATACACTGTTCTAATACTCTAATTAGAATTAGTAGACACGTTCAAGGGCACCGTGGGAACAGGCGGGCACCGCGGCGCGCGTCTCCCCTCGAGGCAGAGCTAGGTCCGTCCCACCCTCCGCAGAGGGAGCGGAACGGCCCCGGCCGGCGGCCGGCCGCAGGGGTGGCCGGGTCCCGCCTCCATCCTCCCCTCTGGATGCTGCCTCCTTCCAGAAGTCCCACCCCGGAACCGTCCGAGACCGAGTTCCGCCTCGAGGAGCCCCGAGACCCCACGCCGTCCGGAGAGAGGCCCGAGACGGGTCGCGGAGTCACCGCCCGCCCCGCCTACCCGTCCCCGGGCGGCCGGGGGAAGGAAGGGGGCCACCGGCTCTCACCTGGTAGGTGTCCCAAAGGCGGATCGTGCACTGGAGCGGGAGTTCCCTCATCAGCAGGTTGTTCATCCACCGGAAGGCGAACTGCAGGTATCTCACCTCGTGCCGATCCAGGTGTCGATGGATGGGCTCTGGGGGAGGGACAGAGACGGGGCTCATCAGTATTTAACCTGAATCCACACTCTCGCACCGCAAGGCGGCAAAGTGCGGTGTGGCTCAATGACTGGAACGCGGGCCTAGGAGACGGAAGGATGGCTCGACCCGGCTCAGTCCCGACGCCGACCCTGGATCCGGAGCCTTTATTCCACCCATCCCCCTACTAGGCTGGAAGCTCGTCGTGGGCAGGGAATGTGTTTATCGTTACACTGTACTCTCCCAAGGGCTTAGGACGGTGCTCTGCCCACAGGAAGCTCTCAATACACGCGACTGACCGGCTAATCGGCTGGGGTACAGACATGTTAATCAGGTTGAACGCAGTCCACGTCCCACAGCGTTCGTTGCGTGTGGACATGTCTGTCCGCCTCGTTAGAATCTGAGCTCTTTCAGTGCAAGGAACGCGACCTATGCTCCTGAACCGAGCATTTGAACCAAGCGTTCGGTACAGTGCGGGACTGGAGGCTGAATCCCATCAGCAGCACGGCATTGTAGATAGAGCACGGGCCTGGTTGTCAGAAGGTCATGGGTTCTAATCCACCACGTGTCTGCTGTATGGCCTTGGGCAAGTCACTTCGCTGTGCCTCAGTTACCTCTTCTGTCAAATGGGGATTGAGACTGAGAGCCCCACGTAGGACAGGGACCGAGTCCATCCTGATTAACTTGGATCTACCATTCATCCGTTCAGTCGTACGTAGTGAGCGCTTACGGTCTGCAGAGCACTGTGCTAAGCGCTTGGGAAGCACAATTCAGCAACGAACAGAGACAATCCCTGCCCAAATCGGACTCGAGGTCTAGAAGGGAGGAGACAGACATCAAAACAAGTAAAACGGCATCAGTGGCATCATTATAAATAAATAGAACTGTAGATATATATACACATCATTAATAAAAATAAATAGAATTGTCATTATAAATAAGTACATTTATACACAAGTGCTGTGGGGCAGGGAGGAGGGTAGAGCAAAGGGGGCGAGTCGGGGCGATGGGGAGGGGAGGGGAAGCAGCAAGGGGGCTCAGTCTGGGAAGGCTTCCTGGAGGAGGAGAGCTTTCAGTGGGGCTTCGAAGGAGGGAAGTGTGTTAGTCTGGCGGATTTGAGGTGGGAGGGCGTTCCGAGCCAGAGGAAGGACGTGGGCCGGGGGTCGACGGCGGCACAGGAGAGAATGAGGCCCAGTGAGAAGGTCAGTACCAGAGGAGCGGAGCGTGCAGGCTGGGATGTAGAAGGAGAGAAGGGAGGTGAGGTAAGACGGTCTACCACAGTGCTCGGCCCACAGTATGAGCTTAACGAATGGCATTAAAAAAAAATATCGCTTACTGCGATTTCCCCTGCTAGACCGAAAGCTCCTTGGGGGAAGGGAGAGCGTTCTAACTCTACTGACTTCTCCCTGGGGCTCAGTTCAGGGCTCAATAAATACTCCCGAATGATGGATACTTGTTCTGCCAACCTCAGACTTTTTTATGGGTTGTTTTTATGGAATTTGTTAAGCGCTTACTATCGGACGCGATCCAAGTCCCACAGTGGGCTCACGGTCTTACTCCCTATTTTACAGCTGAAGGCCCAGAGAAATGAAGCGACTTGCCCCGGTCACAAAGCAGAGAGGTGGCAGAGCCGGGACTGGAAGCCAGGTCCTTCTGACTCCTAGGTCCAGGCTCTGTGTGGTGTGAGAGTGGTAATTAAGGTTAAATACTAATGAGCGGGCAGGGTTTTAGACTAAGTGCGCATCGACCATCCAAAATATATATCGGTATTATTGTCCACAGCGTTGACTCTGCCCGGCTATTTAAATCACAAATAAGTTACTTTGAAAATGACAATTCCGGAGATGCAAAGAACTTGCTGAAAACAAATTACTGAAGGAATAAGAGGGCTCCAGTAGTTCTGCATGTCTTTAAAAAATAGTCTCCCCGAAGCCTATTTGTCTCAGAACGGCTCTCCTCTGACTTTCAAATCAAATGACTGCTCCGTTCACTCAACACAGTCAAATTTCAATTTAATTTTTACACTTGGAAATGGAAGGTGTGGTTATTCCTCATCTACCAATGAAGGGTTCATTTAAATGCATCGCCCGGATCAAAAACAGATTGTACGAGAATCCAGCAGTCCACCGACTACAGAAATCAGAACATCCATCACTCTTCTAAATGTATTCGCTTCGGGAAGAAGCCAGAGAACTCCACTTCTACGGACAAAACCTGAAGGGCTGGAGAGTGATCAGTGTGACCGTTCGTTCGCTGGAAGTTCGTTGTGGGCAGGGAACCTTTTGACCAACTCTGTTCTACTGCACAAATTCCTAACCCTAATCTTGTACTCATTCATTCACTCGATCGTGTTTACTGAGCGCTTACTGTACTAAGCGCTTGGGGAGTGCAATTCAGCAACAAATAGAGACAACCCCCGCCCACAACGGGCTCACGGTCTAGAAGGGGGGAGACAGACATCAAAACAAGTACACGGGCATCGGTAGCATCATTATTAATAATTAGAATTATAAATATATACACATCATTAATAAAAAGAAACGGAATTATAAACATGCATACATCTCTATATACATAAGTGCCGAGGGGTGGGGTGGAGGGATGGAGCAAAGGGAGCGTGTCGGGGAACGGGGAGGGGTGGGGGAGCAGAGGAAAAGGGGGCTGTGCTTATCTTGTGGCTACCCCAGCGCTTAGAAGAGTGCCTGGCACATAGTAAGCGCTGAACAGATACCATAATTATTATTAATAATTATTATTATTAACCACGGACATCGGTCAGCTCTCTCCCCACCTACTTCTCCTCATTCAAACGTCTCACATTTTTTTCCACTCAAACCGCCGTGTCCCACATACATCCGGGCCAACGCCTCGCTCACACTCTTTCCTTAGCCTGGAATTCCCTCTCCCCGACTAATAATCACTGTTATTACTTACTACGTGGCAAACACTCTCCTGAGCGCTGGGATAGAGACAGCTTAATAACAACTGTGGTATTTGTTAAGCGCTTACTGTGCGCCAGGTACTGTGGCTGTTGCCAAACTGTACATTCCAAGTGCTTAGTACAGTGCTCTGCACATAGTAAACGCTCAATAAATACTAATGAATGAACGAACGAATGCTGTACTAAATGCTAGATACAAGCAAATTAGTCCCTGTTCAACATGGGGCTCACAGTAGGAGGGAGTAGGAGTTATTTCCCAGTTTACAGATGAGGTAACGGAGCATAGGAAAGTGATGTGACTTGCCCAAGGTCACACAGCGCACATGTGGCGGAGCCAGGATTAGAACCCAGGTCCTCCGGCTCCCAGGCCCGGGCTATTTCCATTAGGCCACGCTATTCCTCACATCCAGCAGATCGCCGCTCCGCTCATCTTCAAAATTCTTCGGAAATCACCTCTCCTCCAGGAGGCCTTCCGTGATTAATCTCTCATCTCCACCATCCGCCCCTTCTGTACCTCTCTGAAATTTTTTTGATTTAGATTAACGCTTGACTTCTACTAACTGTGTTCTGTAGTTTTTCTCCTGCTCCCATTTTACATATACAGTTCAGGTCTGCCTGTCTCCTCTGTAGGGCTGTAAGTTCCTCAGGGTACGAATTCTGCCTCTTACTCGCATTATATTCTCCGAGTCGCCTAGTACAGCACTCCAAATGAATGAATGGCTATGGTCCTTCCTACCGAAGGCATAAATTATGCCTCAATTAGTTCCTTTGGAAATCAGAAATGAAGAATGATTAACTAGGCCAGCCGGCAGTACTTTTAATATTCCTAATGAATTTCTGTTGGAAGCAGCGCGGCCTCGGGGAAAGAGCCCGGGCCTGGGAGTCAGAGGGACCTGCGTAGTTATCCCGGCTCCGCCACCTGTCTGCTGTGTGACCTTGGGCAAGTCACTTAACTTCTCCGTGCCTCAGTGACCTCATCTGTAAAATGAGGATTGAGACTGTGAGCCCCACATGGGACAACCGGATTACCTTGTATCTACCCCAGTGCTTAGAACAGTGCTTGGCACCTAGTAAGCGCTTAACAAATACCATAATTATTATTGTTATTATCTCGTATCTACCCTAGTGTTTGGCACATAATAAGTGCTAAACAAATGACACTGAAAAAATGCCTCCATTCTAAAAGCTTCCAACTGCTAAATTCGAAGCATTTCTTGCGATTCACACGTGGTCAGGGTCCCTCCGAATGAGACCGTCCCCCGCTATTTAGACCGTGAGCCCCAAGAGGGACAGGGACCGTGTCCGACCCGATTAACTTGGCTCTACGCCAGCGCTCAGAACCCCGCTTGACCCATAGTGAGCGCTTAACGCCATTAAAAAAAAATACCATTTACAAAAAAAAAAGCCCCCCATTCTAAAAAGTGTTGATCAATGGACTGTTAAATTCCAAGCATTTCTTGCAATTCATATATATCGGAGCAATAAATGCCTGTGCAGAAAAGATTCATTCGTCCCACTTTCTAAGTAATTGTGAACAGATGCTCTTTCACTGATAAAGGGAATTTGGTTCCAATAATTCTAAATTTAAACTTTTCCATTTCACTGGATAGAAGCAGGCCCATATAATGAAGGAGCTGGCAGATGTAATTATTGTCATCTTTCAGGCTTAAAATATTTTTCATAAAACACTCATCCGGCAGTTGAGTATAATTTTATTATCATAAAGCCACAAGAAATGACGGTTCTTATTTCAAAATTCGGAAGGAACAAGTTTGATATTTGTTTAACACGTTTCTCAGCACTTTCAACAACCTCTCCGCAGATTGAAAATTCCGCTGAAACAGGCTGTCTCCTTGATTAAAAATAAAAATAAATTATGCAGACACACTGGGTCCCATAGATTTATGCGACAAAGTAACAAGAATGTATCAAATTGACTGAGCGGATAAAAGCGGGTACTAGTTATTCAGAGCACATCCGCTATTTATATTTATTTGCTCTAAGAGTTAGCAAAACGACTCATATTTAGATGCCTTACAAAGGGTGCCATTTTCCACCCCGTCCACAAATTAGGAGAGAGAAGACCGAGGCACGGTGGTCCCGGATGGAGACGAATGATCTCACGGTGCCCTCGGACGGGCAGAATCTCCCCTCCGAGGCCGCCCCCGCTCCCGATGCATCTCGGGAAAGCCCCGTGCGCTTTCGATTTCTCGGAGTTGTTCCCCCCGCCTGCTGGAAATCGGGACACCGCCTGAAATCCCACATCCCCGACAGCGGGAGGATCAGTTCTACCGGCCCCTCGGTGGCTGAGAAGCAGCATGGCCTCGTGGATAGAGTTCGGGCCCGGGAGTCAGAAGGACCTGGATTCTTATCCCGGCTCCGCCGCCTGTCCGCTGTGGGGCTTTAAAGACCCGGGTCTTATCGGACGATCGTACAGACGGCCTTTTCATCGCTCAAGGAGATACTGCCGTTCACTGCTGACGATAAATTCACGTGAGATACATACCTTCCTCCGACCCTTCACCTTGAGCTACGCGAGGTGAAATCGCCCTCGCTCCGCAAAGGCCGGCACAGAGCCCCAGACCCCATCGAGCCAACGGTTTTCCGTTGTCCTTTCGGCTACGCCAGAGGGGGAGCCGACTAATCCAAGATGGGGGTCCGGATTCCCGATGCCCTCCTTGGCCCTCCCAACGCGGGACTCTACTCTAGCCACCGTAGCCCCCTTCTAGACTGGACCTCCTCTAGATCCCCTTTAGACTGGAGCTCCTTTGAGCCCCTCTGGACAGTAGCTCCTCCAAGTCCTCAAGCAGGCAAGGGCAGAGGCAAGGGGGAGGTGAAAGAGGAAGAGTGGGAAAAGACAGGGAGAGAGGGGGAGGACAGATGGGGAGGTGGAAGCAGGGCCTGGAGGGGTTGACTTTACTCTTCAGACCGAGGCAAAGCACTGTACTGAGCACTTGGGAGAGTACAATATAACAACAAACAGACCCATTCCTGTCCACAACCAACTCACAGTCTAGAGGGGGAGACGGACATTAATATAAATAGATTACAGATCTATACAGATAGATACATATGTGCTGTGGGGATGGGAGGGAGGATGAATGAAGGAGCAAGAGCGGCGCAGGAGTGGGAGAAAAGGAGAGGAGGGCTTAGTCAGGGAAGGTTTCTTGGAGGAGATTCGTCCATCCATTCAGTCGTATTTATAATAATAACGTTGGTATTTGTTAAGCGCTTACTATGTGCCGAGCACTGTTCTAAGCGCTGGGGTAGATACGGGGTGATCGGGTTGTCCCACGTGGGGCTCACGGTTTTAATCCCCATTTTACAGATGAGGTAACTGAGGCACAGAGAAGTTAAGTGACTTGCCTTGAGCACTGTACTAAGGAGATGCGCCTTCAGTGAGGTTCTGAAGTGGGGAAGAGCAATTATCTGTCGGCTCCGAGGAGGGAGGGCGTTCCAGGCCAGAGGCGGGATGTGGGCGAGAGGTCGGCGGAGAGACGGACGAGATGGAGGGACAGTGAGAAGGCTGGCGTCAGAGGAACGGGGTGTGTGGGCTGGGTTGTAGGAGCCGAGTAGCTAGGTGAGGTAGGAGGGGACAAGGTGATTAAGTGCTTTAAAGCCAACGGTGAGGAGGGATGGGGAGTCTCCAGCTGCTCGGGGAAGACAGGGACGATGATAAGAATAATCCTGGGAGCCTAATGCCGAGTCGAATTACCTGTAAGGTTAAATGCTCTCAGGACTTTTGGGCCTTAACCTTATCCGGGCACCGATCTCCTCGGACTGAAAAAAGTCTCGGGCTGGAGTGGTGGCGGAGGGGAAGTCGGGGGTTGGGCCTGTTGCAAATGGCTGCCCCGGGCTGAGGAGGGAAATAGCTAGCTTCCACCTCCCCGTCTCTCCTCCCCCTCTCTCCCTGTCTTTTCCCACTCTTCCTCTTTCACTCCCCCCTTGCCTCTGCCCTTGCCTGCTTGAGGACTTGGAGGAGCTCCTGTCCAGAGGGGCTCAAAGGAGCTCCAGTCTAAAGGGGATCTAGAGGAGGTCCAGTCTAGAAGGGGGCTACGGTGGCTAGAGTAGAGTCCCGCGTTGGGCCCTTGCCTCCGCCCTTGCCTGCTTGAGGACTTGGAGGAGCTCCTGTCCAGAGGGGCTCAAAGGAGCTCCAGTCTAAAGGGGATCTAGAGGAGGTCCAGTCTAGAAGGGGGCTACGGTGGCTAGAGTAGAGTCCCGCGTTGGGAGGGCCAAGGAGGGCACCAGGAAGCCAGAGGAGCTGCTTCTCCCCAGGTCTGGGACTCGGAGGTCTAAGGGGAACAGGAAACAAAATCCCCTGAACCCCGGAAGCCTAAATTTCAATCGCCTTTCCCGTATCCTTGAGGAAGGACGGGCCCCAGGCTCCCCGAGAAAGCCGATCCCTCCGTGCCGCCCGGGCAGGCCACAGAGAAGGGGTCGCCCTTCCCGACATCTCTGGCGACACGCATCCGAAAGCAAAGAGAAAACGGACGGGTCCACGGATGGGTGCAGACAGACAGCGGGACAGGTACGGACAGACGCAGACATGGAGGCGACGCTGCTGAACAAGTGGGTGTGCTGGAGAGGCTAGGGGCCCCCTTGGTGAGGAAGCGGGAATGAATGACCTCACAGAGGCTGAGGTGCCGAGGGGCCCACTTGGCGTGGAAGTGGGAATGAATCACAGAGGCTGAGGGGCCCGGGTGGCATAGAAGCGGATCCTGAATGACGGCACAGAGGTTGGGGGGCCGAGGGGCCCACTTGGCGTGGAAGTGGGAATGAATGACATGACGGAAGCTGAGATGCTGAGGGCCCGGTTGGCACGGGAGCAGGAATGAATGACGTCCCAGAGGCCGAGAGTCCCGGTTAGCATCGCGGTGGATCCTGAAAGACATCACAGAGGCTGAGGTGCTGAGGGGTCCTCTTGGAGTGGAAGTGGGAACCAACTGACATCACAGAGGCTAAGGGGCCCAGGCGGTGAAGAAGCAGATGCTAAATGACATCACAGAGGCTGAGGTGCTGAGGGGGCCACTTGGCGGGGAAGCAAGAATGAATGACGTCACAGAGGGGCCCGGTTGGCAAGGAAACGGGAACGATTGACATCACAGAGGCCGAGGCGCTAAGGGGCCCAGCTGGCGTGGAAGCGGCTCCGGGATGACATCCCGGAGGCTGAGGTGCCCGGCCCGTCTGGCGGCGGGCTATGATTGACGGCACCGAGGTCGAGGTTCCCAGCTGGCGTGACGGTGGGTTACGAACGACATCTCAGAGGCTGAGGTGCTGAGGTTCTTGGTTTGCCTCGCCACGGGCCACGAATGACACCCCAGAAGCTGAGTTCTTAGGTGACGCGGCAACGGGGTTATGATAGCCCCGGGGCTGAGGGGGGAGAGACCTACAGCCCAAAGGCCACACGAGGACTTCGGTTCAGACTCCAGACCGACCTCCGTACTCGCACTTCCATCTCATCGACTGCAGGGCGAGGTTCGGGTCTTTCGGTGAATCCCGTTTTAATCCCCGCTGCCTACTCTGGACATAACGTACCGCCGGTGATGGGGAAGGTAGAGAGGGTTTTCCAGCTTCATCTCCGTTCAAACGGGAAGTTCTACCCTACTGTGCACCTCTGAGAGCTGAGCCGGCCCCCCTCCCCCCTCCCTGGATTCTTGGCACTGCGGGAAGCTCACGCCTCCCCGTTTATGGAAGAAAGAAAGAGAATAATTCTGCCCTCTGCCCCCCCATCCTTTATCTTCAAATGAAGCTTCTGCCATCGGAGAGAGGAGTCGGGTGGCTTCTGGTGGAGAATGACAGTAGGGCAGAGCGAGAGGGAGGCGAGGGTGGGACAGGAGGTTTCGCTGCCGGGACTGAATCTCGATACCCCCGAGGCATTCTAAATGATAATACTAATGATTATGGTATTTGTTATTAACAATAATAATAATGGTGATGATGGTGGTATTTGTTAAGCGCTCACTATGTGCCAAGCACCGTTCTAAGCGCTGGGGTAGATATAAGGTAATCAGGTTGTCCCACGGGGCGCTCACAGTCTTCATCCCCATTTTATAGATGAGGTAGCTGAGGCACAGAGAAGTGACTTGCCCAGAGTCACCCAGCTGACAATTGGCAGAGCCGGGATTAGAACCCATGACCTCTGACTCCTAAGCCCACGCTCTTGAGCAGCTCAGGAGCACCGCCCCCCAGGGTTCTTCAGTTCATTCATTCATTTTCTTCATTCGATCCTATTTATTGAGCGCTCACTGTGTGCAGAGCACTGTACTAAGCGCTCGGGAGAATAAACAGACTCATTCCCTGCCCACAGCGAGCTTACAGAGCTTACTATGTGCCAGACACTATTCCATCTATCTATCTATCTTAGATATAAGATCATCGGGTTGGATGGAGATTGTGTCCGATAGGTCATGGGTTCTAATCCCGGCTCCGTGTCGCTTGTCTGCTGGGTGACCTTGGGCGAGTCACTTCACTTCTCTGGGCCTCGGTTATCTCATTTTTAAAATGGGGATTGAGACTCCGAGCCCCACGTGGGACAGGGATTATATCTAACTCACTTGTATTCACCCCAGGGCTTAGTACGTGCCTGGCACCTAGTAAGCGCTCAACAAATACCATCATCATCATCAACAAATACCACCATGGCCATGTCTTCTGGGCAAGAATGACGAAGGTGTGGGCTACGAGAAGCGGCAACATCACAATTAAAAGGAAGGAATAAAGAGAGGGAAGTGGAGCTCACCCTCTATTTCTTTCCATCAGTCACCGAGAGGGCTAAATAATGGCATGAATTATTTACTCTGAGCTTTGTACCAATTAAGAGAACAGAGGAAAACAAGTGTCTTCTTCAAACAGCTCTTGGCAATAGCGAAGTTACTCCGTGCTGTTCATCTGTACCCTCTGGGCATTTGGTATTCACCCCACTCTCAGCCCCTTAGAACCTCTGTATACATCTGTATAAATTACTAATTTATATTAATATGTGTTCCCCCCTCTAGACTGTACGCTCTTTTGGGGACAGGGAACCTGTCTACCGACTCTCTTATATGGTACTCTCCCAAGTGTATTGCACACAGCAAGCGCTCAATGAATACAACTGATTGACTGATTGAGAGAATAAAGCCTACACGTCCCAGCTCTTCACCAAAACTCCCCAGCAAGAAAAAAATGATTCTATCTTTGCCCTTCTTAAAGCTCGCCTCCTCCAAGAGGCCTTCCCACACTGAGCTCCCCCTTTTCCCTCTGCTCCCCCTCCACCCCCGCTTCACCTCTCCTCAGCTAAGCCCTCTCTTCCCCCCCTTTCCCTCTGCTCCTCCCCCTCTCCCTTCCCCTCCCCTCAGCACTGTACTCGTCCGCTCGACTGTATATTTCTTCATTACCCTATTTATTTTGTTAATGAGATGTACATCACCTTGATTCTATTTATTTGCTATTGTTTTAATGAGATGTTCATCCCCTCGATTCTATTTGTTGCTATTGTTTTTGTCCGTCTCCCCCGATTAGACCGCGAGCCCGTCAAAGGGCAGGGACTGTCTCTATCTGTTACCGATTTGTCGATTCCAGGCGCTTAGTACAGTGCTCCGCACATAGTAAGAGCTCAATAAATACTACTGAATGAATGAATGGTCAATAATTTGGGTCTGCCTGTCCCCCGGGGGTTCATTACCATTATAAATACCATTATTATTAGGGAGGTTGTGTCAGAGAGATAAGATAAATCATGGAAATGCAGTGAAGCCGCAGGGCCCACGTAGAGAGAGCCCAGATCTGGGAGACAGAAGGACCTGGGTCCTAATGCCGGCTCTGCCATTTGCTGTGTGACCCTGTCAAGTCACTTCACTTCTCTGGGTCTCAGTTACCTCATCTGTAAAACGGGGATTACGTTTGGGAGCCCCACGTAGGACAGGGACCGTGTCCAACCCGATTCGCTTGCATCTACCCCGGCACTAATAACAGTCCCCAATTATTATTATACGCCCCCAGTTATAATTACAAAGGGCTGTACAAATGTCTGCTATATCATCATCATTTGGGTGAGCCTCCAAGATCAGGAAGTGGGTCTCTAACAGCTGACATTTCTATGTTCTTCTCTTCCGAATAAGCACGAGGGTAAGGCGGGAAGGAAGCAGGAGATTGAAACTCTGGCATTATTTCCAGTCGACCTAACTTCATATATTTGACTAAACTGCAATTACACGTATCTGTGACCAATTATCATCTGTAGATGTCGAAAACGCAATACCTATATCATCCCAAATGTTGGGATCAGCTTTTTCGATACCTAATGAGGACGCAGACTATGAGAAAGAATGAGCCTTGCCATTTCCCAATGTCACCCACTGAATGTTCCTAACCGCTGGGCTTCACTGTTGATTTATTCCTCGGTTTCCGACTGCTTACCTTGTAACCGTAATCAAAATATTTTTCATTTGAGTAGTAATAAAGCTGAATTCAGTTTACCGGCTTTAACTGAATTCCGTCTCGAAAGGGAGCGTAAATTTTCGGTTTCCAGTGCAGTCGAGACAGCTGTCAGAGGATTTCATTAAAAGCACATTTAACGGGAAGGCGAACGTTCACAAGAGAGAAAATGCGGAGGCAGAGAAAGCAACTCAATGGAAAGCAGGATTGGGGGGTTAAACATAATTCTATAAAGCACTTTTCTACTTTGTTGCACTAGAAAATAGGAGACCTCCCTCTAACGACACCAACAAACACGGCCGGCAATGACTCACGGCCGCAAGAAGCAGCTTGGCCTAGTAGGAAGACCACCGGCCTGGGAGCCGGGCCATCTGGCTGCTCATTCCAGCTGTGTGACTTCAGGCAAGTCACTTCACTTCTCTGTGCCCCAGTTTCCTCACTTGTAAAAGGAGGATTCGGTACCCGCTCTCCCTCCCGGTGAAGCTGTGACTCCTGTATGGGACGGGGACGCCGACCTGATTCTCTAGTAATAACGACGATGACATTTGTTAAGTGCTTACTAGGTGCCGAGCACTGTTCTAAACGCTGGGGGGATACAAGGTAATCGGCTGTCCCACGTGGGATTCACAGCCTTAATCCCCATTTTCCAGATGAGGTAACCGAGGCACAGAGAGGTTAAGTGGCTTGCCCAGAGTCACACAGCGGACAGGTGGCGGAGCCGGGATTACGGCCCGTGACCTCTGACTCCCAAGCCCAAAAGTGACGGTATTTGGTAAGTGCTTACTATGTGCTAAGCACTAGTTAACCTAGTGCTGGCACTTAGCTATCACCGTTAATATAATCATGGGATGACGGTCAATCAAATCATCGATCAACTGTATGTATTGAGCGCTTAATGTGTGCAGGGCACTGTACTAAGCACTCGGGAAAGGACGGTCCGTGGACTAATGGATAGAGCAGGGGCCTGGGAGTCAGAAAGAGCCGGGTCCTAATCCCGACTCCACCGCTTGTCTGCTTCTGTGACCTTCGGTGAGTCACTTCACTTCTCCGGGCCTCAGTTCCCTCCTCTTTAAAATGGGGATTAAGACTAGGGCAGGAACTGTGTCCAGCCCAATTTGCTTGCCTCCACCCCAGCGCTTAGTACAGTGCCTGGCACATAAGTAAGCACTCAGCAAATACACCATCGAGTCGTTTCCAATTCATAGCGACTCCATGGATATACTTTCTCTAGAACGTCCTGTCCCCTGCCACAAACCGCAACCTAAGCTTTGTTATCAGTGTTGTGGTCTCTAACCATCTAGCTGTTATCATTATTATCATTATTATCAGAAGTGAAAGACACATTCCCTGCTCACAAGGAGCTTACAGTCTAGAAAATCCAATTTTATCTCCTCCAGGTTCCAGATTCTCCCACTGTTCCTCAATGGAAAGAGCACGGGCTTGGGAGCCAGAGGTCATGGGTTCGAATTCCGGCTCTGCCGCTCGTCGGCTGTGTGACTGTGGGCAAGTCACTTCACTTCTCTGTGCCTCAGTTACCTCATCTGTAAAATGGGAAGTAAGACCGTGAGCCTCGTGTGGGACAACCCGATTCCCCTGTGTCTACCCCAGCGCTTAGAACAGTGCTCTGCGCACAGTAAGCGCTTAACAAACACCAACATTATTATTATTAATTAGCCCCTCTGGTGGGGTGGAGAAGGGCAGAGGGGGAGGGGGGACAAAAACCAGTCAGTATAGCTCATTTTCCGACGATTTCTTTGGGGGAACGCTGAAACAAACAGGTCAAAGTCGGCCATTTGCACTATCTGTGACAACCCACCGATGGAGTTGTCAGTCGGCCTAGTAGAGGCGTACACTCGAGTGCTTAGTTCAGTGTTCTCCGCATGGTAGGCGCTCAGGAAATAGCACTGATTGACTGATACACCCAGGGAAGCGGCGTGGCCTAGTGGAAAGAGCGTGGGCCTGGGAGTCGGAGGACCCGGATTCTGATCCCGCCCCTGCCCCTCGTCTGCCGTGTGACCTTGGGCAGTCACTTCTCTGTGCCTCCGTCTGCTCATTTAGAAAATGGGGATTAAGACTGGGAGCCCCGTGTGGGGCAGGGATTGTGTCCCACTAATTACCTCGCATCTAAGCCAGTGCTTAGAACAGTGCCTTTGCACAGGAAGCGCTTAATGAACACCACTTTAAAAAAAAGCAAAAAAAACCCAAAACAGTTCTCTTATAACTCAGTGACTGCTTTCTTGAGAAGCTCCATTTTAAGGAAAATTTGTACTGTGACGATAACAGTTTTTGTCGAGTGCCTGTTCTGTGCAGACCACACTGTACTGAGAGCTGCGGGGAATACAAAATAAGCAAAAATTCAGGCACCTCATTGTGCCTCCCCAGCAGTCAATACACTGCCTGGTGCACACTAAGCATCAATAAGTACTATTAGCACAGTAGTAAACCTCATAATGATCATGGTCATTTCATCTGTCAAAGGAGGATTAAGACTGCGAGCCCCACCTGGGCCATGAACTGTGTCCAAACTGATTAGGCTGTATCTTTCCTAGTGCTTAGTACAGTGCCTGGCACACAGTAAGCCCTTAACGTGAATAATTAATATAAAAACAAAACTCCAAAGCACTGTTAAAATCCAAGCTCCCTGTACAACAGGAAACTTGTCTCCTGCTACTGTTGAAGAGTGTATCAAACCCAGCTGTGTGACTGTGGGCAGGTCACTTCTCTGGGGCTCAGTTCCCTCATCTGTAAAATGGGGATGGAGACTGTGAGCCTCACGTGGGGCAATCTGATGACCCTGTATCTCCCCCAGCGCTCAGAACAGTGCTCTGCACATAGTAAGCGCTTAACAAATACCAACATTATTATTATTAGGAAGCACGCAATAAATATCATTCCTACTACTTCCAATCCACCCATCAATGGTATTTATCGAGCGCTTACCGTGGGCAAAGCACTGTACTGAGCACTTGGGAGAGTACGAGACAACAGGTATTGGTAGACTTGCTCCCTGCCCACAAGAAGCCCTGGAACGCCCTTCCCTCTTCACATCCGACCGACAATTCCCCACCTTCAAAGCCTTATTGAAGGCCCATCTCCTCCAAGAAGCCTTCCCTGACTGATCCCTCAATTCCTCTTCTCCCAATCCCTTCTACGTCACCTTGACTTGCTCCCTTTATTCAGCTCCCGCCTAGACCTACAGCACCTCTGTCCATTTATTGATCTATATTAATGTCTGCCTCCCCCTCTGGACTCTAAGCTCGTTGTGGGCGGGGAATGTGTCTATTCTATTGTTATATTACACTCTCCCAAGCACCTAGCATAGTGCTCTGCCCACGGGAAGCGCTCAATAAATACCACTCATTGATGGATCGGAAGCAGTAGGAATGGCATTTATTGCTTGCTTCCTGGGTGACATGGACTCTTCAGTCTTAAGCATTTACTAGGTGCCAGGCCCTGCACTGAGCGCTGGGGTTGGTAAAACTAAATCGAGTTCATTCAGTAGTATTTATTAAGCGCTTACTATGTGCAGAGCACTGTACTAAGCGCTTGAAATGCACAAATCGGTAACAGATAGACAGTCCCTGCCCTTTGACGGGCTTACGGTCTAATCGGGTTGGACGTAGTCCTTGTCCCACGTGGGACTCACAGTCTCAATCGCCATTTTACAGATGTGGTAATTGAGGCACAGAGAAGTGACGTGATGTGCCCAGGATCACACGGCAGACGAGTGGTGGAGCCGGGATTAGGATGATCGTAATACTTTAGAATATAGAATACTAATAATAATAATGAGGGTATTTGTTAAGCTCTTACTCTGTGCCAAGCACTGAGGGAGACACAAGGTCACCAGGTCGTCCCTCGTGGGGCTCAAAGCCTTAATCCCCATTTTACAGATGAGGTAACTGAGGCACAGAGAAGTGAAGTGACTTGCCCAAAGTCACACAGCTGATTAGTGGCGGAGCCGGGATCAGAACCCTCGACCTCCGACTCCCCTCCCAAGCACTTAGTACACTGCCCTGCACACAGAAAGCGCTCAGTATATACGACCGACTGATGGACTGATCGAAAGCACCGTCCGTCTAACCAGCCCGGGAAGTGTGGAATTTTTCGTTTGGACTTTCCTCGCGACTGAATAAAATTGCATCTTTGAATATCAGTGAACCCGTGGCGGCTTCAGCCCCTAAGCCTTCTACGTTAGCAAGGGAAAACTCAGTGGTATTTTCACTGGATTTTTTTTTTTTTCTTTCTTGGAACCGTATTTCTAAACTCCTCGAACCTCATTAATGACATGAAAAACAATCCACGGCTGATCTCGGGAACCTTCCTCTGGATGCTGAGGTTCATTCCTCATTCTAAATCAAGTGCTCTTTCAGAAAAATCATTAGCGAGATCGAATTCATAATAAGGATTGATCAACCCCAGTGGTTTCACTGTAAATCACTAAATGAACAGCCCCAAACATGATTTAACCATGATAAAAAGTCGAATCACTGAAGCTTATTCATCTCGTGTCCTAAGCCCTTGAACACTAACAAGAAACCTTTCAATGAGAAACAGATTAGTCCCCTCCTCCGATCCAAATTAGCATTTATTAGGTTGACAACAGTTACTGCACGACCGGCCTTAACAAATTCCAAATTAAAATGAAAGATACCTGACCTCGCCCTTCATAAACATTCCCGAGGAAGATTTTCTGCTTATTCTGATGATAAAAATCGAAAGGAAATTGAAGACTTTGAAATTTCCAAAAAAAAAAATGTAATCATTTCGAACGATAGCACCGGGACCCTGGCGTTTGGGTTACGTGCGTGACGTGACGCCTCAGCAAAGCGTGCCTCTTATTAATAATAATAATAATGACGATGGCAGTATTTGTTAAGCGCTTACTATGTGCCAGGCATTGTACTAAGCGCTAGGGTGGATAGAAGCAAATCGAGTTGGACACGGTCCCTGTCCCATGCGGGACTCACAGTCTCGATCCCCATTTTACAGAGGAGTTAACTGAGGTCTAGAGAAGTGAAGTGGTTTGCCCAAGGCCACAAAGCAGGCAAGTGGTGGAGCCGGGATTAGAATCCATAACCTTCTGACTCCAGGCCCGTGCTCTGGCTGGGAGAGCCCGGGGGCAGTAGGATCTGGATAGATTAGTCCTGAAATAGATCATGGAAAATAATAATAACAATGCTAACAGTGGAATTTGGTAAACGCCTACCCTGTGCAAACACTGACCTAAGCGCTGGGCTTGATACAAGATACTCATATCGGACCTGGATCCCATCCTAATCTAAGATGGGGGGAAGGACAGCCATTTTATACCCACGTTACAGATGAGGAAACTGGAGCGGCGAGAAGACGAGTGACTCGATTAAGGTCTAACAGCAAACAAGCGGCGAAGCCGAGGCGAGAACCCAGGCCGGCTGACTTCCAACGCCAAACTCCTCGTTGGAAATTGCAATTCCACCACCAGCAACCACGTAATCCCAACGTTCTCCTTCCCAATCAAACCACCCTGGAAAATTCATCTGACTCCTTCCCAAACTGTGCTTTTAGAAGCCAGTAGCCCCGATGACGATTTCAGCCAGTCAGTAGGGAACGTGCGAACGTGCCTAGCTGCCCTGTCGGGAGAATAATAATAATAGTGGTATTTGTCAAGCGCTTACTACGTGCCAAGCACTGTTCTAAGCGCTGGGGGAGATACAAGGTGATCAGGTCGTCCCACGTGGGGCTCCCCGTCTTCATCCCCATTTTCCAAATGAGGGGACTGAGGCCCACAGAAGTGAAGTGACTGGCCCAAAGTCACACCGCTGACAAGCGGCAGAGCCGGGATTAGAACCCATGACCTCTGACTCCCAAGCCCGGGCTCTTTCCACTGAGCCGCGCCGCTTCTCTGATACACAACCCCAAGTTCTTGGACGGTGCCCTGCACGCAGTGAGCGCTGGATGGGCAACTGAAGGTGGCCCATTCCAGTGGTTGCCCATCCACCTCAACATCAAATAAAAACATCTCACCGTTGGCTTTAAAGCCCCCCATCTCCTTGCCCTTTCCTCCCTCACCTCGCTACTCTCCTACGACAACCCAACCCGCACGCTCTGCTCCTCTAATGCCAACCTTCTCACTCTTCCTCCGTCTCGTCCGTCTGGCCGCCGACCTCTCGCCCGCGTCCTGGGAAGCAGCGTGGCTTCGGAGACGGAGGCCATGGGTTCGACCCCCGGCTCTGCCGCTTGTCAGCTGGGTGACCGTGGGCGGGTCACTTCACTTCTCTGTGCCTCAGTTACCTCATCTGTAAAATGGGGATTAACTCTGAGCCTCACGTGGGACGACCTGATTACCCTGTATCTCACCCAGCGCTTACAACAGTGCTCGGCACATAGTAAGCGCTTAACAGATACCAACATTATTATTATTATTATTATTATCGTCCTGCCTCTGGCCTGGAACGCCCTCCTTCCTCATATCCGACAGACGATCCCTCTCCCCACATTGAAGGTGCATCTCCTTCAAGAAGCCTTTCCCTGACTAAGCCCTCATTTCCTCTTCTCCCAGCCCTTCTACGTCCCCCTTGCACTTAGTATATCGCACTCCCCCAAGTGCTCGGTACAGTGTTCCGCACACAGTAAGTGCTCAATAAATAGGATTGAATGACTGAATTTTCCCCCTTCGTTCACCCCTCTCTTGGCACACCAAATATGTCCCTATCCCCGATTTCTTTATTAATCTTAATATCTGTTGCCCCCTCTAGACTGCAAGCTCATTGTGGACAGGGAACGTGTCTTCCAACTCAGTTATACTGTTATATTGCACTTTCCCAAGTGCTTAGTTCAGTGCTCTGCACATGGCAAGTGCTCAATAAATACAATCGATTGATACTGATGATCCCGTATCTCCCCCAGTGCTTAGAACAGCGCTCTGCACACAGTAAGCGCTTAACAAATACCAAATTATTCACAGAGGGCTACCGCCCAGGCCGAGTCCTCTAGGAAACGATAAGAGAAGCAGCACGGCTTAGTGCCCAGAGCACAGAAAGACCTGGCTTCTAATCCCGGCTCCACCACTTGTCTGCCGTGTGACCTCGGGCAAGTCACTTCACTTCTCTGAGCCTCGGTTACTTCATTTGTAAAACGGGGATTAAGAACGGGAGCCCCATGCGGGACAGGGACTGTGGGCCACCTGATTGACCTGCATCTACCCCAGCACTTAAGAGTAGTGCTTGGCACACAGTAACTGCTTAAGAAATACCATTATTATTATTGTTCTTATTAAGAGTATGAAGAGAATTTCTCCCTCCTCTCATCCTCTCCCAACCCTCAAAGCTACTTTCGGTTTTACATCAACTACTCTGCGAAGCCTCAACAGAAGCAAGAAACGCTTGTGAAACGGCACGTGGAAAAATAAACCGTTCTACGTCTCGACCCGCTCTCTTTAATGCACGTTAACTTTCAGGGCAGAAATTCGTGCGCATTTTCATGGGCCGAAATAATAACGTTTTCAACAGGTCGGTGGTTCCAATTCCTAGACACGGATAAAGCGGCCCGCTGAATGGAAGGGGGAGCCATTAAAGCGGTCGTGGCAAATTGAGTCCAGTGGGATTTCGGTGACGTCGATTAGCAACCGAGTCGGGAGTCGGCTTCTATACGCGCCAAGGATGCAAACCGGAGTTTCTGCCCCGTGAGACGTCACGTTGAGAATTCCCAGCACACGCCCTCCTATATTCACCCGCCACCTGCTATTTTAAAAGCGGCTTTTATTGACCCGGCCCTGAATGCTTTCGCTAACTCTATTTATTCTTGACTCTATTTATTTTGACTCTATCTTGACTCTTGACTGTCTTGACTATTTATTTTGACTCTATCTTGACTCTATTTATTGCCACTGTACTTGTCTGCCCGTCTCCCCCGATTAGACCGTAAGCCCGTCACTGGGGGGGCAGGGATTGTCTCTATCTGTTGCCGACTTGTACGTTCCAAGCGCTTAGTACGGTGCTCTGCACATAGTAAGCGCTCAATAAATACTACCGAATGAATGAACTAACGGCACCCTGTGTCCGTCCCGTTTCTATCAATCCTTCAGTCGTATTTATTGGGCGCTGTACTAAGCGTTCGGGGGAGTACGGAATAAAAGTCGGTAGAAACGCTCTCTGCCCACAGTGATCTTACGGTCCAGATGGGGAGACGGACACTAATTTCAATGAATGAATAACGGATATGGACATTAATGCCGTGGGGTTGAGCGAGGGGTGAATAAAGGGTGCAGATCTAAGGGCAAGGGGGAAGCGGAAGGGAGTGGGAGAAGGGGAAAGGAAGGCCTAGTCAGGAAAGGCCTCCTGGAGGAGATGTGACTTCAGTAAGGCTTGAAAGGTGGGGAGTGATCGGCTGTCGGGTGTGAAGAGGGAGGACGTCCCCGGCCAGAGGCAGGACTCGGGCGAGAGGTCGGCGGCGAGACAGACGGGGAGGCTGGCGTCAAAGGAGCGAAGGGTGCGGGCTGGGGTGGAGTAGAAGAGCAGCGAGGTAAATGTAGGAGGGGGCAGGGCGATCGACTGCTTCTCGCTCCGGTAAAGTTCCGTCGGTTAATTTAACAAACCATCAGGAGAATATACCTAGAATGGGCCGGCATTATCTCTTGACTTTCAGTTAATTAAACCCCGCTCCACCAATATGACAGTCAGCACTTCACGGAGGGGATTATTCTACGGATGAAGACGCCAGGTATTTCCAAAGCCGCCTGCTAAAACGTGAACGCGTCGCTGAAAATCACCCCCGGCCCGGGCGGTGCCTCATCGCCGATATTAAAAGATGTTCTTTGCGGAGCGGGAAATTAATTGGAATCTGTAGGGAAATTATTCGGGCATCCTCGGCAGCGAAAGGACACACAACAGCTCGGGTTGTGGTGGCGTAAGATGAGCGGAAACAACTGCTGCGGAATCCCAAGTCTTGCCAGGCGTGATGCCCGGGGAAAGTTGGCTTTTTTTTTTCCTTAGCGGTATCTGTTGTGCGCTTACCGTGCGCCAGGCACTCGTGTGAGTTCTGCGGTGGACACCAGCTAATCGGGTTATCCCACGTAGGGCTCACCGTCTTAACCTCGTCCCTGGACCGTCAGCTCGTTGCGGGCAGTGAACGTGTCTGTCCGATTGCCGTAGTGCACTCTCCCAAGCCCTCTGCACACAGTAGGCGCTCCATAAATACCATCAACTGCTAGACTGATTGATCGATCCCCATTTTACAGATGAGGGAACTGAGGGCCAGAGAAGGGAGGTGAGTGGACAGGGAATGTATCTGTTCGACTGCCACGGCGTGCTCGCCCAAGCCCTCAGTACAGTGCTCTGCACACGGTAACTGCTCAATAAATACGACTGATTGACTGCTCGATTCACCCCCATTTTACAGATGAAGGAACTGAGGCTCAGAGAAGTCAACAGAGCCGGTAGGGAATGTGTCTGTCAAATCTGTTGCATTTTCTTCTCCCAACCCCTTAGTACAGTGCTCTGCACACGGTAAGTGCTCAGTAAGTACAATTCATTGATTGATTAACCGAGGTCACAGAGCAGACAAGCGGCAGAGCCGGGATCGGGAGCCAGGTCCTTCTGACCGCCAGGCCCGGGCTTACGGTCCAGAGGGGGAGACGGACGTTAATAGCAATAAATAATGAACAGATGTGGACACGAGTGCTGCGGGACTGGGAGGAGGCTGAATAAAGGGAGTAAGTCAGGGTGACGCAGAAGGGAGTGGGAGGAGAGGAAAGGAGAGCTGAGTCAGGGAAGCCTCCCTGGAGGAGGGGAGCCTCCGATGAGGATTTAAAGGCGGGGAGGACGGTGATCCGTCGGATAGGAGGGAGAGCATTCCGGGTCGGTCGCCCGTGGCCGGAGCCCGGAACGCCGTGGGCGACGGGGGCGGCGCGAGGCCTTACCATCGATCCGGCTCACCAGCTCTTCCAGCATCCTCACCTTCATCTGGATCCCGGGCTGGGCGAACGTGTAGTTGTCCTACGAAATAATCACGCGTGAAAAGACGGTAAACAAGGAGAGGTGGCGGCGGGGCGACCCGCGGCCGGGGTCTTCTGGCGGCCCGGCCAGGCCGAAGAAGGAACCACTCCGGCCGAGAAGCAGCGTGGCTTAGTGGCAAGATCCCGGCCTTCGGAGTCGGAGACCGTGGGTTCAAATCTCAGCTCCGCCACTTGTCGGCTGTGTGACTTTGGGCAAGTCACTTCACTTCTCTGGGCCTCGGTGACCTCATCTGCAAAATGGGGACTAAGACTGTGAGGCCCACGTGAGGCCACCTGATAACCTCGTATCTACCCCAGCGCTCAGAACAGTGCTCGGCACACAGTAAGCGCTTAACAAATACCGTCATTATTATTATCATTATTATTATGCTCACCGGACTAGACGGGCCAGGAAGGAAAGGGAGATTTGGCTTGTTGGAAATGAAAGAGCCAAGACGCAGAGCTTCCTTTCCACCCCAACCTCCCGCCAAATGCGATGAAATCATTCGTTAACAGTGCCATCAAAAACACTGGCAGCGCATCAGAAACCAATCTATCCACCTCGGCCCCCAACCCCACGGCACTTACATCCATGTGATAATAATAATAATGGTATCTGTTAAGCGCTTAGTATGTGCCAGGCACTAAGTGCTGGGGTGGACACAAGCAAATTGGGTTGGATCCAGTCCCTGTCCCACATGGGGCTCACCGTCTCAATCCGCATCTTCCCGATGAGGGAACCGAGGACCAGAGAAGTGAAGTGACTTGCCCGAGGTCACACAGCAGACTGTGGAGGAGCCGGGATTAGAACCCATGACCTTCTGACTCCCAGGCATGTGCTCTGTTCACTACCCCAGGCTGCTTCACTCTGCTTCTGCCTTCCTTTCCCATCATCTCTGCACTTCGATCTGTGACCTTTGGACGTTTGATATTCACCCCACCCCCAAACCCGCAGCATTTATACACTTATCTTGAAATTATTTACTATAAACGACTTATTCATCCCCGCCACTGACCGTCTCCCCTTCTAGACCGTACGCCCGTTACGGGCCGGGAACGCTCTGGCCGGGAAGTGCCCTGCGCGTAGTATGTGCTCGATAAATACGACTGATCGATCGATCTGTAATCTATTTCCTTCTATTAACATCTGGCTCGCCCTCTAGACTCTATGCTTAGTGTGGGCAGGGAACGTGGCTCCCAACTCTGTCATAACGGACTCTCCCAAGCACTCAGTACAGTGCTCTGCACGCAGGAAGCACTCAGTAAATACCACTTATGGACTGCACTGGACCATCGCCTCGGGTGACTGGATCCACACACTTAGCGTTGCGTTTCACAGCGGATTTTCACCTTCCGATGGATTACACAAGGCAGCGCTCTGCTGTTGTCACCGCCAGACTGCAAGCTCTTCGAAGGCAGGGGTCACACGCGACTTCTGTCATACCCTCCCAAGAACTTAGTATTTGCGCAATCAATGGCATTTACTGAGCGCTTACTGTCCGCAGAGCACTGAACTGAGCGCTTGGGAGAGCACAATAAATACGACAGCGTTGGTCGACACGTTCTCTCCCTGCAAGGCGCTAACAGTCCAGAGGATCAAATGGGCAGGTTGCAGAGTCTAAGGGGGAGGGAGAACACTAATTTTATTCCCATTTTACAGATGAGGAGGCTAAGACCGAGTTTAATGACTCGCCCGAGGTCACACGACGGGCAAGAAGTGGAGCTGGGGCAAGAATCCCGGTTTTCTGACTCCCGATCCTGGGCTCTTGCCAGGAAGCCACCCTGACACCCCTAAATGATGGAATGGCATACGAGTGTGCGTGGAATTCCAGCCACTGACCGCTGCATTACAACTTCTTGTTTTCAAGTGCTTGACCCTGAAATCTCGATTTAAATCATCTGAAACCTCTCCTTCCCCGGTTCATGCTCTAAAAAGATAACCACGTCCAAGCGCACAGAACAGATTAAAATCAAATTGGAAAAACAAAATAAGCTCAACAATGCTAAGCCCTCCTTCCCTTTCCGCCGTTTCAGCTGACACTCCAGAGAGGTCACGAAATATCTTTCGAAGCTATTAGAAAATCTTAGCCTTTTTATTCTGAGCCTTGAGCACTGATCAGCACCGCTGAGCTTAGAAGAAGGCAAACCCACTCAACGTATTTTAGAAAAGACCCTTCTGTCGACAGAAGTCATGGATGATTGAGAGATGTTTCATGGGAGGGGAAAAAAAAAATCCATAACCGGGAGAAACGGTGGAGAAAACACGAGATTATTCCCCAGGGGCGGTTAGCAGAGAGGTGACGTTACTAACCAATCAAAAATCAAAAGTATTTATTGAGCTCCTACTGTGAACTGGGCACTGAACTGAATGTTTGGGAGAATACAGCAGAATGGGTAAACCCGATCCTTGCCGATGAGGAATCTATAATCTTGCAGTTAGTCAATCATATTTATTGAGCGCTTACTACATACTAAGCATCTGGGAGAGTACAATACGACAATAAATAGAAACATTCCCTTGGCCACAATAAGCTTACAGTCTAGAGGGGGAGACAAACACTGATATAACTAAATAAACTGCAGATCGGGATGTAAGTGCTGTGGGGCTGGGACGGGGGATGAATGAAGGGAGCAAGTCAGGGCGCCGCAGAAGGGAGTGGGAGAAGAGGAAAGGAGGGCGCAGTCAGGGAAGGCCTCTTGGAGGAGAGGGGCCTTCGGGAAGGCTTTGAAGGCCGGGGGGAGGTCTGAAGGAAAGGAGAGAGTGAAACAAATTCCCACAAAATCATCTCACTTGAAGAGCGCCATGGATGGCTCAAATGAGCCCCTCAACCGAAGAGAAGAGCGGAGGAGAATGCCATCTACCAGCGCCAGCTGAGCTCTACCTAACCCTTGCTATCGTTTTTGTCCGTCCGTCTCCCCCGATCAGACCGTAAGCCGGTCAATGGGCGGGGACTGTATCTGTTGCCGATCTGTACATTCCAAGCGCTTAGTACAGTGTTCTGCACATAGTAAGCGCTCAATAAATACTACCGAATGAACGAATAGCCCAGGTGACTTATTTCAGTTGGCCAGAAGCAGTTTAGCCGCACGCGTACCACACCTCCAAAAATCATTTTCCTCCAAATTCCCCTGCACGTGGAAAGGCTGGCAGGGGTCCGCCTCTTAGCTTTGGAGCCCCTCTTTAAACGTAAGGTTTGACGGATTCAACCTCCTCGCCGCGCCTCGATCTCGTCTAGTTCGCCGCCGCCGTCTCACCCACGTCCTGCCTCTGGCCTGGAACGCCCTCTCCCTCCTCAGCTCCCACAGACAATGACCCTCCCCCTGTTCGAAGCCTTAGCGAAGGTCCATCTCCTCCAAGAAGCCTTCCCTGACTCAGCCCTCCTTTCCCCTTCTCCCACTCCCTTCTGCCTCACCCTGACTTGCTCCCTTTATTCATCACCCCCCTCCCCCAAGGCCCACAGCACTTAAGTCCATATCTGCCATTGATTTATTTATATTAAGGTCTGTCTCCCTTTCTAGACTGTAAGCTTATTGTGGCCGAGGGAATGCTGCTGTTTATTGTTGTACCGTACTCTCCCAGATGCTTAGTATCTGCCTGGGGCCATACACTGTATTCAATGCCTGCTCGGGCTCGCACGCTATACTGAGCACCTGCCCAGGGCCGCACAGTGTACCCACCTCCTCACCGTCCCCCGTTCTCGCCCATCCCGCCGTCGACCCCTGGCCCACGTCCTCCCGCGGTCCCGGTACGCCCTCCCTCCTCGCCTCCGCCAAACTCATCCTCTTCCCCTCTTCGAGCTCCCCTCCTCCGAGAGGCCTTCCCAGACTGAGCTTCCCCGTTTCCCTCTGCTCCCTCTGCTCCCCGACTAGCCCCCCTTCACCTCCCCTCAGCTAAGCCCTCTTTTCCCCCCTTTCCCTCTGCTCCTCCCCATCTCCCTTCCCCTCCCCTCGGCACTGTGCTCGTCCGCTCAATTGTATATATTTTTATCTCCCTATTTATTTTGTTAATGAGATGTGCATCAGCTTGATTCTATTTATTGCTATTGTTTTAATGAGCTGTACATCCTCTCGATTCTATTTATTGCTATCGTTCTTGTCTGTCCGTCTCCCCCGATTAGACTGTAAGCCCATCAGGGGGCCGGGACCGTCTCTATCTGCTGCCGATCTGTCCATTCCAAGTGCTTAGTACAGTGCTCTGCACATAGTAAGCGCTCAATAAATACTATTGAATGAATGAATGAATCGCCTGCCAAGATCACCCAGATCACTGATCACTGGAGGGCACGGGGGGGAGCCGCAAGTCGTTGGGAGAGTGAGTCCAAGAGAAATCCTCAACCGGTCTCACTTCCAGCTCTGATTTCCTCCTTCCCGCCGTTCCAAGAATCAGCGTGGCCTAGTGGATAGAGCCCGGTTCTGGGAGTCAGAAGGTTATGGGTTCTAATCCCAGCTCTTCCACTTGTCTGCTGTGAGACCTTGGGCAAATCACTTCACTTCTCTGGGCCTCAGTTCCCTCATCAGTCGAATGGGGATGAAGCCTGTTGAGCCCCACGTGGGACAGAGACTGTGTCCAACTTGATTAGCTGGTATCTACCCCAGCACTTAGTACGGTGCCTGGCACACGGTAAGTGCTTAACGGATATCCCGAAAAAGGGAAAAGGGAGCTCGTAGTCTCGACGGAGGGAGCTTATTGCCTAGAGAGGACAGTTAATAGAACCGGACGATCGCGGCGTCGGTTTACCTGAATTCCATCGAGCAGCTTGCTCATGCACCAGTAACTGTCGGCTTCAATGTCACGCAGCGCTTCCTCGGGCAGGCTGGAGATATCCAAAGTCTCCACCTCTTCCGCTTCTGCTGGGGAGAGAGAGGAGAGGACGGACAGTGGGCTGTGAAACCGGGGGCAGGAGCAACCAACCGAGCTGAAAAACTCAAAGGGGAAAACCACCCGCCATCCCTCCCGGCCTGTGAGAGAGACAAGACCACTTGGACCCGGGGCAACCGGGTCATCGCCTTTCTCCACACGGTGGTCGGGGGGGGGGGGGGGGGGGGGCCGCCGCTGTGGAAAACCCGTGGAGAACGCACCACGGAAGAGAAAGTGCCTGTCCTGGCTCTCGAGGCCTCTGATAATAATCACAATGACCGCATCTGTGAAACGCTTACTCTGAGCCAGGCACTGCGCTGAGCGCTAGGGTGGATACAAGCAAATCGGGCTGGACGCCATCCCTGCCCCCGGTGGGGCTCACGGTCTCAATCCCCATTTTCCAGATGAGGGAACCGAGGCCCAGAGAAGTGAAGTGACTCGTCCAAGGCCTCACAGCAGACGAGTGGCCCCGGGGCCCTTCTTCCTCCGGGGCCCGGGCTCTGTCCGGGACACCATGCCGCTTCTCTGCATTGGTTTGGACTGGATTCCCCGCAATGTTCAAAGGTTGGGCCACGGACCTCTTCCGGCCACTTGTGGTGGGGGAGCGGAACTGTACTGTCCAAGCGCTTAGTGGAGTGCTCTGCGCACAGTAGGCGCTCAGTAAATACGAATGGATGAATGAATGAATGGATGGATGGATGGATGGATGAATGAATGAATGACCTTGAGCCTATTAACGTTTAGCGACTAAGCTAACCTGCCCCCTAGTGGCCCGAGTGAGGAACTGCTCCTCCCAAAGTCCCCGACTTTGGATCCAACAATTAAGACTTAAGAAAAACGAGAATTCAAGTTTAGCAACGATGAAAGATTCGATGTACTCTAAAAATGATCTGGAATAGGTTTTCCCTCAGTAGACTAAAAAAAAAAACCTACACATATGCCCACTCTGCAACAGAAAATACCTCGCCACCCTTTCCCGTTTTAGGTTTTCCGGAACCGTGCTCTGACATGACTGGGGGATTCCGCACCGCTTCGTTATTCCAGGGTTGGAGAATGGGCGACGTGGCCCAACGGTAAAGGTTAATGTGGCTAGGGAGACCCACAGCGTTTTTCTTCAAAATACCTGTGGCACACACTGAGCCGAGTTACAACATCCTGTGGGGGACGGGAATCGCTACGCTTCTCGAGAAGCAGCGAGGCCCATTGGGTAATGATGATCGTGGCATCTGTTACGCGCCTACTATGGGCAGAGCACTGTTCTAAGCGCTGGGAAGGATACAAGGTGATCAGATTGTCCCACGTGGGGCTCACAGTTTCAATCCCCATTTCACAGATGAGGTAACTGAGGCACAGAGAAGTGAAGTGACTTGCCTGAAGTCACCCAGCCCACAAGCGGCAGAGCTGGGATATGAACCCATGACCTCTGACTCCCAAGCCCGGGCTCCTTCCACAGAGCCACGCTGCTTCTCTTAGCGTGGCTAGAGCACGGACCTGGAAGTCAGAGGACCTGGGTTCTAATCCCAACTCTGCCGCTTGTCTCCTGGGTGACACTGGGCCAGTCATTTCCCTTCTCCGTGCCTCAATTCCTTCATGTGCAAAATGGGGACCTGTTCTCCTTCCTACTTCAGATAATAATACTAATGTCGGTATTTGTTAAGCGCTTACTATGTGCAGAGCACTGTTCTAAGCGCTGGGGGAGATACAGGGTAAGCAGGCTGTCCCGTGTGAGACTCACAGTCTTAATCCCCATTTTACAGATGAGGTCACTGAGGCACAGAGAAGTGAAGTGACTTGCCCACAGTCCCACAGCTGACCAGTGGTGGAGCCGGAATTCGAACCCATGGCCTCTGACTCCCAAGCCCGGGCTCCTTCCACTGAGCCAGGCTTAAGCCCCACGTGGGACCTGATGATCTGGTAATTTGCCCAGAGTTTAGTACAGTGCTTGACACAAAGGAAGCAACTAATAAATAGTGTGACCATCACTGTCATTATTATAATCACTGTTATTATCACAATATAGCCGCACAGGGCATTATCTTTCAGCACAATTCTGAGTCAGAGGGACCTGGGTTCTAATCTCAACTCCACCACTTGTCTGCTCTGTCGCCTTGAAAGCACAGAAAATAATGTTGGTATCTGTCAAGCGCTTACTATGTGCAGAGCACTGTTCTAAGCGCTGGGGTAGATACAGGATAATCAGGTCGTCCCACGTGAGGCTCACAGTTAATCCCCATTTTACAGACGAGGGAACTGAGGCCCAGAGAAGTGAAGTGACTCGCCCACAGTCACACAGCTGACAAGTGGCGGAGCCGGGATTCGAACCCATGACCGCTGACTCCCAAGCCCGGACTCTTTCCACTGAGCCACGCTGCTTCTCCAAAGTAAGATCGTACTTAGATCTCCAAAGTAAGTAGAAAGAAAGATCGACGCAACCCAGTCGGATGAAAAGCAGCACGGCTTAGTGGAAAGAGCACGGGCTTGGGAGTCAGAGTTCATGGGTTCTAATCCCGGCTCCGCTACTTGTCAGCTGAGTGACTTGGGGCACATCACTTAACTTCTCTTGTGCCTCAGTTACCTCATCTGTAAAATGGGGATCAAGATTGAGCCCCACTTGGGACAACCGGAAAACATACCTATCCCAGCGTTAGGACACCGCTTGGCATACAGTCAGCACTTAATAAATACCATCGTTATTATTATTATTCCCTGTGCCTCAGTTACCTCACCCGTAAAATGGGGATTAAGACTGTGAGCCCCATGCAGGGACTCTGTCCAACCGTGTATCTCCCCCAGAGCTTAGTACGTGCCCGGGGCCTAGTAAGTGCTTAACAAATAGCGTTAAAAAAGGAAGGGAGAACAATGATTTCCCTGGGAAAGAGAGGCTTCCATAGGTACATTTTATTTTCTTTCAGGTCTCCCTTGTTGGTTTGCCAAAGTGAGGATGATGTGAGGAAAACCAATTCCCTTTACTGTACTTGCAAACCGGGGAAATTTCACTGCTGATGAGGTGAAGTCACTGTCAAGTAAAAAATAAGAGTTTAGAATGAAAATCTGCAGAAATGTTCCCTCCGTGGGCAGGGAAAAGGAAGGCCAAGAATCATTCTATTTCCAAGAGGAACGGAAACACCGAGAGATCACTAAGTGGTATTTACTGAGAGCTGATTCTGTGCAGAGCATCAGTGTGAGCAGCATTGGGAGGACGCCACAGAGCTGGCAGACGGGATCCCCTCTCTCGAGGAACTTACGCTTCACTGGGCCCAGACCACTGTGCTGAGCGCTCGGGCGGCCACGCCGGAGTTGAGAGACACCATCCTCGCCGCAGGAGAGCTAAACTACTGCAAATCGGTACGGTCTTCTCAATCGGCAAGTCGGATACGAGCGTGCAGGCAGCTGGACCAGAAGCAGAGTCACCCCGTGGAAAGAGGCCAGGCCCGGGAGTCAGAGGACGTGGGTTCTAATCTCAGCTCTGCCACTGGTCTGCTGTGTGACCTGGGGCTAGTCGCCTCCCCGCGCCTCAGTTCCCTCACCCGCACGAGGTTTCTACCGCGCATCTCGGCGGGCCGGGGAAGCGAGAGCTCGGTCGGCGCTGATCCTTTCGGGACGCGGTGCTTGGCTTTCATTTCCCGTCAGAATGTCCGCTCAAACTCTTCATTCCCGCCGTCGGGGCTAAGCTTTCGGGTCGTGGTGGCTCTGAAACCTATTTACATATTCTGTCTCCCCGCTGACCTTCCTTTGTGAATTGGTCGCCGGTGACAAGCCGGGGTACTGAAGACAGTCTCGCTAGAACATTTCCACGACGCAGCGACCCTGGGGTAGATCCGTCCGTTTGCGACTCGGATTGGTTTAGGTTAAGAGACGTTGAAGGGGGTTACTTTGTCTTTGGTTCCCATCTTCACCTTCGCTTATCTACATCTGCTCGCATTTTCTTCTCTTTATATCTTATTTATCTCCAAAGAACGCCACTGACCGGTCCTTTCCATTCTCTCGGCATTCTCTTAGAAATATGATCGAACGGAAAAGAAAAGGGGAGAAATCCCGGAGACCCAGGGGTTCTAATCCCAGCTCCGCCATTCGACCTCGGGCGAGGCTCCGAGCCTTAGTTTCCTCAGCTCTCTCTACCGCTTATCAATCAATCCGTGGAATTTATCGAGCACGTACCACGTGCAGAGCACTGTACGATGCACTTGGGAGAGGACAACGCGACAGAATCAGCAGACACATTCCCTGCACCCAGTGAGTTTTCAGTTTAGACGGGGAGAGGGACTCTGATATGAATAAATAACTTTAAAGATCTGTACATAAATGCTGCGGGTTGGGTGACCATGAGAGAAGCGGCGCGGCTCAGTGGAAAGAGCCCGGGCTTGGGAGTCAGAGGTCATGGGTTCGAATCCCGGCCCTGCCACTCGTCAGCTGGGTGACTGTGGGCGAGTCACTGCGCTTCTCTGGGCCTCAGTGACCTCATCTGTAAAATGGGGATTAACCGTGAGCCTCACGTGGGACGACCCGATGACCCTGTATCTACCCCAGCGCTTAGAACGGGGCTCTGCACGTAGTAAGCGCCTAACAAATACCAACATTATTATGTCCAAAGGTCACGGAGCACATAGAGGACGCAGAAGGGAGAGGGAGCCGGGAAAAGAGGGCTTAATCGGGGATTAATAATAAGAATGGTGGTATTCGTTCAGCGCTTACTACCTGCCGAGCACCGTTCTAAGCGCTGGGGTCGATACAAGGTCATCAGGCTGTCCCGCGTGGGGCTCACGGTCTTCATCCCTATTTTACAGATGAGGTAACCGGGGCTCGGAGAAGCGAAGTGACTGGCCCAAGGTCACACAGCAGACAAGTGGCGGAGCCGGGATCAGAACCCACGTCCTCTGACTCCCAAGCCCGGGCTCCTGCCACGAGGCCAAGGCCCCCTGGAGGAGATGAGACCTCAACGATGCTCTGAGGGTGGAGAGGGCAGTGATCTGGCGTCTACAGAGAGGGAGAGCGAGTCTCAAGAAATGGGAAAGGGGTCGGCGGTGAGACAAACTTAGATTAACTGTAAGCCTGTTGGGGGCAGGGAATGTGACTGTTCGCTGCCGTACTGTACTCTCCCAAGCGCTTAATACAGTACTCTGCACTCGGTAAGCGCTCAATAAGCACGACTGAATGAATGGAGGAAATCGGGGCCCAGTGAGTAAGCTGGGGCTAAAGGGCGGAGTCGTCCGTGTGCCGTAGTAGGAGAACAGTGAGGTGATTTGGAAGGGGCTGCTGACTGAAGGCTTTAAAGCCCCACCCCGAACCCTGAGGAGGACATGGATCTTCTCATGATAATAACAGATGACGGCATTTGTTACCCGCTCACCGTGTGCCGAGCGCCTTTCTAAACGCCGGGCTAGCATCAAGGTGATGAGGTTGTCCCACGTGGGGCTCACGGTCTTAATTCCCATTTTACAGAGGAGGCAACTGAGGCACAGGCTGATCGGTGGCGGAGCCGGGATTAGAACCCACGGCCTCTGACTCCCAGGCCCGTGCTCCCTCCTCTAAGCCGTGCGGCTCTTCATCCGACTGGGTTGCGTCGATCTTACTTCCTATGCTTGGCACACGGTAAACACCTGGATTACTAATATTATCGTCATTCTAATCCCGGATCTGCCATCCGCTCTGATACCACGGGCAAGTCACTGACCTTATCTGGGCCTCAGTTTCCTCATCTGCAAAATGGGGCTTCAGTACCTGTGCTCCCTCCTGCTTACCCTGCGAGTCCCACATGGGACAGGGACTATGTCTGACCTGACCTGATTAACTTGTATCTGCCCCAACGCTTAGTACAGTCGTGACACCTAGTGAGCGCTTAACGGGAACTATAATAATAATAATGACAATGGCATTTTTTAAGCGCTTACTACGTGCCAGGCACTGTAGTAAGCGCTGGGGTGGATACAAGCAAACGGAGTTGGACACGGTCCCTGTCCCGTGCGGAGCTTAGGGTCTCGACCCCCATTTTACGAGTGAGATGTCTGAGGCTCAGAGAAGTGAAGTGACTTACCCAAGGTCACCCAGCAGGCCAGTGACATAGGCGGGAGTCCATCCTGAACATCTCGATTCTATTTATGGCCATCGCTCCCGTCCGTCCGTCTCCCCCGATTAGACCGTGAGCCCGTCAAAGGGCGGGGACCGTCTGTAAACTATCTGTTACCGATCCGTACAGTCCAAGCGCTCAGTACGGTGCTCTGCGCACAGTAAGCGCTCAATAAATACTATTGAATGAATGAATCTTCGAAAAGCAGTTTCTGAAGGCTACCGTTTGGCAGTGTCAGGGTAAGCACAGAGAACGGGTCTGTTAATTCCTTTGTATTGTGCTCTCCCAAGCGCTTAGCACGGCGTTCGGGGCATAGGAAGTGCTCCGTAAATACCACCGGTCGAGGAAACAAAGTGAATCGGCGAGAGCATCTCGCTGTTTGAAGAAATGGCCCTTCTCGTCCACAGAAGAAACTCAATAGTCTCGAGATTCAGGGTGAATCAGAGCTTTCTCCCCCTCCCGCCCCCATCTCACTAACCGCAGAAACACTCGAGTAATCAGGTCAACGTCAATGACGGAAGGGCTTTCTTGAAACGATTTTTTCGATCACTCTCTCCTTTTTGAGGGCCTTTAAAGGAAGCGGACGGCCTCACACTAATCCACTGGAGAAGTGGGAAACGAAAGCCTTCCATAGGAAAGTATTTGTACCACACGACTCCACGTGAAAATTGGAATTTTGCACTGGGAAACTGTGGTATTGTCACCAAAGCAACGGGGAAGGGGTTGGAAAGGGCCTCTTCCGGGGTGTGATCTGCCATCGGCGGCGGCGCTTAGAACAGCGCCTGGCGCCTAGTAAGCGCTTGACAGATACCATCATTATTATCGTCATCATCACCACCACCTACGGTATGTACTGAGCACTTACTATGTGCAAAGCACTTTACTAAGCGCTTGGGGAGGGTCCGACACAAGGGGACTTGGCAGACTCCTTTCCTGCCCACGATGAGCTTGCAGCCTAAAAGGGAAATTAGAGAAAACTCTGATACCGATTACTGTCCCTGATCATTTCTAAGACGGAAAGAAGGGCATAATGTTCAAGTCTATTCACCGTTCCCCACTTGGGTTGCCAAGCCGTTTATGAGTGACCTTGACTCGGACACGTGGAAGACGTGACCCAGTGGAGAGAGCCGGGGCCTGGGTTCCGATCCCGACTCAGCCACGTGCCTGTGGGGTGACCTTGGGCAGGTCGCTTGACTTCTCTGTGCCTCAGTCGCCTCGTCTGTCAAACTGGGATTAAGTCGGTGAGCCCCACATGGGACAGGGACTGTGTCCAACCCGATTAGCTTGGATCTGCCCCAGCGCTTAGAACAGTACCTGGCACATAGTAAGCGCCTAGCAAAAACCAATGATAAAAATTATAATAAATAGAGGGCTCCCTCCAATGATAGACCACTCATCAATTAATTTAACAGAGGGGGGGAGAGGGTAAAAAAAAAAAAAAGAGAGACGCTGCCTGGGAAGAAGTGGATCACAGTGAATGCTTCAAACAATAAGAACATAATAATTATAATAATGACATTTATTAAGCGCTTACTATGTGCCAAGCACCCTACTAGGTGCGGGGGTGGATACAAACGAATCGGGCTGGACGCGGTCCCTGTCTGACATGGGCTTCGCAGTCTCCATCCCCATTTTCCAGATGAGGTAACTGAGGCACAGAGGAAGTGAAGTGACTTACCCCCGAAGTCACACAGTGGACAAGTGGCGGAGCTGGGATTAGAACTCAAGACTTTCTGACTCCCAGACCCGGGGCTCCATCCACTACGCCAGCCTGATTCTGCAGTAGCAGCCAGACAGATATGCCAAAGGAACCTGGAGACGTCTATCTGAAGAGATGAAAATGTTCTTAGCCTGTAAATGGAGGAAATTTCCTTGGAGAGCATAATAATGTTGGTATTTTTTGTTAAGCGCTTACTATGTGCAGAGCACTGTTCTAAACACTGGCGCAGATAGAGGCTCATCAGGTCGTCCCACGTGAGGCTCGCAGCCTTAGTCCCCATTTTCCAGATGAGGTAACTGAGGTTCAGAGAAGTGAAGTGACTTGCCCACAGTGTGACAAGTGGCAGAGTCGGCATTCGAACCCATGACCTCTGACTCCCAAGCCCGGGCTCTTTCCGCTGAGCCACGCTGCTCGTCCGACCCATTACGCTCCACTTGGCCCTGTTCCCTCCTCGCAAGAAAACCACCCGGGATGGTTCTCTGGCCTCTGACCCTTGCCATTCTGTTTGCGTCGGTGGGATCTACTGAGCACTTATTACGTATTTGTATTTGGTGTTTGTTAAGCGCTTCCTATGCGCAGAGCACTGTTCTAAGCGCCGGGGGTAGATACAGGGTCATCAGGTCGTCCCACGTGAGGCTCACGGTCTTAATCCCCATTTGACGGACGAGGTCACCGAGGCACAGAGAAGCGAAGCGACTCGCCCACAGTCACACAGCCGACAGGCGGCGGAGCCGGGATTCGAACCCATGACCTCTGACTCCCAAGCCCGGGCTCTTTCCACTGAGCCGCGCTGCAGGACAGCACCATACCGGGCTCCCGGGAGAGCACAGTACAATCGAGTCGGCAGGCTCGTCCCCTGCCCGCAACGAGCCTCCGGTCCTCGAATCCCCCCAGCCAAAGCCCCCCCCCCGAGCCCCCCGGCCCCCGGGAGCCGCTTCACGAATGATCTCCGCCTCCTCCAGGTGGCGGAAACGTGGGTGGGCGGGAACCGACGACACTAAAGCGGCCCGGAGGGAAGTAGACGAAGCCCCTTTTCGGAAATAGAATTCGTTTCCAAAACTGGCGACGGAGAAACGCCGCTTTATTTTGCCTCCCCGCGGAGGTTCCCGGGAGAAGGGGGAGACGTCGGACCGTCGTCTCCTCTGTGAAGGGTCCCTGTCTCACCGAGGTGAATCAAACGCGCGTCAAACGCGGCGTGGGCTTTCAAGGATTTCCGCGTGGATAAGCAGCGGGAGAGCGCGCGTCTTCCCCGTCAGTAGCTCGGCGGAAGACTCCCGTAAGAAAATGTCCCAATTATATCTCCGAGCGAAGCACCTTTTTCGAAAACAAAATGGAATCCGTCACACCGCCAGGCTCCGCACTAAGCACTGGGGAAGATACAGAGTTATAACGTCCTCTCCGAGCGCTCGCTGCGGTGCTTTGCAGACCCTAAGCGCTCAGTAAATACAACTGAATGAATGAATACAAGCTAATCAGGTTGGACACAGTCCCCCTCCCACGCGAGGCTCACAGTCTTAATCTCCATTTTGCAGATGAGGGAACTGAGGCACAGAGAAGGTAAGTGACTCGCCCACAGTCACCCGGCTGACAAGGGGTGGGGCCGGGATTCGAACCCATGACCTCTGACTCGCTGGCCCGGGCCCTTTCCACTGAGCCGCGCTGCCTCTCTGTCTACGGCACGGGCTTCTGCCCTCAGCAATCCCGCCACCCAGTCGACGACCTCTGCTTCCTCTCTGCTGTCTTGCCAAATCCACCGGGCCCGTCCTCCTGCCCGGCGGCAGGAGCCGGCCAAGCGGACGCGTGACGGTGGTATGTGGTAAGCGCTTAGGATGTGGCAGGCACCGCTCTGAGCATTCATTCGTTCATTCATTCATTCATTCATTCAAGAGTATTTACCGAGCGCCTACTACGTGCAGAGCACTGTTCTAAGTGCTTGGAATGGACAATCCGGTAACAGGTAGAGCCAATCCCTGCCCATTAACGGGCGCTCGGTCTAATCGGGGGGGGAGACGGACGGACAGAAACGATAGCAGTAAATAGAATCAAGGTGATGTACATCTCATTAATAAAATAAATAGGATACCAAAAATATATACAATTGAGCGGACGAGCAGAGTGCCGAGGGGAGGGGAAGGGAGAGGGGGAGGGGCGGAGGGGGAGGGGGGGACGAGGGGGCTTAGCGGAGGGGAGGTGAAGGGGGGGGGCGGAGAGGGAGCAGAGGGAGAAGGGGAAGCTCAGTCCGGGAAGGCCTCTCGGAGGAGGTGAGCTGTAAGCAGGGCTTCGGAGAGGGGAAGAGAGCGAGTTTGGCGGAGGCGAGGGGGGAGGGCGTCCCGGGACCGCGGGAGGACGCGGCCCGGGGGTGGACGGCGGGACGGGCGAGACCGGGGGGCGGCGAGGAGGCGGGCGGCGGAGGAGCGGAGCGTGCGGGGTGGCCGGCGGAAAGAGACGAGGGAGGAGAGGCGGGAGGGGGCGAGGGGACGGACGGCCTCGAAGCCCAGGGTGAGGGGTTTCTGTTCGGGGCGGAGGTCGACGGGCGACCGCCGGAGGTTTTCAAGGAGGGGAGTGACGGGCCCAGAGCGTTTCCGCGGGAAGATGAGCCGGGCGGCGGAGGGAAGAACGGACCGGAGCGGGGAGAGACGGGAGGAAGGGAGATGGGCGAGGAGGCCGACCCGGTAGTCCAGCCGGGATATCGCGAGAGCCCGTACCGGTAAGGTGGCCGTTCGGGTGGAGAGGAGAGGGCGGGTCCCGGCGATATTAGGAAGGTGAGACCGGCAGGTCTCGGCGACGGATCGGATGCGTGGGGCGAATGAGAGAGCCACCGAGGTAGCACCGAGGTAGACCCGAGATCCTCAGGTTGGACGCCGTCCCCGTCCCACGTGGGGGTCACAGTCGTCAGCCCCACTTTTCAGCTGAGGGCACCGAGCCACGGAGAAGTGAAGTGACTCAGCCCACGGTCACCCGAGGGGCGGAGGAGGGATCAGAACCCAGGTCCCTTGACTCCCGAGCCCGGGCTCTATCCACTAGGCCACGCCGCTATCCCCCCACGTGGGCGAGGCCCGGGTTTCGTGATCCAGGGCCCCGGATTCGACACCGAGGCAGAACCGAAGCTCTTCCCCGCCCGCCCGCCTACCTCGAAGGGCCCGGGCCCGTCGCCCTCCCTTCCTTAAGAAGCGTCTCGGCGCGGATTCTCTCCGCCGCCCCGTTCCTAATTGAAACCACTCGCTTTTTCGGAACGCTGACGGCGGGCATGTTGGTAGGGGATCTGTTCTCCGGAGTCACGCTAATCCGCGAAGGTGAACCGATCATAAATCAAGCCGTTAAACTGATTTGGTTCCTTTATCTAATTGAGGCAGAAGAGGATTCCGCGGAGGATTCGTTCAACTTCGGATCCAGCCCACCGTCGGCGATCCGCTTGACGATTCGGATCACGGGACTCGGCTGCCAACGGGATCCGTCCGCGCCACGTCCTCCCGTCCCAGGATGCCTCCCGTTCGCCGCGTCGAAAATCCGCGGACCGTTTACGGCGGCACCCGGGGAGCGGGAGGAACTCACGGTCGAGGCGCGAGAACTCGGAAGAAGCACGTTTGATGCTATCTGTGGTCTCCGGCGAGATGCCCAGACGGTAATGGTGGAATGTGTTCGGGACTGTACTAAGCGCTGAGGTAATAATAATAATAATAATGTTGGCATCCGTTAAGCGCTTACTATGTTCAGAGCACTGTTCTAAGCACCGGGGGAGATACGGGGTCATCGGGTCGTCCCGCGTGAGGCTCGCAGTCTTAATCCCCATTTGACAGACGAGGGAACTGAGGCCCAGAGAATGAAGTGACTTGCCCACGGTCACCCAGCTGGCAAGTGGGATTCGAACCCATGACCTCTGACTCCCCAGCCCGGGCTCCCTCCACTGAGCCATGCTGCTTCTCTGTGGTACCAGTGAAGCGCTCACTATGTGCCAAGGACTGTTCTAAGCGCCGCGGGTAGATGCAGCGTGGCTTAGCGCAAAGAGCCCGGGCTCGGGAATCAGAGGTCCTGGGTTCTAATTCTGCCTCCGCCACCTGTCAGCTGGGTGACTCTGAGCAAGTCACTTCCCTTCTCTGTCGCCTCGGTGACCTCATCTGGAGAATGGGGACGAAGACCGTGAGCCCGACGTGGGACAACCCGATGACCCCGCATCTACCCCAGTGCTTAGCACGGTGCTCCGCACGTGGTTAGCGCCTAACGAACACCATCTCTATCGTTATTAGGACAGGTTAATCAGGACGGACACCATCCCTGTCCTCACGGGGTTCAAACTCAATCCCCACTTTCCAGATGAGGGAACTAAGGCCCAGAGACGTGAAGTGATTTGCCCAAGGTGACACGGCAGAGACGTGGCAGAGCCGGGACTGGAACCCAGGTCCTTCTGATGGCCGGGCCCGGGCCCTACCCACTGAACCACACTGCGTCGGAAAGAGCCCGGGCTCGGGAGTCCGAGGTCACGGGTTCGAATCCCGGCTCCGCCACTTGGCAGCCGCGTGACCGTGGGCGAGTCGCTTCACTTCTCTGTGCCTCAGCGACCTCGACTGTAAAAGGGGGATGAACCGTGAGCCCCACGTGGGACCACCCGATGACCCCGCATCTCCCCCGGCGCTTAGCACGGTGCTCTGCACATAGTAAGCGTTTAACAAACACCAACATTATTATTACCGTTAATCTTATTAAGTGCCTACTACGTGCCAGGCACTGTACTGAGCACTGGGGTGGATACAACTAAATCTGGCTGGACCCGGGTCCTTGTCCCACACAGAGCTCACAGTCTTAATCTCCATCTGACAGATGAGGTCACCGAAGCCCACGGAAGTGAAGTAATATTCGTATCCGTTAAGCGCTCACTACGTGCCGAGCACCGTTCTAAGCGCCGGGGGAGATAACGGGGTCATCGGGTGGTCCCACGCGAGGCTCACGGTTAATCCCCATTTTACAGATGAGGGAACCGAGGCCCAGAGAAGCCAAGCGACTCGCCCACGGTCACACGGCTGACGGGTGGCGGAGCCGGGAGCCGAACCCATGACCCCCGACTCCCGAGCCCGGGCTCTTTCCACCGAGCCAGGCTGCTTCCCCGGGTAAGTCACGTGACTTACCCGGGGTCACCCGGCGGACAGGTGGCGGGGCCGGGATTGGAACCCGGGTCCTCCCGACTCCCAGGCTCGGGCTCTATCCACAAGGCCGCGCTGCCTCTCCTGACTCTATTCTGGTCTCTCCTCTCCTTGATATGCTCGTTGAGGGCGGGGAATCTGTCCGTTTGGTGTTACGCTGGACTCCCTCAAGGGCTCGGTACAGTGCTCCGCACACATTAAGCGCTCGGTAAGTACGACCGACGGACTGACTGAACGTCCAAAGGCCCGAGAGAGGTTTAAAACACCTACCGGCCCGACGTCGGCCGGTATTCCTCACCCCCTAGTTCCCCAAAACACATCGCCGCCCTCCCGCTCGGTCAGTCGGACCCGATCGCGTCCAGCCGAGCCTACGACGGTGCTCCGCCGGGAATCGATACCTCTCGGAGGCGCCCGTTCTCCCTATTATGGCCGGCCGACGCGTCACAGGACGAGGAGAAGAACGAAAGCCGCTTCCCGGGGAAGTATCCAAATTGGGCTGGAAACAAACCCAGAGACGGTATGGGAGCACTCCATCGAAACAGAAATCCGACAGGCATTTCGGACGTTACGACGACGATAAATCACAAAGTAATAGGAAGCAGATGGCGGTTCCATCCCATCTGATCCTTTCGAGCGCCGTTCCGGTCACGGATGATTCCTCCGGTTCCCGACTCTTCGGGATACAGAGAAACGGGAGGGGGGGGGGGGGCGGGGCCCACCCGTCCCCCCTCTCCGAATCCCCCACCCCCCCGGACCCCCCGAATTGGGGATTTGGGACGGATGGGCATCAGGCTCCCTCCTGGGTACCTCCAGAGAGGCCCCGTCAGCTGTGAGCGCTTGGTACAGTGCTCTGCACATAGTAAGCGCTCAATAAATACTACTGAATTGAATGAGTGTGACCGTGGGCAAGTCACTTCGCTTCTCTGTGCCTCAGCGACCTCATCCGTAAAATGGGGATGAAGACCGCGAGCCTCACGTGGGGCGACCTGATGAGCCTCTATCTCCCCCAGAGCTTAGGCCGGAGCTCTGCGCGCAGTAAGCGCTTAGCAAATACCACCATCGTCATTACTAGTGGAAAGAGGCGGGGCTTGGGAGTCAGAGGTGGTGGGTTCTAATCCCGGCCCCGCCCCTCGCCAGCTGGGCGATTTGGGGCAAATCGCTTCGCTTCTCTGGGCCTCAGTTACTTCATCTGGCAAATGGGGATCAAGACCGTGAGCCCCACGGGGGACAAGCTGATTACCTTGTATCCCCCCAGCAATCGGAACAGTGCTTGGCAGAGAGTGAGCGCTTAACGAATACCGTCGTCGTTATCATTTCCTTATGTTGGGCAGTCAGTCACTCCATCGTATTTATTGAGCGCCTACTGCGTACAGGGCACCCTACTAAGCGCTGGGGAGACTACAATAGAAGGGTAGAACAGACACGTTCCCTACCCACGTGGAGCTTACAGTCTACAGCAAAGGGCTCTGGAGTCAGGGGTCATGGGTTCGAATCTCCGCTCTGCCACTCGGCAGCTGTGTGACCGTGGGGGGCGAGTCACTTCACTTCTCTGGGCCTCAGTGACCTCATCTGTAAAATGGGGATGAAGACCGTGAGCCCCACGTGGGACGACCTGATTCCCTTGTGTCTACCCCGGCGCTTAGAACAGTGCTCTGCACACCGTAAGCGCTTAACAAATCCTAACATCATTATTATCATTAGAGGGGGAGTTTTCGGTCATCTCTCTTATGCCGAGAAGCAGCGCGGCCTAGCGGAAAGGGCGCGGGCCGGGGAGTCGGAGGTCCTGGGTTCTAATTCCAGCCCCACCACCTGTCCGCTGCGAGACCCTGGGCAAGTCATTTCACTGGGCCTCAGTGCCGTCATCTGCAAAACGGGAATAAAACAGCCGTCCTCCCTCCTACCTAGGAGACCCAGGAGGGACCCGATTATCTTGTATCTTCGCCAGTGCTTAGCGCCTGACATGGTAAGCGCTTAAAAAAATACCACAATCATTCCGCCTGCCGAAGCCTTATTAGAATCGCATCTGCTCCAAGAGGCCCTCCCTGACGAAACCCTCAGTTCTCCCTCCCTTCCTCTCCCTTCTGCGCCACCCCTGTGCTGGGCGCTGTGCCCTTTGCTCACCCCACTCCCCGCCTCACAGGACTGAGGTACACATCCATCATTTCTTTCTAATGTCCGTCTCCCGCCGTAAGCACGCACCAACTCCAACCAGTCGAATCGACCGAGAAGCCGCGTGGCGCAGCGGCTCCAGCCCGGGCCTGGGAGTCAGAAGGTCGCGGGTTCTAATCTTATCGTCCGCTGGGTGACCTCGGGCAAGTCACTTCACTTCTCTGGGCCTCAGTCACCGCCTCTGTAAAACGGGGATTAAGACCGTGATGATCCTCACGTGGGACAGGGATCATTCATTCATTCATTCAATAGTGTTTATTGAGCGCTTACTATGTGCAGAGCACCGTACTAGGCGCTTGGAACGCGCAAGTCGGCAACAGACGGAGACGGTCCCCGCCCGCTGACGGGCTGACATGTCCAACCTGCTTCGCTCGTACCCACCTCAGCGCTTAGAACGGTGCCCGGCACACGGTAAGCGCTTAATGAATACCGTGATTATTATTATTAATTGTATTTGCCGAGCGCTCGCTACGTGCAGGGCACCGTACTAAGCGCTTGGGAGAGGACGGCAGGACAATAAACAGACACGTTCCCTCCCCGCAACAAACTTACAGGGCTGGGAAGGGGGTCGGGGGAATGAGTAAAGGGAGGAAGTCAGGATGACGCAGAAGGGAGTGGAAGAAGAGGAAAAGAGGGGCCGAGGCAGGGAAGGTTAGTCGGCAAGTCACTTCGCTTCTCGGCGCCTCAGTTTCCCCATCTATAAAACGGGGATCCCATCCCCGTTCTCCCTCCTTCTTAGACTGTGAGCCCCACGAGGGACCCAGTTACCCTGTTTCGACCGCAACGCTTAGTACCATCAGTCCATCCGTCAATCCGTCGCATTTATCGAGTGCACGCTGGGCGCACGGTTCAGTGTTTGGCACGTAGAAAGCTGTTAACGAATACCGCCGTTATTATGCTTATTACAAGCAGGGCAGGAGATGCAACGTGGCTCAACGGAAAGAGCCCGGGCTTGGGAGGCAGAGGTCGCGGGTTCTAAGCCCGGCTCCGCCACCGGTCAGCGGGATGACTTTGGGCACGTCACTTAACTTCTTGGTGGCTCAGTGACCTCATCCGGAAGATGGGGATGAAGACCGTGAGCCCCACGTGGGACAACCCGATAACCCCGTATCTCCCCCGGCGCTTCGAACGGTCCTTGGCACATAGTGAGCGCCTAATAGATACCATCAATATTATTATTATTACTATTGGCATTTAAGTGCTTCCTATGTGCCCGGCACTGTTCTAAGCACTGATTATTATCTAAAATGGATGCCCTCAGCCCATGAATTGGTGTTTGGTTGGGGGGGTGCGTGGGGCGGGGGAATGGAGTGTGTATCTGACGCATCCTATTATCTCCCATTAAAACAACAGTTTGTTCAACTGTGCCCGTTCTGCTGATAATGATCTCCCTTTGGGACCCAGCTGTCAGCCCGAGACAGAGACTCCCGAACTCAATTTCTACAATCCAAGCCACACTGCTGAGAAAGCAGTGACATATTCCAGCTCTCGCGGGCGAACGGTGCTCCTCGGAAGGAAGCGCGATAAAAATCGGAGGAACGAAGAACGAAAAGCCAAGTCTCGCAACGGTACGCAACAAGAGGGAACGAAAGCACCCCAAGGTTCCGTTTCGGTTTTAATTATTGGGGAATAAACCTTTCACATGCTAGCGGGGAGCGCACGTGGGGCCGTCCTTCACCGACAACGGAAGGGGCTGTCGCTCTGGGGTACTGTTTTTCCATAAAATGTGCAGGAATCACCGAAATCAGGAGGCCGCTTGGCTTTGACTTGGAAAATAAGTTGATGAGCCCTCCCCTAATGAAATCTCCTTGAATGTAATCTTAATCAAATAGAGCAGAGTTTACATTTGCGCCCCGGTGTACTAATTAACCCTGCCTTGGATGCGGCAGAGAAGAACGAGCCGCTCTGATCATAAATCAGGCCTTCCTAAGAAATGAAAATAGAAATTCTAAGTACCCTACCACAGAACACCAGACTGAATGCTATTTTAAAGGAACGCAACATCGTACAACCAAACCTTAACGCTATTATAAAATATGCCTCCAAAAGGAGGGGGGGAAAAAATAGCCATCCAACTGCATCTTATTACACAACTATTAAACTTGCTTAATCATCGATCCGATTTAACTGCCGCTGTCAAAGGTCAAAAATAACGCGATTCGGGACTCAGACACCACCGAGACGCCCCTATCAATCAATCGGTGGTATCTGTTGAGAGCTTCCTGTGTGCCGAGCACCGTACTGAGCGCTTGGGAGAGCGCAGTACAAGGGAACCGGTAGACACGTCCCCCTGCCCGCAACGAGCTTCCGGTCTACCGTCGTTCCCAGGGCCGGTCAACCACTTCCCGGGAATTTTCCAGCCTCGTCGGAACGGGAAGCGGGGTGTCCCGGCGGATGGAGCACGGGCCTGGGAGGCAGAACCGGCTCCGCCATTTATCTGCTGCGTGACCTCGGCCGAGTCACTTCACCTCTCCACGACTCGGTTCCTTCATCCGTAAAACGGGGATTAAGGCCGCGAGCCCCACTGTGGGGACAGGGACTGCGTCCGACCCGGTTATCTCGTAGTAATAATAATCTGTGGCGCTTGTTAAGCGCTTGCTACGTGCCAGGCGCTGAACTAAGCGCTGGGGTGGATCCACGCAAATCGGGTCGGACGCGGTCCCCGTCCCACGTGGGGCTCCCGGTCTCAACCCCCATCTCACAGACGAGGGGACCGGGGCCCAGGGAAGTGAAGCGACCTGTCCGAGGCCGCACGGCAGACGAGTGGCAGGGCCGGGATTGGAACCCATGACCTCCTGAGTCCCAGGCTTGGACTCTCTCCGCTCCGCCACGCTGCTCTCAACCCCGGCGCTTCGTACAGTGCCCGGCGCAGAATAAGCACTTGACAGATGCCGGGGAAAATGGGCAGGGGGGCCTCTCCGCTCCCCGCTCGACCCCCGACACGGCCAACGGCTCCCCCGGCTCCCCCGGGGGGGCCGCTTACAGCGGGAGGCTGAGCTCGGGAGGCTGTTCCCGCTACAGAAACCTTCAGATCTGACACGTTTGCTTCCGGCACCGCAAATTCTGTGGGTTGTAAGTCACGGCTATGAATTTTTTACGATTTGGAAAGAGGAGGAGGGAAAAAAAAAAAAATACATCCTCAGCTGTCGCCTAGGGGTTTTGTCTTCGCGGTAGCGGGGCCGCTCACAGATAGTACCGGCTCCTAATGACCGCGTTCGCCCAAGTCTTTCGTACGATTAGCGAAATCCAATACGCTCTGCAGCGCTGGACACCGGAAAGGCTCCCCGCGTCCCGGCCCCTCCCCCCTCCCCCCGCCGGTCCCTTCCCCGCGACGGTCTGTCGTCCACCGATCCCAATTCTGCCTCTTTCGGGTCGTCGGCCAACCCCGGCCACGTGATGATGACTATGGCATCTGTTAAGCGCTCGCGACGTGCGGAGCACCGTTCTAAGCGCTGGGGTGGATGCAGGGTAATCAGATTGTCCCACGTGGGGCTCACATTGTTTAATCCCCATTTTTACGGACGAGGTAACTGAGGCACAGAGAAGTGAAGTGAATTGCCCAAGGTCACACAGCAGGCAAGTGGAGGAGCCGGGATTTGAACCCACGACCTCACGCGTCTTGGTTCTTTGGGGCGGATACCTCGGGCACGTCTCCTCGAGACCGTAAGCTTGTCGTGGGCAGGGAATGTATCTGTTGTTCTACTGGACTCTCCCGAGCGCTTAGTACAGTGCCCTGCACACAGTAAGCGCTCGGTAATTACGGCTGAGTGAAGGAACGAGGGCATCGGTTGAGAGGTCTTTAAACCAAGCTCCGCTGCCCCTCCTCCTACGCGACCCTGGCTCGTAACCTCTTTTGATGGTACTTAAGAATAATAGCGATAACAACGGCACTCGTCAGGCACTCACCGGGTGCCGAGCACCGTTCTAAGCGCTGGGGTAGACAGAGGTTAATCAGATTGGACACCGTCTCCGTTGCGCATGGGGCTCACGCTCTCATCCCCATTTTACAGATGAGGTGACTGAGGCACAGAGAAGATAAATGACTTGCCCGCGGTCACACGGCAGATGGTTGGCAGGGCTGGGTTTACGATCCAGGTCCTTCCGACTCCCAGGTCCGGGCTCCATCCCCTAAGCGTGCTACCTGTCGAGCACTTACTATGTGCCGGGCGCCACACTAAGCCCCGGGGTAGATCCAAGCTAATGGGGTCGGATACGGCCCCTGTCCCACATGGGGCTCCCGGTCTTCATCCTCATTTTACAGGCGAGGGAACTGAGGCCCGGAGAAGTGAAGTGACTGGCCCGAGGTCGCCCGGCAGACGAGCGGAAGCTGAATCCGAACCCAGGTCCTCGTGTCCCGAATAGGCCACGCTGCTCCTCTACCCTTCTGAACCGTCGGGCTGTGATCAGAGGTGCTCTTCACGGCGCAGTGGAAAACGGGCGACGGATTCTTCCCCTCGTCCACCCGGGCCAGGATTCTGTCTCCGTGGCAACGGGATGCTCAGAGAAACCAGCTGCCCTCTGCGAAACCGACGCTTAGGGTTCGGGCCGGACCGGCCCAGGCCCCTAACTCTCCCTTCTGAGAGTGACACTGGTGCTATTTACTGAGCACCTACCGAAGGCGATCTACTGTAGCACGGGCAGGGGAAAGGAAAACAGCAGCACGAGGAGCTTAGCTTAATATTATAATAATAATAATGTTGGTATTTGTTAAGCGCCTACTATGTGCAGAGCACCGTTCTAAGCGCTGGGGTAGATACAGGGTAATCGGGTCGACCCACGTGAGGCTCACGGTCAATTCCCGTTTTACAGACGAGGGAACTGAGGCCCGGAGAAGTGAAGCGACTCGCCCACCGTCAACACAGCTGACAAGTGGCAGAGCCGGGAGTCGAACCCATGACCTCTGACTCCGAAGCCCGGGCTCTTTCCACTGTGCCACGCCGCTTGCAACCTCCGATGGACTGCTCAGCCAAGGCTCTATCCATATCCCTCTTGAACCGGCCGATATTTTCCGTCAGCGTGACGTCCCAGAGGAACGGATGCCCCCCCGTCCAGGCCTCCATCCCTCACCGGAGGCCCAGCCGGTGGGACCTCCCTGTGGGGACAATCACTCATTCATTCGTTCAACAGTATTTATTGAGCGCTTGCTATGTGCAGAGCACTGCACTAAGCGCTTGGAATGGACAAATCGGTAACAGATAGAGACGGTCCCTGCCCTTTGCCGGGCTTACGGTCTGATCGGGGGAGACCGCCAGGCGAGAACGATGGCGATAAACAGAATCGAGGGGACGAACATCTCATTGAAACAATAGCGAATAAATAGAATCAAGGCGATTCTCATTAACAAAATAAATAGGGTAATGGCCACAATCCACGGCCAACTGGAGGAGACCGAGTCCAGCCGAGAGGCAGCGTGGCCTAGAGGGTAGAGCCCGGGCCTGGGCGTCAGAAGGACTCGCGTTCTAACCCTGGCACCACCACCACGTGCCCGCTGGGTGACCTTGGGCCAGTCACTTGACCTGTCCGCGCCTCAGTTCCCGCCTCTGCGGAATGGGGAATAAGACTGTGATCTCCAAGTAGGCCACGGACTGTGCCCAACCCGATTAGCTTCCATCAGTCCTCTGGACCGTGAGCTCGTTGTGGGCAGGGAACGTGCCCGTTACATTGTTACGCTGCACTCTTCCCAGAGCTCAGTACGGTGCTCTGCACACAGTAAGCGCTCACTAAAAACCAATGACTACCCACCCCAGAGCTTAGTACCACGCCTGGCACGTAGTAAGCGCTTAAAAAAATACCATTAAAAACAGCAAGACACGCTCAAGGAGGGTGTTTTTGTCTTCGCTTAACGCCTCTACCAGACACTTAGATGCCCTGCAATTTGAATCTCTGTAACTCTCAGGCTCCGGAGCTCAGAAATGCCCAAGAATCTAGTGAACGCATCCGTCCGCAACAGCTAAGTGATTCAGGGCCGTCTATTTAGACGGTATTTCTTCATGTCGAAAACCCAAAGCCCGACTTGAACGGGCTCTGTCAGCTGTACTACGTGCTCAACACCCGACCGAATTAAGTCTTTCCTTTCCTCTTTGTATCTTATCCTCTCTCGCAAGCACAGGCTGAACGCAATTAAGATCATTCATTATATGGAATTTTCATTCCCTCCCGTGAAAGGAAAATCAGGCTGCGCACTCTCGCCTTGCGAGACACGGGAAACAAATCGGCTCGCGCCGCCTTCTTACGTCGGCTTGACTTTTTGAAAAAATGTCAACGATTACAAGGTGCTTCCACGCTGCGTGTCGATTTAAAGGTATCCAGGCAGGTAATTCCTCTCTCGGGAGAGCACCGAGAGAGTTTCCAGTCCTCTACCAGTCTCGACTGCGGGAGGGAGAGTCAAGTAGACGCCTACTCATTCCATTCCCAGCTTGGACGGCGGCTGGCGAGTGGAAGGGCCATCCGCTACACGTCAAAACTCCCCCGTGCTGGGCGGCGGCGGCACGGGAGAGAGTCGACGGCGGAGACTCAGGTTGACCGCGCGGAAGAAGGCGGTGGCAAACCATTTCAGATTTTTACCAAGAAAAACTCTGTGGATGCGCTACCTGAACGACCGCAGGCGGAGGTGATAATAATAATAATAATGCTGGGATGTGTTAAGCGCTTACTCTGTGCGGAGCACCGTTCTAAGCGCTGGGGTAGCTACAGGGGAATCGGGTCGTCCCTCGTGAGGCTCCCGGTCTTCATCCCCATTTTACGGATGAGGGAACTGAGGCACAGAGAAGTAAAGTGACTTGCCCACGGTCACACAGCTGACAGGTGGCAGAGCCGGCATTCGAACCCATGGCCTCTGACTCCCAAGCCCGGGCTCTTTCCACCGAGCCACGCCGCCTCCCCACGGTGGGCCGTTCTGGGAGAAACGTGTCCATGGAACCGCGACGGGTCGGAGACGACTCGACGGCAGGAGACAAGTCAGGTGAGGGACGGAGAAGAACCACTCTCCGATGACGAGCAGCACATTCTTACGGGCGGCGAACGCGTCCGCCGACTCTGTGGTACGCTGTACTCTCCCAGGTGCTTAGCACGGCGCTCCGCACGCAGCAAGCGCTCAACAGAGACCGCTGATGGAACGACTCATGGAAGATTCACGGACACACGGCTCCCCCGTGAAGCTCCGACACGTAGCGAGGAGCTCGTCCGACGCCGCCTCCTTGGATGCCACGGGGACCGGGGAGAAAGGAGCCTGCCAAAACCCAAGCAGGCAGCTCCCTCGGGAGTACATCTCTCCGCTCATAATTACATTAATTGCAATTAGCTTCCCACTCCTTCATAATTCTTTCCTTTCGACACCTGCGAAGCCCTCTGGCAGACGCTCGGCTCCGCGCCGCTTCCGCCGCCGCCACTCAAATGCCGATTTTCCACCCAGTCATTCGTTTTCAATGACCACCAACGGTACGCAGGGCACCGTACTAAGCGCTTGGGAGAGTAAGACATAACAGACAAACTCCCCGCCCTCCGCGAGCCTATATTCTAAAGGGGGGAGACAGACATTAATGGAAATAAATTAAATCACAGAGCCGTACATAAGGCTGGGAGCGAGGGGTGAAGAAAGGGAGCAAGTCAGGGTGACGCAGAAGGGAGTGGGAGAAGTGGAAAGGCAGTCGGGGAAGGCCTCTTGGAGGAGATGGGCTTTCAATAAGGCTTTGAAGGGGGGAATGTGATGGTCAGATATGAAGAGGGAGGGCGTTCCAGGCCAGAGGCAGGATGTGGGCGAGAGGCCGGCGGCCAAACGGATGAGTTCGAGCTAGAGTGAGAAGGTTGGCATTAGGGGATCGAAGCGTGTGGGTTGGGTTGTAGTCGGAGAGCAGCAAAGTGAGGCAGGAGGGGGCAAGGGGACTGACTGCTTCGAAGCCGTCGGTGAGGAGTCTCTGTTTGATGCAGAGGTGGATGGGCAACCACTGGAAGTTCTTGAGGAGTGGGGAAACACGGCCTGAACGCTCCTGTAGATAATGATCCGGGCAGCAGAGTGAAGTGTGGAACGGAGAGGGGAGAGACGGGGGGCTGAGAGGTCAGCGAGGAGGTCGATGCAGAAATCAAGTCTCAATTAATCACGTAACCAAATAATCACCCACTCCCACGGCTCACTATTCTTTCCCGGCCTGTGGTTCACCAGCCTCGTGGGGAAGACCGCCCCTTCCCCCAATCCATCAATCGATCCGCGATATTTAATGAGCACTTACTGCCTGCGGAGCACGGAACCGAGCACCTGGGAGAGTTCAATACCGCCGAGTCGGTAGATACGTTCCCCGCCCACAGGGAACGGACAGGAGTGACAGCCATCCAATATAAAAAGATAAGTGACGGATGTGGACATAAGAGTTACGGGGCCGAGGGTGGGGTGAATAAAGGGGGCAGATCCAAGCGCCAGGGCGACACGGAGGGGGGAGGAGTAGACCGATCGGCTCTTCATCTGCCCGACGGGATTCGTTGTGCCAACGTCCGAACCCGAAAGAGAGTTCTCTCCGAACGTTCTACCTGTAAATCACCCTGAGCCCGTCTCCCCCGTTAGAGTGGAAGGCTCCTTGGAGGCGAGCCGTGGACCTCGGGCTTCTGTCACCCCCCTCCTCCGGGTTGCCCATCCACCTCCGCGCCCAACGAAAACTCCTCGCCGTTAGGTTTAAAGCCCTCCTTCGCCTCGCCCCTTCCTACCTCACCTCGCTTCTCTCCTTCTCCAACCGGGCCCGCACACTCGGCTCCTCTGGCGCCGCTCACCTTTTCACCGGGCCTCCATCTCGCCCGTCCCGCCGCCGACCCCTGGGCCACGTCCCGCCTCTGGCCTGGAACGTCCTCCCCTCCTCAGATCTGCCAGACGATGACCCTCCTCCCCTCCAGAGCCTCAGTGAAGACACGTCTCCTCCCAGAGGCCTTCCCAGACCGGGCCCCACTTTTCCTCATCTCCTACTCCCTTCTCGGTCGCCCTGATTTGTTCCCTTCGCTCTCCCCGCCTCTCCCAGCCCCACGGCACTTATGAATGTATCTGTAATTTTACTTATCTGTGTTGACGTCTATTTGTACCGATGTCTGTCTCCGCCCCCGCCAGACTGTGAGGTCGTTGTGAGCCGGGATTGTCACTGTTTATTGTTGCGTACCGTATCTTCCCAAGCGCTTGGTACTGTGCTCTGCACAGAGTAAGCGCTTAATAAATACAGTTGAATGAGTTAAATGAATAAGCCGCTAGACTGTAAGCTCCTTGTGGACAGGGAATGAGTCTGTCAGACTGTTTTATCGTATTCTCCCAAACACTTGGGACGGTGCCCTGTGCACAGTAAGCGCTCGGCGAAATCTACCGATCGACGGTAACAGCACTTAAATACCATGAAAAGAATACCGACACATTTCATTTTACCAGATTCATTCGCCCTTCCGCGGATAATCATTCATTCATTCATTCAATCGTATATACTGAGCGCTTACTGTGTGCCGAGCACTGTCACTGAGCGCTTGGAGGGCACAGTTTGGCAACGGAGGCAATCCCTACCCAACGGGCTCACGGTCTAGAAGGGGGGAGACAGACAACAAAAGAAAACAAGTGGACAGGGATCAACGGATAGGTCACGGAAGTGATGGAACTGGGGGAGGTCACCCTCGGATGGGGCGGGGCCGTGCCTCTTTTCCACAGCGAAATTCCGTAAAGCGTATCCCTCTCCCAGAAGGCCTCCGGGGAGCGGGCGGTGGAAGCGTCGGAGCGGGATGCGTGTCACGAGGAGCTTCCCGCCGACGGGTCTCGGTGGATTCGCGAGCCAGGCGGGTGTCAGCCTTTCTTCCGATTGACATGGGCTGTATATATTATACGCGGAAGGATTTGGGGAGCAATTTCGGAATCAGAAGGAGACGTTAAATATGGATGCAGTTTAAATCTGACTCGGAGGAGGCAGCGCTGTGGAGAGGATGGGGTGGGGCGATGGGGCTTGGAAGACCCCCGAAACACTCCCGACCGTGCACCTCCCCGTTGCGGGAGGATGACGACGACGACAACGACGGCAGCGGGGGTATTTATTCAGGGCTGACTACGGGCGCCGTGCTGAGTCAGTCAGTCGATCGTATCTATTGGGCGCTCGCTGTGTGCAGGGCGTTGTACTAGATGCTCGGGAGAGGACGATTTAACGATAGACACGTTCCCTGCCCACAGCGAGCTTACGGTAATAACACCACCAACAATCGGGGTATCTGTTAAGCGTTTGGTCCGCGCCGGGCACCGTACTGAACGCCGGGGTGGATGCAAGCAAATGGGGTTGGACACAGTCCCCGTCCCACGTGGGGCTCACAGTCTCAACCGTTTCACAGATGAGGTACCTGAGGCCCAGAGAAGGAAAGCCACTCGCCGAAGGAAACACCGCAGGCAGGCGGCGGAGCGGCGATTAGAACCCGTGACCTTCCGACTCCCAGGCCCGTGCTCCATCCACTACGCCACAGGGTACGCGCAGTACGTACACGGTCCCTGTCCATCTCCTCCGAGAAGCCTTTCCTGACTTAAATCCTCATTTCCCCGTCTAAACCCTCTCTTCTGCACTGCCTCCGCTCCCCTTAAGCACTGAGCGGGGCCTGACGGATAGAGCCCGGGCCTGGGCGTCAGAAGGACCCGAGTTCCCATCCCGGCTCCGCCCCTTATCTGCTGGGTGCCCTTGGGCAAGTCACTTTACTTCTCCGGGCCTCAGTCACCTCGTCTGTAAAATAGGGACCAAGACCGCGAGCCCCACGTGGAACAGGGACTGGGTCCAACCTGATTAGCTTGTACCTACCCCAGCACACAGTCCAGTGCCTGGCACGTAATGATAATAATGACGTCGGTATCTGTTAAGCGCTTACTATGTGCAGAGCACCGTTCTAAGCGCCGGGGTAGGTACAGGGTAATCGGGTCCTCCCGCGTGAGGCTCGCGGTTCATCCCCACTTTACAGATGAGGTAACCGAGGCCCAGAGAAGCGAAGCGACTCGCCCACGGTCCCACGGCTGACGGGCGGCAGAGCCGGGAGTCGAACCCATGACCTCTGACTCCGAAGCCCGGGCTCTTTCCACCGGGCCACGCTGCTTCCCCAAGCGTAGTAAGCGCTTAGTAAATGCCACCTTAAAAAAAGAACCACCTTCCCCGAGCCCCCAACCCTTGCGTACACATCCGCCTAATTTATCTTAACGTCTGTCTCCCCCTCTAATCTTTACTCCCCGTGGGCAGGTATCGTGTCTACCAACTGTTACGTAGCGTGCCCTCCCAAGCACTTAACACAGTGCTCTGCGCACGACAGGCAATCGATAACAAAGCTTAGACGAAGGCTATAATCTCTGGCAGGGGCAAAAAAGAAGAGCGTCTAATGAATTCTATTTTCAGACCGGTCAACTCTCCCAGCTAACTTTCTGCTCTGTTGGGTCTAGACTTCCATTCGCTCGCAATTCCCTATTTAGCATTTCCTTTCTCCTTCGTAAGACTGCCCGGCGGGCTGACAGGTCCTGTCCCCGATCAGACGGAGCGGTCCTTAATTACCAGAACCTGGCTTTGGGCTCTGCCCGCTCAGCTGTCCGAAGACGCTGTCTGGAAGCAGAGGGCAACGAATCGGCAAAATGCGTCACCTCTGGACACGACGCCCGCTCTCGGGGACCCGGGGAGGAGGCTTACGTTTTCTCTTCGGGGTCTTGGTCAAGCGCTTGCTGTGTGCCAGGCGCCGTTCTAAGCGCTGGGGTAGATTCAGATCATCGGGCTGCCCCACGTGGGGCTCACAACCTCAATCCCTGCTCGGCCGCTTGTCAGCTGTGTGCCCGCGGGCGGGTCACTTCACTTCTCTGTGCCTCAGTACCCTCATCTGTGAAATGGGGATTAAGACCGTGAGCCTCACGTGGGACGACCCGATGACCCCGTACCTCCCCCGGCGCTTAGAACGACGGTGCTCGGCACATAGTGAGCGCTCGACGAATACCGACGTCATTATCGTTATTGTTATCAATCCCGATTTTACGGACGAGGGAACCGAGGCCCGGAGAAGTGGAGCGACCCGCCCGGTGTCACGCGGCAGACAAGCGGCTTAGTACGATGCTCTGCACACAGCAGGCGCTCAACAAATACGGCCGAATGAAGTGGCGGAGCCGGGCTCAGAACCCGGATCCTTTTGACTCCCGGGCTCCGGGTTGAACGGGGAGATTTTGAAAATAAAAAAAGGCTCTGAATATACGAAAATGTAGCTCTACTTTCCTCGGTGACCTGATGCCCCCTTTTAATGTGGAAGAGAATGAAATACGAATGGGGAGTCAAGGGATAATCGACAGACAGAGAGGCAGAATCAATCAATAGCATTGACTGAGGGCCTCCCGTTTCAAGGGCTTGGGAGAGAACAGTGAACTTAGTCGACGTGATTTTTTTTTTTTTTTTTGCCCTTGAGGAGCATACAATTCAGTAGGGGGTGGGGACCGAAAAGTGCACTTACAGCAAGTAAGAACAGGAGGACGGATACGTACGGAAAAGTCAGCGAGCGCTGAAATAGTAAAGAAGCAGCGCTGCCTGGCGGAAAGGGCATGGGCTGGGAGTCGGGGACCTGGGTTCTAATCCCGGATCCGCCATCGTCTGCTGTGGGGCCTCGGGTGAGTCTCAACTTCTCTGGGCCTCAGTCTCCTCATCTGTAAAATGGGGTTCGATGACTGTCCTCCCTCCTAGACTATAAGCCTGGGACGGGGACTGTGCCTGATGGGCTGAATAATAAGGTCGGTATCTGTTAAGCGCTTACTACGTGCAGAGCACCGTTCTAAGCGCCGGGGGAGATACAGGGTAATCGGGTCGTCCCGCGTGAGGCTCACGGTTCACCCCCATTTTACAGATGAGGTCACCGAGGCCCAGAGAAGCGAAGCGACTCGCCCACGGTCCCACGGCTGACGGGCGGCAGAGCCGGGGGTCGAACCCATGACCCCTGCCTCCGAAGCCCGGGCTCTTTCCACCGAGCCACGCTGCTTCCCCACCTCCTCTAGACCGGAAGCCGGTTGTGGGCAGGGAATGTGTCCGTTTATTGCTCTGTCGTCCTCTCCCAAGCGCTAGTACAGTGCTCGGCACACAGTAAGCGCTCGATAAATACCCCCGAAGGAATCTACCCCAGTGCTCAGTACCGTGCTTGGCACGCACACAGCGAATACCACGGTCGTCACCGTTAGCGGTACTAATAATGACGACGGTCTTCGTTACGCGCTTACCATGTGCCAGGCGCTGTAGTAAGCGCTGGGGAGGATCCGCGCGAATAGTCAAGTTGGACGACAGTCCCTGTCCCACGTGGAGCTCACAGTCTCAATCCGTCTTCCAGATGAGGTGACTGAGGCCCAGAGAATTCATTCATTCATTCATTCATTCATTCACTCAATAGTATTTATCGAGCGCTTACAAAGTGCAGAGCGCTGTACTCAGCGCTCGGAACGTACAATTCGGCAACAGGCAGAGACAATCCCGGCCCGGTGACGGGCTCACAGTCTAAACGGGAAGTGGAGTGACTTGCCGAAGGTCACAGATTAGATTAGATCTAATCCCGGAGTAGAACCCACGTCCTTCTGACTCCTACACCCGTGATCTATCACTCCGCCACGCTGCTTTCACTAAGAGGGTTTAAGCCAAACTCTACCCGAGCTCTAAAGACGGATGTGAAGGCACAAGAAGAGAGCGGGGGCCGAAGTGCTGGGGTGCGATTTGGGATGGTATGATCCGGGGAGAAGGTGGCCGGTGTGCCAGGCCAGACGGGGAACACCTGCTGAATGGCCTTTTTCAAATATCCAAGGCAAAGCTCCTTGCTAATTAAGCCTCCGGGCCCTCTACCGACCCAACGATCCTTCTAGAGAGCAAACATCAGTTTCTCCACCCGAAGATAAACTCTCTGCCCAGGTTCCGCCGGAGGAGCGGAAGCGCGCGATGCGCATCCGGCTTTCCCTGGGAGAAACCGGAATCCCGGTGGCTTCATCCCCCCCCCCCCCCCCCCCCCGCTGAAATGATACTGACCTCATCTGTACAGTGGGGATGAAGACTGTGAGCCCCACGTGGGGCAACCTGATTACCCTGTATCTACCCCCACGCTTAGAACAGTGCTCTGCACATAGTAAGCGCTCACCAGATACCGAAATTATTATAGCGGCGTCTGTTAAGGATGATGACTGTGGGATCCGTGCTTACTCTGTGCCAGGCACCGAACTGGGCGCTGGGGTAAGATACAAGGTGGTCTGGACACGGTCCCTGTCCCACATGAGGCTCACGGTCTCGACCCCCACTTTACAGCTGAGGGAAATGAGGCCCAGAGAAGTGGAGTGACCTGCCCACGGTCACACGGCAGGCAAGTGGCAGAGCCGGGATCAAAACCCAGGTCCACCGTTTCCCAGGCACGTGTTCTTTCCCTACCACCGGCTTTAAAGCAGTCAGTCCCCTGGCCTCCTCCTACCTCACCTCACCGCTCTCCTACTCCAACCCAGCCGGCGCACGTCGCTCTCAGAGCGTCAACCTACTCACTGTACCTCCACCTCCCCTGCCTCACCGCCGACCGCTCGCCCAGGTCCTGCGTCCGGCCCGGAACGCCCTCCCTCTTCCTATCGACAGACGACGTCTCTCCCTCGCGTCGACGCCTTACTGAGGGCACACCTCCTCCGGGAGGCCTTCCCCGACTTAGCCCTCCTTTGCCTCCCCTCACTCCTTTCTGCGTCGCCCCCATTGGCTCCCTCCATTTATCGCCTCCCCCCAGCCCCCCGGCACTTACGTCCCTATCTGATTTTTGTTTCTCTCTGTTAATGTCGGTCTCCCACTCTAGTCTGTAAGCTCGCTGTGGGCGGCGAATGTGCCCGTTCCACTGGTCACGTCGTACTCTCCCAAGCGCTCGGGACAGAGCTCTGCACACGGTAAGCGCTCGATAAATACCATCGACCGACTGGCACTGGGCCGCGCCGCTTCCACGTGCCGAGTACCGTACTAAGCGCCTTGACGATCAGGTCCCACGCGGGGCTCCCAGCTAAGCAGGAGGGAGAACGGCCACCGAAGTCCCACGCTCAACCGCCAACGGGACAAAGGGAAGAGGATCTTCCCCACGAGACCCCCGGGGAGAACCGAATGAGGCCGGATTTGAAATCCGGCTCGGCCTAGGAAGGAACGAACGGCAATCATAACATCGTTTTGTATTTTCCCAAGACCTCTCATCTGAGGATTTCAAAGAGCTTCACGAAAGGGCCCGGCCTTAACGAGACGGGAGGTGCCAACGTTCCAATCTGGCAAATTATATCGGAGCGCCTGAGACGGAGGAGCGTTTGGGCTGCGCCCAAATCACCCGGAGTGTCAGAAGTAACGTTTTAAAGGGACGGGACGGAGAGGAAAATGGAACTGTCAACCTTGAACGTTTCGATGACCCCCCTCGCCTCGAACGGCTAGATCGCTTTCCTGGCCGACGCGCTTCGAGAGGCCCCATTTCCTGCTACCCTCTCGACATCTCGAGAGACGGAAGGGGGACCAGAAATTCTCCCTGACTCATCCCCAACTCTGTCATCGCGCCATCCCGGCGGCCGCCGGGCACCCCACGTCCATCGGGAAGCGTTACCGGACTGCTCGCTCGTCTTTTCCTGCACGCGGAACATCCTTCTCCCATCTCTAAGGGTGTCCGCTTACACCCAGGCTGAAAGCAGCGTGGCTTAGTGGAAAGAGCCCGAGGTCGTGGGTTCTAATCCTGCCTCCGCCACTTGTCAGATGAGTGACTCTGGGCAAGTCACTTCACTTCTCTGTGCCTCGGTCACCTCATCCGTAAAACGGAGATTAAGACCGTGAGCCCCCGTGGGACAACCCGCTGACCTTGTATCTCCCACAGCGCTCACAACGATGCTTGGCACGTAGTAAGCGCTTAACGAATACCAACATCGTTATGCTATTGATGCTTGTCTACTTGATTTGTTGTCTGTGTCGTCCCCGTCCCCCCACCCCGTCCCCCGTCCCCCGCCCCCGCCTTCTAGACTGTGAGTCCGTTGCTGGGCAGGGACTGTCTCTATTTGTTGTCGAATTGCGCTTTCCAAGCGCTCGGTACAGCGCTCTGCACGCAGTCGGCGCTCAAAAATACAACCGAACGACTGAATGAATGAATCCCGCCTTCGCTGCCTGTCTGCTGGGTGGGACTCTGGGCAAGTCACTTCACTTCTCTGAGCCTCCGGTACCGCGTCTGTGAAATGGGGACGAAGACTTCGGGCCCCTTGAGGGAAACGGATTGGGTTCATTTTCATTCACTCGGTAGTATTTATTGAGCGCTTACTATGTGCAGAGCACTGTACTAAGCACTTGGAATGGACAGTTCAGCAACAGAGACAATCCCTGCCCAATGACCGGCTCACGGGGTTCTACCTGACTAGCCTGTATCTACCCCAGCGCTCAGATCTCTGCCGGGCACATAGTAAGCACCTAATAAATACCAGGATTACGAGCATTAGAGTGCTTGGCACAAATGCCACCATTACTATAATGCTCAGATGGAAAATACCTTATATTTTTATTTTCAATTCCTTGAACACGGTCGGCAGCAGCACGGCGTGAGAGCAATTCGAGGTTCGACACACAAAAGCAGCTCAGCGCGTGCCGGAGCCAAAAAACGACAACGCACCGGCGCTGATGTCTGGGGGAGACTGTCTGTCTTCTTACCCTGCCGGAACCCAGAGAAGACCACATTTGAATTCAGTGTAAACAAAGCTGGCTGCCCCCTTTCGAAAGCTCCCTTTTATCGGGGTAGGGATCGCCTCGGCTTCCTCTGCCGCCATTTAGAGACGGCAGCACGGCGGAGTGGCTAGAGCCCGGGCCTGGGAGTCGGGAGGTCACGGGTTCGTATTCCGGCTCCACCGCTTGTCTGCTGTGAGGCCTTGGCCGAGTCACTTCACTTCTCTGGCCCTCAGTTCCCTCATCTGTCAAATGGGGATTGAGACCGTGAGCCCCACATGGGCCAGGGACGGCGTCCATCCCGATCTGCTCGCATCCAGCCCGGCGCTTCTTATGGCGGCTGGCAAAATACCGTAATTACCATTATTATTTTAACTGGAGTTGGCCAGTTTTACTAATTCCATCGCACTGTCCTCTCCCAAGCACTTAGTCCAATGCTCTGCACAGAGCAAGCAGTCAGTAAATACCACTAATCGCTCGAATTCACCTTTCGTTAATGAAGACCCGTCTGCTTCTCTTTTCCTGACTCGCGCCTCTGCTTTTTCTGACTTTTCCCAGCTCGCTTCTTCGAGGGCAGAGGGCCCGAACTGAATCGGCCACAGGGACTCGGTCGTCAGACTCCCGGGAACAGCGGCAACGCCGACGGCTCGTCGGGCGAGACGCCGAGCGAAACCACCGGGTCTCGGATGACCCAAATCCTTGATCGTTTTCTAAGGCGTGCCCGGCCGGCGTTTGACGGAGCTGCGGGAAGGGTCGCGGGAAGGGCGTCGGGGCAGCAGGCTTTCGTTTTTTTTAAATGTTGTCTGTCGAGCACTTATTAAGTGCCAGGCGCCGTTCTAAATTCCGGGGGAGATCCTAGTTAATCGGGTTGGACGCGGGCCCCGTCCCACGGGGGGCTCACAGTCCCCATCCCCATTTTACACATGAGGCCGCCGAGGCCCAGAGAAGGTGAAGTGACTTGTCCCAGGTCCCACAGCAGACAAGTGGCAGAGCCGGGATTAGAACCCAGGTCCTCTGACTCCCAGGCCCGGGCTCTATTAGGCCACGCTGCTTCTCTACTTGGACCAATCGCTGGGCCCCTCCCGCTTCGGATCCTCTTAAGACCGTGAGCCCCACGTGGGACGGAGATTGTGTCCAACCCCATTTGCTCCTATCTACCCTAGCACTCAGTACAATGCCTGGCGCACAGTAAGCACTTAAATACCACAGTCATGATTATTATCATCATTATTATTATTATTATTATTAAATCACATTGATCGTCCCTCCCCTTCCCCTCCACCCCACTCCCCACCGCCCAATGCTGCCGAGGACACGGAGGACAAACAGGGCGGAGAGGGAGGGGTCCACCGTGGGGGCGTTCCGGCCCTCCGCTCCCCGCGATCCCGCCGAGGATTAGCCTCCGAGGGCTCTCGGGCTCCCATCCGAGGCCCTGTCATCCCCCGCCCCCCCCCCAAGAGGACGCCCTTGGTTTTTTGGCTCCGTGCGCCGTTTCAGATGCGTCTTGCTGCTCCCGAGAGCCACTTCGCGACCCGCCTGGGGAGCGGAAGATTTCGTTAAGGCTTATTAAAACCGCTCTGCCCCCGGGAGCGACACCGCAGGAAATACGCTTCCGGCTGGATCAGCCCCGTGAGCTGTGGGGGTCTCCTTCGGGGTCGGCCCGGGTTCCCCGCCACACCGTTTGCTCCAGGAAGAGAGGAACGAAGGAAGAACGGGTGGAAACGACGGGTTCCCGGCGGGGGGAACGGGCAATCAATCAAAAAATCGACGGTACCGACCGAGCGACTGCTCGGGGCGGAGCTCGGTTCTCAGAGCTCGGGAGACTACGACACGCCGGAGTCCGCAGACACGATCCCTGCCTGCAACGAGCTTACGGTCCACGGGGGGAGACGGACATTAATAGCAATCATTTATATTATTGAAAAATACGCGGAGGCAGAGGCAGAGGAGGAGCCTTCGACACCGTAAGCCCGTCGTGGGCAGGAACCGTCCGTCTCCATCGCTGAATTGTATTTTCCAAGCGCGCAGTACGGTGCTCCGCACAGAGTAAGCGCTCGAGAGGACTGAACGAACGCGTGAGCCCGTGGAAGAAAGAAGGGGAGGGGAAAGAAAAGAGGAGAGGAGACGGAGAGGAGAGAGAGGAGGAGAATGAGGAGAGGACGGTGCCGGGGAAGCTGAGGTCGGATAACGTCTCCCGGGGAAGGGGGCGGTCGACGGTGTCGAAGGCAGCCCAGGAGTCGAGGAGGATGAGGACGGGGCAGAGGCTGTCGGATTCGGCGAGAAGGTCATCGGCGACCTTAGCGAGGGCCGTTTCCACGGAGCGAACGGGGCGGGAGCCAGAGCGGAGGGCATCGTGTCGGAGGAAAGGACGTGGAGACAGAAATAACACTTTATAACTAGGAAGCGTATCAAGTGCCCACGGGGTGTCGAGCTTGGGCCCCACGCTGGGTGCAAACAGGAGAATCTGACCGGACGTTGTCCGTGTCCTACCCGGGTCTCGAAATCTAAGAGGGACCGAGGGAGAGCGAGCATCTCACCCTCATGTTACGGAAGATTAGATTAGGAGCCTCCTGAGGGGCTGGGGCCAGGTCTAATTCCTTTCTGGGTATTCCCTCCCAGCGCTCGGTACAATGCTAGGCAGACACGGAGTAAGCACTTCATCACAATAACGTCGGTATCCGTTAAGCGCTTACTCTGTGCAGAGCACCGTTCTGAGCGCCGGGGGAGATACGGGGTGATCGGGTCGTCCCGCGTGAGGCTCACGGACCCCATCCCCCTTTTCCAGATGAGGGAACCGAGGCCCAGAGAAGCGAAGCGACTCGCCCGCGGTCACACGGCCGACGAGCGGCGGAGCCGGGATGCGAACCCATGACCTCCGACTCCCGAGCCCGGGCTCTTCCCACTGAGCCACGGAAAGAGCCCGGGCTCGGGAGCCTTAGGTCCCGGGTTTGAATAATTACGACCGTCAACCCCGGGAGACCTGCCCCAAGCCCCCCAGGAGGCCAGCGGCGATCGCTCAATCCTCTCTACTGAGCGCCCACTGTGTGCAGAGCACCGTACTGAGCGCTTGGGAGAGGACAACACAACAGACTTGTCCGTCACGTTCTCTGCCCGTAACAGAGCGAGCAACGTCCACCGGACGGCGGGACGGGACGGGACGGGACGTGGTGGGGAGGGAGGAGATCCTTGGTTCAGCTGCCAGGGAACAGAACACGGTGCCAGTCTGGGGGGTTTCCTGTGGTATTTGTTAAGAGCTTAGTACGTGCCGGGCGCCGTTCTAAGAGGTGGGGTAGATACGGGTTTGTCAGGTTGGACGCCGTCCCCGTCCCACCTGGGGCTCACAGATGAGCCCCATTTTACGGATGAGGCGACCGAGGCCCGGAGAGGCGGAGTGACCTGCCCAGGGTCACCCAGCAGACAGGGGAGCGGTGGCAGGATTAGAACCCGGGGCCTCCGACTGCCAGCCCGGGGCTCTAGCCGCCGGGCCGCGTGGCTCCCGGCTAGGGCGGCGAGCGCTCGGTACGGTGGCTCAGTGGAAAGAGCCCGGGCCTGGGAGCCGGAGGTCATGGGTTCGAATCCCGGCTCCGCCACTCGCCGGCCGTGGGACCGTGGGCGAGTCCCTTCGCTTCTCCGGGCCTCGGTTCCCTCATCTGTAAAATGGGGAGTAAGACCGTGAGCCTCACGTGGGACGACCCGATGACCCCGTATCTCCCCCGGCGCTTAGAACGGCGCTCTGCACATAGTTGAGAAGCAGCGTGGCTCAGTGGAAAGAGCGCGGGCTTTGGAGTCGGAGGTCATGGGTTCGAATCCCGGCTCGGCCACTCGTCAACTGTGCGACCGTGGGCGAGTCACTTCGCCTCTCGGTGCCTCAGTGACCTCCTCTGTAAAATGGGCATTGAGACCGTGGGCCCCACGTGGGGCGACCCGATTCCCCTGCGTCTCCCCCGGCGCTTAGAACGGTGCTCTGCACGTAGTAAGCGCTTAACAGATACCGACATCACTATCGGTAGCAGTAGCATTCTTCTTCTTCTTATCCTCACTATGTGCCAGGCACCGTTCGGAGCCCTGGGGTAGAGACAAGCTGATCGGGGTTGGACGCAATCCCTGCCCCCCGTGGGGCTCACGGTCTTCATCCCCACTTTACAGAGGAGGTCACTGAGGCCCAGAGAAGCGAAGTGCCTCGCCTACGGTCACACAGCAGACAAGGGGCAGAGCCGGCCTCGAACCCAGGTCCTCTGACTCCCAGGTCCGGGCTCTGGCCACTAGGCCACGTTGCCTCCCAACTCTCTTCCGCGCGCCGCCCTGACCCGCTCCCTCCATTCAGTCCCCCTCCCGGCCCCAGGGCACTTGACGTCCGGATCCGTCATTTATCTCTTTCCGTTCACGTCCGTCTCCGCCTCCACCGCCCTTAGGTCCATTTATTTACTTGTATCCCCGTCTTGACCGTGAGCTCGCCGTGGGCAGGGAAGGTGTCTGTTCTACCGTTCTCTCCCAGGCTCTCAGTATGAGGCTCTGCGCACGGCAAGCGCTCGGCAAATGCAGCCGACTGACTGTCCCGAGCGCTCGGTCCGCAGTAAGCGCTCAAAAGGTACCGCCGGCGGACTGATCGACGAACCCGCCCCGGATATTTCCGCCACAGCGCCTTAACCGCCGCTCCGAGTCTGGCCACGGAAGTCGGGGGGTAAAGTAGTTAAGACAAACTTATTTACCACATCGATTAAATGGTCTATTTAACATGGAATATCAATTCTCTAATCACCTCTCGGGTTGAACCTCTTCTTTCAATTAACGGCTCTGGAGTCGACCAGCGGAGAGCCCACTGTTCTAGGATCGTTAAGAACATTTTCATTATCCGTCAAATGAGGGAGTGAGAAGCAGAAACTGCTAGCACCCTCAGGAATGGGCCTCTGCCCCACTTAAGAGATGATTAGGGAGCGAGCGGCGGCGTTCCTCGTTAGTTGCTAAGCAACGGAAAGACCTCCTACGGGACGAGAAACGGACAGGCAGGGAGAGGCGGGACGGAGAAGGCCGGAGGAAGGGAGGCCCGGCATCCGCTCGCCGGTGACCCGCCCTCCGTTAAATCCCGTCGACCCCGGGGAGTCGGAAGGGAGACTGAAGCTAGAAACGAAAAGACCACGGCTCCAGGGAGAAAAGGACGACGACGACAGAACCGCGCGCGCGACAGGACGCGAAACACCACGATGAAGTCGGGCGGCTCGCGAGGGTCAAAATCGGGTTGAGCGACACCGCGGCGGGAAAGGTAGCGGAGGGTAGAGTGCCACGTCTTTCTTCCGAAAAACCAAAACGGACCCTCGTTCTAATCCCCGGCAAGTCGGTCGAAACCCGGTGACTCTCCAAAGTCCACTCAAAATAGGCAGACGCCTCCGGCGCGGCCGACGGAGACTTGAAAACCATCACGGGAACGCAATCTAAAATGGCCCGCTCACCGGGTCGGCCCATCGTGCCCTGACCTAAGCAGAGCGGGTGGCCACGCCTACGGAAACCCGGCGGTTACCGCTTCGGCGGTTCGAACGGCGAAAGGAACACGAGCGCCGGACTCTGAGGACTGGAAATCGCTCGGGGGTCAGAAGCCTCTTCGGGAAAATCTCTCCGGCTCCCGATGCGCGGGGAGGGGGATTTCTCCGGGTCTGACCGGTCGATCGCATCCGTCCATCAGTCGGTGGGATTTTTCCGAGCGCTTTCCGCGTGCGGGGCACCGTACTAAGCGTCTGGGAGAGGACGATGTAACAGGGTTGGCAGTCACGGTCCCGGCTCACGACGCGCTTACGGTCCAGAGGGGGATAGTCTGAGGTTCCTCGGGAGGGTCCGAGCTTTCGTTTATAAGATTGTCCGTGGCGTATTCATCGATCCAGAGTGGCCCAGACTTGGAGGGGAAGCTGGGGAGAGGTCGGGGTGAAATCTCCTCTCCACACACCCGCACCCACAGATTAACTGACGGGCATCGGACGTGCTGTGAGGGCACAAGATGTTCGCTTTGCTACTGGCATATCTCCGAGGGCCCAGGATACCAGGGTGCTTCCTTTCCCTCTGTCTTTTCTTTCTTTCTCTCCTTCCTCCCGCTTGGCCCAAGCGTGCGCGCGTGCGTGTAGGAGAGGACGTGTTGACCAACTGTGTGGTACCGTCCTTGCCCAGGCGCTCAGTAAATCCCACCGATGGAGTGATATACCACTGACGGACCGGCTGGCAGGGAGAGTTCATCCAAGTCACTCCTCCGGGGGAAGAGAAGGCTCGTCTTCTAGTCCCAAAAGTAGGCTAGGTTCATTCGTTCACTCACGAGTATTTATTGAGCGCTTACTACGTGCGGAACACTGTACTCGGCGCTTGGAATATACAAATCGGTAACAGACGGTCCCCGCCCCCTGACGGTGGCCCCGAGTGACTTTTCCGCCCCGGAAGGTCATTCTTCCTGAATTTCAAACCTCGCCATCCGGTTACCTCGATCTGTTCCTGCCGACAGAGGGGCACGGTGTAAGCTGCTCCTGGAGATCTAGACCGTAAACTCATCGAGGGCGGGGAATGTGCCCAGGGACTCTGCTATACTGTACTCGCCCAAGCGCTCAGTACAGTGCTCTGCACACAGCAAACGCTCCAACTGACTGATTGACAGCGGCCCGCATGCTGAGCCCAGCGGGAACTCCAGAGCGAGACCGGTTGGATGCCCTTAACGTGGGCTACGTGTTTAAGGACAGGATGACAGTGATGATAATGGCGGCATTTCTTAAGCGCTCGCTCCGTGCCAGACCTGGGTGGATACAAGCAAATCCTAAGCAGGGGGTGTCTCTCTCCACTGCCGGGCTGTACTTCCCGGGCGCCTAGTAACAACGATGACGATGGTATCCGTTAAGCGCTTACCACGTGCCGGGCGCCATTCTAGGCGATGGGGCAGATAATGACCAGGTGATCAGGTTGTCCCACGTGGGGCTCCCAATCTACATCCCCATTTGCCAGATGAGGTGACCGAGGCACAGAGAAGTGAAAGGACCGGCCCAAAGTCACCCAGCGGACGGGCGGCGGAGCCGGGATCGGAAGCCACGACCTCTGACTCCCAAGCCCGGGCTCTTTCCACTGAGCACTCCGCACAGAGTGAGCGCTCAATAAATAGGACTGAATGAATGAATGAAATCCGGTTGGACACCGTCCCCGTCCCTCGCGGGGCTCCCGGTCTCAAGCCCCATTTTACAGACGAGAGACCGTCGGGAATCACCACTCAACAGGCGACGGGTAACGCGAGAAACTCCACCCGGTCTGAACGAACAGACTATTCCAAGTGTCCGACACGGCTGACGGCCTGGATGGTTTACCTCCGGCGGCTTCCTTGAACCGCTTTTCCAAGACGGCAAACTCCCCGCAAAACCTGGGGAGGCGAGGGGTGCCGCTGCCCGTTTTTCTCACCTGTGTGCTCGCCCAGGAACACGACGAAGAAAGGGGTGACGAGGTCGTTGATGCCCTGGACGTAGCCACTGGCTGGGTGTCGGATGGCCCAGATGAAGAGAATCCGTTCGAAGATCTGAAACGGGATCGAACAAGGGGTTAAGGGGCACCGTCCTTTCGGCCCGCTACACCGCGGCAGGGAATCGGCGTGGCTTAGCGGGAAGAGCCCGGGCCTGGGAGTCGGAGGTCGCGGGTTCTGGTCCCGGCTCCGCCGCTTGTCTGCTGCGTGACCTTGGGCAAGTCGCTCAACTCCTCTGGGCCTCAGTGACCTCATCTGTAAAACGGGGATTAAAGACTGTGAGCCCCACGTGGGACAAGCCGATCACCCTGTATCTGCCCCAGCGCTCGGAACGGTGCTCAACAAATATCGTAATTATCATCATCATCAGCGGGCAGAGCACGGACCCGGGAGGCAGAAGGACCTGGGTTCCAAACCCGGCTCCGCCACCGGTCTGCCGCGTGACCTCGGCCGAGTCGCTTCACTTCTCTGGGCCTCGGCTCCCTCGCCCGTAAAACGGGGGTGAAGACCGCGAGCCCCGCACGGTACATGAATCGCCTCCCAGCTGATTAGCTTGCATCTAGCCCGGCGCTTAGCACGGGGACCGGCGAATGGCAGGCACGTAACAAATACCGGTTTGAAAAAGGGAAAAAAAGGGATTCAAGCCGGAGACAGGAGCGAAGCGAGACAGCCCGACGGCGTGCCCGTCTCGCTCCAGGTATCGTAGAGACGTCGGGTTCGACGAGAGCCGGGTCCGGATTTCTCTTTCGTGACCGGTATTAAAGAACGCCGCGGGCATATTCTTTCCGTTTCGACAATCCACCAAACCGTGAGCGATTCTGGCCGGAACGGTTCCGGCGTCATAACGTCCGTCTGCGTCGCCGCTGCAGCGGGGGGGTCTCCGCCGGCTTCCGCCGAAAGCCCGGACCGCCCGCCACCCCCCTCGTGCGAACTCATCAGAGGGCCATCGGAGATGGGAATTGCAATGTTCCCGCCGGCTCGATCTCGCGTCCCAGTAGCGTCGAAACGGACTCCCGCCGAAAAGGGTTTTCCATCGTAACGGCGACGGGATGGCGCCCCTTCGGCGTTCGAGTGGAATCGTTCTGCCGTTTTAATTTCTCCGCGATGACGTCCCCGGAGATTCTCGTCGACGCGGGGGACTGCGAATGAAGCGATCCCCGAGCTTTCGCTTTCCCAAAATTAGAAGTCCTTAAAAGCCGAGCAGGGTCTACGCCATCTTTTTTTTTTCCAAGTAGGCCCTTTGACGACGACGGCCGTGGTTATTTATTAAGCTCTCGCCGTAGGCCCACCACTGCGTTAAGCCCCGGGGTCGTTACAGGATACCGAGACCAGACGCGGTCCCCTGTCCGTCCTGGGACTCACGGGGGGGAGGGAGGACGGAGATGGGATCTCCATTGCAACGGATGAGGAAACTGAGGGCCGGAGAAGGCGAGTCGCCCGAGGTCACGCAGCAGGCAAGTGCGAAGCCAGAGGGGGAACCCGGGCATCCTGACTTCCGGCCCCGCGCCCCGTCCGCTCGGCTGGGCCGTTTACCCTTTCGAAGCAAGACTCCGGGAAGCTCCGACCGGCTCCGGATTAAGGCCCCGTCTTGTTTTCGGTTACCGCTCGGTGGAGTGTGACACCACCCAGACATCTGTTCCTCGGGCTTCTGCGCACAAAGTGGCGAAAGCCTTCTCCCACCCTCTGAAAGCTTAACAGAGACCATCTCCGACGTAAATCCGGCTCTCGCTAAGAAGAAGATTCTCGGCAGAGAATTTTACAGTCGCCCAATTCATCCGATCGTATTCGTCGAGCGCTTACTGCCTGCAGGGCACCGTACTGAGCGCTTGGAAAGTACGGTTCGGCAGCAGAGTGGAGACCATCCCTTCCCAAAGGGCAATCCCTCCGAGATCATCAAGAATCCACCACGTAACGCTTTCCGAGAGCCTTCCCATCGAGCCATCGGGCGTATTTACTGAGAGCTCGCTTACTCTGCGCACAGCGCCGTGTACTAAGCGCTTGGGAGAGTACGCCAGAACTGAGTTGGGAGACGTGATCCCGGCCCTCGGTGGCTTAATAATAATAATAATAATAATAATAATAATAACGCTGATATCTGTTAAGCGCTTACTGTGCGCCCAGCACCCTTCTAAGCGCTGGGGTAGATGCAGGGTGATCGGGTTGTCCCACGTGGGGCTCACCGCCTTCATCCCCATTTAACAGATGAGGTCACTGAGGCCCAGAGAAGCGAAGTGACCTGCCCGAGGCCACACAGCCGACAAGCGGCGGAGCCGGGATTGGAACCCATGACCTCTGACTCCCGAGCCCGGGCTCTTTCCACCGAGCCACACGCTGCTTCCTCACACAGTCCGCTACACCGTATTAAGCGCTTGAGACGGCGCGAAATCCCGAGGATCTTACCATCTAACAAGGAGGCAGACGCAATAACTATAGGTTATATACTAATGTAACCCGGCGTTTAGAAGAGTGCTTCGCACACAGTAAGCGCTTAACAAATGTCATCATCATCGCAATTATTATTATAATTGTTATCTGTATTACCGTCTGCCTCCTCCTTTAGACCGTAAGCTCCCCGTGGGCAACCGTGTCTACGACTCGGTCGCACTGTACTCTTCGAAGCGCTCGGTACGGTGCTCTGCAGGCAGTACGTGCTCTACAAACACCAGGCGCTGTAATAATAACGCTGGCGTCCGTTAAGCGCTCACTACGTGCGGAGCGCCGTTCTAAGCGCCGGGGGAGATACGGGGTCATCGGGTCGTCCCACAGTGAGGCTCACGGTCTTAATCCCCATTTGACAGATGAGGGAACCGAGGCCCGGAGAAGCGAAGCGACTCGCCCGCGGTCCCACGGCTGCCGGGTGGGAGAGCCGGGAGTCGAACCCATGACCTCTGACTCCGAAGCCCAGGCTCTTTCCACTAATAATGGTGGTATCTGGTAAGCGCTTACTACGTGCAGAGCACCGTTCTGGGGGAGATACGGGGCCATCAGGTGGTCCCGCGTGAGCCTCACGGTCTTCCTCCCCATTTTCCAGATGAGGGAACGGAGGCCCGGAGAAGCGAAGCGACTCGCCCGCGGTCACACGGCTGACGAGCGGCAGAGCTGGGATTTGAACCCGTGACCTCTGACTCCCGAGCCCGTGATCTCTCCACCGAGCCGCGCTGCTTCCCTGAGCGCCATAATCAGGTGGGACCCAAGGGCTCGCAATCCGAAGAGGAGGGAGAACGGGTACCGAATCCCCTCTTCACGGACGAGGGGACGGGGGCCCAGAGAAGTCGGGTGACTTGCCCGAGGCCCCGCGGCCAGAGAACGGCGGAGCCGGGGGTAGAACCCAGGTGGTCCGACTCCCGGGTCCGGGCTCCCTCCTCTGAGCCGCGCCCTGTCCGAGGAGCCAAGAAGACCAATGCCCCGTTAGGAGAATTTAAAATCTAAACTATTAGAAAACGTAAATAATCCTGGGGCGCTAGATGAGAGAATTCAGCTGGGGGGGGGGGGCGGGAAGAGAAGAGAAGCCCAAAAAAAAAAAAAAAACCCAAAGAAGAAAGACGCGAGTCACGGAACGTTGACGTGCATTTAAATAAATGCGCTGTCTGAGGAAGCGCCGATGTCATCTGCCGGAAGATAATAAAGGGAAAAGACTCTCAGAGATGAAATGTGCTTAATGAACACGCAGAATGATCCGAAACAGCTCTCACGACGAACCCCTGAGCGTTATTAGCTATTAAGAGTTCCGTTCCAACGCAAGAGATCCTTGCCGTTAGTGGATTCCCGCGAAGTTCTCCGCACGTGGACCGATGCGAAGGGGCTCTTTCGGAACCCCATTTCCACGAAACGATAATCAGAGGGCGGGTTGGGAGGGGCAGAGCCCACCCGCGCCCCCGAAGCGTTAAGGCCCGTCGACGCTTCCTCCGCCTCGCTACGCCCGGCTTCGAGAAGGGAAAGCTCGGCGGGGAGAAGATGCTGCGCCTCAACGCGATGAGAGGCGGCGAGACCCAGCGGCCGGAGCCCGGGTCCGGGAGTCAGAGGGACCCGGGTTCCGACCCCGGCTCCGCCGCTCGGCCGCCGGGTGGCCCCGGGGAGGACGGTTCGTCTCTCCGGGCCTGGGTTACCTCGTCTGTAAAACGGGGATGCAGACCGTCGGCCCCCTGTGGGACGGGGACCGGGTTCGATCCGATCAGCCTGGATCTACCCCGGCGCTCAGTACAGGGCCTGGCGCTATAAAAATAAAAAAGAAAGTTTCCTTACTGCATCCCGGTACATTATTATCATCACCATCCCAAAACCGATCCAAACCCCTCTTTCCTGTAAAAAAAAAAAAAAAAAAAACAAACACCTCCGTTGCATCTTCTCCCGGTCGAGTTGACAGCCCAGGACGGCTTTCCCTCTTAACCCCTAGATCTACGCGAATCGATCGATCCTGTCCTTTGAGCGCTTACTGTGTGCGGAGCGCTGTATTCAGCGCTTGGGAGAGTGCGATGCGCGGGACGACCCGATGACCTCGTATCTCCCCCGGCGTTCAGAACAGCGCCCGGCACGTAGTGAGCGCTTAACAGACACTATCGTCGTTACCGTTATCACTGATAGAGCCGTTCCCCGCCCGCAACGGGCTTACGGTCCAGAACCGACGTCCCACGGTAAGACGCCGGCGGGTTCGCCTTGAGAAATGAGCAGGTCACAACCATCCGCGGCTACACAACTCCCCCGTGCGCCCCGATTTTCACGGCCCGCCCCGGTCCCCGTTCCGAACGGGCGCCCGCAACCCCCGCCTGGCGACGGATGCTCGAGGCCCCCATTCCGGCCGCGCTTCCGTTCGCCGCCACCTTTCATTCATTCGATAGCATCTGCTGAGCGCTTACTAAGCGCAGAGCACTGTACCAAGCGCTTGGAAGGGACAGCGCGGCAACAGATGGAGACGATCCCTGCCCACCGAAGGGCCCGCGGTCACCCGCCATCTCTGAATCGTCCCCGATCCCCCGCCCGACGCGGTGCTCGGGGACGGCGATCCCGACCGCCCCCCGGCTGCGGCGCACCGGCCCAACCGCTTAGCACGATGCTCTGCGCGGAGTCGGCGGCTCGGTGACGCCTCCCAGAATGCACCTGCCCATCACCTGCTCCCCTAAACGGTTCTTGCCAAAAGGATTCCCTTCCTCTTCGGTCTCTTTTCCGACTTCCACTTGAAAAATCCGACTTGAACGTCGACGCGGGCTCCTTTCGAATTCCTCGATTCGCCTCGGGAACGGACCCTCCGAGAGTCCGCAAAGGCCTCTGTTTCCTGAAACGGACACCCTCGTAATCTCCCAGACGGAACAGGAGGCGCCGCTCAACGTTCGAAGCCGCCGCGGACTATCGTCCCGGGGATCGGCGCGACGAGAGACGCACCCCGCAGATAACGCCGGGATGGAGGTCGGCCCCTAGCGGAAACGGGTGCTTTTGGAGAGGGGGAGAAAAATCTTTATAACTCAAACGTCTGCAGCTTTATAGAAAGGATCTCTTCCCTGTGAACGACGGCACCCGTTAAACGTGACCGAAACAAAAACTGACGACGGTCCCGGCATCCAGAGAAAAAGGAATAAATCAACTCCACGGCATCCGCGTTCAAGTGCGAGAAACCCACTGAACGCCGTAAAGAGACCGCCCGTCTAATGTTTACATCATAATTAATAACAGAGCGCCCTCTTCTTACGAGTAACGATTTGTCCGGTTTGGAATTCACACTCGAAGCCCTGCAGGTTTTACAGGACGAGATCGAGCCACCGATCCTACTTCCTGAGCGCTCGCTGAGCGCAGGGCGCCGTACTAAGCGTTTAGGACACCGCACCTTAACGGAGTCGGCAGACCCGTTCCCCGCCCACGGTGAGCTCACGGCCCAGGGCGTGAGGGGAGATCTCATTAGTTTTAGAATTCCTAACCGCGGAGGGAAAAGAGTCCCTTCCTAAAGTCTCTGTTCCCACAGAACGCAGTCTTTCCAACGACGGCATTTCCCGAGCACCCACAGCACGCGCCGGGAGGCGGCGCGGTGCAGCGGGTGGTCCGGGAGTCGGAAGGTCCTGGGTTCCAATCCCAGCTGCGCCACTTCTCTGCGGCGTGACCCCGGGCCAGTCGCTTCACCTCTCCGGGCCTCGGCTCCCTCACGGGCAGAACGGGGACTGAGACCGTGAGCCCCTCGTGGGACAGGGACCGCGTCCGACCCGATCTGCTTGTGGTGATATCGATGGTGTCCGTCGGGCGCCTGCTTCGAGCCGGGCGCGGTGACCACCCCGGCCCCCGGTGCAGGGTCTTCCGCCTAGCGAGCGCTGAACAAATACCACGGTCTTTATTAATAATAATGTCGGTATTTGTTCCGCGCTTACTCTGCGCACAGCCCCGTTCTAAGCGCCGGGGGAGATCCAGGGTCATCGGGTCGTCCCACGTGAGGCTCACGGTCTTCATCCCCATTTGACAGACGAGGTCACTGAGGCACAGAGAAGTGAAGTGACCTGCCCACGGTCACATAGCTGACAAGCGGCAGAGCCGGAATTCAAACCCACGACCGGTCGGTCTCACCTTCCTAATATCGCCGGGACCCGCCCTCTCCTCTCCACCCGAACGGCCACCTTACCGGTACGGGCTCTCGCGATATCCCGGCTGGACTACCGGGTCGGCCTCCTCGCCCATCTCCCTTCCTCCCGTCTCTCCCCGCTCCGGTCCGTTCTTCCCTCCGCCGCCCGGCTCATCTTCCCGCGGAAACGCTCTGGGCCCGTCACTCCCCTCCTTGAAAACCTCCGGCGGTCGCCCGTCGACCTCCGCCCCGAACAGAAACCCCTCACCCTGGGCTTCGAGGCCGTCCGTCCCCTCGCCCCCTCCCGCCTCTCCTCCCTCGTCTCTTTCCGCCGGCCACCCCGCACGCTCCGCTCCTCCGCCGCCCGCCTCCTCGCCGCCCCCCGGTCTCGCCCGTCCCGCCGTCCACCCCCGGGCCGCGTCCTCCCGCGGTCCCGGGACGCCCTCCCCCCTCGCCTCCGCCAAACTCGCTCTCTTCCCCTCTCCGAAGCCCTGCTTACAGCTCACCTCCTCCGAGAGGCCTTCCCGCACTGAGCGTCCCCTTCTCCCTCTGCTCCCTCTACCCCCCCCCCCACCTCTCCGCGGCTACACCCTCTTCTCCCCCCTCCCCCTCCGCCCCTCCCCCTCCCCCGTCCCCTCCCCTCGGCGCCGTACCCGTCCGCTCGACCGCCTAGGTCTCCGTCACCCTATTTATTTTGTCAACGAGATGGACGTCGCCTCGATTCTATTTGTCTGCTGTCGTCGTCGCGAGACGTTCTTCCCCTCGATTCCACCCGCCGCCATCGTCCTCGTCCGTCCGTCTCCCCCCGATGAGACCGTGAGCCCGTCTCTATCCGTTGCCGACCTGTCCGTTCCAAGCGCTCGGTCCGGTGCTCTGCACGTAGTAGGCGCTCGATAAATACTATTGGATGAATGACCTCCGGCTCCCAAGACCGGGCCCTTTCCACCGAGCCACGCTGCTTCTCTTATTAGGGACCGGACATCAGGGAGAGTCCGAAGCAAGGCGATTTCTGCCCCCCCAGGGGCTTAAGCTCCAGCTGGGGAGAGAGAGGAGCACTGTGATTTATTTCCACGTTCGGCTCCCCTGCTAAAATGCCGGCTCCTCGCGAGCACGGCTTCCGCCCACTCCGCTGTCCCCTCCCGAGCGCTTACTCAGCAGAGCCCCCCCCGCCCAGAGTAAGCCCGCAAGCCGTCGACCGATCGGGGGGGTACCTACTGAACGCTTACGAGGCGCAGGGCGCCGTTCTAAGCGACGGGGAGGGTGGAGGAGCCCTGCGGCCTCGTGGGAAGGGTGCGGGCTTGGGAGTCGGCCGCCGCGGGCTCCGATCACGTAGTCGGCACCCGCTGAGCGCTTGGGACCGTAGGATATCACCATAAATAGACACGTCCTCTACCCGCAAGCCTAGAGTTTAGTAAGGATGATAAGGATGGTATTCGTTCAGCGCTTACTACGCGCCGAGCACCGTCCAAAGCGCCGGGGGTAGATACGAGGTGTTCAGGTTGTCCCACGTGGGGCTCGCGGTGTCTTCGTCGCCATTTTCCGGACGAGGTCACCGAGGCCCGGGGAGGTAAAGTGGCTGGCCCCGAGTCACACGGCCGACGAGCGGCGTCCGTCCGTCCGTTCATTCCGTACTGTTTATTGAGCGCTTACCACGCGCAGAGCACCGCATTGGGCGGTTGGAACGTGCGATTCGGCAACAGACGGTGACCGTCCCTGCCCGACGACGGGCTGACGGTCCAGTCGGGGGAGACGGACGGACAAAAGCAACGTCATCGCGACAGACAGAATCGAGGGGACGGACGCCTCGTTAACGAGCCGAATAGGGTCGTAAAAATACGCAGAGCCGGGATCAGAACCCACGGCCTCCGGCTCCCGAGCCGGGGCACATCCCACATTGAGCCACGCTGCTTTTCCAGCAGCGCTCTCGCACGGAGGTGCTCGACGAATACCACCGACTAATCACCAAACGTTCAGAAAAGCGCTCGGCTCGGAGTCGGCGCGCCCCGTTTTTCCGCTTCTTTCTCTACGGTAGTTTTCGAGCGCTTACGGTGTGCCAGGCACTGTTCCGTCTAAGAGCGGGGGTAGATCCAGGCTAATCAAGTTGGACCCGGTCCCCGCCTCCCCTGGGGCTCACGCTCTTAATCCCCGTTTTCCAGATGAGGGAACGGAGGCCCGGAGAGGCCAAGCGACTTGCCCCCCGGGCGCACGGCGGACGGGGGGGGGGGGGGGCGGGGGGGCGGGACCCGAACCCAGGTCCTTTCGCCCGCCGGCCCCCGGGGCCCCGTCGACGAGGCGGCGCCGCTTCCCATTGGACCGAAACGTCTGCACGGCCCCCTCCGTTCGCGGCCAGCCGGAGCCGGAAGAGTCTTAGCCGCCAGAACTCAAAACCCCCCCTTCGTTCCGGGCCGTCCGTCAAACCCGACTGGGCCGAGCTACCCTGATCGAAGAAGGCGGAATACACACTACCGCCAGAGGATTCATGCGGTCGGATTTATTGAGCGCCTACTGCGTGCAGGGCACCGTACCGGGCGCTCGGAAAGCGCGACTGGGCAACGAGCGGAGACAACCCCTGCCCAGAGCGGGCTCACGGGCCAGGAGAACCAGTCCGGTCGATAATAACGTCGGTATCCGTTGGGCGCCTAGTACGCGCAGAGCGCCGTTCTGAGCGCTGGGGGAGACGCGGGGTCACCGGGTCGTCCCACGTGAGGCTCCCGGTTAATCCCCACCTTACAGCCGAGGGAACCGAGGCCCCGGTGGAGTGACCCGCCCCCGGTCACCCAGGGAGCCGGCATTCGAACCCACGACCTCTGACTCCCACGCCCGGGCTCCCTCCCCCGAGCCACGCCGCTTCTTTTCAGTCAGTGAGAGAGGGCAGTGATAGAACGTCTCTGAAACGGTCACCGGGTAAACGGAGGCGAGTCCCTCGAGAAATCCATCCGTCGTCACGCGTCCGTGTTCGTCGAGCGCCTCCCGTGCGCAGGGCACCGCGGCGAGCGCTCGGGAGGGTGCGACACAACCATAAAGAGCGACGATCTTACCTCGGTGACCTTCGCCTGAAGAATCAGTGCTTCGGGGCTCGTGCGTGGGATATCGATGTGGATCTAGAGGTTGGGAAGAGAGAATGAACACGTTTCAGGGGAGCGAGCGAAGGTCACCGAAATCCCATCCTATAAGAACCATCGTCTTCGATCCTCTTTCCTTTAGAGCGTCTGGGAGACGCCTTCCGCGCGTGCGGCGTGTAGGTGCGGGTCGGCCGGGCCGGACGCGGTCCCCGTCCAACGCGGGGGTTCCGATCCCGCCCCCGCCGCCCGTCTGCTGTGTGACTTTGGGCGAGTCGCCTCGCTCCCCGGGCCTCGCCCGCCTCATCTGTGAAACGGGGGCCGAGACCGTAAGCTCCACGTGGGACAGTCCCGATTACCCTGCACATTGACCCCGGCACCCGGACGCGGCGCGGCTCCGTGGGAGGAGCCCGGGCCTGGGAGTCGGAGGTCGCGGGTTCGGATCCCGGCTCCGCCACCCGTCGGCCGCGGGACCGTGGGCGAGTCGCTTCGCTGCTCCGGGCCTCGGCTCCCTCGTCTGTCAAACGGGGATGAGGACCGCGAGCCCCACGTGGGACGACCCCGTTCCCTCGTGTCTACCCCAGCGCTCAGAACGGGGCTCCGCACGTAGTAAGCGCTCAACGAGTACCGACGTCATCGTCATCATCATCATCAGAAGAGTGCTCGGCCCGCAGCAGGCGCTTAACAGACACCCTCATCATCATCATCATCATCATCATCATCATCACAGGGGATCAGGGACCGTGTCCGACGCGGTTCGCTCGCATCCACCCCAGCGCTTAGTACGGCGCCGGCCACGCAGCGGGCGCTTTCCAGATACGACGGTCGTCGTCACGTTTGCCAGCACTTCCATCGATCACGGGTCTTTACTGAGTGCTTACCACATGCAGGGCGCCGTGAGAATAATAACAACGCCGGCATCTGCTGAGCGCTCACCAGGCGCAGGGCACCCTTCGGAGGCTGTCCCTCGTGGGGCTCCCGGTCTCCGTCCCCGTTTCCCAGACGAGGGAACCGAGGCCCGGAGAAGCGAAGCGACGCGCCCCCGGGCCCGCGGCCGGCGGGGCCGGCATTCGAACCCAGGACCTCGGACCCCCGAGGCCGGGCTCTTGCCACCGAGCCCCGCCGCTCCCGCACCGTACTACGTGTCGCGCTTGGGAGAGGGCAATCCAACAGAATCGGCGGACGGGTTCCCTGCCCGCAACCGGCTCCCACCCCGCGGTTCGCCGACAGATACTATCGCTTCTACCGGAGGGGCAGGGTGGCTGGGTGGAAAGAGCCCGGGCTTTGGAGTCAGCGGTCACGGGTTCCGATCCGGCCTCCGCGCCGCTTCACTCTTTCATTCGTTTGCATTTATGGAGCCCTTACCGCGAGCAGAGCGCTTCTAAGCGTCTGGAACGGGCACTCGGGCAACAGGCGGAGACGAGCCGCTCATTCCTTCACTCAACGGTATTTACCGAGCGCTCGCTTACCGCGTGCGGAGCACCGTACTGAGCGCTTGGAACGGACAGTTCGGCGACAGACAGAGACGGCCCCCGCCCGTCGACGGGCTTACAGCAGAAAAGGGAGAGACAGGCAACAAAACGAGTCGTCGGGCCCGGGTACCGTCAAGGTAAACGGAATCACATACGACGACGACGACGACGACGGTATCCGTCAGGCGCCTGCTGCGCGCAAAGCACCGTTCTAAGCGCTGGGGGGATCGGGTTGTCCCGCGGGGGGCTGACGGTCTTAATCCCCATTTTACAGACGAGGGGACCGAGGCACCGTGAGGTGAAGCGACTTGCCCCAAGTCACAGAGCTGCCAAGCGGCGGGGCCGGGATCGGAACCCGCCGCCTCTGGCTCCCAGGCCCGGGCTCTTTCCACTGAGCCGCCCTGCCTCTCTGGTAGAAGTGATGACGATTCGTTCAGTAGCATCTACTGAGCGCTTACCGTGTGCAGGGCACCGTACTGAACGCTTGGAACGGACAGAACGGTAACGGCCAGAGACGGTCCCCGCCCTCTGACGGGCTCACGGTCTAGGATAAGCGATACGCGCGCATCGTCAATAAAACGGACCGATAGATAACATATACAGATATACACCTGTCAGCCGCGCGACTGTGGGCAAGTCACTTAAGTTCTCTGGTCCTCGGTTTTCTCACCCGCAAAACGGGGACGAAGACCGTGAGCCCCACGCGGGACGACCTGATTCCCCGGCATCGACCCCGCGCTTAGAACAGCGCGTGACACGTAGCGAGCACTAACGAGTGTCACCGTCGTCAGAGAAGCGGCGCGGCTCAGTGGAAAGAGGCCGGGCTCGGGAGCCGGGGGTCACGGGTTCGAGTCCCGGCTCCGCCGCTCGTCGGCCGCGTGACCGCGGGCGAGTCGCTTCGCTTCTCTGGGCCTCGGTCTCCCTCATCTGGAAAAGGGGGATGGGGTCCGCGAGCCTCCCGCGGGACGACCCGCCGACCCCGTATCTCCCCCGGCGCTCGGAACGGTGCTCTGCACCCGGTAAGCGCTTAACCGATACCGACGTTACCGTTATCATTATCCTTATTATTGTTACCACTGAACTCTGGGAGAGGGACGGTTCTACATTCCGAATCCTAGTCCGAATTCCTGAACTCCCCTCTAAGGCCCCGAGTCGACCAGCTGACATCCCAGAGGACGGACCCGATGACCTCTCTTCTCACCGGTGTCTCCTCTCTCGGGTTTCCAGCGCCCGCTCGGCCCGCCGGCCGGTGAGCTCCTGCAAGGCGGGGATCGAGCGGCTCCCCGTTACCGCGTCCTCCCGAGCGCTTGGCCCAGTGCCCGGCGCAGACTGGGCGCTCAGTAAATCCCACAGGTTGATCAAATGCAGGGAGCACTTGGACCTATTCCCCTCTCTTCACCCCTCCCTCGGCCCCGGAGCGCTTAACGTACACGTCCGTAATTCACTTCCCTCCGGACCGTAAGCTCGTTGTGGATCAGAACCCACAACCTCTGCCTCCCCAGAAGCAGCGCGGCTCAGCGGAGAGAGCCCGGGCTCGGGGGTCGGAGGTCACGGGTGCGACTCCCGCCCCCGCCACCCGGCAGCCGCGTGACCGTGGGCGGGTCGCTTCGCTTCGCCGGGCCTCGGTTCCCTCATCTGTCAAACGGGGATTGGCCGCGAGCCCAAGTGGGACGACCCGACGACCCCGTGTCTCCCCCGGCGCCCGGGACGGTGCTCTGCACGCAGTGAGCCGCTTGACGGACGCCCGCGGTTATCGTTATCATTGACTCCGTCGCACCGTAACCCTCCCACGCACCTAGCACAGCGCTCCGCACGGCGTCAGTGCTCGACGCTTGCCACCGCTTGAATGCTAAACGATAAAACGTCCCACACGGTTGCATTCAGACGGCTCCGTCCACGGCGGCGACCCAGCCGACGCTAACTGCGACGCGAAGAGTCCGAGATGCTTTCATCTTCCCTCCGCTCTTAGTTTCAAAGTCCTCAAAGGACCGTCTCGGGCTTCACCCTCACTTTCATCTCAGTCGGCTCGGAGCGGCAGAATGATTCGAAAACCCTCACCGCGCTACCTCCGAGCCCCCTTTCCCCGTTCTCCTTATCCGAGCGGAGTTCGCTGGGTGAAAAGCCGGCCCGCCGCTCTAGCGGCCTCACATCGGTTGCGCTCGATTAGCGGGGGTGTCGGCCTCGGGCTGTTCGGTGACACGATCCGTGGCGATTAGGAAAGATTGATTTTTTTTTTTAGCCCCGACACGGAGAGCAGTTCGGGATCATCGACAGCAGACGAGCTTTCGGTCGGACGCCGCCTTTTCGTTCGGGGTTGATTTCGCGGGGGGTGGTTAACGGTACTTGTCGAGCGCTTACTTCGCGTCGGGCGCCGTTCAAAGTTGGTATCCGTTAAGCGCTTACTACGTGCAGGGCAACAGCAATAATAACGTTGGTATCCGTTAAGCGCTCACTACGTGCCGAGCGCCGTTCCGAGCGCCGGGGGAGTCGCGGGGGAATCGGGTCGTCCCCCGTGGGGCTCCCGGTCCCCGTCCCCATTAGACAGGCGAGGCGACCGAGGCACGGAGAAGTTCGGTAAGGACGCTGGTATCCGTTAAGCGCTCACTACGTGCCGAGCGCCGTTCCGAGCGCCGGGGGGGGACGCGGGGGAATCGGGTCGCCCCCCCCGTGGGGCTCCCGGTCTTCGGCCCCATTTTACAGATGAGGTCGCTGAGGCCCAGAGAAGCGAAGCGACTCGCCCCCGGTCACACAGCTGACGGGCGGCGGAGCTGGGATTCGAACTCATGACCCCCCGACTCCAAAGCCCGTGCTCTTCTCCGCCGGGCCGGGCCGCTTCGAGTACTCGTTAGGCACTGACTCCGTGTCCAGCGCCGTTCTAAGTGCTGGCACGGATCGTCGGTCGGTCGTATTTATTCAGTGCTCACTGTGAGCGCTGTGCTGAGGAGAGTAGAAGCAGCGTGGCTCAGTGCAAAGGGCTCTGGGACTCGGTTAACTCACCTGTAAAATGGGGATCGAAAGCGTGAGCCCCACGTGGGACTGCCGGATCACCCCGCGTCCCCCCCCCCCCGCCCCCCCCAACGCTCGGAACGGTGCTTTGCACACAGTAAGCGCTTAAGAGATCCCACCGTTACTATCCCTGTTACAACCGGACGCATCCCCTGCCGCCGCCGAGACCGGGTCGGACACGGCCCCCGTCCCACGTGGAAGTCTCCCCCTCCGGGCTGCAGTGACGACGAGCGCCTCTGTCGAGAGCTCACCGGGTGCCAGGCGCCGTACCGAGCGCCGGGGTGGCTACGGGGAAATCCCGTTGGACCCGGTCCCCGTCCCGCGTGGGGCTCACGGTCTCAGTCCCCATCTTACAGATGAGGGAACTGAGGGCCCGGAGAAGCGAGGGGACTCGCCCGAGGTCCCGCAGCGGACGAGCGGCAGAGCCGGGATCGGAACCCGTGACCGTCGGAGTCCCGGGCCCGGGCTTCGTCCAGCTACGCCGTGATGCTCCCGTCCGCTCGCCGTGGACGGGGAACGTGTCTGTTACGTTGTCGGACTGTACTCTCCCACGAGGTCAGTACAGGGGCAGCGCGGCTCAGTGGAAAGGGCCCGGGCTCGGGAGTCGCGGGTCACGGGTTCGGACCCCGGCTCTGCCGCCTGTCGGCCGGGTGACCGCGGGCGGGTCGCTCCGCGTCTCCGGGCGGGCCTCAGTCACCGCGTCTGGAAAACGGGCATGAAGACCGTGAGCCTCCCGTGGGACGAGCCGACGGCCCCGCGTCTCCCCCGGCGCTTAGGACGGTGCTCCGCAGGCGGCGGGCGCGTAACCAATACCGACGTCACTGTCGTTACGCTTCCGTCGGCCCGCCCTGGACGGGGAACGTGTCTGTTATACCGTTGTCCCGTGCTCTCCCAAGGGTTTGGTACAGTGCTCTGCTCGTAGTGAGCGCTCAATAAATAGACCGTAGGCCCGTCAAAGGGCAGGGACCGTCTCTATCTGTTACCGGCCCGTCCGTTCCAAGCGCTCAGTACAGTGCTCTGCACGTGGCGAGCGCTCGACAGATACCGGTGACTGGATGGAGGAATACAAGCGACTCATCGGGACGGCGGTTACCTCCGCCCCTCGGGGGGGAGGAGGCCGGAGAGGAGAGCGCTTAGGACGGCGCTATGCACACGGTGAGCGCCCGATCGATCCGACCGAATGAAAGAGATACCCAAAAATGAGTCTTTTCAGGGGGAGAAAAAAGACGAGAAAGAAACCTCTCCGAACCCCTCTCCTAAACGAGTAGCCACGGGCAAAATATTCATCGGCGGTTTATAGGACGGATCTACCCCTGCCGAACGCGCTTCCGTCTCCGACGAACAGGCCCATCCGCCGAAATACACATCCTCCCCGAGAAGACGGCTCCGACCGAGCCCAAATCTGGACTCGAGCCTGACCCTGGCTACGGGTCAAGGGATACATTTCGTATGTATTTTTTCTGTTTTAAACTCATCCGCCCCTCCGCGGTTCGGGGGGGGGGGGGGGGGGGCCGGCGGGGGAAGGCGAGGAGCGTCGACCCGGTTCGACGCGGCAGAAACCCCTTCGGTTCCGTCCGGGCGGGATCCTCGCCGCGGATGCGGGCGCGGGGACCTGGGCCCCCCGCGGCCCGCCAGCGCCGGGGGGGAGACCGTCCCGCGGGTCGGAGGCGGAGGACGCCTCGACCCCCGGCACCTGGCCGTCTCGCTTCAGGCGGCGGGGTCCGAGACCCCGCCCGCCCCCGGGGCCGGAGGCCGAACAGACGTATTTCCGACGGATACCGTCGTCGGGGGGGGGGGGGGGGCGGGAGCGCGCCGCGTCGCCCGCGCGGAGACGCGCCGCGGATTCGACCGCTTAAAGATAATCAGTGACGTGCCATTCTAAATACCTTCTAAATCACGTACGGAGCTACCCGCCGACGCCCCGGACGCGTCGGGAATTTTAGGTTCCGTCTCCCCGCGGCCGTACCCGCCATCTGTCCGCTCTATCCGGGGAACCCTGGCCGCGTCTGCCGCCCGCCGACCCCGACGACGAACCGACAGACGGACCGCGGCGTCCGCGTCTCCCCGGATGACTCCCTCCGGCGGACCGAGTCGTCCGGGGCCGCCCCGGGGGGGGGCGGATTAACCGGTCCGGGCTCCACGGAGCCCCCGAGGTCTTTCTCGGCGCCGGGAGAGCTCGGTCCCCCGGGGCCGTTGATCCCGAGAACCCACGGACTCTCCCTCTCTCTCTCCCCCTCGCCGGCGCCTCCGAAAAATCTCCCCGGAAATACGGAAATGAAAGCGGCCGTGATCGTCCCGTACGTAGCGGGAAGAGGAGCCGGGAGTCGGGAGGACCTGAGTTCTAATCCCGGCTCCGCCGCCGGCCCGCTGCGTGACCCCGGACAAGTCCCGTCACCTCTCCGGGCCTCGGTTCCTTCGTCTGTGAAACGGGGGTCGCGACGGGGGCAACCCGGCCGGCTTGGGCAATGACAGTGGCGACGCTCCCCGGGAAGCGCTCGCTACGCGCCAAGCGCCGTTCTGAGCGGCGGGGTAGGCACGGGGTCAGCGGGTCGTCCCACGTGGGGCTCACGGTCTTCGTCCCCATTTTACAGACCAGGTCGCTGAAGCGCCGAGAAGCGAGGCGCCCGAAGTCACGCAGCCTCTAAGTGGCGGAGTCGGGGTGAGGACCCACGACCTCCGATTCCCGGGCCCGGGCTCCTTCCACTGCTTCTCTGTTCAGTACGGAGCCTGGCTCGCAGAAAGCTCTTAACAGATACCATTTTTCTAAAACCGGCCTCCTCTGTGGCTCGGTTCCCTCAACCGAAAATTAAGACCCCCCCCCGAGCCCCACGGGGGACAGGGACCGCGTCCGACGCTACCGACCCAGATCTTCCCCGGGGGCCCGGTACGCTGACTCGGAGCACTGAGTCCGCCGCTCCGCTCGCGGTCAGCGCTCGCCGAATATAATTAAGTCACCGACCGGCCCGCAGTAAGCCCTTGATAAGCACCACGCTAAAAGAAGAGTGAAATAAAATAAACGATAATAATAATAATGATGACGTCGGTATCTGTCAAGCACTCGCTACGTGCGGGGCACCGCCGTAAGCGCCGGGGGAGATACGGGGTCACTCATTCATTCGCTCGACAGCACCCACTGAGCGCTTACTGTGCGCAGAGCACCGTACCGAGCGCTGGGAACGGACGAGCCGGCAGCGGACGGAGACGGTCCCCGCCGTCCGACGGGCTCACGGCCCGATCGGGGGAGACGGGCGGACGAGGACGACGGCGATAAACAGAGCCGAGGGGAGGAACGTCTCGTGAAAACAACGGCGACTAAACGGAACCGAGGCGACGCACGATCCGTTAACAGGGTCATCAGGTGGTCCCACGGGAGGCTCACGGTCAATCCCCGTTTTCCGGATGAGGGAACCGAGGCCCAGAGAAGCGGAGCGACTCGCCCACGGTCCCGCGGCTGGCGGGCGGCGGGGCCGGGCTCCGGCCCCGCGACCTCCGACTCCCGAGCCCGGGCTCCTCCCGCCGAGCCGCGCCGCCTCGCGACCGTCCCCCCGGGCCCCGGGCCGCCGGGCCGCGCCGCCTCCCGACGGGACGCCGCCGGGAGCCGCGTCCCCGGCCCACCTGTCTGTACGTGTCCCGGTGGGTCTCGTCGTTCCTGGAGTCGTAGTACTGTTCGACGAAGGCGAAGTATTCCTTCTGCTTCCTCTGGAGGGTCCCTCTCCTTCGCTCCACGTTGGCCGGCAGGTAGCCCTGCGCAGAACGAGGGGGAGGGGAGGGTGGACGGGCGCCCGCTACGTGCGGAGCGCCGGGCCGACGGGCCGGGGGGAGACGGCGGCAGTAATGGCGACGGTGTCTCTTAAGCGCCTGCTACCTCCCGAGCGCCGCTCTAGGCGCCGGGGTGGATACGGGGCGGGCGGGTGGTCCCGCGTTGGGGCTCGCGGCCTCTCGTTCCTTCGGTGGTATTTATCGAGCGCCCGCCACGTGCGGAGCGCCGTTCTAAGCGCCGGGGGAGAGACGGGGTCATCGGGTCGTCCCGCGTGAGGCTCGCGGTTGATCCCCGTCTTCCGGACGAGGTCACCGAGGCGCGGCGAAGCGACTCGCCCGCGGTCACCCGGCCGAGGCGTGGCGGGGCCGGGACCCGAACCCGCGACCTCCGCGACCGGGCCACGCTGCTTCTCCGGTCGATGGATCGGTCGGTCGATCGATCGCGATCCACCGAGCGCGTGCCGCACCCACTGCTCGGGAGAGTCCAGTAAGGCGGGGTGGGTAGAAAGGGCGACTCATCGGTTCGACTGCAGGGTCGCGGCCTGGCGGAAAGAGCCCGGGCCTGGGGGTCGGACGTCGCGCGTTCGAATCCCGGCTCCGCCGCTCGTCAGCTGGGCGACGGCGGGCGAGTCACTTCTCTGGGCCTCAGTCCCCTCATCTGGGAAACGGGGACTGAGGCCGCGAGCCTCACGTGGGACCGCCCGATGACCCCGGATCTCCCCCGGCGCTCAGAACGGCGCTCCGCGCGCAGGACCGACGTCATCGTCGTCATCAGACGACGGGGGACGGACGGCAGAACGGGCGTCGACACGAAGAAGATTAGAGATACGCGCATACAGCGCGGTGGGGGGACGGGGACGGGGACGGGGGGGGGGGGGGAGAGCGAAGGGAGGGAGTCGGGGCGACGCGGGGGGGGGGGAGGGGGGGGGGGCTAAGTCTGGGAAGGCCCCTCGGAGGAGGCGCGCCTCCGGTAGGGCTCGGAACTGGGGCCGACCTGGGGAGGGAGGGCGTCCCGGGCCGGAGGGGGGACGCAGGCCGGGGTCGGGGACGCGTCTAATGACGACGACGTCGGCATCCGTTGAGCGCTCACTACGTGCCGAGCGCCGGGGGAGACGCGGGGGAGTCGGGCCGTCCCCCGGGGGGCTCACGGTCCTCGTCCCCGGCCGGCAGACGAGGGAACCGAGGCCCGGGGGAGCGGAGCGACTCGCCCACGGTCCCGCGGCCGACGGGCGGCGGGGCCGGGAGTCGAACCCGCGACCTCCGACTCCGAAGGCCGGGCTCTCTCCGCCGAGCCGCGCTGCTCCTCGAGCAGTCCGCCGACTACGTCTTCCGGCTCTCTCGTACCACGCTCTCCCCGGGGCTTGCTACGGGCGCTCCGCGTACGGTGAGCGCTCGGTAAATACCGTCGACTAACGGTCATCTGTAATCTCCTCTACTCTCCGCCTCCCCCTCCAGTCGCCAAGCTCCCCGCGGGCTGGGAACGGGTCCGCTAACTCTGCCGCGCCGCTCTCTCCCGGGCGCTCGGTACGGCGTCGTGCGCGTAGTAAGCGCTCGGCAAACGCCACCGACGGATTCGCTGAAAGACTGCGAGCTCGCTGCGGGCGGGGACCGGGTCGGATAGCCCCGTCGTACTCCCGGGTGCTCGGTACGGTGCCCCGCACGCAGGGAGTGCCCGATAAACGCCAGCGACGAGGATGATCTCCAGACGCTAGGCCCGCGCGGGCGGGGAGCGGGTCCGTCTATCGTCGCGCCGTCCTCTCCCGGGCTCTCGGTACGGCGCTCCGCACGGCAGGCGCTCAGTGAACACAACCGAACGGATCATCTCTTCCCATCGAGTCCGCCAGCTCAACCCCTCCCGGGGTCGCCTGAACGTCGGGCCGGCCGGCGTTACCGTGGGCGAGTCGCTTCGCTCCTCCGGGCCTCGGTTCCCTCGTCTGTAAAATGGGGATTAACCGGGAGCCTCACGCGGGACGACCCGACGACCCCGTTATCTCCCCCGGCGCTCAGAACGGTGCTCCGCACGCAGTAAGCGCTTGACGGATACCGGCGTTACCGCCATTAACGCGCCGGAAGAACGATCGATCGACATCCCCCCGCGAACGTCGCCTCTGCGTCTCGGCTCCGGACCGGCCGCCCGCCCGGACCCCGGAGGTCGGGCCCGCTTAGGACTCCCGGGGCTCCGGAAAAAAGAGGGGGCCGTCTGAGCCGTCCCCCGGAGAAATCCGACGCCCCTTCACGGCTCCGCTCGTCTTCCGAGGACGACTCCCGGGGGCCGAACGTCCGGAGCGTGAGCGTCCCGTCCCCCCCCCCCCCCCTTTCTCTGTACACGTTAAGGAACCGAAACAAAGCAAAGGGGAAAGGGAGAGAGCCGCGACCGTCGTGAATCGTCGCTTCTACTCGTCTCCCGGCCGTCTCGTCAGAGCGAGCTCGAAAGCGAGCGAAGGACGGCGGGGGCCGGCCGGGGGGAGAGCGTCGGCGGCGCCGAACCTAAGGGTCTCCGTCGGCGGGCGAGAGAGAGGCCGTAAACGTCTGGGTCGCCGCCGACGGGCCATAAGTCAGACGGAACGGCGGGTGGCGACGGGTGGGATCTGCCCGACGATCGAAAGAAAAGGCGGCAACTTACCGAGAGGAGCTTCCACGCGACGGGGCGGACCGGCCTGGGGATCCCGGACCAGCTCAGCTTCCGTAATTCGTCTGCGGGCGGACAAGAGGGGAGGGAGAGCGGGCGTGACCGAAGGAAGACCAGAGAAAAAATAAATAACCATCGCGACCACCGCAGCAATCCCCGTCATCATCGGGACACCCGTCGAGCGCCTACTGTCTAGCGAGCGTCGTCCGGAGCGCCGGGGTAGCCGCGGGTTAATGACGACGGTCACGGCGACGGCACCCGACAAGCGCTCGCTAGGCGCCGAGCCCCGTTCCGACTGCCGGGGTGGGTCCGGAGTCGGGAGGCGGTCCCACGTGGGGCTCCGGGTCTACAATCCCCATTTCGCAGACGAGGTCGCTGAGGCCCGGAGAAGCGACCGGCCCGAGGTCACAGAGCCGGCGCGTGGCGGAGCCGCGATCGGGACTGGCGACCTCTGACCCCCAGCCCCCGTGCCCCTCCCGCCGACCGCGTGCCAGGCGCCGTACTGAGCGCCGGGGTGGATCCGGGCAAATCGGGGTGGAGCCGGACCCCGTCCCACGTGGGGCTCACGGTCTCATTCCCCATTTCAGAGACGAAAGGGACCGAGGGCCGGAGAAGGGACGCGACTCGGCCGAGGGCACGGGGCAGACGCGTGACGGAGCCGGGATTCATTCGTCCGACGGCATTTATCGAGCGCTTGCCGTGTGCGCGGCACCGTCCTGAGCGCCTGGAATGGACAGTTCGGCAACAGACAGAGACGGTCCCCGCCCGGCGAGGGGCTCGCAGTCCAGTCGAAACAGCGATGGCATTCGTTAGGCGCCTCCTACGCGCCGAGCACTGTTCTGAGCGCTGGGGGGGGATACAAAGCCATCAGGTTGAGCCAATGGGGCTCACGGTCTCAGTCCCCATTTTCCAGATGAGGTCGCTGAGGCCCGGAGAAGTGAAGGGACTCGCCCGCAGTCACACAGCTGACGAGCGGCGGAGCCGGGATCGGAACCCGTGAGCTCCGACTCCCAAGCCCGGGCTCCTCGCCCCGAGCCGCGCCGCTTCTCTGGTATTGCTACTACCTATTTCCTTTCGGTATTTCTTAAGCGCCTGGTACGTGGCAAGCGCCTGACCGGAGAAGCGGCGCGGCTCAGCGGAGAGAGCCCGGGCTCGGGAGTCGGAGGTCACGGGTTCCGATCCCGGCTCCGCCGCTCGGCGGCCGTGGGACCGTGGCCGAGTCGCTCCGCTTCTCTGCGCCCCGGTTCCCTCATCTGTCAAATGGGGACGAAGACCGCGAGCCTCGCGTGGGGCGACCCGACGAGCCCGGGTCCCCGCCGGCGCTCGGGACGGTGCCCTGCACGTAGTGAGCGCTTAAATACCCACGTCGTCGTCGGCGTCGTCATCACTAAGCCCCGGGGTAGATACGGGTGAATCGGGGCAAACCCATTCCCCGTCCCAGAGCGGGCTCCCGGGCTCGGCGGGAGAGGGAACGGGTATCGACCCCGCCCCCCCGCCCCCCCCCCCCCCCCCCAATTCGTCAGCCGGAGAAACCGAGGCCCGGAGAGGTGAAGCGACCGCGCCAGGGCCTCGCGGCCGGCGCGGGGCGGGATGGGGATCGGAACCCGGGTCCTCGGGCTCCCGGGCACCGCCCCCTCCCCGCCGGGAAGCGGCCCGGGCCGGGCACCTCCATCTCGGACGGCACCGGGCCGGCGGTCGGGCCCGGACTTCCCGGACCTCGACTCTCCGGCCCCGACGCGCCCCCGCGGATCGCGGCCGCGGGCCGACGGCCCCGGCCGATTCCGCCGACCGCCCGTGATTCGTTTCTCTTTTGTCGATTTCTAAACGTTCTCCGCTCCCGCTGCGACAGAAGCAATTATCTTTCCCCGGACTTTTTACGAATCCCACGTCAGCTCCTTTTCCAAACGCCTGACGGCCAACGGTCAATACCGCAAACAAGAGAAATGCTTAAAGAGGAGGGCTCGCTTACATAAGCGCCCCGAACGCAGAGCCCCGATATCTGATCGTTTTCGAATCGGCGGAAGCCCGATTCGGGTACGGGCGCCGTAACCGGCGCCGGCCCTCCGCCGCCTCCGGATCTCCGCTCGACTCCGTGGCCGAGAGGCCCCCGGAGCGCTCGGTCCGGCGCCCCGCACACGGCGGGCGCTCGGGACGTCCGGCTGAACGGAGCGGCGCGGCGCGGCGAGCCCGGGCTCGGGAGTCGGAGGTCGCGGGTTCCGATCCCGACTCCGCCGCTCGACGGCTGGGCGACTTGGGGCGGGTCGCTCCACTTGTCGGTGCCTCGGTCGCCTCATCTGTAAAACGGGGATTAACCGCGAGCCTCACGTGGACCGACCCGATCGCCCCGTATCTCCCCCGGAACGGCGCTCGGCACACAGCGAGCGCTGAACGAATACCGCCGTGATTCCCGTTAACGAGACGGGCGGGGGAGAAACCGAGCCCCGGGTCGAAGGGCCAGGTTTCCGAGAGAGAAGCGGCGCGGTCTAGCGGAAAGAGCCCGGGCCCGGGAGCCGGAGGACCTGGGTTCTGATCCCGGCTCCCCCCTCCCCGCCGCGTGACCCCGGCCCGGTCACTTCGCCTCCCCGCGCCTCCGTTCCCCTTCCGCGAAATGGAAACCCGATCCCCGCCGTCACTGTCGTGTCACCGCGCTCGGGGAGACGTCGCGCACGACCCCTTTTCCTCTGCTCCCGCTCCCCGTCGCCCCGACTCGCTCCCCCTACTCGCCTCCCCCGGATCACAGCCCTTGCGTACGTACGTACGCGTTTACTGTCGTCCTTCTGTTTATTTTTTATCAACGGCGCGTAAACAGCGACCGTTATTTTTACTTACCGTTCGCTCGTCACGAGGTCCGTCTCCCCGCTCCCAGACCGGGAGCCCGCCGCGGGCAGGGACCGTCTCCGTCGGTCGCCGAACCGTGCTCTCCCAGGCGCTCGGCACGGCGCCGGGCGCACGGCGGGCGCTCGGTAAACACGACCGAACGAACGAATGTCGGAGCGATGCTTCGGATCGGGTCGATCGAATCTCTCGAGCACCGTACTAAGCGCTCGGGAGGGCGCAGCCCAACAGACGCGTTCTCCGCCCGCGGCGAGCTCACGGCCTCCGCCGCCGGGCTGCCGCGGGACCTCGGGGAAGTCGCTTCGCGTCTCGGGGCCTCAGTCACCTCATCTGGGAAACGGGGACGGAGGCCGGGAGCCCCAGGCGGGACGGCGGCTGGGTCCAAACCGATCTGCGTGCGCAGTGACGACGCGACAGGCACGGTGCTAAGCGCTGGGGTGGAGTCGAGCCGATCGGGTCGGACCCGGTCCCTGTCATTCGTTCATTCGATAGCCTCTGTCGGGCGCTCGCTACGAGCAGGGCACCGTACCAAGCGCTCGGAGCGGACGGGTCGGCCACAGGGTCCCCGCCCCCCGACGGGCCCGCGGTCCGATCGGGGGAGACGGACGGACGAGAACGACGGCGACGGACAGGATCGAGGGGATGGACGTCTCATCAGAACGACGGCAAATACCGCTAAAAAAGACCATAATCACGACACGGCGATGATAATGCAAACCGTAGCGAGCGAATGATAATCGCAAATGACGAAAACGGTACAACAGCCGCCCACGTGGGGCTCGCCGTCTCGCTCGTCGGGCAGCGACGGTCTCTGTCCGTCGCCGAATCGTACGTTCCGAGCGCTCGGTCCGGTGCTCTGCACGTAGCAGGCGCTCGAGAGATACCGTCGGACGAATGAATTTGACAGGTGAGGCAGACGGAGGTACAGAGAAGTGAAGCGCCTTGCCCGAGGTCACACGGTAGACGAGCGGCAGAGCCGCGATTAGAGACCCACGACGTTCCGACTGCCGGTCCGTCGCTCCGTCCACCACGTGAGGCCGCTCGAGTCGAGCCCGGTGCTTAGCACGGTGCCCGGCACGCAGCAGGCGCTTAACGAATACCACGCTTATCGTCGTCGTCGTCATCATCATTGTCATTATTGCTGTTACCTACGCGAAACGGCATTTCCGAAGCCTCCCACCCGGCCCCCCGCCTGGCACCGGGACCCGCCCACGGGGCCGGGACAGCTCTCCCGGTCCAGTCCGCCGAGCACGCCGCCCCCGCCCCGCGGCCCACGTAATCCATCACGGTATTTCCTGAGCGCCTGCTCCGTGCCGGGCACCGTACCAAGCGCGGGGCCGGAGGTGAGCCGATCGGAGCCGGTCCCCGTCTCGCAGAGGGCTCGCCGTCTCCATCCCCATTTTCCAGGTGAGGGGACCGAGGCCCAGAGAAGCGAAGCCACTTGCCCAAGGTCACCCCGCCGCTCATCCGCCGCGTGACCGTCACCTAACTTCTCTGGGCCCCAGTTCCCTCACCTGTCAAATGGGGATGAAGACCGTGAGCCTCAAGCGGGACGACCTCATTCCCCCGTATCTCCCCCAGCGCTCGGAACAGTGCCCCGCACCTAGCAAGCGCTTAACGAATGACAACGTTACGATTATTACGCCGGGCGGGGGAGTCCAGGGGGTCGACGGGGGGGGGGGGGGGGGGGGGGGGTTGGGCGCCGGGGGGGGGTTCCCTCTCTCTCGGCGGCTTTGCCCGGTGTCCCAAACCCCCTCTCCCTCTCGTGGGAACCTGGACCCCGGCGTGGGCACCTCGCTCGGGCAAAGCGGATTTTTCCAGGCGCAAGGTGAAAGACCACGGAAGAAGCGACGCGGCCTAGGGGCTAGAGCCCGGGCCCGGGCGTCGGGAGGACCCGGGTTCCCGTCCCGGCTTCGCCCCGTCTCCTCTGTGTGACCGTGGGCAAGTCGCTTCGCTCCCCCGGGCCTCGGCCGCCTCGCCCGTACAGAGAAGACCGCGAGACGGGGACCGCGTCCGACCCGATCGGCCGGGATCTATTCATTCGCGTCTGTTCACGGCTCTCTCCCCCTCCGGACCGCGGGCCCGTCGAGGGCGGGGCAGGCGCCTGTTGGTTGCCGTCCTGCCCTCTCCCGAGCGCTTACTACGGCGTCCGGCACGCGGTCGGCGCTCGACAGACACGACCGAATCGACGAATGGACCTATCGACCCCGGCGCTACGGATACGGTGCCCGGCACGTACCGAGCGCTTAAACGGCATCAACGCACAACGACCGGATCGATCCATCGATGAGAACGTCCGGCTGGAAAAGGGACCCGAACTCCGCCGGCGGCCATCGCGGCCGTCCAACGAGAAGACGACGAGGGAAGACGGCCGGCTTGACGAACAGCATTTCGTCCGGCCTGCCGTGACTCGCGGCTCCTCCCCCTCGGCGCGATAACCCGATCGCCCGATGTCTGCGAAAATGATACTGACCTCGCGACTCCGGGTCGCTCGGCGCCGGAAGCCGCTTCCCTGTGGACGTCCTGCGTTGGAAATTACGGGACCGGACGTTCTACGACCGTATCCCGCTTACAGATAGGATCGTTCGGAGCATCCGGCGAACTAAACGGTGAAATGATTTTGGGCTCGCGCGATCCAATCGGATGCAAAATATCGCCTTCGAGACCGAACTTGAAATCGGCTGGGGAAATGGTCTATGCCCCAGATTTATAATTATTGGCTACCCCTTTTTCTCTGAGCGGGATTCAGAGACCTCGTCAAAGCTTTTTTTCCTCATTTTCCCTGACATCAGTTCCTCTTAACCGGCTCTGACTGTCCAATCCTTTTTCCTCAAGCACAGAGCAGTGCAAAATAGAAGACCCGAGCGACAGGACGGCCCACTTCGAACGGCGAAGCAACCTGACCGTTCCACGGCAACCTGACCGTCGCGACGGCGGAGCGGAAGACGGAGAAGAAAATCTCAGCCGGAGGATGTAGAATTCTTTCCCCCGAAGACCGCGATCGAAGCGGAGAGCTCTCTCTGCGGGACAAAAATCCCACTCGATCCGTTCCACCCGGTCGGGCCGGGTCGGCCCATCCACGGCCGGGACCCTCCCAGCCGAACAGGAGTCATTCATCCGTTCGCTCCATCGTATTTACTGAGCGCTCACCGCGCGCAGAGCGCTGTACTGAGCGCTCGGAGAGTACATTTCGGCACCGCGGTGACCTCCCCCGTCGGCCGGCCCCGGGTTTCAGATCTAGAGAATCTGGGCCTTCCCTAAACACCCCGCGGCTCCGTTGCTGTCGACGGAGAGAGGTACCTCACTGACTCCGTTGAGCGTTTCCTTTCGTTATCATCATCCCTTCATTCGTTCAATCGCATTTACTGAGCGCTTACTGCGTGCGGGGCGCTGTACTAAGCGCTCGGAAAGTACAACTGGGCAACGAACGGAGACGGCCCCTACCCGGCGACGGGCTCACGGTCTAGAAGGGGGGAGACGCGCAAGGAAGCAGAGCCGCACAAGTAGACGGGCACGAATGAACATCGATGTAAATAAACCGAATTATAGATACGGGCGCATCGTCAATAAAATAAATAGAATAATTAAATACGTAGCGTGGCGGAGCCAGTCCCTACCCGACAACGGGCTCACGGTCCAGGAGGGGGAGACGCGACGAAACGGAACCCGGAGACAGGCACCGACGGCATCGAAACAGATGAACGGAATCATATACGCGTCACTCGAGGGAAGCAGCGCGGCTCAGTGGAAAGAGGCCGGGCTCGGGAGTCGGAGGTCACGGGCTCGACTCCCGGCTCTGCCACTCCTCAGCCGGGTGACCGTGGGCGAGTCGCTTCGCTTCTCTGTGCCTCGGTTCCCGATGACCCCGTATCTCCCCCGGCCGCTCAGGACGGTGCTCTGCACGTAGTAAGCGCTTAACGGATACCAACGTTATCATTATTATTCTAGGCACAGGGAGGTGGCGGGGGGGGGGGGGGGCGCGGGCAGGGTAATCACGTCGTCCCGCGCGAGGCCCACGGTCTTAATCCCCGTTTTACAGCCGAGGGAACTGAGGCCCAGAGACGCGAAGTGACTCGCCCCAAGTCACACGGCTGATGGGCGGCGGGGGCCGGGATTAGAACCCACGACCTCTGACTCCCGGGCCCGGGCTCTTTCCGCACCCCACGGGCCACGGGACTAGGTTTTTCCAACCCGGGGCCCCAGGGGACGAGCGGGCCGGGGCACAGGGCACGGAGGGGGACTCCATTTCGGAGATCCGCCACTCGATCTGGAACCCGGAAATGATTCTTTCACCGGAGACGAACAGACCGGCCCCCCCTCCCCTCCCTCCCCCCCGCCCCCGGCCGTCTCATTTCGCGGTTCTCAGAGAAAAAGGATTTAAAGAAGCCGAGGACTACGGTCAAGTACCGAGTTCTCCGTAAACCCTGTTCTTCTAGGGGGCTTCCTGTAATCTCCAGTCACGAAACGTTTAATCGCTGGATTAGCGAAACCTCAGTAACGCGCCTCCCGTTAAGGCCGAACGGCCGGCTGCTCCTGGAGAAGGCGCGGGCTAAAACCGCGAAGCGGCGCGGCGCGGCGGAAGGGGCCCGGGCTTGGGAGGCGGAGGTCACGGGTTCGAACGCCGGCTCCGCCGCCTGTCAGCCGTGCGACCGCGGGCGAGTCGCTTCGCTTCTCGGGGCCTCGGTGACCTCGTCCGGAAAACGGGGATCGACCGTGGGCCTCCCGTGGGCCGACCCGACGGCCCCGTACCTCCCCCGGCGCTCGGCACGGTGCTCGGCGCGTAGCGAGCGCTTAACGGATACCGACGTCATTACGGACTGCCCGTCTTAACCCGGGCCGCCGTAAACTTTCACCCTCCGAGTATCTTTCACGGGAGCTCGGGGGACATCCCCTCGATTCCGTCCATCGCCGTCGTCCTCGTCCGTCCGCCTTCCCCCGACGAGACCGTGAGCCCGTCGGAGGGCGGGGACCGTCCCCGCCCGTCGCCGGTCTGTCCGTTCCGGGCGCTCGGTACGGCGCTCCGCACACAGTGGGCGCTCGACAAATACCGCCGAATGAACGGATGAACGATCCCCGCCCGGCGGCGGGAACGCCGCCGATGACGACGGGGAGGGAGGCCGGAAGGCTCCTCCGATCCTTTCGTCGACGGAGCCCATCCCGCTCGGCGCCTCGGTTTCCTCTCCCGCTCTCTCCCTCTCTCTCGGGCCGCGAACGCCGTGAGGGACGGGGACCGCGTCCCAACGGGTCTTCTCAGATCCGCCCCGGCACTCGCCGCAGAACCCGCCACGTGGGAAGCGCCTACGAGACACCACAGTGACGGGAAGCGGCGGGGCCCGGTGGGTAGAGCCCGAGTCTGGGAGCCAGGGGATCCGGGCGCGTTCGGTCGTACTCGCCGAGCGCTCGCCGCGCGCGGGGCACCGTACCGGGTGGCCGTAACCCCAGCTCTACCGCTCGCCCGCTCTGTGATCAGATCACGGGAGGAGCAGGCGTGGCTCGGCGGAAAGGGCCCGGGCTTGGGAGTCGGAGGCCACGGGTTCGAATCCCGGCCCCGCCCCTCGGCAGCCGGGTGACCGCGGGCGGGCCGCTTCGCTCCGCCGGGCCTCGGTGACCTCGTCCGGAAAACGGGGATCGGCCGGGAGCCTCACGTGGGACGGCCCGACGGCCCCGTGCCTACCCCGGCGCTTAGAACGGCGCTCGGCACACGGCAGGCGCCTAACAGATAACATCGTCATCGGCGTTATCATCACCGTGAGCGAGTCGCTTCCCTTCTTCACGTCTGTCTCCTCAATCGCGAAATAAGGATTTAACACCCGCTCTTCCCACTTGACCGGGTAGGAGGTTTAACGTGATTAACACGTAGCCGCCCCGGTGCTCGGCACGGCGTCTGACCCATAACAGGCGCCTGGACACCGTCAGAGTAAAAACGAGAAACGAGGTCGTCACGACCGCACAATACCGTCCCGGGCCGTGACGTTCGGCGCGGCCCCGCCCGCCGGGATAGCAAACGAGCCCTTACGGAAATCACGCCGGCTCTCTTTAAAACGGCACTCGCCGTGCGCCGGACTTCGAACCGGGCACCGGGGTGAGACGCGGGATGATCGGATTGGACACGGTCCCCGTCCCACGCGGGACGCACACCTGTGAGCCCGTCGTCGGGCAGGGATCGTCTCCATCTAGCGCCGGAACGTACGCCCCGAGCGCCCGGTACGCTTCACCCGTTCAACAGTACGTACCGAGCGCTTACCGGGCGCAGAGCACCGGACCGGGCGCTTGGGACGGACGGATCGGCGACGGGCAGAGACGGTCCCGGCCCTCTGACGGGCTCACGGCCCCATCGGGGGAGACGGACGGACGGGAACGATGGCGATACGCTCCGCGCACGGTAAGCGCTCGCCGAACACGGCGGACCGAAGGAACGAGTCCCCCTCTTCCGGACGAGGTAACCGAGGCCCAGAGTAGCCAAGTGACTTCACCTCTCCTCGATGCACCTACTTCTGCTAACGTCCGTCTCCCCCTGCGGACCGTACGCTCGCCGTGGGCCGGGAACGGGTCCGTTTCCCGCCGTACCGTACCCTCCCGGCCGCCCAGTACGGCGCTCTGCCCGCAGAGAGCGCTCGACCAGTACGGATCCGTTCGACGGCATCTACCGAGCGCTTGCCGCGCGCGGTACTAAGCGCTTGGAACGGCCAATTCGGCCACAGACAGGGACCGCCCCCGCCCGACCACCGGCCGACCTGACCGGGGGGCATCGGGCGGACGCGCGGCGGAGCCGGGATCATGAGTAACGACGTCGGTATCCGTTAGGCGCCGCTCCGAGCGCCGGGGGGGGGGGGGGACACGGGGCGATCGGGTCGTCCCCCGTGGGGCTGGCGGTCTTCATCCCCATCTTCCAGACGAGGGAACCGAGGCCCAGAGAGGCGACTCGCCCGCAGTCCCACAGCTGACGAGGGGCGGAGGCGGGATCCGAGCCCACGACCCCCGAGCCGCCGCCGCTCGACCGGCGCCGCCGTCGTCGGGGGGGAGAGAACGGCTCGCCCGCGTCCGACCCGGGAACCGCCTCAAACCGACGGGGGCCGCTCCGGCCCGGACTGATCCGCCATCTCTTCCGTAAAGAACGCGTCGCCCCTTCCACGTACCGCCGACCAGACGGCTGTCTCGAAGGCACTCTGCCTCTTAAATATAAATGTAAAAAAATCCCACCCCGGCAGACGCCCCCGACCCGGATCACGTTTCGGCCGGGGGGGGGGGGGGAGGGGGCGGCTTTTTGAGCGCCACCTGGCCACACGCGGAAGCGTAGCTATCGCGCGTCCCCGGCAGACGGTCCTCCGCGTCGGGCGGCCCGTCGGAAGCAAGGCGCCGGAGCGATCGCGCCGGCATCCGGCCGCCCGGCGGGGAGAGCGTCTCTGTACCGGAAGCTCGCCGCGGGCAGGGAAGGCGTCTGTCACCCCTCCCGGGCGCCTAGCACGGCGCTCTGCGCACGGGAAGCGCTTAGGGGTGGCAGCTCTCACCGCCCCTCTCACGACGGGACTCGCGAAGCGCTTACCACGTGCCGGCCGCCGCTCGGAGCGCCGGGACGGCTACACGTCCGTCGGGTCGGACCCGGTCCCCGGCCCGCGTGGGGCTCCCGGCCTCGGTCCCCGTCCTCCGGATGGGGGAGCGGAGGAGCGAAGCGACCGGCCCGGGGTCTCGCGGCGGACGCGCGGCGCTCGACGCGCGCGACCCGTCGACCGAGCGGGGGCGGGGGACCCGGGTTCTAGCCCCGCCCTGTCGCCGACCCGCCGTGCCACCTCGGGTCGGTCGCTTCGCCCTCCTGGGACCCGGCCTCCTCTCGCGGGAATCGAGGATCCCCTCTCGGCTCCCCCTCCCGTCAGGCGCCCGAGGGCCGCCCTCCCTGTCGGGCGACGGCGACGAGCGTGGCACCCGGCGAGCGCTCGCTCCGTGCCGGGCACCGCGTCCGAAGCGCGGGGGTCGACGTCGGCTGTCCCGCGTCGGGCTCCCGGTCTCCATCCCCACGTGACGGGCGAGGGGACCGAGGCCCCCGGAGAAGCCAAGTGACTCGCCCGAGAGCGCGCGGCGGACCCGAGGCTAGAACCCGGGTCCCTCTGACTCCCGGGATCCGCCAGGCCGCGTACGTTCCCCCGGCGGCGCGGCTCAGCGGGAGGAGCCCGGGCTTGGGAGTCGGAGGCCGTGGGTCCGGATCCCGGCTCCGCCGCCCGTCAGCCGTGGGACCGCGGGCGCGTCGCTTCGCTTCTCCGGGCCCCGGTTCCCTCATCCGGAAAACGGGGATGAAGACCGCGGGCCCCACGGGGGGACGACCCGACTCCCCCGCGTCTACCCCGGCGCCCCGCACGTGGTAAGCGCTTAACGGACGCCAACGTTATCGTTCTCATCATTAAGTCGGCCCAGCAGAACGGCAGCCCGGGGAACCGCCCCGACCCCCTCCTTCCGGATCATTCTGCCCTCGCTTTCCGATCGACAAGGAGCCCGATATTTCGAGCACGATCGCGTCGCGGAGCTCGCCGCATTTCCGCCCGGGCGCCATCCGTTCGGCGGCGCCGAAACCGTCACTTCGCCGAGACCGCCGCGCGTCGTGACGCGAAGAGCCCGGCTTGCGCGGACAACCGAACGACAGATACGGCGAACTGGATCTCTGAGCCACGGGCTCCTGCGGCGTAGGTTCCCCGAGTGATCTAACGGAACGGGGACGGAAGACTCTGTCCGGCGCCGGACCCGTGGATCCGCAGCTCCCCCGACGGCACCCAAGGGAAACCTTCCGCGGGGGAAGCGGGGAGAAGATATTTAACGAAGGGTTCGATATCACTACGGTGACCCCGGCAGAATGAGTCATAACTCCGTTAGGCGCTTCACTGAATTCTTTTCCAAGCAAACACCGCCCTTAATCTCCTCGACGGAACAAAAGACTTATTCCGAACACCCAACGGGCAGAAAACTAAACAGCGAGGCGGACGCGACGCCGGGAAAGGGCGCGGATTTCCACAAGGCGTAGGGGAAGGGATAAGACAGAGTCAATCCCGTCGGCCGGAGGAGGTGAAAATCCCAACGGGTTTTTTTTCCGCCGTCGTCCTTGGCGGGTTTTTTTTCCCGAGAGGGAGAATCGGAGTCGCGGAGAACGCGATCGCTCGCTCTCCGCTGTCGGGCAGCGGTTCGGTCTGTGGCATTTACGGAGCGCTCCACTACGCGCGGGGCGCCGGGGGAGAGGACGGCGCACAAGATGGCGCCTTCCCCGCCTACAACGAAATATCGATCCAAGAGACGCTATTTCTCTCACGAGGGCACACGCTCGCGGGATCTACCGAGTACCGCCAGGGCGTCGAGCACCGTGCTGAGCCTCGGGAGCGTAGGAGCGACCCAGCGGAAACGCCCCCGCCTCCCGGGCGCTCACGGCCCCGCGGGGAAAACGGGTGCTGAGGAAATTCGCAGACGCGAGGAAGGCGGGATAGGGAAGCCGCGCGGCTAAGCGGACAGAGGCCGGGCCCGGGGGTCAGGAGGACCCGGGTTCTAATCCCGCCCCCACCGAACGTCTGCCGGGTCACCTGGGGCGAGTCGCTTTGCTTCCCCGGGCCTCCGTCGCCTCGGCCGCTCGACGGGGACGAAGCCCGTGGGAGCCGCGGGGGGACGCGGACCGCGTCCGACCTCCTCGGCTGACATGACGGCGTCGGCATCCGTCGAGCGCTTGCTACGCGCGGAGCACCGTTCCGAGCGCCGGGGGGAGGTGCGGGGTCGGCGGGTCGACGGACGAGGTCACCGAGGCCCAGTGAAGCGACTCGCCCACAGTCACCCAGCTGACAAGGGGCGGATGCGGGATTCGCAGCCGGGACCTCTGACTCCCGGGCCCGGGCTCTTCCCGCTGAGCCACGCCGCTTCCCTGATATCTACGCCAGCGCTTCCCACGGCGCCCGGCGCAGAGGAAGCGCCTAACGGATGCCGCGGATTCGAAGGGGGAAGAGGGGCACAGACACGAGTTGGTGCCCGTGATTATCACTAGTGAAACAGACGAATATTCCGATAACAGTCTCTGTTAAGCACCAGGGTGGAGACCGGCAAATCGGGTTGGACACGGCCCCGGTCCCCGCGACCGTGGGCAAGTCACCTACCCCCTCTGGGCCTCGGTTCCCTCATCTGGAAGACGGGGCCGAAGACCGTGAGCCTCACGTGGGGCGACCCGACGACCCCGCACCTCGGGACCGGCGCTCCGCGCGTGGTAAGCGCTCACCCAGTTACCGACCCGAGTAGGTCGGCTGAGAAGGTCGGCCGCGGCCCGCGTGGCCCTCCGGGTCCCCATCCCCATTCCCCAGACGGGGGAACCGAGGCCCGGAAAAGCCAAGCGACCCGTCCGGGTCGCCTCCCGACCCCCGGGCCTGGGCTCCGTCGACTCCGCCGCGCTCCTTCCGGAGGCGGGCGGGGGACCCGCCGAGGCGAGACGGGAGGCCGGGAACGGGGAAGCGGGTCGGCGCCACCCGGGTGTCGGAGCGGCGGTCGGCCGGGTGCACGGGGGGGGAGGGGACGTATTCGTTCCCAGACGCTCCGGGGCGCCCGCCCGCCCGCCCGCCGGAAAACCGCCGCGTCGAGAGCCGAGCGTCCCGCGGACGGCGCGGCGGAGGGAGACGTCGACATCTCCGCGAACGCGACCGCTCGCCGGAAACGACGTCGACTGCGCGGGACTCAGGGGAGACCCGCCCGCAGTTCAGTTCATTCGACGAACGCGGGCCCGAGGATCCGGGTCCCGATCCCGGCTCCTCCGCCCGCCCGCCCGCCCGCCCGCCCGCGACGGCGCTCGGCGCACGGCGGGCGCTCCCCCGATACCGCCGACCCAATGACCCGCTCTACACGCGGTCGGATCCCGTCGGTGGGCGGGGACCGTCCCCGTCTGTTGCCGATCCGTCCGTCCCAAGCGCTCGGTACAGCGCTCCGCGCACAGTAAGCGCTCGACGGATACTATTGAGGGAACGAACGGGTCCCGGTGAATCCCGCCGGTCGATGGATCGCCTGAACCGCGAGCCCAGCGTGGGACGGGGACCGCGTCGACCCCATTCTTGAGGGGCGGCGTGGCTCGGCGGACAGAGCCCCGGGTTAGGAGTCGGAGGTCACGGGTCCGGATCCCGGCTCCGCCACCCGTCGGCCTCGTGACTCCGGGCGGGTCGCTTCACCTCCCGGTGCCTCGGTTCCCTCCTCCGTAAAACGGGGGACGGGGACCGCGAGCGTCACGTGGGACGACCACTGATTGTCCTCTATCTACCCCGGCGCCTAGAACGGCGCTCTGCACGTAGCGAGCGCTTAACGGATACCGACGTTATCCTCCGGCGTCCGCCCCGGCGCCCAGCCCGGTGCCCGGCACAGCGGAGGTCCTCAACGGACGCCGCGATCCTTCCCGGTCACCCGTTGGTTCCATCGCGTTCATCGAGCGCCTCTCAGCGGAAAGAACCCGGGCTTGGGAGTCAGCGGTGACGGGTTCGAATCCCGGCCCCGCCCCTTGTCAGCTGCGTGACCGCGGGCGGGTCACTTCGCTTCTCCGTGCCTCGGCTCCCTCATCCGTAAAACGGGGATGAAGACCGCGAGCCTCACGGGGGACGACCCGATGGCCCCGGATCCGCCCCAGCGCTCAGAACGGCGCTCTGCACGTGGTGAGCGCTTAACAGACACCAACGTTGTTACCGTGCGCAGAGCACCGCACCGAGCGCTTGGGAGAGCACGCTGTCACTATGAACGGACGCGTTCCCCTCCCGTCCCCTTACCCCATCCCCTCAGCGGCCCCTTCTGGAGTTCGGCCTCCTCTCCGCCGCTCGATCTCATCCGTCTCGCCGCTGACCTCTCCCGCCCGTCCGGCCTCCGGCCCGGGACGCCCTCCCTCCTCGGATCCGACGGACGACGACTCTCCCCGCTTTCCGAGCCTCGGCGAGGGCCCGCCTCCTCCGGGAGGCCTTCCGGGGCTGAGCCCTCCTCTCCTCCCCTCCCGCTCCCCCCTCCCGGCCCCACGCCGCTTATGTCCAAACCCGTCATTTATTGATTTCTACTCGTGCCCGTCTCCATCTCGAGACTTCGGGGGGCGGGGGGGGGGGCGGGGGGGCGATGATAATAGCGATGATAACAATCGTGGTATTCGGTAAAGCGCTTACCACGTGCCCGGAACCGCTCTAGGCGCCGGGGTGGACGTGAGCAGGTCGGGTCGGTCGCGGTCCCCGTCCCACATGGGGCTCGCGGCCCCGATCCCCGTTTTCCGGATGAGGGGACCGAGGCCCAGAGAATCACGACGTCGGTACCCGTCGGGCGCCGGCCACGTGCCGGGCACCGTTCCGAGCGCCGGGGGAGGCGCGGGGTCGTCGGGTCGTCCCACGCGAGGCTCACGGTTTTACGGATGAGGCCACTGAGGCGCAGAGAAGCGAAGTGACTCTCCCACGGTCACACGGCTGACGAGCGGCGGGGCCGGCACCCGAACCCGCGACCTCCGACCCCCAAGCCCGGGCTCCCTCCGCCGAGCCGCGCCGCTTCGGAGAAACCGAGTGACTCGCGCAAGGTCCCGCGGCGGACGGGCGGCGGAGCCGGGACCGGAACCCGCGACCCCCCCGACCCCGTCCGCTGCGCCTCCGAGCTCCGAGGCGAGAGCGGGGACCCCCCCCCCCGCATCCCGGAGGCCTCCGCGGCGCGCCGGGCTCCTTCCCGCCGGAAACGTCCGGCGATGACCCACCGTCCTTCGAGACCCGGCAACCCTTCGTGACCCGGGCTCTGCCGGAGCGATCGATGCCTTTCACCTCCAAATCGATGGCGAAAGGGCACCCTCCCGGGATCTCCTTTAAGAAGGCATGGGAGGTCTCTGGTCTTCGGGATTTATCGGCGGACCGTTCCCATTGATTTCCGTTGTATTTACCCCCTCCCCTCCCCGTCGGGCCCGGACGGCCCTAAGTCGGAGATCGTAAACCCGTTCCCCCGTCGGTAAACACCAGTGAAACGCGGAGAGGAATCTGACCCGGATACCGATTGTCTCTTCCAATCGGAGGCTGGGGTGGCGGGGCGGCGACCTCCCTCAGATGACTCCGGGGACCCAGATCTCGTAACCTCCCGAGGGGAGGGGACGAAGACTAGGGGAAGCTACGCCGGGAAGAAGCTTCCGATCGCCAAGACGCATTCGCCCCTCGACCGTTCTGACGTTTCCGGCTCCTCGGAGACTCAGGCGACGGTTTAGGAAAAGAAAATACGCCCCAACGGAGACAAGCGGGAAAAGGATTCCCCGGAAGGAGACGACCGACTCGTCTCCCCCACCGCCCGAGAAGGTCCCGGGGGGGGGGAAGCAAAGACCCTCCACCGAACCGTCCTCCTCCACCTCGGGTGTCGGAGAGGCCGGCGCCTCGATGACTCGGTCTTCCGTAAATCACGCGGGGAGGATCTCCGAAACGAGCTTCTCCTCCGCCCTCGCGGGCGTGGGATCGATCTGCCGGGCCCGGGAGCCGGACGCGCTTCTCGCCGCCCAGTGAGTCGGGTCCTCGGCATCCCCGCCCCCAACCGGGGTCGTCGTCATCACCACCGCGGTATTCGCGAAGCGCCGACCACGCGCCGAGCCGCGATCCGAGCGCCCCGGGGCGGACTCGGGGTCGTCGGGCTGCTCCCCGCGAACCCCGGAACCATTCGCTTTCAACGCCGGCATCCGTCGAGCGCTCACCAGGCGCGGGGCGCCGTTCGAAGCGCCGGGGGAGACCCGGGGCCGTCAGGTCGGCCCGCGGGAGGCTCACGGTCTTAATCCCCGTCTGACGGACGAGGTCTGAGGTCTGAGGTGAAGCGACTCGCCCGCGGTCCGCCGGCCGGCAGGCGGCGGAGCCGGGATTCGAACCCACGGCCTCCGACCCCCAAGCCCGGGCTCTCCCCGCCGAGCCGCGCCGCTCCTCTAACGTCCGGAAGGTGCCGAGAGGTATTTAAAGAGGGAGCAGCCGGAGAAGAACTTCAGGGGAGGGCCGTCTCCGGTCGGAGGTGGGTGTCTTCTTTTTAACGCGGGCCTTCCGTGACGCGTTCAGAATTCGCCTTCGAAACCGGGAGGAAGGTGGGTCCTCCGGTCGCTTCCGCCCCGCGAATCCGCAAGACGGGAAGAAAGGTTCGGTTTTCAGCCCGGGCCTGGCAGTCGGAAGGACCCGGGTGCCGATCCCGGCCCCGCCCCACGTCCGCCGCCTGACCCCCGGGCGGGTCGCTCCGCCTCCCCGGGCTTCGGGTCCCTCGGCTGGAGAACGGGGATCAAGAGCGTCAGCCCCCCGGGGGACGGGGACCGGGTCCCACCCCGATCGGCGATAACGTCGCTATTGGTCGAGCGCTTCCCGCGTGCAGAGGGAGCGCCGTCCCAAGCGCCGGGGGGAGACGCGGGGGGACGAGGCCGTCCCACGCGAGGCTCCCGGTCTCCGTCCCCGTTTTACGGAGAAGTGAAGTGACCCGCCCGCGGCCGCGGGCCGACGAGGGGCGGAGTCGGGACTCGGACCCACGCCCTCTGACTCCCAGGCCCGGGCCCTTCCCACCGAGCCGCGCCGCGCCCACCCCAGCACCCGGCTCAGCGCCTGACCCGCCGTGACCGCTTAACAAGTACCGCGATCACGGCCGTCGTTCCAGAAGCGGCTCTCCCCTCCCGAGAATCCCGCCGGCCGCTACGGAGAACGGCGGGGTGGGGATCGGAACCCGGGACCCGACCGCCGGGCCCGCGCCCTCCCCGCCGGGCCGCGCCGCTCCCCCTCCGGCCGGGGCCGTCGATACGGGGCAGAGGTCGGCGCGGCCGAGCCGGGGGCGCGCGCCCACCCGACCCCCGGAGACCGGGGAAGAGAGGGTGAATCGCAACAACTGGATGGAACCGTCGATCCGTCGCACGGGAGAGTCCGACAGATCGGAGCTGCCGGACGAGCTCCCCGCCCGCGAGGAGCTGCCGGGCCAGAGGTCCGTTCCTCCGCGCGAACGCATCGAGCGCCTACCGCGCGCGGGGCGCCGTACCGCGCGCCCGGGGGAGTCCGACAGAGTTGCCGGACGAGCTCCCCGCCCGCGAGGGGCTGCCGGTCCAGAGGTCTCCTATTCATTCGTGCGTACTTACTGAGCGCTTGCCTGCCGCGCGCCGAGCACGGCGCTGAGCTCCCGCGAGTCCAACCCGACGGAGTTGCCGGACAAGCTCCCCGCCCACGAGGAGCCTCCGATCCAGAGGCCTCCGATTTATCCGTGCGCATTTACCGGGCACTTGCCGGGCGCTCGGGAGAGGACGGGGGAACGACGAGCCGGGGGACGTAGGGGTCACCGGGGAGGAAGGGGAGGCCCGTTCCCCCGGGGGGGGGGGGCCGGGGGCGGACCGACAGATGGCCGACCCGGAGAGAGCCGCCCGGCGCCCGGCGGTCCGGAGAAGCCGCCCGGCGGGGCCGCGGGCCGTCTACTTCTCCGAGGTCGACGGGGACCAGGTGAGCACGGGATGAACACCGGCAGTCGGGCGACGACGTCCGTCTCCGCCCCCCGGCCCCGGGTACGGTTCGGCCCCGCCCGCGACGACTTTCCGGTCTACAGGGGGAGGGGGCCGGCGCCCGGCGGAGAGAGCGCGGGCTCGGGAGCCGGCGGTCACGGGTTCCAATCCCGGCTCCGCCGCTAGCCGGCCGTGTGACCTCGGGCGGGCCGCCTCGCTCCTCCGTGCCTCGGTCACCTCGTCTGACAGAGGGGATGAAGACCGCGAGCCCCGCGTGGGACGGCCCGATCGGCCGGCGTCCCCCGGCGCTTCGAACGGCGCTCGGCGCGCCGCGGGCGCTCGACGGACCCCGCCGTTTCCCTACGGCTATACCGGGGCCGACCTCCCCCGCCTAGACCGCGAACCCGTCGTGGGGTCCTGCGTCCCCCGAGCGCTTCTCACGGTGCTCTGCACGCGGCGAGCGCTCGATGAATACGACAGATGGGATGCCGCCGTACTGGACTCTCCCGGGCGCTCGGTACGGCGTCCCGCCCCCGGAGAGCCCTCGACGGACCCCGCCGATCGACGCCGACGCCGAAGGGTGCCCTCCCCGCGGTCGAGGAGCTCCCGCTCGACCGGGAGAGGCGAGAGGGCGTCGCCGAAAGCCCCCGCCCGCCCCCCAGGGGAGGCGGCCGGTCGGCGGACGAGACGCGCCGAGACGAGCGGCGGTATCCCGCGCGGAGCGGCGCCCGGGCGGCCCCGGCCGCCCTACGACACGTCGGTGACCTAAGAGAAGCGTCCCACGCCGAGACGACGAACCCCGGGGCGCGCGGGACCGCGGGGGCCGACGGGGCGGAAAACGACCCGGACGGCCGGGCAGCGCGGAGAGGCCGACGCCGGGCGGGACCCGCGGCGGGGCCGGGAAGAGCCCGTCGCGGGAGAGCGGGAAGCCGGCGGGCGGCGGCTTCCCCTCCCTCCGCCGGTCTACCCGCACCGACGGCCGGCTCCCCCTCCGGACCGTGAGCGCGGCGCGGGCGGGGAACGTCGCCGCCGACTCGGCCGCCCCGTACTCTCCCGAGAGCTCGGCGCGGTCCTCTGCACGCGGGGAGCGCTCGGAGAATACCGTCGACCCGGGGGGGGGGGGCGGGATTCGGAAGCGCCGGATCGACCCCGACCCGCGGCGCCCCCCGGGACGCCGCGTCAGTCGTCGTCGACGGCATTCGGCGAGCGCTTCCGGCGGGCGGAGCGCCGTACCGGGCTCTCAGTTACTCAGTCGTATTTGCTGGGCGCCGACCGCGGGCAGAGCGCCGTACCGAGCGCTTCACCCTTTCGCCGCCGGCGGCATCCGCTCAGCGCTTGCTACGCGCGGAGCGGCGTTCTGAGTGCCGGGGTAGACGCGGGGCGGTCGGGTCGTCCCGCGCGGGGCTCACGGTCCTCGTCCCCCTTGCACGGACGAGGGAACCGAGGCACGGAGAAGCGACGCGACCCGCCCGCGGTCGCGCGGCGGGCCCGGGACTCGGACCCGTGGGCTCTGACTCCGAAGGCCGGGCTCTTTCCGCTGAGCCACGCCGCCTCTCTGACTTAACCTCTCTGTGCCTCGGTTACCTCGTCCGTAAAAATGGGGGACCGAGACCGGGAGCCCCGCGTGGGACGACCCGATCCCCTCGCATCTCCCCCAGCGCCCGGCACGTAGCGAGCGCTTAACCGACACCGGGACCGTCGGGGTCAGGGGTCACGGGTTCGGATCCCGGCCCCGCCGCCCGCCGGCCGCGTGACCGCGGGCGAGTCGCTTCGCTTCCCCGTGCCCCGGCTCCCTCGTCCGTGAAAGGGGGACGAGGACCGTGAGCCCCGCGTCTCCCCCGGCGCTCAGAACGGCGCCCCGCGCGTAGCAAGCGCTTAACGGGTACCGACATCGCCGTTACCGTTATTAAGCGGCTTGCCCGGCAGACGGGCGGCGGAGCCGGGATCCGGATGCACGACCCCCGACGCCCCAAATCCTAGCAATCTCCCGCGGCCGGGTCACCCTCCGATCCGACGCGCCCGGGCCCCTCGTCGACGGCCCGGTCCGCCCCCCGACGCGGAGGACCCCGGCGACGGGCGAATCTCCGGCCCTTCGAAAACCCGTCGGAACGCCGCAGGCCGCCCGGGGGGGAGACGGAGGCGGGACGAGGGCGACATCCGGCTACCCCGGAGGGCGGAGGATCGTCGGTCCTGACCGGACCGGGGCCGGAAGCCCGCCCGTCCCGAGAGGCTCCCCCCCCCCCCTCGCCGGATCCCGCCGAGCGCCTCCCGAGGCCCGGCGGGAGAAGCTCGGGTTTGGGAGTCCGGGGCCGTGGGTTCGAATGCCGCCTCCGCCGCCGAGCGGCCGTGTGACCTCGGGCGGGTCACCGAACCCCTCTACGCCTCAGTGACCTCATCCGTCCAAACGGGGATCGGGACCGCGAGCCCCTCGTGGGACAACCCGATGATCCCGTCCCCCTCCCCGGGGCTCGGCACGGCGCCCGGCACGCGGTGGATACTTCGAAGACGCCCCCGTCGTTACGTATTACGGGAGCGGCGCGGCGGAAGGAGCCCCGGCCCGGGAGCCGGAGGTCGCGGGTTCGGATCCCGGCCCGGCCGCCCGTCGGCCGGGCGACCGCGGGCGAGTCGCTCCGCTCCCCTGGGCCTCGGCTCCCCCGTCCGTCAAACGGGGGCGGAGACCGCGAGCCCCGCGGGGGACCGCCCGCCGACCCCGGACCCCGCCCCCCCCCCCGGCGCTCAGGGCGGCGCTCTGCACGCGGCGAGCGCTTGACAAGCACCCACGTCGTCACGACCGTCGCCAGTCTCCGCGCCTCCGGAGCCTTCCCGGGGGCCCGTCTCCTCCGAGAGGCCCTCCCCGACCGCGCCCTCCTCTCCTCCTCTCCCGCTCCCTCCCGCGGCGCCCCGATTCGCTCCCTTTACCCCCCGCCCCCCCGGCCCCGCGGCGCGGATGCCGCTCTCCGCCCCCCACCCGTTTATGTCGCCGTCCGTCCCCCCGCCTAGACCGCGGGCCCGTCGCGGGCGGGGGAGGCGTCCGACCACCCCGCTCCGTCACGTCGTCCTCTCCCCAAGAGTCGGGCGCGGCGCCCCGCGGACAGGAAGCGCTCGATAAACGGCACTCGCTGACCGGGCGAACGGACGCGCGCTCCGCGCCCGGGACCGGGCGGCTCCCCCGGGGGACGGGCAGGGTGTCCCCGGCCGGTCCATCGGACCCCCCCCGGGCGCTTACCGCGCGCGGAGCGCCGTGCTGCCTTATGACGTGGCTCGGCGGAGAGAGGCCGGGCCTGGGAGTCGGATGGCCCGGGTTCGAACCCCGGCCACCCGTCGGCCGCGCGACCCCGGGCGCGTCGCCTCGCTGCTCCGTGCCTCCGCCCCTCGTCCGTAAAACGGGGATCCGCCGCGAGCCTCACGCGGGACCACCCGACGGCCCCGGATCTACCCCGGGGCTCGGGACGGTGCCCCGCGCACGGCGGGCGCTTCACGGATACCAACGTCGTCACCGCTACGCCCTCGGGAGAGGACGACAGAACGGATCCGCCCCCTGCCCGCCACGGGCCGACGGCCCGGGGGGGGGGGGGAGAGAGAGAAATAATAAACAAATGGCGGATACGGACGTCGGCGCCGCGGGGCCGGGGCCGGGGCCGGGGGGCGAAGAGAGGGAGCGGGAGGCGAGGACGGGAGGGACGAGACGGGCCCCCCACGGGGCCGCGAGGCGGGGACGGTCGCCGTCCGCGGGACGTGAGGAGGGAGGACGTCCCGGGCCGGAGGTCGGCGGCGGGATGGAGGCGCGGAGGCGAGGTCGGCCTCCGCGGCCCGCACCCCGGCGACGCGCCCGCCCCGTGCCCCGCGCCGTCCCCCCCCCGCCCGCGCCCGGGCCGACGGCCGAGGGAGCCGACGAGCGGCCGGCGCTTACCGAGGTCGGTGTTGGGTCCGGCGAGGAGCCGCTGAAACTTGTCCAGGCGGAAGGCCTCCCTGTCGCTCGGGGCCGGGGGGCCGGGCGGGGCCGCGGGGCCGCGGGGCGGCGGGGCCGAGGGCGTCGGGGGCAGGGACCGCGACCTCTGCGGGGGGACGCTCTCCCTCGCGCCACCTGCGAGGGGACACGGGAGGGGCCGCTCAGCCCGCCGGCCTCGGGCCCGCGGACCGCCCGGCCCTCCGCCCGCCTCCCCCCGCGTTTACGCTTCCATTCCCCTACTTATCTTATCAACGGGACGTACGGCCCCTCGCCTCTACTTACCGCCACCCCGTCCGCCCGCCTCCCCCGATCGGACCGCGAGCCCGTCGACGGGCGGGGACCGTCCCTGCCTGTCGCCGAGCCGTCCGTTCCGAGGCTCGGCGCGGTGCCCTGCACGTCGCGAGCGCTCGACGAATCTCCGACGGGGTCCGTCTCCACTGACGTCCGTCTCCCCCGCTCTAGCCGGGGCCCACGCCGGGCCGGGACCGCCGCTCTCTATCGCCGCGCCGCGTTTCCCCGAGCGCTCGGTGACGGTGAGGACGACGGCGTCCGTTAAGCGCTCACCGCGTGCCACACGCGCCGTTCTGAGCGCCGGGCGGGGGGGGGGACCGCCGTGGGGTTCGCCATCTTCATCCCCGTTTCCCAGATGAGGTCGCCGAGGCCCGGGGGGGGGGGGGCCGAGCGACCTGCCCGGGGTCACGCCGCTGACAGGCGGCGGAGGCGGGATCGGAACCCGCGGCCTCCGACCCCCAAGCCCGGGCCCCTTCCTCCGAGCCACGCCGCTTCTCCGAAGGGCTCGGAACACGGGGGGCGCTCAACGGACACGGCCGGACGGACGGAAGGACTCCGCCGCGCCGCACTCGCCCACGCGCTCCACGGTCAGTCGGCCCATCGCGTTCCTACCGAGCGCCGACCGCGCGCAGGATGCCGTAGCGAGCGCTTCGGAGAGCATCCGCCGATGGCACAGCGGAGCCAGAACGGCGCTCGGCACACGGCAGGCGCTCAACGGACACCGACGTCGGCGTCGTTAGAGTCGGGAGCCGGGTTCCCCGCCCACGGCGAGCTCGCCGCGCAGAGGGGGAGACGGACGCGAACGGAAGGAGGTGAAGCGGCAGGGACGGACGTTACGGGAGGCGGCGCGGCGGAAAGAGCCCGGGCTCCGGAGTCGGAGGTCACGGGTCCGACCCCCGGCTCCGCCGCTCGGCGGCCGCGGGCCCGCGGACGGGTCGCTTGGCTTCTCCGCGCCTCGGTGCCCTCGACCGCGAAACGGGGATCGACCGCGAGCCCCGGGCGGGCCGACCCGACGGCCCCCGCGTCTCCCCCGGCGCGCGGCGGGCGCTCGACGGACACCGACGGCGTTGTCGCGGCGAGGGCCGCGAGGCCGGGAGGCGGGGGCGACGCTCACGAGGGGCGAGGCGCCGGAGCGAGCGCCGGGGCGGACGGCGGCGGACGGGGCCGGCCACAGTCCCCGTCCCCCGCGGGGCTCCCGCTCTCCATCCCCGTCTTCCGGATGAGGGGACCCAGGCCCGGAGGGGCGGGGCCGCCCGCCCGGGCCGCGGCGGCGGGGCCGGGGGAGCGGGTCGGGGAGGCGGCGACGGGGAGATGAGGCTCAGGGAGGCGGCGCGGCGCGGCGGCGAGGGCCCGGCCTCCGGAGTCGGAGGCCGCGGGCTCGCATCCCGGCTCCGCCGCGCGGCGGCCGGGCGCCCCGTGGGCGGGCCGCCTCCCCGTGCCTCGGTCCCCTCGTCCGTAGGACGGGGACGCAGACCGCGGGCCCCGCGCGGGGCGAGCCGATCCCCGGCGCCCCGCACGCGGCGGGCGCCCGGCGGATCCCGACGTCGCCGTCCTCGGTCCGGCGGGGGGCTCCGGGCGCTCGCCGGACGCCCCCGAGGGAGCGGGGGTCGGGGGCGGCCGCCCCCCTACCTGCGGGGTGGGGCCCGGGGCCTTCGCCGGCGGGGGCCGGGGGCCCGGGGGGCCGCGGGGGGTCCTCCCGCCGCCGGCGCCGCTCCTGCCGGAGGCTGTGGTCGCGCAGGACCCGCCGGGCCGTCTCCATCACCACCCGGGAACCGAGGCTCTCGGCGGCCACGGCGAGGAGCTCGTCCTCGTCGTCGCCCACGGCCCACGCGTCGCTCGTCTCGCTCTCAAACTCCTGGAAGCTGCCGGCTCTCTTCGGCTTGGCCGGGGGCGCCGGGGGCCCGGGCTTCGCCGACCTGTCGCGGGAGAACCGCCGGACGCGTCGCCCTCGGGCCGCGGGGGGACCCGCCCCGGCCGGGGCCCCGGGGGACCTCCGGGGGCCGGGCCGCGCGGGAGGGGACGGCCGCCTCCCCCGGGGGCCCGCCCCGCCCGGAGGGGCCCGCCCGGGACTCGGTCTCCCCCGCCCCGACCCCCCCCCGGAGAGGCCACGGGGGAGGATCCACTCCACCCGCGCGTCGGCCCGGCGCTCGGCCCGGGGCGGGGGCCCGACGCGCCGCGGGCGGCGGCGTCATTTTCGATCGTTATCATCTGGCCCGCCTCCCCGGAAAGACCCACCGAGGGGAGGCCGGGCCGGGCCAGGCCACCAGCTGCGCGGACACCCCGGAGAAGAGGGGCCGGCCCGCACCACCCCGGCCGCGACGTGCCCCGCAGAGGGGAGTCCGGCCTATCCCCCGTCCCGAGAGCCCAGAGACGGGAGGCTAGTCCACGCGCCCCTCCCCGCGGGACATCCCACGGCGGGGAGGCCGGTCCGTCCCGCCCACCCGCCCCCAGAAGCGGCGGGCTCGGCGGGAGAGAGCCCGGGCTTGGGGGTCGGAGGCCGCGGGCTCGAATCCCGGCCCGGCCGCCCGTCGGCCGGGCGACCCGGGGGCGGGTCGCTTCACCCCCCGGGGCCCCGGTCCCCTCGCCCGCCCGATGGGGATCGAGACCGCGAGCCTCGCGTGGGACCGCCCGGTGACCCCGTGTCTCCCCCGGCGCTCGGCACGGTGCTCCGCACGTAGGAGGCGCGTGACAGATCATCACCGTCATCCCACGGGACCGCCGAGGGGAGGCCGAGCGGGCCGCGCCCGGGTCGACCGGGGGGCGCGGGGGCGGGGGCGCGGCCGGGGGCGGCCGGCGGAGGGGGAGCGGACCCAGGGGCCCCGAGCCCCGCGCCGGTCCGGGGGCCGGGGGGGGGGCGGGGGGGGCGGGTCCGCCACCGAGAGGCCCCCGGCGCCGTCCCCTCCCTCCCGCCGCGGGCCCGAGCCGGCCGCCCCCTCCGCCGCCCCGCCGAACTTACGTGCCGGGCGACGGCGGATCCAGAGGAGGGTGCTGGGCTCCGTACACATGTCGGATGCTGAGCGAGAGAGAGGGAGAGAGAGAGAGACGGGAAATCAGCCTCGGGTCCAAATACCCGGACCGGCCGGGCCCGCCTCCTCCGGGAAGCCCTCCCGGGCCGCTCGCCCGGGGCGCCCTCGCCCGCGCGGGTACAGTTCGTTGGGTCGGACGCGGTCCCCGTCCCGCCTGGGCCTCCCGCTCTCGGGCCCCGCCTTATTCATCCGACAGCATTTATCGCGCGCCCACCACGCGCAGGGCGCCGTACCGGGCGCTTGGAACGAACAGGTCCCCGCCGTCCGACGGGCTCACGGTCTGATCGGGGGAGGATCCGCCTTAAAGACGAGGTCGCTGAGGTAACAGTCGGAAGTGACCCCGTCCGTCCGTCCATTCGAGAGCGCCTATCGAGCGCTTACCGGAACGACGTGGGCATCCGCTGAGCGCTCGCTACGTGCCGAGCGCCGCTCCGACCGCCGGGGGAGACGCGGGGGAGTCGGGCCGTCCCCCGTGGGGCTCACGGTCCTCGTCCCCGTCCGACAGACGAGGGAACCGGGGCCCGGAGGAGCGGAGCGACTCGCCCGGGGGCACGCGGCCGACGGGCGGCGGGGCCGGCCTCCGAACCCGCGATCTCCGACCCCGAAGCCCGGGCCCCCTCCGCCGCGCCGCGCCGCTTCTCTACTACGTGCACGGCACCGGACCGGGCGCCCGGGACGGGCAGTCGGGCGGCAGGTAACGGCCCGAAGACGGTTTTACGGTCTAATCGGGGGAGACGGACGGACGAGAACAAGACGACGTGATCCCGACAAACGGGATCGAGGGGACGCGCGCCCCGTTAACGAAACCGACAGGGTAATAGACGACAGATCCAAACGAGCAGGGTGTCGAGGGGGAAGGGGGAGGGGGAGGAGGGGGCCTGGCCGGGGGGAGGCGAAGGGGGGGCGGAGAGGGAGAGCAGGGGGCCGAGGGGAAGGGCGGGGTGGGAAGGCCTCCCGGAGGAGGGGAGCGCTCGGCGGGGCTTCGGAGAGGGGAAGAGAGTGGGTCCGGCCGAGGTGAGGAGGGAGGGCGTGCTCCGGGCCGGCGGGAGGACGTGGGGCAGGGGACGGGAGAGGAGCGGAGCGGAGCGGAGCGGAGCGTGAGGGCCGGGCCGGAGAAGGAGAGAAGGGAGGTGAGGTAGGAGGGGGCCGGGGCACGGACGGCCCGGAAGCCCACAGGGTGAAGCGTCCGATTCCTGCGAAGGTCGCCGGCCCCCACGGGCCCCAGCCCTCTGGATTCCCGGACTCCGCGAGCCCCCGACCCCCCGGCCCTTGGATCGCCCAGCCCCTCCGATCCCCGGGTGCCCCGACGCCCCGGATCCTCGGACACCCCTCCCCGCGACCCTCGGGCCTCCTGCGCCTCCGGGCCCCCCGGATCCCCCGAACCGCAGCCCCCGGATCCCCGAGCCCCGGACCCTCAGATGCCCGGGACCCCCCCCGGATCTCTGGGCCCCCGCATCCCCCGACCCTCAGATCCCCGGGACCCCTGAACCCCAGACCCCCCGGATCCCCGGGACCCCTGAACCCCAGACCCCCCCAGATCCCCGGGAGCCCCGAACCCCAGAGCCCCAGGACCCCCCAGATCCCCGGGACCCCTGAACCCCAGACCCCCCAGATCCCCGGGAGCCCCGAACCCCAGAGCCCCAGGACCCCCCAGATCCCCGGGACCCCTAAACCCCAGACCCCCCAGATCCCCGGGACCCCTGAACCCCAGACCCTCAGATCCCCGGGACCCCTGAACCCCAGACCCCCCAGATCCCCGGGACCCCTGAACCCCAGACCCCCCAGATCCCCGGGAGCCCCGAACCCCAGAGCCCCAGGACCCCCCAGATCCCCGGGACCCCTGAACCCCAGACCCCCCAGATCCCCGGGACCCCTGAACCCCAGACCCTCAGATCCCCGGGACCCCTGAACCCCAGACCCTCAGATCCCCGGGCCCCCAGACCCCCGGATCCCCGGGACCCCCCCCAGAGCCCCGGGACCCCTGAACCCCAGACCCTCAGATCCTTCCCCCGATTAGACCGTAAGCCCGTCGATGGGCAGGGACGGTCTCTATCCGTTGCCGAACTGTCCATTCCAAGCGCTTGGTCCAGGGCTCTGCACCCAGTAAGCGCTCAATAAATACTATTAAACGAACGAATGGACCTCCGGACCCCCCCCCCCCAGGCCCCCGAAGCCCAGACCCTCCGAGAAGCAGCCCGGCCCGGCGGCAAGAGCCCGGGCCGGGGGGGGGGGGGGGGGGGGTCAGAGGTCATGGGTTCGAATCCCGGCTCTGCCCCTCGCCAGCCGGGTGACCGCGGGCGAGTCCCTCCACTTCTCTGGGCCTCAGTGACCCCACCCGTCAAATGGGGATGAAGCCTGGAGCCTGCCGCCCCCGGATCTCCCCCAGCGCTTAGCGCAGGGCTCTGCGCCTAGTAAGCGCTTACCAACCAAATACCAACATCGTTACGATCATTCCCCCCCCCGGGCGGCCCGCGCCGACCTGCCCGGGACCCTGGAGCTGCTCCGCTTCCAGAACTGCTTCCTGCCGCCGTCGCTGGACATGGTCCTTCCTCCTCATCCCGAGCCGAGCCGAGCCGGACCGAGCCGAACCGGGCCGGGCCGAGCCGAGCCGAGCCGAACCGAGCCGAACCCCCGCCGGCCTAGGCCGGGCCGGCTCCGCCGCCAGCCGCAGCCGCCATCTTTGCGGCCGCCGAACGAGCGCGGCGCCCATTGGCCGACGGCGGCCGGGCCCCGCCGCCTCGACCAATCGCAAGTGCCCTTCCTCCCGACGGACTCCGGGCCCCGCTCCCCCGACCAATCGCAAGTGCCCTTCCTCCCGACGGCCGCCTGACACCGCCACCGACTTCTGTGGGCCCGAGGAGACGGCCCCGAGTCCCCGGGGGCGGGGCCGAGCGCAGCCGAAGGGCCGAGGGGAGGGGCCGAGGGGCAGAGCCGAGCAGAGCCGAAGGGACGACGGGCAGAGCCGAGCAGAGCCGAGCAGAGCCGAGCAGAGCCGAAGGGCCGAGGACGAGGAGGAGGAGGAGGACCTGAAGGGGGCGGGGCAGAGAGGGGCGGAGGGAGAAAAATACAGCTTTGCGCCCAGTAATGATGACAATAATAATAATGCCATTTGTTATTAATAATAATGATAATAATGTTGCTATGTGTTAAGCGCTTACTATGCGCAGAGCAGTGTTCTAAGCGCCGGGGGAGATACAGGGTCATCGGGTTGCCCCCCGCGGGGCTCACGGTCTTCATCCCCATTTTCCAGATGAGGGAACCGAGGCACAGACAAGTGAAGTGACTCGCCCACGGTCACCCAGCTGACGAGTGGCCGAGCTGGGATTTGAACCCATGACCTCTGACTCGAAAGAAAGAAAGGTGAATAAATACAATTGATTGACTGAAACACGACCTTTCGAAGCAGACCTTTATTTCTTCCAGCAACGCAACGTCCAGGCCTGTCGGCGGCGGTATTTATTGAGCTCCTGCTTTGCGTGCGAAGCTCTCTGTTAGACACTTGAGAGAGGTCACCAGAAGCCAAAGGACACTGGCCTTGCCCTCCACAAGATTCTAATCGGACGCAGGCAGGGTGCGCAAAGTCCACGCAGAAAATGAGAAAGCACGACGGGAGAAACAACAGCGTAGCAGAGATGGGCGGATGGGCGGCCATGTCAGGGTAAAGCACCCGAGTGATTAACTGCACAACAGACTGTATAATGATAACGGCACCCGTTGAGCTCTTGCTACGTGCCAAGCTCTGTTCCAAACGCCGGGGTAGACGTCTGCAAGGTAATCGGGTTGGGAACGGTCCCGCTCCCACGTGGGGCTCACAGTCTTCATCCCCATTTTACTAAAGAGGTAACTGAGGCCCAGAGAGGCTAAGCGCCTCGCCCGAGGTCGCGTAGCAGACGGGTGGCGGAGCCGGGATCGGAACCCGGGTCTTTCCGACTCCCGGGCCCGGGCTCTGTCCACTGAGCCACGCTGCGGAGGTATAAATACGGGACCCTTAAGGGAAGCTGATGGTTTGACGAGATTTAAGGCGCGGAGGGTTAATCGGGAACACTGTCCAAGGGGAAATCGGGTAGTCGGCCCGTAGGCCCGCGGTTATGAGGTGTTCATTCGTTCAGTCGCATTTATCGAGCGCTTACTACGTGCGGAGCGCCGTACTGTTGGAAAGTACAATTTGGCGGCAGATAGAGACCATCCCTACCCGACAACAGGGTCACAGCCTACAGGGGCGGAGACGGACGAGAAAATAATAATAAGATTCGTTAAGCGCTTACCGTGTGCAGAGCACCGTTCTAAGCGCCGGGGGAGATGCAGGGGAAGCAGGTCGCCCCACGGGAGGCTCGCAGTTAATCCCCATTTCACAGATGAGATAACTGAGGCAGAGAGAGGTGAAGCGACTTGCCCAAAGAGAAGTGGCGGAGCTGGGATTCGAACTCATGCCCTCTGACTCCCAAGCCCGGGCTCTTTCCACTGCGCCGTGCCGCTTCACGTCCGACAGGCGATCGGTCTCCTCCCCTGCCAAACCTCTTTGAAGGCCCGTCTCCTCCGAGAGGGCCTTCCCCGACTAAACCCTCCTTTCCTCTTCCCCCGCCCCCTCCCGCGTCACCCTGACTCGCTCCCTTTATTCATCCCCCCCCCCCCCGCCCCCCCCCAGCCTTCGGCACTTACGTCCACATCCGTATCTATATTTATTCAGGTTAACGTCCGTCTCTCCCTCTAGACTGTAAGCTCGCCGCGGGCGGGGAACGTGTCTGTCGTATCGTCATAGCGCACTCTCCCGAGTGCTCAGCTCAGAGCTCTGCGCACAGGAAGCAGTCAATTAATAAGACTGACGCGGTCAACTCCGTTAGGCGTCTGTTGGAAAATATCCCTTCGTTCAGTAGTATGTATTGAGCGCTTACTAGGTGCGGAGCACTGTACCGGGCGCTCGGAATGGACAAATCGGTAACGGGGACGGTCCCTGCCCTTTGACGGGCTTACGGCCTAATCGGCGTGAAGCAGCGCGGCTCAGTGGAAAGAGCCCGGGCTTCGGCGTCACGGGTCATGGGTTCGGCTCCCGGCTCCGCCGCTCGTCAGCTGGGTGACCGTGGGCGAGTCGCTTCGCTTCTCTGGGCCTCAGTGACCTCATCTGTAAAATGGGGGTTTAACTGTGAGCCTCAGGTGGGACGACCTGATTACCGGAACAGCGCTCTGCACGTAGTAAGCGCTTAACAGATACCAACATTATTATTATTATTATTACTATTAATCGGGGGAGACGGACAGACGGGAACAGTAGCAATAAATAGAATCAAGGGGATGAACATCTCATTGAAACAACAGCAAATAAATAGAATCGAGGCGATGGGCATCTCATCAATAAAATAAATAGGACGATGAAGCTATAGACAGTTGAGCGGACGAGTACGGTGCTGAGGGGATGGGACGGGAGAGGGGGAGGAGCGGAGGGAGAGGGGGGAGAAGAGGGAAAGAAAAGAGAACTAAGAACTGGAAGCTTTTGGAGACGGTCATCCAGGCCCGGCTCCTCCTGCCGAGAATGGTGATAAGGAAGCGAAAGGGGTCCCCTCTCCTAGAAAGAGGAAAGGTTTCCTTTCGAATTCCTTTTTTTCCTTTGAGTCTTCTCATTTCACTTTAAGGCTCAATAGGGAAGAGAGAGGTTTTCTCTGGTCGAGTCCTACATCGGGGCCAGGACCTTTTGGGAACCGCTACTTAGTTTAGCATCAGTCCTCCCTTCCGCCAGAACCACAGACGAGGTCGGTGCCCTTAACAATAAGAAGAATGTTGGTATTTAAGCGCTTACTATGTGCAGAGCACTGTTCTAAGCGCCGGGGTGGATACGGGGCCATCGGGTGGTCCCACGTGAGGCTCACGGTTAATCCCCATTTTTACAGATGAGGTCACCGAGGCACAGAGAAGCCCAGCGACTCGCCCACGGTCACCCAGCTGCCGAGCGGCGGAGCCGGGATTCGAACCCGTGACCTCTGACTCCCAAGCCCGGGCTCTTTCCACTAAGCCACGCTGCTTCCCCTTAGCACGGCGCTCTGCAACCAGTGGGCGTCCAATCCATCAGTGGTATTTATTAAGCATCGACTGTAATAATAATAATAATAATAATAACAGTAAAATAAAAACTACGGTATTTGTTGAGCGCTTACTGTGTGTCAGACACTGTACTAAGCGCCGGGGTGGAGACAAGCCAACTGAGTTCACTCACTTCATAGTATTTATTGAGCACTTACTACATGCAGAGCAACTTCTCTGGGCCTCAGTTCCCTCAGCTGTAAAATGGGGCTGAAGACCGTGAGCCCCACGTGGGACAACCTGATTCCCCCGTGTCTCCCCCAGCGCTTAGAACGGTGCTCTGCACATCGGAAGCGCTTAGCGGATACCAACATTATTATCGTTATCATCATCATCACTGTACTAAGCACTCGGAATGTACAATTCGGCCCCAGATTGAACACAGTCCCCGTCCCACACGGGGCTCAGTGTCTTAATCCCCATTTTATGGAGGAGGAAACTGAGGCACAGAGAAATGAAGCGACTTCCCCAGAGAAGTGACTTCCACTTCCCAGAGCAGTGAAGGCCACACAGCATCCAGATTCATTCATTCAGCCCTATTTACTGAGCGCTTACCGTGCGCAGGGCAAGACGGAGACTATGTCCGGACCACCGTCCTGTACTAGCCGCTCGGGAGAGGACAGTACAGCGGAGTTGGTCGACGCCTTCCCTGCCCACGTCGAGCTTAAGGTCTAGACGGAGAGGCAGCCATTGATGTGAATGAATCATTTATAACGTACGGTAATTATGGTGGTATTCGTTAAGCGCCTACCGTGTGCCGAGCACCGTTCTAAGCGCTGGGGTAGGTACGGGGTCATCGGGTCGTCCCACGTGAGGCTCACGATCTTAATCCCCGTGTTCCAGATGAGGTCACCGAGGCACAGAGAAGTCAAGTGACTCGCCCACGGTCGCACGGCCGACAAGTGGCGGAGCAGGGATTCGAACCCGTGACCTCTGACTCCCCAAGCCCGGGCTTTTTCCGCCGAGCCACGAATCTGAAGCTACGTACGCAGGTGCCGTGGGGTTGGGGGTGGAGCGGATAGCAAATGGCCAAATGTCACAAGATCCGTGAGCACCGTCGACGCAGAAGGGAGAGCGAGCCGAGGGCTTGGTCGGGGAGGGCCTCGTGGAGGATAATAATAATCGTCGTATCCGTTAAGCACTTACTACGTGCCAGGCGCCGTACTGAGCGCTCTCCCAAATATCCGATCCAGTCGTGGCTCAGTGGAAAGAGCCCGGGCTGGGGAGTCAGGGGTCAGGGGTCCGGATCCCGGCTCCACCACCCGTCAGCTGTGCGACTGTGGGCGAGTCACTTCGCTTCTCGGGGCCTCAGGGACCTCATCTGTAAAATGGGGATGAAGACTGTGAGCCTCACGCGGGACAACCCGATCACCCCGTGTCTCCCCCGGCGCCTAGGACGGTGCTCCGCACACAGTAACCGCTTAACGGATACCAACATCACTGTTGCAGTGACTAGGCAAGTGAGGCGGTGGAAACGTATGGCGAACTCTTCTCTGTACTGAGATGATGTGAGGGACCTCAGGTTGAGTCCAAAGGATGAGGAATTGTTTTCCAAATTCCAGCCATCCTTCCCCGGGAACCCGGGATGGAATGCTAGGATCCAGTCAGTTTTTATTCGGTTTTTCTTTTCGCTCACGGATTTTTGCTGCCACATGGTGGTAGAAGAAATGAAACCCTTTCTTTCCCCAGAAAAACCCTGATTTTGGGTACCGCCTCGGCGCTAAGGCCTCTGGGTAAAATGGTGTTGACTGAACGCTCACTGTGCGCAGAGCACCGTCCTAAGCGCTCAAAGAGTTCACTACGACCGAGTTGGTAGACCCAGTCCCCGCCGACAAGGCCCTGGTCCAGTGGATAGAGCCCGGGGTCTGGGAGTCAGAAGGTCACGGCTCCAAATCCCGACTCCGCCACTCGGCCGCTGCGTGACCTCGGGCGGGTCGCTTCGCTTCTCTGGGCCTCAGTTCCCTCATCTGTCAAATGGGGATCGAGACTGTGGGCCCCACCCGATTGGCTTATATTCATCCCAGCGTTTAGGACAGTGCCTGGCACGTAGTAAGCGCTTAACAATCACCATAAGCGTTGTTATTCATTCTACAGTATTTATGGAGCGCTTACTACGTGCAGAGCACTGTGCTATTATCATCATTAAGGCGCTGACCATTTAGAGGGGAAGAAGGCACCCAGTACAGTATCCTGCATTTTATGGGTGCCCCCTAGACCCTGTGGGTGCCTCCTGCCTAACGTCAATTGATTCCTCCTCATTCTTCTGGCATCACGGGGCAGGGATCGTCTCTGTCTGTTGCCGAATCGTCCATTCCAAGCGCTTAGTACAGTGCTCCGCACATGGTAAGCGCTCAATAAACACTACTGAATGAATTCTTCTCCACCGTCCAGATGGGATCTGGAAAGCCTTCTGGGAGAGAGGCACCGTGGCAATCCAAGGCCCGATTAAGCGGTTACCCCGAAGAAATCGATACCTCCAAGTGCCCTTCTGCTCCTCCGTCCTCCTCGGGAAGCGGCTGCCGGAGAGTTTCAGGAAACACGGAGACGGCGGGAAAGCCAGAAGTGCTTCCGAGTGCGTTCCGAGCGTTCCTCCGAGAAGATCCAAGGATATGCTTCAATCCTGAGAAGCGAGGATGGGGAGGAGTCTGGGTCGGCCGGCTTCTTGGAGGAGAAGCCGCCCGTTACGGCATCCTCCGTGCCCCCCCCCCCCCGGCCACTTCCTTCCAGCCTGAACGCCGATAGATCCCTCCTCGCTCTCTTCCCCCATCCAGCTGGAGTCGAATGCGTAAATCCCTCCGCAACAGAGGCTTTAAATAATCTCTAATCCTGCCCTCCCTTTTGACGGTTATCCGGAGGGAATTGGTGGAATTGCTTTGGCAGTCAGATGCTTCCTTTACCTCCGACGTAGTTTACTGTCACCCCCGTTAGACTCTAAGCTCCTTGAAGGCAGGGATTGTGTCCATCAGTTGCTCCCGGTAGCGGGCGGCGGGGCCCAGTGGAAAGAGCGAGGGCCTGGGAATCGGAGGACGTGAGTTCCGATCCCGGCCCCACCACGCGTCACCCGTCCGACCTGGGGCAAGTCGCTTCACCTCTCGGTGCCTCGGTTCCCTCGTCCGTAAAATGGGGGCGAAGACAGTGAGCCCCATGGGGGGCAGGGACCGCGTCCCCCCCTGCTCACCTCGTACCCACCCCGGCGCTTAGAACGGTGCCTGGCAGCACTTAGTAAGCGCTTAACGGATACCATCCTTATCGGTGGTGTTCCCTTTACTGAAGAAGGGCAGGTGGGCCGGTTGTCTACAGCTGGTGCTTGTACAGCGTTTCTGACAAGCTCCATTAACTTTCTCACCCATTGTTGAGAGAGAGTTATGGCGTGTTTGGTGGACACACTGATTATGTAGATATTTAGGGAATCAATCTGTTTATCATGCTGAAATACCCGTGATATTCATCATGATGCTTATCATGCTGAAATGTAAAGAATGATGGATTCGCCTAATGGCTGACGGACCATTTTCTCCCTCAGACCCCGGGAGACCTGGCCCAAACCATCCAAGAGGGAGGGAGAACAGGTGTTTCGTCGCCATTTTACAGTTGAGGAACAGAGGCACGGAGAAGTTTAGTGACTTGCCCAAGGTCACCCAGCAGACTGCGACTAGAACTCAGGTCCTTCTGACTCCCACTCTATCCACTAGGCCACACTGCTTCAGCGCGGCTCAGTGGAAAGAGCCTGGGCTTTGGAGGCAGAGGTCACGGCTTCGACTCCCGGCTCATTTCGCTTCTCGGTGCCTCAGTTACCTCGTCTGTAAAATGGGGATTAACTGCGAGCCTCACGTGGGACGACCCGATTACCCTGTATCCACCCCAGCGCTTAGAACAGTGCTCTGCACATAGTAAGCGCTTAACGAATACCAACGTTATTATTATTAACATTATTATTAACTGCAACTGCAAGCTCCTTGAGGGCAGGGATTGTATCTATGCCCTCTAGCTACTCTTCTAAGCGCTCAGTACAGTGCTCTGCACGCAGGAGATTGTAAACTCCTTGTGGGTGGGCGGGGGGGGGGGGGTGACGAATAAAGGAAGCAAGTCAGGGGGACACAGAAGGGAGGGGGAGAAGAGGGAATGAGGCCCGAATCAGGGAAGAGATGGGCCTTCGGTAAGGCTCGGAAGGTGGGGAGAGGGATCGTCTGTCGGATGTGAGGGAGGAGGGCGTTCCAGGCCAGAGGCAGGACGTGGGCGAGAGGTCGGTGGCGAGATGGATGAGACGGAGGAAGAGGGAGAAGGTTGGCATTAGAGGAGCAAAGCATGCGAACGGGGTAGGAGAACAGCGAGTCGAGATAGGAGGGCACAGGGCGATGAGCTCCTTTAAAGCCGACGGTGAGGAGTTTCTCTTTGACGCAGAGCTTCGGGGAGATCCTGCTGTCTTCCATTCTCCCCACATTTCCCCCCATAGGAGCCTTAATCCCGCTGACGATTTGTTTCGGTGCTCGGCACTGACCGCCCGTCGAGACTTCCGTGTTGGAAATCTCCTCGGCATCGGGTTCCGACGGAAAGAGTCTGAGTCTGGGGGTCGGGTCAACCTGACCAGTTCCACCTTTACCAAGCGCCGGGGTAGAGAGAAGTTAATCGGGTCAGACGCGGTCCCTGTCCTAAGCGGGGCTCGCGGTCTGAATCCCCATTTTACCGATGAGGAAACTGAGGCACAGGGAAGTGATGTGGCTTGCCCAAGGTCACACAGCAGACAAGTGGCAGAGCCAGGACTGGAACCCAGGTCCTTCTGACTGCCAGGCCCGGGCTCCAGTCAAAGGCCGGGCTGTTTTTGGGGAGTCGGAGGACCTGGGTTCTAACCCGGATCCCCCACTTGCTTCTAGACCGTGAGCCCGTTTTGGTCAGGGAATGCGTCTGTCATTGTATCGTGCCCTCCCAAGCGTTTACTGCGGTGTTGTGCACACAGTAAGCGCTCAGTAAATACGACTGAATGAATAAATGAACAATAAACTGGTACCTCTCCGACCCACAACGAGCTTCCAGTCTAGGTGGGGGAGACAGACATTAATACAAATAAAGACACGACAGATATGGGCATAAAGGCTGTGGGGCTGGGAGGGGGGAGGAACGAAGCGGCCCAGAGAAGGGAGGTGCCGAGACAGAACGTTTCCTCATCTGTGAAACGGACAGTCACACCCTCCTCAACCTCTCTGGCGTAGACAATAGTAACCGCGACTGTGAGCACTCACTATGTGCCGAGCACTGTTCTAAGCCCCGGGGTAGATACGAGGTGGTCCCACGTAGGGTTCACGGTCTTCATCCCCATTTTACAGACGAGGTCACTGAGGTTCAGAGAGGTGAAGTGGCTTGCCCCAGGCCACACTGCAGACGAGTGATGGAGCCGGGATTAGAACCCACGTCCGGTCTAGAGGGGGAGACGGACATTAACATACATGCACGCATTGATCTATGTGTGTAATAAGCACATGCATCGATCAGTAAATGACAGCTTTGGACCTAATGCTGTGGAGCCGGGAGGGGGTGATGAATGAAGGGAGCGAGTCAGAGCGACGCAGAAGAGAGTGGGAGAAGAGGAGAGGAGGGCTTAGTCAGGGAAGGCTTCTTGGAGGAGAGCTACCGTACTCTCATTCGTTCATTCAGTCGTATTTATTGAGCGCTTACTGTAGGCAGAGCGCTGTACTAAGCACCCGGGAAAGTACAATACGGCAATAGAGAGAGACAACGGGGTACGAGAGCGTCTGCTCCTCAGATCCCTCTTTAATCCTCCAAGTGTTTTTGCCCAGTTTTCCCCAGATCGATATCGACCTCCCCGGAGAGAAGCTCTTCCTTAATTTTGGGGTTAGTATTACTAATGTAAAGAAATCATCAAAACACTTAAAAATCGGTGGGGTGGGGGTTAGTGGGTGAGCCCTGTGGAAGAATTTAGGGGAATGTCGAACTAGTCAAGAGAAGATAAAGTTGAAGGGAGACTGAGTTTTTGTAACCCTGACCTCGGTAACAGCGGGGACGATAATAATAATAATGATGTTGGTATTTGTTAAGCGCTTACTATGTGCAGAGCACGGTTCTAAGCGCTGGGGTAGACACAGGGGAATCCACAACCACCATCCCCACTGGTTTTTCCCTTTAATATTCTACAGTAAGCGCTAGGTGCCAGGCACCGTACTAAACGCTGGGGTAGACACAAGCTAACTAATCAGATCGGACTCGATCCGGGTGTTCGATAAGCGCTTACTAGGTGCGGAGCACCGTTCTAAGCGCTGGGGTAGACACAGGGTGGTCAGATTGTCCCACGTGGGGCTCACAGTTTTTTAATCCCCATTTTTACCGACGAGGGAACTGAGGCCCAGAGAAGCGAAGCGACTCGCCCACAGTCCCACAGCTGACAAGCGGCGGAGCCGGGATCCGAACCCGTGACCTCTGGCTCCCCAGCCCGGGCTCTTTCCACTGAGCTACGCTGCTTCCTTGGATAAAGACCGTGCTCCCCACGTGGGACAACCTGATGGCCTCGTATCCTCCCCAGGGCTTAGAACAGTGCTTTGCCCATAGTAAGCGCTTAACAAATGCCATCATCACTATCATTATTATAAATATTATCGAACGAATGAATGGAGGCATCGATCTGCGGGTAGGAGGGGCCCATTTTTAGCACCCTCCCGCTCCGTAAAAGAGGCCGGAAGGGAGGAGGAGGAGGGGACGAGGGGATGCCCGGGTCCTATTCCGTGTCCCTGGGGAAGGGGCCCAAGATCCCTCCCGGGAGCAACCCAAACTGGGTTACGGAATCCAGCCCGTCTCCAACGCCGTTCTAAGCGCTGGGCCAGACACAGGTCGATCGGGTTGGCTACAGTCCCTGCCCCACCCGGGGCTCCCGGTCCTCATCCCCATCTTCCAGATGAGGGAACTGAGGCCCAGAGAAGTGAAGTGTCTTGCTCAAGGTCACCCGGCAGACCCGCGGCAGAGCCGGGAGCCCAACCCAGGTCCTCTGACTTCCAGGCCCGGGCTCTACCCGCTAGGCCGCACCCCCCCCCCCCCCCCCCCCCAAAAGCCGCACGGAGCGGGACGCGCTTTTCCATCCGAACCGTTACCTAATCGCTTCTTCTTCACTGGGCTTTTTGGATTTCTTGGCAGTCTCTCCTCGGACGGGGATGACCTCGGGAAGGGGCTCCTCGACAGCTGGGTCTTCGTTGCCCATGAGGGCCGCTTTGCTCCAGAGCGTTCAGTGCAGTGCTCTGCACACAGTAAACGCTCAGTGAATACGACCGAACGAGTGAATGACTGACCGAATGAGTGACTGACTGAGTGAATGACTGACAGTGAATAACTGACTGAGTGGCTGAGTGACTGAGTGAATGACTGACTGAGTGAGTGACTGACTGAGTGAGGGAATGATTGACAGTGAGGGAGGGAGGGAATGACTGACAGTGAGTGAGTGACTGGCTGAGTGAGGGAGGGAGGGAATGATTGACAGTGAGTGAGGGAATGAGGGAGGGAATGACTGACAGTGAGTGAGGGAGGGAATGATTGACAGTGAGTGAGGGAATGAGGGAGGGAGTGACTGACAGGGAGTGAGAGAGGGAGGGAACGACTGACAGTAAGGGAGTGACTGACTGGTTGAGTGAGGGGGGGAGGGAGGGAATGACTGACAGGGAGGGAGAGAGGGAGGGAAGGAATGACTGACAGGGAGGGAGGGAGGGAGGGAAGGAATGACTGACAGGGAGGGAATGACTGACAGGGAGGGAGGGAATGAGGGGGGGATTGACTGACAGGGAGGGAGGGAGGGAAGGAGGGAATGACTGACAGGGAGGGAGGGAGAGAAGGTCCCGGCGCGTGGCCGGCTCGGGTCCCCGGGTCCCCGGGTCCCCGGGTCCCCGGGTCCCCGGGCGGGGCCGCTGGGGGTCCGGGGCGATTTGCATACGCGGTGACGTCAGGCTCGGCGTGCCGCCGCCCCCCCCCTCCTCCCCCTTCCCCCTTGTGCTCCTGGGCCTGGGCGGCCTCGGGGCTGCCCGTCCTGCTCCCGCCCCCGGCCCCCCGAGCCCCCCGAGCCCCCCGAGCCCCCCGAGCCCCCCGAGCCCCCGGCGGGGATGGAGGAGGGGGGTCCCGTCTCGGGGGCGCTGTGGGGGCGGCGGCGGCGGCGGCCGTGCGCCGTGCGGCTGGAGCGGGCCGGGGGGCGGCTGGCCTGGAGGGACGCCGCCGCCCCCCCCGCCGCCCCCCCCGCCGCCCCCCCCGCCGCCGCCCCCCCCGGCCCCCCCGGCCCCGGACGCCGCCCGCCGCCCCGGGACACCCACCGTGAGTCACCCCCCGAACCCCCACCCTCCCCGGCCCCCCACGCGCACCCCGTCTTCCTCCCCATCCTCTTCCCCCCCTCGTCCCCCTCCCCATCCTCTTCCCCCCCTCGTCCCCCTCCCCACCCTCACCCCATCCTCACCCCATCACCGTCCCCGTCCCCCTCCCCGCCTCTGCCCCCTCCCCGAGCCGACCCCTTCCTTCCCCCCGCGCCGACCCCATCCTCCTCCCCTCCCTCCTCCCCACGCACGCCGACCCCATCCTCCTCCCTCCCCCCTCCCCTTCCCCACACCGTCCCTCTCATCCCCCCTCCACTGATCCCATCCTCCTCCCCGCTCTGACCCTGCGGTCTTGGCCGCACTGACCCCATCCTTATCCCCACGCCGACCCCATTCTCCTCCCTGGCCCCGTCCTCCCCACCCCCTACACCCTCCTCCCCGCACTGACCCCGTCCTCCTCCCCGCACTGACCCCGTCCTCCTCCCCGCACTGACCCCTTCCTCTTCCCCGCACTGACCCCTTCCTCCTCCCCGCACTGACCCCGTCCTCCTCCCCGTACTGACCCCGTCCTCCTCCCCGCACTGACCCCGTCCTCCTCCCCGCACTGACCCCGTCCTCCTCCCCGCACTGACCCCGTCCTCCTCCCCGCACTGACCCCGTCCTCCTCCCCGCACTGACCCCGTCCTCCTCCCCGCACTGACCCCTTCCTCCTCCCCGCACTGACCCCTTCCTCCTCCCCGCACTGACCCCTTCCTCTTCCCCGCACTGACCCCTTCCTCTTCCCCGCACTGACCCCGTCCTCCTCCCCGCACTGACCCCGTCCTCCTCCCCGCACTGACCCCGTCCTCCTCCCCGCACTGACCCCGTCCTCCTCCCCGCACTGACCCCGTCCTCCTCCCCGCACTGACCCCTTCCTCCTCCCCGCACTGACCCCGTCCTCCTCCCCGTACTGACCCCTTCCTCCTCCCCGCACTGACCCCGTCCTCCTCCCCGCACTGACCCCGTCCTCCTCCCCGCACTGACCCCGTCCTCCTCCGCTCGCCGACCCCGTCCTCCTCCCCGCACTGTCCCCGTCGTCCTCCTCACGCGGACCCCATCCCGCTCCCCGCCCTGTCCCTGTCTCCCTCCTCCCCGCACGGGCCCCATCCTCCTCCAGACGCTTTCTCCGTCCTCCCCCCGCCCTGTCACCGTCCCCTTCCACCGGGCCTGGCCCTCCTACCCTCCCTCCGTCCCCCACCCCCTCGATGCACTTCTCCGCTCCGCCCTGCCCCCGGATCTCTGGACATCTCCGTCCCTTTTGGCTTGTCTCTGTCCCGCCGGGTCCGGCCGTCCAAGGGTCCGGTGCGTCAGAACCTGTTGCCGCTTGATTCCCCTGCCCCGGTTGGCCGTATTCTAGTTGTTTCCACCTGTCTGTGCCCTCCGCCCCCTATCCTCGCCCACCCCCCCGTCCCTACCCAGGCCCCGCCGAGGGTCGGCCCCTCCCGGGCCGGCCGAGCCCCGGGACGGCACGCGGTTCTAGCGCCGAACTGAAAGGCCCCCTCTGTGTCCACCCGATTTTGCACCCACCAAAGCCTCCCGAGTCCTGGGATCTGAAAGCCCGCGAAGGCCTGCATCTCGCCTTCTCCGGGGACCCGGGAGGGTGCGGAGAAGGCGGCGGGGGAGAGGGACCCGGGAGGCCGCGGAGGTGTCCGGAGAGCTTCCTTCCCTCCCTCCTGGGGCCCACATCCCATCCAGGGCCTCATTTCCTCTCCTCCGCTTGTTATCGTCCGTCTCTTTCGGACAGAAAATCCTGCGTCTCTGTGTCACCCGACGGAGCTTGTTTCTTTTGTTGACAACTTTCTCAGTTGTCCCCAGCAACCTTTGGCTAGTTACTGGTTAACCCTGACTTGCCTTGAGAAAGATCAGGACCGAGATCTGGTGGGCGGCGAAATTAAGTTGCATGGTGCCTTTTTTTTTTTTGCCTTTCATCGGGCTATAAGGAAAGAACAGAATCTCTCTCGTATGTTTCCCGGGTATTTGATTAAATCCTGGGGGCGTGCCACACCACCCACTCCCGTCCTTCCCCCCTTCCTCTCTTCTCCTTCTTTATCCTCAGCGGGGCCTCGTCTGAGAAGCGGTGACGTTTATCGGCGCGGTGCCCGACCTCGATGCTTGCGAGGTTCAGGATAAAGAAGCGTCGGGTCCCCCGTCCGCGGAGAGCTTCCGTTCTCACGGGAGAGGCAGACGCGGCTATTTAGCGCTCGATCGATCCGTCGGTCGTGTCCGTTTACCGCGTGCGGGGCGCTCTGTCGAGCGCTCGGGAGAGCACGTCACAACGGCGTAACGGACACGTGCCCTGCCCGCAGTGAGCTTACAGTCCGGAGGGGGAGACGGACGGTAACGGGAATGAATTACGGATATGGACGTTAGCGCCGTGAGGCTGGCGACGCAGGAGGGAGTGGGAAAAGAGGAAATGAGGGCTTGGTCGGGGAAGGCCTCTCGGAGGAGATGGGCCTTCGGCGAGGCTCGGAAGGTGGTGAGTAATCGGTCGTCCGGCGGATGCGAAGGGGGAGGGCGTTTCGGGCCAGAGACGGGACGTGGGCGAGAGGTCAGCGGCGAGATGGACGAGACCGAGATACGGGGAGTAGGTTGACGTCAGAGGAGCGGAGTGTGCGGTCCGGGTTCCAAATAAAGAATTGAATATCCGTCTGCTCGTTGGGTCCGTGTCGTCCTCTCCCGGAGGCTCAGTACACTGCTCCGCACGTAGCGAACGCTCAGTGAATGCCGTCGATGGCGACGTGTTCACGGAAGTGCTCGGGAGCCTGGAAATAAGTTCCTACAGGCTAGAGTTGATGAAGGGACAGGATTTCTCTGGGCACTGGGAAAAGCGTGTTGGAGTTGAGGGGATTTTAGGAGGGCTTTGAATGTGGGAGAGCTGGCGGGGGGGGGGGGGGGGCGCGTTCTGTCCGATTTTTGGGTGGACAGCCAAGAGCGAGGGGCTGGATGTGGGAGAGGGTCTGCATCGTTATTTCTGTTCATGCCTGTCTCCCCCTCTAGACCTTAAGCTCACTGTGGCGGGGGGGAATGTGTCCGTTTATACTCTCCCCAGCGCTCGGTCCGGTGCTCCGCACGCAGAAAGCGCTCGATGAATGCGAATGAATGAATGAATGAGTGTATCTGTGAAGCCCACTCCCAGATCTGGGCCCCTTCCCTCCACCCGGCTGCAAAGGTAACTTGGAAACAGACGGGCTCAGTTACTCACTTGCTTTCTCTCACCTTCGTACTCATCCCCCTCTCTCTGCCCTCCCTTCAGCAATGATGATGATAAAAAATGTGGTATTTAAGGGCTTACTAGGTGTCCGGCGCGTGGTGCGGCAGAGAGCGCACGGGTCTGGGAGTCAGGAGGTCATGCTTTCTAATCCCAGCGCCGCTACTTGTCGGCTGTGTGGCCTTGGGCGAGTCACTTAACTTCCCTGTGCCTCAGTCGCCTCATCTGCATAACGGAGATTAAGACCGTGAGCCCCGTGTGGGACGGGGACGTCGTCCATCCCGATTTGCTTCTGTCCACCCCGGCGCTTAGGACAGTGCCTGGCACACAGTGAGCACTTGACAAATGACGTGATGATTATTGCTAAGCGCTGAGATAGATGCAAGAGAAGCAGCGTGGCGAAAGAGCCCGGGCTTGGGAGTCAGAGGTCAAGGGTTCTAATCCCGGCTCCACCACCTGTCAGCTGTGTGACTTTGGGCGAGCCACTTAACTTCTCTGATCCTCAGTTCCCTCATCTGTAAAACGGGGATGAAGACTGTGAGCCCCCCGTGAGACAACCTGATCACCTCGAATCCCCCCGGCGCTTAGAACGGTGCTTTGTACGTAGTAAGCGCGTGACAAATGCCATCGTTATTATTATTATTAATAATCGAATCCCACGTGGGGCTCACCTTCTAAGTGGCAAGGAGAACGTGTACGGAATCTCCGTTTGGCAGAGGAGGGAGCCGAGGCCCCCGAGAAGTGAAGTGACTTGCCCGAGGTCACCCAGCAGACAAGCGGAGGGTGGGTCAGAAGGCCTGAGAGTCAGAAGGACCCGGGTTCTAATCCCAGCTCCGCTCACTGCCCTGAGACCCTGGGCAGATCGCGCCGAGGAGCAGCGTGGCTCAGTGGAAAGAGCCCAGGCTTGTGGGTTCTAATCCCGGCTCCGCCACCCGTCAGCCGTTTGACTTGGGGCGAGCCACTTCCGCTCAGTTCCCTCATCTGTCAAATGGGGTTGGAGACCGTGAGCCCCACGTGGGACGACCTGATGACCTCGTATCTCCCTCAGCGCTTAGAACGGTGCTCGGCACCTAGTGAGCGCTTAACAAATGCCGACATTGTTATTATTATTATTATTTCACTTCTCTGCACCTCGGTTATCTCATCTGCAAAATGAGGGTTAAGACTGTGAGCCCCAGGTGGGACCCCGCCAAGTTCAACCCGATCATCTTGGGTCTCCCCCACTGCTTAGTAAAGTGCCTGGCACATAGTAAGTACTTAATGAATACCATTTTTTAAGAGTTACATTTCGGGGTGTGAAAAACAAAAGTAACTGTAAATGTGGGCTCCCAATCTGAGGGCGCATTATACAGTGCTTTTAGCAATTCAGACTACTAGACCTGTCGAGGCTTGTCGTGAGATTTTCCGCTTTTGAAACGAAGCCCTGAAAACACAGACTAAGCTTTCAATAAACAGCCTCGATGGATGAATGAGAAATGAGTAGGAATTAGAAATGACTTTTGCTTCCTTTCTGAACTGAGAGTCGTTTGCCCGGTCGATCCCCCTGTTGATTCTAGAGGGGTTGCTCCTCTTTCGCAACGTTTTACTGCCCCTAGCAGTGAGCAGGGCCCGGGGGGAAAGAGCGTGGGGCTGGGAATCGGGAGACCTAGGTTTTAATAATGATGATAATATAATAATAACAGTAATGATGGCATTTGGTAAGCGTTTACTCCGCGCCAAGCACCCTCCTAATCCCGGTTCCGCCATTGGCCAATGGAGTGACCTTGTTCTGTGCCTCGGTTTCTTGGCTTGTAAAACGGAGGTGATGGGCAGTCGGGCATAATGGAACGAGCGTGGCTCTGGGAATCGGAAGACTTAAGGAAATAGGCACCAGGATGTCATTTCTTAATCACAGAAAGCCGTTGGTGACTTCCCAGTCCCTTCTAGATCTGAGTACTTTCTACTTCTCTTAACATTGAAGAGCTGCAACGTGGCCCGGGAGGCAGGACCTGGGTTCTAATCCCGGCTCCGCCGCTTCTCAGCTCCGTGACTTTGGGCAGGAGAAGCAGCGTGGCTCAGTGGAAAGAGCACGGGCTTTGGAGTCGGGGCTCATGAGTTCGAATCCCAGCTCTGCCACTTGTCGGCTGTGTGACTGTGGGCAAGTCACTTAACTTCTCCGTGCCCCAGTTCCCTCATCTGTAAAGTGGGGATTAAGACTGTGAGCCCCACGTGGGACAACCTGATCCCCCTGTGTCTACCCCAGCGCTTAGAACGGTGCTCGGCACATAGTAAGCGCTTAACAAATACCAACATTATTATTATTATTAAGTCACTTACCTTCTCTGCTCCTCAGTTACCTCATCTGTAAAATGGGGATTAAAACCGTGAGCCCCACGTGGGACAGCCTGATTACCTCGTATCTACCCCAACGCTTCGAACGGCGCTTGGCACGTAGTAAGCGCTTAACAGATACCAGCATCATCAAGTCACTTCACTTCTCTGGGCCTCAGTTTCTTCTTAGAGAGGCAGCGTGGCTCGGTGGAGAGAGCACGGGCTTTGGAGTCGGAGGTCGTGAGGTCGAATCCCGGCCCTGCCGCTCGTCAGCTGTGTGACTGTGGGCGAGTCACTTCACTTCTCTGGGCCTCAGTCACCTCATCTGTAAAATGGGGGTGAAGACCGTGAGCCCCACGTGGGACGACCCGATTCCCCTGTGTCTACCCCAGAGCTTAGAACGGTGCTCTGCACATAGTAAGCGCTTAACAGATACCGACATTATTATTATTATTATTATCATCATTCATCCGTAAACAGCTGCGAGCCCCATGCGGGATGGGCTGTGTCCGACCTCGTTACCTTGTACCTACCCCAGCGCATAGCGAGCGTGGCTCGGTGGAAAGAGCCCGGGCTTTGGAGTCAGAGGTCATGGGTTCGAATCCAGGCCCTGCCGCTCGTCAGCTGTGTGACTCTGGGCGAGTCACTTCACTTCTCCGGGCCTCGGTTCCCTCATCTGTAAAATGGGGATGAAGACCGTGAGCCCCACGTGGGACGACCCGATTCCCCTGTGTCTACCCCGGCGCTTAGAACGGTGCTCTGCACATAGTAAGCGCTTAACAGATACCGACATTATTATTATTATTATTATCATTACATAATAAAGGTTTAAGAAATACCATTAAAAAGAATAGTTTTCTCCCCAAACCGGTAGGGGATTTTTGCATTCAGTTCAGGCAAAGGGTAGGTGTCTTGTTGAAATAAATGTGATCTGGAGAACGGGTGCGGCCATTTCTTTGGAAACGCCGTGTTATCTCTTCGGACCCGGTTTGCCGTATCATTTCTTCAAAAAGAAGTATCGGCCTAGGTGTTCCCGGAGACCTGAGGAGAGTTTTATAAATTGGAAAAAATGCACTGTAAATGACTGACTACCAAATTAAAGTGTCATCTGTCAGAAGGAGCGTGGAGTCCTTGGGAAAGGAAGTAGTAAGGAATAGGTGTGTGTGTTTGTCGTGGAGGGCCAGAGAGAAAGAAACCAGACCTGGCAAGTGTTCTGTTCCTAAAAACATTTTAACAAAGGCTGTTTGAGTAAAACAGGAGCATCTAAAGTTTTAATAACAGTAATAATGCTGCTGCTGCTGATGATGGTGTGTGTTGAGCGCTTACTATGTGCAAAGCACTGTTCTAGGTGCTGGGGAGGATACAAGGTGATCAGGTTGTCCCACGTGTTACAGATGAGGTAACTGAGGCACAGAGAAGTGACGTGACTTGCCCAAAGTCACGCAGCGGACAAGTGGCGGTGCCGGCATTTGAACCCATGACCTCTGACTCCCAAGGCCGTGCTCTTTGCGCGGAGCCGCGCCGTTTCTCAACGGACGTTTATTCTAAGCAAGCTAGAATCCCTAATTTTTTTAAAGGTATTCTTCTTTCTTCGTGGTATTTGTTAAACGTTTATCATAGGATGATGATGGTGTATGTTAAGGGCTTACTATGTGCCAGGCACTGTACTAAGCGCTGGGGCACTGTATTAAGGAGCACCTTACTAAGTGCTGGAGTACATACAAGCTAATCCGGGTTAGACCCGATCCTGGTCCCGCGTGGGGCTCACGGTCTTCATCCCCATTTTACAAATGAGGTAACTGAGGCGTAGAGAAGTGACTTGCCCCAGGTCGCACAGTAGACAGACAGCGGAGCCGGGATTAGAACCCAAGTTTCTTCTGACTCCCAGGCCCGGGCTCCATCCACCGGGCCGCGCTCCTTCCCGCTGGGCCACTCGCTTTTCCTCGTGTTCGTCTTTCCGGTCTCTCTTTCCTCCGACGGTGTAAATTATTCGGAACCGTGTCTCCTCGAGGGTGGGGATCGTGTCTCCTCCCGCCGTGGACCTCTCCCAAGCGCCGGCGACAGCGCTCTGCCCCCGGTAGGCGTTCGGTAAACAGCGCCGATTGATTGGCTGCCCTGACTTCTCCGTCACCGTCGACGGCTCCACCGTCCTTCCCGTCTCAGAGACCGGTCACCCTGGCGTTCCCCTCGTCTCGTCTCTCTTTCGTATATTCGACCTGGCGAGAGATCCCGTCGGTTCCACCTTCAGCACGTCTCCGGAATCCGGCCCCTCCTCCCCATCCGGACCGCTTCCGCGCCGCTGCGAGCACTCGCCACTCCCCACCCGGGCGACTGCGTCGGCCGCTTGGCCGACCTCCCGGCCTCCCGCCTCTCCCCTCGCCGGTCTTTACTTCGCCCTGCCGCCCGGATCGTTTTTCTACAGAGACGTCCGGTCCGGTCCGCGTCTCCCCACTCCTCAAGACCTCCGGCGGTCGCCCGCCCGCCCGCCCACCTCCACGTCCAAGAGGGACCCCTCGCCGCCGGCTTTAAAGCCGTCGACGGGCTCGCCCCCCTCCCACCTCGCCGCACGGATCTCCCGCTACGGCTCGGCCCGCCCGTTTTGCTCCTCCGACCCCGCTTGCTCCCTGAACCTCGATCTTGTCTATCTCCCTTCCCCACGTCTCCCCCTCTGACCTGGAGCTCCGTGTCCGACGTGTCCCCCTTCGTGTCCCCCTTCGTGTCCGACGACAGACCGCCCCTCTCCCCGCCTTCGAAGGCTCATTCGTCTGCTCGTGACGGGCAGGGAGCGTGCCTGCTAATTCCGCCCGTTTGTACGCTCCCAAACGCTCGGCACAGTGATCCGCACACAGTAAGCGCCCAGTAAATACCGGTGACAGACGGATCGATTAAAATCTCATCTCTTCCAAACTCTCAGGCCGGGTCAGTTGGCGAAAACCCCCCCAAGGCCCAGTGACCGAATGGAAAGACCGAAGCCGGCGGGTCGGGGGGGGGAGACGGAGGCGGACGGGCCGTGATGAAGCAGCGTGGCTCAGTGGAAAGAGCCCCGGGCTTGGGAGTCGGAGGTCATGGGTTCGAATCCCGGCTCCGCCGCTTGCCAGCTGTGTGACTGTGGGCGAGTCACTTCTCTGTGCCTCAGTTTCCTCATCTGTCCAATGGGGATGAAGACTGTGAGCCTCACGAGGCACAATCTGATCACCCTGTATCTCCCCCAGCGCTTAGAACAGTGCTCTGCACGTAGTAAGCGCCTAACAAATACCAACGTTATTATTAGTATTATCCCCCCACTCCCTCTCCCTCCTGCGTCACCCCGACACCCGGATCTGTCCGCTTCGTTCACCTCAGCCCCACAGAACTTACATCCGTATTCGTAATCTATTTAAGTCTCTTCCCCTTTTGGACCGCAGGCCCCCCGCGGGCAGAGGACGTGCGTGCCGACTCCGTCGTCTAGTCCTCGGCCCAAGCCCTCGGTACCCTGGAGGCGTTCAGTCCGTGGTTCCGATCGATGGATCGACCGGGAGGCGCGGGAGTCTTCTCCGCGGAGTTCCTAGTTGAAACGTGAACTCGATACAAAGTTAATATTCATTTTTCTGCTTTGGATTATAGTAATCGGCGGAGCCGATTACATTACCGTGATGATTACAATTTCACTACCCGACTTAATGACTAACTAGGCGGCTAGTTCCCGTACGGTGCCTGGCAGAGCCACGGCATTTCGGATCTCACGTCTTAAAAATATTTGACGATACGAATTTAATGATAGTGATCTCAATTCATGAGTCGGGCATAATTTTAATCAAAGGAAGGCTTGAAAATGAAACTGCCTTTGGGTAAAATATCAGAGAGGGAGCCGAACACCTGGAGTTACTCTTCGTCTTTAATTTCCTTCCCCGAACTTTGTGGCTTTGGATTCTAGGCCTTTTTTTTTTCTTTTTTTTTTCCCCAGAAGGCTGATGTTCCAAAGAAAAGTTTCGCCAGCCCTACCGTCTCAGGGCGAGAGGAAAGGAGGGGATTTTGACCTTTTCTCTGAGGAACTCCAAAGTGTCTTCCGGCGGCAGGGAGTCGCCCGGTTTTTCCCTGTAGGGAAGCGAGTGGATCGAGGGGGCCGAGGTCACCCGGCCAGCTCGTGGGTGAGCGGGGATTAGAGTCTAAGGGTCCCGACGTCCACCCGGGGGTCTGCTGAGCTGCCCCTCTGGGCTGTCACCCCCGTTTGTCTGGCAAAACGAGAGCGGTGGGAGAGCTCCCCCAGCTCCCGTCCTGCGGAAAGTTCCCGTCCTCAAAAGCAGAGGCTCCCTTCGTCCAAGACCCTGGGGAGAGCGCATTCCATTTTGGAAAGCTGACCGAGGAAGGGGGTTCCACCTAGTTTATCCAATCCGCTGGTTTTAAAGCGTGCCCTTTCTCCCCACCGGTCTTCATCTTTCCGACTGCTCTTGAAATAATAATAATAATAATGATAGTATTTGTTGTGTACTTCCTGTGTGCCAGGAACCGTTCAAAGAGCTGGGTTGGAGACAAGGAAATCGGGTTGGACACAATCCCTGTAGCACATGGGGCTCACAGTGTCTTAATCCCCATTTGACAGATGAGGTAACTGAGGCACAGAAGAGTTAAGTGACTTGCCCAAGGCCCCACAGCAGACAAGTGGCGGAGTCGGGATTAGAACCCAGGTCCTTCTGACTCCCAGGCCCGGGCTCTATCCGCTAGGCCACGCTGCTTCTCACTAATGGTGGCGTTAAGCGCTTACTATGTGCCGGGCACTGTTCTCGGCACCGGGGAAGATAAACGCCAATCGGGTTGGACGCAGTCCCCGTCCCGCACGGGGTTCGCCTTCTTAATCCCCGTTTTCCGGATGAGGGCGCCGAGGCACGGAGAAGTTGAGCGGTTTGCCCGAGATGACACGGCGGACGGGTGGCGGGGCCGGGATTAGAACTCAGGTCCTTGTGACGCCCGGGCCCGGGCTCTGTCACTGCTCCTCCGTGAGGCCTTCCCCGATTAAACCCTCGCCTCCCTTACACCCTCCCCTCTGCGTCGACCGCGCGCTCGGCCGCAGGTCCATCGGGAACCTCGATACTCACACTAACCCGGCAGCTCTTCCGACCGTCTCCTCCTACGCAATTCTATTTCCCCCATCCTTACCCTGTTTTAAAGTCCGTCTCCCCCCCGTAGACCACAGGCTCCTCGTGGGCAGGGAAAACGTCTGCCGTTCTCCTTTCCCAAGTGCCTCCTACATAGTGGTGCGCGCTGTAAGCCTCCGATCAGCACCCCCGATGGATTGAATGATCTCCCTGCGACCTTTCTTCAGTTAGCTAATGGAAGTCGGTTTCTCCTGCCCGTGTCTCGAAACAACAGAGCGTTAAGATTCGGAGGATAGATTGGACGGATCGGATTCATCTCGGCCTTGGAAAAGAACGTCTCGGCCTCTCCCGGTGTTTCATGGAACAAACGACCACGTGTCCAAGGGCAGGCGTCGCTCCGTGCCGGGCAGGATGTCCATTCGGTTCTAGAAGGCTCAGACGGAACGTCCTACGGAAATCCGGAGAAAAACCACCGTCGCTCGGGGCGTAGAACCGAAATCGCTCTTCCCCCACCTCGGAAACGTGGAGACCTTGGCCCCGGCCCTGGCCTTTCAGTCGTTGACCTGCCGGGTGGATAAATTGTTCTAAGCCAGACGCTCGTTGTGGGAGGTTTTCACGGGATTTCTGCTCGGTCGCCGTTAGTCGACAACACCACCGTCCTTTTATTTCGGGTCGCTGTAGAGACAGAGGCCTAGGGGAGACCTTTTTTTCTCCTCTATCTCTAGGTGAAAGTACGGTATAAGTGCTAATCCTTAAATAAAGCCCGTTATCTGAAAATAAATATTTTCCTCCTGTCTGCCAAACAGTAAAAGCTACCTGGTGAAAGTTTCGAGCAGACTTGGGCAGTTTTAGAAATAAGGCCCCTGGCCTTTTTATTTTTAAGCTCTAAGCAATGACACACCCACCTGAGCCGCGGAACTTTTCCGTGTTCTTATATTTGAACGTTGTAGGAATAACCTGGGAGCGATAACCTATCAGAATCCCGTCGTTCCTGGAAGCTTCCGGCTGCCTCCTATCAATTAAAAACAAAAAAGCCATCATCTGGGGCTCACCCGTCAAAAGAGTACGTATGGAGCCCAGGCCCGAGAGTCAGAAGGACCCGGGTTCCGATCCCGGCTCCGCCGCTTGGCTGCTGCGTGACCTTGGGTAAGTCACTTCACTTCCCTGGGCCTCGGTTCCCTCCTCTGTAAAATGAGGATCGAGACTGGGAGCCCTATGTAGGACAGAGACTGCGCCCGACCTGATTATCTTGTATCTACGCCAGCGGTTAGAACATTACCTGGCGTTAACCTGGCCGCTTAGAGAAGCAGCGTGGCTCAGTGGCAAGAGCCCGGGCTTGGGAGTCGGAGGTCATGGGTTCGAATCCCGGCTCTGCCACTCGTCAGCCGTGTGACTGTGGGCGGGTCGCTTCACTTCTCCGGGCCTCAGTTCCCTCATCTGTGAAATGGGGATGAAGACCGGGAGCCCCACGTGGGACGACCCGATTCCCCTGTATCTACCCCAGAGCTTAGAACGGTGCTCTGCACATAGTAAGCGCTTAACAGATGCCAACATCATCATTATTATTATATAGTGAGCACATTCATTCATTCAATAGTATTTTTTTTGAGCGCTCACTGTGTGCAGAGCACTGTACTAAGCGCTTGGAAAGCACAGTTGGGCAACAGATGGAGACGATCCCAACCCGACAACGGGCTCACAGTCTAGAAGGGGGAAGACACACAAGAAAGCAAAGCCAAACAAGTAGACGGGCATCAATAACATCAATGATGATAATGTTGGCATTTAAGCGCTTACTACGTGCAGAGCACCGTTCTGAGCGCTGGGGTAGACAACAAGGGAATCGGGTCGTCCCGCGTGGGGCTCACCGCCTTTATCCCCGTTTTACAGATGAGGGAACTGAGGCACAGCGAAGCGAAGTGACTCGCCCGCGGTCAGACAGCTGACAGGTGGCGGAGCCGGGATTCGAACCCATGACCTCCGACTCCCGAGCCCGTGCTCTTGCCACTGAGCCACGCCGCTTCTCAATATAAATTCAATATAAATACATAGATTATATAAATATAATTCAATATAAATAAAGAGAACTATAGATAGATACGCACTAATAAACGAAATAGAAAAATACGTACGTAATAAACACTGTGATCATCATTATTACACGGTGCAGACGTTTACGACCCACCCTGCCCTTCCACCCGCATCTCCCGTCACGTCTGTCATCTCCTCCCCGGGCGAAGAGCGGAGGAGAGCAGGTGTACGAGTGGGGAGCAGGGTCTCCCTGGCAGCCTCCATTTCCCGTCCGTCGCCCGACGCGTGGAGACGACGAGCGCGGCCTCCGCCCGGGGCGGCCTTCCTGCCGGCGAGATGCCAGACGGATGACTCGGGGCTTCTTGTCCGGATGCGGAAAACATCCGTCATCCGAGGGAGCGTCGGGGGCGGGAATCCGTCGAGGGGACTTCAAAAATCGGGACTACGGACTTGGAAAAGGTAAACGGCCCTGAGCTCGGCGGGTGTCGGATGAGAGCCCTTGAGAAATCAAGTCCAAGATCTTCCGGCTTCACTTACCTGCAGAGCACTTCACGGCGTCACGCTCGCCATTCCCAGAACCCAGAGAGGTGCCCGGCCTTCCGGCCGCCGGCGATGGTCTCGAGGGACGTCCTCGTCGTGGAGGCATCCTACCTTCCGCGGTCGCCGGCGGAGAGCTGGAAGAGAGGTTTCCGGTCGGCTTTCGGGCCGAGCGCGCGTCGGGCGCTTAGGACCGTGGCTCTCCGCGCGATCGATTGAGTGATCCAATTGCTCGACCCGATGGAGGTCTTCCGTCTGGAATCTGGATCGATTCAATCTAGAGAATCGATCTAGAGAAGATTCAATCTAGGGAAGCGGCGTGGCTCCGCGGAAGGGGCACGGGCTTGGGAGTCGGAGGTCATGGGTTCGAATCCCTGCTCCGCTGTGTGACTGTGGGCGAGTCGCTTAACTTCTCTGCGCCTCAGTGACCTCATCTGTAAAATGGCGATGAAGACTGTGAGCCTCACGTGGGACAACCTGATTACCCTGTACCTTCCCCAGCGCTTAGAACAGTGCTCTGCACATAGTAAGCGCTTAACAAATACCGACGTTATTATTATTAAAGCCCGTTTGGGACTTTAGACTTTCTTTTTCAGTTTGGGTCAGGGGGCCTTTTTTTTTTTTTTCCTCTTTACTTTGTGGCATCTCAGATCTGAAATGCCCTGTGTCTCTCTTCTGGGGAGGATGTTTGGGGGCGATGTGAGAGGAGTAGGATCGTTTCATCAGGGTTTGGGTAACGTCACGGCCAAGAGGGCTTTGGGGAAGGGACGTTTATTAGAGAAAAAGAGATGTTTAGTAGCCTAGAGGCAGTAGAGGGCCAGGAGAAGCTCGTTCCCGTGTCTCAGTGGATCGTCCTTACCCCCCCCCCCCCCCCCCCCCCGCCATCTTGAATAAAACGATCGGCCCCGTCTTGAATAAAAATGACCTCGGGGGGATCTGGGAATGGGAGACGGGTTGGCGGGGGGGGGAAGTCTTGAATAATCACAGCGCTTGCTTTCGTTATGTGCGTCATCACAGCCCGCGTCGGAACAAAAGGCTCCGACTGTATTAGAGATCGAGGCCTCGTAAGGGTTTGGGACGAATTGCTCGAAGATCTATCAAAATGATGCTTTATTATACCTAACATGCTGGTAATGCTACATGATGATGAGCTTCTGGCCTTGGAGAATTGCGTTTACAGCTTTTTTATTTGCTTGCATTTCATTGTCAGTTTTGTAATAAATTGAGTGTGGCCGAACACATTTTCATTTTTCCTTTAGAAGCCATATATCTGACTGATGCACTCTCTGCTCATTGCACTTTGCGTATAATGGAATGCAAATGCAGCCTCCTGCGTTCCTTTGCCAGTGCAGGAGAAGCAGAGACATTTTATCCTTTCATAAATGTCAGCATTCGAAATGTTTCTCTGCGGCTCCGGACAGGAAGTGCCCTCAAGGCGAAGTAATAAAATAAATAGACGGCTCCGATGCCGCCTGGCCGGGATACCGCCGCCTTTGTTTAAAACTTTTATTTTTAGTCAGTTTTATCCAGTCCACGGGAATGACATCTCATTCATTCATTCATTCAGTAGTATTTATTGAGCGCTTACTATGTGCGGAGCACTGTACTAAGCGCTCGGGATGAACAAGTCGGCAACAGACAGAGACGGTCCCTGCCGTCTGACGGGCTCACGGTCTAATCGGGGGAGACGGACAGACGAGAACGATGGCGATAAACAGCGTCGAGGGGAAGAACATCTCGTAAAAACAATGGCATTTCCACCCGGCGGCGTTCCGGCCCCGAATCGGGATGCCGGTGACGCCAAAAGAGGAGAGAACCTCGCTTTTGTTTTTGTGTGTGTGTGTGGGGGTGGTTTGGTTTTTCCAGAAAGCCCAATCACATCATTTTGCAGAAGGATCTGTCGTCTGTCGAGCCACTGAACTGGGTGAATACAGGCTACGCATCCGGGGCCTTTCACTTGAGAAGGAGAAATGCCTTAGGCACCGAAAAGAGAATCATTCTCCTCCTCCGTGATAGAGTGTCATTCCCGGAGAGTTCAGACCCTTCCCGGGTCATACCCTCATTTGGAGATTTGCATCCCTCAGCGAACGAATAAACACCAACAAAGGGATCCTTCTTCCCGAGGGGAGAGAAACCATCCGTCAGATGCCCGCGCGCTGTCCGAAACTTAAGAACCGGCGTAAGGCAGACCGGCGTCGGCCGTTGAATTTTCCTTCCGTTAGCCCAGCCTTGTCATTTTCATTTTCCTCGCGGATCCTCTCCACTGAATAGACCCCTTTCTCGTTCTCATTCTTTACGATTTGTCGGAGAAAACCTTCCGAGAGGGTCTTTGGAAAAGGGACGTGAGGAAGGGGCCCTAAGCATTGGGCAAGATTAAAAAGAGGCGATGGTGTTCGTCAAGCACTTACCGTGTCCCAGGCACTGTACTGAACGCCGGGGTGGATACAAGCAAATTTTGTATCTATTGCCGTCGTTCCCGTCCGTCCGTCTCCCCCGATCAGACCGTAAGCCCGTCAGACGGCAGGGACCGTCTCTATCTGTTGCCGACTTGTTCATCCCGAGCGCTTGGTCCGGTGCTCTGCACATGGTAAGCGCTCAGTGAATACTCTTGAATGAAGCAGATCGAGTTGGACCCGGTCCCCGTCCCCTGTGGGGCTCACGGGCTCAGTCGCCACTTTACAGATGAGGTAACTGAGGCACGTAGAAGACAGGTGGCGGAGCGGGATTAAAACCCGTGGCCTTCGGGCTCGCGGGCCCGTGCTCCATCCTCTACGCCACGCCGCTTCTCTACCAAGCCTCTTAGTGGGGGACGGATCTCTGTGCGACCGCAAATGGCTTTGGGCTGGCTCCTCTTTGGGGTGCCTGTGGATTTTTTTCAGAACGCACCCTGTTCCCCTGCCCGCTGAAAACCGACCGCTCGGTAAAACGGTGCTCCGAATACCGAGCCTGCTCGGGAAGGGTCGTGTCCGGCGCTCTGCCAACAGAGACCGCTCGGCGTTTATCGCCAACGGGCCTCCGTAGCAAAGGAAGTAGGGGTGATAGAGAAGCCAATTCTCTTAACCGTCTTCATTTCCCAAAGAGATGTTTTTAGCAGCCTTGGAAGTAGGCCGCACGTTTCTAATCCCTCTGCGGAAATATGGCTGTATTTTTTTCCGATGGGCATTCTTTGAAGAAAAACGCATTCCGCGGAGAAGGCTTGCACGCCCCCCCCCCCTCCCCCCTCCCCCCCCCCCGGAAGGTATTGCTTCCGCTCGGGAATATTTGATTTCCTTCCAGTAGAGCCAGCTCAGAGGAGGGCTCTGGTTTCCCAGCTGAATGCGCTGTGAACCACCCAAGGGACTAGTCCCCCTCGCCACGTGCCCCTGGAATCCCGGCTCCACCACTTGTCTGCTGTGTGACCTTGGGCAAGTCACTTCCCTTCCTCTGTGCCTCAGTTCCCTCGTCTGTAAAACGGGGATTAAGAGCGTGAGCCCCATGCGGGACCGGGATTGTGTCGCCAACCTGATTAGCTTGTATCTAACGGTGCTTGGCATGTAGTAAGTGCTTTACAAGTACCATCGTTATTATTATTACTATTATTATCCTCATCCCCTACTGGACAGTATATTCCTTTTGCCTCCTCTCTCTGTCTCTCTCTCTTTTCCCCGTCTCTCCCGCTCCCCTTCTCTTTCCCCTCCCTTCCCTCTTTCTCCCCCTCTCTCCCCCCCTCATTTCCATTTCTCGTTTAGAGAAGCAGCGTGGCTCAGTGGAAAGAGCCCGGGCTTGGGAGTCAGAGGTCACGGGTCCAAATCCCGGCCCAGCCACTCGTCAGCTGGGTGACTTTGGGCAAGTCACTTAACCTCTCTGTGCCTCAGTGACCTCATCTGTGAAATGGGGATGAAGACTGTGAGCCCCAGGAGGGACAACCTGATCACCTTGTATCCTCCCCAGCGCTTAGAACAGGGCTTCGCACATAGTAAGCGCTTAACAAATGCCGTTGTTCTCATTATTTCCCGGATATCTGCCACAAGCTGCCCGAGGCCTTCTTGCACTTGCTACCCGGAAGTAGCGTGGCTCAGTGGAAAGGGCGCGGGCTTTGGAGTCAGAGGTCATAAGTTCGAATCCCGGCTCTGCCACTTGTCAGCTGTGTGACCGTGAGCGAGTCGCTTCACTTCTCTGTGCCTCAGTGACCTCATCTGGAAAATGGGGATGAAGACCGGGAGCCCCACGTGGGACGACCTGATTCCCCCGTGTCCGCCCCAGCGCTTAGAACGGTGCTCGGCACATAGTAAGCGCTTAACAAATGCCGACATTATTATTATTATTATTATTATTATTATTATTATTAAGTAATGGTAAATGCTGCCTACCAGCCTGAACTACCCCAGTGGACCGGGTAGCGTGCCGTACACCGTGCCGCGCACTGTGCCCCGCATCGGGACTTAGCACTTGCATCCGCACACGGTCCCCGTTGGGGCCGGCGCGGGCATCTTGGGGGTGTCGGCCACGCGTGACGTTCCCAAGCGACACCCCGATTCCTCGACTCGATCCTGAAGTCTTTCATTTCCCGCCCAGCTGCATTTGCACGTCCGAGGCGAAACCCCCCAGTGTGAGGAGTTTTCGGGAGCAGACAAATGGCTCGATAAGATCTACGGAAATATCTCCGCGTCTAAGTGGCATTTTAATAGGATGTACAATTCTAGGCTTATTATTGTTTACTTGCCTTTATAATTGAACTGATAAGAGTTTATCCAAAATAGTAAGCGCACAATCTGAAACAGCCATCCCCCAACCGACGGGATGCATTTTTTTCTTTTAATAAAGACCGGAGAGTAGAATTGTATCCTCTCATTTTCTTTTAGAATTGATGAAGCGTTACCTTATATATCTTAACGAATATTTCTGGAAATTCAGAAGTCAAATGTCCTTGAAGAATAAAATAAACACTTGAGATAGCTTATTTTAAAGCCTTAGGAGCTGGCTCTGTTTGGGAAATTAATCGGTGGCATTTATTGAGCGCCTGTTGTGTGCAGAGCACTAAACTGAGAGCTTGGGAGAACACGGTACAATAGAGTAAGTGAAGATGATGATGGGGGTATCTGTTAAGCGCTTACTACGCGCCAAGCGCTGTTCTTGGGGGAGAGACGAGGTTATCGGGTTGCCCCGCCTGCGGCTCACAGTCTTAATCCCCATTTTACGGACGAGGTGGCCGAGGCCCAGAGAAGTGAAGTGACTTGCCCCAAGTCACCCGGCTGACAGGTGGCGGAGCCGGGATTGGAATCCACGACCTCTGACTCCCAAGCCCGGGCTCTTTCCATTAAGCCACGATGCTTCTCTAAGTAGGTAGGGAGGGGCTTACAGTCTGGTGGGAGAATGGGAGAAATAGAAAACTGTAGACAGGAGCAGATTAAAAAAGAGGCGGGGAGATAGGTTTTACTTGACCTGTGGTCACCCTCGGGCAACCGTTTGAACTCTTCCGGGTCAGTCAGTCATACTTACGGAACGCTTACCGCGTGCAGAGCACTGTAGCATTCTCACTCTGGGCTTCGAGGCCGTCCGTCCCCTCGCCCCCTCCCGCCTCTCCTCCCTCGTCTCTTTCCGCCGGCCACCCCGCACGCTCCGCTCCTCCGCCGCCCGCCTCCTCGCCGCCCCCCGGTCTCGCCCGTCCCGCCGTCCACCCCCGGGCCGCGTCCTCCCGCGGTCCCGGGACGCCCTCCCCCCTCGCCTCCGCCAAACTCGCTCTCTTCCCCTCTCCGAAACCCTACTTACAGCTCACCTCCTCCGAGAGGCCTTCCCGCACTGAGCTCCCCTTCTCCCTCTGCTCCCTCTACCCCCCCCCCACCTCTCCGCGGCTAAACCCTCTTCTCCCCCCCTCCGTCCGCCCCTCCCCCTCCCCCGTCCCCTCCCCTCGGCGCCGTACCCGTCCGCTCGACCGCCTAGGTCTCCGTCACCCTATTTATTTTGTCAACGAGATGGACGTCGCCTCGATTCTATTTATCTGCTGTCGTCGTCGCGAGACGTTCTTCCCCTCGATTCCACCCGCCGCCATCGTCCTCGTCCGTCCGTCTCCCCCGATGAGACCGTGAGCCCGTCGGAGGGCGGGGACCGTCTCTAGCTGTTGCCGACCTGTCCGTTCCAAGCGCTCGGTCCGGTGCTCTGCACGTAGTAGGCGCTCGATAAATACTATTGAATGAATGAATGAATTGTAGTAAGCACTTGGGAGAGGACAACAGAATTAGCAGGCGTGTTCCCTGCCCATAACGAGGTAGAAGTCTAGAGATGAACTTACAGTCCAGATTATCTGTCGGACAGTGACTTCCCACTCCAAAGCCTTATCGAAGGCCCATCTCCTCCAAGGGGTCTTCCCCGAATGAGCCCCGCTTTCCTCTTCTCCCACTCCCTTCTGCGTCGCCGTGACTTGCTTTCTTTATTCATCCCCCCTCCCAGCCCCGTCGGACTTATGTCCCTATCTGTCGTGTATTTATTTGTATTCACGTTCCTCTCCCCGTCTAGACTGTAAACTCGTCGCGGGCAGGGAAGGTGTCGGTTTATGGTTATATTTCACTCTCCCAATATATGGTTATATTGTGCTCTACACGCAGGGAGCGTTGGATAGATACACGTGACTGACCGACTAGATACAGGAGAAGTGCGGGAAGGAGGATGGAGAGCATTTGAAAAGATCAGGAGGTCGAGGGTCGGTTTCTGGCGGTGTTGAATTTGCCCGTTTCTAGCTTAGCGGTCGTTCGGTGGGTCGTGGAGGATGCCTCTGAAGAAGGGGGTCAGGAAGAGACATTTGAGTGAGCGGGATTTGGATGGAGAGAGGGCGGCTTGCTCAGGACCGGAGGACGGAATGCCAGTCCGCATGAAAAGGCGGAACTCCGGCATCCGGGTTCAAAAATCGGCCTCCCGACCCCGGGGACCGGCCCCGGGTGTAAATTCGCCGAGCCCGTCGGATGTGTGCGATGACAGCCGACGGGGCCGTTACCGGTTGCGTTTTTAGGACGGCTTCGATGTCGTTACTGAGATTAAAGCGTGGAGTGCGCCGGAGCGTGCGTTTAATCTTTCCGTTTCCCGGGAGATGAAAAGCGACGTTCCCGAATTACAGCCCCCTCCGCCGCGATTTTGGTAAACCCGCCCCCGTTAACGTAGACTTTCTGTGTGATTCTGATCTCTTCGCAGGCGGTTATTCGGTGCCTGTTTCTGAGATTATCGCCGTAGAAGAAACAGAAATTGACGAGAAGAGACATAACAGCGGAAAATGGCAAAAAATGGCAAAGCCTCACGCTTTCACAGGTAATTCTTCTCCGATCTTCCCTCGGAACGTTATATTAGCTACGTACTGCCTTGTAAAACCCATCCAGGTGCTATTAAAAGGGAACTCGGAGGCAGGAGCGGGCCACCTTTTTTCGAAGAATTCAGCACGCTCGGATCCACCTTTTGGGAAAAGTTCCCAATGTGAGAATTGGGAATTCTCTCGTCAGGAAGCCGGCCACCTCTGAATCAACTCCGCCGTCTACCTGACGGGAGAGACCTCTCTCCCGGCGGGCAGCTCGACGTCCAGCTGAAGCCGAAGGCCCGAGAGACCCCGTCTCTCGGCCTAAACCCCGCGGCCTAGTGTGGAGAGCCTGGGTCCGGAGGTCAGAGGATTTGGGTTCTAATCCCGGCTCCGCCACACGTCTGCCGTGTGACCTTGGGCAGATCACTTCTCCGAGCCTCAGTCACCTCATTTGTAAAATGGGGACCGAAACTGTGAGCCCCAGGTGGGACGGGGACCGTGTCGGTCCCGATTACCTCGTATCGACCCCAGTGCGTAGAACAGTGCTTAGCACACAGCAGGCACTTAACAGTCACCATGATTATTATGCGGGAAGCATCCAACGAGCCCGAGGACAGTGAGAACCCGACTTGAAGAAAGACACAGAGAGATGACCGGGCTTTCTGTCCACTTGCCGTGGCTAGGGTGTCATGGCATAGTGAATAGAGCCCGGGCCTGGCAGTCAGAAGGTCACGGGTTCTAATCCTGGCTCCGCCACTTGTCTGCTGTGTGACCTTGGGCGAGCCACTTCACTTCTCTGGGCCTCAGTGACCTCATCTGTGAAATGGGGATTGAGACTGTGAGCCCCACATGGGACAACCTGACTACCCTATATCTCCCCCAGTGCTTGGAACAGTGCCTGGCACATAGTAAGCGCTTAACTGAGACCATAATTATCCAGCGCTTTGAACAGTGTCCAGCGCTTAGAACAGTGCTTGGCACGTAGTAAGCGCTTAACAAATACTATCATAACGTGAGACCTCACGGAGGGTGATTATGGTGGCCGAAGGTTGACAAGGTCAAACGCGGAACCTGCCTTGGAGACCGAGAAGATGAAACGCCTGCACGGTGTAGGTCCGGCCACGGACGTCTCAGACGGGAAAAACACGCTCCCGGGCCCCGTTGGAGATTTCCGCTTGTTAGTCCGGCGACCGAATGGAACGTGATGACTAAATCCACAATGATCGCGGGTCGAGCTCTGGGGAATAGAGGTCAGTTTAGACGGGAGCTTAGACTCCAGCCCCAGACTGGAGTTGAATAATAACGGTGATAATAATAACGACGGCATTTGTTCAGTGCTTCCTACGGGTCAAACACTGTTCTGAGCGCCGGGGGAGATACAAGCTGCTCCGGTTGGACACGGTCCCTGTCCCTCACGGAGCTCACGGTCTTAATCCCCATTTTACAGATGAGGGAACTGAGGCCCGGAGAAGTGAAATTACTTGCCCAAGGTCACACAGCAGACAAGAGGCAGAGCCGGGATTAGAACCCACGCCCTTCTGACTCCCAGGCCCATACTCTGTCCGCAAGGCCATGCCGCTTGAAATTGGGAGCGTGAGGCTGCGAAGGGAGGAAAACCTCAGGGGACAGACAGACCTCCTGGTTTCCTGGGGTGAGGGTCTCGGTAGGGAACCCCCTCCCGCCCCGGGTTCACAGCGAGAGCGAACTGGATTCCGGGTGGATTTAATAGCGATGATGGTATTTGTCAAGCACTTACTTTGTGCCAGGCGCTGTTCTGAGTGCTGGGATATAGATAAGAGATGATCAGGTCGGACGCAGTTCCTCTTCCGCACGGGGCTCACCATCTTAACCCTCATTTTGCAGACGAGGGAACCGAGGCCCGGCCGAGGGAAGTGACTTGCCCAGGGTCACACAGCAAACACAGGGCGGAGCCGGGATTAAAGCCCAGCTCCTTCTGACTCCCAGGTCCGCCGTCTGCCCACTAAGCCCCGCTGGTTCACGTAGCCGCTTGCGTTGGGCAGATTTCCTCCACCGGTAGCCGTGGAGAGGATGAGTCCATTCCCTGCCAAACGGCATTTCCCCCTCCTTCGCCAAAAGGTCCCCAGTTGTTTCTTTCCTACAGCGGTCCGCGACCCCCAACCCCGAAACTCTCCGGGCGGTGTAGCCCAGTGGGCCGGGAACGGTTACTAACGGCAACGTGTGTCCGCTTGTGTAGTGTACTACGTGAAGAGAGCCCGGCACCACCACTGGCGGTGTGGACGAGTGACGTTCTGGTGCAGCGAGGAGCAGCTGTGTAACCGGTGGCTGCAGGCCCTCCGAGAATCGCTCGAGAAGCTGAGTAAGTTCTGCTCCTCTGGGCTCGTTTCCGGAAAAACCGGGTCATGGGGTCTGATGGCTTTGTTACACTTCTTTTTTTAAAAAAAAAAAAATAGTATTTTTTATGTATCCGCTAAACGCTCTGTCCGCCCATCTCGTGGGTCTTGTACTGTCCCGGGAGTCTAGTGCAGTCTTTGTCTTACGGTATCTGTTGAACGTTTACTACGTTCCAGGCGCTGAGGTAGATCCAGGCTGATGGGGTTGGACCCGGTCCGCGTCCCACGGGGGGGCTCGCGGTCTTAATCCCCATTTTCCAGATGAGGGAACTGAGGCCCGGAGGAGTGAAACGACTTGCCCGAGGTCCCACAGCAGACAGGTGGCGGAGCCGGGATGAGAACCCAGGTCCTTCTGGCTCCCGGGCCCCGCTCTTCTCCGCTAGGCCCCGCTGCTTCTCCTTGTGTGACTCGGCCAGGCGTTTTCTCCACGAGGCTGAACCCGGGACTGAACGCGTCCTTCCTTTCCCGGAGGCGGCCCGGGCCCGCCGGCTGTCCTCTTGTGGCCAGTCCCTCTGACCCCCGTTAGGACGGCGTCGGCGGCCTGACGGTCCCTTCGCTCCGTCTGATCCGAAAATCCTTTCATTCATTCATTGTCATATTTACTGAGCGCTAACTGTGTGCAGAGCACCGTACTAAACGCTTGGGAGCGGGCAATAAAACAACAGATGGACACAGTCCCTGCCCCAGATGATCTCACAGTCTAGGGGGAGACAGGCCTTCGTATACTAAATGAATAAAATAAATGACAGATAGAGACACAAGTTCTGTGGGGCTGGGAGGGAGGATAGTAATGTTGGTGTCCGTTAAGCGTTTACTATGTGCAGAGCACCGTTCTAAGCGCTGGGGTAGATACAGGGTCATCGGGTCGTCCCACGGGAGGCTCACGGTTAATCCCCATTTTACAGACGAGGTAACTGAGGCCCAGAGAAGCGAAGCGACTCGCCCGCAGTCACACAGCTGACGAGTGGCAGAACCGGGAATCGAACCCATGACCTCTGACTCCGCAGCCCGGGCTCTTTCCACCGAGCCGTGGAGCGGGAGAGGAGAGGAGGGCTTAATCGGGGAAGGCTTCCTGGAGAAGACGTGCCTTCGATACGGCTTGGAAGTGGGGGAGGGCAATTGTCCGATAAGGGGAGGGAGGGCGTTCCAGGCCGGAGGTAGGATGTGGACGAGAGGTCGGCGGCGGGACAGACGAGACGGAGGCCCGGCGAGAAGGTTGGCGTTAGAGGAAGAAAGCGGTTGGAGCGGGAGAGTAGTGTGGTGAGGTAGGAGGGGGCAAGGGGATGGAGGGCTTTAAAGCCGAAGGTGAGGAGTTTTCGTTCGATGCGGAGGTCCTCTACAGGGTTTCGTCGAGACAGAGATTTAAGGGCGACCAATCAATCAGTCGCGTATATTGAGCGCTTACAGGGTGCCGAGCACTGTATTAAGTGCTTCAAGGCTGGAGAGCGGGAGGTAGCCAGTCTCTAAACTTGTGAGCTCGTTACGGGCTAGGAACGTGTCCACCAAATCAGGCGTATTGTCCTCTCCCAAACGCTCAGCCCAGTGCTCTGCGTAGAGTAGGTGCTCAATCAGTACCATCGATCGATCGATTCCAGGTGGTTATTTTCCAAGGAAGTCAGTCAGTCATATTTACTGAGCGCTTCCCGTGTACTAAGCACTTGGGTGAGTACGGTATAACAACGTAACAGATACATTCCCCGCCCACGATGGGTTTACAGTCCAGAGGGAGAGACGGACATTAATAAACAATTAAATTACGGATCTGGACGTAAGTGCCGGAGAGGATGAAGATGAAGCTTCCCTTTGGATTCTCCTTCCTGGCCCCTTTTTAATCGGGCCGCTCTCCTTGTCCGCCCCCACCGGAACCCCCCCCCCAAAATCAAACGGTCGGCGAACGTGGATCTCTGATGTTGGACAGTATTCTAGCATTCTTAGGTTTAAGTTGGTCTAAAAGGGAGAGTGAAATTTCCTCCTGGGTCTACCAGTCAATGTGACCTTCTCTTCACCGGTAGAAAATATATCACCGGCAGCAGTTGAAAACCAATTAGCAAAAACTCATCAGCAAAATGTTTCCAAAGGCAGTCGAAGATCTACCGATGATGGCAGGGAGCGGTTGTTTTTCAGCGGCCCGAAGCAGTTGCCATTTAGATTCCTCGGCTCCGCCGCTGGCTCGGAACGCCTCGGAAAGGAAGGTTATCGATGGCTTGTCGGGTTAAAGATGTTCAAAGAGAGCTTGGATTCCCCAGATGACGACATCGGAACGGATTTCGGGGGTCAGACTGATTCACGAGCCGAGACAGAAGCTTGTAGCCGGAGTTGGGGAAAGAAAAGACACGATTCTGGGGCACGTAGTAAGCGCTTAACAAATGCCATTTTTAATAAAAAAAAAGATCTGGGCGAGAACCTCGCTCTACTCTCAGCTCGGAGCGGGCCTTTATTGTGTTGTTGTATCGCCCTCTCCCAAACGCTCAGTACGGCGCTCTGCACTCGGGAAGCGCTCGGTCGATACCACTGATTCACCGGCTGGCCGATTGTAGAACCGGGCTCGGTTTCGAGGTGCGCGCCCAAGGCGAAACATGAGGAACTTGAAATGGGCCTGGAGGAGAGCTAGAGGATCAAACTAGAGGCTTTCTGGACAATGATAATAGGAATCATTGTGGTATTTGTTAAGCACTTACTTTGTGCCAGACACTGTGCTAAGTGATGGGGTGGATACAAGTAAATCGGGTTGGTTACGGTCCCTGTCCCACCTGGGGTTTGCAGTCTTAATCCCCATTTTACAGATGAGGTAACCGAGGGCCAGGGAAGTGAAGTGACTTGTCCGAGGACACCCAGCAGACAGGTTCATTCATTCATTCAATAGTATTTACTGAGCGCTTACTATGTGCAGAGCACCGTGCTAAGCGCTTGGGATGAACAAGTCGGCAACAGATAGAGACGGTCCCTGCCGTTTGACGGGCTTACGGTCTAATCGGGGGAGGTGGCGGAGGCAGGATTAGAACCCAGATCCTTTTGACGCCCGGGCCCACGCTCTAACCATTAGGCAATGCTGCTTCTGAAAGCAGACTATTCCAGAAAGATGGTTAAGAAGGACCATTCCGGTTCCTTGTAAAGGCCCTTTCCAGATCTTCATTTCACTCTTCATTCTTCCCGCTAGCCGGTGGTGTCACTGTTTGTTTTATCTTTAATGTTTCTTTCCCAGGTCCTTTTCTCTTACTTCAAAAGCGCAATTTTAGGGTTGGGAGCGCTTTGGCCCTGGGCTGGGATTTCCCGCAGTAGCTAGACAAGCTGCGTAGAGGATGATGCCTGAAAATATTCATTCATTCATTCATTCATTCATTCGATAGTATTTATTGAGCGCTTACTATGTGCAGAGCACCGTACTAAGCGCTCGGGATGAACAGGTCGGCAACAGATAGAGACGGTCCCTGCCGTTTGACGGGCTTACGGTCTAATCGGGGGAGATGGACGGACAACAGGCAACATAGGCAACAGACAACTTTCTGCCATTCTGTGTTTACAGAAGCAAGAGCTCTGCATTGTTTGGGGAAAAAATGGGTAGGCCTCCCCTGAAAAAGCCACATCCAGTTGAGCTATTTTGCTTAAAAAAAAAATTCTAGGGGGTTTGTGTTTTAACACCTTTTCAACCGCTTCCATCCTGTAGCAACTCGGCCGAAACACCTACTTGTGTACATCAACCCCTTTGGAGGAAAGCAACAGGCGAAGCGAATCTATGAGCAGAAAGTGGCTCCACTCTTCAGCCTGGCGTCCGTCTCCGCCGACGTCATCGGTGAGTCACACCGCGGTCGTCGCTCCGGGCGCTCGCCGGAGGAAATCCACAGTCCTCCCTAAGGACGCTCAATAGCCGGGCCCAGAATTCAGTCCGGGAAAGCAGAATGGACAGGAATCACCTCAGCGGGGGAACCTCGTCACTTCATTCAATACTTCGATAGTCCTATAATAGTACCATTAAGAATTGTAATGCTTCAGGTCCTCCCTGACTGAGGAAACCCGCCCGTACGGTTCCGCGGAAAGCGGAAGGAGGCAGAATTGGCCGTCAGGGTGGCTGGTTAAGTTGGCAGCCGGGAGTGGTGAGGCATCTCTTCTCCCGGAAGATCTTTAAGAAAGAACCGAGGTGCTCACGTCTGTCCGAAGGCAGGGGGCTGGCTGGAATGACCGCTGCCTCGAGGCCCCCCCCCCAACACCCTCTATCTTCACGAGTCTCCAATTCTAATCCTTGCATTTTTCAAGAAAACTGGGACCCCGAGTCACATGAGAGAGAAGAGGGTTTGATTGTATTTCGAGTCTTAGAAGCGTGCACGAGATAAAAGAAATTTTTCAGAGTGAGAAAAACTAAGCCCGAGGTAGAAAACGCGTTAAACTCTAAGCCTCACTCTAAAGAAGATAAACACTCACTTTTGAAAAGAATGTATTTTGTACCCTACGGTTACGGCAAAGAAAAGGAGAGGACCCACCCCTCTTCCCTTCCAACCCACAATTGGAGCCTGTACTGGGAACCTAAAGAATAAGCCTGTCCCCGTCCCCGCCCGACGGACACCTCCCCACCCGCTCTCCCGCTGACAGCCCCCTCTCTCTTCCTTTACCTCCAGCTTCTTCCTAACAGGCTAATGTGCTTTATAGATGCTACGGATGAGGTTTTCAAACGACCCCCGCAGTCGTGGCCTACATATTTACGTACACTTTCTCAGGAGAACAAGGAGACTGAGGGTTGTGTGGCCCTGTGTGTGTAAGGGTTGTGGATGCAATCATGTCTTAGTGCTAAGCTTGCTGAAGAGTACCTCACTCTCTTAGGCATTATAAACGTTCACGATCAGATCTGTGGCTTCCCAGCTGAGTTTTTTTTTCCTTTAGTCTGTGCCCCAATATCAAGTAAAATAACGTTTTACGGGCTTTCATTTCATAGAAAGACCGAACCGATAATTGAAATAGTAAGATAGTAAGCGATGTCTTTGTTCTCTGCAGTCACTGAGCACGCTAATCATGCCAAGGACAGTTTACTGGAGATTAATATTGAGAAATACGATGGGTAAGTGATTTCATTCCCGCTAACGAACAAACACTTTGTCCCCCTTGCCTGCGCCGAATCCTATCCGAGGAGTATTTGAACCAAACCAGAGGGGTTTGGGAAATCTCCCTGACTTTGGCTTGAAGACTAAGGTTTCCACAGCTCTCGCTGTGGTGGATGGCCTTCATTTCTTGGACCCCCCCCCCCGCCAAAGACCTCTGGTCAATTCCCCTCACAGTTTATGCCACAGCAGGATGGTGCCCGATGGGGAGGTTGATATTGCAGTGGGGCTGTAAAGGGTTCGGGTTTCATTATCAATCAATCAGTGGTATTTAGCAAATGCTTATTGGGTGCAAAGCACTGTCCTGGCATGGGCCAGAACCCGACATGGGAGTCAGTAGACACGTTCCCTGCTCGTGAACAGCTTCTGAATAGCTGAAATGCCACTAAAAACCAGTGGTTGCGTGACAGACCGTATCGTATTGAAGTATCTAAAATTAATGAGTCCAATCACCTAAGATTGCTCGAAAAATATTGAGGTAAAATAAGGGATGATGACCCCCCAATCTTCCGTATCTCCCATAAATTTATGGTGACAAGCTTTTAGTCGAGCTTTCTTTCCAGGTCTGAAGTCTTCAAGAGTTTCACCTGCTAATCAATTCGACTTGCCTCTTTTTGATTTAAACGGTCGGTCAGAGGTGCCGGTGCTGCGTATATAGACCGTGCGATTCTTTGAGCGAAACCTTCTTTATAAAGCCTCCTCCTCATCCAGTTGCCACTGGGGAAAGGACAATGTCCCGTCCGCTGAGATTTCAGACCCGAATCTGCTAGGGTAACATTTTGGAATACTCTGAGATGTCAGCGAGGCTAGGCAGCGCGTCAGGAATGAAGCGCGTAGGGCAGAAGAAATGCTTGTTGGGAGGATGGTACCACCGAAATTTTTGACGTTGTTGTGGGACAGTTGGGACGAATGAGATTTTTTAAACCGAGGTAGGCCCGGTTTGTAATCTCTAGCCCTCATCGCCTGTTGGTCAAGCACCGATCAGGGCCGAATTTGGTCCCGAGAGCACCCATTTCCAATGGGCAAGTGTAACGAAAGGTTCTGCCTGGCCAGGAGTGGCGGGCACAGGGTGACGCCAGCCATCTCCCTCCGCTCCTGCCCGCCATTGCCCGCAGGCCAGGGGCACGGACAGGCCCGGGGAGGCCTCTGTGATGGGGCAGAGCGGAAGGGGATGCTGTCCGTGCTCCACCTCAGCTCCCGGTGGCAAGACCCTGGGCCCAGAGGAAGTTCTGCTTCTCCCCCAGAGTCACAACCCCCAACTGAATCCCAACCCGACCCAGGCCAAACGACCGCCCCCCCCCCCCCCCCCAGCCCCGTCCACCTAAGCCGCTCTCGGGTCCCCTGGAGCTCGGGAAGGCGGGGAGGGGGTTTAGGGTTGGAGTGGCTGCCGGATCCCCACTTGAAACCGAATGACGACCGAGCGGACGGCCTTGGGGTGACGCGTTCTCCGTGCCCTCTCTGACAGGATCGTGTGCGTCGGTGGGGATGGGATGTTCAGTGAAGTGATGCATGGCCTCATCGGAAGAACCCAGAAGGATTCTGGGATCGATCAGAATAATCCCCGAGCGTCGCTAGTCCGGTGTAATCTAAGGATCGGCATCATCCCGGCAGGTAAGAGGACAAAAGGCGGGCTTTTCTCGATCACGGTTTCTAGCCCGGGACCCACGGCGGGAATTCCACGGTGAAATTATGTGAGCGGAGACGCTCACGAGCGTAGTCTTAGCGTCTCAAGCGATATCGCCGTTGGTTTCCCCTGAGGTCTCCTCTTCCGCTGTGGAGAGAGAAGTACTTTATGTCAGGTGGTTTTCAGTACCGTTCAGGTAACAAGTGAATGTCGTCTGTGGGCAGGGATTGGTTTAGATGTGGGATTGGGAGATTTACCGCTTCCTACTCTGTCGGGAGTTGACCACCGGCAAAGCCCTCCTAAAATCCCATCTCCTCCAAGAGGCCTTCCCTAATTCCCAGTAATAATTACGGTACTTGTTGAGCGCTTACTGTGTGCCAAGCACTGTTGTAAGCGCTGGGGTACGTACAGATTAACCAGGTTGGACACGTTCCCTGTCCCACACGGGGTTCACATGCTTAATCCCCATTTTACAGATGAGGTAACTGAGGCCTAGAGAAGTGAAGCGACTCGCCCCAGGTCACGCAGCAGACACGTGGCGGAGCCGGGATTAGAAGCCGGGTCCTTCCGACTCCCAGGCCCGGGTTTTAGCCACTACGCCGGGCCCCCCCCCCCCCCTCCTTCTCCATCACCCTTCCCTTTGGATCTGGCCTTTAAGGCCTTGATTTTCACCCTAAGGACTTATTTTAACGTCCGTCTCCGCACTGAGAAGCAGCGTGGCGCAGTGGAAAGAGCATGGGCTTTGGAGTCAGGGCTCATGAGTTCGAATCCCAGCTCTGCCACTTGTCAGCTGTGTGACTGTGGGCAAGTCACTTAACTTCTCCGTGCCTCAGTTCCCTCATCTGTAAAATGGGGATTAAGACTGTGAGCCCCACGTGGGACGACCTGATTCCCCTGTGTCTACCCCAGCGCTTAGAACAGTGCTCTGCACATAGTAAGCGCTTAACAAATACCAACATCATCATCATCATCACTTTAGACCGTAAGCTCGTTGTGGGCAGGGAACGTGTCTACCAACTGTGTTGTACCGGACCCTCCCTCCGCTCTGCACTCAGAGAGTGCTCAGTAAATACCATCGATCGGTTGATTGACTGGCTCTCCGAGTCCGTTCCCTACTGCTCCCTGCCCTCTCCGAGTCGGCCCTTCTGTACGGTGACTGTCTCGGGCCACCTTCCAGCCTGGCCTAGCGGGCTAGAGCCAGGCCTCGGGGATCGGAAGGACCTGGGTTCTAATCCCGGCTCCACCCCGGGTCTGCTGCGTGATCTCGGGCAAGGCACTTCACTTCTCTCTGCCCCTGCTACCTCACCTGTAAAATGGGGTTGAAGACCGTGAGCCCAGTGTGGGACAGGGACCGTGTGCGACGCGGTTACCTCGTATCTACCCCAGCGCTTAGTACAGTGCCTGGCACATCGTAAGCTCTTAACGGATACCACCATTATCAGCGTGGCTCAGTGGAAGGTGCCCGGGCTTGGGAGTCAGAGGTCATAGGGTCGAATCCCGGCTCTGCCGCTTGTCAGCTGTGTGACTGTGGGCCAGTCACTTCACTTCTCTGGGCCTCAGTTACCTCATCTGTAAAATGGGGATTAACTGTGAGTCTCACGTGGGACGACCCGATTCCCCTGTGTCTACCCCAGCGCTTAGAACAGTGCTCTGCACGTAGTAAGCGCTTAACAAATACAGAGAAGCAGTGTGGCTCAGTGGAAAGAGCAGGGGCTTTGGAGTCAGAAGTCGTGGGTTCGAATCCCCGTTCTGCCACTTGTCAGCTGTGTGACTATGGGCGAGTCACTTAACTTCTCTGTGCCTCAGTTACCTCATCTGTAAAAATGGGGATAAAGACTGTGAGCCCCACGCGGGACGACCTGATTACCCTGTATCTACCCCAGCGCTTAGAACGGTGCTGTGCACATAGTAAGCGCTTAACAAATACCAACATTATTATTATCATTATTATCATCATCCCTGCACCCCCATCGGCCCGCGGGCGGCTGCCGTTCCTTCCGCAGTTCACGTCCTCCTCGTACGGTGTGGATCTCTGTGGGGAAGGACGGTCGGCTCTCCTCCGCCGCCCCCGCTCTCTTTCAGAGGAGGGGCACCGGTGCCTCCAGACCTCTCCGGGGCGAAGAGCCGGTCCGACCAGGTTGCGTGCTCAGGTGGTGACACCCGGGGCAGCTCTCCGGTGGCACGACGCGGTGGCGAGAGTCAAGGGAGAAGCGGCGTGGCTCGGTGGAAAGAGCCCGGGCTTGGGCGTCTAATCCCTCTAATTAATTTTCTAATCCCTCCTCTGCCGCTTGTCAGCTGTGTGACTCTGGGCAAGCCACTTAACTCCTCTGTGCATCCGTTCCCTCATCTGTAAAATGGGGGTGAAGCCAGTGAGCCCCACGTTGGATGCCCTGATTACTCTGTATCTACCCCAGTGCTTAGAACAGTGCTTGGCACATAGTAAGCGCTTAGCAAATGCCATCATCACCATCATCATCAAGGACGACCACCCCAAGGGGGAGGAGGTGGTGCTTACGAGGAGGCCGTTCAAATGCTCCACCCGGCTGCACCCCTGGCTTTTGACGTACTTTCTGGAGATGCGGTTTGTCACGTGGCTCCCCGAGCGTATTTCCGTACCGCCGCCCCGGGCCCCGCTGTCTTCCTACTTGGACCGTCCCCGCCGGATGACGGGAGTCGGCCTCCTGCCATGGGCGGGACGAGTGGAGGCCCGCGGTCCCTCTCCCCCCGGATCTCCCCCCAGCCGCCTCAGGGGAACGAGCTGGCGAAACAAACCCTCGCCGTGAAGAGAAGTTGGAGGTCAAACGGAGCCCTTTCAAAGGAAGTCGTTTGAGTCCCGGGGCTCGTTCGACAGTTGAACCGTTGGGACTCGCGCAGCCGGGCGTCTTCTCGAGAGCCCGGTGAGAACGACACTTGGCAGAGGCCCTGGAGAGACCCGGGGGCAGCGGGAAGAGAACCGTCTAGACTCCCCAGTGACCGGAAGTGGTCCCGTGGAAAGACGATGATGAAAGATATCAAAAGCTCACGTTCTCACCAAGGATGCTTTGCATCTGACGTCTCCCACACGGCCCCGCCATACGAAACTCTCCCTTACCTCAGGAGAAAGAAAAATGTGTGTGTGAGAGAGGCATAAACTCAGTGATCCATCATTTTCCTACCGCGTCTTCGTCTGTATCCTTTCGCCTGTCCTCTTGGGACATTCCTCCCCGGGCAACACTTGCGGCACCTACGTTTCCTCCCCGTCCCCCTCCACACACACACACACACACACACACACACACACACCGTATTGTTTTTGCCGGTCACTCTTATCTCTCCCACATCTTCGCAAGGAGAGATTCCATCCCCCTCGACCCGACCTTTTCCCTCCTCCACCTCTGCAAAGGTCAGCAAGTCCCCGGGTAGCTCAGTGAAAAGCGGGGAAGGAGAGGGGGAAATGAGGAGCGGAGGCATTGCTGTTTACAGGTCCAAAGGGTTATATCTGTTGTCCGCCTGAAGGAAGAGCGTGAAGTTAGCAGAAACGAAGGCGACGTCTGCAGAACCGTGAGGGCCTCCGAGCAGGGAGGGAGCTGTTTGCAGAACAGAGAGAGCGCCCGACGGCTTGGAGAGGGAGCGTACCTTAGCCCACGCTGGGGTGGTCAGACGGAAGGTAAAACTCTCCTAAATTTCTTAGAAAATAGATAAAAATATATATCTGTTCTGCCCTTTTAGCCATCGGGTTCTCATAAGTGGAGTCGTTTCAGAGTGGGAAAGTTAAAGCTCTCTCCAAGTCTGGACTTCTAAAATTCCACATGGTGCTCAGGGAATGAAAAAAGGCCAAAAGCGTATTTCACGAACACGGGCGCGGTGTTAATCTCTCCTCATCAGGATACGCTTTTTTGGAGGGAAGGGATTGTGCCATTTACAAGAATCATACCGCCTTGGATTTGTAGATTGTTTTTATTCCTCCACAGTTGTCGGACCTTACACCCTCTATGTCTCTGTGGGGGGAAGGACACGCCTCCCTCCCTCACCTGTTAGTATCCCCATTATAAAGATGGGGAACCTGAGGTGAAGTGGCTTTCCCAAGGTCACCTAGCAGGCCAAGGGCAAAACTGAGTCTAGCTCCCAAGACTCCTACACTGCCTTCCCCCATTCCCTTCTGCGTCGCCCTGACTTGCTCCCTTTATTCATCCCCCCCTCCCAGGCCCACACCACTAATGTCCATAGCTGTCATTTATTCATTTCTATTCATTCTGTCTCCCTCTCTAGACTGTAGGCTCACTGTGAGCAGGAAATGTGTCTGCTACGTTGTTAAAGAGCACGGGGCTGGGAGTCAGAAGGTCACGGGTTCTAATCCCGGCTCTGCCGCTTGTCCGCCGTGTGATCTTGGGCAAATCACTTCGCTTCTCGGTTCTTTGTTCCCTCATCTGTAATGGTGATAGTAATAATAGTACTTCTCAAGTGCTTACTCTGTGCCATGCCCTGTTCTAAGTACTGGGGTCGATACAAGTTAGTCAGGTTGGACACAGTCCCTGTCCCGCACGGGACTCACGGTCCCCATTTTACAGATGAGGGAACCGAAGCCCAGAGAAGCGAAGTGACTTGCCCAAGGTCACCCAGCGGACAAGCAGCAGTGCCGGGATCGGAACCCACGTCCTCTGACTCCCAGGCCCGGGCTCTTTCCAGTAGGCCACGCTGCATCTCACGCTCAGACTCGTTCTGATGATAATCAGATATCAGTAAATCTATCAGAAGCCGCGGGGGGGTGGGAGGGATGATGAAAAGCTCGATTTCCTAAAGTCACCGCCTGTTTGCTTCGTAAATGATCAGCTTCTCCTCCACCTCCTGTGACCCGAGCAACTGTTTTAACAGATTAATTTGTTTGTCGATTCCGAAGTTCCCCCTCCTGGGCCAACAGGTCCAAGGGGTTCATTTCCATTCCCGAGGACCTTCGCCAGATGGTTTCTTCTCCAAAATTTACTTGTTGAAATTTAAGCCTGATATTGGAACTGCATTATTAATAAGAATAATAATAATGGTATTTGTTAAGTACTTACCGTGTGCCACGTACTGTACTAAGCACTGGGGTAGAGAGAAGACAATCAGGTCCCACATGGGGCTTACGGTCCAAGTAGGAGGGAGAACAGGTATTGAATCCCCATTTTGCAGATGAGGGAACTGAGGCCCAGAGACGTGACTTGCCCAAGGTCACACGGCAGACGGGTGGCGGAGCCGGGATCAGAACGCACGTCCTCTGACTCCCAGGCCCGGGATCTTACCCCTAGCCCCACCGTGATGAGCTCGAGGGTGGCGATCTTTTCCGGCGGAGGGACAGTGCCCGTCCTTCCCGAGCCCGCTGCCCTCTTTCACCTGGGAGGGAAGGTCTGCTTTTCACGAGTTCCGTCTGGATCCCGTTCCTGTAACAAGAGCTGGGCTGGGGGGTGGAGGGGGAAGGATATCAGAGCCGGGGGGCCGTTCCCGATCACCCGAGGCGCCGTCTCTCACCCGTCTCTCTTTTTCAACCCACACATTCAGTCTGACACTGAATCCTGTCTGTTCTACCTCCACAACGTCGCCAAGATCCGCCCTCGCCTCTCCATCCGAACTGTTACCGCGCCGATCCAAGCACTTACCCTATCCCACCTTGACTACTGCATCTGCCTCCTCACTGCCCTCCCCGCCTCCTGCCTCTCCAGTCCATACTTCATTCTGCCACACAGATCATTTTTCTAATATCTCCCCACTCCTCAAGAACCTCAAGCGGTTGCCCATCCACCTCCGCATCAGAGAGAAACTCCTCGCCGTCGGCTTTAAAGTCCTCAGTCAGCTCGTCCCCTCCTACCGCGCCTCACTCTTCGCCTAGTAGAGCCCAGCCAGCACACGGCGCTCCTCTGGCTCCAGCTTCCTCACTGTGCCTCCGTCTCATCTCTCTCGCCTCTCCCACCTTCTCCCCCCAACCTGGACCCTCCCTCCCCTTCCACACCTTCAAAGCCATATGAAGGTCACATCACCTCCAAGAGGCCTTCCCTGATTCAGCCCCCTTTTCCCCGGTTCCCTCTCTTTCATTCATTCATTCATTGCCGTATTTACTGAGCGCTTACTGTGTGCGGAGCACTATATTAAACGCTTGGGAGAGCACAACAATGAACAGACACGTTCCCTGCCCACGGCGAGCTGACGGTCTAAAGACTGGTAGTCACCTATGCACGGGGCATTTGATATTTGCCCCGCCCTCAGCTCCACAGCACTTACACCCATGTCGTTAAATTATGTATTCAAGATTATTTATATCAAGGCCTGCCTCCCCCTCTAGACTGTCAGCTCGTTGTGGGGAGGGAATGTGTCTCTTGTATCATCCTCTCCCCAGCACTTAGGACAGTGCTGTGCACACAGTAAGCGCTCAATAAATACCATTGTCGGTAAAAAAAAAAAAAGTGGGAATTTCACTTCCCCTCTGCCTCGGCGAGGCCCTGCGGGAACCCAGCCTTTCTTTTGAATGCGAGCATTTTTAAGTGGAACTCAAGCCGCGGGGATCGCGATCTCGTAAAATGGATCTGCCTTCTCACCGAAAGAGAGGTGAGGCTAGGCAGCTCGACGGGGCCCGTGGTTTTTTTTATATGTCGAGAGGGTGGCGATGGCATGAAAGGAGGCTTGTCTGCGTGAGACGCTCCCCGAGCCAGAACCAAGCGGCAAACACGTCGCGGAAACGCCGGCGCCTGAATCCTTCGGGCGGTCGAGGCCGGCGGCTCCGACGCCTTCCCCTTTTATGCCTCGGGTCTGAGATCTGTGTGCCCAGAGCCGGCGAGCGACCGAGTCACCCTGGGCCAGGGGAATGGGTGAGAAGCAGCGTGGCCTGGTGGAGAGAGCCGAGGCCTGGGAATCGGGAGGACCTGGGTTCTAATCCCGGCTCCGCCACTTGCCCGGCCCCGGCACTTCGCTGGGTTCACTTTAGCCTCGCCCGGTGTATGCGTGTGCGTGTGCGAATTTAGCCCAGAGTCAGCCGAAACTCTAGCGCTTGAGTTTGAGGTGCTTCAGCTGGTATTCAGGGAGGTTTCTAGCCCAAGTTCTGCGGCGCTGGAGGACCGATCGGAAAGCAGCTGGACATTCGTTTCTCTGCCCAGCGCAGGGCCGTTCTTCAGATCTTGCTCATCCCTCTCCCCGGCTTCAGACCCTCGGCTTAGTCCGTGGTCCGAGTTGGGAAGGGGTCCCGAAAAATAGCCGAGTCAGAGACGGTCTCCCGCCGTCCGGTCTGACGGCTGCGGGGTGTGATCCGGGGCTGTCACGGACCCGGCCCGGGGCTCCCTTGCGAGAAGAGGCCGCCGGAGGGTCATTTCGCCTCTGCTCCTTCACCTCACCTGAACGGCAAAAGAATCCCAAAAGTGTGTTCCGGCCTACTTGGCGAGGGTGGGGTGGTCGGGGAGGGCGCCCCTCGGCCCGCACCCCCTTGCCCTTCCTCTCTGTCGACACCAACAACAGCCACTCGTTGTCCCCGGCCTCTCTCGGGCCCGGTGACCGCTCACGTCTCCGTCTGCTTGGCTGGCAGCATCCGGTCGCTCCTCCCGGCGGCCTTCCCTTCGCTTCCCGGGGAGAAGGATAAGCCACCGGGGACGGTCGTTCACCCCCAGTTCCAGCGCCGGGGTATTTTTAGCCGAGTGCCGGCCAGGCCCGTTTCCTTCAGAGCCCTTCGAGCTTCAGGAGCTTCGTGTCCGCCACCCGGTCCGATCGAGCGTGCTCCGTGGGAAGCCACGGTCCAGTGCCCCCGCCTGCCGCCCGTCCCCTGTCGCGATCCATCCGTTCCGCCGGCGCCTCCTGTCCAGGTCCATCACGTCCACCCGGCCGCTCGGCGGACCCCGCCCGGAGGCGAGCCAGCCCCCGGCGCGGCTCTCGGGCGGCCAGGGTCTGTGCCAACCCGACGGGGCCGGTACGGGAGGCCGGATAGATGATCCTGTGAATACGTGGGTTGGGAGAAAGCGTCCTAGCCGGACTCGCCCGCGGCTTATGCTGACCCCAGGACTGGGTCTTTTATGGTATTTGTTAAATACTCTGTGCCAGGCACCGTACTAAGCGCTGGGGTAGATTATCAGGTTGGACACCATCCCTGATCTCACGTGGGCCTCACAGTCTTCATCCCCGTTTTAATCTCCAGAACCAGTGTGGCTTGGTAGATAGAGCACCGGCCCAGGAGTCAGAAGGGGCTGGGTTCTAATCCCAGTTCCACCCCTTGTCTGCTGTGTGACCTTGGGCAAGTCACTTCACTTCTCTGGGCTTCAGTTCCCTCATCCGTAAAATGGGGATTAAGACCGTGAGCTCCGTGTGGGACGGGGACTGGGTCCAACCCGAATAACTTGTATCTACCCCAGTACTTAGACCGGTGCTTAGCACAGAGACAACACCCGAAAAGTACTGTTGTTATTACAGATGAGGGAACTAAGGCACCGAGAAGCGACTTGCCCGAGGCCGTACAGCAGACAAGTGGTAGAGCTGGGATTAGAACCCAGGTCCTTTTGATTCCCGGGCCCTTACTCTCTCCATCAGGCCACACCGCCTTGCTTCCCTGAGACCTGCGGGAGGTGCCGGGGAGATGCTGGACGGCACCCCACCCTCCGGGTCCCTGCGGCCCCGGCCCCCGGGCCCGCCCCATGCTGGACCGGCAGGCCCGGTCACCCTCCGTGGGAAGGAATCGGGTCCCCCCGGGACACGCCGGAGAAACCGGAAGAACTGCACCGCCTGCCCCGGGGCAGACCGTCCTCGGGGAACGGCCGCGGGTCGGAACCCGGCTCCCTTTCTCCCCCGGCCCCCCGGTTCGCGTCAGTGCCCCGAAGCCTGGCCATTTAGCCTTGAAAGATTCGACTCCAGAAGGATCCGGAGGGAGCTTAGAGCACAGTTTGATTTCTCCCGACGCTCGGGCGAGCTGTTAGGTAATGATAAACACTTCTTTCTTCATTCTTCGAGCTCGTTCCCGAGCTTCTAATTATTAAAAGAATCGTATCTTTATAGACGTGATGCATAATCTGCCCAGATCGCTACTTCCCCGGGGCTTCTGATTAAATTGGGGGCAATTTAGATACCCGATTGCCTTTCAAAGGATGGGGGGAAACAGAAGTTAAAAGAAGGGTCAGGCAGCCGCGGTAAAGCGAAAGGAAGATGTTTAAATAAATAAAAGTACTCAATCACGGGTATCGCTAAAGTGAACCGACACCCGCTATTCCAGAATTCGTTCCCTCCCGAGTTTCCATAGTGCCCTGTCACGTGTAGATGAAATATGGGCCCGGGAGTCAGAAGGATCTGGGTTCTAGTCCCGGCTCTGCCGCTTGCCTGCTGTGTGACCTTGGGCCAGTCACTTCACTTCTCTGGACCTCAGTTCCCTCATCTAGGAATTGGGGCTTAAGACTTTGAGCCCCATGTGGGACAGGGACTGGGTCCAACCGGAGAAACTTGTAACTACCCCTGTGCTTAGAACAGTCCCTGGTACATAGTGAGTGCTTAACAAATGCTGCGGTTATCATCATTATCATTATTATTATTGTTGTTGTTGTCCTTACCCATTTTGAAAGGAGGCCGCCGAGAGAGGAGAGATCCCCCTCACGTTTGCTAGTGACCGTCACGGATTTTCCTGCGGTCTGGTTCGGACGTCCGCCTGGTTTCCCCGGGGCCCGGAGGCAGAACTCCTTCCCTTCCGCTCAAGTGTGTGTTTCTGTTGGTTTTGTATTTGAGGCCTCTTTGAACCGAGTCCGTCGCCAAAGCCCCCAGAGCCGAGGGCTAAGATTGAAAGGCAGAGAGCTTAAAGGGTAGAGCGAAGCAGCAGACGCCCCACGTCGAGCTAAGGCCAGCGTCTTCCGCCGGGACGTGAAGATGGAAAAACGGGGGCGCCGGCGGCCCCGGGGGGCGGGAGTCTCCGAGAGGCCGCCTTTTGGGAGCCGTCGATGAGAGGGCTTCCCCGGGCCTCGGCGACGACGGGTGGGCGGGTGGGAAAGAACGGGGCGGGGGGGCAGGGGTGCCCTCGGGGTTTTGAGGTTGTAGAAGACTGGACGTTTAAAGGGATAGAGAATTCCCAGGGATCACAGAGCACTGTACTAAGTACTTATCACAGAGTAGGCACTTAACGAATACCATAAAATAAAGACCAAAATATGACGGAGTTGGTAGACACATTCCCCGCCGACCTCGAGCTTACGGTCTAAAGGACAAGCCGCGGTCCGATCGCAGGAGCTGACGGGATTTCCACTGGGGACCCCTATTGCATCCGCAGCGGCTCCTGAAGATCATCAGTGCCTTGCGGGCAGGGAACGTGTCTACCAGCTCTGTTGTACTGTGCTCTCCTAAGCGCTCAGCGTGAAATAAACGCTCAGGAAATGCCACCGACCGACGTATTGGTCCTCGCCTGGGAGGCAGAGCTGAGATCCCACTGGGCCGGGGGGGAGGTTCTGCTCCTCCCTCCGAAAGACGGCGCAGCCAGGTAAGGAGGCAGCCAAAACCAGACGAGACGGAGGAAGAATAGCATTTCCGTTTCAGGGTCATCAATCGATCGTATTCATTGAGCGTCCCCTGGGTGCCGTGCACGATACCGAGCGCTTGGGACAGTACGGTGTGAGTCCATAGGCGTGTTCCCTGCCCACAACGAGCTGACGGTCTAGAGGGGGAGACAGACGTTAATGTGAATAAGTGAATGACAGGATAGGGATGAAAGTGCTGTGGGGTGAGGGAGGGGTGAATCGTGGATGCAAAGGTGATCCAGAAGGGAGCAGAAGAAGAAAAAAGGAGGGCTTAGTCGGGGAAGTCCTCTCGGGTGGGGGGAGAGATGTCTGTTGGAAATAAAGTGGGAGGGCGTCCCAGGCCCGAGGCGGGGAAGAAGCCTTTCCCTCTGGTCTGACTGAGCTCAATCCATCAGTGGTGTTTATTGAGCGCTTACCATGTGCAAAGCACCGTACCGAGCGCTTGGCAGAGCCCAACCCGGTTGAGTTGGTAGACGTGCTCCCTGCCCCCAAGGAGAGATGGCTTGAGCCCCTTCATCTCGGAGCCGCGGTGGCTCGGCATTCTAGGCCGAGCTTCCAAATGGTTCCCGACGGGTTGTGTGACACGCTGTGAGATTTGCGAATTAGCCTGAAGGCTTTGCACGTCCTCGTCCCTTAATATACGTACATACGTATAGACATATATATTAGATGTCGGCTTACCGAGCTCTGGAGAGTTTCTCTTCGATACCGTCTTTCCGAAATTAAAAACAGCCGCAGATCCGGGCAGGGATGGGCACATTATTGGCCTTCGGGCTCCCTCTTTTGCCAGCCCGGATCCTAGAACGGTTTTCTTTTTTGGGTCGCAATAAGCCTAAAGCAGAGAGGAGCCACGATACAAGGCAGGCCCGTCCGTAACGTTCCCGTGGTTGCGGATATTCCGCATCAAAATGAATCAGGGTATCTCCGTTCTGCGATGTGAGAATTAATTATCTGAGTCGGGTCACTTTTCTGCTACCACTATAAAGGGAACAGATATTTTTAATCCGGTCTCGGTCTTCGGGGTCATCGTGAAACGGGTCATCTGGGTTGGTGTCCGACGCGCATCGGGAATGGACACGGCGTGCCGGGAAAAGCCCGGGGCAAAGGCTTCGGTCGTCCCCCGGGGCCCCTCAGAGGTGTCTCTTCATTTTCTTTCGCCCTTCTGCCGGAGAAATATCTTCCCCGTAGAAACGAACACAGACCCTTGGCTAAAATCATTCAGTAGAGCCTACCGAGAAGCAGTGCAGCCTAGCGGATAGAGGCCGGGCCTGGGAGTCAGAAGGACCTGGGTTCTAATTCCGGCTCCGCCGTTTGTCCGCCGTGTGACCTTGGGCAGATCACTTCATTGGGCCTCAGTTACCTCAGCTGGAAAATGAGGATTAAGACTGAGCGGTGAGTGGGATAGGGCTTGTGTCTAACCCGATTAGCTTGTATCTACCCCAGCGCTTAGTACAGTGCCTGGGATGTAGCACTTAACAAATACCAGGATTGTCGTTATTATTAGTATTATCATTATTCTTATATATAAAGTGTCCCCATAAAGGCATTCTCCCATCTGCGGTAATGCATTTTAAGAGAAGCAGCGTGGCTCAGTGGAAAGAGCATGGGCCGGGGAGTCGGAGGTCATGGGTTCAACTCCCAGCTCTGCCGCTTGTCAGCTGTGTGACTTTGGGCAAGTCGCTTCACTTCTCTGGGCCTCAGTTATCTCATCTGTAAAACGGGCGCCAAGACCGTGAGCCCCACGTGGGACGACCTGATCACCTTGTTCCTCCCCAGCGCTTAGAACAGTGCTTTGCACATAGTAAGCGCTTAACAAATGTCATTATTATCATTTTCTTTCACATTTGGCCTGGCGGTGCAAGATTTAGGTGTCTGGACCTCCCCCACCCTGCCCCCGGCCACCACCGCAGAGCCCATTAATTATATTCATTCATTCAATAGTATTTACTGAGCGCTTACTATGTGCAGAGCACTGTACTGAGCGCTTGGAACATACAAATGGGCAACAGGTAGAGTCAGTCCCTGCCCACTGACGGGCTTACAGTCTCATCGATATAAATAAAGTGTTCCCATAAATGCATTCTCCCATCTGTGGTAATGCATTTTAAGAGACGCAGTGTGGCTCAGTGGAAAGAGCATGGGCTGGGGAGTCAGAGGTCATGAGTTCAAATCCCGGCTCTGCCGCTTGTCAGCTGTGTGACTGTGAACAAGTCACTTCACTTTTCTGGGCCTCAGTGACCTCATCTGTAAAATGGGGATTAAGACTGTGAGCCTCACGTGGGACGACCTGATGACCCCGTATCTCCCCCAGCGCTCAGAACGGTGCTCTGCGTATAGTAAGCGCTTAACAAATACCGACATCATCATTATTATTATTACGACCACCAATGGGGGTCGATGAGAAGACACCCCAACAAACATTCCCGAATTCAGAGGCAACCATTAGTTCCCGGGAACGGTCCTGCCCCTTCTCCGGCCGGCGGGAAGAGGGGATACCTCATCCATTTTAGCGGTTACCTTATCTCCAGCCGTTACGGCGGCCTGTTTTTGTGCGGTGGAGGGAGAGGTAATTTCCCAAGTGGGATTATGGATCGCTCACGGGGCTTTCAGTCTGCAGCGCGCAGTTTTATTTGTCTTTCTTCTTGCACGTTTAATAGGGGAAGCACGGAAGAAAGGGGAGTGGGTCCCCAGCTCTTCTTGCAGAATTAGAGGGACAGAAGCAGCGTGGCCCAGTGGCTAGAGCCCGGACCAGGGGGCTAAAAGGACCTGGGTTCTAATCCCAGCCCCATCCCTTGTCTGCTGTGGGACTTTGGGCAAGTCGCTTCTCGTAGCAGCGAGGCACAGAGGATAGAGCACGGGCCCGGGAGTGAGGAAGTCACGGGTTCCATCGTGGGCTCCGCTTCTTGTCTGCCGTGTGACCTCGGGCAAGTCATTTAATTTCTCTGGGCTTCAGTGACTTCATCTGTAAAATGGAGATCGAGACTGTGAGCTCTACATGGGACAGGGACCGTGTCCAACCCGATTTGCTCGCATCCACCCCAGCCTTACCAGTGCCCGGCCCGTAGTAAGCGCTTAACGATAATTATCATAACATCATAATAATATCACTCATGATATTATATCATAGTAATGATTATTCTCTGGGCCTCGGTTCCCTCACCTGTGAAACGGGGATGAAGACTGTGAGCCCCGAGTGGGACAGGGACTGTATCCCACCTGACAGCCTTACATCTCTCCCGGGCACTTAGAACAGTGCCTGGCACAGAGTAAGCCCTTAACGGAACCCATAAAAAAAATATATATATATATATATTGTCATTTCTTGATGAAGAATTTGTTTTTCTCCCTCTGACAGGTTCGACAGACTGTGTTTGCTACGCAACGGTCGGTACCAACGATCCAGTCACGTCGGCATTGCATATTATCGTCGGTAGGTGTCATTCAGTCATTCGATTCTCAGTTCATTGAGTCGTATCTATTGAGCCTCCTCCGCCCCGCGGCGATCCATCCTTTCGTCGTGGTTGGAAAGAGTCATTCGTTCATTCCCTCATTCGATGGTATTTATCGAGCGCTTACTGGGTGCAGAGCGCTGTACTAAGCGCCTGGGAGAGTACGATACAATAAACAGACACATTCCCTGCCCGCAACGAGCTTACGGTCTAGACTGGGGAGACAGACATCCATACAGGTGAATGCAACTACAGACCGCGGAAGCCGATAAACATTTCCGGGAACCTCTTAGAGCAAGTTTGTTAAGCGCTTACTGTGTGCCGAGCGCTGTTCTAAGCGCTGGGGTAGATAAAGGGTAATCAGGTTGTCCCACGTGAGCCTCCCAGTCTTAATCCCCATTTTACAGATGAGGTAATGGAGGCACAGAGAAGTTCAGTGACTCGCCCAAAGTGACACAGCTGACAGGTGGCAGAGCCGGGATTAGAACCCATTACCTCTGACTCCTAAGCCCGGGCTCTTTCCACTGAGCCACGCTATTTTTTTATTAGCTCCTGCCGCCGGGCAGGCAGTCGGTCTGTCGGTCGGTCGTATTTATTGAGCACTTACCGTGTGCAGAGCACTGTACTAAGCGCTTGGGAAAGTACAGTGCAGCAGGTAACAGAGACATTCCCTGCCCACAACGAGCTTTCAATCTAGGGGGACGTGAGCTCCCAGGGTCGTTAAAAGTGCAGCATGGGAGGAAACGGTCAGGTGCGCGGTGGTGGTCTCGGTTTCCCCATTGGCTTCGTTGGATCTACCCAGCGGACTGTTTCCCGTAACAGTCTTGGGATCTACAGCAAGCCCAGAGTTCTCGTGAGAACCCTACCAGTTCTTCACGCCAGTTGGCCTCCTGAGAAACAGACCCCAGATAGGAGGCCCGGGCCTGGAAGTCGGAAGGTCCTGGGTTCTAATCCCGGGTCCGCAGCACCTCTGCTGCGTGACCTTGGGCCGGTCACTTCACTTCTCTGGGCCTCAGTTCCCCCACCTGCAAACTGGGGGTGAAGGCTGTGAGGCCACGTGGGCCGGGGACCGTGTCCAACCCGAATAGCTCGTATCCGCCCCAGCACTTAGAACGGCGCCTGGTTCACAGTGAGCACTTAAACACCACTGTTACATTATCGTCGTCGTTATTAATATATGACGAATGATAACGCTTCCCATTTCGGACCGCGGAAGGCCTGCGTTCCCGCCCCGCCCGCGGAACGTAGTGAGTCCCGAGGCCTGCCGGAGCTTGAAATCTGTCTGCTCTCCACAGGCGACTCCCTGCCCCTGGACGTCTCTTCGGTCCATCACGACGACACGTTTCTGAAGTACTCGGTCTCCCTGCTGGGCTACGGGTTTTATGGGGACATTCTGAGAGACAGCGAGAAGAAGCGGTGGATGGGTCTGATCAGATATGACTTTTCGGGTAACGGGGCCAACGCCGACTCTCCCCTAGGGAAGGGAGGGGAGGGGAGACAGACGGCAGCGGAGGCCGCGGATCTGGGCCGGGTCCGAGGGTCGGCGCCGTCCCGGGCCCGGAGGCCCGTCTCGCCGCCGAGGGGGCCGTCCCGATTCTGACCGGGTCGCCGGGGAAGCAGAGCTTCCCGGAGACTCGCGCCGGGTTGCCGCGCTCCTCTTTGAGGGTGCCGCTTCTCCGAACCCGCCCGTCTTCGGTTAACGCTGCGTCCCGCTCACGCTTCTCGGCTGGGGCTCGGCTCCGGTTTGGAAGGGGTCGGCGATGACGCCTGTCCTCTGGTTCGGAGCAGCGCGGCCTGGCGGAGAGAGAGCCCGGGCCTGGGTTCTGATCCCGGCTCCGCCGCCCGTCTGCTGCGGGATCTTGGGCAGGTCTGCTTGTCTGCTTGTTTTGTTGTCTGTCTCCCCCTTCTAGACTGGGAGCCCGTTGTCGGGTAGGAATTGTCTCTAGAGAAGCAGCTTGGCTCCGTGGAAAGGGCCCGGGCTGGGGAGTGAGAGGTCATGGGTTCTAATCCCGGCCCCGCCACTTGTCAGCTGGGTGACTTTGGGCAGGTCACTTCACATCTCTGGGCCTCAGTTCCCTCATCTGGAAAATGGGGATGAAGACTGTGAGCCCCGTGTGGGACAACCTGGTTACCTTGTATTCCACCCCAGCGCTTAGAACGGTGCTGGGCACATAGTAAGCACTTAAATACCATTATTATTATTAACAGATGCCATCACTGTTATTATTATCTGTTGCCGAATTGTACTCCAAGCGCTTAGTACAGTGCTCTGCACACAGTAAGCGCTCAATAATACGATCGAATGAATAAAAGTCACTTCACTTCTCTGGGCCTCAGTGACCTCATCTGTAAAATGGGGATTAAGACTGTGAACCCCGTGCGGGACGGGAACTGCGTCCACCCTAATCAGGATAATAATGTTGGTATTTGTTAAGCGCTCACTACGTGCAGAGCGCTGTTCTAAGCGCTGGGGTGGACATAGGGGAATCAGGTCATCCCACATCCCACTGTGGGGCTCACAGTCTTAATCCCCATTTTGCAGATGAGGTCACTGAGGCACAGAGAAGTTAAGTGACTCGTCCACAGTCACACAGCTGCCGAGTGGCAGAGCCGGGATTCGAACTCATGACCTCTGACTCCAAAGCCCGTGCTCTTTCCACTGAGCCACGCCGCTTCTCTAGCCCAGTGCTCGGTACACTGCTTGGGACATAGGAAGCCCTTAATAAAACACCATTAAAACAAAGCAGTCACAGAGGCTTTGGGAATAGCCAGCCCCCATCCAAGGGGAAGCTCCCCGTGGGCAGAAAGGTGCCTTCCCCCGTGCTTAGTTCAGTCCACTGAACTTTGTAGGTGCTCAGTCAATACTAACACCACCTATCTGCTGCGTGACCTTGGCCAAGTCACTTCATTTCTCCATGCCCGTTTCCTCGTCTGTAAAACGGGGATGAAGCCTGGGAGTCCTATGGGGGACGAGGGACCGTATCCAACCCCATTATCTTCCATCCCCCCCAGCGCTTACTGCGTTACCCGGCACGTAGTGAGCGCTTAACGAATGCGACCATTATCATCGTCATTCAGATTTCCGAAGGCATTATCCTCTCCCGGAATAACGTCGGTGTTGTCTTTCAGGTCTCAAGACCTTCCTGTCTCATCATTACTACGAGGGCACGGTGTCCTTCCTGCCGGCTCAGCACGCGGTGGGATCTCCCCGAGATAAAAAAGGATGTCACACAGGGTACGTCCCTGACCTCCGGGGTTTCGGGGGGGCCGGGAGATGGAAGGCGCCTTCGTTCACCCCCACCCTCGGCCTCGCCGATCTTACGGCCAACTCTGTCATTTACTCCTGATAATGTCCGCCTCCGGACCGTTTGCTCTCTGAGGGCAGGGACCGTGTCCCCCGACTCTCGTTATTAGTCTCTCCCGAGCGCTCGGTCATTCGTTCAATAGTATTTATTGAGCGCTAACTCTGTGCAGAGCACTGTACTAAGCGCTTGGAATGGACACTTCGGCAACAGATGGAGACCATCCCTGCCCACTGATGGGCTCACAGTCTAATTGCAGTCCAATCCTCTGTACACGGTGAGTGTACACGGTGAGTGCTCACTAAAAACCACTGATTGATTACTGATTACTGATCGATCGGGAAGCAGCGTGGCTCAGTGGAAAGAGCCTGGGCTTCGGAGTCAGAGGTCATGGGTTCGACTGCCGGCTCTGCCCCTCGGCAGCTGCGTGACCGTGGGCGAGTCGCTTCGCTTCTCTGTGCCTCGGTTCCCTCATCTGTAAAATGGGGATTAACCGTGAGCCCCACGTGGGACGACCCGACGACCCCGTATCTCCCCCGGCGCTTAGAACGGTGCTCGGCACATAGTAAGCGCTTAACAAATACCAGCATCGTCATTATTATTATCACAACAATCCAGCCCTCGCCGGCTAAATTAAGGGCTAACCGGCAGCCTGTTAATGTTGTCGGCGGTGACGTTTAAGGACGACCTGTCGAGTGGGAGCTGGACCGATTTTAGGTTGAATCCGGATATCGCCCACCCCAGACATTCCCCCAACCCAGCCACACGCGGCCAGAGATTCACAGTCAAAACCGCGTCTCGAGACGTCCCTGGTTCGGCATGCAACCCTCGTGATTCTGATCAAAGGTGGGAGAGAACAGCTGTGGAGGAGACATGTTAAGGAGATGGATGAAAAGACCTTTTGTAGATGGCGCCCTTTTAGGGGGGGAGTAAACAAACGCTCGGTGGAAGGGTCAGACTTCCGAACTTTATCGAAACCTTAAAAATGGGGCTTTTTAAGAATAAAACTTATGCATCCCATCATGCTGTTTATTTGGGAGTGGAACAGATACGGACCTGCTCCAGGGGAAAAAAAATCAACAAGATTTTTTGTCTTTCAGATGTTTCGTTTGCCGGCAAAGTAAGCAGCAACTGGAAGAGCAGCAGAAAAAAGCGTTGTACGGCTTGGAGAATACAGGTACCGTACAGAGTTTTGGGGGGTGGGGAGGGCCCCAGAAAACTCTAGCCTACTGACTCAGACACGGTCCGGCCAAGCTTTCAGAGAAAAATCCCCACCCGCAGTGAAACGGCCCCACCGCTTGTCTGCTGTGTGATCTTGGGCAAGTCACTTGTAGCTTCTGTGCCTCAGTTACTTCCGTAAAATGGGGATTAAAACGGTGAACCCCATGTGGGACACGGACTGGGTCCGACCTGATTAGACTGTATCCGCCCCAGCGCTTACAACCGGGCCTGGTAACCTAGTGAGCGCTTAATGAATAGCATTAAAAAAAAAAGGAAACGACCAGCTGGGCTCACTGGTTTGGTTTTGTGGTGCCTTCACCTTATCCCCAGCTAGAGGTCTGGTCAGACGCCTCTGTGGGACGGACCCGTGAGGTTTGATTCTGTGGTGTGTTCACCTTACCCTCATCCAGTCGGAGGTCTGGGCAGACCCCTCGGGAGGGCCAACCCGTACGGTTTGGTTCTGTGGCGTGTCCCCGAACCCTCATCCAGTCGGAGGTTCCGGTCGGACCCCTCAGGAGGACGGAACTGTGTGGTTTGATTCCGTGGTGCGTTCCCCTCGCCCTCTTCCGCACACTGCGCTCCTCTACCGCTGACCTTCTCACCGGGCCTCCGTCTCGCCTGTCCCGCCGCCGACCCCTGGCCCACATCCTGCCTCTGGCCTGGAACGCCCGCTCTCCTCAAATCCCACAGACAATTACCTTCCCTCCCTTCAAAGCCTTATTGAATAATAATAATAATTATGGTATTTGTTAAGCGCTATGTGCCAAGCACTGTTCTAAGCGGTGGAAACAAGCAAATCGGGTTGGACACGGTCCCCGTCCCGCGTGGGGCTCACCGTCTCAATCCCATTTTCCAGATGAGGTAAGTGAGGCCCAGAGAAGTGAAGCGACTGTCCAAGGTCGCAGAACGGATGAGCGGAGGAGCTGGGATTAGAACCCGTGACCTTCTGACTCCCAGGCCCGGGCTCTGGCCACTACGTCATGCTGCTTCCCCCGCCCCAGGGCGAGCGCAGTTCGTCTGACCGGGGCAAGTACAGAGCTCGAGCTGAAGGGTCGGGGCCAGAGGAGGGGTGTGTTTAGTCCCACGTGTAGTTCGCCGGTGCTTTTCCTTCCTCGGGCCTCGACGTCCTCGACGGATCGGGAGCCGGGGCAGCCCCGGAGGCCGAAACGGTCGGGTTTTCGCCTTGCAGAGGAAGCCGAAGAGTGGAAGGTGGTCCGGGGGAAGTTTCTGGCCATCAACGCGGCCAACATGAGCTGCGCTTGCCCCCGGAGCCGGAAGGGCCTCTCCCCGGCCGCTCACCTGGCCGACGGCTCCGCGGATCTCATCCTGGTCCGGAAGTGCTCCCGCTTCAACTTCCTGCGTTACCTTCTGCGGCACACCAACCGGGACGACCAGGTAAGGGGCCGGAGGGCCGGGAGGTAGGGAAGGAGGTGGGGCTTTCCGGGAGACGGGGCCCAAGCCAGCCGTCGACGGTATTTATCGAGCGCTCACTGCGAAGCGCTGAGCAGCGGCAGAGCGGAGACTAGCTGGGACCCGGCTTTCTATCACCAGACCGTGCCGCGTCCATAAATGCTAACCTTCAAGCCGGGGTAAATAACAGTAATAATCGTACTGTTCCTTAAGCGCTTGTGATAGGTAGGTACAGGTTAATCGGGCCGGACACGGTCCCTGGCCCACCCGGCGCTCACGGTCTAAAGGCAAGGAAGGGCGGGTATTGAACCCCCCATTTTCCAGATGAGGAAAGAGAGGCCCAGAGAATAAGAATGAAAATAATCTGACCCCCAAGCCCCGGCTTTTTCCATTGAGCCACGCTGCTTCTCCCAATTTTGTAAAGCGCTTACCGTGTGCCAAGCACTGTTCTCAGCACTGGGATAGATACGAGGTTAACAGGTCGTCCCCAGCAGGACTCACGGTCTTCATCCCCGTTTTAAAGATGAGGTAACTGAGGCACAGAGAAGTGAAGTGACTGCCCAAAGTCACACAGCTGACAAGTGGCAGATCAGGATTAGCACTCACAACCTCTGACTCCCAAGCCTGTGCTCTTTCCACTGAGCCATGCTGCTTCTCTCTCTCTCCTCAGAAACCTGCGGGACTTTCCCCCCATCCTTCTTAGCAAGAAACATCTGCCTCTGGGCTCCAGGACGCTCCGTCCGTTCACCTCTCCCTATCCCCTCCTCTTCCCCCTACTTTCTAAAATCCACCTTCTCTAGAGCGTAGGCTCGTCGTGGGCAGGAGATGTGTCTCACCGACTCTGTTGCATTGTACTCTCCTAAGTGCTTAGGATAGTGCTCTGCACATAGGAAGTGCTCCGTTGATTGATTAACTGACCTCCAATCTGGGCTTCGTTCTAATTCTCTCTCACTAGCCTCTTACCGCCCACCTTCCCACCCGGAATTCCCTCCCCCTTCATATCCAGCGGACCTCAGATCCTCGTCTCCGAAGCCCTCCCGAAATCCCACCTCCTCCAGGAAGCTTTCCTAGATTCATTTGTCTTCATCCCCCCCCCCCCGACCCGGCACCTAGCGAATAGAGTCCGGGCCCGGGAGTCGGAAGGACCTGGGTTCTAACCCCAACTCCGCCACTCGTCCGCTGGGTGACCTTGGACAGGTCACTTCACTCCTCTGGGTCTCAGTTCCCTCATCTGTGAAAGGGGGATGAAGACCGTGAGCCCCCTGTGGGACAGGGACTGTGTCCCCCCGATTACCCGGGATCTACCCCAGCGCTTCGAACAGTGCTTAACAGATGCCATCATTATTGTCATTATTACTTACCGGTTCCCACGCTCTGCTATCTAAGCAGTTCTTCCTCCTCCGGAAGTGACTTCGTCCGTCCCCTGAAGCAGCGTGGCTTAGTGGAAGGAGCCCGGGCTTGGGAGTCAGGGGTCGTGGGTTCTAATCCCAGCTCCGCCACTCGTCGGCTGCGTGACCTCGGGCGGGTCACTTAACTTCTCGGTGCCTCAGTCACCTCATCTGTAAAAACGGGGATTAAAAAATGTGAGCCCCACGAGGGACAATCTGATTACCCCGTATCTCCCCCAGCGCTTAGAACAGTGCTCTGTACACAGTAAGCGCTGAACAAATACCATAATCATTATTAGAGCGTAAGCTCTCACCCTCCCCGGCATCCGGGATGGGGCTCTCGCACCCAGAAAGCGCTGCGTAAATCCCGTCGGGAGCCTGAGCTCAAGAGCGGAACGGCCGTCGCTTGGGCCACCGGTCGGAGAACGGGAGGGACGGCGGGCCGGTGAAAGCGCCCCGCGCTCCCGGGAGGGGCACCTCCGTCCCAACCCAGGGGCCGGATCGAGCCGGATCGGGTCCCCCGGGGAAGCCAGCTGGCGGCGCGGGCGACTTGGGGGCCGGGCCCCTCGGCCACCGTTGGGCAGCCACCCCCTCCCTCTTCTGCGGGCAGTTTGACTTCACGTTTGTGGAGGTCTACCGCGTCAGGAAGTTCCGGTTCGCGTCGAAGCATTCAGAAGAGGAGGACGCGGCCGGCCGGCCCGGCGGGCCCAAGCCCCCGGGCCCCGCGTGCGGGGACCACCCCGCCCCCTGCTGCTGCGGCCGCTGCGGACCCCTGGGCGGCAGCACCTGGAACTGCGACGGGGAGATCCTCAACAGCTCCGCCATCGAGGTCAGGTGGGTCTCGCCCCCGGCGGCGGCCGGCCGGCGGCGGTCGTTGCCGACGCGCAGTCCGGCAAGCCGGGAACGGGGCCGGCGCCCCGTCTGCTTCTCTTTGATTTCGATGCCCGGCTGGGCCTTCGCAGAACCGTCCTCCGGAATCCCGCGCCCGAGGTCCGGCCTCCCACCGGCCTCGGCTGACGCGCTCGAGGCGTGGGCGCCGCTAGGAGACGAGGGAGTCGGGGACGCCGCCTCATCCGGCGCTTTAAAGCCGACGGAGAGGAGCTTCTGTCTGATGCGGGCCTGGATGGGCGGCCTTTGGAGGGTCTTGAGGAGCGGGGAGACGTGGGCCGGACGTCTCTGTAGAAGAGTGATCCGGGCAGCGGGGTGAAGTAGGGACTGGAGTGGGGAGAGACGGGAGGGGGGGGAGGTCGAGGAGGAGGCAGATCCAGTCGTCGAGGCGGGATAGGACGAGCGCGCGGATCGGCTTGGCAGCGGTTTGGGTGGAGAGGAAAGGGCGGAGCGTTGTGGAGGTTGAACTGACAGGATCCGGTGACAGACCGAATGTTAAATAGCCGCTCTCCCACCCCAAGGCCGGGAGCTTCATGGGGGACGAGGACCAGGTCTGGACCCGCCCGACTGTCCCTTACGTCGACCGGCCCGTACCAGATACCAGGATTACCTGGGGTTCAATGCGATCTCTGGGTTTCAGGGTTCACTGCCAGTTGCTGCGCCTCTTTGCCAGAGGAATCGAGGAGAAGCCCAGACGGGAAGAGCGGAGCTGAGGAGCGTCACCGGGGTCGCCCGCCGCCTCGCTAGCGCCCATCTCCACGTCACCTTTAGGAAAAAAAAAAATCCGTCGGACAGAGTAGGCTGACGTCCATTTGACATTCGGAGTTTATTTTTGATAGCTATATTTTAATTTTAGAAGGAAAAAAAGTCCCCGTACGTCAACCGTGCATGTATGTCTTCAGCCTTTGGACTTTGGTCCGAATCCTCCGCTTGTATTTCAGGATAATTCATTCCCCACACCCGCGTGGGTCACCCAAGAGACCGCGCCCGACCTTCCCCGCTTGCCGAAGGCCCAACTCGGTGGGAGTGCTGCGGTCACAACGGTGACGACGACAACTGTAGCCGCTCGGCCTGCAAATGAAGGCTAGTCCTTCTGGCTGGGAAGACTCTTGCTCCCAGGACTTGCTCACCTGGCTCTGCCTCCTTTCGTGGAGGGATCCCAAGATCACGTTCTCCTCCCTTTTCGTTTTCGATCCACCCTCCCCGTCCTGCGCCACGCAACTTTCCGGCGCCTCCGACCGCTCGGTCCAGGCCTCCGCATCCAGGAAGCGCTCGGTCGGTTGGGCCGACCGATTCACCCTGGCTCTGGACTGCTCAGCGTCACACCACCAGCTGAACGGGGAGTGTCTCCGTCGCTTTGACGTCGCCCCTTCCCCCGTGTCGGCTGCCCGTGCCTCTCAGAACGGAGCGTCCCCCAGCCGCTAACAAGGCCCGCGACAGTTTCCGGCTCGGGAAAGATGGCTCCCGAGAGAGTAGCTCTCGGAGGCAGAAACACAGGCAGAGAAAGTGGATTGTCAAGCCAGAATGCTTCTCGCTTGCTTTTCGTCTTTTCCGATTAGACGTAGAGCACGGCGTTGAGGCGGGGGTTGCTCTGTCTAGCTCCAGAGTGAGTTATTTTCATGTGGGATAAAGTGTGGGAAGGGGCTGGCCCTCCAAAGGTCACCGGGAGTTATTTCCCGTCAACGCTACTGATTGCAGAAGAGGAGTATCCTCTACCGCAGGGCAGAGCTTCTCCCCTTCAATGTCGCGTTGTCCCGTGACATTCTGACCGCCGAACGGTCCCTTTCACGAGTTCTGTTCCTCCTCCCTCCACCCCCGCTTGCAGGTCCGCGAAGTGCCGGCTTCGTGCCGTCATCCTGTGAGACGGGCGTGTGTGTGAAGGGATGTCTGTGACCCCGGGCCTGATTCCTCCTCTACCGCAGAAGCCCTCGAAAAGGCAGTTAATCAGAGGAAGCCGATTTCTTCCACCGAGGCCGCCGTCGTCTCGAGTTCCGTTGTCCTTGCCAAGCCGTCGTTCTGGGGTTCGTACTTCTGCGGTAGGCATGGGCAACGTAGTCTCGTTTCGGATAGGACGCTACGCAGCTTAGGATCTCCGTGTGAGCCTAGAGAGAACGCGAACGGAATTCGTGCGGTCTGATCCTCTCCCCGAATGCTTACCGGATGGAGTTTCCAAAGGAGTCACCGCAACACATCCTTGACATAGAAATATATACATACATGTGTATATACATGTATATTTTGGGACTTACTCAGCCCTTAGTATTCCGCAGTCCAGATTCATCCCGCGGTCCACGCCCGACCTCACGGGAGCTCCCTCCGCCTCCTCGGGGGGCTGCGGCCGCCCGGGGCCGACGGACGGCGGTCCGGCCGAAGCCCGGGGGAAACCCAGCAGGCGCCGGGAACGGTCGAGCGTCGACTGACCGACGAATGGAAAAGACCGGGTGCGGAGCCCGGCCCGGGGGGAGCCGGGAGATGCCCCGCGGCCTTGACCCCGTTGGGCTCGAGGAGCTTTCCAACCCGACAGCGGCGGAGCAGAGGACGAGGGCGGGTTTCTCCGGAACCTCCACGTTCCCCCTCCCGCCCCGGCCTGCCCGACCCGAGGTCGAGCACAGAGGGGATCGTGCCTCGGGAATGGCGGGAGTGGAAGGATCTTCCCTTCTGTCCCTCTCCCCTCCGACCTGCTGCTGCTGTCCAAAGGCCACCTCCCCTGCTGCGGCTAAACGGTCCGGCTAGCAGCTGGCCGAGGGGAGCCCCCACACCCGCGACCCCCTGCGACAGATCCCACCCCCCAGCGCCCCCGATCCCGCGGAGAGGGAGAGGAGGTGCTCTTAGAGAAGGAGAGCCCAGCGAGGAGGCCAGTGGGAGCGGAGGGTGTCCGGGCCGGCCCGCCCCGGGGAACGGCAGCTCGAATGGATGGTGGAGAGAGGGAGAGTCAACGAGTAGAAGGCGGCGACGGTGTAGTTGGATCCATTTTCTTTGTAGATCACGCAGACAGAAGAATTAAGCGACGATTATGCTTCTGTGATGTGGTCTGGCTACTCCGATTAAGGAAAAACAAAAAAGCTCTCTGCCCGCTTCTGTCTTAATTAAAAACAATTATGCACACGTTCCTTAAATACAGTCTCGGGATGGAAGTTAATGGATGGAAAAATGTAAGTTTAATTTTCTTTCTAATCTTGCGGGTTTCAAGATTAGGAAATGGTATATTTGATGTCCAGATGCATTTGGGAGAACTTCAAAACAATAAATTAACGTTGGACACAGTGGGACCGTGTTGACGTCACTGGGCCTTCCCGGGCACAGGGGGTGACCTCTCCTCCTTCCGCCCCCACCAAGCTTTCCGCCCTGGGATCCAGCTGCTGGGATCCGGTTGTTGGGGAGTGGAAGAGAATGTCCTCAAAATGGGGAGAGACGGCATCCGGGAAAACATTCCACATCCCTGCTCGCTTCCTCCCATTTACGCCCTCCCCCGTCCTCCGTGATACGCGTTTCCAGCTGGGACTCTGAGTCGGGCCAGGAAGACCGAGCCAACGAGCCAAAGGGTCCGGCTGTCGGGGTCAGCCCTTCCCCGATCTCCCAGACGAACCCCGTCTTCTAGACCGTGAGCCCGTTGCGGCCAGGGATCGTCTCTCTCTGTTGCTGAATTGTACTTCCCGAGGCCTCAGTGCTCTCCACACAGTAAGCATAATAAATACAATTGAACTGTACTTCCCGAGGGCTTAGTACAGTGCTCTGCACACAGTAAGCATAATAAATACAGTTCAGTGAATGAGTGAACGCCGGTGTTTCCATCAGAAAAAGTACCCACTGGCCCCTTTCCTCTCCTCACCCCCATAATAATAATATAAATAATGGTATTTTTTAAATGCTCGCTTCGTGTGAAGCACTGTTTTAACCACTGGGACAGATCCATGTTAATCAGGTTGGGCACAGTCCTTCTGCTTTTAGTGTAAGGGGGAGAGAAAAATGGGACTGAATCCCCATTTTACCGACGAGGACACAGAGGCCCAGAGAAGTGAAGTGATTTGCCCCAGGTCACACAGCAGGCAAGTGGCAGAGCCAGGATTAGAACTCGGGCCCTTCTGACTCCCAGGCCCGCGCCCTTTCCACTAGGCCTCGCTGCTTCTGTTGGATGGAGGTGGCCTCGTTACCTTCGGTCAGTGCTCCCTGAAGGCAGAGGGCCGGACAGGGTGCCCGGCGGGGGCTGACCACCGTGCGGGGGCCCCTACCTTCCGTTGGTGCCTTCCTCCAGGCGGGTGGGGGACCGACGGTCACTCGGCGGGTGGGTGGGTCTCCCGGTCAGCGCCGCCGTCCGTCCTGGGTGAGCAGCTGACCGTGCGGCACGCTCTCTTCTGTGTGACCTGTGCGTCGGCGTGCCGGCCGCCGTCTCGGGCTCCGGAGGGAGAGGAGTCCCCTTGGCCCCAGAGGTCGGGCCCGGCCCGGCCGAGCCCCCCGACCCGTCGGCCCGTGTCTCCGCTCGCCGTGCCGGCCGGGAGACCCGGGAAGCGAGGCGGATGTTCGGTGCCGACGTGCGGGCGAGATTCTGCCGCGGCCGGAAGTGTCCGGCGGTCTCCTGACGGGTTCCTGGGAGGCGGGAAAGATGGCGTTTAATTAGCGAGAGGAATGGACGCACCCGGCCCCGACCAAGAGGGTTTCCCCGGCCTGCGCTCTTCCGCCACAGATCGGGGCTCGGTCTCGTCGCCGGAGGCCACGGGGACGGACGCCTCTACTCTGGCCTGAATTCTGCCGACTGACGCGTGGCTCTCTCCGTCTGCCGGCCACAAGCCCCTCCGCAACGGGGCCAGGGCTTTCACCCCCAGTGGGTGGCCCCAAGTCCCGGGGCCCGGGCCTCGCCCCGGTGAGGTCCCCGCCGCCGCCCGGGGCGTGTTTTGGCTGAGCTTGAATCCAGCCGGTCTTTCCCCTCCCGGCCGGGGGCCCGGGCCCGCCTTCGACCCCAGAATCCATATTACCTTTACCTCGCCTCGTTCCCGACCTTGCAGGATCGTGTTTCCCATGTGCCTGAGTCCTTTGGAATTTGATCTCCGCAGGAGCTTAACGTGCAACTTCGGAAAGCGCACACACCCCACCGCCCTCTCGCACTCTCCCCAGGTGCAGGAGATAGCTGGGGGGGAAGAGGAACAGCTAAAAACGGGGGGTCCAAGTCTCCCAACTCTCCAGAGCAATGAAACAACAGTTATATAACACATAATACGTCGGTATTTGTTGAGCGCTTACTATGTGCCGAGCATTGTTCTAAGCGCTGGGGTAGACGCAGGGTCATCAGGTCGTCCCACGTGAGGCTCACAGTCTTAATCCCCAATTTACAGATGAGGTAACTGAGGCCCAGAGAGGTGAAGTGACTTGCCCACAGTCACACAGCCGACAGGTGGCAGAGCTGGGATTCGAACTCACGACCTCTGACTCCAAAGCCCGGGCTCTTTCCACTGAGCCACGCTGAACAGTTCACACACCAGGGACACCAGAAACATGCCGACCACTTTTCTAACAAAGATCAACCGACGGTATTTGAGCGCTCGCTGTGTGCGGAGCACTGTACTAAGCGCTTGGGAGGGTATAATACAGTCGAGTTGGTAGACACCATACCTCTGCCCTCGAGGGACTTAAATTCAAACTCCTCGCCTAACCCCCCAAACCCCATCTCTCCTCCTAAACTTTCCCTTTGAGCACCTAGTGAGTGCGGGGCACTTGCCTAGGCTCTTGGTGTAGGAACCCTAAAAGCAGAAGCTCGGGGCCCTGCCCTCCAGGAGCTGGCAATCTAGAGGGGGAGATTATTTTTGAAGATGCAGTCAAACGCCCTCTCCGGATCGTACCCTACCTGTGAGGGGAATGGCAGGGCCAGAACTGTGGAAATTAGTCGGGGAAGGCCTCCGGGGGAAAGGAGAAGAAAGAAGAAGAGAAAGGAGGAGGAGGAGGACACAGAGAAAGGAGGAGGAGGCGGCTATGGATGCTTGCGTCGACACGCCAAGGGATCCAACTGACTGGCTTCTCCACCACATACGCGATGTTTCTCTGCGGCGGATCTCGGTGATCTCGGAAACATATTTCCAATCCTGAAAGAGTTGTTTGGAACAGCAGTTTAGGAGCAGAAAAGCACACTCTCGTCGGGCAGGGTGATCCAGAAATGGATGAAAAATAACAGCGGACAGGCACAGCGCATCACCGCGCGCTAAACACGGAGAGCCGGGAGGCACCCAACGCCGGGCCCGGGGCCCCTCGGGCAGACAAGAGGGGCAGCCACTCCATCATTCGCCCCGCGAGACCGGGCGCCCTGAGAACCGCGAACGGGATGACCCGGGGCCAGAGTTTAAATACTCCGGGAAGTTTAACCGCCTCCGCGTCGAACGGAAACTCCTCACCACCGGATTTAAAGCCGTCATATCCCTCGCCCCCCTCCTACCTCACCTCCCTACTCTCCTACTCCAACCCAGCCCGCACGCTTGGCTCCTCTAATGCCGACCTCTTCACTGTCCCTCGATCTCATCTCTCTGACCGCTGACCTCTCATCCGGGTTCTGCTTCTGGCCCGGCAAGCCCTCCCTTTTCGTATCTGACAGACGGTGACTCTCCCCGCTTGGTGTGGTCTGAGGTGACGACTGCCCGTAGCCCGACCTCAGAGGAAGGAGCGGAAGCCGGGACGTCCGTCCAACCGCCGGGGAGGGAAATCCCGGCCACCGACGGCCCACGGCTTCCTCACCGGGACGAGGGTTCGGGGCCCGGCCCCCCGGCCGACAGCCGGGACTTCTCGGTCCCGGTCGTCGGGGATGGATCGGGCGGCGGTTAGGCCGGCACCCGGTCGCTGAGGGGACGTACAGGCCGGATTTGGCCGAGGGGGCCCAACCTGATGGCTACCGGGCAGCGTCCTCACAGGTGGTCCCGTCCCAATCCCGGGCCACGCGGGAGGACGCCTAAGACCAACAGATCCGAACGGTGCCAGAAGGTGCCGGGATCGACCCCTCCGAGGCCGACATTGCTTAGTGGGGGTGGGGGTACGTGTCTGCCCCCAAGACAGCCTCAGCCAGGGTACGAGACACACACAGACGAGAAGCAGCGTGGCTAGAGCCCAGATCTGGGAGTCAGAAGGCCCCGGGTTCTAATCCCGGCTCCGCCGCTCGTCTACCGGGTGATCTTGGTCAAGTCACTTCACTTCCCTGAGTCAGTTTCCTCGTCTGCAAAATGGGGACGAAGACTGTGAGACCTTCTAGGGACAGGGACCGTGTCCAGCCTGATTAGTTTGGATCTACCCCGACGCTTAGTACAGTGTCTGGCACACAGTAAGCATTTAACAAAAAGTCAAATTATTGGGTTGGGTTGGGTTGGGAGGCCAGCCAAGGGGGAGGCCCTCGGAACCGGAGCCAAGCGATAACGCTGCCCACTGGACCTCTCATCCCCCGTCGCGCTTGACATTTCGACCGCTCTTTAGAGCTCGCGACAGAGGACGGAAGTGAACAGTCGACTCTCTTCTTCCCCGAATACTGCGTCTTGGGTCGAAAAGGTCTTCCCTTGGGAAAAAAAATTAAAAATCCAAAAAACTGAGCTACCCCGGGACCAAACTCAAAAGGGCCTGCTGACACGGCAAAGAAATGTCACCAGGTTCTCCCCCCCGGGAAAATGGAGTCCAAAAGGGGATTTGGAGAGCATTTTACAAGGGACGCCTGAGCCAACGATAAATGATTTCTCCACCCTGTCAAGAGCAGAGGGCCGGCTAGGGGATGAGCAAGGCCGCTTAATGATCCACTGAGCATCTGAGTGTGTGCCGAGCGCCGTACCGAGCTGCCGAGAGGCATACGATGCGCGGAGGAGACACGAGCCGTGACCGCAAGGGGCTTACCTTCTCGAGACCGCGACGTAAAAGGCGACGGAGAGGAGATACGGGGGAGCCCAACAATCGCTTGAACTCCGTCGTCCCGGCGGAACGGGCTCCCGTGCTCAAACTCTGGGGCTGATGGCAGCTGGGCTCAAACCCGCTGACCACCCGGGATGCCGTCGGCCAGACGGGAAGGCCGGAGGTCCAGAACGTGTGACCTTTTTTAAAAACGGCAATCGTTAAGCACTTGCTGCGTGTCGGGCAGTGCTAATCAAGGCTAATCGGATCGGACACGGGCCCTGTCCCACAGTGGGGCTCGCGGTCCGAATCCCCATTCTCCAGATGAGGTACCCGAGGCCCAGAGAAGTGCCTCGCCCGAGGTCACAGGGCGGACGGGTGGCAGAGTCGCGATTAGAACCCAGGTCCTTCTGACTCCCGGGCCCGGCTCTAGCCCCTAAGCCGCGCTGCTTCCCCGTCCCCCCAGCGGTCACGGTGTCCGAGGGCCGGGCGTCGACCCGGATCGCTCGAGCCGGGGCCTCCTCGGCTCCACTTCTCCCGCCCGCCGGGGAGACGGTGACCCGTCCGGCCGTCCACCCGTCCGGCCGGCGTGTCGCTTGGAGGCGTCTCCCTGGGTCTCTCGGAGAAGGAACCCGCCCCCCCTCCCCCGGTTCCTGGAGCAGCCCCGGGAGCTCTGTGAAATTTGCTCAGACAATCCCTCTAGGTAGTCAATCTCGTAAAAGCGGCGATATTACAAAGTAAATACAAGGGAGCTGTTTGTTTAAGGTTATTACTGTGACCGACGGGGTAGTAAAACAATCTTCCTCCTGACAGGAGACATCGTCCCCCTTCCACGGTCCAATTCCAACTTCCTCCTCACCTCTGGGTCTCCGGCTCTTCCCGCGCTTCTCTACTTTCTTTCCTTTTCTTTACTCTGCCTCATTCCTTCTCTCTCTGCCTTTCTCCTGTCTTCCTCATCTCCTCTCTCTCCGTCGTCATAATAATGTTGGCATTTGTTAAGCGCTTACTATATACAGAGCGCTGTTCTAAACGCTGGGGTAGATACAGGGTGATCAGGTTGTCCCACGTGAGGCTCACGGTCTTCATCCCCATTTTACAGATGAGGGAACCGAGGCCCGGAAAAGTGAAGTGGCTCGCCCACAGTCACACAGCTGACAAGCGGCGGAGTCGGAATTTGAACCCATGACCTCCGACTCCCAAGCCCGGGCTCTTTCCGCTGAGCCACGCTGCTTGATCACGGCCCGTCCGCCTCCGTCTCCCTCCCGGCCCGCCGGCTTCGGTCTTTCCATTCGGTCACTGGGCCTTTGGGGGGTTTTCGCCAACTGACCCGACCTGGAAGTTTGGGTGACCGGGGGCCAACCCAGATAGAAAAGCAGCGTGGCTCAGTGGTAAGAGCCCGGGTTTGGGATCAGAGGTCATGGGTTCTGATCCCGGCTCTGCCACTCGTCGGCCGGGTGACTTTGGGCAAGTCACTTCACTTCTCTGGGCCTCGGTTCCCTCATCTGGAAAATGGGGATGAAGACTGTGAGCCCCACGTGGGACAACCTGATTACCTCGTATCCTCCCCTAGCGCTTAGAACGATGCTTGGCATACAGTAAGCGCTTAACAAATACCATTATTATTATTATTATTATTATTATTATTATATGGGGACATTCCGCTCCCCTCCCGGCTGAAATGACTCCAGAAACCGAAGCCCGTCACCCCGCTCTGATTAATCTAATTCCGGCCCCGCCGCTCGTCAGCTGTGTGACCGTGGCCAAGTCACTTAACTTCTCTGGGCCTCGGTGACCTCATCTGGAAAATGGGAATGAAGACTGTGAGCCTCCCGTGGGACGACCCCATGACCCTGTATCCACCCCAGCGCTTAGAACAGTGCCCTGCACATAGTAAGCGCTTAACGAACACCAACATTATTATTATTATTATTATCACTCTTACGGTTAATGGATGGGGGGTCTGTGGGCGGGCGGTTGGCATCGGGCCGGGCTCAGCCAAGCCCGGCCGTGCCCGCGCCGACCCTCATTCGGTCAGTCATTCAGTCGTATTTCCTGAGCGCGGAGCACTGTACTAAGCGCTTAGAATATACATCTTGGCACCAGATAGGGACGATCCCTGCCCAACGACAACGACCTTCCTTCCTCCCACCGGCTCTCCCTGGCCCAACGGTGCCCCGAGGGGACGCGGGCTCACTCCTTCGATTCAGTCGTAGCTGTGTGACTGTGGGCGAGTCACTTTACTTCTCTGGGCCTCAGTTCCCTCATCTGTAAAATGGGGATTAACTGTGAGCCTCCCGTGGGACGACCCGATGACCCTGTATCTCCCCCAGCGCTTAGAACAGTGCTCTGCACGTAGTAAGCGCTTAACAAATGCCAACATTGTTATTATTATTAAGCTCAGTGGAAAGAGGCCGGGCTTGGGAGTCAGAGGTCATGGGTTCGAATCCCGGCTCTGCCACTCGTCAGCTGTGGGACTGTGGGCAAGTCACTTCACTTCTCTGGGCCTCAGTGACCTCATGGGGGAAAATGGGGATTACCTGTGAGCCTCACGTGGAGCCACCTGATGACCCTGTATCTGCCCCAGCGCTTAGAACGGTGCTCTGCACATAGTAAGCGCTTAACAAATGCCAACATTATTATTAAGCGCTTACTGTGTGCGGAGCGCTGTGCTGAGCGTCCCCTGGCCTCCGGGGGCGGGGCTCCATCGGCGGCCCTTTGCCGCCCTCCAGCGGGCGGACGCCGTAACGCAGGCCGGCGGCGGTGCCTGTTGCCGGGGCGGCCGGCAGGGGGCGCGGCCTCAGGGGGCGCCCGCGCATGCGCCCCCCCGCTCCGGGACGAGCCCCGCCGCGCGCATGCGCGCGCCCCCTCCCCTCCAATATTCATTCATTCATTCCGTCATTCATTCAATCGTTTTTCTGGAGCGCTGACTGTGCGCAGAGCACTCTCCCAAGCGCTTGCAAAGTCCAGGGGGGCAACAGAAAGAGACAATCCCGTCTGTCTCCCCCTCCTAGACCGGGAGCCCGTTGTTGGGGAGGGACTGTCTCTGTTGCAGAATGGGACCTTCCAAGCGCTTAGTCCAGTGCTGTGCACACAATAAGCGCCCAATAAATAGGATTGAAGAATGAATCCCTGCTCAACGACGGGCTCCCGGTCTTATTGAGCGCTTACTGTCAGCAGAGCACTGTAGTAAGCGCTAGGGAACCATAATTCCCAAGGCCACCTGCCTGATAAGCCCTGTGTGGGCAGGGGTGGTCTCTATTGCTGAATTGGACTTTCCCAAGCGCTTAGTGCAGTGCTCAGCACACAGGAAGCGCTCATTAGATTAGAGAAATTAAATCAGAGAAGCAGCGAGGCTTAGTGGCAAGAATCCGGGCTTGGGAGTTTTAATGCCGCCTCTGCCACTCGTCTGCTGTGTGACCTTGGGCAACCCACTTCACTGGGCCTCAGTTACCTCATCTGTAAAATGGGGATGACCTGTGAGCCCCAGGTGGGACAACCTGATGACCCCGTATCTACCCCAGCGCTTGGAACAGTGCTCTGCACATAGTAAGTGCTTAACAAATACCAACATTATTATTATTATTCTCTGGGCCTCAGTGACCTCAGCTGGAAAATAGGGATGAAGACCGTGAGCCCCACGTGGGACAACTTGACGACCTCGTATCTCCCCCAGCGCTTAGAACGGTGCTCGGCACATAGTGAGCGCTTAACAGATACCATAATTGCTATTATTATTATTAAATTCGAATGAATGGAGTTCAGCAACGAAGAGAGACAATCCCCGCCCACCCCGGCTAAAAACGACGACGACGTCTGTTAAGCGCTTTGGGTGCAGGCAGGGCGGCAGAGGCTCTCCGGCCTCGGTCGGGCCGTTTGTTTTTATTGCGCAGGAGCACCTGGGTTTGGAACAAAGGAGCCCCCGAAAGGGACCGCCCCGAGGACCCAGGTGGGCCTCTGAGCCCCCAAAACACCCAGGCTCCTCGGCCACCCCTCCCCAATCATTCATTCGTACTCATCGAGCACTTACTGGGTGCAGAGCACTGTATGAAGCGCTTGGGAAGTACAATTCAGTAATAATAATACTCACCTTCTCACCGTCCCCCGTTCTCGCCTATCCCACCGTCGACCCCCCGGGCCTCGTCCTCCAGGGGTCCCGGAAGGCCCTCCCTCCTCACCTCCGCCAAACTCACTCTCTTCCCCTCTTCAAAGCCCTACCGAGAGCTCCCCTCCTCCGGGAGGCCTTCCCACCCTGACCTTCCCCTTTGCCCTCTGCTCCCTCTCTGCCCCCCCTTCACCTCCCCCCTTTTTCCCCCCTTTCCCTCCGCTCCTCCCCCTCTCCCTTCCCCTCCCCTCAGCACTCTGCTCATTTGTATATAGCTTTATTACCCTATTTATTTTGTTAGAGATGTTCACCCCCTTGAGTCTACCTATTGCTATTGTTTTTGTCCCTCCGTCTCCCCCGATTAGACCGTAAACCCGTCAGTGGGCGGGGACCGTCTCTATCTGTTGCCTAATTGTCCATTCCAAGCGCTCAGTACAGTGCTCTGCACGTAGTAAGCGCTCAATAAATACTATCGAATGAATGAATGAATGAATAATAATAATTATGATATTCGTTAAGCACTTACTATGTGCCAAGCACTTTTCTAAGCGCTGGGGTAGATACAAGGTAATGAGGTGGTCCCCCGTGGGGCTCACCGACTCAATCCCCATTTGACAGATGAGGTCACCGAGGCCCAGAGAAGCCAAGTGGCTCGCCCAAGGTCACACAGCAGACGAGTGGCGGAGTCGGCATTAGAACCTGCGTCCTCCGACTCCCAAGCCCGGGTTCTCCCCCCCTAAGCCCTGTCAACACCGGACTTATCCTCTACCACTCCTCCACCAAACTCTTCTCGACATCACTACCTCCAGGAGGGCTTCCTAGATCGATTTGCTATTATCATTATCATTAGCTCCACACGTGTTAATACTGTTAGTATTGTTTTTGTCCGTCCGTCTCCCCCGATTAGACCGTAAACCCGTCAGAGGGCAGGGACGGTCTCTATCTGTTGCCGATTTGCACGTTCCAAGCGCTTAGTACAGTGCTCTGCACATAGTAAGCGCTCAATAAATACTATTGAATGCATTTGCTCTCTGACACCCACACACCCACCCTCTCCCCCTCAACTGCCTTATGCCCTAATTTCATTATAATAATAATAATTAATAATAATCCTGGTATTTGTTAAGCGCTTACTGGGTGCCAGGCACGGCACTAAGCGCCGGGGGGGTGGATGTTTTGTTTTGTGTTGTTCTGTTGTCTGTCTCCCCCGTTTAGACTGTGAGCCGTTGCAGGGATTGTCTCTGTTGTCGAATTGAACGTTCCAAGCGCTTAGTACAATGCTCGGCACATAGTAAGCGCCCAGTAAATACCATTGAATGAAAGAATAGAAGCAAATGGGGTTGGACCCAAGCCCCGTCCCACGTGGGGCTCGCAGTCTTTAACCGCTTAGTTTATAATAATGATGTTCGTATTTGTCAAGCGCTTACTACGTGCAGAGCACTGTTCTAAGCGCTGGGGGAGATACAGGGTCATCGGGTCGTCCCGCGGGAGGCTCACAGTTAATCCCCATTTTACAGATGAGGGAACTGAGGCCCAGAGAAGCTAAGTGACGCGCCCACAGTCACCCAGCTGACGAGTGGCAGAGTCGGGATTCGAACCCGTGACCTCTGACTCCCAAGCCCGGGCTCTTGCCACCGAGCCACGATCCACCTGGTCTTGGTCTCCAACCCACTGGGCCGCTCGGTCGATTATTATCCATCCCAGATTATACTGGGGCAAAGGAACGGTGACTTCCCTAAGGGGCTCCTGCTCCCCATATCCAGTACAGTGCTCTGCACCTAGAAGGGGCTCCGTCAAGGTACTCTACACCCAAGCAAACGCTACTGGGTTCCACTCCCAACGGGTGCCTGGTAGTGCTCCAGTGCTTAGAACAGCGCTTTGCGCATAGTGAATGCTCAACAAATGCCATCATTATTACAGTGCTCTGCAAACAATAGATGCCTGGTACAGTGCTCTGTACACAGCAGGTGCATGGTACAGTGCTCTCCACACAAGAGAGACCCAGTACAGTGCTCTCCACACAAAAGAGACCCAGTACAGTGCTCTCCACACAGAGAAACCCAGCACAGTGCTCTCCACACGAGAGACCCAGTACAGTGCTCTCCACACGAAAGAGACCCAGTACAGTGCTCTCCACACAGAGAAACCCAGTATAGTGCTCTCCACACGAGAGACCCAGTACAGTGCTCTCCACACGAGAGACCCAGAACGGTGCCCTCCACACAAGAGAGACCCAGTACAGTGCTCTCCACACAAGAGAGACCCAGTCCAATACTCTCCGCAAAAGAGACCCAGTACAGTGCTCTCCACGCAAGAGAGACCCAGTACAGTGCTCTCCACACGAGAGACCCAGTACGGTGCTCTCCACACGAGAGACCCAGAACGGTGCTCTCCATGCAAGAGCGACCCAGTACAGTGCTCTCCAAGCAAGAGAGACCCAGTACAGTGCTCTCCACACAAGAGAGACCCACTACAGTGCTCTCCATGCAAAAGAGACCCAGGAAAGTGCTCTCCACATGAGAGACCCAGTACTGTGCTCTCCACACAAGAGAGACCCACTACAATGCTCTCCGCAAAAGAGACCCAGTACAGTGCTCTCCACACAAGAGAGACCCAGTACAGTGCTCTCAACACGAGAGACCCAGTACAGTGCTCTCCACGCAAAAGAGACCCAGGAAAGTGCTCTCCACGTGAGAGACCCAGTACAGTGCTCTCCACACAAAAGAGACCCAAAAGTGCTCTCCACACGAAAGAGACCCAGTACAGTGCTCTCCACACAAGAGAGACCCAGTACAGTGCTCTCCACGCAAGAGAGACCCAGTACAGTGCTCTGCACACAACAGACACACAGTCCAGTTTTACTCCCAGTAAGTGTCCAAGATAGGTATTGAAGGACACTCTATAAGACAGAAAAAACAAAATAAAAAAGAGACCCCCGGCCAGTCAATCAATCGTATTTCCTGAGCAGTTACTGTGTGCAGAGTACTGTGTACTAAGCGCTTGGGACAGGACCACACAACAATAGAACAGACACATCCCCGGTCCGCGACGAGCTTACAGTCTGGGGGGGGCGGTTCGGGAGACGAGGGCCTACAAATTGTCCTACAGCTCACTGTGGGCAGGGAACGTGATACTGTCCTCTCCCAAGCACTTAGTATGTGCTCTACACCAAGTAAGCGCTCAATAAATACGACCGATCGATTGATATAATCCCCTGAAGCCCAGGTGGCCAGGTGGAGCGGAGGTTGGGGCTGGGTGATTTCCCCTGCTCTAGTTCGAAGCCGCTTCCCCAGGCCACCGCGCAGCAGAGGAACTAACCATTCAAGCTCGAGGCGATGAATAAGCTCCTCGTAGGCAAGGATTTTGTCAACCGACTCTTCTACTGGACTCCTCCAGCCGCTCGCTGCAGTGCTCTGCGCACGGTACGCACTCGGTAAATACCGCTGATGGACACTACGATTCCAGCGAGGAAATCACCTGGAGAGGGGAGAGACGCTTTGCGTTCCTCTCGTTAAGCCAACACCTTCTCCCTTCAAGTCACTTCACTTCTCTGTGCCTCAGTGACCTCCTCTGTAAAATGGGGATTAGCCGTGAGCCTCACGTGGGACGACCCGATGACCCTGGATCTCCCCCGGCGCTTAGAACGGTGCTCTGCACGTAGGAAGCGCTTAACAGATACCAACATCATTATTATTATTATTCAGGATCTCGGAGGCCGGAAGCGTCTTCCACTGCCGAGCGAACCCGAACCCCGAGGTGGAAGAGGTCTGAACTTCCCAGCGCTTAGAACAGTGCTTGGCACGTAGTAAACGCTTAACGAACACTGTAATTGGTGTCTCCTGTGGCTGAGGGAGGGAGAGAGAGGGTGGAGAAACGCAAATCTCTATCCCTGGTTCCTATCCGTCAGCTTCTGCTCCACCTTTTCTTTTATGGTGTTCGTTGAGCGCTTACTATGTGCCAGCACTGTACTAAGCACCGGGCTAGATGCAAGATCATCAGATTGGTTAGATTTGCCAATAATAACTGTGGTGTTTGTTAAGCACTTACTCTGTGCCAGGCACCGTACTAAGCGCTGAGGTGGATACAAGCCGATCAGGTTGGACACTCCCTGTCGTCCCACATGGGGCTCCCTGTCACAGTCCCCGTTTTACAGACGGAAGAACTGAGGCCCGGAGAAGTGAAGGGATTTACCCGAGGTCACACGGCAGACGAGTGGCAGAACCGGAATTAGAACTCACGACCTTCTGAGTTCTGACCATCCCCCTATGCCTCACTGCTCGGACGCAGTCGCTGTCCCACGTGCGGCTCTGTCTTAATCCCCATTTTACAGATGAGGTGACTGAGGCGCAGAGAAGTCAAGTGACTCACCCAAGGTCACGCGGCAGACAAATGGCGGGGTCGGGATTAGAACCCAGGTCCCCCTAGGTCCAGGCTTTAACCATTAGGCCGGACTGTTTCCCTGCTCCACTCTGTCCATGTTCCATGGATCTCTTCTCTCAGTACTCACGCCGTGCTCCTGACGGTGCCCGAGTATGCCTTCGAGCTGGCAGGACTGAAACGTTTCTCACCTGATAGGACGATTCTTTATACAAAGACAAAAATAGAAAAGTCGAGTGGCCATCATTTTTTCCTTGACTCGCTCGGATGACCCGGGTGACACTTGCGTACATCTATTGTCTATTGCATCCTCCTAGCTGCAGCTTATTTTAGTACCTACCTCGTATTAAATACCGGGGAGAGTACAATAAAATAGAGCTGGTAGACACGTTCTCCACCCACAACGAGCTTAATGTCTCTAGTTTTGGGGAGCCCTCGGACTCTCCCAAAGGCCGACTACCGCGCTCTGCACGGTCGGTGGTCATCGCGACCTACGTCTTGAAAATGTCCATCAATCCATCCATGGCATCTATTGAGCACTCACTATGCGTAATAATAATAATAAGAATGTTAGAGCACTGTTCTAAACGCTGGGGTAGAACAGGATCATCAGGTTGTCCCACGTGAGGCTCACGGTCTTCAACCCCATTTTACAGATGAGGTCACCGAGGCCCAGAGCAGTGAAGTGACTCGCCCACAGTCACACAGCTGACAAGTGGCGGAGTCGGGATTCAAAATTCAAACCCATGACCTCTGACTCCCAAGCCCGGGCTCCTTCCACTGAGCCACGCTGCTTCTCTAACCAGTACTGTACTAAATGCTCGGTGCAGAGTAATAATGTTGGTATCTGTTAAGCGCCCACTATGTGCCGAGCACTGTTCTAAGCGCTGGGGTAGATACAGAGCGATCAGGTTGTCCCACGTGGGGCTCACAGATTTCATCCCCGTTTTCCAGATGAGGGAACTGAGGCCCAGAGAAGTGAAGTGACTCGCCCAAGGTCACGCAGCTGACGCGTGGCGGAGCCGGGATTCGAACCCATGACCTCTGACTCCCAAGCCCGGGCTCTTTCCACTGAGCCACGCTGGAGGGCGCGACAGAGTTGGCAGATCGATGCCCTGCCCAGGAGGAGCTTAGAGTCTAGAGGGCACAGAGGAGGAACTCTAGAAAAGCTACCCACTCAACGAGGGATCGACAGCCGCGGCAAGGATCTATCTTTGTGTGTTAGCACTGTGTGGGGGTTGGCTTTTTCAGCCACACCTGCCTCTGTGGATTCAATCTAATCATCAGTAGTACTGCCTTGGAAAACAAACCAGTCGTGTGTATCTACAGGGGTGTGTGTTTGCGTGAGGTGGGTTCCTGTGGGATGTGTGGGGTGGGAGGAGGCCGTTCGAAGGAGAAGCTGCTTATTTTACCCACTCGATGGAGCTGTGAGACTCCAAAAAGTTACCCAACTCAACAGGAAAAGTACTTGTTAGCCCAAAGCGTTTTAGGTTTATTTAAATAAAAATGATAATTTATACAAGACTTTTTTTTTTTTCCTTAAACAAACAAGGTTGTCGGGTTGTTGTTTTTTTTAAAAAATGTACAGGGCATTCCTCTCGTCGGTCATCGCTTCAATTCTTCATACGGAACGATTCCTTCGCTGAACAAAAGTCACACCGGCAATGGCTATTTACAGGTTCAAACGGATCGAGACATAAAAAATTGAACATCCATTCTATTTCGATGATTGGTCATAGAAATTAAATATCTGCCCAAATTTACATAATTCAGTAAAAACTACGAGTTCTCTTCAGGGCGAGGTCGCCCCAAAGTATGTACAGTTCCACCTGCCGGGCTTGGGGAAAACATGATTCCTGTCGGTCGGAGCGGACTCTTCCGCAAGGTTCTACCGTGGGCCGGCCTGCGTTTCGGACTCCGGGTTCGCCGCCTCCGGCCTCTTCCTCCCGCTATCTCCCCTGAGAGTCCCGACCGGAGCCTCCCGCTCCCCGCTCTTCCCATTTGAGTGTGGTCAGTTTTCATCTCCCTTTCTCCTTAAAAGGAACTCAAACTGGCCACTTCACTTCTCTGAAAGAAGTTAAATCCACCCCCACGCGACCGTCGCAGAGGCCGATGAGGAAACTAACACTTTTGGCTAAGTGGCACGGATCACCCCGGAAACGGGAAGGACGGGAATCGGACGGGACCGCCCCGGCCGCCAAGGGAACGGGGCTCGGGCGGCCCCCTCGGCAACGCGCCGTGGGGGGTGTGCCGGGCGGCCCCGTCCTCGGGCCTAGCGAGATCGAGACCTCGGTGGTCCGAGCCGACGCCCTTCCCGGAGCCCTCTGTCCGACGCCGGCCCGGGCGCCCCTCGGGTGGCCGGCGGGGACCCCCCCTCACAGCCTCGCTTAGGGTGGACCTGGCCTTGGACCCGCGCCTTCTAGTCACACGACGCAGGGTCCGGCTCCTGGGGAATCCAGTTCGGAAGGGTAGCGCCGAATCGTGAGGCGGTCGGGGAGGCGGCTGCGGTCCGTAAGCTCGGTCCACCCGGTTAAAGTGCGGGTTCATCGCGAAGGTCCACACCCGAGCGACCTCTCTTTTGTGGACTCGGGAATCATTCGAGCCGAACACGCCCGCCTCCCCGAACCCCGACCGGGGACAAGGGAAAGACGAAGGCTTGGAGGGATACGCTTAATCGCGTCGGCTGTCGCTCGCGCGGAAAGAGCGAGGCTTTTCCGGGAGCCAGAAACGGAGACGACTCTAAAGCGACCGGTCGGGGAAGGAGGCGGTAAATGCAGTTACCCCATTTCTCGCCAAGCCGGCAAATTAGGATCAGAGTGAAAGGTAAAAATTCCATTCGAAAATGATACAAAAATAAGAAAAACTGCTTGCTCTCTGTAAAAAATATAATTTTCTGTTTCTTCAAAAAAAAAAAAAAACCAACGATCTCACCAGCACCCAAAGGACTAAGACAAGCTGAAGGGGTGAGGGACGGTTTTAGAGATGAACGAGACATTAAGCCCCTTTAATGCTCATATCACCACTCGACAAGATTCACCTCGATGACTTTAGCCCCTCCAAGCAGCCTCTTGAAAATGGAAAACATGATCCACCGCCTTGGGGAGAAGAAAACAACAGGACGGCACGAGTTCAAACACTGGCTGTTGGTTTTGGTAAGTACTACCGAAGAAATACTGGGTGAACCAGAGTTGAGATCGAGACGGTTTGCTCTAAGTTTTCTGTAGGCCGAAAAGACTTTTAAAAGACTCCGGTGGTGAAACTTCTTTCTCTAAATCCTGTTTCTCTGCGGTGCCCGAGACAACTTCTGAGGGCTGGCCCACTGTGCCGTAGAGTCATCCTGGTTCAACCAGCGGTGTCTCTTCAGGGTGGGAGGGATCCCTTCCACATTCCCAGGAAACATCCGCCCCCTTTCCGGAGCGACTACTGATTTTAACCGGCAGCTGCCCAGAACGGCCCCGGGTCGGCGGAAACGCTAGGCATCCGCAAGCTAAACCCGGTGGTTTCGGGGATTGGCCCGGGTCTCCCCGGACCCCCCCGCCGGTCCCTCCGCTGAGCTCGCTGTGGTGGCGCCTGAGGGTACCTCTCGCACCGCTGCCAACCAGGGCCCGGCGCTGCCCCAAGCTCGACCTCTGCGGCCCGGAGGCCGCCCTCCCTCCCAACGCGGTCAGCCCGCTGGGCGAAATCCCCTTCCATGGCCGCAAGATGCCCAGGCTCCTGCTCACGACCACCCCTGCCTTGAGGGGATGATCCAACAAGCGCATAGTAGGATAAGCGCTCGGTAACTACGACTGATTGACTTTCAACGGAGCCAACACCAACACCTCGACCTTAAGGGTCGAGTTATTCTCTGACTCTCTGGTATCTCTCCTCGGGTGCAAAGGGCAAACGTGAGGTAATCGGGAGCTGTAGCAGGGGTGGAGGCTGCCTCGGGGGAAGGCCTGGGAGAAAGAACCTCCTCGTAGGTGGGATTACGGCAGAAACGGCACCAAAGTCAGGCGCTGCCGGCCCGAAACGGATCCATCCCTTGGGAACCAAGATGGTGGGGGTCACCCCGGCCCGAACCCCCTCAGACTCAGTTCCTTCCCGGTGGTCAAACGCGACGAGGTAACTGGCCGTCGGTCAGCTGCCACCCGAGAAGAAAACGGAAGGTGACTGGGGCGAGAGAGAGAGGGAATGGGCCTTGCCCGGGAGAGGTTCTGACTCAACTTACAATACGTCTTTATTTGGCAAGAGTTCCTTCTTCTAGACTGTAAGCTGGCGGTGGGCAGGGAAGGCGTCTACCAACTCCGCTGCGTCGTGTTCTCCCGAGCGCTCCGTCCAGTGCTCTGCCCCCAGTAAGAGCTCAATAAATACAACTGATTGATTCTTTTGTTAGGGATGGCGAGATTGCTGACAAGAGACCCTCAAAACACTTCTACACACGAGGAGGTGTGTCTTCACTCCGCTCACCTTTCCACAGTCTTTCCCCCCGGCCCCCGTCCAGTGTAGATGCCATGAGCGCTTAGAACAGTGCTCGGCACATAGTAAGCGCTTAACAAATACCATCATTATTATTATCATCCTCTCCACCTGACCCAAGGTCATTCCAGGACCTCCCAGAGAAATGCAAATACACTTCACGTGGGGGATTAACAGCTTCCTTTACACCATCCCTATTCTCCACGCCCCCGGGTCCACAGCGAGGGGCTACGCAGAGTCCAGGGAAGCAGGAGGACCGAGAGGTTCAGGCTGACCGTTGGCCTTGGGGTTCACGTTGGATGTGCACCATCTCAGCTTAAAACCTTCACGGAAGCACGCTGGCTTCAGAAAAAGGAAACTGCGATCGGGTGCCGGTTCCGCCCCGTTCCGTTGGCTCTCCGAGGATCTTCCCGGCCTTCGATGTCAGAAAATGAACGTTAAAAGTGCTCGCTGTGCAAGGCGAAGAGTGGTGAAAGCACTTTTTACAAACATCCTAAAAACAAACGGGAAGGCCTGTATAAAATAGGCTCACATAGTAGCAGAGACTATGAACGATGGAAAAAGGAAAATTATTGCAAAAGAGATTGATCGTAAGGAGGTCCGATTTCTTTTTTTCCACTACCAAATTGTAAAAAAAAAACCAAACAAATAAACCCCCAACTCTCTCCCCGCCCAAAAAACCAAGCAAACCCCAAAGTCTTTCAGATCTCCAGCAGGTGGATACTAGCTTTCGCCGCCAGATATTGCCGATGTGATCTTCATGTATTGGCTGAAAATGGTCTCAAAAGCTTCGTCTCTGTGTACCATGGCACCGAACACTAGCGGCTAACGAGAGAGGAGAAGGGTTACGGCGTGTACCTTGTGAGATCCTGAGAGAAACTCACCCACCCAGGAACAAAACCCCCTTTTTCTCCACAGACAGGCGAGGCCTTTCCTTCCGACGTTCCCAGACGCACTGACGGATCCCCGCTTTCTGCTTTGGGAAGGGGCGATATTTTGTTACGTGGAGAAAGGTTTAAGCTTGGATTCCTGGAGCATCTCAATCCATCAAAGCTATTTATTGAGCGCTTACTCTATGCAGAGCACTGTACTGAGCACTTGGGAGAGTCCGATACAACAGAATTAGCAGACACATTCTCCGCCCATTACGAGCTGACAGTCTCCACTTCAGTCAGTCCCCGGTTAGGAGTTCAGCCTGCCAGGCAGGTAAGGGCTACTAATATCTGTAATTCATTTACCGAGCTCAATAAATACCACCATGGGTACTGATTATTCGGTGGTGGAAGGTGGGGGCGGGCCTGGTTAAGGAGGGTAAAAGTCCACACAAATCCCACCGAGGCCATTCCAACCCTCTTAAATGAGCTATTGGAACCGCCCCTAGGATCCACCACCGCTTAGTGAAAAGAGCCAGGGCTTCAGAGTCAGAGGTCATGGGTTTTAATCCCACCTCTGGCACTTGTCAACTGTGTGACTTCGGGCAAGTCACTTCACTTCTCTGTTACCTCAGTTACCTCACCTGTAAAATGGGGATTAAGACTGTGAGCCTCACGTGGCCAACCTGATGACCTCGTATCTACCCCAGTGCTCAGAACAGTGCTTGGCACATTTTAGGCACTTAACAAATAGCATCATCATCATCCACCCAAATGTCCCAAATTGCCAAGACGGGAGGGAGAGGGCTGAGGCCGTCGCTTGGCTTCTCCGCGGAGCAGGGAACCCCGGGGGAGCCGCTCGGGACGGGGCCTGGAATATTCCATTTCAACTGGTTTGGCACTTACTTTCTGGGTGGACGGTGTAGAGACTGAAATCCCCATGCCCGACCCGGGAAGAACAGACAGCACTTTGTACTGAAAGACAAAAAAAAAACAACCCAACAAACAAACCACAACCCGACTCAGTCACTCCTGATGACCCAACTTTCTCCCACAGGGACACATTAAATAAGTCAAGGAGGTACCTGTCCTCCCCCTACCCCCTCCAAACTTCCCTTCTCCCCCCAAAACTGGGCACATGAGATAAAATCCACCAGAGGTCTTGAGCCGCGGGTGCCTGTTTTTTTCCTTCAAGAGCCAGATGGGTAGACTCCAAATTCAATCCTATTTATTGAGCGCTTACTGTGCGCACAGCACTGTACTAAACACTTGGGAGAGTACAATATAACACCAAACTGATAGTTCCTGCCCACAGCGAGCTGATGGTGGAGAGAGGGTACCCAGCTCGATTTCCTCTTTCAGAGTAAATGTAAAAATAAGAAGAAGAACCTCATCTTCCCTAGAAGCTGTGGCCACGTCCTGACTCCCCAGCCACAAGCCGTGACTCTTGCCTGTCGGGTCCGGAGACAGGGGAGGCGGGGAACTTGAAGGGTGGGACCCTAACGGCCCGCCTTCCTTCTTACTCTCCCGGGTGCTTAGAACGGTGCTCTGCACACCGTGAGCGCTCAATAAATACCACTGACTGATCGTTTTCTTTCCGGGACTCCAGTGGTCGGGCCAAACCCAGAAGCCAGCCCAGGGGATGCTGGGGCACTAGGACACAGGTGTGGTTTCCCCTGGAAAATCTGACCGTCCAAGGGCCAGCCGCTACGGTGGTTTTCCAAATTACACCAGAGGGACTTGCGAGAACCTGACATCAACCGAAACTCGGGGACTACTTCCCCAAGCCAGGAAAAGCAGGGCAGGAAAGGCGGCAGCCAACCGAGTGACTAGAAGAATGAGCACAACTCCCCAAAATAGATCTCTCTTTTTCTCTCTCTTCCTCCCCCCTCCCCCAACCTCTCTTCAAACACTTTTAATTCAGCTCTATTTGGGAGAGAATTAATGGTTTAAGCAATTCTGAGCTATTTTACTCCCCTCGGTCGAGCTGGGCATTTTCTTTCAGCCTCTCTGGCTTCTGGGATGCTTTTTCATCCCACAGCTTGAGGCAATTTGAAGTAAGCAAAGAATAAAACCTGCAGCATGGAACACGACCCCCCCATGAAGCCAGCGAGGACAAATGAACCCTCCTCAATTAACCTACCTTCTGAATGTCCGTAATATCCATCAGTTTAATAACTTTATTTCTCTTCGATGAGCCAGATTTCGAGCTTTCGAAGCACAGGTAACTGAAGAGGAAAGAGAAAACAGTTTAGGTGTCATAGTGTCTTGAAAAACAGACACTTATTCGAGGTCCCTTTCCCAAGGGCTCAGCACAGCGCCTGGCACATAGGTGCTCAATAAATACAACTGATCCATCGATTCGGATCCAGAATACAGAATCTCTTGCTCCAAATACAACTCTGTGACTGGGCTAAGCATCCCGGTGTTTCTCCACGTTTGTGTGTTGCCTGACGGCCGCCAAGTGCTTGAACCATGCCAGCCCACGTGTACACGTTAGAAAATCCCTCTCCTGGAGTAGTTTGATCTTCAAGGCTCAAAATTCACATTTTTTACCCCTTTCTACTACATGGTGACAGACTGAGATGGAGAAAGAAAGGGAGAGAGAGAGATGGGGGGAGACGAAGAGAGAAGAGATGGGGAGGAGAGAAAAGGAGAGGGACGGAGAGGAGGAGGGGGGGAGAGAGAGAAAGAGAAAGGGGGAAAGGGAAGGAGGGAGAAAGAAGAGGGGAGGGAGGGAGGGAGAGAGAGAAGGAAAGAGAGAGAAAACCTTGAAGCCCTATTAAGTACAGAATCACCACTACGGAGGTTTTCTTCCTTACATGTGAATTACGTCTCCCGGCAACTGAACAGGTTTTCAAAGCAACTTCTCCAACAGCACAGTCACTTCAGGCTCAGGCAGTATCCATCAGAGCACAGCTAAAACAACTGTGCTAAGAGCAGCCATTTTACATGAATAGAAAGCAATAATGAAAACCTTCTGTACAAGGCCTCACGGCCCCACTGCCCAGAAGAAAAGTGCTTGCTTAATGCCAAACCTCTCCCAATCAACATCCTCTCTCCTCACAGGCACCCCCCTCTGCCCTCACGGACTGACTCGATGATTCAAGGACTGGGAATGATGAAAAATCTCCACCGTGAAACCGACGACTACTCTTTGGCCCATTTGTCCTGGCCCACTTTCTTATTCTTCCTATAGGAATCGTGATGGTGGCCATTTTGGATGATATTAATAAGACTAATGATTGTGGCACCTGTTAAGTACTTACTATGTGCCAAGCACTGTACTACACACTGGGGAGGGTACAAGATAATTATGTCCCACAAAGGACTCACGGTCTAAGTAGGAGGGAGAACACAGATTGAATCCTTATTTCGCAGAGGAGGGAACTGAGGCCCAGAGAAGTGAAGTGACTTGCCCGAGTCAGGCAGAAGTCAAGCACCCGAGCCAGAATTAGAACCCGGGTCCTCTGACTCCCAGGCTCAGGCTCTTTCCACTAAGCCACGCTGCTTCTCGATGAACCAGAAGCCTCTCTCATGTCAGGCACTAAAACTCAGGAATACTGACCCTGGCCTCTCTTCTCGTGGCTCTCATGATCCCGCCTCCCTTCTCGAGAGCATGGAATATTGTCCGGCACTCACTTTTCCGTCACGTAGAGAATTCCGTTCCTGATGTAGTCTGTTGGCATCTTCCTGTCTCTGTTAATTAAGCAGCATCGCCAACCGTTTTCACACGCTACCAAATAAATACAAATACACACATGCTGTCAAAATCCTTAGTCAAGATGGACGATCAGCTGGGATAATTACTTCTGCAGGCCTATAAGGGAGACCCTGGGTTGCTGTCTTCCTTAGAAAAGAGGAAAACCTACTACTAGGTTTATTCATTCATTACTATTTACTGAACACTTACTGTGTGCAAACCACTGTACTAAGCATTTGGGGGAGTATACTACAGCGATGAACAGACATATTCCTTGCCCAAAATGAGTTTAATAACAATAATGATAATAATAACAATGTTGGTATTTGTTAAGCGCTTACTATGTGCAGAGCACTCTTCTAAGCACTGGGGTAGATACAAGGTCATCAGGTTGTCCCACGTGAGGCTCACAGTCTTCATCCCCATTTTACAGATGAGGTAACTGAGGCACAGAGAAGCGAAGTGACTCGCCCACAGTCACACAGTTGACAAGTGCCAGAGCCGGGATTCAAACCCATGACCCCTGACTCCCAAGCCCGGGCTCTTTCCAATGAGCCACGCTGCTTCTAGAGGGGGAGACAGACATTAATATAAACGAATAAATAAACTTGAGCGCTTACCATGTGCAGAGACAGCACTGTAGTAAGCACTTGGGAGAATAGAGAAGCAGCGTGGCTCAGTGGAAAGAGCACAGGCTTGGGAGTCAGGGGTCATGGGTTCGAATCCCAGGTCTGCCTCTTGTCAGCTGTGTGACTGTGGGCAAGTCACTTAACTTCTCTGTGCCTCAGTTACCTCATCTGTAAAATGGGGATTAAGACTGTGAGCCCCACGTGGGACAACCTGATTCCCCTATGTCTACGCCAGCGCTTAGAACAGTGCTCTGCACATACTAAGCGCTTAACAAATACCAACATTATTATTATTACACTATAAGAGAGTTAGTTGGTAGACACATTCCCCACCCACAAGGGGCTTACAGTCTAGAGGGGACAATTCCCCTTTTTAGTCAGAAGAGACCTAATCTTTTCAAGGTCTGAGGTCCTCTTCTGGAAAGCTCTCCCTTTCGTTGACCATCTCAGTAGCCTCGGTTTGTCCCTGGCCGTCACAACCCTAACCCTTTCTTCCCTCCTAAGATCCAAAACCAGCGGTACATACCAAAGTCCTGGCGTGGATGAACCACGGTTTTATATAGTGGTAAAACTTTGTCTTTTCATTTTCTTTTCTACCTTTAAGTTGCCCGGTCTTGTAATAACACCTTGCATTTATCGGCATTTATTCTGTTCTTCTGTACTCTCCCAAATATTTAGTTCAGTGTTCTGCACTCGGTACACGCGCAGCAGATACAGTTGAACGATTATTTGTACATTCCTTGATTTTCCCAAGTCACGTCGATTATTTCATTTCATCCTCCCAACAGCCCTAGGAGGGAGAGGTGGGTACTATTATAATCCCCATTTAACAGAAGAGGAAACTGAGGCCTGGAGAGGTCAAAGGGGTGACCACGGCAGGCCAGTGGCCCAAATGAGTTTGGTGAAACTCCTGCTAACTTCTGGGCTATAAAAGCATTCCCATTGTCCCAAGGGGGCTCACAGTCTTAAACCCCATTTTAGAGATGAGATAACTGAGGCACAGAGAAGTTGCAATGACTGGCAAAGGTCGCACAGTGAACAAGTGGCGCAGTGGGATCAGAACCCAGGTCCTCCGACTCCCGGGCCCGGGCTCTTCCCACTAGGCCACTCTGTCCGATAGCAAAACGGACAACTTTGGATCAGTCCAGGCTCCGACCGAAATAAATCTTTCCTGTGACCTTCGGGGGACCCCCAATTACCCAGCCTCGTGCCGCATGGAAATCCCCCCCCCCCAGAAGTCCGCCCACCGATCCCCTCCTCCCGTCACCCCCGCAGCCGGGCTCGTACCTGCCAAAGGCCGCTCGTTTTCCGTCAGGTTAAAGATCTCGTGGAAGTTGCCCTTTTTGGTACCGTGGAAACGACCCGCGTCTTCATCCTTGCTCATGCCCGGCGGGGCGCTGGCGCCCACGTAGCTCCGGGATGATGCCGTCTGGAGCTGGGAGGAGACAGAAGGCATCGCGTAGACCATCGCCAGAAAATTAACTCCTGTTAGTCGACCCGCTGAAATGTGAACGCCCCCCCCCGCTTGAACGTGAAGGGCAGCAAAAGAAGGTACGTAGGAAAATCGAACCCTATTGCTAGCTCTAGAAGAAACAGAACGGGGCAAGTATTTTCCACAGTGGGATTCGCCCTTATAAATGTAAGCTCCTTGTGGGCAGGGAATGTTCCTTAGTCGGCATTTCCCAAGAGCACAGTACAGGGCATCGCACCCCCTGGGTGCTTAATAAAGGAGATTTCTACTTTCGCCAAGAAAGTGAACGTTCCGGAACTTTCCACGGTGGCCTGATTTATTATTAATAATAATAATGATAATAATTGTGGCATTTGTTAAGCACTTACTATGTGCCAGGCACTGTACTAAGCGCCGGGGTGGATCCAAGCAAATCGGGTTGGACACAGTCCCTGCCCCACATGGGGCTCACAGTCTTAACCTCCATTTTACAGATGAGGCAAGTGAGGCCCAGAGAAGTGAAGTGACTTGACCAAGGTCACACAGCAGACAAGTGGCAGAGCCGGGATTAAAACCCAGGTCCTTCTGACTCCCAGGCCCGGGCTCTATCCATTAGGCCATGCTCTTCTTGAGAGTTGTTTTCCTGTGACTTTTCTCTGGGTACAGAGATGTCCCGCTGTCCAACGTGAGTCTTCCTAGCCCTTTGCCCCCTCGAAATTGAGTGTGTTTCACACCGGGATAAACAGTGCAAGGGTTCAAAGACATAACAATAATAGTTAATAATGATGGCATTTGTTAAGCGCTTACTATGTGCCAAGCACTGTTCTAAGCGCTGGGGTAGATACAAGGTAGTCAGGTTGTCCCACGTGGGGCTCACAGTCTTAATCCCCATTTTACAGATGAGGGAACTGAGGCCCAGAGAAGCGAAGTGACTTGCCCAAGGTCACCCAGCAGACAAGTGGCAGAGCCGGGATTAGAACCCATGACCTTCTGACTGCCAGGCCCGGGCTCTAGCCACTACGCCATGCTGCTTCCCTAACATATATTAGGGTTACTTGCCAGCTGACAAAATGCATTTGAGCAGTGCTTTAAATTAAGGCTTTGGGAGTCAAAAACCAGACACTTAATAAGACCATAAAGCAGCAGTAAAAAATATTTAAGAAGGCACACAAACCGCATCAGCTCAGCTCATTGTGAACAGAGAGGCTCGCATTGAAAAAAAAAAAAAGAAGAAAAAGAAAGCAAAGCTTTTCCACACTATGATCCATACCTTTTCATGCCCTGACAGCTAGCGGGAAAAGAAATAACAAACACAAATGTGACCATGACAAAAGGAAAAAGTGAAGACTATTTCACAGCACCATATACAGGCTCAAAACGTGAATCGGGCGAAGCGGTGAGAATTGCACTGAGAGAATGAGAGAAAGCCTCAAGAGAGAAGAAGGTGGTTTTAGAAGATCTCTCCCGCCGGCACACAAAGCCTGGCCTCCTAATCTGGTAAAACTCCCTTAGCGGGGCTGACTGTCCTCCTTTCAAAACTAGCTGGGTGGTCCTGAGGGACAGAGGCCTAATTATTATTATTTTTAATGGTTTTGTTAACTGCTCACTACGTGCCGGGCACTGTACTAAGTGCTGGGATAGATATAAGCTAATCGGGTTAGACACAGTCCCTACCCCACGTGGGGCTCACGGTCTTAATCCCCATTTTGCAGATGAGGTTACTGAGGCACCGAGAAGCCAAGTGACTCACCCAAGGTCACCCGGCAGATAAGCGCCTACCAGATACTAAAAACTGGGGATCTCCCTGTCTTCCCCGTTCGATCTGAAAGCTTCCTGAGGTCAGGGGCCGAGCTGTTGGACTCTTCCCTTCAGCAGGCGGTTGGTAATTTCCAGTGGCTGACGCGCCTCTGTGCGTTGGCTCTCAGCCCATCCCCCTTCCTCAGAGCGGGACCTGGGCCCTGTTCTTCATCTTTCCCAGGCCCCGGTGCCAGGTTCGGGAAACGCCGGACACCAATCGCTGACTGGCTTCCTCTTGGCATCAAGAGTGCTTCACCCCTACAGCCCCGTCCACCTGAAGGGACAGTTTTCTCTTCGGCCACAGCTTCCTGAAGCAGCAGAGCAACAGGTTGAAAGTTTTTAGTCACCTTCCATACTGCGGCACCTGACATTATCCCAGCTATTGGCTAGCACCGTTCGGAGGATGTGATTCCATACGGTTGCCTCCCAGCTTGGCATGGAGGGAGGTGATGGTAATAATGTTTAAGAACTGCAGTATTTGTGAAGCACTTTCTATATGCCAGGTGCTGTATTAATAATAATAATAATGTTGGTATTTGTTAAGCGCTTACTATGTGCAGAGCACTGTTCTAAGCACTGGGGTAGATACAGGGTCATCAGGTTGTCCCACGTGAGGCTCACAATTAATCCCTATTTTCCAGATGAGGTAACTGAGGCACCGAGAAGTGACTTGCCCACAGTCACACAGCTACCAAGTGGCAGAGCCGGGATTTGAACTCATGACCTCTGACTCCCAAGCCCACGCATGCTCCTTCCACTGAGCCACGCTGCTTAAGCCCTGGGGGTTCGGACACAATCCACTGGGGTCTCGGTTTGGAAAAGCGATTTTACAGATGGGGAGACTGACGCACCGAGAAGAGAAGTGAGTTGGTTGCCCAAGGTCACCCAGCAGGCAAGTGGCGGAGCTGGGATTAGAAGCCCAGGCCTCTGCTCTTTCCACTGGGCCATCCTGGGATACCGGGATGTGATCCCAGCTTGGCACAGAGAGAGGTGGCTACGACACGCCACGGTTCTCTCCCGGCCTGACCCGGAGGGAGGACGGTGTTAAGTGCTCTGCACACAGTGAGCGCTCAATAAATACGACTTATTGATTTAGGTGGCTGTGACACCACATAATTCTCTCCCAGCCTGGCCCGGAGGGAAGCGGCTGCGCCACCCACACAGTTTTCCCCCAGCTTGAACCGGCTCCGGGCTTCTTGGCAGAGGTCCCGCAGAGAGTCCCAGGAGGGCTATCCATCCAGTCTCCTCAGGGTCCCTCTTCAGAACCGGGCGGTCGGAGTCTGCCTCGGGGCGCGGCTTTTCTGGCTTCCTCTCTCTGTTCTGGGTCTCTCTCCGAGAGCCAAGGCCCATTCGGAGCCAAACACCTCATCTCTGGGCTCCGTTCCAGATGGCTACACGAGACCGCAAAGTCCCACCTTCCTCTCGCGTCTTTCTGCAAGAAGGGAGGGCGAGGACACTCACTAGAGACACCATATTGGAGACGGTGGGCGTGGGCTGTGGTGCGCTTCCTTAGGGCATTTCTACACTAGACCGGTAGAGAAGCAGTACGGCCCGGCCCGGTGGAGAAAGCACGGGCCTGGAGGGCCTGGCGGTCAGGAGGACTTAGGTTCTAATCCCGGCTCTGCCAATTGCTTGCTGTGTGACCTCGGGCAAGTCACTTAACACCTCTGTCCTCTGTTTCCTCATCTGTAAAACAGAGATACCTTGTTTTCCCTCCTTCTTAGACTGTGAGCCCCATGCAGGTCAGGGACTGTGTCTGACCTAATTAACTTGTCTATCCCAGTGCTTAGTACAGTGTCTGACATACAGTCAGCGCTTAAGAAATACCATTAAGAAAATAAATTAAATAAAACAGTAGAGACCATGTAGGCTGAGTGCTTTCCCTTCTCCATGCAGGAAAACCCGCAGGAAAATCCGGCTTGTTTTCTTCTACTACCACCTCGACATCTAGCTGGGAACAGGTGAAAGTCCAGTTTTTAACTTTACGGTTCGTTCCCCAAAGACCCCACGGAATTTATGTCCAGATCTGTAATTTATTTATATTAACATCTGTCTCCTCCTCTAGACTATAAGCTCGCTATGGGTCGGGAATGTGTCTGTTTCTTGTTCTACTGTACTCGCCCAAGCGCTTAGTACAGTGCTCACGCAATAAGTGCTCAATAAATACGACTGACGGGTTATTTCTGCACCTCCTGACTTCCCTTCAGGCCCCTGCCTTCTGCCCCCAAAGTAGCCAGCTAGGTGGTCCGCTCCATTGCCGGGTGGTCCCCCGCGGCCTCCAGTCCGAAGCCGGAATAGACATTTCCGGTGCTTGGTGTTCACCCCTCCTCACCATCGCATCTCGGGTTTCTCTGGGCCCCGAACAGCTTCCAGGGACCCGAGTACCGATGGGATCTGCCAAGGGGGAGGCTCGGCAGAGCCAGATGGATGCTGATGGGAATATTTTCCCAAGACCTCTCCCATTATGCCACCTTTCTCCCTCCTTCTCTCTGTAGCCTGAATGACTTCATCCTTTCCAAGCCCAAGGGAGGAAGCAGAGCAGCCTAGTGGACGGGGCCTGTGAGTCCGAGGTTGAGGATTCTCATCCCGGCTCTGCTCCGTGTCTGCTACGTGACCTTGGGCAAGTCTCTTTCTCTGTGCCTCAGGTTCCTCATCTGTAAAATGGGGATTCAATTCCTGTTTTCCTTCTCACTTAGACCGGGAGCCCCACGTGAGGCAGGACTGTGTCCAACCTGATTAACTTGTATCTACACCTGCGCTCAGAACAGTGCTTGTGACGTAGTAAGAGCTTAACGAATACCACAATTGGCGAATTAGTTAACAAATTAGGTTAATCCCCAAACTCTGCCAATCTCCCTGTTTTCTTCTCCCTCCCAACTACCTTTTTTGCCCACAGGGACCCGTGAAAATTAGAAGGATAAATCGATTGGACTTTCCCAACTGTTTAGTGCAGTGCTCTGCACACTGGTGATACTGTCGACTGACTGACTGACGGTCTTACAATAACAGGACGGGACTCGGTGGGACAGAGGCGAGATGGCTCATTCAGCAATGCAAGACCATATACACTGGACGGTGAAAGACGGACTTGATACGATGGTACAGAAAGAGGACCAAGAATCTGAGAGGAGCAGAAACAAAATGTCCACCAGCAACTCTGTGCTGTTGCTGTTCACGCGCACCCGGGATGTAAGAACAGTGAGTCAGACTGGCAAGAACTAGAAATTGACCTTTCCATTAGATGCCACACTGGTCAGACCCCTGTTGGAGTAGCCCGTCTGGTGTTGACCACCACACTGGAAAAAGGATGCAGAGAAATGCGTGAGAGGGATGAGGGGAGCAAAAATATGATAAAAGGGTGGGGTAGCAGTCCTGGAGGTGAAAGGTTAAAGGGTGTGGGATTGTTTAGCCTGAAGAAGAGAAAGCTGAGGGGGGAGTTAATCGTTTCCCTCACTGATACACCTGGATTTGATGAGAAAAATGGAGAATAGTTGGTCTCCACGTCCAAAGAGGATCAAAGAACAGGAATGTAAACTCTCTGTGGGCAGGGAATGTGTCTGTTCTATTGTTCCATTGTCCCAAGCGCTTAGTACAGTGCTCTATACGCAGTAAGCGCTCAAAAAATACGACTGACTGACAAGAAGAAACAGGTTTGAATTACAGCAGGAGAGATTCTGGCTAGACCTGTAGAAGAACTTCCCTTCCAACAGGATGGACACCTACAGGTAATTGGCAGAGGCTGTAGAGGTCCCATTCCTGCAGGCACTTAAGTAAAGAGCAGACACGCATCTGTCCTAGAAGGATTCGCTTTTTAGGAGCCCCCATTCTCTGCTCCTTTCTCTGGATGAATCTCAAGGGGGGGGGGGGAGTGTCTCTGTTTTGAAGCAACCCCTCCCTCCGGCAACCAGTGATGAGATGGCCCAGGCTGGCTCATGGGTAGTGGAGAAAAGCAACAAAAAAAAATCTTAAAATCGGGTTTGGAATGCAACCCAAGCAATCTGGGGCAGCCCTGGCCAGGACACAGAAGGGGACGTCTCGGGGAGATTTCAGAGCTTTGCCCCCGGTCTATAGAGGACACTGGCATGTGTCAAAAGACAACCTGGGTTCCATTTTAGATCCTGCTCCCTTCTCCTCCTCTAACCCCTCTAGTTTTGGTCTCCCTGAAATGCCCGTTGGGCCCCAGAGGGCGAAGATGCCAGGCAAGGAATTGAGACGGAGCACACCAGAGGCGTGCTTGGCATCCCAAGTGGTACGATGGGCAGGAAGCGGAAAGAACCGATGCCACCCCTGCCAGTTTGCCAAAATTCGCCGGACCTCAGAACGTTTCTCCAGGCGGGGAACCCCCGGCCTCCCTTCATGCCCAGGATACTGCCTGGGCGCTCCCGGCCTGGGTCCCTATGACCACTATATCATTTCTGAGCTATGGGACTTGGACTTTGAGGCACGGCGGAGGCTGGGATGAGGGAATGAAAATCAAGCCATCTGGGGCCGTATCCGTCCCGCACAGACCGACTGGGAACTGGATAGTCGGTGGAACAGGAGACTATCAAGTCTTTGTGGCGAAAGGTGGGCGATATCTTCTTCTGTTCTCTGGGAACCCAACCCACCTTACAGTGGTTCTGTAGGACTACGCAGTTCAGTCTACGACAGTTGGATATGTGCTTGTCTGCTTCAAACTGTGACCTTCGGACATTTGCTGTCTGCCCCACCATCAACCCCACAGCATTTACATATATATCTTTAAATTATATATTATAAACGACACATTTATTCGCATTAATGTCAATCTCCCCCACCCCCAGACTGTAAGGTCATTACGGGCAGGGAATGTGCCGCTAATTATGTTGCACTGTCCTCTCCCAAGTGCTTAGTGCAGTGCTCTACACATAGTAAAGGGCTCAATAAATACAATCAATTGATATTTTCCAGAATACATGTATTTTCCCCAGCACCCCATATACCGCTTTGCATTCGGTTGGCAGTCAATAAATACGATCACTATTAACTACCTATTAATGATGAATAACACAAAAAGAGAAATGAAGAGGTGATTTTTAAGAAACTCATTTCAAGAACACCTAAAAAAACAACCCCAAAAAAACCAACCAGTCACAAATGTGGGTCTCAAGTAGCTTCTCAGAGAATGGAGATGGAAATTTACTAATTAATACGGACCCGATCCTTTCCGCTCCCTCGGCCCCAGCCACCCAAACGGACGTGCCCCAGCGACCCGGGGTAGGAGACGGTCGCCAGCAATGGCGGAGGTCAGACTCACCCTCCGAGACACAGCGGCGAGGGACCGTTCTTTGAGCTGAGGGTCAGTGGGTAAATTCGTCCAGATGATATAGGGGGTGTCGTACTTAGCTCGCAGTCTGGGGCAGCGTTTGAAGATGAAATCGATGAGGAAGAACTTGATTCCGGCATAGAGTCCTGCGACGGCGAAAGGACAGGGTTCAGCAGGCAACCTCCTCCGTGTTCTCCTGCCCTTATCTAAGTGACATTTCTGGATTCAAAATCTCGGGAGAGGGGTCCCTGGTGTTCACGTTGTGAGCATCGGACTTGCGGGCCAGAAAAACATCAATAGACAGAGGAGAGCATGGCCTAGTGGACACAGTACAGGCCTGTGAGCCATGAGTTCTAATCCTGCCTCCTCCACTTTTCTGCTGTGTCACCCTGGGCAAGTCACTTCACTTCTCTGTGTCTCAGTTCCCTCATCTGTAAAATGGGGATTAAGTCCGTGAGCCCTGTGTGGGACAGGGACTGTGTCCCTGATTAACCTGCATCTGCCCCAGCATTTACAACAGTGCCTGGCACACAGTAAGCTCTTAACAAACACCATAAAAGAAAAGGGAGGGGATGCTAAAGCGTCCATGGAGCTGAATTGGTAAGCAGGGATCGACCTGTTCTCCAGGGGAGAAACAAGGCCATTTAAAAATCCACTTTTGGAGGCCGGTCATTGCCCTGCTCCCCCAAAACAGCCCAGCATCCTGGGGAGTATCTGCTCTTAAGAGCATTGCACGAATCCATCCGTCTGCCATCACAGGGCCTAGATGAGGTCTGACACATCACAAACAATATTCTAGCAAAGGCATATATTTTCAGAGAAGCAACGAGGCCTAGCAAAAAGAGCCCAGGCCTGTGAGTTAGAGGACCTGTCCTAATCCGGGCTCCGTCTGCCGTGTGACCTTGGGCACGTTCGTTTCATTTCTCTGTGCCTCGAGTACCTCACCTGTAAAATGGGGATTAAGACTGTGAGCCCCATGTGGGACATAGGTTAGCTGGGATGTATCCCAGCGCTTAGGCCGGTGCTGGGAAGATAGTAAGCAAACAACAAACACCATAAAAACGAAAGAAAAAAAAGCAGCATGGGCAGACGCATTCTTGGAGGGAACCAAGTGCCTGTCTTTGGGAGAATCAAGACTCTAGACAGCAAGGAATATGGGCAGTTGTGGGCAGGGAAACACACGGTAAGCACTCAAGAAATACAATCAACTGACTGACTGGCAAAAAGCAAAGAACTGAAGACTCAAGGCAGGATCCTGGGGTTCTCTTTGTCAGTGGCTGCACAGGGCACATCCTCAGCTCCTTCTGGGCTTGGGAGTCAGAGGTTGTGGATTCCAATCCCGCCTCCACCACAGCTGTGTGACTTTGGGTGAGTCACAACTTCTCTGTGCCTCAGTTACCTCATCTGTAAAATGGGCATTAAGATTGTGAGCCCCACGTGGGACTACCTGATTACCTTGAATCTACTCCAGCACTTAGAACAGTGCTTGGCACGTAGTAAGCGCTTAAGAAATACCATCATTATTATTAACAATGAGTTCCCATACTGTGCCAGGCACTGTGCCCAAGACTTTGGCAGAGATTCTACCCTTTGGCCCTAATAATAATGGTAATAATAACTGTAGTATTTGATAAGTGCTTATTACGTGCCATGCCCATACTAAGAGCTGAGACGGATCCAAACAAATCAGGTTGGACACAGTTCCTGTCCCACATGGGGCTCACAATCTTAATCCCCATTTTATAGAAGAGGGCACTGAGGCACAGAGAAGTGAAGTAACTTACCCAGGGTCACAAAGCCGACAGATGGCAGAGCGGGATTAGAACCCAGGTCCTTCTGACTCCCAGGCCTGTGCTTTATCCACTAGGCCACATTGCTTCTCCCCAGGGAGACTGCACCTCTTGGTTTTAAAGAAGGGGAAGATGGGATGTCTGCATTGCCTTTCCTCCTCCTCCATAATCCCTTGCCTTCCTTTTTCCAACTTTTATGTTTGCTTGTGCACAAATGGCACAGCGGGAGGGAAAATGGAATTGGAGTGAGGTGGGGAGGGGCAGCAGAGCTGAGGGATGAGAGGAAATAATCGATCAATGGTATTTACTGAGCACTTACTGTGTGCAGAGCACTGTACTAAGTGCCCGGGAGAGTACAATACAACAGAGTTGGTAGCCGTGTCCCTTGCTCACAACGAGCTTACAGTCTAGAGGGAAGAGAAGAGGGAGAGGAGGAAGAGAGAGGCGAGGGAAAGAGAAGGTGGCCATAGTCAATCAATCAATGGTATGTACTGAGCGCTTACTATATGCAGAACACTGTACTAAGCTCTTAGGAGAGTACTACAGAATTAGCAGACGTTCCCTGCCCATAAGGACCTTACCGTCTACAGGGGTACAAGGAGGGAATGAGAGATTGAGGGTGGCGGGGAGGCGGTGATGACTGAGGAAAAGAAGCAGAGGGAGAACTCAATCATTAATGATACTTACTGAGCACTTCTTGTGTGCACAGCATTGGACTAAACATGTGAGAGAGTACAATGCAACAGAAAGGGTAGACACATCACAGGGCCTAGATGAGGTCTGATGCAAAACCTGCAGGAAGGGGTTTAGGCTTGGGGGTGGGGGAGGGAAGATAAGGGAAGGAGGAGAGACGGGAACTGGCAAAACCAGATAATAATAATAATAATGTTGGTATTTGTTAAGCGCTTACTGTGTGCCGAGCACTGTTCTAAGCGCTGGGGGAGATACAGGGTAATAATAATGTTGGTATTTGTTAAGCGCTTACTATGTGCCGAGCACTGTTCTAAGCGCTGGGGTAGACATAGGGGAATCGGGTTGTCCCACGTGGGGCTCACAGTCTTAATCCCCATTTTACAGATGAGGGAACTGAGGCACAGAGAAGTTAAGTGACTCGCCCACAGTCACACAGCCGACAAGTGGCAGAGCTGGGATTCGAACTCATGAGCCCTGACTCCAAAGCCCGTGCTCTTTCCACTGAGCCACGCTGCTTCTCCATCAGGTGGTCCCACGTGAGGCTCAGTCTTAATCCCCATTTTACAGATGAGGGAACTGAGGCACCGAGAAGTTAAGTGACTTGCCCAAAGTCACACAGCTGACAGGTGGCGGAGCCGGAATTAGAACCCATGACCTCTGACTCCTAAGCCCATGCTCTTTCCACTGAGCCAGAAGGTGGGCGGGTCCAAGCGGTTGGAAGGGGCTGCAGAGGTGATCTGTGGGGCCGGGCTCAATCCTTGGGGGGGGGGGGGGGGCGATGGGACGCCAAATCGGCTTGTCTGCCAACCTGCCGACAGCCCCGATTCATCTCCTAAAGGGTCTGGGGTGTTTTCAGAAACTGGCATCCAGCCGGGGCAGCCGGCTCCTCCAAGCGGGCCGGGCCCCGTGGGACTACTTTCCCAGAAACAGAAAGTCCTCCTCACCGTGGGCATTAGAACGCTCAATCACCTTGCCCCCTCCTGCCTCACCTCGCCACCCTCTTACCGCGACCCAGCCCGTGCACTCTGCTCCTCTAATGCCAACCTTCTCACTGTACCTCAATCTTGTCTGTATCACTGCTAACCTCTCGCCCACGTCCTGCCTCTGGCCTGGAACGCGCTCCCTCTTCGCATCCTATAATCTCCCTCTCCACTTTCAAAGCCTCAGGGAAGGCACATCTCCTCCAAGAGGCTTTCCCCAACTAAACCCTCATTTTCCCGAAGGGAAAACTTCTGGGTCTGCTTCTCTCCCCTGCATTAGGACAGCAGCTCCTTGCGACGCTTTGTTACTCTGTATTTCCCATTTGGCCAGTACAGGGCACTGAACCAAGCGGGCGCTCAAAAATGCTACATTCCCACGTTGGCCCTTCCTCTTTTTCCCTAACTAGACATTCAATCTGAGCAAACTGGGAAGGAGTGTGGCCTAGTCGAAAGAGCGCAAGCCTGGGAGTTAGAAGACTAAAGTTCTAATCCCCGGCTCTGCCGCTTATCTACCGTGGAGCCTTCGGCAAAGCCACTGAACTTCTTGGTCCTCAGTTTCCTCATCCATAAAGTGGAGGTTAAATCCTACTCCCTCCTATTTAGACTGCGAGCCCCACACGGCACAGGGTCTGTGGTGTCCCACCTGATTATTCCGTACCTACCCCGGCGATTAGTGCAATGCTTGCCACTGAGTAAGCTCTTAAAAAAAAAAAGTACATTCTCTCTCCGAGAAAACTCCTGTTGATCTCTCAGATTATCGTTGCCCCAGCCCTGGCACTGTATCAAGTCAGTGGCTTCTCATAGATCTTTTCACGTCACTATTTCCTCTTATGACTGAACCTTTCCACTGGGTGGTTTTTATCAGGGTTTGCGGTCCCGATAGTCATTTCATCATATCTTGTTCGCACACCCCCGCCCTCATCCTTTGGCCTCCCGGGATGTGCTCGTTTCCCCCACAGTACCCCAGCTCCCTTCTTTGTTTTCCTCCTTCTCTCCCAACTATCCAGTGGTCTGCGCTTCTTCTTTCCCATCCACCCATCCCAGACCCTTGAGCTTCCCTGCCCCCTGTCTTGGATGCAATATCGGCGGGGATGTGGGGGAAACACGACACCCAGGTCTCATTAGGAACAAACATTTGCCTCCTCATTTTCACCCCGACCAGCTGAGTTAACAGCTTGTTCCTAGAGACTTCGGTCCCTAGAGGCTTCGGTTTTCCGGGATGGGCGAGGGCTGATTGTATGTGCGTACGCGGCTACGTCTGGGTGCTAATGCTGTGGGACCTCCTGACTGACAATGTGTCCTACCTCATTGACAGTTGCTGCCCGGGGATGGCTGGCGGTCCCTTCACCCCCTGGAAATTTTCCGGGGTGCTCAGGCCCACCTTTTGCTTCCCCTCTCTAGGTACGGTGAAGTGGGGCAGGGGGGAGGAGCTGGAGAAACAATCCCAAATGTTTTCTGCCGACAGAAATCTCGGCAATCTCGGTGTCATCCTTGACTCGTCTCTCTCGTTCACCCCACACATCCTATCCGTTACCGAGACCTGCCGGTTTCACCTCTACAATATCGCTAAGATCCGCCCTTTCCTCTCCACCCAGATGGCTACCTTACCGCTACGGGCTCTCGTTATATCCCGGCTAGACTACCGTGTCGGCCTTCTCTCCGACCTCCCTTCCTCCTCTCTCGCCCCGCTCCGGTCTATTCTTCACTCCGCCGCCCGGCTCATCTTCCCGCGGAAACGATCTGGGCGTGTCACTCCCCTTCTTAAACAACTCCAGTGGTTGCCCATCGACCTCCGCTCCAAACAAAAACTCCTCACTCTAGGCTTCGAGGCTCTACATCACCTTGCCCCTTCCTACCTCTCCTCCCTCCTCTCTTTCTACCGCCCACCCCGCACGCTCCGCTCCTCCGCCGCCCACCTCCTCGCCGTCCGTCGGTCTCGCCCGTCCCGCCGTCGACCCCCGGGCCGCGTCCTCCCGCGGTCCCGGAACGCCCTCCCTCCTCACCTCCGCCAAACTGATTCTCTTCCCCTCTTCGAAACCCTACTTAAAACTCACCTCCTCCGAGAGGCCTTCCCGGACTGAGCTCCTCTTCTCCCTCTACTCCCTCTGCCACCCCCCCTTTACCTCTCCGCAGCTAAACCCTCTTTTTCCCCTTTTCCCTCCGCTCCTCCCCCTCTCCCTTCCCATCCCCACGGCACCGTACTCGTCCGCTCGACTGTATATATTTCCATTACCCTATTTATTTTGTTAATGAATTGTACATCGCCTCGATTCTATCTAGTCGCCATTGTTTTTACGAGATGTTCTTCCCCTCGACTCTATTTATCGCCATCGTTCTCGTCCGTCCGTCTCCCCCGATTAGACCGTAAACCCGTCAAACGGCAGGGACCGTCTCTATCTGTTGCCGACTTGTTCATTCCAAGCGCTTAGTACAGTGCTCTGCACACAGTAAGCGCTCAATAAATACTATTGAATGAATGAATGACAGGATAGGTTTGGGAGGATCGGAGGGCAACGTTTACCCCGCAAGCCCCGTTTAGGCTCCGAGAATGGGTCGGCCTCATGCAGGCTCTGACCAGAAATGGAGTTTGTTGTTTTTTTTAACTGCAAGGGAAGGAAAAGTGCAAGGGGGAAGGCGAGGGGGAGAGAAGGGGGAGCTAGGTGTCCTAGAGGGGTCACAGGTCACAGGTTCAACCCAGACATGACAGTGAGCATCGTTGCTTGATATTAAGGAGGAAATCCCCCAAAATAAGAAGAATGATAATAACAGTAATCATGTCATGCTTATTCTCTCTGCCTAGCACTGCACTGAGCACTAAGAGAAACAGTGTGGCCTAGTGGATAGAGCATGGGACTGGGAGGCAGAAGGACCTGGGTTTTAATTCCTGCTCCACTACTTGCCCACTGTGTGATCTTGGGCAAGTCCCTTCATTTCTCTGGGTCTCAGTTGCCTCATCTGTAAAACGGGGATTAAGACTGTGAGCTTCACGTGGGACAGGGACAGTGTCCAACCCTATTTGCTTGTATTCATTCATTCAATCGTATTTATTGAGCGCTTACTATGTGCAGAGCACTATACTAAGCGCTTGGAATGTACAATTCGGCAACAGATAGAGACCATCCCTGCCCAATGACGGGCTCACAGTCTAAACGGAGGAGACAGAAAGCAAAGCAAAACAGAACAAAACAAAAACAAGACAACACCATCAAGATAAATAGAATCAATACTTAGTACAGGGTCTGGCATATAGGTAATGCTTAACAAATACCATAGTTATCATTATTACTATTATTATGAATAAAAAAGTCATCTAGTCAAGGACATCATTCCCAGCCTCTAACTGAACAAATGATCCTGGCTTACGCAAGCCATTCCATTCCATTCCGATATGCATGGCTGAGGTACACTAATAATAATAATAATGTTGGTATTTGTTAAGCGCTTACTATGTGCAGAGCACTGTTCTAAGTGGTGGGGTAGATAGAGGGTAATCAGGTTGTCCCACATGAGGCTCATAATCTTAATCCCCTTTTTACAGATGAGGAAACTGAGGCATAGAGAAGTTAAGTGACTTGCCCACAGTCACACAGCTGACAATCGGCAGATCCGGGATTCGAACCCATGACCCCTGGCTCCCAAGCCCTCACTCTTTCCACTGAGCCACGCTACTATACCATAACTGCTGGCTAAAGCCTGCAGCGGCCATATGGAGAGCCTTCCTCTGCCTCCACTGAGTGAAGGACAAGGACTTGGTTTAGTTTCCACCTGAGGAAGTTTTATGTGAAGGCTACCAGTGTATCCTGCAGCATTTCCCTCATGAGAGACTCATTTCTCTCATTTCCCGCCACCTGGGAAACAATGGAATGGCCCGCCCTGTTCAACACAACTCTCACGTACCTGTGCATCCCCACACAGCAATACATATACACACACACACACATCAATCAGTCAGTAGTGTTTATTAAACGCTTACTATGTGCGGAGTGCTATTCTAAATGCTAGAGGGAGTACAATACAACAGAATTAGAAGCGGTCTAGTGGATAGAGCACGGGCCTGGGAGTCAGAAGGACCTGGGTTGTAATCCTGGCTCTGTCCCTTGTCTGCTCTGTGTCCTTCGGAAAGTCACTTAACTTCTCTGTGCCTCAGGTACCTCATCTGTAAAATGGCGATTAAGATTGGGAGCCCCAGGTGGAGCACGCACTGTGTCCAACCTGCCTATCTTGTATCTACCCCAGTGCTTGCTACAGTACCTGGCTCATAGTAAGCGCTTAACAAATACCATTTAAATAAAGAATTAGGGGACACATTCCCTGCTCATAAGAAGCTTACAGTCTAGAGAAAGCACTAGGACAGCAGCGACAGTCTTATGGACACCCATCTTAGTTTCCCTTCAAGCGCCCGTGTGATTATTCTCGCCCACATGCACGACTGTGGAACTTGTATCTTCACAAGGAGACTATTTATTAGTGGTGCCATCAAAAACCACTCAAACTAGTGAAACACAGCTGAAGGAAGTCTTCTGTAGCCCTTTACCACAGATGGCAAGTGTTTGTCCCGGAAGCTCATTTTCACATATGCAAGGGCATCTCCCGGCCGCCGGGCTGAGAGGTGGACAGAGATTTAAAGCCCAGGGCGGACTCTTTGAGCCAGAGAATCCCACCCTGGCTCCAGCCTGGCGGCAGACGCCGAAAGCATTCCCGTCCCACCCGGACCCCGCGAACAGGGGTCGGGGGGATGGTCTCGAAGGTGGCCACAAGAAGATGTCGTGGGGAGAAATGGTCCCCACTTCTGTGAAACCACCCAACTAACTGAGGTGCGAGAATAATAACTGTAGTATTTGTTAAGCGCTTACTATGTACCAGGCACTCTAAGAGCAGGGCAATATGTAATTTTATCAGGTTAGTTACAGTCCCTGTCCTACACGGGGCTCACAGTCTCAATTCCCATTTTCCAAGTGATTTGTCCAAGGTCATATAGCAGACAAGTGGAGGAGACGGGATTAGAACCCAGGTCCTTCAGATTCCTAGGCCTGTGCTCTATCCCCTAGGCTGTGCTGTTCTCACTCAACTTTTCTGTGCCTCATTCTTCAACTGAAAAATGGGGATTCAAAACTTCAGACTGTGAACCCCATGTGGGACAGCGACTGTTTCTGACCTAATTACTATGTACCTACCCAGTGCTTAAGTACAGTGCTTTACACATAGAAAGCGCCTAAAAAATACCATTAAAAGAAAAACAAAAACAGCAAAAACCAAAGTCACATGTCTGCAATATTCATCTGGGAAAAAAACACCCCAGCTCACACCTCTACAACTCTCTGTCACAACAATGGCTAAGAAACCGGTAGAAATTTACGAGGGAGGTGCTCAAACAGTCCCTGAACCTGTTAGTTTGAACACAGGCAGCACCTCAAACGTGACAGGTGGATATTTGCTCAGCTGTCCGCACAAAGGTATGTGGGGATTTTCTGACTCACGTAGGGAGAACATTCACTGAATATCCTAGCTGGCCGAAAAGAATGTCTACTTGTTTTTTTATTTGTACAGCTGGGCTAAACCAAACCCCGGACACTTCTCTCCTCTGTAATGGCTGACTGCTGAGTCTAGAATCCTCCAACGACCGCTTCACGGAGAGAGACTTTTGTTTGTTTTTTGCCACCTAGAACTAAATTAACGCTAAACTGAAAAATACTTGAACAAACCCCAGGCAAACACCTGCTCTTTTTGGAGCGGTGCTTGTCGATAAACATAATTTACCCAATTACCCTTCTAAAAATGCCATCTGAAAGGGAAATGCTCTATCGTCCTACGGAACCTACTGCTATTCCGGTAACAGCTTGGCCTTTTCTGGTGACAAAACGGTCTCGGTGGCCACTGACAGAGTCACAAGGCCCATTAACTCCCAAGAAGAGTTAGTTTCCTTTATCTTCTCTTTGTCTCCTGCCAGGGAGCCAGCTAGTGTACTTACCTCTCATAAACCAACCTAATCTCCAAAGTCAGTCTAAAATGGCTAATCCCAGTGATTTCAGTGATTAAAACCCAGCCCCGGGACTCATTCAGAACTACCTCAAATCTGACCTTCGACCTCCAGTTTTTCTACTAGAACCTACCCCGGAGAAGAAGCCACAGTGATCCTTTGATGACTCTTCGAGCCCCGCATCCCTACCAGGTATCTGCCCAGTAATCGACACGTGTTTCTATCCAATCTGGAAAAAGCCCATTTCTTCTCTTTCCTAACCCTACACCCTTCTGCTTCCTGCTCTACTGTGATCTGACTTTTCTAAAGTCACGGTAAAAACAGCATTTGGACGCCTCGGCCAAGAGGCCAAACTGCATTATTGTGAGAGGAATCAAAAGGACCATCAAATCACTGTGTTACGCCCAAAGTGATGGGTTATTCTCAGATAAAACAAGCTCTTGCTATAGCGAGCACTTGGGGACAGTTTTATTTGCTTGGCCTTAAGTGCTCAGTACTGTGCTCTGCACCGGCAAACGCTCAATCAATACCATTAATCGACTGGCCTAGTCAGGGAGGAGAAAATGAGTAGACTTTATCAAGCTCGCTTTGCTCCTCTAACGACTGTCTCACTGCCGAGCCCTCGCCCACGTCCGCCCTCTGGCCTGGAACTCCCTTCCCCATTCGTACATGGCAGTTCACTGCTCTTTCCACCTTCAGAGCTTTATTAAGGTCACGTCTCCTCCGAGAGGCCTTCCCTGACAACCCTCATCTCCCCTTCGCCCTCTCCCTTCTACGTTACCCTGGAACTTGGATCTTTCGCCCTTAATATTCACCCCACCCTCAGCCCCACATCATTTACACAGTATTTAAGTACCTAACCGGACTTTATTTGAATGTCACTCTCCCGCTCTGGGCTGTTAGGTGCCTGTGGACCCAGACCACATCTACTGAACCTGTTTTATCGTACTCTCCCAAGCGCTCAGTACACTGCTTTGCACACAGGTAAGCACTCGCTGAACATCGACTGACCCGCTCGGGGAGAGGAAATGCAGTCAACCTCATCCTGCTGGAGTTTTGAATTTTTCCCCTCAACAGTTCACATCTGTGTCGACACCTTGGTAGGTCTCTGGACGCCAGAGAATGGGGGAGGCGGGGAGAGAGAGGGATGGAGAGAGGTGAGGGGGAATGAAGCTGGGAAAACCTTTGGTCGGCTGGGAACTCTTTGGGAATTCTTTGCCAGGCTGAAGGAAAAGGGAACTGGAGAGTCAAGGCAGGAGGGACGATGTGAGATCCCAATGGTTCTAGCCCCAAGAGATCCGGAGAATCCCGACCACGGAGATAATGAAAAAATCCCAATTCTTTTACCCACGACGAGTCCAACGATCCTGTAGGGGAAGAAGCAGGATGCGAGGAAAGTGGCCCACAGGACAATGTATAGCTTCTGGGTGATTTCTGGCTGGACCCACATGAACAAGCTGGAAACAAGAGGAAAGCCGGTTACCCACTGCGACCTCTCCCCCCTCGGAGAACCCCAGGCCAAACGCGTCGAGCTGAGGGGACCGACACTTACTTCTTGATTTTTTCCAGGATGTCGGCCATCTTGCCAAACAGGTTCTGGTTTTAAGAAGAGGAGACGGATGGGTTTGCAACTAGTTTTCACACTTGGCAGGTCAAAATAGCGACAGAGGGAGGCTGACTCGTTTCCTGAGATAGAAGTAGCTGTTCAGGGTACCCTCGGACGCCCAGATCAACAACGAGGATAATAATCCATGGGCCATAAAAAAAAAAAATCAATCATAATCAACAGGCCACCAAACCGCTCGATAATCCCAGGTTATAGACTTCAGCGGAACAGGCGTAACTGGGATGTGGGGTCCAGGACAAGAAGCACGGATCTGGGTCCTAGCCCCAACTTTTCCACTGGTCTGCTGTGTGACGCTGGGCAAGTCACTTCACCTCTCTGGGCCTCGCCTTTCTCCTCAGTAAAATGGGGATAATGATAATACCTGCCTCTTCTCCCTCAGTGGGCGGGTTATGTCGAGCACCAAGCGAGCTAACTGATGTGAAAGCGGCTGTGGGAAAATCAAAAGCTCGCTAGGAATCCAGGATTCCACTTTGCCGATTACATTTTTTGGCTCCGCTCGGAGTGATTCTGTAATTATAAGGCAGCTAATAGTTCTTATCTTGGCTGATGTCACAGTTCAGCCCTAACTTGACAAGAGAGTGTCTCAGGAGTGTTTTCAATGAGAGAAAACTTAAAAAGATCAATTCCTCCACGGGAGGTGAATGAGTGATGAGTTGACGCGAACAGACTGCGATAGTCTACACCCCTGCCGAGGCGAGCGAGCGGCATTCAGAAATGGGTGAAGAATCATTTAGCAAACTCTCCCCCTCCCCCAGTGGAAGAACATTCGCTGCCTTTCAACCCAGCCACTAGAAGATGTGAAGATCCTGTGCTGTCTGCTTCAGCGCTTTCCTTTGGCCTACCCAGCCCAGACGGGAGATCATTCTGAAGATAAAACCTTCTCTCAGCCCACAAAGACGGAAAAAACAGAGGCGGTACCTGGGCTTTTTGTGCTACATCTAGTACGAGCTGAAACTTTTCTGACACCGTCAGATCTTCCTTTGGAGGTTCCTTGAGTCAAAAGGGGAAAAGAGATTTTGACCATTAAACTCAGCAGCGTCTTTTACGTTCCAGAAAGATGTGCTTGGGAAAAAAAAAAACCACGCACGCCACGTTTCCTTCCATTTTAATCATACCCATCCGGTGGCATTTCCCATTTTGCCTCCAGCCATGATTTATAGTATCGAAAGCCAGGAGAGGACAGACAGATCTATCCATTTCACAAACGATTCAAAAGCTGGCCCTTTTTTAGCTCTCTCCTTCCTAGAATCACTCATCAGATAAGTTTGCCCATTGGTTGTCTCTGCAGGATATAACAGTGGGCTGCAAATATTTTACTCATGCCTTCCTTGGGTGTTAAAAGAGCTCTGTCTCTCACAAATGAGTCTGATAACTCTAGGGGTTTGCAGTTTCCTCCTTTGGTTCCACCCAGGACTCGGAATCATTAGATTGAGGCTGTGTGGAAGGGTGACTTTTCTTCATGAGACCGGTGCTTCTTGGGTCCCCAGAGGTGGCCCTGACCTGGGACAGCTAGTCGACTCTCCCTCTCCTCTGACCCCGCTTCCCTGCTGGGCCTCTGGAGATAGCCTTGAAACCGGAGATGGAAAAGCTGGAAATACTCTGAGTCAAACGGACATTCTCTGGGCTGGGATCAAGATTCTGTGGCCACCCCAATCAAAAACCCAGACGTGACTCCACAGCACAGTTTGGGATGGGAGCTCAACGCTGCCTAAGACAGAGGCTGGGCCTGGGAGTCTGAAGGATCTGAGTTCTAATCATGGCCCTGCCACTTGCCTGCTGGGTGACCTTGGGCAACTCACTTCACTTCTCTGGGCCTCAGAACCCTCATTTGTAAAATGGAGATCTGGAAGGCCCATGGGGGACATAGACTGTGTCAAACCCGATTTGTTTGTATTCAACCCAGCGCTTGTCTGGCAAATAGTAAGTGCTTAGCAAGCACCACAATTATTATCATCATCATTATTATTATTAGGCCCCGTGCCTAGGCATAACTCAGGTACGCTCCCTGGAAGAACCAGGTCAGAGATCCCACCACATCTACAAGTGCCCACATCTTCCCATCAGCTGGTGGGAAAGCTGGGCCAAAGGGGAATGAACCACACGATGTGATAAACTCGTACTTAAGACTTACCACGGCTTCTGAGACTTCAGGGACGATACTCCACTGTATCCGCCAGCCCCTGCGAGATCAACGGAGTAATTTAAATGCCGGCCAGAAAAGACTTGTCTGAAAGCCACCAGCCCGCCCCAAAACACAAACACTTGAGAAACGCTTCCTGTGCAACAGGGAGGTGTGGAAAATCACCCACGGCTGAGTTGTGAACGGCCCTCCCCCGCCCTCAGAACAGGTAGCGAATCCCCATTTTACAGGTGAGGGAACCGAGGCCCAAAGTGAAACGACTTGCCCAAGGTCACCCTGCAACCAACTGGTAGAGTCGAGATCAGAACCCAGGTCCCCTGACTCCTAGGCCCGGGCCCTTTTCACGAGGCCATGCTGCTCCTCTGATGTTCTCCAAGCATCTAGTACAGAGCACCGACTACAAACAGGAGGTCCCCTAGTCAGTACTGCTGATTCTGAATCTGTTATAGCTTAAGTTTTCAGTTAAGCCTCACTCTAAAAATTTTTGGAGGCTGGAGTCTGAAGAATCGTTCGGTCTGCGGGAGGTGTCGAAAAAAAGAAAAATCCCCTCCCTTCACTTCTCTATTCTTGGTCTAAGGATTTGACCTCCCTTGGTGGATGTTGGCCTTGATCGAGCGCCACTCCCACCATTTGCTTATCGATCAATCAATCGGTCAGTCAATGATATTTGTTGAACTTCACTCTACTATAAGCCCTTGGGAGAAAAGGAGAGAAGTAAGACAAGTAATCCCTGCTTTCAAGGAGTTTACAATCTTGACCCCTTCCTCCCCTTTGAGCTTGAAGACCTACCTTCAGAAATAACCACCCTGAGGAGCCCAACTGTTTTGGAATCCCAAGGGCTGGGATTATGTAGTTAACCTGTGAAGTGCTTTAGAGTTTCGTAAAGAAAGGCACGTTACAGATGTTCTCAACCGCATCCCTGCTTCGCTAAACATTCAACCTTCTTCGGGAACATCAAAGATATTGCCAAGCCAGCGTAAGGTCTGGGGCTCCGACTTAAAAAACCTCAATTTTTAACCGGCCGCTGATGTACCGTGGAAGCAGGCCCGTCTGGAGGCAGGGGGGTGGACTCGCTGACCCACTGACAGACAGTAACTCTCCCCACCTTCAATGCCTTATTGAAGGCCCATCTCCTCCAAGAGGCCTTCCCTGACTAAACCCTCCTTTCCTCTTCTCCCACTTCCTTCTGCATGGCTCTGACTTGCTTCCTTTATTCATTCCCCTTCCAGGCCTTACGGCACTTATGTCGATATCTGTTATTTATTTCTTTATATTAATGTCTGTTGTCCCCCCGCCCCCGGACTGTAAGCTTGTTGTGGGCAGGGAATGTGTCTGTTCTATTGTTCTACTGCATTCTCCCACATGCTTAGTATGGTGCTCTGCACACGGTAAGCGCTCAATAAATACCATCGACTGACTGACTGACCCTGCCAGCAAGGGCTGGTTTGAGGCGGATTGAGCAGGACTGTGGTTTCCGGCTCCATCTGAAGTTTGTGCAGGAACACCCGCTGAGGGGCTTTATTGTTGCATTGTACTTTCCCAAGCATTCAGTACAGGGCTCTGCACACAGTAGCGCTTAATAAATACGATTGCATGAGTGAAAAAATGATGGCGTCAGGCGGAGCGGGCAACACTACCGGTTGAGCTCCCACACCGCCCTCCGCCCGCCAGCTTTCTGGAACCCGTTCTCCTGGTTCAGGGGAATGTCCCGAGAACCTCCTTTGCGGTGCAAGTGGGAGGACTGAGGAGGGAGGGTATCGATCGGCTTCGTGGCAAAACCAGGGTCGAACGGCTTAAATACCTGGCTATGAGGTAATTCAAGGACAGCCTCAGAATCGCTAAAAAGAGGAACATGGGGATGGCCCAGCCTTGCCACACGGCGTTCATGTAGACCTGCGGAGGGGAGAAGAGACCGGAAACGGCGGGGTTACCGGCGACCAGGACACACCCTGACACTGTCGCCCTCCCCGCTTCCCAAACCGGCCCCTCCCGAAGGGAACCACCGCTGCCACAGAGCCCCCCGCCCCAAACCCCGGACGGGAGACCCAGAAAACTGCTCAGAGGAGCGGCGTTCCCCTAATAGGAGGGAGGGGGAGGGCCCTATGTGGGAACGAAGAGAGGCAGACGACCCCCTGTAAGCCCCGTGTAGGCTGAATCCAACCTTGAATCTACCCCAGCGCTTAGTACAGTGGCTAACTAATAAATCCCAATTTAAAAAAAGAGGCTCCGATGACTACATCTCCAGCTGTCTGTTCTCTCTGGGCTTCTGCTGGCTGGGATCTTTCAATTCCCCAAGAATAGCATCCCGCCAGTTCCTACAAAATAAGGTCAGATTCCTAGGAGATAACTGCTTGCATTTGGAGTGTGACTCCCTTTTACTAATTATTATTTCTATTATTACTATCATTGTTATAATACTTAAGTGCTTACTATGTGTCAAGCACTGTTCTAAGCACTGAGATAGAGACCAGTTAATCAAGTCGGATACAGTCTCTGTCCCACACTGGGCTCAAAGTCTAAGTACAAAGGACATATTGAATCCCCATTTTATAAGCTGAGGAGACTGAGGCCCAGAGAAGTGAAGTGACTTGCCCAAAGTCACACAGCAGGCATATGGCGGAGCCAGGATTAGAACCTGGGTCCTTCTGACTCCCAGGCCCGTGCTCTATCCACTAAGCTACACTGCTTCTCTAGCAACAGGTGTGGCTTTATGTGCTTGTTGCCCTACATTTTGCCCTCCTCTTTCTCACGACCCAGCCAAGGTGGCTTGAATAGGGGCTGGGCACAGCGCCAGGGGCAACAGGTGCCCGCCCGACGGGCAGCATGGGCGTGGGCTGGCAAGTCTCATACCGCACCCCCGCGGAAGGACAGAGAGATGAAAGGCAGCTCGCCAAAGGCCCCGCTGCATTGACGAGTAGAAAGAATGAAGCCAGGATGCTTTGTAAAGCGCCAATCCTAGATCCCTGGGGGTCGGGGGTGGTTAGGAAACTCCGGAAGTATCTGCAGTGGAGGCCTGACGGTGAGGAGGAGCAGGGGGAGCGAGACACGGCAGCCTCGGTGCAACCGGAAGAGAGCAAGTCGGCGGCTCATCTAACCGCCACCATCCTTTCCACCTACGGCCGGCAGTTCCTTCGGCTCGAGGTCTCCCCACTGCCAATTCCCCCGCTGATCTTCTTCCTGCTATCTTTGGGCTCAACTAACTCCCCGCCAACCCACCGCCCAATGTTCCCGAGGAACCAGGGCCTGGAAAACGACTTGGTTTACACGAAACCAGAGCGGAACTCCTGGCCAAGACCGGCGATTTGGTATGCCCATCCTGGCCGCACTTGCAGGAATACTGCTTTGGGAAGACAGTCCCCATTTTCCTCACCTAGTGAGTGTTTCCAGAACGCCCTGCACTCCTTAAGTCCCGTGCATGCTTCCGAAAGGCCAGCCCAAGAAGGACTACACAAAAAGTGTTCTAGTTCCTCAGAAAGGGGCAAACTGGCTTGCTAGTTGTAACTCTGGGAGATCAATCATTCATTCATTCAATAGTATTTATTGAGCGCTTACTATGCGCAGAGCACCGTATTAAGCGCTTGGAATGTACAAATCGGCAAGAGATAGAGACAATCCCTGCCCACTGATGGGCTTACAGTCTAATCGGGGGAGACAGACGGACAAAAACAAGACAACTTAATCACAATAAATAGAATCAAGGGGATCGGCCGGTCACAAGCTATCACTGGCACTAAAGGACACAGAGCACTGTAGTGGGCACCTCCAGGGGGTTTCTGATGGGACGGGGGAAATCTCTAAACGTGTTATCCGGTCAGGGGCTGATGACCATGCTCAAAAATTCTCTCGGGATCACCGAAGGCAGTGCATTGATGGATAGGAGCCCCCTACTCTCAGAAAGCCACTCAGGGGAGGGGAAGGAGGAGATATACTATTCACTTTCTTCACCCACATCCAATTTACACAGTTACACGAGCCACAGGCACCTCGACACAAACCAGCATTTCCGTTTGAGGGGAAAAAACCCACTTACAATAAAGGCAATAGCAGAAGTGTAGACAGAGTACCAGTCTGATAAGGCGGAGAGGTTCTTCACAAAATTAGTAACAGGCTTGGCACCTCGCTCTGCGAAAAGGAAAAGAAATCATGAACAGTTTTCCACATCCTCTCCAGAGTCTTGCTATATTTTCAGAAGAGTACTTTAAAGTACATGTGCAGACAACAGCTGTATTCTTAATTATGGTATCTATTGCAGAGCAGCGTGGCCTACGGAAAAGAGCCCAGGCCTGGGAGTCAGAGGACCTGGATTCTAATCTCGGTCACGCCACGTGCCTGTTGGTTGACCTTGGGCAAGACATGTCACTTCTTTGGGCCTCAGTTTCCTCATCTGTAAAATGGGGATTAAGAGTGTGAATCCCATGTAGGACAGGGACTGTGTCCAACCTATCAGCTTGTATCTACTCCAGTGCTCAGAACAGCGCCTGGCACATAGTAAGGGCTTAACAAATAACCAGAAAAAGAAAATTAAAAACAATTGGGTTCCAGTGTTCTCATTAAGAGGCAGTCATTTACACAAAGCTCAATTTGAAGTGTCAAATTGATGAAGGCAGAATTTTGTTTCTCAGATCCTTTACATCCTCTCACCCAATCAATCAATCAGTGGTATTTATTGAGCGCTTACTGTGTGCAGAGCATTATATACTAAGCAATCAAAAATTCACTCGGGATCCCCCTAGGCAGTGCATGATGAAATAGGAGCCCTCTACCACCATAAGGCCAGACAACAGAACAGACAGAACAGAACAGAGTTGGTAGACACGTTCCCTGTCCAGAACGCAAACAGAAAAGTCCACAGATTGACTATGCCTACATATTACTTGATTTTTACACCCAAATAGTGAAGTTGCTCAGTACTTACTTAGTCGTCTCATGTTTTCAGTTAATCTAGGACAAAAAAAACATGGGTATATGTCAAAGGATGCTCCACACCACGAGAGAGCCAGAACGAATGCCCTTAACAGGCCCTTCCCACCCAGCGGACTTCATTCACTACCCCAAACGCAAAAACTGGGGTCCGTGGTCTCTCTCAGCTGCCCAAAATCCTAGGCCAGAGGACAGTTCTGACTGATTTTCCCTTCCAAATGAGAAATGAACTTAGCCTGCCCCCAGATAGGTCCCTTCCCGTCTCAGAGTAGCGGAAGCCCCGTGCAGGCAGGGAAACCGGCTGTGACGGTTTTGTGAAAAGCGAGCATTCGATCTCCACACCAAGAGCCGAGGTCCGTGGAGCAGGATTCCTCACAGAGACCAATGGCTACAAGACGGATTTCAGCCTTGATCGTTCCACTGAACAAAAAACACGTTCCCCAGCAATCTGTGCAGCCTTGGCTAAACCTACCAGCCGACCTCCCCTTCAGACCTCACCTTCTGGCACTGAGGGGCTCTTCGGTTTCCACGGTGTTCTCTTCAGGCTGGAACCTGAAATCTTCCACGTACTCCCCGAATTTCTCGTAGAACCACTTCTGAACTCGCGAACACATCCTCTGGCTGCGTTTATCTAAGAAAACAAACCCCACATTGCCGGGTGGGTTAGACTAATCCCGGCACCTGGATTTCGATGGTAACTATGGAACGTATTGAGCACTCACTAAGTGCTGAGCACTTGGGGAAGTAGAGATGTGGTCCCTGTCCCACGTGGGGCTCATAATCTAAGACCTGCTCCTTCAATTAATCGTATTTATTGAGCGCTTACTGTGTGCAGGGCACTGTATTAAGCACTTGGGAGAGTACAATATAGCTGACATTCTCTGCCCAATATTCCCTGTCCACAAGAAGCTTACAGTCTAGAAGTGGAGTTAGACATTAATATAAATAAATTATGGTTATGGATGTAAGTGCTGTGGGGCACTTTTCCCTTAAAGAGCTCAGAGTATTAAAGCAAAGAGGCAGCATGGCCTAATGGATAAAGCACAGCCTAAGAGACCGAAGGATGTGGGTTCTAAACCCAGCTCCACTGCTTGTCTGCTGGGTGATCCTGGGCAAGTTACTTTGCTTCTCTGTGCCTCACTTAGCTCATCTGTAAAACGGGGATGAAGATTGTAAGCCCCATGTGAGACAAAAATTGTGTCCAACCTCATTAGCCTGTATCTACTCGAACGTTTCGTACAGTGCCTGGCACGTAGTAAGTGCTTAACGAATTCCGTAAACATCTTAAAAGAAAAAAACACCAACTAATGAAATCTCCAGATACCACCAGTCCATCTGTGAGGTCAGTCACTGAGACAAGAGGGATTTCCCAGCTGGTCTGCGATCTTCTCGCTGGGGCTATAACTAATATCCGAGTTATCCGAGTTTCTTCAAGAGACCTTCCCCGTTTCATCCCTCTTTTTCCCAGCTCCCTCTCCCTTCTGCATCATCTATGCACTTGGATCTGTGACCTTTGGATATTTGATATTCACCCCACCTCCAGCCTCCCGGCACTTAGGTATATATCTTTAATTATATATTATAAATGACTTACTTATTCATATTAATGTCCGTCTCCCCCTCTGGATGTAGGCTCATTTGGGGCAGGGAACGTCTGCTAACTCTGTGGTGTTCTCTCCCAAGTGCTTAGTATACTGCTCTGTGCAGAGTAAGCACTCAGTAAATACCTTGGATTGATTGATTCAAGGCTTCCCGATGCTCAGCCTTAATGGGATTCTGATACTGCCGCCCGGACTACGCACCAAGTCAAAGGGGACGCGACCGGCCACAGGGGAGAGAACTCCCAGCCTCCCATCGCCTGAATGGTGTGAACTCTGTCAAGGAGCTGGGAAGTAGCATGGCCCAGTGGAAAGAGCTGGGGCCTGGGAGTCAGGGGACCTGGGTTCTTATCCCACTTCCACTACTTGTCTGCTGTGGGACCTCAGGCAAATCGCTTCACTTCTCTAGGCCTCAGATACCTCATCTGTAAAATGGGGACCTATAAAATGTATCTGTATCCGTAAAATCTGCAAAATGAAGACTGTGAGCCCCATGTGGGACAGGGACTGTGTCCAACCTGATTAGCTTGCATCTACTCCAGCGCTTAGGACAGCGCCTGACACATAATAAGGGCTTAAAAAATACTACTATTATTGTTATTCCGGCTCTGCCACTTGTCCGTTGGGGAACCGTGGGCAAGTCACTTCACGGGGCCTCAGTTCCCTCATCTGTAAAATAGGGATTAAGACTGTGAGTCCCATGTGGGACAGGGACTGCGTCCATCCGCAGAACACATAGTAAGCACTTAGTACCATTATTTTTATTATTATTATTATTCTGGCTCCTCCATTTGTCCATTGGGGAAACGTGGGCAAGTCACTTCACTCCTCTGGGCCTCAGGTCCCCCTAAGACTGTTAGCCTCAAATGGGACAGGGGACTGTGTCTGACCTGATGATCTCATTCATCTTGTTTCTACCCCAGGGCTTATTATAGAGCCTGGCACATAATAAGTACCATTAAAAAATAAGGGCTGGAAGAGAGAAGTTGTCTTCTCATCACTCAAATCAGCACCTAAGCGTGTGCCTATGGGCCGAAGCGAAGCCAGCCAGGGAGCCTGAAAAGCTGTGAATCGGCTCTTTTCTCCAGCCTTTCTTTTGGAGTTTCCCAGGATCCGCGCCTGGGTGCTTGAGCCAGCTGAAAGGGGGAGAAGAAAGGGGGGCACCGGCCAAGGAGCGCCAGAGGGCCTGGAAGGAGGGGGGGTGGGGCCTCGGGAAAACTGTGCAGGCCCATTGATTTTTTTCAATCTCTTGTCATGGCTGCTTTCATCTTTTATTCCCCCTGCCTCTCTGAGGGCTTTAGAAGTTTGGGCTTATAGCATGCAGCTGTCTGGGGTTGCCCGCTGATGGATTTTCATTCTTTCTTGCCAGGTAACTCACTGTTGCCAAGTGAACCCGGGAGAGAGAGAGGAGAGTTGGGCTAGACGTATAGAAGGATAAGTACCGCGGGCTGACCGAAAAAGAGGCCACTCTGGGTGCTTTCCATTAGATGAGTTGGCAGCTGATCGAACCAAGGGCCGATCCATCTGTGCACAAAAACCAACTCCCCCTCTCTTCCCGGGTTCACTTTCTAACCTTTGGTTCCCTGGAGAGAAAGAAAAGCAGCTTGGCGGGGGGGGGGGGGAGAGCAGGGAACCAGGGGAATTAATAATGGCTCCAATGCAATCCCGCCCTCTGGCCTGAGGCACTCAGTCCTGGGAATTATTCATTCGATCCCATTTATTGAGCATTTACTGGATGCAAAGCACTGTACTAAGCACTTGGGACAGCGAACAGACGCATTTCGGCCCACAGTGAGCTTACAGTCCAGAGTGAGAGGCGGACATTAATATAGAGAAATAAATAACGGATCTGGACATAAGTGCTGTGGGGCTGAGGGAGGGTGGGGTGAATAAAGGGGAGCGAATCCAAGGGGATCTCACTGATTTCTCCATCTGACTGCTCCCAGTTGAAGAGAGGGAGGGAGGAGAGAGGTGATGGAAGGATGGAGAGAAAGAGGGAAGGAAGGAAGGAAGGAAGGAAGGAAGGAAGGAAGGAAGGAAGGAAGGAAGGAAGGAAGGAAGGAAGGAAGGAAGGAAGGAAGGAAGGAAGGAAGGAAGGAAGGAAGGAAGGAAGGAAGGAAGGAAGGAAGGAAGGAAGGAAGGAAGGAAGGGGCAGAAGAAAGAAAGGACAGATGGAGGGCAAAAGGAAGGATGGAGGGAAGAACAAAGGGAAGGAGGGAAAGATGAAGGAATGAAGGGGGGGAAAATGGAGGGATGGAAGGAGAGAGGGAGGGAGGAAGTGGCGGATGGAGGGAAGGAGAAGCAGCATGGTGGCTTAGTGTGAAGAGCCCAGGCTTGGGAGTCAGAGGTCGTGGGTTCTCTGTGCTTCAGTTATCTCATCTGTAAAATGGGGATTAAGACCCTGAGCCCCATGTGGGACAACCTGATTACCTTGTATCTACATCAACACTTAGAACAGTGCTTGGCACATAGTAAGCACTTAACAAATACCATAATTATTATTATTAAGGAGGGAAGGATGGAAGGAGAGAGAGGATGGGCGGGAGGGGGAAGAAGAAGGGATGGAGGGAGGGACAGAAGGAAGGAGGGAGGAAACAGAGGGAAGCAGGGATGAGAAAAGTCAACTAGGTGGACCAGTCCCAGCTTGCGTGGTTGGACAATCTTCATGTTGGACGATTGCTAAGCGTTTAGGAGAGGACAATATAACAGAGTAGGGAGACACATTTCCTGCCCACTGTGGGCTCGAAATATGTGGAAATGAAGTGAAAGCGAATCATCGGGGGCCGCTGGCCGGGAGGACCTGGGGGAGTCTGCCGCTGTCTCCAACCTCCCTCTGTCCCGGGGAAGTCGGGCACCCAAAGATGGCACGGCCATCTCCCTGAGCCAGCGTGGGACCGACGGAGGATGGGCCCCCAACTCTACCTGTTCCGTTGTTGACTTGGGCAGGTCCTTTCGCGGGCTGTGGTTGCGGGACTGTCTGCTCCTCCGTTCTTAACGAGGGAAAAATTCAAAGGAAAAAAAGAAAAGAAAAAAACACGAGAAATCCATTAGTGCTAGAGACCCGGGGCGGGCGGGGGCGGGTGGTCGGGGGAAGAAGAAAGGAGATGTTCCTCCGCTTCCTTCTCCGGTCTTGTGTTCAGGCTTGTCTTCACAGAATCTCTAGAATCTGCCTTTTCCCCTCCAGCCAAACTGCTACAATGCCGACTGTTATTATTAGTATGGCATTTGTTAAGTGCTTCCTATTGGTCAAGCACTGTTCTAAGCGCTGCGGTAGCTCCGAGTGAATCAGGTCGGACACGGTCCCTGTCCCACATGGGGCTCACAGCCTAATTAGGAGGGAGAACGGGGACTGAATCCTCATTTTATAGATGAGGAAACTGAGGCACTGAGAAGTGAAGTGGCTTGCCCAAAGTCACCCAGCAGGTGACTGGCCGAACTGGGTTTAGAACCTTGGCTCTTTTCACCAGGCCACGCTGATCCAAGCACTTAATATTTCCTGTCTTGACTACTGCATCGAGCCTCCCTGCTGATCTCCCAGGCTCCTGTCTTTCCCCTCTCCGGTCCTTCACTTCACTCTGCTCCCAGGATCATTTTCCTGAAAAACACCTCAGTCCGTATCTCCCCTTTCTTCAAAAATCTCCAAAGGTTGCCCAGCCGCCTTCGCCTCAGACGGACATCTCCTTACCATCAATAATAATAATTATGGTGTCTGTTAAGCGCTTACTATGTGCCGAGCACCATTCTAAGTGCTGGAGTAGATACAAGGAAATCAGGTTGTCCCACGTGGGGCACACTTAGTCCCCATTTTCCTGATGAGGTGAAGTGAAGTGAAGAGAGAAATGAAGTGGCTTGCCCAAGGTCTCAGGGCAGACAAGTGGCGGAGCCGGGATTAGAACCCACATCCTCCGACTCCCAAGACCGGGCTCTTTCCACTAAACCACCCTGCAGCCTTAAGGTAGTCAATAGGCTCTCTCCCTCCTAACTTACCCCACGGATTTCCTACAATCTGCACTCTCCACTCACCTAATGCCAACCTTCTTACTGTACCCTGATCTCATCTATCAATCCAACGCATTTACTGAGCGCTTACTGTGTGCAAAGCCCTATACTGAGCACTTGGGAGAGTACAACGTAGCCGAGGTGATAGACACGTTCCCTGCCCACAAGGAGCTTACAGTCTAGAGGGGGAGAGAGACACGAATATAAGTAAATGAATGATGGATAGGGATGCAAGTGCTGTGAGGCGGAGGGGGCGGTGAATAAAAGGTGCAAATCCAAGTGCAGCGAAAGGATCCGCTGCTGCTTGTCCCGTAAGCCTTTTTTGGGGGGTGGGGGGGGGTAAGCACGACCAGGGACCAGGGGACTTAGCGCTTGGCAAACTCGCTTGGGACTGACCCCTGTGCCCTCATAAGAGGGTGGTTAGGAGGGGTAGCAGGCCCAGGGGACTCATCGCTTAGATGCTCCATTCTTTTCCTCATCAACACCTCCGAAGCCAACATTAGGGAAATTCCTGGAAAACCTTTCAGAAACCCTAGGAAAATCCTGGAAAACCCTTACAGAAACCCTTGGGAAACCTTTGGAAGTTTCCTGGAAGAGGAGCGGCACGGATAGAGCCCAGGCCTGGGAGTCAGAAGGACTTGGGTTCTAATCCCGGCTCCTCCGCTTGTCTGCCCTGGGGTCTTGAGGAAGCCGCTTGACTTCTCTGGGCCTCGGTTCCTTCATCTGGAAAATGGGGATGAAGACTGTGAGACCTATGTGGGACAGGGACTGTGTCCAACCTGATTACCTTGTATTTACCCCAAGACTCCGTACAGTGCCTGGCACATAGTAAGCGCTTAACAGACACCATGAAGGGGGGAAAAAAAAGGCTTGGGAATCCCGTGGAACTCCTTCTCCCCTAGACTGTGGAACGGAATGATCGCCCCAAGACGCACACCCCATTACCTTGCCTTCAGAACTTCGTGGAATTTCTGTTCTAGTTCTAATCTCCTCTGTCGCTCCTTTTCCAGTTCTTGCTTTAGCACTTCTGAGTTGGTCTCCTCCCTCAGCTTCCTGAGCTCCTCCTCTGTTAAGAAAGTGCAGGGAGAAAGGTTAGGCGATCAATAAATCAATCTAATGGGTTTATTTAGCGCTTACTGTGTGTGGGGCACTGTACTTATTGAAGCAGCGTGGCTCAGTGGAAAGAGCCCGGGCTTGGGAGGTCATGGGTTCAAATCCCAGCTCAGCCACTTGCCAGCTGTGTGACTTTGGGCAAGTCATTTAACTTCTCTGTGCCTCAGTTACCCAATCTATAAAATGGGGATTAAGACTGTGAGTTCCACATGGGCCAACCTGATGACCTTGTATCCTCCCCAATGCTTAGAACAGTACTTTGCACATAGTAAGCGCTTAACAAATACCATTATTATTATTACTAAGCGCTTGGGAGAGTGCAGCATAATAGAGTTGGTAGACACGCTTCTTGCCTAGAATGAGGTTACGGGGGAGACGGACATTAATAGCGGCAGGTGACTGTAAGCCCGTCAGTGGGCAGGGATTGTCTCTATCTGTTGCCGGATTGTACGTTCCAAGCGCTCGGTACAGTGTTCTGCACATAGTAAGCGCTCAATAAATACTATTGAATGAATTAATAGCAACATCTCCAACATAGCTAACTGGACTCTCTCAGGATGAAAATTCTCATTTGATATTAGACACAGCTGTGAGGCTCTCAGGGGAAATCAGCCCGCCAACTGACGAAATTTCCTGAGCGCTCCTATTGCGTGAAGCACTGTACTGAGCACTTGGGAGATTACGAGACGAGAGTTGTTAGACACGATCCATACCCTTTGGGCATTTGGCATTCACACCGCCCTCAGCTCCATCTGAGTAAATTATTTATTCATATTAAAGTCTGTTCCCTCCTCTAGACTGTAAGCTCATAGAGGGCAGGGAACATGTCTCCCACTCTGTTGTCCTGTACGGCACACAGTAAGAGCTCAATAAATATCACTGAATGAACGAAAAGAACAAGCAACAGTCAGTTAGGCAAGTCACAACCTCTCTGTGCCTCAGTTCCCTCATCTGCAAAATGGGGTTTCAAATACCCGTTTCCCCTCCTACATAGGCTGTGAGCCTTACGTGAGACCCGATGATCCTGTATCTATCCCAGGGCTTGGTACTGGGCGCGACACACAATAAACGCTTAACAAATGCCACAATAAATCCTATTGATTGGTTGATCGATTGGTTGGCTAACAGAGTTCTGTGCCCTAGGAGAGATGACAAGTTAAACGGAAACGATCAGACAGACAAACGACACAAACAATAATCATGAGGAGGTGACTAAAGACTCCAACTTGGATTTGCCTCCTTTAACAATGATGATGATGATAATAATAATTATGGTATTTGTTAAGTGCTTACTATGTGCCAGGCACAGTACTAAGTGCTGGGATGCTTACAAGAAAATTGGGGTGGACACAGTCCCTGTCCCAAACTGGGCTCACGGGCTCAATCTCCACTTTACAGATGAGGCAACTGAGGCCCAGAGAAGTGAAGTGACTTGTCCAAGGTCACACAGAAGACACGGGGCAGAGTCAGGACACTCACCCCTCCCTCAGCCCCACAGCACTTATGACCATATCCATTAGTTATTTATATTAATGTCCGTCTCCCCCTCTAGACCGTAAGTTCTTTGTGGGCGGGGAGCGTTTCTACCAACTCTGTTATATCGTACAATCCCAAGTGCTCAGTACAGAAATCCATACACAGTAAGCTCTCAATAAATACGACTGACCGACTTGACTCCTCCTCCTCAATCAATAATCAATCAATCAAGTAGATCTATTATCTACTTGAGGTCAAGAAGATCTATTGTCTACTTGAGGTCAAGAATCAAGCTACTAACTCTGTTGTACTCTCCTCTCCAAAGCACTTAGTATGATGCTCTGCACATAGTATGCATCCAATAAATACAACAGACCGATTGTTTGACTAATTGAAGATAGCAGGATCCATTCTGCTTCACTTTCCTCCCACACCCGGAAAAATTCAAACGATTCTGCAAAAAGACACAGAGAACCTTTCAACCGTCACCCGAAGGGTCCATTAGGCCAGAAAAAGCCTTTCTGTTTCTGAAGCGCTAGAGGAATGTTAGAGAAGCAGCGTGGCTCAGTGAAAAGAGCACGGGCTTGGGAGTCAGAGGTCATGGGTTCGAATCCCGGCTCTGCCACTTGGCAGCTGTGTGACTGTGGGCAAGTCGCTTCACTTCTCTGTGCCTCAGTTCCCTCATCAGGAAAATGGGGATGAAGACTGTGAGCCTCACGTGGGACGACCTGATGACCCTGTATCTACCCCAGCGCTGAGAAGAGTGCTCTGCACATAGTAAGCGCTTAACAAATACCAACATTATTATTATTACTATTCTATTCATCATCATTTCCCTTGGTCCCCAGAACAGTGAAAACAGAGTCACCAGATCCCAGGAAGTTAGTGCCTTAGATAAGTAGAGTTCTTCGGCTCGGGTTTTCCGATAGGATGCTGGCTCGGGAGTCTAGCTCTCCGGTCTCGAGGACCTTCGAGGGGCCTGAGCAGAGTGACACCGACGGAGGTCACGCCAACCTAGGGATCCGGTTGCGACCTGATTTAGTTACTTCTTGGCAACTAAGATTCCTTCGGTGGGCTCGCCCCCTCCTCCCCTCTTCCTTTTGGGCGGGGGTGAGGACGGGTGGGGAGAGAGAGGTAGAAAGGGGTTATAGTTCAAGGAGAACAACGGGAAGAAGCGTGGCCTAGTGGATAGAGTTCGGGCCTGGGAGTCAGAAGGATCTGGGTTCTAATCCCCGCTCCGCCGCCTGTCTGCTGAGTGGCCTCAGTACCCTCATCTGTACAGTGATTATGGTGTTTGTCAAGGGCTTACTAAGTGCCAGGCACTGTTCTAAGCACTGGGGCGGATACAGGATAATTGGGTTGGACACAGTCCCCGTCCAACACGGGGCTCACAGCCTTAATCCCCCATTTTTCAGAGGAGGGTACTGAGGCAGAGAGAAGTGACTTGCCCAAGGTCACACAGCAGACGAGTGGCAGAGGCAGGATTAGAACCCATGACCTTCTGACTCCCAGGCCCGGTCTCTATCCACAAGGCGAGAAGCAGCGTGGCTCAGTGGAAAGAGCCCGGGCTTGGGAGTCAGAGGTCATGGGTTCGAATCCCTGCTCTGCCACTCGTCAGCTGTGTGACTGTGGGCGAGTCACTTAACTTCTCTGTGCGTCAGTTACCTCATCGGTAAAATGGGGATTAAGACTGAGCCTCTGTGGGACAACCCGATTACCCTGTATCTCCCCCAGCGCTTAGAACGGTGCTCGGCACATAGTAAGCGCTAAACAAATACCAACATTATTATTATTATGATCATGCCGCTTCTCAATGGGTATCAGCTCCTTCTGGGACACGGACCGTGTCCAACCTGATTACCTTTTATCTATCTCAGCACTTAGTACAGCGCCTGGCACATATTAAAATGGCTTAACAAATACCATTAAAATAAAATGAAGACGACAACGACTCGTGTGTGAATCTCCCCAGGGGACTATGGCTACCTAGTAGGGACTCCCCGTTGAAAAGGTGAGGGGCGGGGGGCTGGGGAGGGTCCCGTCAGAGAAAGGCTAGCGGGCTGGGACTCTACTCCTTTACCAATTGGGTCAATCACTTGGCTTTCTTGGTATTTCGCATCTAGACTGTAAGTTCCCCGTGGGTGAGGATCACGCCCACCCACTCTATTGTACTGTCCTCTCTCAAGCGTTCAGTACAGTGCTCTGCACACAGTAAGCGTTCAATAAATGCCACTGATCGACTGCTCTGCTCCTTGCCGCCGAGGGTCGCAGTGGTCCCCTGTTCGGCCAAGGGGCAAGAGAAGCAGCGAGGCTCAGTGGAAAGGGCCCGGGCTTGGGAGTCAGGGGTCATGGGTTCTAATCCTGGCTACGCCGCTTGCCAGCTGTGTGACTTTGGGCAATCACTTCACTTCTCTGTGCCTGTTACCTCATCTATAAAATAGGGATTAAATCTGTGAGCCCCACGTGGGACAACTTGATTACCTTGTATCGCCCCAGCGCTGAGAACAGTGCTTGGCACATAGTAAGCACTTAACAAATACCACCATTATTATTATTATTACCGGAACCAGCGACTGGCCACCAGAGCCGGCGGCCGGCGAGCCACTCCCCCGAGCTCCCCACTCAGACGTTTCGAATCGAGGTTGCCGCAGCTTAATAAACAACCACGATATGGAACATAATTCAATCAAGGCCCGTGAAAACTAACGAGATGATGTTTGCTCGTTCCACTGATTGACTGAGGCTTGTCGAAGGCCGGGTGCATTTTTTAAAATATTTGTAAATAATAATTACTATTATCATTATGGTTCTTGTTAAGCACTTACTATATGCCAAGCACTGTTCTAAGCACTAGGGTAGATGCAAATTATTATTATTATCACGGTACTTGTTAAGTGCTTACTACGTGCCATGCATTGTTCAAAGCACTACGGTAGATACAAGTTAATCAGGTTGGACACGGTTCCCGTCTCACATGGGGTTTGCAGTATTAGCCCCATTCTACAGATGAGGTAATGAGGTCCCGAGAAGCCAAGTGACTTGTCCAAGGTCACATAGCGGACGAATGGCCGAGCGGGGATTACGGCTCGGGTCCTTCCGACTCCCAGGCCCAGGCTCTCTCCAAAAGGGCACGTTATAAAGGCCAAAGTGGCGCTGAGATTGGTGCTCCTGACAACTCTCGTGTGCCTCGGTTTCCCTCAGAAATCCTGAGGGATCCGAGGCAAGAGAACGTCTATTTAAGGTGTGGGAAGATTGTGGATAGCTATCCACTTGTGCCCTTGATTACAGCTCACGTGTCAGGATGGGTCAACCTCATGATAATTATTGAAGGCACAAGTCCTCCAAGAAGTCTTCCCCGACTAATCAATCCGGTAAGTGCTCAATCATTAGCACCGATTGCACCATTTAATACAGGAACCTCTGCTTCGCAGAAACATTCTGGGGGAGGATCTGTTTGGAGCCAGCCTCTGGGCTTTTCTTCTCGCATAAGAGAGGGGTGACCTCATTTGTTCCTGCAGTGACCTACTGGAGAAAAATAAAGCCCTCCCTAGAGACCCACTCCCAAGATTACTCCCTCAGGGTCCGTGAGGCAGACATGTTCCAAGAGGTCAAATTCGCTCTCACCTCTAACGGAATTTTTACGAGAGACAGAGAGAGAGGAATGAGTCTCTCAAAATGGCTACCACAGTGGACCGAGTGAGCCGTTCATCTTGGCCAGGTCCAGCCTGCCCCATCTCCTCTCCCACCGTCCTTCGCTACAACTTGGCATCTGGACAACTCCCCCCCACCCCCGCTCTTAATTATGGTATTTGTTAAGCGCTTACTATGTGTCAGGCACTGTACTAAGCGCTGGCTAATCATTTTGGACGGAGTCCCGGTCCCTCATGGGGCTCCCAGTCTTCATCCCCAATTTACAGATGAGGGAACTGAAGCACAGAGACGTTAAGTGTCCCGCCCAAGGTCGCACACAGCACTTTATGTCCAGATCCGTAATCTATTTATTTATATTAACCTCTGTCTCTCCCTGTAGACCATAAGTTTGTCGTGGGCAGGAAATGTGTCTCCTCTCTTGTTATATTGGACTCTCCCAAGTGTTTAGCCCCATGCTCGGCACACAGTGAGCACTCAACAAATACGACCGATGGATGGGTCTCCTTGCCTTCCTCGTCACAGCCCGCAGCTTCCACCGGTGTGGTTTCTGTCTTCTCGTGATCGTGCGCAAATAACTTAGCAGTGACCCCGGCCTCCGAATCCCCTCCCCGCCCACCCCGCTCTTTCCCCTTCCCCTTCCCTCAGCACTGTGCTCATTTGTATATAATCATTTATTACCCTATTTATTTTGTTAATGCGGTGTATATCTTCTTGATTCTATTTATCTTGATGATGTTGTCTTGTTTTGCTTTGTCTGTTTTGCTTTGCTGTCCGTCTCCCCCATTTAGACCGTGAGCCCGACGTTGGGCAGGGATGGTCTCTATCTGTTGCCGATTTGTACATTCCAAGCGCTTAGTACATTGTTCTGCACATAGTAAGCGCTCAATAAATACTACTGAATGAATGAATCAGGAGAACAAGTGGAGACCCATTTCCTGGGCAGATGAACAATATCCCGGCTTCTCAAATAAACAGCAAACCCCCTGGGGGCCTGGTGGGGGGAGGGGAGCCACCGGCCTACATCTCAAACATGGGTCGGCAACCTTTCGTGCGAGTAGCCGATCGGAGCGGGTTGGGCAATGGCCGGGGAGAGGGCGGGCAGGCCAAGAACAGCCGGAGAACGTCAGGAGGCCAGAGGACGCTCGATCGCTCCTCGCTCTCTTTCCGTTCCAAGCCAACGTGGGACTCGGGAAACGACTCCAATCCCCTCAGCGGAAACCGCTCGGTCAGGGAGAGCTCGCCTCACGGAGATTTTTCCTTCCAGAATCCCGAGGCGATTCCCGGGGAAGATCTGCAGGGAAAACCCCAAGGGAATGCTTTCACTCTTCCCCCGCCTGTGGAGAGTCATGTCTGTTCATACTCCTCCCCAGCGTCAAAGCTCAACTCGAGGTAAACAATGAGGATTCAACACTAGGCCAGTCAATAATATTTACTGAACGCTTACTTTGAGCAGAGCACTGTACTAAGTGCTGGGGAGAGTAAAATTACATCAAGAACAGACACATTCCCTTCCCAGAACGAGGCCAAAGAAGCAATTAAGAGCTTAAATACCGCAATCGTTATCGGGAAGCAGCATGGTCGAGGGGATACAGCCCGGGCCTAGAGGCCGGGAGGACCTGGGTTCTAATCCCGGCTCCGCCGCTCATCTGCTCTGTGACCTTGGCGAGTCATTTCACATCTCTGTGGCTTAGTTCCGTCACCTGTAAAATGGGGATTAAGACTGAGAGGCCCATGTGGGACAGGGACTGCGTCAAACCCCATTAGCTTAAATCCACTCCAGCACTTAGTACAGTGCCTGACATACAGTAAGTGCCTCACAAATTCTGCAATTATTATTATTATTATTATTATTAAATACCAGTCAGTCGATCGTATTTATTGAGCACGTTCTGCGTGCAGACCCGTCATTTGTTGCTACTGTTCTTGTCTGTCTCCCCCGATTAGACCTTAAGCCCGTCAAAGGGCAGGGACTGTCTCTATCTGTTGCCGATTTGTACATTTCAAGCGCTTAGTACAGTGCTCTGCACATAGTAGGCGCTCAATAAATACTACCGAATGAATGAATTTGGGAAAGTACAACACAACAATAAACAGATGCGTTCCCTCCCCACAAGGAACTTACAATGACACTATTATTATTATTATTTGGGAAGTGAATTGATTTTGTGGAAGAGAAGCACTGCTTTCAGGGGCCCAGGGTGGAAACACCGCCTGCGTCACTCCTGGCCCACTTAGCCGAGACCCGCGACTCAACCACCACCTTCCAGGATCGACTGCTTTTGATCGCGCAACCCACAAAGATCTGAGGTCGAAGCCTTCCACGTTTTTTTCCTCATTAAAATGCAGGCTGGGGAGACACTCTGGTGCCTCGCCGGCTTCATTAATATTTATTCACTCTCTTCAATAGGGATGCGAGGTTTCCAGTGGGGAATTGCGATTTCCATTAGCACCTTAAAAGGGGAAACTGGATTCTCTTTCTTCTCGCAGTGGCTGGAATTAGCATATTTCCACCGTCCTCTGCCGAGATGGACAAAGTGCTCACAGATAACATTTCGACCCGAGCGAGCTTACAATGATACACGTGTGAATGACTGTATGGATGCATTTATGCATTCACAAAGACTTGTCTACAGAGAGTGGGTTCTTTTCAAGCTCGGGGGGCCTGGCACGGAATTGGAACCTCGACACCAAAACCCTATCGACGGGGAGGCAAGTCACAGCAATAGTAATCAATCGATCAATTAGTCTTTGGTATTAGTTGGCACACAGTAAGTGCTTAATAGAGAAGCAGGATGGCCTAGTGGGTAGAGTAGGAGACGGGGAGTCAGAAGGACCTGGGTTCTAATTCTGGCTCCATCAGTTGTCTGCTGTGTGACCGTGGGCAAGTCACTTCTCTTCCCTGGGCTTCGGTTGCCTCATTTGGAAAATTGGGATTAAGACTGTCAGCCCTATGTGGGACAGGGACTGCATCCATCCTCATTTGCTTGCATCCACCCCAGCACCTAGTACAGTGCCTGGCACATAATTAATAATAATAATAATGTTGGTATTTGTTAAGCGCTTACTATGTGCCGAGCACGGTTCTAAGCGCCGGGGTAGACACAGGGGAATCAGGTCGTCCCACGTGGGGCTCACAGTCTTAATCCCTATTTTACAGATGAGGTAACTGAGGCACCGAGAAGTTAAGTGACTCGCCCAAAGTCACACAGCTGACAAGTGGCCGAGCCGGGATTCGAACCCATGACCTCTGACTCCAAAGCCCGTGCTCTTTCCACTGAGCCCCGCTCAAATACCACAATTATTATTAGCATTATTATTAATAGTAATAACACTATTCTTATTATTAACAAGAATAATAATAAGCACTTACTGTAGGTAAAGCACACTTGATGCTTGGGAGAGGACAATACGACAGATTTGGTAAACATATTTGAAAGTATTCATTAAGCTCCTCCTGGGTGCAAAGCGGTGCTTGTACTAAGAGCTGGGAAAATAAATTCTTATTAAATTTGAATAAAATCCTAATACTCCTCTTGCCCAAATTGGTGGCCCCCCAGGCAAGCATTAGAGACAGTTTGGTCCCCTCTGCATTACCGTAATGGGGAATAAAGCCAGAGCCCAACGACCACCGATCCTTGAGCCTGTGGCTTTCTCTCCGGCTCCTACTGACTCACAGCAGCGAAGGCGATGGCTACGGCTTTCAAAGGGCTTCTTTCATCAACTCTCCTTTCTCCCAGGGAGGGAAGGAGGGACAGAGGGGTGGGACAGACAGACGGAAGGACGGGCTGTGCAGTCACCGCAAGAGAGGGGCTTCCACTTCAGCAAGAGAAGCAGCGTGGCCTAGGGGGAAGAGCCCGGGCCCGGGAGTCACGGGACCTGGGTTCTTATCCCCGCTCTGCCGCTTACCTGTTGAGTGACCTTGAGCAGGTCACTTAATTTCTCTGGGCCTCAGTTATCTCATCCGTAAAATGAGGATGAAATGTAAATGGGGATAAAATGTAGGACAGGGACTGTGTCCAACCCAACTATCTTGTATCTACCTACTCCAGCACTCAGTCCAGTGCCTGGCACATAGTAAGTGCCTTACAAATTCCACAATTATCATTATTATTATCACTAGGGATAAAGAAGGCGGATTGTCCCAATTTACTGTTCGACTGTCCACACCCAAACGTTTAGTACAGTGCTGTACACGCAGTAAGTGCTCGATAAATATGACTGACCGACCGACTCAAGACTGTCAGCTTTTTGTCGGCAGGAAATGTGTGTCTGCCAACTCTGTTCTACTGTCCTCTCCCAAGCGCTTAGTACTCTGCACACAGTAAGAGCTCAGTACGTACGACTGAGTCCATTCTCCTAGACAGCGGCCGTCTACCGGCCCAGGCTCGATCGCTTCGGAGGCCGCCGATGTTCCCCGGACGTGGCTTAGATCTCAGAGCCCTCGAGGAGAGGCCGTCTGATCCCAGTCGGCTCCCGAGAAGACAATCCCGTCCCCCTCCCAAGCGTGGAGATGGATTCACTCGGATGATTTTGCCGAGGCCACGGGAGAAATAGTCTTTAGGGTAACAAGAGCTCACGGATCTTCTCGAGTCCTTCTCTTCAAAGCCAGGCCGCATGGGGCTTTCCAAGGAAAATCACTTCAAATGGTGGCCTCCTCCCGCCCTAGTTCCCGCCCACGATCAAGCCACACACCGCACACGTACGTGCGTGAGGGTTCTCTCTCTCTCTCACACGCCACACACCTACGTGCACATGCTCTCTTACACATCACACCCGTATGTACACATGGTCTCTCATACCACACACACACACACGTGCCCATGGTCTCTCTCACACCCCATGCCGGTGAGTGCCCGGTCTCTCTCACATTACATACACGTGTGCGCGTGAATTCATACCGCACCCCCACGGGCACGTGATCTCTCACACCACACACCTATACGTGCGTGGGCTCCAACACAGACACGCACATGACCTCACATACATTCAGTCACATACTCTCGCAAAAATACACGCACGGGATCTCATACTTACATGGAAATACATGGTCTCACACACATAATAGTTATATCTGTTAAGCACTTACTATGTGCCAGGCACTGTACTAAGCGCTGGGGGTGGACCCTTGATTCCACTAAGGGTCACGGACTAGTGGCAAGAGCAGGGGCTTGGGAGACAGAGGACATGGGTTCTAATCCCGGCTCCGCCACTTGTCTGCTGCGTGACCTTGGGCAAGTCACTTCACTTCTCTGTGCCTCCAATTACCTCATCTGTAAGATGGGAATGAAGAATGTGAGCACCACGTGGGACAACCTGATCGTATCTTTCCCAGTGCTCAGAACAGCGCTTGGCACATAGTAAGCGCTTAACAAACGTTATCGTTATTATCCCTTTAAGACTGTGAGCCCACTGTCGGGCAGCGATTGTCCGTCTCTGTTGCCACACTATACATTCCAAGCGCTTGGTGCAGTGCTCTGCACACAGTAAGTGCTCGATAAATACGATCGAATGAATGACACAAGCAAATCGGGTGGGACACAGTCCCTGACCCGCATAGGGCTCACAGTCTTACTCCCCATTTTACAGCTGAGGTAACTGAGGTCCAGAGAAGTGAAGTGACTTGCCTGAGGTCACACAGCAGACAAGTGGTGGAGCTGGGATTAGAACCCAAGGCCTTCTGACTCCCAGGCCCGGGTTCTCTCCGCTACGCCATGCTACTGCATGTGGTCTTTTACACGCACACCCAGACACATGTTCACACTCACCTAGAGGGTCAGGCTCTGACTGATGATTTCACAGCTGAAATTTTGTTTTCCTCGCTTCACGGAGACGGAAAGGGACGGGGCGAGGGGGACTCTACCAGCCAACTGCCCCCCTCCCCACCACCGCCCACCCAGTGGGGCCCCGTGGCGGCTGCCTCCCCCCCGCCGGGCCGCGGGTCTGTCATGGAGGAGGGTGGGGAGGGAGGACACATCGAGAGCCGGGCGGACTGGAGCTTCACAGCCCCCACAGGCGGAGAACCCCAAAGACCCAATCACTGACGATAACCGTCCCTCTTCTGGCCTTCTCCTGAGGGGCAGAGCTGGAAAGGGAAAGAGGACGGGGAGGAAGGGGAGGAGGCTGCGGGTGCGAACGGAGACCGACCTCTCCCTGAACCCCAGCAGGAACGACCCCCCGTCCCCCGCCAATCCCTGGAGATGAACGGCGGCAGGATGCAATGTCCCCGATGAATAATGCATTCTGATCGCATGTCTAAATATTAGGGAAGCTATCGAGACCATGAAATCCAGAGGCCGGTGAGCCTCGCCGCCGACCCCTCGCCCGCGTCCCGCCTTTGGCCTCCCTCCTCGTATCCTACACACCATCACTCTCCCCCTCTTCACAGCCTTACTGAAGACACGTCTCCTTCAAGAGGCCTTCCCTGACCAGGCCCTCCTTTCCTCTTCTCCCGCTCCTTTCTACGTCGCCCTTGCGCTTGGCTTTGTACCCTTCACTCACCCCTCCCTCAGCCTCTCAGCACTGATGTCCTTAGCCATGGTTTATTTAAGTTCCTTGTGGGCAGGGAACGTGTCTATCGGCTCTCTTATACTCACACTCTCCCAAACGCTTAGTAGAGTGTTCTGCATACACCAAACCCTCAATAAATGCGACTGACGGGCTGATTGAATGAGTCAGAATTTACGCTGTTCTCAACGCTGGGGTTTCAGAGAGTTGGGATGTTTCTACATTAGGCTGGCCTGACCTGGGGAGGAGAGGGGTGTCGCTGAACCCCACAGAGACTCTCCCTCAACCCTCCAGGTTTGTTTTCTGGGCTCCTGCCATCACCCCTGGATCATCTGTAGGAGCAGCGTGGTCTAATGGATAGAGCCCAGGCCTGGGAGTCACCAGGACCTTGATTCTAATCCCGCCATTTGTCTCCCGGGTGACCTCGGGGAAGTCACTTCACTTCTCTGGGCCTCGGTTCCCACATCTGGAAAATGGGGGTTAAGAATGTAAGCCCCATGCGGGACGGGGACTGTGCCAGACCTGATTAGCTTGTGTCTACCCCAGTGCTTAGTACAGTGCCTGGCACATAATAAATAGTTAACAAATACCATAAAAAAGGAGGGCCGCAGCAGAAGATAGAGAAAGCCTTCCTGAGGGGGAGCTCATCTCCGTGTTACGGCCCCCAGGGACCAGCCCATCCGGCCAGCACCTCAGCACGTATGGCCCGGTGTCTTCTTGCTCTCTGAGATCCGGCTAGCAGCCCATCTGGCCTGAGACTCGCCTATCAATCAATTAATCAGTGGTATTTATTGAGCGCTTACTATGCGCAGGGTACTATACCGAGCGCTTGGGAGAGTACGACAGAATCAGTGGACACGTTTCCTTTCCCATAACGGACCAGGTACCCTATAGACTCTAAGCTTCTCAAGGGCAGGGATCACGTCTGCCAACTTTTCCGCGTTTAGACTGAGCCCGTCACTGGGCAGGGATTGTCTCTATCTGTTGCCGAATTGTACATTCCAAGCGCTTAGTACAGTGCTCTGCACATAGTAAACGCTCAATAAATACTATTGAATGAACGAATGAACTGTCAGTCAATTGCATTTATTGAGCACTTACTGTACTGAGCACTTGGGAGAGTACAATATAACAGACACATTCCCTGCCCACAGCGAGTTTATAGTCTAGATGGGGAGACATACGTTAATATGAATAAATATACGGTACGGTCCTCTCCCAAGTGTTTAGCCCAGTGCTCTGCCCAAAGTAAACAGTCGCAGCAGCGTGATTTAGTGGATAGAGCTCAAGGATGGGAGTCAGAAGGAACTGGGTTCTAATCCTGGCGCCAGCACACTTCTGCTGTTTGGGCAAATCGCTTCACTCCTCTGGGCTCGGTTACCTCATCTGGAAAATGGCGATTAAGACTGTGAGTCTTATGTGGGACAGGGATTGTGTCCAACCTGATTAGGCTTGGAGCTACCCCAGCGATTAGTACAGTGCTGGGCACAGAGTAAGCGCTTAACGAATACCATAAAAAAAATAAGAGCAGAGGAGAGCACGTCCTCTAAATCGAGCATGGGGAAGGACGTGGAATCTTTTCTTTTATTTAGGTTTTAAATTCCCAAACGAGAGGCTGTACGGGCACGACCTCTAATCCGAAATGAAGTTTCCTGTCTCCTCTTCTACCTGTGCCATTCTCTTTGGGAACATTTGTTTTATTCTTGTTGATTAATATTTCATAAGTAAAAGCATTATTCAGGCTTGGCAATTTCCCCTCTGCCCGAAGTAGATTACTTAGTGAAAGAAGACCAGGAAAAAAAAAGCCCAGTTAATGTGGAAACACAAAAATAGCAGGAAACCAATTCGACCAGGAGCAGATTGGAAAAATCAATCCATCGTAACTTAGTGAGTGCTTATTATAAGCACAACACTGTACTGAGCGCTTGGGGGAGTCCAACAGAACACAGTTGGTAGAGCTGTTCCCTGCCCACAAACACCTTAAGGTCCTGAGGGGGTGACGGACATGAATTTTAACAAATACCCCAGGAATTCCTTCTGCTCCGTGTGGAGGTGGCAGAAAGTACCCTACCCTCAAAATTCAACTCTGTTAATAATGCTAATAATCATAATAACTGTGGTCTTTGTTCAGGCATTCATTCCATCGTATTCATTGAGCGCTTACTGTGTGCAAAGCACTGTACTAGGCGCTTGGGAGAATACAACGAGAAGCAGCGAGAAGCATAGAGAAGAGAAGCAGCAGCGTGGCTCAGTGGAAAGAGCCCGGGCTTGGGGGTCAGAGTTCATGGGTTCGAATCCCGGCTCTGCCACTGGTCAGCTGTGTGACCGTGGGCAAGTCACTTCACTTCTCTGGGCCTCAGTTCCCTCATCTGTAAAATGGGGATTAACTGTGAGCCTCACGTGGGACAACCTGACTACCCTGTATCTACCCCAGCACTTAGAACAGTGCTCTGCACATAGTAAGCGCTTAACAAATACCAACATTATAAACAACATTACATCAAACAGACACATTCCTGCCCACAACAATCTCCCAGTCTAGAGGGGGAGCTTGTTAAGCGCTTACTATGTGTCAGGCGCTGTACTAAGTGCTGGGGTGGATACAAACAGGGCGGGACACAGTCGCCGTCCCACATGGGGCTCACAGCCTTAATCCCCATTTTACAGATGAGGTAACTGAGGCCCAGAGAAGTGAAGCGACTTGGCCAAGGCCATGCAGCAGACAGTGGCAGAGCCGGGATTAGAACCCATGACCTTCTGACTCCCAGGCTCGTCCTCTATCTACTATGCCATACTGCTTCTCTGTCCCAGCTAAGAACTTCCTGGGTCGCCTCCTCTAGCCGTAGCGTTACCCAAAAGGAAAGGAAAATTCCTATCCTCAGTCCTCTCATCCAGAGGTCTACAGATTTTTTCCTTCGATATTACTGACCTCTCCATCGGAACACTCGATGACCCGTTCAGCTGCCTATTTCTGCCGGGTAGATATGACCCAGCAGATATGATTTCTGCTGGGTGGATACAAACACCATAATTATTCCTATTATTACAACCTCCTCAATCATACGTGTTCTTTCCCGGGTTTCGCCACCTGAAAATGATGTTCACCCGTCTCCCCCGTTAGACTGGACGCTCCCGGAGGGCAGGAAAGTGAGTCTCGCTACCGCTGCACTCTCCCCGGAAAGTAGTGTGGTGCCCTGGTCCTCAGCAGGTGCTCAATAAACGCCACCGGAGGGGCTGGCGGGGCGGAAGGGGTAGAGATCACGTGGGTGAAGTGGGAGAAAATAGCAGTCCGCAGATCAAAACCTGTCAAACACCCTTCGAAGCTCGTCACGGACAGGTAATACGGGCACCGACTCTGATGTATTGTTCTCTCCCAAGCGCTCGGGACAGTGCCGTGCACATAGTAAGCGCTCAATAAGAACGAATAATTGATCTAACTCAGACTTACTGAGTGTCCCCTCTAGACTGTAAGCTTGTTGTGGGCAGGGAAAATGTCGGCCGATGCTGTTGTATTGGACTCTTCTAAGTGTTTAGGACAGTACTCTGCACCCAGCAATCGCTCAATAAATACCACTGATGGATTGGTTGAGTACTGGAGGTGCATTTCCCTGACCCCCAGCTTTTTACACGGGCAGCCCACGGGGAGTCCCCTGAGGCCAACCGGCCCGGCTCGCTGGCCGCCAACCACTCCAAAGCCGTGCCGGGGCTTAAAATGAGAATGATCCCCGCTCCGTTGTAGCTTCCGGGACCAGGGCAACCAGCCTTTCCACCAGCTTATCCGTCTCCAGACAGAAGTGATCAGAGACGATCCGCCTGCCCTGGGTCCAACAGGGACCGTCGGATTCAACCACCCCTAAGACCCGATCGGTCACACCCCTGAGGTAGGGCCAGGCTGGGCCCCTCTCGGCCGCGGCTTTCCCGACGGTATTCCAGGGCCCCTCAACCGGCGGATGCTCCCAGGGGGCCGCTTTTCCGGAGAACAGCAGTTTCTCTGGAATCCCCATCGAGTCACCACGAGTCTTCAGAGCACATAGCACCGAGTCCTGGCCAATGAACACCACACTCACACCTTTCTCAAAGAAGGTTCCTCTTCACTACCCCCAAATAGACCCTTCCCTCCTCAACTACCCCCAAATGGATCAATAATAATAACGGTGGTATTTGCTAAGCACTTACTATGTGCCAGGCACTGATCTGAGCACTGGGATCGATAGAAGCAAATCGGGTTGGATGCAGTCCCTGTCCTACATGGGGTTCACGGTCTTAATCCCCATTTGACAGATAAGGTAACTGAGGCACAGAGAAGTGAAGCAACTTGGCCAAAGTCGCAGAGAAGCGGCAGAGCCGGGAGGAATGGTATTAATAACAGGAGATGGACCGATTAATCAACTAACTCTACCCGGCACAAATATTCAAAAATCCTCGAACATTTCTGTCACCATAGCTTTGAGACCCGGTCTCCTCGGGCTAAATCAGGTTGGGAACGTTATTCTCTCTCTGGAGTTTGCAAATTCCGCTTCCTTCTCAGACCCGGCCTCACCCAACGCATACACATCTCCACTCCATGCCCAAGTACAAGCACAGATCTTTGGTCACGGTGACGGATCTCTTTGGGATTTTAGGGGAGCCGGAACGTCGGAAGCCTAACGATGAGAGCAGACGGGGCTTTAAAAACTGCTCGCCAGACCACCAGATGATCGATCGATGGGATTGATTGAGCACGTACTATGTGCAGAGCCCTGCGCTAAGCGCTTCGGAGAGTACGACACAATACAACAGTTGGAGGACACATTCCCTGTCCACAGTGAGCTTACGGTCTAGAGGGGGAGACGGTCGTTAACATAAATAAAATGATTGATAATACATGACGTATAGCTACGTACATAAGTCAGCCAATCGTATTTATGGAGTGCGTACTGGGTGCGAAGCCCCGTACTAAGTGATTGGGAGAGTACAATGCAATATACAACAGAGTTGGCAGACACGTTCCCCGTCCACAAAGAGCTTACAGCGTCAAGGGGGAGACGGTCGTTAATATAAATAAATGATTGATAATATGTAATGTATAGCTACTTGTTTTGCTTTGTTTCTGCCTCCTCCTTCTAGACTGTGAGCTGGTTGTTGGGTAGAGATTGTCTCTATCTGTTGCCCGATTGTACTTTCCAAACGTTTAGTACAGGTGCTCTGCACACAGTAAGTGCCCAATAAATATGACCGAATGAGTGCTCTGCACATAGTAAGCGCTCAATAAATACTATTGAATGATTACGTCAGTCGGTCAATCCTATTTACTGAGCGCTTACCGTGTGCAGAGCACTGTACTGAGCTCTTTGAAAGTGCTGTGGGGCTAAGGGAAGGGCCGAAGCCAAATGCCCAGAGGGCCCAGGCCCGAGTGCAGTCTGCTGATCGGAGTGTGTTTGGCAGCAGGCATTAACATCACCGGGTTAGATGCGATTTCCCAGAATTAACCCTCACTCCCCCGCACTCGGGCGACAGCATCGCAGCAGCAGCAGCAGAAAAGGAGGTTACCCCTTTCCCCCACCCCGTCCCCTCCCGGCCTCCATCTCCACGGCCTTCTCCGGTACTTACGCAAAAAGTGTTTTTCCAGTAAGGCGATCTCCAGGTGACCTTTGATCTCGTTTAATCTGTCCGACTCGGTTCGGTTAAAATCCTGGACCCCCGACGCCATGATGATGGTCCCCGTACCAGCCTGGGAAAAAGGAGAGAAGCCACCGAGGAGCTCAGACGGGAAGGGGTCCTCAGAGCATCCCGTCCGTACCGGGCCGAGCGGGTGGGAGCCGGAGGAGGAGGGGAGAGGCCCGGGCAGACGGGGGGCCGCGCTCGCCTTTCACGACCAAGGAGAGGCCACAACCGACCCGGGGGATCCCGCGCCCCCGGTCCTCCCTCCCGACGGCCGGACGGCCGGCCTCGGACGGGGGAGCGCGGCTCCGGACCCCGGCTCGTCCCCGGGGCTGGGGCGAGGCCGATTTCGCCGCGACTCCTCCCGAAGATCCGAGCCCCGAGTGAGGTAAGCGGACGCCGATGCCAGCGAGAGGCCTCGAGAGATGGATTCTCTAAGCGGGGAGCTCCTTGGCTCGCCCCTCCCCCTCCTGAGGTTAAAACGCTGAGCCGCCCTCAACCCAAGGACCGTTCCTCTGGCGGCCTAAAGCAGGCGGGGCAACGGCGAAAGCTGGCTGAAAGGACCGGGTGGCGTTCCGTAAAGAACGCCGCGGGACTGAGACACCTGCCTGGTTTCTCGGCTTGGGATTTCATCTCTCCACCCCGGTGACACCCCTGCCCGTCCTCTCCCCGCAGGGAGGCTGCAGCTGGGAGAAAACGGATGTTGTGGCGGGGGAAATCAAGGCCGCCACCAGGCTCTGAAGAGAGAGGCCCGGTATTCCCGGCGAAGGGAGAAGGGCCGCGGGGCACGGCTGAGGGGAGGCCGCCGCCGTCCGGGGCAAATCGGGCCGGCGGTTACGCACATTTCTCGCATCCGCAGGCAGCGGAGGCGGAGTGCCATGAGAGGCCTCGAAAGAGGGTGGACGGCGCCCAATCTTTTCAGGCCTCGGTGTCGACGGCTCCTCCCGTCAGCGCGACTGGGGGAGTCGGGGTGGGTTTCTACACCGCCCTCCTTTGGACGGGGGAGGAGTTCGCCGTTTCCAGACATCTCGGTCATCCTGTCACTGAGTGAGAGAATCCCCGTCCCGAACGACCACGCTTCCGCACGGATCTGCAGGTCGGCACCGGAGCCGAGAGGTGCCGAGGTGGTCGGGGGTTCGGGGACGCGAACGTCCAAGGTGCAGCTGGGAGGGGGACAGTTCTAAACTTCTCTTGGGGTCCTCTGGGTCTCCCTCCACTCAGAACCCTCGGGATGGAGGGGGCCCAAAGGCCTCCCGAAAATATCCAGTGTCCGTCAGCCTGCTTCGGGAACTAATAAATAGTAATAATAACGGTATTTGTCAAGTGCTTACTATGTGCCAGGCACTGCACTAAGCAATGTGGTAGACAGTCATTCATTCATTCATTTAACTGTACTTACTGAGCGCACACTGTGTGCAGGACCCTGTACTAAGCGCTTGGGAAAGTACAATACAATAAACAGATACAAGCTAACGGGGCTGGACACCGTCCATATCCTACATGGGGCTCACAATCTTCATCCCCGCTTTACAGATGAAGTCACTGAGGCCCAGAGAAGTAAAGTGACTCGCTCGAGGTCACGCAGCATACAAGTGGCGGAACTGGGATTAGAACCCAGGTCCTTCCGACCCCCGGACCTGTGTCCTATCCCCTGGGCGACGCTATTTCTCTAACTACCCCGGAGGATTAATCCGTTTTGCTGTCGGAATCGAACTGAACGAACGCATGAATCCCCCCAACTTCTAGACCGTGAGCCCGTCGTGGGGAGGGATCGTCTCTATCGCTGCACTGTACTTTTCAAGGGCTTAGTACAGTGTTCTGCACACAACAAGCGTTCGATAAATATGAATGACTGAATGAATCCCAACCCTCTCGGCCCCCCTCTGCCAGCAGGAGTCCAGAAAACAGCGGGCATTGGGGAAGCGAGGAGAAAAGTGCCCGCCTCCTCTTCACCCTTCAGGAGATCAACGCCACCCACTGCTGAGGAGGGGGAGGGAGGGAGGCGATGAGAGGCAGAGGGAAGCAGAGGAGAAATGTTCCGGGGCTCTGAAATGCTGGGAAATTTCAAGGACTCCATCCAGAGTCTTCGTGAGTCCCTTCCAAACTGAGTGTGGCCCGCAGCCCAAGCCGCCGAGGCTCGGAGCCAAAAATGTCACAGAGACAGACACAGAAGTATCTGGTGTCGTATCAGAGCAGGGCTGGGGACACGCTGCCGGGGAGATTATCGTTATTATTATTATTATCATGGCATTTCTTAAGCGCTTACTATATGCCAAGGCCTGTTCTAAGCGCTGGGATAGATATAAGTTAACCAGGTCGGCCACGGTCCCTGTCCCTCATGGAGCTTCCAGTTCTGAACAGGAGGGAGGACAGGGATTGAATTCCCGATTTTACGATGAGGAAACTGAAGCCCGGAGAAGTTAAGTGACTTGCCCAAGGTCACGGAGAGGCGGAGCCAGGATTAGAGGCCAGCTCCTCTGACTCCCAGGCCCGGGATCTTACTACTGCTTCCGTCTAATGCCGGACGACGGGCCAGTTTATCCACAGGTAAGCCCAGGGAGGTTTTCACGAGACAGGAAAGGAGAGATGGGACAACTGTAGCTCCTTGCCACTCTGTAACACCACCTCAATCACTTATCTAATAATATAATAATAATAATAAAAATAACAGCTATAGTAATAATTATGGTATCGGTTAAGCGCTTACTATGCGCCAGGCACTGTATTACGTGCTGGGGTAGATACAAGTAAATCAGGTTGGATACAGTCCCTTTCCCACGTGGGGCTCACGGTCTCAATCCCCTTTTTAAAATAAATAAAAATGGTGGTATTTGTTAAGCGCTTACTAGGTGCAAAGCACCGTTCTAAGCGCTGGGGGAGATACAAGGTGATCAGGTTGTCCCTCGTGGGGCTCACAGTTTTAATCCCCATTTTACAGATGAGGTAACTGAGGCACCGAGAAGTGAAGCTGACAAGTGGCAGAGTGGGATTCGAAACCACGACCTCTGCCTCCCTAGCCCGGGCTCTTTCCACTGAGCCACGCTGCTTCTCTAGTCCGGGCTTGGGAGTCAGAGGTCATGGGTTCGAATCCCGGCCCTGCCACTTGTCAGCTGTGTGACTGTGGGCAAGTCACTTCACTTCTCTGGGCCTCAGTTACGTCATCTGTAAAAATGGGGATTAAAACTGTAAGCCTCACGCGGGTCAACCTGATTACTCTGTATCTCCCCCAGCGCTTTTTACGGATGAGGTAACTGAGGTCCAGAGAGGTGAAGTGGTTTTCCCAAGGTCATAAAGCAGACAAGTGGCCGAGCCAGGACTAGAACCCAGGTCCTTCTGACTCTCAGGCCCCTGCTTTATCCACTAGGCCATGCTGCTTCTCTGTGGCCAGTGGACTGTGGAAGTTTTAGAACACCCCTTGCCTACGTTTTCTGACTGGTGGAGGGAATTTTCGTTGGCCCTCAGAGACAGAAGCGGGTCTGATTTCTGGTGACTTTGTATCCCCAGCCCTGTCTTATCCTTTCACGACCCCAAGTGAAATTTCTCCTTTAAACATGATAAGCGGGTTGCCTAGAGGTTCTCGCAATGACATGGGGAGAAGACCCCCCCATATGTTTATTATTATCGATTATAAAAATAATAAAAATCGTATTTAAGCATTTATTATGTGCCAGAAACTTCTAAGCGCTGGGGCAAATTGGGTTGGACACAGTGCCTTCACACGGGGTGGGGGGGGGGGGGGTCACGGCCTCAATCCTCATTTTACAGATGAGGTAACTGAGGCACAGAGAAGTGAAGTGACTTGCCCAAAGTCACCCGGCAGACAAGTGGCGGAGCCGGGATTAGAACCCATGACTCTCTGACTCCCAGGCCCTATCCACTACCCCATGCTGCTTCCCACGTTTGATCTGTACAAATCTGTAAAGTGCCGTATTTGCCGCGTAGAATAGAGAGAGAACACTAAGGTTGCTCTGAGACTCTGGGTTTCTCCATTTTTAACTGAACTACCCAAGCCGGTCGATCTGCGGCATCTTTTTTCTAATAGTATTTGTTAAGTGCTTACTATGTGCCAGGCACTGTTCTAAGCGCTGGGTAGACAGAAGATGATCGGGATGGACACAGTCCATATCCCACATGGGGCTCACAGTCTTAATCCCCATTTTCCAGATGAGGTAACTGAGGCCCAGAGAAGTGAAGTGACTCGCCCCAGGTCACACAGCAGACAAGGGGCAGAGTTGGGATTAGAACCCAGGTCCTTCTGACGCCTAGGCCATGCTGCTTCTCCCCGCGAATCAGTAGGCGCTTGAGCACATAAGGTGTGGAACCTTTTGGGGGCCGAGGTGAGGGGCGTGAAAGGAGAGGGCTAAAAATCTCCTTTCCCCTCCTCCCTCTTTAGCGGGGGAAAGGGGAAGAAGCGGGGGCGGGGAGTAAACGGTTGGGAAGATGGGCTATTCACCATGAGAAGCTCTATAAAAAGCAGATTCCTCTCTGCCGCTTTTATGACAACAAGCTCCACTTGGTTATTTCTGGCCGAAAAAAGAATCCAACACTGCAGCCGGCTGGTTTTCTTCTCCCTCGTCGGGAACGCGTTCACGTATTCTGAAGGTGTTTATAACACGCCTCAAGTCCCCGGCTGCCTGCGCCGTGTAAGGTCTGGGTGACCTCCGGGATGGGGCAGGACTTCAACGGGAGACACGGGCCCGGACCCCAAATCCGAGGCATTCCGTCACGCAACGCACACCTTCTCCGCCGTGGAGCTGCCTTCCAAACACTCCTCCGCTAGATCCTGGGGCCTGCAAGCTCCCACCTGGACTCTAAACTCTTTCTAGGCCTTAAGCTTCATGTAGGAAGAGATCGTGTCTTCCCACTCTACTCTGTCGTACTCTCCCAAGCGACGAAAACGGGGATGAAGACTGTGAGCCCCACGTGGGACAGGGACTGTGCCCAACCCGATTTGCTTGGATCCGCCCCAGCGCGTAGTAAAGCGCCTGACACATAGTCAGCGCTTAACGAAAACCACAGTCAAGTGCTTAGTACAGGGCTCTGCCCAGGGGAAGGGCTCAATAAATACCATCGATTGGAGAGGGCAAGACGGCCGACAGCGGGGCCGCTCATGCCGTCGTCGGGGAACCGGACGTGAGGCGGGGTTTGGTCTGCTGAAGCCTCCCCGAGGGGTCGGCTTTGGGATCTACCCAAGAGATGGATGAGAAGCGGCGTGGTTTAGTGGAGAGAGCCCGGGCCCGGGAGTCAGAAGGACCTGGGTTCTAATCCCGACTCCGCCGCCTGACTGCCGTGTGACAATGGGCAGGTCACTTCATTTCCCTGTGCCTCGGCTTCCTCATTTGTAAAATGGGGATAAATACCTGTTCTTCTTCCTATTTAGACTACGAGCCTCACGTGAGACAGGGACTGTTGTCCAACCTGATTATCTGGCATTGACCCCAGTGCTTAGTTTAGTGCTCGGCACAAAGTAAGTGCTGCCATTAGTATTATTGTGCGGTTAACCAGAGCTTCCGGGCACCTTTCGGGATCCTAAAGAAAGACGGATTCCCTTATTTCCCAAATCTTAAAGGAACAAGAAAACCCTAGTGGGGGAAGAAAAGGAAAAATATTCATCAGAAGCTAGCGCTTCTATACTCTGGTTTGCCCTTTAGAAGACCTCTATTCTCAGGGGGGGCACCGTCTGCCCTCCCAAACCTCTAACGGGTTTTTGTTTTCCGATTCCTCGAGTTCCTCAGGGCACGTTGGGAAGGGTGAAGGCTGGAATTTCAACTTTGAGACAGAGAGATCAGTGGCGATAAGAGGCTCCGGGTTTGTAATTCCTGGGGTATCTGTAAAGTGCTTACTATGTGCCAAGCACAGTACTTGAGCGCTGGAGTCGATATGAGCTAATCAGGTCCCACATAGGGATCACAGTCTAAGTAGGAGGGAGACCAGGGATTGAGTCCCTCTAGACCGTAAACGCGTTATGGGCAGGGCATATGTCTGTTTATTGTTATAGTGTACTCTCCCAAGCGCTCAGGACAGTGTTTTGCACACAGGAAGCGCTCAATAAGTACAACTGATCGAATGAATCCCCATCGTACAGATGAGGGAACCGAAGTATAAAGAAGCTAAGTGGCTCCTCCAAGGTCACACAGCAGACAAGTGACAGAGCCGGGATTAGAACCCAGATCCTACTGACTCCCAAACCCGTGCTCTTTCCAGTAGGCCACGCTGCTTCCCACGGCGAGCTCAGGTCTTAATAATAATGTTGGTATTTGTTAAGCGCTTACTATGTGCAGAGCCCTGTTCTAAGCGCTGGGGTAGATACAGGGTCATCAGGTTGTCTCACATGAGGCTCACGGTCTTAATCTCCATCTTACAGACGAGGGAACCGAGGCACAGAGAAGTTAAGTGACTTGTCCGCAGTCACACCGCTGACAAGTGTTAGATCCGGGATTCGAACCCATGACCTCTGACTCCCAAGCCCACTGAGCTACGCTGCTTCTCTGTCTTAGAAGGTCGAAGACGAAGAGAAGCAGCGTGGCCTAGTGGATAGAGCCCCGGCCTGGGGTTCTAATCCCGGCTCTGCCTCTTGTCTGCAGGGTGACCCTGGCCAAGTCACCTCGCTTCTCTGGGCCTCCGTTCCCTCATCTAGAAAATGGGAATTAAGTCTGTGAGCCCCATGTGGGACAGGGACGGTGTCCAACCCGATTAGCTCGTATTTCCCTCAGCGCTTAGTACAGTGCCTGGCACAGAGTAAGCTCTTAAGGAATACCATAAAAAGCAAAATGCGGGGGAGAGGGGAAAGTACTGCTATTTGTCCCTGCCCCTGCTTGAGGGAGGGGATCCTCAAGGGTTGTCAATCATTCGATGCTTTCGATTTTCCGGAGAAAATGGCTTATTGCCATTCGTTGGCTGCTTCTCCTCATTCATAAAAATAAAATCTAATTGAGTCCCAGGTTGGTTCCAGGCTGCCGCTGCTTCTGTCACTACCAGGATGACGTCTACTACTAGAGAAGCAGCGTGGCTTAGTGGAAAGAGCCCGGGCTTGGGAGTCAGAGGACGTGGGTTCTAATCCTGCCTGCGCCACTTGTCTGCTGGATGACCTTGGGTAAGCCACTTCTCTGTATTTCAGTGACCTCATCTGTCAAACGGAGATTAAGACTGTGAGCCCCGAGTGGGATGACCTGATGACCCTGTATCTACCCCAGGGCTTAGATCAGTGCTTGGCACATAGTAAGTGATTCTATTTATTTGCTATTGTTTTAATGAGATGTTTTTCCCCTTGATTCTATTTATTGCCATTGTTCTTGTCTGTCCGTCTCCCCCGATTAGACCGTAAGCCCGTCGAAGGGCAGGGACCGTCTCTATCTGTTACCGATTTGTACATTCCAAGCCTTAGTACAGTGCTCTGCACATAGTAAGCGCTCAATAAATACTATTGAATGAATATTGAATGAATGAATAAGTGCTTAACAAATACCGTAGTTTTTAATAATAATTGTAATAATGTTGGTATTTGTTAAGCGCTTACTATGTGCCGAGCACTGTTCTAAGCGCTGGGGTAGACACAGGGGAATCAGGTTGTCCCACGTCGGGCTCACAGTCTTAATCCCCATTTTACAGATGAGGGAACTGAGGCACAGAGAAGTTAAGTGACTTGCCCACAGTCACACAGCTGACAAGTGGCAGAGCTGGGATTCGAACTCATGAGCCCTGACTCCAAAGCCCGTGCTCTTTCCACTGAGCCACGCTGCTTCTCTGTAATAGACTGTGTAATTGTAATTACACAGCTTCTGTGTAATAGACTGTGTAATAGACTCTGTAATTGTAATAGACTGTGAGCCCGTTGTCTACACTGTGAGCCCGTAGTCTAGCCTGGGAGCCCGTCGTTGGGTAGGGATCGTCTATCTGCTGCCGAACTGCACTTTCCAAGCGCTTAGTACAGTGCTCTGCACACAGTAAGCGCTCTATTAATATGACCGAATGAATTCTAGGCATCTCCAGGCTGCTGCTGCTGCTCCTGTGGCTTCCGGGACGACGTCTACTATATCATAATGGGAGCCACGCTGCTGCTGCTGCTATTTGTTACCAACAAGACTCTGTCTACTGCGAATTGCTCTAATAGGCGCCGGCAGTCACCGTCAGTTCGACGTCAACTACATCATAATAAGCGCCACCAAATAAGCGCTACCGGAGCGTCTTTCTCCCGCCTCGCTCCGAGGCCGGCCCAGCTTTCCCGCTCGCTGCCGGGTAAGTGCTCGGTAAATACGACTGAGTGACCGACTAGACGCCGGGAGGGGGTCGAGGCGGGGGTCCCACCCCGGACCCCTCCCACGCGCCCGGCTACCCCGGATCCGGAAACCCGCCGTTTCCCGCTGGCCGCCGGGTAGACTCACAGGGTCTCTCAGCTCCTCGTGGTCTCTGGCGGCCGTCCGAAGGATCTTCAGGGGAATCTCATCTCCACACTCGTTGTCTGAAGCGTTCGGAGACTCGGCTAGATCGAGGAAGTCATCTCTCTTGTGACCTCTGAACCTTATTTTGTCTAACCTCTTTAGCATGTTCAGCACTGAGCTTCTCTGCTTTACCTTAACATGACGGTTAGAGTCCCTGAAAGAGAAGGAAAACGCAGAGAGGTTACTCAGTCATCCCAGAAAGAGAAAGAAAAGGAAAACGACCCGGGGCGGCTACTCGGTCATCTGGGGCTGGGTTGTTTTTTATCTTTTGTTTGGGGTTTTTTTTTATTTTTAAACGGTATTAAGCGCTAACTCTGCGACGGGCACTGTTCTAAGCGCTGACATCGATACAAGTTAATCAGGCCGGACACAGTCCCTGTCCCACGTGGGGCTCACAAGTCTTAGCACCATTTTCCAGAGGAGGGAACCGAGGCCCAGAGAAGTGACTTGCCCGAGGTCACCCAGAGGACACGTAGCGGAGCCAGGACTGGAACCCAGATCCTTCGGACTCCCAAGCCCCCGTTCTACCCATCAGACCGTGCCGCTTCTCTAAAGTCACCGAAAGTCCAGCTGAAAGATCGGGGGGCTGGGTTCCAACGGGCGGCAGCCTGAGGCTTGGGCAACACCACCCCGCAGCTCTGGCGGGCAGGGAAATCTGCGTCACGAGGCCCAGCAAACCAGAGTGAAAGGGAAGCCATTATTCCTGCCCTGCGTCACCTGGTCACACCCCACAGCCCCCCAGGAGGTCCCAGCTCCTCAGGCGGAGGCTGTGCCGGGGGCTGGGTTGGGGGGCCGGGCCAGGCCGGCTGCGGTGACCCGCCGTGCCTGCTGGAAGCCGACCCGGCCCCCGCAGCCCACCTTCCGACCGCCCCCGTGTGCGCGTGCGGGCTCGGCCCGCCATCCATCCCCGGTCGCCGCTGCTGACTCGGAGCCAAGAAAAGCCGGTGTGTGGCAGGTGTCCAGCGCAGGCCGGCTTGAGCTCGCCAGGCCCTCTCTGCCACGTGGCCCAGCTGCCAACGCGGGGCTGCCGCAAATCCACCTCTCAATCCCTATGGGGATCTCGGCGGGTGACTGGGAACCGGCCTTGGGATCCCCGGCCGGGAGTTCTCTTTGGCTCCATCTTATCACTCCCCCTCTCCCGCCAGGCTGACCGCATCAGCCTCCTTGCTGACCTGCCAGCCTCCTGTCATTCCCCACTCTGGTCCAAACTTCACTCTGCTGCCCCGATCATTTTTCTACAAAACCGTTCAGGCCATGTTTCCTCACTCCTCAAGAACCTCCAGTGGTTGCCCATCCACCTCTGCCTCAAACACAAACTCCTCACCATTGGCTTTAAAAATCCTCAATCCCCTCGCCCCCTGCCACCTCACCGCGCTACCAACCAACCCACACACTTTGCTCCTCTAACGCCAATCTTTTCACCGCACCTCGACCTCGTCTATCTTGCCGCCCACCTCTCACCCACGTCCCGCCTCTGGCCTGGAACGCCCTCCCTCCTCAAATCCAAGAGACGATGACTCTCCCCCGCCTTCAAAGCCTTACTGAAGGCCATCTCCTTCAAGAGGCCTTCCCTAAGGTCCCCTTTCCTCTTCTCCCATTCCTTTCTGGGTCGCCCTAACTTCAACCCCCTTCCCAGCCCCACAGCACTTATAATAATAATGACGATGGTATTTATTAAGCGATTACTATGTGCTAGGAGGTGTAATGAGCACGGGGGTGGATACGAGCAAATCGAGTTGGACGTAGTCCCGGTCCCACAGTCTCAATCCCCATTCTACGGATGAGGTAACCGAAGCCCAGAGAACTGAAGTGACTTGCCCGAGGTCACACAGCAGACAAGTGGTGGAGCTGGGATTAGAACCCATGACCTTCTGACTCCCAGGTCCGTGTTCTCTCCGCTACTCCGTGTCCATATCTGTAATTTATTTATATTCATTTCTGTCTCCCCTACTCGAGGTGGTAAGCTCGTTGTGGGCAGGGAATGTGTCTGCTTATTGTTGTATTGTGCTCTCCCAAGCACTCAGTATAGTGCTCTGCACAAAGTAAGTGCTCAATAAGTACGACTGAACGAATGAATGAATTTGGGAAGATGCCAGGAGATCCCTCCGGACCCAACTGCTGGCGGGTTGTCGCCCAACAAATGAAACCCGGGACTGGCTTCCTCCGCTCAGAAGACCCCCATCCCCTCTCCTCTTTCTACTCTTCCTCGCTCGTCTCCGGCCCCGCCTCTACCCATCCGCCACGCTCTCCGCCGCCGCCCACCCCGTGCCGGCGGCCAAGACTGCGGGGTATCTGTCTGGGGCAGCTCGGGGTGATGCTCTCGCTGGGCTAACATCCAGCACATCCTGCCATCCCTGGGCCACTGCCCTCCCATTAATAATAATAAGAATAATGATAAGAGTGTATTTGTTAAGTGCTTACTATGTGCCAGGCACTGTCCATGCCCCACATCAGGCTCACAATCTTAATCCCCATTTTACAGATGAGGTGACTGACTTGCTCAAGGTCACACAGCAGACAAGTGGTGGAGCTGGGATTAGAACCCACAACCTTCTAATTCCCAGGCCTACGCTCCAGCCACTAGTCATTCATTCATTCATTCAGCGGTACTACACTGAGAGGCCAACCCGGGCCTATCATCTCTTGAGCGGCCACGACGGAGGTAGTAAAACCGCAGGCCCCAGGCCCGGGTTTCCTTCCAAAACGGGGGCCGCTGAGGCAGGTGCCCAGACCTCCCTCCCTCGGGGGAACGGCCAACAGATGGCCGCGTTCAGTGACCCACCCCCGCCGGCGCCGGCAGCGGTCCTCGCGATCCGGACCCGCGGACCGTGACCGCCGCCCGGCCCTTCCCTCGGCGTTCCGGGCCGGGGGAGGGAACGTCCGGGGTCCGCTGCGGATCCAGGGGGACCGTCCCAGCCCGGGATCTCAGAGGAGCAGCCTGCCCCTCCCGGGGCAGGGGCTCGGCTCCGCTCCCTCGCGCCGAGGGACCCTCGCTGGGAGACGGAACGGTGTGCCACCTGGCCGGGAGGGGCCGAGGGAGGGAGAGCGCGGGGGAGGCGGGAGAAGGAAGGAGAGAACAGACGACTCCTTCAACGGGCCAGATGTCCCCGACCGCACCTGAAGGCGGCGGGTGGGCCGGAGCAGATGGGAGCGATCCTGGCCGGGGCGGGGTACCTCGGGGGAATAAAAGGCCGCTGGGCAGAGGTCTTCCCACGTTAGGCCGGCACCCCGGGGCGCCACGACGATGCCGACGCGGAGGAGCCCGACCCCACCGACTCGGCCGTCGCTGCTGCTGCTGCTGCTGCTGCTGCTGGGGCCGCTGGGGCTGCGGGCGCTGCCCTGCCGTTCCCTCGGCCTGCCCGGGAGGCGGCTGACGCTGGACGTGTCCGCCCCCGAGGTGCAGGACCTGGCCCAGGTGGCCCTGGACAGCTACAACCGGGACAGCAACAGCAGTTTCTACTTCTCAACCCCGCGGGTCGTCAAGGCCCAGGCGCAGGTGACGGAGCTGGGGAAGGGGCAGAAGCCCGGGGCGGGACGCAGAAAAGGAGAGCGGGAATGAGGCGGGGGGCACCTCGGGCAGCAAGGCAAGGTGGAGACGTCGGGTGCTTGAGGGGGGAGTTGGCCAGGGAGGGCAACGGGCTTCCCCCTCCGGGCTGGGAAACTCTGAGATCATAATAATGATAATAATAATAATTGTGGTGTTTGTTTAAGCGCTTACTATATGCCAGGCACGGTACTTAGCGCTAGGGTGGATACAAGCAGATCTGGTTGAACAAAGTCCCCGTTCCCCTTGGGGCTCACAGTCGCAATCCCCATTTGACAGATGAGGGAACTGAGACCCGGAGAAGCGAAGCGACTTGCCCGAGGTCACACAGGAGACAAGCGGCGGAGCCGGGATCAGAACCCAAGACCTTCTGACTCCCGGGCCCGTGCTCTCTCCGCCACGCCGCTACGTATGTGACCTTGGGTCGGTCCTCGCTGCCGGAAGCTTCGGGGTTAGCCAAGCGGCTCCCGCCTTGTCTCCGTGGCTCCTGGTCTCGGGACGGTCCTGCCCCGTGCCCTCCGCCCGCCCGGCCGCCCATCTCGCCGTCTCTGCGGGCGGGCGTCCCCGAGGAAGGGGAGATCCGGGCCGGTGGCAGGGGGAGGGGTCCCCGCTGTGGGCTGACCGCTGCCCTGCCTCGGGTGTAGGTGGTGGCGGGGATGCTCTACTATCTGACCGTGGTCCTGGACAGTGTCGACCGCGGGAAGGAAGCGAGGACGCCGACGCCCAATCCGGCCAACTGTAGCCTCGTCCAGGGCCCGGAAAACCAGGTGAGCAGAGGGCAGGGCTCCCACGCAGAGATCTGAACTGCCCCAACCCCAAAATGGTTTCCAGTGCGAGGAGGGGCCTAACGCTCGGAACGGGGGCGCTCGCAAACGCTTGTTTGGACGAGGGGGATTCAAGCGCCTCTCTGCTCCTCCGACCCCCATCCTAATCATCTTACGCAGAACGGGGAAAAGCTCTGGGAGCCTATCCGCTCGTCTGAGTTTGAGCAGATGGGAGAGCGGGAGGGAGTGGGAGGAAGGGGGGTTGGGGGGAGAGGAAGGAGAAGGAAAAGAGAAACACCCGCACCCACGGATCAGGGGAGAGGCGGGTGTGGGGAGCGGCAAGTCAGCTGACGGAGCGGAGAGGTGCGAGGCTGCTCTTCTCTCCACTGGAAACTCCTTATTGGCAGGGAACGGGTCCGCTTATTCTGTTGTACCGGACCCGCCCGAGCGCTCAGTAGAGTACTCCGCACATAGTAAGCGCTCGATAAATATCACCGATTGATTGACCGAGGACCCGAGAGGTCTAAGAAACGATACGGAGAGGGCGCTAGGAGCTCCGGCACGCAGACGGACGCCGCAGCAAGCACTGACCGGACGAGGGAGGGAGGCTGGACAGGACTCGGGCGAGGGTGGGACATCCGCCGCGGCCCGTCCCGACTCTCTGTCCGTCCGTCCGTCCCTCGGCTAGCTCCAGTGTGAGTTCCAAGTGCTGGTGATGCCCTGGAAGGAAGAACCGCGGCTCCTGAAGACCAACTGCAGTCCCCGGCTGCTCTCGTAGAGGACGGGCCCGAGAGCCCGAAGGCCGGCGGGGAGGTCGGGGGGAACGAGGGAAGGGGTCGCTCCCGGGGACGCGACTGTGGTTTCTCTGTCTCTCCCCTTTTGGGTCGGGAAATCCTTAGACGGTAAGCTACGTACACTCTAGACCGTAAGCCCGTTGCGGGCAGGGAATATATCTGTTTATTGTCCGAATGTATCCTCCCAAGCGCTTAGTACAGCGCTCTGCACAGGGTAAGCGTTCAATAAATACGACGGAATGAATGAAATACTTGGCAAATCGTCGCTGGCTGTCCTATCTGTCCTAATAAACTCTTTAAGACCATCCTGGTTCCTCTAATCTGCCCGTCCGATTAGACCGTAAGCCCGTCAAACGGCAGGGACCGTCTCTATCTGTTGCCGACTTGTTCATTCCAAGCGTTAAGTACAGTGCTCTGCACATAGTAAGCGCTCAATAAATACTATTGAATGAATGAATGACTACTCTGCTTGGAACGCCGGCCCCTTGAGAGAGTCACACGCTGCCTTTCCCGGGCACCTGCCAGTCCCCTAAGCCCTCTGCTCTGCCCTCCTTCAGGCCCCGAAACCCCGGCCCCAAGTTTAGAGAGGAAAGGAGGGAGGGCAACTTTTCGGGACTCCCACCCAAAGCGGACCACGGGGTCTCCTGCCGAAAGCAGCAGCCTGGCTTGGTGAATTGAGCCCGGGGCCTGGAAGGACCTGGGTTCTAATCCCGGTTCCGCCACACGCCTGCTGGGTGAGCTTGGACGAGTCACTTCACTTCTCTGTGCCTCAGTTCCCTCATCTGTAAAATGGGGGTTAAGAACGTGAGTCTCATGTGGGACAGGACTGCGCCAACCTGACTAATCTGCGTCCATCCCAGTGCTTAGAACAGCATTTGGCTCATAGTGAGCACTTAACAAGTGCCATAATTATTATTATTATTATTATTCTCACTCGTCTGGCCAGTGAGGGTTGAGCACAAAGCTGGCTGAAGGCAGAGGGCTGGACAAGATGACCTTCTGAGGTTTCTTCCCCCCTCCCTCCCCGGCCAGATTCTAGAACCATCAGGTGACGAGGGGAAGTTCAGGCTAGTGGCCAGAGCACAGGCCTGGCAGTCAGAGGGACCTGGGTTCCGATCTCAGCTCCTCCACTAGGCTGCTGTGTGACCTTGGGCAAGTCACTTCACTTCTCCGGGCCTCAGTTCCCTCATCTGCAAAATGAAGATTAAGACCGCGAGCCCCATGTGAGATACGGACCGTGTGTCCGACCTGTTTAGCCTGTAGCTACCTCAGCACTTAGAACAGTGCCTGGCACTTAGTAAGTGATTAACAAATACCATTAAAAAAACAAATCCAGGCAAACTCCCCACATGGCCACACCCATCTGCAAATCTCCAAGGAAGCCCAAGATCATCCTTTCCTCCAAAGTGGCTGCTTTGATGTGAGGATTTGAGTCTGGTGCCTTTATTCCCTTCTACTTAGACCGTGAGCCCCAGGTAGGACACGGACTGTGACCGACCAAGCCCCAGTGCTTAGAAAGGTGTTTGACCCATAGCAGACACTCATCAAATACCATTTTTAAAAAAACAAACATTCTTTCTAGTTTGGATCGGTGGCCCCGAGGTGGCCCTGTTTCTGGAATCAGGACCTTATTTTTTTAAAGGCAGGTAATAATAACAATGTTGGTATTTGTTAAGCGCTTACTATGTGCACAGCACTGTTCTAAGCGCTGGGGTAGATACGGGGTAATCGGGTTGTCCCACGTGAGGCTCACAGTTAAACCCCATTTTACAGATGAGGTAACTGAGGCACAGAGAAGTTAAGTGACTCGCCCTCAGTCACACAGCTGACAAGTGGCAGAGCCGGGACTCGGACCCATGACCTCTGACTCCCAAGCCCGGGCTCTTTCCACTAAGCCACGCTGCTTCTTTAATCATAATAATTACCATTAGGGTACTTGTTAAGCGCTTACTCTGTGTCAAGCACTGTTCTAAGCACTGGGGTAGAAACAAGTTAATCAGATTGGACACAGTCCCCGTCCCACGTGGGGCTCACACTCTTAATCCCCATTTTATAGACGAGATAACTGGGGCTTAGAGAAATTAAATGACTTGCCCAAAAATCACATGGTAGACACGTGTTGTACATTCCAAGCGCTTAGTTCAGTGCTCTGCACGTAGTAAGCGCTATATAAATACTATTGAATGAAATACTATTGAATGAATGTGGCAGAGCGGGGATTAGAACCCAGGTCCTTCCGACTCTCAGGCCCGTCCTCTATCCATCGAGCCGCTCTGCTTCTCAAGCTGCTAAAACGCCACCTGTCGCGGGAGGCTTTATTGAGCATCTTCTGTGTGCACGGCACCGTACTATGGGCTTGGGAGAGTAAATACAACAGCATCGGCAGCCGCGTTCCCGGCCCACAATGAGCTCGCAGTCCAGAGGGGGAGACGGACGTTAATACAAATAAATAAATCCCTGATTAGGTCTCTTCTCCTCACGTCAGCCTCTACCAATTACCACCTCGGCCCTAAGGCATTCAAACCCACCTGCAGCTCTTCCGTCCACATATATTCTTAGACTCTGAGCCACTGGAGGGAATCGAGGACCACGGGTATTTTTCCCCAGCTTTTCGCATACAGCGTGCGCTTATTAAATAATAATAAAAATAATAACCATAGTATTTGTTGAGCCCTTACTACGCACCAGGTACCGTACTAAGCGCTGGGGTGGATAATGATAATAATAATGTTGGTATTTGTAAAGCGCTTACTATGTGCCGAGCACTGTTCTAAGCGCTGGGGTAGATACAGGGTCATCGGGCCGTCCCACGTGAGGCTCACGGGTAATCCCCATTTTACAGATGAGGGAACTGAGGCACGGAGAAGTTAAGTGACTTGCCCACAGTCACACAGCTGCCAAGTGGCAAGGGCCGGATTCGAACTCATGACCTCTGACTCCCAAGCCCGGGCTCTTTCCACTGAGCCACGCTGCTTCTCCACAAGCAGATGGGGCTGGACGCAGTCTCTGTCCCACGTCCCCGCTTTCAGATGAGCTAACTGAGGCACGGAGAAGTGAAGCGACTTGCCCAGGGTCACACAGCAGGCTAGTGACAGAGGCGGGATTAGAACCCATAACTTTCTGACTCCCAAGCCCGGGCTCTATCCACTACATCACGATGCTTCCCAACCTGCTACGCTACATACTCTATCAGTATTTCAGCACTCGTTCGTTCGTATAATCACTTTCTTTTTCCTCCTATCCAAAATTACTGGGCGCTCACCTGCCCTGCTAAACTGTGCCAGTCTTCAAAGCGGGGATCGTCTTCTCTAGCGCTGCTCTGCCAAAGTGTTCAGTACAGTGCTCAAGAAATACCCCTCACTGATTGATAAAACTCAGCCCCAACCAACAGGCTGGTTACAAAACAATCGGCGGCGTGAGGAATTTCGGGGCGGTAGACGAAGAGTTTTTCCTCTCCTCAACTGCGTTTATTGAGCGCTTCCTGTGTGCAGAGCGCTGTATTAAGCGCTTGGGAGAGGCCGAGGCAACAGAGCCGGACACGTGAACGGGCTTATGGTCTAGAGGACCCTGGGGTCCGCCAGGTCCGCCTCTCCGTCGGCTGTCCGGGATCACGGATCTCCACCCGGCTGGAACGAGCGGGCCCGAAAGTATTTCGCCCCGAAGCCCCTGTCCGGGTCCCGTCCGCTTCAAAGGACGACGCGGGGACGATGAAGCTCGGCTCCGGAGGGCGGCTGGGAGACGGATGGATTGGGGTGAATCACTGACCCGTCCAGCTCTGTCCCGGCCTTGGGCCGGGTTTGTCCTAAAGCCCAAATAGGAGTTTCTCTGTGAGTCTCGAAGCCGTCGGTGGACAGCTGGGGAAAAAAAAAAAAAAAGCGTGTGGGAGGCCAGTAACCACTTCCTGTCAGATCAAGCTTCCTTAAAAGGCCAAAACCGGCTTTTTAAAGAGTCGTTTATTATAGGTTGCAAGCGGGCAGTAAAAAAAGATGTCGCTCACTCAAAAACCACATCGACACCACCGTCCTCGATGACACTAGGTCGGAGCGCCTACGGGGAGGAGAACACGAGACCTGATGCCTCTCCCCACTGGGAAAATCAAAGCGGGACCACCGGAGAAGCAGTGTGGCCTAGTGGAAAGAGCCCGGGCCGGGGAGTCGGAAGGCCTGGGTTCGAATCCCGGGCCTGTCGCGGTCCTCTGCGGGACCCGGGGCCGGTCACATCACTTCTCGGGGCCTCGGCTCCCTCGCCTGTAAAATGGGGATTAAGACTGTGAGCCCCAAGTGGGACAGGGACTGTGTCCAACCTGATTAATTTGGATCTACCCCAGCTCTCAGTATAGAGCCCGGCACGTAGTAAGCGCTTAACAAATTCCATTTAAAAAACAAACCACCAAAAAAAAAAAAAGATCCCAGACTTTCGGACAAGGCTGCTCTCAGGTAAAGAGCTTGGAGTTACCGGCTTCCCGTTGCCTGGGCCCGATTTCCCCCATCTTCCCGAGGGACGAGTTTCCGTCCCTTGCCGTGGCCCTGTTTTCGGGAACTGACCCCGTCGCGGGAGTCCCGGGAGGGGGACCGGTGACGGGATCCGGGGTGAGAGGTTCCAGTTGCTACGCCGTGCTCTCTGTTTCTTCGTTAATAATGAATAGCGATGGCATTTGTTAAGCCCTTAGTGCGCGCCAAGACTGCACCGAGCCCTGGGGTCAGATCGTCAAGATGGTCAGGCCCAACACGATCCCTTTCAACTCTACTCAATCGCATTTATTGAGCCCTCACTGCACCGTACTAAGCACTGGGAGAGCACAATACAACAATAAACCGACACAGTCCCTGCCCCCGATGAACTTACAGCGTAGAGACCCCTGCCCCAGACGGGACACCCAAACTAAGTGCGAGGGAGAACACGTACTGGACCCCCATTTGACGGACGAGGAAACCGAGGGGCAGAGAAGGGAAGCGTCTTGCCCGACACTGGCACGCAACTGGCAGAATAATAATAATAATAATAGGCATTTGTTAAGCGCTTACTGTGTGCAAAGCACTGTTCTAAGCGCTGGGGAGAATACAAGGTCATCAGGTTGTCCCACATGGGGCTCACAGCCTTAATCCCCATTTTACAGACGGGGTAACTGAGGCACACGGAAGTTAAGTGACTTGCCCAAAGTCACACAGCTGACAAGTGGCTGAGCCGGGATTTGAACCCATGACCTCTGACTCCCAAGCCCGTGCTGTCGGGGTGAGAATCCATCAAGCGTATTTATTGACCCCCTCCTGAAAGCAAATCACTTCTCTAAGCACTTGGGAGTGTATAATATAACAATATAACAGATCTAATAGACACATTCCCTGCCCACAGTGAGCTTACAGAATGAAGGGGAACCAGGTCCTCTGAATCCCAAGTCTGGGCTCTTCCCATTAAGCCACACTGCTTTACTAATCAATCAATCAATCAAGAGTATTGTTTATTAGAGCAGCTACTGAGAGGGGTCTCAAATCCTCTCGAGGGATCCAGAAGACCCGCATCGCCCATCTCGGCCACCTGCTCGGTGGAAAGAGCCCGGGCTTGGGAGTCAGAGGCCAAGGGTTCGACTCCCGGCTCTACCACTTGTCAGCTGTGTGACTGTGGGCGAGTCACTTCACTTCTCTGTGCCTCAGTGACCTCATCTGTAAAATGGGGATTAACCGTGAGCCTCTACGTGGGACGACCCGATTACCCTGTATCTACCCCAGCACTTAGAACAGTGCTCTGCACATAGTAAGCGCTTAACAAATGCCAACGTTATCTCCTCCCCATCCCCCTTCCCTCTAGATCCGCCCCCTCCAGCCCCCTCTTCACACTCACACACGCACGCAAGCGCTCTCCTCTCACAGACAAAAGGCAGGAAGAGGCCAACCGCATTTTCAAATCTATCTTCTCAAATCTTGAGAAGCAGCGTGGCCTAGTGGAAAGAGCACAGGCCTGGGACTCCGAAGACCTGGGTTCTAAATCCGGCAACACCACCCGTCTGCTGGGAGACCTAGGGCGAGTGCCTTCACTTCTCTGTGCCTCAGTTCTCTCATCGGCAAAATGGGGACTCAATCCCTGCCCTCCTTCCTACCTAGACTGTGAGCCCCATAGGGGACCTGATGATCTTGAATCTACCCCCATCGTTTAGCACGGAGCTTGACACATAGTAAGCACTGAACCAAGACCACGATGATTACTACCCGCTCTCGCTCTGGCATCTCGCCCCACCATCCAGACCTCAGATCGACGCCCATGGTCAGGCTGCGTAAAGGGGCTTCTTGGTGGGAGACACATAATCACCCAGATGAATCACACACACACACACACACACAACTTTTCATCCAGCCCGTCACATGGCCGTTCCGCAAAAGAGCCGGGCGGGTTCCGCCGACGTCCTTCCCCGGCAGATGCTCATTTCAAACCATTTCGCGTCTTTTGGAAAGACAGGCACACAAACAGGCTAACTCCTCTGTAATTCACGGCCCGACTGCAGGCGTGCTCGGGCTAAATAGCCGCTCCGGCCCCCGGCCCGGCCCCCCACCCCGTGAGCTCCACGCATTCATTCCGACGCCAGCGTGGTTGTCCCATCAAGGGCTCGCTGTGGGCAGGGAATGTGTCTGTTGCTGTACTGCACTCTCCCAAGTGCTTAGTACAGTGCTTTGCACACAGTAAGCATTCAATAAATACAATAGCATCCAAGGGTTGGTTTCTAAGAGGAGGAGGAGGAGATGGTGATCTTACCTCTCCGCTGTTTCATCTGCCCCAGAGCCGGCGGGCCCCCACCTCAGTCATACCTATTGAGCGCTCACTGTGCGCGGAGTACTCAAGCACTGAACTAAACTCCGTACTAACCGCCAGTCAGTCAATTGTATTTTTTGAGCGCTTACTATGTACAGAGCACTGTTCTAAGCACTTGGGAGAGTCCAACAGAACAAGAGAACGGACACACTCCCTGCCTACAACGAGATTCCGGTCCCTCTCTCCTCCGAGCCCACGGGCCACGGGACGGGTCCAGAAGGGAGCCTCGGCCCCCTCGGTTCTGGCCGCGGGCGCTGCCCTGTTGTTCGTCCCAGCCCGCGGTCCCAGGTTTTCCAGCCTTCCGGGAAGCAAGGAGTCCCGGTGGCGGATCGTTGCCGCTTCCCGCCACTACCTGCGCCCAAGGCAGCCTCGCCCTCCCCGGAACCAGACACCGGAGGAGGACGGGACGGCTCCTCCTCAACCACCCGGTACACACCTCTCCCTGCTCATCCCCGCGGCCGACGCGGATTTCCGTCCTCGGAGCTCGACCGGGCCCGGGGGAAAAGGAGCGGGACGCCGCCCGCCGCGCGTCTCAACGGCTCGCCCTCCGGCTCTCGGCCCCTGCCCTCGTCTGTTTCCTCTTCCTACGGCTTGGATTTCAGCCGCAGCTTTTACCTCCGATATCGGCTGTACGCTCCGCTTCACAGTCGGATGTCACCGCGGCAGCACGGGAGCCTCGGCTGGTCATCCTTCAGAGAGCCTGACCGCTCACTCTCCCTCCCTGTCCCTATCGATCACCCACGAGGATTTACTGGGCGCGGGACGCTGGACTAAGCGCTCGCGAGAGCAAACCGGATGGCAGGCACACGGTCTCTGATCTCTGAGGGCTCAACGATGGATCCAACGATCGTATTACGTGCAGAGCACTGTACTAAGCGCTTGGGAGAGTACAATATAAGAGAGTTGGTAGACACGTTCCCTGCCCATAACGAGTTTACAGTAAAGAGGGGGAGGCAGACCAATCAATCGTGCTTACTGTGCGCAGAGCACTGTACTATGCTCTTGGGAGAGTGCAATACAACAGTATAACAGAGCTGGTAGACACAATCCCCGCTCACAACGAACTCACAGTCTAGTGGGGGAGACAGACATTAATATGAATAAAAGTAAACTGCAGATATGCACAAAATCTACCGAGCTTTACAACCTAATCCTCTGGACCGTCAGCTCGTACTTGTCAAGCGCTTCCTACATGCTCGGCACTGGACTAAGCGCTGGGTAGATACACGCTCATCAGGTTGGACGCGGTTCCTGTCCCACATGGGGCTCACAGTCCTAATCCCCATTTTACAGAGGAGGCAACTGAGGCACAGCGAAGTGACTCGCCCAAGGTCACAGAGCAGATGAGTGCCGGACACGGGACGAGAACCCATGCCCTTCCGACTCCCAAGCCCATGCTCTATTCATTCGATAGGATTTATTGAGCGCTTATTATGTGCAGAGCACTGTACTACTATGCCACGCTGTTTCTTTTACCTAGATTTCTTGTTGGCCTGCCTCCATGCTGGTCCTCTCCACATTTGGCCTGGAAGTGGCTCAAGTGAGCCTCAACAGCCTGTTGATCCAGTGGAAAGGGCCCAGCTCCGGAAACCGAGGGACCTGGGCTCCAGGCCCGGATTAGAATGTCGGCTTGTTACGGGCAGGAGACGCGTCTGCTAATTCTGTGGAAGTGTAATAACGATAATCATTACCATAATAGTGGTATATGTTAAGCACCTATTATGTGCTGTACTAAGCACCGAGGTAGACACAAGCGAACCGGGTTGGACACAGTCCCTGTCCCACATGGGGCTCACAGTCTTAATCTCATTTTATCCCATTTTATAGATGAGGTAACAGGCAGCTGACTTGCCCAAGGTCACACAGCAGACGAGTGGCGGAGCCGGAATTAGAAACCAGGTCCTTCCGACTCCCAGGTCCGGGCTCTCTCCAAAAGGCCACACTGCTACTGCCTCTCCCAAGGGCTCAGTATTGTGTTCCACACCTAGTAAGCGCTCAATAAATATGATCGATTGATAGTTCTGGCTCTGCCCGCTGGGCCCGGGCCATCAGCAGGGAGGTTTCCGACCGAAGAACCACCCACGGCGTTCCGTGAGGGAGACAAGCCCGGCGAGAATCCTCAAAGACGGCTGGCTGACGTGGGCGGCCGAGGCCGGAGTGGCTACGGAGGCTACCGCCTGCCGGGTCCCGGCTGGCTGCGACACGGCCGGTCCCGCATCCGTCACTGTATCCGGCACATCGAACGCCGGGAAGCAGCGTCGCCTAATGGGAAGAGCCCGGGCCTGGGTCCAACCCCGGCTCCGCCACTTATCTGCCGTGTGACCTCGGGCAAGTCCCTTTGCGTCTCCGGGCCTCAGTTCCCTCATCTGCAAAATGAGGATTCGATGACTGTTCTGCCTCTTACTTAGATGGTGAGCACCATGTGAGACCGGATGATCTCCTATCTACCCTGGCGCTTAGTATGGTGTTGGGGGTCATAGAAAGTGCCTAGCAAACCCTACAGATGCAGTCAGGGCCCAGGGGGAATATGGACGGCAGGGATGAGAGCCCCAGGGGTGGGATTCTTGGGCTCAGAGCTTCGGGTCCAGGCCCCAAAAAAGCAATAATAATAATGATGATGATAATAATAATATAGTGGTTTTTGTTCAGTGTTTACTATGTGCCAGGCACTCTGCTTACTGCTGGGGTAGATACAAGTTGGTATTATTATTATGGCATTTGTTAAGCGCTTACTATTTGCCAAGCACCGTTCTAAGCGCTGGGGTAGTTACAAGATAATCAGGTTGTCCCTCTTGGGGTTCACAATCTTAATCCCCATTTTACAGATGAGGGAACTAAGACATAGAGAAGTGAAGTGGCTTACCCAAGGTCCCACAGCAGACAAGCGGCAGAGCCGGGATTAGAACCCACATCCTATGACTCCCAAGGCCGTGCTCTTTCCACTAAGCCAGTCCCTGTCCTACATCATCATCATCATAATGGTATTTGTTAAGCACTTCCTATGTGCCCGGCACTGTACTAAGTGCTGGGGTAGATCCAAGCTAATCAGGTTAGACCCAGGCCCTGTCCCACATGGAGCTCACAGTCTTCATCCCCATTTTCCGGATGAGGGAACTGAAGTGGAGCAGTGAAGCAACTTGCCCATGGTCACACAGCAGAAGAGTGGCGGAGCCAGGATTAGAACTCAGGCCTTCTGACTCCCAGGGCTGGGCTTCACCCGCCATTCTCACTGGTCACCCCGCGCTCAGGACAGCACTGGGCAGAGCCTGTTGTCAAATGCCAACGATCGGCGAGTTTCCAGTTCTCCTGAGGCCAGCTGATGAGAGCCCCTACCTGCTCCAGTCAATCGTATTTATTGAGTGCTTACTGTACGCAGAGCACTGTTCTAAGCACTTGGGACAGTACAATGGAACAATAAACAGACACATTCCCCGCCCACAACGAGTTTACAGTCTAGAGGGGGAGACGGACGTGAATATCAATAAATCTGACACTCCTAGAAGGGGTGTCGGTAAGACAGAGGTTGGTGCCATTCATTCAGTTTCGTTCATTCAACTATATTTATTGAGAACTTACTGCGTGCGGAGCACTGTACTAAACACTTGGGAGAGTACAGTGGAACGACAGACACATCCCCTGCCCACGGTGAGCTTACGATCTAGAGGATCGTACGACAGACGTGAATATCAAAAATCTGATTCTCCTAGAAGGGAAACCGGGATGTCGGTTAGACCGAGGCCGGCGGCGTTCGTTCATTTTTCATTCATTCAGTTGTGCTTATCGAGCAGTCGCTGAGTACAAAGCACTGTTAGAAGCACTCTGGAGAGAGTACAAGAGAACTCTGAACAGACACATTCCATGCCCACAATAAGCTCACAGAAGCCCACTCCCCACAGCGCCTGCCACACGCCAGGAAGCCGCCCAAGACGAAACTCACCACATCTTCCGTCCCCCGGCGGGGCTGGGGTCCCTCAGGCCATCTCGGGGGGTCGGCCCCCAGGATCGGACGCCTCACGCTGGACCCGGGTGGACCGGCCGAGCGGCAACGGGCGGCGGCGACCCGCCTCGGGACACCCCCTCCGACCCCGTCACCGGCCTCAGGGATGCCGGGCCGCCGGCTGGCTCGGGCTCCCGGCCCCCGCGTGGCCGTTGGGAAAGCCCGGGCCGGGCCGGGCACACGGCCGGGCCCGGCCACCATCGGCCCCGCCTAGGCTGCAGCCAGCGAGACCGGACCAACTGGTTGACGAGCAGTAGGAAGGGCGGGGGAAGGGGCGGGAGCGTGTGTGGGAAGGAGGGCCGTGGGGGGGAGAGACACCGGATCACCCCGAGGGCCAAGATTCCACAATCGGAATTCCCGGAGGAACTGTGGGGGGCCCACGGGGGTGTCACTGAGGGGAAACAATAAAATACGCTCTACGGGCGGTCCGTTCGGTCCTTAGAATTCATGGTCCTCAAGGACAGAGGAGGCAGAATGGCCTAGTGGGTGTTGAACTCTCCCAAGCGCCTAGTGCAGTGCTCTGCCCACGGTAAGCGCTCGAGAAATGCCATTGATTGATTGGAAAGAACACAGGGCTGAGGGTCAGGAGACCTTGGTTCCGATTCTAGTTCTGCCACGGGCCTGCTGTGGGACCTTAGGCAAGTCATTTAACCGATCCCTCTAGATTATAAATCTTTGGGGACAGGGAACTTGTCTACCTCTTTTATGCTGGACTCTCCCAAGGGCTCAGTACAGTATTCTGCCTACCATAAGCGCTCAATAAATACGGAATCCGGGCCTCGGTTTCCTCATCCGTGAAAGGGGGATGACGTACCCGTTCTCCATCCCTTTTAGACGGTAAGGGCCATGTGAATCGGGTAGCGTGTCCAATCTGATTATCTCGCAGAGCCCGACGCAGAGTAAGTGATTAATCATTTCTGTAATCACCCTGGGCCGCGTTCTTCTCCCCGCCCGTCTCCTCACCCGATGCTCCGTATTCTGCGTACGCTCGGCAAAACCAGAGTGGCCCCGTTTCTTTCCTTTCGGTCTCAAAAAGCGGTTCATCGGCCGCCACCCGTATCAACTGAGTGCTTACTGGGTGCAAAGCACTGTACTGAGCGCTTCGGAGAGCACAGTGGAACAATAAACAGACACATTTCCCGCCCACCATGAGATTACGGTCTAGAGGGGGAGAGGGACACGAATATCAAGAAATCTGACTCTCCTAGAAGGGCAGCTGGGATGTCGGTAGAACCGAGGCCGGTGGCATTCGTTCATTTTCGTTCTTTCAACTGTATTTTTTGAACACTTGGTGCGTGCGGAGCACTGTACCAAGCAGAAACGCAAATGGGACGGAGCCCGGCCGAACTGTTAGCGCTCATCCGGGAATCGGGCGTCACCCGGCAGGCCACCGAGGGATTAAAACCCCAAAGAGGGCTCTCCCCGCCCCCCGCCCGCCCTGGGGGTGACCCGGGAGCTGCTGCTGACCCACTCGCGGGACATGGAAGTCCAACAGAGGGACTCCTCTCCCGGCCCAAATCGAATTTCATCAGGCCCGAAAGCGGGATCAGGCCGGGCGGACTGGATCCAGCAGATCCGAGTCCTGGTTCCCGTGGCTGTGGACGCATCCTTCACCTCTCCACTTCCCACGTGCTCAGAGCAGAGAAACAGAAGGTCCCTCACTCGCTTGATTAATCAATCGATCGTACTTATTAAGCACTTATTGTGTACAGGGAGGGTACTGTACTAAGCGCTTGGGAGAGTACAGCACAACAAAATAACAGACGTATTCCCCACCCACAGAGAGCTTACAGTCTGGTGGGGAGACAGACAGCCAAGAGCCCAGCTCTGGCACATACGACTTGGTGATATCTGGCCTCCTGCCTGAAGGAGTGGAGGCCCATTTAATAATAATAATGATGATAATAATGACGGTATTTGTTTAGCATTTACTCTGTGCCAAGCACTGTTCTAAGCGCTGGGGGAGATACAAGGTTAGCAGGTGGGACTCACAGTTTTAATCCCCATTTTACAGATGAGGTAACTGAGGTTCAGAGAAGTTAACTGACTTGCTCAAAGTCACCCACCTGATTAGCGACGGATCCAGGATTAGAACCCACATCCTCTGACTCCCAAGCCCGCGCTCTTTCCACTAAGCCATGTTGCTTCTCATTTGCGTTTGCATGCCTTTGGCATTTTCCCACCAGTCAGTATTTACTGAGCGCTTATTCGGTGCAGAGCTCTGTCCTGAGTGCTTGGGAGAAGACAACGGGTCCCTGCCCTAAAGAGTATTTTGCCCATTTTTGTACCCTGGTTCACTGGGGTGGGGATCTGGGGGAGAAAAAGTCCCTCCTGGCTGATGTGAGAGTTGGGGAGGAGGGGCGTGCTAGGAAGGGAGGCTCCCCGGAGCGCTCGGTTCGTACCACCGGACATCCCTGCTCTCCCTCCCCCTTAGCGTAGGAGTCCCATGAGGGCCAGGGACTGTCTGACCTAGCGATAATAACAATCATTATTACGGTATTGAAGTGCTTACTACGTAATAATAATGTTGGTATTTGTATTACTATGTGCCACGTACTGTTCTCAGCACCGGGATCGAAACAGGTAAACCGGGCTGGACACAGTCCCAGTCCCTCATGGGGCTCACGCTCTTAATCCCCACCTTCAGAAGAGGAAACTGAGGGCCGGAGAAGTGAAGTGACTGGCCCAAGGTCACACAGTAGACACGCAACGGAGCCGGGATTAGAACCCAGGTTGTTCTGACTCCCAGGCTCGTGCTCTATCCACTTAGCCATGCTGCTTCTCTTTATTTTAATTACCATGACTACCCCAGAGCTCAGTAATAATAATAACAATAACTGTGGCATCTGTTAAGTGCTTACTATGTGCCGAACACTGTACTAAGCACTGGGGGTAGATACGAGATCATCAGGTCCCGCACGGGGCTCGCGTTCTAAGTGGGAGAGAGCACGGGGATTGAATCCCCATTTTGCGGATGAGGGAACTGAAGAACGGAGGATAAGTGACTCGCCCAAGGTCACACAGCAGGAAAGTGGCAGAGCCGGGATTAGAATCCAGGTCCTCTCACTCCCAGGCTCGTGCTCTTTCCACGAGGCCACACTGCTTCTCAAGTACATCGCTTGGCAGATGGCAAGCATTTAAATACCATCGTCGTCGACATCATCACCCCAAGGATCTTACAATCTAATGGGGGAGGCGGTAAAATACAAGTAGAGAGAATCGATCGTATTTATAGAGCGCTTACTGTGTGCAGGGCACTGTACTAAGCACTTGGAAGAGCACGGCACAATGATTTAACAGACGCATTCCCTGCCCACTACGAGCTTACAGTCTAGAGGGAGCAACAAAACAGAGACTGAATCCTTTCCCAGATCTGGGGGCAGCCCGCACTACCGATTTAGGCGGCTAATACATTTCCAGGTCACGGGGTTTGGTCTGAGAAGATCTCGTGTAAGGCGTTTCAGGCTGGGGAATCCTCCCGGCAGGGGAGAGGCGGCGCCACGCACGACGGACGGGCGTTTCTCTCCTCTAAAGAGTCGCTCGCAGTTCCCGGCGGCTCGGCTCCCTGGGGGTGACGGTGCCGATCGGATCAGTCTTTGGCCTCTGAGCCCGGAAACTCGAATTCCAGGTCGGAAACTGCCAAAAGGGAATCTCTGAAATCGTTCTAAAGAGAGTCTCCCTCCTCCTCACGCTCTCCCTCACACAAAAGGCCGACAGCGGAGTACAGTACCGAATACTCCAGGACCCAGACCCACCGAACCCTTTGAGGACTGGAGGAGAGACGCCCCGGGGACCGTCTTCCCTGCCTGAATGGCGTCATACCTGCCGGAGATCCGACCCGGGCCCACGGGGAGGGATGGACTCACCCGGCCCCTTCTATCAGAGTTCTAAAAAAAAAGCCAGTTTTTTTAGAATTGAAGAGTAGAGTAGTAGTGAGCCCCATTTAGACCGTGAGCCCGTCACGGGGCAGGGATTGTCTCTATCTGTTGCCGAATTGTACATTCCGAGCGCTCGGTACAGTGCTCTGCACATAGTAAGCGCTCAATAAATACTCCTGAATGAATGGTGATGGTGTTATTGGAAATTCCAAGAGAAGCAAAACACACGTTCCCTGTGTGCCCGCAGTGCCGACCTTGAGCAAGAAGCAGCGTGGCCTAGCGGATAGAGCACAGGCTTGGGAGTCAGACGGACCTGGCTTCTAATCCCGTGTCTGCCGGGTGACCTCGGGCAACTCACTTCACTTCCCTGTGCCTCAGTTACCTCGTCTGTAAAATGGGGATTAAGACCGTGAGTTGCACGAGGGACACGGACTGCGTCCAACCTATTAGTGTATATCTACCCCGGCACTTACTACAGTGCCTGGCACACAGTAAGTGCTTAACAGATACCACAAAAAAAAGGTCACAACTTCTCGGTGCCTCCGTTTCCTCATCTGTAAAATTGGGATTCGATACCTGGGCTTTCTCCTACTTAGATTGAGCCCCGTGTGGGCCAGGGATTGTGTCCGATTAGATCGTCTTGGATCTACCCCAGCTCTTCGGACAGTGGTTGGCCCAGAGTAAATACTTAACAAACACAGCAGTTATTTTTATTATTCATTCAATAGTATTTATTGAGCGCTTACTATGTGCAGAGCACTGTACTAAGCGCTTGGAACGAACAAGTCGGCAACAGATAGAGACGGTCCCTGCTGTTTGACGGGCTTACGGTCTAATCGGGGGAGACGGACAGACAAGAACAACGGCAATACGGAGGCTTCCTTCTGAGACTTTTATTAATGGGTCTGTCGTATCGTTCTCCCCCAAGAGCTGAGCAGAGTGCTCCGCACACAGTAAAAGCTCAATAAGTATGACTGATCTGTTGATCGATCACGAGGCCACAGGCAACGAGTGACTTACTGGGTCAGAATCACGGTCCATCCAGCCCAGGATCCTCTCTGGATGCCCGGAGAGACGGTTGCTAGATCCTTCAATCACCATCCCCTTCCTCATCTCCTACTAAAGCTTTATTGAAGGCACATCTCCTCCGAGAGGCCTTCCCTGACTAGGCCCTCCTTTCAACCATTCACTCATTCAGTCGGATTTATTGAGCGCTTACTGTGTGCAGAGCACTGTACTAAGCCTTTCCCCCCACTCCCTTCTGCAAAACTCGGACTTGCTCCCTTTATTCATGCACCCCCTCCCACCGCCACAGCGCTTGCGTATATATCTGTCATTTATTTATTTCTCTCAATTTCTATCTCCCCCATCTAGACTGCAAGCTCGTTGTGGGCGGGCAACGTATCTGTTTACTGTTATATCGTCCTCTCCCAAGCACTTAGTCCAGTGCTCTGCACACAGCAAGTGCTCAATAAATACACCTGACTGCCTGACTACTACAACCCAGCCGACCCACTTCTCTCCTCTAATGCCAACCTACTCCCTGTACCTTGATCTCGTCTATCTCACCACCGATCTCTCGCCCACATCCTGCCTCTGGCCTGGAACGCCCTCCCTCCTCGTATCTGGCGGTCGATCCCTCCCCCCTCCTTCAAAGCCTTATCGAAAGTCCATCTCCTCCAAGAGGCCTTCCCCGACTCAGCCCTCATCTCCTCTTCTCCCACTCCCTTCTGCGTCGCCCTCGCACTTCATTCCCCCCTCCCTCGATCCCACAGCACTGACGCCCACATCTGTCACTGATCTATATTAAATGCCTCTCCCCCTCTAATAATAATAATGTTGGTATTTGTTAAGCGCTGACTATGTGCAGAGCACTGTTCTAAGCACTGGGGTAGATACAGGGTAATCAAGTTGCCCCACGTGAGGCTCACAGTCTTCATCCCCATTTTTGCAGATGAGGGAACTGAGGCCCAGAGAAGTGAAGTGACTCGCCCACAGTCCCACAGCTGACAAGTGGCAGAGCTGGGATTCGAACCCATGACCTCTGACTCCCAATCCCGGGCTCTTTCCACTGAGCCACGCTGCTTCCCTTTGACTGTAAGCTCATCGGAGGCAGGGAACACGCCTACCGACTCTGTTTATTTTGTTAATGAGATGTACATCACCCTAATTCTATTTGCTATTGTTTTAACGAGATGTCCTTCCCCTCGATTCTATTTATTGCCATTATCCTTGTCTGTCCGTCTCCCCCGATTAGACCGTGAGCCCGTCGAAGGGCAGGGACTGTCTCTCTCTGCTACCGATTTGTCCATTCCAAGCGCTTAGTACAGTGCTCCGCACATAGTAAGCGCGCAATAAATACTATCGAATGAATGACTCTGTTATACTAGCCTCTCCCCAGTGCTTAGTACGGTGCTGTGCACATACTAAGCGCTCCATGCTGGCCATCCAACTTCAACCACTCAGCCAACTGTATTTACTCGGTCAGTCCATCAGCGGTATTTACTAAGTGCTCACTTTGCCCGTGTGTGACTTGCAGCAACCCTCGGTGACCGCCCAGCTATGCAGTCGGCCCATTCCACGCCGCGAACGCAAGGAATGCAGAAGAAGCAACACGGCCTAGCGGCTACAGCCCGCGCCCGGAAGCCAGATGGACCCGGATTCCAATCCCACTTGTCTGCCGGCTTTGACCTTGGGCAGGTCACTTCTCCGGACCTCAGTTACCTCATCTTAGGGAAGCAGCGGGGCTCAGTGGAAAGAGCCCGGGCTTGGGAGTCAGAGGTCATGGGTTCGACTCCCGGCTCTGCCACTTGTCAGCTGCGTGACTGTGGGCGAGTCACTTCACTTCTCCGGGCCTCAGTTATCTCATCTGTAAAATGGGGATTAGCCGTGAGCCTCACGTGGGACGACCCGATGACCCTGTATCTACCCCAGCGCTTAGAACGGTGCTCTGCACATAGTAAGCGCTTAACAAATACCGACATTATTTATCTGTAATACGGGGATGAAGACTAGTGCCCTGTATAGGACAGGGACTGTGTCCAACCCGATTAGCTCGTACCTACCCCAGAGCTTAGTAGAGCCTCTGGAATACGGTAAACACCTAACAAATGCCAGTTAAAATAAAAATTAAAAAAGAGGGACGTGTGTCGCTGTGTTTGCGGCAGGGAGGCTTGCCTTTTCCGCCGCTCTGGCCTCTCGCAATTCGGATCGCCCGCGACAGCCTGATCGTAGACAGTCTAGCATTCAATCAATCACAGTTGTTGAATGCTTACCATGTGCAGAGCGCTGTACTAAGTGCTTGGGTGAGTATAATACCACAGAATTAACAGACCCGTTCCCTGCCTATGACGAGCTTACAGTCTAGAGGGGGAGACCGACATCAGTGTGAATAATTTATAATATATAATTTAGAGAGACGTACATGAGTGCCGTGGGGTTGGGAGAGTACCTCGCTCCAATGGCACCAGCCTCGCCGGGCTAGTTTGTCTTCGGCATTTGCCTCTGGGTCTTTCTGCCCTCCCTGCTGGCACGTGCCCGCTCTCGCTCGGCCAGAGGGCAGCTGTTGGGGCATCCCGCTCTCCCCCGCCCATTTCGCGCATCCCACCCAGCGGAGTGAGATTTCCCAGGCAACCGCCTCGATAATGATAATAATAATGTTGGTATTTCAGCGCTTACTATGTGCAGAGCACTGTTCTAAGAGCCGGGGGAGATACAGGGTAATCAGGTTGTCCCACGTGAGGCTCACAGTCTTCATCCCCATTTTAGAGATGAGGGAACTGAGGCCCGGAGAAGAAGTGACTTGCCCACAGTCACACAGCTGACAAGTGGCAGAGCCAGGATTCAAACCCATAACCGCTGACTCCCAAGTGCCGGCTTCTTCCACCGAGCCACGAGCCGACCACGTTCCGGGACCCGGAAGCCGGCCGGCCCGGCCCGCCGGCCGCCGATGTTCCGTGGGGTTCGCTGGCGAGGCGGTGACACCGAAATGAGTGGAGGGTGACCCCCCCCCCCAACGACCAACCTAAGGGGCGGTGCCCTGGTGTCGTGCCGCCTGGGGACCCACAACTCCGTGCTGGCTTCGCCCACGCCCAGCGTGCTTTTGCAACTTCGATCCATCCTCTCGACCTGCATCTTTCCAGACAGAAGAATCCTAACCTCTTCCCGCTTTCCTCGCGCAGAAGTTTGTCGTTTCTCTGTCTCTGCAACCCGTCTCTCGTCTTCCTTTAACATTCCGGTGACAGAAACGCACTCTTTGGAGAACGGCGTGCTCTCTCGCGCGATTTCTCTCTCTCTTGCATGCTCTCTCCCTCTCGTGCTCTATGCTCTCTCTCTCTCACACAAACACACGCACGCCCATCCAGCCAGCCAGCCAGCCACCCACCCTCCGGTCCCCTGCTGGCACATTCCTTCCTTCCGCTCACAGTCCCACCCGGCGCTCGTCTGAGAGCGGGGCGGCCTCCATCTCGGGCTGCCGCCCACCGCGCCACGATCCGTCTGCTGCCGTGGTCTCCCGGCAACCAGCCCGCCCGGCCCGGGGTTCGGGGAGGGGGGGGATGATTCACCCCCATCCCGCATCGCTCCTTCCGGCCGCTGGGCTGGCGGTGGCCCCTAATCCGCTCTCCGGCACAGCAGTCCCTCAGAAATCCCGCCGCGTCCCGGCCTTTCCCGGGCAGCGGGGAGCGGGAGCCGGTCTCCAGCGCCGACCTGACTGAGCGGGCTCCGTAACCTCCCCGTTGGAGGCCGGAAACCCGGGAGATCCGGGGCGGTAGAAGGGTCGCCTGGACACCCCCCCGGCCTCGCCCCCATCTCACAAAACCCACTGACGCATACATTCATTCCATGGTACTTATCGGGCGCTAACTATGTGCAGAGCACTCTACTAAGAGCTCGGAATGGACAATTGGGCAACAGATAGAGACAATCCCCGCCCAGTGACGGGCCGAACGACTCAGTCAACCCCACCCTGGGGTCGAGCCCGTGTTCTTCGGAGGTGGTCGGTAGTGGGCACACGCTCGTAAATAAGGACCTAAGACGACCAAAAATGACACCATTCCCTCGGCCCACAATTCCATCTCCAAGGCAACGACCCAGCTGGCAGCCCGCCCCCCCACGCCCCTCTGGCCCTCACCCAAAGTTTGCCCCACAATGAAGGCGTCGAGATCTACCTGTGGACGGGCAACAGCCGGCACCCGAGATCCACCCGCTTTCCGGACGAGAACGGACCCGGGAGTCGGAAGGACCTGGGTTCTAATCCCAGCTCCGCCGCTCTCTGCTGCGTGACACTGGGCAAGTCGCTTCGCTTCTCTGGGCCTCGGTTACCCGATCTACAAAATGGGGATTAAGAGTGCGAGCCCTATGTGGGACAGGGACCGTGTCCATCCTTCTCATACTTGTTTTGTCATGGGTTCAAATCCCGGCTCTGCCACTTGTCAGCTGTGTGACTGTGGGCAAGTCACTTCATTTCTCTGGGCCTCAGTTCCCTCATCTGTATAATGGGGATGAAGACTGTGAGCCTCACGTGGGGCAACTTGGTTAACCTGTATCTACCCCAGCACTTAGAACAGTGCTCTGCACTTAGTAAGCGCTTAACAAGTACCAAAATTATTATTATTATTTTGTCTGTCTCCCCCCTTCTAGACTGCGAGCCTGTGGTTGGGTAGGGATTGTCTCTTTCTGTTGCTGCATTGTACTCTCCAAGCATTTAGTAAAGTGCTCTGCTCAAAGTAAGCGCTCAATAAATGCAACTGAATGAAGGAACAGCGCTTGGCACATAGGAAACGCTTAACAAGTACCATCATTATTTTTATTATTATTATTATTAAGCCACTTCGCTTCTGTGGGCCTCAGTTCCCTCAGCTATCAAATGGGGAATGACACTGTGAGCTCCATGTGGGACAGGGACTCTATTCAACCTGATAAGATTGTAGCTACCACAGAGTGTTTAGTACAGTGCCTGGCAGGTAGTGAGCGCTTAGCAACTATCATTTAAAAAAAGAGAGAGAACACCGAGCCGCCTAGGTCGGGCCCGGGGCAGGAAGTCCTCTCTCCGCTCCCCCGCGCCACGGTCGAACCAAACATGTAAGGGCTGAGGCCAGAACCTCCATCTGCCGGGCACCTGCCCGAGCCCCACGTTACCTTGCCAACCTGTCACATCAGACACACCCAGTTCCAAGTTCACGCCGGGCCTGGTGGAAAGAGCCCGGGCCTGGGAACCCGAGTTCTAATCCTGACTTATCTGCTGGGTGATCTTCGGGGGAGTCACTTACCCTCTCCGGGCCTCGCTTTCCGCTTAAATGGGGACAAGAGCCCCGCTCTCCCTCCCTCTTGGATGGTTAAGACCGTGAGCCCCATGTGGGACAGGGACTGTGTCCGACTCAATTATCTTCTACCTACCCCGGTGCTTAGTATAGTGCCTGGCACATAGTAAGCGCTTAACAGATACAACCGTTATTATTATGATTACAGGACAGTGAGTCCCATGGCGGGGGCTGAGTCCGACAGGCTTATCCCGGTTCTACCTCAGTGCGTAGGAGTGTGCTCAACACCTAGTAAGCGCTTAATATAACCCCCAAAAGGATCTGGGGAAACGAGCCTCCGGAAGCCGACGGATTCGATGCGATGTCGGGCGCCTCTCGAGAAACATCTTGCCGATCACCACAGGGCCCTTTAGCCTGTATTGGAACTGTTTCGTAAAGACACCCGGTTAAAAGCAATCTGTCAGCAACCACCGATCACAGGAACGGCTCTCCTTAAAGAGTCCTTTCGGCTCTAAGGGATCTGTCCTACGACTCAAATTTAGATCCCAATGAGAATCCCTTGGCCATGACTCCGGCGCTTTACCACCCTCCGATCTCACCGTCCTCACCCCGTGGAGAGAGGGAGAGACGGAGATGATTCTCTTTCCACGGACGGAAACGGAGGCCCCGGAGAGGTTAAGTGAGAAGCAGCAGCGAGGCCTAATGGAAAGAGCGCAGGCCTGGGAGTCAAGAGGTTATGGGGTCTCATCTCTGCCGTGTGACCTTGGGTAAGTCTCTTAACTTCTCTGGGCCTCAGCTCTCTCATCTGCCAAATGGGCTTTCAAGACCCGTTCTCTCTCCTACTTAGACTGTGAGGCCCATGCAGGCCCTGATTACCTTGTATCTACTCCGGCGCTTAGTACGGCGCTTAGAGAGGCGGCGTGGCTCAGTGGAAAGAGCCCGGGCTTGGGAGTCATAGGTCACGGGTTCTAATCCCGGCTCCGTCACTTGTCAGCTGTGTGGCTCTGAGCCAGTCGCTTCACTTCTCTGTGCCTCAGTTCCCTCATCTGTAAAATGGGGACTAAGACCGTGAGCGCCACGTGGGACCACCTGATCACCTCGTATCCCCCCCAGCGCTTAGAACAGTGCTTTGCACAGAGTGAGCGCTTAACAAATACCATCATTATCATTATTATGACAGCACCTGGCACATAGTAAGTGCTTAACAAATACCTCGGTTACTCTTCTTGTTCTAATGATGACGTGACCCACCCGAGGTTACACTCACTCCACGGGCCGCGTGACCAAACCGGGGGTCCCGATTCCCATTTCTTCCACTGATCCACACTGCCCCACCCCCGGGGTTCGCGTGACGGCGCAAACGACACCTCCCCCAACTACCCCATTCGGACTTCCTGCATCTCCGACCGGCCCTCTCTCGGCCGCTCGCCTTCCTTCCTTTTCTCCATCGCCCAGTCGTCCGTCAGCGGGACCTAAACCCGGAACCTCGCCCCTGGCCGACTGTCCTGTCGCCTGAGCGCTTACTGCGTGCGGAGCACTGTACTAAGCGCTTGAGAGAGTAACGTGCCGGGCGCTGCTTCTTGCCCTGAACGTCCAAGCGCCTAGCACGGCTCTCCTCGCCCAAAAGCCTCGGCCGGAGGAGGTGTTCGAAGCCCATGCCAATGTTTGCCTGGGCGAGTCGCTTATCGCCACCGCCTGAAAGGAAAGTAACGGTGGGTGGAGGAGGGCGAAGCCATGTGGGACGAGTTATTCTAGTAGTTAGTCGTTCCACTCTCTCCTGTGACCTTGAGCCCGGAGCCGGGCCAGATTAGGTCTGCGGCCCAGAGAGATAAAAAGGTAACACGCCGTTTTTCCACTCTGCAAGCCAGGGTCTCCCTGACACCAACAGGGCCTAAGATCCTCTGGTTCTTTGGGGGGTTTTTAAGGGTATCTGTGAAGCGCTTCCTATGCGCCAGGCACTGCTCTAAGCACTGGGGTAGACGCAAGCTCATCAGGTTAGACACGGTCCACGTCCCACATGGGGCCTACAGTCCTAATCCCCATTTTTCCATATGAGGCACCTGAGGCCCAGAGAGGTACAGTGCTCTGCACACAGTAAGTGCTCGTATTTATCGATAAATACGACCGAATGGAAGTAAAGTAACTGGCCCAAGGTCACAGAGCAGAAGAGGGGCAGAGCCGGCCTTAGAGCCCAGGTGCTCTAGCCACTAGACCACCCTGCTTCTTGTGGGCAAGGACCATACCTTCCAACGCTCTTATATTGTACTCTCCCAAGTGCTCAGCACAGTGCTCAATCAATGACTGATTCTTTGCCGGTGTTCTACATCTGTTTCCCAGTGGTGTTGTACTCTCCTCTCCCAAGTGCTCAGCCCGGTGCTCCGCACTCGGTAAGCGCTCAATAAATCCTATTGACCGACAGATGGATTGCTTGGGTTTTCCATTCCTTTCTTTCATCAGCCCCTGGGTCCCTAGGCAGGCCCCGATTCAATCGTATTTAGAGAGCGCTACGGTGTGCCGAGCACTGTACTAAGCATTTGGGAGAGTACACTGCAAGGATTAACGACACATTCCCTGCCCACAACGAGCCTGCAGCCTAGAGGGGGAGACGGACAACAGAAATGGGTAAATGAGAGATCTGGACATAAGTGCCGTGGGGCTGGGAGGAGGGATGAAGAAAGGGAGCAAGTCAGGGCGACGCAGAAGGAAGGGGGAGAAGAGGAAAGGGGGGGCTTAGTCTGGGAAGGCCTCTTGGAGGAGACGGGCCTTCGATAAGGCTTTGAGGGGTTGCGGGGTGATTCTTCCCTTTTAATTCCTCCCAGCGTCCAGTAGTATGCTCTTCTCCTCCCGCCTCCCATCCGAGCACGGAAGCCTCTACGAACACATGCAGATTCATTTTTCTCCGGGGCTCAAAGGTGTCAAGTCCTGGGAACAGTCCGTTCCTCGCTCGAGCTGGGTGGGAAGCTCATCTTATCCCCTGACCGTTTGGGCACTGAATACTTTGCCTTGAAAACTCCTCGTCGTCGCTTTCCCTCCTCCTTTTCGTTGTTATTTCGGTTGGGGTTCGCCAGCAGCACACGGTGCGTGGCATAAACAGGGGACATCTGCAGTCACGGTGCATACTAGGCACATATACGGAGCATTTTTTAATAGTATTTGTTAAGCGTTCACTATGTGCCAGGCACAGGGGGCATCTACAGTCACGGTGCATACTTGGGGCATCTGACTCCACGGCATATACACGGGGCATCCGTAGACACGGTGCACACACGGGGCATCTGGCTACAAGGCACGTATACGGAGCATTTTTTTTATGGTACTTGTTAAGCGTTCACTATGTGCCAGGCACTGTACTATGCGCTGGGGTAGATACAAGCTACAGATACGATCTCTGTCCCACCTGGGCCTCACGGTCTTCATCCCCATTTTACAGATGAGGTATCTGGGGCCCAGAGAAGGGGAGTCACTTGCCCCAGGTCACACAGCAGATAAGTGGCAGAATTAGAACTCGGGTCTTCTGATTCCAGGCCCAGGCTCTTTCCACTAGGCCCCACTGCTTCCTGCCTACCCAGGGTCTGCCTTGGGCATCTGTAGGTAGGGTAACATAGATAGGGCATCTGTCTTCAGGGCACATGCACTGTTCATCTATCTAACAGTAATAATAATAATAATTGTGGTATTTAAGTGCTTACTATGTGCCAGGCACTGTACTAAGCACTGGGGTAGGTACAGGATAATTGGGCTGGAAACAGCCCCTGACCCACATGGGGCTCACAGTCTTTATCCCCATTTTACAGAGGAGTTCACTGAAGCCCACAGAAATTACGTGACTCGCCCAAGGTCCCCACGGCGGACAAGTGGCGGAACTGGGATTAGAACCCAGGTCCTTCTATCTCCCAAGCCCGGGCTCTTTCTGCTAGGCCCCGCTGCCTCTCCCGGCGGACCTGCGGGGTGTGGATCGCAGGCCGGTGCCCGGGCTTTCTCAGCCTCGGAACAGCCACCGGGCTCGTGGCCCCTTCCGGCCCAGAAGTGGCCCACGGTCTGGTGGCGGGGTCTGAATTCTAGGTCTGACACCTCCTAGCCGCTTCACTGAAACCTGCAGAGTTTTTTTCTTGTGGGCCAACACTTCTCCGCTCCCTTTTTAACCTGCGGGAAACTTTAATTGCCAAGTCGAAAAGCAGTAATAACGTGGGGTTATAATGGAAGGGTCTGACATCGTCTTAACAATAGTACCGAGAAGGCGACTGTCATTAGCCGGGAATTTCCAGCTAGGAGAAACTCTACCCGATGCTCGTTCCATCACCCGACGCGGGATGAGAGAGTCCCGTTATTAGGATAATAATAATAATAATGATGGCATTTGTTAAGCGCTTTACTATGTGCCAGGTCCTGTACTAAGCCCTGGGTGGGGGGGATACAAGAAGCAGCATGACTTGGTGGAAAGAGGCCGGGCTTGGGAGTCAGAAGCTGTGGGTTCTAATCCCAGCTCTGCCACTTGTCTGCTGTGTGACCTTGGGCAAGTCGCTTCATTCTCTGGGCCTCAGTTACCTCATCTGCAAAGTGGGGATTAAAAGTGTGAGCCCCATGTGGGACAACCTATTATTTTATTACCCTATTTATTTTGTTAGTGAGGTGTACATCCCCTTGATTCTACTTATCGCAATTAAGTTGTCTTGTTTTTGTCCGTCTCCCTCCCCCGATTAGACCGTGAGCCCGTCACTGGGCAGGGATTGTCTCTATCTGTTACCGAATTGTACATTCCAAGCGCTCAGTACAGTGCTCTGCACATAGTAAGCGCTCAATAAATACTATTGAATGACTGAATTACCTTGTATCTACTCCAGTGTTGAGAACAATGTTTGGAACATAGTAAGTGCTTAACAAATACCATCATCATTATTATCATTATTATTATTACAAGCAAATTGAGGTGAACAGCCCCTGTCCCACGTGGGGCTCACAGCCTCAATCCCCATTTTCCAGATGAGGTATCTGAGGCCCAGAGAAGTGAAGTGAATCGCCCAAGGTCACTCAGCAGACAAGTGAAGCAAGAGACAAGAGAAGCAGCGTGGCTGAGTGGAAAGAGCCCAGGCTTGGGAGTCACAGGTCATGGGTTCTAATCCCGGCTCCGCCGTTTGCCAGCCGTGTGACTTAGGGCAAGTCACTTAGTAAGCGCTTAACAAATTCATTCATTCAATAGTATTTATTGAGCACTGACTATGTGCAGAGCACTGTACTAAGCGCTTGGAATGGACAAATCGGTAACAGATCGAGACGGTCCCTGCCCTTTGACGGGATACCACCATTATTATTATTAAGTGGCGAAGCTGGAATTAGAACCCATGACCTTCTGACTCCCGCAGCCTAGTGCGAAGAGCAGGGGCCTGGGTCCTCATTCCGGCTCTGCCACCTGTCTGCTGTGGGCGCGCCGCTTCGCTTCTCTGAGCCTCCGTTCCCTCATCGGGAAAATGGGGTTTAAATCCTTCTCCCTCCTACTTAGACTGTGAGCCCCCGTGGGGGCTGGGAACTATATCAAACTGCATTTTCCCCAGAACTTGAAACGGTGCTTGGCACACAGTACACGATTAAAAAGTACCATTATCACTGCCCCACGATGGGAAAACGTCCATTTTCGAGGTTCTGGCTTGGGTCCTCTGGACTGTAAGCTCGTTGTGGGCAGGGAACGTGTCTATTTTTATTTGGACTCCCCCAAGTGCTTAGTACAGTACTCTGCACACGGTTCCTTGTGCAATAAACACGATCGACTGACCGAGTCGGGTGAGAGGATTATTTCGCTGTCTGACGTAACCCGCGGGATGCTTTTCCCTCGGGCAACTTCAGACCTCGACGCGGATGTCCTGGTTGGGCGAGGTGTCCCGCTGGTCTCACAGGGCTTAGACTGTGGCTTAGGGGCTACAGCCCGGGCCTGGGAGTCAGAGGGACCTGGGTTCTAATCCCAGCTCCTCCGCTCATCTGCTCTGCGACCTTGGACAAGTCGCTTCACTTCTCTGGGCCTCACTTCCCTCATCCGGAAAATGGGACTTAAGACTGTGAGCCTTATGTGGGACGGGGACTGGGTTCAACCTGATTAGCTTGGATCCCAGCGCTTAGATCGGTGCTTGACACATAGTAAGTGCTTAACAAATGCACTTATGTACATATCTGTAATTTATTTGCACCGATGTCGTCCCCCCCGCACCTCGGACTGTAAGCTTGTGGCGGGCAGGGAATGTGCCTGTTTATTGATAATAAAAATTATAATAATAGTGGTATTTGTTAAGTGCCTCCTATGTGTCAATCACTGTTCTAAGCACTGGGATAGATAGAAACTAATCAGTTTGGTCAAAGTCCACGTTCCACACAGGCCTCACGGTCTTAATCCCCATTTTCCAGATGAGGTAACTGAGGCCCAGAAAAGTGAAGTGACTTGCCCAAGGTCACACAGCAGACACGTGCCAGAGCCGGGATTAGAACCCAGGTCCTTCTGATTCCCAAGTCAGTGCTCTATCCATTAGGCCATATTCTTGTACTGTACTCTCCCACACGCTCAGTACAGTGGAAAGAGCCCGGGCTTGGGAGCCAGAGGTCACGGGTTCTAATCCCGGCTCCGCCGCTTGTCAGCGTGTGACTTTGGGTAAGTCACTTAACTTCTCTGTGCCGCAGTTACCTCATCTGTAAAATGGGGATTAAGACCGTGAGCCCCACGTGAGACAACCTGATCACCTTGTATCCACCCAGCGCTTAGAACAGGCTTTGCACATAGTAAGCGCTTAACAAATACCATCGTCATTATTATTATTATAGTGCTCTGCACGCAGTAAGCGCTCAGTAAATACGACTGAATGAACGAACGAAACACCATCACGATTAAACGGCTTGTAGATTGCCGCCTGGCCACTAACCAGGCTTCCCACCTACTCCCCAGCGACAGCCAGAGATACGATTTTTGAACTTTCTCTGTTTCGGTTTCCCCCTCTAGACTATTCGCTCACCGTGGTCAGAGATCGGGTCTGTCGACTCTGTTATACTGTACTCTCCCGCGCGCTCAGTACGGCTTTCTGCCCAGCCTAAGCGCTCGATAAATACCACTGACGGATTGGTTCTATCCAGTGAATCACCGCGGTGTCTCTAGAACAAGAGCAGACACAGAAATCCGATCGTGTCCCCCGAGGGGAGAACTCTCCTAGCTTTCACAGGGACCTTGGCTTCTCCGCGCTTAGCACGCGATCTGTGCTTGGATCCCAGACTCCAAAGGAAGGAGCTAATTCCCCATCAGGAAGGCTGCCCCCCCGGAGGTGGGGAGGGGAAACCGAGTCAGCACTGAGCCCAGGCAAACTCCTCAAGCCACCCGATCCGGAGTCGTGACCCGTTCTCAAAAATCCCGATTTCTCCGTGGCTTCTGCGAAATGCCCATTGGCTCTCGCCCTCATTTACCACAACCCCTCCCCTTCATCCTTCTAGCACGCCGCCAGGCCGAGATAACGAGGGTGTCTACCTGCCGCAGATACACCCTGAGCCCAGAACTCTCTAAAAACCAAATGAGGCCAAACCTCTGAAGCGGAGTGAAATCCACCGCCTCCCGCCTTCCGCTCCGCCCTTCGCTTGACTTTCCGCTAGGCCCCGGACGTGGACTTTCCCGACTGTCCTGACGTCCGATTTTTATTTTTTAATATGGTATTTGTTTAGTGCTTACTGTGTGTCCGGCACTGTTCTAAAGCGCTGAGGTAGATAACAGTTTCTCAGGTTGGACACGGTGCCTGTCCCACACGGGGCTCGCAGTCCAAAGTTGCAAGGGAGGAGGATTTAATCTACCTTTTTACGGAGGAGGGAACGGAGGCCCGGAGAAGCCAAGTGACTCGCCCGAGCGGCGGAGCCGGAATTAGCACCCGGGACCTGGGACTCCCGGGCCCCGGCTCTTACCCCTAGACCAGGCTCCTTCTGATTTACCCGGGGTTCTCTGTCTGGGAACGACTGGATTCCAAACCAAGGAACATCCACACACGGGCCTGCGGTCAACACCCTCCCTTTCCCCTCCCGGCCCTCCCAAGATGGAACTACTGAGTCCGGTGACCTACGGGGGCCTTGATGGTTTCTGAAGACAAAATGGGTCTTCGCTGATGTGCTGAAGCAGCTTCGGAGCCTGAGGTCTCTCCCCCTTCTTGCCTGGTTAGGAGGAAGTGACTCAGGGAGGAGTGTTGAGCAACGTTTACTCCCCGCACGAGGGAGATGGGGGGTGTCTGGTCCTCCCTGGCCCCCAGAAACCCCCCGCTCTCTGGCTCCGCCCCGCCCCGACACCCACCGGCAGGCCGCAGCGGAGGAAGGGGTTGAGCCGGAGCCGAGGTTTCGGGTGCCGGCGGAGGGGGGCAGGAAGTGGGGGAGACGGAAGAGTCTCGACGAGAAACCCTTCCTTCCCAACTCCACCCAGCCCTGGAGGCCACGCGGGAGATGTCCGAAGTGTAATCGCCTCAGTCGATTCTGATGGCCTTCCCCATCGACAAACCCACAGGTGCGACCGCCTTACGTGGGACCCCCGGAATGCCACCAGAGGCGGTCAGTCGGCGGCACGTATCGAGCGCGTCCCGGGCGCACGACGCTGCGCCGAGCGCTGGGGCGAAGGCGATACGAGGGAGAGGGTAGAGGCGATCCCAGCCAATAAGGAGCCAGACTAGTCTAATCCCTGGAGGGCCGAGGCTCCCTCTGAAAAGCCTGGATTCTCAGGGGGCCGGCTCTCCTCTCTCCCGCCTCCGTGGAACAAATCGATCAGTCCGTGGTATTTATTGAGCGCTCACTGCACGCAGAGCAGCGGACTGAGCGCTCGGGGGAGTCCAACACGACAATATAGCAGACACATTCCCCGCCCACCACGAACAAACACATGGAATCTGAAGGAAATCAACACTAGGCCGCTTTTCTACCCAGGGGAAACTCGGGGTGTGAACTTTGATTGTTCTTTCTCACGGAAATGAGCTGGGATTTTCCCAAGATCATCTCTACAGAATGATTACGGGTCAGGGGTGGGAAGTACGCCAGGCACCTATCGAGGGACTGAAAATGCCTCCTCTATTTATCTGCCTCCCCACGAGAAGCTCCGCCAGCCAGGGCTTTGTCTCTCCGTCAGACACTCGGGGCGTGATTAAAAAAATAAAGGCCGGCAAATGAGTCTTGCGAGGCGGCCGCCGTCTGGCTCCCAAAGCCCTTCCCCCTGGGTCGGGGGTGAGAGGGGCCTGTGGAGCTGAGGGAGCCCCGCCGGAGACCCTCAGGATGCTCACGGCCTGACCCTCGCCTCCGGCTCCGGCCGACGGGAAAAGGGAGAGCGGGAGGGAGGGTTGGAAGCGGCGAAGGAAGGGAGGGAAAGGCGTGACGGGCCTCGTTACCCCTGATGTCTGTTGACGTTGTCCTCCGTGCGAAGCTCCGGCGGACATCGGGTCGGGGGGGAAGGGGCATCCAACGGCTGCCCTCCGTCCCGGACCCTCCTCTGGCCGCTCTCTAGCTGGCAAGCGACCGGCCAAGGAAAACAGAAAACCCCTCCCTCCCTCGCTCTCTCCACAGACGCCGATGGCTTTGGCTTTCTTCCCGGGGTGCCGATTCGGGCCCTGAGCCGACCCCTCCTGGCCTCCCAGGGCCAGCGAGACAACGGTGGGCTAAGGGGAGGGGGCGAGGGGAGGGAAAAGGCTTTGGCAACTTTTGCAAACGGCGATTTCGTGCGGCGGAGTCTGGGGGGATCAAGAGATGGGACACTGGCGGGCGCAAAAACAATACAATGGCTTCGTCCGGGCACCCAGTCACTCCCCGTCCCCCGGGGCCTCCATTTATGCCCTGGGCATCGTCTCCTTTCCCTCACACCCTCTCTCCATCCTCTTCCCTGTCGGGAAAGAAGGCAGCACAGTGTGGGTGGAGCAGAGAATAAAAGGAGGCAGGAAAAGGGGTCGCTGCTTCCGGATCTATCAGGAATAGCAACTCCCCTCTCCCCCCAACACACACACACACTACACCGTCCCCCGCCCCCCTTTCACACACCTATTCCCCCTGCAAAGGGGAAGCCCCCCGCCCCCCCCATCTCAGCCCACCCCCTCACAACCCACAGCAAGCAGGCCCGGTTTGCAGCAGGGGGAAGCGGGAGGGAGATGCCCGTCTCCCTCCGTCCATCTGCTTAGGGGTGAGCTCCTGCCCCAGCCCACGAAACTGGGCCGGGGTCACCACCTTCGGGGGTGGCCATTTGGGTTTTGGGGGCACCAATGGATGGTCCGTCCCTGTTTCCACGTGTCCGTCCCTGGCTCCATCGAAGCATGTCTTCTGTGCACTGTCCAGCCTCTGTGTGCGTGGGACCCTGACTGCATCTGATCCCACCTGTAGGTCTGTGCACATGTGTGTGTGCGTGTTCATGCCTGAGTTTGTGCTTGTCCCTCTATCCGGCAGTTCATCCCCACCTCCGTGTGTGTCCGTGGGTCTTGGACCGTGTCCATATCCGTGTGAGTGCTCCTGGTGGATCTGGGCATTCGTCTTCCCCATGGGTCAGTGGGTCTATCTCCGTCACAAGCGGGTCTGGGTCAGGGGGTCTGGCTCTGCTCCACGTGGGCCTGAGTGTGAGCCTGGATCGGGGGGCCTGTGTGTCCCTACCCCAGGTGGGTCTCTGTGAGCCTGGATCCGGGGGGGGGGGGGGTCTATGCGAGCCTGGGTCAGTGGGCCTGTGTGTCTATAGCCCAGGTGGGTCTGTGTGAGCCTGGGCCAGTGGGTCTGCGTGTCCCTACCCCAGGTGGGTCTGTGTACCCCTATCCCAGGTGGGTCTGTGTGAGCCTGGATCGGGGGGGGGGGGGGGGGGTGTCCCTTCCCCAGCTGGGTCTGCGTGAGCCTGGATCAGAGAGCCCGGGTGTTCCTACCCAAGGTGGGTCCTGGGCCATTGGGTCTGTTTGTCCGTAGCCCAGGTGGGTCTGTGTGAGCCCGGATTAGGGGGTCCGTGTGTCCCTTCCCCAGGTGGGCCTGTGTGTGAGCCTGGGTCAGGGGGTCTGTGTGAGCCTGAATCAGAGGGCCTGGGTGTCCCTGCCCAAGGTGGGTCTGTGTGAGCCCGGATTAGGGGGTCTGTGTGTCCCTTCCCCAGGTGGGCCTGTGGGTGAGCCTGGGCCAGCGGGTCTGTGTGTCCCTAGTCCAGGTGGGTCCTGGGCCAGTGGGCCTGTGTCCCCCTAGCCCAGGTGGGTCTGTGTGCACGCCTGGGTCAGGGGGTCTGGATCAGGAGTCCCTGTCCCTGCTCCCGGTGGGCTCTGTGTGTGAGGCGGGGTCAGTCGGTCTGTGTGAGTCTGGATCAGCGGGCCTGGGTGTCCCTGCCCAAGGTGGGTCCCGGGCCAGCGGGTCTGTGTGTCCGTAGCCCAGGTGGGTCTGTGTGTCCCTAGTCCAGGTGGGCCTGTGTGAGCCTGGGCCAGTGGCTCTATGCGTCCCTAGCCCAGGTGGGTCTGTGTGAGTCTGGGCCGATGGCTCTATGCGTCCCTAGTCCAGGTGGGTCTGTGTGAGCCTGGGCCAGCGGGTCTGTGTGTCCCTAGCCCAGGTGGGCCTGTGTGAGTCTGGGCCAGTGGGTCTGTGTCCCCCTAGCCCAGGTGGGCCTGCGTGTCCCTAACCCAGGTGAGCCTGTGTCAGCCTGGACCAGAGGGTCTATGTGTTCCTAGCCAGGTGGGTCCTGGGCCAGTGGGTCTGTGTGTCCATAGCCCAGGTGGGTCCTGGGCCAGTGGGTCCGTGTGTCCCTAGCCCAGGTGGATCTGTGTCAGCCTGGGCCAGTGGGTCTGTGTGTCCCTAGTCCAGGTGGGTCTGTGTGAGCCTGGGCCAGCGGGTCTGTGTGTCCCTAGCCCAGGTGGATCTGCGTGAGCCTGGGCCAGCGGGTCTGTGTGTCCCTAGCCCAAATGGGTCTGTGTGAGTCTGGGCCAGTGGGTCTGTGTGTCCCTAGCCCAGGTGGGCCTGTGTGAGCCTGGGCCAGCGGGTCTGTGTCCCCCTAGCCCAGGTGGGTCTGCGTGAGGCTGGGCCAGTGGGTCTGTGTGTCCCTGGCCCAGGTGGGTCCCGGGCCAGTGGGTCTGTGTCCCCCTAGCCCGGATGGGCCTGTGTGCGGGGGTCTGGGCTCGGGGTCCCTGCCCCTGCCCCGGGAGGGTGTGAGCGTGCGATCCGGGGTCAGGGGTCAGCAGCAGGGGCAGGGGGGCAAGGGGCAGGGGCCGAGGGAGGAGGGAGGAGGGAGGAAAGGGGCGGCCGGTCCTTACCCTGCGCGGAAATCGGGGCCCACAACTTTCATTCACCCGCCGCCTCCGCCTCCGCCTCCGCCTCCGCCGGCCCGGGGGGAGCGAAGCACTGCGGGCCGCGCTGCTCCCCCCGCCCGGGATCGCCGCTCCTCGGCCCTTCGGCCCCTCGGCCCCTCGGCCCCTCGGCCCTTCGGCCGCTCGGCCCTTCGGCTCCTCGGCTGCGGTCGGCCCCCGGGGGGGGCCGGCGGGAAGCTGTGCTTGCGCGGCGCCGTCTGCAGGGGGCGCCGTCCCCGCCCGCCCGCCCGATCCCCGTCCGCGCCCGCCGGGAAGGAGATCCACCTCCAGCCCCGACCCGCGCGGCCGCCGGCACGCCCCGCCCCCGCCCGCGGCCACGCCCACTTCCTACACCCGCGCATGCGCCGCCCCGCCCCCGGTCCGGGCCTCGCCCACCTTCTCCAGCCGCGCGTGCGCCGCTCCGCCCCCCTCCCCGGGCCACGCCCATCGCCCACCAACCGCGCATGCGCCTCTCCGCCCCGTCCCCCGGGCCCCGCCCACCTTCCCCGACTGCGCGTGCGCCTCCCCGCCCCCCGGGCCACGCCTTCTCGCCCCCGACTGCGCAAGCGCCGCCCCCTGCGATCCATCATTCACTCATTCATTCATTCAGTCATTCATTCACTATTCTTTATTGAGCCCTTTCTTGGTGCAGAGCACTGTACTAAGCGCTGAGAAAAATACAATTCGGCAACAGATAGAGACAATATCTACCTAACCACGGGCTCGCAGTCTAGAAGGGGGGAGACAAACAAGACAAAACAAATCATTAGGCATCGATACCATCAAAATAGATCAATAATGTGGATGATGTTGGTATTTGTTAAGCGCTTACTATGTGCCGTGCACTGTTCTAAGCGCTGGGGGAGAGACAGGGTCATCAGGTTGTCCCTCGTAGGGCTCGCAGTCTTCATCCCCATTTTACAGATGAGGGGACTGAGGCACAGAGAAGTTAAGCGACTTGCCCAAAGTCACCCAGCTGACAGGTGGCAGTGCCTGGATTAGAACCCATGACCTCTGACTCCTAAGCCCGGGCTCTTTCCACTGAGCCACGCTGCTTCTCGTGGCTCAGATATTCTATTATCAACAGAATCGTAGATCTAGACACATCATTAATAAAATAAATAGAGCGATACGTATGTACAAATATAGACTAGTGCTGTGGGGGAAGGGGGTAGAGCAGAGGGAGGGAGTAGGGGTGATGGGGAGGGGGAGCAGGGGGAAAGGCAGGCTCAGTCTGGGAAGGCCTCCTGGAGGAGGTGAGCCCTCAGGAGGGCTTTGAAGAGGGGAAGAGAGTTTGGCGATCTACCAGTCGATCGATCGATCAATCAATGGCATTTCATTCATTCAATAGTGTTTATTGAGCGCTTACTGTGTGCAGAGCACTGTACTAATCGCTTGGAATGGACAATTGGGCAGCATTTAGAGACAATCCCTGCCCAGTGACGGGCTTTTGAGCACTGAGCAGCTGGGGCTCCTTCCCCTTCCCCCCAGATATCGCTTTTGCACTATTTCCCGCTCCCCCATCTCTCTCTTTCCCTTTTGTTTAATCGTATTTTTTAAGTGCTTAGTCTGTGCCGGGCACTGTACTAAACGCTGGGGTAGATCATTTAATCGTATTTATTGGGTGCGTTCTGTGTGCAGAGCACTGTACTCAGCGCTTGGGAGAGACAATGCAACAATAAACAGAAACATTCCCTGGCCACGATTACAGATTACTATCTAGAAAAGGAGGCAGACATTAATATCAATTATAAATAATAACAATTATGGTAATAATAATAATGTTGGTATTTATGAAGCGCTTACTATGTGCAGAGCACTGTTCTAAGCACTGGGGTATACAGGGTAATTAGGTTGTCCCACATGAGGCTCACAGTCTTCATCCCCATTTTACAGATGAGGGAACTGAGGCACAGAGAAGTGAAGTGACTTGCCCACAGTCACACAGCTGACAAGTGGCAGAGCTGGGATTCGAACCCATGACCTGTGACTCCAAAGCCCGTGTTCTTTCCACTGAGCCACGCTGCTGCTGGCATTTGTTAAGCACGAGACACTGTTCTAAACGCTGGTGTAGATACAAACAAATCGGATTGGACACTGTCCCTGTCCGAGGTGGGGCTCACAGTCCCAATCCCTATTTGAAAGATGAGGTAATTGAGGCGTAGAGAAATAAAGTGACTTGCCCCAAATCGCACAACAGACGTGTGGCAGAACAGGGATTAGAACCCATGACCTGCTGACTCCCAGGCCCGTGCTCTATCCATTACGCCATGAAATAACTAATTCGGACACACTCTATAACCCACGGGGGGCTCACAGTCTTAATCCCTATTTTACTGACACTTCACTTCTCTGTGCCTCATTTCCTTTATCTGCGGAAAAAAAAAGGAGGATTTGATGTCTGTTCTCCCTCCCACTTATGCTCTGAGCCCCATGTGGTTCCTGATTATCCTGTATCTACCCCAGCGCTTAGTACGGTGCTTTTTTGTGGTATTTGTTGAGTGCTTACTATGTGCTAGGCACTGTTCTAAGAGCTAAGGTCAATACAAGGTCATCAGGTTGTCCCGTAGGGGGCTCACAGTCTTCATCCCCATTTTACAGATGAGGTAACTGAGACACAGAGAAATTAAGTGAGTTGCCCTTGGCATCTAGGAGATGTTTAAAACAAACCACAGTTATTACTACTATTATTATAATGAGGTAACAGGCACAGAGAGTGAATTGATTTGCCCAAAGTCACACAGTGGTGGAGCAGAGATTAGAACCCAGGGTCCTTCTGACTTCCAGGCTTATGCTCTGTCCACTAAGAGGCCCATATCATCATCATCATCATCATCATCATCATCATAATGGCATTTGAAAAATGCTTCCTATGTGTCAAGCACTGTTTTAGGCGCTGGACCCAGTTCCTGTCCCATATGGGGTTCACAGTCTGAAGCAGAGGGAGGAGGATTTAATCTCCATATTACAGACAGGGTAACTGAGGCACAGGTGAGGGAGCTAAGGCACAGAGAAGTTAAGTGACTTGCCCAAGGTCACACAGCAGAGCAGTGGTGGAGCAGGGATGAGAACTCAGGTCCTCTGACTCCCAGGCTCACCTCCCCAATGCACTTCCTCCATTCTTGCACGTGAGCTGCAGAAGACTGTTGGTGGAAATCCAGACATTAGGTTGACCTCGTCCAACTCAAACTCCTCCTCATCCGCCACCTGCCCGGCAACAATTCTTCCTCACCCTAAAACTCCCTGCACCCTCCGCTCCCTCCCTCCTCCCGTCCCTTCTTTGACTCCAGCTTCAGATCAGAATCTACACCCTCCATCTGCATTTCCAGTCACTTCATTTCTCTGTGCCTCAGTTCCCTCATCTGTAAAATGGGGGTGAAGACCGTGAGCCTCACGTGGGACTTCATTCCCCTGTATCTACCCCAGTGCTTAGAACAGTGCTCTGCACGTTATAAGCGCTTAACAAATACCAACACTATTATTTCCAAGCAAAACTCTCTGCACCTTATCAAAACACTTGTCCCCACCCTTCTCTCTTGACCGCCATCTTCAACCACTCACTCTCCAGTGGCTCCTTCCCCTCTGCTTTCACAGGCTCATGTAAACCCTCTCCTGAAAAAACCTTCCCTGACTCCCTCCAGTCATCACTCCATCTGCTGCCTATTCGTCCTTCTCAAACCCTAGAGCCAACTGTTTACACCCACCGCCTCCATTTCTTCTTCTCCACTTCTCTCCCTGATCCCCTCCAATCTGGTTTCCGCCTTTCCGCTCCACACACTCCACCCTCTCTCGGATCACCGATCACCTTCATCTCGCCAAATCCAACGGCCTTTACTCCATCCCTCCTCGACCTCTCAGCTGCCTCTGACACCATCGACCACCCCTTTCTCCCGGAAACATTATCCAAGTGCTGAGGGAGATACAGTGTGATCGCATTGTCCCACGTGGGGCTCACGGTCTTAATCCCCATTTTATAGATGAGGTAACTGAGGCACAGCGAAGTTAAGTGGGCTTGCCCAAGGTCACACAGCTGACGAACGGAGGAGCCGGGATTGGAACCCGTGTCCTCCGACTCCCAAGTCCGTGCTCTTTCCACTAAGCCACGCTGCCAACCTACTCACTGTACCTCGATCTCGGCTACCTCGCCGCCGACCTCCTTGGCTCCGGCCTCCTCCGGCCTCCTTCCCAAAGTGGTTTAGTGGAAAGAGCCCGGGCCTGGGAGTCTGAGGACTCGGGTTCTAATCCCAGCTCTGCCGCTTGTCTGCTGTGTGACCTTGGGCAAGCCACTTCGCTTCTCTGGGCCTCCGTTCCCTCATCTGTAAAATGGGGATTAAGTCCGTGAGCCCTACATGGGACAACCGGATTACCTTGTATCTACCCTATCAAGAACACCGCTTGGGACACAGTAAGCACTTAACAAATACCATTATTATTATTATTTTCTAGGGGAGGTCACCACTCTTCTCATCTATAAAGCCTTGCTAAAATCACATCTCCTCCAAGAGGACTTCCCCGAATAAGATAGCACTTCCACACCCCATTTGCTCTCCCTTCTGCATCACCTACATATTTAGCTCTGTATCTCTTAAGCACTTTGATACTCCTCCCAACCCCAGCCCCATAGCGCTTATGCACACATCCTTATATATTGCCTTTTCCCCTTCCTGCAATTTATTTCCAAGTCTATCTCCCCGCCAGACCATCTGTCTTCCCCATTCTAGACTTTAAGCCCACTGCGGCCAGGGAATGTGACTGTTTATTGTTGTATCGTACTCTCCCAAGCATTAGTACAGTGCTCTGCACACAGTAAGCATTCAATAAATACGATTAACTGACTGACTAAATGCTCAGTAAGTATCATCGATGGACCGAACAAATGACTGATTGAACCTGAGTGCTAATCGGGATGAATCCCAACGCGGAATGGGACGGGAGGAACGAGAGCGAGGCAAGAATGAACCGTCACTAGGGCAGGGGAGCAGAGATAGACCAATTTCTGGCCACTCTAATGTGGGCTCTCTTACCACAAACCCCTAAACACAAACACATTGGTATAAACAACTACACATTGACACAGACACACAATGAAACAAATTGGAATAAATTGGTCCAGATACCCACACTGACAAAGACACACAGGTGATCCAGGCAACACGTGGACAATAATACAAATACAGACATTCACACATACACGCACAGACACAAATACCGACACCAATATACACTGAGGCAGTCAAGTACACCCTGAGGCAGACTCACACAGGCACACTGACCCAAATACAAACACAAAGTAACACAATGATTGCCAGAGGCCAAGTCGAAAAAACATGGGCCCGAGACCCAGAATGTCGGGAGCTGTGTGACCTTGGGCAAGTCGCTTAACTTCTCTGTGCCCCGGATTCCGCACCTGTAAAATGAGGAGTCTCCACCTGTTCTCCGTCGTAGTTAGACTGTGAACTCCATATGAGACAGGGACTGTGTCCAACTGGATTACCCTGTATCTACCCTAGCACTTAGTACAATGCTTGGCGCACGGTAAGTGCTTAACAAATACCACAATCATTATTGTCATTATTCAGTATACACTGACGCAGGCAAACGCACACCGACGTGGAGCCGCACGCTGGCCCAGACAATCAACCGATGAGACATAAACACACTGACACACAAACACACATCTCCACTGCTGCGGTATCGAGCGGTGGGTTGTGAGGGAAGGCAGAAGCCCGGTCAGGGACTTGAAAAATCAAGCGGTGGGTTGTGAGGGGAGGCAGGGGGAGGAGGGGAAAGTCTGAGTCATGGCGAACCGTGAGCCAGAAGCGGCGGCGGTGACGGGGAGGAGGAGGAGGAGGAGAAGGAGGATTTAGTGTCGGTGTACCGCTGAGGGCTTGGCATCGCATCACTGACGATATGAGGCTGTGGCAGGCCTTCCCGAGGGCTCCGGCCCAGCGGTCCACCCCCTCTCCCCCCCTCACACAGACCCCTAGACACTAACTTCATCGTGGGCGGGGAATGTTTAGCTATTTTGTTAATGAAATGTACATCTATTGATTCTATTTATTTGCTATTGTTTTAATGAGATGTTCATCCCCTCGATTCTATTTATTGCTATTGTTCTCGTCTGTCCGTCTCCCCCGATTAGACCGTGAGCCCGTCACTGGGCAGGGATTGTCTCTATCTGTTACCGATTTGTACATTCCAAGCGCTTAGTACACTGCTCTGCACATAGTAAGCACTCAATAAATACTATTGAATGAATGAATGAATGAATGAATGTGTTATATTGTTATATCATATCCCCCAAGCACTTAGTACAGTGCTCTGTACGCAGTAAGCGTTCATTAAATATGACCAGAAGGCTGATTGACAACCCCTGGCTGAGCCAGGCAGAGAAATCAGTCGGGGAAACTGACCTGCACCTCCCACTCCCAAGCAGGGAAAACTTTCCAGCTCCCTGTTCCCAGTGAGTCCATACAGAATTCCTTTTGAACCTCTGAACAAGGCACTTTAATAATAATAATGTTGGTATTTGTTAAGCGCTTACTATGTGCAGAGCACTGTTCTAAGCACTGGGGTAGATACAGGGTCCTCAGGTTGTCCCGCATGAGGCTCACAGTTAAACCCATTTTACAGATGAGGGAACTGAGGCACAGAGAAGTGAAGTGACTTGCCCACAGTCACACAGCTGACAAGCGGCAGAGCTGGAATTTGAACCCATGACCTCTGACTCCCAAGCCCGGGCTCTTTCCACTGAGCCTCACTGCTTCTCTACTTCTCTGAGTCTCAGTTCCCTCACCCGTAGAATGGGGACGAAGACTGTGAGCCCCATGTGGGACAGGGACCGTGTCCAACTTGATTAGCGTCTAGCTATCCCAGCGCTTAGTCTAGTGCCTGACGCATAGTAAACGCTTAAAGAATATCACGAAAAACAAAACAGAAAAAAATCTAGAGTGTTTGTCCTGTCATTCACGCTGAACCCCAGGCCCTCACCCTCCATCCTTTGTTGGAGAGCCATTTCATTTCCTTCCCACTTGCTACTCCAGCATGATTTTCCCCATAACTCATCAATCAATGGTATTTATTAAACCCTTACTTTGTGCAGAGCCCTGGACTAAGCTCTTGGGAGAGTTCAATACAACAATCAATGCATCGGGCGTATTTAGCGAGTGCTTACTGTATGCAGATTACTGGACTAAGCGCTTGGGAGAGTACACAACAACAGACTTGGTAGATAAATTCCCTGTACCCGAGGAGCTTTCCGTCAAGAAGGATAACGAGACACTCTTCCAAAACACAATCCCGGCATCGTAAGAACCCTGGGTATACTCCATCTTGGGTTTTAATTTTTTTTAAGGTGTTTGTTAAACACTTACTATGTGCCAGACACTGCACTAAGGGATGTGGTAGATACAAGCGAATGAGATTGGATGCAGTCCCTGTCCCCCGTGGGACTCACAGTCTTAATCCCCATTTTACAGATGAGGGAACTGAGGCACAGAGAAGTGAATAATAATAATAATGGTATTTGTTAAATGCGCACAATGAACCAAGCACTGTTCTAAGCACTGGAGTAGACACAAGGTAATCAGGTTGTCCCACGCGGGGCTCACAGTCTTAATCCCTATTTTACAGATGAGGTAACTGAGGCCCAGAGATGTGAAGTGACTTGCTCAAGGTCCCACAGTAGATGAGTGGAGGAGCTGGGATCAGGATCTAGGACCTCCTAATTCCCAGGTCCGCGCTTTATACACTAGGCCATTCTGCTTCTCACTGGGCTGTCCATTGCCCTCTCCCTTTAGAGATGCATAGCACTGTGCTCTGCACAGCGTGAGCGCTTAATAAATTCGATTAAATGAATTGTTTCAGAAACCTCACGCCTCCCCCACCAGGAGAAAATCTCAGAAAATCCCCAGCTCTCTATAGACCTGGGCCTCTCCCGGGGGGAGAGTGGTGGAATAGATTAAATCTAGACTGTGAGCCCATCGTAGGCAGGGATTGTCTCTCTGTGTTGCTGAATTGTACTTTCCAAGCGCTCAGTACAGTGCTCGGCACATAGTAAGCACTCAATAAATACGATTGAATGAACGAATGAGCGGCATTTTCATTGGGTCAGACGCTCGGTCCGTTTCTCCCAAGATTCTGCCTGTGACGGCAGCAGCAGGAGCACGGCCTCCCGGAGGGAGCGCGGGGCTGGGACTCGGAAGGTCCTGGGTTCGAATCCCGGCTCCGCCACTTGTCCGCTGCATGGCCTTGGCCAAGTCACTTCCCTTCTCCGCGCCTCAGTTACCTCATCCGGAAAATGGGGATGAAGACTGTGAGCCTGATGTGGGACAGGGACTGTGTCCGACCCGATATGCTTGTATTCCCGCTCCAGCCCACTGCTTAGTACGGTACCTGGCACGTAGAAAGCACTTATCGAAAGCCACAATTATTTTTGATTATTGTCATCAGCAGCGTCCACAGTAGCAGGAGGGAACCTGGAAGACCCTCAGCCTGAGGGCTCTCCAGCAGGAGGAAGTCAGGGATGCAGTCCGTAAACATGCCACTTCCCGCCCTGTCCTTGTTCTTCCTCCTGCTCCTACTATTTATAAATACTATTTCCAACAAGGCACCAAGATGTTCGGAGGAACCAGATACGGTGTGTCCTCATGGACACCCATCCTCAAGGTCAGGGGTGGACCTCCAACACCCCGACTCTCCCCTCTCCATCCCTGACCGTCCCCGCGTGACTCAGAGCACGGACCATCCGTCTTTGAATCTCTCCCGATGACCCAGGATGGACCAAACTAATTCTCCTCCCCTCTTCAAAACCCTACTTAAAGCTCACCTCCTCCGAGAGGCCTTCCCACATTGAGCTCCCCTTCTCCCTCTGCTCCCTCTACCCCCCTTCACCTCTCCGCAGCTAAACTCTCTTCTCCCCCCTCTCCCTCTGCTCCTCCCCCTCTCCCGTCCCATCCCCTCGGCGCCGTACTCGTCCGCTCGACCGTATATATCTTCATCACACTATTTATTTTGTTAATGAGATGCTCATCACCCTGATTCTATTCATTTGCTATTGTTTTAATGAGATGTTCTTCCCCTCGATTCTATTTATCGCCATCGTTCTCGTCTGTCCGTCTCCCCCGATTAGACCGTACGCCCGTCAGTGGGCAGGGACCGTCTCTATCTGTTACCGATTTGTACATTCCAAGCGCTTAGTACAGTGCTCTGCACCTAGTAAGGGCTCAATAAATACTATTGAATAAATGAATGAATGAATGAATGAATGAATGACCATCCTTTACCCCTGACTCTCCCCTCTCCATCCCTGACTATTCCCCAGTGACCCAGATGGAACCAACTCACACCCCTCCCTCTCCCCTCTCCATCTCTACGTCTCTTCCAGTGACCCAGCGCAGACCATTTCACACCCCTGACTCTCCCTTCTCCACCCCTGACATTTCCCCAGTGACCCACCACGGACAATCCAACACGCCTGACTCTCCCCTCTCCAACCCTGACTATTCCTCAGTGACCCAACCTGGACCATCCCACACCCCTGAGAAGACGATATACAATAATAATAATGTTGGTATTTGTTAAGCGCTTACTTTGTGCAGAGCACTGGGGTAGATACAGGGTAATCAGGTTGTCCCACGTGGGGCTCACAGCCTTAATCCCCATTTTACAGATGAGGGAACTGAGGCCCAGAGAAGTGAAGTGACTCGCCCACAGTCCCACAGCTGACGAGTGGCAGAGCGGGGATTCGAACCCATGACCTCTGACTCCCAAGCCCGGGCTCTTTCCACAGTGGAATACACACATGTCCGCGGCTCACTGGAAGGAGTCCGGGCTTGGGAGTCGGCGGTCATGGATTCGAATCCCCGCTCTGCCACTTGTCAGCTGTGTGACTGTGGGCAAGTCACTTCACTTCTCTGTGCCTCAGTGACCTCATCCGTAAAACGGGGATTAAGACTGGGACAACCTGATTACCCTGCATCTACCCCAGCGCTTAGAACGGTGCTCTGCACATAGTAAGCGCTTAACAAACACCAACATTATTATTATAGGTACTTAAGTGCTGAATTAGCACTTGATTTTTTTACGACATTTATAAAGTAATAATAATAATAATGTTGGTATTTGTTAAGCGCTTACTATGTGCAGAGCACTGTTCTAAGCGCTGGGGTAGACACAGGGGAATCGGGTTGTCCCACGTGAGGCTCACAGTTAACCCCCATTTTACAGATGAGGTAACTGAGGCACAGAGAAGTGAAGTGACTTGCCCACAGTCACACAGCTGCCAAGTGGCGGAGCCGGGATTCGAACCCATGACCTCTGACTCCCAAGCCCGGGCTCTTTCCACTGAGCCACGCTGCTTCTTACTATGTGCCCAGGCACTGTACTAAGAACTGGGGTAGGTCCAAGCTAATCAGGTTGGATGCAGTCCCTGTCCCACCCGGGATAAACAGTCTTCATCCCCATTTTCCACATGAAGGGACTGAGGCCCAGAGAAGCGAAGTGACTTGCCTAAGGTCACCCAGCAGACCAGAGGCCGAGCAGGGATTAGGCCCCAGATCTTTCTGCCTCCCAGGCCTCTGCTCTCTTCCCTAGGCCACGCTGCTTCTATAACAAGCTTCTGAAAGCTTCTGTAATTAGCTGTAAGAAGCAGCGTGCCTTAGCGGAAAGAGCACGGGCTTGGGAGTCAGAAGATGTGAGTTCTAATCCCCGCTCCCCACTTGTCCACTGTGTGACCTCGGGGAGACCACTTAACTTCTCTATGGCACAGTCACCTCATCTGTAAAATGGGAATTGAGACCGCGAGCCCAACTTGAGACAGGGACTGTGCCCAACCTGATTTGCTTGTAGTGACCCCAGAATAATAATAATAATAATGATAACGGTATTTGTTAACCTCTTTCTATGTGCCAAGCACTGTTCTAAGCACTGGGGGGGATACAAGGTGATCAGGTTGTCCCACTGGGGCTCACAGTCTTAGTCCCCATTTTACAGATGAGGTAACTGAGGCACAGGGAAGCGAAGTGACTTGCCCAAAGTCACTCGGCCTGGGAGTCCGAGGTCATGGGTTCGAATCCCCGCTGTGCCACTTGGCAGCTGTGGGACTGTGGCAAGTCACTTCACTTCTCTGGGCCTCAGTTCCCTCACCTGTAAAATGGGGATTAAGACTGTGTGCCTCACGTGGGACAACCTGATGACCCTGTATCTACCCCAGCGCTTAGAACAGTGCTCTGCACATAGTATGTGCTTAGCAAATACCAACATCATTATTATTATAAAGTGGCGGAGCCAGGATTAGAACGAATGACCTCTGACTCCCAAGCCCGGACTCTTTCCACTGAGCCACGCCGCTTCTCAGCACATAGTACAGTGCTTGGCACATAGTAAGTGCTGAACAAATACCACAATTACTATTATTACAAGTCATAATTAGTATTATTTTCTTATTTATCGACTATGAGGTTCCCCTGGAGGGGACTGGTGAATTTCCTGGCTCAGGACAGCAGAGGGCAACTATGCTCTTGAAAAGGGATGCCTCATCTCCACCCCTTGGCAAGAGAAGAAGTCGGGCAAGTTGGCCCACCCACACAAGGCCTGGGGCAGACAGACACTCCCCGTCTCTCTCACGGCCAATTTTTCTTTTCTTTTCTTCTAATGATATTTCTTAACCGTTTACTATGTGCCAGCCACTGGACTAAGTGCCGCGGTAGATGCAAACTAACGAGGTTGGACACGGTCCACGTCCCACACGGGGCTCGCCGTCTTAATCCACATTTTACGTATAGGGTAACTTGGGCACGGAGAAGTGAAGTGACTTGCCCAAGGTCACACAGCAGACAAGAGGTGAAGCTGGGATCGGAACCCGGGTCTTCTGACTCCCAGGCCCGGCCTCTTTCCACTAGGCCATGTCGCTTCTCACTTCCCTTCACTTCGGACCCGCCAGACCACACCATTCCCCGTCTTTGTGGCCTTCCTGAGAGCCCTCCTCCTCCAGGAAGCCTTCCCTGATTCAACCCCATGAATGAATCTAACAACTGCCCTGGGCCTTATGTATTTACGTCCATCCTCGGCAGTTCGTATGTATGTATATTTAATTGAATAGTCAATTATTTATTTCACCGTCCCCGCCCGATGCCCTCGTGTGATATCGCGTCCTGATAACATTAAAATAAGAGAAAAGAAAAATTGGCCGTGAGAGAGACAGGGAATGACTGCCTGCTCTTCTTCTTCGAATCCTTCTTCTTCCTGATCTCTCTATTTGTAAATAATCCATGTCTATCAGTCTCCCCTATTCGATCAATACAGTGTTCTGTCCCCAGTAAGCGCTCAATAAGTACCACACTGATCGATCGATTGAGATCCCTCAAGGGCAGGTGTTGTGGGTTTTGCTTCTGTTGTTCCTCCCAAGAGTTTAGTAATAAGTTTTGGTATTTACTAAGCGCTTTTTTGTGTGACTGGCGCTGTGGTCGGTACCGGGCCAGATCCAAGATTAGCAGTTTGGGCTCACAGTCTTCGAGGGAGGAAACCGAGGCCCAGAGAAGTGAAGCGACTTGCCCAAGGTCCCCCAGCAGGCAAGTGGCAGAGCCGGGATTAGAACTCAGGTCCCTCGACCCCCAGACCCTTGCTCTATCCAAGAGGCCACGCTGCTTCTCTGCAGTCTGCAACGAATGATGGAAAATTGGCACCTTCTTTTAATGTAGAGCAAAATTCTGGGATGAGAGACGGGGTAGGTGCTATTTAGTCATGGAATACGCGTTATTTATTACTGTGCCTGGACCTCCAGGATTTACAAGAGAGACATTTTGTAGAAGTGGATGCAATGAACGCTACGAACAGAGTAGAAAGTCAAACGCGCAAGGAGCACTGCAGATGGAGTAGGAAATCAAACGAGCCTGAGAAGGGGGAGGTGCTTGAGTCTCCAGCAACTCCTGTGGGAAATATTAAGGCTCGGCTGGACACCTTCAGGAGGGATGGGTCTTCTCCACTGGCACCATCTGCTCTGGCCTCTGCTCTGGACGCTGGCCTATGTATTTAACCTGCCAAGGGATCACTTCCTCAAGGTGACTTGTCAGAAGTGCTGAGGGAAAGTAAGTAGAGGAACACGGAAAGCATGCGGAGCAGGGTTCACTTTGTCATTCACTAGCAAATGACAGAGTGAGAAGCAGTGTGGCCTAGCGGAAAGAGCCCCGGCCTGGGAGAAGGAGGACCTGGGTTCTAAACCCGGCTCCGCCACCTGTCTGCTGTGGGATTTTGGGCAAGTCACTTCATTTCTATGGGTCTCGATTACCTCATCCGGAAAATGGGGATAAAGACTGTGAGCCCCATGTGGGGCAGGGACTTTGTCCAACCTGCTTATCTTATATCTACCCCAGCGTTTAATATAGTGTCTTGCATAGAACAAGCACTTAACGGATAACACAATTATTGAATGGAATGATGCCTATGTATATGAGTGCCAAGGTCAGAACAGCCCCTCAGGGGCTCTCCATTCCTTCAGAGATGTCCAGACGTTGGTGGGGACCCAAGAAGGTGGGGAGAGTAATCAATCAGTGGTATTTATTGAGCGCTTATGTGTGCAGAGTATGTACTAAGCACTTGGGAGAGTAAAATACAACAGAATTGGTAGACACGTTCTCTGCCCACAAGGATTATGAGGCCCATGTGGGATTGGGACCATATTTGACATAATTAATTTGTTCCTACCCCAGTGCATAGAACAGTGTTTAACACACGGTTAGTGCTTAACATATAACATTAAAAAAAAGGATCTAATAGTCTAGGATAGAGGATTTTAGGGATATAAAGAGAGAAAGAGAGAGAGAGAGTATATATTAAGTGCTTACTGTGTGCTGGTCAGTCAGTCAGTTGTATTTATTGAGAGTTTACTATGGGCCAGGCACTGTACTAAGCGCTGGGGTAGGAACAAGCTGATCAGGTTGGGCACCGTCCATGTTCCGCCTGGGCCTCACAACCTTAGTCCCCATTTTTCAGATGAGGTAACTGTGGTATAGAGAAGTAAAGTGACTTGCCCAAATTCACACAGCAGACAAGTAGAGGAGCTGGGATTAGAATCCAGGTCCTTCTGACTCCCAGGCCCGAGCTCTATACACTAGGCTTCTCTGCTTCTCTGGGTTCTCCGACAAATGAAAGAAAATTGGCATGCTATTTTTATGTAGAGCAAAATTCTATAGAGCAGAGGTGAAAATGAAGACTTCGCTTCCCCAGCTGCAGACCCGAAGCCATTAACTCCCGATGGGTTACTCTGAGTGTCTGAGCGAGAGGGACAGAGAGAGTCCCCGCAGAGAGAGAGAGAGAGAGAATTCCAGGGAGAGACTCTCCCCGACCAGCCTCCACAGGGGTTCTGTGAAACCACTTTTTTCTTTTTCTCTCACGGCTTTATGAAGGCTAATTTCCACAGAACTGTGCCAATCAGACCGACCTGGTGGCATTAAAAGTCCAAATAGCTTCCCACAGAATCTCCGCTGGAGAGATGGGGAAGAAAGCGGCCAGGGTTCATTGGAGAGGGCCCTCTCAGGGGACACTATCATTCAAGTGGAAACAACACAGACCCAAGAGTCGGAGGACCTGAGGTCTAATCCCAGCTCCACCACTTGCCTGCTGCGTGACCTTAGGACTCCTCTGGACTTCAGTTTCCTCATCTGCAAAATGTCATCCTTTCTAGTTAGACCGTGAGCTCCATGTGGCGAGCGAATGTGTCCAACCAGATTATCTTGTATCTACCCCAGTGCTTCGTACACTGCTCGGAGCACACGAAGCACTTTAAAAATACCACCATTTTTCCCCTAGACTGTATGCTCCCTGTGGGCAGGGAATGTGTCTCTTATGCTGTACTGTACGATCCCAAGCACTGTCAGTCTGTTGTATTTATTGAGCACTTACTGTGTGCAGAAGACCGTACTAAGCACTCAGGAGAGTACAGCATAGAACTATAACAGACACATTCCCTGCCCACAGTGACCTTACAGTGTAGAGGACTACAGTGTTTAGTACAGTGCCCTGCACCCAGTAAGCACTCAATAAATACAACTGATTGATTCAGCCGACAGCACATACGAACTGTGTAGTGAGACTGTATGACTACAATGACTTAGTGTTACCTGCAATCAACTAATCAGTCATCTTTATTGAACACCTATTATTACTCCTACTATAAAGATGGGATTTCTTAAACACTTGCTATGTGCCAAGCATGGTTTTAAACCCTGAGATAAATATAAGTGCTTGGCACATAGTAAGCGCTTAACAAGTACCATTATTATTATTATATAAGATCACTAAATTGGACACAGTTCCTGTCCCTTAGGGGACACACAGTCCAAAGGAGAAGCAGCGTGGTCTAATGGATAGAGCACGGACCTGAGACTCAGCAGGACCTGGGTTCTAATTCCCGCTCCGCTGCTTGTCTGCTGTGTGACCTTAGGCAAGTCACTTCACTTCTCTTGTGCCCCAGTTCCTTCATCTGCAAATGGGGATGAAGACTGTGAGCCCCTTGTGGGACAAGGACTATGTCCAACTTGATTGGCCTGTCTCTACCCCAGAGCATAGAAAAGTGCTAAACACATAGTAAGCACTTAACAAATACCGCCATTATCCTTATGATTATTGTTATTATTACCATGTAATGAGAGTCTTGATTCTATTTAGTTGCCATTGATTTTACGAGATGTTCTTCCCCTTGATTCTATTTATTGCCATTGTTCTTGTCTGTCCGTCTCCCCCGATTAGACCGTAAGCCCGTCAAACGGCAGGGACTGTCTCTATCTATTGCCGACTTGTTCATTCCAAGCGCTTAGTACAGTGCTCTGCACATAGTAAGCGCTCAATAAATACTATTGAATGAATGAATGAATGAGTGAAAATCTCATATAAGAAATGATCCTATAGGGCGGGTCAAGTCCTGGCCCTGCTGCCAAAATCCATCGTCTGTACCATTTGTAAAATGGGGATTAAGACTGTGAGCCCTATGTGGGACAACCCGATTACCTTGTATGTACCCCAGTGCTTAGAACAGTGCTTGGCACGTAGTAAGCGCTTAACAGATACCATCACCATCATCAGTTGGGCCCCCTTTCTTTTTTTCTTTCCAATCTCACGTGGCAGTCTCTGGCCTGGAACACCCTCCCTCCTCATATCCCACAGACAGTGACTCTCCCCACCTTCGAAGCCTTATTGAAGGCCCATTTCCTCCAAGAGGCCTTCCCTGACTAAGCCCTCCTTTCTTCTTTTCCCACTCCCTTTACATTGCCCTGACTTGCTCCCTTTATTCATCTCCACTCCCTTTATTCATAAAGGGAGTAAATAAAGAGAATAAACTTCCTTTATTCATTCCCACAGCACCTTCTGTCCACATCTGTCAGTTAGTTATTTACATCTATGTCTGTCTCCCCCTCTAGACTGTAAACTCACTGTGGGCAGGGAATGTGTCTGTTTATTGTTCTATTATAGTCTCCCAAGCACTTAGTACAGTGCTCTGAAAACAGTAAGCACTCAATAAATACAACAGACTGAATGACTGATGGACTGATATGTTTCACCCTGCCTCCCCTTTCGTCTCCTGGGCAGGGGGGCGAGAGCTCGGCCTTCTTAGTAGAATAGGGAGACCGAAGGGCTGACTAGCGTACGCTGAAGAGCGTTTCCTGAGGCGAAGTTCCATGCTGGGGAGGTGCAATTCAGTAAACAGGTTAGACCGCCAAACCACTCACCCCGGCTTACCCAGAGAGCGATGATGTGGCCGGGAAAATCGACGGCTGACTGTGGAAATGTCCGACGCCGGAGCTGGAAATGCGGTTTAGTCGTTTTTGCATTTATCAAGAGCTTGCTCTGCAGTGAAAACCGAGCTGAGTGCTGGAGTAACAATAATAATAATTGTATTCACTAAGCGTTTACTATGTGCTGGTCACTGAACTAAGCGCTGAGGTAGATATAAGGTAGTCGAGCCACACAGGGCTCACAGTCTTAATCCCCATATTACAGCTGAGGTAACTGAGGCCCAGAGAAGTGAAGTGTGGGAGGGGGACCGTGTCCAACTTGATTAACGTGCATACATTCCATTGCTTTATTATTGTTATTATTATGAGGGCAAGGAACATGTGTCTTGCTTGGGTTGTACTCTCCCAAGTGCTAAGTACAGTGCTGTGCACTCAACTGGTGCTCAACTAATTCCCAGTTGACTCTGGGAACTAACCCTAGAAAGGCTGGGAACGAAACACTTTGACAGTGAAAGATGTTTTCGTCGTTTTGGTTTTGGTTCTCTTTTTTTGTATAGGTGCAGAGAAGTAGAAAGAGCCTGGGCGCTTGCCTGCTGGGTGACTATAGGCAAGTCACTTAACTTCTATGGACCTCAGTTTCCTCATCTGTAAAATGGGGATAAAATACCTATTCTCCCTCCCTCTTAGATTGTGAGCCCCATGTGGGACAGGGACAGTGTCCCATCTCTTTATATTGTATCAATCCCAGCACTTAGGACGGTGCATAGCACACAGAAAGCACTTTAACAAATCCTGCAATTTTTGTTATTATAATTATTATTATTATTGAAGTTGCCATGTCAGTATCAGTCATGCTTACTGAGTGTCTACTACTTTTGTGCAGAAGACCGTATATTGGGTAAGAAACAGTACAATTCGGCAACACATAAGAGACAATCCTCGCCCACAATGGGCTCACAGTCTAGAAGGGGGAAGACGGACAGCAAATTACTATTATTACTATTACTTCTACTATTTCTATTATTATTACTATTTCTCCTCCTCCTATTGCTATTCCTATCACCACTACTACGTTAGCAAGACTTTGAATGCAGAGAGCGATGTGGTTTGGTGAGGTTGAGGGAACGGCGTCCCAGATGACTGATGGGTTGGAGGTGGGAAAATCCAGCGGGAGGGACTATTAGGAGATTTGCAAGAGCAGCGTGTTAGATGAGACACTCGCATCCTGGAAATCCTCAACTGGACTGGAGAACAGCCGGCCGCTGCAGATGGCAAACCCCGCTCGGAGAGAGTCAGTCAGTCAATCGTATTTATTGAGCGCTTACTGTGTGCAGAGCACTGTACTAAGTGGTTGGGAGGGTACACTATCACAATAAAACAGACACAGTCCCTGTCCACAGTGAGCAGTCTAGAGGGGTAGAGAGATATTTATAGAAATAAATTACAGATATGGACATAAGGGCTGTGGGGCTGGGAGGAGGGTGAATAAGGGGAGCAAATCAGAAGGGAGTGGAAGAAGAGGAAAAGAGGGCTTAGTCAGGGAAGGCCTCTTGGAGGAGATGGGCCTTCAATAAGGTTTTGAAGCAGGGCAGAGTCATTGTCAGCTATGAAGAGGGAGGGCGTTCCGGGTCAGAGGCAGGACGTGGGCGAGAGGTTGGCCACGAGATGGATGAGATCGAGGTACAGGGAGTAGGTTGGCATTAGGGGAGCAAAGCGTGCTGGCTGAGATATAGTAGGAGAGTAGCAAGGTGAGATAAGAGCCGGCAGGGTGATTTAAGGTTTTAAAGCTGATGGTGAGGAGTTTCTGTTAGATGCGGAGGTGGATAGGCAACCACTGGAGGTTCTCGAGGTGTGGGGAAACGTGGCCTGACCATTTTGGTAGAAAAATGATCCAGGCGGCAGAGTGAGAGGGAAGGAGGCAGGGTGGACAGCCAGCGAGCCCAGGGAAACTGGATCCGCCGAGAACCACCTGTTCAAGTCGAACGCCGACTTCAGTCAAGGACAAAAATCGAGAGAGAGGACTCTCCCCTTCCTCGGGTCTCTCGTTACCGTCGGAGATAATGAATGATGTATTTCTCTGGGTTATGCCCCGACACATGCCTGCTGTTGAATCTCCTCAGAATGCTAATTACTCACCAGAAAACACATCTACTCCAGCCACCCACCCACGGCACGTTTTGTCAGAACTTGCAAGGCCGGGTTAGGCCTCCTGGCTTAGTGCTGAGGATGGATTTCTGAGGCTAATTCAGGAAAACCCAATAAGGTATGATTATGTTCTCACACGTTTCTCCCCCTGCTCCCAGCTCAGTTCCATGGAGTGGATCCCAAAGGAGAATTTACCTTCTTAAAATGAAATTTAGGGAGAGGCACCGGTTGACTCTAGGCTAGGACTCTGCTAAAGGCAAAAGAACAGAATCAAAATGGGATAAAAACATAAGAGAAAGAGAGAGAAGGGGTGTGAAGGGGAAAGGAAAAATTGCTTTTTCCTCCAAAACCCATATTATGATTTTATTCTTTGGTGGGTTTGCTTCTCCCCCACTTACTTAAAATAAATAGTCTGCTCCCACTTCAAGGAAACTTAAAGGAAGCATCTGCTTCTTCTAAAGAATTTTCTAGACTGTAAGCTTGTCGGGGGTAGGGAATTTGTCTGTTTATAATAATTATGGTATTTGTTAAGCGCTTACTATGTGCAGAGCACTGTTCTAAGCGCTGGGGTAGATACAGGATAATCAGATTGTCCCACGTGGGGCTCACATTTTTTAATCCCCATTTTTGCAGATGAGGGAACTGAGGCTCAGAGAAGTTGCCCAAGGTCACACAGCAGACAAGTGGCGGAGTCGGGATTAGAACCCATGACCTCTGACTCCCAAGCCCGGGCTCTTTCCGCCAAGCCACGCTGCTTCCCTGCATTTACTCTTTGAGTGTACTCTCCCAAAAGCTTAGTACAGTGCTCTGCATACGGTAAGTGTTCGATAAATACAATTGAAGAAAAGAATGATCAAAGCTCTTTGTGGGCAGGGAAAATATCTACCAGATCGGTTATATTATATTCTTCCCAGCTTCCAAAAAGCAGCATGGCTTAGTGGATAGAGCACAGACCTGGGAGTCAGAAGGACCTGGGTTCTAATCCTGGCTCCGCATTTGACTGCTGGATGACCTTGGGCAAGTCACTTCATTTCTCTGTGGCTCAGTGATCTCATCTGTAAAATGGGGATTAAGACTGTGAGCCCTCTGTGGGACATGGACTGTGTCCAACCTGATTAGCTTGTATCTAAGCCAGCACTTAGTACAGTGCCTGGCAACGGTAAGGTCTTAACATATACCATAAAAAAGTGCTTAGTATAGCACTCTGCCCCCAGTAAGCATTCAATAAATACCTTTGATGATGACCACTGATGATAAACTCCTTTTGGGCAAGGATTATGTCTACCAACTCTTGTTGAAGTGTACTCTCCCAAGCGCTTAGTACAGTGCTCTGCACATGGTAAATACCATTGATGATGATCACTGCTGATAAGCTCCTTATGGGCAAGGATTTTGTCTACCAGCTCGGTTGCATTATAATAATAATTATGGTATTCGATTGCCCTCTTCCAGGTGCTCAGTACAGTGCTCTGCACACAGTAAGCGCTCCATAAATACCATTGATTGATTGATGGATCTAAGCCAAGGGAAGGCTGGAGGATGGAGGAAAGGAGAAAGGCTAGATAAATGAAATGCAAACACTTATTCGCTTTTGGGCTCTTCCATCTGGAAAGAGGCAGGATATAGCAGTGAATGTTAAAGATCACAAAGGGGGGGACAGATTGAAGACACATCCCTGCTGTTCTCCCAGACCTTCCCCACCAATCAAACAATGGAGTTTATTAAGCGCTTACCGTGTGCAGAGCACTGTACTAAGCGCTTGGAATGTACAATTCGGCAACAGATAGACACATTCCCTGCCCATAAGGAGCTTACAGTCTACAGGAAACAAAGGCACCATTGGATAATCAAATTGGAAAGATTCCACCTCCCACAGGGACACTATGTACTTCAATCTCTGACCTTTGGACATCTGATATTCTCCCCGCCGCCAAGTCCACGGCTCTTATGTTCATTTCTTTAAAGTATACATTATGACATCTATTCCTATTAATGCCTGCTTTCCCCCGCTACACTGTAAGCTCTTTATGAGCAGAGAATGTGTCTGCTTATTCTGCTGTAGTGTACTCTCCCAAGCGCTTAATGCAGTGTTCTGCACAAAGTGAGCGCTCAATAAATACGATTATTGATTGATAGGGGGCTCACAGTCTTAATGCCCATTTTATAGATGAGGCAGCGGAGGCCCAGAGAAGTGAAGTGACTTGCCCAAGCTCCCCCACAGACAAGTGGTGGATCTGGGATTAGAACCCAGGTCCTTCTGACTCCCAGGCCCGGGCTCTATCCACTAGGCCACACTGCTTCTCTTAGCAATATTACCCACCAGGCAGGTGACCTTGGCAGCTCCTGTGGTTTTCAGCAACAAACACCCTATCGGTTCTTCGGCAGGCTAGGCGTCCACACGCTGTTACATTGGGCACTCCCAAGTGCCTAGTACAGTGCTCAGCACACAGTAAGTGCTCAATAAATACCATGGATTAATTGATTGATTGGGTTGGAAGCCTATACCCCTGATGGCACAGCTCCAGTAGAACCCAGGTCTCCTGATTTTCAGAGCTGGGCTCTTTCCATTATTGAAGGCCCATCTCCTCCAAGAAGCCTTCCCTGACTGAGCCCTCCTTTCCTCTTCTCTCTCTCCCTTCTGCATTGTCCTGACTTGCTCCCTTTATTCATCCCCTTCCCGACCCCAAAGCACTTATGTCCATATATGCAGTTTATTTATTTCTGTTAATGTCTGTCTCCCCCTCTAAACTGTAAGCTCGCTGTGGGCAGGGAAGGAGTCTACTACATTGTTGTGTTGTACTCTCCCAAGCACTTTAATACAGCGCTCTTCACACAGTAAGCGCTCGGGAAATACGACAGACTGACTGATTTCCACTGGATCCCCCTTGGGACTGGTTCACTGGAAAATACCTGCCGTACTATCGACATTTAGCACTCAGAGGTGGGAAGTAATGAAGGGATTTTGATACATGGGAGGGTAATGATGTCAAAATATGGAAAGCTCTGGAGCAAGCGAGGCTGGAAGGCTAAATGATGGGCTGTTCTCTGGCAGGGCAGAGAGAGAGTGTGTGCCAAACAACAGCTCACGGTTATTGACACCGTGCCCCACCTACTGAATAAAAGACCTCGATGCATCTGAGGTCTAAACCGCAGCAGCGCATTGTATCTTTATTTTTTTAATGGTATTTGTGAAGTGCTCACAATTTGCCAAGCACTATACTAAGCACTGGGGTAGATACAAGGTGTCAGGTTGTACACAGTCCCTGTCCCACATGGGGGTCCCAGGCTTTCTCCCCATTCTACAGATGCAGTAACTCAGGCCCAGAGAAGTGAAGTGGCTTGCCTAAGGTCACACGGCAGACTCGATCATGATGCGTGCAGCCAAGGGGCCTAAAGGTTGTGCAGATCAGTCTGTTGAGAGGCCCAGGACTGAACCTATCCATTTTCTTTTTTTCTTCAGTGGTATTTGTTAAGTTTTTACTGCGTGCCAGGGACTGTATTAAGTGCTGGGGTCGATGCAAACTACTCAGGTTGGATACAATCCTTACTCCTCATGGGGCTCACAGTCTCAATTCCTGTTTTATGGGTCAGGAAACTGAGGCCCAGAGAAGTGAAGTGACTTGGCCAAGGTCACCCAGCAGAAAAATGGACGAGCCAGGTTTAGAACCCAGTTCCTTCCGATTCCTAGGTTGGCGCGTTATCCACTTGGACAAATGCTGATCTCTCATCGGCCAAACAATCCTTAGTATTTAGTGAGCACTAATTCTGTGCAGAGCAATGTACTGAGCACTTGGGAGAGTACTATAATAGTACTAATAATTATGGTGCTTGTTAAGCGCTTACTCTGCGCCAGGCACTGTACTAAGCGCTGGGGTGGATACAAGCAAATTGGATTGGACACAGTCCCTGTCCTATGTGGGGCTCATTTCACAGATTTCCCCATTTCACAGATGAGGTAACTGAGGCACAGAGAAGTGAAGTGATTTGCCCAAGGTGACGCAGCAGACAAAGAGTGGAGCCAGGATTAGAACCCAGGACCTTCTGACTCCCAGGCCCAAGTTCCATCCACTAGGCCACGCCGGAGTTAGTAGATATGTTGCCTGTCTTTATATCCGCCCGACCGCCGAGCTGACGGCCTGCCACACAGAGAACCCTTAATAAATACCATTAAAAATAAACAGAGGAACTCGGTTTAATCAGCAGAGTACCTTTCAGAGGAGGACCAACAAATCCTGTGCAAATATGACATCGCCAACCCTCCACATTCCTGAGACGGAGATGCCAAGATCATTTTGTAAGGGGGTTCTCCTCCTCCCCCACCTCCAATCTCAGCTGAACAAAGACGTGGCTTCTCCTCTTGGGATTCACAGTCTTCCCATTCACCTTCCTCTTCGGTTTCGTCAACGATCTCGATGTCGTCCGAAGAGCTGAAAGAATCTCAGCGTGTTTTCCACATTCCAGCTGGAGGCGGGGAGGTGGAGCGCCTGCTTTTGTCCCGAAGCGAAGACAGAACGGCCATAAAAACTTTCCTCTTCTGCCAGAGGAGATGGAAACCGGCCAATCCTTCTCCTCGGGATCTCGGTAACCCGGCCCGGCGCTGGGAACTTAATTCATCACGGGGCTCGGCTGGCGGGTGACAAGGGGTTCCCGATGAACCGGCCAATACGACGGGATTTCCTTCGAGGCCTTTCTGACTGACACAAAGGGGGTCGATTCCCCAAATCCTCCAGGATGGGCAGGGCGGGAATCTTCGTTGTAGGAACGGGGTCGGCACTACATCTCCTCTAGACTGTCAGCTCGCCGTGGGAGAGGAATATGCCCTCCGACTGTTGATTTATACTCGCCCAAGCGCTTGGTCCAGTGCTCTACACACAGAGAGTGCACAATAAATACCACTGATCGTTTGATCGAGGAAGCGACCAGGGATGCCATCCCACGCAAGCCTTGTTCAGGGGCTTTGTAAATGTGGGACCCGTTGATGACTGAGGTGACCACATCACGGTGCTTGACACTGGGCCCAAGCGACATAATAATCATAACTGAGGTATTTGTTAAGTGCTTATTATGCGCCAACCACTGTTCTAAGACCCGGGGAAGAAACAAGGTAATCAGGTTGGGCACAGTCCCTGTCCCACCTGGGGCTCACAGTCTTAATCCCCATTTTCCAGATGAAGGAACTGAGGCACAGAGAAGTAAAGCGACTTGCCCAAGGTCACACAGCAGACGTGCAGCAGAGTCAGAATTAGAACCCAGGTCCTCCTGACTCCCAGGCCCGGGCTCTTTCCACTAGATCATGCTGCTTCCAAGAAGTCCACTGCCTCTCTGGCCATGAAAGCCCATGTGAGCCTGCTGTTTTCAGGATTCGGTTGTTGTTTTTTAAAGTTTTTGTGGTATTTGTTATGCACTTATTATGTGCCAGACACTGCAGTAAGCGCTAGGGTAGATACAAGCTAATCAGGATTGGGTCCAACCTGTGCTCACAGTGTTAATCCTCATTTTACAGATGAGGTTAGCTGAGGCACCGAAAAGTGAAGTGACTTGCCCAAGGTCACCCAGCAGACAAGTGGCGAACCCGGGATCAGAACCCGGGTCCTTCTGACTCCCAGGCCGTGCTCTAAGCAGCTGGAAGAAAGGTGCTGATTTCCCACTACGCCGCTAAGTTCTGAGTTCTACAGAAGTAGCGTGGCCTAGTAGATAGAGCCCGGTCCTGGGAGTCAGAAGGACCTGGGTTCTAGTCTCAGCTCTGCCACTTGTCTGCTGGGTGACCTTGGGCAAGTCACTTCACTTCTCTGCCCCTCAGTTTCCTCATCAGTAAAATGGGGATGAAGACTGTGAGCCCCATGTGGGACAGGGACTGCGTCCAACCCGATTATCCTGTTTCAACCCCAGCGCTTAGACCAGTGCCTGGCATATAGTAAGTGCTTAACAAATGCCACATTATTATAGAAGCAGCACGGCTTAGTGGAAAGAGCCCGGGCTTGGGAGTCAGAGGACGTGGGTTCTAATCCCCTCTCTGCCACTTGTCTGCTGTGTGGTCTTGGGCAGGTCACTTAACTTCTTTGTGCCTCAGTGACCTCATCTGGAAAATGGGGATTAAAAGTGTGAGCCTCACGTGGGGCAATCTAATTACCCTGTATCTCCCCCAGCGCTTAGAACAGTGCTCAGAACATAGTAAGCGCTTAACAAATACCATAATTATTATTATTATAACTACCTGGCAGGAGGGAGAGCCATGGGGGTGAAAGCCTGGTTCGTCTCCTGCTTGCCTGTGGGGGAGACTCCCCCCACCCCGCAGCCCAGGAGGCTGCGGCAGCCCTGAGCTGAGAAGAAGCTGTCTAGAATGTCCTGCTCAGCAAAATGTTGAGGGCGGAGGACTGAAGGTAATGGGTTGACGTCATATTTATATTTAGCAAACCCTGGGGCAGTGAATGCTCTTCCAGTCAATCAAATGCAGGGCAGAAATGCGTGCCACAGGCAGCCACTGCCATGAGCGGAGGCAAATGGATTCCTTCTTGCCCACTTTCCCCTTTCCTCTCCTACCCCCACCTGTACGGATTGTCCGGACTTGGATGGGGGCGGGCGGAGGAAATCTAGCTTCACCGATGCCCGTGTTTCCACCTGAACAGACCTGTAGAGAAGCAGCGAGGCCTAGTGGCTAGAGCCCGGGCCTGGGAGGCGGAAGGACCTGGGTTCGAATCCCAGCTCCTCCACTTATCTGCTGGGTGACCTTGGGCAAGTCATTTGGCTTCTCTAGCCTCAGTTACCTCATCTGTAAAATGGGGACTAAGACTTTGAGGCCCCTGTGGGACAGGGACTGTGTCCAATCTGACTACCTTGGGTCTACCCCAGCGCTTAGAACAGTGTCTGGCACGTGGTAAGCACTTAACAAATACCAAATACCTATATATGTATATTTATACATGTATGTATATATAAATATCTTTTTTATCTAGGACAGTTATTATTTTTCTGGAGGGTATTGGGGAGAGGCGAGATGGAAGTTGAAGTTGGGTGAGACACTGGGATATCACTTTTATGTGCAGAACACTGTGCTGAGCGAGTGAGAGAGGACAATAGAGTTAAAAAACCTAAGTTCCCTACCCTGCTCTGCACTCTATACTGAGCACTTGGGAGAGAATAATAGAATTCATTCAATAGTATTTATTAAGCACTTATGATGTGCAGAGCACTGTGCTAAGCGTTTGGAATGTACAATTTGGCAACAGATAGAGACAATCCCTGCCCAATGACGGGCTCAAACAATTGGAATCAATTAATCAATGGTATTTATTGAGTGTTTACTGTGGGCGGAGCTCTCTACTGAGCGCATGGAGTTCTACGATAGTCTCTCTAGACTGTAAGCTCACTGTGGGCAGGGAACTTATCTACCAACTGTGTTCTATTGTACTCTCCCAAGGGTTTAGTACAGTGCTCTGCACAGAGTAGGCCCTCAATCAATACCATGGATTGTTACAGTAGAGTGACTAGATGCCATCTTTGACTTCAAGGATTTGACTACAATCCACTGTGGGCAGAGTGCTCTACTAGCGCTCGAAGAGTACAGTGCAATATTATTATTATTATTACTGTGATATTTGTTAAGCACTTACGACGTGCCAGGCACTGAACTCTGCGCTGGGTTGGATACGAGCAAATCGGGTTGGACAAACTCCCTGTGCCGCATGGTCTTGATCCTCATTTCACAGATGAGGCAACTGAGGCACAGAGAAGTTAAGCGACTTGCCCAAGGCCACACAGCAGACGAGTGGCGGAGCCGCTCTACCCACTACGCCCTGCTGCTCCCCAGAGTGTTTGAGTTGGTCGACAGAATCCTTGCACTCAGTGAGCTTTGGGGAAACTTTTTCATTATCCTCTGCCTTCTCCCTTTTTCCTGTACGAAGGAGACTTTATCAAGTCTCCCATTTCAGTTTCAACTCCAATCTCCTGGAGCAGGAGGGACAGTGGGGGGTGAGGGGGAGGGGGAGGACGACGGGGAGAAGGTTGAGAAAAAGAGGGAGAGGTTTTACTCATATAGTTTAGACAGTGTGATTGCATTACGATGCCAACTGTCTGGTCTCTCTGCCTTCCCAACTTGAGTAACCTTTTTGCTCTTGGAGTTTAGCTAAAATCTGTCTTTCTTCACGCTGTCATGAGCCTCGACTTCCCCCTACCTACCAGTATTACTGTCCAGGCTCCTGAGCCTTCCTTCACAGACGGCGTAGTGGATAAAGCACATGCCTGAGAGTCAGAAGGTCACGGGTTCTAATCCTGACTCCTGTCCTTGCCTGTTGTGTGACCTTGGGCAAGTCACTTCACTTCTCCATGTGGCTCAGTGAAAAGAGCGTGGGCTTTGGAGTCAGAGGTCATGAGTTCAAATCCCGGCTCTGCCACTTGCCAGCTGTGTGACTGTGGGCAAGTCGCTTCACTTCTCTGTGCCTCAGTTACCTCATCTGTAAAATGGGGATGCAGTCTGTGAGCCCCACGTGGGACAACCTGATTCCCCTGTGTCTACCCCAGCGCTTAGAACAGTGCTCTGCACATAGTAAGCACTTAACAAATACCATCATTATTATTATTATTCGGAAGCAGAGGTCATGGGTTCGACTCCCGGCTCTGCCACTTATCAGCTGTGTGACTGTGGGCTAGTCACTTAACTTCTCTATGCCTCAGTTACCTCATCTGTAAAATGGGGATTATCTGTGAGCCTCACGTGGGACAAACTGATTACCCTGTATCTGCCCCAGCACTTAGAACAGTGCTGGGCACATAGTAAGCGCTTAACAAATACCAGCATTATTATTATTATTATTATTGTTCTCTGGCCCTCAGTTCCCACATCTGTAAAATGGGATCGAGACTGTGAGCCCCATGTGGGCCGGGGACTGTGACCAACCCGATTTGCTTGTATCCACCCCAGCGCTTAGTACAGTGCCCGGCACATGGTAAGCGCTTAACAAATACCATAACTATTATTCATGTGGATCTATCTCTAATTTATTTATGTAAACTAACGTCTCTCTCCCCCTCTAGCCTGTGAGCTCGTTGTGGGTAGGGAATGTGCCTGTTTGTAGTTGTATTTTACTGTCCCAAGCGCTTAGTACAGTGCTCTGCACATAGTAAGCGCTCGATAAATACTATTGATTGAACTAACGGATGGATGGATGGATGGGTGGATGAATGGATGAATGGATGAATGAATGAATGAATAGGCCAGGTATAATCATTTCCCACATTGGCCGCTAGAGGCCGCTGCAACCGAGGAGATGCGTTGGCGAAAAGCCCTAGCAGCAAGTCGATCAGTCAATCTATGGTATTTATTGAGCGCCTCCTCTTCTAAGCACTTCATTCAATCGATTTACTGAGCGCTTACTATGTGCAGAGCACTGTACTAAGCTCTTGGAAAGCACAGTTCAGTTGGTAAACGCGATCCCGGTCCCGCTTACAATAATAATAGTAATAATATTGGTATTTGTTAAGCGCTTACTATGTGCAGAGCACCGTTCTAAGCGCTGGGGGAGATACAGGGTAATCAGGTTATCCCACGTGAGACTCACAGTTAATCTCCATTTGACAGATGAAGTAACTGAGGCACAGAGAAGTTAAGTGACTTGCCCACAGTCACCCAGCTGACAAGTGGCAGAGCTGAGATTTGAACCCATGACCTCTGACTCCCGAGCCCGGGCTCTTTCCATTGAGCCACTCTGCTTCTCTAAATCCACTGAGGCAGGGTGGCGACTTATATACGGTGATGTGTGCCCATTATATTCACCGTATATTCATACTTTCCATCACGTTTCCATTATTCATTTAATCGTATTTATTGAGCGCTTACTCTGTGCAGAGTACTGTGCTAAGCGCTTGGAATGCACAACTCGGCAACAGATAGAGACCATCCCTGCCCATGGGATGAGTTTGTAGTTCCAGAGCTAAGTTTTGGCTTAAAATCAGAATGAATAATTTCACTTTGAAAGGGAGTGTACAGGTGTGTATGTATATATATATGGACTATATATGTATATTAAAGAGTGAGCCTTGTGTCTCTCTCTCCTTGTTTAATATTTGTTAAATCCTTACTATGTGTCAAACACTGTTCCAGGCGCTGGGATAGGTATAAGTTGATTAGGATGGTGCCAGTCCCTTTCGGGGCTTACAGTCTAAGGAGAAAGAAGAACAGGTATTTAACCCCCATTTTACGGTTGAGGGAACTGAGGCACAGCAAAGTTAAGCGGCTCGGTGTAGTGGATGGAGCACAGGCCTGGGAGTCAGCAAGTCATGGGTTCTAATCCCCTCTCCACACCTTGTCCGCTGTGCGATCTTGGGCAAACCTCTCCAAGCAGAGATGTCTTGAAGGCAGGAGGAGATGCGTGACTGGAAAGAGGGAGAGAGATCAGGCCGGAGATGGGGATTTGGGGATCATGAGCATAGAGGGGGGAGTTGAAGCCATGGGAGCGATTGAGTTCTCCCATTCAGTTGATGGGTTCCATTCTGACGTCTTCTAGCTGTAGGTATCATTAGTAGAAGCCATAGAATAATAAAGTTAGAACCTATTGAAAATAGATACATCGAAGAATAAAAATAAAATTAAGCTCAGTGATGTAGAAAAGTTCTTAGGACATCTTCAAGTAAGCTTTTTTTAAAAATCAAAGCAAAGTGGAACAAGACATGCAAGTTCTGTTCCCTCAATCACCAGTAGCAAGGAAAATTGTCCTAAATATTCGGAATCTCTTTTGTGTTTCATTTTGGCACCAAAGAATGCTGCTTTTCTGTTGCAACTGAGATCTGGCTTCTAGAAATTTGACTTCTACTCCTAAATCATCATGAAGATAAAGACGCGCTATTTGCAAAATCTATGCCACTCGTTCGTTCTCGTCGTGTAGAGTAACTCTAAACTGTGCAGGGTGGGAAAAGGAAGACAGGTGGAGACAAAGCCATTTAAACCAAGTTATCGCTTCCCAAAAAACTTCCGGGAAATAAAAATTCCCTCAGTTGACTTCATGCTAATGAAATGAAAGTCCGCATAGAAGGCCAGTCATGAAAACACCCAATAACCAACAAGGCGGTGGTTTAAATCAACATTTGCGGTACATCGGTCATGATACTGAAAAATAAATTGGGAATTTTCCCAGGTTATAGTGACACCTCTCCTTTCCGAAGAACAATTCGCCCTTACTCTCTGTACCAATTCAGGCCAAAACAAAACAAAAGAAAAAAAGAAGAAAACCCGCCTCTTTTTTATTAACTTTTGAGTTTTTCTTTTTCCTTTTCACCAATTTTAAATTTTAATTAGGTCCGAATTCAGCCATGAACTTTTTAAATGTCCCAATTTAAAGCTCAAGTGCCTGAGCCCTCAAAGGGTGAGATTTTAAACGATTTATTATTTCTTTATTCATTCAATAGCATTTATTGAGCGCTTACTACGTGCAGATCACTATACTAAGCGCTTGGAATGGACATTTCGGCAACAGATAGAGACCATCCCTGCCCAATGCCAGGCTCACGATCTAAACACGGGCTCTTATGGTATTTATTGAGCATTTACTATGTGCTAAGTACAATTCATTCCCCAAGTGGTTTTTTTTCCTTCCTGTATGAGAGTGTTTCCAAACGCCTCCGATGATGGAAGTTTTTTTCATTATTAATTGATGTAATTTTTTGATTTTTCTTTCTCTGGCGCTAATCGCTTTCGGGTAAATCATCATTTAAAAATCTGGGCAAGAGATTGCTGAGAAAGAAACATAATTCAGAACCCACGCCCTGAAAGAAAAGTACGATTTGGGCCCCCGGCAAAAATATTTTTGAAAAGTCCTTAAAACACGGTGATAACCTTCCTTTCCCACCCACCCCACCCCCTCAAAAAATCAGAAAAAGCCAAATGTCTTTTAGGTTGGGGTTGGTTTTTTTTTTTTCAGTTTTCGAATCACACCCTTCACGTGAACCACCTAAGGGTACAAGTGAAAAATAGAGCATAAACATTCATTAGAATTCATAGGACAGCCGCGGCTGAACATTACAAGAACCTAAAATGCTATTAAAAAATGCCAGCCTCCAGGCAACTCCTCTTTTTATCGGCCACTTTTGAAATTCGGCTACCGGGGTTGGGGTTTGCGAACGGGTCGCTCACGCCAGTGTGCTGCGCAAGTGTGGGAAGCGATGCCCAGAGGATGCACAGAGCCCCGCTCTGGAAATCCCAAGGGCCTGGGTTCTAATCCCGCCTCCGCCCCTTGTCGTGTGACCTTGGACAAGTCACTTCGCTTCTTCTGTGAGCCGCGGGAGTGTGCGTTTATAGTGATGATGTCCTCTCCCGAGCGTTTAGTACAGTGCTCCGCACGCGGTAAGCGCTCAATAAATAACGCCTGGCTGGCTGAAGCAGCTCCCTCATCTGTAAAATGGGGGTGAAGACCTGGACTATGTCTAACCAGATTAGCTTGGATCTGCCCCAGCGCTTAGTACAGTGCCTGGCACATAAGTGCTTCACAAACACCGCCACCCCCCAAAAAAGGTGTTCCTCCCCCGAGCGCTTAGTATAGTGCTTGGCACAGTAAGAATAACTAGTGTAAGGCGCTTTGGTAATAAAAGCAGCACCTAGAAACACAGGTTCTATTATTCCCTCTAGACTGGAAGCCTGTTGGGGACAGGGATGGTCTCTCTCGATTTGCTGCATTGCCTTTTCCAAGCGCTTAGTACAATGCTCTGCACACCGTGAGCGCTCGATAAATACGATTGAATGAATTTAATAAATACGATTGCTTGACAAGGAGAAAACACCTCCAAGAGTGCCTTTGTTGCCTGTCTACTTGTTTTCTTTTGTTGCGTCTCCCCACCTTCTAGACCGCGAGCCCGTTGTTGGGCAGGGATTGTCTCTACCTGTTGCCCAATTGGACTTTCCAAGCGCTCAGTACAGTGCTCCGCACATAGTAAGCGCTCAGTAAATACGACTGAATTAACGAATGAATCCATCCAAGGATATCGAACCTACAATGATTACGGTCTCCATCAAGCGTGACGACGGACTCCAGTGGCTGTATTCATCAATCATCAGTGGTCTTTATTAATAATAATAATGATGATGATGGCATTTGTTAAGCGCTTACCACGTGCCAGGCACTGTACTAAGCGCTGGGGTAGATACGAGATAATTGGGTTGGACATTGAGCGTTTACTCAAGCGCTGAGAAGCAGCGTGGCCCAGTGGAGAGAGCCCGGGCTTGGGAGACCTAGGTCGTGGGTTCTAATCCCGGCACCGCCGCTTGTCGGCTGCGTGACTTTGGGCAAGTCACTTCACTTCTCTGGGCCTCAGTTTCCTCGTCTGTCAAATGGGGATTAAGAGTGTGAGTCCCACGTGGGACAAGTTGATCACCTTGTATCCCTGCCCCCCCCCAGCGCTCAGAACAGTGCTTTGCACATAACATATACCATCATCGTTATTATTACTCTGTGCAGAGCACTGTACTAAGCGCCTGGGAGAGCACACAAGATATTCCCAATGCGATGGTCCTCTGAGGGGGGTCCCTAGCCCCCTTAAAGACCCCCACCCAGGAGGGAACGGTGTCCTCTCTGTTGTTTTGTTCTTCCCCGAGCGCTCAGTACAGTGCTCGGCGCTCAGTAAAAGCTCACTAGGTAGCCCCGACGGATCGACCGAAAGGGCCGAAAGGAGGAAGGACGAAAAGAAAAGAAAAGGAGTGAAAAAACCCCCTCCGTTCCTCGGATTACCCTGCAGGGCTCAGGTATCCTATTCAGGTCAGAGCATTTCCACCCCCTCGCGGGATTGGCTGCGTTTGAATTTTCAAAACCAAGCAGGGACAAAGACAATATGATCTTTTATTGACTCAAACCCAACCCGTCCTATTTCAAGCCCGGTTGCAAAATGGCATAATTGGTGTCTCTCCCGCCCCCACCCTTCCCGACAGGCCGCATCCACCAACCGGCCAAATCGAGCCCTCGGTCTTGCCCCGCGGTAAACGCCCGGTAAAGGCGATCGATAATCACCATCATCATAATCGCCATGCAAAGAAAAGCTCCTTGGCTAAAGTGGAAAATCCTCCGGTGACATTTTGACCGGGACTCCTGGGCTTTGATCCCGTCCCTTTCCAACCAGAGACAAAGGAGGTGTGAGATCAGGGAGGGTAAACATTTACTAAGGCCATCTCCCCTCCCTCCCCCCTTCTCCCCCTCCACCCCTCACGTGTACACGTATTTATATACCAACATCTGCAGCCCGGCACATAAATGTTTTATAGGATTTAGAAGGCTCCCAAGCGAACTTTCCCTTTTAGGTCATTAATAACTTCCTCAAATCACGGCTGATGGAAAAGAAGCCTTTTCCATCTGGTCTCTGTCCCTCGGTGTGTTTTTAACTCGCTGTAAATCCAACGGATGGCATTTTTTTGTTTGTTTTAGGTATGCAAAGGAGAAAAGTTGGGCTTCGCTTTACGTTAATGAAAACCCTGTGCGTTTTGAAGTGCTTACAGGACATGCCTACCAGGGGAAAAACAAAGTAGCAAATTAAGTAATTATCTGGCGGTTCTCATCGGTGGATGGACTACTCAGGTCCTACCCCCATGTATGTGTTGTTTGTATTTTATATATATATATGTATATATATATATATACACATTCACTACGATGCCACATACTATCAAGGAAATGTATCGTTTCAGTTGTTTTGAAGCATAGCAGAGTCCTCGGAGAGAAAAAGCCAATCCATCGGTCAACGAAAATGGTCAGGTTTTTCTTTCCAAGAATACCAAAGAGCACCTTTCAAAAGTTTTTAAAAGCAGAAAAGATTTGCACCTTGCTTTAAATTAAAATCCAGGGTGCGTTATTAGAGATTTATCCCCTGAAATGCCCCCCAAATTAAAAAAAAAACCCAAACCCAAACGAATTAAGGATTAATTTTTTTAAAAAAACTCAAATTTTAAAGTAAGAGAAATAACCTCGAAGCATATCTTTGTATAGAATTTCTCCTTGACGAAAATTCTTACCGGCAAACCGCAGAGAAGAAAAAAAAATTGGGGAAAAACTCTGTTAAGCACTCGCTTATGGACAATTTTAATTCCGGAAAACTTCTAATAGTGTCTAAGAATATTCCCAGGGATGGGCTTTCGATTCACCGCACTTCCAAAAACAACCACCACCTCCATGTTTCCCCCCCCCAAAACAAGTCAGGTGTTTACCGTGTTTCCCTCCCACCTGTGCATTCTCTCCCAGCGCTTAGTCCAGTCTTCTGCCCATACTAACCGCCGAATAATTAATAATAATAATGGTATTTGTTAGGAGTTTACTATGTGCCAAGCACTGCTCTAAGCCCTGAAGGAGATGTAAGGATAACAGGTTGTCCCACGTGGAGCTCACAATCTTCATCCCCATTTTCCAGATGAGGTCACTGAGGCCCAGAGAAGTGAAATGACTTGCCCAAAGTCACAGAACTGACAAGCGGCGGAGTTGGGATTAGAACCCACGACCTCTGACTCCCAAGCCCGGGCTCTTTCCACTGAGCCACGCTGCTTCTCACTTGTTACACTATTCTCATATTATGTCAACTACTCAATCGGAATACGTTCCTCTGCTCTCCCGCCCCCGGCCCGCAACCCCCCCCCGCCCCATTCAATTTTCCAATATTTGAAAATTTGAAAGTTTGACTATTTGAAAAGCGGTGGCAAAGGCCAGTTCCCCGGCGCATCAGTCTCACTCTGGAGGGAGATTAGGAGGGCTCTTTATTTTGCAAAAAGTAGTTTATCCAGCTGTTCCAACTGAATGGAGGCGCTTAATGGAGTGGAACATCAATCCTGGGATCCACCAGGAGCCAGGCCCACCAGGAAGCTGAGGGAACTTGGCAAATCATTCTTTCTTTTCCTTCTTCTCTTCTCTTTTTTTTTTCCTTTTTCTTCTCCGGCCGGTAGGCAGACCCCCTCCAGTAGCCCCTGGGGTCCCTTCATTCATTCCATCTTATTTACTGAGCGCTCACTGGGTGCAGAGCACTGTACCGAGCGCCTGCCGTGGGCAGAGCACTGGAGTGAGTTGGAAGGGGTGACGCGGAAGGTCGAGGGTCCCGGGAAGGGGTCCTATCTATCGTGGTCTAATCCCGGCTCCTCTCCTTATCCGCTGTGTGACCTTGGGCGAGTCATTTCCCTGGGCCTCAGTTCCCTCACCTGTAAAATGGGGATGAAGACTGTGAGCCCCACGGAGGACAACCTGACTACCCTGTAGCTACTCCAGCGCTTAAAACAGCGCTTGGCACCTAATAAGCGCTTCGCAAATACCATCATTATTCTATTATTGCTGAACTCTTACTGTGTGCACTGTACTGAGCGCTTTACCGTATGCAGAGCACTGTATTGAGCGCTTGGGACAGTTCACTGCAACAGTGACCGAACACATTGCCTGCCCGCAACGAGCTCAGTCTGCTGTGGGACCTTGGGCAGATCATTTCACTTCCTCCGGGCCTCAGTTCCCTCATCTGCAATATGGGGAGTAAGACTGTGAGCCCCAGGTGAGAGAGGAACTGTGTCCAACCCGGTTAGCTTGTATCCATCCCAGCGCTAAGAACAGTGTTTGGCACATAGTAAACACTTAACAAGCACCACAATTAATTAAGAAATTACACTTAATTTCTTAAAGGGGTGGGGGTGTCGTGGAGCATCAATCCTGCTGCTCCCCGGTCCCATCAACGTAAGGCGCTCGAGTAATAAAAGCACCTTTCATTCATTCAATCGTATTAATTGAGCGCTTACTATGTGCAGAACACCGTACTAAGCGCTTGGAAAGCACAATTCGGCAACGAACGAGAGAAATACAGGGTTTTCCTCTATACAGGGAGTTGGTTGCGGGCAGGGATTGTCACTGTTTAGGTGTTGTACTGTCCCTTGCCAAGCGCTCAGTACGGTGGTCTGCACACAGTAAGCGCTCAGTAAATAGGACTGAATGGATGACTGGAGTGAGTGAGTGAGTGAGTGAGTGAGTGAGTGAGTGAGTGAGTGAGTGAGTGAGTGAGTAAGGAGGGAGGGCTGAGCAGGAGGCTAAGATAGCCTGGATCCCGGTTACTTCTTTTCCTCCTCCTCCTCCTCCTCCTCGTCCGACAGCCCCTGAGGGTCCCGGGGTGGGCGGTGGACGGAGGCCGGACTCTGGAGGTCCCGGGGCTGGACGGGCGGACCGTGGGGGTCCCAGGGTGGACGGAGGCCGGACTCTGGGGGTCCCGGGGCTGGGCGGGCGGACTCTGGGGGCCCCGAGGTGAGTGGAGGCCGGACTCTGGGGGTCCCGGGGCTGGACGGAGGCCGGACTCTGGGGGTCCCGGGGATGGACGGAGGCCGGACTCTGGGGGTCCCGGGGCTGGGCGGGCGGACCGTGGGGGTCCCAGGGTGGACGGAGGCCGGACTCTGGGGGTCCCGGGGCTGGGCGGGCGGACTCTGGGGGCCCCGAGGTGAGTGGAGGCCGGACTCTGGGGGTCCCGGGGCTGGACGGAGGCCGGATTCTGGGGGTCCCGGGGATGGACGGAGGCCGGACTCTGGGGGTCCAGGGGCTGGACGGGCGGACCGTGGGGGTCCCAGGGTGGACGGAGGCCGGAATCTGGGGGTCCCGGGGCTGGACGGGCGGACTCTGGGGTGGACGGAGGGCGGCCTCTGAGGGTCCGGGGGTGGACGGGCGGACTCTAGGGGTCCCTGGGCGGACAGAGACCGGACTCTGGGGGTCCCGGCACGGACGGAGGGCGGACTCTGGGGTCCAGAGGGAGGACCGGCGGAGCTTGGGGAAGGAGGGGGTCCGAGGAGGAGGAGGAGGAGGAGGAGGAGGAGGAGGAGGAGGAGGAGAAGGCGGAGGGGACTGCGGGGGCCGCCCCTCGCCCGGCGGCCGGTCCTGGGGGGGGCGGGCCGAGGGTCCGGGGGTCCGGGGGGGTCCGGGGCGGGGGATGGGGGGAGGGGGGGTGTCCCGCCGTCAGGTCCCGCCCCGGGCCCGGCCCCGTCCCGGGGGGGGCGGGGCCTGCGGGGGGCGGGACGGGGCGGGGCGGGGGGCGGGTCCGGCGGGCGGCAGGTCAGCGGCGCGGGGCCCGGACCCCGCTCACCCCGCTCAGCGGCGCTCCGGACGCACCGGGAGGCCCTCCGGGAGGAGGAGGAGGAGGAGGAGGTGGAAGGAAGGAGCGGCGGCCCGGGGGCCGCGGAGGGGCTGGCTGTCCCGGCTCGGTTTGGGAGGCGGCGTCCGGCGGGGGCGAGTTGGTCGGTGGGCGAGTGCTCGGGGGCGGGGCGCGTCCCCGCGCGGATGCCCGTCCGCGGCGGGCGGATGGACTGGGCGGCGGGGCCGGCGGGGGCGAGGGCGGCTTGGGGTCCCGCGGGGCTTAGCCCATGGCGCGGCCGCTGCTCGTGGCCCTCCTGGCCGGGCTGGCGCTGGGCGCGGAGCCTCCCGCCGCCCTGAGCGCCGCCCTGAGCGCCGCCGTCGGGGCCGCGCCGTCGGGGCCGCGTCCGGGCGCGCTCCGGGGCGGGGAGGGGCCCGACGCGCAGGCGCGGGCGGCGCGGGCGGCGCGGGCGCGCGGGCGGCGGGGCGCGGCGGGAGGGGGCGCGGGGCCGCTGTTCCCGTTGCCTAGCTACCAGGTGTCCGTGCCCGAGAACCAGCCGGCGGGCACGGCGGTGCTGGAGCTGCGCGCGCACGCGGCCGGCGCGGCCGAGGCGGGGCGCCTGACCTACCAGCTGGAGGCGCTGTTCGACGAGCGGTCGGCCGCCTTCTTCGACGTGGAGGCGGCCAGCGGGCGGGTGACGACGGCGCGGCCCCTGGACCGCGAGGCGAAGGACACGCACGTGCTGAAGGTGACGGCCACCGACCAGGCCCGGCCGCCCCGCAGCGCGGTCACCTACCTGACGGTGACCGTGGGCGACACCAACGACCACCGGCCGGTCTTCGAGCAGGCCGAGTACCGCGAGACGGTGCGGGAGAACCTGGAGCTGGGCTACGAGGTGCTGACCGTGCGCGCCTCCGACGGCGACGCCCCGGCCAACGCCGACCTGCGCTACCGGCTGCTGGAGGGGGCCGGCGGGGCCTTCGAGATCGACCCGCGGACCGGCGTGGTGCGCACCCGGGCGGCCGTCGACCGCGAGGAGGCCGCCGAGCACCGGCTGCTGGTGGAGGCCGACGACCGGGGCCGCGACCCGGGGCCGCTGTCGGCCACGGCCACCGTGCGCATCGCCGTGGAGGACGAGAACGACAACTACCCGCAGTTCAGCGAGGGCCGCTACGTCGTCCGCGTGCCCGAGGACGTGGCCCCCGACACGGCCGTCCTGCGGGTGCGCGCCACCGACCGCGACCGGGGCCGCAACGCCGCCCTGCTCTACGGCATCGTCAGCGGCAACCCCGACGGCCGCTTCCACCTGCACGCCCTCACCGGGGCCCTGGACGTCATCCACCCGCTGGACTACGAGACCGTGCGCGAGTACACGCTGCGGGTCAAGGCCCAGGACGGCGGCCGCCCGCCGCTCATCAACTCGTCGGGCCTGGTGTCGGTGCGGGTGCTGGACGTCAACGACAACGCGCCCATCTTCGTCAGCAGCCCCTTCCAGGCCTCCGTGCTGGAGAACGCCCCCCCGGGCCACTCGGTCCTCCACGTCCAGGCGGTGGACGCCGACTCGGGGGAGAACGCCCGCCTCAGCTACCGCCTGGTGGACACGGGGTCGCCGCCGGCGGCCCCGGCCGCGGCGGGCGGCCCCGGCGGCCCCGGCGACGGCGGCGACGGCGGCCCCGGCGGCGGCGGCCCCGGCGGCCCCGGCGGCCCCGGCGGCCCGGCCCCGGGCCCCTTCCCCTTCCAGATCCACGAGGGCACGGGCTGGATCACCGTCCGCGCCGAGCTGGACCGGGAGGCCCGGGAGCGCTACAGCTTCGGGGTGGAGGCGGTGGACCACGGCGCCCCGGCCCTCAGCGCCTCGGCCAGCGTGTCGGTCACGGTGCTGGACGTGAACGACAACGACCCGGCCTTCACCCAGCCCGCCTACGAGCTGCGGCTCAACGAGGACGCGGCGGTGGGCAGCAGCGTGCTGACCCTGCGGGCCCGGGACCGCGACGCCAACAGCGTCATCACCTACCAGCTGACGGGGGGCAACACCCGCAACCGCTTCGCCCTGAGCAGCCAGAGCGACGGCGGCCTGGTCACCCTGGCCCTGCCCCTGGACTACAAGCAGGAGCGGCAGTTCGTGCTGGCGGTGACCGCCTCGGACGGGACCCGCAGCCGCACGGCCCAGGTCTTCATCAACGTCACCGACGCCAACACCCACCGCCCCGTCTTCCAGAGCTCCCACTACACGGTCAGCGTCTGCGAGGACCGGCCCGTCGGCACCTCCGTCGCCACGGTGGGCGCCACCGACGAGGACGTGGGGGAGAACGCCCGCATCACCTACGCGCTGGAGGACCCCGTGCCCGAGTTCGGCATCGACCCGGACACGGGGGTCATCGTCACCCTGGCCGAGCTGGACTACGAGGACCGGGCGGCCTACACCCTGGCCGTCACCGCCCGGGACAACGGCATCCCGCGCAAGTCGGACACCACCTCGGTGGAGATCCTCGTCCTGGACGCCAACGACAACGCCCCCCGCTTCCTGCGGGACCGCTACCAGGGCGCCGTCTTCGAGGACGCCCCGCCCTCCACCAGCGTGCTCCAGGTCTCGGCCGCCGACCGCGACTCGGGCCCCAACGGCCGCCTGGTCTACAGCTTCCAGGGCGGCCGCGACGGCGACGGGGACTTCTACATCGAGCCCACCTCGGGCGTCGTCCGCACCCAGCGCCGCCTGGACCGGGAGAACGTGGCCGTGTACCGCCTGCGGGCCCTGGCCGTGGACCGCGGCAGCCCGGCCCCGCTCAGCGCCGCCGTGGACATCCGGGTGACCGTGCTGGACATCAACGACAACCCGCCCGTCTTCGAGCGGGACGAGCTGGAGCTCTTCGTCGAGGAGAACAGCCCCGTGGGCTCCGTGGTGGCCCGCGTCCGGGCCGCCGACCCGGACGAGGGCCCCAACGCCCAGATCATGTACCAGATCGTCGAGGGCAACGTGCCCGAGGTCTTCCAGCTGGACCTGCTCAGCGGGGACCTGCGGGCCCTGGCCGAGCTGGACTTCGAGCGGCGGCGCGAGTACGTGCTGGTGGTCCAGGCCACCTCCGCCCCGCTGGTCAGCCGGGCCACCGTGCGCGTCCGCCTCCTCGACCGCAACGACAACCCGCCCGTCCTGCCCGACTTCCAGATCCTCTTCAACAACTACGTCACCAACAAGTCCAACAGCTTCCCCTCGGGCGTCATCGGCCGCGTCCCGGCCCGCGACCCCGACGTCTCCGACCGCCTCGACTACGCCTTCCTCCGCGGCAACGAGCTGCGCCTGCTCCTCCTCGACCCCGCCACGGGCGACCTGCGCCTCAGCCGCGACCTGGACAACAACCGGCCCCTGGAGGCCCTCATGGAGGTGTCCGTCTCAGGTAGGGGGGCCCGATCCTCCGCGGCCCCCTCTCCCGAGGCCACGGCCGGGAGTTCCGAGGCGGACGCCGTCGCGCCCGGGGCCGGACGGGGCGTGGAGGCGACCGCCTTCGGGCCCGGGACGGGGCGTGGGGTTCCGTCGTCGCCCGGGGCGGGGGGCTCCCCTCGGCCGCGTCGGCCTCGTCAGCGCCGTACGCTGCCGGGGCTCTGGGCCGGGGGAGAGGAGGGGGACCCGTCGGTTCGGAGAGAAGCGGCCCCGGGGTTCTGCCGCGTCGCCGTCGGGGGGGGACGGGGGACGGGGAAACGGCGCCATTCCTTGGCCGACCGCCCTGGGCCTCCGCCTCAGGGTTGGGGGCCTTTTTTGTAAGGTAGGCGTTTTAGCGTTGACCGTGCGCCGAGCGCTGCCCTGAGCGCTGGGGTGGAGACGGGCTCAACCAGGTGGGGCCCGGCCGTGTCCCACGTGGGGCTCACGGTCTTCGTCGGTCCACTTGGCAGATGAGGGAACCGAGGCCCAGAGGAGCGAAGTGACTCGCCCGAGGTCGGACGGCGGAGCCGGGATCAGAACTCATGACCCTCCGACTCCCGGGCCTGCGCCCTATCCACTGGGCCGGCCTGCTTCTCATAACCGCTACCGTGTTCCAAACGCTGTTCTAAGCACCGGGGCAGGTACAGGTTCATTGGGTTGGACCCGGTCCCTGACCCTCACGGGGCTCACGGTCTACGTCGGAGGGAGAACGGGTAGTGAATCCCCATTGTACAGTTGAGGAAACTGAGGCGCAGAGGAGTGAGGTGACTTGCCCCGGATCGCACAGCTGGCAGTGGGCAGAACTGGGATTAGAACCCAAGTCCTCTGACGGCCAGGCCCGTGCTCTTTCCACCAGGCCATGCAGCTTCTCGACAGCCAACTCTGTTGTATCGGACTCTCCCGACCTCTTAGTTCAGTGCTCTGCACGTAGCGAGGGCTCTGCTCAATAAATACCATTGATCGATTGATCTCTGGTTGCTACGTCGGGCTGGTTTGACGCAAAATGTTCTTTTCCTGGAACGCTTTTGCATTCGGGGACGTTGGGCCCAAAGACTTCTTTTCAGACAACCCCCTGCAGTGTTTGACGCATTCGGTCCGTCGTGTTTCTGAGTGTGTGTGTTAACACCTGGATCCGGGAATTGGAAGCTACAAGATTTGAAATCTCTAATCGGAAATATGCTGATTTCTCCAACACACTCTGATTTTTCTTGTCTAGTCTTGTTGACTTCTCCCCCGGAATTCATCTCTCCCCTCTTGAGTATTTTAAAACCAGAGAGCCCTTAGATCAGAGCCTACCATTTTTGTTGGGATAAGTTAAAAAAAAAAAAAAAAAGAAATATGGGGACTATTCATTTTCCCTGTAAAAGAATAAAACTTTAAAATACTTGGGCCTTGGACTTTATCCCCCACCACTCTCTGATGACTGCAGACCAGAGGCTGGGTAAATTCTTCTCTAAGCAATGTGATACTTTTGGGTCACATTGTCTCTTGCAGCCTCTTTCCCTAATCCGTAACCGCATCGACCTATTGTTCTTTTAGAGAACTTGGGACAGAAAGAGCGTCCCGCAAACAGCTAAGCAATAACTAGACAATCGAATACATCGCTGGGCTCCAACCACTAGGCCACGCTGCCTCTCCGGGTTTATTTCAACTCTTCCGGGAGGACGGGGGGCCGGGCGGCTCATTGGTTGGATTTCATCCGGGCGGATGACAGGTCTCTGCGCAGCCCCTTTTCCGATTCGTTCTGGGCTTTCTACGCACAAGTTGGGGATAATCTGTTCGATCCCCACGGAAGGCTGGCTTCTCACTCCAGCCCGGCCGCTCGTCTGCTGTGGGATCTTGGGCAAGCTACTTCACTTCTCTGGGACTCCGTTACCTCGTCTGTCAAATGGGATGAAGAGCGTCAGCCTCATGGGGGACAGGGACAGCGTCCAACCTGATTGGCTTGTCTCTGCCCCCCGGGGCTTAGATCAGTGCCTGGTACATAATAAGCATTTAGCAAATACCAATTAAAAAAGAAAAATGCAAAACTTGGGGCCTGAGGTAGGCTGGACCTTCCATTCATTCATTCAGTCGTATTTCTTGAGCGTTTACCTTGTGCGGAGCACTGTCGTCAGCACTTGGGAGAGCGCAGTAGAACAAGCGCTCAACAAATACAATTATTATTATTATGGTTACGATTGCCCTTACTGCGTGCAGAGCACTGTACTAAGCGCTTAGGAGAGTACGCTATAACAGTAGTACAGAGTTGGTGGACACGTTCCCGGCCCGCGACGAGCTTCCAGTCTAGAGGGAGAGGACCTCATTCCGTCTGCTTCGCTCTTCTGGCCTTCTGACGTTCCCTGTCATTTCCCTGGGGTTTCTCCCTCCCCCAGCCCTGGCTGGGTCCAGTTTAAGGGGAACGGGGAGCAGGCACGCAGTCCAAGAAGGAGGCAGAGGCAGGTTTTTAACCCCTCTTTTACAGATGAGGAAACTGAGGCCCAGAGAAGCCAAGTGATTTGCCCAAGGTCGCCCAGAAGGCAAAGGGGCAGAGCCAGGATTCGAACCTAGGTCCTCTGGCTCCCAGGACCGACCTCTTTCCTCTAGGCTGTAAGCTAGGGAACGTATCTACCAACTCTTTACTAATGTTATAGCGTACTCTCCTAAGCGCTTAGTACAGCGCTCTGCACGCATAAGGACAATGGTAACAATAATAATAATAATTGTGTTTGTTAGACGCTGACTATGTGCCCGGCACTATTCTAAGCGTTGGGGTGGATACAAGCAAATCAGGTTGGACACAGTCCCTGTCCCCCGTGGGGCTCACAGTCTTAATCCCCATTTTCCAGATGAGGGAACCGCGGCCCCCGAGAGGTGAAGTGACTTGGCCAAGGTCCCACAGCAGATCAGGGGCAGAGCCGGGATTAGTCCTTGTGACTCCGAGGCCCATGATCTATCCACTACGCGCTCAATAAATACGATTGATTGATTGATTGATTCCCACTAGGGCCAGGCTCCGTCATTCTAGCACCCTGGGTCTGAGAACAGGGGTCCGGGGTGAGTGTTACAGGGTGGGCTTTGAGGTCGGCCCTTCTCTTGGCGGGGGGCATCCACTCAATCCCGAGGAATGCCACCTGCGTCCTAGAAGCCAGTGAGGCCACTACTTGATCCGGCTCCAATTCCCCGAGGCCGTCTTCACTGCCGTACTGTTTACTAAAGCGGCATCGAATTTGTTCCTTAGCAACCGAACGCCCGGTCGCCCTCCGGAGGTCAGGGGGTTGGGGAAATCGAGGCACCAACCCACGGCGCCTCTTGATGCCATCTTAGGGTAGGGTTGCGCCCGCAGGCAGTGGCCACCCTCGGGCCCCACCGGGCTATTCGGGCACCAGGCAGAGAGGCAGCCTGGAGTAGTAGATGGAGCGCGAGGCTGGGAGCCAGGAGGTCATGGGTTCTAATCCCGGCTCTGCCCCTTGTTTGCTGTGGGACCTTGGGCAAGTCTCTGGGCCTTACTTCTCTGGGCCTCGGTGACCTCATCTGGAAAATGGGGATTGAGACTGTGAGCCCCACGGGGGACAGGGACTTTGTCCAATGCGATTTGCTTGTATCCACCTCAGTGCTTCAATCGTTCAATCAATCGTATTTTTTGGGTGCCTGCTGGATGCCGACTTGGGGGAGGACAAGAGAACAGCAAAACAGAGTCAGGAGACACATTTCCCTGCCCACAACGAGCTTATAGTCCAGAGGGGCTGGAGGGCTTTGCCTGGAAGTTGTGTTAATAGTAGAATTTATGAAGTTATTTGTTCTGAGCCAAGCCCCGTCCTAAATGCTGGGGGGAAGCACAGCATAAGTGAATTCTGACCCGTTCCCTGTCCCATGAGAGCCCTGCTCTCCCTACGCTTCCTGAGCCATAATAATAATAACAGTAATAATAATAATAATGATGGTATTTGTTAAGCACTTACTATGTGCGAAGCACTGTTCTAAGCACTGGGGTTGATACAAGGTCATCAGGTTGTCCCACATGGGGCTCACAGTCTTAATCCCCATTTTACAGGTGAGGTAACTGAGGCAACAGAGAAGTGACTTGCCCAAAATCACACAGCCGGTAAGTGACGGAGCTGAGATTAGAACCCACGACCTTTGACTCCCAAGCCCGGGCTCTGCACCTAGTAAGCGCTTATTAAATGCCATCGACCGATTGATTAGGAACCCCAGGGGGAAATTTTGGCACCCAGCTCCCAGATGTCTGGTGAGAAGATGCCCCCGCCGCATGTCTATTCTATTATATTGCTCTTTGCCAAATGCTTGGTACAGTGCTATGCACGCAGTAAACACCCAATAAATACCATCGATCGATGGATGGATTGATTACTGGTCTTGTCCAACCTGTTTCGTGCTCTGAGTCGAGAATGAGACAAGTATCATGGGTTCATGGGAAGCAGCACTAAGAGCCCGGGTTTGAGAGTCAGAGGATGTGGGTTCTAATCCTGGCTCCGCCACTTGTCTGCTGTGTGACCTTGAGCAAGCTACTTAACTTCCCTGTGCCTCAGTGACCTCATCTGGAAAATGGAGACGTATACTGTGAGCCCCACGTGGGAGAACCTGATTACCTTGTATCTACCCCAGCGCTTAGAACAGTGCTTGGCACAGAGTAAGCACTTAACAAATACCATTATTATTATCATTATTCTAATCCCGGCTCTGCCCCGTGTCTGCTGTGGGGGGGTTGGGGGGGTGGTCTTGGCCGGGGGCCTGGGTGAGGTGTGTCCCATGGCAGCATTCCATGAACCCCGGGTGGAGAGAGGCAACCATCCCTCCGAGCAATTCAGATCCCAGCAGGAGGAGATGTTATCCCCAGGTGCAGAGAAGGGTGGAAAAAATGAACACCGCTTTGGGTTAGAACAGATCTGGGCCTCATGGTATGCTGTTTTAGCAGGAATAGCCTTTTTTTTTTAATTTATTTTTTATTTTTTGCTTCTGCTTATCAGTTATAACTTTGACTATTTAGTACCCGATCTGAAAGTCCTCAAAAACCAAACGTGTAGACCTGAAGCGGTAACAGCCGCCGTGGTTCACAGGACCGGGCACGCTCAGTACGTGCCGCTCGCTCTACCTCCTAGACACCTCCCAGGTTGGGAGGGTGGGGAGGGGGAGGCCGCGGCTCCTGCTGCCTTCCAAGGGGTCTTCATTCATTCAGTCGTATTTATTGAGCGTTTACTGTGTGCAGAGAACTCTACTAAGCATTTGGGAGAGGACAATAGAACAAAAAACAGACATATTCCCTGGCCACAACGAGCTTACAGTCTAGAGAGGAGTTTACGGTCTCATCCCTGCCTCAGCTGCACCATCGGAGTCTGGATCCCTCGGGAAGCAGGAGGAGAAGCGAATCCTTCTTCCGCCCTTGCCTCTGCGGGGGCAAGGGTCTAGGCCCGCAGGAGAAGCAGTATGGCCTATAGGATGGGAGTCAGGAGGGCCTGGGTTCTAATCCCGGCTCCTCCCCTCGTCTGCTGTGTGAACTCGAGCAAGTCATTTCGCTTCTCTGGACCTCAATTCCCTCATGGGCAAAATGGAGATTAAGACTGTGAGCCCCATGTGGGACAAGGGTCTCTGTCCAACCCGATTAGCTTGTATCTACCCCAGCGCTTAGAACAGTGCTTGATAGTAAGCGCTTAACAAATGTCATCGTCATCATCATCCTCATTATTATTGTTACCAAGTAAATTTCAGGTAAATGCAAAGGTTAGAGGTGATTATCTGCCTCTGTTAAGATTTTCTCCTTTGAAGAAAGTGTCCGGCAACTTCAGTCAACCAATAATACTAATAATAATGGCATTTTGTTACACGCTTACTATGTGCCAAGCACTCTTCTAAGCACTGTTTCTAATCAATCAGTGGGTTTTATTACACACTTACTGTGTGCAGAGCACTTGGGAGAGTCCACTATGACAGAGTCGGTAGACCCGTTGCCTGCTCCAGAGGAGCTTACAGTCTGGAGGGAAATTTCATCTGAACTGTCAGCTAACAATAGGAGGAAGGAATCAGCTCTAAAGGTAGAATCAGGAGAGGACGCGTCACATCAATCACTGACCGAGTCTGGGAGGAAATCGGCTTTCTCTGGCTAGAGAGGTGAAAGACCACGAGGAAACATGCAAAACTAGGCCATTACGATTGTGAACCCCATGTGGGACGTGGACTGTGTCCAATCCGACTACCTGACATCTACCCCAGTGCCTAAAACGGGGCTTGGCACATATAAGCGCTTAACAAATAGCATAAAAAAGAAGCAAAAAACCCCGCCAAAACTCACAGGAGCTCTGAAGATCATTCTACTCCCTAAAGAATGCAGCAGGGCAAATGACTGCAAACAGAATGACAGCTGCCGATACTGTATTGGACTCTCCCAAGCGCTTAGTAGAGTGCTCTGCACATGGTAGCAGAGCACTATGGGGAAGCAGCGTGGCTCAGTGGAAAGAGCCCGGGCTTCGGAGTCAGGGGTCATGGGTTAGACTCCTGGCTCTGCCACTTGTCAGCTGTGTGACTGTGGGCGAGTCACTTAACTTCTCTGTGTCTCAGTTACCTCATCTGGAAAATGGGGATTAACTGTCAGCCTCACGTGGGACAACCTGATGACCCTGTATCTACCCCAGCGCTTAGAACAGTGCTCTGCACATAGTAAGCGCTTAACAAATACCAACATTATTATAGTAAGGGCTCAGTAAATACCACTGATGGACTGATTGGTTGTCTTGTGGCTTAAATGCTGGGTTTTCCCAGTGCGCTATGTCGGGACCAAGCAAGGATAGAAAGATTTTTTTTTTTTAATCTGTGAGTTCCTTCATGAACAACTACTTCTGTCAATTAGCAGTGATCTGCCCTTGTCCACACTTACCTCCCCCAGGGAAATGTAGTCAAGTTTTAACAGAAGACTCAGGTAGATTACTTGTTAAGTTTATACTTGCTTGCTTATGATTTAACTGAATCAGCAGGAGTAAATTGCCAAGTAAACACTGCTGCGGGTTTTTATAATCAGATCAAGCAGGTGTTAAAATGTGTAGCAAGAGGTAACATTTTATGACGATGCAGATAGCGATGGAATGTTTTGCCTTTGACCAAGCTTTCACTAGCCAGTCACCTTTCCGATCTGGCAATATTTCTTTTTATGTTCTTGGATTATTTGATTACCAATCCAAATAGGATTGGATGAAGTTCCTTTATCACCTACAAATTTAAGTAAGATAGTTTTACTGTGCTAACATTTGAGATAAGCCCTTTCCAGAAGCACAGTAAACTTTTATGACTCTGACTCAACCTAGTGGCTAAAGGATTCCTTTTTTTCCATTCTCATATTGAGTTGTTTGTTCTTGGTGTTGCTCACACTGCCTGGAACCCTTCAATGGCTTAGCAGTTTTGTGTAGCTTTTCTTGGGGAAAAAAAGTTCTAAAGTCATCATTACAGTGGTGATTAGGTAACAACGTCTGTCCATCTGAGCAGAGGAAAGGACTTCCAGGCCTTTGTCAGAATCTTGTCCCACTCTCGCCCCTTCAAAGCCTTATTGAAGACACATCTCCTTCAAGAGGCCTTCCCTAACTAAGCCCTAATTTCCTCGCCTCCCACTCCGTTCTGTTTCTTCCTTGCACTTAGACTAGCCCCCTTCATTCACTCCTCCCTCAGCCCCACAGCACTTACATCCATATCTGCAATTTATTTACCTGCATCAATGTTCATCTCCCCCTCTAGACTATAATAATAATAATAATAATGTTGGTACTTGTTAAGCGCTTACTATGTGCCGAGCACTGTTCTAAGCGCTGGGGTAGACACAGGGGAATCAGGTTGTCCCACGTGGGGCTCACAGTCTTAATCCCCATTTTACAGATGAGAGAACTGAGGCACAGAGAAGTTAAGTGACTTGCCCACAGTCACACAGCTGACAAGTGGCAGAGCTGGGATTCGAACTCATGAGCCCTGACTCCAAAGCCCATGCTCTTTCCACTGAGCCACGCTGCTTCACAACGACTATAAGCTCGTTGTGGTCAGGGGACGTGTCTACCTTCGCTTACATTGTGCTATCCCAAGAGCTCAGTAAATATGATTGATTGATACAATCAATCAATTTATTTACAGAGTCTTTACTGTATGATTGTTCAATTGTCCCAAAAAGTGTTCCAATTTTTTTCCTTGTGCTTTTCTGATACTGATGAGTTTTATCACTGGTAAGTGCCTCACTGCTCAATACCCATAGCCCCCAAATGATTAATTAGGGTGGTTCCCCCCCTTCCCGACACCCCAGGTTGAGGGTGGAGGAGAGGTACAAGGATAAATTTAAAGTTCTCAGTGGATTCCTAGGACTTGGCTTTGGCTTGAAAAGTAACGCTCAACTCTTCCTACTCTGTCTGTCCCTAGGTTCCCAGGTTTATTTAATGCTCTTCACACACATGCATTCTTCACACATAAATTCTGATGAATTAAAAAAAAAACACTTCTGCTAAGAAAATGGACAAAATTCTTCTGGGTCTCTGTCATCGGCAGTAACTTGACTTTGGAAATCAGAACACAAAGCCACTCTTTGAGTGTTTTAGCTGAACATACTAATGATTTAGTTCCCTGTCATGCACTCATATATTACTAAAAACCCCCAAATTTTCCAGTCTCCTCTTTTCCTTGAGGTCATACAATTGATTTTTTAAAAAATGGTATTTGTTAAGTGCTTACCATATGCCAGGCACTGTCCTAAGCACTGGGGTAGGTACAAATTAATCAGGTTTATTCATTTTCAGTTCATTTATTCATTCATTCAATCATAATAATAATAATGTTGGTATTTGTTAAGCACTTACTATGTGCAGAGCACTGTTCTGAGCGCTGGGGTAAACACAGGGGAATCAGGTTGTCCCACGTGGGACTCACAGTCTTAATCCCCATTTTCCAGATGAGGGAACTGAGTCCCAGAGAAGTTAAATGACTTGCCCACAGTCACACAGCTGACAAGTGGCAGAGCTGGGATTCGAACTCATGAGCCCTGACTCCAAAGCCCGTGCTCTTTCCACTGCGCCACGGAATCATATTTACACTTACTGTGTGCAGAGCACTGTACTAAGCGCTTGGGAATGCTTACTGTTTGCAGAGTAAGCATTTGGAAAGTACAGTTCAGCAGTAAAAAGAGAGACAATCCCTTCCCACAACAGATTTACAGTCTAGAAGCAGGGAGACAGACATCAAAACAAGTCAACTGAAGCCAGGCATCAGTAGCATCAATATAACACAATTCGTGTCCCATGTGGGGCTCACAGTCTTAATCCCCATTTTCCACATGATGGATCAAAGGCACAAAGAAGTGAAGTGACTTGCCCAAGGTCACAGAGCAGACAAATGGTAGAGCTGGGATTAGAACCCAGGTCCTCTGACCCCCAGACCCGGGCTCTTTCCACGAGGCCATGCTGCTTCCTCTCTTGATGGTCCTGTATTTTGTAGCATAGGTCTTCTTGAGCTAGGTAATTCTTATTTCTTCCATTTTATACCCACAAGCTTTTGATTCATTCCACAGAAGCAATTCCCCAGAATGATGTTGATTTGGGAATAACCAATTTTGATTAAAAAAAGGCATCTTCAACCACTGAACTCTTGTCAATGCATGATTAGGGCGAGGAGTGTCAGGAGCACAGGCAGGCAGTGTGACTAAGTAGATAGAGCACGGGCCTGGAAGTCCGAAGGACCTGGGTTTTAATCCCTGCCTCGCCACATGTCTGCTTGTGACCTTGGGTCAGGCACTTCACTTCTCTGGGCCTCAGTTACCTCATCTGTAAAATGGGGATTAAGATTGTGAGCCCCATGCGGGACAGGGACCTTGTCCAAGCTGATTAACTTGTGTCTACCCCAGAGCTTAAAACAGTGCTTGGCACACAGTAAGTGCTTAACAAGTACCATAATTCTCTCAGGAGAAAATTTGCCGGCCATAGTAAAGGCTGTCAATCGGTCAATCAACGGTATTTACTTCATGCTTAAGCAGTGTTCTGAGCACTTGGGAGAATTTAGTACAGCTTGTTGTGGGCAGGGATCATGTCCAACTCTCCCAATATATTATGCTCTCCCAAGCACTTCATATAGTGCTCTGCACACAGTAAATGCTCAATAAATATGATTGATTCATTGAAACAGAGTGGATAGGCTCGTTCCCCTTCCGTGAGGAGCTTACAGTCTAGAGGGGAAGGCAAACACTAATATAAATTACGAGTTTGGACGTAAGTGTAGTGGGGCTGGGGGAAGGCAGGGTGAATATCAAGTGCTTCAAGGGTTCAGATCTAAGTGCACCCGATGCAGAAGGGAGAGGGAGCTGGGGAAATGAAGGCTTAGTGGGGGAAGACCTCTTGGAAGAGATGTGATTTTAACGAGGCTTTGAAGGTGGGGAAACTGGTCGGCGGTCGGCGATGAAGCTGGAGGGAGTTCCAGGCCAGAGGCGGGACGTGGGCGAGATAGGCGGGATCGAGGAACCGGGAGTAGGTTGGCGTTAGATCGTCTAAAGTTCCAGAAGTAGGGTACCGTTTTAGAGTTGAAACTGTGGGTGAGAGTCACTTCTTCTGGTTGTCAAATTATCGATTACTTTGAAGAATATTGGTTCTAAGTCTATGCAGGGAAAATTTGAGCCAAAGGACTCTGGCTCTGGTGGTGGTTTTTCCACGGGGAACTGCTGCACATTCCTTCAGTATAGTGTCTCGATAAGTTATCTCTCCCTGTCAGTCATATGATTACGGGGCTTGTCTAATTCCAGCAATAGTTGATCTCTGATAATCCTAAACCATGCCTTTATGATTGAAGATTCTTTGTATTATTTTTTTCTTTTTTGGGTAAGAGCTGCCTTTAGCATGCCTTCACGGTTTTAGCAAAGTAATCCTATAAAAATAGGTTTATTATGGAGACATTAAGACATTTAGCAAGACTCCTTTTCTACCTTTCGGACTTCTATTTTTTTTAAATAATCTAGCAGCGTCCTCAGTTAAGTAGTTGAACTTCAATTTCTGAAATACAGTGACGCTTACTAATCGATCAATCCATCAGTGATGTTTATTGGGCACTTATTATGTGCACAGCACCATAACAAGCACTTGGAGAAAACAGTACAACAGAATTAGCAGATATGGGCCCTGCCCATAACGAGCTTACAGTCTAGAGGGGGAGACAGAGGTTAATATGAATAAATAAATATTTTACTTATGGAAGCAGCCAAAAAAGGGACTTTGATTCAGATAATTTCAAAATTGCCCTTGAATCCACAGCTACACAGTGGATTCCGATCTGCCGAGCCGTTTCCCCAACTCCTCAGTTTTCCGGGGTTTCCCAACATCAGTGTGTCCTCATTTGGGAAGAGGGCACAGGCTCCCATCACCTCAGTTCATTCATTCATTGAATTGTATTTATTGAGCCCTTGCTGTGTGCAAAGCACTGTACTAAGCGCTTGGGAGAGTATACTATAACAACAAACACATTCCTGCACACAATGAGTTCACAGTCTAGAGGGGGAGGCAGACAATATAAATAAATAGATAGCTAAATAAATAGCTAGGTAATGTAGGGATGGGGGAGAGGATTAATGAGGGAACAAGTAAGAGCGGCGCAGAAGGGAGTGGGAGAAGAGGAGAGGAAGGCTTAATCAGGGAAGGCTTCTTGGAGGAGATGGGCCTTGGTAATGGAAGATAGATCCTTGGAAGAGCATGTCTGTACCAGGACCAAATGCTCCCTCTTTACTGTCTATCAGTGGAGGAATCACTCTAGAATCACCGACTCTTTAGAGAGGAGGGGTTTCCTGCAGTTCTCTAAGAAGAAGCAGCGTGTCCCAGTGAATAGAGACCGGGCCTGGGAGTCAGAGGTCCTGGGTTCTAGTCCCAGCTCCACCACTTGTCCACTGTGTGATCTTGAGCAAGTCACTTCACTTTTCTGTGCCTCCAGTTCCCTCGTCGGCACATCCTTGGTAGACTGTGAACCCCACATGGGACCTGGTTATCTTGTATCTACTCCAGCGCTTAGTACAGTGCTTGCCACGTAAGTGGTTAACAGAGCCCATGATTAGGATTATTATATTATCACTATTAATCCATCTCGAGCTTTCCCGAAGCCCCATTCCAGGTCCACACAGTATGTGTGGGCGGAGGTATTCTCTCCCTGATATCTCCCTTCTTAATCTCCCTAGCAGAAATTGTTCCTCAAGGTGGAACTAAGCAACTGTTTTCCTCTCGATGAACCTCGAAGGCGGGTGTTCGGCGAGACCCAGCTTTCACATTGGCGTGTCGTAGTGAGGCGTCGGGGCAAGATGTTCCCAAACCGATGTGTCGTTATTGTTGTTGAAGCATTTTAAGGACATATGCTGTCGTATTTCTATTGTGTTGCTTTGTACAGCGCTCTGCACATAGTAAGCGCTCAATAGATACCATTGACTGATTGATCTTTGCACCCCGAGGCTTTTTAAACAAAGGGTCACAAACTTTAAGTTTATGCCCCTTTCTGTTGGAGACCCAGAAAGCAAGTAGATTGTCTCTGCCCTTCCTGAGGGAAGCACACACTACAGTGTGGATGGAAGGGGCTTGGGAAAGACAACTCGGAGTTGTCATAACCCTGGGTGAAAAGAACCGTGCCGGAAATGCCACGGTCTGAGTTACAAGAAGTGGTACAAAGAGGCAGAACAGGAAAGAAAAAAAAAGATAATTCTGAGCCCTCAGAATAGGAATGATGATGGATTGGAGCCTTAGTGCGTATCATTTTCAGTCCTGCCCGAAGGAACAATGAGCCATTTGTTCATGACAATAAGTATTTATCCAGTGCCCGTTAGGTCCGTGGTACTCTGCTAAGTGCTGTGGAGGTCTGTCTTCCCCTCTAGACTGTGAGCACATTGTGGGCAGGGAATGTGTCTGTTCTATTGGTCTAGTGTACTCTCCCAAGCTCTTAGTACAGTGCTCTGCAACAGTAAGTGCTCAATAAATACAACTGACTGTCTGATTTTTGACAAAGGCCTTGCCCTTGGAAGAAATGAGTAGGAAGTTAACATAGTTTATCTGCACTTTCCCCGCTGTGTAGCAATCAGTGGTATCTTTTCAATCAGCTGTACTTGTTGAGGGCTTATTGTGTGCAGAGCACTGTATTAAGCACTTATTCTATGTATTAATATGTGATAACTATATTTTTATGGTATTTGTTAAGTGCTTATTGTGTGTCGAACACTCTTCTAAGTGCTGTGGTAGGTACCAGCTAATTAACATCGTAATTATCATTATTATTATGAGTTGGACATAGTCCCTGCCCCGTTTGGGGCTCACAGTCTAAGTAGGAGGAAGAACGGGTATCCCCGTTTTACAGTGGAGGAAACTGAGGCACAGTGAAGTGACTTGCCCAAGATCATATGGCAAGCAATCGGCAGGATCGGGATTAGAACCCAGGGCCTTCTGAGTCCCAGGCCTGTGCTTTCTCCAGTAGGCCACATGGTATCTCTTCATATTAAAATATTAATGATTCATATTTATTAATGTATTCATATAGTATGTATCATATATATGTCCATGCATATCCAGTATAGGATAAACGAGCTTGAATGTTAGTGCCTGGGGAGAATTTTTTCAAATAAGTGACTTGGAGCTGGCCTGGTAAATAAAAGAACCATGTCAAGTAGCTCTTCTTGGCAGTTCTCCAAAGTTCATGTATTAGCCTTTATACCCCAGCATGTTACTATCTCTGCTGTTTAATGGTGTTCTTTTCCGAAACAAAATAGAAGGCAATTTGCTCAAGTCGGTATCTGTGTAAGGAGAATGTTTTGCACATGGCCATGCAAGTTCATCAGTTGGAATGCTCTTACTTGGCTCTAATTTTCAAACTCCTTTTAAAAAAAATTTGGTTGAGTAGCACATGGGAAAAAGATGGTATTAGATTTACTGATAGAGGATGGCCCTGGGAGTCAGAAGGTCATGGGTTCTAATCCCAATTCCGGCACCACATTGGACAAGTCACTTCACTTCTCTGTGCCTCAGTTCCCTCATCTGTAAAATGGGGATTAAGACTGGGAGCTCCACATGGGACAGGGACTGTGTCCAATTCCATTTGCTTGAATCCACCCCAGCGCTTAGTACGGTGCCTGGCACGTAGTAAGCACTTAACAAATACCATCATCATCATCATCATCATCATTATTATTACTATTTTAATCTTCAACTAATTTTCAAAGTAGTGGAGTTTTGGGCGGTTGGATATTTCTGGGCCTACAAATGACATTGAGGGGGAAAGACACAGCATCTGGATATGTAATAGTAAATTTGGCTATCCCAAGCAATTTGCTTGGTTTTGCTTGCTCCTCTCATTTTAATCCTCAACTAAATTTCAAAGTAGTGGAGTTTTGGGTGGTATGCTATTTCTGGGCCTCCAGATGAAATCGAGGAGAGGGAAAAACACATCATCTGGATATGCATTAGTAAACTTTGGATTTCCCGTGCAATCAGACTGATAACAGGCACCTTTTCTACTTTGTATTTCAGTACTAAGTGACCCAATCGTGTGATTTGCCTTTTCGGATCAACCCTCTTTTCCGGGAATGGAAAAGTAAAATGTGTAATTGAAAGTGTTCTGAAAAACCATCAAAGGGGAGAGCAGTGGAAAATATTTCAGGTTATTGTACAAAGAGATTTCCTACCCATCCGGCACATTACCTTTTTAGTTCAGGGGTCAAGGGAGAAAAAGACATGTAGTGAGTGCTTTGCTGGGGAGGGGGAGGATTGGTGAAGGAAATGAAATTCCTTCACATTCCATAAAAATGAATTTGAGTTCATGTGAATGAGCATCTCCACATTTAACCGAAAATCCTGAACATCGGCATTAAAAAAAATCAATCAATCAGTGGTATTTATGGAACACTTGCTATGGGCAGAGCACTCTACCTGACGCTTGGGAGAGTACAATGTGACAGCCCTGTGCAGGGCACTGGGCTAAGCGCTTTGGAGAGTCCAGTGCAGCGGAGCACGATGAGCTTATGGTCTAGAGGAACTGTTCACCCTCCTACTTAGACTGTGAGCCCCATGTGGGACAGAGACTCTGTCCAACCTGATTAACTTGTATCTTCCCTAGGGCTTAGAACAGTGTTTGACGCATAGTAAGCGTTTAACAAATATTATAATAATAACAGAATTAACAGACATGTTTCCTGCCCATAAAGTATCTGCTTTACCTGTTAGTTTAAAGCTCATCCAAAGCAGATCTTTATCACAGAGGTCTAAGCAGAAAATCTTTCCCAAGCAGAAAATAACAATTAGTAGGTGGATTTTTTTTTTTTAATTTCCGCAAAGTAAACACCTTCTTTATCAGTGGTGATTCAGGAATAGGGCTGGAACTGCAAGTAGATCAACAGCGCTGTTTGGGTTACACAGTGGGTTACCATGGTTGGAGTAAAGGACTCAAGTAGCCTCACTCAAAACCAAACAACAACTGCTTTTCCCAGCAAGCAGTCAATTGGTAAGACAAATGTGCCCTCCCTCTGCCAAGGCAACTTGCCTGCTTGTCCCTGCCAGCCTGAATAAGGGCTAGGCAGGAAGGGCGGGTGGCCGCCGGGAGTCGGAACGCGGGGAGAGGAGTCGGGATGCCAGGGGCTGACTTCCTAGGCGCAGAGCGTGACAAATATGGTATTTGATAAGCACTTTTTTCCCTTATGGTACTGAATAATAATAATAACTACTGTGATATTTGTTAAGCTATGCACCAGGCACTGTACTAAGCACTGAGGTGGATAATAACGATCACGATATTTGTTAAGCGCTAACTGTGTGCATACAGGCTTAATCAGATTGGACAGACTCCCTTCCCACAGAGGGCTCACAGTTTTAATTCCCATTTTCCAGATGAGGGAACTGAGGCACAGAGAAGTGAAGTGACTTGCCCGAGGCCACACAGCAGACAAGCGGTGGAGTGGGGATTAGAACCCATGACTTTCTGACCTCCAGGCCGGTACTCTATCTACTACGCCATGCTGTTTCCCTAGAAGGATCCCTAGGTGTATCTCTAAGTGGATACAAGCAAATTGGGTTGGATAAGGTCCCTGTCTCACATGGGGCTCACATCTTAAACCCCATTTTACAGTTGAGGTAACTGAGGCCCAGAGAAGTGAAGTGACTTGCCCACGGTCCCACAGCAGACAAATGGTGGAGCTGAGATTAGAACCCAGCTCCTGATTCCCGGGCCGGTGTTCTCTCCGCTAGGCTACTCTGCTTCTTGCTTCAAGCTTACTATGCGTCAAGCACTGTTCTAAGCGCTGGGGTAGCTGCAAGTTAACCAAGTCCCATATGGGGCTCACAGTCTAAGTAGGAGGCAGAACAGATATTGAATCCCCATTGTACAGGTGGGAAAACTGAGGCAAGTAAGAGTTTTGCCCAAGGTCACCCAGAGGGCTAATGGTAGAGCCGGATTCATTCATTCATTCAGTCGTATTTATTGAGTGCTTACTGTGTGCAGAGCACTGTACTAAGTGCTTGGAAAGTACAATTCAACAATAAAGAGAGACAATCCCTGCCCACACCGGGTTTACAATCTAGAAGGGATTAAAACTCAGGTCCTCAAAACTCCCAGGCCTGTGCTTTTTCCATTAGACCCCAGTGCTCCCCTTAACATGCAGACCCCCCCCCCCAGCCTGTAGGCTCATTGTGAGCAGGGATTGTGTCTGTAATATTATTATAGTTTACTCCCCCAGGGCTTAGTCCAATGCTCTGCACACCATAAGCGCTCAATAAATATGATTGACCGAGTCCTCTTGGCCAGTTCAAAATGGAGGAATCCGCAGCCTCGATAGCCAGCACACATTCGCCCCTTCGTGGTCCCAACTCCAGCAAGCAACTGCCTCGTGGCGTAAAATTCCTACCGACTGTGGTGATCCAGGAAATAATTCTCCCTCAAAATTCTTGCATCGAAAATTGGCCTCCCAGACCCACAGAATGGGTTCGCAGACAGAATTAATTAATCAATCGTATTTATTGAGCTCTTACTCTGTGCAAAACACTGCACTAAGGGCCTGGGAGAGTACAATATAATATAGTTAATAGACATTTTCCCTGCCCATGATGAGCTTACAGTCTAGAAGGGCAGGAGAAAGATATTTCTTTTGTAATTCTCGCGGAAAGTTTTTTGTTGTTGTTTTCTTTTCTTTTCCATTACCCCAAGACATGAAACAAAACCCGTGGATGGATAATTACAATAAGTTTAAGGGTCTGTTAAAGGAGGATTTGGGGGATCAGAGTAAGGAACTGTTGAATAATTAGAGTTGAACTTGTCTTCATTTACTGTTAATCCTTGTTACCACAGAAGTGTTGCCGGAATGACAAACTTCCCAGTAACAGACTGCATGTTTTTGCCTGTTTCTTAAGGTGTGAGTTTTTCCTCACATTGTTCTTGTTGATACCTGAACTGGGGAAAGCATTGTGAGGTGTCTGCTGGCAACTGACTGTATTGGTAAATTGACTACGCACAGAACGTGAAGACGTGAGGAAAAATCCCTTGGATGTAACAGTTTTGATTTTTTTTAATGGTGAAATGTTTTTCTCCACCTGCTAGATTGGACAGATAATCAAAGTCACATACTACCCTTGTATTTGATTGACCTTTGTGGATTTAACATACCCTTGTTTTATTTGGATTAACATCGATCTCCCCCACTAGATTGCCAATTCTTTTTGGACAGGAAGTGTGTCTGCCAACTCTGTTGTAGCAATCATTCGATCAATAAATGGCATTTATTGAGCCCTTACTATTCATTCATTCATTCAATCGTATTTTTTGAGCACTTAATGTGTGCAGAGCACTGTTCTAAGCACTTGGGAGAGTGCAATTCACAGAGTTGGCAGGCATGTTCCCTGCCCACTTTGAGTTTACAACCTAGAGGTGGAGACAGACATTAATATAAATAAATAATTTATAATATATAATTTAAAGGTATGTAAATAAGTGCTGTGGAATTGAGGGTGGAGCATTGTGTCTGTCAATCATATTAATCATATTTATTGAGCGCTTACTGTGTGCTTGTCCTAATACTCTCCCAAACCCTTAGTACAGTGTTCTGCACACAGTAAATGCTTATTAAATATCACTGGTTGATTGATTAACAAATTAGAAGCAGTGTGCCTAGTGGATAGGGCCCGGGTCTGGAAATCAGAAGGACCTGGGTTCTAATCCCACCTCCATCACTTGTCTGCTTTGTGTCCTTGGGTGGGTCACTTAGCTTCTCTGTGCCTCAAGTACCTCATCTGGAAAATGGAGATTAAGACTGTGAGCCTCATATGGGACATAGACTGTGTCCAACCTGATTAATTCGTTTTGACCCAAGCTTGTAGAAGAGTGCCTGGCGCATAGTAAGCGCTTAACAAATACCATAAAAACATACTAAACCAATTAAAATCCCTTTTAGATAGCATTTCTAGAAACCCCTAACATTTTTAGAGCACCCACAATACATTTACCTTGTTGGTGTCAGTTTATATTAAATTTTAACTTTCCTCCATCGATGTGACGAGGTCTAAAGCAACATTTTTTCAATGCAGCGAATGTCATGAAAGCCATTTTCATTTTGAAATCTAATAGCTTCTTACTTCATATATAGTAATAATACTTAATACCATACCATTTTAAAACCCTTCTTGTCACAGCTCATAATGTTCGCTTTTGAAGAGATCAGTGTATTTGGAATGGTGGGACAAGTCTCGGTAAGAAAATAGCTTTGGGATTTATCCTGCGTTTGATTAACTTTTTGCAGCTGGAGGGTTTTGTTTCTATCTAAGGTGAGCCAATAGAAAAAAAAGTTCTGCCTTTTTAGTCAGGAGTACATTGAGATTATGGCCCGCTAATGGAGGGACGCATTAGTGCAGGTAATAATCGGATCAGCGAATAATCCTCAACCGCACTGCGTTCACATGCAGCCAAGTGCGCTGGCCTCCTCGTTGCAGGGAGGCATCAAAGTGCCGCGGGAACTGAACCCAGAACCCGGGGCCCTGGGGCCCGAGCACCCTGTCTTTGGCTGGGAATGGAATGATGCCCTTCCTCCCCTCACCCCAAAAATGATGGCTTCTGTCTTTGGTCAGGAATGAAATGACATCCCCCCAAAATGATGGTTTCTGTCTTTAGTTGAGAATGAAATGACACCCCCCCCACCCCAAAAAAGAGAAATGATGTCTTCTGTCTTTGGTTGGAAATTGAACGAGCCCCCCACCTCCCCCACCCCCCGAAATGAGGCCTTCATTTGAACACTCCGGGGCCAGATCAGAAACTAGGCCCCGGAAACCATTTCCAAAATACAAACTGCCTTGCTAAGGAATATCTCTACTGTGTGTGTGGTCTGATGGGTCTATGACTTCTGGAATCTTCACGTAGATGATTGTGATTATAGTTGCATTTGTATTTGCACCCTTTATTCACCCCTCCCTCAGCTCCACAGCACTTATGTTCATATCCATACTTGATCTATTTATATTACTGTCTGGTAATGGGAGAAGAGGAGAGGAGGGCTTAGGGAAGGCCTCTTGGAGATGTGCTTTCAGTCATTGTTGGATGTGAGGAGGGAGGGTGTTCCAGGCCAGAGGCAGGACGTGGGCAAGAGGTCGGCGGCAAGATAGGTGAGATGGAAATACATTGAGAAGATTGGCATTAGAGGAGTGAAGTGTGCAGGCTGGGTTGGAATAGGAGAGTAGCGAGGTGAGATAAGAGGGGGGCAAGATGATTGAGGGCTTTAAAACCAACGCGAGGGGTTTGTTGGATTCGGCGGTGAATAGGTAACCGCTAGAGTTTCTTGAGGAGTGGGGTAATACAGTCTGAACGTTTTTATAGAAGAATGATCTGGGTGACAGAGTGAAGTATGGACTGTTATGGGAAGAGACAGGAGGCTGGGTGGCCAGCAAGGAGGCTGATAAAGAAAGGCGGGAGAGGATAAGTGACCATATTAACATGGAAACAGTTTGGATGGAAAGGACCGGGTGGATTTTGGCGATGTTGCGTAGGTCAAACCCACAGGATTTAGTGATGGTTTGAATATATGTGTTGAATGAGAGAGAGAGGAGTCTAGAATAATGCCAAAGTTCCAGGCTGTGGTCCAGGAAGGGAGAGCAAGGATTAGTACCTAGATCCTTCTGACTCCCTTAAAAAAAAAAAATTGAAGAAACCTTCTATAACCAGCTGAGTTCTTTTTGTTGGGCAGCATGACTTAAGCTTGCTTGTTTGCACTATTTAAAAGCTGCTCTGTTACTCTGATAGTACAGTAACTGATAAGTATAGCAGGGAACTGATAAACCTGGACTTTACAAAGATCCTGGAAAGTAGCCGGGAACTGTTACATTCCGCTATCTCTCAGAAAAGCTCCTTATTTACTCTGTCCAGTCTTTCAGAATGCGCGCTCACAGATGGACCCACAAGTCTGGACGGTGATGAAAGACCAGTATTTGGTGGGTGTGGGAAGGCGAGACTGAAGAAAGGTGTCTGGTGCCTCTGTTTTTCAAACATTAAAGTCCAGGGGAAATAATAAATTTGCGCTTTGACGAGAGGTAGCGCAGGTAATGTGCTTTACCTTAGGCGGTAGGATGTCTGATTGGCTTCGTCCCCTATCTGCCCTTCTTTTCAGCTCCCAACCTCTGTCCATCTGTTCTGCTTTTTCCTTGTCTTTAATTCCACCTTCAAAAGGAGCATAAGGAGAGACTGGGCCTCTCCTTGCAGTGCCCCAAAAGTTTGGGGCTTGGGGGCACCCCTCCCAGTCAGTTGATCTACGGTCATATTTATCGAGCGCTTACTGGGGTGGAGTGGGAAGCAGCGTGGCTTAGTGGGAAGAGCATGGGTTTGGGATTCAGAGGATGTGGGTTCTAATCCCGGCCCCGCCACTTGTCTGTGTGACCTTGGGCAAGTCACTTCGCTTCTCTGTGCCTCATAGTTACCTCATCTGTAAAATGGGAATTCAGACTGTGAGCCCCACGTGGGACAATCTGATTACCTTATATCTACGCCAGCGCTTAGAACAGTGCTTGGCACATAGTAAGCACTTAACAAATACCATCATCATCAGAGCACTGTACTCCCACTTGAATGGGCAGTCGTGGGCATACTCCCCCACCTTTTGCCAGCCCTCCCACAGATTGCTTCATTTATGCATTGGTTAAGTCTTTTGTGCGAGAGCCTACCCCACCCCCGCCACCTTTTCATGGTACCCCTTAAGTGCTCATTGTGTGCCAGGCCCTGTACTAAGCACTGAGGTAGATGCAAGCTAATCAGAGTAGACACTGTCCATGTCCCACATGGGGGTCAGTGTCTTCACCTCCATTTGACAGATGAGGGAACTGAGGTACAGAGAAGTAAAGTGACTTGCCTGACCTCAGACAGCAGACAAGTAGTGGAGCCGGAATTAGAACCCAGGTCCTTCTGACTCCCGGGCCTGTGTTCTACCCACTTGGCCACTCTGCTTCCATAGAATAGCTTTTCGCCATTATCTCCACTTAATCAGTGGTGTTACGTCTGAGCAGTTGCTCCGTGCAGAGCACTGTACTAAGAGCTCTTGGGAGTAAAGTAGAGCCGATAGACGTGATCCCCGCCGACAAGGTTAAATCCCAGATGATTGGGCTCACTGCTTCATATCACTTGTTACACTCCAGTAGCTTCTGTCTCTGACTGGAAGCTCTTTTGGAATCAATCAATCAATCATGTTTATTAAGCACTTACTATGTGCAGAGTACTGTACTAAGCCTTTGGGAAAGTACAGTTTACTGGACACTGTCCCCCCCTATAACGAGCTCCAAAAATGGGCCCCATGTGTTTCTTCACGTGATAATCAGTGGTGCAGACATGATCAAACTGCACAGTTAATAGTGGAAATCTTACAGATTGCAATGGACACTGGTTTTAGAAGCTTTAGAGCAATGGGGTACGCCTGGACTTAGAAAGTAAGACTACCAACTGCAGGTGCTTCAAAGCAGCGAGAAAGCGCTTTGCAGCTAGAAAGACAGACAAGACAGAGAAATAACACTGATGCAACATTCCTGTTGAGAAAAACAATGAGGAGGTAGAGCGTTTGTCCTGCAGCAACTTGCTTTTCACAAATGCCAGTTCAGATGACTCAACTGAAATGGGAAGATCCAGTTCATGTATATATATATATATGTATATAATTTTTTTTAAAGACCGCAATTCCTTCGGAAATGTTCCCGGAACCGAACGTTGGCCCCCTTCCTACAGCTACACATGGAATTCCGTGGTCTTAGACATGATTTTGTGTTTGTGGTTTTGTGGGTTTTTTGAGTTTGGTTTTTTTTTTTCCCCTCGGAGATTTTTCTCTGCCTTGTTGAGGTATGGGAAGAGACCTGTAGCATCAGTTACAATGTGTAGGAGATGAAAGACCACGAGCTCATTTAGGCTGAAAGTAGCTCATTATTCCAGGATTCCAGCCGGGGGATTTGGTGTCACAGCAAAGAAAACCCTTCTAAAGTGCCTTTGTGGAGCATTGTTCTCTCCAAGAGCTGATAGCTTTCACTTGATCCTTCAGCTCTCTCTCCCCAAACTGGATCCGAAAGTGTAAGACATATATTGGAGAGCCTCTTAGAAAACCTTCCATGTCATTCCTGGGAGTCAGAACACTTTCCATTTGTACTCTCCCATCACTTAATGCAGTGCTCTGCACCCTGTAAAAGCTCAATAAATATGATTGAATGAGTGAATTTGTGGCATTTTCTCCCCCTGTAGAATGTAAGCTTGCTGTGGGCTGGGAACGTGTCTCCTAACTCTGATATTTTGAACTCTCCCAAGCACATAGTAAAGTAACCTGCACACAGTGAGTGCTCAATAAATATCATTGCTCATCTGTTTTAACATAGCTAGAGATGTCTTCGACAATGTAAAGTCCTTAGTGATGAAAGAAACTCCATGAAAACAAGTGTCAAAATGGCCTTAATGTCTCTACATTGAAAGTTAATTTAAGTCATTCGTTTTATGTGTACTTTGCAGATAGTGAAAGATTGCAACACTATTGAAGCAAAGTGTAATTTTGGATAATTTTCTTCAAGTCGCAAGTCTTCAGTATGTATTCAGTGGTCTCTGCCCTGACATGGTTCCGTACTAGGCTCCTAAGAGTTTATATTAAATGTAATCAGCTCTCCCATTGCCAACAGGCACCCACTGTGCATTTACAGGTTTCTGGGCACTATTGTCCTTTGGGGATTTGGATGTTGCAGATAGTAAAAATAACAATAGTATTTAAGCACTTACTATATGCCAAGAACTGTTAATAATGTTGGTATTTGTTAAGCGCTTACTATGTGCCGAGCACTGTTCTAAGCGCTGGGGTAGACATAGGGGAATCAGGTTGTCCCACGTGGGGCTCACAGTCTTAATCCCCATTTTACAGATGAGGGAACTGAGGCACAGAGAAGTTAAGTGACTTGCCCACAGTCACACAGCAGACAAGTGGCAGAGTCAGGATTCAAACCCATGACCTCTGACTCCCAAGCCCGGGCTCTTTCCACTGAGCCACGCTGCTTCTCTAAGCGCTGGGGCAGATACAAGTTAATCAGCTATAGGTAGTTGAAGAGACACACCAAAAAAATGCAGCCTCAGTAGATGGAATGAATAAACGGCCTGTATAGGGTAACGATGCTTAAACCAGGGAAAGACCATTTAACCCGGTAAAATCTAGATGAAGCCATAAAAAATTACATGCTGTTTCAGGGATAAGATTAGAAAACAAATCTGCAACTGGAAAGAAGATGCCCCCTCCTCTGAGACATAAAAGGTAATCACCTTCCCCGTTTTATTAGGACAAAGGAGAGGTCAGAGAAAAGGTCATCTCCCTGATCACTAACTAGGAAGGAAAAACTGATAACAGATGACTGTGAAAAGGAAGGGGTTTTAGTGCCTTTTTTATTTGCCTCTGAAGGAATGGGGAGAGTTGACCAGAGGAAATCTAGTTTGCGGAGGAGGTGTGGAGAGCCAAATTGCTTGGGGCAAGAAATGGTTCTAAAGCATCTGAAAAAGTTGACTCTATTTTAAAAAGCAGGTCTGAGGAGGTCACCCTCCAATGCTTAAGGACCAGGCGGATTTCTGCAGCTTCACTCTGCATTGTTTTGCAAATGAATGAGGGTAGGCGAAGTCCCTGAGATTTGGATAAGGGCAATCTGGAGCTTTTTTTTTAAATGGGGAAGAAGACCATGAGCCCCTTTGGGGACATGAACCATCAGTCAGTCAGTTGTATTTATTGAGTGCTTGCTGTGTGCAAAGCACTGTACTAAGTGCTTGGGAGAGTACAATAGAACAACACAACAGATACACCCGTGCCCACAACAAGCTTACAGTCTAGACTGTAGCTGTTTGGACATCCTCCGATCCGCTATTGTTTTCACACGTCCTGCCCAGCAAAGCCCTAGACTGTAAGTTCATTGTGGGCAGGGAACGTGTCTACTGACGCTGTGTTGTTGTATGCTTCCAAGCGCTTAGTGCAGTGCTTCATACACAGTAAGCTCAGTAAATACCACTGATCGACTGACAGAATAAATACAGAAGCAATGGCCTAGTGGATAGATCATAAGCCTGGAAGTCAGAAGGACCTGGGTTTTAATCCCCTGACCCCCCTCCTCTGGGAATTGGGCACACGCCTGCCTCCTCGCCATGCCCTCCTTCCTCAGACCCATGGGGACTACAGGATTGATGAACTTGAGAGCTGTTTTAGAGAAGCAGTGTGGTCTAGTGGATAGAGCAGAGGACCTGGGTTCTAATTCTGGCTCCACCACTTGTCTGCTGGGCGACCTCGGGCAAGTCACTTCACTCCTCTGGCCCTCAATTCCCTCATCTGTAAAATGGGGATAAAGACTGTGAGCCCCTTGTGGGACTAGGACGACCGTGTCCGTTCTGATTGCCTTGTATGTACCTCAACGCTTAGAATAGTGCCTGGCATGTAGTAAACGCTGCACAAATACCATAAACAAATAGGTATGTACCATTGATGCTACTGCTGATGAGCTGTTTTGATGAGGGTGTGGGCTCAGTACTGTTGAGCTGAGGGTGATCAGAACTTTGCCGAGGGTGACTTAAGTATAGGCGATCCTGGCGAAACAGCTCTAAAGCTGAAAGGGTCCAACTTTCACAGCCATGTGGGAAGTATGACTTGTGACCAAAAATTTGGATTCAAACTTGATTTGCCATGGCTGCCCAAATCAGCTTGGGAGGATCCCCAAATCACTTAACTTCTCTGTGCCTCAGTTCCCTCAACTGTAAAATGGGGATTAAGACTGTGAGCTTCACGTGGGGCAATCTGATTACCCTGTATCTACCCCAGTGCTTAGAACAGTGCTCTGCACATAGTAAGCGCTTAACAAATACCAACATTATTACCAGCCTTTTTGATTCTGTCCTTGTCCTGGGCAGGGAATGTATCTACCTACTGTGTTATATTGTTGTATTGTACTCTCCCAAGGCTTAGTACAGTGCTCTGCACACAATAAATACCCAGTAAATACAGTTGACTGTTTGGTTGATTGATCTACTATTTCTTTGGATTCCTGTGTGTTGCCTGGGTAGTGGTATTTGGTGACAGGATTGTGTTCTGTGTCACCAATGAAAATGTTTGTGGCCTAGTGGATAGAGCATGAGCCTGGGGGTCAGAAGAAACTGGGTTATGATTCTGGCTCCACCACTTGTCTGCTGTGTGACCTTGGGCAAGCTGTTTCACTCCTCTGAGCCTCAGTTCCCCCATCTGCAAAATGGAAATTCAGTGCTTGTTCTACCTCCTAGTTAGACTGTGAGCCCTACGTGGGACCCGATGATCTTTTATCTACCCCAGCGCTTAGTACAGTGCCTGGCACATAGTAAGCGCTTAACAAAAACCACAACTATTATTATTATTATTAGGTTGGGAATGTTCAAAAGTGTAAAGGGAACCTGTCCCCTCTATAAAAACCTTACGTGTCTCAGAAAAACGTGAACTCAGAAGTCCTGTTGAGGTTGTGAAAGGCCCGTGGGACAATCAATCAATAAATAATCATCAACAGTGAGCATTTATGGTGTGCAAAGCACTATACTAAACACTTGGGAGAGTCCAGTATGAGTGTTGATGGACAGGTTCCTTGCCCACAATGAGCTTACAGTCTAGAGAGGGAGACAGACGTGAATATAAGTAAAATAGATTATGGATCCGGAAGTAAGTGTTTTGGGGCTGAGCAGGGGTGTGGGGGTGAATAAAGAGAGCAAATCAGGGCGACGCAGAAGGAAATAGGAGAAGAGGAAATTAAGGCTTAGTCAGGGAAGGCCTCTTGGAGGAGATTTGGCTTGGATAAGGCTTTGAAGGTGGGAAGAGGGATCGTCTGTCGGATATGAAGAGGGAGGGTGTTCCAGGCCAGAGGCAGGACGAGGGCGGCTGCGAGATAGACAAGATCGAGGTACGGAGAGTAGGTTGGTACCAGAGGAGTGAAGAGACATGAGGAGTCTGAATCTCCGGAGCCGCCATGTCTTCATGTCTTTGTATTTGGGAAGTTTCTGTTGATTTACTAATTGTTAGGCATCCAGAAAATTCCTGGACAGATATTCTGGGAAGATTAGCATATTTTGCATTGCACTTAGCACAGACTTCTCCTTTTCATCTGGTCTTTTCCCCCTTTGAGCAGCAATGCTTTTGGCAAGATGAAAGCAAATTTTCCCACTTCTTCTTAAAGGCCTGAAGTTTGCCAAAACAGTAACCTCATAGATTATCTTCTTGTCAGGAACGCTTTCAACCACAGTTTTGGCAACATCTCGAAACATGCGCCTCTCTCAAGACAGGAGTTGTCTGGGCTGGAAAAGTGTTGGCACTAGAAAGCAGTTGTCATGGTGATTGAAACCTTCTCCCAGACATTCCTCTGGAAAAGTGGGCTGCTAGATGCACCTTTGTAGTGTCTTTTGAAAAGTAAGGGACCCTTTAAATTGAAGAGCTGGATGTCATTGTCCAAATGCTGATTTCTATCCCTCCTCAAACAATAGGGTTCTGGAGTGCTGTTTGGATATCAATGCTTCTTTTAATCACTTTCAACGGGAAGCCTCTGAATGGGAATTAAGTTTCAATTTTCCCGGTTTGGCAAGACTAGGGGAAAAAAAAGAATCCCCCAAGCGGACCTGCCGATGACCTTCTCACCGAGGACGGTCGGCTAATAGCCCACATCGGATGGCTACTTGGGCCATCTTCCTGGTGGAGGGTGGCCAGTTCTTCTTTGCTACTGACGAAGTGACAGCTCAGCGTTACTGTCAGCTTTTGTTGTTTCCCAGGTAGGAAAGCTAACCATTTAACAGCCTACACCAGCTCTCCTTCCCTCTTAATCAGTTTTATTTTTTGAGTGCTTACTATGTGTAGAGCAATGTACTAGGCTCTTGGGAGAGTACAATCCATCAGATCAAGCAATGATATTTACTGAGTGCTTACTATGTGCAGAGCACTGAACTAAGCGTTTGGGAGAAAACAATACAACAGAATTAGCAGGCATGTTCCCTGCCCATAACGAGTTTACAGTCTCAGAGGGCGAGACAAACATTAATATGAATGAATGAATAATAGATAATATATAATTTAAAGATATGTATACAATAATAATAATGATATTTGTTAAGCATTTACTATATGCCAAACACTGTTCTAAGCGCTGGTGTAGATGCAAGGTTATCAGGTTGTCCCACTTGAGGTTCACAGTCTTAATCCCCATTTTAAAGATGAGGTAACCGAAGCACAGAGAAGTGAAGTGACTTGCCCAAAGTCACACAGCTGACAAGTGGCGGAGACGGGATTAGAAACCACGACCTCTGACTTCCAAGTCCGGGCTCTTTCCCCTAAGCCACGCTGCTTCTTCAAATCATAAGTGCTGAGGTAATGACTCTCCCTCTCTTCAAAGCCTTATTGAAAGCACATCTCCTCCAAGAAGCGGTCCCTGACTAAGCCCTCCTTTCCTCTTCTCCCACTCCCTTCTGTGTCACCCTGACTTGCTCCCTTTATTCGTCTCCTCTCCTAACCCCACAGCACATAGCTCTGTATCTGTAATTTATTCATTTCCATTAATTCTTTCTATTAGTGTCTGCCTCCCCCTCTAGACTATGAGCTCCCCTCTAGACTATGGGCAGGGAATGTGTCTGTTTATTGTTATTTTGTCTTCTCCCAAGCACTTAGTACAGTGCTCTGCACACAGTAAGCGCTCGATAAATACAATTGACCGACTGGCTGACTGTGGGCTTGGGGGTGAGGTGAATATCAAATGTCTCTCTCTCCCGCCCGCTCCCCCCACCTCCCAAGTCCTTGTGGTTCGTTTTGGGCAGGGAATGCCACTGTTTATTGTTGTATTGTACTTTCCCAAGTGCATAGTATAGTGCTCTTCACACAGTAAGTGCTCAATAAATACTATTGAATGAATGGTTCTGGACCACCCCTCTCTCCCCCCAGAGGGTGGAAGATTTGGGCAAGTCACTTCCACTTCTCTGTGCCTCCATTCCCTCATCTATAAAATGGGGATTGGGACTGTGAGCCCCACGTGGGACAGGGACTGTGTCCAACCCAATTTGCTTGTATTCACCCCAGCGCTTAGTACAGTGCCTGGCACATAGTAAGCACTTAATAAATACCATTATTATTATTACAGCTGCCTGTTAATAATAATAATAATAATAATTGTGGTACTTGTTAATCGCCTACTATATACCAAGCAGTCATCTTGCTAGTGAAGTGGTCATTGAAGCACCGTTAGTGCCCTGCCTCAGTAATGCAAATGGTCTCCTAATAACTTCAAAGGGTTAATGCCCCCCTCCTTCCCCCAGGAAAGAATTTAGGCACCGGAGTGAATCTGATGCCTTCTCTCTCAGAGAGCTTCTTCCCTAATGGCTGGGGATGAGCCTGCTTCTTCTGTCCTATTTCAATTCAGTCGTATTTATTGAACGCTTCCTGTGTGCAGAGCACTGTACTAAAAGCTTGGGAGAGTACAAAAGAACAATAAACAGGCACAGTCCCTGCTCACAATAAGCTTGCAGTCTAGAGATGAGTTTACAGTTTAGAGGAGAGACCTCAATTATAATTCAGGCTGAAGCCCAAAGACCGCGAGGTGTCAAAATACCTTCCAATTTGCCCAGTTAGATGACAGTAATTTTTTTTTTATCCCTTTTGATATCTGCGAGTAACAAATGAGAAATGCAGGTGCTGCTTAACAGCGGACAGGACAGAATGGGACATATCGGAGAGTAAATCTCCAGAAAGAGGAATCCACTCATATTTATTGAGTACTTATTGGGTGCAGAGCACTGTAGTAAGCAGTTGGGGGAGGTTGATACAAAAGTAAACAGACACATGCCCTACCCACCGTGAATTTACAGTCTAGAGGGACTGTAAGCTAGGACTGTAGTCCTAGTTTGGGGCTTTCCTTGACAGGACCAAATCAGTCTTTCCCTGGTTTTCTCTGGGTTGGGAAAGTCCACAACCGATTTGGAGTGGAATCTGCCAACTTTCCTAAATTCCTTTTTCAGGAGGTTTACTCTCCGATGTGCCCCAGAGATGTGTTCTGTCCTGTCCACTGTTAAGCAGCCCCTGCATTCCTCATCATTTGATACTTGCAGATATCAAAAGGGATAAAAAAAATACTACTGTCGTCTAAACAGGCAAATTGGAACGTACTTTGACACCTCACAGTCTTTGGAGCTGAGCCTTAAGTATAACTGAGCTCTCTTCTCTAGACGGTAAGCTCGCCTCTAGACTGTAAGCTCATTGTGGGCAGAGAATATGCTGTTTATTGTTGTATTGTACTCTCCTAAGCTCTTAATGCAGTGCTCTGCTCAAAGTAAGCGCTCCATAAATATGATTGAATGAATGAATGGTCTAGATTTTCATTTCACTTTTTGTCAAATGACTTAGCGTTCACATACCAACCGTAAGCTCGTTATGGGCAGGGAATGTGTCTGCTTATTGTTGTATTTCACTCTTCCAAGCGCTGAGTACAGTGCTCTGCACACAGTAAGTGCTCATTAAATCCAATTGATTGATTGAATGATGCAGCGAGGCCTTTTTAGGATATCCTTGTCCATTTATCCCTTTGTTGTCTCTGAGGTCACCTGCGTTGACTCGATGGTGGAAATATTGCAAGTTCATTCATTCAGTTGTTTTTATTAAGTGCTTACTGTGTGCAGAGCACTGTACTACTACTACTAATGATGATATTTGTAAAGCGCTTTCTATGTGCCAAACACTGTTCTAAGCGCTGGGGTAGATACAAGGTAGATACAGGATGAGCCACGTGGGTCTCACAGTCTTAGTCCCCATTTTCAGATGAGGTGACTGAGGCACAGAGATGTGAAATGCCTTGCCCAAAGTCACACAGCTGACAAGAGAAGCAGTGTGGCTCAGTGGAAAGAGCCCGGGCTTGGGAGTCAGAGGTCATGGGTTCGAATCCCGGCTCTGCCACTTGTCAGCTGTGTGACTCTGGACAAGTCACTTAACTTCTCTGTGCCTCAGTTACCTCATCTGTAAATTGGGGATTAACTGTGAGCCTCAAGTGGGACAACCTGATTACCCTGTATCTACCCTAGCACTTAGAACAGTGCTCTGCACATAGTAAGCGCTTAACAAATACCAACATTATTATTATAAGTGGCGGATTCAGGATTAGAACCCACGACCTCTGACTCCCAAGCCTGGACTCTTTCCACTAAGCCATTATGCTTCTCTACTAAGCGCTTGGGAAAGTACAATTCAACAATAAACAGTGACATTCCCTGCCCACAACGAGCTTTGTGTGAATTAGGTGGCTTAAATTCTCAGTACCAAACTTTTGCAGAGAGCGGGGATTTCAGTTGAGGGCCACGGCTATGATATTTTCAGCCTGCTATTTTCCCTTATGCTCTAGGAGACATTTTTAACTCACTTTTCCCTCCCCCAACCACCCTCTATTCCCCCAGCCTTCAGCTTGTGAGCAAATGGATTTGTTTTATTCTCAGCCCTTTCTTCCTCCCTTTTCCTACCTACTCTGGCATTGGGTAATTGGAACAAGCGTTCAGTGCATATCATTGTCCCCTTAGTTACTCATAAACAGTCTGGCAGAATAGCCGGGCAGAAAAGGTCCGAGTCTTTGAGAGGGTTTGCCCGTCACCGTGGTTACCGAAGTTCCTGGCCACATTTCTAATGTGATCTGTGGCCAGCCTGAAGGGTGTGGAGGTATTTTCACAATTTGAGGAGGAGACAAAGGTTTAAGAGCTGGACGGATGGGATATCTGATACAAGGCGGCTGAAACGGAGCCTTGTTTGGTTGAAAAGTGAGCATCCAATTTTGCAGAGAGGTAAAAGCCTGCTTTCCTGACTTTCTCTCGTAAATGTGATTGAAGCCTTTTTTTTTTTCCCTCCCTCCTCCAGTAATGTTCTTAAACTAGGTCTATAGCTTTTTCAATGCTGGCTAGCAAAAATGATTTGAAGGCAAGCAATTTGCATTGTCCATAGCTATCCCTGGTGAGTATATTGGTTTTCTCAATGACATGTCTCTTGCAGATGTGATTCACACACTGAATTCCCTGAAACAGAAAGTTACATACCAGAAAGGAACTTAGTGGGGGGGTGTTTGCCACAAACTTCACACAATACCCCATTCTTAGCCAGCAAACAAAAACCAAACAAAGCTTAGAAGGATGGGAATTTCTTAGTCAAACATAGAAAGTCCCGAGTCCCTGCTTAAGAATTTCCCCTGGACTTTGAACTACTTTGTTTTTATCATTATAATAATTGATCTTTTACAATAATGGAAGGCTTTAAGTAATCATATGATTTTGATTTAATGGCGCTTGCTATGTGTCAGTTACTGCTTTAAGTGCTTGGGAAGATACAGGTTTGTCAGTCAATTAAACGATGGTATTTATTGAGTGCTTACCATGTGTAGAGCACTTTACTAAGTGCTTGGGAGAGTATAGTTCAACAGAATTAGTGGACACGGCCCCTGCCCACAGTGAGCTTACAGTCTAGAAGGGGAGCTAGACATTATTATAAAGAAATCAGTTTATATAGTGTATTATAATAAATAACTATTATATTAGCACTAGTATTTTAATGCTAATTATAATATATTATATAGCATTGTATTATTGTATAATAATAATAATTTTGGTATTTGTTAAGTGCTTACTATGTGCAGAACACTGTTCTAAGCACTGGGGTAGATGCAGGGTGATCAGGTTCTCCCATGTGGGGCTCCCCGACTTCACCCCCATTTTACAGATGAGGTAACTGAGGCACAGAGAAGTGAAGTGACTTGCCCACAGTCACACAGATGACAAGTGGCAGAGCTGGGATTCGAACCCATGACCTCTGGCTCTCAAGCCCGGGCTCTTTCCACTGAGCCATGCTGCTTCTCAATGTCATTTATAGTATGTCATTTATAATATAAAATTTAAAGATATTCATTCAATAGTATTTATTGAGCGCTTACTATGTGCAGAGCACTGTACTAAGCGCTTGGGATGAACAAGTCGGCAACAGATAGAGACAGTCCCTGCCGTTTGACGGGCTTACAGTCTAATCGGGGAGACGGACAGACAAGAACAATGGCACTAAACAGCGTCAAGGGGAAGAACATCTCGTAAAAACAATGGCAACTAAATAGAATCAAGGCGATGTACACAAGTGCTGTGGGGTTGAGGATGGGGTGCATATCAAATGCCCAAAGGTCACAGATCCAAGTGCTTAGATGATGAAGAAGAGAGAGGGAGCTGGAAAAAGTGGGCTTAATTGGGGAAGGACCCTTGGAAGAGATGTGACCTAAATAATGCTTTGAAGGTGGAGAGGGGGGTGGTCTGAGGTCTATGGAGAGGGAGGGAGTTCCAGGCTAGTAAGAGGATGTGGGAAAGGGGTCAGTGGCAAAATAGACAAGACTGGGGCACAATGAGTAAGCTGGTGCTAGGGGAGCTAAGTATGTGGGAGTTTATCAGGATGGATACTATCCCTGTCCCACATGGGGTTCACAGTCCAAGTTGGAAGGAAGGGGATATAATTCCCAATCACTCAATCATTCAAGTTTATTGAGCACTTACCATATGCAGAGCCCCATTCTAAGCGCTTGGAAGGGTACCTTTCCTATGAGTTTATAGTCTAGAGTGAACTGATGGGGTGATCGAGGCATAGTAAAGCGAAGTGACTTGCCCAAGGTCACGCAGCAGACAAATGGCGGAACCTGGATCAGAACCCGGGTCCTTTGACTCCAAGGCCTGTGTTCTTTCCGACAGGCCACACTGCTTTTTTATTTATATCACTGATGTTCACCGATTAAGTATCGCTAGATATGCAGGACCTGAAAGCAGCAGCCTCTCCCGAAAGCCCCGGGTAGGGAGTGGAGTCTGAAATCCAGCTACGGAATGGGCTTGTCCCGGGCTCCCGGACTGAGTTTGGCAGTCTTGGCTCCTGTGTTCTCTCAGCTCTCATTCACAGTTCAGCTCATTTATGAAAATCATGAAGGAGGCGGGTTTTTGGAGGGATTGCGCTGTCAGGGTAAATCAATGTGTGATATTTGTGGAACGCGTACTGCATGTAGAGCATTATACTAGGTGCTTGGGAAAGTAATAATAATAATAATAATGTTGGTATTTGTTAAGCGCTTACTATGTGCAGAGCACTGTTCTAAGCGCTGGGGTAAACACAGGGGAATCAGGATGTCCCACGTGGGGCTCACAGTCTTAATCCCCATTTTACAGATGAGGGAACTGAGGCACAGAGAAGTTAAGTGACTTGCCCACAGTCACACAGCTGACAAGTGGCAGAGCTGGGATTTGAACTCATGAGCCCTGACTCCAAAGCCCGTGCTCTTTCCACTGCGCCACGCTGAATACAACCGAGTTGGTACACTCACAAGGAGCCTACAGTCTGCAGGGGGAGACAGAAACTAAAATAAATTACAGATAAGGGAAGAAGTCTAGAGGATATTTAGTGAGAAGAATAGAGAGGAGCAGTGTGGCGTAGTGGATAGAGCACAGGCTTGGGAGTCAGAAGGACCTGGGCTCTTATCACAAATGTTTGCTGTGTGACCTTGAGCAAGTAACTTCATTTCTCTGGACCTCAGTTAACTCATCTGTAAAATGGGGATAAAGAGTGTGGGACACCAGATTACCTTTTATCAACCCCAGTGCTTAAAACAGTGCGTGGCACGTAGTGAGTGCTTAACAAGTACCGTTATTATTATTATTGACTGGAGAAGGAGAAGAGGAAAGAAAAAAGACTCCTCTTGATGGCATGTGGCGGGTTTATTCAAACGATTGGGTTTTCTAGACTGTAAGCTCTACCGCTTTACAGATGAGCAAGAGAATGTGTCTACCAACTCTCTTGTACTCTCTCAAATACTTAGAACAGTGCTCTGCACATAATAAGTGCTCAGTAAATACTGTTGATTAATTCTAGTGATGGGGAATGGAAAAGGTGGTGGCCTACCTATGGATAAGTCTATCCCAGATCCATCCTAATTTAAAAACCTGGACAGGTAAGCCATCTTGACTTGGGTCATTGAGGAACATCAGTTTTGGAGTCCATTTCTGAATAATTCGGCACCCCCCTCCCCACACCGGTAACCTCATAACTATTTCCATTCAGAAAGACAGTACTTTCTAGCACACACGTGGATTTCATTTGCCGACGTTACAAACCTTTCGGAGTGGAAAGTGACAGGTTTATAGGGAATTCTTCTCATTAATTAACCTCAATTGGCCAGTGATTCATGTAAAGATTTAGTCGTTCGGGAAGATTGGCGGTGGGAAGGAAAGCCTTGCTGCATCAAATGGTAGGGGAAATCTTAGCTTCAGAAAATGCAAATTTCTTTTCTTTAGAAATAATAAGGTTCCTTGAATTCAGTCCAGTGAGGTGCATTTTAGTTCTGCATCCAAGAACAAGAGGTAACATTTGTAACTAGATCCTAAGCGATCATATGTCTACAAGAGCTTTGTGGACGTGGTTTCCTTGAATGTTGACTTGGGGTGTCTGAATGCTAGGAAAAGGACAAGGACGTTATGGCCCCCAGTGGATTTCTCCAGTTCGAGCAAACAAATTTCCTCCCTATAGATGAGCTTAGGGAGTCTCTGCTGATTAGCTCTCGCTTGCCTGAACACAGAGAATTTAGATATCGGCTCTGAGTGAAAGGAATCCATAGCCTTACTCCTTCGATTCAGTAGTTGAAGATTTGGAGATAGGAAAAGGAGTTTATTGTCTAAGATCTGAATCCGGCTGATAGAGAAGGTGGAAAGAATGTGAGGAATTCTGGGAAGGGAAGGGCAGTAAACTCCTCTAGTCTGATTTTTCATTCATTCATATGAAAATAAAGGTAGAGATGAACTAACTTGGGATTCCCCTTAAAAACCCTAAGTGGAAACGAGGCCAAAGTCTGCTTGGCGTTGCCGGCTGATCAGCAAGGTCATTTTTCTCAGAAAAAAAAAGTATATATATATACATATATATATATATATGTATATATATATATACTTTTTTATATATATGTGCCTGTGTGTCTTCCCTCATGGTGCTCTGGGGCTAAAACTATTTGCTGTGACCTGTGTTTACCCTCTCTGCCCCTAATTAAGCCAGTGCCTAGTCAATGTGAGGTGGATTCTTGTATTTCATAAACAGGCCTCCTGGGGGGCTTACAAAGTTTATGAGGGTACAGTGCTTTGTTGAAAGTTAATGTTTACATAGTGAAAAGTGTCCCTTATCAGCAGATTGACTGGCCTTCAATGAAAAGTTAATTAGTCTGAGCATGCTGTAACAGCCTACCAGACCTTGTGTGTGTGCATCTGTAGTTTTTTTTTTTTAAATAAATGGGAAGGGGAGGAAAACATTTGAAATGCTTTCCTTTCTCTTTGATTAAAAATAGGCTAAATTAAAAAACAAACAAATTGCAAGTCTAAAATTTTGTTTTAGCCCAAGGCGCACTCTAGGCTTCAAGTTGGAAACTGCTCATAGCTATTCAGGGAGCAGAAATCCAAGCTGAAACATCCACCTTCTCCACTCAATGTAATGATTACGTGATCAGAGTTTTGAAAACCAATCCCCCAGTAATGGCAATATGTTGGGTCACAGTAGTTTTGTCGTGATTTTACATTGTGGAGATTTGAATTTTTTCAACCCCAATTTTTCTCACACTCTTCCTTCAGGGAAGTCCTCTGACTCCCAGGCCTGTGCTCTTAACCCTTAGGCCATGCTGCTTCTCCCTTTTAGGATCCTCTGTGTCTCTCTCAGTGGTAGGTCACTAGGCTGGATGGGTCAGTATGGCGTTAAGATGAAACCTGCAGTACCTTTCTCGGAGACATGGAAGGTTCTGGTCTGGCGGAGGGAGAACCTCTGGATGCAGACCTAGTCAGAGATCTGCAAAACCTCTGGATTCCCTCCAGCTTGGAGGAAATGAACCCCGTGTCCTTGAAGGTGAGACCGAATTTCCACTCCGCGGTTAACTATCTATTTACACTTTCCTACTGATAGAATGAGAAGCGGTGGGGTCAGGCAGGTGTTGGCGTGAAGTTGCCAAACCAGCCTAGTAACATTGGCTCTGTGCAGTCACTGGGATCTGGGGAAAGTCAGTCACTCATATTTTGTTGAGCACTTACTGTGTGCAGAGCACTGTACTAAGCATTTGGGAGAATACATTACAACAATAAGCAGACACATTCCCTGCCCACAACAAACTTACAGTGTAGAGAGACCAGTCTGCAGTCTAGAGGGGGAGAGGGTTGAAGGTGAAGAGAAGCTGAAGCAAATTCACAACTCTGGCAATCACATTTAGCCACAATTTCCCATGTAGTCAATCATATTTACTGGGCGCTTATTGTGTGCGGAGCACCATACTAACCGCTTGGGAGACTACAGTATAGCTGAGGTGGTAGACACCTTCCCTTCCCACATTGAGCTTCCATTCTAGAGGGGTTCACACTGTTGATACTTGCCTAATGGCAGAGGGGCAGTGTTGGGCCTAGGAGTCAGAGGACTTGGATTCTAATCCTGGCTCCGCCCCTTGTCTGCTGTGTGACCATGGGTAAGCCACCTACCTTCTCTGTGCCTCTATTACTTCAAGTGTAAAATGGGAATTAGGACTCTGAGCCCCATGTGAGATGTTGACTGTGGCCAACCTGATTAGCTTGTATCTACCCCAGTGCTTATTACAATGCCTGGCAACATAGTAAGGCATAAACAAATGCTATTAAAAAACATGCGTTTGAAAGAGGCTGATGGGCTTCCCAGAAAGAGTTCAGAGAAAAAAATATATTGACAGCACAAATGAAATAGGAGCATTATTTTAGTTTTTGTCTGCCAATCAACCAAAGCCTAAATTATCCCAATAGATTCACACAGATTTCATGGCTAATTAACATCGCATATACAGACTCTCACACATGCTCAGTTACAGACTCCAAAGCAGACAGGCTAAGAAAGGAAAGCTATTAGACCGAGCATTTGCCCTGGACCCGTTGGGCAGTGAGCCTCCTCGGTGGGTCAGTTATTTTTATCCCGTCTGTTAATGATCGCCCTCCGTGGCCCTTTCCCCTCTGCACTCTCCACCTCCATTCCCAGCAGAGAGCTTTATGTGCTTTTTTTCCATATTTGTCTCACCCTGTCCATCCTGTTGTCCAGGTGTTCTATCTGCTCTGGATAAAAACGAACAAAGTAGGCATAAACAAAAGCTGTTCAAATATCATTTGCTCAGCCTAGCTGGGTGGAGTGTGTTAGGGTTAGGGACCTTAGTCATTGCCAGGGTGTGACTTTTACTTGTGTTTTGGAGAAACCAGCTGATAAACTGGTGTTCCGCTATTAGTTTGGATGGGGCCGCTCTGTTTATTCTGGAACAAAAGCAACTACTACTATTAATAATAATAACAATAATAATAGTATTTGATAAGGGCTTACGAAGTGCCAGGCACTGTTCTAAGCTCTGAGGTAGATGCAGGATAAGGTTGGACACAGTCCCTGACCCACACAGGACACAGACTCTTATCCCCATTTTACAGGTGAGGTAACAGAGACCCAGAGAAGTGAAGTGATTTGCCCAAAGTCCCACAGCAGACACGTGGTGGAACCAGGATTAGAACCCAAGTCCTTCTGACTCTCAGGCCCAGGTTCTATGCCCCAGGCCATGCTGCTTTGTTCTGTCCTTGTTCTTTGGCTTTGAAGTCACAGGAATCTGAGTTCCCATCATTTACGGAACCAAGCAGCACAGTAAACTGAGATCCACATTATATATTATAAATTATTCATTTATGTTAACGTCTAACTTCCCCTCTAAACTGTAAACTTTAAACTGGGCAGGAATGTGTCCACTACTTCTGTTTTTGTACTCTCCCGAGCGTTAAGTAAAGTGTTCTGCACACAGTATGCGCTCAATAAATACCACTGTTTGATAACATTAGCTCCATATTTCAACGTGGCATCTCTAGTTCAAAGCAACCCACTGGAAAGCATAAAACTGTGCAACGCCTCAGTTTTCACCCTTCATAGAAAAGACCTAAACAAAACAAAGTTGACAGTTAACATGAAAAATCGCTGACATTTTGAAAATCAAATAATGCCATTACTTATGGCAAATCTCAAAGCACTTCACATTTCATCCCGTAGAAATTAGTTGAATGGATGTCATTTTGAGCCAGTTCGTGCATTGTATGAAATTCTGGGCCCAGATCCAGCAGGGTTTCCCTAACAGTAAAGAATGGCCCCAGTCAGCTAGACTGCCAAGCCCTTTCCAGTGGATGCCTCTTGGCCGAGGAGGATCTGCCCCCCTGATTCTTGGGGAGCCCCGGGAGTAAGCTCAACAGGTTCAAGTCCCCCCCTCCTCCACGCTTTGGACACCCCCTGCCGCTGCTAGGAGGAGGATTGATGACCCTTATTAAGCACCTACAATGAACATACGTGGTATTTTTGCACATTTGTATATTCAATCTATCTATATGTGTCCTCTCCCATGTTAGAGTGTTAGCTCCTTGTGGTCAGGGAATGAGTATCTTGGGCTTCTGCTAAACTTCTTCAATGCTTAGTAGAGTGCACTGCACTAGGCAGATGCCCAGTAAATACCATTACTCTCACAGCTCCTGCCAAGTGCTGGGCGGGAAATACAAGGACATTGAATCAGGCAGTGAGCCTCCCTGGCTGTCAGTGACACCTGGCTTAGTGGAGGCAGTGGGAAGGGAAGATCAGCTACGTTCAGAGAGAGAATTTGCCCTGCAGAATTCACCAACCACGCAATTCCAGACAACCAACAACAGTTCAGGAGTTGGCATCAGCCTTTCAGAGAACGCAAAGGCAGTGGGCCGTCCCCAGAGTTGAGGGGTGCCAGGCGAAGATAATAATGGTGGTATTTGTTAAAGCACTTACTATGTGCAGAGCACTGTTTTCAGTGCTGGGGTAGATACAGGGTAATCAGGATGTCTCACGTGAGGCTCACAGTCTTAATCCCCATTTTACAGATGAGGTAACTGAGGCACAGAGAAGTTAAGTGACTTGCCCAAGGTCACACAGCTGACAAGTGGCGGAGCTGGGATTCGTACTGATGATCTCTGACTCCCAAGCCAGGACTCTTTCCACTGAGCCTCGCTGCTTCCCCAAAAAGCAAAAGAAGATGGCCTGGCATGGAGGGGGTGCTTCGGAATATCCAACAACACCTCTGAGTGGACCCTGACCTTTTTTCAGTGGAGGCTAAGGAAGTCACAGGCTGGATCAGTGAAAAGAGCGTGGGCTTCGGAATCAGAGGTCATGGGTTTGACTCCCAGCTCTGCCACTTAGCTGTGTGACTGTGGGCAAGTCACTTAACTTCTCTGTGCCTCAGTTACCCTTCTGTAAAATGGGGATTATCTGTGAGCCTCACGTGGGACAAACTGATTACCCTGTATCTGCCCCAGCGCTTAAAACAGTGCTCTGCACATAGTAAGTGCTTAACAAATACCAACATTACTATTATTATTATTAAGTCACAGAGCGATCTTCAGCTTCGTGTTGAAAGTGTTTTTGATTTGAGAAGGGAAAAGGTTAGAGGTCAGGAGCAGCGTGCCCTAGTGGAAAGAGCCCCGGCCTGGGAGTCAGAAGACTTGGGTTCTAATCCTGTCTCTTCTGCCACTTGTCTGCTGTGTGACTGTGGGCAAATCACTTAATTTGCCCACACTTATGTACCCATCTGTTCTTTATTTCTATCAATGTCTATCTCCCCCTGAAGACTGTTAGCTCCTTGTGGGCAAGAAAGGTGCCTGTTTATTGTTATATTGTACTCTCCCGAGCTCTTAGTACGGTGCTTTGCACACAGTAAGCGCTCAGTAAATACGATTGAATGAATGAATGAACTTCCCTGGCCCCCAGTTCCCTCATCTGTAAAATAGGGATTAAGTCTGTGAGCCCCATGCGGGACATAGACCGTATCCAACCTGAACGTACCTGCCCCAGAGCTTAGTGCATTTCGTGGAGCAATAGTAAACACTTAACGAATACCATTTTAAAAAAACACACACAAAAAAGGATTTCATTCAGGTGACTTAAAGGAAAGGGAAAGCTCAGCAGCAAAGCTGGGGTGATTCAGGTTAATTAAGGGCAATTGTTGCATTAGTTGGATTTCCCACCCACCTTCCTTTAAAGCTTAAGTCAGATCGCTGATCTGGGCAGATAGCCGCAAAAGTCGGAGATAATGGGAGGAAGCTGTCACACCAGGTCAGCATTGACTCCTCCTTCTTAAGGAATGGGAACATTTCACTTTCTTCGTAAGAATGCTTTATGGCCCAAGTAGTATCAGAGGCGGACAACTTCCCTGGGAATTTGTTTGTCCGGTTCGAATGCAGGGGTGATTGAAAAGTTTGATGTAGGTAATTCAAGACTTTTTTTTTCCCCTAAAATTGGTATTTGTTAAACACTATGTGTGAGGCCCTGTACTAAGTGCTGGGGAAGATATAAACTAATTAGGTTGGACACACAGCCCATGCTGGGGCTCACAGTCTCCCCCTCAAGATTGTAAGCTGGGACAGGGAATGTGTCTGTTGTTCAACTGTACTCTCCCAAGTGCTTAGAACAGTGCTCTGCGCACGGTAAGCACTGAATAAATCCAATTGAATGAATAAATGTCTTAATTCCCATTTTACTGTTGAGGTAACTGAGGCCCAGAGAAGTGAAGCGATTTGCTTAGTTAATGGATCTGGGATTAGAACCCAGGCCCTCTGACTCCCAGGGCCGTGCTCTTCCTCAATTGTAACATGATATTTACGTGGTTTGTTGTGGTATTTGTTAAGCACTTTGTAAGGGTCAAGCACTGTGCTGAGTGCTGGGGGAGAGACAAGATAATCAGGTTGGACACATCCCTGCCCCCCAAGGGGTTCCCAGTCCAAGTATGAGGCTGTGATAATAATAATAATAATGGTATTTGCTAAGTGCCAAGCACTATTTTAAGTGCTGGGGTAGATGCAAGCTAATAATAATAATAATGCTGGTATTTGTTAAATTCTTACTATGTACAAAGCACTATTCTAAGCGCTGGGGGGGATACAAAGTGATCAGGTTGTCCCAGTGGGGCTCATAGTCTTAGGCCCCATTTTACAGATGAGGTAACTGAGGCACAGAAAAGTTAAGTGATTTGCCCAAAGTCATGCAGCCAGCTAACAAGTGGCGGAGTCGGAATTAGAACCCATGACCTCTGACTTCCAAGCCCGTGCTCTTTCCACTGAGGCACGCTGCTTCTCTGCAAGCTAATCGGATTGGACACAGTCCCTGTCCCACATGGGGCTCACAGTCTTCATCCCCATTTTACAGATGAGGTAACCGGCCCAGAGAAGTGAAGTGACTTGCCTGACTTTCGCATAGCAAATCCATTTTCTACAACACAAACTATTTCTGTGAAGGAGTTTTAATCCATCTGATTGTAAACTCTCTGATTGTGGGCAGGAAACGTGTCTGTTTATTATTATATTGTACCCTTCCAGGCGCTTAGTACAGTGCTCTGCACAGTAAGCGCTCAATAAATACAATAAACTTACTAAAATGCCTATTTAGCAGGAACAGAGCTTGAGATAACTGTGTAATTTAGTCCCCATGGCAAGTCAAATCCCCAGCTCCTTGTGGAGCTGAGAAAATGGTTGAAGGTGAATTCTCTAGGACCCTGCTTTCAGAGTTATTTTAGAGAGCTGTGGTGGGAAAACTGGTCATTTGGTTAATGGTTAAAAACACCTTTCCATCTGAAAGAACAACGAATGCACATCGGTCATTAAGCAGTAAGCCCCAGGATAATTACTGGAGGGCACTTTTGCTTGGGATGAATAGAAGAATTGAGGATAATGGCTGATTTGTTAGTTAACAATCCAGAGCGAAAAGAAAGGTGGTTAACTGTGTCCCTTAGACTGGTTTGCAAAGGGAAAGTAATTACTCACTTTGGAGAAATTAAATAACTGGTAGAAATGTTTTAATTAGTCTATAAAGCCAACAAACTAAAGCGGTGGCATTCTCGTTGGGGTGTGAACATTTCCATGATATCCAATATAAAACTTGACTTGTTAATGAATGTTTCTCTAAATGTACGAGTCCCTGAAACAAAATAGAGCACTCAAAGAAAGAGTCACTCGAGTCTCTCTTACTGTTTGAAGACTTGCCTGAATTTCTTCAGCACTTTAACCCAGACTTATGGTTAGGCAGTGATTTTATTTTTATTTATTTTGAAACAGTTGTATATAGGTCTAGGTTGCCTGTTTCATCCATTCTTTCTTCTCCCCTCTTTTTTTTTTGTTTACATATTTGTTGAGTGCTTACTATGTGCCAGGCACTGTACTAAGATCTGGGATAGATGCAAGCTAATCAGGTTGGACATAGTCCCTGTCCTATATGGAGCTTACAGTCTTCAACCCCATTTTACAGAAGAGGGAACTGAGGCACAGAGAAGTGACGCGCCTTGCCCAAGGTCACCCAGCAGACTAGTGGTGGAGCCGGGATTAGAACCCAGGTCCTTCTAACTCCCAGGCCTGTGCACTATCCTCTTGGCCATGCAGCTTCTCCTTCACTTGTCAGAAGTTTCAGAAGGTGCTGCTTTTTCAGTGTTATCTTTGATTGTGCTTTCTCCCCTGTAAGTTTTAATTCAGAGAGCACCCCGAATCGATCAGTCAGTCAATCAATCAGCAGGATGTCTGATTTATTGAGTGCTTACTGTGTGATTGTGAGCAGCCATGTTAAAGGGAGAGTAAGAAGCCATGGTAGAGGAAGAGTGGATGAAGAGGAAGATTAGAGAAGAAGAGACAGAGGGCAGAGAGAGAGAGAAAGGAGGAGTTTATGGTCTTGGTGCTCCTATGGTAATTGTTGCCTGAAATATTCCTGTTGGAAGCCTTTGTCCCTGTAAAGGAGAAGGAAGGCATAGTGGAAAGAGGCCAGGCCTGTGAGTCAGAGGACCTGGGTTCTAATTCCACTTGTGTGCTGCATGACCTTGCACAAGTCACGTCACTTCTCCGTAGCTCAGTTTCTTCAAGATGAAGTGGGGATTCACTGTCTGGATGTGGGATAGGGATTGGGTCCAACCTGATTAACTTGTATCTACCCTAACACTTAGAAGAATGCTTACTGGTAAGTACTTAACAAACCCTCTGCCTCCCCCTCTAGACTACAGACTTGTTGTGGATAGGGAATGTGTCTACCAACTCTGTATTGTACTCTCCCAAGTGCTTTTTACAGTGCTGTGCATACAGCAAGTGCTCAAGAAATACCACTGATGATGGTACCATAAAAATAATGATAATAAGAATAATACGGATCCCTATGGAGCCTGGGCCTGAACCATCCGTTTGTAGGAAGCAGACCAAATGAGTCCTAGTTCCAGAATGAGAAGGAGGGAAGTGTTAGATTGTCAATTTGGGTTGGTGGCACACAGGGATTCAGGGTAACAACATTGATGAAAGGCTCACAGAGTACCCAGGACGGGGCTGAGTGCTGGGGAGAAAGTACGGTGCATCGATCTGACATGGTGGGTGGTCTCCAGGGTCCTCACCGTCTGGGAGCCGGGAGGACAGACGCCCAGGAGAGGTTAACCCAGATCTCCTGACTTTCTGTCCCCTGCTTTTTCATCTAGGCCCCTCTGCCTCCCTTCTGAAATCCCACTTCCTCCAGGAAGCTTTCCCTAATGAATTTTTCTCCTCTCTGGGTTAACTCCTCCCAGCTCTCTTCTCAGCGGCTTTGTACCATCTCAGCACTCTTGCTCGCTCTCTCTCTCTCTCACACACACATCCCTTTTGCACTTTTGTGCACATTAGTTGACACACTCTGCTATTTAAGCTCCTTCATAGCTGGAAATTGTTATGGGTTCGTCTCCCCGTTAGACTGTAAGCTCTTAATGGGCAGGGATTGCATCTCCTATATGTATTGTGCTCTCCCAACCACTGCAGTCTATTGGTCAGTGGTTTATTGACTACTAACCATGTGCAGCTCTTAGTTCGGGATGAAGTTCAGTGGATGCTCAATAAATACTGTGGGTTGGTTAATTGTATTCATTTGTATTAATGTCTATCTCCCCCTCTTTGTAAAACATACACCATGTGCCAGGCACAGTACTAAGCACTGGAATAGATACAAGCTAATCAGGTTGGACACAGTCCACGTCCGCCTGGGGCTCACAGTCTAAATTCTCATTGTGAAGATGAGGTAACTTGTTTATATTTCTATAATTCTATTTATCTATTTTGATGGTATTGATGCCTGTCTACTTGTTTTGTTTTGTTGTCTGTCTCCCCCTTCTAGACTTTGAGCCTGTTTTTGGGTAGGGATTGTCTCTATCTGTTGCCGAATTATATTGTCCAAGTGTTTAGTACAGTGCTCTACACACAGTAAGTGTTCAATAAATACTATTGAATGAATGAATTAATGAATGACTGAGGTCCAGAGAAGTTAAGTGACTCATCCAAGGTCCCACAGCAGACAGGTGGCAGAGCCAGGATTAGAACCCAGGTCCCTCTGACTCACAGGCCAGGGCTCTATCCACTATTCCATGCAACTTCTCACAGATTGTAAACTAGAAAATAAATAAAAATAAATGGTGGTATTTAAGTGCTTGTTATATGCAAAGCACTCTTCTAAGCGCTGGGTGATTCAAGGTGATCAGGTTATCCCACGTGGGGCTCACAGTTTTAATCCCCATTTTACAGATGAAGTAACTGAGGCTCAGAGAAGTGAAGTGACTTGCCCAAAGTCACACAACTGGCAAGCGGCGGAGCCGGGTTTAGAACCCACGACCTCTGACTCCCAAGCCTGGGCTCTTTCCACTGAGCCACGCTGCTTCTCTATGACTGTATGCTCCTTGTGGGCAGGGAATGTGTCAACCAACTCTGTTGGACTGTACTTTGCAAAACAGTTAGTACAGTGCTCTGCCCACAGTAAGCACTCAGTACATTCCATTGATTGATAGGCAGACCTTACAGGCCCCCGAAGAAGTTTTTTGGAGTCTTCCTCCTGCCGATAGTGAAAAAGAGGATCAGCCTAGTTGAGGAGAATGGTTTTCATCATCTGTCAGTTTGGCCCAGAACTCGGGTGGTCCCGCCCTGTAATGCAAGCCGTGAAAGCAAAGATTTGTCACGCCTCCTTTACAGTGCTTCCTAAGATCTTCTAGACTTCTGTTCTACTAACGACATTTAGCCTGGTTGAAAAAACATCCCTCTTGTGTTTTGTTTCGGTTTTTTTGGCGTGAACAAGGCAGTTGTGAGCAGCAGTGGTACAGAATTTTTCTCCATAATGAACTCCACCCAGTTGGTGCCTCTTCTCCACAGCTGCAGTCGTCCTATTGAACTTTTCACATGTCGAACATTTTCCCCTTTGCGTTACCTTTCATTCATTCAGTCGTATTTATCGAGCGCTTACTGTGTGCAGAGCAATGTCCTAAGCGCTTGGAAAGTACAGTTTGGCAATAGAGACTATCCCTACCCAGCAGCGGGCTCACAGTCTAGAAGGGGGAGACAGACAACAAAACAAAACGAGTAGACAGGCATCAGTAGCATCAAAATAAATAAATAGAACTGTAGATATATACACATCATTAATAAAATAAATAGAATAATAAATATGAACAAATATACACAAATGCTGTGAGGCGGAGAAGCAAAGTCACGCTGCATCTCAATAATTATGGTATTTGTTAAGCGTTTACTATGTACCAAGCACTGTTCTAAACGCTGGGGTAATCAAATTGTGAGGCGGAGAAGGGGGTAGAGCAGAGGGAAGGAGTAGGGGCGATGGGGAGGGGAGGAGGAGCAGAGGAGAAGAGGAGGAGAAGCAGCGTGGAGAAGCAGCGTGGCTCAGTGGAAAGAGCACGGGCTTTGGAGTCAGAGGTCATGAGTTCAAATCCCAGCTCTGCCACTTGTCAGCTGAGTGACTGTGGGCAAGTCACTTAACTTCTCTGTGCCTCAGTTACCTCATCTGTAAAATGGGGATTAAGACTGTGAGCCCCACGTGGGACAACCTGATTTCCCTGTGTCTACCCCAGCGCTTAGAACAGTGCTCTGCACATAGTAAGCGCTTAACAAATACCAACATTATTATTATTAGGAGGCTCAGCCTAGGTCATTTGGAAGAGAGTTTTACCTCAGAGTTTTATTTGTTCCGAGCCTACCTGGTGCCTCTGGCCTGGAATGCCCTGCCTCTTCACATCCGACAAACAGTGACTCTCCCCACCCATAAAGCCTTCATAAAGGTACATCTCCTCTAAGAGGCCTCCTTTTCTCTTCCCCCACTCCCTTCTGCGTCGCCCTGACTTGCTACCTTTATTCATCTCCTCTCCCAGCCCCACAGCACTTTTGCCAATATCTTTCATTTATTTATATTCATGTCAGTCTCCCCCTCTAGACTGTAAACTCGTTGTGGGCAAGGAATGTGTCTATTGTTCTATTGTACTCTCTCAAGCCCTTAGTACAGTGCTCTGCACACAGTAAGCACTTAATAAATACGACTGAATGAATGAACCAGGTTTTCCGGCTATGGGCTTCCAAATTCATCTGAATGAGGCCCATGACCAGCCGCTGTCCACACCGGCATCCGAGGCGTGGGGGCATTGCTAGAGAATGAGCGGTTTCAGGGGGTTGGGGGAGGCAGAGTGGCCAGGCCTCCCCTATTGCTCGGCGGCTTCCTCTTCAAGCACCAGGGAGAAAAGCCTTTCAGCCCAGGCTTCCTGCCGTCAGAGAGAGAGAGAGAAGCTGTAGGAATGTTAGTGACAGAGTCTTTGTGGTGATGGGGAGGAAACTCCACCAGGCAAGCAGCAGCTCTGGAATTTACAAGCTACTTGTAGTCCCAAGTGGGGAAAAATAATTCCGATTACCCGTTCGCCATTCCAGGCACGTTGATAACCTTATCAGTACACAGGGTGAAATGTAATAGTCTTTGAAGTGATGATTCGACACGTTGAAACTCGCCATTGCCAGGATGATACACTGGCCTCAGCAGCCAATCGCAGAGTTTCTCGGGAAATTCTCCTACTGTGAAATATCGATCAACATTCTTAAAACACAGGAGGAAAGAGTGGCAACTCTCTGGAATGAAAGGAGATCACGGTTCTGTTTTCTCCCAGAAAGAATTGTCGGGACACAACTGTGCTCAGGAGTTGACTGAACCTGTCCTTGGGTTTTTACGTCGGCAAATTTTTTGAGCCTTTGGTTCGGGGAGACCCCAGTGTACTTGGCACATTAAACCCTGGGGAATTTAGAAATTTCACATTTTGGAGACAATTGCCTAAATTTTCTGAGGTGCCCTTCCTTCACTATTATCCCTCATGGTACCGTTAGCCCCGTAAAATTGCCACCTGGAGGAATGGGAATGGAAAATTAGTAGTCCATTGTCCTGGCTATAACTTTAACCCCATGTAGCCCTGTGCTGGGCTGAGTCGCACATGAAGGTGATAAGTGCATTAGTTCAGGATTTGCAGTCAGTTTAATTTAAAATATTTAACTGTTTCTTTTATATATTTTTAGAGTTCATTACCAGATTGAACCTGGATGACTCAAGCACTAGAGAGAAAGGAACGTAGACAATTAACATGGGCATTTTGAGGTTTATTTGGAAGTTGAAACTAAATATAATTTGCTAATTGCAGTATTGCAAATGGGCAGTACACAGTTTTCTCTAGCCAGTTATATTGGCTTACAAAAACGTCCATTAGAAAATGACTTTAAATTTGTTTCTGAAGTTTGATTTGCAACATGTAGAAGAATTACTAACACAGTTCTCGTCACAATATGTGAAAGTTGCAGTTTTCAAAAGGAATGTTGAACTATGTCTAGCAGTTTGGATTGGGATTTCTACTAAAAACTAGTTTGGAATTTACTGATTACTGATTTATGTATTCTGATCTCTCACTACCAAGTATGTGTTTTTAATGGCATTTGTTAAGCACTTACTATATGCCAGGCACTGTAGTAAACACTAGAGTAGATTCAAATTAATCTGGTTGAAACAGCCTGCGTCCCACATGGGGCTCACAGTCTTAATCCCCATTTTAAATGATGAGGTAACTGAGACACAATCAAGTAAAGTGACTGGCCCAAGGTCATCCACGGCAGACAAGTGGCGGAGCCGAGATTAGAACCCAGGTCTTCTGAAGTCTAGCCTATTGGTCACGCTGCTTCTCAAAATGACCCCTTCCTAGGGATCATTAAGGATGGGATGATGTAGAATTTTTTTAATTTTTTTTGTGGTATTTGTTAAGCCCTTACTATTTGCCAAGCATATTGAGTATGGGGTAGCTGCTTCACGTTGTCCCATCGGCCCTCTCAAGGGAGGGTGTGATTTGATAAGTAATGGGTTTTTTTTAGGGTTTTGATTTTCTTCATTTTTCCTCTGAGGGATTCCTCATGGTGTGTCTGGGAGGAGAAGGAGGAGGAAGGTGGGCCAATCCAACAGAGTTGAAGGCCATAGAGACCGGAAGTAGGTGTGCTTGTTACCCTTGATTAGGAAGCAGCAAACTTGTCTATTGGTCTGGTTCCAACAATAACCCCCCACGCCCCCAAGCAGATTACTAAATCAAGTATGCCAATTTCATTGACAGTGGCTAATAGTAATAATAATAATAATGATGATGGCATTTGTTAAGCACTTACTATGTGCCGAGCACTGTTCTAAGCCCTAGGGTAGATACAAGGTCATCAGTTTGTCCCACGTGGGGCTCACAGTCTTCATCCCTATTTAACAGATGAGGTAACTGAGGTACAGAGAAGTCAAGTGACTTGTCCAAAGTCACACAGCAGACAAGTGGTGGAGCTGGGATTAGAACCCATGATCTCTGACTCCCAAGCCCGGGCTCTTTCCACTATGCCACGCTGCTTCTAAGACACCTAATCACACCTTTGTTTTCACCCCGACAAATGAGGAGGATCCAAGTGAATGTGTGAATCGAGACCAGAATTCCACTGGGCTTCTTAGTCTCCAAGGAGGCCTGAGGAAATCTGCTGAGAATTTTGATCGACTGTGGGAATGCCCCCTCTAGACTGTAAGATCCTTGTGGGCAGGGAACAAGTCCACCAACTAACTCTGCTACATTGGACTCTCCCAAGTGCTTAGTACAGTGCTCTGCTTGTAGTAAGTACTCACTCAAGACCTCTGATGGATTGTTTGATTCCCTTCGTTCAGGGAATTTTGCAGTACAGAGAAGCAGCACAGCCTAGTGGATAGAGCCCGGGCTTGGGAGTCAGAAGGACCTGGGTTCTAATCTCAGCTCCACCACTTGTTTGCTGGGTGTGACCTTGGGCAAATTTCTTCACTTCTCAGTGCCTCAGTTCCCTCATCTGTAAAATGGAGATTAAGACTTTGAACCCCATGTGAAACGCGGACCCTATTCAACTTGATTAGCATATATTTACCCCAGCACTTAGAGTGCCTGGCACATAGAAAGCCCTTCACACATACCATTAAAAAACATACACATATAAATTATTCCTTCCTGGGTTTTATTTTTGGCTACTTTGCAAACAGTTCCTTGTTCTTAAATGTCATTGATTGATCAATTAAGTGCACTCAGGGTCTCTGAAAGGTTTAGATGGGCTTTCCGCGGCTGTCGTTGGCACTGTCGATCAGTCAGGAGTTTTTCCTATGTACCTACTGTGTGCAGAGCACTGTCCTATCTGCATAAGGTCATCCCAATAGGACCGAGGAGCTTCCCTGAAAAGTTAAGAGCCACCTCAGGTAGTCCCTGGTAGCTTTGAGGGGCAGCCCGCAACTCACTAGTGGGATATGGGAGCAGGAGGGAGTAGGGTCCCCACTCCTGCACTCCTTCAATGATAATTATGGTACTTATTAAGTGCTTACTATGTGCCACGCACTGTTATAGGCCCTGGGTTAGATACAAGTTAATCAGGTTGGATACAGTCCCTGTCCTACATGGGACTCACCCACTTCATCCCGTTTCCAGAAGAGGTAACTAAGGCCTAGAGAAGTGAAAGGACTTGCCCAAGATCACACAGCAGACAGGTGACTGAGCGGGATTACAACCCCGGACCTTCTGACTTCCAGGGCCGGTTGGTGAACCGCACACAGCAATTGCTCAATAAGTACAATTGAGGGATTGGTACTAAGCGTTTGGGAGAGTGCAATTTAAAAGAGTTTAGTACAAAGTTTAGTTTGGCGCTTAGTACAGTATTCTGCACACATTAAGCACTCAAATACCATTGATGAATAGAGTTAGTAGATACCATCCTGGCTGTCAGGAAGCTTACAGTCGATGGTATTTATTGAGCACTCACAATGTGCAGAACACTGTACTGAGGGCTTGGGAGAATCCAATATAACAGAGTTGGTAGACACGTTCCCTACCCACAAAGAGCTTACAGTCCAGATGGATAAATACACTCAATTGTCCGATAATGTGTGTTTTTACCATGCATTTTGGCTTGAGCGCTGTGACGGAATTAGTGAATTCTTCCCACAAAGTCCATCTCTTGGCACAGAGAATCCCCAACGTGTCGGTTAAGCCCTGGCATGATACTCTTTGTTGCTGAATTATACTTTCATGCTCTGCACACAGTAAGCGCTCAATAAATGCGACTGAATGAGTAAGGCAGGGTTCATCAAGAACGGAACTCCTGTCTTCTAGGGAGAAGTGAGTGTCTTATGTAAAATTATCCGGTAATTTATGGCAGAGCAAAAGATAGAAATCAGAATCGTCTCCATCTACAAAATAGCATCCAGGACAGCAATAATCATGAATCTTTAACCACAGTGCTCTCTCGTTAATATGGAGATGTAGCTGTTTAATCACTGTGGTATTCGTTAAATACCTACATTGTGCATTGTTTGAAGAACAGGGACAGGTACAATTATACGTGGTTTGGGCACAGTCCCTGTCTTAGGTGGGGCTCCTAGCCGAAGTGGGAGGGAGAACAGGTATTGAACCCCCATTTTGAGAGGAGGAAATGGAGGCCCAGAAAGGTTAAGTGACTTGCCTGAGGTGACACAGCAGACAAGTGACGGAGCTGGGATTAGAACCAAGATCTCCTGACTCCCGGGCCCGTGCTCTTTCCAGGAGGCCACACTCTCTCTCAGTCTAAACTGATTATAGGTAGTTGATATAGGGAACTGACACATTTATTATCTGCACTTTGCCCACTTTGGAAGTGACTGCCCTTCAGTCAGTCAGTGGTATTTCCTGAGCGCTTACTGTATGCAGGGCACTGTACTAAGCGCTTGTGAAAATATCTGATTTATGACCTCAAGCATCATCTTCAGCAGTGGACATCTTCTGCACTACTTCCAAACACATTATCAATTTTCACATTTTCTGGGTTTTTTGTCCATTAATTGCCAAAAGGATTTTCCTCTAGTTTATCAAAACTAAAACCAGAGATCCAGTCATTATTCCAAATCTTTTTTAGTTCAGCCCCTCACCCATTCCTGGGCTCCCATCTCCTCTTGCAACTTTGCTACCGATTCTACAGTAGGATTTTGAATGAGTTACTTCTTCTCTTCTCCCTCCCCGCAGGCCTCCGAGGTCTCTAGCAAGATCCAGAGGAAAAGTGGACTTTTCTTTTAAAACAGACTTTGGGATAATTACCCTGTGGATGGGAAGCTAGTATTTTTCTGAGGGAACTTGGTTTTGAACTGCTTAGGGCAGTGCAGTGCACATAGTAGGTACTCAGCAATTATTGACTGATTGAAGCAGTCCAACTTGTGCTCCATAAAAGTTCTCCTTGGCTGCTGTCTGAGTTTCCGTGGCTCCGGTTTCTGTGAAACTGGCCTTTGAGTCAGACTTATTTGCTCAGTTGCTTTTGTCGAAACGGCCGGTAACCTGTTTTGTAGCATTTTTTTCCCTTTTCCATTATTAATATTAATAACTTCCTCGCAAGGGAGCCAGGTGTCACATTCCCTCACAGCTACTCCAAGTGACCAGAGTCATGTTATACTGGTCATATTACTCCACTTGCCCAGGTCTTCCCTGCTGATACTCGCTGATCTAACTGCGGTCAGATAAGAATGACCTGCTCTTTTGGCCTGAGGGTAAGATAGGGAACCAGCATGGCTTAGTGGATAGAGCTGGGGCCTGGGCATCAGAAGGACCTGGATTCTAATCCCAGCTCTGCCACCTGTCTGCTGTGTGATCTTGGGCAAGTGACTCTTCTGTGCCTCAGTTCCCTCATCTGGAAAATGGGGATTAAGACTGTGAACCCTATGTGGGACAGGGACCCATTTATTTTGTATCTACCCCAGCATTTAGTGTAGTGCGTGGCACAGTAAGCGCTTAATACCACAATTATTATATTATTATTTTAGAGGTAGATCAGTTCTGGGTAGCATGAAATTTTGCCTCAATTTCCATCCCTCTCCCTTCATTTTCCGTATACTTCCCTCTAGACTGTAAGCTCGTTGCGGTCAGGGAATGCGCCTACCAACTCTGTTATACTGTACTCTCCCAAGTGCTTAGTACAGTGCTCTGCACATAGTAAGCATTCAATAAATTCCATTGATTGATCAATTATTAGCAATAACTTCCACCCTAAGGAGCCAGCCGTCACATTCCCTCACATCTATTCAAGTTGACCGGAGTCATGTTATCTTATTACCCAACTTGCACACGTCTTCCTTGCTGATACTCGATGTGACCGGCTCTTTTAGCTGCGGGGGTAGGATTGAGGTAGATCAGTTTTGAGGGGCACTGGAGTGAACTTTGCCTCAGTTTCCATCCCTGTCCCTTCACATCCCCTACACATGTCCCTCTAGACTGTAAGCTCGTTGTGGGCAGGGAACCTATCTACCAACTTTGTTGTATTGTACTCTCCCAAGTGCTTAGTTCAGTGATTTTCACACAGTAAGTGCTCAAAAGCTACTATTGATGGTGATGATACTCTCGAACATCCACTGTTCATCACTTCTCCCCTGGGCTGTAGGTTTTCTTCCACCCTTTCAAGCTGCTCAAGGCAGCTAATCGTGGCCATCTTCTAAATGGGCCATGGAGAGCTTAACGCTTAGTACAGTGCTCTGCACACAGTAAGTGCTCAGTAAATACAATTGAATGAATGGAGAGTTTCATTAACGTCATAGACAGGATCAATACTCAACGTAGCATGATGATGCCATGGACACCCTTTTGTGGCTCTCTGTATCTGGCTGAATTTGCCCAAGCCCAGAGCTTTTTATTTTTCAATGGCACTTGCTAATTGCTTACTCTGTAGCAGGCACTGTTTTAAGTACTAGAGTAGATACAGATTGTCAGGTTGGACACGGTCCATATCCTCCATGGGGCTCAGAGTCTTAATCCCCATTTTCACAGACGAGAGAACTGAGGCACGGAGAAGTGAAGTGACCTGTCCAAGGTCACACAACAGACAGGTGTCAGAGCCAGAACTGGAAGTCCAGTCCTCTGACTCCCAGGCCTGGGCACCTGGGACTCACTGCTAAACGCATTTCTCTGGGGGACCATGGTTCACCCCCTTCAGACTTACCCAGATGATCACACTCCCTTCTCAGGTCTGTGGGAGGTTGGCCACCGGGTCTGAGCCGAGCCAACGAGGGGGGCCGGGTGCTTTAAATGCCCATCGTGGACATAAAGGCAGCTGCCCAGACGGGGGACCAGCCAGCCGAAAACCAGGCTATCCACTCTAAAACTGGACCATCGGCCATCCTGGCTCCGGGCGGAGGTGGCTTTGATAATGGGTCTGCTTGGCTGGCTGGCACCAGAGTGTTCGAGCCAGCCCCGGCCATCACATAGCCACCCCGCCGCCTGGAATCCAAAATTTGGGTGAGTAGGGAACGTGTCTACCAAACCTGTTGAACTCTACTCTCCCAAGCACTTAGTGCAGCGAAGTAAGCATTCAATATATATGATTGATTGATTCATCCAAGGGAAATGATTTAAACTCTTCCTTTTCCTTGTGAGTTTGGCCAGTGAAATGGAGCTCTTTCCGGAGATTGTTTGGAACTTGACCTCTGTTGGGATTTGCAGTTTTCCCTTAGTATTTAAAAAATCTATTTAGTCTTGGTCCCTGAGACCTTTCAGAATATTTTAGTAAGGCTGCAAACACACAGACACAAAACCTTTCAGTCACCTTTAGTTGGTAAAATATTTTAACGGACATTCATTTTGTAATTGAACAAATTGTAATTGACCGTAATTGAGAAGCAGTGTGGCTCAGTGGAAAGAGCAGGGCTTTGGAGTCAGAGGTCATGAGTTTGAAACGCAGCTCGGCCACTTGTCAGCTGTGTGACTGTGGGCAAGTCACTTCACTTCTCTGTGCCTCAGTCCCCTCATCTGTAAAATGGGATTAAGACTGTGAGCCCCACGTGGGACAACCTGATTCCCCTGTGTCTACCCCAGCGCTTAGAACGGTGCTCTGCACATAGTAAGCGCTTAACAAATACCAACATTATTAATTCACACATTTGTCTTGCTTAGATAGTTTTTTCTTTCCAACGCCTTCAGATCTTTTCCTGGCATACTTGGATCCGTTTGCTCTGGACCCAAAGCTAGCTTTTTGTTGGGTGTGGGTCTCCACGGAGACTCAATAATAATATTGATTATAGTATTAAGTGCTTACTAGGTGTCAAGCACTGTTCTAAGCGCTGGGGTGGACACAAAGTAATCAGGTTGGACACAGTCCCCGTGCCACCTGGAGCTCAAGGTCTTCATCCCCATTTGACAGAGGAGGTAACTGAGGTGCAGAGAAGTGAAGTGACTTGCCCAAAGTCACACAGTAGAAAAGTGGCGGAGCCGGGATTAGAACTCAGGTTCTCCATCCGACTCCCAGGCCCAGGTACTATCCACCAGACCACACTGCTTTTCATCTTTTGCCAGAAGGGTTGTTCTACCAGCCACGATGCTGTTGCTCATTAGGAGATGATATCGCTTATGATAAGGCGTGGGATGCCAGGGTTCGCATCCACGAGGGCTTGGGGGTCTATAACAGATGTAGGGTGGGCCAGGGCGGTGTCTTGGAGAAAGAAAAGCCCATTGTCTGGGCTCCGTTGAACCGGAAGAGCGAGCGTTCTAAGTTCGGTTACAGAATGCCCCAAAGTCAGGACCAAGCAGCCCATCAAAACGTTAATTGCAGTAAGAACAAGGATGAATAATTGATGGGTACGGCTGTTCACTCTCTAGAATTATGTTGACGTAAGGTCGCGGGATCGGACTGTCTCATGGGATAATTAACGGGGAGCTAAAGAAAGCGGTGTGAACCTGTTGTTTAGGGCAGTAGAGTTGAGCTGTTGCATTTAGCAGTTCCAGTCTTCCTAAACACAAAAACCACATGACGGAGCCATTCCTATATGATTTACATATCTAAAATCGATTGATTCATTGATAAAAAGGACTTTCCCCAGTAACATGGCCATCTGAGGGGCTGTTGAGGCCAAGGAAGACTGAGAAATTGATTTTTTTTTTCCCATGGTATTTGTTAAGCACTTACTGTATGCTAGGCACTGTGTTAAGGGCCGAAATAGGTTCAAATTAATCAGGTTGGGCACAGTCTGGGTGGTACGTGGGGCTCTCGGTCTTAATTCCCATTTTGTTGATGAGGGAACCGAGGCCTAGAGAAGTGAAGTGACTTATCCAAGGTCACCCAGCAGACAAGTGGCAGATCTGGGTTTAGAACCCAGGTCCTTTTGATTCCCAGGTCCAGACTGTATCCATTAGGTCTTTCAGTTTCATGTAAATGCAGTCCTGGAGGTAGAGGGATGGACCAGGTGGCCTGGCGGATTCCCCTTCCAGCCCTTTCTGCTGTGGGTCTGGGAGGGGCCGCAGGATCCCGACTGGATTCCCTACTCAGCCCCGGATGGAGTCCAGGGTCCCGAATGGGCCGGCCTCTGCTCCTCCGCGTGGGTGGCACAGTTGATAGAGCCCAGGCCTGTGAGTCAGAAGGTCATGGGTTCTAATCCCAACTCTGCCACATGTCTGCTGTGTGACCTTGTTCTCTGTTCCTTCATCTGTAAAATGGGGTTTTGAGACTGTGAGTCCTAAATGGGACAGGGGTTGTGTCCAACCTGATTTACCTGTATCCACCCCAGTGCTTAGTACAGTGCCCGGCACATAGTAAGCACTGAACAAATACCACAATTATTATTATTATTATTATAATTATCATATCTAGCCAGACCTCACCGGTCCTTTGTCCGTTTTCCTTCGTAGATGGTCTTCACAGCGTCACCGCGCTCTGCACCCTCCGCGTGACCATCATCACAGATGAGATGTTGACCAACAGCATCACGGTGCGCCTGGAGAACATGTCTCAGGAAAGGTTCCTCTCGCCGCTCCTCTCCCTCTTCGTGGAAGGGGTGGCCACGGTGCTGTCCACCCCCAAGGACGGGATCTTCGTCTTCAACATCCAGAACGACACGGACGTCAGCGCCAACGTCCTGAACGTGACCTTCTCGGCCCTGCTGCCCGGCGGGCCCCGCGACCGCTTCTTCCCGTCCGAGGATCTCCAGGAGCAGATCTACCTGAACCGGACGCTGCTGACCACCATCTCTGCCCAGCGGGTCCTCCCGTTCGACGACAACATCTGCCTGCGGGAGCCCTGCGAGAACTACATGAAGTGCGTCTCGGTCCTCAAGTTCGACAGCTCGGCCCCCTTCATCAGTTCCGACACGGTCCTCTTCCGCCCCATCCACCCCATCAACGGGCTGAGGTGCCGGTGCCCGCCGGGCTTCACCGGCGATTACTGCGAGACCGAGATCAACCTGTGCTACTCCAGCCCCTGCGGCCGCAACGGGCTCTGCCGCAGCCGAGAAGGGGGCTACACGTGCGAGTGCCACGAGGACTTCACGGGTGAGCAAATCAGACTAATGATAATTACGCTGATCGGTAGGCGCTGACGACGGGCCGGGCACGGTACTAAGCGCTGGGGTGGATACGAGCGAGTTGGGTTGGATGCAGTCCCTGTCTCTCGTGGGGCTCACGGTCTCAGTCCCCATTGTACAGATGAGGTAACGGAGGCCCGGAGAAGTGAAGTGACTTGCCCAAGGTCACTCCGCAGGCAGGTGGCGGAGCCGGGATGAGAACCTTCTGACTCCCCGGCCTGGGCTGTATGCACTGTGTCATGCTGCTTCGGGGGACGATGGGCGAGACTCGGTTTTAGTCGAAGCGTTTCTGTGTCAGGCCAAAGTAAACGACCTCTTTTTGCACACACCCCCCCCCCAAGATAAAAATAGCAGTAGTGAAAGTTATTTCCCCTGTTCTCTGTCTGGAATTTATTTTAACGACAGTCTCCCCATCTGAAGACTGCCAGCTCCTCGAGGGCAGCGATCATGGCTACCGACTCTATTGTATCGGACTCTCTCAAATGCTTATTCCAGTGCTCTGCACACAGTAAGTGCTCAATAAATACCATTGACTGATAGATAGTATTATTGAGGGCCAACAGGGTGCCCTGCACTGGACTGAGTGCATGTGAAAGAATGACAGAAGCGGGGCGAAAATCTTCTGGCCGTTAATCGATCCATCTGTCAATCGTATTTATCGAGCACTTACAGTGTAATTAGTTGAAACAATTAGCTGCTTATCCCAACTGTAAAAATACAATTTTTACTAGAGAAGTCACGTGTTTTAGCATTTTATTGCTTAGGCTACAACTCCAAACAATGGAAATAAATGAAATTATGCAGATTTCTCCTAGATATCTTCATGAACACAAGATCTGGATTCGTAGTTTAATTTTTTGAGTATATATTTTCAAATAGTTCTATCCAGAAGCAGCATGGCCTAGTGGAAAGTGCCTGAGAGTCAGAGGACCTGGGTTCTAATCCCTTCTTTGCCAGCTGCTTACTCTGAGAGCTTGGGCAAGTCACTTAGCCTCAGTTTTCTTAAATGTAAAATGGGGATTGAGTCCCTGTTCTCCCTCTTACTCAAGACTGTGAGTCCCCATTCAGAACAGGGGACTATATCTGACCTAATTAATCTATACCTACCCTAGCGCTTAGAACAGTGTTTGCCACATGGTAGGCGGTTAACCAATCCAAGTCATGAGACATCAAACCCTTCGTGTCTTGAAAGGCCGGGTTCTAATCCCGGCTCCACCGCTTGCCTGCTGTGTGACCCTGGGCAAGTCACTTTACTTCTCCGGGCCTCAGTTACCTCATCTTCAATGTCCCACCCTTTGGCTTTGCATTAATCCATCATCTTTAGTGACTCTGGCGCTAGAATTGACAATTGCAAGGTTGTTTAATTTACAGTCCAGCTGGGGAGACAGACCCAAGGTAACTTCAGATAAAAGGAAAGAGAGAATGGAAAAATGGATGTGTGAATGATTAAGTGCTTAGAGTATGTAAATCTATACATACGGAAATGCTTGTGTGGGCACAGGGGGTAACAGAGTTTTGTCCCCCTCGGCAGAGAAGTGTGCATTTCCATTTATGCTCATTTCCGCCTGCTTAGTGAATGAAATCACGGTTTGTTGCAGAATCAGGCTTTGGAGCTGCCGTGGCGGTTACCGATCTGTTCTGTTACAACAGATCTGTGGATTAAGCCGGTCTGCATCCTTGTTTAGCAATCAACACATTAGGTGGAAGTTGAAATAATGGTGAGAGGCTCTTATATTCTGCCCAGCAGAGATGGAATTCAAAGTATTAGCAATCATTTCTAAAGCAGGAAGAGACAGGGAGAGAGGGAGAGAAAGAAAAAAATCAGGAACTGGGAATACAATGAAGGGTAAGTGATCAGGGGAAGTGTAATTATCCCAGGAAAGTGTAATTATCCCAGGATCCTTGCTCATTTTCTAGGATTTTTTTCACCTAGACTGAACTCGGAGTCAGTGAATTTGTTATGTTGCCTGCATTGTGTTTGAAGCAGAGAAAACAAGTTTTTAAAATTCAGTGTGTTTTTTTTAAAGAATGAGTAGTTTGGTTTCCCAGGCCAGTAGCTGAAGTGAGTGGTCTGGTTTAATACTCCTTGGGGGAACAGGCCACACAATCAGTCAAATAAGCGGTATTTATTTAGCGCTTACTGAGTGTAGAGCACTGTACTAAGCGTTTGAGAGAGTACAAGCCACACGATCATTCAGTCAGTATTTATTGATCACTTTCTGTGCACTGTACTAAGAGCTCGGGAGAGTATAATACAATAGAGAGAAAACAAGTTTTTGAAAATATTTTTTGAAGAATGAATAATTTGGCTCCTCAGGCCAGTAGCTGAAGTGAATGGTCTGGCTTCCTGCTCCTTGGGGGAATGAGGCACACGATCAGTCAAATCAGCGGTATTTATTGAGTGCTTACTGGGTGCAGAGCACTGTACTAAGCGCTCGGGAGAGTATACTACAGTAGATTTGGTAGGTAACATCCCCGTCCACAGGGTGTTTGTCAACACACACTTTTCTTTAGGTCTTTTTGTTCCTAACAGGTTATCACACTGAATACTCATTCATTCATTCACTCACTCATTCATTCAATTTCATTTATTAAGCGCTTACTAAGTGCAGAGCACTGTACTAAGCACTTGAAAAGTACAGTTCAGCAACAAATAGAGACAATCCCTATCCAACAACGGGCTCACAGTCTACCTCTCCTCCACGGTTGGCACCAGGGGGACAGAGCAGGCGAGGGACACCTTCTTCTGCATCTCTGTGGTGATCAGCTGTGTGACTTTGGGCAAGTCACTTCACTTCTCTGTGCCTCAGCTTCCTCATCTGTAAAATGGGGATTAAGACTGTGAGCCCCACGTGGGACAACCTGATTACGCTGTATCTACCCCAGTGATTAGAACAGTGCTTGGCACATAGTAAGTGCTTAACAAATATCATCATCATCATCATCTACCACAGCACTTAGAACAGTGCCTGGCACATAGTGCTTAACACATACTGTTTAAAAAAGCAGCAATCTTTCACCGTCTCAATGAAAGATTGACTTTCTCTCCTCCCTCTTCCTCCCCTCTCTTTTCTTTCTCCTTCATCCATTTTACCCTTTCGCTGTGGGCAGGGAATGTGTTGGTTATATTGTTCTACTGTTCTCTCCCAAGCACTCACTACAATGCACTGCACACAGTAAGCGCTCAATAAATACCATTGACTGACTCGACTTGCCCATTCCCAAGAAGGAACGGCAGACAAATGGTCACAGCTGCCCTTGTTAATTGAAGGAAACTTAGAATTGGAGAAGCAGCGTGGCCTGATGGAACGAACACGGGCCTGGGGAGTCCGGGGACCTGGGTTCTAATGCTGGCTCTGCCAGTTGCTTGCTGTACGACCTTGGGCAAGTCACTTCACGTCTCTGGGCCTCAGTTTCCTCAACTGTAAAATGGAGATTAAATACTTTGACTCCCTCCTACTTTGACTGTGAGCCCCATAAGGAAAAAGGACTGTGTCTAACCTACTAACTTGGACCTACCTCAGCAGGATTTGATGCCTCGTAAACACTTAACAAATACTATATGAAACAAAATAGAATAGACTGGAGCAAACAGCACTACCCAAAAGCCCTCTTACTAGTCACTTCTCAAAATGATCCATTTATTTCCCTGAGAGAAAATTATGCCCCCCAAAATTGCTTTTTCCATCACCCCTTATTTTTGGCTTTGAAGCTGCTCCTCATTCTGGGGTAATTGTTGGTCATTTGTATGCGATGAAAGTGACTCTCATCAGTAGTTTTTGGTTACTTGCTCCTCCGGGTAAACTGAGCTTAAGGGCAGATCCTGTAGTTTTGAAATGAGAATGCTTCCTAATTGGCCTTTGGAATGGCTTTACTTCCTGGGCTCTGAAGAGTGGAGGGAGAAGGAGACCTGATATGACTCAGTTGAAGGAAGGATGTAATTTAATTTCAGGGAAAAAAAATTTCAGAAAAAAAGAGTCAAATGAATTGGATGCTAGAAATTGAATGCTAGCAGCGTGGCCTAGGGAGTCAGAAGGACCTGGGTTCTAATCCAGGCTCTGCCACTTGCCTGCTGGGTGACCTCGGGCAAGTCACTTCACCTCTCTCTGCCTCAGTTACCTCATCTCTAAAATGGGAGTTAATAATAATTGTGGTATTTGTTAAGCGCTTACTCTGTACCAAGCACTGTATTAAACCCTGGAGTGGATTCAAGCAAATCGGGTTGGATATGGTCCCTCTCCCAGGTGGGGTTCACAGCCTCAGTCCTCATTTTACAGATGAGGTAACTGAGGCCAGAGGCCCAGAGAAGTAAAGTAAAGGCTGAGCCCTGCGTGGGACATGGACTCTGTCCAACCTGATTAGTTTGTATCTAACCCAGCGTTTCGTACATTGCCTGACACATAGTAAGTGCTTAACAAATACCATAAATTAAAAAAAAAAAACCAGGAATAGCAGGAAGTTCCAGTAATACACTGGAGATGTCTTCACTGGCCCCAGTGCAACCAAAGGAAGTTTCTGCAGGTGATTGTAAGACCTTTTCCAGTGTTAAAGCTGGAAGGTTTTCCAGTCTCTGGCTTTCCGGGTGCTCCTCAGACTTAGCCGAGTCATTCTGGCCTCTCGAGTGCTCTTCAGACAGACCATTCCCAAATGAAGCAAGTCTCTCTGAATGCCCATATGCTGCTCAGACACACCATTCCCAAGCTTAGCTGAATCACTCCGGCCTCCTCAGACCCGCCATTCCTGAATTTAGCCAGGTCACTCTGGTCTTGCACGTGCGCCTCAGACAAGCCATTCCCAAACTTAGCCGAGCCTCTCCGGCCGGCTTCCGGTGTGCTCCTCAGACACACCATTCCCTAACTTAGCCAAGTGCCTCTGAACAATTTTTGTATCACCACTGCAGCAGTGCAGGTGGGAAAGGAGGAGGGCCCCAAGGATTCATTATAAAACAACACAGATCAAGGTAAAATCTTGAGCCCCTTCACCCCGAGGTGTTGTTGGAGCTGCACAGCCTGTGATGTTTCAGAAATAAAACCCCAAGCAGATAATTCCCTTGATTTCCCCCCCAAATTGGGCTGATTTTGTATCATTTAGTCTTGCGTCCACGTGGTGAAAATTCTTGACTCCAGCTGTTTTGTTGGAAGGGTTTTGTTTCCTTTAGAATTTGGTTTTCTGAGAAGGATTTGACGTGTTGGACTCTAAGCATAATTCATAATTCAGCAGCAGAAACGAATTGTTGAAGTTGTTGAAGCCCTAGTAGTTTTAGAACATAAGCCGAAATCCAAAATCTCCTTGATGAAGAAATGTGCATGGTTCATGTTGTTTTTCTGCCAGGGAAAGAATTAAAACGTAGGAAAGATCACATCAAAGAGTCACCCAGAGTCAGGTTTTTAATTAGAGGGTTATTAAAGCCATAAAAATGAAACCACACTGATTTCGTATTCAGTGCCTAATCTTGATGGGATAGAAACAGATCCCGGTCATGTCTGTCTGTGCCTCTCCTCCCCCTCCTTTTTATCAACAATCGTATTAATTGAGCCCTTATAATATGCAGACCATTGAATTAAGCACATGGGAGAGGACAGTAGAACAGTATTAGCGGACATATCCCCGGCCCCCAAAGAGCTTATAGTCTAGATGGGAAGACAGACCTTAATACAAATAAATAAGTCATTCGTAGTATATAAGTTCAGCATATGTACAGAAGCGCTGTGGGTTTGGGGTTCGGACGAATAGCAAATGTCCAAAAGTCACAGATCCAATGGCACAGATGACGCGGAAGTGAGAGCGAGCTGGGGAAAAGAGGGCTGGATCGGATATGGACGTAAGTGCTTAGTACAGTGCTTTGCACACAGTAAGCGTTCAATAAATATGACTGAATGAATATGGACATAAGTGCTGTGGGGTTGAGGGAGGGGTGAATAAATTGATTTTAGATGTAACTTGCACTGACGTTATTAGTGGATGATTTCATTTCATTTGGTGGGACCGGGGGGGATTTGCAACAAGTCAAGTCGCCCTTAGTTTTCAGCACCCACTTCAATCAATCATTCAGTCAATGGTATTTATTGAGCGTTTCCTGTGTGCAGAGCACTGTACTAAGCGCATGGGAGAGTACTATGCAACAGAGTTGATATGTGCCCTGCCTGCAGATGATCACGCTGTCCACCTTCAAAACGTTATCGAAGGTACATCTCCTCCAAGAGGCCTTCCCTGACTTAAGCCCTCATTTCCTTTTCTCCCACTCCCTTTTACGTCGCCCTGACTCGCTCCCTTTATTCACCGCCCCCAACCCCACAGCACTTATGTCCATATCTGTCATGTATTTATTTCTAATAACGTCTGTCGTCCTCTCTAGACTGTATGATCATTTTTTTTAAGGTATTTGTCAAGTACTTACTGTATGTCAGGTGCTGTACTAAGCACTGGGGTAAATACCAGCTAACCTAGTGGGACACAGTCCCTGTCCCACAGGAGGCTCCCAGTCTTAATCCCCATTTTACAGATGAGGGAAGTGAGGCACAGAGAAGTGAAGTGCCCTGCCCACTCTGGGCAGGGAACATGTCCACCGACTCTGTTGTATTGTCCTCTCCCAAGTGCTTTGTCCAGTGATCTGCGCCCAGTAAACGCCTAATAAACACGATCGATTGATTGAGGAGACCCTCTAATCCCAGCTCCGCCACTTGTCCGCCCTGTGACGTGGGGCGAGTCACTCCATTTCTCTGTGCCTCAGTTCCCTCATCTGGAAAATGGGGTGAAGACTGTGAGCCCCATGTGGGACTGATTACCTTGTTTCTACCCCAGTGCTTAGAACTGAGCCTGGCATCTAGCAAGGGCTTAACAAATACCATAAAAAATAATTAAAACAGCAGTTGTGTATATCTGAGTTTGGACCTGTAAATACCCCAACTAATTCCTGTCATGGAAAAGGTATCAGACTCCTGCCTTAAAAATAATTCTAGTGTTCCATAATCATGTTAAAATACCAATTGCTGCCATAGACATTGATTTGAGGTTATGAAGGCCCCTGGCTCTCTTTCTTCCTCACCTCCTCATTGAGAAAGCCTATACACTTTGCACTTCACTCTCAATCAGTTTGTCAGTGGTATTTTTTGAGCACTTTCTTTGTGCAGAGCACTGTACTAAGTGCTTGGGAGAGTCCAGTACAACCAAGCTGGGAGACCCGTTCCCTGTCCATAAGGAGCTTCCAGTCCAGAGGGTGAGAAAAGTTTTTCTTAGAAGAAACACTGACGGTTCATGGCAGTTTAGAAAGTTGTGTATTTGTGGTCAAATTGAATGTAATACTCTCTTCAAATGTAGGGTTAATGATAGCTTAAAAGAGGAAAAAACACACGTATGCTATAATTAAAATCTTAACCAAGGCAGAAACACCGTGATCTCTTAAGAAAGTTTACTACTTATCAGATCCCCCGGGCTTTCTCGAAGGGTTTTTTTCTGCCCCCCAGCATTGACAACCTCTTCAAGTTTTCCGGTGTTTTGGCTTCTCCCCTCTCCAAATTCAAACGGTTGCCAGTGCAGGCGTCTTTTCTTTCATGTATTATTGGTGGAACCATTTCCCGGTGGTGCTTCTAGCCAAAGGAATAGAGTCAGAGGGATAGTGGGAAAGTCCAGAGGTAACCCGAACCCCGCCACCGTCCTCTCCGGCGGAGCCCAGCCTTTTTTCCAAATCACTAGGAGGAAGACCAGATTTGGATGTCTTGAGTTTCACCCCCCACTCTCTTCCCCATTGGTGGGGGTCCAGTTGAGCACTGAAGTAATTATAATAATAATGATAATTATGGTACTTGTTAGGCACATACTATGTGCCAGGCATTACTTTAAGCACTGGAGACAAGAGATAAGTTAATCAGGTTGGACACAGTCCCTGCCCCACGTGGGGCTCACACTCTTAATCACCATTTTACAGAGGAGTAACTGAGGCCCAGAGGAATGAAGTGACTTGCCCAAGGTCACATAACAGACATAAGGCAGAGCTAGGGTTAGAACTCAGGTCCTTCTGACTCCCAGGGCCAGGTTTTTTACAGAAAGGTGGCGAAGGAGACATAGGGGGGCTTGGATGTTAAGACCCCCCCCAAGGAATCCAAAGCTGTCAGTAGAAAGCTCTTTCTCATTAATGGTGGAAGGTCTTTCTGTTTTCTCAATCGATCAATCAATTAATGATATTTATTGAGTGCTTACCATGTGCAGAGTGTACGATGTGCTTGGAGAGTTGAGTATAATGGAGTTGGTAGACACATTCCCTGCCCTTCAATTAATCAGTGGTAACAATAATAATTATGGTATTTGTTAAGCGCTTACTATGTGCCTGGCATTGTACTAGGTGCCAGGTTAGATACAAGGTAATTGGGTTTTACACCATCCCTGTCCCACTAGGGCTCACAGTCTTAATCCCCATTTTCCAGATGAGGGAATTGAGGCACAGAGGAGTAAAGTGACTTGCCCAAGGTCACACAGCAGACAAAAATGATGGATCTGGGATTAGGTCCTTCTGACTGCCAGGCCTGAGCTTGATCCACTAAGCCATGGTGGTATTTATTAGTGTTTACTATGTGCAGAGCACGGTACTAAATGCTTGGGAAAGTACAGTAGTCACTTAACTTCTCTGTGCCTCAGTTCCCTCATCTGTAAAATGGGGATTAAGACTGTGAGCCTCACGTGGGACAACCTGATGACCCTGTATCTACCCCAGCGCTTAGAACAGTGCTCTGCACATAGTAAGCGCTTAACAAATACTAACATTATCATTATTATTATTACAATCTGATGGAGTTGGAAGATGCGGTCCCTGCCACAAGGAGCTTACAGTCCCCAGGTATAGTCAGACAATAAATTACAACTAGGGGAAATAGCCGAGAATATGAATATGGACATTTTTGTTTGTTTTAATGGTATTTGTTGAATGCTTCCTATGGGCCAGGCATTGTACTTAGCACTGGGGTAGATACAAGGTAATAAAATAAATAAATAAATGAAATAATAGTATTTGTTAAGCACTTACTATGTGCCAAGCACTGTTCTAAGCACGGGGGTAGAAACAAGGTAATCAGGTTGTCCCACGTGGGGCTCACAGTCTTAGTCCCCATTTTACAGATGAGGAAACTGAGGCACAGAGAAGTGAAGTGACTTGCCCAAAGTCCCACGGCTGACAAGTGGCAGAGCCAGGATTCAAACCCAGGATTCTCTGACTCCCAAACCCAGGCTCTTTGGACACAATCCCTGTCCCACATGGAGCTCTCAGTCTAAACCCCCATTTTACAGAGGAGGTAACCGAGACCCAGAGAAGTGAAGTGACTCACTCAAGGGCACACACAGCAGATGAGTGGTGGAGCTGGGATTAGAACTCGGGTCCCCCGACTCCCAGGCCTGGGCTCTATCCACTCGGCCACGCCGCTCCAGTGGCAAGGGAGGGCGTTGAGCTTCTGATGAGGCGGAGTGCAGCGGAATTACAGATTACACATTCCTCACGGTCTTGGGACGACAGGGCCCTGTCACCACACTCTAGTTTGACCAGACAAAGCTCTCCTTGGCCGGCCTCACGATGAATGGAGCCTGCCTTTCATCACTGGCCTCCAACTCAATTCAGACAGGAGATGGCAAATTAATAAGATTTATCAGATCGGGAGGAGGAGAGACAAGCAGGGGCATGAAATGGTCCAGCCCCAAGCACTTAGTAAAGTGCTCTGCCCACAGCAAACGCTCAATAAATGCCACCGATCGATGGGAAGGGGGCAGCCATCTTAGTCTCGACCGCATCGACGGCCGTGGTAATGTCTGAATGGAGAGAGGAGTCACTTGGCTTTTCTGGGCCTCAGTGACCTCATCTGTAAAATGGGGATTGAGATTGTAAAATGGAGATTGAGATTGTGTGCCCCATGTGGGACAGGGACTGTGTCCAACTGGATTAGCTTGGATCTACCCCTAGGCTAATTAACAGTAGTAAGCACTTAACAAATACCTTTTTTAAAAAAAAAGTTTTTGTCCTGTGGAAAAAATTCCATAATGGCATCCTAGGCAGTCTGATTTTTAAAGTCTTCACTAGTGAGATGACACCAATGGGAAGTACTGCAATAATAATAATAATGAATAATTCTAGTACTTGTTAAGCACTTTCTATGTGCCAAGCACTGTTCTAAGTGCTGGGGTAGATACAAGTTAATCGGGTTGGACACGGTCCCTGTCCCACATGGGGCTCACACTCTTAATCCTCATTTTATGTAACTGAGGCCCGGAGAAGTTAAGTGACTCGTCCAAGGTCACACGACAGACAAATGGTGGACTGTAAGCTCATAGTGGGCAGGGAACGTATCTACCAACACTTTTATACTGTTGTATTGCACTCTTCCAAGCTCTTAGTGGTGTTCTGCACACAGTAGGCACTCAGTAAATACCATCGATTGACTGATTGATTGCCAGGCATTGGCCTGAATCTCTGTCTGCCCATTGGGAATGGGATTTGCCAGGAAACAGCTGTCTGGTTGCCAAACCTCATTGCAACCTCACATGCTGATTATGCCAAGAGCAAAGGCAAAATCTTGCCCAGTCCCAGAAAAGCCAGCAGTTCTTTGGGGAAAATGTATTTAGAGCCCAGCCCAGCGCTTACCCATAGTCATCCATCAGTGGTATTTATTGAGTGCTCACTGTGTGTAGAGCACTGTACTGAGCGCCGGGGAGAGGCCAGGCCAACAGGAAGCACGCAACAAATGCCACCGTAATCATCGGAATGGAGGAGCACCACCATCCGTTTTCCACCAAGTCAAGGGAAACCTGTCTGCACGCGGAGCTCTGGGTTTTGTATATCTCGTGAGTTGACATTTTCTCTGGGCCCTCGCAGGAGTTCGGCGGAGACTACAGGCCCCGCTTTGATTCATGGGGAAACCGAGGATTACCGTCTGGAATTCCTCCAGACCTCACAAGGGGTAGCCGTTTGGTGCCTTCACGTGGAAGCAGGAAGAGTCCGTAGGAGTAATTGAGCAATCAGCCAGTGCTTAGAACAGGGCCTAGCACTTAGAACAGTGCTTGGCATATAATAATGATAATAATGATGGTATTTGTTAGCACTTACTATGTACCAAGCACTGTTCTAAGCACTGGAGCACTGTTCTAAACGCTGGATAGTAAGTGCTTAACACATACCATCATTATTTTTATTAGTATTTATTGAGCTCTTTTGTGCAGATTCAGGGATTGCCGAGAGGGAGAGATGGAAGACAGGCTGAGCTCTGCAAAATGTATTCTTTATGGAGAATTAACTTCCCTTTTGAGAGGATTACATTTATTCTTAGGTATTCACTCACAGAGTATTGAGCTCCCCTCTAAGGGAGGAATACGCTTGTATGCGTCATTCGCACCTGGTAAAGCACGTAACTGGTCCATGAACGCTTCTCACTTGGGAGGAATTCACTTATGCAGAACTCAAACATGGCGAAGCACCAAGCTTGAACCCATGAATGCCCACTCGGGAAGAATCCTTGTATTCATTACGGGATCTTGGCAAAGTTCCTAGCTTCCAGGCCCACGAGCGTTCAGCGGGAAACTCGCCTGTCCCACGGCTCCTCTCTTGGTGCAGACAGAGCAAGCATCCCACACTCCGGGCACGGGCGACCGCAGCCGGCTGCTCCCAGTCTCGATCCACCATGATGTAGTGGCTAGAACCCGGGCCTGGGAGTCAGAAGGTCATGGGTTCTAATCCCGGCTCTGCCACTTGTCTGCTGTGTGACCTTGGGCAAGTCACTTCACTTTTCTGGGCCATCTGTAAAATGGGGATTGAGACTGTCAGCCCCACATGGGACAGGGACAGTGTCTATCCCTATTTTCTCGTATTGACCTCAGCACTTAGTACAGTGCCTGGCACCTAGTAAGCGCTTAACAAATACCATCATTATTATTTTTATTGATCTACTACCCAGAACGTCAGAGGCGGCAGGTATTTATCACTTGTCCTTCCGGGCCGCTTGGGCTTCCGGTTTCCACTTGTCTAATCTCGGTGTCTTCCCCGCTGCTCCTTCACGCCTTATTTGGTCTGCTCGGGGGACGAGGGACACCTTCTTCCACATTCCTGGCCTGGGATATCTATCTAGGGCTTTGGCTTCCGAGTTTTGCTAGTTCAGGCAGTCATGAGGTAGTGTTTTGACCTTGAGATGGCGGGGGCCCCTGTTCACTTTGGAATGGAGAGACAGACATTAATATGAATAATTTATAATATGTAATTTAAAGATACAAGTGACTTGCCCAAGGTCACTTGCCCAAGACACACGGTGGATCTGGGATTAGAATAATAATAATAATAGTATTTGTTAAGCGCTTACTATGTGCCAAGCACTGTTCTCAGCACTGATCCTTGTCCTTCTGACTCCGAGGCCCGTATTCTACCCACTAATGATAATTGTGGTGCTTGTTAAGAGTTTACTACTTGCCAGGCATCGTTCTAAGCGCTGGGGTAGATAGCAGGTTATCCCTTTGGACACAATCCTGGTCTTAATCCTCATTTTACAGATGAGGTAATAGAGGCACAGAAAAATTAAGTTAAATGATTTGCCCAGGATCGCACAGCAGCCACTGAGCTGGGGCTAGAACTCAGGACCTTCTGACTCCCAGGTCTGTGCTCTCTCTCCTAGGCCGCACCGCTGGGCTGCTTCTCTCCTCCAGGTGCCCCTCTCCCCAACCCACCCGTCTCCCCTCACCTCATTTGGACGACCCGCCCTTGGCCGACCGAAGCGATCCATCGGACACATGCCTTCTGGTGGTTCTGCAAGGGGAAAGGGCCCCGGACGATGTCCGCCCCAGGCCCGGCACCCCCTCCCCGTCGCCCCCAGCCTCAGTTCTGTTCTTCACCCAAATGTTTGGCCAGTTTGACTAGTCTCTTGGGTCGATAACCTATTGACTCAAAAGTTTATGAATTGTATACAAAACTTTCCCGGGGCCTTTTATCCGGTTATCAGAGCAACAGATCTGGTTTCTCCATTCTGCTTCAATTTACCTCTTCAAAGTGCATCCTGTGTTTGAAGCTCCCTCTCTTTACACCCTCTTTGGGTAAATGTTGTCTAACCAGATGGGGTTAGGGGCTTCTGGCAAGCCTCAGGAAGGGATGATTTGACAACTTTCTCTCTGAGTCAGAATTTCCCACATGGGGATTTGAACCCGCCCCAGCAATTTATATGGGAGACTGGCAGTTCCCATGTATCTCCGTCCGCTGTTGTTTTGTGTTTGTCATAATGGTATTTGTGAATCGCTTATTAGGTGCCGGGCACTGTACTAAGCAGTGGGGTAGATGCGAGGTCATCGGGCCAGATGCTATTTCCCTCCCCATAACGAGCTTACAGTGTAACAGGGGAGACAGGTGGTAATATGATTAAATAAGTATTTTATAATATATAATTTAAATGTATATAATAGTGATAATAATTATGGTATTAAGTACTTACCGTGTGCCAGGCACTGTTCTAAGCACTGGCGTAGATGCAAGGTAATCAGGTTGGACACAGTCCCTGTCCCACATGGGGTTCACTGTCTTAATCCCCATTTTACAGATGAGGGAATTGAGGTACAGAGAAATGAAGTGATTTGCCCAAGGTCACACAGAAGACAAGCGGCGGAGCCGGGATTAAAACCCATGACCTTCTGACTCTCAGGCCCGTGCTCTTTCCACTAGACTACGCTGCTTCGCTTGTACATAAGTGCTGTAGGGTTGGGGACCGGGTGAATATCAAAATCCAGAGGTCACAGATCTAAGGCCTAGAGGACGCGGAAGGGAGAGCGAGCCGGGGAATCAGTCGATGGTACTTTTTGAGCATCTACTATGTGCAGAGCACTGTACTAAGTGGTTGAGAGAGTAGAGCACAATAGAATGATCTTCTTTGCCTATAACGAACTTACAATCCAGAGGGGGAGACAGACATTAATAGGCAAAAATAAGTAATTAATATAATTTAAATATAGGTATATCTTTAAAAGGGGAAAGGGAAAGAGGGCTTAATCAGGGAAGGCCTCTTGGAGAGGTGACTGTCTCAGTAGTAATAGTAATAAGGTTTTCATGGCTAGAAATTTTCAGACAACACACTGCATTATGGCCTAGTGGATTTTTAAAAAGATACTTCTTTTTAAAACAATGGCAACAGCCCTTTGAGTCTGTATTCATTTGGCACTTTTCTGAGAAATCAAAGCCAACTTTATTGTTTTATACTCTCCCAAAAGCTCAGCACATTGCCCTGCACACCATAAACACTCAATAAATTCCATTGATTGATTGGTATAGACCACATGGGAATCCTCAAAAGCCTCAATAAAACTAAAACTTTCTTTACCTCAGTAACCCTCATATCATTCCAATGAGGAGAAAGCAAGCAGCTCAGATGTCCTCTATAGTTTTTGGATTAGTCAGTCAGTCAAACAATCAATTTTTTGGTGGTATTTGTTAAGCGCTTACTATGTGCCAGGCACTGTACTAAATGCGGGGGGTATTACTAGCTACTTAGAACGGACACAGCCCCTGTTCTACGTGGGGCTCACAGTCTTACCCCATTTTACAGATGAGGTAACTGAGGCCAAGAGAACCTAAGTGACTTGCCCGAGGTCACACAGCAGAAAAATGGCGAAGTCAGACTTAGAAACCATTTCCTTTGTCGTCCAGATCGGTGCTCTGTCCACTAGGCCATTGGGAAGCTCTTACTGTGTGCACAGCACTGTACTAAGCCCTTAGGAGAGTACAGTACAATAGAGTTGGCAGTCACGTTCCCTGTCCAGAAGGAGCTTATCGTCTTCTCCTTTTTCTTGAATCACTGGAGAGTAGAGGAGCTCTTGTAATAGTAAGTGTTCTTCCAACAATTGAGTCTGAGACCAACGCTTGCAAGAAATGACCCCAAATTGGATGAAACGGTGGGTGGGTGGGTTTATTTAATCAAGGGGAAAGGTTTATTTAACCGACCGATCCACAGGCCAACCCCGCCCCTCGGACGTGACCGTCAAGACAACCGGGGTCCCGAAATCCAGGCTGTGTGAAGGATTGTGGGAACGTCGTTTCTTTTGTTTCTGCAGGCCCCCTTTTTGTTTAGTCTGTCACGGCTCAGTGCCTGCCGAGGAATCTCATGCCGCTATCGGCCGCTTTTGTTGAACGTGAATATGCCGGACTGAGGTACTGACACGTTAAACTGGAGCACTTAATGCGAACACTTGAAAACGTTCAACTTACTCTGTCAAATAGATGCAGAAAGAACCCGGGAACTTCACAGTAAGCTAAGTATTGAGACTCGCACGCTCGATCGCTAAGTGACAGAATCCTTCGTGGAGGAGTCGTGGTAAAAACGCTCCGGCCACCCACTCGGGCGGACGAGTCTGTAGAAAGAAAGAAAGTTGACCCCCCAAAATACTCTAAAAGTCAACACCACCCACTTCAGGTTAAGAAAGGACTCAGCCAGTAGAAAGGACCCAGCCAGTATTTAGGCTGGAGCCCAGTTGCTAATGATTAATTTGCTGCCGTACTTGAGGGTTTCAGCAGTTGCTTAAAGCAAAGTCTATGCGTGTGTGAGTAATGTACAGTTTATGCAACCGTGTCTTTCTTGGGTTTATATTTCGGGATGTGGGCAAGAGGTCGGCGGCGAGATAGATATATAAATACCACTGATTGATTGATTGATGTTGAGCAGGTGCAGTGCACGGTACTAAGCACTTGGGAAAGTACAATACAATAGAGCTGGTAGGCTTGTTCCCTTATCCACAACTTAATACCCTCCTCCTTTACACTAAGAACTCGTTTATCTCGCTGCTGACCTCTCTCCCATGCCCTGCCTCTGGCCTGGAATGTCCTCCCTCTTCATAGCCGCCAGACGATGACTCTCCCCCCCCCCCACCTCAAAGCCTTATTGAAGGCACATCTCTTCCAAGAAGCCTTCCTTTCCTCCTCTCCCACTCCCTTCTGCCCCACCCTGACTTGCTCCCTTTATTCATCCACCGTCCCAGCCCCACTGTTGCGTCCATAACTGTAATTTTATTTATATTCATGTCTGTCCCCCCCTCTAGACTGTAAGTTTGCTGTGGGCAAGGAATATGTCTGTCATATTGTTCTGTTGTACTCTCCCAAGTGCTTAGTTCAGTGCTCTGCACGCAGTAAGCGCTCAATGAACACGACCCACGGATTGACTAAGAACCCCATGCGGGACAGGACCTGTGTCTGATCTCCATCTGCAAGTCTGATTGACTTGTATGTACCCCAAAGATAAGAACATGCTTGACACATGTGAGCACATAAATTCAAAAATCACTGTGTACCATATCAACCCCAGGGCTTAGCACAGTAATTGACATATAGTAGGTACTTAACAAACACCGCAAGTATTATTATTGCTAGTAGTAGTATTGTTCAAATACTTCCTGTGCCGAGGTCTTTGCTAAGCACTTAGTCGAGTACACTATCATTCAGTCAGTAATTGAAATTATTGAGCGCTTCCCGTGTGGACCGTCTCCTGTACTAACCGCTTGGAAGAGTCCACAGCGTGGCTCAGTGGAAAGAGCCCGGGCTTGGGAGTCAGAGGTCATGGGTTCGAATCCCGGCTCTGCCACGTGTCAGCTGTGTGACGTTGGGCAAGTCGCTTCACTTCTCTGTGCCTCAGTTACCTCATCTGTAAAACGGGGATGAAGACTGTGAACCTCATGCGGGACAACCTGATGACCCTGTATCTCCCTCAGCGCTTAGAACAGTGCTCTGCACATAGTAATCGCTTAACAAATACCAACATTATTGTCAGACACGTTCCCTGCCCACAACGAGCCGACAGTCTAGAGGGGAAAGTGCAGTAGGGATCGAAAAGACCATTCTTCACTCATGCCCTTGACTCTATTTATTGCCATTGTTCTTGTCTGTCCGTCTCCCCCGATTAGACTGTAAGCCCGTCGAATGGCAGGGACTGTCTCTATCTGTTGCCGACTTGTTCATTCCAAGCGCTTAGTACAGTGCTGTGCACATAGTAAGTGCTCAATAAACACTATTGAATGAATGAATGAATGTTCATGGATTTTATGAGTGCGCATACAGCTCGTGACAGACCGGAGATGAGACAGAGGAAAATTTATGAACGCCAGTAATAATGGGCTCCCACCGAGTCGAGTCTGCAGAAAAGAAGACAAGAAAGACACCTTAATAACCATCCCCCGAGTATAAAAGGGATATTGAGCAGGCGGTGGTGAGCAGGTATTTTCGGTTTCTGATGAGGACAGGGAACAAGGGAGTTAGTTGTCCAGGCTTAAACTATAGAGTGGGGATTTCCCCTAGACATTAGAAAGAATTTCCTGACTCAGGGTTGTGAGAAGCTGAAGAACATCACAGTGGATGCCTAGGGAGGTGCACTCGGAATTGTTTTATAGGGAGAGGGGAGTAGGGAGGGGGGCCGCCCTCCCTCAGGATGGTTTAAGATCTCAGGGGAGGGGGAAAAGGGCGCCTGGGGGAAATTTAGCAAGTGAACACTGACAATTAGGACAGATTCAGGTGAGGACTGCTTTTCACTCCAATGACTGGCTCCACTTACTTCTTTTTACCAGAATCCATTCGTCTGTGAGCCCCATGTGAGACTTGGAGTGCATCTAACCAGTGGATAGAGTCCAGGCCTGGGAGTCAGAAGGTTGTGGGTTCTTTGGGCAAGTCACTTCACTTCTCCGGGCCTCAGTTTCCTCATCTGTGACATGGGGATTGAAACTGTGAGCCCCAAGTGAAACGGAGACTGTGTCCAACCCAATTTGCTTGTATCTACCCCAGTGCTTAGTACTGTGCCCGGCACAGAGTAAGTGCCTAACAGATACCAGAATTATTATTATTATTCTTTACCACCAGTTCTTAGTACAGTTCTTGGCACAGAGAAAGCGTTGAACAAGTATCATTATAATTATTATCAGATCTGTGGAGCTCCTTTCTTTTAAGGTCGCAGTGACCTTTTTTTTTCTTTCAACCATCTACATTCACAAAGTTCTCTTTCCACTGGGAACCGCTTTTTGTTTCCTTTAGTGGTTTACAAGGGATTCACTAAATCCATCTCTCCAGGCCCAGGGGTGAAGAAAGGGAGAAAACTCCAGAATGGAAGAAATGAGTGTTGGCCCCTGTGGGCCTCCTCAGTCCTGTACCCCTCCCAAGGGAAGATAATAATAATAAGTGCAGTATTCGTTAAGCGCTTTCTCTGTGCTTACTATGTGCCAATCACTGTTTAAATCCTGGCCTAATACAGAATAATCAGGTTGGGCACAGTCCCTGTCCCACATGGGGCTCACTATCTTAATCCCTATTTTCTATAAATGAGGCAACAGGCACAGAGAGGTGAAGTGACTTGCCCATGGTCACACAGCAGTCATGTGGTAGAGCTGGGATTAGAACCCATGACCTTCTGACTCCCAGGCCCGTGCTCTAGCCACTAGGCCATGCTGCTCCCATACGCCTTTCAGCTTCCCAGGATTGTGAGGGTCCCTGATCCTCATTCGGGATGAGCCTAGTCGGGGAACGTGTGGCTTCATAGAACAGCATAACTCTTTCCAGGAGAGGGACCACTTTGGGAAGCAGCATGGCGTAGTGGATAGAACGTGGGCCTGGGAGTCAGAAGGGAAGGGAGTGCATCTGTTTATTGTTATATTTTACTCTCTCAAGCATTTAGTACAGTGTTCTGCACACAGTAAATGCTCAGTAAATACTTCTGAATGAATTACGAAAGGACAGCAGAAGCAAAACACAGGTTCCCAGCCCACAAGGAGCTTACAGTCTCTGGGGGACGGGATAGATAAATATAGTGGGAATCGCGGGAAGATCGAGGATCGGAGAGGGAGGAGGATGACAAATCTCAGATGTTGACATTTGCCCTCGAGAATGTTGGAATCTGTTTCATTCCTTTCCAAAGGATAAAAAAGGAAAGATAAAATACATGCACACACACCAGTTATTATTATTACTATTATAATTAAGTCAATACAGAGCTAGGTAGATCATCATGAGCATGGCTGGAAATATTTAAGCCACTGAGGTTTTAGGCCGCCAAGAATACTGAGGGAAAGTAGATGGAGCAAGTCTTGAGTTTCTTCTTTTTAAAGTTCTTTTTTATGGTATCTGTTAAGCGCTTACTGTGTGCCGATAACTGTACTAAACACTGGGGTAAATGCAAGCTAAACAGGTTGGACATGGTCCATGTCTCACGTGGGTCTCACAGTCTTAATCCCCATTTTCCAGATAAGGGAACTGAGGCCCAAAAAAGCTAAATGTCTTCTTATACAGCAGGTATGTGGCGGAGCTGGGATCAGAAGCCATTTCAGTCTGGTTTTTAACCTCCGTACATGGGCCTTGCACCATCTCCTCAGGGGACGCCCTTTCGATCGAGAATGTAATGAAGAAGGGTGTCACACTTGCAGTTCTCGGTCTTCCCAGCCCCGCGTGCCTCGATCTGACGAACCCGTGTGCCTTTTGTTTATCCCTCCTCCCAGGCGACTCCTGTGATGTGAACGCACGGTCCGGCCGCTGTGCCCCAGGCCTGTGTAAGAACGGAGGCACCTGCGTCAATTTGCTCATCGGAGGCTTCAAGTGCGAGTGCCCTCCCGGAGAGTTCGAGAGACCCTACTGCGAGATGACCACCAGGAGCTTCCCCCCACAGTCCTTCGTCACCTTCAAGGGCTTACGACAACGTTTTCACTTCACCCTCTCTCTCATGTAAGTGTCGCCACCCGGGCTGCGGCCAGGCCGAGTTCCGACGGAGAGTCACCCTTGAGGCCGAGGGCTGACAGGAATTCAGTTATGTCCAGATGTCTGAATCATCCCTGACACCCCCTTTTCCCCCCGCCACGAGGCTCTTTCTTATCCCCCCGCCGCTTTATTTCAGGGAGATCTTCAGGGGGTTTTCTGGAGTTGGAAGGGTGAGTCGGGGCCTTGAAGGTCGCCAGGAAAGAACAGGTCTGGAAGCTAGCAGGCTCGTTGACAGAAGACAAGAAAGAAGAGAAATACAAAAAGCATTCAGGAAAAATAAGTTCGGCGATATCAGCCTCAGCGCCCTCATCTGTAAAATGGGGATTAAGACTGTGAGTCCCATGAGGGACATGGGCAGTGCCTGACCTGATTAGCTTGGAAAAGGAAAGATAAAAGTGTTTTAAGAATGTCCAACATGTTTATTGATGGCTTTCTAGTAGTAGGTAGTATGGATGTTGGCGTTGCTTTAGGTGCATTATGTGTTCAGAGCATATTTCAGTGCTTTTTTTTTTCAACGGTATATGTTAAGTGCTTACTATGAGTCAGGCACTGTACTGAGCATTAGGGTAGGTACAAGAATCAGGTTGGAGCTAGTCCAAGTCCCACATGGTGTGCACAGTCTTAATCCCCATTTTCCAGATGAGTTAGCTGAGGCTCAGAGAAGCGAATTTCCCAAGAACACACAGCAGACAAGTGCGGGAGCCAGGATTAGAATCCAGGTCCTCTGACTCCCAGGCCTGAGCTCTTTCCACGAGGCCACGCTGCTTCTCTGACGTATTCCTGCTGGCAGAATCTCTTCATCTTTAATAATAATGATGACGGAATTTGTTAAGCGCTTGCTATGTGTCAAGCACTGTCCTGAGCGCTGGGGTAGATACAAGGTGATCAGGTTGTCCCACGTGGGGCTCACGGTCTTAATCTCCATTTTACACATGAGGTAACTGAGGCACAGAGAAGTTAAGTGACTTGCCCAAGGTCACATAGCAGACAAGTGACGAGTCCGGGATTAGAACCCACATCCTCTGATTCCCAAACCTGTGCTCTTGCCACTAGGCCACACTGTTTCTTTAGCAGCCAAAAACCATGTGCAGTCCTTTAGGAGCCGACGGGCTTCCGTAACTTGAAATAAAGTAGATTATAAATAAAGAAATAAAGTAGACCAGTGGAGGACGCCACACCCACCATACATCTAAATCGACTGTCCGATAAATATCATTTATTGAGAAAGGAATGGGGCAGCTGCCGTTCTGGGGATTTTCTTCCCCTTTCCCTCCCTTCTCATCTGCTGTCCTCTATTTTGCTCTTCAATCAGTCAGTTACTAGTACCTATTGAGCTCCTTCTGGGTGCAGAGCGTTGTTCTAAGTGCTCTGGAAGCTGCTGGTGGGCAGGAAATGTGCCTACCAACTCTGTTGCATTGTACTATCCCAAGCGCTTAATGCAGTGCTCTGTACACAATAAGTGCTCAGTAAATAACATGATGATTTTTTCCCATTCCTCTTCCATGAATCTCTTCTTTCCCTTCCTTCTCTCCACCCTGTTCTGTCCCTCTCTTCCCTCTTATTTCTTCCAAGCAGACGGTCTTGTCTTGTCTTATGCCGTTGAGTCGTTTCCGACCCGTAGCGACGCCACGGACACATCTCTCCCAGTACAGCCCGCTGTCCATCTGCAATTGTTCTGGTTGTGTATCCAGAGAGTTTTCTTGGTAAAAATACGGAAGTGTTTTTCCATCGCCTCCTTCCGCGCAGTAAACTCGAGTCTCCGCCCTTGACTCTCTCCCGTGCCGCTGCTGCCCAGCACGGGTGAGTTTTGACTTATAGCCGATGGCCTGCCACTCGCTAGCCGCTGCCCAAGCTAGGAATGGAATGGACAGGCCTCTGCTTGACTTTTTCTCCCGTAGCCGAGACTGGTAGAGGACTGGAAACTCTCCAGGTGCCACCCTGAAAGGGGAAGCAGACAATAATAATAATGGTGGTATTTGTTAAGCGCTTACTATGTGCAGAGCACTGTTCTAAGCGCTGGGGTAGATACAGGGTAATCAGGTCGTCCCACGTGAGGCTCACAGTCTTAATCCCCATTTTACAGATGAGGTCACTGAGGCACAGAGAAGTGAAGTGACTTGCCCACAGTCACACAGCTGACAAGTGGCAGACCCGGGATTCAAACCCATGAACTCTGACTCCCAAGCCCGGGCTCTTTCCACTGAGCCACGCTGCTTCTCTGAGCGTATGGAATTGTTCCCCATTGGAAGCTGTGCAGGCAGAAAGTATATGAAGGTTCAAGAGGATTTGAATCAATTATCCATTGAGCCAACCGCAATAGGTTATCAGTCAATCCTATTTTGGGGGCGCTTACTATGTGCAGAGCACTATGTTAAGTACTCAGGAGAGTATGTATAATAGAATGGGTGGACACATTCCCTGCCCAAAACAAGCTTACAGTCTGATTAGTGTGATTCCTGCAAATCATAGGCCAATGGCAAATCAATCAACCAGTAGAATTTATTGAGAACTTACTGTGTTTAGAGCAATCTACTAATCTCTTGGGAGAGTCAGTATAACAGAGTTGGTAGATATCTTCCCTGCCCACAATGAGAATGAGGGAAAGTTTGGGAAGACAGAGTGGAACTTTAGAGGTGTTAAGTGGTCAGTCATTCGATCAGTAGAATTTATCGAGAGCTTATTGTGCAGAGCACTGTACTACACCCTTGGGAGAGTACAAAATAATAGTTAGTAGACACGTTCACTGTCCACAATAAGCCCCAGCCTTGACGGTGGATGAGGAGAAGCTGCATGGCATAGTGGATTTGGGCACGGGCCCGGGAGTCAGAAGGCCATGGTTTCTAATCCCGACTTTGCCACTTGTCTGCTCTGTGACCTTGGCTAGTCACTTCTCAGTGCCTCAGTTACCTCATCTGTAAAATGCGGATTGAGACTTGTGAGCCCCATGCGGGACAGGGATCGTGTCCAACCTGATTGGCCACGTGGACCCAGCAAGCTGTTCCTTATGTCCTCTAGTTGTTCTTTTATCATGGATAATGGAGGTTGTTTTACCATCTCTCTCTCTCTCTATCTCCTCACGCACAAACACACACACACACACAAAACCCACTAGGACTCACTAGTGACCCAGAACCCACTTACCACGAGTTTCAAGATAGTTCCCATGTGCTCTGGCTTTTGGTTTCAAGTCCTAGGGGAAATTAGTAGCAATTATGTCAGTATGATGAAGGAAATTTCTACCCAGGAAGCATCATATTTAGCTAAACTGAGTTCCTTGTATCCTACTGGGGGGTCTGTGTATTAAGGACGGGTTTGTCCTAACAGAAACTAATTAGTTCTGCCATAAGCTATTTGAAATTAGTGTATTTAACATTCCAATAGGCAATTTTCCCACAATGGGAGATGGATTTCCCAATGCCCTGTGTCATTCATAGATTATGTTTCCACCTAAAGTCACACAGGCTTCATTTCTCGCATTATGAATATGATTTTGTCGCAGTAGGTGGGGGCCAGAATTAGCCCATGTGCCACCGCCAAGATATCTTGGCTGACGGCGCCAGCCTCTGGCCGAGGCCCATTTCCCCGTAACCCGGGTCTGCCTCTGCCCCGCCTCCCTCTGGGAAGTGGGCACACAGCCCGCCTCCTCTACACGCCCCACTCCTTCAGACCCATGGAGACTACAGGATTGATGAACTCAAGAGCTGTTTTAGAGAAGGAGTTGGGCCTAGTGGATAGAGCCCAGACCTGGGAGGCAGAAGGACCTGGGTTCTAATTCCAGCACCACCACTTGTCGACTGGATGACCTGGGACAAGTCACTTCACTCCTCTGGGCCTTAATTCCCTCATCTGTAAAATGGCACATAAGACTCTGACGCCATATGGGACAGGCCCCATGTCCAATCTGATTTGCTGTGTCCACCCTAGTGCTTAGTACAGTGCCTGGCACATAGTAAGCGCTTAAATGCCACCATTTTTATTATTATTTATTATTATTATTAGTCCTCTAGGATTTGGAATAGGTCCAGCAATGAAGAAAACCAAGGAGACCACTGGTACTCTCTAGCTCTTGGCTGAGCAATAGAACTTATAGAGAGGAAGTCACTGTTAAAGGAGTCTGGAAGTTTATCAAATGTGTCAGAATTCATTTTTGCTGAAATTCAAATTCCCCCAGCCAACCCCCCCTAAAAAAACATTGTGTCAGCTTTTACGAAGGTATCCGTCTTTCTTGGCTTTTGTTTAGCTTTAGCTATGCTTCCTCGTGAAATGCCGAACATCCCAAAGATGTCCTTCGCAGGAGATTGTCACTCAAGAAAAAAGCTAGCAAATAAAAATTCTAGTTCAGCAGTTAGAGCCCGGTTTTTTAGTTGACCAAATAATGATTTGGGAGTCATAAGCCCTAGGGGCGAACCCCCCTGCAAATTGTTTACAGTGCCTTGGCCACATTCCCTTGTAGATTTTATGATTTGCTACTTCCAGAAAGCACATCACCAATCCGTTTTTATGGCCTGTCAGGGTTCAGTGGGAAGAATAGCCAATGGCTGGGCTGAAAGCTTAAACCGCCATTCATTTCCCGAAGCACAATAGCTCATTCTTCGGCCCTGTCCAGTGAGAGTTGTCATTGGTAGGCGGCCTCTTTTCTCCGAGAGAACTGATTGTAAACCCGTCAGTTGGGAGCTCATTAAACATGAAATGTGGGCCTGCCTTTGTATTCCAGGTTTGCTACCCGGGAGAGAAACGCTCTTCTTCTATACAATGGACGTTTCAATGAGAAGCATGACTTTATTGCTCTGGAGATCATCGAAGAGCAAATCCAACTTACGTTCTCGGCAGGTAAGGCATTTCTTTGGCTACCTTTCCCAGTCATCTCTCCTGAGCTTCCCGGACCAGCCCCGTTCCCTAAAACGGCTTTAAATCTTTCCCCTCGTCACCACGGCCTATCCGCGCGGGACGATGAATCTTGTATCGTAAGAGCCCAGACGCCAAGGCGAAGTTAAACGAGAGTATGGATCTTATATTAAAAGGAGCCCGCACACCCCGGCGCTATTAAACAAGAGCGCGGATCTTGCCTGATGAAGACACAACTTGAATTGTTGTTTGAAAATGGACAGTGTGGTTAAAACGTATCAGAAAGAGTTGTAGGCCCAGGACAAAGGGCTCTGCTTTCCTTTTGAACTAGTTGTGCTGAACATTTGGGGAGGAGGAGAGAGGTATGGAGAGGAATGAATAAATGTGATTGAAAGAATGAAAGAGAGGAGGAAGGGAGAGATTTAATTGGCTGAGTACGGTCTGATCGTACATTCTTGCCATAGGTCCAAGGAACAGTTCAGTTCTAACACTGAAGGTATCAATGTGTCACAACTCCCCCCTCCCTCCCCCTTCCTGTCCCAGAGTTTTTGTGTTTTTAGAATGGGCCCAATCCTAGCCACTTCGTCAGAATGATTAGTAAAAATTAATTTCCCGTTTTAGCCATCAAAAGTCTAACATAATGTTGACATTTTATTATTTTTATTGTAATAACAATATGCCAGCTTGGCCTAGTGGAAAGAGCACAGGCCTGAGAGTCAGGGAATCTGGGTTCTAATCCCAGATCTGCCACTTACCTGCAGTGGGTGACCTTGGGCAGGTCACTTTACTTTTCTGTGACTCAGTTTCCTCAACTGCGAAATGGGGATTCAGTGCCTGTTCTCCCTTCTGCATAGACCGTGAGCCCAATGTGGGACAGGCAATGTGTCCAGCCTGATTAACCTGTACCTTCCCCAGTGCTTAGAACACTGTTTAACACAGAGTAAGCGCTTATCAAATACCACAATTAATATTACCATAATTGTCCTTGTTCTTCCTCCTGCCCCCATTGTGTACAAATCATTTTTATTTGACCCTCTACCTCCTAGGTCTTAGGGGCAAAGAACCTGTATCTTGGTTTTGTCATATTATCCCGAACTCTAAAGTCCTGCATTTCACCCTGAACAAATAGTCAGTGGATAACTTCGATGGATTGACTGATTGAGTTATGGCAAGTTATTGTGCTTGCGTTGATTGTACTTAGCGTTTGCTTTGCGGTGCCGGGAGGATGGGGAAGCAGCGTGGCTCAGTGGAAAGAGCCCGGGCTTCAGAGTCAGAGGTCATGGGTTCGATTCCCGGCTCTGCCACTTGTCAGCTGTGTGACTGTGGGCAAGTCACTTCACTTCTCTGTGCCTCAGTTACCTCATCTGTAAAATGGGGATTAACTGTGAGCCTCACGTGGGGCAACCTGATTACCCTGTATCTACCCCAGCGCTTAGAACAGTGCTCTGCACATAGTAAGCGCTTAACAAATACCAACATTATTATTATTATTATCATGGTGAGAGAAGCAGCGTGGCTTAGTGGGAAGTGCCCAGGCTTGGGAGTCAAAGGCCATGGGTTCTAATTCTGGCTCCGCCACTTGTCTGCTGTGTGACCTTGGGCAAGTCGCTTAACTTCTCTATGCCTCAGTTACCTCATCTGCAAAATGGGCATTAAAAGTGTGAGCCCCACAATGGACAACCTGATTACTTTGTATCTACCCCAGTGCCTAGAACCGTGCTTGGCACATAGTAAGCACTTAACAAGTACTGTAATTATAATTTGGTAGCCAACAGCGTTCTTTGGGTGAAATGCCCCGAGTAGTCTGAGTTCTGTTTGAAAGACATGGTTTTCCTGGAACTTCAGTTTACATCCTGAGTTGACATAACCCCATATCCTTGGGTAGAAGATTGACTCAGGGCTGTGCAATTTGCTGCCCTGGTTATTTTTTTTATGGTATTTGTTAAGCACTTACTATGTGCCAGGCACTTTTCTAAGAGCTGAGGTAGATACAAGCTAATCAGGTTGGACGCGGTCCCTGCCCCTCATGGGGCTCGCAGATTTTTGGGGAGATACATGAGATACCCCAGTCCTTCTGGTTCTGGGGAGAAATTAGAGTTTCAGGTTTTGGCCTTGTCCTCTCCAGCTCAATTTCTGGATGCTGGGTGAGGGCTGGACATATCCCAAGATGGCCAAGTGCCAGGCTGTGGCCTTTCTTTCTGTGCCTGTGTTTAATTGTGGGCCAGATTACACAGGCATGAAAGGCCCCTTGGAAATTAGGCAGTTTCAGGCACAACCGAATAGCAGATGCACAAATAGAGTCAGTGCGAAGGAAGAAATTTTAAAAATGTGATGGTATTTGTTAAGCACTTACTCTATGTCAAGCTCTGTCCTTAGCACTGGGGAATACACCGGCTAATCAAGTTGGACACAGTCCCTGTCCCACATGGGGCTCACTTTCTTAATCCCCATTGAACAGATGAGGTAACTGAGGCACAGAGTAGTGAAGTGACGTGCCTGAGGTCCCACAGTAGACAAGCGGAGAGCCGGGATTAGAACCCAGGTCCTTCTGACTCTCGGGCCCGTGATCTATCCACTTGGCCACGCTGCTTCTCAGAATGAAAACTGGCTTCAGGATTCTTTCCTAGCATAGGAACAGTGTCTTCGTGGTGGACTGTTCCAGCTGGAAGGGGAAGTTTAGAAAACCAGGCCTGGGGTGAGCAGGGGGAACCCTAAATTGGGGTGCATCAGATCCCACAACCTGAGATTGAGGAGGCAAACCGCTCAGCCTGAAAGTAGGAGGGTCAAGCCGACTAAATGGAAGTGTTCCATCACCCAGTGGGAGGTAAGAATAGGGAATGTGTTCCCATGGGAAAGACGGGCAGGAGAAACATTACAAGGCAGGTTCAAGAAGACTTTGGGTAATGAATTACTAGAGGGAAACTTAAGGTCGGGGAGGGGAGAGTTAGGAGCCTTCCCTGACTAAGCCCTCGTCTCCCGCTCCCTTCTGCGTCATCCTGGTTTTCTCCCTTTATTCCTTGACTAAGCCCTCTTTTCTCTTTCTCCCACTCCCTTCTTCCCTTCTGTGTCGCCCTGACTTGTTCCCTTTACTCAACCCCCTCTCCCAGCCTCACAGTACTCATGTCCATATCTGAAATTGATTTATTTATACCACTGTCTGTCTCCCCCTCTAGACTGTCATCTCATTGTGGTCAGGAAGTGTGTCTGTTATATTGGTATATTGTGCTCTCCCAAGCACTTAGTACAGTGATCTTCACACACTAAGCGTTCAATAAATACGACTGATGGGTTGTCGGATGCTCTATCTCTAACGTAAAAAGCCAGGAAGCCGTCCGGGTGAGCAACTATTAAACGGTTCCTCCCGGGATCCTTTTACCTTTGTCAAATACCAAATCCTGGACTCTGCCGGTATCGACTCTGCCGGAGTCTTAAGCGTCACAGGGCTTTATTAGGATCTGCCTCTTTCCTGCTGTGTGACCTTAGGCAAGTCACTTCACGCCTCCGGGCCTCAGTATAAAGCTGAAAAGAGCCGCCCCACTCCCTCAGAAAATGGTGCATTTCTACTGGAAGCCTGGGACGTGAGCTGCTGTCTGACCCTGCTAAGGATGCCCTGGTGGCTCAGTGATGCCCACAACAGCCTTAAAAAAACCCCTTCTTGGGGCTGGGGGAGGTCAACCTGACCCTGCCTCCAGCCTAAGGGAATGTGTCTGTTTATTATTGTATTGTACTCTCCCAAGGGCTTAGTACAGTGCTCTACACACAGTAAATGCTCAGTAGATACAGTTGACTGACTGACTAATCAGGAAGCAACATGGTGTAGTGGGTGAAGCATGGATAAAGCTTGACCTAGGAGTCAGAAGGACCTGGGTTCTAATCCCAGTTCCACCATTTGTCTGCTGTATGGCCTTGGGCAAATCACTTCACTTCTCTGTGCCTCAGTTTCCTCATCTGTAAAATGGGAATTAAGACTGTGAGCCCCATATGGGACAGGGATCATGTCCAACCCGATTACGTCATATCTACCCCAGTGCTTAGTGCAACATCTGGCACGTAGTAAGCACTTAACACCACATTTATAATGGTGATGATGATTACTGTTGTTGTTGTTATTATTAAATCCGCTCCGAGAGAGGCCAGACCCAATATGGTGAAGCTGCATCGGGCCAGGCCTGTCGAAACGTCGGAAGTGCCGCTCCTCAGCCCTTTGAAGCTTTTCAACTGGGGTGTTTCATTTCTCTTTTTGAATACTCACAGTAGAGTCATTTTTACAAGGTGGAGGGAAGGGTAAATTAGGAGCTGAAACGATGCGATCCCATGCTCAGCCACTTCGGCGTGGCTCTCTGTCAACCTCCCTCTGCCTGTCGAAACCTGAATCGGAAAGGAGCCCCCCGAGGAGGTAGGCGATGAGGGAGCGAGTTTTAAAGCTGTTGCGCTCAGGGTTGGCACACGTTTCCTAGCCACGGGGCCAAGTTGCAATTTGGAGCCGTTGCCGGCCTGTCTGGGGGCGTGTGCGGTGCGAGATGTCTCTCCTCGTGCCTTCAGAGTTTGACCACGTAATTAGAGAGCTGGAGAAGTGCGGCGGGTTAGAGCGCCGGAGTTACTGCTCACGGACGGAGCTCAGTTCCTCGGGCGAGTGTTGGCCCCATTCGACTGCATCGCCATATTTAGAGGAGTCGGGCTAGGGCCAGAGGCAGCCATGGGGATACAGCATGGCCTAGTGCATAGCGCTTGGGCCTGAGAGGTCAGAGGGCCTGGGTTCTAATCCTGGCTCTGCCGCTGTCTGCCTTGGGACCTTGAGCAAGTCATTTCACTTCTCTGGGCTTCTTCTCCTAATCTGTAAAATGGGGATTAATAATAATAATGATGGTATTTGTTAAGCACTTACTTACGTGCCAGGCACTGTACTAAGCGCTGGATGGATACAAGCAAATCGGTTGGACACAGTCCCTGTCCCACATGGGGCTCACAGTCTCAATCTCCATTGTAGAGATGAGGGAACTGAGGGCCAGAGAAGTGAAATGACTTGCCCAAGGTCACCCAGCAGACGAGTGGCAGAGCCGGGATTAGAATCCAAGTCCTTCTCACTCCCAGGCCCGTGTTCTATCCTCTGCTTCTCATTTAAAACTGGGAGCCCCAGGTGGGACAGGGACTCTATCCAACCCGATTATCTTGAATCTACCCTAGAGTTTAGGACAGTACCTGGCACACAGTAAGTGCTTATTATTACGAGTAGGGAAGACTGAGGGCCGGGGGGCGGCCACTGCTTTCGGCGGGAATGTTCTTCGAGGAGTTGAGCTTTTTATCAGGCTGTGGGCAGGGACGAGGTGCCGTAATAGAAACTGCACGGTGTAGTGGGGAGGACAATATAGCGGAATTAGCAGACACATCCTCTGCCCATAACGAGCTTCCAGTTCCAGCGATCCAGATCAACTTTTATCCTGAACACAATTAAGGAAATCACAGAGGGTGGACCACCCCTCGGAGTCACGCTTAAGTAACGACTGATTTTTTTTTTCTCAAAAAAAAAATTCTCAAGTTCTAGCCGCAGATGTCAAGAAGGGGAAATTAACTTGTCCCATAGCACAGCACCACACAAATGCCCATAGGTTCCCTAGGGTTTGGAGTCATCGGTACAGCGGGTAGATTTCCTTCTTCCGATTGTGGAACCGGGTTAGTCGGAGCGGATGGTAATTGTTTCTCCTTGGGGAATCTGAATTCCCGCCTTGCAGGTGAGACCACGACAACGGTCACCCCGGCGGTCTCCGGAGGGGTCAGCGACGGTCAGTGGCATTCGGTTCAAGTGCGGTACTATAACAAGGTAAGATGGGCAGTGCCAGCCTTCGAGGTGGGCACGAGGTTGGGGCGTGATGGGCATGGTGACCAAAAACAGATGTGTTTTCCGGGGTTTCAGAAATGCAGATTGACGTATATCTCGTCAATCGATCAATCATTTGTCCTTCTCCTACCTGTAAATGTCCAACTCCCAGCTGGCTCACTCTGGGCAGAATACATATCTACCTACTCTATCTTACTGTATTTTCCCAAGCACTTAGTACAGTGCTCTTCACACGGTAGGCACTCAATAAATACCAAGGATTGTTGGACGAATCAATCAATTGATAAACTATTATAACTCTTCCAATCCGATTGACCGACTGACCGGTTAAAGCATGACAGAAGCATCGGGTTAAGGCTTCTTCTGTGAAGGTTCCCCACAGGGCACAGGATCCAAGAAAGGCAGTGCAGAGAGAGGGGTAGATGATGTATTCCTTGGACTTGCTGTTTTTACTGTTAAATTTGCGCTACTTTGTGTTGTCCCAATCCCAGGTATTTAGGACACGGGTTTGGGCAGGGTGTGGCTATTTCGCCTCTGAATTATGTTCTCCACTTTCGCCCGGCCTTTTGCTCGGATCTGGGAGCCCGCGGGGCCCACGTTTTGTCCCGGGGATGTTCCGTCGACTCAGAGCCTTCCTTCAAAGCCCACGAGGGTGCGGCCCAAGAGAAGCTCGGAGTGTCCTGGGATTAAAGCTATTAGTGGCTAAGTAAATCCCAGAAACAAGTAAAGATGGATAGCACCTGGAGCCATTTAACCAGGAAGGGGCACGATGCTGAGAGCCCCGGACCTGTTCTGAATCTAATTATGGGGAATATTTTTTTCATGGTATTTGTTAAACGCTCCCTATTTGCCAGGCACTTTACTAAGCGTTGGAGTTGATACAAGCCAGTCGGGTTGGACCCACATGGAACTCACAGTGTTAATCCCCGTTTCACAGAGGAGGTAACTGAGGTATAGAGAAGTGAAGTAACTCTCCTAAATCGCCCAACGATAAGTGGCGGAGCCGGGATTAGAACCCAGGTCCTCTGACTTCCAGGCCCAACTCTTTCCACTAGGGCCGTGCTGCTTCTCCTAGAGTTTTAGTAGCAGGATATGACAGGTCAGTGATGGGAAAAGCTTTTTTCCCCCAAAGGCTCTTAAGTCCTCAGCACTGACTAAAAGATTAGTTTCTTCAGAGGTGATGACTCATTGGTTCAGAAGGGTTTAGTCACAGATTCAAACCGTCCGTTTTCAGAGGGGATCGGTGAGGAGTATAATGCTTACTACGAGTCCCAGGGTCTGAGCTGAGTGTAGGGGTTGAGTAGCCTTCTCTTGTGTCCCGGGAACACCTGTCCCCCTGCTTTCGGTGCCCCGTTGCTACACACGGTGTCTCTCTGGACTGCGAAAAAAAGCTTGGCAGCCCCCAAGGTGGGGTGGAAGGAAGAAAACTGAGAATCCAGGGGCCCAAGTTGCCTTTAGCCACAGGCTAAGTCAACGTGGACCTGATCTTTAGGGTGCAGACATCCCTCAGCTGGAATGGCACCCACACCTCGGTGTCAGAAAGGGGGTCCTCTTGGGGTCCCCCTGTTTCTCCACTTTTTTCCCCCCCTTCTTTTCTTTTCCTCACCTCGTCCCCCACCACCACGGAGGAGACATGTTGAGGGGGAGATGCAGGGCAGGAATAGAATACAGAAAACAAAACAAATGGCAGAGTTTTGCCACCGCAAACTCCTCACCATTGGCTTTAAAGCACTCCATCACCTTCCCCCCTCCTATCTCACCTCGCTTCTTTCCTTCTCCAACCCAGCGTGCACACTGTGCTCCTCTAAGTGCTAACCTTCTCACTGTGCCTCCATCTTTCCTATCTGGCCGCCGACCCCGACCCTCATCCTACCTCTGGCCTGGAACGTCCTGCCTCCTCAAATCCGACGGACAGCTGGTCTCCCCACCTCTTCAGAGACTTGTTAAGGGCCCATCTCCTCCGGGAGGCCTTCCCAGACTAAGCCCCACCTTTCTTCATCTCCCATTCCCTTCTGCGTCACCCTGACTTGCTCCCTTTGCTCTCCCCCCTCTCCCAGCCCCACACCACTTATGTCAGCTTAACAAATACCAATATTATTATTATTTAATTTATTTGCATTGATGTCTGGTTCCCTCCATCTAGACTGTGAGCTCGTTGTGGGCAGGGAATGTCACTGTTTATGGTTGCATTGCACTTTCCCAAGAACTTAGTACAATACTCTGCACACAGTGCTCAATAAATGTGTTAGAAAGAATGAATAAACACTACATTATTCATGGGTCACCTGTCCCTAATAATAATCAATCAGTCAATCAATCCGTGGTATTTATTGAGCACTTACTGTTTACAGAGCACTGTACTAAGCGCTTGGGAGAGGACACTACAACAGAATTAGTCGACATATTTCCTACCCATAATGAGCTTACAGTCTAGAGGAAGTTTACAGTCCAGAGGAACTAACAGTAATAACAATAATATTTGAGAGCTTACTATGTGCCAGCCACTGTACTAAACACTGGGCTAGATACAAGATAATCATGTCCAGACATAGTCCCTGCCCCACGTGGGGTTCAGGTGGGACAGGTTTTGAATTCCCATTTTACAGTTGAGGAAGCTGAAGTGGTGGTATTTTATAACAGTCATGGTGGTATTTGTTAAGCGCTTACTGTGTGCCAAGCACCTTCTTAAGTGCTGGGATCGACACAAGCAGAGCAGGTTGGAAACAGTCCCCGTCCCACATGGGGCTCACAGTCTTAATCTCCATTTGACAGATGAGGTAACTGAGGCCCAGGGAAGAGATGTGACTTGCCCAGGGTCACAAAGCGGGCAACCGGCGGAGCCGGGATTAGAACCCAGGACCTCTGACTCCCAGGCTCAGGCTCTTTCCACTAGGCCACGCGGCTACCCTAGTGCATCAATAGGTTGACAGGAAGTGGTACGTTGGAGCACAAGTTAGTAGTATTATAACGGATTAAACCACTACTAGAGAGATACCACCAACTGTGTTAGAAAGGAAAGAAGAGACTAATGTAAGAAGATAAATAGATGATGGGGGATTATTAGAACCAACAACTTCCTTTGACAGGACAATGTCCTTTCATCGCAATCTGAAAGATTCCCTGAATGCGGGATTAGTTCTTTCTCGAGATCTCCAGAGAGCTCACATGGCTTTGGCCTACGGTTATTTGATAAAGGAAACAAACCCATTCACCCATATATACCTTTATTCTTCCATCGTGTGTTCCTCTTCGAATCGTACAATGGGGAAATGTTTAACTTAGATTACGAGCATCTGCTCTTAGGGCCTCAGTTCCCCGGCTGGTGAAAAATGCCGTTTCGGCACGATCTTGGGATTCTGTCCAATGGGTTTAATGGTGGAGGATGTTCGTTACGCAAATGAAAAGACAACCTTTCTCGTTGTGCTGGCAGGCATGCAGAAAGATCTTTGGGCTGTCAGGCTTGGGAAAGTAAACTTAACAATGTCTGCATTATACAAGATTTGGATTAAACGGGGGGCTGCAAGTGAAGAATTCAGAATTGCCGCCAGGTAAGACGAGATGCCTTGACATCTCCAGAGCAGTCCTTAAAAAGCTGAAACAATCAGGTGCCCTGGTTAGAAAATCCCAGCCGTTGTTTATTTCTGGCCCGATTTGCCATTTCTCTTGTAGCTAGAACTTTGCTTAGTGGAGAGGGCTTGGGCCTGGCAGTCAGAAGGACCAGGGTTCTAATCCTGGTTCCGCCACTCATCTGCTGTCAAATCACTTCTCTCTAAAGGAGATTAAGGCCATGAACTCCATGTGGGACAGGGACTGTGTCCGACCTGATTAGCTTGGATCTACCCCAGCGCTTAAAACAGTGCTTGACACATAGTAAGCGCTTAACAAATACCATCATTATTGTTATTATGTTTATTATTGCTCTCCAAACCATCGTTCAGAGAGCTGGAGTGGTACTTTTGTCTTGTTCCTGGTCCACAGCTCTGAGAGGTCACGGTCACATGTGTTGAGAGGGCAAGCGGTCTGCTGCTCGAAGGTAGAATTCACAACTTTCACCACCCTTTCTGGAGCTCATCTGCAGCTATCCTGGGTGCATCTTTGAGCACTTTCACACCCTGTGGAGAGCATCGCTTCCTTCTCTTGTCTCAGTGGTCATGTTGAGCTGTTTTAGAAGCACTGTGGCCCTGTGGAGAGAGCAGGAGTCTGGAAGTCAGGGGACCTGCGTCCTCATCCTGGTTCCACCACCTACCTGTTGTAGGACCTTGGGCAAGTCACTTCACTTTTCTATGCCTCAGTTTCCTTATCTGCACAATGCATTCATTCAGTCGTATTTATTGAGGGCTTAATGCGTGCAGAGCAAATTTAAATTCAATCGCTGTCCTCTCTTCCCACTTAGACTTGAGGCCCATGGGGATCCTGATTACCTTGTGCCCACCCCGGCGCTTAGTACAGTGCTTGGCACATGGTAAGTGCTTAATAAATACTATTATTATTAGTAGTAGCATTAGTATCAATTAGTATCGTGGCTCAGTGAAAAGAGCGTGGGCTTCGGAAGCAGAGGTCATGGGTTCGAATCCCGGCTTGGCCACTTGTCAGCTGTGTGACTTTGGGCAAGTCACTTAACTTCTCGGTGCCTCAGTTACCTCATCTGTAAAATGGGGATGAAGACGGGGAGCCCCACGTGGGACAACCTGATTCCCCTGTGTCTACCCCAGCGCTTAGAACAGTGCTCGGCACATAGTAAGCGCTTAACAAATACCAACATTATTAGTATTCTTAATTGTTAAGAATCCCAGAGAGAGTAAGCTGGCCTTGCAGTGAGATCTTTTTCTAGTTCCATCAGAACGTCCCCTGCCCACATGGAGCTTCGATTTCTGATGTGGGATATGGGCATAAAAATATTTACAAATAGGGTAGCCAGAAGAAATAAACTGTTTATACAGTTGACTGTACAAATCCACATAAAGTCTGAGGGAGGGAATAAAGGAAGAAGGCAGGGAAGTGCCAGAGACAGCCAGGATTGTTATGGGCAGGGAATGTGTCTACTGACTCTTATATTGTTATATTGTAATAATAATAATTATAGTATTTGTTAAGCACTTACTATGTTCTAAGCACTGGGGTAGATACAGGGTAATCACATTGTCCCAGGTGGGGCTCACAGTTTTAATCCCCATTTTACAGGTGAGGTAACTGAGGCACAGAGAAGTTAAGTGACTTACCCAAGGTCATACAGTGGCAGAGGCTGATTCCCAAGCCCGTGCTCTTTCCACTAACCCACACTGCTTCTCTACTCTCCCAGGCACTTAGTACAGTGCTCTGCACACAGTGAGCGCTCCATAAATACCACTGATTGATTGATTCAAGGGAAGAGGCTTATTCCTTCGCCGTCTCTTCTTCATCTCTCTCTGTCTTTCTCTGAAGCTCCATCTCTGTTTGCTTGTGTGTGTGCGTGAATGCTCCCCGCCCCCTGACTCTTCCTCAATATCCTGATGCTTCCTAGGGGAAAAAAGAGAGAGATGGGCTAGGAGGATTCCTTTCAAAAATAGGAAGCAAGGAGCAGGCACAAACCCCTGGGACAGGGAAATGATTAGGGGCTGTTTTGATAAATCAATCAATGGTATTTATCGAGCGCCAATTGTGTGCATTAAGCGCTCTGAGAAGAATAGTCTGATAGAGTAGGTAGACACCATCCCTGCCCACAAGGAGCTGACAGACTAGAGGGGAGACAGGTATTAAAATCAGTCACAGAGGGATCTGGGCATACAAGCGTGCTATGAGAGCAGGGTGAAAATCAAAGTAATTGAAGGGTCAATGCCTGGGCGGTGCAGACGGGAGGGCGAAGAGGTAAGGGAGGGATCAGGGAAGGCCTCTTGGAGGGGAGATGATTTCAGTAGGACTCTGGAGACAGGAACGGTGGTCTTTAGGATGTGTAGGTTGAGGGAGTTTAATAATAATAATATTAATTATGGCATTTGTTAAGCACTTACTATGTGCCAAGCATTGTTCTATGTGCTGGACCTGAATCATCAGGTTTTAGAAGGAGCAGCAAGACTCAGATGATCTTGGTTCAGGCCCGGTATGTTTTATTGGGAAGAAGAAAGTTCTCTGAGACCTCACCTTCTTTGGGTGGTTGAGTCAGGAACCGTCCGTTTAATATGGCTTCTCAAGCCCTCGCCAGACATTGTCTGGTACCCGCATTTCCTCTGTAACGTCCCAGCAAGGGGCGACCTCATACTTAATGCCCAAAGATTAGAAGGCCGAGCGAGTGGTTCGCTGACTCAGATGAATAAATTAGGGTTTGGGTTGCTCCAAGGTAAATATTTTATGTCTGAACTTGATAGAAGTTAGGCAATAGCTCAGGAAGAGCATTTCTGAAATGGGATGTCTCACTTTAGGTGACCCCAAGAAGGTCAGGTATTAAATTACACATTTTGGGGTTCCGGAGCTTATTGAATTACCCAAGACATGGGGTTCTTTAAAAAATGGTGCCTGGGTTCATTTTATCATCATCAAAATAACTGTGGTATTTGTTGAGCGCTTACTATGTGCCAGGGCGGAGGGAAACCCGACCAAGTGTCACTGGGGTCTTCTGTGCACGTGACCCCCCCCCCCCCGTCAGGGAAGCTGAAAGGTGATCTCATTTCCTTTGGAAAACACGGTCCTCTTTCAGCAGGTGATAGACAGCCAATGATTATGGAATTGGAATTAGTGCCCAGATTAAAAAGAGATCCCCACCCAAACCTAACTGCTTTTGGGAAACCCTCCTGGGTGTGTTTGACATTGTTCTGCTTAAATCAGTACTTACATCCACAATTTATCTATTTCTATTCATGTCTGTCTTTCTCCATCTAGCCTCAAAGCTTGTTGTGGGCAGAGAATGTGTTTTTTTGTTTTGTTTTTTGGTATTTTTTTTGTGTATCTGTCAGGCACTGGTCTGAGTGCTGGGGTAGATACAAGATAATCAGGTTGAACACCATCCTTGCACGGGGCTCACAGTCTAAATCGGACAGAGGGGGATTTAATCCCCATTTTACAGGTGAGGGAATTGAGGCACAGAGAAGTGAAGTGACTTGCCCAAGGTCACTCAGCAGACGTGCGGCAGAGCCAGGATAGAACCCAGATCCTTCTGATTTCCAGGCCCGTATTCTATCCACCAAGCCATTCTGCTTCTCTTGTACTGTGCTCTCCCGATGGCTTAGTAAGGTGCTCAGCACATAGCAAGCACTCAGTAAATACCATTGATTGATTGATTAGTCATTGTATGAAGGAAGTCCTCGGTCCTGCCCACAGATTTTGGGGGATCCGAGCAGCAGTAAACGTTAAGCATCCTATTTAGCTTTAGAAAAAAGTTACCGTTCATCTTTACAGTTATGGATGTTTTCCATTCTCTTCCTGTGGCGTTCGGAAAGCCCGTCATGGAAATAATAACCTCTGCCTTAGCGACTATTCCGTTAAAGTTCCATGCGTAAAGAACTCGGCTTTTAGAAGCCCGGGGACTTGGTGTGGTGCTGCCCTGAACAGGGAGTGCTCTCCTGTTCGAAAGAAGCCAAGTCTGCCAACCGCTATGAAAGTCGAAGCCTAGCTACATTTGCCATTTCATTCCCTTCATTGGCTTGTCTGCCCCTTGTTTCTCAATCTCATAATTAGTTAATTACAGTACTTCTTAAGCCCTTAATACATGCCAAGCACCCTACTAAAAGTTGGGGGTAGATAAAGATAATCAGGCGGTTTGCAGTCCCTGTCCTCCATGAGGCTCACAATCCAACTAGGCGGGAGTAGGATTTAATCCCCCATTTTACAGATGAGGAAACTGAGGCCCAGAGAATAATAATAATGATGTATTAAGGGCTTATTATGTGCCAGGCACTGTTTTAAGCGCTGGGGAAAATACAGGGCAATCAGGTTGGATACAGTCCCTGTCCCAAACAAGGCTCACAGTCTTAATCCCCATTTTACAGATGAGGGAACTGATGTACAGAGAAGTGAAGTGACTTGCCCAAGGTTACACAGTAGACGAGTGGCAGAGCCGGGATTAGAACCTATGACCTTCTGACTCCCAGACCTCTGCTCTATCCACTAGGCCATGATGATGGTATTTGTTAAGCACTTACTATGTGCCAAGCACTGTTCTAAGCACTGGGTCTTGCCACTAGGCGAGGCAGGTGACTCGCCCAAGTTCACACAGTGGACAAGTGGCGGAGCCGGGATTAGAATCCAGGTCCTCCAACACTCAGACACGGGCCGTTTCCCCAAGCCACACTGCTTCCCACGGTAGAAAATAGAGCCCGAATGGTCAGTTCACATCCAAGGCAGCCACGGCAGGAAAATGGAGGAAAACCCCAGCTTCCTGTGAAGTACCTGAGGCGTGCCAGTTTCTACTGAAGGATTTTTTCTGCTTTCCAACGAGGAGGCTGACGCAGCCCAGAAACACTTGAAGAATTTGAAGAAGCTGGAACCCTTCCTTTGTAATTCTGGGAAAAGGCCCCCTCTGAGCAAATTCGCAGAAGGCCGTGCCTGGCGCCGTCTCCCAGTCAGTCAGGCAGTCGTATTTATTGAGCGCTTTCTATGTGCAGGGCACTGTACTAAACGCTTGGGAGAGTACAGTAGAACAATAAACAGATATATTCCCTGCCCACAATGAGCTTAAAGTCCAGAGTTTACAGACACTACTATAAATAAACGACAGATATGAGCATAAGTGCTATGGGGCTGGGGAGGTGTGAATAAAGGGAGCAAGTCAGGGTGACGCAGAAGGGAGTGAGAGAAGAGGAAAGGAGGGCTTAGTCAGGGAAGGCCTCTTGGAGGAGATGGACCTTCAGTAAGACTTTGAGGGAAGGGAGAGTCATTGGCTGTGGGGTATGAGAAGAGAGGGTGTTCCAGGCCAGAGGCAGGACGTGGGCGAGAGGTCGGTGGCGAGATAGATGAGATGGAGGGACAATGAGAAGGTTGGCATTAGAGGAGGTAAGTGTGCCGGCTGGGTTGGAGTAGGAGAGTAGCGAGGTGAGGTAGGAGGAGGCAAGGTGATTGAAAGCTTTAAAGCCATAGCTGAGGAATTTCTGTTTGATGGGAAACCACTGGAGGTTCTTGAGGAGTGGGGGAACATGTCCTGAATGTTTTTGTAGGGAAAAAAAAAATCCCAGTGAGATTTGTGCAACTGTCCTCAATATCCCTTATCCACTTGACCGCGTAGGGTGAGATCAGTCCTAACTGGAGCCTTGCTGAGGTACGGGGGAGAGGGGCCTGGGGTTTCTGCAGGCTTAATTCACTCTCCTTGCAAAAACCAAGAAGGTATTTTCTGTGTCGAGGGGTGTCCTAAGGAGAAGAGCTGAGGGTGTTTCCCAGAAGCTTCTCAGCAGGAACAGAAGTAACTGGATCTGCATCCCCACTGCACACAACAATGGGTAGTGAAATGGGACCCTAGCTCACAGTGGATATGAGCTACAATCACGTGACCCTTTGAGTTGCCATTACTTTTTTTTCCATCTTAGGCTACAGGCTTTCTGTTGGAACTTATTTTTCTATTCATTTTTTTTAATGGTCTGTATTAAACGAATATTATGAGCCAGGCACTATACTAAGCACTGGCATGGATAAAAGTTTGTCCGGTTGGACACAGTCCCTGTCCCGCATGGGGCTCAGTCTTCATCCCCATTTTACAGGTGAGGGAACGGAGGCCCAGAGAAGTGAAGTGACTTGCCCAAGGTCACCCAGCTGACAAGTGGCGGCGTGTAGATTCGAAGCCAGGTCCTTCCGACTCCCAGGCCCAGACTCTATCCATAACACCATGCTGCTTCCTTGGTTGTTGAGGCTGTCGTGTCCCTCGGCATTCCTTGCCAAGGAACCGTCTCATAACCTAGTTCTTGGGTTCAAGAAAATCTGGGTGTCTGGGTGTAACGTTCTGCTGTTCTGACCCCAAGTCCAGCCCAGTAGCCCAAATGATATTTAGGTGTGGAAGAGCATAGATGGGAAAGGTACAGACTTCAAAATAGAAGGGCACGGTGGAAACTCTCTTGCTATCTTAACCAAAACGCTCCCTTCCCCAGGAAGCTTTCCAAGATGAAGCATTCATCATCATCAACATCATCGGTGGTATTTATTGAGTGCTTACCATGTGCAGAGCACTGTACTAAGCTCTTGGGAGAGGACAAAAGAACAACAAAAACACACATTCCCTGTCCAGAATGAGCTCACAGTCCAGAGAGGGAGACAGACATGAATATAAATAAATGAATAAATAACAGATAGATACATAAATGCCATGGGGATTTGGGTTGGTTACGGTCCCTGTCCCACGGGGGGCTCACAGTCTTAATCCCCATTTTCCAGATGAGGTAGCTGAGATCCAGAGAGTGAAGTGACTTGCCCAAGGTCACAACGTGGCTCAGTGGAAAGAGCCCGGGCTTCGGAGTCAGAGGTCATGGGTTCGACTCCTGGCTCTGCCGCTTGTCAACTGGGTGACTGTGGGCAAGTCACTTAACTTCTCTGTGCCTCAGTTACCTCATCCGTAAAATGGGGATTAACTTGTGAGCCTCACGTGGGACGACCTGATTACCCTGTATCTCCTCCAGGGCTTAGAACAGTGCTCTGCACATAGTAAGCACTTAACAAATACCAACATTATTATTAGTGGCAGAGCCGGGATTAGAAACCTGGGCCTTCTGACTCCCAGGCTCGTGCTCTATACATTAGGCCATGCTGCTTCCCTGTGTGCAGAGCACTGTACTAAGCGCTTGGGAGAGTACAGCTCCATAGAGTTGATAGACATGATTCCTTCCCTCAAGGAACTCACAGTCTCCTTGTGGGCAGGATCATGGATATTAGCCTCAGTTGTATTTTCCCAAGCACGGAGTACAACGCAGCCACAAAGAATAAGTGCTCAATAAATATTCATTAAAGCAGTGAAAGGCTTGACTCCCTCGAAAAGCTTGCATGAAGTCACTAGCTACGGCTAAACAAAATCACTGGTTGTCACTCATGGACTTGTGTCAATTGGTGTGAGGGTTTTGAAAAGACGGGGCTTACACTTCTAACATCCTTCTCCCTTGAACATTTCAACTCTGTTGTATCGTACTCTCCCAAGCGCTTAGTAGTGCAGTGCTCTGCACACAGTAAGTGCTCGGTAAATACCGTGGATGATGCGTTTTAGAGAGTGCAGCAGACAAAATAGAGTGGGCTCAAAGCTCTAATCGTTGACATTTTCATCCTCTCATTTTTCCTTTACCAGTTAAGCAGTAGGTGTGTTTACAGTCAGCCAAACTCTTATCAGTCTCAGGGAAGAATGTTTCCTCATACCTAAGCGTAGCTCCGTTTGTTGTGTCTCCTTCTGTTCCAAATGCGTGTGTGTGTTTTCATGCCCGAGTCACTGCCTGTGGTTTGGGTAATTATCTCTGTCTCCTAGAATTCAGCCCTTTGATATTTTTTCTCTTGGTTGACCAGAATGTAGCAAGTCAGCTCCTTTTTTTAAATTATGACTTTTTTTAAGCACTGACTACATGCCAGGCACTCTACTGAACGCTGGGGTAGATACAAGATAATAATAATAAAAGTAATTATGGTATTTGGTAAGCACTTAATATGTGCCAAGCACTGCTCTAAACACTGGGGTAGGTACAACGTAATCAGGTTGGGCACGGTCCCTGTCCCACATGGGGCTCACTGTCTCCATCCCCATTTTACAAATGAGGGAACCGAGGCCAGAGACTTGCCCATGGTCATGCAGCAGAAAAATGGCAGAGCTGGGATTACCACCCACGATCTCTGATTCTTCAACCCAGGCTCTTGCCACTAGGCCATGCTGCTTCTCTAATAATAATGTGGTATTTGTTAAGTGCTTACCGTGTGCAAGGCACTGAACTGAGCGCTGAGGGATACAAGGTAATGAGTTTGTCCCACATGAGGCTCACAGTTTTAATCCCCATTTTACAGATGAGGTAATTGAGGCCCAGAGAAGTTAAGTGACTTGCCCAAAGTCACACAGCTGGCAAGCGGTGGAGTCGGGATTAGAACCCATGACCTCTGACTTCCATGCCCGGGCTCTTTCCACTCAGCCATGCTGCTTCTCTCATCATGTTGGACACATCCATGTCCCCACATGAGGCGTAAAGTCCCATTTTACTGATGAGGTCACTGAGGCTCAGAAAAGTGAGGTGACTTGCTCAAGGTCACAGCGCAGCAGACAGGCGACAGAGCCGGGATTAGAACCTACGTCCTTCTGATCCCCAAGGCCCGAGCTCTATCCGGTAGGCCACGCCTCTCGTTGTGGCTAGCGATGGCGTCCCCCAACTCTGTGGGATCGTGCTTTCCCAAGCACCTAGGACAGTGTTCTGCTCACAATAAGTGCTCAATAAATGCCATTGATTGATTGCTTGATGATATTAGTTTTTATTGGTCCCTCTGAGTACAGCGCATTGTACTAAGCGCATACCTTTGTCAGCATTCAAGTGCCAAGCCTCTGAACATTGGGACCTGGGTTCTAATCCCCACTCTGCCACTTGTCTGCTGTTTGACCGTGGGCAAATCGCTTCACTTCTCTGGGCCTCAGTTCCCTCATCTGTAAAATGGGGATTAAGACCGTGAACCCCACGTGAGACAGGGAACATGTCCAACCCGATTAGCTTGGATCTGCCCCAGCGCTTAGTGCAGTGCCATCGTAAGCGCTCAACAAGGACCACAATTATTGTTATTAGCACATTCAGCGGTGCCGCTGGGAAAGCCTGGAAGCGCGGTCACTGTCCACTGGACAGAAGTTTCGCTGACCCCTCACCTTTATTTCCTGTTTTTCTACAAAGCCAGCGAGGGGAAAATGGGGCCTCGGAGTCTCTGTGGAATGAATCCGTGCCCAAGAGCATATCTCCCTAGCTTCTCAGGTGAAATTTCCCCTTGACAGCCAAGCGCTCGAATTCCCCTGCCGGACGCGAAACCTCAATTTTTTTCCTGCCCACCGTTTCCACTTGTACGCTGTACCTCAGAACCACTGGTTGTGTGAAGCAGTTGACAGGGACCGTCATTTCGTGAACAGTAGATTAGTTTCATTAAAGCTTCCTGAACTTAAATGCTATTTATGCCCTCTGTGCAAGTGTCTTAATATCCACCCCCTAAAAGGAAAATTACAAGTTGGGAAGATAATGTGGGACTGATGGTGGCTTGAAGAATCGTGTCCTTTCATTTGGAACGTACCTAACGTTTAGGCATAGCAGAATGGTTGTTTTAAAGCACAGAAACAAAACAAAATAAGCTGTAAAGGGAGAATAAAATCTGATAGGAAGGAATGATCTCAATCCTGCCATTTTCAATGGAGGACAAAGCCTTTAAGAGAAATAGCTTCCTGATCCTGTGATTATCTGAGCTAGTGAGCCAGGGGAGGAAAAGCGTCACCCGTCTTCTAGGGTGCTGGGAGATGGCGGAGTAACAATTTCAATTTTTCTGGACCCCTTCTTCCAAAAGACTCACAATTCCTCCAGACACGTAATAATGAATCGGTTTTTTTTATGGTATCTGTTGAGCGCTTACTATGTTCCGGGCACTGTTCTAAGCGCTGGAGTGGATACAAGCTAATCAAGTTGGACACAGTCCATGTCCCTCATGGGGATCACAGTCTTAATCCCCTTTTTACAATTGAGGGAATAGAGCCACAGAGAAGTGAAGTGAATTGCCCAAGGATCACTCGGCAGGCACGTGGCGGAGCCAGGATTAGAACCCAGGTCCTTGTGACTTCCAGGCCTGCGCTCTATCCACTAGGCCAACTGCTTCTCAGAGACCACGCTGCTTCTCAGAGGCCACACTGCTTCTTGAGCACTTACTGCATAAAGAGCACTGTACTAAACACTTGAGAGAGTATAGTAGGACAGAGTCGGTGGACACGTTCCCTGCCCACAAAAAGGTCCCTCACACAAGCAGACCACAGACCTGAGTTGGAGGTAGAAGCATAGAGTAAAAGCAGAGATCTCTAACCTTCTCCCCATTGCCCAGGGGAAAGCTGAGGCCCAGAGAGCCGAAATGTCCCTCTGTCACCATCGTGCAAGTGGCCGGTGGTTGAGAAGCAGCGTGGCCTAGTGGAAAGAGCCCGGGCCTGGGAGTCAGAGGACCTGAGTTCCAATCCCAGTTCCACCCCGTGCTACTGTGTGACCTTGGGCAAGTCATTTTGCTTCCCTGGGCCTCACTTCCCTCATCTGCAGAATAGGGGTTCAAAACCCTTTTTTCTTCCTACCTAGATTACGAGCCCCATGTGGGACTGGATTATCTCGTATCTGCCCCAGGGCTTAGTAATAATAATAATGTTTGTATTTGTTAAGCTCTTACTATGTGCAGAGCACTGTTCTAAGCGCTGGGGTAGATACAGGGTCATCAGGTCGCCCCACGTGAGGCTCACAGTTAATCCCCATTTTACAGATGAGGTAACTGAGGCACAGAGAAGTGAAGTGACTTGCCCACAGTCACCCAGCTGACAAGTGATAGAGCCGGGATTCGAACCCATGACCTCCGACTCCCAAGCCCGGGCTCTTTCCACTTGACACATAGTATTTAACGAGCAGCATGACCTAGTGGAAAAGAGCATAGACTTGAGAGTCAGAGAGTCTGGGTTCTAATCCTGACTTCACCACTTGTCTGCTGTATTTATGACCTTGGACAAGTCACTTCACTTCTCTGTGCCTCAGTTACCTCATCTGGGCATTCGATTGTTCCCTCGCACTGATTCATTTCTCACTGTCCTCCCCTCCATGCCCCTCTGCCAGCTTCTACCTCAGCAGAGGCACTGCCTTGTAGTGAGGAAAATTTGTACCTCCTCAAAGTGCTCAGTGTTTGAAATCAACGGTCTTCTAGGCCGGACCCGGAAGCGGTTATTCGAGGCCAGTTTTCCTTTTCCACGGAAAACCCGGTTTGCCTAGGAGAGGGAGTCCCCCCACCCCCGGTTAGGGAAGCAGAGAAGATGGCGTCAGAGAGAGGATGTGTTCTGGGACACGCCCGTGTGCCAGCTCTTGCCACCAGGCGCCGGCCCGGTCTAGCCAGGCCTCGTTGACGGTCCGTGGACTGACTGACTCTGTGCCTTGTTTGCGTTTGTTTTTGTCTTTCTCCGAAAGCCCAATATCGGCCGTCTGGGAATCCCCCACGGTCCCTCCGGGGAGAAGGTGGCCGTGGTGACGGTGGACGACTGTGACACAGCGGTGGCCGTGCGTTTCGGGGAGCTCATCGGCAACTACACGTGCGCTGCCCAGGGCACCCAAACCGGCTCCAAAAAGTAAGCGCCAACCCGAACCCCCGTCGCGTGAGAGTTTCTGGAGTCTTCCCAGACTCAGGGTTCCACACCCCTGGGGTGAAACCACCTGTTATACGACTCACGGGGCGTTGGAATCCCGCCTTGAAAAGCACCGTCTTGGAGAAAGTCCAGAACAGAATTCCAGCCCCATTGCATCGCTTGACCAGACTCTTTCTCAGAAGTAGAACTCAATAGAATCGAAAGGATAAATTCGTGAAGAGAAAGGCCTGTGGTTATAAAAATAATAATAATAATAGTGGTATTTGTTAAGGGCTTATTATGTACCGGGCACTGTTCTAAGCACTGGGGTAGATGCAAGGTAATCAGGTTGGACACGGTCTGTGTCCCACGAGGGGCTCTCAGTCTTAATTCGCATTTTACAAGTGAGGGTACTGAAGCCCAGAGAAGTGAAGTGACTTGCCCATGGTCTCACCCTAGATAAGTGACCCATGATCTTCCGACTCCCAGGCCCCGGCTCTATCCACTAGGCCATAAATCTTAAAAGCCCATGGCGTCACAAAGGTCCAGCGTCCCGCGAATGGGTCCTGTGGACCCCAGATCACGTGAACTCCGGCCGGAGCCCAACGGATCCACCTCCTTGACTTGTTTCCTTGTAGGTCCCTGGACCTGACGGGACCTCTTCTGCTCGGCGGAGTCCCCAACCTGCCCGAAGATTTCCCCGTGCACAACAGGCAGTTCGTCGGCTGCATGAGGAACCTCTCCGTCGACAGCAGGCCCATCGACATGGCGAGTTTCATAGCCAACAACGGCACCCTCGCAGGTAATAATAATCACGGTATTCACTAAGCGCTTAACTGTGCATCAAGCACTTTTCTAAACACTGGGGTAGATACAAGCGAACCAGGTTGGACACGGTCCCCGTCCCAAATGGGGCTCACAGATTTTACAGTTGAGGGAACCGAAGAAGGGAAGCGACTGGCCCAGAGTCACACAGAAGACAAGCGGCAGAGCCGGGATCAGAACCCAGGTCCTTCTGAGTCCCAGGTCCATTCTCTTTCCACTATTTCATGCTGCTTCCCAAGGTCTTCTTTGGTCCCCATCCAACCAATCAGTTGTACTTATTGAGCATTACTGTGTCCAGAGCACTGTACTGAGAGCTTGGGAGGGCGATATAATGGACCTGGCCCAATTTATCTAGAATTTCCTTAGAATTCCCAATTCTTCTAGACTGGAAGCTCATTGTGGGCGGGGAACGTATCCCCCAATTCTGTTACATTGTCCCCTCCCAAGCGTTTATTCCAGGGCTCTGCACACAGCAAGCGCTCAATAAACACCATGGATGGATTTCTCCCAGGCCCCGGGCCTGTCTGCCCGGGTTATTTTGAAGAATTATGAAAAACAAAGCAAACCGGCACAGGCCGCCCCCATCCCACCTAACTGGGCACTATCCGGGGGGCGGGTGGGCGTTCCCAATGGGCGGAGCGGGAGAGAAAGACACCCTCTCTGTGTCCTCTCAGGCTGTTCCGCGCAGAAGAACTACTGCGACAGCGTCTGGTGCCAGAATGGCGGCACGTGCGTGAACAAGTGGAGCACCTACCTCTGCGACTGCCCCCTGCGCTTTGGGGGCAAGAACTGCGAGCAAGGTAACAGGGCGCTCATCTTCTACTCCCTTCGTTCATTCGTTCCTTAGATCAGATTTACTAAGCACTTACTGTGTGCAAAGCACTGTACTGAGCACTTGAGAGGGTACAACAGAACAATAAACAGACACGTTCCCTGCACGCAATGAGCTGCCAGTCTGGAGGAGGAGATAGAAGTGACTATAAAGAAATCAGTAAATGACAGAGATGGACATAAGTGCTGTGGAGCTGGGAGTGGGGGATGAGTAAAGGGAGGAAGTCAGGGAGACACAGAAGGGAATGGGAGAAGAGGAAATGGGGGTTTAGGGAAGGCCTCTTGGAGGAGATGTGCCTTCAAGAAGGCTTTGAAGTGGGGGAGGGTAATCATCTGTGGGATTTGAGGAGGGAGGGCATTCCAGGCCAGAGGCAGGATGAGGGCGAGGGGTCGGCAGCGAGATAGACGAGGCGGGGGCACAGTGAGAAGGCGGGCGTTAGAGGAGCGAAGTTCTGAGAGGGTGAGCTTTGGAGCTTTCCTGCCAGATAGAGAGGCCCAGGATTCCTCCTCAGGAGCCTCTGTGGACACGTTTCATCCCAGGCCCCGCCGGAAAAGGTCCAGCCCTCTGGCTTCTCCGGCCGCCTATCTAGCCCGGTCCCCGAGGTCTCCCATCTCCCCCATTAACTCTCGTCTCTTTGTCTCCGGGCCTGCAGCCATGCCCTCTCCCCAGCGTTTCAACGGCGACGGCATCCTCTTCTGGGGAGAGCCGGACATCACCATATCCGTGCCGTGGTACGTGGGGCTCATGTTCAGGACGCGGAGAGGGAACGGTGTGCTAATGGAAGCCAGCGCCGGGACGGCCTCCAAGATCAACCTTCAGGTGGGAGCCCCGTGTCCGTCCAGACCAAATGTGGAAAAGGGCCCAACTGGTGCCTGGCAACATAGTGATCGATCGATCCTGTTTATTGAGTGCTTACTTTGTGCTGAGCACTAGACTAAGAGCTTGGGAGAGGATAGTATAACAGACATATTCCCTGCCCACAGCGAGCTTACTGTCTAGAGGGTGCATGGCATAGTCTGTGTGCAGAGCACTGTACTAAGTGCTTGGAAAGTACAATTCCAAGTACCTCCCCTCGTCCCCTCCCCCAGTCCCTTCCCATCTCCACCCCGGAAGCCCCTACCTCAGTATTCCATGCTCGAGTGCAGTCTTCCCCATTGTAGCTTCACTCCTTTGCCCGGCAACTCGAGCCACTATTTCACCCGTCCCGTGTCCCCACCCCCACCCCGTTGCCTCCTCCACCCTACCCCTAACCTCAGCGTAGTCCGTGACAGCGAGATTCCTTTCCTCCCTCACCCGGAGGCTGCGCGGAAAGCCCGTTCCCAGAAAATCCATCCGGGTTCCACTCAAGCCCCAGCTCCTCAGCCAAGATAAATGGCGCTGTCACTCTTCTCCCCCAGCCCGAACTTGTCACGTCCAAGGTCGATCGTCCTTCAGCGGCGGAAGCCTGTCTGGGCCAAAACCTAGCCAACGGCGACAGAGCCTGGGGCCGGTTGTCTGTTTCTGGTCGGGACACGGTGGGAACAAATTATCCCGGCTGCCTGCGACTCGGGTGGTGCAGAGAAAGACCTTCTTCACGTCACCCACCTCGGGCTCCGCGGAGTTGGGATTAAAGCTCCTAGGCCCACGCTCTCTCCACTAGGCCATGCTGCTTCTCCTTCCTAAGTCAGTCAATCAGTAGTATTTATTGAGTACTTAATTTGTGCAGAGGACTGTATTAAAAACAGAAGAATAGAGATGGTGGATATGATCCCTGCCCACAGGAGTTTAAACTCAGTAGGGAGATTCTTAATCTAAAACTGATTCTTAATAGGCACAAATCATGTAATCAGTTCATCGGTGGTATTTATCGAGTGCGTGCAGAGCGTTGTACTAAGCTCTTGAGAGGGTCCAGTACAACAGAGTTGGTAGACATGTTTTCTGCCCACAACGAACAGCTTAGAAGCAGCATTCCTTAGTGGATAGTGCACAGGCCAGGAGTCAGAAGGACCTGGGTTCTAATCCTGACTCTGCCACTTGTCTGCTCTGTGACTTTAGGCAAGTCACTTCGCTTCTCTGGGCCTCAGTTCCCTCATTTGGAAAATGGGGATTAAGACTGAGAGCCCCTCGTGGGACACGCACCGTGTCCAATCTGATTGCCTTGTATGTGCCCCAGTGCTTAGAACAGTGCCCGGTACATAGTAAGCGCTTAAGAAATACCTTAAATAAAAATGAGTTCACAGTCGGGACGGGGGTGGGAGCAGACGTGACTGTGAAGAAATAAACAGCAGCGGCCTCTCTTTCCCCCAGATTCTAAACAGCTATGTGCAGTTGGAGGTGTTCGAAGGCCTCGACCTGGAGGCCATCTTGCAGCTCACTCAGGCGCGCGTGAACGACGGCGAGTGGCATCATCTGTTAATCGAGCTCAAGAGCGCCAAGGACGGCAAAGACATCAAGTACCTGGCGGTCATGTCCTTGGACTACGGGATGCACCAGGTCAGTCACGGCCCCTGTGACCAGGGTCTTTCCTCAGAACCACTTGGGGGTAGGCCCAGAGCCCAGGGCAGGGCCTCGGAGGCCCTGGGTTCCGATTCCGCCCATCCGGTCGTCTCCCAGCTCCGTCTGAGTTCCTCAACCCCTAGCGAGGGAGTTTTCACGTTGGCCCGCCGAGGGTGAGGCCGCTTTGGAAACGAGGCCGTCTTCAGAGCGGGCAGTCCTGCCCGGATGTTTGCCTGCGCCACCGAGACTCGACCGGTCTGTTCATTCATTCATTCAATCGTATTTATTGAGCGCTTACTATGTGCAGAGCACTGTACTAAGCACTTGGAATGTAATTCGGCAACAGATAGAGACCATCCCTGCCCAATGACGGGCTCACAGTCTAAACGGGGGAGACAGACAGCAAAGCAAAACAGAACAAAACAAAAACAAGACAACATCATCAAGATAAATAGAATCAATACCTAGTACAGGGTTTGGCATATAGTAAATGCTTAACAAATACCACAGTTATCATCATCATCATCATTATTATTACTACTAATAATAAAAGATCATCTAGTCAAGGCCATCATTCCCAGCCTCTAAACAAATGATCCTTGCAGAAGCCATTCCATTCCAACTGACCAGGCGATCAGAGCTGGATATATCGTCATTATATTGTACACTCCCAACCACGTAGTACAGTGCTTTGCACACAGGAAGCGCTCAATAAATACGATTGAATGAATGAATGGAGAAATGTTTGTCCCCTAAATTCAGGCCTCCAACTTAGACTGTGAGCCTCGTGTGGGACAGTAGTTACCTAATTAACTCGTATCTACCTACCTGATTATCTTGTAGGGTGCTTGGCACCTAGTAAACACTGAACACATGCCATTATTATTATTATCAAAATAATTATTATGGTATTTGTACAGTGCTTACAATGTGCCAGATACCGTATTGGGCGCCGGGGTGAATACAAGCAAATAAGGTTGGGCACGGTCCCTGTCCCGCATGGGCCTCGTAGTCTCAGTCCCCATTTTACAGATCAGGCCCAGAGAAGTGAGGTGACTTGCCCAAGGTCACACTACAGAGAACTGGCGGAGCTGGGATTAGAACCTTCTGACTCCCAGGCCAGGGCACTCTCCACTAGATCCTTGGCCATGAAAATAGACTTCCAGAGCACTGGATAACCACCAGCAGCGGCTTAATATTTGGACATTTGAGTCTCCTGACCGCAAATAGAAGCATGGTCAAGTTCTATAACCTCCCTCTCTACATTTTAATAAGAAGCTCGTGTGTCAATTCCTTCTTAGCTTTAGTCGCTGCTTTCATCTCAAAATGTCCAATTCAGTGCAATACTCGCATACCAGCGGGGTGCCTGAAGCTCCACTGTCTCCCGTGTTCATTTTCGACAGAGTACGGTGCAGATCGGAAATCAGCTTCCTGGATTAAAAATGAAAAGCGTCATCGTCGGCGGGATCTCTGAAGACAAAGTCTCCGTGCAGCGAGGTTTCCACGGCTGCATGCAGGTAGGGACCGAGACGAGAAACCTGATTCTTCAGAAAACTCTCGGATCCCTTTTGTTCCCGGTTTTGCTCAGACGGTGGTTTCCGGAAAGCTCTAGAGTCACTTCGGACTCATCGGTCATCAAAATATAAACCAGGCTCCCATCCCATCTGCAGAAAAAACTCAGTCCCTTTTGAAACCAGAAGCTTTTTCTTTTAAATTTTTTTTTTAATCCATGCAGAAAGTAAATCCAACCGTATTGGAAAAGAGCCCTACAAAACTCCCCCTGATTCATTCAGTCAGTCGTATTTACTGTGTGCAGAGCACTGTACTAGGCGCTTGGGAGAGTAAAGTGTGGCAAATAACAGATATATTCCCTGCCCATAATGAGCTTACAGTCTAGAGGGGGAGACAGGCATGAATATAAATAAATAAAATTACAGCTCTGTACATAAGACAGAGATGAATAAAGGGAGCAAGTCAGGGTGACGCAGAAGGGAGTTGAAGAAAAGGAAAAGGGGGCTTCGTCAGCCAAGTCCTGGTGTACCGAGCACTTGGGAGAGGATGATAGAGTAGTAGACGCAATCCCTGCCATCAAGAAGTTTATGGGGAGGAGAGTTTGGCGGGCTAAGTTCTCTGCTGCCTGAGGTAAACTGAGCTGACAGTGATGTTCTCCTCAGGGGGTGAGAATGGGAGAGACTGCCACCAACACAGCCTCCCTGAACGTGGACGACGCCACGAGGGTCAGAGTGCAGGACGGCTGCGAAGTGGAGAACCCGTGCGACTCCAGCCCGTGTCCCCTCAACAGCTACTGCAGCGACGACTGGGACAGCTTCTCCTGCGTCTGTGACCCCGGTAACCGCCGCGGCCCGGGGGACCTGGCTTTTCAGTCACTGGCGCTTCTTTGGCGCTCATTAGGTGCAGAGCACTGGACTAAGTGCTGGGGAGGGTCCAACGGAGTTGGGAGACACTCTCTGTGCCTACAGAGGACCCCAGGCGGGGATTAGGGTGCAGGTGTCCCGACGCCCCCCGAGTGGCCGGGACGATTGCTTAAGGCCTAGCCCCACGAGGGCAACGCAGACCACCGGGAATCGTTCACCTCACGCCTGGCCAGAATCCCTTCTACCAACCAATCAATCAGTGGTATTTACTGAGCGCTTACTGTGCCCTAAGCGCTTGCAGTCCCTTTAAACCGTGAGCTTGTTGTGGGGTGGGATTGTCTGTCTTTATTGCTGTATTGTATTTTCCCAAGTGCTTAGTACAGTGCTCTGCACACAGTAAGTGCTCAGTAAATACCATTGAATGAATGAATGAATGCGAGAGTCCACTGTAACAGAGTTGGCAGAAACTTTTCCTTTTCCGGGCCTCACGCGGAATCTGCTTGTGCTTTTGCTGCAGAGACATTTTCAAAATGCTACAATTTTGAGTTGCTGTCCCACCTACTTAAAAGAGAACGCCAATTGGTGGAGTCCTTTTTTTTTTTAAAAAAAAAAGACCATTATCAGACTTGTGTTTTAACCTCCTGAAATTGAGGAGGTTAAATCATCGGAAGGGTCAGAGTTGTCTAGGAAAATTGGCAGGGGGAGAGGAGGTGGAGTAACTGTCCCATCTCAGGTAATCAGGAAGTTGGGGGCGGCCAGTGGATGGAGTTGCTGAAGGGTGAAAAGAACGAGGGTGTGGATGGTGGCGGTTGGGGAGATCTGTTCTAGACGGCTGTTGTCATGACTATAAGCGTGTCCTGATCTAATAATGATGGTATTGGTTAAGCGCTTACTATGTGTCCACCACTGTTCTAAGCACTGGGGTAGATAAAGGATAATCAGGTCGGACACAGTCCCTGTCCCACATGGGGCTCACAGTCTTAATCCCCATTTTGCAGGTGAGGTAACAGGCCCAGAGAAGCCTAGTGACTTGTCCAAGGTGAAGCCGGGATCAGAACCCAGATCCCTCTGAATCCCAGACCCGGGCTTTAAGCCACTAGTCTACGCTGACCCTATTATAATTATTATTATTTTCACTGTTGTAGTTAAATTCTGCTCCTCTAGCCACAGGACTCTAATTATTGTGTTTTTATCTTGTGTAGTTGTCCGTGTTGTGTTTTATCGTCTGATTATTCCTGACGTGTCTGCCTCTAGTCCTTTCTTCCCCCAATACTCTCAGATTGTGCACTGTCCAAGAGACAGAGACCACATCTTACCTATGTCCCAGGCACTGTTCTAAGCACTGGGGTAGGTATAAGATAATCAGGTTGGACACCGTCTCCATGTTCCACATGGGGCCTACAGTCTTAACCCCCATTTTACAGGTGAGGTAACTGAGGCCCAGAGAAACGATGTCACCCGGCAAACAAGCGGTAGAGTCGGGACTAGAACCCAGGGTTTTCTGACTCCCAGACCTGTGCTATATCCATGATAATAGTAATTGTGGGATTTGGTAAGTGCCTACACTGTGCCAGACACTGTACTAAGGGCTGGGTTGAATACAAGCAGATTGAGCCGCACACAGTCCCTGTCATGCATGGAGCTCACAGTCATACTCCCCATTTTCTAGTTGAGGTAATTGAGGTCCAGAGAAGGGAAGTGACTTGCTCAAGGCCACAGAGCAGACAGGCGGCAAAGCCGGGATTAGAACCCATGACCCTCTGGCTCAAAGACCTGTGCTGTACCCACGATGCCATGCTGCTTATCACTAGGCCACAAATGCCAGCTATCTGCTGGAAAAAGGATTTAGTCACAGACATATGGTTGTTTGAAGGCATTTGGGGAGTGTTGACTATGGAAAATGTTGAGATTTTACCTTGTGGGAAGCGCCCAACTTCATTCATTCAGTCATATTTATTGAGCGCTTACAGTTCTATCCCTTACACCGTGAGTCCCCCTACCCCTATGCCCTGAGAATCAGGGATAGCATCTAATTCCCACCTGAGTATTCTCTCCCAGTGCTCAGTACAGTGCTCTGCACAAGGTGAGTGCTTCATAAATACTATTCCTGCTACTACCTCAGCGTAAAGCGGGGAGGCAACGGTGGGGAGCAGAAACTCAGGGAAAGAATAATAAGAGAAATTCCAGAGTGACAGTGTACCTTTTTTTACACCCCTTTGCCGTGTGTGCTGTGCAGTCTCACTCCTCCAGTTTAAAGCAGCGTGGCCTAGTGGGTAGGGCCCGGGCTTGGGAGTCAGAAAGACTTTATTCTGATCCCAGAACCACCGTGTATCTGCTCTGCGTCCTTGGGCAAGTGACTTCACTTCTCTGGGCCTCAGTGGCTTCATCTGGAAAACAGGGATTAAGACCAGACAGGGACTGTGTCCAACCTGATTAACTTGTATCTACTCCAGTGCTTAGTCAGTCAGCCGTATTTATTGAGCGTTTACAGTGTGCAGAGCACTGTCCTAAGTTCTAGGGAGTGTTCTGCACACGGTAAGCACTTAATAATTACAATGGAACGAATACTGTTGTTACACTTATATTATTGTCAGTCTCCCCCTGTAGACTGTAAGTCTGTCTTGGGAAGGGAGCGTGTCTGTTACGACATTAATATAAATAAAAATATTACAGATATGTGGGGCTGGGAGGGGGAATGAATAAAGGGAGCAAGTCAGGCGACGTAGAAGAGAGTGGGAGAAAAGGAAAAGAGGGCTTAAGGAAGGCCTCGTGGAGGAGAAATGCCTTCGATAAGGCTTTGGAGGGGTAGAGGGGAATGCAGTGTCCGACACGTAGTAGATGCTCAACAAATACCATTAAAAAAGAGAGGGAATAACAAGATAATTTCCATAGTGATATTGCACCTATCTGTATACCTCCTTTCACTATGAGCTCTGCAGTCTCCCTCCCGATCCCCCGGCTTCAGCCTCCACCTCCTCAACGGAGGAAGCTCGAGGCCCCCGTGAGTTTGAACACAAGGGACCCGCCAGCCCGTGGAGGCTACCAGCTGAAAACCAACCGAGGCCGTATCTGAGAAAAGTGTTTAAATAGGTTATTAGGCGAAGCTCAAAATAGACGGTCTTTCTCAGACATGCGAATCATAAATTAAGGCGGCCGACGTAAGTTTATAACCTTGTCTCCCTAGGGTACTTTGGAAGAAACTGCGTCGACGTGTGTAACCTGAACCCATGCGAACATGTCTCCGCCTGCGTCCACAAGCCCAGTTCATCCCACGGATACACGTGCGAATGCGGGCAGAGTTACTTTGGGCAGTACTGTGAAACCAAGTAAGAGAACGCCCACTCCGTTGGGTTGCCTAGTAATGGCCACTTGGACTCCTCGATGTATACCCGAAAATTCTCCATCCCGCACAAGGGAGGACTGATTCCATTTAAAAAACAAAAACCAATTACTTGTGGAAAGAAACTGGGGAATTGAGTTCCAAGGCCCCAGCCTGCCCCTTTCCGCTCTTGCCTATCCCTTGGGGAAATGGGATTTGAGAAGGAAAGAAGGAGATTCCAGGCTCCCGGCCTTATGGGAGTTACAGCTGGGAATTACGAATGGGAGGGTCACATAGAACCTTAGGTAGCAAGAGAAAAGAAAAAAAAATCCATAAGGAAAATGGATTTGGCGGGGTGAGGAGGCGGTGTTGGGGTAGGTCAGAAGTGAGGTGAGAGGTGTCGGGGCGGAGGGTGGGTCGGAAGATGAAGCTGAGGTACCGCTCATCACCGCTGGAGATGTGGCCAAGCGGGCCGCTGGGCCATTCACAATCCATCCTATGTCACGTCCCCCAGAAGGTCGTCCTTTGCTGCCTCGATGGGCCCGTTAGTTGCAGGCACCTGGCGGTGTCCCCAAGTCTGTTTCTCGGCATCGTGGTCTTCCGAAGCCCCTGCCAGGCTGGGCCTGGACCACCGGGCTCACCCGGCCCCTCAAAACCACCCTCCCAAGAGTCCACCGGCCTTCTCAGACGGACTCTCCCGGCTGGCGTTCAGTCTGGGCTAGTCAGTCAGTCTATCAGTCATTGGTATTTATTGAATGCTTACTGGCTGCAGAGTACTGTACTAAGAGCTTGGGAGAGTACAGTACAACAGTAAACAGACACATTCCCCGCCCACCACCAACTTACAATCTAGAGTTTAGAGTCTAGTTCCAGCCATCCGTGTCCCGGGACTATTAGTCAATCGGTTGTATTTTTGGAGCACTTATTGTGTGCAGGGAGCTGTAGTAAGCTCAATAAAACAGAGTGGGTAGGCCCTTTCCCTGCCCACAGCGAGCTTACAGTCTAGAGGGAGCTGCCTGATGGGAAGCCAGGGAGAGTGTCTTCCTAAGTAACGGCCGCCACGCTCTCCGCTCTCCCTCGGCCCCTAGTAGTCGACCGACTCTGTTGTATTGGACTCTCTCTCGAGTGCTTAGTACAGTGCTGTGCACACAGTAAGCACTCAGTAAATACCACTGATTCAATGATTGAGAGGGCGCCCTCGCCGTCACCTCCGTCTACCAGGCCGGAGACCCCAGAGTCATGAAACCCTTCAGGACAACCAGCTCGCGAGGTCTCTGCCCCGAGCTCTCACCAACACTGGTTCTGCCCGAGACGGGTTTCCTGGGGAGGTTCACTGTGGGTTGATTCTTAATTAGGCGGTGACGGTTTGGACTGCGTATTTCCCAAGGGCTAAGCCGTGGGTGAGATACGAGACCTTTCCCCACACGGATGTTCTTTTAGCAACATTCAAACCGTAGCTTGCACCCAAACGCGAGTAGTGACTTGGAAAATATTCCCTCGCCCCATGCCGTCTGACTCCTGAACTGGGCCAGGACACGCTGCCCGGGCTCTCACGGAGCAGCGACTGCGTTCCAACCGGAAGCTCACGGGGGGCAGGGAATGCATCCACGAGCCGTGTCGTATTTTGCCCGTAGGATTGACTTACCGTGCCCCAAGGGCTGGTGGGGAAAACCCGTCTGCGGTCCGTGTCACTGTGAAGTCGGCAAAGGCTTCGACCCCGACTGCAACAAGACGAGCGGCGAGTGCCAGTGCAAGGTAAGCCGGGGGTGGCGTGACGGGTGGAACCCGGCCCCCACCCCTCCACAGCCCCCCGGGGCCTTAGCGGGCTTCTGCGGCCTCGGGGCTCCTGGGCCCCAGCCTGCCGTTGCCCGTTTCCGAGACTCTTTGAACAAACACACTTTCCCGCCCGCATGCTAGACCGCCGCTCCGCGGCCACGTGGCTTCCTAAGGAAGGGCAGGACTGGGGAGCCAGAGTCCCTCAGAAAAGCGTTCTTTGTGGGTGCAAGGTGGGGAGGACCCATCTTAATGATAATAATAATAATAACTGTAGGTAACCCAGCGTTTAGAACAGTGCTTGATGCATAGTAAGCGCTTAACAGATACCGTTATCATTGTTACTATTATTAGTAATAATTGCGGTGTCTTTTAATGTGTACTAAGCGCCGGGATAGATTCATTCGTTCATTCGATCGTATTATAGATTGATAGCGCAAAGCAATATACCGGACACTTGGGAGAGTACAATATAACAAAAAGAATGGTCGCTATTAGACGATTGGGTTGGACCCAGTCCCCTGTCCAACAAGAGGCTCTCAGTCTTAATCCCCATTTTACCGAGGAGGGAACTGAGGTCCAGAGAAGTGAAGTGACTTGCCCAGGTTCACACAGCAGACAAGTGGCGGAGCTGGGATTAAAGCCCAGGCCCTTCTGAGTCCCAGGCCCCGGGCTCTAGCCTTTAGGCCACTTGGGTAAACGTACGTCCACGTCCGCTTGACTGTATATATCTTCATTACCCTATTTATTTTGTTAATGAGATATACATCACCTTGATTCTATTTATTTGCTATTGTTTTAATGAGATGTTCATCCCCTTGATTCTATTTATTGCTACTGTTCTTGTTTGTCTGTCTCCCCCGATTAGACTGTAAGCCTGTCAAAGGGCAGGGACTGTCTCTGTTACCGATTTGTACATTCCAAGCGCTTAGTACAGTGCTCTGCACATAGTAAGCGCTCAATAAATACTGTCGAATGAATGAATGAACGTTTTCCCTTCTGCGCACTCAGCTCTCCAGGCTGCCTAAAGAAAGCACGTCACTCAGCATCTCTCCAGCCGCCCCCCTGGGGGGACACTGTTGGATATCAGTCGATCGATCCTATTTATTGATCTCTTACTATGTGCAGAGCACTTGGGAGAGCACAGTACCACAGAGTTGGCAGACGTGTTCCCTGCCCACAACGAACTTAGTCTGGAGGGAGAGACACACATTAGTCAGGGGCTTCCCTGCCTAAGCCCTCTTTTCCTCTTCTCCCTCCCCCTTCTACGTCACCCTGACCTGCTCCCTTTATTCATTCCCTCTCCTAGCCCCACGCCACTTATGTCCATATCCCGTGTTTATTTATTTTCATTAATATCTGTCTCCCCCTTTAGACTCTAAGCTCGTTGAGAGTAGGGAATGTGTCTGGTATCGTTATTTTGTACTCTCCCAAGTGCTCAGTACAGTGTTCTGCATGCAGCAAGTGCTCAGTGAATTCGATTGACTGACCGACTGACATTAATATGAATAAATAAGTCATTTATATTATTTAAAGGTAGGTACATAAGTGCTGTGGGGTGGGGGGTGGAGCGAATATCAAATGCCCAAAGGCCGTGCCCAGGGCAGACCGGAAGGGAGCTGCGGGACCTGGTTCATGCGTTCAGTTGTATTTATTGGGCGTTAACTGTGTGCAGGGAGGAAAATTAAACAATAAACAGACACATTCCCTGCCCACAACAAGCTGGTTGGCAGCAGCTCAGCGGGGATGGGGGCCCAGGTTGACCAGTTTCCCACTGGGACGAGGCACCTGGCACTTTGCCCATTTTGGAGGGGGCGGAAAAACAGCCCCTGTGCGGTTCTGTCCCCCATCAGCCACCTGGAGAGAATCACGATAAAAACCTGTCCCCAGTCTCACAGTCTAGAGGCTCCTTTTCCGAGCCAACTCTGTTGTACAGTGTTCTGCACATAATAAGCCCTCGATAAATACCACCGATCAATCAATCGTTGGCAGGACCCAAAGACAAAGGTCCTGAGAGCCTCTCTGAGATGATCAACTAGGGACAGAGAGATTCCCCTTCCTCTCTGTTCCTTCGTGCAGTTCATTCATTCATTCGTGGGATCAATTTGATCATATTTATTGAGTGCTTACTGGGTGCAGAGCACTGTATTAAGCGCTTGGAAGAGTATAACAGAACAGTAAACAGATACATTCTCTGCAGTCGTGGGACAGACACATTCCCTGCAGTTGTCGGTGGGTAGCGGGGTTGGCCGACCTAGTGGGGAAGACAGACAGATCTAAGTCCCTCCCCCCGAGTGAGATTTCTGCCCCTTTCCCCTCGGACTGATTGCCCGTCGGATCTCCAGGAGAACCACTACAGGCCCCCCGACAACGACACCTGTTTCCCGTGCGACTGCTTTCCGTCGGGCTCCCAGGCGCGCTCCTGCCACACGGACACGGGCCAGTGCACCTGCAAGGCGGGCGTCATCGGGCGCCAGTGCAACCGCTGCGACAACCCCTTCGCCGAGGTCACCCCCCGGGGCTGTGAAGGTCTGTCGGGGCCCCACCGAAGAAACAACTCGGTGAAGGGCTCCAGGGCGGGTGGTTGGGTCGGAGAGCCATCTGCCTCTCTCCGCTGAGGCGCCCGAGCGGAAAACGGAGACAGCAAAGGGTCCCCTGCTTTCTGGGGAGCCCTGCCGAGCTACCCTCCATCGGAGCGAGCGCGGCCCCATCTCGGAGTCCACGGTGACTCTAGCGCTACTTCCGGGCACCGTCGTAAGATGCCGTCGGGATCTCCAGTGAGGCCGCGGTGCCAGTTAATGCTGTCTTCTCCTTGTGCCTAGTGATTTACAGCGGCTGCCCCAAAGCGTTCGAGGCCGGCATCTGGTGGCCCCAGACCAAGTTCGGACAGCCAGCCGCAGTACCGTGCCCTAAGGGGTCGGTGGGTAAGTGGGCGCTGGGGGAACCAACGCTCCATCTGCGTTCTCGCTCGACGGAGGGGGCGTTGGGGAAAATCGGGAATGGACAGAGCAGTGTATAATAATAAGAAGAATTATGGTCCTTGTTAAGCGCTTACCGTGGGCCAAGCACTGTTCTAAGCGTTGGGGCAGATACGAGTCATCCAGCCTTCCCAGACTAAGCGCCCCCGCTTTCCCTCTTCTCCCACTCCCTTCTGCATCACCTTGCCTAGCTCCCTTTGTTCTTCCCCCCTCCCCAGCCCCACGCCACTTGTGTCCAGATCTGTCATTTACTGATTTGGGTTGGAGTCTCTCTCCCCTCCTCTGCACTGTAAGCTCATTTTGGGCAGGGAATGTTTCTGTTTTTTTATTGAATTGTCCTCTCCCAAAAGCTTCCTACAGTGCTCTGCACACAGTAAGCGCTCAATAAATACCATCGAACGGAAGGTTGGACACAGTCCCTGTCCCACATGAGGCTCCCACTCTTAATCCCCATTTTACAGATGAGGGAACTGAGACCCAGAGAAGTGAAGTGACTTGCCCAAGGTCACACAGCAGATATACGGCAGAGCTGGGATTAGAACCCGTATCCTTCTGGCCCCCAGGCCCGTGCTCTTTCCGCTAAGCCACGCTGCTTATGAGTAAGAGTTGTTCCCAGACTGGAGCCAGCTCTCCTCACCGGAACGAGGACGTCAGCTATTTGGGAACTCATTTTGGAACGGCTGAAAGACCATTCATTCTGCACTGGTCCGTTCCCTCATCTGTAAAACGGGGATTAAAACGGGGTTGGACAAAGACTGTGTCCAACCTGGTTACCTTGGATCCACCCCATTGTTTAGTACAGTGCCTGGCACATAGTAAGCGTTTAACAAATGCCGTAAAATTTAAAAAAAAAAACCCCAAAAAACTGGTGAAAGACCATCCAGAAGAGCCCAGAGTGTTTTTGGTGAAGCCCCCATCCCCGGGGTTTAGGGAGGCTCCATGAGGCTCCACGTCTCTTGTCTGCCCTTTCTGGGGCAGGGGGCAGGAGCTGGGGGCAGGAGCTGAAGCTGGCAGCTGGCCCTAGGGAGGGGGAGTAGGGTAAACAGGGAAAGTTCTGCAGAAGGTGAGAAACATAGAAGGAAACATAGAGAAACAGGGTGGTCTAGTGGATAGAGCCCGGGCCTGGGAGTCAGAAGGACCAGGATTCTAATCTCAGCTCTCCCACTTGTCTGCTGTGTGACCGTGGGCAAGTCACTTCACTTCTCTGGACCTCAGTTCCCTCATCTGTAAAATGGGGATTAAGACGGTCAGCCCCATTTGGGACAGGAACTGTGTCCGACTCGATTTGCCTGTGCCCACCCCAGCACTTAGTGCCCGGCACATAAAAAGTGCTTAGCAAATTCCACAATAATTATTATGATTATCATCATCCCGGGTCCGTCACTCTCGCCTGCTGTGTGACCCTGGACAAGTCACTTTGTTCATTTATTTCATATCATATTTATTTATTATTCTTATTTCACTGTGAGATTATTTCCTTTCGTGAGTTACCCATTACAGTGTCAGATCCTGGAAGGCAGGGAGCATGCCTTGTGCTTCTCTTTAGTCTACCATTTCTTCTATCACTATTACTACTGTCCTTCTCTGCTGTCATGTTCCATGCTTTATAAATGGCAAGGGCCAGATCTGCACCCAGTATTCCAAGGATAGACGCAGGCTGGGATTGATGTTTAACTAACATCATTACCATCCTCGGAGAATCAAACGTGATCACTATAAAATAATAATCATCTTAAAACAAACTGCTGAGGGTGAGTTATCTAGTTTTTTTAAAAAAGGTATTTGTTAAGTGCTTACTATGGGCCAGGCACCGTACTGAGCAGTGAGGTAAAAACAAGCTAATCAAGTTGGACACAGTCACCGTGGGGCTCACAGTCTTAATACCCATTTTGCAGATGAGGGAACTGAGGCATAGAGAAGTGAAGTGACTTGCCCAAGGCCCCACAGCAGACAAGCGGTGGAGCCGGAATTAGAACCCACACCCCTCTGACTTCCAGGCCTGTGCTCTATCCACTAGGCCATGCTGCCTCTCAAGTATGTTGATGTGTGTCCTTTAATCGATCGTATTTCTTGAGCACTTACTGTGGGCAGAGCGCTGTACTAAGCACTTGGGAGAGTACAGTATAACAGAGTTGGCAGACACGTCCCCTGCCCACAACGAACTTCCGGTTTAAAGCCTACCGCCCGTTCTGTGATGTTTCCTTTAGCATCACAAGATTCTTTTCTTCCACCCCGCCTCCCAGGCAATGCTGTTCGCCACTGCAGCAGCGAGAAAGGCTGGCTTCCTCCCGAACTCTTCAACTGCACCACCCACGCCTTCATGGATCTGAAAATTATGGTAAGTGCTCCCTTCCTTCCTTCCTTCCTTCCCTTCCTTCCTTCCTTCCTTCCTTCCTTCCTTCCTTCCTTCCTTCCTTCCTTCCTTCCTTCCTTCCTTCCTTCCTTCCTTCCTTCCTTCCTTCCTTCCTTCCTCCCTCCCTCCCTCCCTCCCTCCCTCCCTCCCTCCCTCCCTCCCTCCCTCCCTCCCTTCCTTCCTCCCTTCCTTCCTCCCTTCCTTCCTCCCTTCCTCCCTTCCTCCCTTCCCTCCCTCCCTCCCTCCCTCCCTCCTTCTCTCCCTCCTTCTCTCCCTCCCTTCCTTCCTTTTTTCTCTCAGTAGAGCCAGCCAGTCACTTGTTAACAGGTGAGCTTTAAGCTCTGTGAGTGTGTGTATATTTGTGTGTGTGCATGTGCAAGAGCATGTTCCCAGAGAAGCCAAGGGCCCTTGAGCATAGAGGGCTTCACCAGCTGACAGAGGCCACAGGGCCGGGAGTGGAAGCTGATGCAGAATTCTCCTGAGATTTATTTTTGTTCTTACAAATCCAGTCAATCGCATTTATTGAGTGCTTAATGCATGCTGAGCACCGTTCTAAGCACTTGGGAGAGTACATGAGACACATTCCCTGCCCACAACTAGCTGACAGTCTAGAAAGGAGCAAACGAAAGCGGGATCTGCACCAAGAGCCTCTCCAGATCGGGGGGTGGGGGCATCTTGGAAATTGCGAGTACCTTTCTCCCCGCTTGCAGAATGAGAAGCTCCAGCACAACGAGACCATAATGGACGGAGACAAGTCCGTCCAGATGGCCAATGTGCTCAAGAACGCCACCCAGGCCACGCGCTCCCTGTTCGGCAACGACGTGAGGACCGCCTACCAGATGTTGATCCGCATCCTGCACTACGAGAGCCAGCAGCAGGGTTTCAACCTGGCGGCAACGAGAGATGTGGAATTCAACGAGGTAGGAGGGATTGGGATATGGAGGTTCGGGGTTGTTGTTTTTTTATGCTGCCCGTTAAACGCTTACCTTACGCCAGGCACTTTACTAAGCGTTGGGGTAGATACAAACTAATCAGATTGGGCACAATCCCGGTCCTACTTGGGGCTCTCGGCCTTAATCCCCATTTACAGATGAGGGAACTTGAAGCACAGAGAAGTGAAGGATTTGCTCAAAGTCACACAGCAGACGTGCGGCGGGGCCTGATTAGAATCCAGGCCCCTCTGACTCCCGGGCCTGGGCTCAATCTACTGGGTCACACTGCTTCTCCTCACAGCTCCCAAGCACCTCTCCGTCCCAGCCGACACGATGTAACCCTTCTTTGACCTCTTTGCTGGAGAGTTAGCAACCAAATAAGTCTGGCCTGGGAGTACTGGCTCAGGAGGGCGTGGAAGAAAGGAGCCGGGCAGGGAAGCAGCGAGGCGGAGGGGATATCTCTTTACTGGCCCACTTTCCCTCTCACAACCCTGAATTACTGCTGTTGTAAACTAAGATTCATTCTTTCCTTCCAGTCCCTCTCTTTTGCGTAGCATCCAAGTACTTCTGCTCAAAGTTAACACCACCTGACAGGGGTTCTGGGTCGAAATGTTTTGGGTTTTTTTTTGTCAAAAGGAGAGTTTTCTAACTTGGTGAAAGGACCGTCTCTCCTTGTCAACCTCTCATGATTTGACCCGCTCCATTTAGCTTTCCTTTCTGATGCCAGTTCCTGCTGTGGGAACAAGTCGACTTGTGGAATCCTTTGGCCAGGCCCAGATCGCTAGCAAAATGCTGCAAAGGGTTTAGGATAATACTGTACCCTGAGTTAGTGATCGGGCTGAGTATGAGGAACCTGCCGGGGCCTGGGAATATCTCCTTCAAAGTCCCCTCTAAGGAATCCTGTGAAATTTGAGAAACAGCATGGTCTAGAGGGTAGAGCCCGGCCCTGGGAGCCAGAAGGACCTGGATTCTAATTCTAGCTCCTCTGTGTGTCTGCTGTGTGACTGTGGGCAAGTCACTTCACTTCTCTGCGTCTCAGTTCCCTTATCTGTAAAATGGGGATTAAGACTGTGAGCCTCATGTGGGGCAGGGGCTGTGTCCAACCTGATTAGCTTGTATCTACCCCAGTGCTTAGAACGGTGCCTGGCAAATACCATTAAAAAAAAAAATTTTCAATTTGAACCTGGGAGTGCCACAGAACAGCACATTTGATTTTGTTTTTCGGGCGATGGACCCGGAAGGGTAACGGCTAGGCAAAAATGAAACATCCGAAGGGCCTCCGTTAGCACGTCCAGCATCTCACATTTGGCCGACAGACGGCCAAACTAATCCCAGCCCTCTCCTTCAGTATCCGCGACAACGGGCCAGAAGGGCTCTATCCTCGGCATTTGGGGAACATACCAAAGAAGCGGAATCAATTAATCATTAATCAATTAATCATGCTTACCAGATGCACTGTACTAAGCGCTTGGGAAAGTTGGTAGACACGTTCCCTGCCCACAACTAGCTTGCAGTCTTGAGTGGAGGCTGACATTAATATGAATAAAGGACTACCATGTAGTAAATGCTAAGCGAATACCATTAAAAAAGAAAAAAATTCCGCTCCTTCAGGCCTCTGAAACTGACTTCCCTCCCATCGGTTCTCCCGTTTCCCTTCCCATCCCACAACCGCCTGCTCCTTGACCGTTGGCTTCCCGGCCTGAACTCTTTGTATTCTCCTAACGAATTCCGGTTTTCTCTCAGAATATCATCCAAGCAGGCAGTGTCCTCCTGGATCCAAAGAACAGGGACCACTGGGAACAGATCCAGCGATCCGAGGGAGGCAGCTCCCACTTGCTCAAACATTACGAGGATTATTTCCACAACATGGTGCAGAACATGAGGAAGACCTACATGAAGCCTTTCGTCATCATCACCGAAAACATGAGTGAGCCTTCATTTCCCCACCCTCTCTCTGTCTCGTGGCACCATTGCGCTCGGATCTGTGCCTTCACCACCCCCCCGCCCCCCCCCAGCCCCTCAACACTTGTGTTTGTAGCCATAATTTATTTTAACGTCTGCCTCCCCCTATAGACTGTGAGTTCGTTGTGGGCAGGGACCCTGTCTACCAACTCTGTGGCACTCTCCCAAGCGCTTAATTCAGTGCTCTGCACAGAGGAGGCGCTCAATAAATACCATCGATCAATGGATTGATGAGTGAGCTAGCGTCGATGATGTTGGATGCTTCATTTTTAAGTCACTTGGGTAATTTCCTCCCCATCAGAAGTGATTTGTTAAATGAGTGGGATGTTTGTGTTCCAAGCTCTTTATTCGTGTCCATTGCCCAATTCCTGAAGGGCCTTTTAGCATTCACACCTAGAGAGGCAGAGCAACCTAATGGAAAGAGCAAGGGGCCAAGAGTCAGGAGAATTAATCAATCAATAGTATTTACTGAGCACTTACTATGTCCAGAACACTGGACTAAACTCTTAGGAGCGTACAATACAACAGAGTTGGCAGACACATTCCCTGCCCACATTGAGCCTACAGGCTAGAGAACTGAGTTCTAGTCCCAGGTCTGCCCCTGCCCTGCTGTGAGACCAAGGGCAAGTCATTTTCCTGCTCTGGGCCTCAGTTTTCTTTTCTGAAAAGTGGAGATAAAAATTCCCGCTTCTCCCTAGCTCACAAAGCTTTGCGAGATTAACATGGGATAATGGATGTCAAAGGGCTTTAGAAAATCCAAGCAGTAGACAAATTCACAAGAAGCAGCATAGCCTAGTGGAAAGAGCAGAATCCTGAGAACCAGAGGACCTGGGTTCTAATCCCAGCTCCACCATTTTTCTGCAGTATGACCTTGGGCTAGTCACTTCACTTCTGCGCATCAGTTACCTCAGTTGTAAAATGGGGATTGAGACTGTAAGGCCCTTGTGGGACAGAAACTGGTCCAACCTTGAGTCTGCCCCAGTGCTTAATACAGTGCCTAGTACAAAGTAAGTGCTTTAACAAATACCATTTTAAGGGAAAAAAAAGCAAGATATCTAGATTCTTGAGAGGAAATTTTTCAAAAAATATCTGGCAAACGATAATAACAAGGGTTTGCTTAGTAGTTGGATGTTCAGTGTGCATGATAAAAAGGAATCCACATTGTGATGAGTTGACCCTTTTATTTGAACTCAGTGACATTTATCTTTCAGTTCTGGCCGTGGACGTCTTTGACAAGTCCAACTTCACAGGAGCGAAAGTTCCACAGTTTGATGAGATTCACGAATATTACCACAAAGACTTGGAGTCTTCAGTCCTGTTCCCTGCTAATTTATTCCAGACTACCATGAGACAAGGTAAATCAGTTTCTGAAGAAGGGCAAGTTGGGGGCTGTTTCTAGCTCCCTTGGAGAAGGGCATATGGAACAATTATATGTTAGAAATTATTTATTTTTATTAATGTCTGTCTCCCCCACTAGACTGTAAGCTCATTGTGGGCAGGAAACATGTCTTCCAACTCTGTTATATTCCCCCAAGTGCTTAGTACAGTGCTGTGCACACAATTAGTGCTCAGTAAATATCACTGATTGATAGCGGAAAGGTATAAATTCCTGGTAGGCAGGGAACACGTCTACCTACTCTGTATTATATTCTCTCAAGTGTTTAGTATAGTGCTTCGCACATGGTAAGTGCTCAATAAATAGCATTGATGATGACGATGATGAAGGGCAACAGTGGATGGAGCCCAGGCCTGAGAGTCAGAAGGACCTGGAGTCTAATCCTGACTCCACCGTTTGTCTGCTAGGTGACCTTGAGCAAGTCACTTAACTTCTCTGTGCCTCATTTACCTCATCCGTAAAAGGGGGATTAAGACTGTGAGCCCCGCGTAGGACAACCTGCTTAGCTTGTATCTAGCCCTGCACTTAGAACAGTGCCTGGCCCATAATAAGCGCTTAACACCATTTAAAAAAAAAAATTGCTGGGGTGGATATCAGATCTTCAGGTTGGACATAGTCTCTGTCCCACATGGGGCTCACAGTCTTAATCCCCTTTTTACATATGAGGTCCCTGGGGCCCAGAGAAGTAAAGTGACTGGCCCAAGGACATACAGCAGACGAGCGTCAAAGCGGGATTAGACGCGTGCTCTTTGAAACGCCGGTTTGGATGGCAGACCGCAGAGACGACGGACGAGATTCACTTGGGCCCATCCCGTTGATTTTTTCACTGCAGGGGCTCCCACGGCCAAGCCCTCGGGCTTCCAGGATCCCCAGGAAGCCGAAGTCGGGGTGCCGGACGTGGACGACGCGCCCTTCCAGAGGCGGCGCAGACACCCCGAGGACTCCAGCCGGTACGCAGTCGCCATGGTGATGGTCTTCCGGTCCCTCGGACAGCTGCTCCCGGAGCACTACGACCCCGACCGCCGGAGTTTACGGTGAGGCTTTGTTCTGCTCCCCGCCCGACCGCTCCCCTCCCCTTCCCCGCAACTTGGCATAGTAGCTAGAGCCCGGGCTTGGGAGTCAGAAGGTCCCTGGGTTCTAACTCCGGCTCTGCCACTTGTCTGCTGGGTGGCCTTTGGCGAGTCACTTCATTTCTCTATGCCTCAGTTCCCTCATCTATAAAATGGGGATTGAGACTGTGAGCCTCATGTGTGACAGGGATTGCGTCCAACCCAATTTGCTTGTATCCACCCCAGCGCTAATAATAATACCCATGGTACTTGTTAAGCGCTTACTGTGGGCCCAGTACTGTTCTAAATACCTGACACAGAAATGTGAGCCCCTTGTTGGGTAGGGATTGTTTCTATTTGTTGCTGAATTGTACTTGCCCAAGCGCTTAGTACAGCGCTTTGCACACAGTAAGCGCTCAATAAATATGATTGAATGAACAGTACAGTTCCCAGCACATAGTAAACACTTAATGATAATAATAATGATGGTATTTGTTAAGCACTTACTATGTGCAAAGCCCTGTTCTAAGTGCTGGGCTTAACAGATCACACAATTATTGAACTTATTCCTGACCACCATTCATCCCGCTGCTTCCTCTCCACAGGCTGCCCACTCGGCCTGTCATTAACACCCCGATAGTGAGCACCATGGTTCACCACGAAGGCCTCCCGTTGGCGAGCCAGCTGGAGAGGCCCATCACTCTGGAGTACAGCCTCCTGGAGACCGAGGAGAGGACCAAGCCGCTCTGCGTCTTCTGGAACCACTCCATGATGTAAGTGCAAATGTCGCCATCGTGACCGCCACCGACCATCCCTCTCTCTCTTTTCTTTTATGGCATTTAAGTCAGTCAATCGGTCGTATTTATCGAGCACTTACTGTGCACAGAGCCTATAGTAAGCGCTGGGGAGAGGACAGCATAGCAATATAAGTGCTCTCTACGTGTCGAGGACTGTTCTTAGCACCGGGGTAGATAGGAGATCATTGGGTACCTCATGGTTCTCACAGTTTGAGGCGGGAGGACGGGATTCGAATCCCCATTTTGAAGGTGAGGAAACTGGGGCACAGAGAAGGGAAGTGACTCGCCCAAGGTCACACAGAGGTAAATGGTGGCCCAGGATTAGAACCAGAAGGACGCCTCAGATGCCGACTGAGGTATGGACGGCCTCACCTCAGAGAGGGAATGAGCACCCGTGCTGGGGTACGCCTGTGATCGGACAGGTGCGTGATGGGAATTCTCCCAAGAAATCATATCCTATTGGGAATCTTGGGTTCTTCAAAGAATCTACTGGATGGAAGAGTAAAGAGAAAAAAAATATTTATTTTTATAGTACTTATTAGACATTGTAAGTGCCAACAAGTACCATTAAAAAAAAAAGATTTTATCTTGTATCCACCCAGGACTTAGTACAGTGCCTGACACATAAGAATTGCCCAAGTAGCATTTTTTTTTTTTTTAAAAAAAAAAAGATGAGAGAAGATTCATCTGCCCCGAGAGGGGTTTTTTTTATTATTGGAGGGCTTGGAGGCAATCAGAAATTTTCCTACCGAGAACATCAAATTTCAAGTTGTTTTGAGCCTCTCACTAATCAGGGAAAGTTTAAGGGAAATCTGTTTTGCAGGTCGGATGTTCTGACATTGATTTCTTCTTTGGCAGCTGGTTTTACGATTTCTTCAGAGTTGTTGCAATTAGCCCCAGCTGCAATAATTAGCTTCCTGCTTTTATGTCTTTCTTTTTATCCGGGGATCTTAAACTGCTTCCCAAACACAAATTAAACGTCCCACCCCAATTTACAGATTAGTAAACTGAGGATCAAGAGGGGTTAAACGATTTTCCCAGAGTTAAGGAGTGCGTGAGTCTCTTTGGAACTTTAAACAGATCTCTTAACCGCTCTCTGTATTTCAGGTTTTGTGTCTGTAGAACTAAAACAGTAATAGAGAGTTTGCTTACGGGTTTCACTCGTAAACTGCTTTGAGATCCCCAGATGAAAGGCCTGACTTGAATTCAAGATGCCAGTATTATTTTCACTTGGGCGATTCTGACTTTCAAAGGGGGACGTTTAAGCCCTAGGCACCCGCCCTCGAGGGTGAGGTAGTATTCCCTCTGGAAAAGAAAGAGAACATTACTGAGTCATTTATTGAAATGAAATTGCGGCGTGTGGTGTAGAAAGTGAGCCGCCACCTCAAAAACAGGATCGTTCAAAAGGCCCACAGATGGGGTGAGAGCGGACGGTATTGTTCCCACAGCAATAAAAATCGAGGAAAGTAAGGTCTTTGTGAGCATCTGTTAATCGAGCTTCCCGTTGAAGTAACTCGCCCGTGTTGGCAGCCCAGGTTACTCTCCCAGTCAGTCGGATTTATTGTGCACTTACTGTACTGAGCGCTTGGGAGAGGACAGTGGAACAACAGAAGAGACACAGTCTCTGCCCACAAAGAGCCTACAGTCTTGAGGGGGAGACAGACATTAATAGAAATCAGTAAATTACAGATACGGATGTAAGCGCTCTAAGGCTGGGGCGGATGGGGGGATGAATAAAGAGAGCAAGTCAGGGCGACGATGCAAAAGGGAGTGGGAGAAGAGGAAATGAGGGATTAGTCACTTCCCAGTGGATCCAAGCAGGGTGGCTGGACTCCCACCTTGGGCAAGTCAATTAACTTCTCTGTGCCTCAGTTACCTCATCTGTAAAATGGGGATGAAGACCGTGAGCCCTAGGTGGGACCACCTGATTACGTTTTATCTGCCCCAACGCTCAGATCAGTGCTTGGCACATAGGCTCTTAACAAATACCTACATTATTAGTATTATTATTATTGGGGGTGGGCGAAGAGTATGTAGTCCTGGTAGCCCCCGGTCCCGGGAGCACAGACCAGAGTCCAGTAGCTGGAGGAAGTCATCGGCGCTCTCTTGAAATGCTGTCGATACGTGCCCGGGAGCCATCCTTAAAGTTGGTCAGTCAGTCATTTTTTTTGAGCGTTTTCCGCGTGCAGGGCACTGGACTTAACACTTAGGAGAAAATACTAGAACAGACATATCCCCTGCCCACAACAAGCTTACAGACTAGAGGGAGCTTCCGTATCCCCTGCTCCGGCTCTTCCCCAAGGCCTCGGCCCGGCCCCGTCCCCCTCGGGACTTAGGTGGAGGGATGCTCTGTCGGTGGGGGGAGGCGGGAGGAGTGCAGGGGAGCGAACTGGAAGATGAATAAAACAGTGCCACGTTCGTGTGCCATTTGCCCTCGCCATCTGCGAGCTGAGTGTCAACAGCCGAGGTCGAGCCGAGGGCGGAGGAAGAGAGGATCACGGGAACGTGCTTAAGGAATCGAGTCCGTGTCTCACACTCCGTCGACCTCTCCCCCCACTCACCCTCTCTTTTCTCCCCAGAAGCAGAGGGACGGGAGGCTGGTCCTCCAGGGGATGTGAGCTCTTGTCCCGAAACCAAAGCCATATCGCGTGCCAGTGCAATCACATGACCAGCTTCGCCGTGTTGATGGACATTTCCAAACGAGAGGTGGGTCGGCGGATGACGGACGGGGAGCCGGCCGCTGCTCGCTCGGAGCCTCGCTGGGCCGACTCGTTCCTGAGAAATAACTACTTCCTGTCGGCTCCCTGACAGTGCCCTGGAAGACACCAAACCCCTGTGGGTTTATCTTCCATCGCCTAGGGTGACTGGGGCCTAGTCCCCCAGGCCTGGGTTGCCAGTTCCCCAGATTCCTCAGTTAATCAGTTATATTTATTGAGTGCTTACTGTGTGCAGAGCACTGTACTAAGCGCTTGGGAGAGGACAATATAACACACATTCCCTGCCCACAACTAGCTTACAGTCTGGAGGGGGAGACAGACATTTATTACGGACATTGCAGAAATGGACATAAGTACTGTGCGGCCGGGAGGGGAATGAATAAAGGGAGCAAGTCAGGAGGGAGCAGAGGGAATGGGAGAAGAGGAAAGGAGAGCTTAATCAGGGAAGGCCTCCTGGAGGAGTTGGGCCTTCTCTGAGGCTTCGAAGGTAGGGGAGAGTCATCTGTCGGATATGAGGAGGGAGGGTGTTCCAGGCCAGAGGCGGGTCGTGAGTAAGGGGTTGGCGGCGAGATAGACGACGTCGAGGCGCAGCGAGAAGGTTGGCATTAGAGGAGCCAAGTGTGTGGGCTGGGTTGGAGTAGGAGAGCAGTGAGGAGAGGGGATTGAAAGGGAATTGAAAGCCCCTGGGACTGCGGGGGCAAGGGGATTGAAAGCCCCTGGGAGAGGTCGTCCCCTAAAGCACTTCATCTTTCTCCTCGCTGCAACAGTCCCTTTCTGCCTTAAAAGGAAATGGACAGGCAGGCCCTTGGAAGTGGCCCTCGCTGTGGGAAGCCAGCGAGGCAGGTGGCCTCTTCACTGGCCAGCGTCGGAGGAGACAAAGGCGGCTGGCGGCGGCCGGGAATCCTGGAACAATGAGGGACTGATCCTTAACCCCTGGCAGCCCTAATCAGCAGTCTAGGAATGCTTGCTGCCCGCCCAAAGACCCACACGCTGTGTGGATTCATTCATCCGATCGTATTTACTGAGCGCTTACGGTGTGCAAAGCATTGTACTAAGCGCTTGGGAGAGTACAACAGAACGATAAGCAGAAACATTCCCTGTCCACAAAGAGCTTACGGTCTAGAGGGGGAGACAGGCATGAATGGAAATGAAGAAATGACAGAGATGGACATAAGCGGCGTGGGGCCGGGAGTGGGGATAAAGAAAGGGAGCAAGTCAGGGCGACGCAGAAGGGAGCGGGAGAAGAGGAAGGGAAGGCTTCTCAGGGAAGACCTCTTGGAGGAGGTGTGCCTTCGATAAGGCTTTGAAGGAGGCGAGAGTCATCGTCTGGGCTTGAGCGGGCCTGCAGAGGGGAAGGTTTGGAGCCCCAGAGTCCACTGCTCCCCACTTTTTTCCTGGCATTAGAAGCCACTCAACCTAGTGGCAAAACCCCGGGCCTGGGAGTTAGAAGGACCCGGGTTTTAATCTCGGCTCCGCCACCTGTCTTCTGGATGACCTCGGGCAAGGCACGTCACTTCTCTGGGCCACAGTTACCTCATCTGTAAGATGGGAATTAAAACTGTGAGCCCCCTGCAACCTGATTAGCTGGGATCTACCTCGGCACTTAGTACAGTGCCTGGCACATAGTAAGGGCTTAACAGATACAATTAAAAAAAAGAAGCCCCAGTGGACACCTGGGTCCCGTTAGCACGGGGTGGGTCTGGGAGGTTGGGCACATTCCACTGCGCTCAGGAATGTTTAGAAAAGACCCAAGCAGAAACCGGGTTAATGATCAATCGTTTTATTTTCCATTTAAGCAGCGCGGGGCTTGAGGGGGTTGGGTTTCTTTCTTTTTTTGCCCAAAATCTAAGGTATTTTCATTAAGTTACCAACACTAAAATTATGGTACTTGTTATGATACTTGGTAAGTGCTTAGTTTGTGCCAAGCACTACTCTAAGCCCTGGGATAGATACCAGTTACTCAGGTTGGACACAGTCCCTGTCCCCCATGGGGCTCACAGTCTAAGTAGGCTCACAAAGTGGCCCCGAGTCTGTTTTGGGTTTTTTTTAAATGGTATTAAGCACTTTCTATGTGCCGGGCATTGTACTAAGTGCTGAGGTATATACAACCTGATCAGTTTGGACACAGTCCGTGTCCCACATGGGGCTCACAGTCTTCATCTCCGTTTTATAGATGAGGTCACTGAGGCACAAAGAAATCAAGTGACTTGCCCAGGGTCACACAGTAGCACAGAGCGCATAGCAAGATTAGGTCTCTGGTCCTCCAACTCCCAGGCCCGGGCTCTTTCCACGAGGTCACGCTGCTTCTCTGGGTTGCCTTTCAACAGCAAGATTTTTGCCTGGTTTTTTGTTTTGTTTTAATTCTATGGTATTTGCTCAGCACTTACTATGTGCCGGGCACCATATTAAGAGGTAGGGTAGACTCAAGCAAATCAGGTTGGGCGCAGTCCATGTCCCGCATGGGGCTCACGGTCTTAATCCCCATTTTACAGATGAGGTAACCGAGGAACAGAAAAGTGAAATGACTTGCCATAGGTCACACAGCAAGGATGTGGCAGAGCCGGGAATAGAACCCGGGTCCTCCGACTCCCAGACCCTGGGCGTGTCCATTAGTCCACGCCGTTTTCTGGTGCACCAGGTGGGCTCAAAGCGCGACCGGCTGATGGCCGCCTGGTTTCTCGCCTCTTTCCCTTTCATCCCTGCCGATTCAAGGCCAGCACAGCACATAGCTTCTGCCGCCCCATTGAGCCGTTAGAAAGCGCCATTCCCATTTCCCTTCAATAAGTGGGTATTTACTGAGCGCTCCTTGTGTGCTGATCCCCACAGCGTAGTGGCTAAAGCACAGGACTGGGAGTCAGGAGGTCATGAGTCCTAATCCCGGCTCTACCACTTGTCTGCCGTGTGACCTGGGGCAAGTCACGTCACTTCTTTGTGCCTCAGTTCCCTCATCTAAAATGGGGATTGAGACTGGGAGCCCCACGTGGGGCAGGGTCTGTGTCCAAACTGATTTGCTTGAATCCACCCCAGTGCTCAGTGCAGTGCCCGGCACGTAGTAAGCGCTTAACAAATAGCATAATTACTATTGTTAATCCCTCCCTCGGTCCCCCCGCAGCACGGAGAAGTCCTGCCCCTGAAGATCGTGACGTACACCACCATTTCGGCGTCCTTGCTAGCTCTGCTGATCACCTTCCTTCTCCTCGCCCTGATCCGCACCCTGCGCTCCAACCTGCACAGCATCCACAAAAACCTGGTGGCCGCGCTCTTCTTCTCCGAGCTGGTCTTCGTGGTCGGCATCAACCAGACGGAAAATCCGGTGAGAGGCCGAGGGCGGGACCGGCTGCCGGGCCGTCGTGGTTCCCGAAGGGTTCTCGCCGGGCATGGGCCGGGCTGGACCGTTCCCCCTCGGGTCAGGCGGTCAGTCATATTTATTGAGCACTTACTTTGTGCACAGCACTGTGCTAAGACCTTGGGAGAGTACAATATAACGCATATAACAAATTCCCTGCCCATAATGAGCTTACGGTCAATATTATCATTAATTATTAATAGCATTTAAATAACAAGCATTTTATTGTTAATAACATTAATCAATATTCACTATTTGATACCAATAATTAATTACAATTGAGTGATTATAAATTGTTAATAAGTAATACTTAATGATAGCTAATATTAACAGTTAACACTATTAAGGAATAGCAATAAATAGTAGTTGAATGATAAATGATGAATAATTATCAGTAATAATAATAACAATATTTGTTTAGCGCTTACTGTCTGCCAAGCACTGGGGTGGATAAAAGCAAATCAGGTTAGACAGGGTCCCCGTCCTACAGAGGGCTCACAGTCTTAATCCCCATTTTCCAGATGAGGGCACTGAGGCCCAGAGAAGTGAAGCGACTTGCCCGAGGCCACACAGCAGACAAGGGGCAGAGTCGGGATTAGAACCCGGGACCTTCTGACTCCCAGGCCCTGGCTCTACCTACTACGCCGTGCTGCTTTCATGCCGCACACTGTGGGCTGCAGACGTGCCCGGATTGGCTTTCGACGATGGGGGTGTTGAGTTCTAGCCGGTGCGTTCTTTCAGCCAGCTGGTAGACGACAACGGAGTTAGTAGACAAGATCCTTGCCCTGAAGGAGCTTATAGTCTGCTGTGCGCAGACGCTGTACTGAGTGCTGTACTGGCACATAGTAAGTGCTTAACAAATACCATAAAAAAGATGGGGGGCTAGGAAGAAAGAGAAGGGGGCTGACCAGGGAGAGTGACGATGGATAAATGGAAGGAAGGCGGGCCAGGGACAAGGTGGAGGTGGCAACCGGCTTGTTTGCCATTGAGCCCGGAGAGGTAGAGTTGAGAGAGAGAAAGAGCGAGCTCTCTGTCACCCGCACCGAGGTTAGAAGTTCCGTTTTGGGCTCGGACGAGGCGAGGAGGGCTAAAACGAGAAAAACACCGACTCTCGGCCAAAGGAAGGGTCCCCGGACCACTGGGAGCGGTCGCTCGCAGGCGAGGATCAGCCAGCGCCGCTGAAAGGCCGGGGAGAGAACACCGAGGCCTTGCCGGCCCCTCCTGACCCGTTTCCCCGGAGCTCATCTGTGCCAACCGCACCCCCCGGGCACCCCTCTCCCGGTCTCCCCGCGGAGCCGTTGGCCGCCATCGGTTTCCGGGCCTGCCCCCTCGGTAGGCCCGGGCGCTTGGAGGGAAGGAGGGAGAGAGGCGGGAAGGGTCCGAGCCCCCCCACCCCACCCTCCTCACATGCCGTGAGCGATTATTCACCGGCCTACCTGGAACGGGCGCTTTCGTAACAAAGTCACGCTCCGATGAACATGAAAAAGAGAAGGAGGAATGTTGCAGCGCAAATAATCGGGAGGCGCTTGGCATCGGGCCGAGCTTTTATGAGTTTCTGTAAACTGGCAATCACGTTTCTGGGGGAGAATTCCAGCCCCCGGATTACTGGTGATCGGTGATGATTTATGGCACAGGAGCATTTTTGTCTTTGTTCTCGGCGGGGAAGGGCGGGACGTCAGGGGCAGGAGTCTGGGCACGCAGGGCCCGGCCAAACCCTCGCATCCTCGCTCGCGACCCGACGGAGCCAGGCCGCTTTCTGGTCCAACGGACCGGCCCTTCTCGGGGCCTAGGAACCGCCCGGTGGTTCCGGCCCACTCGAGGGGCGGGGCCGGGCTCAGCCGGCGGACGGGTCCCCTCCTTCCTGGGCCGGGCGCCCCTGGGCGCCACTCCCAGCTCCCGCTCCACGTCGGGGCAGGGAACGGCCCGGGGCCGGGTGAGCAGCAGCCCCCGGCTTTCCACATTCCCGCCTCCAGTTCTCACCGACATCCCGTCACGTGACTTCTCGTTGCCACCCGGGTGGCTGAGGTGCCCAGGCCGAGGTTAACCCACGTAGACCTCAGCTTCTGTGACTCCATCCTGTACTCCGTGGCCGTGTTTGGCTCGATCTCTTCTTTCCCCCCCCTTCCTTCCCCTCCTCCTCCTCTTCCCTCTCCTCCTTCCCCTCCTTCGTCGTCCTCCTCTTTCTTCTTCTCCTCCTGCTTCCTCCGTCTCCTCCTTCCTCCTCCTCCTCCTGCTTTCTCTTTATCCTCCTTCCTCCTCCTCCTCCTCCTCCACCGAAGGAAGGTTGGAAGAGGGGTCCGTCTCTCCTCGTCTTCCACCGAAGCCTGCTCTGGGCCCTCGAGCTCCCCTCCTCCCCCCGCCCCGCCACCTCCCAGCAGTTGAGAACACTCCCCTTCTCCCCCTCTCCAGTTTGGGTGCACGGTGACCGCCATCCTTCTGCACTACTTCTACATGGCCACCTTCGCCTGGATGTTCGTGGAAGGGCTTCACATCTACCGCATGCTGACCGAAGTGAGGAACATCAATTTTGGGCCCATGAGATTCTACTACGTCATCGGGTGGGGGATTCCCGCCGTCATAACAGGTAAGGGGCGCTTACTCTGGGGTTCCTTTTGAGTCGTTTCCTCTCCCCGCTTTTCTCCATCCCTCCCGTTTCCGGCGAGGCTCCCATCAGCGTTCCCGAAGGGTGGGAGAATCGGACCGGAAATCTTTACCGTGGGGAGGGGAAAGAGGCGTGGGTGTCTCTTGCCCCACAAGGTGAGGCTTCATCCCACTTAAATCAAGCTGCGCGCAGTGCCAAGAGAAGCCGGCGCCTGTGGCTCGGTTTCGTCGTTCCGTGGGGTGAGGGGTTCGCCGCCTGTGGGTGGGCAGACCGAGCTACCCCGATCGATCGGGCCCGAGGGAGCGGGAGCGACCCAACCCAGCAGTGGCCCTTTAGGAAGCCGTCGAGGAACCGAGCCCAGGGACCATCAGAAGAGGACGGCCTCTCCCCGGTCCCGCTAGGGACCGGGCCCGCGGTTCACAGCACGGCCTAGTGAAAAGAGCCTGGCCCCGGGAGTCAGGGGATGCGGGTTCTAATCCTGGCCCTGCCACGTGTCTGCTGTGTGACCTTGGCCAAGTCGCCTCACTTCTCTGGGCCTCAGTTCCATCATCTGTACAATGGGGATGGAGACTGTGAGCCTCATGCGGGACGGGGACTCTGTCCAACCTGATTCCCTTGTATCTACCCCAACGCTTAGAACAGTGCTTGGCGCATAGTGCTTAACAAATGCCACAGTTATCACTGTTATTATCTGTTCCTTTTCCGCTTTTTCCCTCTCCTCAGCCCCGTGTCCTCAGGTGCCCCGGGCGCGGCGAGGGTTCTTGGGAAGGCAAGAGGGATGGGGGCCCCTCTTGCAGCCCCTTCCTCTTTCCCCCAACCCCCATCCTCCCCACCATACAGCCGAGGGGCCGGGGGCCCGGCCGGAAGTCGGGCGCCTCCGATGGGTAGAGGTCCGGGTCACGGACGTAGGCGTGGGGTCTAGGGGTCGGAGCCGTCGGGCCCCGATGCCCTTTGACCTGGATTCGGCACCCACCGGGCAGTTTCCTTGGATGACCACCGGCTAAGAGTGACTCGCCACCCCGTCAGGACTTGGAAATGTCAAAACAAGGGAGCCGGGACCACACTGTCGATCCAGGGACCTTCCGGCCCCCACCCGCCCGCCCGCCCCCGCCCCGGCAGCTGCAGACCCCAACTGCCAACCCCCCGACAGGGCTACTATTTCAGCTCTCCCACCCCCTGCCCGAAACAGTGTCTCTTTCTTTCCCCAAAGTCACTGGAAAGGATCGATTGACAAAGCGATCTTTATCTCGTTTGGATGCGGGCCTAGGCAGGGCCGTCACAGACCCTCAACGGCGGGAGGAGGGGCTCCCGGGGGTCCACCCGTCCGTTGTGGATGGACCAGATGGGAATCCGGTCCCCGTCTCTGGGGCTGGCCTAACCTCACTCTCACCAGCCGTCTCTAATCCCAGCATGCTGCACCTTAATTAATAATACTAATAATAATAGTAGCATTTGTTAAGCGCTTACTACGTGCCAGGCACCGTACTAAGCTCTGGGGTGGATACAAGCAAATCCAGTTGGTCACAGTCCCCGGTCCCGCAAGGGATTCCTGGTCTCCATCCCCATTTTACGGAAGAGGTTACTGAGGCACAGAGAAGTGAAGTGACATGCCCAAGGTCACACAGCAGACAAGTGACGGAGCCAGGATTGGAACTCATGACCCTCTGAGTCCCAGCCCCAGGCTCTATCCACTATACCGTGCTGCTTCTTGAGTGAAGATGGGACTCCATCCCAGTCTGACTCCATCCTTGCCGAAATCTGATCAGGGATCAGTCGGTGGTGTTTACTGAGCACTAACTATGTGCAGAGCACTGTACGGAGCTCTTGGGAGAGTACGATACAACAGGATTAGCAGACGTGTTCCCTGCCCACAGTGAGTTCTAAGTCTTTTACTCCTAACACTCTCGATCGGAGAGACACACGGAAAGTGACCGTCCACAGCCTCCCTTTTTTGGCAGTACGGTAGAAGAGGCGAGGGATAAGCACTCGTTTATGAGGGATTGATGTCAGGGAGTAATTAGAAAGGATCGATCAATCGATCCAGACGGCAAATCGGCCGGGGGCCAAGGACCAACAGTCAGTCTGAAGAAAATCCAGGCGGTGTCTCAGTCCGCATCGGGAAAGCCGCAACACGCGACCAAGAATCGTATCGGCAACACAGAACTAAATTAGGAGGGGCCTAGTGTCCAACCCGATTTGCTTGTATCCACCCCAGCTCTTAGTACAGTGCCTAGCACGTAGTAAATGCTGAATAAATACCACAGGTATTATTATTATCACTATTAGTGGACAGAGCCTGGCCTGGGAGCCAAGGATCTGGATTCTAATCCCTCTCTGCCACTTGCCTGCTGTGCTGCCTTGGGCAAGTCAATCAGTCGTATTAATTGAGCGCTTACTGTGTGCAGAGCACTGTACTAAGCCCTCGTACTAAGGCCCGTGACTTTTCCGTGCCTTCATTTCCTCAAGTGTAGAATGGGGATTCAGTACCTGGTCTCCCTTAGACTGGGAACCCCATGTGGGACAGAGACTGTATCAACCAGATAACCATGTATCTTCCCCAGCATTTAATAATAATGTTGTTATTTGTTAAGCACTTACTATGTGCAGAGCACTGTTCTAAGCGCCAGGGTAGATACAGGGTAATCAGGTCGTCCCACTTGAGGCTCAAAGTTAATCCCCATTTTACAGATGAGGTAACTGAGGCACAGAGAAGTGAAGTGACTTGCCCACAGTCACACAGCTGACAAATGGCAGAGCTGGGATTCGAACCCATGACCTCTGACTCCCAAACCCGGGCTCTTTCCACTGAGCCACGTTTAGAACAGTGCTTGACACACAGTAAACGTTTAACACATACCATTAAAAAAAAAATGCTGCCTCAGACTTCAGTGAGCTAGGTAGCTCGTTGAGCGAAGATGCAGTGATGATTATAGCGACGGTGACATTCGTTAAAGGCCATTAACTGTATCGTACTGTCCCAGGTGCTTAGCACAGTTCTGTGCACACAGTAAGCACTTAATATGCCACTGTTTGCATTCTACTCGCCCAAGCACTTAGTACCGAGCTCTGCCCGCAGGAAGCACTCGATAAATCATAGATTGATTGATTTTCCTCATTTAGATGGAGGGGCCCTGGAGGAACGGGGACTGTTTCATACAGATTTTCTCATAATCGCCTCAGCACGTAGGACAGTGCCTGGCTATAATAAGCATTCAATAAATACCGTCAACAATCCCGAGAAGGGCTCGGGAAGCCCTTCAAGATAACGCCCACTCACTTGTGCCTTCTTTGGGAATCATAATAATTTAATAGTATTTATTGAGCACTTGCTATGTGCAGAGCACTGAACTAAGCGCTTGGAATGTACAATTCAGCAACAGAGACAATCCCCGCCTAATGACGAGCTTACAGTCTAAATTATAATCATGATAGTAATAATAATAGTGTTTGTTCAATGCTCACTCTGTGGCAAGCACCGTACTAAGCACTGGGGTGGATATAAGCTAATCAGGTCGGGCACAGGCCCTGTTCCACAGGGGTTCGAGGTCTAAAGAGTGATAATAATTGTGGTTTTTGCTAAGCACTCACTACGAGCTTACAGTCTAGAGGGGGAGACAAAAATAAATAAAGCTAACATAAATAAATAAATGACGGATCTGGACATAAGTGCTGTGGGACTGAGGTGGGGTGAATAAAGGGAGGCAATCCAAGTGCAAGGATGACGCAGAAAGAAGAGGGAGAAGAGGAAATTAAGGCCTAGTCAGGGAAGGCCTCTTGGAGTTTACCGAATGTAAACTGACAGGAGAAGATTCCCAACCGAGGGATTCTGGCCCGGGACATTGCTCACGGTAAGAGAGCTCCGCCGGGTGGCACGGGCGAGGAGAACACAACGATAGCAAGCATCATCTTCAATCCACACCGAGTATAAACTGACAGGACAAGATTCCCAGCCGAGAGATTCTGGCACGGGACGTCGTTCCTAACAGGGAGCTCCGCCGGGTGGCACGTGCGGGGAGAAAGGACGATAGCAAGCGTCATCTTCAATCCGTACTGAGCATAAACAGACAGGACAAGATTTCAGGCGGAGAGATTCTGGCACGGAACATTGTTCACAGTGAAAGGAGAACGGGCAATTCCATTTAGACCCAATCTCTGTCTAGGGAACTGAGGCAGAGAAGGCCGAATTAATGATATAAAGGCCTGCGCTGTGAACTGGAAAAACGAAAGAGAAGCAAGCCGATAACTTTCTTCATTTTCTAACCCATCATGAGCTGAATAAGTTCACACGCTTGAACATTTCACAAGTCAAAAATTCTCTTTGCGAACAGTCTTGAGCAAGATAAGTTGCTGACATCCCAAGGAAGTTATGCAAATCGGTCTTTTTCCGCCTGCAGCAAAAATACAGGGATCTTACAAAATGGGGGGAAAAAAAGCCAACCCTCATTTTTTTTCCTCAAAGGACACGAATGGATTGGCTAAGTGTCAGCAAAGAGTAGACTCTCTGACAGGAGGGAGAACAGATATTGAATCCCCCGTTTTACAGACGAGGAAACTGAGGAACAGTGAAATGAAGCTATTTGCCCGAGGACACAGCAGGCATGTGGCAGAGCAGGGATTAGAATCCAGGTCCCCTGCCTCGCTCATTCCAATTCTGGAGTCAGATGTCTGAGCAGCATGGCCTAGAACCCGGGTCGGGCATCGGGACGGCTGGGCAAGAGCTGCAGGCACAGTGGTGGCTCCTGCTCACGTGGGCTGCCAGGTCTCCGATCCCCCATGGCATCAAGTGTCCTCTCACTGCACTCTGTGCCCCAGCGGAAACTCGGCTGGCAGGGGTGAGAAACAGCCCGCAGTGCCCCGCACGCCTCCAGCCCCAGAATCCACTTCACGGTGCGGGGTCTCGGTCCTAGAATCCTCGGGACCGGACAAAGCCTCGTCCGGCGCTCTCACCCTCGACCCAGTCACGCGGGTTTTCATGCTTAGTAATAATCATAGTGGTATTTGTTAAGCGCTTACTATGGGCCAGGTAAGCACTGGGACGGGTACAAGCAAACCGGATTGGACGCAGTCCCTGTCCCAAAAAGGGGCTCAGAGTCGTAATCCCCATCTGACAGAGGAGGGCACTGAGGCCCAGAGAAGTGAAGAATCTTGCCCAAGGTCACACAGCAGACAAGTGGCGCATCCGGGATTAGAACCCATGACCTTGACTCCCAGACCCGGGCTGTAGCCACTAGGCCATGCCTGGTCCCTAGCGGTCCCCCCGGGGTCCAGAACTGACAGATGTGGGTAACTGAGGGTCTCTCTTGGCCTCTCAGGGCTCGCGGTGGGCTTGGACCCACAGGGCTACGGGAACCCCGACTTCTGCTGGCTGTCGGTCCACGACACCCTGATCTGGAGTTTTGCTGGACCCATCGGGATCGTGGTTATGGTAAGCAACGGGGAGGCAGGCCCGGCTTTTTGCTTTCACCGCCTGCCCGGAATCCTCCGCGGAATCTGTCTCCCCCTCTAGACAGACTGTAAACTCACTGGGGCCAGGGAATGTGTCTGTTTATTGCTCTCCTGTCCTCTCCCGAGTGCTTAGTACAGTGCTCCGGGCACAGTAAGCGCTCAGTGAATACGATCGACCGACTGACTTGGGGAATTCCTAGCCCACCTAGGGGATTCGCCCCTTCTGGGAGACCCCCACAGCCGGAAATCTTATTCCCTGCCTTGGGCCCGAGGGCAAATGGGCCTGAACTGCCATAGACAGATAATAATAATAATAATAATTGTGGTATTCGTTAAGCACTTACTATGTGCCAAACACCGTTCTAAGCGCTGGGGTAGATACAAGCTAATACAGATGGGCCATCAGGGCTGCCTATCCAACCCCATCAGAAAAGCCTCCTCCACAGATCATTCATCTCGGCCAGGAAGGCTCCCCCGGCTCGATTCCCTCCTCCGCCACCCGGCCCCCGTTTCTTCACGTCGTCCCCTTGGTGCCGGGCCCCTAATCCATCAATCAGTGGTATTTATCGAGCGCTTACTGTGAGTGGGACACTGTACTGAGTGCTTGGGAGAGGACGACACGATATGACAGACACGTAACTCTGCCCGTAACGAGCTTACGATTGACTGACCAGAGGGGGAGACCCAGGGTCCTAGCCCAGGCCAAGATGGATCCATCTCGGTGGAGATTGACCCGCCCGTGGCCCGGGTCTTGTTAGCGTCTCACGCCTCCCTCCTCCTTTGCCGGCCCCGAGCACCGTCCCACGGTCCTGGGGGCTCTCAGAAGACTCTCATTCGGGGCCCCCTCCGTGGCCCTAGGCAACCCCTGTTCTTCCACGTGTGTGACTGAGCAGGAGGGGGCTGATTCGGAGAAGTTCCGTTCTGAACCGCTCCAACGTGCTCGGGACAGCGGAATCAATCACTCGTCGGTGGTATTTATCGAGGGCGTTCCACGCGCAGAGCACCGGACAGGAATCAGTTTGCCTTTTCGCGTCTCTGCTGCCTTTCAGATCAACACGGGCATCTTCATCCTGTCAGCGAAGGCGTCCTGCCAGAGGAGACACCGGGCCTTCGAGAGCGGGGGGATCGGGTAAGTCGGGAGCCCCGACGCCAAATGGCAGCCCGCCATTAATTGCCACGGTGACCGTGTAATTCATTTATTCAGTCATCCGTCCCTTCGGTCGTATTTTTTGAGCACCTATTGGGAGCCCCCTGAGGCAGCGCTCCAAGAAATGGCCTCCTTTGCCTTCCTTGGCCACAGAATGTTCAAAACACATGCACATATACCAAACACGCCTGGTTCGTCTGGCCCGCTCCAAATGCCTATGAACCCGGTCGCGCCTGAAGGGCAGCGAGGGTTGGGCGGATGGTGGGGGGCTTTACTCCCGGGTGCCAAGCCCCCGTTTTTCCTCCTCAGCTCCGTCCTGAGAACGGCCTTCCTCCTGCTGCTGCTGGTCAGCGCCACGTGGCTGCTGGGGCTGATGGCGGTCAACGGCGACGGCCTGGCTTTCCATTACCTCTTCGCCGCCTTCACCTGCGTACAGGTGGGACACTCTCCGGCCGCTCCCCGCCGGTAGCCGTCATGCGGAAGCGCCCCGAGGCTTTTCTATCTGACCGGGGTTGGGGGAGTGGGTCATTTCTTTCCACCTGGGGGGTCATTTCTCTCGGTCCGATCTTCGGGCTGGCGTCGGTGGGGCTGCCCTTGTGGGCAGGTGCGTGTTTGTATGTGCACGCATGAATGTGTGCACATGTGAGTGATTTTATTCAGTGGCATTTATCGAGCGCTTACTGTGTGCAAAGCACTATACTAATCGCTCGGGAGAGTACGACACGACACTAAACAGTCACATTCCCTGCCCGCAACGAGCTTATAGTCCAGAGATCTTGGTCCTGAAGCCCCGGGGGCGGGACAACCATCCAGCCAAATCCCAGGCAGACGTCCCACGGACCTCCCCCCCCCGCGCCCCCATGCCGCCGCACCCCTCGTTCTGACCGGGCAGGGGGCCGTGCCCCGCAGACCCCTGGCCGGGACTGACGTTCTTCTCTCTGGCCTCTCGGCGCGGCAGGGGCTCTTCATTTTCTTTTTCCACTGCGTGTTCAACAAAGAAGTCCGCAAGCACCTGAAGAGCGCGCTGAGCGGGAAGAAGCCCCGCCCGGACGAGTCGACCACCACCCGAGCCACGCTGCTCACCGTGAGTGTCCGCCCCGCACGGGGCCGCCGCCGGCCCAGTCCGGCCCTCGGTCCGTCAATCCGCGGTATTCATTCAGCGCACGGAGCACTGTACCGAGCGCCTGGGAGAGCCCGAGGGAACTGGTAGACACGATCCCTGCCCGCAAGGAGCTTACGGTCTCCAGGGCACAGAGCAGTGTCCTGGGGGCTTAGGAGAGTCCACGATCCCTGTCCTCTTGGACCTTCCAGTCTGCTGTGTGCACAACACCGTACTGAGCACTTGGGAGAGTCCAACAGAGGTAGTAGACACAAATCCTGCCCTCATGGGGCCTTCTGTCTGCAGAGCACAGTAACAACCCCAGCTCTCAAGGTCTGTACCGTCTACCGTGAGCAGAGTGCTGTACCGAGCGCTTGGGAGACGACAGCAAAGTAGACATGATCTCTGCCCTCAAGGAGCTTCTCCTTGCCCACCCTCCGGCCTGGGCAGCGTGAGCGTCACCCCCCACCCTCCCCGAACCCTGTGCCAAGTCCCCGCCCGCAGCGTCCTGATGGGTCCCCAGAAGAGACAGTGTTGTAGACCCCTTCTGAGTGGGTGTTTGAGCTGGGGCCCGAGATGTTAAGTTGGGAGGCTGTGAACGGTTTAACGCCTCCAGAGAAGTAGCTTGGCCTAAAAGTCAGAAGGACCTGGGTTCTAATCCCGGATCCACCGATTGTCTGCTGTATGACCTGGGACAAGTCGCTTCACTTCTCTGGGTCTCGGCTACCTCATCCGTAAAACGGGAATTAAAACTGCAAGCCCCATGTGGGACGGGGACTGTGTCCAACTGGATCTACTCCCAGCCCGTGGAACAGTGCCCGGCATATAAGCACTTAACGGATACCATAAAAAACAGAAAAACCCCACCCACTGTAGTGACAGGAAGGAAGGGGCTCTGAATTCCACAGCTCGGCTGCTTATCGGGACACAACTCCGGGGGAACGTCCCCGCTCAGCCTCGGGGCCGACACGACCACCCCTCCTAGCTCTTCCCGGGCGGAGGGGGGCTCCGACCTGAGTGGCCGAAAACCCCTCGTGATGTTCAGGGGGCCAGTCCTTCTCCAGAAGGGCGACCCCGGAGGCTACGGAGGACGGGGGCACCGGGACGGGCGGTCACGGTCCCGGCAAGACCCGAGTCGGGCCTTTCCGAATGGCTGAGGTTCTCCCTGCCTTTGGAGAGGGTCCGCCCCAGCACGGGCAACGCGGCGGGCTCCGGGGACTCCTGCGACGGCTTCGCGGGGCTGCCGCGGACCGAGCGCGTCGCCTGCCTCGGTGACCGGGGCGGGGATCCCCACTCTGTCTCCCCAGCGATCCCTGAACTGCAACAACACCTACATCGAGGAGGCGAACGTGTACCGCACGACCCTCGGGGAGTCCACCGCCTCCCTGGACAGCACCCTCAGGTCAGCCGAGGTCCCCCGCCGCCTCGCGGGGCCTCCGACGGTCGGGCCGGGCCGGGCGCTCCCCGGGGGGCTCCCGAGCGGGGTCCTCGGGGCCGTCGGCCGCCGGCGCTCGGGCGCGGGACCGAGCCGCGGCCTCCGAGTGCTGTCCGCCCAGCGTCCGGGCAGGGTCCGGATGGCGTCTGCCCGACGTCTACGGGGCACCTGCACGTCGTCACTCCGGTGTCCGTGTAGGGTCTGCCCAGTGCCTGCACCCTGTCTGCCCCGCCTCTGGTGCCAACGCGGCATCCGCCCAGAGTCCCTGGGTTGTCCGCACCGTGTCTACCCGGCGCCCGGAGCCTACGTGGCCTCTGCCCGGCACCCGTAGTAGTCCACGGGGCGTGCGGGCGGCGTGAGAGGTGTTCCGGCGGGAGCTGTTCCCCGTGGGGCCGCGCTGTCCTCCCGGGAAAGGCCTCTGTGACGGACCGGCCCCTCCTCCCCCCGCAGGGACGAGGCCGCCCGGAAGCTGAGCGTGTCCTCGGCCCAGGCCCGGCCCGGCCCCGCCGCCGAAGGAGATTCGTCCGTGTTCCACCGGAGCCCCCGAAAAGCCACCGGTAAGATCCGCGCCCCGCGCAAGGCCCCGGTGAATCCCGTGCTCCCGCCAGCCCCCTCCGGCCCACCGATTGGGCCCTTTATTCCTTTCCTCCTTCTCCCGCTCGCTTTGTCAGAGTTGGGGGAGAACCTGGACCCCCCCACAACCCCCCCCCCCGCCCCCTCACCCCCCCCAGGCCATCCAGCCCAGCCTCATTTGGAGGGGAATCAGCACAGCTAGTGAAGCAGCCTAGCAGCTAGAGCCCAGGCCTGGGAGTCAGAGGGCCCGGGGTTCTAATACCGGCTCTGCCACATAATAATGATGATGGCATTTGTTAAGTGCTTACTATGTGCCAAGCACTGTTCTAAGCACTAGGATGGAAACAAGGCAAGCAGGTCGTCCCACGTGGGGCTCACGGCCTTCGTGCCCATTTTACAGATGAAGTAACTGAGGCACGGGCAAGTGAAGTGACTTGCCCAAAGTCACACAGCTGACAAGTGGCGGAGGCGGGATTAGAACCCCAGACCTCTGACTCCCAAGCCCGGGCTCTTTCCACTACGTCACGCCGCTTCTCATGCCCGCCGGGTGACCTCGGGCAAGTCACTTCACCTCTCTGGGCCTCAGTTCCCTGATCTGTAAAATGGGGATGAAGACCGTGAGCCCCACGTGAGACATGGATTGTGTCCAGCCCGATTAGCTTGTCCCTACCCCAGCGCTTAGTACAGTGCCTGGCACACTGTAGGCGCTCAACCAGTACCATAAAAGGAATCGGGGTGGAGGGTCTCCCCTGCCTGGCGTTCGACCTGGGCGTCTGCCGGAGGGGTCTCCAAACCGTGCGCCTTCCCCACCCCGTCCCGCAGGGAACGATTCCGACTCGGACAGCGAGCTGTCCCTGGACGAGCACAGCAGCTCCTACGCCTCCTCCCGCTCCTCGGACAGCGAGGAAGACGGCGTTGAAGCCGAGAAGAACTGGACCGCCGCCTCCTCCCGAAACAACCACCGGGGCCCCGCCCACAGCACCCCCAAAGGTGAGGCGCCCCGGGGCCCGCTTCTGGTGGGCGATGCTCCCGGAGGGCCCCCGGGGGGGGGGGGGGGGAACGCCCACCCCACGGGCACCGACTCGATGGGTTCCACCCACAGATGTGTCAGGCCAAGATGGCATCAGCTCTCTGAGGCGGTCTTATTTATTGAGACGCTTACCGTCCGCAGAGCCCTGTACTAAGCGCTCGGAGAAGCAGTATGGCTCAGTGAAAAGAGCGTGGGCTTCGGAATCGGAGGTCATGGGTTCGACTCCCGGCTCTGCCACTTGTCAGCTGACTGTGGGCGAGTCACTTCGCTTCTCTGGGCCTCAGTTACCTCACCTGTAAAATGGGGATTAGCCGTGAGCCTCACGTGGGACAAACTGATTACCCTGTATCTGCCCCAGCGCTCAGAACAGTGCTCTGCACATAGTAAGCGCTTAACAAATACCAACATTGTTATTATTGCGAGAGGACAGTATGACACTAGAACAGACATGGGCCCTGCCCACAGTGAGCTTACAGCCCAGAGGGAGAGATAGACGTTAATATGAATCAGTTACGGATCTGGACGTAAGCGGTGTGGGGCCGGGCGGGGGGCGGGGGTGAAGAAAGGGAGCAAGTCAGGGCAGTGTAGAGGGGAGCGGGAGGAAAAAAAGGAGGGCTTAATCGGGGAAGGCCTCTTGGAGGAGACGGGCCCTCGATAAGGCTTTGAAGGTGGGAGAGTGATTGTCGGCTGGATTCGAGGAGGGAGGGCGTTCCAGGCCAGAGGCTGGACGTGGGCGAGCGGTCGACGGCGAGGTAGACGAGACGGAGGGACAGAGAGAAGGGTGGAGTTGGAGGAGCGAAGCGTGAGGGCCGGGTCGGAGCAGGAGAGCAGCGAGGTGAGGTAGAGGGGGCCCAAGGCGATTGACTCTTTTAAAGCCAATGGGGAAGAGTTTTCTGTTGGATGCAGAAGCGGATGGACCACCGCCGGAGTCTCTTGAGGGGCGGGGAGACGTGGCCCCAACGTTTCTGTAGCAGAACGATCCGGGCAGCAGAGCGAATTCCGGAGCGGGGAGAGACGGGAGGCGGGGAGGTCGGCGAGGAGGCTGATACGGTAATCGAGGAGGGCTAGGATAAGTGCTTGGATGAACCCGGTAGCGGTTCGGAAGGAGAGAGCGTCGGGGGGAGCGGGGCGGCTCCGCTTACTCGGCCCGGGGGTCTCCCCACAGTCGACCCACCGCCCGACCACGTCAAGGCCGGCTGGCCCCCGGAGAGCCCGACCGGCAGTGACGGCGAGGGGACGGCGGGGAGACCCAAACTGAAGGTGGAGACCAAGGTGGACGTGGAGCTCCACCGGGAAAGCCAGGGGAACCACTGCCCCCACCTGCCGCCCCTCGGGGAGGACGACGGCGCCGGCCCCCCCGGGGACGCCAGAGCCGAGCCACAGCCCAACCACCAGCAGCCCGAGCAGAGGAAAGGTGACCGCCGGGGGAGGTGGGGGGGGAGGAGGAGGGGGAGGGTCAGCGATGGTATCTACCGAGCACCCGCGCGCTCGGCGGAGTCTGACCGAATCGCCCGACCCGTTCCCTGCCCATAAGGAACTTCCACTGTAACGGGTGCGTCGGGGGTGGAGGGGCGGCGGTCTAGATGGGCAGGACAGGCTTTGAGGCCTGCGCCGCCCTGACAGCCCCGAGATCCCTTAGCCTCTGACGTCCTCTCCTGCCCTCTCAGCGCCCGCGGTCTCTCCCCTCCTCTGCCGAGGCCCGGCCGGGGAGCCCTCGGGGCAAATTGGGCAGCAGACGGCAGCAGCGGGGGGAGACCCCCGAGGGGAACGTCCAACTGCAATCTGGGAAGACGCAGGCTGGGCTGGGGCAGGATGAGAGTTTCCCGAACCGTAACGGGGATGGACGGGGCCAACCCGGAATTGCCATTTCCCCCAACCCCACGGTCCCGGGGCCTGGTGGGCAGCTGTCGGAGTTGGAAGGTGGCGGGTTCGAACCAAACAAGAAACACCTCTTCACCCTCAGCGGGGAATGAATAACAATAACCGTGGCGTCCGTTAAGCGCCTACTACGTGCCGGGCACCGTTCTAAGCGCCGGGGTCGATACAAGCAAATCGGGTTGAACACCGTCCCTGTCCCACAGTCTCAATCCCCATTTTCCAGATGAGGTAGCTGAGACCCAGAGAGGGGAAGTGACTTGCCCGTGGTGACGTGGTAGGCAGGTGGCGGAGCCGGGAGTAGAACCCAGGACCTACTGACTCCCAGGCCCGGGCTCTGAGCGTCCGAAAGAGTAGCGGTCCGGCGGAGAAGCTCCGTGGGGCCCAGAGGCCTCTGTCTGTACAGACTGGAATCAACCAGTGGGTTCAAGAGGGGGTTGGACGAGTTCAAGGGCTAGAGTCTGTTCTGGGGCCACTGGAGGAGAGTCATTCGCGGGTGAGACAGCGCTCGGTGCTTAATATAGTGCTTGGCACGTGATAAGCACCTAACGAGTTTCATTGGAAAAAAAAAACGGAGGGGAGTCAGGGGTGTTTCACGGACCCTGCTGGGTCACCGGTGGAGAGACAGGGATGGAGAGAGGGGAGTCGGGGGTGTTGGACGGACCGGGCCGGGTCGACCGGGGAACGGTCAGGGTGTTGAGGGTCCAAACCCACGAGTGCATTAGCAGATGGTCTTGTCGGGGGAAGAGCCCAGGGTCCCCGTCCCGTTGACCTGACCCACCCTCCGCCCTGCCGTCTCCCGGCCCCAGGCATCTTGAAAAACAGAGTCACCTACCCGCCGCCCCTGACCGAGAGGAGCCTGACGAACCGGCTGCGGGACAAGTTCTCCGACGACGGTCCGGACTCGCTCCCGTCGCGGGAGTCCCCTCCGGGGGCCGGCGCCGACCCGGGGGGCGCCGCCGGGAAGGGCCCGCGGAGAGAGCCCGGCGGCCGGGACCACCTCAACGGCGTGGCCATGGCCGTGCGCACGGGCACCGCCCTCGCCGACCACTCCGACTCCGAGTGAGTAGACGCGTCGCCCCGCGCGGCCCCGGGAGGAGCGGAGAACCTGCCCGTTTGAGCCTGTGGGCCCCGGGCGCGGGCACTGGGCCCGGTGGGTCGGCCGGGCCCGCCCGGAGACGGGGCGCCGCGTTCTCCGATCCCTCCCTCGGTCCCTCCGGGGGGGTCTGAGTCTGCCCCAGCTTCGGCCGCAAACCCTCGTTTAGCCCCGCCACCTTCCCGTCTTCCCCGGCCTCCCTCTCCCGGTGGGAGAGCCTCCCGCCTCCCCCCCCTCCGCCCCCAGGCTGGGCCACGGGCCAGGGCGAGGGCCACGGTCTGCGCCACAGGATACCCGGGCCCCGGGCCGGGAGGCTCCCCGGGAGCGGGGGATCTGTCGGACCGCTCTCACCCCCGTCAATCAGTAGTATTTACTGAGCGCTTACTACGTGCGGCGCACTCTACTAAGCACCCGGGAGAGTCCGATACAACAGAATCAGCAATTACCGTCCCTGCCCGTAATGAGGACAGGTTTCCAGTCCCGGATTCCTTGAGGAACAAAGAACCACCACCCCCCGCCCCCTAAAGCCCCACTGAAAGTCGGAGAGTCTCTCGGGGGCCTCCCCGGCTTCGCAGGGAGCAGCCCCCGACCCTCTGAATCCACCCTCGCCCCAGGGCCACCCCGTCTGCTCCTCACCCCAGCCGAGGCAGGAACCGCAGAGGTAAAAATGATAGTAATAATAGAAATGACAGTTGTGTACTTGTTAAGAGCTTGCTGTGTGCCAAGCACTGTTCTAAACTCTGAGTAGATACCAGTTGATCAGGTCGGGCACAGCCCCCGTCCCTCGCCCGCTCGCCCGGGTCACCGCTCCGTCGGCTCACCCTCTGCTCGCTTGGCGGCTTCTTCCCTCACACAGCGGCAGTAACGAAACCTCCATTTGAATCATCAGGAAACCGTGAGGCTTCGCTCACCGGCCGCGCCCCATCACCCGCCGGGGCCCCGGGACCGCGTCCGCCTCCGGGAGGCGGGAGGGCCGGGGCCGCGTCCCTTCCCGGACGGCCGACCCACCGAGGCCGACCGCGCTCGCGGGCGCCCTCCGACCGCGCCCCCTCACCGGAGACGGCGCGCGCCCGTCGGCAGGCGTGACCGGTGACCCGACGGAGGAGGGAAAGGTCACACGGGGACAGAGACGGGGAGGGGCAGGCGGTCCGGGCCCGGGGCGTCGATGGAGCCGTCCTCCCGTCAGTCGGGGGACCCCCGCTGGCGGGACCGGCCGCCCCGCCCTCCGTGCGAGGCCAGGGGGACCCCCTGGCTCCCGGCGGCCCGACCGGCTCCGGACGGACGTTTTGTTTTAAAAGAAGACAGTCTTTTATATAGAAACTGTACATACCTTTATATATTTTGTATGGGGACCCTAAGGAAGAGAAACCCTCCTGTATATTTTCCGTGCATACTGACCTCCGGCTGACGACGGGGCCCCGCGGCCAGATCCTCCCATATTTTTCTACGATAAGATTGCACAGCTGTCCGGGGACCCGGCCTCTTTCTAGACGGGGTATCCCGGCGTCCCGGAAAGCAGAGGCGGAACCTCCGCTTCCAACCGGGATTGGCCCGGGCCGCCTTCGGGCCACTGCCCGAAACCCGGCGGCTAGGTGCCGGGGAAGCCGTCCCCTGCCCGGCGGGCAGTGTCCCTGCGCTGCCCGGCCCCTCCCCGGGCTCCGACGGGTTAGGGGCTGACACGCCGGGACTGACGGCTGCTTTGGAAGTTGGGGGAGGTGGGGGCACCCCAGGGACTACTCTCTCGCCAGACGCTAACCACAATTTCCCAGCCGTCACGGCGGATGGCATACCTTGTAAGCGACGCCGTGCTCCTCCCGGAATCCTACCAAAAAAAGAACGATCGTGTGACGGAATGACGCTGTCGCTTCGCCGTGTTCACGACAAGAGGAGGGAAATGGAGCCTCCGCCCTGCCCACCGGGGTCAGCGGGGGTCCCGGGCGAGGACGGTGGCCCCGACTTCGAGCACGGACGCCCGGTCCACGGTTCCTCGGGGCGCCCCCGGGGCCGCTGACGGAGACAAGGGCCCCGGGTCGGGTGAGCGCCTCACGCACGGTCTTCCGGGTCCTCCTCCGATGCTTCGTTGACGTTTCCACCTGCTGGAGGCGGAGACCGGAGACGGCCCGGCCGGCGGGACAACGCACGGGAAATCCAAGAGCAACCAATTCCGCCCCGGTGGATGGAAGCCGCGATGAGTGAGAAGGGAGGGGGCAGACCTAATGGTTTTTAACAAACAGGAGCAAAGAATTCTAGTTCTGCACATCCGTGGGACTCGCACGTGGACCTTTAACCCATCCCAAGACCGGGGAAGGGGGAGAAAAGACCGTCTCTCCCGGTTCCTCGTGCGTCGAGGCTGGGTTGCCGGGGACGGGCCGCAGCTGTTGACAGAAAAACGAAAACCTATTTTTATGCCTTAAAGATTTTATGACCGGATAGACACTGGAGTTTTTTGGTTTTTTAAACAGATGTTTTATTTATTTGTGTGCAGGACACTGGCATTGCACCACAGGTGAGAGGCGTCTGCAATAAACTAAGCAGGTTGACTTGTAATGGCGCCGTGACCCTTCCTTCCTGCCACTTCCACACGGCCTTTCTCCGGAAATCCCCCTACCCACCTTTCTCTCTTCCAGCAGAGGGGCGTTCTTCTGGGGAAGTGATGAGCGCTCCCGAGCCGATTCTTTCGACGCACGAGCTGTCCTCAACGGCCTCGGCGGAGGTAGCGCGGGTGGGGAAGCTAGCCCGGCTTCCGACGGGTCGGAGGCGATCCCGGGCTGGTCCTGCTGCTGGCGGGGCCCAGCCCTGGGGGGCTCTCGGGGAACTTTCTCTTAGGCGGCGGCGAGGACACGTTGAAGTGCTCCGGAGTCCAGAGCCAAGGATGCTCAGGACTCCCTTTGTTGGTAATGGGGGGGAGGGGGTGTCTTCCAGAAACACCCTTCTATTTGCTGGGACGGCAGGGTGCGAGGAGATGCCGGCTCCCCTCCGGTCTCCCCGTTTTTCCTTCCGTCCGGGTTTGGCCGGTCTCTGGGAGGCCCCAGTGACGCCGTCAGCTGGGGGCGAGGGTGGGGATCCCAACCACACTCAGCCTGCCTGCCTGCGAGTGAGCCCTTAGAGCTCCAGTGCGAGCGCGGGTGACCCCTGCCCCCGCCCAGGTGCACCTCACACGATGGGTTTGAGGAGCGGCTCCCGGGGGCGTCCCCACCCTCTCGGGCCTGCGATCGGGCCCTGGGGCTCCCGCAGCCGACGACACGGAGGTTCAAGATGCCCGATCCATCCCCCAGCGAGTAGGCGGGACTCCGCCGGGGAACCGGGGCTACCGCCTGGGCCGAGGTAACCTCGTGGGCTCGCGGGTGCGCCGGGGGGAGCGGGGGTCGAGGTCACCGGCCGGAGACTCGTAGATGAAAGCAAAGGCGGGGAGCAGATTGCCTTTCTCACCTGATATTTATTACACACATTGATCCGGCAGCTTCTAGGCCAAACTCAGTCCCTTTCAAAACAACCGGGTTTTGGGCCAGGGGCCGCGCAGGTGGGGCGGGGAGCTATCGCACAGGTGGCCTAGCCGGGGCAAGGCTTTCGTCCAAAGGAACTTGGGGCCCAGGGATGACCGAGGCTAGCCCCGAGGGCCGGGGTGAGGCGGCATGCCTTTCCTCAGAGGAGGCGCAGACTGGGGCGGGGGTGGGAAGGTGAGCGCAAGGCCCGATGTGACGAGTGCCCCGGGTGCAGCCCCCCCTTCCTGCCCCACCCCGGGCCGCCGGCCCACCCTCCCTCCGCTTAGCTTTCGGCGTCCTCGGCCTCTCTGGTGGCCGGCGGGGCCGCGCGCTTGCCCCGCTGCAACGTGTAGGCGGAGGGACCCAGCCGCACGATCTTCCCGCTGCCCAGGCACTCGTCTCCCTTGTAGAACACGGCAAACTGGAAAACAAGCCGACGACCGGGGGCGGGTGGGTGGGCGGAGGAGTGGTCAGTGCCCCCGGGGGGGCCGGGGCCTTATTCTCTCAGGCCCAGCGGCAGCCGGCCGAAGCCCCGTGCTCAGGAAACCCGCCGCACCACCCACGGCCCCGGGGGTCACCTCCCTCCCCCGCCTCTCCCCCCGGGAGCTGTGCCGCGGAGGAGAGGCCGTGGGTCTTGGGGCCGGCGGGGGGGAGAGGGTGGGGAGGCTCTTCTGGGACCGGGGCGAGGGGGGCGACCCGGTGGGGACGCTGGCTCCCGGTCTCCCGTCCTCACCGGGTCTCCCCCAAGGGGAGCCCTTCTCTCGGCTGGCCGGCCGGCCAGAGCCGCCTGGCCCCAGGTCCCAGGCGGACGTGAGGTGTGGACGATTCAAGCCCAGAGCCCCGGGGGCCCGACCTCCCCCCGGCTCAGCGACGGACCCCCTCACCTGGCCCGGCGTCAGCCCCCGAACCGGCTTGACGGACGTCACCCAGACGGTTCCGTCTTGGTTGAGGGTCAGCACGCACGGGGCTGAGAGCGAAAGCAAGAGAGCCCGTTAGGAGGTGGGGGCGGGGCGGCGGGGACGAAGGCGACGCTGGGCGGAGAAAGGCCCCCTCCCTACCCCGCCACGGGGTGGCGGTGGCCGGGTGGGCTCCTGTCACGGAGCGGCGGAGGCAGGCGAGAGCCGGCCCAGGCCGGGGACCCAGGACGCTCCGGCGCGTCCCACCCCCGGGGCTCTCCGGGTCCCTCGGCCTTCCGTCGTCCGGCTACCGCGGGCGGGAAGGGGGTTCTGGGTGGAGGTAGCCGGGATCCCGAGTTACCCCCCAATACCGGGCGCGGGCAGAACCGGCCGAGGATCGGGTCCGCCCGGCGCCCGGGGCCCCGGCGGGGCTGCGTGTGGGGGGGCGGATAGGGCCATGGTTCTAGATTGAGGCCAGCGGGGGCGGCGCCCGTGCCCGCCGCCCAAGGAGGGGGTAGAGCGGGGGGGTGGGCAGAGTCCGGGGTTCGAGCCGGCCGTTCCGGCCCCCCACCCAACCCCACGTTGCCCCGGGGGGGCGGCACGGTCACCTAGCGCCATCTGGTGGCGGATGCGGAAGTTGCACTCCATCATCTTGTCCCTGACGAGCGGGGCGGGGGGCTCCTCGGCCAGCCAGTGCACCCGGTTGGTGCGCAGCAGGTCCCGGTAGAGGGCCGGGTGGTCCCTGCCCGGAGCCTGGAGGGAACGGGTGGCCCCGGTCAGCCCCGGGGGGCGCCCCAGGCCCGGCCCCGGACCGCCCGCCGTCGGAGAATAACGACTGACCTCAGAGGCCAGCCAAGCTCACCGCCTGGGGGGGGGGGTGTCGGCGCGCACACGCCCTCGGGACCCCTCCGCAGCCCCCCTCCGGCCCACGCGAGCCAGGCCCCGGCCCCCACCCTCGCCCACCGGCTGCCGCCCCTGAGGCAGGCCGCGCCCCCGCCGGCGTGAGCGCCGTCCCCGGGGAACCCAGACTCCGACCCTCCTGACGGCGCCTCGGCCAGAGGCGCCGGTCCACCCCGCACCCCGGGAGCCGGCGGCGGCTCCGAAGGCCGTGAGGCAGACGCGTCGGAAACCCCCTCCTCCGCTCTCCCGGGACCACAGACCCGCTCCGACCCGGCACCGGGCCCTCCCCGGAAACCGCCGAGGATCGGCCGTGGCCCAAGGGAGGCGGGCGAGGAGAAACTCTCCCGGCCTCCGAGGGCCCCAGGGGGAAGGCGGCGGGTGCCCCGGCCCCGGGGTTGTCGCGCCGGGCACCGGGTCGGTCCGGCTCGAGTCCGGACAGGAGCAGGCGGGTCAGTGCTCACCACAAAGATGTCTCCCGTCAGGGCGTCTTTCTCCACCACAAACCACGGATCCTTCAGGCCGCCGATTTTCGCCCTCTGACCCAGCGTGAACAGGAACCAGCCTGCAGAAGGCTAGAGTTGGCATCCAACGGGGCACCCTCACGGGGCTTCCCGCCTGCACCCAGGGGCGACGGGAGGGGCGACCGGGCCCCGGAGCTCCGGTCAGTCTCTCTCCCAGTTCCCGCCTGGCCTCGGATGGGTGGACAGGCCGGTGCCTGGAGCCCCCGGGGCCTGACTCTCCCCACCTCTTTCTTCCCCCAGCCGGGAGGCTTCCATTTCCTCTGGGCCTGGGCTTCCCGTAGGCTGGCACTGGGAATTCCCAGCACCCAGTGTTACCGCCCACCCAGGCCTGGCACCACCATCCAGTCCGTCCCTCTGAGTTCCGACCTCGACCGGGCAACGTCTTAGGCGTCTCTGCCTTCTCAGGCCCCAAGATCTGCCCCTTCCCCCTCGCGCCAGGGCTCCCGGGGTGGCAGAGCGCCGCCCCCGCCCCACAGCCCTCACCTCCCTGCTCTGAGCCCCCCGCTCCCAGAACTGGAACCCACAGACGACCCCAGGTGGGGAGGCTCACCCTTGTGTGTGCCCAGGACTGAGCCGTCTTCGATGGAAATGAATTTCCCTGGACGTGGCTGCAGATACTGCAGGGGTTGGGAGGGGAAGGGGAGGAAGAAGAGGAATAGTGTTTCACCCACACGCACCCTCGCCCACAGTCCTCCCACCACCCCCTTCTGGTCAGGGACCCCGAGGCTCACCTCGAGAATGAAACTTTCAAAGTTTCTTTTCCCGATGAAACAGATTCCCATGCTCTGGAAAAAAGGAATTGAGATGGGGGAAGGGAGCAGGGGAAGGAGGAGCAGGAGGAAGGTCTTCCCCCAATGTGATAAATGGTTCTTTCCCCCATCTCCCCTCTCCACTGGTAGAGGGGTGGAGAGGGAGGGGGTGCCTACACCTGGGGAGAGGGGAAAACCTCTCCTGCAACTTCTCCAGGGCTGACAGACGTGGCTCAAGCCTCCGGGAGCCCAGGTAAGCGGGGACCCCCCCCAAGGCTGACAGGCGCAGCTCAGTTCCCGTGAGAACGCGGGGGAAGCGGGGCTGGCAGACCTCTTTCTTCTGGAGCACGTGATGGAGCCCGTTCTCGGCCGCCAACTTCTTCACGAACGTTTTCGTGAGGCTTCCCAGGGGGAAGATGGTCCGTCTCAAAGCGTCCTGGGACACTTGGCTGAGGAAGAAAGTCTGGTCTTTGACCCTATCTGCGCCTTGCAGAAGTCTCACGGCTGCAAGGAGCGAAGGACACAGAGGATCCGAGTCCGGACCTGTCCTCTTTTTTGAAGCGATCCGTCCGCGGTGGCGGGGGGCGGGGGGGGGGAGGGGGTAAGAGACACCCTTACCATTCCGGACCTCAAACCGGTCTCTGAACAGCCCCTCGGGTCTCTTCTGATATTTCTGCAGGAAGACCTCCTCGTCCTCCTGAGAAGTCCGGGCGTAATGGCCGGTGGCGATCGCGTCGGCCCCTGTCAATTTGGGAGAGTGGGAAGTCCGAGTTTAGAGGCAGGCGGTGTTCCCGCTCACTCTGGGAGGGAGAGGGCGAGGACTCATCGTGGCGGCCAGGGCCCGACCACCTCGGGAATAGGTTCCCGTCCCGGATGTAGCGGCTCTGCCTTCCCCGAGCCATTCCAGGGGCTCCACTTGGCCAGTGGGCCCGCCCAGGGTGGGGGGCGTCTGTGGGCGTAGGGGCAGTGGTCCGCCCTCACACCTCTCTGCCCCTCCCCACGCTGGTTGAGCCCCTCGGCCCACTGGCCCCTGGGGGCTCCGGGTCCGGCCCGGTTCGCTCCGAAACGGAATCCCCGGCACCCAGGCCCTGCTTACCGAGGCTACCCATCCGTAGCGACCCGCCCGACCCCGCCCAGCGCCAGGCCCCCACTTACCGAGGCTACCCGCCACGTAGCCGTCCCCTCTCCGGCAGCGAGGCTCTGCTTACCGAGGCTACCCACGGCACCGCCCAGCGCCCCCCAACCCCCTCCGGGACCCGGCCCCGCTTACCGAGGCTATCCATGGCATAGTGAAAAAAAGAATGGAACTTGATGTGCTTGTTGCATACGATGTCGGGGTTGGGAGTCCTTCCTTTCTCATATTCACTTAAGAAGTCACTGAAACCCAAGAGAGACACAAGACAGGCTTATCGCTCCACACTGCATGGCCGGGGACTCCTGCCTTTAGGCAGAGGGCAAACCCCAAGGGAAAACATGAAACGGTGAAAGAGGGAAGGGGGAAAAAAACAAAACACACTGGCTGTGCCAGTTGTTTGTCTGAAAGGGCAGTGACTCTCTTATGCTCACTGAAATCAATCATTCAATCAATGGTTTTTATTGAGCGCTTATTGGGTGCAAAGCAATCAATCAATCAATGGTATTTATTGAGTGCTTATTATGTGGAGAGCACTGTACAAAATGCTTGGGAGAGTACGATACAACAGAGTGGGTAGATATGATTATGATGATGATGATGGAGAAGCTTAGGGCCTACGTGGGGAGACGGACATTCAAACAGATTAGGGATGGAGGAAATAGGAGAATAGGAATAGTGATGTAAGTTCTGTGGGGTTGAGGTGAGTATCAAAGTGCTTAAGGGATACAGAGCCAAGTGGATAGTCAACCCAGAGGGGAGGGCAGATGGGAAAATTAAAGGGCTGAATCAGGGAAGACCTCTTGGAGGAGATGGGATTTTAGGAGGGATTTGAAGGTAGGGAGAGTGGTGGTCTGTCACATATGAAGAGGGAGAGAATTCCAGGCCAGAGGGGCTGGTGGTGATGGGGTGGGCAAGATCGAGGTACAGTGAGTAGGCTGGTGTGAGGGGAGCAGAGCGTGCAGGTTTGGTGGTAAAAAGAGATCAGCCTCTGGCCTGGAACACCTTCCCTCTTCACATCTGACAGGTGATCACTCGCTCTCCCTACCTTCCCAGCCTTACTGAAGTCACACCTCCTCCAAGAGGCCTTCCCTGACTAAGCCCTCATTTCCTCTTCCCCGACTCCCTCCTGTATCCCCCTTGCACTTCGATTTGCTCCCTTTATCCGCCCCCACCTCAGCCCCACAGCACCGATGCCCATATCTATTATTTATCTATCTTAGTGCCCGTCGCCCCCTCTAGATCGTAAACTCGCTGTGGGCAGGGGGGAACGTATCTACCACCTACATTACATTGGACTCTCCCGAGCGCTCTGTTCAGTGCTCTGTACGCAGGAAGCGCTCGACAAATACGATCGATTAGCAGGTCCCACGTGGGGCTCGCCGTCTAAGTAGGAGGGAGTCGAGGTGAGACCGGCCACGGTTACCTGAACACCTGATTCCAGTATTCCTTCACGTAGGACACTTGGTGAAAGGGGATATCCAAGACCTTGCAAACCTTGTAAGCGTCTTCGCAGTCTCTGTCGGCGGAGCAAACTCCGTGTTCGTCCAGAGAGTCCCAGTTCTTCATAAACACTCCCGTCACCTGGTATCCTACGACAGGTCGGGGGGAATTGTCTACATTCAAGGCTTTCTACGATCCAAGGCCGGCCGGACACTCCGAACAGGGTCCCCTCCCGGTCGGTGCCCGCAAATTGGACTCGTGCATGAATCGAGCAATTCATTCATTCGGTCATACTTATCGAGCTCTCTTACTGTACTAAGCGCTTGGGAGGGTGCAATAAACAGACACATTCCCTGCCCACAACATGCTTCCAGTCTGGGGGGGGGAGACGGACATCAATACAGATAAATTCCAGATATGTACATAAGTCCGTCAATTTTGTTGATTGAGTGCTTACTGTGCGCACAGCACTGTCCTAAGCGCTTGAGGGAGTACGATATAAGAGAGCTGAATGAAACAATCAATCCGTCAACGGTATCTATGGAGGACTTACTAAGAGCTCGGGAGAGAAGACTACAAGAGAGTTGGTAGCCGCTGTCCCTGCCCACAAGGAGGTTTCAGCCTGGAGGGAAAATGTATTTTCTCCCTGTGGGGGAACTGAACCCCAGCCTCCCGTGTGGCAGAAGAGGCTACTCGTTTTTACTAACGCGGAAGTCACGCGATAGGGTTACAAGCATTTCATCACAAAATCTGCAGCAATGATCGGATCTCCCCGACAGTCTCTCTCTCTCACACACGATGCCAAGGTGCCACGTTTTCAAATGATTCCCTTCTCCAGGCCAGAAGCACCCGCTCATAAACAATATTTAACCAAGTCTTTTGCTCCTTCAAAAATCCACTTCTCCATTGCCCAGAGAGGAAGGGGATTTGAGGGGAGGGCGGTCGGGAGAGATAATAATAATGTTGGTATTTGTTAAGCGCTTACTATGTGCCGAGCACTGTTCTAAGCGCTGGGGTAGACATAGGGGAATCAGGTTGTCCCACGTGGGGCTCACAGTCTTAATCCCCATTTTACAGATGAGGGAACTGAGGCACAGAGAAGTTAAGTGACTTGCCCACAGTCACACAGCCGACAAGGTTCTGGGTTGTGGATCTCAGGGTCCCAACGTCCTCTGAGCTCGAAGGGAAATTGGGAAGTCATCCGGTCCACCCCTCTGCTGCCTGGACCGGATAATAATGGCATTTGTTAAGTGCTTATTATGTGCCAAGCACTGTTCTAAGCGCTGAGGTAGTCACAAGGTAATCAAGTTGTCCCACGTGGGGCTCACAGACTTAATCCCCATTATACAGATAAGGTCACTGAGGTACAGAGAAGGTGATTTAAGATTAATAATAATAGTATTTGTTAAGCGTGTACTATGTGCCACACAATGTACTAAGTGCTGAGCTGGGTACAAGCAAATTGGATTGGACACAGTCCCTGTCCCATGTGGGGTTCACAGTCTCAATCTCCATTTTACAGATGAGGGAACTGAGGCCTACAGAAGTGAAGTGACTTGCCTGAGGTCACACAGCAGACAAGCAGCAGAGCTGGGATTAGAACCCATGACCTTCTGACTCCCAGACCCGGGCTCTAGCCACTGCACAAGACTGAGCCCCACGTGGGACAACCTGATCGCCTTGTATCTCCCCCGGCGCTTAGAACGGTGCCTGGCACATAGAAAGTGCTTAACAAATACCATTCGTTATGGTATTTGGTATGGTATTTTAGCCACAAGCAGTAGTGAGCTTTAGTGGCAAGAGCCCGGGCTTGGGAGTCAGAGGATGTGGGTTCTAATCCCAGTTCTGCCACTTGTCAGCTGTGTGACTTCGGTCCAGCCACTTCACTTCTCTGTGCCCTAGTTCCCTCCTCTGTAAAATGGGGATGAAGCCTTTGAGCCCGACGTGGAGCAACCTGATGACCTTGTAACTACCCCAGCGCTTAGAACAGTGCTTGGCACATAGTAAGGACTTAATAGCATCATTATTATTGTTATTCTCGGTGCCTCAGTGCTCTCATCTGTAAAATGGGGATGAAGCCCGTGAGCCCAATATGGGATAACCTGATGACCTTGTATCCCCCCAGTCCTTAGAATGATGCTTGGCACACAGTAAGCGCTTAAGAAATATCATCATCGTCTGCGCCTCAGGGACCTCATCTGTCGAATGGGGATGATGGCCGTGAGCCCCACGTGGGACAACCTGATGACCTGTATCCCCCTCAGTCCTTAGAATAGTGCTTGGCACATACTAAGCGCTTAACAAATTTCATCATTATTATTATTCTCTGGACTTCAGTGACCTCATCTGTCAAATGGGGATGAGGGCTGTGAGCCCCACGTGGGACAACCTGATGATCTTGTATCCCCCCCCCCAATCCTTAGATCAGTGCTTGGCACATACTAAGTGCTTAACAAATATCACCATCATTATTATTATTATTGTCTGTGCCTCAGTGACCTTATCTGTAAAAGGGGGATGAAGCCTGTGAGCCCCACGTGGGACAACCTGATGACCTTGTATACCCCAAGCTCTTAGAACAGTGCTTGGCACATACTAAGTGCTTAACAAATATCATCATCACCGTAATTATTATTATTACTGTCTGCGCCTCAGTGATCTCATCTTTAAAAGGGGATGAAGCCTGTGAGCCCCACGTGGGACCACGTGATGATCTTGTATCCCCTCCAGTGCTTAGCACGGTGCTTGACACATAGTAAGCGCGGAAGAAATCCCATCATCATCATGGTTATGACTCTGTGGGCCTCAGTGACCTCATCTGTCAAACGGGGATGAAGCCTGTGAGCCCCAGGGGGGGACCACCTGATGACCTGGCATCCCCCCAGCGCTTAGAGCAGTGCTCGGTCCATACTAAGCGCCTACCAAACCACCAGTGTGGCTCAGTGGAAAGAGCCCGGGCTTGGGAGTCAGAGGTCATGGGTTCGACTCCCGGCTCTGCCGCTTGTCAGCTGTGTGACTGTGGGCAAGTCACTTCTCTGTGCCTCGGTGACCTCATCTGGAAAATGGGGATGAAGACTGTGAGCCTTATGTGGGACAATCTGATGACCCTGTATCTCCCCCAGCACTTAGAACAGTGTTCTGCACATAGTAAGCGCTTAACAGACACCAACATTGTTATTATTGTCAGCTGTGTGACTGTGGACAAGCCACAACTTCTCTGGGCCTCAGTTCCTTCATCTGTAAAACGGGGATTAACTGTGAGCCTCACGTGGGCCAACCTGATGACCCTGGATCTCCCCCAGCGCTTAGAACAGTGCTTAAGCAGCGTGGCTCAATGGAAGAGAGACTGGGCTTCGGAGTCAGAGGTCATGAGTTCGACTCCCGGCTCTGCCACTTGTCAGCTGTGTGACTGTGAAGGAAGTCACTTCACTTCTCTGTGCCTCAGTTCCCTCATCTGTAAAATGTGGATTAACTGTGAGCCTCACGTGGGACAACCTGATGACCCTATATCTCCCCCAGCGCTTAGAACAGTGCTGGGCACATAGTAAGCGCTTAACAAATACCAACATTATTATTATTATTATTAAGCACTTAACAAATACCAACATTATGGGGATTAACTGTGAGCCTCACGGGGGACAACCTGATCACCTTTTATCTCCCCCAGCGCTTAGAACAGTGCTGGGCACATAGTAAGCACTTAACAAATACCAACATTATTATTATTATTATTATTAAGCGCTTAACAAATACCAACATCATGGGGATTAACTGAGAGCCTCCCGTGGGCCAACCTGATTCCCCTGTGTCTCCCCCAGCGCTTAGAACAGTGCTCTGCACATAGTAAGCGCTTAACAAATACCAACATTATTATTATTAAGCGCTTAACAAATATCAACATTATGCGGATTAACTGAGAGCCTCCCGTGGGACGGCCAGATGACCCTGCGTCTCCCCCCGCGCTTAGAACAGTGCTCTGCACATAGTAAGCGCTTAACCAATACCAACCTTATTATTATTATTACTACTGAATGAATGAACTTCTCAGGGCCTCAGTTCCCTCATCTGGAAAATGGGGATTAACTGGGAGCCTCCCTGGGACCGCCTGATGACCCTGTATCACCCCCAGCGCTTAGAACAGCGCTCTGCACATAGTAAGCGCTTAACCAATACCAACCTTATTATTACTACTGAAATGAATGAACTTCTCAGGGCCTCAGTTCCCTCATCTGGAAAATGGGGATTAACTGGGAGCCTCCCGTGGGACGGCCTGATGACCCTGTCTCACCCCCAGCGCTTAGAACAGCGCTCTACACATAGTAAGCGCTTAACCAATACCAACCTTATTATTATTATTACTACTGAATGAACTTCTCAGGGCCTCGGTTCCCTCATCTGGAAAATGGGGATTAACTGGGAGCCTCCCGTGGGACGGCCTGATGACCCTGTCTCACCCCCAGCGCTTAGAACAGCGCTCTGCACATAGTAAGCGCTTAACCAATGCCAACCTTATTATTACTACTGAAATGAATGAACTTCTCAGGGCCTCAGTTCCCTCATCTGGAAAATGGGGATTAACTGGGAGGCTCCCGTGGGACGGCCTGATGACCCTGTCTCACCCCCAGCGCTTAGAACAGCGCTCTGCACGTAGTGAGCGCTTAACCAATACCAACATTATCATTATTATTACTCCCGTCTGCTCCTCAGGGACCTCCTCTGCAAAAGGGGGGTGAAGGCTGTGAGTCCGGGGGGGGGGGGGGGGAGGGGAGGGGACGCACCACGTGATGACCTTGCATCCCCCCCCCCGCCCCGCAGCGCTTAGCACAGGGCTGGGCACCCAGTGAGATGATGATGATGATGGTGGGGGCTCCCTCCCCCCTTCCCCGTCACCTCTGCGGCTGAGCAGCAGCGCGGCCACGGCGCTGTCCACGCCGCCCGACAGGGCGCAGGCCACCCGCCGGCCCGTCCGCACCATCTGGCCTGGCCTGTCCTGTCCTCCCTCCCTCCCTCCCTCCCACCGGAAGTCTCGCCTCCTCGCGGGGGGTAGAGAGGCGCCCCCCACCCCGCCGCCCGCCACGGCGCCCCCTGCCGGCCCTCCCTCCGGCCGTTTCCCCCCCCCCCCCCCGGAAGTCTACTTAGTTAATAATAATGTTGGTATTTGTTAAGCGCTTACTATGTGCCGAGCACTGTTCTAAGCGCTGGGGTAGACACAGGGGAATCGGGTCGTCCCACGTGGGGCTCACAGTCTTCATCCCCATTTTACAGATGAGGGAACTGAGGCACGGAGAAGTTAAGTGTCTTGCCCACAGTCACCCAGCTGACAAGTGGCAGAGCTGGGATTCGAACTCATGAGCCCTGACTCCAAAGCCCGTGCTCTTTCCACTGCGCCACGCTGCTTGCCCTTGATTCTATTTAGTTGCCGTTGTTTTTACGAGAGGTCCTTCCCCTCGACTCTGTTTATCGCCATTGTTCCCGTCTGTCCGTCTCCCCCGATTATTCATTCGTTCAATAGTATTTATGGAGCGCTTACTATGTGCGGAACACTGTACTAAGCGGGCCCGTCAAACGGCAGGGACCGTCTCTCTCTGTTGCCGACTTGTTCATTCCAAGCGCTCAGTACAGTGCTCCGCACATAGTAAGCGCTCCATAAATACTGTTGAATGAATGAATGAATGAAAGTCTCGCCTCCTCGCGAGGGGGAGAGACGCGCCCCCACCCCGCCGCCCGCCACCGCGCCGCCCCGCAGCTCGGACGGACGGCGGTCGGTTCCCGCTTTAAAAATGATACAGCGATTTAAAAACCAACCCCCACAGCCCGTTTGTTGGTATTTGTTAAGCGCTAACTATGTGCAGAGCACCGTTCTACGCGCTGGGGGAGACACAGGGGAATCAGGTTGTCCCACGTGAGGCTCACAGTTAATCCCCATTTTACAGATGAGGTCACTGAGGCACAGAGAAGTTAAGTGCCTTCCCCACAGTCACACAGCTGACAAATGGTAGAGCCGGAATTTGAACCCATGACCTCTGACTCCCAAGCCCGGGCTCTTTCCACTAAGCCACACCGCTTCTCTTAAGGAAGGGCTAGATCGTTCTCCCGCCTGCCCCCAGCACTCCGGCATTTGTGGAGGTGAATGAACTGTATTCCATTTGCAGCTCGAACCCCTCCTCTTGTAGCCCAAACCACCCTCTTCTTTGCTTGGTTTGAACGCTCAGGCTTTCAGGAGCCGCACTCCGACCACCAAATCCCTCCTTCGGGTGTAAGTAAACATCCTGGACAGGCAACGGATGGCTTGTTTGGTAGGGTCCGAGCGCTTATGCCAGGGTACTACGCAGGGGGTGAGTGCCCTCTGACATCTCCAAGCCCACAGCGGCAACTGGCGGGGGTTGTTAGCATGAAACTTACTCCTTTTGAACCGGAGTTACAGATTTCAGGGTCGTTTAAAAAAGTGCTATTTGGACAGTAGGTAGAGGTTTAAAAAAAAAAAAAAATCAGTGGGGGTCACTAGCGTGGAAATCAAGACCGAGTCCAATTCCAACTACAAGTTTATTTTAACACTTAACTTAATCCACAGTATTTAAATTTTCTCAAGCCTTGTAAATAATTTGCCATTTATATTAAAAATCCAACATTCTTCATTTGCAGCGCATCGGCCTTTCGCTGTCGTCGAGAGGTCTGCCCGACATTTTGTAAACTGGCACCAAGAGGGTTGGTCAGTGGTACCCACAGCCCTGAAAGTGGTGAACAAGAGGGTGGTAATCCGCAGATGGGGTAAGGTACACACTTTCCTCCCCACCATTTTATCAGCAGTCGTATCGGTCCACCCCTGCCCGTGCGCCGACTCCAAAACACTTACCTTAAAACTGACAGGTTCCGTCAACCCTAGAATTTCAGGAGAGGAGAATCCACGTTCTCCTTGTCGACTAGGGGACTCAGGCTGATCAGGGGGGAACTCAGGTCTATCAGCTGAAAGAGAAAAGAAAGGCGACAGGTGCAATACAAGTTCAAGAGGGCCCACCCACCCTTTTTTTGGGGGGGGTCACTTCCTTTCCCTGCCCTTGTTGCCAGGTGAGAGTGGAGGCACCTTCTTTCCACCACATCCACTGCACCGGCTCAGGAAAAGCCCTCGACTAAAACCTTCCTAGCGGCATGAGCTCCTGTGCTCCTGGAGGGGGTTGGAACATTCACTGCTTCCTGAACTGATGATTGTCTCCGAAAGTGGAAATAATAATAATAATAGTAGCATTTAATTGCCCTTCATGTGTCAAGCACTGTTAATCACGCTGGACAAAGTCCCTGTCCCACATGGGGCTCACAGTCTAATTAGGAGGGAGAACAAGGATTGAATCCCCATTTTACAGATGGAGATTCCAGGAAATGCTCAGTTTCCCTCACCCACCTCTGCCTTCTTGAGACAAGAAGCCCCACCCATCCACCCACTCCTCATCTTCATCCCCCACCTCCCTCCTCAGCACCTCAAGGAGCAGCAGACTCCTTCCAACCAAACACACCCCCAAACATTCCGGAAGGGACAGTTTTTCCGGCAGCTCAGCCTTTCCAGGAAAAAAGGGGACTTTGGAAGAAGCCTAATCCTGGCCCAAAAGGTTTGATCCTAATCCCAAAGACCCAGCTGGGATTCCCCACGCCTGGCGGGTGTTTCCCCCAGAGCTTCCGCCCCACGGCTTGTCCTCCCGGGCTCCATTTCACACCTCCCCCCAAAAAAGGTGGAAGAGTTCCTAGGCTCGCTCGCCGAAGAGACGGGAAACGGAGCGCTACCTTGCTACGACCCCTTCCTGCTCTTGGGACAGGAACAGGTAGGTCGAGAAGCAGCAGCACAACCTAGTAGATGGAGCCCGGGCCTGGGAGTCAGAAGGACCTGGGTTCTAATCCTGGCTCTGCCACTTGTCCGCTGTGTGACCATGGGCAGGTCACAGCTTCGCTGTGCCTCAGTTTCAACTGTAAAATGGAAATACCTGTTCTCCCTCCTACTCAGGCTGTGATCCCCATGCTGGACAGGGACTCTGCCTGACCTAATTAACCTATACCTACCACAGTGCTTAGAACAGTGCCTGGCATATCGCAAGTGCTAAATGAATACCATTTTTTAAAAAAAGACTACTACAGAGCCTCAGTCCGTTAGAGGGCAGGTAAGAAGAGATGGGATGGGCTTCCAGAGTGGACAGGCGACCCGGCCCCTTCACCCCATTCCATCGCTACTGGGGGAAATACCATCCGGCAATCCCAGCTTTGGGATCAATGGTATTGATTGAGGAGCAGCGTGGCTCAGTGGAAAGAGCACGGGCTTTAGAGTCAGAGGTCATGAGTTCGAATCCCGGATCGGTCACTTGTCAGCTGTGCGACTGTGGGCAAGTCACTTAACTTCTCTGGGCCTCAGTTACCTCATCTGTAAAATGGGGATTAAGACTGTGAGCCCCATGTGGGACAACCTGATTCCCCTATGTCTACCCCAGCACTTAGAACAGTGCTCGGCACATAGTAAGCGCTTAACAAATACCAACATTATTATTGAGGGTTTGCTTTGTGAAAGAGAGGATGATACGGTAGAGCTGATGGGCACATTCGCTGCCCACCAACAGGGGAAGTGACACCTTGCCCAAGAGACAACCGTACCAAGCGATGACAAGGTGGAAACCACCAAAACGGACCAGGCCGTATTCTCACCTGCCCCGATACAGTGGGTTTCAGGGGGCCGTTTTGATTCACTTCTGGAGTATTCGAGAGATCGATCAGAGGTCGGCTCTCCGCCTCTACGTCCAGCGCAGGCTCCGGGACGTTTTTATTCGCCTCTGGCGTGTTTAAGAAGTCGATCAGTGGAAAGTCGAAGAGAGTTCTCCTCTCCGATTCTTCCAGGACTGTGGGCTTTACCGCTTCAATCTCGACCAGCAAGGCCTGTAAGACAAATCCCAAGAGCCCTTAGGAGTGTTTTGGTTCTTCAAGGAAAGAACTCTGAAGCAGTTGGTGGTAGGGAGCAACAGGGCTGTTAAATCTTCTTGGCTCGAGGGCTGACATGCTTATGGACTGAGCTCCCAGAGTCGTGCAGAGAGAAAGAGGAAAGAAAAAAGAAAAAAACCCTCTCGAACCTTCTGAGATTTGAATATATACAATGGGCTACATGAAGGAGCGGTAGAGAAGCATTAGAAGAGGGTTCATTCATTCAGTTGTATTTATTGAGCGCTTATGGTGTGCAAAGCCCTGTCCTAAGCGCTTGGGAGAGTACAAAGACAGAAACATTCCTTGCCCACAACAAAGCTCACGATCTAAAAGGTTATAAGGAAGCAGCATGGGCTAGTGGAAAGAGCAGAGACCTGGGCATCGGAGAAGATGGGTTGGGCAAGTCACTTGGCTTCTCTGGGCCTCAGTTTCCTCAGCTGTTAAATTGGGATCCAATGCCGGTTTCCCCTCCTAGACTGAGAGCGCCATGTGGGACGAGAACTGCATCCGACCTGATTAACTGATAGCTATCTCAGCCCTTAGAACAGTGCTTACTGTATGATAAGCACTTAAATACCAGTTATTATTAGGAGTGTTGGATGGGAATGGATGTGTGCTGGTGGCCCTGGTGGAGAGGCTATCTTGGGTGGGCTGGCCCAGAAATGGTCTAAATGAGCTTCGGCTCTTCCCCACTTCCCCGTCTTTATGTGGCCCACCGGGGCATCTGACCAGGGGCAGGGGGCAGATTTGGGAAACAGGATCCCAGCTGTAGTCACGTCCGCATGGAGAGAGAATCTTTTCATTAACCCCTAGATTAAAGGAATTTGGCATTTGGCCGCCTTTCAGCTGGGAAAAAATGAAATGTCATCTTTCTAAAGGAAGACCTGGGTCCTGGCATTACCTCCTCCTCTTTTGTCTCCTCCTCCTCAGGGGATGTCTTCTCAGCCAGAGCTTCCTCTGTTCCCCTGGAGCTCACTTCTGGGGGGATCTCGTCGGAAGGGTCTGTCTTATCTGGAGAAAAGTCAAGTGCTAGAGGAGCCACGGTGGGAGGAGAGAGACTCTCATCCGAAGAGGAACCAGAGAAGCGAGCTGCTCCCTGGACTTTGGTCTCCTTCACCTGTTCAGACCTGGGCAGGGGGAGAATAGGGAAAAAAAAAAAAAAGCATAGTGAAGGATTCCGGCAGTCAAAGTTTAGCTGTTTACAAAGGGCAGAGCAGCGATGGGATTGTTTACTTTCACAGCAGTTCTGGGATTACGGTCCCATGCCGCTAGCCACAAATTAATCTCTCGCACCCTTCTTGCCAATGAGGAAGAGCAATCCCACTCCCTGACCTTGTTCTCGGCTGGATTCCGAGCCCCTCGCTGGCTCAGACTCCCGGAACAGCTGACGAGCACTGGGAGGAGACGGAGCCCAGATGCCTGGTCACTGAAGACACCGATGGGTCCGGCACCATTTTCTCCCCACCGGTCATCCCGACATCCCAGACTAGCCATGGCACACCGTCTCTATCCCGATGATCTGCCCAACGCAAGCCAGCTGCTCCCCACCGAGCCACATTGCCCGGGGAGCGGGTGTCCGCTGCGGTCAGGGTGAGCTGTGCTATTTGGTGTTTGGGTCACGGAGAAGAGGGACTTTCAGTAAACAACCCCCACGGCCAGGAAACGGGCCAGGAGGGGAAGCTGCAGCACGCCCTTCTTTGGAGACAGACGCTGAGCCTCACCAGCTGCAGGAGTCGGGGCCGTGGGCTGCAGTTCCGGCCGGGTCAGATTCGAGGCGCACGAAAAGGTCGGGGTCGGGGGGAGGGAGGCGGGTGCGGAACACCCATCTGCACGTTACCTCTCGGCAGACTTCCGATCGGGACCGCAGGAGAGGGAGAGCCGCGACGAAGAGAGGCGTCGCGGTACCGTCTTCGGGGTCACACAGGGGAACCCGGACATCCGCCGCCTGGTGGGCGTAGGCAGGGCCGACCCGAGCCTCGGGTGGACCGGGGTCAGGGGGCTGGGCCCGGGCAGGGCGCCGGCAGATGCGTGCCTCGCGGGGGTCCCGAGAGCCGCCACTCTAGAAGACAGGGCCCGGAATTAGGCGAGGACGGCCTGGCGCAGGGGTCCGTATGCCCCTCGCTTTCGGGTGGGCGCTTCCCAGACCGCTCCCTATGGCAAGGCAGCGGGAAGAAGCCCCATCCCGGGCTAGAGTTGGACCCATCTGCGGCAGCCGGACCTCCCACCCCGCCACCCCCTGCCTGGGAGGGAAGTTGGTCTGCCTTGCTGGGAGTTGAAGGTGAGAACCACGGGGACCCATCGCCGAAGGGGAGCTTGCCAGCCCTCTAGCTGTTACTGAGCCAATGCTCTGGGAGGGAGGGGCACTGTTGGCCTCTCAAGGAGGCCCGACACCTTCAAGTGACCCAAGAAGCAGGCCGCTCACATTGTCCGGTTCCTGGACGCACAGTCACCGTCACCGTGAGCAGCGACTCTCGGGCAGGTATAAACGAGCGCGCCCTGGCTTGTTTGGATGTTGGTTGGGGCGGGGGGTCGTCAGGGCCCAGCCCCCAGAGGGCCCCTCAACACCACGTCAGGAGGGTCATGGTCAGCCCTCAGAGGGAGATTCCTGGGGGTAACGGCGAGGGGAAGACAAGAGCCAGGGAAGGTTCCAGTAACAAAATTCCTCAGCGGCTTCTGAGGGAGGCTGGCGGCTGGCTTGCTCTCGCCACCCGCCTTTCTGGTGGAGGGTTTTACAAGGGTACCCCCACGAAACGCCTACAGGGCCACGCAGGTCTAACCAGTCTCGACTCACTCTACATCGAACAGGAGAGGGATTTGAGGCGGGGGAGGAAACGGCAAAAAAAAGGAGACAGAAAAAGCCACCGAGGACTTCAGAGGTGAAGTTGATCAGAGTTACCTTCTCAGTGAGTTGCAGGATTGTGGCCTGTTGAGGCGCGGTACTTTGGGCGTGACCCCTACAACACAAGCGGTCTCTGTCACCCTCTCCGGTCAGACACGTACTAAGCACTTTTTTTCTTTTTAATGGTATTTGTTAAGTGCTTACTATGTGCCTGGCACCATACTAAGCGCTGGGGAGGATATGAGCAAATCGAGTTGGACACAGTCCCTGTCCCATGTTGGGCTCACAGTCTCAACCCCCATTTTATAGATGGGGTAACTGAGGGCAAGAGAAGTGAAGTGACTTGCCCAGGGTCACACAGCAGACAAGTGGCGGGGCCAGGATTAGACCTTCTGATTCACCCAAGCCCCCTACAGACCACGCTCGCTCTCAAAGTCCAGCCTTCCCTTAATGTTGCTAGAGTCCTTTCCCCATACCTGGACCAGCTTGAAAAGTGAAGTTGTAATAATTATTGGGGTGGGGGCGAGAACCAACTGGACAACAGACACCCCACGACGTACCTCCACAACACCTGGGAAGCTTAAACTGGGAGGTCGGTGTGGGCATCGCCTTGGCCCCGGCGGGCTCCTTGACCGTACTTCCACCTCGATCCCGCGGGGTGGCCACGGAGTTCAGGCTCCGGACCGCCCCGTCCGGAGTCTGCGGGAGGGCCGCCGGCCCCTGTGTCTGGCCGGCCGGAGTGGATCTGCTCTGCTGGCCCAAGGGCTCCGACGGCTCGGCCCGCGGCGCCGGAGCCAGGGTCCCGGGGCCCGCCCGGCTCGGACGGCTGAGGCCGGCCGGAAGCCGGGAGCTGGTGGCGTGTACGTTCAGAGGGATGCCAGACTTAGCTGCGAGAGGACGACACAGGCACGGAGCCCCTGGGTTAACTCTTCCGGGCCCTTTACACTTGCTCATTGGTAGAAATGTGGACCCTGTTACCGACTTCTGGAACGCCAGCAAAGCATTCTCCCGGCACAGCATGCGCTTTTAACTAGGGTTTAACTAGGAAGAGTGATGGCACGTCTCAACCGCCCATCCAAACCCAGGAACACACAGACTGGGGAGAGCGGATATTCTCTAGTAACTTTGGGCGACTGTGAGCCGCCACCACCACCAAGCGTGCACGCGCACAAAAAGAAAACCACCTCCCTCGAGACCATTCCAAAGGTTAGGAAGATAGCCGAGCAGCCCCGTGCTTCCCGCTGAAGCTACTCCCCTTCCACAGCCTCCCCCAAGCCCGATGCGTCCGGGCAAGCACGGACACTCCGATTTCACTGGACGAGGGGCCGGGAGGCAGGGTGGGAAACGGCGTCCAGCCCCAAAATGCTTCTTGGGGAAACCAGGCAGGTCTCTGGGGGCGATCCACGGTGGGGAAAACGACGCCGCCAGAGCTATGTCGAGCCAAGCCGACGGTAGGTACCTTTTCCCGCTGCAACCAGGCTTGAATTCCAACCGGAGCTCGGGCCGGAGAGCGACGACGCAGATGCCGTGACGCTTTTTCCAACGGGGGCGACGGTTCGAAGCCGGGTCTCTGCCTTCCTCAGCCCAAACTGAAATCGAGCAGCCAGGTTCCCGCCGGTCCTTTGTCCCCGAACTGCTTCCTCTTACTCTCCCCACCTTCAAAGCCTTACTGAAGGCCCATCTCCTCCAGGAGGCCTTCCCTGACTAGGCCCTCGTTTCCTCTTCTCCCACTCCCTTCCACGTTGCCCTTGCACTGGATTTGCCCTCTTTATTCCCCCCTCCCTCAACCCCACAGCATTTAGGTCCACATCCGTCATTTATCTATTTATATTGATGCCCTTCTCCTCCTCTAAACCGTACGCTCGTTGTGGACAGGGAACACGTGTACAAACTCTGTCCTACTGTACTCTCCCAACCGCTTAGTACAGTGCTCTGCATACATGAAGCACTCAATAAATGTGACTGAAAGTCCCAGGTTCTAGGATTCCCCGACTGGACCATTTTGGGCCGTTATTTAAGAGCCACCTGCCACACCGTCCACGTATTCTCGTTCCACCCGGAAAGGTCCGGGCTTAGACTTTCATACCCTCCGGCACCCAAGAGAGAAGCCTTCGAATTACAGCCTCAACCCCGCCTTTCGAGCAGCGGATTTAGTCCGGCTTTGTCTAGATCTCAGCCGAGACCGATGGTGCCGCTCAGCTTTCAGAACCCACGGGGCCATTACCCATCGTTCCGGTCACCTTGCTCGGCACAGGCAGAGCCCTCTTGACTTGTGCCGCGCTCCTGACGTTCCCGTCGAGCGTCGCCTCGGTTCTGTCAGGAAGTCGAGCTTCGGCAGCATCCCTGGCGTCCCCGACTTTTTTACTGGGAGGGCTGGTCTTTTTCCCCGGTTTGGGCTGCAGAAGTCAATTCGGACAAAGACAGATACCTGACAAAGTGGTTCCCCGACCCAGAACACCTCAGAAGCAAGGAATGCTACGTCTGAAGACAGCCAGGCCTTAGCCAGACTTCAACAAGTTTTCACAGGGTGTACTTCAAAATCACCGGCTCCGTGGGAGAAACTTTTTACCGTCAAACATCCTGTGCCCTCCTATCTTAGCTCTTGTCTTGCCTTATGACGTCGAGTCGTTTCCGACCCATCGGGACACCACGGACACATCTCTCCCAAAACTCCCTGCTCTCCATCTGCAATCGTTCTGGTAGTGGATCCATCTTACCTCACTGCTTCCCTATTACGACCTAGCTTTCTAATTTTGCTCCTAACACCAAGCTACTCGCTGTACCTCGATCCCATCTATCTCGCCGCCGATCTCTTGCCCACATCCTTGCTCTGGCCTGGAACACCCTCCCTCTTCATATCTGACGATCACTCGCTCCACCTTCAAAGACTTACTGAAGCCACATCTCCAAGAGGGCTTCCAATCAATCGATTAATCAAATTCATTGAGCACTGTGTGCAAAGTATTCTAATAAGCAATTGAGAGAGTACAACAAGAAACGGACACATTTCCTGCCCGCAATGAGCTTGCAGTCTAGAGAGGGAGACAGACAATATGACTAAATAAAATCCCCGACTAGGTCCTCATTTCCTCTTCTCTCACTCCCTTCTGCAACCCCCTTCGGTCTACACCATTTATTCACCGCTCCCTCAGTCCCACAGCCCTTATATCTACAGTCATAATTTATTTATATTAATGTCCTTCTCGCCCTCTAGACTGTAAGCTTGTTGTGGGAAGGGAAAGTGTCAACCGACTCTGCTATGCTGCACTCTCCCCAAGCACCTAGTAGAGCCATCTGTGCACAGTAAGCGCTCAGATACCATTGACTGATTGATTCGGATTGAACACGTTCTTCTAAAGGCCATGAGGATCGAAGCAATGGGCCGGGACAGGACCCTGGGGGTCCATGTCTCCCCCAGAGTCTCGAGGCGAGGGCTGGTTTGAGAGCCAACTCCCACTGGTAAGACGTAGTGAAAAACTGCAGCCCAGAAAGGAAGGTTACACAGCCTGCTTCCTTTAATCTAGGTTTCTGTCAAAGGGCCTGGGGCATTACTGACCTTAAGAGTCTAATCCAGGAGAAACTTGGCCAAACACCTTATACTTTTCCAAAAAACATTTTCACAACGCTTCTCTCCTCCTGTCCTCACAACACCCCAGAGAGGAGTCACTATTCCCATTTTATGGGGGAAGAAACTAAGTCTCCAAAGAGAGGGGCAGAGGTGGGCTAAGAATCCAAGACCCTCGACTCCCAGACCCACGTCCTCTCCATTCCCCCATACTGGCCGACATTTCTTTGGACCCACACAGGCCCATGCAACCCTAATGTTCAGTGACATGAATTCATATCAACGATTGCCAGTTACTCACAAACCTACAGAGATATTGCCTGGAAGATGGCCGCCATCAAGACCTCAGCTGCCCAGAACCCAAGGACTCTCCCCCCTCTTCAAACTCTTATTGAAGGCCCATCTCCTCCAAGAGGCCTCACCAGACGAAGCCCCACTTTTCCTCATCTCCCGCTCCCCTCTGGGTTGCCCTGACTCGCTCCCTTTGCTCTTCCCGCCTCCCAGCCCCACAGCACTTATGTCCATATGTCTTCTGGCTCAGTGGAAAGAGCACAGGCTTTGGAGTCAGAGGTCACGGGTTCAAATCCCAGCTCGGCCATTTGTCAGCTGTGTGACTATGGACAAGTCACTTAACTTCTCGGTGCTTCAGTTACCTCATCTGTAAAATGGGGATTAAGACTCTGAGCCCCACGTGGGACAACCTGATTCCCCTGTATCTACCCCAGCGCTTAGAACAGTGCTCTGCACATAGTAAGCGCTTAACAAATACCAACATTATTATTTTTATTTATTTGTATGTGAGCCCATTGCTGGGTAGGGATTGTTTACCTGTTGCCAAACTGTACTTTCCAAGCACTTAGTACAGCAACTCTACACACAGTAAACACTCAATACAATTGAATGAATGAATGTTTCCCCTCTTCTAGACTGAAAGCGCCACTGTTTATTGTTGTATTGTACTTTTCCAAGCACTCAGTACAGTGCTCTGCACACAGTAAGCGCTCAATAAATACGACTGAATGCCCCGGTTGTGCTATTTCACACGTCCATCTCCTCCTCTTCTACCTGCCTCCTTTTAGCTCTTTTTCCTGCCTCAGTTCTCTCTCCTCTTACGTCCCCCACTTTTTCTCTGACTTACTCCCCTGGAAAGACCGCGGACTTCTGACACTGTAGGGACAGAATCCATAGCTTTGTCCCTCCCCCAGCGTCCCCCCTCAGCCTCTGCAGAGCCAGCCCGCCAGCCCACCCCACCTTTGGATGCCATGTGAGAGCGGGCAGTCGACTGAGCTGCCCAGATGGCACTGAAGTCTGGGTTCCCTCTGGGCTTCCTTCCACCCCTGTGACAGCTGGGGAGTGGGACCAGGCTGGCACTCAGACCGCCGCAGAGGGGGTCCTGAGGGCCTCCACCAAGTTCTGGGGTCCGGCCACCTCTGGGGTCGGGTTGAGGCAAGGGATGAGGGTGCCTGCGGTCTCTTGCTCAACCATCTGGCCTTTCCACTCCCATTGCTCCCAGCCCCCTGCCACTGGTCTGTGCTCTCACCTGTCCTTTATACAATACCTTACTGGACCATCGCACCAGTGGGAGGAATCAGCAGCTAGACCCATGCCCAAGAGAAAAATAGGCTCAAGTTTAGAAGAGATAGAGAGAGCAGACACATAGACAGAGATAAAAGAGAGAGGGAGAGAAGTGACCTGATCTCTCCCAGATGTCTTCTATACACTACGACATCCATCGCACTAAGCATCCGAAAGGGCAGGTGGGAGGTTATTTGGGTCGCACCTTTTCGAGGACTGGAGGATTGCTTCTCGCCTGAGCGGATGAGGACTTGGGTGGCTGCAGTCGGCTGGCGGCTTTCTTCTCCCCGCCCACTCTGTGAGGCTGAGCGGCGACGTTCTCTGCCGCCCCCAAAAATGGAGGCAAAGAGGAGTGGGGAGCCTGGTGAGCAGCGCCGGGCAGACCCGCCCCGCCCCGAGCCCGCGGCAGAGCGGGAGACGGGCCGGGCGCCGCCGGGGGCTCCGACTGGCACTGGGTCTCGGGGGCCGGCTGGCTCCCCGGGCACCGGTCCAGCACGCAGTAAGTTTCCCTCTTAGCTGAGCGAGGGCTTTTCCTCATTTCTCTGCCCTGCTGAAAGAGGTTCAGTTTTGACTTGGGCTCTTGAATGAATTTTTCCACCACCTGGCTCTTTGGCCCCTCGGCTGGGTTAGCTTTGGAGTCACCAGCTTGGCTTTCTATTTGGAGGGCCAACGAGTGAGCTTCTTTAAAAATTTCCCCAAAATTCTCCCCTGCCAAGGGGCTCCAGGATATCGGCTTGGCAGTTGGTGGTGGACGTGGGTTAGCCTCTTGGAGGACTTGTCCAGGTTCTCTGTTGGTAGCAGTCCACCTTTCCTTATGGCTAAGTTGTCCAAAGAAAACTTCATCATCTTCATTTGCACTTTTAGGAAAAAAAATAGTACCTATTATTCAAGAGGATTATCACTCTTTCCCCTGTTATTAAACCCATAGGTTTGACCAAAGTAGGACTGGAGGTTGGAAGCAGAATTCACTTTAATGGCCTGGAACTCCCTCCTCCTTCATATCCAACAGACCATTACTCTCCCCACCTCCAAAACCTTATTAAAATTACATCTCCTCCACGACTTCTTCCCCTCTCCCTTCTGCATCACCCTTCCACTTGGATTTGTATCTTTTATTCACCCCACCCTCAATCCCACAGCCCTTATGTAAATATCCATAATTTATTTCTATTAATGGGAGAGAATCACTCCCTCTGGAGACTGAAAGCTCCCCATGAGCAGGGAACATGTCTACCAATCCTTTTATACTGTCCCAAGCACTTAGTACAGGACTCTAAACGCAGTGAGTGCTCAATAAATACCACTGATTTTACCTTGAAAAGGACAATGAGAGATCAAAATCAAATTTCTCATCAGCTAAGAAGACAACAGCTGGAAAATAAAAGACACATTATTGATGTTTAGAAACCAGAGTATTAACTAAGATTGTTTTATCATCATAATTTGACATGAGTTTCAGAGCCACTAAAGTTACTTGTAATCGATTATCCCCGTTTTGCTTCCCCACCAATAGGCTGTAGCTCCGACAGAGAAAAGGATCACATCCCCTAACTCAGTTGCTAGAGTAGTGCTCTGCGATACCATCGACAAACGTTTTACTTCCAAAGTCCATTCCCTTTGCTTTTCCATTTTTCTCTGAAACTCAAGAGTACAGATAATACATCCTCCCAAAGGAAGCTCATCAAAAATGAGTCAGCCAAGTTTGGGGGCGATGAATCCCTTTCAGTGGTTTTCTGGTTCCAACTGCCTGCGCAAGATCTTTTAGCCTACATTCACATACTTCTCACTACTGTACTTTTGTCCATTTTGTGTGTGCCCGATTTGCTCTTTTACACTGCAAGTTCCTTGAGGTTTGAGAGTACCCAACTGTTCTACCTACAGTATTGTTTTTGTACTACTAACTACTTATGGTATCTGTTAAGCGCTTACTATGTGCCAGACACTGTAATAAATCCTGGGGTGGAGACAAATAAGTCTGGTTGGATAGTCCCTGTCCCTCATGGGGTTCACAATCTTAATCCCCACTTTACAGAGGAGGTAACTGAGGCTCACAAAGTGAAGTGATTTGCCTCTGGTCACAGAGCAGACAAGGGACAGAGTCGGGATTAAAATCCAGGTCCTTCTGACTCCCAGGCTCGTTCTCTATTCGCCATGCTGCTTTTCCGGAGTGCTTAATACAGTGCTCTGCCCACAGTAACTGCTCAAATTGAGTAGAATATTCTCTACCTGCACAAAACCGGCACCATGCTGAGGAACCGCTCTTTGGAAAGCCTTCTCCCAGATCACATATTTCAAATAGACGTTTTGGACTCAAGGCAATCAGAGAAATGGGTACTGTTCTCCCAGCAGCACGTGTGCCCACCAGGATCGAGCGTGACATGGGGTTAGAAGAAAGTTGTGGGCACGAAGGCAGATCAGTTAAGGTGTAGACACTAGAATGTGAATTCAACTTAATGCAAACCAACACCATAGAGTAAATGTACCTGGGGCCCCTCCCATCTCCACGGCAGATGGAGTGACACCTCAACTGCCCACAACTCTCCAAAGTGGCACATTTACCCATCTGCCAGAGGATCCTGCTTTCCTCATCCCACTTAATAACTGTGGTACTTGTTAAGCACTTACTATGTGCCAAGCACTGTTCTAAGCACGGGGGTAGATACGGGTTCATTCGATCGGATTTATTTAGCGCTTGCGGGCAAAGCACTGTTCTAAGCGCTTGGGAGAGTACAATATAACAACAGACACATTCCCTGCCCACAGACAGCCCACAATCTAGAGGGGGAAGCAAACATTTCGACACACAAATACTCTCCACACAATCCACCTATGAACGTTCTCACCGCACAGTAAGTGCCCAACTGACTGATGGAGTCACTACTATTTACTGAGCGGTTAGAGAAGCATTGTGGCTTCGTGTAAAGTCCACGGTTTTGGGAGCCAGAAGCCACAGGTTCTAATCCCGGCTCCGCCACTTGCCAGCTGTGTGCTTTTGGGCAAGTCACTTCGCTTCTCTGGGCCTCAGTGACCTCACCTGCAAAATGCGGCTTAATAATAATAATAATGTTAAGCGCTTCCTATGTGCAGAGCACTGTTCTAAGCGCTGGGGTGGATGCAGGGTCATCAAGTTGTCCCACGTGAGGCTCACAGTTTTAATCCCCATTTTACAGATGAGGTCACTGAGGCCCAGAGAAGTGAAGTGACTTGCCCACAGTCCCACAGCTGGCAAGTGGCAGAGCCAGGGATTCGAACCCATGACCTCTGACTCCCAAGCCCGGGCTCTTTCCACTGAGCTACGCTGCTTAAGACTGAGAGCCCCATGTGGGACAGGCTGAATCCCTTATCTACCCCAGCGTCTGGACCAGTGCTTGGCACCTGGTAAGTGCTTAATATCATGATTATTATTCATTCAATCGTATTTCATGAGCGCCGACTATGTGCAGAGCACTGTGCCGAGCGCTTGGAACGGACCATTGGGCCCCAGATAGAGGCGATCCCGGCCCAACAACGGGCTCACAGTTATCACGGTGGGTGGGGAGCACTGCCCTAAGCGCTGGGAACGGCTCCGCCACTTGGCAGCCGGGTGACTGTGGGCAAGTCACTTCTCTGTGCCTCGGTGACCTCATCTGTCAAAAGGGGATGAAAACTGTGAGCCCCACGTGGGACAACCTGATGACCCTGCAGCGCTTAGAGCAGTGCTCTGCCCACAGTTAGCGCTTACCAAATACCAGCAATTATTTTTTAAAAGGCGGCAGGAGTCCGTCCTGCGGGTTGGGCCCTTGTTTCCCGGCGCTGCGGGGGCGGTCGGGAGGTCTTCGATGGCGGGGAAGGGGGAAGCCCCACTGCCTCACCCTCGTCCTGGCCCCCGTCGGCCTCCTGCGGCCTGGCCATGTCGGCGCCGCCTCGTCCTTTCCGTCCTGCGTGGGAGAAGGTGGAGGGCCGGTGGGCCGAGGAGAGCTGAGGAGAACAGAGAGAGTCAGGGACTTGACAGAAGTGGCCACCGTTGCCCACCCCGGCCTCCCTCCCAGAAGCCTCTGCGGCTCCGGCTCCCCCCCTCCCCCGGTCCCTCAGGCGGCCCAAAGGGGCCTGACGGGGACCTGCGCCCCCGCCTCACCCTCACGGGCCGTCGGGGAGGGAGACGGGAAGGAAATTGTTGGAATGGCCGCCCCCTTCTTCTGTCAGGGAAAGGCTGTGAGGACAGAGAGAGAGAAGGACGGGCCCCCCTCGCCCCGCCAACGGCTTTAAAGGCAGGCTCCGCCCTGCCTCCTCACGCGCCTGCCTGAGGGAGGCGCCCCCATTGGTCGGTTTGAACGCGAGGCCCCGCCCCCGCCGCCGCCGGGCGGCCTGGCGCCGCGGGGGAGGCTGGGAGTTGTAGTTCGGGCCTCGGGCCTCCCTCAGCGCCGCCCGCCCGGCCCCGCTCTAATGTTGGCATTTGTTAAGCGCTTACTCTGCGCAGAGCGCTGTTCTAAGCGCTGGGGGTGAGACGGGGTCATCATTCATTCATTCAATAGTATTTATTGAGCGCTTACTATGTGCAGAGCACTGTACTAAGCGCTTGGGATGAACAAGTCGGCAACCGATAGAGACGGTCCCTGCCGTTTGACGGGCTTACAGTCTAATCGGGGGAGACGGACAGACAAGAACGATGGCACTAAACAGCGTCAAGGGGAAGAACATCTCGTAAAAACCGATGGCAACTAAATAGAATCAAGGCGATGTACAATTTATTAACAAAATAAATAGGCCGTCCCACGGGAGGCTCCCAGTTAACCCCCATTTTCCAGATGAGGGAACTGAGGCCCTGAGAAGTTCATTCATTCAGTAGTAATAATAATAATAATGTTGGCATTGGTTAAGCGCTTACTATGTGCAGAGCGCTGTTCTAAGCGCTGGGGGTGAGACAGGGTCATCAGGCCGTCCCACGGGAGGCTCCCAGTTAATCCCCATTTTCCAGATGAGGGAACCGAGGCCCTGAGAAGTTCATTCAGTAGTAATAATAATAATAAGGTTGGTATTGGTTAAGCGCTTACTATGTGTAGAGCGCTGTTCTAAGCGCTGGGGGTGATATAGGGTCATCAGGCGGTCCCATGGGAGGCTCCCAGTTAATCCCCATTTTCCAGATGAGGGAACCGAGGCCCTGAGAAGTTCATTCAGTAGTAATAATAATAATAAGGTTGGTATTGGTTAAGCGCTTACTATGTGTAGAGCGCTGTTCTAAGCGCTGGGGGTGATATAGGGTCATCAGGCGGTCCCATGGGAGGCTCCCAGTTAATCCCCATTTTCCAGATGAGGGAACTGAGGCCCTGAGAATTTCATTCATTCAGTAGTAATAATAATAATAATGTTGGCATTGGTTAAGCGCTTACTATGTGCAGAGCATTGTTCTAAGCGCTGGGGGAGACACAGGGGAATCAGGTTGTCCCACGTGGGGCTCACAGTCTTAATCCCCAATTTACAGATGAGGGAACTGAGGCACAGAGCAGTTAAGTGACTTGCCCACAGCCACACAGCTGACAAGTGGCCGAGCCTGGATTCGAACCCATGACCTCTGACTCCAAAACTTGTGCTCTTTCCACTGAGCCACGCTGCTTCTCCAGCGTATTTATTGAGTAATTTATTGAGCGCTTATTATTCATTCATTCAATAGCATTTATTGAGCGCTTACTATGGGCAGAGCATTGGACTAAGCGCTTGGAATGACAGATCGGTAACAGATAGAGACAGTCCCTGCCCTTTGACGGGCTTATGGTCTAATCGGGGGAGACGGACAGATGAGAACAATTCATTCAATAGTATTTATTGAGTGCTTACTATGTGCAGAGCACTGTACTAAGCGCTTGGAATGAACAAGTCGGACAATGGCAATAAATAGAATCAAGGGGATGCACATCTCATTAAAACAACAGCAAATAAATAGAATCAAGGTGATGTACATCTCATTAGCAAAATAAATAGGGTAAAAAACCTATGTACAGTTGAGCGGACAAGTAAAGTGCTGTGGGGATGGGAAGGGAGAGGTGAATTGACTTGCCCACAGTCACACAGCTGACAAATGGCAGAGCGGGGATTCGAACCCATGACCTCTGACTCCCAAGCCCGGGCTCTTGCCACTGACCCACGCTGCTTCTCAGTCATGCCTTTATTCAGTCGTGGTCATGGAGCACTTACTCTGCAGAGCGCTTGGAGAGTACAATTCGGCAAGAGAGACCATCGCCGCCCAACAAGGGGCTCACAGTCTTGGAGGCTCGGTGGAAAGAGCCCGGGTTTGGGGAGTCAGAGGTCGTGGGTTCTAATTCCGCCTCCGCCCCGTGTCTGCTGGGTGACTGTGGCCCAGTTGCTTCACTTCTCTGGGCCTCAGTTCCCTCTTCTGCCAAATGGGGATGAAGACTGTGAGCCCCACGTGGGACAGCCTGATCACCTCTCTGGGCCTCAGTTCCCTCATCTGTCAAATGGGGATTAAGACTGTGAGCCTCACGTGGGACAACCTGATGACCCTGTATCTACCCCAGAGCTTAGAACAGTGCTCTGCACAGAGCGCTTAACAAATACCAACATTATTATTGTATGAATTAGACTGTAAGCCCGTCTAACGGCAGGGACTGTCTCTATCTGTTGCCGACTTGTTCATCCCAAGCGCTTAGTACAGTGCTCTGCACATAGTAAGCGCTCAATAAATACTATTGAATGAATTGAATGAAAGTGCTTAGAACGGTGCTTGGCACATAGTAAGCGCTTAACAAATACCATCGCTATTATTAAAAGGGGGAGACAGCAAAATAAGTAGTCAGGCATCAATACCATCAAAATAGATAAAAAGAATCATAGATATAAACACATCATTAAAACAATAAATAGAGGAATAAATAATATATACAAATAGACGCAAGTGCTGGGGGGAGGAGAAGGGGGTAGAGTAGAGGGAGAGGAGCAGAGGAAAAGGGAGGGCTCAGTGTGGGAAGGCCTCCTGGAGGAGGTGAGCTCTCAGTAGGGCTTTGAAGAGGGGAAGAAAGTTAGTTTGGCGAAGGTGAGGAGGGAGGGCATTCCAGGTCAGTGGTAGGACATGGGCCAGGGGTCGACGGCGGGACAGGCGAGAAGGAGGGACAGTGAGGAGGTGAGCGGCTGGTCTGGTCCAGCCTGGCATGGCCTGGCCGTATGAGGAGGAAGGCCACGGGGGCTGGCCACCCAGCTAACAATGGGCGACGATTAGACTGTGAGCCCAACACTGGGCAGGGATTGTCTCTCTCTGTTGCCGCATTGTCCATTCCAAGCACTCAGTACAGTGCTCTGCACATAGTAAGCCCTCAGTATTGAATGAATGACACGTTGGTACAGGCACAGGTTCGGGCGATGTGGCCTCTCAGTGCAGCCCTCCTTGCCTCTTCTCCCACTCCCTTTTGCATCGCCCTGACCTCCTCCCTTTATTCATTGCCCCCTCCCAGCTCCAGAACACCGGAAGAGTTAGTAGACATGAACCCTGCCTCAAGGAGCTGATTATCTAATGGAAAACATGGCATACCTTCAAATCCTTCCCCCAGATCGAAGGGGTTGTTCCCGAATCCAATAAAGGAAATGCAAACCAATTCTACTCCCCATTTTCCCTGGAACCAGCCGTATGGCAAACGTCGAATGTATGGCGATGTGTCTTTGGAGAGCATCATCGCCGTGGAAACAAACCGCTCCACTGGTTTGCCCCATCTGCCCCCTCCTCTCGCCGGGTTGTGGGACGCGCGTGGAGGGAGCATTCAGATGGGATTATCCTCCCAGGCCCGCCGTCTCTCCCGCGCTGGGCTCCTCAGCCACTGGCCCGTGGCCATGCGATCGGGGTGGGCATCGGCTGCCCCGCGGCCGGAGCCCGGTCCCTGGCGGGGTGGGCAGGGATCATCTGGGGAGAGAATTTGGTGGGAGAAAATATTCCCTTTCCAGAATCAGAGGACTCGCGTTCTAAAACCGGCTCCGCCACTTGTCTGCTCTGTGACCTTGAGCAAGTCACTTCACTTCTCTGGGCCTCAGTTCCCTCATCTGTAAAAAGGGGATTACGACTGTGAGCTCCACGTGGGACAGGGGACTGAGTCCAACCTGAATAGCTTGGATCTACCCCAGCACTTGGTACAGTGCCTGGAACATAGTAAGCACTTAACAGATACCTTAAAACTATAAAATAGAAAACCCAGCCCGACAGGCCGGCGTTCTCATCAGCGGAGCCCAGTGAACGGGCGTTGGAACGGGGCTCCTCGCGCCATCCAGTAGTCGTCCCTGTAATGACAGCAGGCCGGCCTTCCCCAACCTCACAAAAGTAAGTTGGTTTTCTTTCCCAGGCGCTTTCTATGTGCCGGGCACCCTACTAAGCGCTGGGCTAGATACAAGGTCATCAGGTCGGACACAGTCCCCGTCTCATATGGGGCTCCCAGTCTTCAACCCCAATTTACGGATGAGGGAACTGAGGCACAGAGAAGCGGCTTGGCATTTCTCCACCCAAGAAAGACAGGTCTTGAGAGGATGCTGAGGTCCTCTTGCTAGAGCTTTTTAGGAGAGGCGATTCCATCAGCTCTTCTCTCTCTCACACACATACTCACACATATTCTCTTTCCCTCTCTCTCTCGCACTCTTCTGGATTCACATTGGAGATTTTCTTTTCCCATTTTCAGGGAAATGGAAGGTTGCTCTCACCACACGACTTTTAAACCCACCAGGTGTTATCGCTCCCAGATAATGCTTTGAGGGAAGTCTCGGCCCGGGAGTCAGAAGGACTTGGCTTCTTGCCACTTGTCAGCTGTGTGACGGTGGACAAGTCACTTAACTTCTCTGTGCCTCAGTTCCCTCATCTGTCAAATGGGGATGAAGACTGTGAGCCTCACGTGGGACAACCTGATTATCCTGTATCTCCCCCAGCACTTAGAACAGTGCTCTGCACATAGTAAGCACTTAACAAATACCAACATTATTATTATTATTATTATTAATCCTGAATCCACTGCTAGTCTGCCGCGTGACCTTAGGCAAGTCACACTTCACTTTTCTGGCCCTCAGTTCCTTCATCTGTAAAATGGGGATGAAGACTGAGGGCCCCATGTGGGGCTGTATCCAACCAGATTAGCTTTTATCTACCCCAGCATTTATGACATTGCCCAGCATATACTAAGCACTAAATAAATACCATAAGTAAAAAAAGATAAAGTACATATTTGCCCTGGATGGGCTGGGGGCAGTGGACTAGACCTAATGACTTGTCACTGTCCCTTCCAACTCTAGGCTTCTGTGACCCCAAAAGAGGCACCCCACCTCACAGTTTCGACGACGGGCCCATCACTGCACCCCAACACATTTTGATCTCACAGGATGAGAGCCTTGGGACATCGTATGTATTCAAGGAGATGGGATGCTGTTGGTTTCCTTTAGAACTGTATGAGCCAAAGCACATATTTAATGAAGAAGCTAGAGAGCATGGCTTGCAAAATGTCTAAAAATAGATTCAACTAGTTTCAAATCTCCCCAGTAGCCCTCTGGGTACATACCTGTTCGAGATAGCCACCGAACTCTGCTCTAAAAACCCCCCGTTCTACGAACCGGACGGCGATAGCGTAGACTGTGAGCTCACTGTGGGCAGGGAACTGTCACCGTTTATTGTACTATCCCAAGTGCTTAGTACAGTGCTCTACACACAGTCAGTGCTTAAGAAAAACAATTGAATGAATGAATAATGGAGTCTCAAACCATCTCAGAGGTAGCGTGAGAATCGAGTTCTGCCATCAAAATCACTGGTGCGGCTTCGGGATTCAGATTAAAAGAAGAAAAAGTCCAACAGGAAGCCCTCTGAGGGGGCCGGCTGGCTGGACCCTCTTCGGGAGGGGGTGGAGGGGTGGGGAAGGGTCCCTGGGACGACCATCAGGGTCGTGGGGCGTGGTTCCCGAATGAAAGAGGCGGGCAATGCCACGCACGGGGGGAACCGCTGAGGCTCTGGGAGCAGGCCGGGGCCTCTCTGTCCGGGTGGGTGACGTTAGGGCGGTGGAGAGAGGCCGGCCGTGAGCGTCCGGGCCGCCGTCCAGCTGGCCGAGCGCCTACTCCCGGAGGTGGGCCGCCCCTGCCTTCCGGAGGAGCCGCTCCGTCAGCGGCGAGTTCCGCCTCAGCGCGTCCCGTTCCACCAACAGGCTCCTGGAGGGAGGAGGCTTCGTTAGCTTTCCTCGTCTAAAGCGCTATGTAAGGGGCTCGGTCACCAGCAGGCGCTCAGTACACACCATGGACTGATTAATAATGATCCGGGGAATGAAAATGCCATTTGTTGAGTGCTTCTGAGGGCTAAGCGCTGGGTGAGCTCCAGGTAACCAGGAGGGCCAAAGCCTCTGTCTGCCTTACACAGCATTTCTGTCCATATCTGTCATTTATTTATGTATATTAATGTCTGTCTCTCCCCCCGACCACCCCAGACCGTAACCACGTTGTGGGCAGGGAATGTATGTTTATTGTTATGGTGTACTCTCCCCCAAGCACTTAGTACACTGCTCTGCACACAGGAAACGCTCAATAAATATGATTGACTGACTGACTACACGGGGCTTCCAAGGTAAGGGGAAGGGAGAACAGGAAGCAGTTTGACCTGGTGGATACAGCCTGGGTCTGGGAGTCAGAAGGACCTGGGTTCTAATCCCGGCTCTGCCGCCTGTCTGCTGTTTGACCTTGGGCAAGTGTCTTCACTTCTCTGGGCCTCAGTTCCCTCATCTATAAAATGGGGATTAAGATTGTGTGCCCCATGTGGGACAGGGACTGCATCCAACCTGATTAGCTTGTATCTACCCCTGTGCTTCCAACAGTGCTTAGCCATAGTGAGCGCTCAACAAGTAACATAAGGATTATTATATTGATATATACATACATTCATTCAACCATATGTATTGAGCACTCATTGTGTGCAAAGCACTGTACTAAGCGCTTACACATATATTTATATATTTCTACTATATATTTCTGTTTATATAAAGAAACGTGTGGGTCTCAGCTGAGTGGTGATTTTCCACTGAGAAGGCAGCGTGGTAGAGCCCGGCCGTGACCTGAGGCAGCGGCCGGGCTGCTCCATAAGCAAACAGAGCCACGCGCCTTCACCCCAGGTACTCACCGAGCCAAGTTCCGAGAGGACGGCGCCTGACTGTTTAGGGCGGCGTGGACCAGCAGCTGATTGAAGACGTCTCTCTGAAAGGTCAAAACCCCTCAAATCAATACCGTGCCGCCGGGACCGGCAAAAACTCCAAATCCGGGAACGCGAAAGCAAACAGACGCGCACCCACGCTCACACAGGTAAATCGAGGTGTTAAAAAGTCAGAAGAAAATTCCATTTTACGGCTGCCACGGAAGAGCGCAGGCTCCTTCGGGGTTGGGGTCGTGTCTACTGACTCTGTTGCTCTTGCCCAAGCACTTAGTAGTTGCTCGGTAAATCGATCAGTGGTGCTTATTGAGCACCTACTGTGTGCGGAGCACTGAACTAAGCGCTTGGGAGAGGACAGTGCAACAGAGTTGGTGGATGCGTTTCCCTGCCCACAAGGGGCTTCCAGTCTCGAACGGGGAGACGGACATCCGGTGAAGGGAAGCAGTATGGCCTAATGGATAGAGCGTGGCCCTGGGAGTCAGAAGGACCTGGGTTCTAATCCCGGCTCTTGCGCCTGTCTGCTTTGTGACCTAGGGTCAGTCACTTCACTTCTCTGGGCCTCAGTAACCTCATCTGTACAATGAGGATTAAGACTGTGAGCATCCACATAGGACAGGGATTACCTGTCTAACCTAATTAGTTTGTATCTACCCCAGTGCTTAGAACAATGCTCCACACAGAGTAAGTGCTTAACAAATGCCATCATTATTATTATTCTCAACCGTCCTGACGCCCAGATCCCTTCCTGCCAAACTTGCACGGCGATGTCAGTTTCCCACCATACCACCACCACCCAATCCAATTTTCCTTCCCCAACCAAATCTGGAAAGCCGCACGACCGAGCGGATAGAGCCTGCGCCTGGGAGTCAGAAGGACCTGGGTTCTAATCCAGAAGCAGCGTGGCTCAGTGGAAAGAGCCCGGGTTTAGGAGTCAGAGGTCATGGATTCTAATCCCGGCTCCGCCACCTGTCAGCTGGGTGGCTTTGGGCAAGTCACTTCACTTCTCTGGGCCTCAGTTCCCTCATCTGTAAAATGGGGATGGAGACTGTGAGCCTCACGTGGGACAACCTGATTACACTGTATCCACCCCGGCGCATAGTACATAGTAAGCGCTTAACCAATATCAACATCATTATTATTAGTATTATTAATCCCGGCTGTGACGCCTCGAGCGAGTCACTTCACTTCTCAGGGCCTCACTGACCCCATCTGTAAAATGGGGAGTCGTATGGAACAGGGACGAGTTGTCCTACCTGATTAGCTTGGACCTGCCCCACTACTTAGTTCAGTGCCTGACACGTAGACAGCACCATCAGAAACGAAAACCCAAATCCACAGGGCGGGGGTCTCACCTGAGCGTTGCTTCCTCCGAGCTGAACGATCTGGTAGCGGATGGGAAGTAGCAACTCCAGCACCCTGTCGTGGTCCCCGTTCTCAAATGCCACCATCGCGTGACAGAGAGGCAGACCCACTCCCCGGGCCAGGAGGTGCTGACTGTTTTCACCTGGAGAGCTGCCAACGAGAAAGGAGATCAACCCCTTGGACGAAGGAGCCGATCGAGGAGAAGCAGCGGGGCCTAGCGGACCGTAGTCTAGACTGTAAGCTCGTTGTGGGCAGGGAATGTGACTGTTTACTGCTATATTGCCCTCTCCTAAGCGCTCAGTACAGTAAGTACTTAGTACAAGTAAAGTACTGTGTGATTTGCACACAGTAGGTGCTCAATAAACGTGACTGAATGAACGAATGAAGAGTGGAAAGAGCCCGGGCTTGGGATCAGAGGACCTGGGTTCTCATTCCCGGCTCCGCCACAGGTCTGCTGTGTGACCTTGGGTGAGTCACTTCACCTCTTGGGGGCCTCAGTTACTTCATCTGTCAAATAGAGATTAAATCCTACTCCCTCCTACTTAGCCTGTGAGCTCCATGAGGGACAAGGACTATCTCCAAACTGTTTAACTTGTACCTACCCCATTGCTGAGAAGAGTGCTTGGCACAGAGCAGGATCTAATTAATTAGGGTAGCACTCTCCCAGGTGCTTAGTATCCAGCGCTTACAACAGTGCCCAGCGCTTAGGACAGCGCCCAGGGCTTAGAACAGTGCTTGGCACATAGTAAGTGCTCAATTATTACTCTTCTCATAGTAGGCACTCAATAAATACTACTGCTCGATTGGTCCGTGGCCAGATCACTTGGAATCAACCTGTTTCACTCTCCTGTGAACAAGATTAGTTAGTTCTCCCGTGAGCACGCTCAGTTCCTCTCTTCGTCGCTTCAAACATCACACCCTGAAATAAAGCATTCTTAATAGGAAACTTACTGTGAATAAATGCATCACAGAGCCATGAGAAGCAGCGTGACCTAGCGGAAAGAGGCCGGGCCCGGGAGGCAGAGGACCTGGGTTTTAATTCTGATTCTTCCACTTGCCTGCTGTGTGACCTTGGGTAAGTCACTTCATGTCTCCGAGCCTCAGTTCCCTCATCTGCAAAATGGCGATTTAATACCTGTCCTCCTTCTTACTTAGACGGTGAGCCTACATGGGACCTGATGATCTCATATCTAACCCAGTGCTCATTACAGTGCTCCGCGCCCCGTACGTGACCAATAAGCACCGCTGTCTACCAACTCTGTTGTAGTGTACCCTCCCGAGCGCTTAGAACAGTAAGTGCACAATAAATACGACCGATTGGTTGTCTACTAAACTGTTGTACTCTCCCAAGCGCTTAGTTCAGCGACCTGGACACCGTGAGCGCTCGATAAATACTAATGACGATGAGGCCGACTTGCTTACTTGCTCGCTTCCTGAAGAGTGGCTAGAAGCTCATTGGTGGTTTCGTGGTCTTTGGCTCCGAGGGAGGACATCAAAAAGTGAGCGTCATTGAAGAGAAGAATGTGGTCTTTGGAATGCTGCTTTGTGATCTTCATCACCTCTTGCCATCTCCCGCCAACCGGGACCCCTGGAAAAGTGGGAGAGACAACGGAAATGGAAAACCCCAGGTCTACTCACGTGAGAGGGGGTTTCTGAAATGTGTTAAACCGCCCCTGGTTAGCTTTTGGCTAAATCCCCACTCAGAACTATAATCAGAAATCAGAAAGGTAATGAGAAGCAGCATGGCCTAGTGGATGGAGCCAGGGCCTGAGTTCTAATCCCATCTCCGCCACTTGTCTGCTGGGTGAACTGGGGCAGGGTCACTTCACTATGTCTCGGTTTCCTCGTCTGTAAAATGGGGATTTAGCACGGTGAGCCCGTGTGGGACGGGCACTGTGTCCAACCTGATTAGCTTGAATCTACCCCAGCGCTTAGTACAGTGCCTGGCACCTAGTGAGCACTTAATGAATACCATAAAAATGCAATAATAATAATATCGGGGTATTTGTTAAGCTCATACAAGGTGACAGGCACTGTATTAAGGGCTGGGATAGATACAAGCTAATCGGGTCTGAGAGTCCCACATGGGGCTCACGGTCTAAAGCTGAAAAAGAACAGGTCTTGAATCCCCATATCACGGATGAGAAAAGCGAGGCCTAGAGAAGCCGAGTGACTTGCCCAAGGTCACCTGGCAGGTGATGGGAACTGAGCATTCTGAGAAAGAAGGAACAGAAGCTCACCTTCCATCTGGAGGCGATAGAGCATGGAACAGCTGTCCACCATGTCAAGCATCGCCCCGCTCCCCAAGAGGCTGGGGGCAATCTGAAAGGAGAAATTTCACGGGGGGTCATTCAGGGTTAAATGGCGCACACCCCCCCGGGGTCTTTCAAACTCTTTCTGTCCCTGCTCCCTAATAATAACAACTGTGGCATTTTGTTAACTCCTTACTATGTGCCAGGCCCTGTACTAAGCCCTGGGGTGGATAGAAGCAAATCGGGTTGGACCCGTTCCCTGTCCCACGTGGGGCTCACAGTCTCAATCCCCATTTTATAGATGAGGTCACTGAGGCTCAGAAATGATCTGTCCAAGCTCACACAGCAGATAAGTGGTGGAACCTGGATTAAAACCCATGACAGTGTGCACGGGCTTCGGAGTCAGAGGTGGTGGGTTCTAATCCTGCACCCACCACTTGCCAGCTCTGTGACTGTGGGCAAGTCACATAACTTCCCTGTGCCTCAGTTAACTCATTTGTAAAATGGGGATTAATAATAATGGTGGTATTTGTTAAGCGCTTACTATGTGCAAAGCACTGTTCTAAGCGCTGGGGGGGATACAGGGTGATCAGATTGTCCCACGTGGGGCTCACAGTTTTAATCCCCATTTTACAGATGAGGTATCTGAGGCCCAGAGAAGTTAAGTGACTTGCCCACAGTCACACAGCTGACAAGTGGCAGAGCCGGGAGTCAAACCCACGACCTCTGACTTCGAAGCCCAGGCTCTTTCCACTGAGTCACGCTGCTTCCCCAAAGACTGTGAGGCCCCACGATGGATACCTGATAAACTTGTATGTACCCCAGCACTTAGAATAGTGCTTGGCACATAGTAAGCACTTAACAAATACCATTATTATTATTTTGACTCCATGACCCATGCTCTATCCTCTACACCGCACTGCTTCTCCCTACTAATCCTGTCCCCTCAGAATTCCAAACTCAGTTGAACTGGGGCAAGTCACCTAATCTAAAAGCCACACAATCACCCCTCCCTCCCTCCTTTGGCCCCACGCTGTGCTTCAAGGCGAAGCAACACGGTATAGTGGCCAGAGTCCGGGCCTGGCGGTCAGAAGGTCATGGATTCTAATTCCGGCTCTGCCACTTGTCTGCTGTGTGACCCTGGACAGGTCACTTCACTTCGCTGGGACTATTATAATATTGTTAAATATTGTACACTCCCAATCGCTTAGTACGGTGGACTGCAAACAGTAAGCGCTCAGTAAATATGATCGAATGACTCAGTTCCCTCATCGCAAATGGGGATTAAGACTGTGAACATCATATAGGATGCTAACCTGATTAGCTTGTCTCCACCTCAGCACTTAATACAGTGTCTGGAGGACAGAAAGCGCTTAAATTCCATAATTTTTTTTAACATATTATATTCCAAATAACTTTCGCTTAAATTAACAGTGCTAATGGTCACCCAAGAAAATTCCATTCCATGGCTACGACATTATGTCTAAAGGTCGGGATACAGAATGGAAGGCAAAATTCAACAGGAGAGCCAAAGAAGACGGACAAACGTACGTGATCATCATAAATTGTCAACGCAGCCTCGTATTCACCCTGGAAAAAAAGCACGACAACAAAAAAACTGTGATTCACTTCTATCTAATATAAAATGGAGTTATTGAGCTTACCAAAAATCAATAACAACAACGATAATGATAATAATAGGCACTTATTAGGTGCTAAGCACTGAGTGCTGGGGTAGATGTAAAGCTCTGGACTAAGCTTCTGAGAGAGTTAGTAGACAGAGTCCAGCCCTCCGGAGTTTACACTCTTGAAGAGGAGGTCGGCGCTGGGGTAGGTAAAAGCAAATTGGGTTGAAGACAGTCTCTGTCCCATTTACAGCTCACAGTCTTCAACCCCATTTTACAGTTGAGGCAACTGAGGCACAGTGAAGGGAAGCCACTTGCTCAAGGTCGCACAGCAGACAAGTGGCATGGGATGGGAATCCAGGTCCTTCTGACTCCCAGGTGGGGGCTCTTCCCACTAGGCCATGCTGCTTCTAAGCAAATTCATACCAAAAGAGATTGTCCTGTGACTAAGAAGTCCAGTAATTCCCCTATTGAGGAGGATCCAGAGGAGGAATGACACAAACTATACTCCAGATGTGAAATCCCCCCCTGAACACCAATTAGACAGTCGTTTTGTGGGATCCATGGAGAAAGCAGGAGATTAGGATAGCTCTGCTTTTTCCACACACTCAGACACAGCAATAATAATAAACTTCTCTGGGCCTCAGTTCCCTCATCTGTAAAATGGGGATTGAAGACTGTGAGCTCCATGTGGGACGCAGACCGTATTCAACTCTGTCTAACCTGATTAGCTTGGATCCACCCCAGCACTTAGAACAGTGCCTGGCACAGAGTAAGAGCTTAACAAATACCATTAAAAAAATAATAAAAAATGCTTACTAGATGCAAACCCCTGGGGCCAAACCACACACTCTGAAAGAAGTGTATGGCATGCTATTTTTTGAAAATGCCTGGCAAAAATAACTTCAATTTTTAAAGCATGTTAAAATATTTGGCCCCAATATATTTTGATTAAACACCATACCCAGATGTGAAAATACCAACTACTGTGAAAGTACAGCACATACACCTGCTGAAATACCACAGTGGAAGGAATAAGCATATCTTCCTCATGATCTTTTGGTAATTTCAGGTCTCTCGGCCAATGTCCCCGTAGAAAAACTGACATGGGGTCCTCTTACCTTTTCAATAAGGTACAAACTCCAGTGCCAATAATTATGGCAAGCAAGCATATCACAGTCCTGAGAAGAGAAAATGGGTGACAGAGAATATCTGATCTGACCTGTTCCCTCCATCTTATCTATAAACTCTCCTCACCCCCACTCTCCTGCTCGCAAGCTCTCCTCCTCCCAAGCCCACCTCTTTTTTTATTTTTAAAGGGTATCTAAATGGCATTTGTTAAGCGCTTCCTAGGCGCTTCCTAAGCACCAGGCGAATCACGTTGGACACAATCCCTGTCCCACATGGGGCCCAGGGTCTTGGGCAGGGAATGTGTCCGTTTATTGTTATATCGCACTCTCCCAAGCGCTTAGTACGGTGCCTTGCACACGGTAAGCGCTCAATAAATACGATTAAATGAATTTTACAGATGAAGGAACTGAGGCCAGAGAAGTGAAGTGACTTGCTCATGGACGCCCAGCTGGCACCTGGTGGGGACCGGGTGAGAACCCAGGGCCTCTTGTCTCCTAGGCCCGGGCTCTTTCCACTGGGCCTTGCTGCTTCTCGCGGAATTGCCATTTCACACCACTCGCAGTAAAAGTAGAAGATGGGGTTGCGGTCCTCAAGGCGCTTATGTCTGATAAATGCTCGGGTGAATGAGATGGCGTAAAGGGAAGAGCCCCCCCAACAAAGAGACGCCCCCTTAACGAAGCGTACCTTCCAGTTGTTTTCAGAGCACTGCATGAATTCCAGCCCAGCCTCGACCTCTGCTTTCATCTCGTGGATGTGGGCGATGGTGTGGACAGACCAGGCATCCCTCTGTTCGATTGACAAAGCCTAGAGCGGCGGGAAGCAAACCGTTTTGGCTCCCAGGAAGCACTTCCACTGAGATTGCATCCGTAGCTGTAAATTATTTGTGGTTTTCTTTTCATAATAATAATAATGTTGGTATTTGTTAAGCGCTTACTATGTGCCAAGCACTGTTCTAAGCGCTGGGGTAGACACAGGGGAATCAGGTTGTCCCACGTGGGGCTCACAGTCTTAATCCCCATTTTACAGATGAGGGAACTGAGGCACCGAGAAGTTAAGTGACTTGCCCATAGTCACACAGCTGACAAATGGCCGAGCTGGGATTTGAACCCGTGACCTCTGACTCCAAAGCCCGTGCTCTTTCCACTGAGCCACGCTGCTTCTCATGGTATTTCATGCTTTTCATGGTATTTGTTTAGCCATTATCCTCTATCTGTCCCAGCGCTTTGCGCAATGCTTAGGCGCACAGTAAGAGCTTCACGGACACCAAAGTTATTGTTATTAGGGAAGCAGTGTGGCTCAGTGGAAAGAGCCCGAGCTTGGGAGTCAGAGGTCGTGGGTTCTAATTCCAGCTCCCACCACTTGTCTGCTTTGTGACCTTGGGCAAGCCACTTCTCTGTGCCTCAGTTACCTCATCTGTAAAATGGGGATTCAGACCAAGTCCCACGTGGACTATCTATCCCGGCGCTCAGAACGGTGCTTGGCACATAGTAAGCTCTTAACAAATATTATTATTATTATAAGGCAAATAAACAGCTGATCCGCTCCACGGACTAGAATTCTGGCCGATTTTCTCGGCGTCCGGTCGGCTGCAGGACAAGCGGATGTTTAAACTCCATCCTCCCCTTTGATAGTCTCAATCAATGGTATGTATTGAGTGCTTATTGGGTGCTTAATGGTAGACAAGGGAACAGGTCAAGTCCTTTTAGGGTAAAAGAGAATCTCAGGGTTAAATCTGTGTCTCCCCTACCCTATAGCACAGCGCCTAGCCCCTGGAAAGCACGTGGTCGATACCGGCAACTAAACCTGACCGTGACCTTGTGCCGAGGTCCCCTCCCCAAACTCCGTCCAAGACAGCGTGTTCCCAAGGCTCCAACGCTGGCATATTCTTTGAGGTGCAACGTCACCACGGGGCGAGATAGGAGCCCCGGAGAACATTTTGAAGGCCCCCAGGGGAACTGAGAGTCCTCGGCCTCCCGGCTGTTGCTGGTTAATGCTGCCTTTGGCCTAGTTTTGTTTTTTTTAAATATTTGTTAAGCACTTCCTATGTGCCAGGCACACATACTAGACGCCCGGATAGAGGCCAGCTCATCAGGTTGGACACAGTTCCTCGTCCCACGTGGGGCTCACAGTCTCAGTCCCCATTTTACGGAAGAGGGAACTGAGGCCCAGAGAAGTGAAAGGACTCGCCCAAGGTGACTCAGCAGGCAAGTGGAGGAGCCGGGACTAGAATTCAGGTCCTCTGACTCCCAGGCCCGTATTCTATTCACTGGGCCACGCGGCTTCGCTTTTATATTGTACTCTCCCAGACGCTTAGTACAGTACTCTCTACACAGTAAGTGGCTAATAAATATGATTGCTTGATTGATTAAATAGTAACTGTGGTATTTGTTAAGTGCTTATGATGTGCATAACTGAACTCAGCACTGAACTCAGCACTGGGATGGGATACGAGATAATCAAGTCCCACTTGGGGCTCACAATCTTAGTAAATCCCAGACTAAGCCCCCACTTTTCTCCCCTCCCCTCTCCATCGCCCCAACTCTCTTCCTTTGCTCTACCCCCTTCCACAGCACTTGCGTATATATGCACATATTTATAATTCTATTTATTTATATTAATGATGTGTATATATCTGGAATTCTATTTATTTATATTGATGCTACTGGTGACAGTTTACTTGTTCTGGCTGTTTTTGAAACTGCTTCCTGTCGTAATCTCCCAAACACTTAATAAGCTGCTCTGCACACAAGCAGCAGCATGATCTAATGGACTCTGGACTCTGACCCCGTTGTGGGAGGGGATTGCCTCTCTTTATTGCCGTTTCTCAAGCGTTTAGTACAGTGCTCGGGACACAGTAGGCGCTCAATAAATACGACTGATCGAATGGAAGGAGCATGGGTTTGGGAGCCAGAGGATCTGGGCTGGAATTCCAGCTCTGCCACTTACCTGCTGGGTGACTTTACCTTAACTTCTCTGTGCCTCAGTTCCCTCATCTGCAAAATGGGGATTCAATACCTGTTCTCCCACCTACTTATTCGTTCATTTAATCGTATTTATTGAGCGCTTACTGTGTGCAGAGCACTCTACCAAGTGCTTGAGAAAGTACAATACAGCAATAAAGAGAGACAATCCCCGCCCACAACGGGCTCACAGTCTAGAGTCCATTAGATCACGCTGCGTCTTGCGTGCAGGGCAGCTTATTAAGTGTCTGGAAGATTACGACAGGAAACGGTTTCAAGAAAGCTTTCACATCCATCAATCAATCAGTGGTATTTACTGAGCACTGACTGTGTGCAGAGCACTGAGCTGAGCACTTGGGCAAGTACAATAAAACCATATTGGAAGGTGTGATCCCAGCCAACAAGGAGCTGACAGTCTAGAGGGATTAATGATTACCAGCGGCTCCCTGTCTAGCTGCCCTTTCGTTCTTTCGCTACTGAACGACCCAGGGAAACAGCGGAAAAGCTGGAAAGCGCTGCTAATCAGTCGATGGTATTGATTCATTCACTCAATTGTATTTATTGAGCTCCTACTGTGTGCAGAGCACCGTACTAAGTGCTTAGAAAGAACAATACAGCAATGAAGAGAGTCACTTCCTGCGCAGTTTCCAAAGGCTCTTGGGAAGATAGGCAAGCCAAAAAAACGGCCGCGATCACCAAGTGCCAGACGACGCGGACCGCTTGAAAAGAAGGGTGAGCGAAGTCAAGTCGGCAGCGCTGGCTGATCTTTACGAAGGAAATATTGGTTCCCCGAGTGACAGAGGAGCTTTGACCTGCCCTACCTGCAGGAGTTGCCGTGAGCACTTACCGAGTGCAGAGCACTGTACTAAGCACTTAGGAGAACATAATAAAACAGAGTTGATTACCGATGCACTTACCTCTTTGGCAAGCGCTTCTGCTTGGTCATAAAAGTTGGTTTCCATCAGTCCAAAGGAATAAATGCCCTTCACGTAGCTGAAAAGGAACAAAAAGAGCAGAGGAGTTGAACGGGCTAAGGTTGATAGCTCAGGATACTCAGCCTGGCCAGGCCCATCCCAGTTCTTCCACAACATGGCACGAATCCCAGGAGTGAACGAGACTCGTTTCCAGTCATCCCCACTGCCGCCCGGAAGCCAGAGTCGGAGGAACCGTTCCTTCGTCCCTCGGAAGGCGTCTCTGGGCCCGTTTCGGCGTCCAGCACCCGTCCTCCCCGGGTGCCCTGACCGTGAGGCGCCGGCCCCTACCTACTGAGGGGAAGGTGAGGTGACCAGTAAGGATAAACCCGGGCTACAGAGTCCCTCATCTGTGGCTGGTAGCCCAGGTAGAAATACGTGTCGTGGGCAAACTTCAGCGCCAACATATCCGTCGGGTGTTTCTGTAAGATCCGTTCCCATAGGTCACAGGCTTTGGGAAGGCGCCTGGAGAACAAAACGGCATTCACGGCTCAACGCCTGGCAAACGCGGACACGATATTATTATTTTTAATAATAATAATGATAATAATTGTGGTATTTGTTAAGCGCTTACTATTGCCAGGCTCTGTACTAAGCGTTGGGCTAGATATAAGCTAATCAGGTTGGACACAGTTGAACGCAGTCCATGTCCCACTTGGAGCTGATAGTCTCAATTCCCATTTGACAGATGAGGTGACTGAGGCACAGAGAAGTGACTTGCTCAAAATCACCCATCAGGCACCCTTTATTCACCCCTCCCTCAGCCCCACAGCACCTATGTCCGTATCCATAATTTATTTTTTATCTATATTAAGGTCTGTCTCTGGTATTTGTTTTTTATAGTATTTGTTTTTTATGGTATCTGTTTAACACTTACTATGTGCTAGGCACTGTGTACTAAGTGCTGGGGTAGATACAAGCTAATTACGTTGGACACAGTCCACTTCCCACCTGGGCTCTTAATCTCCATTTTACAGATCATAATAATAATAATAATAGTAAGTGCTTAACGAATACCACAATTATTATTATGCGCTATGCACCGTGCAAAAGCGTTAGGGTGGATACGAGCAAAGTGGGTTGGACACAGATGGGGGAACTGAGGCCCAGAGAAGTGTGGTGACTTGCCCAAGGTCATTCAGCAGACCCGGGGCAGAGCCAGGACTAGAACCCAGGCCTTTTTGTCACCCGGGCCCAGGTTCTATCCACTAGGCCATGCTGCTTCTCCTGCTTCTAGTTGTGGGCAGGAAATATGTCTACATGCTGTTATATTGTACTTTCCCAAGCGCTTAGTACAGTGCTCGGCATATAGGAAGCGCTCAATAAATATGACTGATTGACTGTCGTGCTGGCTTTTGGCCAGCGCCGATCCCGGGCAATTGGCTTATTCCACGCCCTCCTGGACTCGGCGGTCGGCCCGTGTAAAACCACACGCTTCCCCAGACGCGGAAAACGAAAGCCATCATCGGCCTCACCCTTTGGCAAACATGTCGACGGCAGACACGTGCAGTTGCTCCCGCTCGGTCAGTGGCTGACCTTGGGCTAGCTCCAGCATGGTCTTCACTGCGAGGTCGAGCTCTTCGTCCAGAAGCACGGAGCTTCCGGTGCCCACCAGCTCCAGCCCGTTGGCGATCACGTGTCCCATAGCTGAAGAAAGCAGGGGACAATGACCAGCCAGGAGCAGTGTGGCCTAACGGCTAGACCGTGGGCCTGGGAGTCAGGAGGACCTGGGTTCTGATTCCGGCTCTGCCGCAGGACCTTGGGCAAGTCAGAACAAGTACAGGGCCTGGCACGCAGTAAGCGCTTAACACATATCACGATTATTGTTATTTATTACTAAGGCTGGGCTGGGTACAAGCAAATCGGGTTGGACACAGTCCCTGTCCACTTATCGGGCTCACAGTCTCAATCCCCAACGTTTTACAGATGAGGTAAGTGAGGCCCAGAGAAGTGAAGTGACTCGTCCAAGGTAATAACAAAAATGATGGTATTTGTTAAGCGCTTACTATGTGCCAAGCACCCTCCTAAGCACTGGAGTAAGTACAAGGTCATCGGGTTGTCCCACATGGGGCTTGCAGTCTTAATCCCCTTTTTACAGATGAGGGAACTGAGGCCCAGAAGTGAAGCGAGCTGTCCAAGGTCACACAGCAGACGAGCGGCAGAGCCGGGATTGGAACCCAGGACTTTCCGACTCCCAAGCCCCGGCTCTACCCACTACGCCACGCTGCTTAGTAAGTAAGCGTAGTAAGAGCTTAATAAATGCCATTTTAAAGAAAGGCGTATTTTACCCCAGTAATGTTCCTAGGTGAGTGAAACTACCTTTAGTTTTATGAAACTACTTTCGCCTTCAAGCATGAAAGTGGTTACTTACTAAAAGTTGGATCTGCTTCCTTCAACTTGGAAAGACACCCTTCTATGCCTCCAAGGCTTTTATCGTTGGTCCATTTCACATACTGTAATGAGAAGCTACAAGGTTAGGGAAGTTGACGGCACTGAAATTCTTCCTTTTAACACTGGGAAATTTCTGAAATCTAAAGTATAAACCAAAGAAAGCACGGTCTTGAGGCTGCGTATAATTACGTAACAGTTAAAGATCACACCCATGCAGCTTTCTTTCAAATCCGTTTGAAGGAATTAAGCGGGAAGGGAAGAGGAGGTTTTCAAATTCAATGTGAGAGACAGCGAGCGCTCAATAAATATCAACCATTTCATCGAGTCGAGCTCCTAAAGTTTGAGAACAGACACGTCTGCTGACGAGATGAATGCCATTAGAAAATTCTCAACTGGTGGGCGGTTTAGCTTCCAGGGTGAGCTTGCTTTTGGCTTTTTAAAATTAGTATTATTTTAAATGGTCACTCAGCAGGCAAGTGGCAGAGTCGGGATTAGCACGCAGGTCCTCTGACTCTCAGGCTTGCACCACTAGGCCCCGCTAAGAGAGAGTACAATATCATAGACACCACACAATCAGATCACACAAAGCCTGGGGCTCACAGTCTGGGGGAAGGTCAACCTGGGCAGAGGGGACGAGAGGGTGGCGGGGGCAGGGGGGGAGGACCCTGGGGAAAAAAGGAGGCTCAGAACAGAGTATTTCCCCCAAAGTGATGTACCTGAGTCAGGGTAGCGTCAAACAGCTTGCAGGCTTCATTACTGGTAGTAGACAGAGGGAGGCCAGCCTCCCGCCAAGCCTGAAAGGAATCAAGGGTATTCATTCATTCCATCGTATTTATTGAGTGCTTACTGTGTGCATAGTCCTAAGCACTTGGGAGAGTACGATATAACAACAAACATATTCCCTGCCCACAATGAGCTTACAGTCTGGAGGAGCACTAACTGTGCGCAGACACTGTACTTAGCGCTTGGGAGAGTACAGTATAACGACAGAACGGTCACATTCCCATCCCGCTATGAGCTTACAGTCTGGGGGGGGGTGACAGAGATTAATATAAATAAATGACAGATATAAGCGCTGTGGGGCGGGGAAGGGGAGAAATGAGTAAAAGGAGCAAGTCCAGGCAATGCAGAAGGGAGTGAAAGAAAAGGAAAAGTGGGGCACAGTCAGGGAAGACCTCTTGGAGCCTTCAATAAGGCTTTGAAGGTGGGGAGAGTCACCGTCTGTTGGATACGAAGAGGGAGGGTGCTCCAGGTCAGAGGCGGGACGTGGGCACGAGGTCGGAGGCGAGTTAGAGGAGGAGATGGAGGTACAAGGAGAAAGTTGGCATTAGAGGAGTAAAGTGTGCTGGCCGGGTTACAGTAGGAGAGTAGCGAGGTGAGATCGGCCGAGGCAGAGGTGATTGAAGGCTTTACAGCCATTGGTGAGGAGTTTCCGTTTCTGTTAGGCGGAGCTAGGTGGGCAACACGGGAGGCTCTTGAGGAGTGGGGAAACAAGGATTGAACGTTCTCGTAGAAAAATGATCCGGGCAGCAGAGTGCAGTGGGGAGAGAGGGGAGGCAGAGGGGTCGGCAAGGAGGCCGATATGGTAATCGAGTCAAGGCAGGTGTTGTTGGTTGCCTACCGACCTCCGCACGAAACAAGAACTCCTCACTCTTGGCTTCAAGGCTGTCCATCACCTCGCCCCCTCCTACCTCACCTCCCTTCTCTCTTTCTACTCCCGACCCCGCGCGCTCCGCTCCTCTGCCGCCCACCTCCTCACCGCCCGCCGTTCTCGACTATCCCGCCGTCGACCCCTGGGCCACGTCCTCCCGCTGTCCTGGAACGTCCTCCATCCTCACCTCCGCCAAACCCATTCTCATCCCCTCTTCCAAGCCCTGAGAGCTCACCTCCTCCAGGAGGCCTTCCCAGACTGAGCCCCCCTTTCCCTCTGCTCTCCCTCCCCTCCCCATTCCCTCCCACCCTCTGCTCTTCCCCCTTCCCCTCCCCTCAGCACTGTGCTCATTTGTATATCTTTTTATTACCCTATTTGTTATTGAGGTGTACATCCCCTTGATCCTATTTATCGTGATAATGTTGTCTTGTTTTTGTTTCATTCTGTTTTACTCTGCCTTCCGTCTCCCCCGATTAGACTGTGAGCCCGTCGTTGGGCAGGGATGGTCTCTATCTGTTGCCCAATTGTACATTCCAAGTGCTTAGTCCAGTGCTCTGCACATCGTAAGTGCTCAATAAATACTATTGAATGAATGAATGAAGCCTTAATAATAACAATAATCAAAAGAATCGTGGTTTTTATTAAGCACTTACTATGTGCCAAGGACTATATTAAGCACTGGGGTCGATACAAGATGATCAGGTGGGTCACAGTCCTGTCTCACATTGGGGCTCGCGGTCTTAATCCCCAGGGGAGTCCTCCGCACAGAGCAAGTGCTCAATAAATATCATTCATTGATTGCCTGCCCTCCCAGGTGTCTCCACCAGATTATACGGGCAAGGATCGTGTTTTGTAACTCTGTTGTATAAATGATCATAATTGTGGTATGTTAAATGCTTACTATGCAACAAACACTGGGTTAAACACTGGGGAAGAATCAAAGCAATCACACTACACATAGTCCCTGACCCATAAGGGGCTCACAGTCTGAAGGAAAGGAAAATAAGTATTTAATAATGTTGGTATTTATAAGTATTTGGCCTTGTGGAAAAAGCCTGGGCCTGGGAGTCGGAGGCCCTGGGCTCCCAGCTCCACTACGCACCTGCCGTATGACCTTGGGCAAGTCACTTCGCTTCCTTGTGCTTCAGTTCCCTCATCTGCAAAATGGGGATTTAATACCTGCTCCCCTCTTACTTAAAAAGAAGCAGCGCGGCTCAGTGGAAAGAGCCCGGGCTTGGGAGTCAGAGGTCATGGGTTCGATTCCCGGCTCTGCCGCCTGTCAGCTGGGCGACTCTGGGCCAGTCGCTTCACTTCTCGGGGCCTCGGTGACCTCATCTGTCAAAGGGGGGTGAAGACTGTGAGCCCCGCGTAGGACGACCCGATCACCTTGGATCCTCCCCAGCGCTTAGAACAGTGCTCTGCACATAGTAAGCGCTTAACAAATGCCATCACTCATTCCTACTTAAACTATGAACCCCAGGTGGGACTCGATTATCTTGGGCCTCCCCCAGGGCTCAGCACGGCGCTCGGCATACGGTGAAGCTTAATCGATACGGTGATTATTTTGCGGATGAGGAAACTGGGGCAAGGAGGAATGAAATGATTTGCCCAAGGTCACCCAGCAGTCGTGGCGGGGTGAGGACCGGCACCCGGCTCCCTTCGACTCCCAGGTCCGGCGCTGGGCTGAGATGGGAAGAATGCAGCCCCGGAAAATGAAAGCAGCCGTTTCGGGGGGAGACTTGACTCCGCGCTCGGTTTTCATGAGAGGTTCATCCCCTCGATTCTATTTATTGCTATCGTTCCTGTCTGTCCGTCTCCCCCGATTAGACCGTAAGCCCGTCAAAGGGCAGGGACCGTCTTTATCTGTTACCGATCTGTCCACTCCAAGCGCTTGGTCTGGTGCTCTGCACATAGTAAGCGCTCAATAAATACCATTGAATGAATGTTTGGTGGAGAGCGGGTCGGGAGCTGGGGGTGTTGGGGGCCTGGGGGGGTGTGGGGAGCTGGGAATGGGGGATCTGGGGGGTGTAGGGGGCTGAAGGGGTTGGGGGCCTGGGGGTGGGGGGGATGGGAATGTGAGGGGCCTGGGGGTGGGGGGCTGAGGGTGTTGGGGGGCAGGGGGTATTAGGGGGCCTGGGGGTGGGGGGCTGAGGGTGTTGGGGAAAGGAGATATTAGGGGGCCTGGGGGTGGGGGGGCTGGGAATGTGGGGGGCCTGGGGGTGGGGGGCTGAGGGTGTTGGGGGGCAGGGATATTAGGGGGCCTGGGGGAGGGGGTGCTTAGGGTGTTGGGGGGCAGGGGATGTTAGAGGCCTGGAGGTGGGGGGGCTGAGGGTGCTGGGGGGCAGGGGGTATTAGGGGGCCTGGGGTTGGGGGGCTGAGGGTGTTGGGGGGCAGGGGATGTTAGGGGACTAGGGGTGGGGGGGCTGGGGTATCGGTGGCCTGGGAGTGTGGAGGGCTGGGGTATTGGGGGCCCGGGGGTCTGGGGGTGTGGGGGGATGAGGGTGTGGGAAGGCCTGGGGGTGCGGGGGGGCCCCGGGCCGGTACCTGGCAATCCCTCAGCGCCGCCATGCTCGCTGCCACGGACACCACCGCAACCACTGAGGCCGCCCAACGCCAACGCCTCCAGACGGCCCCGCCTCCCCCTCCCCCTCCTCCTCCTCCTCGTCCTCGTCCTCCTCCTCGTCCTCCTCCTCGTTCCCGTTGCGGCGGGTCGGGCGGGCGGGCGGGCGGGCAGGCGGATTGATCGAGCGCCGACTAGGGGCGGAGCGCGGCACTGGGCGCTGGGAATGTGTGACGGGGCCGCGGAGAGAGACCAGCCCCGCCCCGCCCCGCCCCGCCCCGCCCCGCCCCGCCATGGGATTCCCCGCCCCCGTCGCCCGTGGAGGAGGCCGCCCCGAGGACGGACGGAGGAGGAGCCGCCGCCGCCGCCGCCAACGCCGCCGCAGGGCCCGAGGCGCGAGGGGCGAGGCACGTGGCAGGAGGCCTGAGGCGCGAGGGCGAGGCGCGAGGCCTGCGGCGCGTGGCGCGAGGGCGAGGCGCGTGGCCTGGGGCGCGAGGGCGAGGCGCGAGGCGGGAGGCCTGAGGCGCGAGGACGAGGCGCCAGGCCTGAGGCGCCAGGCAGGAGGGTGAGGCGCTAGACCTGTGTGCACGAGGCACGAGGCCTGAGGCGCGAGGCCTGAGGTGCCATCGGGCCGGTTATGGCCGTTAAGGGCAAGGCCTCGGTCAGAGGTGGGACGCGGGCTGGGCTCCCGGCCCGCCCACCGTGCCGTCCTTTGACAGTCCCGGAGACCCCGCTCTCCCTCGGGCCCGTCGCCATCCCGCACCCTCTCCCCGCCCTGGGCCCCCTTCCCCTCTCCCTGGCCCTTTCCCCGGCCGTCGACACCCCCGGCGCCGGCCCCGTGGCCCCGTGGCCCCGTGGCCCCGTCTCTGTGGGCTCGGGGCTCCCCGGCACCCTCCCTCCGCGCCCCCGGTTGGGCCCGGTTTGGCCGCTCTTCCCTCGCTCCTCGTCCGGGCCGGGGACCCCGCCGGGCCCGGGGATGCGGCCGCCCTGCGGATCCCCCCTCCACCACTACTGCCCCTTCCTCCTTTTCCTGCCGTGGCTCCTCTCGCGCCGTCCCGAGCCGGCCGCCCCCCGTCAACTCGCGGGTCCCGCGGCCCGGCCGCTCCCGGGCCCCCGGGGCCCGGCCCTCACACCGCCTCCGCCGCGCCTCCGCGACCTCCTGGTCCTGGCCCCCGGAGACCCCCGGCCCCGCCGGAACCTGAGCCTCGCCCTGCCCGGCCACGGCGTGAGGCTGTGGCTCTTCCCCCCAGCGGGGCCTTGGCCCCGGACCCCCTGGGAAGTGCTCCAGCTGGGCGGGTGCCTGCAGGCCGGGCCCCGGGCCGCTCCGGTCCCGGCGGCCTGCCGAACCTACTTCAGCTACCGGGTCAACGTCACCTACCACGGGACGGGCCTCTCCCTGAGCTCCCTCAGCCTCCACGGCGGCCCGCTCCCAGACCCCGGGCTGCCCTTCCGGGTGGAGCCCATCCTGTTCCACCTCTTCAGCGCCCACTCGCCGCTCCTCAGCCCCGGCGGGACCCTCACCCTCTCCTGGAGCCTGCGGCCCCTGGGGCGGAAGGGGACGGGCTTTCAGGTGCTACAGCGGCGGGGCGGGCCGGGGCCCTGGAAGACCACCTTCAACCCTTACGCCGTGGTTCGCCACCCGTGCCCTTCCGACCCGGCTCCCTCGGGGAAGATGGCGGCGGTGGACCTGTGCTTCCTCGGGCAGGGGAGCGACCTGCCGGCCGTGGGAGGGGAGCTGGGGCTCTCCGACGCCACGGCCGGCTTCAGGGTGAGTGCCAACTCCGCCTACCTCGCCCTGAACCCGCGCGGGTCCGAGCGGGGAGCTTTCTTCGTCGGTCCCAGCCACGGCCTGCTCTATTCCCCCGGAGCCGGTAAGGAGGGCGGCGTTTCCGGGGAGAGAGGGGCTCCCAACGCCACGCGTCACCTCTTCTACCAGCGGCAGGGCCTGTCCTTCTTGTTCGCCCTCGACTTGGTGGGGCTGCGCCGATACCGCCTGGGCGTGCACGTGTTCCTCAACCAGCGGGGCGCCTCCCTGCGGGCCCTCGCCGACCGGGACATCGAGATCCACTTCTACAACAGCGGCCCGGCGGAGCCCCAGGGTCCGGTCTACCTGGTGTGGTTCATCCCCCTGCAGCACCCTCTGTCACCCCAGAGGTGGACGTTTAAGCTGCGGCTCCTCGGGCCCGGGGCGGACCTGGCGTCCCGCGGCACGTACACCTACGGGGACCGGGTACCCAACGCCTCCAGGTTCGTCCCTCGTTCCGTCCTGCCTTTCGATCCCGACCTGTACTCCGGCTTCGTAGCGAAGACCAACTGTTCCCACGACGGCTCCAGGCCCGCCGTCCTGGAAGCCACCGTGCCCACTTACGCTTCCAAAGTCCTGGAGTCTTCCGTGTCCTGCCAGCGAAGCCGCTGTGTCATCGAGAAGGTGAAAATCACCAAGCCCAGCGTCCCCCAACCCATCTTCTCGGTGGATCAGCACCTGCCCTATACCTTGTTCAGTAGGGTGGCGGTCGACTGCCCCGGAGCCCTCAGCGTCAATTTAACCTGGAGGGTCTTTAGCGTCCAAAACCTCAGCACGGATCCCAGCGATGCGGAACCCTTGGATACGTCATCCTGGGATAATCGAAACTCCTCCATCTTCTACCTGCCCGCCTATACTCTACGACTGGGGACGTACCTGTTTAACCTGACGGTCACGGTCATCCCTCCCGAGAAGGGGGCGCCTCTGCTGGAGGACTCGGACTTCGTCTTCGTGGACATCCAGGGCCGAGACCTGAAGGCGGTCATCGCCGGCGGCTCCAAGCGGACGGTGGGCGTCGACGACACCTGGACCCTGGACGGGAGCGCTTCCATGGACCTGGACGCGGTCGACCCGTCGGCGGGACTCTCGTTTACCTGGTACTGCACCACGAAGGCGTCCAACTTGAAGAAAATGCCCGTGCCGGGCCCCGGCCGCGAAACCTGCCTTTCCAGCCAGGTGGACCTGAGGTGGATCTGGCCCTCCGACCCCGTCCAGACCGTTCTGCCCAGAACCCTGCAGAGCGGCAGGGCCTATTACTTCCGCCTGGTGGTTCAGAAGGACAGGAGCACGGCGCTCGCTGATCAGACCGTCATCGTGCAATCGGGGTCCACCCCGGAAGTGAGCCTGAACTGCATCGAGAACTGTGCGAAGACCTTGATCCCCACCAACCGATTCTCCCTGGCAGTGAACTGCTCCAACTGCGACAAGGTGCGCCCCGCCTACCTGTGGTCCCTCCTCTCGTCCGAGGGGACGGAGATCCGCTTCGACTGGCTCGCCAAAACCTCGACCGGGCGGCGCGGCGCCTACCTGACCATCAAGTCCCTGGCTTTCGCCGACTCCGTTGACCTCTCCTACATTCTCTCCCTGCGGACGACCTCGCAGAGCGGCGTATCCTCCGTCTCGAACTATTCCTTCTTTGTGAATTCTGCCCCCAGGGCGGGTCGGTGCCTCGTCAGCCCACTCCGAGGGCTGGCCTTCCTGACCAAGTTCATCATCCAGTGCCGCGGCTTCACCGACGACAACTTACCCCTCTCGTACAAGATGATCGCTTCGGATCTGACCCCCGTCGGCACGATCACGACGGTGGAGGAGAACACGCTGGGGACGGTCCTGTATTCGGGACCCTGGCCCACCATGCCGCCTTCCTTCCTCCCCGTGGGAGTCCCGTCCAGGCAGTTCACCGTGACCATCCACGTTCAGGTCTCCGACTCCCTGGGCGCCTTCACGCAAGTCACGCTGCACGCCACGGTGCAGCCCCTCACCAAAAGGCAGTCCCCCGAGACCGTGCTCGACGAGGTCCACGGCGCCACCCACGGAGCCAACGCCACGCTGACCACCCTCCTGCGGAGCGGGGACTTCGTCCGGGCGGGCAACCTCATCTACACGGCCTCCACCGTCATCAACCACATCGCCGACGCGCCGGGCCTCCGAGCCTCCAAGGCCCGGCTCCGCACGAGCCTGCTGAACAAGACCGCCGGCCTTCCCACCTCCAGCCTGACGGAAATGAACCAGATCGTCTCGAGCGTGACCCAGCTGACCCAGAAGGCGGCGGAGATCAGCGAGGAGTCCCGAACCATCGCCTCCAGGAGGCTGGCGGAGGTGAGCCGGGTCCTGCAGGACTACCGGCAGAAGGAGAAGACCTTCCACTCCGAAGAAATAGACATCCTCAGCACCGGGATCCTCGCCAGCACGCGGAACGTCCTCCGGGCGAACCTCTCCGCGGCCAGCGGCCCCAACGAGGAAGTGGTGGGCCGGGCCCTCTCGGTCCTGGACACCCTGGCGGACACCGTCCTGCTCAATAAGATGCCCGGCGAAAACCAGACGGTGATGAGGGCCGGCACCTGGACCATCCACCTGTGGAAAGACGAGAAGAGGGACCTCTCCTCCGGGGCCTCGAGACAGGAGGGCTGCAGGAACTGCTTTTACCCCACCCTGGGGGAAGAGAGCGGGGCAGCGCTGCCCAGCGGCGCCCACGTCTCCACGGTGTTTTACGAGTTTGAGGAGGATCCGTTCCGGGGGCTGGACCGGGGGGACCCCCGGGTCCCTTCCACCGCGGTGGTGGGCTTGAAGATGACGGGGGCCGGGGCGGACGGAGAGGCGGTCAGGGTGGTGCCCCGGCAGGTGGAATTCATCGTGGCCCGGAAGGACTCCAACTCGGCCTTCTTCAACCTGACGGTCGGGCCCCATAAGAGGCTCCGCAGGACCACGACGGGCGGGTTCAATTTCGAGATGAACCGAGACTACGAGGAGCTGTCCGTCCAGATCGTGACCAGAGTGAAAACTTCCTTCGCGATCCTCCTCTACCTGGGGAGGAATGTCTCGGCTCCCCCGCTGACGCGGTTCTTGGCTCCGCCCGACCGGCCGCCCTCCATCTTGGGGAGCGGGTCCCCGAGCCCCAACTGCACCATCCGGGCCCCGTATGTCCTCTGCCTGCCGCGCTCCCTGCTGGAGGCCTTGGTCCCCGGCCTCCGCTCCCCGAACTGGAACCTCTCGGTCGTGCTGCGGGCCCGCCGCTTCGTGCGGAGGCGCGACCGCCGGCTGGTGACCATCTCCCTCTTCGTGGCTCACTGCCTGGCCAAGGAGGGCCCGGAGAGGCAGTGGCGGGAGGACGCCTGCCTCCTCGGCCGGCGCACGGACTGGCGGCAGGTGCACTGCCTGTGCCAGCCCCAGGGGAAGGTGGAGCGGCGGGCGGTCACGGCGGGCCCGAGCCGGAGGACCCTGGCCCACAAGACGCTCTTCCTGGCCGGGCGGCTGATCGTCCCCCCGAACCCGGTGGACCTGGAGCAGGACCTGATCGCCGCGCTCCAGAAGAACGTGGTGACGCTCCTCGCCGTCCTCGTCATCACCCTCGTCTACATCGCCCTGGCCTTCTGGGCCATCAACCGAGACATCGCCGACCGGCTCCTCCGGGAGCGCGTCGTCGTCCTGCCCGACAACGACCCCTTCGACAAGGTGTGCTACCTCGTCTCCGTCTACACGGGGAGCCGGGCGGGGGCGGGGACCACGGCCGACGTGTTCGTCCAGATCATCGGGACCCAGGGGGCCAGCGAGGCCCACTGCCTGAGGCACCCGGACTACCGGCCCTTCCTGCGGGGCCGGGCCGACAGCTTCCTCCTGACCACCCGGCGCGACCTGGGCGACGTCTACTCCCTCCGCGTGTGGCACAACAACCGGGGCGGCTCCCCGCACTGGTACCTGAGCCGCGTCAAGGTGGAGAACCTCTTCACCAAGCAGGCCTGGCACTTCATCTGCCGCCAGTGGCTGGCCGTGGACAAGGGCGACCGGCTCCTGGAGCGCTCGTTCGTGGCCACCCACCCGGAGGTCCCCCTGGCCCGGACGGACTTCTTCCTCATCGAGGTGGCCGGGAGGCTGGCCGGCGACCACATCTGGTTCTCCGTCTTCGTGGAGGCCGTCCCCGGCCAGTTCGGCCGGCTGCAGAGGCTGTCCTGCTGCCTGGCCGTGCTGCTCAGCACCCTCCTCAGCAACATCATGTTCTTCAACATCGACGAGAACCAGGAGGCCGTGGCGGAGGACAGGCAGTACCTCCGCTCCCTCATGATCGGCATCGAGAGCGTGCTCATCACCATGCCCGTGCAGATGGTCATCAGCACCCTCTTCGCGTCCTCCCAGGCGCCGCCCGTGGCCCCGGAGCCCGTGGAGCCCCCCGGGGCCCCGCCTCCCCCCGCGGCGCAGTTCAGGACCTGGAAGGAGCACCTGCAGAGCTGGTACACCCCGGAGCCCGCCCCCGCCGCCCCGGCGGACGGGGCCCCGCCCCCGGCCCCCGCCGGCGCCGGCCCTCCCCCTGGGCGCCAGAAGAGCAACTGTGCGGTGCCCGAGGCCACGGCCAACGCCATCGCCGAGAGCGAGGACGGGACGGGCGCGGCCCGGGGGCCGGCGACGCCACCTCCCGCCTGGAAGAATGCCAACAACAACGCCGAGGCTGGGGCGGGGGCCGGGGCGGGGGCCGGGGCAGAGGCCGGGGCCGGGGCCGGGGCCGGGGCCGGCCAGGGCCCGAGGCAGGTCCTCCGGATAATCTGCCCCTGCCGCCCGCCGGAGCTGGTCTTCCACTGGTGGTGCGTCTACGTGGCCTGGGGGCTGGTCATCTTGACGTCCTGCCTGTCGTCCTTCTTCATCATCCTGTACGGGCTGTCGTACGGCTACCGGACCTCCCTCGAGTGGCTCCTGGCCTCCGCCTCCTCCTTCGGCCAGTCGGTGTTCCTGATCCAGCCCTTCAGGATCCTCACGCTGTGCGCGGCGCGGACGGCCGTCCCCAAGCTGACCCGCCACATCTCCTGGACCGGCAAGTTTAACTACCAGGAGATCCAGCTGGAAGGGGTCCCCGCGGACGCGGACGAGCAGCGTGAGGCGCATCGCCAGGCCGTCCGGGCCCGGAACTCCAGGGAGTACCGGCCCCTAGAGGAAGACGAGATCCGAATCATCCAGAAGCGCAAACGCATCGAGACCCAGGCCTCGAGCTTCCTGAAGGACTTTGTCGGCCACTTTGTCTTCCTCGCCCTCATCGTGAACATCGTCTCTTCCTTGGAAAACACCAACAGCTTCCACTCCAACCAGGTGCTGGCCCGGAAGTTCTCCGTCAACCTGTCGGCCGTGAGCAAACTGGAGCACGTCTACGGGTGGCTGGACGGGGTCCTGGTGCCTCTGCTCCACCACGATCACCACCCGGGGTGGCTCGCCGACAGCTGGTCGAAAATCCTCGGCTGGCCCAGGATGAGGCAGGTGAGGGCCAGGCCGGGCCCCGTGTCGTGCTTCTCCCCGTTCCGGAGGACGACCGGGCCGGGGCCCCGGTGCCTCCCCCGCTTCGGCAGGGACCCGGAGGACACCCGGAGCTACAGCGACTCGTGGGCGGAGGGCGGCCGCCCCGGCGGCCCCAGCTTCACCTACCAGGCCGACCGGAACCACTGGGCCTACCAGTCGACGGGGGTGCTCCGCCACTACGGGCCCGGGGGTTACCCCTTCTACTTCTTCCCCGAAGAACTCCAGTTCAATTCCAGCACCAGGCTGCAGGAGCTGCGGCAGCGGGGCTGGCTGGACGAGCGGACGTGGGCGGTGATCGTGGAGCTGACCACCCTCAACCCCGACGTCAGCCTGTTCGGCTGCGTCTCGGTGGTCTTCGAGGCGTCCCCCCTCGGGGTGGTGAACGCCAGCCTGACGGTGCACTCGTTCACCCTCCCCCTCTTCCACAAGCAGAGCCGGGTCCAGCTGCTGGCCTACGTGGCCTTGCTGGTCTTCCTCTGCGTATACCTCCTGGACGAGATCCACGTCGTGCGCCGGGAGAAGGCCGCCTACGTGAGGAGGACGTCCAACCTGATCAACTTCGTCCTCAAGTCGGCCTTCCTGCTGTTCTTCCTGTTCTACGTGGCCAAGTTCCGCTTGGCCCACGAGATCGTGGCCCTCTACCTGCTGAACCCGCACAGCTTCGTCCCATTTCACTCCGTGGCCCACGTCGATCAGACCGTGAGGGTCACGTTGGGCTTCCTGGTCTTCATGACCGTCCTGAAGACCCTCGAGTACTCCCGGTTCTTCTACGACGTCCGGCTGGCCCAGAGGTCCATCCTCGCCGCCCTGCCGGGCATCTGCTCCATGGCGCTGGTGGTGGCCGTCTACTTTTTCGTGTACATGGCCTTCGGCTACCTGGTGTTCGGCCAGTACGAGTGGAACTACAACAGCATGGTCCACTCGGCCCAGACGGTGTTCTCCTACTGCGTCTCGGCTTTCAGAGACACCGCCTTCTCCAGCAACAGGCTCCTGGGAGGCCTCTTCCTCGCCTCCTTCATGCTGGTGATGATCTGCGTCCTCATCAACCTGTTCCAGGCGGTCATCCTGTCGGCCTACGAGGACATGAAGCAGCCCGTGTACGAGGAGCCGTCCGACGAGGCCGAGGCCATGAACTACCTGGTCCACCGGCTGAGGAGGCTGTACCACCGCCTCACCCGCCGGTCCCCGCGGCCCGAGGACACGGAGTTCTGGGACAACGTCTTCTACGGGCAGCCCAAGAGGAGGAGCCGCCGCTACCTCGGACTCAAAACCAGGAAGATCAACGGCAAGAAGATGGTCTACCTGGTGGTGTGAGGGGGCGCCGGGGCGGCCGGGAGGGGCTGGCCGAGCCCGGTCCGGAGGACGCTCGCTCTGGGGGTGTCGTGAGGTGATTATTCCAAATCCTCGGGGGCGTTCTAGAAAAGGAATTCTCAACGGGCCGCCCGTCCCCGCCCCCAATCCCACCTGGGACGTCTCCCTCCTTCTTCGTGTCACCGACGGCTCTGGTTCCCGTCCCAGAATTCCTCGCAGCAGTTCTCTCCCTTTGCCGGAAGAAATGCCGTCTGAACCGGGGTTGGACGTGTCCCGGAGGGGGCCAGGGCGGCCTCCCGGAAAGCTCAGATGGGAAGGACCGATGAGGACGGTTTCCGGCAGACGTGGGGCGCCCGCCGGCCGGGGCCCCTGAACGCGACGCGCACGACGGGGGAGAGGCCGGAAGAGAGCCGACCCCTTGCGCCCTCCGCAGCCCCAGGGTGTGGGGAGACTCCCCTTCCTCCAGCCTTCTCAAGGAAAAGCCGTGTTTCGACCCTTTTGTCTCCGGGCCGGTTCCCGGCGGGGGTCAGGGAGGGCCGGACGCCCGCCAGGACTCCACGGAGCGGTTTGGGAGCTCCCACGATGCCCCGGGGCAGCAGCGCCCCACGGAATAATCTTGCCGCGCTGGGTGGGGCTGGCCCTCCTTGGGGTCATTTCCGAAGTCCTCTCCATCCCTCTTGGCTCTGGACTGAAGTGACAGGGCTGCCTCCCGCCTCCCGCCAAACCCGACCTCCAGTAGCTATGGTTTCTGGTCCCAGCACAGGGCTTGGAAACCAGACGACCCCTGTCCTTGCCCAGCCGCGTGCAGTCCCTCGCGCCTGAGGCCTGGGCCCATGGGACTACTCCGGGGAAGGCCCGGGGCTCCAGGGAGAGATAAAAGGCTTTAGCGAAAACGGGTTTCTGTCCGAAGCGGAGGAAAGGGCCCACAGAGTTCCAACGTGCCCCAGAGCGACGCCTCAGCATTCCGCTCCCTTCTGTCTCTCGTTACGTAAAAGGAACGTGAAACCTTTAAAGAAGGAGCTTGCTTCGTCCCCCTAAGCAGACCAAGGGTTTCGGAATTGGGGAAATGCCATTCCGTAAGGTCGGTCGTCTTAACCTACCTCTACCTCTGAGCTTCCTGAACATTAAATCCTTCTTCCCCGGTGGACTTTCCGGTCTTTCTTGGTGAACTTGGACTCGATGACCCGTTCAGGCCGCCGCGCGGAAGTGGTCGGGTTCCTTAGACGTCCACCCGGCGGAAGGCATCTCGTTCCTTGCCGTCGACCCCACGCTCACGCCTCCCTCTTGCCTGGGACTCCATTCATACCCTACCGTCCACCGCTCTCCCATCTTCCAGGCCCTCCTCAGATCACACCTCCTCCAGAAAGCCTTCCCCGACTAACCTCTCATCTTGCCACTCTACCCTCCTTCCCTTCTGCACTTGATATTTACCCCACCCCCTAACCCACCGGCACTTAGGTACATATCCTTCTACGCTATTGGGCCCTTCTACCCGCCGTTGATTTGAACATCTGTCTCTCGCTGGACTGTCAGCCGCTCGAGGGCAGGGATCATGTCTCCCAGTGCTTCAGTTTTCACCCAGACTAACTCATCTCTAGACTTTAAGCTCGCTGTGGGCAGGGAACATTTCTACCAACTCTGTTCTATTGTACTCTCCCAAGTGCTTAGTACAGTGCTGGCAAATGGCGCTTAACAAATACCAAAAAACCCCCCAAATCATTGATGATGATGATAAGAATAATAATAATGGCATTTGTTAAGCACTGATGATGGTGATGCCCTAAATACTTTGTGGAGTTCTCTCTCTACCCAGACTAAGCCCTCAATAAATAAATGAGAAACAGCATGGTTTAGCGGAAAGAGCCCGGGCTTGGCAGTCGGAGGACGTGGGTTCTAATCCCGGCTCCGCCACTTATCTCCTGTGTGACCTTAGGCAAGCTGCTTAACTCCTCTGTGCCTCAGTGACCTCGCCTTTAAAATGGGGATTAAGGCTGTGAGTTCTGCGTGGGACAGCTGCATGACCTTGTATCTACCCCAGTGCTCAGAACGGAGCTTGGCACGTAGTAAGTGCTTAACAAATACACTCATTATTATTATGTGGGACAAGGGACTGTGTCCAACCCGGTTACCGGGTATCTACCCCGGCGCTTAGAACCGTGCTAGGCACCTAGTAAGCGCTTAACAAATGCCATCATTATTATTATTATTGTTGCAATAATAATAATAATAAATACCGTTGGTTAATTGGTTAGAGGCAGAGATCATCTCAGAGCATCAGGGGCTAGCCTGCTCTCCTCCTCGGAGAACCGGGATTATCGTTAGGACCGGGGGTCAGGAGGGTAAGCATCAGCACTTAATACAGTGCTTTGTACACAGCGGGTGCTCAATGAAAATGATGGAATGAATGAATACTAATAATAATGGTATTTGTTAATACTAGCTATTATTAATTACTAATAATTCTCAATCATCCAGTTCCTCCTTGTATTCAGTAGCCACCAAATCCCCCAATCAACCGATCAGTCCCCCGTATTTATTGGGCACTTACCGTCTGCAGAGCAATGGACCAAAGCACTTGGGAGAGTTGACTGTACTAGAGGTGGTAGACACCTTCCCCACCCACAAGGAAATGACAGTCTAGAGGGGGAGACAGACATTAATATAGATGAATAAATGAAGGGTGTGGACATAAGTGCTGTGGGGCTGAGGGAGGGGTGGAGAAAGGGAGCAAAATCCACGCGCAAGGGGGCATGCAGGAGGGAGTGGGAGAGGAGGAAATGAGGCCTCAAAAGGGGAGGACCTCTTGGAGGCCTTTGAATCTTTCCTCAATTAAATTGCAACATCCTAAAAATATCAATCAATTGCATTTCGATCAATGGTATCTATGGAGCGCTGACTATGTGCCGAGCACTGTACTGAGTGGTTGGGAGAGCACGATGCAACAAAATTAGCAGAAACGTTCACTGCCCATAAGGATCTTGCGGGGCGAGGGGGGGCAGACATTAATATGAATAAATAGGTTATTTATAATAATAATAATAATAATAATAATGTTGGTATTTGTTAAGAGCTTACTATGTGCAGAGCAAATGATATAATATATCATTTAAAGCTATGTGCGTAAGCGCTGTGGGGTTGGGGATGGGGTGAATATCAAATGTCCAAAGGTCGCAGATCGAAGCCACGGAAGGGAGAGCTTTCACATCATTATTTCATCATTGGCTGGGTTCTAATCCTGACTCCACCACTCACCTGCTGTGAGACCTTGGGAAGGTCACCTACCTCTCTTCTCAGTGCCTCAGTTACATCATCAATTAAATGGGGATTAAGAATGTGGGACAAGGCCTGCGTCCAACCCGATTATCTCGAATCTACTCCCAGCCCTTAGTACAGCACCTTGGCACATAGAAAGCGCTTAACAAATACCATATCAAAAAAAAAATGATATTTGCTCAAGCCGCTCTGAAATTCAAGACCGGCAACTGCGGCAACTGGATTCAGGTTGAACTCGGTGACCTTTACTGCTAAGGTCCAACTGGCAAAGAAGGATATCTTACTTTCCACCCTTGGCCCGAAAACGTCGGCCTGGAATTTCCATCATGAAATACCTTCCCTCCCGCCAGACGGGACCACCTGAGGTTCACGCTGCCCTACCAACCGGCCGGCCAGCCTCGCGACATCCTTTCCCAATAGAGAGAGGTGAAGAGAAGCAGTGCGGCCTAGTGGTTGGGACCCGGGCCTGGGAGTCAGAAGGACCTGGGTTCTAATCTCCGCCCCGCCACTTGTCTGCTCTATGGCCTCGGGTGAGTCACTTCACTTCTCTGGGCCTCTCAATTATCTCATCTGTAAAGTGGGGATTTATTTTTTTTATGGTATATGTTAAGGGCTTACCATGTGCCAGACACTGTACTAAGCACTCGGGTAGATACCAGCTAATCCATGTCCCGCATGGGGCTCACAGTCTTATTCCCCAGCTGGAGCTGAATTTAACTTCAATTCAATCGATCAAGGGTATTTATTGAGTGCTTACTGTACGCCGGACACTGTCCTAAGCACTTGGGAGAGTGCAAAATAGGAATATAACGGACACATTCCCTGCCCACAGGGAGTTTACAATCTAGAGGGGGAGACAGGCATTAATACAAATAAATTACAGAGAGGGACATAAGTGACATGGGGCTGGGAGCACTCAGTTGAGTGTTTCTTGTGTGCAGGCCACTGTACTGAGTTTCCAGTCCTCTACCAGTCTTGACTACAGGCGGGAGAGCCAGGCAGAGGCCTGTCCATTCCTAGCCTGGCCAGTGGCTAGCGAGTGGAAGGCCACCTGCTACAAGTCAAAACTCCCCCGTGCTGGGCAGCAGCGGCACGGGAGACAATCGAGGGCCAAGACTCGAGTCTGCTGCGGGGAAGGAGGCAATGGTCCACCACTCCTGGATTTTCACCACGAAAACTCTCTGGATCCACCACCAGAACAATCGCAGATGGAGAGCGGGGCGTTCGGGGAGAGATGTGTCCATGGCGTTGCTATGGGTTGAAGACGACTCGACGGCATAAGACGAGAGTTTCCCAAGCACTTACTTAGTACAGTGCTCTGCCCACAGTATAAAGTCAATAAATGTGATTGACTGCGCTGCATATAATGAAAAAAAATGGAGGTATTTGCTAAGCGCTTCCTATGTTCCAGGCGCCATACTAAGCGCTGGGGTAGATACAAGTTAATCAGGTGGGACAAAGTCCCTGTCCCACATGGGGCTCGCAGTCTTCATCCCCAGTTTACAGTTGAGATAACTCAGGCACAGAGAAGTAAAGTGACTTGCCCAACGTCACTCAGCGGACAAGTGATGGAATCGGAATGAGAACCTTCTGAGTCCCAGATCCGTGCTCTATCCGCTACCCATGCGTGCAGGCCACCCACGGAGAAGCAGTGTGGCTCAGTGGAAGAGGCCAGGCTTGGGAGTCAGAGGTCGTGGGTCCTAATCCTGACGCCACCACTTAGCTGTGTGACCTTAAGCAAGTCACTTAACTCCTCCGCGCCTCAGTTACCGCATCTGTAATATGGGGATTAAGTCTTCGAGCCCCACGTGGGACAACTTGATGATCTGGAATCGATCCCGGCGCTTGGAACGGTGCTTGGCACATAGTAAGCAGTTACCAAATATCATCATCATTATTATTCTTATTCTCTCACAGTAAATAATCTCCCCCGATGAGACTGTAAGCCCGTTAAAGGGCAGGGACTGTATCTGTTACCGGTTTGTCCATTCCAAGCGCTTAGTACTGTGCTCTGCACATAGTAAGCGCTCAATAAATACTATTGAATGAATGAATGAATGAATGAATGAATGAAAATACACTGATTGATTAATTGATCTACTCAGCCGCTTAGTACAATGCCTGGCACACAAGCAAGCTCTTAACGAGTGCCAGAAAAGAACACTGTGAGCCCGTCATTGGGCAGGGATTGTCTCTATCTGTTGCCTAATTGTACGTTCCAAGCGCTCAGTAGAGTGCTCTGCACATAGTAAGCGCTCAATAAATACGATTGAATGAATGAACAAACCACAAAGCTCCCAAACCCCGCCAGGGGGCCCCCGAGCCCGGCCTGTCCCTTTAAGGGGGGGGGGGGGGCTGCGGTCACGCGATGCAGACGCAGAAGCCGGGAGTGCGCGTGCGCGGCGGCATAGGGTTTTTTCCCCCCCCCCCCGCCCTTCCCGAGGCGGGCGGGAGAGCGATGTGCGCATGCGCAACCGCGCAGGGGTTTTGGTTTTTTTCCCCTTTCCCCCGGCCGATGGAGAGAGCGATGTGCGCATGCGCGGGGGGCAGTTTTTTTTTTCTCCCCCCTCCCCCCTCCCGCGGAGGGGAATGCGCTGTGCGCGTGCGCGGAGAGCGGAATGGAGGTAAAAGCGTTTTTACTGAGCGCTTACTATGTGCAGAGCGCTACTTTGCACCGGAAAAGCGGGCGGAATCCAGGTCATTCCCTTCCCACCCTCGAGCTGGCTGTCGGCGGACCCTCTTTTCTTCTTTTTCTTTTCTATACGCTTAAGCAGCACGGTGCAGCGCACGGGCCTGGAAGTCAGAAGGGCCTGGGTTCTAATCCCGCCTCCGCCACATGTCTGCTCTGTGACCTTGGGCGAGGCACGTCACTTCTCCGGGCAGAAGCGACCTCAGCTGTAAAATGGGGATGAAGACCGGGAGCCCCACGGGGGGCAGGGGCTGTGTCCAACCCCATCTGTTTGTATAATAATAATGGGGGTATTTGTTAAGCGCTTACGATGTGCAAAGCACTTTTCTAAGTGCTGGGGGGATACAAGGTGATCAGGTCGTCGCACGTGGGGCTCCCAGTTTTAATTCCCATTTTATAGATACAGCTTGTATCTACCCCAGAGGTTAGGAAAGAGCCTGGCACATAGTAAGTGCTTAAATACCAACATTACAGATGAGGTAACTGAGGCACAGAGAGGTTAAGTGATTTGCCCAAGGTCACAAAGCAGACAAGTGGCAGAGCTGGGATTAGAACCCACGTCCTCTGACTCCAAAGCCCGTGCTCTTGCCACTAGACCATGCTGCTTCTCTGTGTGCTGAGGGAGAGTCCAATTGTAAGCACACAATAAATAGTAATTATGGTACTTGATAAGTGCTATGTGCCAAACCTTGTTCAAAGCTCTGGGGTTGATACAAGATCATCAGGTTGCACACAGTCTCTGTTCTACTTGGTGCTCACACTCTTAATCCCCATTTTACATATGGGGATTTTCAGCATGGCTCCATGGAAAGAGCCCGGGCTTGGGAGTCAGAGGCCATGGGTTCGAATCCCACTCTGCCACTTGTCAGCTGGGTGACTGTGGGCAAGTCACTTCACTTCTCTGGGCCTCAGTTCCCTCATCTGCAAAATGGGGATGAAGACCTTGAGCCTCATGTGGGACAACCTGATTACCCACTATCTCCCCCAGCGCTTGGAACAGTGCTCTGCACATAGTAAGCGCTTAACAAATACCAACATTATTATTTTACATATGAGGGAACCAAGGCCCAGAGAAGTGAAGCGATTTACCCACGGTCACACAGCAGACAACCGGCAGAGCCGGGATTAGAAGAGGGTGTCCAGGTCGGGTGCGGCCAGCCACGGTTTGGAGTCAAAAGTGCGTAGTTGGCCCTGAGCTGCCGGTTGTGGGGAACTGGGAGGGAGAGCGACTCGTTGGCATTGTAACGTACCGGGATTAGAACCCAGTTCCTCTCACTCTCAGGTCCGGGCTTTTTCCACCAGGCCACGCTGCTCCCCGTGCTGTCCTGTTGTCTTTTCCCAATCGTATTCATTCAGCTGTATTTACGGAGTGTTGACTGTGTGCACAGCACTGTACTAAATGCTTCATCGCGTAAGCGCTCATTGATAGATACCACTGACTCCCAGGCCTGGGCTCTCTCCACCAGGCCGCCCCGCTTCTCATGCTGCCCGATAAGCACCGCCGATGAACGCGGACCGAGCAGAGGGGGTGGGGGAGTAGTGCCGTCGGCCGGGGAGGAGGAGGAGGAAGGTGTGAGGGGGTGAGGGATTCCCATTTTCTCGGTCCCACCGCCCGCGTTGAGGCGGGGGAAGGCGGGAGCACAGAGGCGCCCGCTTCCACGGCAGAGCCGAACCCCCCCCTCCCCCGTCCCGTTGGCAGATGGCGTCGGCGGGGCTGTTCGAGTGCCGGCTGTGCGGCCTGTCGGCCCCCTACGGCTACGTGGGACGCAGGCCGCCCGACTCGCGCTCCGTCGTGTGAGTGGACCCTCCTCCTCGGCACCGCCCGTGGCGGGCCGAGGCCCCTGAAGGCGAGGGGGGCGGCCCCGGGCCCGGAGGGTCCGAACCCCGCGAGCACAGCGGTCCCGGGGGCGGGTGCGCTTCCCCGCCGTGGGCCGCTGCTCGGCGTCCGGCTGTTGTCCTTCCGGTCCCCCCGCGGGGCTCCCGGGCACACCGGGGCACGGGGACGCCGGCCCCGGGGGCAGACCGAGGGCGCGGACCCAAGTCCCTCGCCTCCCGACCGGGGGCGGTCTCCCAGCGGAAAGGGTCCGTCGCGACTCCGGCCTCGGACCCCTCCCGCCTGCCGGCCCGGACCGAGGCACACCGCCCGCGGCCGGCTCGGGTCCGGGCGACCCCGGGGGCGGCCGGGAAGGAGGGGTTCGGGGGTCAGGGCCGGCCTCCGCGGGGGCAGATCACGCGCTGACCTCTGGCCCCTGTCCCCGAGCAGCCTGCTGGAGGAGAGCTACGTCACGCGGGACCCGTTCGCCCCCGGCAAGGACAAGTTCCTCGTCGTCGGCTCCCGGTGCGGTCTGTGTGACAAGCCCGTGTGCGCGGGCCCGGTGAGTGGCAGTCGGTCGTACGTACTGAGCGCTCGCTGCGTGCGGAGCACCGTACCGAGCCCTTGGGGGAGTACGACGCTCAACGGGACGGACGCGTTCCCTGTCCGCGGGCCCGCGGCTCCCCCCGGCAAGAGTCCCCGTTTGCGTGGGAGCCCTGAGCTGCCTGATGAGGAAGAGTTGACTCTCCTCTGCATTTTTTTATTTTATGCTACGTGTTACGCTCGTACTGTGCGTGGAACGCTGTTCGAAGTGCTGGGGAAGGTACGGGTTAATCGGCTCGGACGCAGTCCCCGTCTCTCCTGGGGCTCACAGCCTAACTAGGTGGGAGAAGGGGTATCAGAACAGTGCTCGGCACATAGTAAGCGCTTATCAAAGAAGTTTTTTTAAAAAGGGGTGGAGGTAGATACCTCAGGGACCAGAACGAGCGAGGGAGCAGTGGCTTAGGCTGACACATTGGGGAGTGGGACGGATTAATCACGGCAGACCTCCCGTGTCTTTTTACAATTGGAACGGGTGGGCGCAGAAAGGTCGGGGGGTTGAGGCTGCGGTGGCTGGCCAGACCCGGGCCTAACCTCTCTTCCCTCTTCCCTGTCCTTTGGCTTCCAGGGATGCAGCTTGTTCTACTCCAAGCGGTTCTGCCTGCCCTGCACTTGGGAAAACATCGACGCGTTCCCCCGGGAAATCCGCCACGATCTGGAGAAGAAGAGAGCCGAGACGAAGCCCTCGTCCAAAAAACCGGACTCGAGGACGTGAGCGGGTGGGATTGGCGGCCGGCAGGCGGGGTCGGGGAGGCGACGCGCGGCCTGGAGCTGGGCCGTTCCCAAGAGCCCGGAGCGCCCCCGTGGACCGACCCCCGCCCTCCCGGACCTTCCGCGGGCCACAGTCCGCCGTGGTCAGGGCTGGGTGGTCCCCACGCTCTCCGTGACACCCCCCTCACCCACCTTCCCTAGGCCATGAAGGCGGGCCCTCCTTTCCCAGTGCTTTTTCTCATCAACATTGTGAGTAGAGAGGAGGAGGCGACGAAGGAAGGGGCTGGGGGGGAGCGGAATTTGGGGCAGCGGGTTATCGGAATAAATAGATTCCAAAACCCCGGTCGGCCTCTGTCTCTGCGAGTGTTATTGCGGCCCGACGGGGGTTCCAGTGGCCAACCGGAGGCTGGAAGGTGGTGGGGAAGGTCTTGGGGTCTCTGGGGAACGGTAGCTGGGCTCTCTCCGGGTGGAAGGGGGCACCCACGACGCTGGAAAGATGCCGGTAGCACCCCTTCCCAGTCAACACACGCGTCACGGAGACGGACGAACCGCGGTTTCGCCGAGTGGCATTCATAAACTGGGTTTCGGTCGGTCCCCGCCCCCGTTCGCGATCCCGTCCCATCCAGGGCATTCCGGGAGCCCGCCCGGCCCCGGCGGGGACCGCCCGTCCGCCTCCCGCCTCCCGTACCAATCGCTCTCCGGCCGACTTTAAAAAATAGTTTATTTCTTAAACCGTTAAGGCAAAACCGTACCTTGAGATTACTCTTGACATTCATCAGTCTCACAGTGTGACTTCCGAGCGCATCGGTTTATCTGAGGTCAGGCCCTGGCTCGCCCGTCCTCCTGGATTCCGAACGGGGGACGGGGCAGCGGGAGAAGGCCGGGGGCGCGGTCACGTGGAGGGGTTTTTGCGGGTGGCTCTATTGGCTCTGAGCGAATAGGCCGGAGGGATTCGAGCGCCGCCCGCCCCTTCCGCCCTCCCACCTCTCCCTCCCCTCTCCGCCCCCACGGCCACCCCTCTCCCCATCCTGCGCCTCCCGCAGCCCACTAGCGAGGGAACCTGAGTTAGCGGTCTCGTCCGGGGAAGACCCTCGGGCCTAGGGGCTACTTTTTTGCTCAGCGGTACTTGCTACCGATGTGTCCGATGTTTCTCCCTCGAGCCAGAGCCGTCGGGAAGTCAAAGGTGGCAGCAAAAAGTGGCAGAGGGAAAGAGCGAGGTGGGGGTCGGGGGTGTTGATGGCCCAGCTGGGGCCTAGAATGGACGTCTCCATCTGGGCCCAGGCGCACAGAGTCCCTGTGATGAGTGGTTCGGTCCAACGGCTTCTTAGTGGTCTTTATGGAACGGCCTGCTCAGCCTGGAGGACCCATCTCTGGATCCCGAGGGGGAGGGAAGGGTGGGAATTTTCTCTGAGCATCTTGGAAGACTTCAGGAGTGAACCACTCTTCACTGCTTTGGGAGAATTCTCTTTCCCGATTAGTAGTGTTACAAGTAGTGTCCTTGCTCGTTTAGTAATAACGTCCGGATCGTAATCACTAAAGACGTAGCTGGGAAAGGTCGCGCGAGTCGTGACGATGCCAACGATCCAGCACACGGGGCTCGGTCGGGCCCGGGGAGGCCGGTGGCCCAGCCGGCCCGGGACGGGCGTCCGGGGTTGGTACTGGCGGCGCCTCCGGCCCCGCAGCCGTGGGCCACGGCTCGGAAGCGGCCCCGGGTTCACGGGGACTCGAGGGGTGGAGGTTCGGCGGCCCTGGGTGAGATAGAGTGCCCCGGGCTCGGGCGGGTGCCCGCCCGAGGTCCGTCAGGTGTCGCTCCTTGCCCGGCGAGGGCCGCCCCACGGTGCCAGTCGGGGCCGTCCGATCCCGGCCTCCCTCCACGCTCCTCCTGCAAACGAGGTTTAGTCCCGAGAGGACTGCCACTCGAATCGACTGAGAGGGTCTGGCTGGCGTAGACCCCCTAAGACACTTGGAGACCTCCAGGCCACGGTCAGCCGGCCCCCCCGCCACGGAAGCCGGGGATCCAAATGGCAAGGCAAAGGCCAAGATACCCCCGAGACTGCCTCCTCCTCTTGCCCATGCTGGCCCGTCTTCCCCCCGGCCCCGGGGTTAGTCTGAGCTGCCCGGTGGACACGTCCGAGCTCGGGGCGGGAAAGGGCCCGAGGACCGGGGGACCGGCTGGGAGGGCTTCTGGTTTCGGCCGCTGACGTCGCCGGGGGGGCTTTCACCCTGCACCGCCCGCGGGGGGAGGTTGCCTGCCCCCATCTTTCCGACACTACGCCTCTATGGGAGCCGCGCGTTTGCATCAGGAGCGGAAGTGAGTCGCTTGGAGCAGAGTCCAGGGTCCCAAGAGAGCGCTGGCTTAGTGTGGGATTCAGCGCTAATCACGGGGAGCAGCGACAGTACGCAACTGGAGTTTTGGAAGTTGAGGGAAGGCGCTGAGCACCATTCCGCGGGCCTCGGGGAGCGGCCGAATTACTTCCGGAGCCCTGCCTGAATGGCCCGGGTTGGAGGGAGGGGGGATTTTAGGGTGCAGGAGATGCGAGGTGGGATTTCTCGTGCAGCCACACCGGGGTCTCCCCTTTAGCAGCTTTGCCTCGCCCCGAGAATTCTGCTAAGAAGACGAGGGAGGGAAGGGGGAACGGGAGGGGGTCTGCTTTGATTTTCACCTCCCAAGCCGGCTTTCTCCCGTCTCCCCGCTAGAAGCGGAACCCGATCTTTTTTAATCACACCAAAATTAGTTCATGATAAAAATCAACAGAGGAATGGGAGGCTTTTTTGTCGTTGTTCCTTTTGTTTTTAGCGAGGAGTCTTGGTTCGCAATTTGAAAATTCCCTAAGGATGTTTTCACTCTGCCTCGGGGAGACTGACCTCCAGATCTTGGTGTCGGGAAAATGGTTTCGAATGAGGTCCAACGTCTTTCAGGGGACTCTGCTTTGGTCTGTTCAGGTTTTGCTTCGGATTCTAAGGAATGTTCGTCAAAAAAGGACTTCCAAAGTGTGGAAAGGTTCAGAATCACGACTCGATGCCATAGTACAATCACTTATTACACACTAGGAGAGTCATCCGTATAAAAGAAAATTTCAGTGCACCAGGCCCCAGAGTATTACCCAATACCGAGGAATAATTTTAAAACATCCTGCGAGGAATAACATCAGCATCATTTTCTTCTACCAAGTGTCACATAAACCCTCCCCTCCCAACTCACGAAGTCTTTAAAAAAGGAGTCACAGGTTAACTTCCCTACCACGTTCACTGAACTGAGATCCTGGGGGCTAAATTATGGCTAAGACAGTTGCCGGACACTCCCAATCTCAGGTTTTCCTTAGCTTCCCGGCAAGTCACAGGTTTGTGAGAAGACCACACCGTTGGGGGTGATGAAACTGTATCCTAAGGCCTTTGTGAATTAAATCTACACATTTTACTGCTGAGAACACACCTGTGTCTACCTTTCTAGCTTTTCTGATAAAGTCTTCACTGGCTCCATGAAAAGAATGCAAAGAACCCGATTCTGCAAAACTGAGGTTCTCCAAAGGAATCATATTCTCTAAACACTGAACATCTTCATGAAAATGAAATTTGGCCTAAGGAAAGCAATTCATCTCTAGACAGATAAAAAACAAGAAGGGAATTCTGGGCACTAACGAGGATGGTCCAGCGGGGAGCGGGTGGACATTAGCCGGCTAACGGGCTAAGGGCTACCTAGAGTGATCTAGAAGGGAAACGTGATACGAAAGAGTCGATGAAGGGCTTTTTTTTTTTTGAGTACTTTCTTTAAACTGTTTCAAATCTGCTTCACTTTCAATCCGGTGAGTTTCAAAACATGTCTGCACCCTGACCTTGGGGAAGTCACTTCACCTCTCTGGGCCTCGATTCCCTCATCTGTAAAATAGGGATTAAGACTGTGAGCCCCATGTGGGACAGGGACTGTGTCCAACCTGATCAACCTGTATCTACCCTAGTGCTTAGAACAATGCTTGGCACATAGGAAGCGCTTAACAAATACCATTATTATCTTCCTTATCATTATTGGACAGCACTGGGTAGGAAAGGGAGGGCACATTTTTCACTTTTAAAAGGAAAAAAAACCCCAAACCACACAAGATGCAGGTAACTTCCTTCTGTGACACCCTGTTAATTCCACTAATGCTCTTCTCAGACCCATCTTTAGCAAAATATAAACTACACTCATTTCTTCCAAACTTGCCTCAAACGTATCAAGGAAATGTTAGAGAAATGAGGGTGAGAAAATTCAAAGATAAATCTTTTACTTCTGAGTTTCCGGAACAATATGTGCCCAATCCCTGACACCCTGACAGGAGGAGCTGTTCGGAAGGGAATCCTATCTCAGCTACAGCTTGCTCTTCCCTGAGAAAGATGCAACAGATGAAAGAGTGGAGACCTGTGGCTAATTTGGGCCATTTTTGCGGGGGAAAAATTGTCTTCATTGAGCAGGGAAGGACAAGTTTCAAACTCTCAGGGGGCAAAATTGTGAAAAACCGAAGGAGTGGGGAAGAAGGTTTGGGGATGGCGACTCTTTCCAGATTTTCCCCTTACGAAAGAGTGAGTGAAGATAGGGGGCTGCTACGTCAGCAGCGCATGGAATGTGGGTTCGTCCCGTCCGGTCAGTACAGGGGATGCTCCTTCGCCCTTCTGACTTCGAAAGATCTCCGAGATCCGAGGGACACGTCGAGCCCCTGTTGAGCATGGATGGAGAACCTAAGGCACAGAATTATTTAAGGCCCCAGATGGCTGAATCCCCCTTTCTTCCTCGAACCCCTTCATGGACCACATCTCTTCTTTCAGGGCCCCGTGATAACAGCAGAGAGGGCCAATGTGGGGAAAAGGGGCACTCGGAAAACACTGCCGACCGAGCCGGGAGGCAGTCGCAGGACCGTCTCCCCCTCTAGACTTTCGGCCCTATGCCAGTGTGGCCCATCCTCGGGGTTTTGTTCTCCGGAAGACGTCGCCCCTCACGTGCTGTTGGCCAAGGTTTGCTACGGCAGATGGAAACACCCCGACGGTTCCTTCGCCCCGACCCAGCACCGCTGCCAGAGGGACAGCCCGGGCTCAAATCCTCGCCCCGTCAGACCCGTGGGGTCATCTGGGGCAAGTTCCTCGACCTCTCCGCCTTCCGGTTGGATGCGGAACGGAGGAAAAGTCAAGAGAGCCTCCCTGAGGAATGGTCGGGCCGTGGGGCCCGGGGCCGCTGCCAGGATGCGATGGAAAGAGAATGTGATTTCCATTAATGACGATGAAAAGAACGTTTTGCATCTTGTGACCTCCTCTGGATCGACTCGCTGGTGGCTCACGAGCAAGATTTTTGGCGGGGAATAGAGTTGAGGGTGACGTAATTGACCAGCTTGCTAGTCTCAGAAAATCTCAGAAAGCCTGCTCAGCATCCAGCCCGGGGAACAGCAAGCGTTCCCCTTGGGACGCTTGATTTGGGTGACTGACAGCATAGTTGAAATTACGTTTTGGCAGAGATCTGAAAATAAGGCGGGCATTTTCAGAAAAGAAGTTATCAAAAGGCCTGTACAGCACGGAACAGGCCACCGGTCGGTCTTTGTGTTTCCTGTTAAACCGCCGGGCTGGCTAAAGGGCACAACTGAGCCCGATTTGGGACCGCTTTGGGCACTGGGGGCATTATAGTTGTGACTGAGGGCCAGGCACTGGACAGAGAGAGGCCCTCGTCCCTGTTCTCACAGCCCATGGCTCGCCCAGGCCGCTCGGCGGGACCGCAGCACCGAGGGGGGGAAGGGCAAGTCGTTCCCAGCCTCTCGACCTCCACCCCTGGCATTCTCAGCTCCTTTAAACTCCAGTTCCCGGGACTCCTCCCAACCGGGTCTTTTCCTCCGTCTAAGGGCCACCCTCGGCCCTTATAAATGCGCTAACCCACCTGCCTGCTCAGAATGAAAGATGAAAAAGCCCCGACCGGGTAGACGCTCCCGGCTCTATCCCGTGAGCCCTGCCTGCCCGCGGATCCGTCCCCGGTCGTTTCCTCGGCCAGGGTCGCGGAAGGCTGCAGGGCACCCGTGCCTTGGCCGAGCAGACCAGCAAGGGTCGTCAGGGCCAAAACAGACTATTTCTATGGCGCAAAAAGAAGGAATCAGCGGGGTGACCCCGACACGGGAAGCACGGAGGACTAACTCCGAAGATCAGCTAAGTGCCGGCGACGCTCCCACCACGGGAGGCTATTCTTTTCGCTCTTTTCTAGAGGGGCAAGGCGATTCAGTGACGCTCCTTGGCGGGCCAGCCGCCGGGAGCTGGGGGGAAGGGAGGGGAGGGATGGTCAGTGGTCGATGGCTGCCGGAAAGAGACAACCCGGGACAGTTCTGACCCTCCTGAGCGAAGATGCCCATCCGTCTGGGCTCTCGGGAGAGGCCTGACTGATCCGGAACGAGTTCTGCGGTTCCTGTGGAAGCCCCAGAGCCCCTCGAATCTGGACGGGTTTTCTGGAGACGGTTTCCAGAGGAACAATCCGTTTCTGACCCAGATTTGCCCGGGCAGTGGTCTTCCCGCTCGACCCCAGACCGGCCCGGCTCTGTCGGGGGACCACCCGGCCGGAGCCCGGATGCCGGCATGTTCACCCGACGGACGGGCCTCGGTGCCCTCGAGGCGGCTGCCGGTGGCTCCCGCGGGCTGGTGGTGCCGCGGTGATGTTGGGGGGTGTGGGAGGGTGGCGGGGGGCGGTGAGGGGCCGGGGGTGGGGTGTCTGGCGAGCTTGCTCAGCTCGCTCTCGGGTCCGTTCTAGGAAGACTTGGCCACAGTGCATCGGGGCCCAAGTCCGGAGCCACCCGCACCCATTGGGAAAACCAGCCTCTCGCCCGCTGCCCGCTCCGGCCCGGAAACCGGGCAGAGCGGCTTTTCTCCGTGCGGTTTCGCCCGGGGACACTTTCAAAACCCCTTCGGTCCTACTAAGGTCGAAATGAGCAGTGCCGCTTGGCCCGTACGGCAGGTGGATGCGGAAGAATTGAGGTCTGCCGAATCCTTCCCGGCCCTGAAAGGCCCGGGCCTCGGCCGCCCCCAGATTTACGGCATTATGCGAGTTACCAGAAAGTGCTGACGGGCTCTCACGGGGACGGGGGGCAGAGGGGGTGGGGGTGAGGGCGCCGGAAGGAGGGGTAGGCACAAGTGGGGCGGGCCCGGATGGAGGTGACCGATTTGTTAAGCAAATTCTCTAACCATCTAACACAATATAAATAGACCCCGCGTCGCTCCAAACCGGGAGAGGGATCGGAAGCCGGAGCGACTCATCTGATCGTACGTCACCCTCGGCTGTTTTCCCGCCTCGCCCCGCCGCCGATTCCAAATCCACTCTCACCGGCTCTGGGGCGGGTTGGCGGCTCTCTGAGAAGGAGTCGCTTACGAAACCGACCCAAGCACGCGGGCACACAAACACACACCCGTGCGAGCACCCGCCACGTACAACGGGGGTGGGGGCGGAGGCGGCGGGGGCCCGTTTCCTACGGTCTGGGTTTCTCGGGCTCTAGCTTGACGTCCCCTGCCGATTGTGACCCCCGCGGTCCCTCTGGCTCCCATCCCAGGGGGATCTTGCCGATGGCTTCCGACGGGACGGAGGCGTTTCCCGACCCGCACGGCTAATACATGTCCCTGTAGATTTCCTGCAGCAAAGGGTGGAGGGGCGCGTCCGATTCTGTCTTTTTAATGACCTGGACCAGCTGAGCGTGCTCCGTGACCAGCTGCCGGAGGTCGGCCATCTTCTGGAGGAGTTTGGGGAAGAGGAAGACGTCGTCGGGGTGGTTGCTCTGCAGGTGGAGTTTGAGCACGTGCACGATTCCCTCCTGCATTTTTTCAATGTGCCCCACGTTGACGAGGCCAGGGCGATCTGTTCTCCGGCCAAAGACAAGGAGGAGGGGGCAAGTCAGCCAGAGCTGCCGGGGGAGGGTCGGGTCGCCTCGGAACCGGCCCCACCCTCCCGGGGGACGTCCCTCCCTCCGGGCGAGTCTCCGCGGTCCCGGCCCCGGGTGGGTGGGGGGCGGTCGGGGCCCGGCTGCGGGGAACTGAGCGGACCGAGTCCCCGACTCGCTCGACGTCACCGAGGGCCTCGGTGGCCCGGTCCAAACTAGTAGGTGGTTTGCCTTCCTGATGCCCTGAGGGCTCACTGGAGAATGCCGACTGTCCGGCCAGCAGCCGACCCCGGGCACGGATAACGGCAGGCCTGTCCACTCGTGGCTGCTCCGGCCTGGCTCAGATTCTAAGGAGGCTTCTCTTTTACGCCATAAAGCACTTTTCTGAGAAGGGCAGGGCAGTGCCCACAGGGGCGGTGGGATCCGATGGCAGGGTAGGGCGCTTTCTGCCTCCCTGGCACCGCACGCTTCGCTCTCCTAATGGCAACTTTCTCAATGTCCTTCAATCTCGTCTATCTCGCCGTCGGTCTCTCGCCCACGTCCCGCCTCTGGCCTAGAACGCCTTCCTTCCTCATATCCGACAGCAGCAGACGGGCCCACCGTCTCCATCTGCCCCCTCCCCTTTGGTCTGCGAGATTCCCCGGGCGCACCGCCGCGCCGCCGGAGAGAGACTCACCTCCGCAACAAATGATGGCCGCCACGAAGAGGGAGATGTCGCTGTCGTCCAGCTCCAAGGCGTTGAACTTCATGGCGAAGTCGAACTTGGGCTCCATGATGTCGCAGAACGGCTTACGCAGGCTCTTGAGGAACTCCCGGGTGATGAAGCCGCTGCCGTAGGCCACCAGCATCCCGTCCTTGTTCATCACCGAGGCCAGCATGGCGAAGATGGCTTCGTACACGCCGTACTTGAGCAGCGTCACCTGGTCGTTCAAGTCCAGGCCGGCGAAGCCGGGGATCGACTTGGCAAACTCCGTGAGTTCCGTCACCGTCTCCACCGACGTGCACTGGCAGCAGTGAAAGATGCGCACTTCGGCCTCTTTGTTTTGAATCCCGTTGGCCACGAGTTTGGCCACCAGGGTCTTCTCTGCCATACACAGCGTTTCCATGTCGTGGATGACAAAAGGCTGAGAGAGAGAAAGAGAGAAAAAGAGAGGAGGGAGGGAGAGAGAGACAGAGATGCTAAAACACGAGCCTGAATAGTCCGCCTTCATAGGGCGCACTTTTTGTTGTTTTTATGGTATTTGTTAGGTGCTTACTATGTGCCAGTCACCTCAATAAGCGCTGGGGTAGACATATGCTAATCAGTTTGGATACAGTTCCTGTCCCACATGGGGCTCACAGTCTTAATCCCCATTTTCCAGGTGAGGGAACTGAGGTCCAGAACAGCGTTGAGGCCAGAGGAGTGGGGAGAAGGGGCGGGGGAAGCCACCCCATTCCTTCCCCTCCTTCCTCGCACCTCCCTCGCCATTTCTTCCTTCTTCCCTCCTGTTTCCCGGGCTTCACATCGGAGGTTGGGTCTAATCTCCAAAGGACCATCCTGGCCTCCTAATGCATCTTGACCATCTCCCCGTGGCCACGGATTCCTTCCTTGGAAGCCAAGGCGCTATTTGGGGTGTGTGATCGTCCCCACTCAATAGGAGCAGAAGGGTTGTAGGCACCCTACAAGGAAGCTCCTTGAGGGCAGGAAGGGGCCTTGTCTTTGGCGTCCATGGTGCTCTCCCAAGCTCTGCCCCTTGTCTGCTGTGTGACCTTGGGCAAGTTACTTAACTTCTCTCTGCCTCAGGTCCCTCATCGTAAAATGGGTATTAAGACCGTGAGCCCCATGTGGGACAGGAACCGTGTCCAACCTGATTAGCTTGGATCTACCCCAGCGCTTGGAATAGGGCTTGACACACAGTAAGCGCTTAACAAATACCGTCGTTATTAAGGCCGTTGACTGACCGACTGATTGACTGACCGATTACCACAGAGGCAGGGTACTGCCAGTACCAAGTCCCCGGAGCGCTGAAGCTGGCCGCCCCCAGGAAGCTGGTTACCAAAACAACCTGGCTGAGGGGCAAGGGGCAGGGGGCAAGGGGCAGCAGGTTTTGTGCTTCCCTGCATCTGTCTGGGGCAAAACAAAGGTTAGCTTTGGGAAGCGGCGTGGCCTAAAATGGAAAGACAGCAGGGGCTCGGGAGTCAGAGGGCCTAAGCTTCTAATCCCAGCTTTGCCGACTGCCGTGGGACTTCGGGCAAGTCGCTTAACCTCTCTGGGCTTCAATTTCCTCTCCTGTGAAATGGGGACTCAAAATCTGCTCTCTAGACCGGGAGCCCCATGGGAGTCAGGGACTGTGTCCGACTAATTAACTCATATCTACCCAGCGCTTAGAACAGTGCTTGACACGTGACAAGCACTTATCAGATATGGTAATGATATTAATAATAATAATGATAATGTTTCAAGCTCCAGTTCCAGGCAGGTGAGCTCCAAGAGTTGAGCCCATCTCCCCAACGGTAACACCTCGGTGGCTGGATTCTAATTCTGCCTCTGCCATTTGTCTGCTGTGTGATCTTGGGCAAGTCACTTCACTTCTCTGGGCCTCAGTTCCCTCATCTGTAAAATGGGGACTAAAACTATGAGCCCTATACGGGACAGGGACTGTGTCTAACCTGGTTAGCCTGGATCTACCCCAGCGCTTAGAACAGTGCCTGGCATATAGTAAACGCTTAACAAATACCATCAAAAAAACCAAAACAAAACCCTAGTTCTTCAACCCCTCGCATCAGCCAAGGGAGGTTCCTTAGCCTCGCTCAATGCACGGGAAGGGTTGGATTCTAAGTCCTCATCCTCGCTGCGTCCTGGGTGGCCATCTTGGGGCGGAAGGCCCATCAAAATACCTGTCGGATCGTCAGTCAGTCAGTCAGTCAGTCAACGGTATTTACTGAGCGCTTTCTGTGTGCAGAGTGCCGTACTAACCACTTGGGAGAGGACAACAGAACAATACACAGACACGGTCCCTGCCCACAACGGGCTTACGGTCTTAGACGGGGGAGAGACAGACGTTAATAATAATAAAAAATGAGTTACAGATATGCACACGAGTGCTGTGGGGCTGTGGGGAGAGGGCCAGCTGGTCCTGGGCACACCCAGGGCGGGCCGGCAGGTAGGGAGGGACTGGGACCGCTTTTGGACGGCCGTGCCAACTTGCGGGGTGCCAGCTGGCCGCAACCCTGGCTCTTCCACACTCTCCGCCCTGGGCAGTAACACCGTCCAGCAGAGGGAGGGTCGAGTCGGGGCGACGAGGTCGGGGGCGGCGGGGAGGGGAGGAAGGGGGTTGAGGAAAGGAGAGGGAAGGAGGGGGAGGGGGGCGTTCCTGGGGGGCCAAGGGAGAAGCATGCAGGGGTCGAGGGCGGGGACTACCAGGTGTCCAGAAAGAGGCTGGTCTGCCAGCCCGGAGGGTGGGCATCCTGGCTCTGGAAGCTGTCAATACCTGCGCTCCTAATTTAGAGAGCCTTTCTCCTAGGATGGAGTAGGTGAGCCTCATGTTGGCCAGGGACCGTGTCCTACCAGATTATCTCATCTCTACCCCAGTGGTCAGCACATAGTAAGCCTTAATGAATAATAACATCTGTTATAATAATAGTGTCGGTATTTGTTAAGCGCTTACTACGTGTCAAGCACTGTACTAAGCGCTGGGGTAGATACAAGGTGATCGGGTTGTCCCACGTGGGGCTCACAGTCTTAACCCCCATTTTTACAGATGAGGTCACTGAGACACAGAAGAGTCCCTTGGGTCTGCCCCAAGCCAACAACTGCTCACCCAACGACGCCACGGGCACAGGGTGTGATGGGGCAGGAGCGTCTGTCTGTCTGTGGCCTTCCTCCTCCTCTCGGGGTTCTTCCGGGCACTCTGTGGGGCCCTGCCAGAGAGCCAGCAGCGTGGCCTAGTGGATAGAGCCCGGGCCTGGGAGTCAGAAGGACCTGGGTGCTAACCCCAGCTCTGCCCCTTGGGCTGCCGGGTGACCTCGGGCCAGTCACTTCACTTCTCTGGGCCTCAGTTACCTCGTCTGTAAAATGGGGATTCAGACTGTGAGCCTCATGTGGGACATGGACTATGTCCAACCTGATTGCCTCATATCTACCCCGGCAGTTAGTGCCCGGCACATAGTAAGTGCTTAACAAGTACCATAAAAAAAAAGGTGGGGATAGACTGTGAACCCCCATGTGGGTCAGGGACTGTGCCCAACTTGATTAGCCTGTATCTATCCCAGCACTTAGTATATTGCCTTGCATATAGTAAGTGCTCCAGGTTTCAGCCCAGAGAAGCAGCGTGGCTTAGTGGAAAGAGCACGGGCTTGGGAGTCAGAGGTCGTGGGTTCTAATCCCACCCCCACCACTTGTCTGCTGTGTGACTTTGGGCAAGACACTCGCTTCTCTGGGCCTCGGTTCCCCATCTGTAAAACGGGGATTGAGACAGTGAGCCCCATGTGGTACGGGACTGTGTCCGACCCGATTTGCCTATATCCACCCCAGCGTTTAGTACAGTGCCTGGCACATAGTAAGCATTTAACAAATACCACATTATTATTACTATTAAAAAGTAACTTTGATCTCTGTGAATGAGATGGAAGAGAGAGAGGGACCTTCCTGGGTGAGGTGAAATGCTGAAAATGTTGGGGGGAGAGGAGGATACAAGGAAGGGGTTGAGAGCGCCTTACCCGGAGGCCTGGCGGTGACCCCTGACCCTCGACCTCTGGAGGAGGGAAGGACGGCCCTACTTGGGGACCTGGGGGGGGGGGGGGGGGGGGGGGTCATGGGGTTATTCAGGGCCCTCCTGGTTTTTCCGGTTCCCTGACTTCAGGAAAATTGAACGCCTGATTATCTTGTAACTATCCCGGCGCTTAATACGGCTCCCGGAACATAGAACAATTACCGTTTAAAAGAAATTGTAGGAGAAGAGTTGGAAACAGATATTCTTTGGGGGAAAAAAATGGAAGGGGCTCATTTCAGAATCTGTACAGTTTCATTGCTGCTTTTATCTGTTGGATCTTAACTCCAACCCCTATTTAGAAACAGAGGGGTTTATTTTTAAGGGCAGAAAATAATTACCACATCTGTTCTGGTAACAGAAATGATGAAAACAACAACAATAATAGTAACGGCATTTGTTTATTGCCGGTTATGTGCTAAAAACTGGGGTAGATGCAATATAATGACCTTCTGCCTTATCGGCAGTAGGGAAAGGAACTTATCGAATTCTGGAAATTGGCCTCAAAGTACCAAGAGTCTGTCTTACCTGGGGCCCCATGGCTAATGTCAGCTTCAAGGGCCCTCATCCCTATATGCAACCAGACACTCTGCCTCATATCTCTGCTCTGAAAAAAAACAACATACGAAGCAGATAACAAAGGGGCTCCGCGTTCCTAAGAGCTAACTCTGAAATCTCATGAGTTCAGAATTGGGGAGGCCGGGGCGGTAATACGAAAAACCGACGTGGTTGTAGGTCCCAGACTGGACCTGCCGAGAGTCCAGGGGAATGTGCAGGAAGGTTCTCTCTTCTGCAGAGACGGGTCCCTTGAAGGGCAGAGAGGAGAAAGTTTGGGCCGTAAAATGACTCAGTCTCTATTTGCGGGGTTTGAGTCTTCCCGGGCTCCCGCCCAGCAAATGGAGAGTTTCGTCTTTTCCAATCAAAGTCTTTAAGGGCATGTCTCTACTGGCCAAATGAGGCCCTTGGGGCATGAAAGTGGATTTCTTCAGCAAGTTCTTACAAAGCCCCAGTCGGCTCTTTTCAAAGTTACAGGAAACCAAGGGGCTGTTTCCCCAGAGTGGCTGGATGCCCAGTTTCCTGTTCCTTTGTGGAATGAGACCCCCTCTCCCTTCCGCTGCTCCGGGATCAACCGTTCCTGGCCTTCACGCCTGAGGAGGCCCAGCTCAGGCTCCGGCCCCCGTTGGGTCCCCAGACGGGTGACCCATCTGATCCAAACCTGCCTCGGCGGGAATCCGGTCCTGTCTCCTGGGGATGCGGCCAAACTTGGGCAAATAATAATAATGGTACTTGTTAAGAGCTTACTATGTGCCAATCACCGTTCTAAGCCCTGGGGTAGATACAAGTCAGTCAGGTTGGACACAGTCCCTGTCCCACTTGGGGCTCCGACTTTTAATCGCCACCTTACAGATGAGGCAATTGAGGCCTGGAGAAGTGAAGCGACTTACTCAAGGTCAGACAGGAGACGTGGCGGAGCCGGGATTAAAACCCAGGTTCTTCTGACTCCCGGGCCTATGCCCTATCCATTAAGCCACACTGCTTCTCAAATGAATCTCAAATGAATTCGAAATACAGATCTCCCCCTATATTGCTACCTCCGCCCCGCCCCCGGACCCACCATCCAGGGGCAAAGAGGGGTGCCGGCCCCTCTCATTGCTGCTGGGCCTGGTCCCACCTGATTCTGCCATCGGTACTCTCAAGCGTTGTGGGGGGCTACCCTCCCCGCCACCCCTTGGGCTATATCGAACTCTCCCCAGCGTTCGGTCCAGTGCTCTGCCCACAGTAGTCTGTAAGCTCCTCGAGGGCCGGGATCACGTCTACCAGCTCTCTTGACCTCTTCCAAGCACTCAGTACAGCGCTCCGCACACAGTAATCTCTCAATAACTACCACCGATCGATGGATTGTCAAGGCCAACGGGTCCCCGAAGCAGTGATTCCTCTAGGCTGTTGGGTCCCCGTCTGAAAGAGCCGATGATCTGGCGCAGGAGCCGAGCAGGGAGGTCTCAGCCCAAATCCAGGCCTGCTGGGACCGGTGCACTCGATCAACTGTATTTATTGGGCGCTTACTGTGTGCAGCGCACCGTACTGAACGCTTGAGTATAACCTAACAGAACTGGCAGACACATTCCCTGCCCACGAGGAGCTTACAGTTCAGAGGGGAGACAGACGTGAAGAGAAATGAATAAATGACAGAGATGGACATAAGTGCTGTGGGGCTGGGGGGGGGGGGGATAAATGGAGCAAGTCCAAGTGCTAGGGTGACGCGGAAGGGAGTGGGAGAAGAGGGACTCGGTATCGTGGGGACTCCCGGGAGTGAGCGAATCCCCTGGGTAGGACCGGGGCCGCAGAGGCTGCCGAGTTGTGGACGTCCCCCTCCCCTCGCCTTGGGCTGCCTTCCAGGAGTTGATGCCGTACTGGGGGCGGGGGGCAATGGGCAGCCAGGGCTACTTGGAGTCTGACCCTTTCCGGCTCGTTGGTTTCTGACACTGCCGGAAGACTGACCGGTTCGGCAGTCTGCCGGCCGCCCGGGAGGGCGGGGGTGAAACCGCGGGCCATTAGCCCAACGACTGCCTTTTTTTTTTTTTTCCCAAGTTACCAAAATCCACTTCTGCTGCCGTAAAAATACGGGACGGAGAAGGTGGCCCAGATTTTGAACCGTCGTCCAAAACACGCATCTCCTTCGATAATCTAACCAGCCCTGACACGTGGAATCAGAGCAAGTGCCGTTTCGGTTTCAGAGCCTGGCACTTCCACTCCGATAAGAGCCCTTAGGACCGTGTGCCGCATCCTCTCTTCAAGCCCAAACGGAGTGGCCGTGCTCACTCAACACCCCTGGCACGTATTTCCTCGATGAAGTCGCTGACCCTCGCTTTCAGAGGGCGGTGAAGACCGTCGCGGCTCGTGGAAAACAGGCTCCCGGAGGCTCCAGGGGGCCCCGAGGGGCTCCGAGGGCCGAGGTAAATCACGATTCTCGAAACCAGAGCCCAGATCCAGCTAGGGTTTCGTTCCAGGAGGGCTTATGCAGCGGGGGCCGGGAGGGCAGGGTTCCAGCTGGACCCTGACATTGAGCAAACACGGGGAGAGAAGAGCTTGACCTCCCCTGGGCAAACAGATGCGGGGGCGGGGGTGATTTCTGGAAACCGAGTCAACAAGGCCAGGCTAGGGAGCGACTCATCCCGCACGTGTGGACAGGACGAATCCCCTGGGTCCGGGGAAGGATCCCGGGTCCGGGATCAAAGGGAAGGGGACGAGGACCCAGCTCGGACTTACAAGTCTCTCAGGCTTTTAGAGAGCAGTTTTCCCAGACGCCCCAGCATTTCAGGCTGTCATAAGTGGTTGTCGGGTTTGTGGCTGGAATGAGGGCACAGATGGGTCTTGGCTTTTTGCACTTGGCCTGATTTATAATAATAACGTTGGTATTTGTTAAGCGCTTACTATGTGCAGAGCACTGTTCTAAGCGCTGGGGTAGATACAGGGTAATCAGGTTGTCCCACGTGGGGCTCACGGTCTTCTTCCCCATTTTACAGATGAGGTAACTGAGGCACAGAGAAGTTAAGTGACTTGCCCATAGTCACACAGCTGACAAGTGGCAGAGCCGGGATTCATTCAATCGTTCATTTAATCGTATTTATTGAGTGCTTACTGTGTGCAGAGCACTGTACTAGTCGCTTGCACTGCACAAAGCATTCAGACAACAAAGAAGCAGCGTGGTTTAGTGGATAGAGCACGGACCTGGGAGTCAGAAGGTCATGGGTTCTAATCCCGGCTCTGCCACATGTCTGCTGTTTGACCTTGAGAAAGTGCTTCACTTCTGTGGGCCTCAGTTCCCTCATGTGCTTCACTTCTCTGGGCCTCAGTTCCCTCATCTGTAAAATGGGGATTAAGAGTGTCAGCCCTCTGTGGGACAGGGACTGTGTCCTACCTGACAAACTAATATCTACTCCAGTGGTCAGAACAATGCTTAGCACATAGTAAGCGCTAAACAAGTACAACAATAATTAATTATTATTATGAACCTCCAATCCAGGGTCCAGACACACACATACATTCACAAACATACACACCCCCTCTCTCTTTCTCAATCTAAATATAACACGCAGGCCTCTCGGAGCTATCTGTGTGCATCTGCGTGTCCTCGGGGGACCTTGGATTTCGTCACCTCTGGCCAAGGGCAAACAAATCACAGCTCAGCCCCTCTGGCGTGTCACAGTTGGGAAGGGCAGAGGGGCGATCTCTGGGCCACGCCAACCCAAATCCTTCAAAACGGAATATTTTCGGCTCTTGTAAACTGACTCTGTAACTTTCTACCCCGAAAACCAAAACCCAACCAGACCGAGGTTTCCTCCGAAAGCCCTGGGATATCTACCGAGCGAAGGCTTGGAGTGTTACTAGATTTTAGAGGTGGGCCTGCCCTGATTTTGCAAATGGGTTGCTGCGGCTGTTGCCGTCGCTGCCAATTCTGTGGTCGGAAACGACTCCCGCTTGTTTGGCCCCGGGGCTTCTCTTGCCGGGGTGTGGTTTTTACCAATTTAAGAAATCAATAGGGCAGGCTTCCTTAAATACACCCAAATGCCCACTCCTGATTCCCTGGGACTAGAAGGAAGAATTAAAGGCTCAGGTAAATGGGGTTGGTTTTGCTCATGAAAGCGAGCCGCCCGTGAGATGCCAGAGTTTCTCGTGACTAAATTTCGAGCGGGTGATTCCCGGTGAGAATGGCCGCAAGCTCTTCACAAGGGGGAAGCTCGGTCGGCCACGTCAAAGGGGGGCAGGCGGAAAGCTCGCCGGCATTAGTTCAACCGGGGGACGTCCCTCTCTTTGGGGGGCTCCTCGGGGCTCGGGGACCGGCTCGATCGGGGACCGGGCCGCCCCGGGGTCTGGGGAATCAATCGGAGGGGGCTCCTCTCTCAGGGTCCCCCTCGCCCCAACCAACTGCCGGGAGAAGTTCTGGGGACTGCAAGAGTGGGCCACCGTGGGGGTGCTCCCAAGGGCTTGAAGCAGGATTTCTTTATTTCTACTGTCCCTCTCCCCCTCTAGACTGAAAGCTCATTGTGGGCAGGTACTGTGTCTTTCAATTGTTACAGCGTACTCTCCCAAGTGCTTGGTACGGTGTTTTACACACGCTAGGTGCTCAATGAATACGAGCGGCTCATAGGCCGGCTAGGATTTACAAAGGACTCTCTGGCAAACCAAGCAGCGTGGTCTAGTGGAAAAACCAAGGGCCTTGAAGTTAGAGGCTGATTTTTGCTCTGCCACATAACCATTTTTTTTTTTAATGGTTCTTGTTAAGTGCATACTGTGTGCCACACACTATAGTAAGCATTGGGGTAGATACAAGATAATCAGGTCGGATACATTCCTCGTCCCACATGGGGCTCGCAGTTTAGCTAGGAGGGAGTAGGATATAATCCCCATTTTACAGATGAGTTAACTGAGGCCCAGAGAAGTGAAGTGACTTGTCCAAGGTCATACAGCAGACAGGTGGTGGAGGCAGAATTAGAACCCAGGTCCTCTCTTTCCATTAGGCCATGCTGCTTGGACATGTCACTTCAATTCTCTTCTCCGTGCCTGTTTCCTCATCTGTTCAGTACTTTTCCTCCCTCCTATTAGGAGACTGTGAGCCCCACGTGGGACAGGGACTGTTTCCAACCCGATTACCTTGGATCTCCTCCAATGTTTAGTACAGTGCTTGGCACGTAATAAGCGTTTAACAAGTGCCATCAAAAAAAAAAAAAAAGCCAACAAGCGGGTTTCTCACAGCCCTCTCCCCTGCTCTTACAAGGATGATAAGAATAATAATGATGGTACTCGTTAAGCACTTATCACGGGATAAACCCCGTTCTGAGTGCTGGGGTAGATATAAGTTAATCGGGTTGAACACTGTCCCTGTCCCAATTGGGGCTCACTGTCTCAATCCTCATTTTACAGATGAGATAACCGAGGTACGGTGAAGTGAACTGCCCGAGGTCACAAAGCACAGATGTGGCAGAGCCGGAATTTGAACCCAGGTCCTTTTGGCTCCCGGGCCCGTGCTCTTTCCACTAACCCACGCTATTTCACAGTAGCCTTGCAACTAGTTTCAATATACATATATTTTAAATATATGTAAAAGGTCAGCTTTCATTTGGCCAGCCAGTTACCCGGACTGAATCTTGGACTGCTGTCATTTACTGATGGGTTTTCTCTCACCGGGGGTCTGGGCCATCGGATCCCAACTCCAATAAAACTGAAAGCAAAAACACCTACTGGATTGTTGGTGGTTTTCCCCGCAAGGATGACTCTGGCTTTGACTTTGTTCATGTTAAAGTTTTTCAGGTAGGCTTCGTAAATTCTCTTGGCAAGGGATTTGAGGTCGGCAATTTCAGAATCTTCCACTTCGTGTTCACAGGTAAGGATTTCTGCTTTCAACTTGGCTTTCTCGGACCTCGGCATTCTTCCGAAACGGATTGCTGGTCGGCGGGGAGGGGAGAAATGCGATCATGAAACGTGCAGAGATGACACCACAATCAGTAGGGAAGCAGCATGGCTGAGTGGAAAGAGCCCGGGCTTGGGAGTCAGAGGGCATGGCTTCGAATTCCGGCTCTGCCACTTGTCAGCTGTGTGACCGTGGGCAAGTCACTTAACTTCTCTGGGCCTCAGTTACCTCCTCTGTAAAATGGGGATTGTGAGCCTCACGTGGGCCAACCTGAGGACCCTGTACCTGCCCCAGTGCTTAGAACAGTGCTCAGAACAGTGCTCTGCACATAGTAAGCGCTGAACAAATACCCACATTATCATCAGTACAGGGGGCCGGCACCTAGCAAGAAGAGCGAAATGGCAGAAGGTCGAAATGGGGTTCTGGGACCCAAGTGGTTAGTGCAAACAAGGGGGCTGCTTCTCTTGGATGAAATTCATTCCTTCTTCTTCTTCATCATCATAATAATGGTAATAATGGTACTTGTTAAGTGCTTACTACGTGCCAAGCACTGTTCTAAGCATTGGGGTAGATACAAGTTGATCAGTTCCCTCGTCTGTAAAATGGAGATAGAGACTGTGAGCCCCACGTTGGACAGGGAGTGTGTCCAACCCAACTTGCTTGTATCCACCCCGGCACTTAGTACAGAGTCCGGCACATAGTAAACGCTTAGTACCATAATTAACATTAATTAACATTAAGGTTGGACACAGTCCCTGTCCCACACTGGGCCCACACTTTTAATCCTCAATTTTTACAGAAGAGGTAGCTGAGGCCCAGAGAAGTGAAGTGACTCTCCCAAAATCACAAAGTAGACATGTGAAGGAGCTGGGATTAGAACCTGGCTCCCAGGTCTGGGCTCTCTCCACTAAGCCATGCTGCTTAATGAATTGTCCATTCTGATAATGACTTCCCCTGGCAAGGAAACAGCCCAAAGAGGCTACGGCCCATGACAGAGTGGCAAAAAAGACAAGAGCCCACAGGATCTCAGCATCTGCCAGGCAGGAGCTAGAGATTACGGTGGCCGGAGCATCCCAATTCTCTCTGAGCTTCCGAGGGTACGCGTCTTCCGACCATTTCCAGGGGCACAAAATGCTCCGGCTTTCAAGGCCGCCCTGCAGTACTTTTAGGCAGAGGCAGGTAAGCTTGTAATATTAATAATGATAATAACAATAGCGGTATTTGTTAAGCGCTTACTATGTGCCAGGCCCTGTACTTAGCATTGGGGTGGACACAGGCAAATCAGGTTGGACACAGTCCCTGTCCCATGTGGGGCTCACGGTCTCAAATCCCCATTTTACAGATGAGGTAACTGAGGCCCAGAGAAGTGAAGCGACTTGTCTAAGGTCACACAGCTGAAAAGGGGCGGAATCAGAATTAGAACCCATGACCTTCTGACTCCCAGGCCCATGCTCTTTCCACTAGGCCGCACTGCTTCTCCCAAGAGCTTAGAACAGTGCTCTGCACACAGTAAGTGCTCAATAAATACAACCGATTGACAGTACAGTGCTCTCCACAGGGTAGGCACTCAATAGATATGACTGATAGTACAGTGCTCTCCAAACAGTAAGCTCTCAATAAATACTCCCAAATGATTTGTTGATTGAGACGAGCAGTGGTTAAAATTTCTTCTGGTCTAAGGCTTGTTGTGGGCAGGGGATGTGTCTACCAACTCTGTTGAACTGTACTCTCCCAAGGGCTGAGTACAGTGCTCTGCACACATTAAGCACTCAGTAAATACAACTGATTGACAGTACAGTGCTCTGCACAAAATAAGGGCTCAATAAATATCGCTGGCTGACTGATTGAGATGAGCGAGAATCAAAATTTCTCTCTGGTCTGGAAGGATACTTTAATGTGCGTATTTCAAGATTAGGGACAAAATTCAACCGCGGTTGTTTGATTTTGCACTTTTTCACTGTCTTTCATTCACCATCTCAGTGCTGCAGAAGGGACCACTTACTGTCTTAGCTGGCAGAGGAAAGAAGTCCAGCCTTCGCCTACCTACATTATAGCCCACGTGGGCAACTGGTGGCTCCCTCTGCTACCTGTTGCAGGCAGAGGATTAAAAAAAAGAATCTTCTGCTTTTTCCCATGAAGTATGCTCACTCACAGCGCTCTAGAGGACTCATTAATGCCACCCCAATGGGGAAATTCCATAGGCCACAATTTGAACCTTTTCATTTGTCACGTGGAAATAGCATGGAAAATAGCCCGGCCTCTATTTCCTCATCCGTCTGAGCCCAGATGAGTTTGTAAAAGAAAACCGGTCGGGAAGCAGCATGGACTAGTGGAGAGAGCCCGGGCCTGGGAGTCGGGGGGGACCTGGGTTCTAATTCCAGTTCTGCCAATTGCTTGCTGTGTGACCCTGGGCAAGCTACTTGGCTTCTCCGGGCCTCAGTTTCCTCAATGGCAAAATGGGGATTTAATACCTGTTCTCCCTCCTACTTACACTATGAGCTCCATGAGGGACAGGGACTGTGTCTGACCTAATTGACCTGTACCTACCTCAGTGTTTAGAACAGTGTTTGCCCCACAGTAAGCACTTAAATGCTATCGAACAATAAAGCAACAGACAGCGTGACTTTCTATTATACTTCTGTTTCGCTGATGATTTCCTTGCCCAAAGCTGATGGCATCTCCCAGAAGGCCCTTCTCTTACTGAAGGTTATTTTGCTTTTCGGGGATGGTTTTCAATCGTCCACTCCTGCTAGATCCCGGGTGACCCCCTGAGACTATTTCTTACTTGGGTCACAGGAAAAACAGTCTCTGGACTGCGGGGGTGGAGCCCAGATATTCAAAGGACAGCGATACCCACAGAACCGTGAGAGGAAGGAATCGGAAGACGCTGACCAAGTGTCAAAAAGCGCAGGCTTACCTACCGTTATGTGACATCCCGACCGAAAGGCACTTTTGAAATCGACAGTATTGGCACTTATTACGGTTCTTTTTCTGGATTTTGCAGGTGCGGTCGCATTTGTCATAGGCCAACTTGAGTCGAATCGTCCGCCTAAAGAAACCCTGTAAGAAGCGAAGAGAACGTAGTTTAGCGGAAAGTCGGGGCTCCCGGCGGAAACAGACAGACCCGGCTGCTCTCTCCTTGCCTTCCACCTGCCACAGTGGATGAGACTAACTTCAGGCAACCCTAAGTCAGGGCAATTTCACTCCAGCCTCTTCTGCAATCTTGGGGACCAACGAAAGAGTCAAACAATTTCTGGAGCAGGAGAAACAAATTAAAACGATCTGGACCCTAGTTTTTCCCCTTGGATGTTTTTCATTTAGAACACTGGCTTTCCAAGCCATAGCTAAGGGGCTCGAAAATCTGGTGAGGTCTCATGGAGCACTCAGCCCAGTGGGGATTAAAATGATCTGCACGCCAGTTTCTCCTCCTGGATGCTTTTCAACTAGAACACTGGTTTTCAAAGCCATAGCCAAGGGGCTCAAAAATATGGTGAGGTCCTTGGATACACTAAGCCCAAGATGGGAAAACCTTTCATCCCTCATTTGTTTTTTGAGCCAGGCACTGTACTAAGTCTGGGAAAGGTACAGGCTAATCAGGGCGGATACGGTCCGTGTCCCACCTGGGGCTCACATTATTAAAATCCATTATACAGATGAGGGCACTGAGGCCCAGAGAAGTGAAGTGACTTGCCCAAGGGCACTCAGCAGACAAGTGGCGGAGCTGGGATTAGAACCCACGTCCTTCTGCCTCCCAGGGCTGGCCTCTATCCACTAGACCAAGCTGCTTCCTTCCAATGTTGTGAATCCCAATGAAAATAATGATGGTAATAATAATGATAACAGTGGAATTTAAGTGCTTACTATTTGCAAGCACAGTACGAAGCACTGGGCAGATTCAAGATAATCAGGCCGGGCACAGTCCCTGTCCCACCTGGGGCTCTTAGTCTAAGCAGGAGGGAGAGCAAATATTTAACCCCCATTTTCCAGATGAGGAAACCGAGGCCCAGAGAAGTGAAGCAACTAGCCCCAGGTCACCCAGCGGCAGAACCGGGACTAGAACCCAGTCCTCCTGACTCCTAGGCCCGGGCTCTTTCAGCTAGGCCAGCCTGGCGAGCCCCAAGGATCCCAGTGCTGTGTATCCGTGAGCGTAGTCCCAGAGAAATTCAGCTCTCAGCAAACCATGGGCACGGATCACTCGGTTCCTTGAAGGAAAAATAAATAAATAAATAAATAAAAGGAGATGGGTCCTCGCTCCACGGCCCGATTTCCTTTCTCTAAGCAACAGAGGAAATACGGTACTTAGTCCAAGCTGAATTCCACTGGCTGGCTCCAGAAGGGCCCCTCAGGCTGGCCCTACTGTTCTAGCCCCTTCTCAAAACCTAGGTGTGGCCAGTTGGAATCAAGCCTGCACGAAAGAGGGTTTTTCCATCCCGCTTTGAAGTTCATCTGGAGGCGCTGGGGTAGCCGTTGCTTTTTAGGGTTTTTTGCCTCTGCCTCGGCTCATCTGCTCTGGTTTTTACATTTCCCTTTCCTTGTTCTTCTTGGACCGACCTGAGGCGAGAACTCCAGAAGGGGCAGAGGCCTCTGAGGGAAGGCTCCCACTCGATTCACCCCTTAAGCCCTCAGACGGTGCCAGACGGGGAGATGTTCAACCAGAGGAGGGGCCGAGGCGGGGGCGAGGGGCTGGGTTGGTGAGTGGGACCCCGAGGGTTAGAAGATGCCAGGGAAGGCGATGCAGAGTCTGGAGCGAAAGGCCGGCCCTGAGGCAGAGCACATGGGGTACAGAGTTCTGGATGCCTCTGAGGACCGCAAGATCGACTGGGCACTCTGCTGCTCTGAGCATTGGCAAATAATAATAATAATAATGATAGTATTTGTTAAGCACCCACTGCTCTCCAGGTACTGTTCTAAGCACTGCGGTGGATACAAGCAAATTGGGTTGGACAGTCCCCTGGGGGCTCACAGTCTTAGTCCCCGTTTTATAACTGAGGTCACAGGCCCAGAGAAGCCAAGTGACTTGCCCAAGGTCGCAAAGCGGACAGGTGGCAGAGCCGGGGTTAGAACCCAGGTCCTTCTGACTCAAGGGCCCCGGGCTCTATCCACCGGGCCACGGGTGTCTCTCTGGGGGAGGCAAAATGAAGATTACCTGAGGTGACCCCCTCTTCCCGGACACCTCAGGCAAGTCGGAGTGAATGGAGAAAGAGCCAAGGGGATGGAACGCCCCGGGCGGGTGTCTTCTGTGCAACAATCCACCATCTTGCTTTTTAATTCCTAATCTCCCTTGTTTCCTGGATCGCCAGGGTCTAGCCTAATTTAGTGAAAATCACCATAACCATTCTGCTAATTCTTCACCCCCTCCCGGGATGGTTTCTTATTGGATAAGGCATTTCCGGTCCCGACCTCAGTCCCGGGGGGGGGGGAGACACGAACGGAACAGGGAGGAAACAAAACATGAAACAGTGAAGATTCGGCCGGGGCCGAGGCATTTATCAAACAGACGCGTGCGCTGGGTGCCAACTGTACCTTACAACCCTCACAAGCATGGACTCCGTAATGGTATCCTGAGGCTTTATCGCCACAAATTCTACATTCAATGTTTAACATGCCGCTGCAGGACTCGTCACTGCTGCCTGGAACGGCGGGGTAGTTAATGGATGAAGGGCTGGATGCTGGTGAAAGGGTGTCTAGATGAAAAGAGGAAAATGTTGGGAATGCTCGAAACAACCAATCCCGACCGCTGAAGCGTGGCAAAGGAAAAGGATGTGGTTCATGCCTGTCGGCCCTTTTCCTTTAAAATCACTCTTTAAGCACCTCCCAAGTACCAGGCACTACGCTGACCGCCGGGTAGATACTAGATAATCCGGTCGGACACGGTCCTGGTCCCGCACAGGGCTGACGGTCTTCGACTCCATTTTCCAGATGAAGGAACTGAGGCCCAGAGAAGTGAAGTGACTTGCCCATGGTCCTGCAGCAGCCAAGTGGCGGAGCTGGGATTAGAACTCGGGTCCTCTGACTCCCGGGCCCAGGCTCTTTCCACTAGGCCCCGCAAACCGGATCCAACGTTCAAATGCAAAAGTGCCTTTGGCAAAGGTAAGTGCGCCGGCCACACTAAGACAAGTTAGATTTAGCCCTCCCGGGCAGAATCACTGAGTAATAATAATGTTGGTATTTGTTAAGCGCTTACTATGTGCAGAGTACTGTTCTAAGCGCTGGGGTAGACACAGGGTAAGCAGGTTGTCCCACGTGAGGCTCACAGTTAATCCCCATTTTACAGATGAGGTAACCGAGGCACAGAGAAGTGACTTGCCCACAGTCACACAGCTGACAAGTGGCAGAGCCGGGATTCGAACCCATGACCTCTGATCCCCAAGCCCGGGCTCTTTCCACTGAACCACGCCGCTTCTCTGGAGTAGAGCACTCCAGTTGAGCGCTCCTGGGAAACAGAGTCCCGATGCAAGAGGCTCCATCTAGGGTCAGTCAGTCAGTCAACAGGATTTATTGAGCGCTTACTCTGTGCGGAGCACTGTACTAAACGTACTTGGGAGAGTGCGATAGAACAACAGAACAGACACATTCCCTGCCACAATGAGCTTCCAGTCTAGAGGACCAAGGGCTCAGGAGAGGCCGGAAGGTGGCTCTATGCCAACATTTCCTGCCCAACCTTGGACGATTCCCCGTCCCCGCCCCCGACGAGTAACAACAATCACCACCAGCAATCTTCCCAGAGTCATCAATCAATCAGTGGTATCCCCTGGATGTTTACTAAGTGCACAGCTCTGTACTAAGCGTATGGAAGAGTCCAATCCACCAGAGTTGGTAGACGGGTTCCCTGCCCCACGAGGCGCTCGGCCGGGGCTAATCGCTGAACCAAACAGACGAACGGAGAGAGCTGGGGCGGCTGTTCGTCCCGTTCCAGCTGACCGGAGAAGCTGATCGGAGAAGCAGCGTGGCTCAGTGGAAACAGCATGGGCTTTGGAGTCAGGGCTCATGAGTTCGAATCCCAGCTCTGCCACTTGTCGGCTGTGTGACTGTGGGCAAGTCACTTAACTTCTCCGTGCCTCAGTTCCCTCATCTGTAAAATGGGGATTAAGACTGTGAACCCCACGTGGGACAACCTGGTTCCCCTATGTCTACCCCAGCGCTTAGAACAGTGCTCGGCACATAGTAAGCGCTTAACAAATACCAACATTATTATTACCCGACCCCCGTCCGCTCCGGGTCCGGCCATACAGTAGAACAGAGGCGGAGTCGGGATTAGAAACCATGACCTTCTGACTCCCGGGCCCTTGCCCCAACCACTAATGCCATGCAAAATCACACCTCAGACAAGTGACGGAGCTGGGATTAGAACCCAGGTCGTTCCGACTCCCAGACCCGGGCTACAGCCACTAGGCCATGCGGCTTCTCATTGGGATAGTCGAAACCCAGCGACCCGTCACAAGGCTGAGGTGGGAAGGATTTTCTTGACCCAGGACAGTTTCAGTCAGGGAAATCTGAAATTCTGTGTTTGAGGGCACTGGCCGGCTCCAGAATCAATCAATCAAAGGTTTTACTGAGTAGCCTGAACTATATGCTTGGTAAAGGACAAAGAAAGCGACAGACAGGCGCTGTCTGCAGGGGTTTACAATCTCAAGGGGAAAACGGGCAGACGCAAATTATTGACTAAGACGGGGCACGGAAGGAAGAACGAGGATTATATGATGATATGTCAGGAACGAGTTTCTTAAACAGAATCTCCCAGGACGGTCACCCGGACAAAAGATAACTGAGTTATCCTCCGTAGGCTAAAGTCTGAGCCGCTACGATCAATGAATCAATGGTATTTATTGAGCAATTACTGTATGCAGAGCACTGTACTAAGCGCTTGGGAGAGTACAACGTAACAGTGTTGGGAGACCCGATTCCCTCCCGACAAGGAGGTCTCCAGTCTACAATCTCCACCGCTACAACTTGGAGAATCTCACGTTCAGGCTGATTCGGGAATCGGGAACCAAAGATTAAGGGCAATACTGTAATAGATTTATGGTTTGTTTGTTGTTGTTTTCCTCAAGAGCCAATGTTTCTGGCCTTTCGATTATGAGTGTAATCCCTGAGTCTTTGTATCCAAACGTAATAATAATTATGGCATTTATTAAGAGTTTACTCTTTGCCAAAGACCACAGGATAAGAATAAAAGTCAGAGCCAGAGAGCTTTTGGCTGTATTTCCGAAGTGGAAAACACTAAAGAGTGGAGCCTGAACATGGAGAAGGAACGATGAAAATAAGTTGGGTGGTGATTCAGAAACGATACAGCTAATAGCATTTTTTCTGCATTTTTTCTCCATTGTGTTCAACTTCAGCGTACTTGTGTTCGATTTTATAAGCGACTGCCCATCAAGCTTTGAGAAAATGGAAAGCGGCACGGCCTGGGGGATAGAGCTCAGGCCTGGGAGTCAGGAAGACCTGGGTTCTCATCCCGGCTCCGCCTCTTGTCTGCTGTGTGACCTTGGGCAAGTCACCTCACTTCTCTGGGCCTCAGTTCCCTCATCTGGAAAATGGGGATTAAGACTGTGAGCCCCACTCGGGGCAGACACGGTGTCCAACCGGTTTAGCTTGTACCTACCTCAGGACTTACAGCAGTGCTTTACACATAGTAAGCGATTAACAGAAGGCACCTTTATCAGCATTATTATATTAAAATGAAATACGACATCTATGCCAGGTGGAATAAAATGGTAGATCCATGGCCAGTTCACACACAAGGACCTACTAACTCCCCAGTGCCCTTAGTACAGTGCTCTATATGGTGTAAGCTCTCAGTAAATACCACTGATTATGCCAAAAACATGTTTTCCCGTGAATATTTGGGGAGCTCCTGGGAAAGGCATGCCTGAGGCCTCGCAAAGTAACCCAGCCCAAACGAAGGAAAAGCCCCCTAACTCCTAAGGCCGCCAATGTGATGATAATAATAATCATATCATAACAATAATCGGGGTAACTGGTTAAGCACTTATGATGCGCCAAGCACTGATCTAAGCGCTGGAGTAGATGCAAGATAATTGGGTCATCTCTGGGGTTCTCATTCTAGGTAGAAGGGCGAACAAGTACCGAATCCTCGTTTTACAGAATTAGGGAGGCACAGAGAAGTGAAGTGACTGGTCCAAGGTGAGACAGCAGACCAGCGGGGGAGCCGGAATGAGAGCCCAGGGTCTCTGACTCCCCGGCCTGGGATCTTTCCACTGGGCCTCACTGGTTCCCTACACCAGCAGACCTCATAGCTGCCGGAGGAGAAGAGCCTCCAGATCACCTCCTGTGACTACTAATCTAGTTCAAGAGAACGGCAGGCGAAAAGAAAATAATCTGGGCCGTTTGTAAATGAAGGTTTCAAAGACTTGAGACCTCAAAGAAGAATGCCAGAGTTTGGCCTCTTTCTTCTCTCTCTCTCTTCGGAAGAGATTTGCTTCTCCTGGATGAACTCACCTCACCCTCCAGGACACCCAGGGACAAACTTTTGCAGAGAGTAAATTCCAAAGGACCTTCCGTAAAAGGCATGATTCTGGCGAAACATCTTAACGGAGGACTGGATTAGATATGAAGCCCAGAAATCCAATTTACAAGTAAGGAAATAAGTTGCCAGAAAAAAAGCCTTATCATCATCATCATCATCATCATCAATAGTGCTTCCTGAGCATTTACTGTGCAGAGCACTGTACTAAGTGCTTGGGAGAATACAATATAACAGATTTGGAAGACACATTCCCTGCCCACAACGAGCCTTGTGTCCTAAACAGGTCTGGCCAGAAACTGTAAACTACAAAAACTGGGAGGGAAAACTAAACTGAAAAATGATCCCACAGTCCCGAATAAAGTTTAACATCCTGCTAGCTCTGGTAGAGGGTGCAGGTGGGGAAGGAGACCCCCTGTAGTATTTTTTATTAGTAATAATAGTAATGATAATAATTGTGGTATTTGTAAAGCGCTTACTACTGTGCCAGATACTGTACTCAGCGCTGGGGTAGATACCAGCGAATCAGGTTCAACACAGTCCCTGTCCCACATATGCCTCAGTCTTCAACCCCATTTTCCAGATGAGGGACTTGAGGCCCAGAGAAGTGAAGTGACTTGCTCGAGGTCACACAGCAGACACGTAACGGAGCCAACATTAGAACTGGGGTCCTTCTGACTCCCAGGCCCAGGTTCTTACTCAATGAGTCAAACTGCTTCTCTATATGCTGACTATGCGCTAAACACTGGGGTAGATACCAGACAGGCAGGTCCAACATGGGGCTCACATTCTAAAAAGGAAGGAATACAGGTATTGACTCCCCATTTTGCAGATAAGGGAATTGAGGCCCGGAGACACGAAGTGACTTGCCCAAGATCTGAGCAGGTGAGTGGCAGAAATGGGATTGGAACCCAGGTCCTTCTGACTCCCAGGCCCGAGGTCTTTCCACTAGGCCATGCTGCTCCACACTTAAATATGCTCTGAGTCTTCTGGGGGGCTTAGGGCCCACCCTACTTCCCTTAGGAAATGAAGCACTAAAAGCCTGACCGGAGCAAAACTTTGCCTAGGACAGACCGAGTAGTTTCTGGCCTTTCGGGTTGAAGGCGAACCGATAACTGGAATCTGGACTGCGCTGATCGGATTCACACGAAACTTCCCCGACCAGTACAAAAAAATCCACCCTGAATTACAGAGTACATGTCTAAATTAACACTTGGCCCCGCATCAAGGCATTCTGGCAAATTCACCCATTAAAAATCAGTTTGAGTTTGCTTTGGACGAGAGACTAATCGGTGAACAGATTAGGTGTCAAAAGCCTGGCCAAAATCGGAGGAAAGGGAAAGAGGGCTGGGGCGGTGCCACGCTGAAGCCGCTGCAGACGTCTACTTTTGAGATTTCTCTAGGTTGCACAGTGTAAAGGTCACCAACAGATTTTGTGTAGATGCAGAGGGAAGGATGAAATGAGGAGGTAACGCTAAAGAAACCCTTTATTGGCCTCTTCCACCGGTTAAACCGGCTGTCCGACATAATCTCACGCCTCTAGAGACGGAATATCATTTAAAAGCAGCTCATTCGTTTATTCAATTCATTTGATCGTGTTTGTTGAGCACTTACTGCGTGCAGAGCACTGTACTAAGTGCACGGGAGAGTAGAATAGAACAATAAACGCACATTTCTCGCCCACAACGGCTTTACGGTCTAGAGACGAGTTTACCGTCTAGAGGCGAGTTTACGGTCTAGAGCTCATTTGGAGGAATTCCTCTTGGATACAGAAGGTAGCCAGATGACTTGATAATAATAATAATAATAATCACTGTGGTATTTGTTAAGCGCTTACTCTGTGCCAAGCACCGTATTAAGCACTGGGGTGGATATAAGCAAATCATGTAGGACACAGTCCCTGTCCCACGTGGGGCTCACAGTCTCAATCCCCATTTTACAGGTGAGGGAACTGAGGCCCAGAGAAGTGAACTGACTTGCCCAAGGTCACACAGCAGACATGTGGTGGAGTCAGGATTGGAACCCACAACCTTCTGACTCCCAGGCCCAGGCTCTATACACTGCGCCATGCTGCTTGATCTAACCCCCACACACGCTCTCCCCATATGTGAAGATTTTCTCTTCTAATGGACAGATTCAATTTTTCTTAGGAAGAAATAATTATTATGGTATCTGGTAAGCGCTTACTATGTGCCAGGCACTGTTCCAAGCGTGGGGGCAGGTTCACGTTTATCAGGTTGGACACAGCCCCTGTCCCCACACGGGGCTCAAGGTCTCAATCCTCTTTTTAAAGATAACTGAGGCTCAGAGAAGCTAAGTGACTGGCCCAAGGTCACCCAGCAGACAAGTTATCCATCGTGGGTCAGACCAATGGTCCTTCTGGTCTAATTTTCTGGTCTCCAGTGGGGGTAGGGATTGCCCGGGGGAAACTGGTCTCCCGGGGACCCTAGTGGATGTCTAACCTCGTCGTTAGGGACGGAACACCTGACAGATCTACCTTTCTCGAGTCCACCCCTACCTGCCCTTTCAGGCCACGTTAGGGACGCTCCACCCACAGTTGATCCAAGCCCCTCTTGAGTCTGCTCATCTTTTCGGTTCACGCGACTTCCGGACGTAACAAAAACCCGTGTCCTCACTGACCGTTGGGTGACGGAGTCCTTTTTTTTTTAAACCAAGCGGTCATATTCACTGTGTGCTTACTACATGCAGAGTACGGTACTAAGCGCTTGGGAAGGTACAATACAATCAAATTTAGCAGACCCGTTCTCTACCCATAATGAGTTTACAGTGTAAAGGGGGCTTTTATGCTACTTCTTAAGGACTTGCTATGAGTCAAACGCTATTCTATGAGCTGGGCGAGGTTCAAGTGAATTAGGCCAGACGCAGTCCCCACCTCGTATGGGCCTCAGTCTACACGGGAGGGAGAGCAGATACTTAATCCTCATTTTACAGATGGGGAAACTGAGGCAGGGTCTTCTGTAGTTCATTTGGTCATCCCGGTGGTAACGATGACTTCCGGGTCTGTGATTTTTCTCACGTTGGGCAAACTTTGCCTTTCTAAGCCCTATTTATTTTGGTCTTTCCTCGGACTGTGGTTTTTCCACTCCCACCCTAGCCACCCTGGGTTCCTCCTCCGTATCTAATGACAACAACAATAATAATAATAATAATAACAATGATGACTGTGGCATTTGTTAAGCGCTTCACTACATGCCAAGGACTGGGCTAAGCGGTAAGGACAGCCACAAAATAATCCGGTTCGACACAGGTTCTAAGGAACAGGGATTTACTTCCCCTTTTACAGATGAGGAAAATGATGCCCAAAGAAGTGAAATGACTTCCCCGAGGTCACAAAGGTGGCAAGTGGCAGAGTCGGGATTAGAACCCAGAACCCATGGGGCTTTGTTGCATCTTTCCTAATTAATCACTGGTACTCACTAAGCGCTTACTATGTGCTGAGCACTGTACTAAGTCCTTGGGAGAGGACAGTACAACGGAGTTGGTAGACATGTTCTCTGCTGCCCGCAAGAAGCTTGCAGTCTAGAGGAGGTTAAGATGAAGGAAAGGCTTGGACGATAATCGGTTGATATTTGACAGACACTTTTTGGGTTGATAACTTAGCTGTCAAGGATCTGTTAATGTGACTTATTTTCAAATTTAATGTCAATCTAGGTGTTACGAGAATCAAAATCTGTGATGAAAAAATGCATTTACGATTCTTAATTTTCTTGCTCGAACATGGTAATAAGAATGATGGCATTCGTTAAGTGCTTACTAAGTGCCAAGCACTGTTCTAAGCGCTAGGACAGATACAAGGTTATCAGGTTGTCCCACGTGGGGCTCACCATCTTAATCCCCATTTTATAGATGATGTAACTGAGGCCCAGAGAAGTGAAGCGACTTGCCTGAGGTCACACAGCTGACAAGTGGCGGATCTGGAATTAGAACCCACGACCTCTGACTCCCAAGCCTGTGAAATTTCCACTAAGCCACGCTGCTTCTCTAATAATAATTCTCTAATAATAATAATAATAATGATAATTCCTGTACTTGTAAAGCACTTTCTATGTGCCAAGCACTATTCTAAGCATAGGGGTAGATACAAGTTAATCAGGTTGGACACAGTTAATTAACACATTGTATTTCAAGTAATATACTATGTACTGAGCACTGTAGTGGACAGAGCATGGGCCTGGGAGTCAGAAGGACCTGAGTTCTTTCTACTCATGGCTCTGCCACTTGTCTGCTGTGGGACCTTGGCCCTTCACTTCACTTCTCTCGGCCTCAGTTCCCTCATCTGAAAAATGGGGGTTGAGAGTGTGAGCCCCATGTGGGACAAGGACTATGTCCAACCCGATTAACTTGTATCTACTCCAGTGCTTAGAACAGTGCTTGGCACATAGTAAGTGCTTTACAAGTACCATTATGAGTATTATTATTATTGCAACGCAACGGAATTAGCAGACACATTTCTAAGATCTAGCCCCCAAAATGGCAGCCAGTATTCCCCGTGGGGGCCCGTGAGGCTCGATCTAAGGGGAGCCCCCTGCCTTTCTTGGCAATTTCCTAGGCCCTCCCGGAAGATGCTGAGCAGAACGTGTCTGTTTAGTGTCGTAGTGGCCTCTCCCAAGGACTTAGTACTGAGCTCCGCACACGATAAGCGCCCAATAAATACGACCGAATGAACGAATGAATCTATCCGGCCGTCAGCGGGGGAAAAACGAAAACCGGCAGTGGCAACCTGTGACGACAGATCCGTCGGACCCCGGTCCGTTTCCCAAGCACTGGTACTCGGTGAAGCTGAACGGTCCTGAGCTGTCATCACCCATCGACTGAGAGATCTCTTGGATGTTTCCCATTTCCTGAAGAAACTCTTCGGAGAGTGGACTCTCCAGGTCATCTTCGTCGAGGGGCGGAAGTGGGCAGAGCTGGCTTTCCGTGTCTACCATCTTGATTAGAGGCTGCTGGTCGCTTTGATTCTTCTTAGACTGTGATGGGGAAAGACAAAAAACCCACTTGTAAAAATCCAGTCAGCCGATGGTACTGATTGAGCGCGTGCTGGGCGAGGTTGATATAACGATTTGGGATGACTTGTGGATGATTGGGGACAATTCTGTAATCAGTGGTATTTCCTGAGCATTTACCGTGTGCAGAGCACTGTACTGAGCGCTTAGGTGAATAGAATACGACAGAGTTGGTAGACGTGTTCCCTGCCCCCAATGAATGGCAATCATTTCCCACCATCAGTAATAACAATAATAATCACGGTACTTGTTAAGCACTAACTATGTGCCAAGCACTGTTCTTAGCGCTGGGGTAGATACAAGTCAGTCGAATTGGACACAGTCCCTGTCCCACCTGGGACTCACATTCTTAATCCTCATTTTACAGATGAGGTAACTGAAGCCCAGAGAGGTGAAGTGACTTGCCCAGGGTCACACATCATTCATTTATTCATTCATTCAGTAGCATCTGAGCGCTTACTATGTGTACAGCACTGTACTAAGCGCTTGGAATGTACAATTCGGCAACAGATAGGGACAATCCCTGACCAATGACGGGCTCACAGTCTAATCAGACAAGTGGGACTGTAAAATGGGGACTAAGACTGTGGGCCCATGTGGGACTTTATAGCTCTGTATCTAACTCCAGTGCTTAGATCGGGGCCGGCACATCGTAAGCGCTTAACAAATATCAATTAAGAGAGTTGTTCCTCAGGGTCATCTGGCCTAGCTGGGTTAAAGATTCGAATAGCTATTTCCTGCCCCAAGTTCTGTGCTAGAGAGGCGGATTCAATGGTACCCATTCCCACACCAAATCCTCTCAAAGTTCCTTTTTTATGGCATTTAAGTGCTACTATGTGTTAAACACTGTTCTAAGCACTGAGGTAGCTACAGGTTCATTAGGTCAGTCCCAGTCCAGCATGGGGCTCACAGTCTAAGTTCTCTCTAAGTATGAGGGAGAACAGGTAACCCCATTAGAAGAGCGTGGCTTAGTGGAAAGAGTACGGGCTTGGGAGTCGGAGGTCGTGGGTTCTAATCCTGACTCCGCCTCTGCTGTGTGACTTTGGGAAAGTCACTTAACTTCTCGGTGCCTCAGTTACCTCATCTGTAAAAATGGGGATTAAAAAATGTGAGCCCCATGTGGGACAATCTGATTACCCTGTATCCACCCCAGCGCTTAGAACAGTGCTCGGTACATAGTAAGCGCTTAACAAATACCATAATTATTATTACTATTACTTTACAGTTGGGGGAACTATGGCCCAGAGAGGTAACTTGTCCAGGATCACGTAGCAGACAAAAGGCAGAGCCGGGATTAGAGTGCAGGTCCTTCTGACTTCCAGGCCCCAGCTCTCTCATTCATTCAATCTTATTTATTGAGCACTTATTCATTCAATAGTATTTACTGAGCACTTACTATATGCAGAGCACTGTACTAAGCGCTTGGAATGTACAGATCGGCAACAGATAGAGACGGTCCCTGCCCTTTGACGGGCTTACAGTCTAATCAGGGGAGACAGGCAGACGAGAACAATGGCAATAAATAGAGTCAAGGGGAAGAACATCTCCTAAAAACAATGGCAAATAAATAGAATGAGGGTGATGTACATCTCATTAAACAAAATAAATAGGGTGATGAAGATATAGACAGTCCAGCGGACGAGTAGGGTGCTGAGGGGGTGGGACGGGAGAGGGGGAGGAGGAGAGGGAAAGGGGGGAGAAGAGGGTTTAGCTGCGGAGAGGTGAAGGGGGGGGTAGAGGGAGCAGAGGGAAAAAGGGGGGAAGCTCAGTCTGGGAAGGCCTCTCGGAGGAGGTGAGCTATAAGTAGGGTTTTGAAGAGGGCAAGAGAATTAGATTGTCAGAGGTGAGGAGGGAGGGCGTTCCAGGACCGCGGAAGCAGGACCAGGAGCACTTAGTGTGCAGAGCACTGTACTAAGCGCTTGGAAAGTACAATTCATCAACAATTCTCCACTTAGACCACGCTGCTTCTCAAGTTTCAGTGGGATCAGGGAGGCCTCTATTTAATCGGGCTGCAGAGATGGTCTCTCAAAAAAATGGAACCGATTCGCCCGACACCATTTCCTTTTCTGGATTGACTGGCCCAACGTTTACCGCTCATGGTGATTTCACCCCATTCTCCGGCCTCGGCGCCTCTGAAACGTCTAGTCTGCCCTGGGACGGCCTTCTCCGCCCTTCGGCTGACTTTGGTCCTCCCTTCCTTCCGAACTTTCTGGAAAACCCTTCTGTCCCCCGAGGTCTTCCTCGGTTAATCCCACCTGGCTCCGATCACGCCCGCAACCCCCGAACGCCTCTGGCGATTTCCGCTAATGACATGTTTCCGTGTTCCCGCGGCCTCTCTCTTTGGGTTCTCGTGTCTTCTCCCCATTAGGCTGTGAGTTCCTCGGAGGCAGGCAGGGGTTATGACACACTCCTCCCATGCGACCCCATTCGGCACCAGGTCTGGGTCTCTCTACACAATGGGACGTCAAGAAATCCTGCCAATAGGCTCACGGACCAGTCAGAGAAACTGGGGTTGGGGTATTCATTCAATCAATAGTATTTATTGAGCGCTTACTATGTGCAGAGCACTGGACTAAGCGCTCAGAACGTACAATTCGGCAACAGATAGAGACGATCCCTGCCCCACGACGGGCTCACAGTCTAATCGGGGCATACGGTGAAGTGGATAGAGTCCGGGACTGGGACTCAGAAGGACCTGGATTCTCATCCCAGCTCCGCCACTTGTCTGTTGTGTGACCCTGGGCAAGTCACTTCTCTGCTCTGGGCCTCAGTGACCTCAACTGTGAAATGGGGATTAAGGCTGTGAACCCCACGTGGGACAGAGACTGCGTCCAACCTGATTAGCTTGTATCTACCCTGGTGCGTAGTAATAATAATAATAATTACAGTACTTGTCAAGCGTTTACTATGTACGAAGAGCACTGTTCCAGAGCACTAAAGTGTCTGGAACATAGTAAGCACTTAACAAATACCATTAAAGTAAAAAAAAAAAAAAGAGAGGCAAAATTAGTTGATCAAAAAGCCCGCCAGGCCAGTTACAAGCTGGGCCCCGCAACGTACGTCTGGGAGTACTTCCGCCCGATGAGTAATTTTCCCGGGATGCTCCCCGGGGAAAGGCCGGGGCCGGATTCAGGGTGCTGCAGAAGAGGCCCACGGTTGGAAGTCCCCGGATTAAAAAAGGAGGGGTCCCCTCAGCTGCTGCTCAATCGCCCCACTGCTCCCGGGGTGGTCTCTGGGACTCGACTGCTCCAGGGTCCCCCCTCCCCTGGGGGAGGCCGTCTTGGTCTTGGAGGCCCGGAGCATTTACTAATAATGATGGCATTTGTTAAGCGCTTATTATGTGCCAGGCTCTGTACTCAGCGTTGGGGTGGATACAAACAAATGAGGTTGGTCACAACCCCTGTCCCACGTGGGGCTCGAAGTGTGCCCGGTCTTGGGTATCACGCTTTTGGTGGGGCGTCAGAGTTCGGAGAAGCATCATGGCGTAGTGGATTAAGCCCGGGCCTGGGAGTCAGCAGGAGGTCATGGGCTTTAATGCCGGCTCTGCCACTTGTCAGTTGAATGACCTCGGGCAAGTCACTTCACTTCTCTGGGCCTCAGTAACCTCATCTGTAAAATGGGGACTGAGACTGTGAGCCCCGTGTGGGACAAGGGACTGTGTCCAACCCGATTTGCTTGTATCCACTCCAGCGTTTAGTACAGTGTCTAGCACACAGTAAGCATTAAACAAATACCATCGTTATTATAAGAAATTAGGGATTAATGGTGGAAGAACAGGAGCCATAAGGGGACAGTTAAGGGAGATGGATTAGGATAAAGCACGGAGAGCTATGGGCCAGTCGATCAATCGTATTTATTGAGCGATTACTGTGTGCAGAGCACTGTACTTCGCTTTTGGAGAGTGCGATTTAATGAGAGAACACACACCTCCCCTGCCCACAACAAGCTTACAATCTAGAGGGGGAGACAGACATTAATATGAGTAAATTTTAGATATGGACATAGGTGCTGTGGGGCTGGGAGGGGGAGGGAATAAAGGAAGCAAGTCAGGGTGACGCAGAAGGGAGCGGGAGAAGAGGAAAGGAGGGCTTGGTCAGGGAAGGCCTCTTGGAGGAGATGGGCCTTCGATAAGGCTTTGAAGGCGGGAGAGTCAATGTCTGTCAGATATGAAGGGTTCCAGGCCAGAGGCAGGACATGGGCAAGAAGTCAGCGGCGAGACAGACGAGATCGAGGTACAGCTTAACTACAGTCTGGACCGGGTGAACCACACTACCGGGGTTGGCCTAGCTGCCCACCGGGACCAGACGAGGATGCGCTGGGTGGGAAGTGCTCAGTCTACTGTCGTGAGCGCTAAGTAGCGTGGCTCAGTGGAAAGAACCTGGGCTTTGGAGTCGGAGCTCATGGGTTCGAATCCCGGCTCTGCCACTTATCAGCTGTGTGACTGTGGGCAAGTCACTTAACTTCTCTGTGCCTCAGCTACCTCATCAGTAAAATGGGGATTAACTGTGAGCCTCATGTGGGACAACCTGATTACCTGTATCTACCCCAGCGCTTAGAACAGTGCTCAGCACATAGTAAGCGCTTAACAAATACCACCATTATTATTAAGTAAATCCTACGGCATTTGTTAAGCCCTTACTATGTGTTAAGCACTGTTTTAAGCTCTGGGGTGGTACATGGGCATACACTGGGCTTACGGTCTTACGTTCCATTTTACAGACGAGGGAACTGAGGCAAAAAGAAGTGACTCGGCCAGGGTCACCCAGCAGACAAGCGGTGGAGGTGAGATTAGAACTCGGATCCTTCCGACTCCCAGGGCCGTGCTCTATCCACTAGGCCATGGAGGCAGGGAGGGAGAGGGATTGTCCACCACACCCGGTTGAGGAATGGAGTCACCGAGGAGGACAGCAAGGGGACACGTTCTCCTCCAGCCCCAGTGGTCTTACGGGGGTTCTCAGGTTTGGATGATACAGGAAGAGGGACTTGGCTAAATGCTCAGTGGTATTTATTGAGCGCTGCTGTATGCAGAGCAATCAAGCAAGCAATGGTACTTATTGACAGCTTACTGTGTGCAGAGCTTGGAAGAGTCCAACACAACAGAATTAGTGGACCCGTTCCTTGCCCATAAGGATTCCCAAGGGAAGTTCCTTTTTTTTACCCCCCTAGAGCCTTTGAGATGGAGGCCTCTATTCGCTGGACTTCCCTGCCCCTCCCGCCTTAACGTTACTGACTCGCAACGCTAGCGAGTCACCTCAGAGAACCGGGCTTTTGCCCTCCTGAATGAGGTCTGATGAAACCTCCAGAGGAGGAACTCGTAAAATACGCTAAAGCACACAACTGATATATTTTAACGGCCTTCCTGTACTTTCACCCAGCCCTATTAGGTTAATCATTGCCAGCTGCATAATCATTAATTAGCTCTACCTGAGAAGGCGTAACTACAGTATGGGAAACCAAGGCTTGCCGATGTATCCTAGGCAAAAAAAACAGGCATCCCCAAATAACGACGGAACGTCCATTTCGGTGTCAGAAGGATGTCCTTCCGTATTGGGTCATCGAATCCAGTGGACGGGTCCACGTTTTGTTGACATACCTATTGATGCCCTCCCCACAATCCCTTGATCTTAGGAATTGGGAAACATAAATAATAATAATAATAATGATGTTGGTATTTGTTAAGCGCTTACTATGTACAGAGCACTGTTCTAAGCACTGCGGGAGATACAGGGTAATCAGGTTGTCCCATGTGAGGCTCACAGTCTTAATTCCCATTTTACAGATGAGAACATCCCCATTTTACAGATGAGGAGATAAAGAACTAGGACAGACGCTAGAAAACCTCCAATCTGTCCGACAGAGGAGAGTTTAGAAAAGCACGAGCCACACCCGGCCCAAAGGCCCGCTTCATCTCCGCCTGGGTTTAATAAGAATAATTGTGGCATTTGTTAAGTGCTCACTATGTGCCAGGCACTCACTGTACTAAGCACTGGGGTAGATACTGCTAATGGGGTTGGACGTAGTCCCTGTGCCACATGGGGTTCACAACCTTAATCCCAATTTATTATTAATAATAATAATGATAAGGGTATTTAATTGCTTACTATGTGCCCGGCACTGTACTAAGCACTAGGGTGGATTGAAGCAAATTGGGTTGGACGCGGTCCCTTTCCCACGTGAGGCTCACAAGCTCAATCACCTTTTTACAGATGAAGTACTGAGGCCCAGAGAAGTGAAGTGACTTGCCCGAGGTCCCACAGCAGACAAGTGGCTGAGCCGGAATTAGAACCCATGACCTACTGACTCCTAGGCCCTGCTCTATCCACTACGCCACGCTGCTTCCCTAACAGATGACCGATGAGGGAACTGGGGTAGGGAGAAGTGAAGTGTTGGAATTAGAACCCAGGTCCTGCCTCCCAGGTTCACAGTGACTACTTGCCCGAGGTCTCTCAACAGACAAGTGGCGGAGCCGGGATTAATAATAATAATAATAATGTTGGTATTTGTTAAGCGCTTACTACGTGCAGAGCACTGTTCTAAGCACTGGGGTAGATGTAGGGTAATCGGATTGTCCCACGTGAGGCTCACGGTTAATTCCCATTTTACAGATGAGGTAACTGAGGCACAGAGAAGTTCAGTGACTTGCCCACAGTGGATTAGAACCCAGGACCCTCTGACCCCAGGTCCGGGCTCTAGTCACGAGGCCAGGCCTCGCCGGGTGGTCCCGGAGGTCTTAGTTCCTTCTTGTCCGTCATTTTGGAGGAGGCAGCGATGGCCAAGTTACGTTCCAGCTGAAGTCCCTGGCCACATTCTGGGATTCTGTCACCCCCCTACTATGCCCGGGACCCCCGGAAAGCCCGCCTGGTCTTGCAATCTACACAGACGTTTTATCTGCCCGGGAGGTCGTCAGAGAGCCAGGACGGTCATCAGAAAGCCAGGGTCAGTTTGCCCCTCACGAGAGTCCTCTCTCACCCCCACCCCACCCTCTCCCCCGAGCTTTTATTGCCGTGTCCCCTGCCCTCGAGGTCAAAGGGCCCTGGAGGAGGCAGGGAGGGGAAATCTTGCCCCGAGGCTAAAGGCCCACATTTGCTCCAGGTCTGGGGTGGGGGGGAATTCTGCACCGACCTGGGTGGGTGATTGGGTTGGGGGGGCACGGGGTCACCCCAGTTTGTTTACCTCTGGGCCACGCTGGGCTCTGGCGATGCCATGCTTTGATCCCGGGACCACTGGGCTAGTGGGGCCTAGTGGTTAGAGCCGGGGCCTGGGAGTCAGAAGGACCTGGGTTCTAATGCGGGCTCCACCACCTGTCTCGTAGAGGGCGTTGGGCAAATCACTCCACTTCTCTGGGCCTCAGTTCCCTCATCTGTAAAATGGGAATTAAGGCTGTGAGTCCCATGTGGGATGTGGACTGCTTCCAACCTGATTAGCTTGTCTCTACCCCAGCGCTTAGTACGGTGCCTGGCACGTTGTAAGCGCTTAACAGATACCATAACAACAACAAAAAAACATTCTTCAGCAGCTGATCCAACAGTACTCTGGCTACGGATCTTGCCGGCAACAGACTCGGGGATGCCGCAATCGATTGACTGAAGATGGTCTTTAGGAAGGGTTTACTGGGGTCAAGCACGGTGCTAAGCGCTACGATGGCTACAGAGTAATCAGTTCAGAGACGGGGCTCACGGTCTAAGGGGGGAAGGGTAGATTCACAGAAATGGGGATACGTCATCGTCGTCGATGGTATTTCATTCATTCATTCGTATTTATTGAGCACTTACTCTGTGCAGAACACTGTACTAAGCGCTTGGAAAGTACAATTCCATAACAAATAGAGACAATCCCTACCCCTCAGTGGGCTCACACTGAGCATTTACTACGTGCCCAGCACTGAACTGAGCATGATCAATGGGAGTGATTAAAAGAGCATTTAAAAATGAAGAACTTTACTTGGGCTAATGTTTAATAATTAGCATTATTAAGGTCACATCGTCTCCGAGAGGCCTTCCCCGATGAAGCCCTATCTTTCCCGGCTCCCTCTCCCTTCTGCATCACCTATGCACTTCGATCTGTGGCCTTTGAACATTTGATATTCACCCCACCCACAACCCCACAGCAATCATGTATATCTATTTAAATTATATAAATTTTTTACTCTTAGTAATGCCTGATCTCCCTCTAGACTGTAAGCTCGTTACGGGCAGAGAACTTGTCTGCTAATTCTGCTGTACTGTACGCTCCCAAGTGCTTGGTACAGCGCTCTGCACATTCTAAGTGGGGCTCACAGTCTCAGTAGCAGAAGAGGTATTAAGTCCCCATTTTACAGATGAGGTAGCTCAGGCACAGAGAAGTGAAGCGAATTGCCCCAGGTCACACAGCGGGCAAGCGGCAGAGCAGGGATCAGAACTCACGTCCTCGGGGTCGTGGCACAGGTACCAGAGATCTTTCCCTTCAACAAATCTAGTTGACTCACAACTCGAAGGGGAGGAGAGAACTCATTCCCTGCCCAAGCCCACGTTAAAACACAAGTCAGTCATACTTTGAAACGTTCATGTTTTCTATGGCATTTCTTAAGCGCTTACTCCGGGTCAAGCACTGTACTAAGCGCTGGGGTAGATACAAGATAATTAGGTCGGACCCAATCCCTGTCCCGCAAGGGACATTCTAAGTAACCCGACTTTGAACATTCCGTAAGATCTCCGGCACGCCATCGCTCCGACATCCAGAAAGCAAAGTCAGAAAAGCGTGGGCCCTTCTATGGGTTTTTCAGTACTTAGTTCCACCGTGCGTTTCATCCGCGACAGCCGAGTAGTGATGACTTATCAAGGTTGCATAATCGCCAGTAAACAACATTGTGTTATAGGGTTCTGCCAGGAGAAAAATGGGGAACCCACGTTAAAAAAAAAATGTCCAGGGCTATCTTTTAAAGGCTTGGCCCATGTCCCATTTGAAAAGCTTCCTGGTTATAATAATAATAATATTTGTGGTATTGGTTAAGCGCTAACTATGCGCCAGGCGTGTATTATGCGCTGCGGTAGATACAAGCAAATCGGGTTGGACACAGTCCCCGCCCCACATGGGGCTCACAGTCTTAATCCCCATTTGACACATGAGGAAACTGAGGCCCAAAGAAGTGAAGTGACTTGCCCACGGTCACGCAGCAGACGTGCTGTAACCATTTCCCATTTTCGCGGCTCCCCGTACACGCTGATGGAGAGTCACCACCGTCGGGTAAGGAAGGGCGGCAGCTCGATAAATACTTCCCACGTGCTGAACAGTCCGGCTTCTCGCGTGAGCGGCCGTATGGCTAAGCGGAAAACGGGGGACGGCCGCCTTTGGCCCTGATGAGTTATGAGTCGCTCTGAGACAGGGGATTCATTCCTTCCTTCCTTCCGTTGGGTAAACAGCTCTTTGAAAACACTCCCGGCACATGCCCCGTCCTGAAGTTGTGTTGCAAAACAGGTTCCCAAGGAGGCAGGGAGCCCTGGCCTCCTCGAGGCCTCCTCGAGGCCTCCCGGAACCCCTAACCCCACGCGGGGTCACTAGGCGGTGGGCCATCGCTGCTTCAAAGACCCCGCGCCCCCAAGCAACGCCTCCACCGCCCGGATTTCAGTCATTCTGGAGGCTCCCGACTGAGGAAGAGTGGGAGAGAGGAATCTCAATCCAGCCAAAGGAAATTAACAGATTTTTCGGGCTCCTCCAGGAAATGGCAACTAAAGGGATTCCCATCCGAGGTTTCCAGGAGGGACACCGCCCAGCAGTCTCAGCGACAGCTGTTTTGGCGCTCTCAAGGAGCAAGGACGAGCGCCGAGTACAGTGTCAAGGGCTTAGTACGGTTCTCTGCGCATGGTTAAGCACTCAATAAATACGACTGAATGAATGAAAGACAGGCCTGGGCCAAAAGGTAGCCCTGGATATTAGTCGGAAAGCCTATTTCCCATGATCCGTGAGAAGCCGCGGAGGCCAGTGGAAAGAACCCGGGAAGAACCCGGGCCTGAAGTCAGCAGACTTGGGTCCTAATCCCGCCTCCGCCACATGTTTGCTGTGTGACTTTGGGTAAATCACTTCATTTCTCTGAGCTTACTCACCTCATCTGGAAAACGGGGATTAAGACCGAGAGCCCCATGCGGGACATGGACTGTATCCAAACTAAGTTGGCCGTACCCCGGCGCTTAGTACACTGCCTGGCTCACAGTAAGTGCTTAACAAATACCGTAAAAACCAACAACAAACTACCTCAGTCCTCAGCACTGTGCCTAAGAACTTAGGAAGTGCGTAATACGTACCAAGATTAAGAGATCAAAACTCCTCAAAAGAATGAAAAACACACGGGAGAGTGGGTTTAAAGCCGATATGAAATCACGATTCCCAAGCGAAGACCAACAGTTTAGGAAGGGGAAAAATCAGGCTGTCCTTTATTTAACTTTTTATGGTCTTTGTTAGGCACTTACGACATGCCAAACGCTGTTCTAAATGCTGGGGGAGATACAAGTTAATTAGGTCGAACAAAGTCCCTGTCCTGCATGGGGCTCACAGTCTAAGTAGGAAAGAGAACAGGTATTTCCCTATTTCACAGCTGAGGAAACTGAGGCCCAGAGAAGTGAAGTGTCTTGTCCAATGTCACAAAGCAAGCAACTGGCAGAGCCGAGACTGGGACCCAGGTGCCTTTGACTCCCAACCCCGGGGCTCTAGCTGCTGCTCCTTTCCCTGGGAACCGGCTAGAAGATGCTGGACCCAAGCTGGAGCGGAAAACACCTTGGGGAGTCTCTCTGGCCTTGTGTTGAGTGAGGATCAGATGAGGCCGGGACCTAAACCTATGTATGTGGGGTCATCACCCCCATAACGCCCTCCCTCTCCCACCCCCCCAATCACCCACTCCACGGAGCCGGCGCCTCCGAGCTGGATCCCGTGTCAAAGCGCCGAAGCTTTACGAAAACAGAAATTACCCTCCGCGGCTCCTCTGCCAACCTTCTGCCCGGGGAACATATTTAAAGCAGGGAGCAGATGTCAACACGCCTTGGAGGAAGCGTGCCCAAACACGACCTCTTGCTCTAAGCCCGCTCTCAGAGATGAATCTGTTGCCGTCCCCTAGACAGCGGAGGTTCTTGTGTCATATGAAACGAAGCTCAGTGTTCTAGGCGGCTCTGCCTGCTCCCCGTTCAAAACACAACCAAAGGGCCTGATGATTTTCCAACGGGGAAGCTGGGTCAGGTCTTTTCTGTCTCAGCTGGCTTCATGAGAGGTTTGTGCCCAACTACTTGAAAGAGAATTGGTCAGATACCGGCCTGTCACCCTACGGCCCCCGCCACAGGACAAAAAGAGGATGCCAATGAGTGGGTGGCATTAGCACTGGCTTATGCTGGCACACATCCTCTTCTGGGCACAAATCCCCAGCACCATTTGGGCTGTTAGAGGGAAAGATCTTATGTGATCTGGGCTGAAGACTTTTTCTGAAAGAAGTGACATCATATTGGGAGGGCACACTGGGCACCATGGACATTTTGATATTCTTTATTCTTTTTTAAATGGAATTTGTTAAGCACTCACTATGTGCCCGGCACTGCTCTGAGCGCTGGGGTAGATCTAAGTAAAATCAGATTGGACACAGGCCATGTCTCACATGGGGCTCACAGTCTTATTCCCCATTTTACAGATGAGGTCACTGAGGCCCAGAGAAGCGAAGCAATCTGCCCAAGGTCACACAGCTGACCAACGGTGGACCCGGGACTAGAACCCAGGACAGTGCTCTATCCACTAGGCCACGCTGCTTTTTATTCCTGATCCTGTTCAAACTGAGGCTCAGGGCACAGGTCCCTGTTCAACAGAGATAGAGATTTTGGAATAACCTTCAGCATCCTGACTATGCAAAGTAGTCCTGTGAGATTCAAGGGTGTTACCTAAGAAGCAGCATGATGTAGTGGATAGAGTACAAGCCTGGCAGTCAGAAGGTCATGGGTTCTAATCCCAGCTCCGCCACTTGTCTGCTGTGTGACCTTGGGCAAGTCACTTCGCTTCTCTGGGCCACAGTGACCTCATCTGTAAAATGGGGATTGACACCGTGAGCCCCACGTGGGACAGGGACTGTGCCCCGACTTCATGATCTTGCATCTACCCCAGTGATTTGTACAGTGCCTGGCACATAATCAGCACTTGACAGATTACTTAGAAATAAAATATGGCTTAGAATAATAATGATGGTATTTGTTAAGCGCTTACTACGTGCCAAGCACTGTTTTAAGTGGCGGAGGGGCGGGGAGGGAGCATTTATCCCATTAGCCTTTAATTTTTACAAATCTGTCTAGGTGCCGTTTGCAAAGCTTAACCCACCACAGCTATTTTCTAGAGTCAATAAAACCTTCAAAAATACCCTGGCCTCAGCACAAGGCCCGAGGGTCACCTCACACGGGAAAACCGTTTCTGATCACCGGAGAAACCAATGGCCATTTCATTTCCATTCCCTGAAGTCTCTCCCTCCATTTTCCATTCCCGTCCCCAGCTTCCCTAAAGCGCTGTAATTGCTTTTTGGGCCATCCAGGGCTTGTCAAGTGCTGCTCTCCTTCCCTCAATAGGGCTCCTTCGCTACTGTTTGCCCTTCGACTTGTGACCACAAAAAGTCAATCTCAGTAATTTGGCGGTTTGGGGGAGCACCTGAGGCGGGCTGGGAGGGGTTCCACTCCGAGCTCGGCTCCGGGTGGCCTGACAGTGCTCCACAGGCCGGCCCCCCGACTCTACCCCGGGATATTGGGTCAGAGCCCGGGGCCACTCGGGAGAGGACTATTGAGGTTCCCTGTTCCAGGCTGAGGTTCCCTCTAGAACCGGGAGCTTGTTACGGGCAGGGAACGTGTCTGCTAATACTGCTGTATTGGACTCTCCCAAATGCTTCTAAGGCGCTCTGCGCATAGTGAGCGCTGAATAAATACGATCGGCTGACTCCCCCGAGTCTAGGGCCGACCCTGGGGGACCTGGGAGAGCCAGGGGCTCTCTGGTCTTGCCCCTGGAGCCCGAGGTGGGTCCCACCTGGGCTGAGCTTGGGCACCGGACACTCTGTTGACCCTCTCGCCTGGTGGTGTTGATCTTGGGGGCGTCGGCAGAGCGGGTGCGGTTGGCTTCGCTGGGGCTGAATGCCACCTCCCGTTCTCACAGAGAGGTTTTCATTGTGGACTCGTTATTTGGGTTATCTTATCGTTAGTCATTTGATCACGAGACTGGTCTTAAAAAGGGGTGACCCATCTGGCTCGGCTAGTTTTCCGAACCAGGTCTCCCTCGCTCCGGGGTACGGAGTAAGGAGTCTCGCACGGTGAATCGGCGCTGGGCCTGCCCCTGCCTGCCCCTGTTGAAGGAAAGGGGTTGGCTTCCTGACCTGGGGAGGTGGAGCCCTGCCATCGATCCATCAATCAAATCGTATTTATTGAATGCTTACTGTGTGCAGAGCACTGTGCTAAGCGCTGGGGAGAGGAGACTATCAAGATACAACTGACACATTCCCTGCCCACAACAAGGTTCCAGTCTAGAGGAGGCCCTGAGCTACCCAGGAGCCTTTCCGGAACCAGGTGTGCCCGAAGGGGTGGGACGGGAGGATGAGAGGGCACACGTCTATTGGATACCCCCCCCAGATTATTGTAGAACCCCAGCGGTACCCATTCGATAAATCACCCTCTTGACTGGAAGCTCCATGAGGTCACGGATCGAATCTACTGACTCTACTGTATTAGACTCTCATGAGCGCTTAGTACAAAGTACTGCACACAGGTAGCGCTCGATAAATACCATTCACTGATCGACTGACCGGAGATGAAATCTGCAGCCCTGAAGTTAGGGTACAAGAAAGTAGGGCGGGGTAGGGGGCATCTGTCGAGTGACTGGGGAGATTGGGAGGAATTGGTGGAAGAGGGCCGCAGGGCAGGGGCTAGAAGCAACAGGAGAGGGGGCTAGGCAGATAAGCAGAGAGAAAGAGTCAGTCAGCTGAAGTTATTGAGTGCTTTACCTTGTGCATAGCACTGTAATAAGCACGTGGAAGAGGACAATATAGCAATAGGGCAGATCCATTCCTTGCCCACATGGGACTCATGGTCTCAATCCCCATTTTACAGATGAGGTAACTAAGGCCCAGATAAGTGAAGTGACTTGCCCAAGGTCACACAGCAGACAAGTGGCAGGGCCAGGATTAAAACCCATGACCTTCTGACTCCCAGACCCATGCTTTATCCATTACAACATGCTGCTTCTCATAGGAAGACTCGACAAGACACACAGTGAAACCGAGGTGGCGGTGTAATAATGATAATAACTGTGGCATTTGTTAAGTGCTTACTGTGTGCCAAGCACTGTACCAAGAGCTGGGATAGATACAAGATCATCAGGTCCCACATGGGACTCACAGTCAAGTCGAAGTGGGAACAGGTATTGAGTCCCCACTTTGCGGAGGAGGGAACTGAAGCATAGAGAAGTCACTTGTCCAAGGTCCTACAGCAGACGAATGGCGGAGCCAGGATCACAAACCTCGGCCTTTGACTCCCAAACCCAGAATCTTTCCACTAGGCCACGGACACAACGCGATGGACTCTTTGGGGGTTGTTAATAGACAGCTGGCTAACTATAACAGTTTGATCATCGATAACTTGTCATCTCCCCGTAGAGAGTCCTAGGAAAGTGATCTGTTGATGAGCAGGAAAAGGAAGCAAGCAGCACGGCGACCCCTGGGTCTTTCACCGGGGGCCCGAGCCTCAGGTTCCATTTCCACTCCCACCACTGGACCACCCAGGGCAGGGCCGGAGGGCTCCAAAGAGCAGGGGTGGGTGAGGTGAGGCGACGCCTCGGGGCACTGCGGTTCGTGGCCCCGAGGGACCTCCTGGGGAAGGTGGCCGCCCAGCCCAGCTTCTCTCACTGATGGCGGCGGGAGAGGGAGATTTTATGGATCCTTTCCAGGAATTTCGTCCCCCAGCACCAACGATGGAAGCTGGTGGGGCCTGGCTTGGGGCGGAGGGTGTTTTGGATGAGGGACGGCGGGAGAAGAGTGGAGGAAGCAGAGGTGCAGGGAGGGGCAGTGGACATCTCCTTCTTGTCCCTGGGAATGAGTGCCGCTACACCGCTGCCTCTGCAGTGGACGTCACCCTGGTGGTGGGCCCGGGACAGAGGTGGTCCCGCCAAGCACCCTCCTCCCTAGTGGCCCCCTAACTCCAAGTGGCTGAAGAAGTTCTCCCGGCTGTTCCAAGGCTTCAGCCTCACTCCCTCCCCCCCCCCCCCCCCAGGCCCTCTCCGAGATGTTCTGTTGGGCGTAAACAATAATAATAATGGTGGTATTTGTTAAACGCTAACTGTTCTAAGCGCTGGGGTAGATACACGGTAATCAAGGTGCCCCATGTGGGGCTCAGTCATAATCCCCGTTTTACAGATGAAGTAACTGAGGCCCAGAGAAGTTAATAATGATGTTGGTATTTAAGCGCTTACTATGTGCCGAGCACTGTTCTAAGCGCTGGGGTAGATACAGGGTAATCAGGGTGTTCCACGTGGGGCTCACAGTCATAATCCCCATTTTACAGATGAGGTAGTGAGGCCCAGAGAAGTTAAGTGACTTGCCCAAAGTCACACGGCTGATAAGTGGTGGAGCCGGGATTAGAACTCACGACCTCTGATTCCCAAGCCCGGGCTCTTTCCACTAAGCTACTCTGCTTCTCGTAAAGACAAGGGACCAGAGAGTAAGAGAACACAGGCCACCAACTCCTCTTCCTCCTTCTCCTCCTCTCTCTTCTAATCATCCTCCTCATCCTCCCCCACGCAGAGCTCCCAGGTCCCTACAGTCCAGCAGAAGCGGTTCCTGGCTCCTCACCCCTCAACACCATTTGGAATCCTCCCAGTTTTACCCTCACAATGCCCCTGAGAGATGCCCCACAGAGAGCGGCCCCGACTACCCCACCTGTGCCCCAGCCCGGCGCGTCAGGGAGGGTACGGGCATCGTTCATATCCTGGCTCAGAGCTGCCGTGGCAGCATAACCAGAGGCGGGAGCTTTTTCTGAGGGTATCTAACGGTGCGCTCATTACGGGCCACCTCTCCACCGCGCCACCGTACTGTACCTCAGAAAGGAAACAGCAGAGACTGTTCCTCCTCAGAAAATACAGCTCCGCTCTCCAAAAGGATGGGGGGAAAAAGAGGCCTGGATATTTTGGAAGAACAACGGGTCTTGGTAATATTTCTTGAGTCTTCCAATTCCTCTCCATCCCCACAACCATCCCCTCAGTTGGAAGCCTGCAGCAAGCTCCTTCTGGCCATGATCAGTCAATCAATGGTTCTGACTGAGCGCTCGCTCTGTGCAGAACCCAGTTCTAGGCGCTTGCGAGAGCACAAGAGAGTAAGCAGATGTGATCCCTGACTTCGTGGAGCTGATAATCTAGTGGGGGGGAAGAAGGGCAGAAAGTAAATTACAGGTAGGGGAGGTGACCAAATATAAGGATATGGACATAAGCCCGGGGGTTGGGCGGCATGGGGCAGAGGGGTGACTCCAGGCCTCGGCCTCCGTCGCCTCCCATCTGCCTTCCTCTGTGCTTTCTGAGGCCACCAGTCCGTGGCTCAGAAGCTCAATGGCTCTTGCCTCCCCCTTGGACCGAGCTGCCATTTTCACCCTCGACCTTCCCCCAGTTGCTCGTGTTTTCCCCTCTGCATTTTCTCGTGTTTCCCCCTCTGCCTTTGGATGGACTGCCTCACCCCCCGCCTCCCAATTCGGGACAGTCTTCTGTCATGCCACCAACCCTGCCTCCTCTTCCTCCCCCTGGAGAGTGTCAGCTCCTCGAAGGCAGAGGACATCCTTCGTGGAGCTGTTTTAACCCCGCTGAGAGCTTCATATGGGGCTTCTTACCCCATGATCCCACCACTCCTTTAAACTGCACCTAGCACCAGGTCTCCTCCACAGAGCTTTCCCAGGTTGGTCCCATCTGCCTTTAGTCCGTGGCCTAATCCCTCACAACCTGGGCACATTTCTTTAAAGTTTTCGTTTCTATGATTTGTGAAATAATTTTTTCACCCTGCTGAAAGCGGAGGGATGACTCTGGTTATGAGTAGTCAAGAGTCAAGGAAAGGGTGGGGCCCTCTCAGGAATCAGGAGTTGGCTCTAACTTAATGGAAATGGAAAATCTCTCTACCTGACATGGTTGGGCTAGCTAACCCTCAGCCCTCTCCCGCACGTCTCTCTCATTCTCCAGTGACCAATGGTGACTAAAAGTTGGTCCTGACACCTCGGGGAGGCAAGTTCTGAAGAGAAGCAGAGTGGCCTAATGGAAAGAGCACGGGCCTGGGAGTCGGAGGACCTGGATTCTAATTCCGGCTCTGCCAATCACTCTGCCAATTGCCTGCTGAGTGACCCTGGGCATGTCACTTAATTTCTCTGTGCCTCAGTTTTCTCAAAAGTAAAATGGGGATTTGATATCTGTTCTCCCTCCTACTTAAGGCTGTGAGCCCCATACGGAACCGGGACTGTGTGCGACCTGATCTGTACCTACCCTAGTGCTTAGAACAGCGTTTGATGCATAATAAGCGCTTAACGAGTCCCATAAAACAAACACACTTTATCCTCCATCAGGAAAGCTCTTTGACCAGAGGCTTTGCTGACTTCCCGCGTTGACATGGAAGAGCTGAAGCGTTCAATAAAAAGGATCGATCTCTTTGCCCTTTGTCAAACCACATCACTTAGGGGCTGGAGGCCAGTTACGGGTGGGGAATGATGGAGGCCGGAAGCCTCGGGGTGTCTTGTCGGTGGTGGGGCTGCCAGGGCTGATGGAAAAATGCCAGCCTCCCTCAGCGAAAGGGGACCAGGGAGGAGGCTGGAGAAAAGTGGGGTGATGGGGCGTGCCCCAGGGATGCTCCAGGTTCGGGGTGCCGCCAGAATGGACATGGCGTCAAGCGTGTTGGAGCGTTGCCCTAAGGTGGTGACGGCCCCAACTACCTGAATCTGGCCCTGGAGTCGCTCTTTCTGAGCTCCGTGATTCTAACGGGGAATAGCTCGTTATTACTTCTTGTGTCCTTCTTCACTAACTGAATGCTTTACATGTCTCTGAACAGACTAATAATAATAATAATTGTGACATTTGTTAAGCACTTACTATGTGCCAGGCACTGTACTAAGAGCTGGGGTAGATACAACCAAATCGGGTTGGACACAGTCCCTGTCCCACATGGAGCTCCCAATCTCAATCCCCATTTCCCAGATGAGGCAACTGAGGCCCAGAAAAGTCAAGTGACTTGCCCAAGGTCACACAGCAGACAAGCGGTGGAGCCGGAAATAGAACTCATGCCCTCCTGATTCCCAGGCCCATGCTCTATCCACTACAACATGCCGCTTCTTAGGCACACACACGAATGCACACATACACACAGTTCACCCACAAAAGAGCACTTAAGTACAATGTTAGGCATGCAGAAAGTGCTCAATAAATACCGTGGATTGGTTGGAGACAAATGAGAGAAAAACCGCTGGTGTGGTGTTGGCGGGTCACGTGTCTAACAACGCAGGCGAGCATCTTGGGCCATCGGTGGCCCCGGGGCTGGCCGGGAGAAGGATTTCGGTGTGGAGATGACGGCACGCCAAAGGTGGCCCAGCATCCCTGCCGCAAGCTCCTGGGCTAGCTTGGGCCTGGTCGGGGCTGCCGCGATAAAGAGCTGGCTGTGCATCTTGTTGTGCCGCACAGCGGTGCCCAGCAGCAATGTGGCTTAGTGGAAAATGCACAGGCTTGGGAGTCAGAGGATGTGGGTTCTAATCCCGGCTCTGCCATTGATCTGCTGTGTGACCTTGGGCAACCCACTTAACTTCTCTGTGCCTCAGCTACCTCATTTGTAAAAAGGGGATTAAGACTGTGAGTCCCACTTGGGGCAACCTGATTATCTTGTATCTACCTCAGTGCTTAGAACAGTGCTGGGCACATAAGTACTTTAGAAATATCACAATTATTATTATTGCTTTGGCAAAAGCACGCCTGGTAACTGACTTCTGAGCAGCCCTGGGTTCTAATCCTGACTCTGCCACATGTCTGCTGTGTGACCTTGGACAAGTCACTTGATTTCTCTGTGCCTCAGTTCCCTCACCTGGAAATTGGGGATTGAGTCCGGGACCCCTATATGGGACAGGGACTGGGTCCAACCCGATTATCTTGTATCTAAGCCGGTGCTTAGTAGAGAGTCCAACACAATGCTTATTATTGCTGTTGAACATACGTTTATTCGCCCCGGGGCTCAGTGTAAAGGCTCTGGAAAGACTTCAGTTCTACTCAGCCAGATGGGTCGAGTGGAATTCGGTGTGAATTCTTCGAACCTGCCAAAATCGTGATTTCTTCAGAGCCGGGGAGAGGGCTCGCCACCTTTGCACGTGGGCTCGCTGTCTTCCATGCCCTGCTCCTGGAGGGGAGACAGCTTGAAAAAATGGGCACGCTGTTCTGTGATGTGGAGAACTAGCAAATGAATTTGCTCGTTTCTTTGACGGTTTCAATTTCCCAAAGCAGGACCAGAGAGGGCATAATGAATGTTTGATGGATCAATCAATTGTATTTATTGAGCGCTGTGTGCAGAGCACTGTTCTAAGCACTTGAGAGAGTCCAACATAACACGACACATTCCTTGCCCACAGGGGTTGGGATCACCATTTCCTCTGTCTATTGAAAACACATGACATGGGGGGGGGGGTCAGGTTTGGAATTCGTAACAGAAGCATGGTGTTCCCTTAATTATGATTTTCTTTTTTACACTCCCTGAGGCACTGTTGTAATTCTTCAGGATTCTTGCCACTGGACCTCTAATCTCAGGCTCTACTAAGGGATAAAAGATTATTGGCTGTCCTTGATGAAAGTGGTTAAATATTCACTCATTGTTTAGGACTTCTGACCAAAGGCAGACAGCTAGGAAAGGTCTGAGGAAAGATAATGAAGAACCAGCTCCAGGTTTTTGTTTGCTGTTTAAAAAAAACTCAAAACAAAACAAAAAAACTACCCAGAGATCCATTTAGAACTACTGAAGTTCTTTTTTTGTGCTCTGACCTCCCTGGAGAACATACTCTGCACGGCTGGACCGCTTTGGAAGGGCAGGAAAGAAAAGCATGTTGAAAAGGGAAATCTCTCAAACTCCAAAATGATTGTTGCCTCCTCTGGTCCTTGAAGGGGAGGGGATGGGTGGTCTTCAGATCATCACTAAAACCACCCCCAGCCACCACCCCACATCTCCCACCGCCCATGGCCAGGTGTGCGGACACCTTTCCTTCTGGCTCCACTGACCTCTATTTTGTGGCTGTGGTCATTTATTCCACCCCCAACCCCTTTCCCTTCGAGTCACTGTCCAGAAGCAGCGAGGCCTAGTGGAAAAAGCCCAGACCTGGGCATCAGAGGACCTGGGTTCTAATCCTGGCTCTGCCAATCGCTTGCTGGGTCACCTTGGGCTTTTCTGTACCTCAGTTTCCTCAACTGTAAAATGGGGATTAAGTCCAACTCCCTCCTACTTGAGACCGTGAGCCTCTGTGTGGGACAGGGACTGTGTTCAACCCGATTAACTAGAATCTACCTCAGCACTTAGAACAGTGCTTGACACATAGTAAATACTTAAATATCATAACATTAATAATAACTCCCAGCAGGTCTCCCTCTAGACTCTAAGTTCATTGTGGGCAGGGAACCTCTCTCCCAACTCTGTAATACTGTACTCTGCAAGTGCTTGGCAAAGTGCTCTGCACACAGTAGGAGCTCAATAAATACGAATGATGGATTGACTGATTGATCACGAGGCACCCTCCCTCCTCTTGCCTCTCCCTAAATGACGGGCTTAAGTTTGGACCCGGATTCCTTCATGACCGCTTCCCTTGCTCTGTTTTAGCTCTGGACAAAAACTCCCCGCCAGGCCGACCCCCACATTCTTTGGCCATCTTCTGCCAGAGCTGAACTTTAAGGCAGGTTATCTTGTTTGCTCCCATCTCCCCTCCCAGGGAACACTGCGTTTCCAATCCCGAACGGCCTCTCGCCCCCTCAGGGTCGCCTCTCCTTCCCTCCTGGCCTCCCTTCTCGCAAGGTCTGAGACCTTTTAGAACAGACCTTCCCGGCCTCCCTTCCAGAACCTTGTCTTCTCCGCCGAGGCCCCAGGGTTTCGTCCCCTGGGCTCGTTTGGTCTCGTAAGACCAAGTGAAGGCCCCTTCTATCCTTTCTTTTCTCCCCCCTCCCCGACCCCTCGGCTGCCCCCAGATGGAATGCCTCTTCTTCACGTAAGGCACTTTGATTTCCTAATTTCAGATTAGTGGAAGAGCTGTCTGTTGAAAGACCTTGTCCTTCACAGGAGACGTTATGCCAAAGTCCCTTTTGCCTATTTCCAGCGGTAAGATTCCAAGTGAATCGGGCACAGCCCTGCTGCTCTGGCCAAAATCCCTTCTCCCAGTAAACAGATGCTAATGTCCAAGGCTGTTTCGATCACACAAAAAGACTGGCCTGTTTGCTCCCACCAAGGCTCCTGGGGGAATTTCAACCATTACCTGAGAGAATCTGGACAAACTTAAGGAAAGAGTCGATCAGAGATCCGATTTTGCCATGTCCTTATCCCTCATCGGTCCACTACCCTGGTTGATCCCACTACCAGAGGCGTACATCCGAGTCGCCTCCACTACCAAGCAACAATATCTCCCCAGTTCGGGGGGAGAAACTGAGGCTTCGGGAAGTTGGTTCCGCGCCGTAGAGTTTAGGGACAGGACCCAAATCCCAAGGTGGAACGCCAAACTCCTCGACCGCTTGAGTGGGTGATCCCTTCACTGGATCCACCTGCGCCCTCAACCCAAATAGGGGTCGAGCTATGAAGCAGGACTTTTAAAATCCAAAATGGAACCAGACCTCAGGATTGATATCCTCGATGGTGAGTTCTGTTTCTTCTCTGGAGAAATGGGGCTTGTGAGAGTTCTTGGGAGACTGTCTTGAAGGATGGGAAGTATTGAATGCCACTTTTTCATTCTTAAGAGAGAAAAAAAAAAGAGAGGGCTCGAAAGTAGCCTCATGGAATAAGCACGGGCCTGGGAGACAGAGGGCTTGGATTCTAATCCCAGCTCCCCACTTGCCTGCTGTGTGATCTCGGGCAAGTCGCTTCACTTTTCTGTGCTTCCGTTTCCTCAAGTGACTTAGACTCGGAGCCCCAGGAGGGACAGGGACTGCATCCAACCTGTTCGACTGGTATCTACCCCAGCACTTAGAACAGTGCTTGACAGAGAGTAAGCGTTTAACAAACACCATAATGATGAGACTAATAGTAATAACCACATGCTGGAGAATACACGGATATAGCTTAGGAAGCACTTAGGGGAAAACACTTAGTCATTTCAAGTGACTAAGATCAACTGTAGTCTGAGCTGTCACTAAATGGTGTCACTTGGAGAATTCCTCACTTACAAACCCTTCGGAGGAAGTAAGACCTTTGTGTGCGTGGGCACGTGCTCACAAACACGCACACGTGCATACACACACGCACACCCACCACAAAAAACAGATCTACAGAGTTCTCCACCAGCCCACGGAGAGGTTCTAATCATCGTCCTATCTCTCCTGCGAATAAGTGGTATCCCTCCCATCTTGGCACACTTGTCACTCCCAAGTGATTATCTCAAAACTTCAGGCTTCTTCGGTTACGAGTGGTTGCGAGAAGCTTGGCCCTTGACTCAGTGTTCGGAATGAAAGCTCATTCCCAAGTTCACTTGAACAAGCCCTCTCACGTGGTTAATATTTCCAGCATGCTTGGATCTTCTTTAATTTGGCGACGGCCAATCGAATCTACGCTCACTTTGCCATTGTTTGTGCCCTTAATAGGGGTCCGAGCGTCATTTCCCATGAGCTTTATTTCCGACCTCGGTGCGGGAGAGGCCATTAGGTTGGACCGGGGTTTCTTCCCATGCTTTAAACGGCACTGGAAAAACTAAGAAAGACTTGCAAATTAATAAGTTTCACAAGTATTACACCTCTTTGCTTTCAACATCTATTTGATTTTGTAAGACATGGAGCATTACTAGCTGAGTGGAAAAAAAAATCTCCCAGGAGTAGCACTTTGGAGCAACATTTAAGAGAGAGTTTTGTATAAAGAATTATTACAGAAAAGCAGTAATGCTTGAACCTAGGCATGAAAAAAGACTTAACAGAAACTGCAGGGCCTGTTGGTTTCCACATTATATGACCAAGGTGAAATTATTTTTTTATTAGCAAAGTGGAAACACAGATCTAACCTAAGCTCATTGTGGACAGGGAACATTTTTACCCACTCTGTTATATCGTACTCTCCCAAGCACTTAGTACAATGCTCAGCATAGTCAGTGCTCAATAAATACCACTGATTGTTTAACTGATCTAATCAGAGCTGTGCGGAAGGACAAGTGATCTTTTTTCCCTGCAATTTCCTTTTAAGATTACAAATCCGACTTCTCCTCTATTCGTTTTTCTAATGCTTCTCCAATGGAGCATATTCCTGGCTCGAATAACAAAAATTTTCCTAGCAGGGCTGACCCAGGGGGGAATAAAGTGCTCGCCCACCAAAATGCACTAACTCTTTCCGGCTGCTGGGTAATCATTTAGAGTAGCTGGGTTCTCTGCAGGCTTAGAAAATGAATTCACCTCCAAAAGATGAGCAATTTACAATGCTGGGTGGATCCAACCCTCCTGCCCAAGGGTTCAAAGGGCCTCAGCACCTATCTCCCTCCTGGGTGGGAAAGACTGAGGGAAGAACTCTCCTCCTCGTCTGGTTCGTGGAGGAGTCCCGAGCCAACTAGGTGGATACCCTAGATTTCTCTTATTATTTCTTAATAGCCTAAACCCAGCTTCACCCTCAAGCCTGAAATTAAACCTTGCCCTAGTCTTGGCTCATTTGTTCCCTATTTCATCCCACCATCTTATCCGGGGAAGGAGTTTTCTGAGTGGAGGCGGCCAGCGGTTCCCTCAAAAATGACTGGAGAATTCCATTTGGGATTTGTTTTTAACCTTTTCGAACAGATATTGGCATGTGAGATGGGCTTGGACTTTGTACTCTACAGACATCACCCCAGCACTTAGTACAGTGGGAAACAGCGTGGCTTGGTGGAAAGAGCCCGGGCTTGGGAGTCAGAGGTCATGGGTTCTAAACCTAGCTCTGCCACCTGTCAGCTGTGTGACCTTGGGCAAGTCACTTCACTTCTCTGGGCCTCAGTTATCTCTCATCAGTAAAATGGGGATGAAGATTGTGAGCCCTACGTGGGACAACCTGATTGCCCTGTATTTCCCCCAGCGCTTAGAACAGTGCTTGGCACATAGTAAGCGCTTAACAAATACCAACATTATTATTATTATTATTACAGTGCCTGGCACATAGTAAGCGCTGAACAAATACCACTCATAAAAACTAAAAAAACCCCTTTTCTTCTCCCTGGAAAGAAGGGGAAAACATCTTTCTCTGCTCAATTAATTCTTCCTTTGAAATGTTAGCGAATTCAAGCAGACCTCCTGTATCTTTGGGGAAAACGAAACTGACCTTTTCTGAGCTGCTGGGAAGGTGCGAAGTAAACCAGTGTCATTAGATAAGCCTCGGGGAAACAACATTCATTCAATCTTATTTATTCTGCATTTACTGTGTACAGAGCACTGTACTAAGCGCTTGGAAAGTACAATTCAGCAGGAAAGAGAGATAATCCCTGCCCACAACAGGCTCACAGTCATCTTAATGGAACTCAGGCTACCTCAAGAACATCAGTCCTCGGGCCAGATAGATGCCTCCAGTTTTGAATCTTCCCCCACATGGTCCCGGACCAATTTAGCAATCAATCAGTCAATCCATCAGTGATATTTACTGAGCGCTTACTATGTGCTGAGCACCACATTAAGCGCTTGGAAAAGTCCCATACCAGAGTAGGAACAGACAATCTCTGCCCTCAAGGGCCTTACAGATGAGAAGATTCACGTTGCCCTTTTGTAATTCAAGAGGCCTGGAGGTGTATACCATTACTATTATTATTCATAGGTTAAAATATACTCAAGTTTCCGTATAAAATGCTTTGGATTGAATTACCTGAGAACACACTGATCCAACAAGACAAGAACCACGAACCGAGGTTAAGGCTAATCCCAAATTTTCACAGAGAAAGGTGAGCAAATCTTAGAACCATTTCAGATTTCAGATTGCCTTCCGTCTGCTAAGCCGCAAGTATCCCCCGAGAAATGACGATGTACAAAACAGGGGGTGTTCGTGGCTCAAAATGGCCTAGACCCGAAACTAAGGAACGGTCTCTACACCCGGTCAGGCTTTGTCCCCAAACCCATTCATCATCCGGCTAAGTATTTACCTGGGAACGCAACTCCTTGGTTCTGGACTCCTGCTTCACACTGTTCGTCCCCAGGGAGCCCGAGAACCTTTAACATGGTCTTGGCAGTACGGTAAAGGAGGAAAAGATTGCACTACATTCTCTGGAATACCCCCAACCCTGACACAACCTTGAAAGGCAAAAGTCACCTCGACCTTCTTCCGCTGATCATGACAGCACCCTGGAATTCCAACCGGCCTCTTCGACTCATTCGGTCAGAGTCTCCAGGATGCACACCTTTCCAAGAGCTCCAGGGAGTGGATTTCCTGGTTTGCCAACTACAACCCGGACCAGGGGTCAGCAAACTTTTTCTTCTGTTTACCAAACAAAATTACCAGTCAGATGCTCTTTGCCTCTGCTGATGTGTACTCTGTTTGTTTTTGCCTGTTTGATGTCTTATCAGGATACCTCTCGGCCTCTAGCTGCTGGATTTGTTAATTACATACTGGATGACCCCCTAATCAGCCTGGGTTTTTTCCCCTCCTCATTGGGAGGAGACCAGGGTCTTCCTTGAGCACCAGGCTGCTCTCTTCCTCCCCTTCTAATCAATCAATGAATCGGATTTATGGGCGTTTATTGTATGCAGAGCACTGGAATAAACGCTTGGGAGAGTACGATGTAACACAGTGTGAAGGCACCTCCCTGCTTACAGGTAGTCTCCTTTGCCAGAGCAGCTCGGAGGCTGGAAGGTCAAAGCAGAGGGTCTTTCTGAGCCCCACCACGTGAACCCGTACCCTCTAATCACCCCGCACCGGGCATCGGGTAAAACGAGAAAAGGGAGGGCCGGAGGTGACCGGGAGATGGCTCTGACTTCACAATTCCACCAGCTAGACACCCCTGCCTTTACACGGGCACCGGCTCTGCCTCCGGCCTGGCCAAGAACAAAATGATTTTATACACCGAGCAATTATATCGGCAGAGAGTCCGCCCTTCAGAACCACAGAAACATGTAACCGGGGAATACATCGCAACATCCAAATCCGAACCAGTCCCACAGGCTCATTCTCAGACCCTGAAAGGAAAGCTAAAGGGGTACATATACCTCTCTAGAGGAGGAAAAAACCATGCCAGGAGGGCACTGACAGGCCCCCCTCAAATTCTAGGTGAAAATACAAGCCGAATCAGTCCGTCCTGTCCTTAGAAGTCCTGTGACCATTTAATCTCAGAGTGACAGATGGAAAATTGGGCATCAGTTAGCAAAATATTTGTGAGCTAGCTACACTGGGGCTTGCTTCTCATGTGGTGTTAAGTGTGCTGCCCCTTCGCAGCTGCCAACTCGACTTGACTATCACAGAACCGTCAACCTGATAACTGGGTCGTACCCTGTGTGCATCGCCTAGAGACAACACCCAGCGAAACCAAAATGTAATGATTCTTCTGCCTCTTCTCCAAGGAGCTCGAACATCCATAAATGAACATTTAAAAGTTGTTCCCAGCATAGCCAGATATTCCTGCACGGTTATTTCCCCTCCTCCCAAATATCCTGTCTCTTCACGCTTTCCTTTGCAGAGCTGCTAAAATCCCAATCTCACTTCTGAGGGCCTTAAAATTCTGCGCCACTGTGCCCGACATCCCCAGGACACAGGAGAATTCCTACAACCAAACTTACGGGGTGACCGGTCTAACTCTGAATCAGAGGGGGGGATGAACCCCAGGAAAGGTGGGGGGTGGGAGAAGTTCTGCATGAGGAAAGGGAAATCCGAAGCGGGGACCCCGTTGAGTCCTCCACTTCCCAGATCCTGGGGATGGAAGGGGATGAAGGGGAAAGGAATAGTTTATGACTCTGGCTATTTGGGGAGAGGGGAAACCCCATCTTTTCCTTTCCTGCTTTTTCTGTCTCCTATACACAGTGGAGCAGGAGGCATCTTGGGAACAACTTTCAGCCAACGCTTAGGACAGTGCCTGGCACATAGTCAGCTCTTAAAAACAAATAACGTAATAATAATAAAACATCTCAATCCCACCCAAGCCTCGAGTGGGGCGGGGGGGAAGGGTGCAGGGGTGATGGAGAGGAGGAAGCAGGGTTCCCTAGTGGGTAGACCCCAGGCTTGGGAGTCAGAAGGACCTGGGTTCTAATCCTGCCTCCTCCGCTTATCTCCTGTGCGACCTTGGACAAGTCACTTCATTGGGCCTCAGTTCACTCCTCTGTCAAATGGGGATGAAGACAGTGAGCCCCACGTGTGACCAACTCCATTAGCCTGTATCTACCCCAGCACTTAGTACAGTCCCTGGCACATAGTAAGTGCTTAGCAAATGCCATAAAAGAAAAAGGGGGGGGGGGGGCGGGGGCCCGATCCTTTGAGAGCCAGGGCTGAGGCTCGCCCAGGCAGTAATAATAATGGTATTTGTCAAGCGCTTACTATGTGCCCAGCACTGTTCTAAGTACTGGGATAGATACGGGGTCATCACATTGTCCCACGTGGGGCTCACAGTCTTCACTCCCATTTCAATAATGATAAATTAATAATAATGGTGGCACTTGTTAAGCGCTTACTATGTGCGAAGCGCTGGGGAGGTTACAAGGTGATCAGGTTGTCCCACGTGAGGCTCACAGTCTTCATCCCCATTTTCCATTTTCCAGATGAGGTCACTGAGGCCCGGAGAAGTGAAATGACTTGCCCCAAGCCACCCAGCTGGGACAGAGAAGCAGCGCGGTTCAGTGGAAAGAGGCCGGGCTTGGGAGTCCGAGGTCATGGGTTCTACTCCCACCTCTGCCACTTGTCAGCTGTGGGACTTCGGACAAGTCACTTAACGTCTCTGGGCCTCAGTTCCATCATCTGTAAAATGGGGATGAAGCCTGTGAGCCCCATGAGGGTCAACCTGATCACCTTGTATCCCCCCCAGCGCTTAGAACAGTGCTGTGCACATAGTAAGCGCTTAACGAATCCCAACATTATTATTAGAACCCACCACCCTGGCCCGGAGTCTTGCCGCGGAGCCTCGCTGCTTCTCCAGCCCCAATGCTGAGGTCACGGCGGCCCAGAGAAGTGATGTGACTTGCCCAAGGTCACCCCGCAGAGGACTGCGAGCCCGTCATGGGGCAGGGACTGTATCTGTTGCCGAATTGTCCATCTCAAGCGCTTAGTCCAGTGCTCTGCACATAGTAAGCGCTCAATAAATACTACTGAATGAATGAATGAGTGGCTGGGGTGGGGATTAACAGTAATAATAATAATGGTATTTGTTAAGCGCTTACTATGTGCCAAGCACTGTTCTAAGCGCTGGGGGAGATACAAGGCGATCAGATTGTCCCACGTGGGGCTCCCAAGGAAAAGCGGCGTGGCTCAGTGGAAAGAGCCCGGGCTAGGGAGTCAGAGGTGATGGGTTCGAATCCCGACTCTACCACCTGTCAGCTGGGTGACTGTGGGCAAGTCACTTCACTTCTCTGGGCCTCCGTTCCCTCATCTGCAAAATGGGGATGAAGACTGGGCGCCTCACGTGGGACCAGCTGATGACCCTGTCTCAGTCCCAGCGCTCAGCACAGTGCTCTGCGCCTCGTAAGCGCTTAAACCAACACCAACACCATCATGATTCTGAACCCCCATTTTCCAGACGAGGTCGCTGAAGTGACTGGCCCCCAAATCCCCCAGCCGAGCCGGGAATTCGAACCCATGACCTGGGACTGCCCAGCGCGGGCTCTATGCCCGAGCCCGGCTGGATTCGAACCCACTCCCCAGCGCGGGCTCCGGACACCCCCCTGCTTGTCAAGGCGGAGGGGGGGGGGGTGGTTCCGAGCGTGCGAGGGATCCCAAAGAGGGGATTGCGTCTCCCACAGGACGACTTGGAGGACGCCCCCAGCCCCGGCCGCAGGACCGGCCGCGCATGCGCCCCCGCCGTCCGTCCCCCCGTCAATCCAGTCCGGTGGGGGGGGGGGGCGGGGGGCGTCTCCCTCATCGCCCCCCGTCCGCGTGGGGGGCGGGGGGCATCTCCCTCATCCCCCCGGTCCGTGTGGGGGGCGGGGGGCGTCTCCCTCATCCCCCCCACCCCTCGGTCCGCGTGAGCACCTGTGAGGGCCGGCGCCGCGCTGAGGGGCGCTGAGGGGGCCGGGCGGGGTGCGGGGGGGCCGGGCCGGGCCCTGAGCGGCCCCTCGGGATCCTCCTCCTCCTCCTCGTCGTCGTCGTCGTCGTCGTCCTCTGCCCATGGCCAGGCAGGGGGGTCGGTCGGTCGCCCGGCCCCTCCGCCCCCCGCTCGCGCCGCCCGCCGCCCTCGTGCCAGCGCCCGGCACGCGCCGCCGCCCCGCCCCCTCGCGCGTGCCGCTCCCTCCCCCCGCCCGCCCGTCTGAGGGGGGCGCGCGCGCTCCCGGCGGCGAGGGTGACAGGCCCCGGAAGTGACGGGCGGAGCCCGGCGCGCGCGCGCGCGGGGGGAGGGGGACACACCTCCCCGCAGCGGCCCCGCTCATTGGCTGGGAGCGGAAGGGGGCGGGGCCTCCAGGGGGGACCCCCTCCCCCCAGGAGCGGCCCCGCTCATTGGCTGGGAGCGGGAGAGGGCGGGGGCTAGAGGGGAGGGGGGGGACACCCTCCGGAGCGGCCCCGCTCATTGGCTGGGAGCGGGAGGGGGCGGGGCCTAGAGGGGGAGGGGGGAAACACCTCCCCGGAGCGGCCCCGCTCATTGGCTGGGAGCGGGAGGGGGCGGGGCCTCGCGGGGAGGGGGGCGGGGCCTCCCCTCGCCCGCTCCGCCCAGCCGGCGGTGAGCGCGTTGTTTCTTCATAAGCACAATCATAACGATAGCGGTTAAGCGCTTACTATGTGCCCAGCTCGGTGCATTCAGTCAGTCGTCCAGTCGTATTTGTTGAGCGCTTCCTATGTGCACAGCTCTGTTCATTCCTAATAATAATACTAATGTTGGTATTTGTTAATTCATTCAGTAGTATTTATTGAGCGCTTACTATGTGCAGAGCACTGTACTAAGCGCTTGGGATGAACAAGTCGGCAACAGATAGAGACAGGCCCTGCCGTTTGACGGGCTTACAGTCTAAGCGCTAAGTTAAGCGCTTACTATGTGCACAGCTCTGTTCATTCATTCATTCGTTCAATCGTATTTATTGAGCGCTTACTATGGGCAGAGCTCTGTTCATTCATAATAATAACAATGTTGGTATTTGTTAAGCGCTTACTACGGGCACGGCTCTGTTCATTCATTCAGTCGTTCAATCGTATTTATTGAGCGCTTACTATGGGCAGAGCTCTGTTCATTCATAATAATAAAGTTGGTATTTGTTAAGCGCTTACTATGTGCCGAGCTCTGTTTATTCATTCGTTCGTTCAATCGTATTTGTTGAGCGCTTACTATGTGCCCAGCACTGTTCATTCATTCATTCGTTCAATCGTATTTATTGAGCGCTTACTATGTGCAGAGCTCTGTTCATTCATTCATTCGTTCAATCGTATTTATTGAGCGCTTACTATGTGCAGAGCTCTGTTCATTCATTCATTCGTTCAATCGCATTTATTGAGCACTTACTATGTGCCGAGCACTGTTCATTCATAATAATAATGATGGTGTTGGTATATGTTAAGCGCTTACTATGTGCAGAGCACTGTTCATTCATAATAATAATAATGATGTTGGTATTTGTTAAGCGCTTACTATGTGCACAGCTCTGTTCATTCATTCATTCGTTCAGTCGTATTTATTGAGCGCTTACTATGTGCAGAGCTCTGTTCATTCATAATAATAATGTTGGTATTTGTTAAGCGCTTACTATGTGCAGAGCACTGTTCAATCATTCAGTCGTTCAATCGTATTTATTGAGCACTTACTATGGGTAGAGCACTGTTCATAATAATAATAAACTCGGCCACTTGTCGACTGTGTGACTGCGGGCAAGTCACTTAACTTCTCTGTGCCTCAGTTTCCTCATCTGTAAAATGGGGATTAAGACTGTGAGCCTCACGTGGCACCACCTGATGACCCTGTATGTCCCCCAGCGCTTAGAACGGTGCTCTGCACATAGTAAGCGCTTAACATATACCAACATTATTATTATTTGTTAAGCGCTTACTATGTGCAGAGCTCTGTTCATTCATTCGTTCAATCGTATTTATTGAGCGCTTACTATCTGCCGAGCACTGTTCATTCATTCATTCATTCAGTAGTATTTATTGAATGCTTACTATGTGTCGAGCACTGTTCACTCATTCATTCGTTCAATCTTATTTAGTGAGTGCTTACTATGTGCCGAGCACGGTTCATTCATTCATTCGTTCAATCGTATTTATTGAGCACTTACTATGTGTTGAGCGCTGTTCATTCGTTCATTCGTTCAATCGTATTCATTGAGCGCTTATTATGTGCAGAGCACTGTACTAAGCGCTCGGAATATACAATTCAGCAACAGATAGAGACTGCCTGCCCAATGATGGGCTCAGAATCTTCTAAGCACTGGGGTAGATACAGGCTAATCAGGTTGTCCCACTTGGGGCTCACAGTCTTAAGCCCCATTTTCCAGATGAGGTAATAATACTAATAATATAATGATATTGGTAAAGTGCTTACTATGTCCCGAGCACTGTTCTAAGCGCTGGGGTAGATACAGAGTAATCAGGTTGCCCCACCTGAGGCTCACAGTCTTAATCCCCGTTTTACAGATGAGGGAACTGAGGCACCGAGAAGTGAAGTGACTTGCCCAAAGTCACACAGCTGACAGGTGGTGGAGCCGGAATTAGAACCCATGACCCCTGACTCCTAAACCCTTGTTCTTTCCACTGAGCTACGCTGCTTCTCATAGAAGTGACTTGCTTAAAAGTGAAGTGACTTGCTTAAAGTCACACAGCAGACAAGCGGTGGCCTGAGGATTAGAACCCATGACCTTCTGACTCCCAAGGACGTGCTCTGTCCACTATCATGCTGCTTACAGTACATCAATTAATCAGTGGTATTTATTGAGTGCTTCCAATGTGCAGAACACTTTACTGAGCGCTCTGGAGACTACAATAGAGGGGGGGTTGGGAGAGGGGATGCCGTGTCCCGACTAATAATAATAATAATAATATAATAATATAATAATTATTATTATTGTGGTATTTGTTAAGGGCTTACTGTGTGCCAGGCACTGTTCTAAACGCTGGGGTGGATCCAAGCGAATCGGTTTGGGCACAGTCCCCATCAGATGAGGAACCTGAGGCCCAGAGAAGTGAAGTGACTTGCCCAGTCTCCATCCCCATTTGACAGACGAGAGGACCGAGGCCCAAGTGACTTGCAGGCAAGTGGTGGAACCTGGATTAGAACCCGTGACCTCACTCAAACCACTAAAGCCGGTCGGTTTCCCCAGGCCCGTCACTTCAATTCAATTCCGTCGTATTTATTGAGCGCCTACTGTGTGCAGAGCACTGTGCTAAGCGCTTGGAAAGCACAACACAGCAATAAAGAGAGACAATCCCCGCCCCCAACGGGCTCAGAGCCTTTCTCCCCGCCCCCACGTCGGTGTCTGGGCCCAGCAGCTGGCGGGGGCTGGGGGCTGGGGGTTGGGGGCCGGGCGGGGGCTGCGGGGCCGACATTGTGACACACCACAAGTGCGTGATGCTGCCAAGGTGCGGGGCGGGGAAGGGGGGAGTCTTTCCCGCCCACCAATGGCAGGCGGCGGAGGCCGACAAGCTCATTTGCCCTGGAGCTCTTGAGTTACTAGCAGCCCGGCATACAAAGCCATACTGTTGTCGGTAAATCAGTGCAAAGATGTAATCAGCGTGTCACTTCTTTGGGAACAAAATGTGTGTTATTCCCCCTCCTCCCTCTCCCCCCTTCTCCCTCCCTCTTCTCCCCTACCCTTCTCTTTCCCTTTCTCCCCCTTCTCCCTTCCTCTTCTCCCCTTCTCCCCATTCTCTCTCCCCATTCTCTCTCCCTCTTCTCCCCTTCTCTCTCCCTCTTCTCCCTCCCTCTTCTCCCCTGCTCTCTCCCCTTCTCGCTCCTTCTTCTTCCCTGTTCTCTCCCCCTTCTCCCTCCCTCTTCTCCCCTGCTCTCTCCCCCTTCTCCCCTTCTCCCTTCCTCTTCTCCCCATTCTCTTTCCCCTTTCTCCCTCCCTCTTCTCCCCTGCTCTCTCCCCTTCTCTTTCCTTCGTGTTCCCTACTCTCTCCCCTTAACTCTCCTGCTTCTTCCCTGCTCTCTCCCCTTCTCCCTCCCTCTTCTCCCCGGCTCTCTCCCCCTTCTCCATCCCTCTTCTCCCCTGGTCTCTCCCCTTCTCTCTCCCTCTTCTTCCCTGCTCTATTCCCTTCTCCCTCCCTCTTCTCCCTTTTTCTTTCCCTTTTCTCCCCCCATCTTCTCCCCTTCTCTCTCCCTCTTCTTCCCTGCTCTCTTCCCTTCTCCACTCCTTGTGACTCAGTGGAAAGAGCCCGGGCTGGGGAGTCAGAGGTCGTGGGTTCTAATCTCGCCTCCACCACTTATCAGCTGTGTGACCTTGGGCAAGTCACTTAACTTCTCTGTGCCTCAGTGACCTCATCTGTAAAATGGGGATTATTAAGACTGTGAGCCCCACATGGGACAACCTGATTACCTCGTATCCCCCAGCGCTTAGAACAGAGCTTGGCACACAGTAAACGCCTAAATGCCATCATTATTAAATTTTAGAGAAGCGTTGTGGCTCAGTGGAAAGAGTCCGGGCTTGGGAGTCAGAGGTCATGGGTTCGAATTCCAGCTCTGCCACTTGTCAGCTGTGTGACTGTGGGCAAGTCACTTGCCTTCTCTGTGCCTCAGTGACCTTATCTGTAAAATGGGGATTAACTGTGAGCCTCATGTGGGACAACCTGATTACTCTGTATACACCCCACCGCTTAGAATAGTGCTCGGCACATAGTAAGCGCTTAACAAATACCAACATTATTATTTCTCTCTCTTTCTTCCTCCCTCTTCTCCCTTTCTCTTTCCCCCTTCTCCCTCCATCCTCTCCCCTTCTCTCTCCCCCTAGACTGTAAGCTCCCTTTAGACTTTAAGCTATTTGTGGGCAGGGAATGTGTGTGTTTTATATTGTTAGATTGTATTTTCCAAGTGCTTAATACAGTGCTCTGCACACAGTAAGTCCTCAAGGAATACGGTTGACTGACTGTGCTCTCTCCCTTTCTCCCTCCCTTCTCCCCTCCTCCTCCCTCCTGTTCTATTTGTGGCAGCCGATGGCCTAATATGAAATACTCAGTGAAAGAAAGACACCTCCCATCCCAAACCCCTGCATAACACAAATTCAGTTGGGTCTTTTTGCTGAAAGAGGAGACATGCTGTGAAAATGGTTTTAAAGAATCTTTTCTTTAAACTGTGAAGAGTGGGACCCACATTTTCATAGGTTTGGTAAAAAAGCGAGGCGAGGTGGGGTGTTGAGGGGCTGGGGGTTGGGGGAAAGTAGCCAGACATAGAACTTTTTTTTTTTTAATTCTGAAGGCTCCAAAGTGTATCACAAGCTATTTATATGCAGGAGCCTCTTTGGGATAAATGAGCCTCTAGCTTGTTCTTTTACTAAGATCTCATGGTAATTTGCAAGGATGTGGATGGAATCCCCAATGACAATATGGTTTGGAGTGAAATGTAACTTCATCTTTAACAGCCTTTTTCTTCCACTAGTAGGAAGCTTTCAGGGGATGGAGATAGAGTAAGCAGATTTTTTTTCTTGAAAGAGAATTTGAAGTGGGGCTTAAAGAGTTCGTGAAGGTGGGACTTCGAGAGTCTCTTTCTTTCTCTGTGGTGAAGAAATGACATGACCTAGGGACTTATCTTTGAGTCTGGGTTTTTTTCTTTGCAATTAGCAGCGGGTCAGGGTAGACGGCCCGTCTGTCATGTTTATGTATTTCAATAGATCAATCCGTCAGTGGTATTTATTGAGCACTTACTGTGTGCAGTACAGTACTGTACTGTACTAAGCTTGGGAGAGTATGCTATAACAGAGTTAATAATAATAATAATAATAACAATAATTAGGGTATTTAAGGGCTTACTATGTGCCAGGCACTGTACTAAGCGCTGGGATGGATACAAAAAAATCGTATTGGACACGGTCCCTGTCCCGCATAGACCTCACAGTCTTATTCCCCATTTTACAGAGGAGGTAACTGAGGCACAGAGAAGTGAAGTGACTTGCCTAAGGTCACACAGCAGAAATGCAGAGGTGTCAGGATTAGAACCCATGACCTTCTGACTTCCAGGCCCACAGGGAGCTTATTGTCTATCAATCCATGAATGGTATTTACTGAGTGCTTACTGAATCAGAGCACGTTACTAACTGCTTGGGAGAGTCAAATATAACATTATTTCATGTATTTCTGCCAGTGCAGACCAGCGTTTACCAAAGAAATGTTCAAGGTTCATGGAACCGGGGGATCAATCATTCCCTCAATCAATTACTTAACAAAAACCATTTAAAAGTGACATTTACTGAGTGCTTACTGTACTCAGAGCTCTGTACTAATCACTTGGGGGAATACAAAAGAGGAAGTAAACATGATCCTTGCCTTCAGGAACTGACAGTCTAGTAGGGAAAGAGTCATTAAAATAAAATACAGGTAGGGGAAAGAGCTGGGGTAGGGATAGTGGTTATTTGATACTGAGTCCAGAACCACAGCCCTTATGTTCATTCATTCATTCATTCATTCATTGGTATTTATTGAGCACTTACACTGTGCAGAGCACTATACTAAGCGCTTGGCAAGTGCAATTCAGCAATAAAGAGAGACAATCCCTGCCCGCAATGAGCTTACAGTCTAGAAGGGGGGAGACAGACATCAAAACAAGTAAACAGGCATCAATATAAATAAATAGAATTATAGATATGTACATATATACACCAGTGCTGGGGGATACACCAGTGCTGGGGGGCGGGGAGGGGGGTGTAAAGTATTTCCCGACCTGCAATTTATTGTAATGTCTGTTTCCTCCCTGTAGACCGTAAGCTCCTTGAGAGTAGCGAACCTGTCTACCAACTCTATGGTAGTGGACTTTCCCAAATGCTTAAAACAGTGCTCTGCACACAGTGAGTGCTCAACAGACACCATCGGTTGATCAACTGATTGATGGGGTCCAGGGTAGGATTGAGGATGTACCCTGGAATGGACAAGGAGTAGGAGGTTGAATGGCATAGGGTGAGGAGAGGAGCAGGGGTTGGGGTTTTTGTGCCAAGGGGAGTTAGGAAAGAATGAAGGGTGGGAGGTATTGTGATGGTGATATCAGGGTGATTTTGCTGACGGTATCACTACCCAAGTGAAGGAACTGCTGAGAGACTGATGTAGAATTTGCAATCCCATCCGCAATGATTAAACGCTTACTGAGCAATCAGTCAATTAGTGGTATTTAATAATAATGTTGGTATTTGTTAAGCGCTTACTATGTGCCGAGCACTGTTCTAAGCACTGGGGTAGACATAGGGGAATCAGGTTGTCCCACGTGGGGCTCACAGTCTTAATCCCCATTTTACAGATGAGGGAACTGAGGCACAGAGAAGTTAAGTGACTTGCCCACAGTCACACAGCTGACAAGTGGCAGAGCTGGGATTCGAACTCATGAGCCCTGACTCCAAAGCCCATGCTCTTTCCACTGAGCCACGCTGCTTCTCAGCGCTTTATTGAGCGCTTACTGTGTTGAGAGCTCTGTACTAAGCACTTGGGAGATTACAACAGAGTTGGTAGACACATTACCTGCCCACAGCGAGTTTATAGTCTGGAGAGTGACAGGCATTAAAATAAATAGGAAGATTACGGATCTGTACATAAATGCTGTGGGGCTGAGGAGGGGATGAATAAAGAGAGCAAATTCAATTGCAAGGGTGTCACAGAAAGGAGTGAGGGAAGAGGAAATGAGGAATTAACTGGGGAAGGTTTTTGGAGATGTGTGCTCAGTAAGGTTTTGAAGGTAGGGAGAGTGATGTCTGTTGGATATGAAGAGGGAGGGCGTCTCAGGCCAGAGGCAGGACATGGACGAGGGGTCGGTGGAAGGATAGACGAGATCACGGAATAGTGAGTAGGTTGGCATTAGAGGACCAAAGTGTATGGTCTGGGTTGTAGTAACGAGATGAGGTAGGAGGGGGCAAGGTGATTGAGTGCTTTAAAGCAAACGGTAAGGAGTTTCTGTTTGATGCAGAGGTGGATGGGCAACCACTGGAGGTTCTTGAGAAGTGGGGAAACATGGACTGAACGTTTTCGTAGAAAAATGATCCAGACAGCAGACTGAAGTATGGACTGAAGTGGGGAGAGATAGGAGGCAGGGAGGTCAGCAAGGAGGCAAGATAGGATAAGTATTTACTCAGTCATTTATTGAGTTCTTACTGTGCGCACTAAGCGCTTGGGAAAGTACAACAATAAAGCTTAGATTAACTTGGTAGCAATTTAGATGAAGAGATAAAGGCAGATTTTAGTGATGTGGTGAAGGTTGAATTGACAGGATTTGGTGACAGATTGAATAATGTGGGTTGAATGAGAGAGATGAATCCCTGACCCGCAGCCACATAGACAAAGCAGATATCCCCATTTTGCAGATAAGGTCACTGAGGCACAGAGTGGCGAGGTGACTTGCCCAAGAACACACAGCAGGTGGGTGGAAGAACTGCAGTTAGAACCCAGGTCTCCTGACTCCTAGTCCTCTCTTAACTTGCCCGTCACTGTGGACGGCATAACCATCCTTCCCGTCTCACAAGCCCGCAACCTTGGTGTCTTCCTTGACTCAGCTCTCTCACTCACCCCACACATCCAATCCGTCACCAAAGCCTGCAGGTCTCACCTTCACAGCTTTGCCAAGATCCGCCCTTTCCTCTCCATCCAAACCGCTAACCACGTTAGTACAATCACTCATCCTATCCCGACTGGATTATTGCATCAGCCTCTTTTCTGACCTCCCAACCTCCTGTCTCTCCCCACTTCTGTCCTTACTTCACTCCGTTGCCCGGATTATCTTTCCACAGAAACGCTGGGGCATGTCACCCCCATCCTCAAAAATCTCCAGTGGTTGTCTATCAACCTCCGTATCAAATGAAAACTCCTCACTCTTAGTTTCAAAGCTCTCCATCACCTTGCCCCTTCTTACCTCACCTCCTTTCTCTCCTGCATCCCAGCCCGCACACTGTGCTCCTCTGATGCCGCTAACCTTCTCACTGTGCCTCGTTCTCGCCTGACCCGCCGTCGACCCCTGGCCCACGTCCTACCTCTGACCTGGAACGCCCTCCCTCCTCAATCCGCCAAATAATCTCATGTCCCCCCTTCAAAGCTCTACTGAAGTCTCACCTCCTCCAAGAGGCCTTCCCAAACTAAGCCCCCCTTTTCCTCAGCTCCCCCTCCCCTCCGCGTCACCCTGACTCACTCTTTTTCCTCTTCCCCCTCTCCCCATCTCACAACACCTGTGTATATATGTACATATCTATAATTCTATTTATTTAGATTGATGCCTGGGTACTTGTTTTGATGTATATATATATCTATAATTCTATTTATTTATATTAATGCCTGTTTACATGTTTCAAAGTCTGTCTCCCTGCCTCTTGAACTGTAAACCCAGTGTGGGCAGGGATTGTCTCTATTGATGAATTGTACTTTCAAATGCTTAGTACATTGCTCTGCCCAGCGTAGGTGCTCAATAAATACCACTGAATGAATGAATGAATGGTTCACTAGACCCTGCTGCTAAATGCACTTCTCTCTGGTCTGATAGAACATGATGGAAAAATTAGGGAACGTTCTACCTTAACAGGAGTCTGTTCTGATCCACAAATAAATACAGCAAGCCCTGGCGTCATAAGTGGATCCAGCACAGGAAGTAGACCCGGCAGAGGAAGAAGATTCTGCTGTAGAAGAAATGTCAGCCTCCCTGTAATATATGGGACTTTGTGTGCTTGCAGATTTACAGTTGAGAAGCAGCGTGGCCTAGTGAAAGAACGCGAGCCTTAGAGTCAGAGGACTTGGGTTCTAACCCTGGCTCTGCCACGTGCTCACCGTGGGACCCTGGGCAAGTCACTTATCTTCTCTGTGCCTCAGTTTCCTCAACCTGTTAAAAAGGGGATTCGATACCTGTTCACCCTCCTACTTAGACGGTTAGCCCCATGTGGGGACAGGGACCGTGTCCAACCTGATAAACTTGAATCTACCGCAGCGCTTAGAACAGGACTTGACACATAGTAAGTGCTTAACAAATACCATTTACAGTACAGTAGAGAAGCAACTGTGGCTCAGTGGAAAGAGCCACGGGTTAAGGAGTCAGAGGTCATGGGTTCTAATCCCGGCTCCGCCACTTATCAGCTGTGTGACTTTGGGCAAGTCACTTAACTTCTCGGTGCCTCAGTGACCTCATCTGTAAAATGGAGATTAAGACTGTGACCTGATTACCCTGTATCTACCCCAGTGCTTAGAACAGTGCTCTGCACATAGTAAGTGCTTAACAAATACCAACATTGTTATTATTGTCATTATTATTATTATTCAATTAATTTGAGAAGCAGCGTGACCTAGTGGAAAGAGCATGGGGCTGGAAGTCAGAGGACCTAAATTGTGATCCTAGCTCCGCCTCTTTGCTGTGGGACCTTAGGCAATCTACTTAACCTCTCGGGTGCCTCACTTCCCTCTTCTGTAAAACGGGGATTAAGACAGTGGGACACGGACTGTATCCTATTGGATTATTTTATATCTCCCCCAGTGCTTAGTACAGTAACTGGCACATAGTAAGCACTTAACAAATTCCATTAAAAAAAAACTGGACTAAAGGATCAGAGGCTTAACTAAAATACACTCTGTAAATCTGTATTAACCCAGAGGATCTTTAACTCTATCATAGACTCTTTCTCTCCATGACTAATCCTATATTAAAAGAGTTACCAAGGAAAAATTTGGGGTTAGATCCTGCAAGGAATTCTCTCTGCTCACGGGTTACTTTTGTTTCAAACACTTTGGGCTCCTTGAGGGAAAAACGCTATGAAAATAAAGCAAACTGACTGGTCCAAGGTTAACCTGTAAAACTCAATGAGGGGAGAAGCAGAATTCTGAACAGGCGATGTGGCCTAGTGGATAAATCTCGGGCCTGGGAGTCAAGAAAGATCTGGGTTCTAATCTCGGCTCCACTACTTGTCCTCTGGATAATCTTGGGCAAGCCACTTCACTTCTCTGGGCCTCAGTTACCTCATGTGTAAAATGGGGCTTAAGACTGCGAACCCCTTGTGGGACATGACCTGTTTTCAACCAGATTATCTTGCATCTAACCCAGCTCTCAGTACAGTGCTTGGCGCATAGTAAGTGCTTAACAAATACCAGTGAAAAAAAAAAGTGGCACAGGAAGAAGCAGATGCTACCCAGCTTGAATAGGTCCAAGACAAAAAAATTAAACCGAAGGAGTTCATTAGCCAGGCCCCTCAGGCACTTTCCTGCTCTTTAAAGATTCAGTTGGCCTTCCCAACTCCAGGCTTTTAATCAATCAATCAATCAATCAGTGGTATTTATTGAGCGTTATGTAATGAGTACTGTACTAAAAACTTGGGAGAGTTCACTACAGCAGAATTAGCTTTCAAGACAAGCCCCTCCCTTTCTGTACCTTTGCTTACCCTATCTATTTTCAAGTCAACGATTTTGCAGGCGTTGGGACTTGCAATAAGGAATATGAAATTATATACGAGGTTTTGATTTTGATCTTTGGAAGGGGGAATTAACGAGGCGTAGGCGTGGTGCCTTTTGAGCAGGGGAGTTCCACCCATGGTCTGTGCTGGCCAGACTGCCCCCAGGGTGAGAGTTCATTCATTCATTCTATCTTATTTATTGAGCTCTTACTGTGTGCAGAGCACTGTACTAAACACTTGAGTTTCAGGTGAACTCTAGGGAGCTGGACGGGATGGCACTCAGGGTGTCCCAGAGTGCTTGGACCAGAGGGCCAATTTGGTCTTCACTAACCCGATCCCAACACTGACTGCTAGAATCCTGCCGATCTCTCTGTGGAGTCCCTTGACCTTCATGTCTGAGAAGTAGCATGGCGCAGTGGATGGAGCCTGAGCCTGGGAGTCAGAAGGTCACAACACATATGAATATATCTGCAATTTGCTTATTTATTTATCTATTTATTTATATTAATGTCTGTCGTCGTCCCCCGCCCCCACCCCTGAGCTTGTCATGGGCAGGAATGTGTCTGTTTGTTGATATGCTGTACTCTCCTAAGCGTTTAGTACAGTGCTTTGGACACAGTTAAGTGCTCAATAAATACGATTGAATGAATGAATGAATGGCTTCAAATCCCAGTTCTGCCATTTATCTGCTGTGTGACCTCGGGCAAGTCACTTCACCTCTCTGTGTCTCAGTTTCCTCATCTGTACAATGGAGATTGAGACTGTGAGCCCCATGTGGGACAGAGACTCCGTCCAACCTGATTGCCTTGCATCTGCTCCAGGACTTAAGAACAGTGCTCAGCATCTAGTTAGTGCTTAACAAATACCACGATTATTATTATTATTATTATCTGTACCTGTACATTCACGCCTCAGTCTCCTCCTCTATAAAATGGGGATTTGATCACCTCTTCTGCCTCCTGCTTAGACTGTCAGCAATTTATTTTAATGCCTCTCTTCCCTTATAGACTGTAAATTGCTTGTGAATAGGGATCGTGATGACCCAATCTCTGTTGTCTCTCCCAAGGGCTTAGCACAGGAAGCACTCAATAAATACCATTGATTGATAGATTGATTGGGTTGTGAGTCCCATGTAGGACAGGGATGGTGTCCAATCTACTTCCACTGTATCTACCCCAGTGTTTGGCTTATATTAAGCGCTTAACAAATACCGCATAAGTATGATTAAGATTCAGCTAATTTCAGTAAGGTCACTGTGGGCAGGGAACGTGCAAGATGGTATAGCCTGTTATATTCCCTTTCGATGTGGGGGCCGACGTTTAAACAAGAATACAGGGAGTACAAGGTAGAGAAGCAGCGTGGCCTAATAACTGTGGTATTTGTTAAGCGCTTACTGAGTGCCAGTCACTGTACTTAGCGCTGGGGTGGATTCAAGCAAATCAGGTTGGACACAGTCCCTGTCCCACATGGGGCTCACCGTCTTAATCCTCATTTTACAGATGAGGGAACTGAGGCCCAGAGAAATGAAGTGACTTGCCCAAGGTCACACAGCAGACAAGCAGCGGAGGCAGGATTAGAACCCATGACCTTCTGACTCCCAGGCCTGTGCTCTATCCACTATACCATGCTGCTTCCCACACCATGATGCTTCCCTAGTGGAAAGAGCCAGAGTCTGAGGACCTGGGTTCTAATCCCAGCTCTGCCCCCTTGTCTTCTGAATGACCTTGGGCAAGTCATTTAACTTCTCTGTGCCTCAGTTTCTCATCTGCAAAACTGGGATTCAGTACCTGTTCTCCCTCCTATGTAGACTGCGAGTCCCTCACTGGACATGGACTGTGTCTGACTTGATTACCTTGTATCTACCTCAGGACTTAATACAGTGCTTGACACATAATGAGCACTTACAAAATACCACAGTTACAATCACTATTAGGAGTGGAAAAGAGGGTGTTTTCTCTGAGTGGCAGAACTGATGTCCAAGAAAAGAGCAGGATGGGGAAGCAGGGAGGTCGGTGGTGGAGGAAGTGACCTCAGCGGAGGATTTTTTCCTCTTTAGCTTGTGGAAAGACATGAGACGGAGGATTCGCAGTTGACAGTGCACCCAGCTGTTCGGAAATCATTCCAGGACCAGATCTGAGCGGTGGAATCCGTCTTCCCCTGACCTCTCACGTGGTCGCCCTGTCGGCCAATGGAGAAGAGGAAAGGCCCCAATTGAGGGGGGCTGTAGTCCCCGGATTTCACCCGACCCTACCAGTCTGGGAATATCTCCCTGCAAATCCATTGCTTTAACCCTTAACATCGTTTTTGTAATGATATTCATAAAGCACTTAGTATTGCCAGGCCCTGGGGTGGATGCAAACAAATCAGGTTGGACACAGGCCCTGTCCCACGTGGGGCTCACGGTCTTCATCCCCATTTTACAGAAGAGGTCACTGAGGCACGGAGAAATGACGTGACTTGCCCAACGTCACACAGCAGGCATATGGAGGAGCTGGGATTAGAACTCAAGTCCTTCTGACTCCTAGGCCCGGGCTCTTTCCACTAGGCCACACTGCTTCTCTGTTTCCTGGGTCTCGGCAGGAGGAATACAGTCCTCTCCGATCAATCGATCAGTCTCTACTATGTACAGAGCACTGTACTAAGCACTTGGAAGAGTCCAACACGGTTAGAAGATAGGATCCCTGTCCTCAAGATTTCAGTTTCTACTAAGTGCAGAGCACTGCACTGGGTGCTTGGGAAAGTACGATAGGGTTAGTAGACACAATCCCTGCCCTCAAGAAGCTTACAGTCAACTCTGCCCAGAGCACTGGATTAAGCACTTGGCCTAGTGGGGAGAGCATGAGCCTGGGAGTCAGAGGTCCTGGGTTCTAATCCAGTATCCACCACTTGCCTGCTGGATGACCTTGGACAAGGTCCCTTAACTTCTCTTATGCCTCAGTTACCTCATCTATAAAATGGGGTCTGAGACTGTGAGCTCCACGTGGGTCAGGGACTGTGTCCAACCTGATTATGCTATATCTACCCCAGCGCTTAGTTTAGTGCCTGGCACATAGTAAGCACTTAACAAATACCATTCAAGGAAAAAAAACTCAAGAAAAGCAAGGGCTGAGGCTTTGCTTGCCTGCCTCCTGTCTTTGTCCAAACCTATTAGTATTTAGCACTTACTGTGTGCAGAGCACTGTGCTAAGTGATTGGAAGAATACAGTATAACAGTAGAACACACGTATTCCCTGCCTACACGAGTTTACAGTCTAAAGGGGGAGACCAGACATTAATATAAATGAATGGATTATGGATTATAGATTATAAATGCCGTGGAGTTGTGGGGTCTGGTGAATAAAGGGAGCAAGTGAGGACCACGCAGAAGGAAGTGGAAGAGGAGGAAAAGGGGGCTTACTCAGGAAAGGCCGCTTGGAGGAGATTTGCCCTCAATAAGATTTTGAAGGTGGGGAGAATAGTTGTCGGATATGAAGAGGGAGGGTGTTCCAGGCAAGAGGCAGGACGTGGGTGAGAGGTCGGTGGTAAGACAGACGAGATGGAGGTACAGTGAGAAGATTGGCGTTAGAGGATCCAAGTGTGCTGGCTGGGTCGTAGTAGGAGAGCAGCGAGGTGAGGTAGGAGGGGGCAAGGTGAGCGACTGCTTTAAAGACAATGGTAAGGAGATACTTATGTACTTAAGGTACTATGTACCAGGCACTATGTTAAAACCCAGGGTAGATACAAAATAATCAAGTCAGACACAGTCCCTGTCCCATATGGGGCTCGCAACCCAAGAAACGGTGAGTACAGGTATCGAATCCCCATTTTCCAGGTGAGGAAACTTAGAAGTGAAGTGACTTGTCCAAAGTCACATGAAAAGAAAGTGGCGGAGCGGGGATTAGAACCCAGGACCCTTGCCTGCCAGGCCAGGACTCTATGCTAGACCGCACTCCATCTCAAAATGTGGCATCCTCTCCATAGAGGTTTCAAAATAGAATAGAAACTCATCTCTCTGGGAACGGCCTTGGCTGATGATAGGGAAGGATAGAGTTAAGGGCCTCTCAAAACTTTCCCCCCCAACTCCGCCTCTCAGACAAATCCCTTTTGACCTGCAAATCCGGTGCTAAGGAGAACGGAAACATGCAGTAACTACCCAGTGGGGTTTAGCACTGTCAGTGGAGTTGACACTCCAGTATGTTTCGCAGATGCTAATCCACAAGCTCAGGAATACTAATGAATCCCTTCCCTTTGGCTCCACAGGCAGACCAGAAGCAGGTGGCCTCGGTGGGGCTGGCTTGGGGAAGTCAGTCATATGTATTGAGTGCTTACTGTGTGCAGGGCACTGTACTAAGCGTTTGGGAGAGTACAGAGTAACGGGAGAACAGACACATTCCCTGCCAACGGTGATTTTACAGTCTAGGAGGGGAGACACACATTAATATAAAGTATGGATATGGAGAGAAGTGCTGTGGGGCTGGGATGGAGGGTGAATAAAGGGAGCAAGCAGAATAATAATCATAATAATACTAGTATTTGTTAAGCTCTCACTATGTGCCAGGCACATACTAAGCGCTGGAGTGAATACAAGCAAATTGAGTTGGATACAGTCCCTGTCCCATGTGGGGCTCGCAGCCTCAACCCCCGCTTTGCAGATGAGGTAACTGAAGAAAAGTGAAGTGATTTTGCCCAGGTTCACACAGCAGACAACTGGCAGAGCCGGAATGAGAACACACGACCTTCTGACTCCCAGGCCTGTGCTCTAGCCACTAGGCCATGTTGCTTTTCAAAGGGAGTGGGAGAAAAGGAAAAGAGGGCTTAGTCAAGGAAGCCTTCTTGAAGGAGATGTGGCCTTAATAATGCTTCAAAGATGGGGACAGTGGTCATCTGGAGTATATGGAGGAGGAGGGAGCTCCTGGTTGGGGGTGGACTTTCTTTTTTTCCTGGTATTTGTTAAATGCTTACTATGTGCCAGGAACTGAGGTAGATAGAAGCTAATCGGGTTGGGCCCAATCCCTGTTCCGCATAAGGCTCACATTCTTAATTCCCATTTGGCAGATGAGGTAACTGAGGCACAGAAGAGTTGAGTGACTTGCCCAAGGTCACACGTGAGGCAGACACGTGACAAAGTGGTGGATGGGTATCGGTGAAAACGTGGCTCCCCCTGGAGCTGAAGACTGCCTCTCCAACTCTGTGTCTGGAGACCTAGCACCTCTCTCTCTACTTGAAATCCCTTCCACAACCACAACGTTAATTTTAAAAAGCCTCAGCATAAGGGGAATGTCAGGGTTGTTCTCTGCAATTTATTTCATCAAGGAAACAAAGAGAGAATTGTAATAGCTATGTGGGAAAGGGGAGGGGGTTATTTTTTTTCTTTCCTCTGACACAAAGAAATGATTCTCTCTTTTCTCGATTCAAGGCATAGCACACCAGGCAATGAGACTTTGGCTCTCCATTTGTAGATCTGGAAACGCATCTTTGAAGGAGCTGAGGAAGGAAAACTTCCCCTTCCCAATGAAACGTGCTGATGAGGATGTGTTTCATCCACCAGGATGTTTGGGATATGGGAGTGGAATTGGTCAGGAGGATGGGGAGGGGGACCGAAGGGGGGGGCGGCGAGCGAGGCTGGAAAGGGGCCCCCTTCTCTTTGAAATGTTCATGGAAGAAAGGCTTTGACCACGATCACTAGAGAGAAGAATAATTATGGAGGATCAAATGGTGAATGTTTAGAGAAGCACCGTGGCCTAATAATGTTGGTATTTGTTAAGTGCTTATTATGTGCAGAGCACTGTTCTAAGTGCTGGGGTAGATACAGGGTCATCAGGTTGTTCCACGGGAGACTCACAGTTGATCCCCATTTTACAGATGAGGTCACTGAGGCACAGAGAAGTTAAGTGACTTGCCCAACAGTCACACAGCTGACAAGTGGCTGAGCCGGGATTCGAACCCAAGAACTCTGACTCCCAAGCCCAGGCTCTTTCCACTGAGCCATGCTGCTCCTCTGGATAGAGCTCGGGCCTGGGAGTCAGAAGGACCTGGGTGGTTCTAGTCCCAGCTCCACCACTTCTCTGCTCTGTGACCCTATGCAAGTCACATGACTTCTCTGTGCCTCAGCTGTCTCATCTGTCAAATGGGGATTATGATTGAGAGTCCCTTGTGGGACAGGAATGGTATCCAAACTGATTACTCTAGCACTTAGTACAGTGCCTTGCACATAGTAAGCACTTAACTATTACTGTCATTATTGTTATTTGCTAAGAACGGTATTCTGCACACAGTAGAATGTAAGCTACTAGGAGGAAGGGAACATGTTTCCTAGTTCTATTGTATTGAGTCTTTGGGTTCTGATTTACTCTCCCAAGCACAAAATAATAATCATAATTATAAAATAAGTGCTTAATGAGTGCTAAACACTGTTGCTAAGTGCTGAGGTAGATACCAGATAATCAGGTTAGACCCAATCCCCTGTCCCAATTGAGGCTCACAGCCTAAGAAGAAGGGAAAACGGGTATTTACACCCTCATTTTACAGATACGGAAACTGAGGCCCAGAGAAGTTACGTGACTCCCCCAAGATCAAAGAGCAGGCAGTGGCTCAGCTGGGATTAGAACCCAGGTCCTCTCACAGCCCCGTTTTACAGAGGAGATAACTGAGACCCAAAGAAGTGAAGTGACTCTCCCAAGATCACACAGCAGGCAAGTGGCAGAAATGGGATTAGAGCTCGGGTCCTCTGACATTCCCATTTGGTAGATGATGTAACTGAGGCCTAGAGAAATCAAGTGACTCGTTCAAGGTCACATAACAGACAAGTGGCAGAGCCTGGATTAGGGCCCAGGTCCTCTGACTCCAAGGCCTGGGCTCTATCTGCTGGGCCTCACGGTTTCTCACACAGTAGGCCCTCATTGATTGATTGATTGAGACCTTCACTCGCTGCCCCTCCTGTCGCCCACACCCCCGCACCTCACCTGATCCCTGTGGCCTTTGGGTCCAGATTAATGCCGAGAACCCCATGAATGAAACTACCTGCTCGTCTCAGACATTTACAACATCCTGGATCTGTAAACAGTTCACTGGGTGACAGAGACCCGGGAAGATGACGGGGAAATATAGCACTTAATTATAGTATCATTGAAACGGGAGATGGAAAAGATATTTTAAGTCACCGAGGCTAGCTTTTCCCTGCCTCTCCTTTCCATCGTCCCCCTGCCAGGGAAGATCAATTTTCCATTGTACACCAGGGAAAAACTCTTGGCGTATCTTTCCGCCTTGGAGTGGAACAAGCGGTGCGGCTTAGTGGAAAGATCCCGGGGGCTGGGAGTCAGAGAACCTGGGGTCTAATCTCAGCTCCACCATGTACCTGCTGGGGGACCTTGGGCAAGTCACTTCCCCTCTCCAGGCCTCAATCTCCTCTTTGGTAAAACGGGGATAAGATCTCTGCTCTTCCCGGTTGTGGTGGCCTTCAGTTGACCAGTGAACACTGTGCTCTGAGAACTGAGCTCAGTTGTGCTCCGGGCCCCGGTAGGAACGCGGAATGGGGCGTGCGGGTGGCACCCGCCAAGCTGCTAGCCCTTCCATCCATTCCTCCTTCCTCCGGGCAGGATCTCCATCCTAAAGGCTTGGCACTGAGCTTCAACTACCTCTCTCCACAGGATACCATTCCTTCCTTCCTTCCTTCATTCAATCATTTATTGAGCACTTGCTGTGTGCAGAGCACTGTACCAAGCAGTTGGGGGAGGACAATATAACAATAAAGAGACACGGTCCCTACCCACGACAAGCTTGGGAGGGAGGTGGGAGGGGCAACAAACATCAATACAAATCAATAAATGACAGATATATACATAAGTGCTGTGAGGCGGAAACAGGGGAAAAAGAAAGGGAGCAAGTCCGGGTGATGCAGAAGGAGTGAGAGGAAAGGAAAGGGGAGGTGCTTAGTCAGGGAAGGCCTCTTGGAGGAGATGTGCCTTCAGTAAGGCTTTGAAGGAGGGGAGAGCAATGGTCTGTTATATTTGAGGAGGGAGGGCATTACGGAACAGAGGCAGGACGTGGGCGAGAGGTCGGTGGTGAGATGAGTGAGATCGAGGCAAAGTGAGAAGGTTGGCATTAGACACCCATCACTATCCTTGGATGCATTGGCTCAGGATAGTGGGCTTTTGACCATGTACTAACTGTTTAACTCCTTGGGGCCAGGTATTGTATCTTTTATGATTACTGGAGGCTCTCAGAGGCTTAGCACAGTGTTCTGTGCACAGTAATAATAATAATAATGTTGGTATTTGTTAAGCGCTTACTATGTGCCGAGCACTGTTCTAAGCGCTGGGGTAGACACAGGGGAATCAGGTTGTCCCACGTGGGGCTCACAGTCTTAATCCCCATTTTACAGATGATGTAACTGAGGCACCGAGAAGTTAAGTGACTTGCCCAAAGTCACACAGCTGACAAGTGGTAGAGCCGGGGTTCGAACCCATGACCTCTGACTCCAAAGCCCGTGCTCTTTCCAGTGAGCCACGCAGTAGCTGCTCAATGAACATTAATAATGTTGGTATTTGTTAAGCGCTTATTATGTGTAGAGCACTGTTCTAAGCGCTGGGAGAGATACAGGGTAATCAGGTTGTCCCACGTGAGGCTCACAGTCTTCATCCCCATTTTACAGATGAGGTCACTGAGGCACAGAGAAGTGAAGTGACTTGCCCACAATCACACAGCTGACAAGTGGCAGAGCCGGGATTCAAACCCATGATCTCTGACTCCCAAGCCCGTTCTCTTTTCACTGAGCCACGCTGCTTCCCATGAATGCTGTGGAGTCGGGGGAAGAGGATGGGAGAGAGAAGAAGGAAGAAGATGGAGAGGAAAAGGAGGAGGAGGAGGGAGAAAGAAGAGGAAAAGGAGGAGGGGGAGGAGGGGGAGGAGGAAAAGGAGGAGAGGGAGAAAGAAGAGTGAAAAGGAAGAAGGATGAGGAAAAGAAGAAAGAGGAGGATGAGGAGGGAAAAGGAGGAGGAGAGGGAGAAAGGTGACTGAGGAGAAAGAAGGAAGAAGAGGAGGAGGGAGAAGGAGGAAGAAGAGGAGGCGAAAGAGGAGGATGAGGATAGAGGAGGAGGAAAAAGAGGAGGGAGAGGAGGAGAAGAAAAAGAGGAGGAGGAGGGAGAAGGAAGAGGAAAAGGAGGAGGAGAAAGAGGAGGATGAAGAGAGCAAAGGAAAAGGCATTTTCTAAAGATTCCATCCCTGGGCAGAATCTGCCTGCTGCAATTCTCTTATCTGGGGCTCCTTGCCCAGCAGACAAGAGTTAATATATTAGAAGGCTCAGACCCCCAGACCCTCTCCCACCACAAGCCCCTCCTCTAGGCCCAGCTCAGGCACGGTGGTAGCGGATCCCACCTCAACGACAGATAAGACTCAGGGTAGGTCCCTGTCCCCCCGTCAGGCCCGGCCCCACACCCCGAAGCCGGACTGTCCCTAGAGTGCAGCAGGTTTCCTGCCGGGCCAGGGAGGGACCACCGAGCTCCCAGCACTCCCAGGCAGCAGCTGTCCATCAGACAGAAGCCAGAGCCAATCAGGAGGCAGCACGAGAACAGAATCCCATCCCAACCCCTCCCCACCTGCCCAAGCCAACCAACCAACCGCTCTCCGACGACCCCGGACTGAACGGAGATCCCAGATGGAATTTCTTCAGACCCTGTTGCCAGTTCAGGCTCTCCCCCCTCATCTTTCCTCCCCGCCGGCAGCTGCGTAGAAGATTTCCAAACTCCCGGGAGGGCCAGGAGAGGGAGAGAGGCCCCGGATTTTCCAGACGCACCTTTGTTCCCGAGAGCAGGCTTCCAAACTTTATCGCCTCTATCTGCGTTCTGCGCTCCCGGCCCCACTGGGCTAAGGTTGGTCTATGTCCCCATTGTAAAGAAGAGCAACGTTGGGCAAGGCTGAACTTTGGTCTCCGTGGTGGTCATTGCATCAGATTTCCAGCTGGTTTGTTCTGCTTTTACTTGATTCGTAAAAGAAAATCCCATCTCCAGATACGGTGGGTGGAGAGAACCAATGAGGCAAAAGCCCGTTAGTAGCCTTCTCCCCCCAACCCCGCCCGAGAGTTACCAATAACTCAGGGGCCGGCAACTGCATAAAGACCCCAGCCCCAAAGTTTGTTCCCTTTCCACTCTTCCCAGACCCCTCTCCTCGGCCCCAGACAGGCCTCCCCCTGCCTTCAGAGGGAAGCAGGGTGGCCTAGTGGATAGAGCACGGGCCTGGAAGTCAGAAGGTCATGAGTTCTAATCCAGACTCCGCCACTTGTCTGCTGTGGGACCTTGAGCAAGTCACTTCACTTCCCTGGGCTTCAGTTTCCTCATCTGTAAAATGGGGATTGAGTCCGTGAGCCCCACGTGGGACAGGGACTGCGTCCAACCTGCTTTGCCTGTATCCACCCCAGCGCTTAGTACAGTGCCTGGCACATAGTAAGCACTTAACAAATGCCACAATTATTATTATAGATCTTCAGGGCTCAAGGTGGGAGGATAAAAGGGGTCAGCACTGACGGATCTTTTGCCAGTACCGTCTGAAGGCAGGCCCCCTTAAGGGGTAGTCTTGGGGCAAATTCCCCCTTACTCTGCAGACAAAGGGTCCTGCTTGATTAAGGAGACAACATAACCAAGGGACAGAGAACGGGGCTACCTGCCTGGTGATGATCCACCTGGTTGCTGGGGTCCCCTTCTGCCTGGTAGTGTCCTTTCTTTCACTCATTGATTCAGTCGGATTTACTGAGCGCTTACTGTGTGCAAAGCGCTGTAATAAGCACTTGGGAGAGGACAATAGAACAACAAGCAGACACCTTCCCCGCCCACAATGAGCCCACAGTCTGGGGGGAGACAGACATTATTAGAAATAAATTAATAGATAAATAAATGAATAACGAGTCAATCATATCACCACGGCCCCTACCCCACATGGGGCTCACAGTCTAAGACGTAGGGAAAGCAGGTAACGAATCCCCATTTTCCATTTGAGAAGTGAAGCAACTTGTCACCCAGCAGACAAGTGGTTGAATCGGGATTAGAACCCAGATCCTCTGACTCCCGGGCCTGTGCTCTTCCCCTTAGGCCACACCGTAGCCCACAAGTTCCCCCGGTACCACTCCAAGTCCTTTCGGCCGACAGAACCTGGGTGAGGGTGCCGGTCTGGTCCCCTCGGCCTTGCCTGAGAGACCCCTACTGGACCCGTGGCCTGGCCTGCCCAGCACCAATCATTAGTAGACTGGCAATGCCAATTCGATGTAGGACCACCCGAAACCTCGGGAGAGGAGAAACCACGGGAGAGGACAGCAGGCGGAACACCGTCAAGCAGGAGGGCCAAAGCCAGGCAGGCAGAACAGCAATTTCCATGCAAGAACCTCCCTCCCTCCTCACATCAGGCAGATTATTGCTCTCCCCTGCTTCAGAACCTTCTTGAAGGCCCAACTCCTCCAAGAAGCCTTCCCTGATTATGCCCTCCTCTCCTCTTCTCCCACTCCTCTCTTTGCTGCTCTTACTTGCTTCTTCATTCATACTCCCTCCCATCACCACAGCATGTATGTCTATATAATAATAATAATTATAGTATTTGTTAAGCGCTTACTATGTGCCAAGCACCATTCTAAGCGCTAGTGTAGATACAGGGTAATCAGGTTGTCCCAGGTGGGGCTCACAGTCTTCATCCCCATTTTACAGATGAGGCAACTGAGGCACAGAGAAGTTAACTGACTTGCCCAAAGTCACACAGCTGACAAGTGTCAGAGCTGGGATTAGAACCCATGTCCTTTGACTCCCAAGGCCTTGCTCTTGCCACTAGACCACTAGTGCTTCTCCAGATTTCTACTTACTCTAGACTGTAAGCTCCTCATGGTAGGGAACACGTCTACCCACTCTAATATACTGTACTCTCCCAGATGTTTAATACAGTGCTCTGAACACAGTGAGCTCTCAATAGATACCACTGATTGTGTGCAGAGCATTGAACAGTCAGTTGCTCAATCAATAGCAATGAAATATACTTTTGCATTGTATTTCCCAAACACTCTGTACAGTGCTCAGCACACACTAAGCACTCAATTAATAAATCAATCAAAGGTGTTTATTGAGCTCTTACTATGTGCAGAGCACTGTACTAAGTGCTTAGGAGCGTACAAGAGTTGGTAGACATGTTCCTCACCCACATTGAGCTTACAGTCTAGAGGGGGGCAATAAATACCACCGATTGATGGGATGGTCCTTTCCTAATCATGAAGATGGAGCCCAAGAGGACATACAATCTCAGGTTCCTTCACGTATCCTGTTGGCAGGGAGACAGAATCCTAGGCTGGATGGACCATTATTCTGATCCAGCGATCGCACTGGATCCAGTGATCCAGTTAATTAATCAAATAATCACTGTCACAATAGAAAGGTCTGTCCAGGACACATCAGTCCAGTAATTGTTAGGTTTAATGAAAACTGCTTGGGCCAGGCTCTTGGACACGATACCTGGAGCACGTCAATTAATCAGTCAATCAAAAGTTTGCATTGAGCACCGACTTTGTGCGGAGCACTTTACCAAGCACTTTGAAGAGTTCAAAAGACATGACACCTGGTCTTGCATTCATTAATTCATTCGATTGTATTTCTTGAATGCTTACTGTGTGCAGAGCACTGTACAAAGCACTTGGGAGAGTACAGAACAACAATAAACGGACACATTCCCTGCCCACAGTGAGCTCACAGTCTAGAGGGGGAGACAGGCATTGATATAAATAAACGAATTACAGATATGGACATAAATGCTGTGGAGCTGAGCAGGGGGGTGAATAAAGCAGCAAATCAGGGCGATGCAGAAGAGGGTGGGAGAAGAGGAAGCAAGGGCTTAGTCGGGGAAGGCTTTGAGGGGGGGAGAGCGATAGTCTTTTGGATATGAAGAGGGAGGGCATCCCAGGCCGGAGGAAGGACGTTCGTTATGGGCAGGGAATGAGTCTGCTATTATTGTCTTCTCCCAAACTCTTAGTTCAGTGCACTGCACAAAGTAAGCACTCAATAATAATAATAGTATCTGGTGAGTGCTTACTATTTGTCAAGCCCTGTTCTAAGCACTGAGGTGCATACAAGCTATTCAGGTTGGACACAGTCCCTGTCCCACATGGGGCTATCAGTCTTAAATCCCATTTTACAGAGAAGTAACTGAGGCCCAGAGTAGTTGATTGACTCGCCCAAGGTCATACAGCAGATAAGTGGCAGAGCCAGGATTAGAACCCAGATCCTTCCGACTTCCAGGCCCAGGGTTTAGCCGCTAGACCATGCCGCTTCCTTATGATTGCCTGACTGAAGTGGGTGAGTTGGCAGTGAGATAGATGAGATGGAGGTGGCTTGGGCCGGAGGCCCGTGGCCACCTCGAGCCCCAGGAACCTGGGAAGATGTTTCCAACCCTGTATAGAGGCGGCCCTGGCCTGGCCCCGATCACACCCCGCAGGAAGCTCCGGAAAGAGCCGAATTTCCCGTAAGATCTTCTGGCACAGGCCCGCCGGGCACCATTTCTTGCATGCCGATGTTTACCCGTCCTTTGCCACTCTCGCTTCTGCCCCAGAGAGGGAGGGAGGAACTACTAACGCCTCCAAGAGGACCTGAAGCAAACACAGAAGCGTCGGGACGAGTCTCAACAGAGCGAGCGGCCAGAGACTCTTTGCACAACGGGGCATTGGCCCGTCCTCAACGGGATTGGGAGACGGATGGGAACAGAGCCTGGCGCCATCGTCAAAGAGCACTTACGGAGCACCTGGTGAGCACCCGGGTTCCAGAGTAAGGCTCAGGCCACGGCCCTGTTCACCGCAAAGAAGCCCATGGAATGGACACAGACTGAGGGGTGTGAGAATAATAATAATCGTGGGATTTGTTAAGCACTGTACTAAGCATGGCGGTGGATACAAGCCAATCAGGTTGGACACAGTCCCTGTCCCATATAGGGCTCACAGTCTCACTCTCCATTATGCAGATGAGGGAAGTGAGGCCGAGAGAAGTGACTTGCCTAAGGTCACACAGCAGACAAATGGCTTAACCTGGATCTGAAACCAGGTCCTTCTAACTCCCAGGTCCATGCTCTATCCACTAGGCCACATGGCTTCTAAAAATGGCCCCGGAAGCCCCCGGAGGGGGCGTGAAGTCAGGGAAGGGGTCAAGAGCTAAGGTGGGTCTGACCTTGGAGGTGGGCCCCAGATGAGAGACAGGGGATTTGGGAGGGCCCACTGTGTCTTGGGCTTGTGATCCAGAGCTGCATCTCCCCCCGGGAAGGGGGGAGTTGCCCTCACAGGGGGCGAAGCAGGGAGGTCTTGAGGTCTCACCTTATGGTGGTGAGGCTCGGGGCTACCGTAGGGAGAGGAGGAGAGGCCCATGGGGAGGTTGAGGAGTCTTGTCGGGGACTGAGAAGGAGTCCCGAGGGGGCATCGCATGGGGGAGACCTCAAGGGGGTCTCTGGGAGAGTCGACCTGGAGGGTTTGTGGTGGATTAAGTCAAGGACATTTGAGGAGGGAGGGCAGTCTCTGGTGTCAGTCACGGAGGGGAGTCAGAGGGCAGGGTCCGAAGACAGAATCCAGCAAGGGGGAGAGCACCTGCTTCATTCATTCATTCATTCAATCACATTTATTGAGCGCTCACTGTGTGCAGAGCACTGTACTAAGCCCTTGGGGGCGAACAGTAGAACAACAAACAGAAACCTTCCCTGCCTACAATGAGCTTACAGTCTGGAGGGGAAGACAGACATTAATATACATAAATAAATGGCAGATATAGACGTAAGTCCTGCGGGGCTGGGAGCGGGGATGAATAAAGGGAGCTAATCAGGGCAAAGCAGAGGGGAGTGGGAGAAGAGGAAAACGGGGGGGCTTAGTCAGGGAAGGCCTCTTGGAGGAGATGGGCTTTCAATAATAATAATAATAATAATAAATAATAATGTTGGTATTTGTTAAGCGCTTACTATGTGCTGAGCACTGTTCTAAGCGCTGGGGGAGATACAGGGTAATCACGTTGTCAGTAAAGCTTTGAAGTGGGGGAGAGTCATTGTCTGTGGAGGAACTTGCTAGAACCCTGCCTGCCTCACCTTCCCCTTCCTCCGGCCCCTGACCCTGGCCCATCGCCCTGCCCCAGCCCACTCCCAGGACCAGCCCATCCCCGACCCCAGCATCCCCCGGCCACATGGCAGCAGCATGATGTGAGATCAGCAGCATGGCGTAGTGGATAGGACGCGGGCCTGGGAGTCAGAAAGTCATGGGTTCTAAACCCAGCTCTGCCACGTGTCTTTTGTGTGGCCTTGGGCAAGTCCCTTCACTTCTCTGTGCCTCAGTTAACTCATCTGGAAAATGGGGCTTAAAACCGTGAGCCTCATGTGGGACGGGGACTGTGTCCAACCTCGTTTGCTTGTATCCACCCCAGCGCTTAGTACAGTGCCTGGCACATAGTCAGCGCTTAACAAATACCACAATTATTAATTGGTTACAACTCGAGGCGCCCCCCGGCGGTGTGCCCTGGAACTCGGCTTGGGAGAAAGGGCAGGGGATCCTCAGCACCCACTGAATTTCACGCCCCAAATTTCTACTAAACGGGGCCTCCTGGCCTGCCTGGGACCCCCCACCTTCCATCGGCCACACAGTCACGGAGCCAGGACGGTCCCGACATGAGAAAGCCTTCATTATTACCTGGCATTAGATTGTAAAAGCCCCTAGAGAGCAGGTCCTGCCATTTGCCTGCGGGTCTGGGGATTTTATTAATTGTATTTGTTAAGCGCTTTCATTCATTCAGTCAGTCGTATTTACTGAGCCCTTACTGTGGGCAGAGCACTGTACTAAACGTTTGGGAAAGTACAAGACAACAATAAACAGTGACATTTCCTGCCCACAACAAGCTCACAGTGGAGGAGACAAACATTAATACAAATTAATAAAATGACAGATATGTATATAAGTGCTTCGTGGCCGGGAGAGGGGAAGAGCAACGGGAGCAAGTCAGGGTGATGCAGAAGGGAGTGGGGGAATGAGGAAAAGCGCTTTCTGTGTGCCAGGCACTGTACTAAGCCCTGGGGTAGATACGAGCAAATCAAGATGGACGCATTCCACGTCCCACAGGAATTTACAGTCTTAATCCCTATTTTACGGATGAGGTCACTGGGACCCAGATCTCCTGAGTCCCTGTCCCATGCTCTTTCCATTGGACCATACCGCCCATGGATCCTGGAGCTCACAGTTCAGCATCTGAGGGAAACTGGGGGGGCGGGACGGAGAAAGTGCAGGAAGAAACTAATTTCCTCAGCTATCGACCTGGAAGTTCCGGCTCTTCAGAGCCATTCTCCAGCCTCAAGCCCTTCTCCCGTACGATCGTGACTGTCGACAGTCACGCCGCCACTTCGTCAACAGTACCCCAGGAGCCAGCCTTGCCTGTTTCATTCATTCAATAGTATTTACTGAGCACTTACTATGTACAGAGGACTGTACTAAGCGCTTGGAATGTATAATTCGGCAACAGAGACAATTCCTGGCCAATGACGGGCTTACGGTCTAGCCGAGGCCTGTTTGCCTCGGCTTCCCTTCCCCAACGAGCTAGAAACGTGAGCTCCTTCTCTCTGGTAGGAATTTGGGTGCGGTGATAGTTTACAGTGGACCTGCAGGTAAGAATACCACCTACCAGCCCCCCGGGTGGAATTTTTCTGAATAATCTCCATTTCCCTCCCTCCACCTCCATGGGCCAGACAACCCGGATAGCAAAATAAATCTACATGACAATTTGTGACCCATCATGGATCGGGTCGGACCACTTGCGACAGGCCTTGGGTGGGTGGGTAATAACCTCTCTGAGCCTCAGTTTCCTCTTCTGTAAGATGGGGATGACAGGGATGGACCCAGGTGCCCAGGCTCATTGGTCTTCAGGTATTAATAATAATCGTGGCACTTGTTAAGTGCTTATTATGTGTCCTCTAGACTGTAAGCTCTTAGCACAGTGCTCTGCACACAGTAAGTGCTCAGTAAACACAGTTGAAATACGATCGAACGTAAGCTCTTTGTGGGCAGGGAATGTGTCTGTTCATTGTTATACTAAATTCTCGCAAACGCTTAGTACAGGGGATTAAGACTGTGAGCCTCATGTGGGACAATCTGATTACCCTGGATCTACCCCGGCGCTTAGAACAGTGCTCTGCACATAGCAAGCGCTTAACAAATACCAACATTATTATTATTATTACAGTGCTCTGCACATAGTAAGGGCTCAATAAATACAACTGACTAAGCCCTGGGGTAGATACAAGTTCATCAGGTCCCACATGGGGCTCAGAGTCTAAGCAGGAGGGAGAACAGGGATCGAATCCCCATTTTGCAAGTGAGGGAACTGAGACCCAGAGAAGTGAAGTGATTTGGCCAAGTTCACGCACAGCAGACACGCAACGGAGCCGGGATTAGAACCGAGATCCTCTGACTCCCGGGCCCGGGCTTTCTCCACTAGGTCACACTGCTTCTCCACCCTCTCAAATATAGCTGCGGCCTTCAGTCAGGCCCTTCCCCACCGAGTCCTGGATTGGGGAGCGTAGGTGTTGGGGAAGAGGGGGGGCACATCTGAAGAGAGGGGATGGGGATCTTAAGGATTGGGAACGGGACTAGAGGTGACACGGGGATGATAGGGATGAACAAAAGATGGGGTGAGAGAATCAGACTTCTTCTGGCGGAGGGCTGTCAAGCAGACTTCGTGCAGGGGGTAGAACATGCTGCAATCCACGTGTAGAGCGATGACTGGGCCTCCCACATTTCGGTGGGATGGGGAACAATTTGGGACTCCTGACCCTGACGGATAAAGGGCTTCAAGTGAAAATCCTCTGATACGTAGTGCTCAGTACAGTGCCCTGCATACAATAGGCACTCAATAAACACCATCGATTGACTGATATTAGTGCATGGGGAAAAGGAAAGGAGAAGCGGAGGAAGAAGCAAGACCCAGAGGGGACACAGGAAAGGAAGGGGAAAGGGAAGGAGGGAGAGGACTGATATATATTTGTAATTTATTTATTCATATTACTTCTGTCTCCCCCTCTAAACTGTAAGCTTATTGGGTGGCAGGGAACATGTTCACCAACTCTGCTATACTGTACTCTCCCAGGCACTTAGTACAGTGCTCTGCACATGGTAAGCACTCAATAATAAATATGATTGATTGATATAAGGGGTGGTGGGGAGGAGCAGGATGGGGTAAAGAATTCATGCATCAACTGTGGTATTTCTTAAGTTATTATATAACAAGCTAAGCACTATCCTAAATAGGGAGGACAGTCTAAGAGGGAAGAAGAACAGGCACTTTATCTCCATTTTGCAGATGAGGAAACAGGCAAAGTGAAGTGACTTGCCGAGGGAGAAGCAGCATGGACTAGTGAAGATAACCTGGGCCTGGGAGTCAAAAGAATCTGGGTTCTAATCCCGGCTCTACCAATTGCTTGCTGTGTGACCTTGGACAAGAGGATCAGTTCTCCTGTTCTCCCTCCTACTTAGACCATGGGCCCCATACTGGACAGGGACTGTGTCCAACCTAATGAACTTGTAACTACCCCAGAGGTTAGGACAATGTTTGACACACAGTAAGCACTTAACAAATGCCATTAAAAAAAAAAAAGTCACACAGCAGGCAAGTGGCAGAGCCAGGACTAGAATCCACATGCTGCTCACTAAGCCATATGACCTGACCCCTCTCCGGGGGAAAAGAAGGAGTTTGGGAGAGGGGATAGGAACCTAATACTCTCATTTACCCTGGCTCATTACAGGCAGGGAACATGTCTGCTAATTCTATCCTACTGTCTTCTCCCAAGCACTTAGTACAGTACTCTACACATAATAAGCACTCAATAATAATAATAATGGTATTTGGTAAGTGCTTTCTAGGTGCCTAGCACTGTTCTAAGTGCTGGGGTAGGTACCAGGTAATCAGGTTGGACACAGTCCCTGTCCCACATGAGGCTCACAGTCTTCATTCCCATTTTATAGAAGAGGTAACTGAGGCACAGAGTAGTGAAGTGACTTGCCTAAGGATACCCAGCAGGCCAGTGATGGAGCTTGAATTAGAACCCACCTCCTCTGACTCCCAAGCTCGTGTTCTTGCCACTAGGCCATGCTGCTTCTCAATAGATACTATTGATTGATTGATTGATTGATGTGCAAAGCATTGTGCTGAACCCTGAGCTAAAAGACAAGATAAGATCAGACAGAATCTCTTTCTCAAAGGAGGCTCACAAAGTGTAAGAGGGAGAGAGAGCAGGGAGCTAATCTCCATTCTACAGATGAGAAAACAGAGGCCCCGAAAAGGTTGAACGATGTGCCTGAAATCACCCGCAGGCGAGTGACGGAGCTGGGACTCAAATCCAAGGCTCCTGACTGCCAGTCCCCTGACCCTTCCACTAAGCTACGCTGCTTCCTGAGCCCATGTCTAAAATCATTAGCATTTAGTAGAGTGCCCAGCACTTAGTACAGTGCCTGGCACATAGTCAGCACTTAAGAAATGCCATCATTATTATTATTATCTGGGACAGGAAGTGAGGACAGCATGAGGGGAATTGAACGCGGGAGCCAGAGAGGCAGAGCCTGAATTTAGAAGTTGGCCCGGGCAGCAGAGTTACAATGTACTGTATGTGCTGTACTGGGGACTATATATATTCCCACGGACACCGGCATGAAGCCTCTTTTTTCCTTAAAGGTCAGAGAGTTCCAGCTCCAATTTCCAAGCTCTTTGGGGGGATGAGGGGAGGGGTCTTGTTTACACGCAGGGACCGGTTAACCCCATTTGGCTTGGCATCCAAAGGTCACCTTCACCCCTCCCCTGACTCCTGGCACCTCTCATCCCCTGGCCTCTCTGGAGCTGTCTGTCCTTCAGAGGACAGAGCCTTTTCCTTCTTTAAAAAAAAAAAGAAAAGGCATTTGTTAAGCGCTTACTCTGTACTAGGCTCTGTTCTAAGTGCTAGTGTCGAGACAAGCCAGTTAGGTTGGACACCGTCCATGTTTCATTTGGGGCTCACAGTCTTAATCCCCATTTTACAGATGAGGTAACTGAAGCACAGAGAAGTGAAGGGACTTGCCCAAGGTGATAGAGCAGACAACGTGGCAGAGCTGAGATTAGAACCCAGGCCCTTCCGATTCCCAGGCCCGTGCTCTATCCGCTAGGCCACTCTGCTTCTTTCCCGCTTCCTGTCTCATCATCCTTCTTCTGAGCGACACAGATGGGGCTTGGTTATATGGTTCCAAGGGCAGGGGTGGGTAATGAGGATAATTCAACATGGCACCCACTGTGAGGTGCAGGATGAGGACAGAGTGAAGCGAGGTGAGAGAAAATGCCAAGTCCAGGCCTGGGTGGCAATTGGGCTGGGGGAAAAACCTCTCAGCTTCCCAAAATGGCTTCCGCCGCCGGCCGTGGAAATAGGTTTCTCCCTTCCATCCCCGACCCTCCTTCCTCCACCAGCTCTCCCAGAGTGACTCATCTGCCCTCTCTAGGACAAGGGGTCCTCGGGCAGGGTCTCCCCTTCCTCCCCACCAAAGCCCACCTCCGCCAGTAACGCCCCAGGCACCTCTATAAGGCTCAGCTAAGTTCCAGCCGTGACCCGTCCTCAGAAACTTCAGGTCAAACGGGAGAGCCGGAGGGACGGATGTCGAGACCACCCCCGTAGATAGACAACTTAGTTGGTCTGTATCTGAACATAACCTCCCGACAGACACACGAAGACCTCATTTCCAAGAATAGGGAAAATCCCCAATGTGAGCCCCACCCAACGGAGAAAGCCCGGGCCCGGGAGTCAGAAGGACCTGGGTTCTAATCCCGGTTCCGCCATTTGTCGGCTGTGTGACCTTGGGCAAGTCACTTCACTTCTCTGGGCCTCAGTTATTATATCTGCAACATGGAGAGTAAGACTGTGAGCCCTTTTCAGGACAGGGACTGTGTCCAACCTGGTCACTTTGTATCTACTCCAGTTCTTATAAGCGCCTGGTACATAGTAAGCGCTTAACAAATACCATTAAAATAACCCCCAAAACTGAATTTCTCAGTGCCTCAGTTACCTCATCTGAAAAGTGGGGATTAATTCCTTCTCCTTCTGACTTATACTGTGAGCCCTTATGCGGGACATGGATTGTGTCCACCCTGACTGACTTGTATCTACCCCAACCCTTAGTTCTGAGCCTGGCACATAGTAAGCACCTGAAAAACGGCAGCTAACCAGACTCTGGGGCCTTCCAGAGTGACCCGGTTGGGGGGATTTAGCGGTCTCTCGGCGTCTTTCAGGGTCTCCAAGGGCCAGTAATCCGACTCAGGGAGAGACTTGAGGAGTCTTTCTTTGAGGACTGAGCAGTCAGCCCTTCTACTCCTTCTGCAGGCTTGACATTGTAGCAGGAGTCAGGCTAAGTTTAGCTTGGTCCCTTTCTGAGCCGGGGCAAGATTGTCCGGGTCCTGGCTTCTGGGAAAAATCAGATTTTTGCTCTCATCATTACAACAATATCCTTGGCACTGATTAAGCACTTCTTCCATACCCAACACCTTGTTGAGCACCGGGGGAAGTTACAAGATCATCAGATCGGACACAGTTTTTGTCCCACGTAGAGCATACGGTTTGAGAGGGACAGGCAGCGGGGATCTTATTCCCACTGTATGGAAGAAATGGAGGCCCAGAGAGGTTAAGTGACTTCCGCAAGATCACACAGCAGGCTAGTTGCAGAGCTGGGACCAGAACCTGGTTCTCCTGACCCTAGGGCTCGAGCTTTTTCTACTAGACCACACTGCCCCCGATGCTAAGGGGTTTCTGGGTGGAGTGAAGTGAGTGGAGCCAAGTGTGATTGATCTGAGGAAGTTTCCTGGAAGAAGTGGGATCTTTGAGAGATGATAAAGAAGGAGAAGGGCATAATTTGGTGAAGGAAAGGGTAGGGGATTGGGCAGGGGGGAGGTATCCCCCCCCGAGATAAGCACCATATGTGAGAGGTTACTATAATTACAATTATTAGTATTATTATTATAATAATGTTGGTATTTGTTAAGCGCTTACTAGGTGCCGAGCACTGTTCTAAGCGCTGGGGTAGACATAGGGGAAGCAAGTTGTCCCACGTGGGGCTCACAGTCTTAATCCCCATTTTACAGATGAGGGAACTGAGGCACAGAGAAGTTAAGTGACTTGCCCACAGTCACACAGCCGACAAGTGGCAGAGCTGGGATTCGAACTCATGAGTCCTGATTCCAGGGCCCGTGCTCTTTCCACTGAGCCACGCTGCTTCTCAAAACTGCTTCTCACCTGTACATATCTGTAATAATGTTGGCATTTGTTAAGCGCTTACTATGTGCAGAGCACTGTTCTAAGCACTGGGGTAAATACAGGGTAATCAGGTTGTCCCACGTGAGGCTCACAGTTAATCCCCCTTTTACAGATGAGGGAACCGAGGCCCAGAGGAAGTGAAGTGACTTGCCCACAGTCACACAGCTGACAAGTGGCAGAGCCGGGATTTGAACCCATGACCTCTTGACTCCAAAGCCCGGGCTCTTTCCACTGAGCCATGCTGCTTCTCTAACAATAATAATAATGGTGTTTGTGAAGGACTTACTATGTGCCAAGCACTGTACTAAGTGCTGGGGTAGGTTACGAAGTAATCAGGGAGGACCCGGTCCTTGTCTTGCATACGGTTCACAGTCTAAGTAGGAGACAATCCCCATTTTACAGATGAGGCCCAGAGAAGTGAAGTGACTTATCCAAGCTCTCACAGCAGCCAAGTGGCGGAGCTGGGATTAGAACCCGGATCCTCTGACTCCCAGGCCCAGGCTCTTTCCTGAGGTTAAGAGAAAGAAAGTATGAAACCTGGGTTTAATCCCTGGGTCTGCCCGCTACCCCACATCCCCTCCACTACACTCTGCTTCTCGGGGACAGGCCCCCCAACCCCGCTCAACCCCACTGCTCCTCAGAGGGCAGAAGGTGGTGAGGACAACCGCCTCTCCATACGGGAGATGAAGGTCCTGCCCTCCCCTCATTCCCCTCCCACTTGCCTGCTGTGTGACCTCGAGCAAGTCATTTCTCTTGTCTCTACCTCATCTATTCACTTACCTCATCTGTAAAATTGGATTTGAGATTGTGAGACAACGCGGAGCAGCGACCGTATCTAACCTGATTCACCTGCGTCCACCCCAGTGCATAGTACAGTGCCTGGTGCCTAGTAAGGGCTTAACAAAAATCACATTTATTATAATTATTATTCACTGTCACAGAGGCCTGTCACTCTCCTACTTCCCAGGGCCCAACGGATGGGTCACCACACCCCCGGAAGGGGAAACCGAGGCATGGACACCAGGTTGACCCAGCAAGCCAGCGTCGGAGCCACCACATCCCCCTTCCCGCCTCACCCCTGCCCTCCCTCCCCCGGCCCCCACGCAGGGCGCATCCAGTAGGAAGGAGCAGGCGGTGCCGGGCGGCCCGGGCTTCGTGTGGAAACTTCGACCCAGAGCCCCATGCCAAGGGAGCCCCTCCCCCGGCGGCCTGGCACGGCGGGGAAGGACTCCACCTCAGGCTCCGACCCACCTGGCCGGGGTCCAGGGGTGTTGTCGGCCGGCCCCTCGCACTTCGTAAACGCTCCCGAGGGGCCGCCTCCTCTCCGAGGGCGGCGGGGTGGGCCGGGGGCGAAACCGGACACCCCCGGCAGCCCGCACCTCACAACCGGGGTGGAAAGCATCCTGGGCCGGGAGTCCGGAGACCCAGGTTCTAGTCCCAGCTCTGCCCCCGACTGCCCGGTGACCTTGGGAAAGTCGCCCGATTCCAGAGCTGCTGTGGCCCTTCCCCTGAACGCAGGCATCGCTTTTGACTTGGGCCAAAGAACACCGGCGCTTTCCAAAAATGTTTTTTAATGGTATCTGTTAAGTGCTTACTAGGTGCCAGGCACTGTACTAAGTGCCGGGCCAGATACAAGTTAATCCCGTTGGACACAGTCCATGTCCCTACATGGAAGTCACAGTCTTACTACCCAGTGGCACAGAGAAGCCAAGTGAGAAGCCGCATAATTAATTAATTAATGTTGGTATTTGTTAAGTGCTTACTATGTGCCGAGTACTGTTCTAAGCGCTGGGGTAGACACAGGGGAATCAGGTTGTCCCATGTGGGGCTCACAGTCTTAATCCCCATTTTACAGATGAGGTAACTGAGGCACAGAGAAGTTAAGTGACTCGCCCACAGTCACACAGCTGACAAGTGGCAGATCCGGGATTCGAACCCATGACTTCTGACTCCAAAGCCCGTGCTCTTTCCACTGAGTCACGCTGCTTCTCAATGTGCATAGTGGATACAGCCCAGGCTTGGGAGTCAGAAGGTCATGGGTTCTAATCCCGGATCTGCCACTTGTCAGCTGTGTGACTGTGGGCGAGTCACTTCACTTCTCTGTGCCTCAGTTACCTCATCTGTAAAATGGGGATTAAGACTGTGAGCCCCACATGGGACAGGGACTGTGTCCACCCTCATTGGCTTGTGTCCACCCAGCTCTTAGAACAGTGCCTGGCACATAATAAGTGCTTAAGAAATAATCATTATTGTTGTTATTACTATTATTACTATTATGTGACTTGCCCAAGGTCACACAGCGGACAAGTGGCAGAGTCAGAATTAGAACTCAGGTCCTTCTGACTCTCAGACCCCTTCTCTACTACTACTGCTTCTCGCAGCAAAATCAGGGTGGCTTAGTGGCAAGAGCACGGGCTTGGGAGTCAGAGGTCGTGGGTTCTAATCCCGCCTCCGCCGTTTGTCAGCTGTGTGACTTTGGGCAGGTCACTTCACTTCTCTGGGCCTCAGTTCCCTCATCGGTAAAATGGAGATGAAGCCTGTGAGCCCCAGGTGGGACAACCTGATTACCCTGTATCCAGCCCAGCGCTTAGAACAGTGCTTGGCACATAGTAAGCGGTTAACAAATACCATAATTATTATCTGACCACCTCACCCCCTCTGACAGAGCACCCTGAGGCAGGCCCCTCCCTTGCTCAGGGGGGTTTGTGGGTCAGGGCCAGGGCCCCCCACCCCCCAACCCCTGGAGTTCCCCGGGCCACTACTAGGAGAAACACCACCCCCCCAAAGCACCTGCAACCGGCCAGTTGCAGTCACTGCACACCCCGCTGGCCGGGTCCTTGTGGCTAGGACTTGGTGTCCAGTCAATCAGTTGATCGTATTTATTGAGCACTTACTGGGTGCAGAGCACTGCAATAAGCACTTGGGAGAGTACACTATAACAAAAACAGACACATTCCCTGCCCACAAAGAGCTTTCAGTCTAGAGGGAGAGACAGTTATTAATAAGTATTCTATTTATAGCTTGATTTATTTCTTTATCCTTCTCTCCCTCTCCCTCCCTCTCCCTCCCTCTCTCCTTCCCTCTTTTCTTTCCTTCCTTCCTTTCCTTTCCTTCCTTTCCTTCCTTTCCTTCCTTCCTTCCTTCCTTCCTTCCTTCCTTCCTTCCTTCCTTCCTTCCTTCCTTCCTTCCTTCCTTCCTTCCTTCCTTCCTTCCTTCCTTCCTTCCTTCCTTCCTTCCTTCCCTCCCTCCCTCCTTCCTTTTTTCTTTTTCTTCTTTCTCTTTCTTTCTCTTTCTTTCTTTTCTATTTCTATTTATTTCTGGATTCTATTTATTGCTATTGTTTTTGTCTGTCTGTCTCCCCCGATTAGACTGTAAGCCATCAAAGGGCAGGGACTGTCTCTGTTACCGATTGGAGAAGCAGCGTGGCTCAGTGGAAAGAGTACGGGCTTTGGAGTCAGGGCTCATGAGTTCGAATCCCAGCTCTGCCACTTGTCAGCTGTGTGACTGTGGGCAAGTCGCTTCACTTCTCTGTGCCTCAGTTCCCTCATCTGGAAAATGGGGATTAAGACTGTGAGCCCCCCGTGGGACAACCTGATTCCCCTATGTCTACCCCAGCGCTTAGAACAGTGCTCGGCACATAGTAAGCGCTTAACAAATACCAACATTACATTCCAAGCTCTTTGTACAGTGCTCTGCACATAGTAAGCACTCAATAAATACTATTGAATGAAAAATAAGTAAAATTACAGATGAAGACATAAGCAGCATGGCCTAATGGCTAGAGCCTGGGTCTGGAAGTCAGAAGGACCTGGGTTCTAATCCTGGCTCTGCCACTCGTCTGCCATGTGACCTTCGGCAAGTCACTTTGCTTCTCTAGGCCTCAGTTTCTTGACCTGTTAAATGGGGATTGAGACTGTGAGCCCCACTTGGGACAGGGACTGTGTCCAACCCAATTTGCTTGTATCCACCCCAGTGCTTAGTAAGGTGCCTGGCACATTCTAAGTCCTTAACAAATAGCATTAATTGGGGCTGGGAGAGGGCATGAATAAAGGGAGCGAGTCAGGGCAACACAGAAGGGAGTGGGAGATGTCCACCCACCTGAGTCCATCTCCATCAGAGACTGTTGGCATTTCGCAGGTGGGGACCGTGTTGTTTTGCTTCTGGGTGCTACCCAAGCTCCCACTGCAATTTTGAAAAACAGTGCTCAGGAAACCGATCCGCACGTGGGACTCCAACTGCAGAGAAGCAGCGTGGCTCAGTGGAAAGAGCACGGGCTTGGGAGTCAGAGGTCATGGGTTCGAATCCCAGATCTGCTACTTGTCAGCTGTGTGACTGTGGGCAAGTCAAGTGACTTCTCTGTGCCTCAGTTGCCTCATCTGTAAAATGGGGATTGACTGTGAGCCTCATTAAAATGGGGATTGACTGTGAGCCTCACGAGGGATCTACCCCAGCACTTAGAACAGAGCTTTGCACATAGTAAGCGCTAAACAAATACCATCAACAGTTCTGGGTAGGTTGGGGCATTTCTTCTGTGATGAGATTGCCATGCTGTTTCCCACCCATCCAGGTGCCCCCGTGAGGGGGCAGGGCCGCGGCAAGCCCCCGTGGGAAGGCCAGGACCCGCGGACCCCAGACCGTAGCCTGGAGTGCTTAGAAGGCAAGTGGGCAAGTGGAAGGGCTGGAGGCCAGAGAAGCGCATCTCCAAGTCAAACGTGAAGCTGTGAGATGTCTCTGCCATCCCCGCTGTCACTCCTCGCAGATCCGGGGCCCGTTTGGCCGTACCTAGAGTCCACTGGGAGGCTACCTGTGGCCCGTTGGGCTGGTATCTGCGGGCCCATTTGGATGGTATCTGCAGACCGGTTTGGCTCGTACCTGGGGCCTGTTAGGAAGGTACTTGCAGGCTCCTCTGACACCACAGAATCTGCTGGCTGAAGCAAGAGTGTGGTCCAGGGCTGGAGTTTTTTTAGCAGGGGTAGATATTCCTTCCCAAGGTTGACCTGGGGCATCTCTGCCATCCCTGCTCCTGCTTCAGGAGATGCTGGACATGACCGGCAGTTGCAGGGCTACCGGCACACGCGCGTATACACCCCCCCATGACTGATGGGTCTGCGGAGTCCCAGACTTGTACACATAAGCACACCTGTCTCAGTCCCATCCATCCTGCTGTATGAGCGCCAACCCTATATGCACACAAGTTCCCTTCCCCCTGCTGAGTTCCCACCCTGGGCTCACGTGTGCATGCGGACTTGCACACACAATCGTGCTTTCAAGAAGGCCTCCAATAGTGGCTCCGTGGCCTCTTTACTCTTTGAAGTTTTGCCCCACCCAGTCCTCACCTCCCCTAAGATCCGTACCCATTCTCTAACACAAACACACATATGATCCTTGAAACCAAGGGGGAGAAAGAAATGGAGTGGGAATCCAGCACTTATGACAGTTGGACGACTTTATTAAAAGAACTTGACGGACAAAATCACTCTTGCAAGAGCCTCCCAAGACCCACACGGAGAGGGAACGGTCGGAGCGGAAAACCGTTCCCAGTCCCGGGGTTGTTTCCCCACTTACGTGTCGGCTGGGGGCCGGGGGGAGGAAGCCGGGCTTCCGGGAGTCCAGGGAAGGGTCTGGGGGTCGGGGGCCCGGCGCCCGCATTTCTCCCCCCGTGGCTGCGGCCTGTCTCCCGGGAGGTGACGGTGAGGACGTAAGCCCACCAGGGAAGGCAGTAGGCTGTATAGTTATCTTCTGATTGGGGCAAAATCACTCCCCTGAAACCACACAACCTACTACCTCATCCCGCCAGGGCACAGAGAGCACCGGGAGGTTGGAGGAAAGGCAGGCAGGCAGGCAGTCAGTTCATACCACATACTGAGCGTTTACTGTGTGCACAGCACTGTACTAAGCGCTTGGGAAAGTACAAAAGAACCCCAGAACAGACACATTCCTGGCCCACAGTGAGTTTACAGGGTAGAGGGGGAGACAAAAGAATATATACAAATAAATGACAGAGATGGACATAAGTGCTGTGGGGCTGGGATTGGGGAGCAAGTCAGGGCGACGCAGAAAAGAACGAGGGAGAAGAAGAGGGAAAAGGGTAGAGGGAAGAGGGAAAGGGACTTTTCTTTCCGGTTCGTGCTGAGCCCTGGGGGATTTTGACCAACGTAAAAGCCGGCATCCTCTGGAAAGGGAACCTGGAAAAGGGGTGGAGGGAATGTTTTCCCTTCTATCGATCCATCAATCAATCAGGGAGATTTGAGCATCTGTTGTGTGCAAAACACTGAAGTAAGCACTTTAGGAGTGTCCAATATTAGACCTGAACCCTGCCCGCCAGGACTTTACAATCTAGCAGAGGAAGGGGACTCTCACACGTTCCCAAGAGTCAGAGGGTCTTGAGTTGTAGTTCCAGCTCTGCCACTTGTCTGTTGTGTGAACTTGGGCAAGTCGCTTCACTTCTCTGGGCCTGTTACCTCCTCTATAAAAGGTGGAATAAGAATGTGGGCCCTATGTTTGATAGGGACTCTATCCAACCCAGTTACCTTATATCTACCCCAGCGCGCAGTACAGTGCCTGGCACATAATAAGCGCTTAAGAAATGCCAGTTATTGTCATTATTAGTAGTAGTATTAAAAGCAGTATGACCTAGTGGAAAGAGCCTGGGCCTGGGAGTCAGAAGACCTGGATTCTAATTCTGGCTCTGCCACTTGTCTGCTGTGTGAAATTGACCAAGTCACCTAACCTTTCTGTGCCTCAGGTACCTCATCTGTAAAATGGGGCCTCGATCCTACTCCCTTCTCCTTAGATTGTGAGATTCATGTGGGATAGGACTGTGTCCAACTTAACTTTGATCTACCCCAGTGCTCAGAACAGTGTTTGACACATAGTAAGCACTTAACAAATATTACAACCATAAAAACAATAATAATAATAATAATAAGGCAGTCGTGGCCCGGGGAACCAAATCAACATTCCAAGGCAGTCCAGGGACATGGATCCAAGCTGGTCCTCTATCCCAAACCTGGCCAAGGGTGTGTGGCAGGGCACGATAAAGGATTTGGGAGGCAGTGTGGCCTAGGGGAAAGAACACAGGGTCAGGAGTCCTGGGTTCTAGCCATAACCCCATCCCTGGCCTGCCTGGTGAGTCCCTCCTCCTCTCTGAGCTTCAGTTTCCTCACCCGTAAAACGGGTCATCAACCCTTACTCTCCCTCCTTCTTAGAATGGGTGCTCGTGGGGGCCTGCGACCGTTGTCTGATCCGATTATCCAGTATTGGCCCTCCCCAGCACTCAGCACAGCGCTCCGCATGTAGTGAGGGTTGAATCATTACTACGGCATGGTATCGTTGGACAGAGGGCTGGTCAAAATCAGGTGGACCAGGTGGGATCGGACTTGGTCGGATGGTGGTGCGAGACGCAACCGGGTCCCCCTAGATCGGAAGCTCGTCACAGGCAGGGAACGTGTCTGCTAATTCTGTTGGACTGCCCTCTCTTGAGCGCTTAGTACAGTTCTTCCTGGACTGCAAATTCCCCTCTATACCGGAAGCTCATCATGGGTGGGGCTCATGCCTGCTAATTCTGCTGCACTGTCCTCTCCCGAGCGCTTAGTACAATCCTCCTTGGACTGTAAACTCCCCTCTACACCAGAAGCTCGTCACAGGCAGGGAATGTGTCTGCTAATCCCATTGAATTGTCCTCTACCGAGCGCTTAGTACAGTCCTCCCTAGACCATAAACTCCCCTCTACACCTGAAGCTCATCACAGGCGGGTAACGTGTCAGCTAATTCTGTTGCACTGCCTGTTCTGAGCACTTAGAACAGTGCTCTGCACACATGAAGCCCTCAATAAGTACAACTGTTTGGCTGATTACTGAAAACGGCCTTGGTCCCTCGCTGCACCTGGAAGCCCTGCCCCTCGACGTCCGCGACTGAGAAGACCCCTCTAAGTCTTGCCCGCTTGAGGGTCCGCGCGCAGATCCTTTGGCCCGCCCCCCCGCCCAACCGACGACGCCTTCTGGCGGTGTCCCTCCTGGGTGGTCTCTCCAGCGTCGCTATCACAGCCACTTCAGGAAAGACAGTAGATTGTATAGTTATCTAACAGGCAGGGCGGAGCCCTCAAACTATACAACCTACTACCTCACCCCAAAGGACAGTCTGTCTCCGTGCGGCGGGGTGGGATTCGGGGGTCCTCGGCCTTCGGACGCGGCTGACCTGAGGGAGAGAAAGCTCGAGAGAGAGTGGGACAGCTGGGCGCTTCACACTGTACAGAGAACGCTCTGCTCAGGACCCTTAATATCTCTCTCCCCCTCCTCTAAACTGTAAGCTCGTTGTGGGCAGAGAATGTGTTCACTTGTCCTCTCCCAAGCGCTCAGTCCAGTGCTCTGCACACAGTAAGGGCTCAATAAATACAACTGACTGACTGAAGCATGGGCTAGGCCCCCGGTGCATTGGGACAGTAGGATTCACCCAGGACGGGGCTCCGTCTCCATGGGAACAGGATGCCTGGAGGAGCTGTGGGATGGTCAACCAGGTGGACATCCGTTCTCATGGCTAAGGACGGAACATCCAACTCTAACTCTCCATTCAGTGACTCAGCAAGGATCATCCAACATCCCTGCCTCTCCCCCGGTGATCCAGTATGGACGATCCAACACCCCTGACTCTTCCCTAGTGACCCAACACAGACCAGCCAACACCCATGACTCTCCCCCTCCATCCCTGACTCACCCTCAGAGACCCAGAATGGACCATCTCTCACCCGACTCTCCCCTCTCCATCCCTGACTCTCCTCAGTGACCCAGCACAGACCATCCCACACCCCTGACTCTCCCCTCTCCTTGGACCGTGGGCCTACCGAACCCCTCTTGTTCCTGGTGACATTCTCAACTGCATAGCTTCCTGTGGGAAGAGTCCCACATGCTCACCCAAGGTGGGGGCAGATGTGCTTCCTCCTTTTGGTGTCAGAGTGCCCATTTTCTGCCTTCTATAGGTGCCGCTCGTCCAAATGCTGTGAGATGTGGTGAGCCCCAATATCATATTTGCCCCATCTCGCTTTCACAATGCCGCGGCCCCTCAGGCCTGGTATTTCGGGATTGACGGGACGGGTGCCAAGACGGTCAGCTTCTGCGCAGGCGGAAGCGGCCATACTCTGCTCCCCTGTCCCGGGCTTCTTCCATTCTGGGTTCGAAAGCCACCAACGGCTGACCAACGGCGGCACCTGTGGGAGGGAACTGTGGACAGTCAGGGGAGGCGGGGGGAGGAGTGTCAAAGGGAAGATACATGGGCCACTCAAGGACAGAGGCAGGAGGAAGAGAGACACTCAGGCCACCCAAGGACAGAGATGGGGGAAGAGAGACACAGGCTACCTAAGAACAGCGATGGGAGAAACATCCAGACCACCCAAAGCCAGGGATGATAGTGTGAAAGAGACACACTGTCCACCCAAGGCCAGCAGCATGAAAGAGAGACCACAGCATTTACTCAAGGCCAGAGACGGTGTGAAAGAGAGAATGTGCTTTTTTGTTTTGTTTTTTTACTGGAATTTAAGCGCTTAGTATGTGTCAGAACCTTTACTAAGCACTGGGGTAGCTACAAGCTCAACAGGGTGAACACAGTCATGTCCCACATGGGGCTCACAGTCTTTATTCCCATTTGACAGATGAGGTAACTGAGGCCCAAAGAAATGACTTGCCCATGGTCACACAGCAGACAAGCGGTGGAGCCGGGGTTAAAACCCAGGTCTTTCTGACTCCTAGGCCTGGGCTCTGGGCCTTGACTATGCCAGTCAACCCCTGCTCCCTCCTAATGCTAGAAAAAGGGCTGGGAGTAACAAACCTGTCTCTGACGTACCCGCTCGAACCCTTCGTAGAGTCCGTGAAGTCTTTGACGGTGGCCGGGGTCGGGCTGCTGGCATCTGGTCCACCTGGAAGGAGGGAGCTGGGGGATGGAGAGAGACAGAGAGAGAGAGAAACAACATGAGTGTGGCTCCTCATCAGTCTGGCCAAGAGCTAGCATCAGTCGGGGGGCAAACAGCTTGGGTGTGTGTGGGGGCGGGGGGGGGGAGCCTCCTGAGTCAGCCCACTTAAATCCCTCCTGTCACCCCCAAATCATCCCCTGCTGGGCTCTGGGAGCGGCATAAGCCCCGTCGGGGGTCCTTCTGGCTGAAAACAAATCAGTTCCATTACTGGGATTTATTGGCTGCCTATTAAGTGCCCATCATTTGAGCACCTGAACCAGCTGGCTATTGGCTTCGGCCACCTCCCAGAAGTCTTCCCACGCTGTCCCCGCAGCCCGTGTGATCCAGACCGCCATGGTGTCACAGGGGCACTGACCGCCTGCTCCCTGCCCATTCCCACTTCTGTCCACAACCGTAATTTATTTATTCCTATTAATATCTGTCTCATTCCTCTAGACTGTAACCTCACGGTGAGAAAAGAATATCTGTTTATTGCTGTATTGTACTCCCCCCAAGAGCTTAGGAAAGTGCTCTGCACACAGTAAGTGCTCATTAAATATGATTAGAGATTGTGGGTTCTAATCCCGGCACCGCCACTTGTCCGCTGTGTGACCTTGGGCAAGTCACAACTTCTCTGTGCCTCAGTTACCTCATCTATAAAAATGGGGATTAAAAAATGTTAGCTCCAGGTGACCCAACCTGATTACCCTGTATCTATCTTAGAACAGTGCTCAGCACACAGTAAGTGCTGTGGCTCAGTGGAAAGAGCCCGGGCTTGGGAGTCAGAGGTCATGGGTTCGAATCCCGGCTCTGCCACCTGTCAGCTGTGTGACTGTGGGCAAGTCACTTCACTTCTCTGTGCCTCAGTTCCCTCATCTGTAAAATGGGGATGAAAACTGTGAGCCTCAGGTGGGACAACCTGATGAGCCTGTATCTACCCCAGGGCTTAGAACAGTGCTCTGCACATAGTAAGCGCTTAACAAATGCCAACATTATTATTACTATTAATAACACATACCATAGTAATGCTAATACTAAATAAATACAATTGACTGGTTGTACGGAGTGGAATGCCTGCACAGCTTCAGAGCGTCCACTAGGTGTCAGCCGAGAGCCACAAAAGTGGTCTTGGTAGAAACTTGAATTCATGGCCTTGTTCGGGACACGCGTTGATCAATCATATAATAATGTTGGTATTTGTTAAGCGCTTACTATGTGCAGAGCACCGTTCTAAGCGCTACGATAGACACAGGGGAATCAGGTTGTCCCACGTGGGGCTCACAGTCTTAATTCTCATTTTACAGATGAGGTAACTGATGCACAGAGAAGTTATGTGACTTGCCCACAGTCACACAGCTGACAAGAGGCAGAGCTGGGATTCGAACACATGACCGCAGACTCCAAAGCCCATGCTCTTTCCACTGAGCCACGCTACTTCTCTAATCTAATCATATCTATCGATCAGTGGCATTTACTGAGCGTTTCCTCTGCACAACACTGTACCGAGCACTTGGAAGAGGGCGGTAGAGTTGGTAGACACCTGTCCTCAAGGAGCTGACAGGCTACTGTTTGGAGAACACCGTACTGAGTGCTGGGGAGAGTAGGATAGAGTTACAGCAGACAAGTCAGAGCAGGTATCGAAACCCCATCTGCAGATGAGGGAACTGAGCCACAGGGAAGTGAAGTGCTTGCCCAAGGTCACACAGAAAGGAAATGGCAGAGGCAGATTAGAACCCAGGTCCCTTGAAATTCCCAGGCCCGTGCTCTCTGGCTGCTGTGTGACCTCGGACAAGTCACTGCACTTCTCTGCATCTCGGTGATGTCTTCCGTAAAATGGAGATTAAGACGGCGAGCCCCATATGGGACATGGTTGTTTCCAATCTCTTCAGCTTGTATCTAGCCCAGTGCTTAGTACAGTGCCTGGCACCCAAGTGCTTAACAAGTATTATCCCGGCTCTGCCACTTGGCAGCTGTGTGACTGTGGGCATGTCACTTAACTTCTCTGTGCCTCAGTTCCCTCATCTGTAAAATGGGGTTTAAGACTGTGAGCTCCACGTGGGACGACCTGATTCCCCTATGTCTACCCCAGCGCTTAGAACAGTGCTCGGCACATAGTAAGCGCTTAACAAATACCAACATTATTATTATTATTATTAAGTCACTTCATTTCTCTGTGCCTCAGTTACCTCAACTGTAAAATGGGGATTAACTGTGAGCCTCACGTGAGACAACCTGATTACTCTGTATCTCCCCCAGCGCTTAGAACAGTGCTCTGCACATAGTAAGCGCTTAACAAATACCAACATTATTATTATTATTATACAATACTCCAACGTGGCCAGCAGACGGTGCATTTTGGCAGAACTAGATGGACCCCTCTCCGAGGGAACTGCCAAAAGGCCGGCCGGCCGTGTGACCTTGAGCAAGTCATTTCACTTCCCTGGGCCTCAGCTTCCTCATCTATAAAATGGGGATTCAAAGCCTGTTCTCCCTCCTATTTAGTATAGGCAGCCTGTCACCGACAGTGATGTGTCTGCCCTGATTAGTCTGTACTTACCCTTAGGCTTCGTACACAGCATGGGGTACATTTTAAGCATGCAACAAACGTTAAAAAAAAAAGACACCTGGAGGAGGAAGGGAAGCAACGAGGCCCTGTGGAAGGAGTCCAGGCCTGGGAGTCAGGGGCCCTGGGCTGTAATCCCGGCTCAGCCACCTGCCCGCTGTGTTACTTTCGGCAAGTCACTTCACTTCTTGGGCCTCAGTTACCTCATCTATAAAATAGGGATTAAATCCTACTCCTTCCTGTTTAGACGGAGCCCCCATGTGGGACAGGGATTATGTCCAACCTGATTAACTTGTATCTACCCCAGCGTTTGGTATATAGTGAGTTTTTAACAATTTTTTTTTAAAGAAGGGGTGGGGCCCGGGGCAGATGGAGCCCCTGGGCACCCCCCCCAACCCACCCAGGGCACTCCCCCTCCACCCCTGACACTCCTTCCCAACAGACCTCCTGGAAGCCTGTGGATGTACACTAAGGGACTGGTCTGCCCAGCCCCAGACACACGTGGGAGGCCACTGGAGGACCAGCCCCCTTTCACTGGGGAGAGGAGGGGGCTCTGGGAGGATAGTCAGGGAAGGCTCAGCCACCCTGATGGGAAGACTGTCCTCACAAACCCAGCCCGACAAAAACCTGGGCACCCTGAGCCTCACTGAACTGCTGGTGGAGGCCGCCGTACCGGCCATTAGCCACAGTGCTCCCCCTGCTCGGGAAGGCCTCCGTCCCCCGGCGATTATCCGTGACGCTCACATCTCTCGGGTCAGTGCCCAGGCGGTTCCAGGTAGCGTCTCGGCCCTGGTGATATCCTGGTCGCGGCCACGTTCCTGGCCGATCCCGCTGACCATTTGGTTTGCCGAAAATGCTCGGTTCCAACACTGCCAATGGAACGGCACCTGGTGGCAAGCCTGGTTTTTGACTCGGGTGATTTTTGACTCGGGTCCCTGAACCCCCTGAGAGTTTGACAGACCCCACAAGACAAGAACAAGAGGGTAAAATAAGTTATAGGGAAAAAATGGAGCTGTTTGTCCCTGTTGCCCCACAGACAGAATCTAGGGGAGCCCTGGTCTCCACCGCCTCCTCATTTGGGACTCAGGAGGACCCCGGTCTCCATGGATTCAACCCCGTCAGCCAGTTCCACCCTTGGGCCGGTGACCTAAAACTGGCCATTTTCAAGATGGCGGCACCCTTCCACATGTGGGCGGCTCCGGTGCTCAGTTTGCTTTTCTACTCTTTGCTGAATGACAAACCCAGATGCTCCTTCTGTTTCGGGGTTGTCCTCGGGGGGCTGCTCTGAGGAGACCATGCCACATACCATTCCCGAACACGGCAGCGGCCGGGGGAAGGGTGGGGCGAGGAATCAGTAGTCAGTGTAATAGCAACTTCCTTCTGGAAAGTGAGCTGGCAGCCGGCAGTGTCACCAGGCATGGGAATCAGGCCCCCACTGCCCCTCAACACTTGGAGGATGGCTGCAGTCAGAAACGCCCAGATCGCTGGCCACGGCCAGAGCCGTCCAAATCACAGCTCGCCTCCAGAGCCGTCCAGATCACCGCTCCCCACCAACAGCCGTCCAGATGGTTGGGGAGGCTAGACCACTGCCCGGCCACCTGTTTCCCCCACAGTCCGGTCCTAGAAGGAGCCGTCCGCCGGTTGCCGCCCTGGATGTGAGGATACGTCCACTGTGTCCTCGCTCTCCTTCCTCTCTCCCTACAGAGAGGGGAGGGACAGCTTCCCACAACACGTTGCCACTGATAGCTTTCTGTTTTTGTTTTACTGGTGTCTGTTAAGCGCTGGAGTAGAGTAGTCCATGTCCCACAGAGGCGTCACAGTCTTAATCTCCATTTTACAGATGAGGTAACCAAGGCCCAGAGAAGTAAAGTGACTTACCCAAGGTCACACAGCAGACAAGATAATCAGGTTGGACACAGTCCATGTCCCATACGGGCCTCACAGTCTTAATCCCCATTTTACAGATGAGGTAACCAAGGCCCAGAGAAGTAAAGTGACATGCCCAAGGTCACACAGCAGACATGTGATAGAGCCGGGATTAGAATCCAGGCTCTTCTGACTCTCAGGCCTGTGCTCTATCCACGATGCCACACTGCATCTCACTGTTTCTCGCTGCTAACGGAGGCTACCATCACCACTACAGGTAGCAACGTCTCCACCACCACCGGTGTCAACTTGGTAGAGAAGCAGCGTGGCTCAGTGGAAAAGAGCACGGGCTTTGGAGTCAGAGGTCATGGGTTCGAACCCCGGCTCTGCCACTTGTCAGCTGTGTGACTTTGGGCAAGTAACTTCACTTCTCGGTGCCTCAGTTACCTCATCTGTAAAATGGGGATTAAGACTGTGAGCCCCACGTGGGACAACCTGATTCCCCTGTGTCTACCCCAGCGCTTAGAACAGTGCTCGGCACATAGTAAGCGCTTAACAAATACTAACATTATTATTATTATTATTAACTTGGGGCAGAACACTGTTCTACGCACGTGGAGTCTACGTGAAAGTGAAAGCATAAGACCCTCCCCTCCCCTGCCTTCAAAGGGCTTCTGGTCTCCACTCAATTTGGGGGAGGATTTGTGATTTCCCCAGCCTTTCATCCTCAAACCCGGCACAATTTTGAGAGAGGGGATGTGTGTCTCAGTCAGCCAATTGCATTTACTGCACACTTACAGATCACTGTATTAAGCTCTTGGGAGAGTACAATATAACAATAAACAGACACAATGAGCTTAAAGTGCATTCATTCGATGGTATTTATTGAGCGCTTACTATGTGCAGAGCACTGTACTAAGCGCTTGGAATATACAGTTCGGCAACAGATACAGACAATCCCTGCCCAATGATGGGCTTACAGTCTAATCGAAAATGTTGGTACTTGTTAAGCGCTTACTATGTGCAGGGCACTGTTCTAAGCGCTGGGGGTAGAGGTCTGTGTGGGGAGGGGGGCGGTAGTTGAGGGTAATTCTACTTCCTGTGAGGGTAATCCCCAAATCCGACCCTGCCACCTTTAGCCAGAGCCCCACACTTGCCTCTTCCTCCACCGGGCGCTCTAGAGTGCTCACATTAGTGCTTGGCCCACAGAGGCGCTCAAGAAATATGAATGAAAGTGGTATGTGCTTAGAAAAATTCAGCGCCTGACCATGAGAGGTTAAATCCAAAGCTCTCTTCAATTTTGAGGTCTTTTACAACTCATGGACTAACTTCTATACACATTAACGCAAGCATTTCTGTACACATTAAACTTCCAGACCGGACTAGTTAAGCATAACTAGTCACATACATCCTCATTCCTTCTTCTGCTTCCCTAAATTACATCATGGTCTGGCTTCCCAGTTAGACTGTAAGCTCCTTTAAGTCACAGATTGGGTCTCAACTCTATTGTGTTTTCCCAAGTGCTTAGCAATCAATCGAATTTATTTAGCACTCACTGTGTGAAGAGCACTCTACTAAGCGCTTGGGAGAGTGCAATATAACTGACACATTCCCTGCCCACAATGAGTTTACAGTCTAGAGGGGGAGACAGACATTAATATAAATAAATAATAATAATGGTATTTAAGCGCTTACTATGTGACAAGCACTGTTCTAAGCACTGGGGTAGATACAAGGTAATCAGGTTGTCCCACGTGGGGCTCTCACTCTTAATCCCCATTTTACAGATGAGGTAACCGAGGCATAGAGAAGTTAAGTGACTTGCCCACAGCTGATAAGTGGCAGAGTCGGGATTAGAACCCACGACCTCTGACTCCCAAGCCTGGGCTCTTTCCACTAAGCCAAGCTGCTTCACTGGAAATGGACCTAAACGCCGTGGGGCTGGGTGGTGAATAAAGGGAACAAGTCGGGGCTACGCAGAAGGGAGTGGGAAAAGAGGAAACGAGGGCTTAGTCAGGGAAGATCTCTTGAAGGAGAAGGGCCTTCAATAAGGCTTTGAAGGGGGCAGTGAGTAATTATCTGTCAGCTATGAGGAGGGAGGGCGTTCCAGGCCAGAGACAGGACGTGGGCGAGATAGACAACGTAGTTAGTAGGCACCCAATAAAGACGACTGGTGGTTGATATTCAAATTTTCACTTGTGGACACCAGTCTCTAGGGGAGGACGGAAACTTTAGCCGTTTTGCTGCCTACGGGCATCGCCAATGGCTTCCCCTGACATTCTGGAGAATGTTTGGCTTCTGGTGAAACCAAGATTTAACATGTGAGCACATGTGATCACCACAATGGGGATGAAGACTGTGAGCCCCGGGTGGGATGGGGATTGTGTCCAACCACCAATGGACTGATCGGAGAGGCTGGACAGGTTTCTGAACACATCCAACAGGCATCACCGTAGGACAGGGCCACTGGACACTGATGATGAAGAAGCCAAGACTCTTCTGTCCTCTGACCATGCTGTGATACAGACCACCCCAGCGGTAACCCCTGGGGCCAAGGGAAGGCGCTGGTTCTGCTACAATAATTATGGGGTTTAATTGATATGTTAAGCGCTTACTATGTGTCAAGAACCATACTAAGTGCTGGGATAGATAGAAGATAATCAAGTCCTTCATGGGGCTCACAGTCGAAGAGGAGATAGAACAGAAATTGAATCCCCATGTTGCGGGTGAGGGAACTGAGGCACAGAGAAGTAAAATGACTTGCCCACCATCACACAGCAGGCAAGTGATGGAGCCAGGATCAGAACCCAAGTCCTCTTACTCCCAGGCCCTTTCTTTCTACTCTATTAAGCCATGCTGCTTCTCTTAGTTTATAAAGAGCTTTCTACACGCCCAGCATTGGAGTAATAATAACAGTGATAATGGTATTTGATAAGCACTTACTTTGTTCCAAGCACTGTAATAGGCACTGGTGTAGATTACAAGGTAACCAGGTCAGACACGGTCACTGTCCCACATGGGGCCGCAATCTAAGTAGGAAAGAGAATAGGTATTGAATCTGCATTTTACAGGAAGGAGACAGAAAAGTGAAGTGACTTGAACAAGATACACAGAAGGCAAAGGGCAGAGGTGGGATTAAAATCCAGGTCCTCCGACTCCCGGACCCAGGATCTTCCCACTAGGTTTCAGTCCCACACTTCGGGTGTATGGGGTGAGTACAGGTGTCTCATCCTAATTTTACAGATGAGGGAACCGAGACCCGGGAAGGTTTTAGGTCCCAGAACAGGTCAGGGCCCCCAACTCTCCCAGCCAGCAAAAAGAGGGCAAGGCCACCACACGGCCTCGTGGATAGAGCCCGGGCCTGGGAGTCAGAAGTGTAATCCCGGCTCCACCACGTATCTGCTGCGTGAGTGACCTTGGGCCAGTCACTTCACGTCTCTGGGCCTCAGTTATCTCATCTCTCAAATGAGGATTAAGACTGTGAGCCCCATATGGGACAGGGACTGTGTCCAATCTGATTAGCTGATTACCCCGGCACTTAGTACAGTACCTGGGATGTAGTAAATGCTTAACAAATATTATAAAAAACAAAACAAAAAGAAGTTGGGGGGTCTCCCAATTCAGTGGGCAACAACTCCCAATTCAGCGGGCAAGGAAGACCAGCCTGGCACGTCTAAACTGCCCGGAGGAGGGCACTGCTTGGCCATGGGAGGAGGGCAGTCCCAGCAGCAGTGGGATTGGCAGCCTTTCGCTCTTTCTGCTGCCAACCAGAGTTCGTTGGCAGGGGGTTTCCTCCAAAGCTCCCACAGGGACCAGAGAGCCTGCTGGGGGGCAGAGGAGGGAAGCAGGCCTCAACGACCCTGTCAAGCGTCCGGCTCTGTATCAGGACCGAGACGGCCAGCCCTAGAAAGTCAAGGACTCTGAAACTAACGTCCCCCTCCGCCAAACATTTCCAATCAATCAATGGTATTCATCAACAGCTTACTGTGTGCAGAGTACTGTACTAAGCTCTTGGGAGAGCTCACTACAAAGGAGTTGGTAGACCATTTGCTGCCCACAACAAGCTTATAGTCAAACCAGTCAATCCATCAATGGTATTTATGGAGTGCCTTGCATACAATAGACTATAACAACAGAACTGAGTTGGTAGTTGGTAGTTAAGAATCTAGAAGAGGAGATCCTGGGTCTTCGCCCTTTCCAGCCTCACTCCCCTCCCCTCGCCTTCACCCCCCACCTTTCTCCAACTCCCCACTAGTAGGTAAGATCGGGTCTGGAAGGTGGGCACCCGCCCCTGCTCCAAGAGGCCCCCGGCAGAGAGAGGGGGAGGCCCGCCTTTCATGACAGTCGGGGCACTTTCGGTGGGTGTCTGTAGTGGCTGAAAATGCCTCCAATCATGCCCGGCCTCTAAATACAGTAGGATTGAGAAACAGACACAAAAAAACCCTTTATTCAGAAAACTCCACCCATGACGCAGCGATCTTCCCCGCCAGCTGCTATTTCAGGGTTGCCTGTTTTTGTTTTCTCTCCCTCTCCCTCATTGGGTCTGTGGCGCTCTCCCCGCCTCTCTCTCCCCCTCTCCTGCCCCCCTCATGTCTGCCTCCTCTGTCTCTCTCCTCTGTGTCCGTGTCTCTCTCTCTCTCTCCTGCCTGAGTCTCTCTCCTCTCTGTCCGAGTCTCTGTCCTTTCTGAGTCTCTCTCTCCTCTCTCTGTCCAAGTCTCTCTCCTTTTTGGGTCTATGTCTTTCTCCTTTCTCTCTCTCTGTGTCCACTTTCTTTCTCTCTCCCCCCTCTTCTGTCTCTTTTTTTCGCTCTCCTTTCTCCTCTTTCTTTCCCCTTCCTTCCATTTTTCTCTCTCCCCCTCATCTATATTTTTCACTCTCAACTGTCTCCCGTCCCTTTCTCTCTTCCCCCCCCCTCCTCTTTTTGTCCTGTCTTTCTCTCTCCCCCCCCCTTCTCCTCTGTCTCCTTCTCTTTCTCCCTCTCCTCGGCCTCCTTCTCTGTTCTGTCTCTTTTTCTCCTCTCCGTCTCTTTCTCTGTCTCTCCCACCTGGTCTCTCTCTCCCCAATCCTCCCCTCTGGTCTGTCTCTGGGTCCCGACGTGATCTGCAGCAGGCTCTCCAGAGGCGAGACCGATCTGCGGGTCCAGCGGCGGTTGAGGCGACCCTACCCTCTCCCCGGCCTTGCCCGCGGGCATGGAACAGAGGCCGGCCGACGGGGTCCCAAGGTCAGCGTCTCCAAACCGGCTCTGGGATCCTTCCAAAGCCCGGACTGCCGCCGCTTGTTGAAATGCAGCCAGTCGGCAACAATTAAGCATCTAAATAAAACATGTGGGTCCCGTGTTCCTCACGAAGCTTCCTCTCGGCCACACTGTTTATTTTCTATTTCTCACCGTCTTCACTTGCCAACACTCAGCCACAAAATGGCGGCGCCCGGCCCGGCAGACATTTTGTAACTGTCTCGTTCCAGCAGAACAGAACCAAGAGACACACGGAAGAAAACAACACCGACTTGCCGTGTCGCAAAGAGATCCAGACAGGAAATATTGCAGCCTTCTCCCCTCCCTCTGAGGGGCTTCTCTGCTCTGGTGTAGATTTACATATTAAATCTACAGAAATGGCATAATTAGGGTTTTCTCCTGCCAATGACCCCTCCCATTTTGCTCCCCAACATTAGAGACAGATTCCCTGACTCAGCCCCAGCCCTTTTCTCTTCACCCACTCTTTTCTGCAACGCCCTGACTTGCTCCCTTTATTCATCCCACCCTCCCAGCCCCACAGCACTTATGTCCGCATCTGTCATTTTATTTAGAGAAGCAACGTGGCCTAGCCGATACAGCCCGGGGCTGGGAGTCAGAAGGACCTGGGTTCTAATCTCGGCTCTGCCACTGGTCTGTTGTGTGACCTCGGACAAGGCACTTCACTTCTCTGTGCCTCAGTGACCTCGTCTGTAAAATGGAGATTTAGCTTGTGAGCCCCATGTGGGACAGTGATTGTGTGCAACCTGATTAGCTTGTATCTACCCCAGTGCATTCAACAGTGCTTGACACATAGTAGAGGCTTAACATATACCATCATTATTTATCATCATAATTATTATTAATTTCTACTGATGTCTGTCAACCCCTCTAGATCGTAAGTTCATTGTGGGCAGGGAATGTGCCAGTTTACTGTTATATTGTACTCTCCCAAGTCTCAGTATGGTGTTCTGTACACACTAAGCACTCAATAAATACGACGACATGCTTGGCACATCTTTACACCTCCTCTCCCACAACATTGGAGTGGGCATCAACACCCAAGTGAGCCAACCCCACAATCCGGCCAGCGTACAACTTCAGCCCACGGGTCCCCTGAGTTCCAACCTCCCAGAATCTATTGCATTCAGTGGCTACGACCCCTCCTGCACTCTCCGCTCTGATTGCCGTCCTGGGTTGCCTCTTACGGGAGTCTGGCAAATAAACAATGGACCCGGCAGCGCACCTGCAAAAAGAAGGGGAACATCCCCCGACAACGACTCTGCCTCGGCCCCCGAAGGACGGCCCAAAGCACACGGGGTTCCACTGTGTCCACTCCCTGCCCAAACACCAGCTGGAATATTCTCCCCAGATAAAGCCTGAGGGCCATCCTGCGCTAGACATTCCAGCCTTCCTTTTTTTAAAAATGGTATTTGTTAAGCACTTGCTATGTGCTAGACACGTCACAGTCCCCTTCCCACATGGGGCTCACAGTCTTAATTCCCCCTTGAAAGATGAGGAAACTGAGGTGCAGAGAAATGAAGCCCAAGGTCACACAGCAGACAAGAGGCGGAGCTGGGACTAGAACCCACGTCCTTTGGACTCCCAGGCCCGGACTCTTGCCATTAGGCCATGCTGCTTCTAAGTAAGAGAGGATCCCTACAAGATGCACCCTTTGCTAATGGCTGGTAAGAGTAATAATCATAATTATCATCATCAATAATAAAAACGGTATTTCTTCGACGGTGAGCCCCGGGGGAGCCAGAAACAGGGCCTACTGCTCACCTGTGTACTTTTTCCCAGTGCTCAACAGAATGCTTTGCCCATGACCAGACCCAGGTCCACTCTTGTAATAACAGAGAAGTGGCGTGGCCTAATGGAGAAAGCCCAGGCCTTGGAATCAGAAGGACCTGGGTTCTAATCCCAACTCTGCCACTTGTCTGCTGTGTGACCTACAGCACGTCACTTTACTTCTTTGGGTCTCAGTTACATCATCTGTAAAAAAGGGACACACAGACTGTGTCCAACCCGACTACCTTGTATCTATCCCAACAATTAGTACAGTCCCTGGCACGTAGTAAGCGCTTAACAAATGCCACAAAAAAAATCTGAGATGGGAAAAGGTGCCTTATCCCAATTTTTCCTAGGAGGAATCTGAGTTCCAGAGGCTTCGGGACTTGCCGGAAGTCCTATCCTATTAGCCGGTGCCCAACCTGGCCCTGGTCTCCTGACTCCCAGTTCTATGCATGGGGCGATCAATCATTCGGTAGTATTTACTGAGCGCTTACTATGTGCAGAGCACTGGACTAAATGTTTGGGAGAGTATGGAATAACAGAATTAGCAGACACACTCCTGGGGCAGTATTGAGAGCATGGATGCCCTCCCCGACCTGCTCCCCCAACCCCCAAGGACTGTAAGTTCATTATGGACAGGGAATGTGTCTGCTGATTGTTATATTGTTCTCTCCCAAGCACTTAGTACAGTGCTCAGCACACAATGAGCACTCAATAAATATGATTGACTCTTTAAGCTCCTTAGAAGGATGCCTGGCCACCCAGCAACCAACTACCACAGGACCAGGACAAGCCTAACATCTACCACAGCCTCAATAGTCAAACAACGTCACACAAGCAACTGACCAAATCAACTCTGATGTTCGCATGAACCTACTTTTGTACACCTCCCTTTTCCCTTCTCCCCTCCTTAGATAACTTGGTGCCTGCCTCCCCTGGTAGGCTGTAAGCTCCTTGAGGGCAGAGATCATGTCTACTAACTTTAATGTACTTTCCCAACTGTTCACTACGGTGTCTGAAGAGAGCAGATTGTAAATTTCTTGAGGGCAGTGACCGTGCCTTTTAACTTGGGAAGCAGCATCTCCCAGTGGAGAAAGCACGGGCCTCAGAGCCAGAGGACCTGGATTCTGATCCCGGTTCCTCCATTTGCCTGCTGTGTGATCTTGGGCAAGTGACTTCACTTCTCTGTGCCTCAGTTTCCTCAACAGTAAAATGGGGGCGCGATACCTGTTCTCTCTCCAACTTTGAGCCCCATGTGGGACAGGGACTGCATCTCACCTGATGAACTTGTGTCCACCCCAGTGCCTAGAACAGTGCTTGACACCTAGTAAGTGCTTAATAAATATCATTAAAAAACAACAGATAAACTCCCAAAACGGTTGTACCCTCCTAAGCATGTGTACAGGGCCCTGCCCACAGTAGGTACTCAATAAATACCTACTGGTGGATTGACTGGCCATGAGTTCATTATGGGCAGGGAATGTATCTGGTAATTCTGTTGTACTGTAATCTCCCAAGCGCTTAGTTCAGTGCTCGACACACAGCGAGTGCTTAATAAATATGACTGATTGATTGGCTGGTGGGCCAAGGAAGGTGCCTCAGTAAGCGCTTAACGAATACCATATTTATTATGGGCAGGGAGGAGAAGGTCCAGGGGCTCGTGAATCTTGTGCCCAGGTGGCCAAGCAGTATGCCCCCTAGCAGAGCTGAAGCAGCAACAGTCTTTGGCCCCGAGGTGCCAGCACCTCCTCCCTCTCCCGAAGGGCAGGGCTCACGCTTCCTGATGCGGCAGGCTGAAGGGAGGCTCTGAATCCCCGGTGGAAAGATCCGTGTGGATGTCGGGAAGAGAGAGTTCCTGAATGGTGATTCTACCAGGATGACTCCCCTTCTATTCTCCATCTACACCCACTCCCTTGGAGAACTCATTCGCTCCCATGGTTTCAACCGTGCGGGTGATTTCCAAATTTACCTCTCCAGTCCTGATCTCTCTCCACTGCAGTTTCGCATTTCCTCCTGCCTTCAAGACACCTCTACATGGATGGCCCGGCCGACACTTCAAACGTAACACATCCCAAACAGAATTTCTCATTTTTCCCCCATAAACCCTGTCGTCTTCCTCGACTTTCCCATCGTTGCGGACGTCACCACCACCCTCCCTGTCTCACAATCCCATATATCCATGGAGAGAACTTCAACTCGTCTCTCTCATTCAACCTACATATTCAATTTGTCACCAAATCCTGTTGGTTCGACCTTCACATCATTAAAATCCATCCTTTTCTCTCCATTCAAACTGCTATCATGTGAATCCAAGCATTTATCTTATCCCACTTTGATTACTACATCGGTCTCCTTGGTGACCTCCCTGCCTCCTGTTTCTCCCCACTCCACTCCATACTTCAGCCTGCTGCCCGGATCATTTTTCTACAATAACATTCAGTCCACATCTCCTCACTCCTCAAAAACCTCCAGTGGTTGCTCATCCAACTCCACATCAGAGAGATACTCCTCACTGTCGGCTTCACATCGCTCAATCACCTTGCCCTCTCCTACCTCACCTCGCTGCTCTCCTACAGCCTTGCCCGCACACTTCACTCTTCTAACGCCAACCTACTCTTTGTCCCTCAATCTCATCTATCTCGCTGCTGATTTTTCACCCGCATCCTGCCTCTGGCCTGGAACGCCCTCCCTCTTCAGATCTAACAGATGATCACTCTCCTTACTCTCAAAGCCTTATTGAGGCACACCGGGTTCAGCTAATAATAATAACAATAATTGTGGCATTGGTTAAGCGCTTACTTTGTGCCGGGCACTATACTAAGCGCTGGGGTAGATAAAGCTAATTGGATGGGACACAGCCTCTGTTCCATGTGGAGTTTTCAGTCTCAATCCCCATTTTGCAGAGGAGGTAACTGAGGCCCAGAGAAGTTAAGTGGCTTGCCCAAGGTCTCATGGCACACCAGTGTCGGAACCAGGATTAGAACCCAGATCCTCTGACTCCCAGGCCTGTGTTCAATCCATTAGGCCACACTGCTTCTCAGAGCAGACTAACAGTTTAGGAAGGTGTACTAGGATTGAGTCCTTATTTGAGAGATGAGGAAACTGAAGCTCAGAGAAGTGAAATGACTCACCCACGGTCACCCAGCACACCTGTGGTGGAGTCAGGGTTAGGATCCAGGTTTCTGGGCTAGAAGGACGCACCCCCGGTTTAAGGAGAGCTGGGATTAGTGCCCTTCATCAATGGAGGTGGGGGTGGGAGGGGTGCTGTGGCCCGTCTTGCTCAGAGCCCTGCTGGCCCCAGAGGGCACAGACAGCCCACGTACCTGGAGACCCTGTGCCATCTGGGGGCGGGGGTGGGATGACCCGACAGGAAGGCTGAGCTGCAAACACCATCTGCTTGGGGACGGAAGACAGACAGAGAGAGAGAGAGAGAGATCAAAAATGTTTCTAAAGCTATTTTCCCCATTGGTGAATTACCTGAAAGTTGGGATTTATTATTGTTAATAGTAATGAGGATTGTGGTATTTGTTAACTGCTTACTGTGTATCAGGGACTGTACTAAGTTCTCGGGTAGATACAAGCAAATCAGGTTGGACATAGTGCATGTCCCATGGCTCACCGTCTCAATCCCCAAACCTCACAGATGAGGTAACCGAGGCACAGAGAAGTGAAGTGACTTGGCCAAGGTCATGCAGCAGACAAGTGGTGGAGCCGGCATTAGAACTCAAGACCTTCTGACTCCCAGTCCCGGGCTCTATGCCCTAGGCCACGCTGCTTTTCTAAAGGCATGAAGCCCCCTTGCCACCATTCCCCATAAAGACATCAGCAACCCTGAGCCATTCATCGCTCCCGCCAACTCTAGCACTGAGGAACTTATTTACATCTCATTTATTTTTGTGGTAAGTATTTTTGTTTGCCTCTCCTTTACAGTGCCATCGGCCTAGAAATGGGGCCTTTCATCACTCACACACACTCAAGACATACTCTCTCTCACACTCCTACACACGCATATTCTCATTCATTCAATCGCATTTATTGAGCGCTTACTGTGTGGAGGGCACTGTTCTCATATACTCACACTCCATACACAAACACTCTCGCACACTCACAGACCCACCCATCTACCCTCTCTCCCTTGGCCAAGGTTAGCTTTTGAAACCCACTGGTCATTTTTGTGGTCAGAATTCCTAGACAATGGGGTGACTAGACTCCAGACTAACTGCTACAGGCTAAATATATTTTTATCCCTTTAATAAACATCTGAAATTACAGATAACAGATAACAGATTGCTGTTATCCCTTTACAGGCTCTGACTAGCTCTTGTTAATAATAATAATCATAACTGTATTTGTTCATTCATTCAATAGATCGTATTTATTGAGCGCTTAATGTGTGCAAAGCACTGTACTAAGTGCCTGGCAGAGTACGACAGAACAGACACATTCTCTGCCCTCAAAGAGCTTGCTAAGCACTTACTATGTGCCAAGAACTGTACTAAGCACTGGGGCAGATACAATATGATCAGAGCCCACGCAGAGCCTACAGTCTAAGTACAAGGGAGAGCGGATACTGAATCCCCATTTTGCGGAGGCAGGAACTGAGACCTAGAGAAGTGAAATGTCTTGCCCAAGGTCACACTGAAGGTAAGTGGCAGAGCTAAGATTAGAACCCCGGTTTTCTGACTTCTAGGCCCGGGCTCTTTCCACTAGGTCACACTGCTTCTCGTTGGGACAGTCACAAGGGTCTCACGATGGACAGATGGTCACGAAACAGAAACAGTGTGTGATGACGTACATTCTCGGATCCAGGGAGGACAGTACGGGGGAGCTACGAGGGGCGAGACCAATGATCCAAACCAACGGGTGTGGGACCGTGTGTGAACGTGCGAGGGAGTGTGGGAGACTGTGGGGGAGGTGGTGAGGGTGGGAGATTGGGTGTGAGTGGGGACGCAGGAAAAGGAGGACACAGAGACGGAGAGAAAAACTGATGGCGTGATGGAGACCAAGAGACATAGGAGAATATAAAGCATTAATAGGGTGGAACGGTTAAATGGGGTTTGAAGGCTCAAGGACAGGTTAGATATAAAGATTAGCATGGTCCAAGGGAGAGAAGCACAGGTCTGGGAGTCCGAGGACCTGGGTTCTAACCCCGGCTCCGCCACTCGTCTACTGGGTGACCTTGGGCAAGTCACTGCTTTGTGTCTCAATTATCTCATCTGTAAAACGGGGATTAAGACTGTAAGCCCCATGTGGGGCAGGGACAGTGTCCAATCTGATTAGCTTGTCTCTCCCCCAGTGCTTAGCACAGTAGCAGTCCACTTAGTACCTCCGGGCAGAGAGAGTCTTGCAGGACTTCCATGAGAATACCAACCAAGGGCCACCCTTCTGCCTTCGGTCGATATTTTCGCATCCGACGCCAGAGCTTTCCGAAGGCTTTATTCCCACCAACTTTGTAATAATAACTTATCTCTGATTTGCCTCCTAGGTGAATTCCCCAAGGGTAAGCTGACGTGACAGATTTCTCAACCCCCATCCAGCCTCGAATCAGCATTTTTGACCAAAATAGAAGATTCCAAGTTAATCGAGGACTTTCACCTCCTACACACACACACCCGCCCTCCCCCTCCTCTGACTTCTCTGGTTTTATTTTCTAGGTGAGAAGCACCATGACCTTGTGGATACAGCACAGGTCTGGGAGTCAGAAGGACCTGGGTTCTAATCTCAGCTCTGCCATGTTTCGGCTGTGTGACCTTGGGCAAGTCACTTCACTTTTCTGTGCCTCAGATACCTCATCTGTACAATGGTGATTAAGACTTTGAGCCCTATGTGGGTCAGGGATTGTGTCCAACAGGATAAGTGACTTACCCAAGGTCACAAAACGGGCCGGTGGCAGACTCAAACCCCAGTCTCCCAGCTCCAAGACCTCTGCTCTTTCCACTAAGCCATGCTGCCTCCCTGCCAGGCCTCTCCCCACTGAGAACCTGGGCTTTCCTTATAGCACTGGGGTGGGTGGGAGGGTGGAGCTGATGAGGAGCACTCCTCTTTGAAGGAAATTTCAGAGCTGTGGGCAATCTGGGACATAAAATCATCCGGATAGGTCCAAGGAGTTTGGTGTGCTCCACTTATGTTGTATCTAACCCAGCGCTTAGTCCAGTGACTGGTACATAGCAATCACTTAAATGCCATTAAGAAAAAACAAACTCTTCTGGGCCTCAGTTTCCTTATCTCTAAAATGGGGATTCAATACTTTTTCTTCTTCTTAGACTATAAGCCCTGTATGGGACAGGGACTGTCCCAACTGATTATTATCTAGCTCCCTCTGTGCTTACTTCAGTGCTTAAAAAATCCCACAATCAATAAAATTACTATTTACTGGCAAAGAAAGAGGGTGCTGAGAGAGAACCTGAGGAGAACAAAGGGAGAGGGGGAAGATGGAGCCAGAGAAGGAGAGGAAGAGGGAGAGAAGGAGGTGAAGTCGAGAGGGAAGGGGGAGAAAGAGGGAAAGATGGAAAGTGAGGGGAAGAAGAGGGAGAGGGAGGAAAAGAGGAAGTAGAGGAGGAGAAAGCCAGGGAAAGAGAAGCAGAAGGAAAGAGACAAAGGGATTGAAAGAGAAAAAAAAATCACTCATAGCCCACCGTCCTCTGGTCTCCCTCTACCAGAATTAAACCTTAAAAATCCACATGGCCCAGATGGACAGAAACAGAGAAAACCCCAGTAGAAGGAGGAAGGAAGGAGGAGGAAAAGAAAAAAAAGAAGGAGGAGCCTCATTAAACATGACTGTTCTGAGCACGCCCCTGACTTTGGATCGGGGTTTCTGTGGTGAAACTGGTTAGGAAATTAGTTTCTTGCTTGATAATTTCCCCCACATTCACCACATCAAAGGCCGAACGGGGGCCCTCTCGTGAATGGAGACAGTGTGTACGTAGCTGAAACAGCGAGGAAGAGGGCGAATGGTTTTTTAGCGGATTTTATAAAGACCATCTGGATGGGTAAGCCTGCAGAGGTTCCCAGCTCCTGCATTAGGTATTTTCTCATGTAAGGAAAAATGTCCCCTGACAAAACCCGTGTGCATTTTAAGGGAACAACTCCTGTTTTGGGGGTCCCAGCAGTGACCAACTTCAAAGGATAATGATCCGTATGACCTAGGGGAAAGAGCACAGGCCTGGGAGTCAGAAGGACCTGGGTTCTAATCTTGGCTCCACCACTTGTCTGCTGTGTAACCTTGGGCAGGTCGCTTCACTTTGGGCCTCAGTTACCTCATCTGTAAAAATGGGGATTAAGACTGTGAGTTCTATATGGGCTTGCACACAGTAAGTGCTCAATAAATACGAATTAATGAATGGGACAGGGACTGTGTCCAACTCAATTATCTTGTTTCTTCCCCAGCACTCAGTACAGTGTCTGGCACATAGTAAATGCTTAACACACATCACAATTACTATTATTATTGATCAAGGAAGGTTACTTGTTCAACACCGCCTGGGTGACAACATGGGGTTAAGTGCTGGGGATGCATTTGGGATAATCTGACGGGACATACTTCCTGTCCCTCTTGGGCCTCTCATGCCAAGAGGGAGGGAAAGCAGGGACCTTCTCCCCAATAGACAGAGGAGGAAACTGAGGGCCAGAGTAGTTGGGTGACTTGCTTGGGGACACCCAGCACGCCACGGGCAGGGGTTAGAACCCAGGGCTCCTGACTCCCTCCAGCCATCCCGTTCTGCCTTGCCCTTACACTCAGATTTGCTTCGTTTATTCACCCCTCCCTCAGCCCCACAGCATTTATGTCCACATCCACAATTTGCTGATTTATATTCATGACTGTCTCCCCTGCTAGACTGTAAGCTCATTGTGAGAAGGGAACGGGTATACTGACACCGTAGTGCCTGCTAAACTGCTGGCTGCCCCCCCCCCCCAAAGCCAATTCTTGGGGCTTGTCTCGGCACTCCAGGAGGGTCCCCCGGAATCATCCCGGCTTCTGGTGGGACCCAAGCCTGGACAGCTAGGGCACCCGGGGTCTCTGTGGGGCCCAGGCCCAGGGGAAGGCCAGTGTCGTGGCCCCGGCTCAGGGGTGCGACCCGTTGAGGAGGTGGGCAGAGGGGGACAACTGGAGAAGGGCCCTGCTTCGAGAAGGGGGTCAAACTCTCCCGCTCCTCCCCATGAAAATCCAGATCTGTCGATCCCGTCGTCTCTGGCAGAGGTTTTGGACCCCGCTGATGGCTTCCTAGGGGGCCGGCGCCATCTGGTTCCCTTTTCCTCCCCGACCCCCAGGCTGAGAGAGAGCCCAGTCCTTAGCCTCCTCTGGCCTGGCACACCACCCTGAGCTCCCAGGCTTGGAATTGACAAAACTTGTGGGGGGAGAGGTCAGCGGCTCAGACAATCATATTTACTGAACACTTACTGTGTGCACAGCACTGTACTAAGAGCTTGGGAGACAATTTCACAATAGAAGAGACACAATCTCTGCCCACAATGAGCTTACAGTCTAGAGGAGGAGACAGATGATAACAGAAATAAGTAACGGCCAGGACATAGCTAAGGGAGGCAGTGGGTCCTAGTGGAGAGAGAGCTGGCCTGGAAGCTAGAGGGCCTGGGTTCTAATCCTGGCTTGGCCACTTGTCTGCTGTGTGACCTTGGGCAAGTCACTTCACTTCTCTGTGACTCAGTTTCCTCATCTTTAAAACGGGGCTTCAAAATGTGATGTTCCTCCCACTTAGACTGTGAGGGCTTTGTGGGACAGGTACTGTGTCTAACCTAATTATCCTGCAACTGCCCCAGTGCTTAGTATAGTGCTTGGCACCTAGGAAACACTTAACAAAATACCACTGTTATTATTTTCATTATTATTAACAAAGCATCTGGGTTTTCTTTTTTTTTTAATAACAGCTCTCAGCCAGGGCGCAGAGAATACCCAGAACATTTCCAAGTTGCAGCTGGCAATTGAAGCAGTCCCTAAACCCTACATCAATTGACACTTAAGCACTTATATCGAAGTTGGGAATCTTCTTGAAATGACTGAGGTTAGCAAAACAAAAACTATTTTTCCATCAACTTCCTGCTGCTCAGTGTCTACAATACATAAGGGGGCAGGGTTTTAAAATAGGTTTATACTGTTCCATTTGCAATCCTGATTACATATACAGAGAGGCCATGTTCTAGTGGATAGAGCATGGGCCTGGGAATCAGAGGACCTGGATTCTAATCTCACTTCTGCCATTTATCTGCTGTTTGAACCTGGGCAAGTCACTTCACTTCTCTGTACCTCAGTTCTCCTGTTCTCCCTACTATTTAGACTGAGCCCCATTTAGGAAAGGGACTATATCCACCCTGATTCCCTTATATCTACCCCAGCATTTAGAGTAAGCGCTTAAAAAGTACCACTGAAAAAAATCTGTTAAGGTTCTTCTGCCCCCTCTCCCTGGGTACCAGTCCACAGCAGCATGGTGTAAGGATAGAGCATGGGCCTGGGAGTCAGACGGTCATGGGTTCTAATTCCAGCTCCACCACTTGTCTGCTGTATGATCTTGGGCAAGTCACTTCACATCTCTGTGCCTCAAGCGCCTCGTCTATAAAATGGGGACTGAGAAAGCGAGCCCCAAGTGGGACAAGAACTGTGTCCGTCCCGATTTGCTTGTATCTAATCCACTGCTTAGTACAGTGCTTGGTATATGGTAAGTGCTTAACAAATACCACGATTTTTATTTTATTCTACTGTCCTTTCCCAAGTGCTCAATACAGGGTTCTGCATCTGTAAGCGCTCAATAAATAACACTAATTGATAGACTGTAATCTCCCTGTGAGCAGGGAATATGTCTACCAACTCTGTTGTTCTGTACTCTCCCAAGCGCTTAATAAAGGGCTTGGGCATGTTTTTGTGTACACATGCCACAGGCACACAAACCCTTCATGTGTACATGCACACATACACTTACTCATGTCCATGCACACACGGGCAATCAGGTCCCTTATGTGCGTGCACAAGCGCACGCTCACACACACACACACCACAATCTTCCGTGCTCAAGACAGCTCAGCTGGGCCATTCATTCCTCCGTGTTTATTTTGCTGTGGTTTATTTGCTTTTCTCACACACTTTTAGCCCTTAAATTACGTTTAAAAGCCGGAGAAACCCACAGTGTAGCATGAGCTGCGAACTCTTTCGGGCTAATTGAAAGGCATCGGCCAGGACTTATGTCCCCAGGCAAATGTAAAAAACTCAAAAACACTCAACACCCCAGACACCCCGGGCCCAGAACAGATCCCTAACTCACCCCTCACTGGCCCCCCAAATCCCCCAAGCAGAAGCTCCCCAAAGAGCACACCAGCCTCTGACCCCTGCCCGTCGCCCCTCCATTCATTCATTTTCATTCCATTGTATTTATTGAGCGCTTACCGTGTGCAGAGCACTGTACTAAGCGCTTGGAAAGTACAATTCGGCAACAGATAGAGACGATCCCTACCCAACAACGGGCTCACTCCAATGGAAGGCTGCCTCTTCCACAGCCACTTTGAGTGGTAGTTCACAAAAGGTGGATCTGGCGCCTTCTGCCCCGCCCCACCCCACCTCACACTAGCCCACCCCACCCCGGGCAAGCCCACCCCACTGACCATGAGGAGGGTCCGGGCCCTTACATATCCGGTGTTGACCGCAGCCTGAACCCCTGGCCCCCCGCGCACTGAAGCCCATCAGCCCTTGGCCACGCACACTCAGGCCCGGTCCTCAGCCACACACACACATACACACACAAACATACACACAATAATAATGATGGTATTTGTTAAGCGCTTACTTTGTGCCAGGCACTGTACTAAGCGCTGGGGTGGATAAAAGCAAATCGAGTTGGACACAGTCCCTGTCCAATGGGGGCTCACAGTCTCAATCCCCATTTTACAGATGAGGGTACGGAGGCCCATGGAAGTGAAGTGACTTGCCCAGGGTCACACAGCAGACAGGCAGAAGAGTGGCCCTAGGCCACACACGTGCGTCCACATGCACACACAGGTCTGGCCTTCAGCCACACACACACACACACACACACACACACACCAGCCAATCTGTCCCAAGACCCCCCGCTTGAGTCACCCCTGGCAAACCCACACAGCCCCTCTCTAAAGCCCACTGCCGGACCTCCGGCGTGACCTCAACACAGACAACCACTGCACGACAACTAAGCTCGGGACAGGATGGACCTTCCAAAGTTCACCCAGACCCTCCTGCTGCCTCTGGGCAGACCACCCCTAACTCGTTCTGGAACAAGGCGGGTCTGGTAGGGACTTGGGGAGATCGGAGGGTGGGCTTTGGGTCCAGGGCAGCCGTGGATTCCTGTGGCCGCCGAAGGTTAAGGGAAGAGCTGCAGACCAGCACCCCACAAGCGTAGCAGCTAGGACAGCTCAGCGACAACCCGGAAGTGGTCACGAGGGAGGGCTGTCATGAGCAAGGCGGGTGTCATCCGGCATTGCACACGGCCTGAGTTCGGGAAATGCAAACTCAGCCCCAGACGGCAGGCAGCCAAGGTCAAGGAGAACAAATTTGGCTACCTATGCCATCGAGGAAGAAAAGGCTGGGACTTTTTTTTTATTTTTTATGGTTAAGTGCTTAAGAGAAGCAGCGTGGCGCAGTGGAAAAAGCACGGGCTTGGGAGTCAGAGGTCATGGGTTCGAATCCCGGCTCCACCGCTTGTCAGCTGTGTGACTGTGGGCAAGTCACAACTTCTCTATGCCTCGGTTACCTCATCTGTAAAATGGGGATGAAGACTGTGAGCCTCATGTGGGACAACCTGATTACCCTGTATCTACCCCAGCGCTTAGAGCAGTGCTCTGCACATAAGTATTTAACAAATACCAACATTATTATTATTATTACTAGGTGTCAAGCACTGTGCTAAGCACTACTGAAGTAGATACAAGCTACTCAGGTTGGACACAGTCCCTGTCCCACATGGGGCTCACTGTCTTCATCCCCACTTTAACACACGAGGGTACTGAAGCACAGCATGGAGAAGTGACTTGCCCGAGGTCACAGAGCAGACATGTGACATGCCAGCATTAATAATAATGTTGGTATTTGTTAAGTGCTAACTATGTGCAGAGCATCGTTCTAAGAGCTAGGGTAGATACAGGGTAATCAGGTTGTCCCACGTGAGGCTCACAGTTAATCCCCATTTTACAGATGAGGTAACTGAGGCACAGAGAAGTTAAGTGACTTGCCCACAAGTCACACAGCTGACAGGTGGCAGAGCCAGGAATCGAACCCATGACCTGACTCCGAAGCCCAGGCTCTTTCCACTGAGCCACGCTTCTTCAATAGAACCCAGGTCCTTCTGACTCCCAGGGCTGGACTTTATCCACTAAGCAACACTGCTCTTATGCTAATGCTTATACTAGTAGTCAGTGATAGCCGGTGGTCTGAAGCAAGTATGGCATTGTCTTCTGAAACAGGCTCATCCAGTCAGCCCAGAGGGAAGGTGCAAGGGCTCTGCTAAATCAGCACCTGGGAGGTGGGCACACCCCACTCCCTCCACTCATCAGCAGGTAAGTCTGTGAGCCCCACCAGGGACAGGGACTGTGTCCAACCTGATCAGTTTGTATCTACCCCAGTGCTTAGAACAGTGCTTGACACCTAGTAAGTGCTTAACAAACACCGTCAGAGTGGATAGAGCACAGTCCTGGAAGTCAGAAGGACCCAGGTTCTAATCCCGGCTCTGCCATGTGGGCTGTGTGACCTTGGGCAAGCTGCTTCACTTCTCTGGGCTTCAGTTACCTCATTTGTAAAATGGGGATTATGAATGTGAGCCCCAGATGGAACAGGGACTGTGTCCAACGCGATTACCTTGTAACTACCACAGTGCTTACAACAGTACTTGGCACAGTGTTTAAAATGTACCATAATTATTATTAGGTGGAAGAGCCAAGATTACAATTCAGGTCTCCTGACTTCTGGTCCTGTGTTCTCGCCACTAGGCTATGCTGCTTCTCTTCTTTCAGAAGCTGCAGGCTCAGAGCCCGGGGCCGGATCCAAATGGAAACTCCAACTGAGGGCTATTTCTTCTGGCTTCCTGATGGTCAGAAGAGGGACAGTCTCACCACTCCTCTTAACTGACCTCCAGGAGACCAGCAAGAAGTTCTGAGTCCTTCAAACAGCAGAGGTAGACATCTTCCAGGAGCCTCTTCCCCCAGCGAACACAGACTCGAGAGACAATGGTATATATTGACGGCTTACTGTGTGCTGAGCACTGTACTAAGCGCTTGGGAGACGACAAGACAACAGAGTTGGTAGGCATGTTCCTTGCCCAAAATGAGCTTACGGTGTAGAGGGGTGGGCAGACGTTAACAGAAATAAATTACGGATCTGGACGGAAGTGCTGAGGGGCTGAGGGTGCGGTGAATAAGGGGTGCAAATCCACAAATCCAAATGCAAGAGTGATGCAGAAGGCAGTGGGAGAAGAAGAAATGTGCTTTGGACAGAGTAAACGCTCAAATACAGCTGAATGAATGAAAGAATCCTGAGCCATTCTCTGAAACGTCTGTTTAGAAGAGACAAGAGAGAAGCCCTGGGGGAAAACCACAGGTAGAAAAAGAGCTGGGGGGGGGAGGGGGAATCATCCATCTATCAATCAATAGGTGTTTACTGAGCTCTTACTAGGTGCAGAGCACTGTACTAAGTGACAGAGAGTGCAGATACGTTCCTTGTCCAATCACTGGTTTCTGCTGAGCACAGAGTACTGTACTGGGTGCTTGGGGGAGTTCAGCAGAAGCAAAGTCTCTGCTCTAATAGGGAAGACAGACCTAATGGGAGCAGGAGAAACAACACAGAGGGAATATGCCAAGATGAAGTAAATCATAACTACTCCATTAAGAAGCAGCCTAGCCTAATAGGGAGAATCCAGATCCAGGAGTCAGAGGACCTGGGTTCTAATCCTGACTCTGCCCCGGATGTGCTATGTGACCTTGGGAAAGTCACAACCTCTCTGTGGCTCAATTTCCTAAAGTATACATTGGAGATAGGATCTGTAATTCTTCCTCCCTCTTAGGCTACGAGCCCCATGTGGACCAGGATGCTGTCAGTCTTACTACACTAAGCACCTTTTAAATGCTTAATAAATTCCACTATTATGCTTCATCATCATCAATGGTATTTATTAAGTGCTGTGTACAGAGCATCATACCAAGTGCTTGGGAGAGTACAATACAACAGAGTTGGTAAACACATTTCCTGCCCACAAGGCTTTATAAATTCCATAGTCATTATCAGTATTATTAAGATTACTGAGTTATGGAGTCACCATGTGGGAGACACAGATCAGAAATAAGGGAGCCCTATTATATTTGGGGGCTGGACTATATAGGGAGAACACCCCAAGGGAAGTGGGTTAAGAAGGTGAGTTTGGGGGGGAACCCCAATTCCCTCCATCACCCAGCTCTCTCCCTGTTCGCTCTAGGAAGAACTGGGGGGGGGGGGGGATTGGCTCTGGTGGCTTGAGCCGCACCCTCAGGAATGCCGTGAGGGGACTGGATGATGGCCAATGGGTAAAGGCCAACTGTATTGAGGGCTTACTGTGAGAAAAACACTGTACTAAGTGCTTGGGAGAATACAACTTAACAGAGTTGGAAGACATGTTCCCTGCCCATGATGAACTTCCAGCTGGGAGGGGCATTGCCCAGTTGCGGGGGGAGGAAGGGCGGGAGGATGGAGAAGGAGGAGGAGAGAAGGAAAAGAGGAAGAGCCTCAGACCTCTCTGAGCCCTAGGCTTATCGTGCAATGATCCTCCCTGCATTGGCAGAACCCTAATTCCAGATGGCTTCTGGCCTTCCTGAGTCCCAGCCCGAGGCCCAAGTGGACAGGCTGAATGACTGACCGACCCACCGACTGAACCACTCACTGACCGACCAGAGGAATTCAGGAGGAGACCGGACAGTGCGGGGCCAGGAGCCCGGACACTGGGCGAGGACAGGAGGGAGCAAGGGAGGAGGAAGAGAAGGATGGTAAAGGGGAGGAGGAGAATGACAACAGGGAGGAGGAGAAGGGGCAGGAGGAAGAGGACAGGAGCGAGAAGTGGGAGGAGGAGGGGCGGAAGGAGGAAGAGGAGGAGAAGGAGGACAAGAAGAAAGGGCTGGAGGAGCATTACACCCATCCTCCTAGGTAGACATGGGAGCCCTGAGAGTTGATCAATCAGTGGTATTTATTAAGCAGTCAGTCGAGCATATTTATTTAGCGCTTACTATGTGCACAGCACTGTATTAAGTGCCTGAGAGAGTACGACACAATAAAGTTGGGAGACCCATTCCCCGCCCACAAGGGGCCTGTAATCTAGAGAGGTAGACATTAAAAGCAATCAATAAATGATGCTGATAGATGTAAGTGCTGTGAGGCTGAGGGAGGTGTGAATAAAGTGAGCAAGTCAGAGTGATGCAAAAGGCAGAAAGAGAAGAGAAAACGAGGGCTTAGTCAGGGAAGGCCTCTTGGAGGAGATGTGCCTTCATTAAGGGATTTGGGGGCCACGACACCCCATCTCCCAACCCCCATGGAGGGCTCTGTCTCATATGTGTCAGGGGAGGGGGCAAAGGGTTGGGGAAGCCAGGATCAGAAGCAGGTGCCAGGTTGGGTGACCAGTGGTCTGGGGAAGATGGCGGGAACAGGAGGAGGAGGAAAGTGGGACATTCATTTATTCAATCATACTTATTGAGCACTTACCGTGTACAGAGCACTGTATTAAATGCTTGGGAGAGTACAATATGACTAGGAGGGAGAAGCCTCTGGGGTTAGGGTAGAGAGAAGCAGTGTGGCCTTGTGGATACAGCACTGGCCTGGAGTCAGAAGGACCTCAGTTCTAATTCCAGCTCTGCCACCTGTCTGCTCTGTGTCCTTGGGCAAGTCGCTTAACTTCTCTGGGCCTCAATGATTTCACTTGTAAAATGGGGGTGAAGACTCTGAGCCCCATGTGGGACAGGAACTGTGTCCACCTTAATTATCTTAAATTTACCTCAGCGTTTAGAACAGTGACGGGCACAGAGTATGCGCTTAAAATTTTTTTTTTTTAAAGTAACTGAGACGGATGGAAGCTGACCATCCCAAAGAAAAAACATGAAAATGCTACCCCCGAGGCCCATGCCTGCGACGCTGCCCACAGCAGCACTCACAACAGCACCCATGATGGTTGGGGCCCGTAGTCTGTGCCTATGACGGTGCCCATAGCAGCGGGCTGTGCTCGGGGTGCGTCCATTACCCCCATCCAAGGCCCATGCCTACAATAGTTCCCACGGACCATGCCCGGGGCAGCACAGTGCCCACCCCGGTGCCCACAATAGCCTATGCCCACCACGTACTGACGACTATGACGACGGTGGGCAGCTGAATGTCCATCGTAAAGCCCTCTTTGGCACAGAGAAGCAGCATGATGTAGTAGTGGTTAGAGCCCGGGTCTGGGAGTCACAAGGACCTGGGTTTTAATCCCAGTTCAGCCACTTGTTTGCTGTCTGACCTTGGGCAAGTCACTTCACTTCTCTATGCCTCGGTTACCTCATCTGTAAAATGGGGATTGACACTGTGAGCCCCATGTGGGACAGGCACTGTGTCCAACCTGATTTGCTTGTATCCACCCCAGGGCTTAGCACATTACGTGGCACTTAGTAAGCGCTTTAACAAATTCATTCATTCATTCAATCATATTTATTGAGCCCTTACTGTGTGCAGAGCACTGTACTAAACTCTTGGAAAGTATAATTGGGCAACAGATAGAGACAATCCCTACCCAATAAACGGGCCCACAGTCTAGAAGAACAAATACCACAATTATTACTATTATTATTATCTGACACTGGTTCTCAGACACACAACCCATGGCTGCCCGGCCCCAGGAGTCCGGAAACTGGGTTCTATGTCCGGCTCTGCTGTTGGCCTCTGTGTAACCTGAGACCAGCCTCCTCACCTCTCTGGACCTTCATTTCCCCATCTGTAAAATGGGGATAAGATCCCTGCTCTTCCTCCCTCTGAGCTCTGAATGGGTTTGAGGGCAGTGATCGCTTCTACTGATGCTACTGTATTGTCCTCTCCCAAGCGTTTAGGACAGTACTCTGCACACGGTAAGCGCTCAATAAATATGACCGGTTGATGAATGGATTTGATTATCTTGAATCGGCCCGGGGCTTAGCATTCATTCATTAAATCATATTTATTGAGCGCTTACTGTGTGCAGAGCACTATACTAAGCGCTTGGGAGAGTACAATACAACAATAATCACGTTCCCCACCCACAACAAGCTTACAATCTAGAGCAACGAATCTATAGCAATGACCTTCAGTATAGAACAAATGAACTCCATAATGATTACTAATATTATTAAGGTGTTAGTATCAATGTTGGACCTCACTTTCATTCATTTCTAACATTATTATTTTATCTAATTGAGCATTAACTTTCTCTTCTTAGGATTTCTCCTAATCCACCCACATGACTCCTGGGAACCTCCTAACTAGGTATTGGGGACGGTTAGAGCATCCTTCTAAAGCCACCTCGAAATTTTCGCTTTTGCGCACTACCAATAAGAGTTGGCCAAACCAAAACTCTGCCTCCATTTGATTATTCCTGGAGACTTCTAAATGCAAGTTGGGATAACACTGTCCCCACATATCAGGGGGTATAAGCTTGGGGAAATTTGGGATAGGAAATCCCCATCTGTCTACTCTTTTTCAAAAATTATTTTAGTTAAGCATTTACTAGGTGCCAGGCACTGTGTTAAGTGCTGGGGTAGATACAAGGTTGGACACATTCCATATCCCACATGAGGCTCATGATCAATCCTCATCTTCCAGATGAGGTAACTGAGGCCCAGAGAAGTGAAGTGACTTGCCCAATGTACAGCAGCAGACAAGTGGTGGAGCTGGGATTAGAACCCACAGCTTCTGACTCCCAAGCATCGTTCTGACTCCCAGGGCCGGGCACTTTCCACTAGGCCGCGCTGCTTCTCAATCTCTGGGAGCTGAACATTTTGGCTGAAAAACGAAAGTCCAACCGGTCTCCACCCATTCATTCATTCATTCATTCGATCGTATTTATTGAGAGCTTACTGTGTGCACAGCATGGATGGAGCCCGGGCCTGGGAGCCAAAAGGACCTGGGTTCTAATCCCAGCTCTGCCAACTCTCTGCTGGGTGACCTTGGGCAAGTCGCTTCACTTCTCTGGGCCTTTGTTCCCTCATCTGCACTGTGAGCCCCATTTGGTACAGGGACTTTGTCAACCTCATTACCCTGTAACTACCCCAGTGCTTAGAACAGTGCTGGACACTTAGTGTTTAACAAATACCATCATTATTGTTATTATTATTATTACTAAGCACTTGGGAGAGTACAAGAGAACAATAGACACATTCCCAGAAAGGGAGCTCTGCTCATGGTAGATAGGGTTGCCACTGGCCGCTGTCTGCCCCATCGCTGGAAAGTCCTGATGGAATCAGGTCAGTCGAGAACCGAGCATGAAGCCGACACACGTTCTCCAACCCCGTCGCCCCCAAGCTCTCAGTGTCCAGCAGCAGGTGAGCACTGACCGCGGCACTCCGGGCCCAGATGGATGGATGTGTGTGGCCACAAGAGGCCATCTCCTCCAAGAGGCCTTCCCAGACTAAGCCCCACTTTTCCTCATCTCTTACTCCCTTCTGCGTCGCCCTGGCTTGCTCCTTTTGCTCTTTTCCCTCCCAATCCCACAGCTCTTATATATCTGTCATTTTATTTATTTGTATTGATGTCTGTCTTCCCCCCTTCTAGACTGCAAGATCATCATGGGCTGGGAATGTCACTGTTTACTATGGTACTGTACTATCCCAAGCACGTAGTACAGTGCTCTGCAACGGTAATCACTCAATAAGTATGAATGAATGAATGAATGAATGAATGAGACTCCCACGGCCACCAGCTCTTAGCCCAAGTGAGAGCCTGTCCTGGTCAGGGATGGGGGCATTTCTGAGGACGGACAGGAGTCCCCGATTCATAATAATTATTTGTTAGGCGCTTACTATGTGCCAGGCACTGTACTAAACGATGGAGTGGATACAAGCAAATCAGGTTGGATACAGTCCCTGTCCCACATGGGGCTCACAGTCTTAACCTCCATTTTACCGATGAGAGAACTGAGGCCCAGAAAGTGAACAGACTTGCCCGCGGTCACTCTGCAGACAAGTGGCGAAGCTGGGATTGGAACCCATGACCTTCTGACTCTCAGGCCCGGGCTCTATCCACTTCTTGCCGGCAACTAAATGCTCACTGTCCAAGGCCTCTCTGCAGGGCGGTCAGTCAGGGGCCTGTCTGCCCAACCTTGGCTTCCCTGGAGAGGTGAGAGTGGGGGTGCACTGCGGAGTCAGGGGGACGAAAGGGCCAGAGGAGGGGAGCTGGGAGCCGGCGGTCCACAGGCAGGTCTAGCGGCAGGAGGAGTGTCAAACTGGGCATTTCTGGGCAACTCCCACCCCAGCCAGCCCAAGCTCCGGCCAGGGAGTAGCAGCAAGGTGTAGGGGACAGAGCCCGGGCCTGAAGTCAGAGGACCTGAGTTCTAATCACAGTCCCACCACTTGTCTGCTGTGGGGCCTTAGAAAAGTCACTACTCTTCTCTGTGCCTCAGTTCCCTCATCTATAAAGTGGAGATTAAGACCGTGAGCCCCACGTGGGACAGGGATTGTGTCCAACACGATTTGCTTGTATCCACCCCAGCGCTTAATAAGGTCCCCAGCATATATTAAGTGCTTAACAAATAGTACAATTATTCTTATTATTAAAAGCCCGATCCACTAACCAATGCCAATGGTCGTGGCAAGGAACCTGACGCCGCCGACGCCTCAGCGAGATTTTTCTCCTGCTCACATCCCCATCCATGGCTAGTCTCTCTCTCTCTCTGGCCCTCCAAACTGTAAGCAGGGAATATGTCTGTTTTACTCTTATGCTGTCCTCTCCTAAGAGCTTAGTCCAGTGCACTACACGCAGTAAGCGCTAAATATGACTGACTGTCTCCATGATGTTTACTATCTAGACTGTCAGCCGGAGTCAGATTTGAAGCAGCATAGCCTAGTGGATAGAGTCTGGGCCTTGGAGTCAAGAAGGAGCTGGGTTCTAATCCTGGCTCCGCCACTTGTCTGCTGTGTGACCTTGGGCAAGTGACTTCACTTCTCTGTGCCTCAGTTACCTCATCTGTAAGATGAGACAAGACTGTGAGCCTCATGGGGGATAGGGATGGTGTCCAATCTAATAAGTTTGTATCTACCCTAACGCTCAAAACAGGGCTTGACACATAGTAACACTTAAATATCATTATTATTAATAAACCCCTTGAGGGCAGGGAGTATTGACTTCTAACTCCACTGTCCACTCCTAAGCATTCAGTCCAGTGTTCTAACACATTGGGCACTCAATAAAAACCGTCTGATCCGTCGGTCCTAGTTAATCCTTAGCAGACTAGAGAGCTGAATGCACTGGCCTATAGCTGCATCTGGGACTTGTCTCTTTTTTTCAACCACAACTGTCCAAGCCAGACGTCCCCCTCACGCCGGGCTGAACACGCTTTAACTCAAATACCTCCACTGCGTTCAAGAACCGAGGGTTTTAAGATGGTGCGTCCTCCAGGCCCCAGGGGTGATCATGGTGCAAGCCTTTCCTGTTCCTCAAGCCAGCTAGGCCGGAGAGGGGACATTTCACCACCCACAAACCCTAAATCCCAAAGGAGTGGGGGTCCGCTACCATCCCAGAAAGACACCGATGAGTCCCTCTGCTGCCCAAACCAGAGCGTTGTGGTCCTCACACCCGTGGCATTAGGTGGTAGACAGCCTGGACAGTCAAGCCCAGTAACAGGGAACAGACAACTTGGAAAGAAACACTGGGGACCTCCTGGAAAACGCAGCTGCCCCACTGTCCCCGGACTTTGAGGGACACCGTTGAACAAGGGGCCAGACAAGTGGCCTTCACCCCCGACGGCCTTGCCATCCTGGGCTCGCCCGAGGACCTTCTTCGCACAGGGTGGAAGCTGAGAAAACCAATAAAAAGAGCCTGAGAGAGGGTTCGGGAGCATGGGACAGAAGCCTTAGGGAAGACCAGGAGGTCAAGAGGCAGACTCAGGCCCAAACCAGGCCCAAGAGTCAGGGAAAAGTCCTCCCCAGGCCGGGCCAGGCGGGCTGTGGTTCACGCCAGAGTCAGTGAACTAAGACACCCACGAGGCCTGACCCAACCTCACCAGGGCAGGGAAGGGAAATCACCAGTGTCCCAAAGCGGGGGGAGAGCTGAGGTGGCCCTCGGCCCCTGGTGGAGACGGTCGGTCGGGACTTGACTTTTCTTGGTCACCTTTTCACACTGTGGAGCTGTGAAGGAGGGCCAGGGCCAGGTCGCTTTCACTGCCTGCAGCTCGGGATTCCCTCGAGGGGAAACTTCCAAATTCTGCTCGGGTTCTACAGTGGGATGACGAAGGCTGAGCAGCCAAGATGGTGGAGGACATGCAGACAGATCCCGAATCCAAAGGGAAGCCATCTGACTTTGGAAAATGGTGCAATTTTTTTTTAATGGTATTTGTGAAGCGCTTACTAGGTGCCAGGCACTGTATTAAGCAATGGGGAAGATACAAGCTAACCAAGTTGGACACAGTCCATGTCCCACAGGGGTTCACAGGCTTAAGCCCCATTTTACAAAGTGACTTGCCCTAGGTCACCCAGCAGATAAGTGGCGGAGTCAGGATTAGAACACAGGTCCTTCTGATTCCTAGGCCCATGCTCTCTGCATTAGGCCACGCTACTTCTCTGTGAATTCTAACACAGCAGCTCAAGGTATTTCTGTGTGGAACTCCCTCCCTTCTGTATCAGCTAAAAAGCCACCTCTCCCCCCAAACATACCAACATGAATCAGTTTCCAACCTTACACTGATATTACATTTTTCTTGGAGAAAGCGGACCAAACCCAACACTTCAGAAAAGTATGCTTATTATACTCTCCCCAGTGCTTAGTACAGTGCTCTCAGTACGCAGTAAATGCTCAATAAATTCCACGGATTGACTAAAAAAACAGATCAGGAGGAAAGAGCCCAGCACCCACTAGCACAAGACTGAAAGTTCAGAAAGAGACACCAGGATGGCGGCTACAGAAACAGATGTGATCAAAAATGACAGCAAAGAAAACATCGACCGTGCAGACAGCCACGGTCAAAGGAGCAAATTATAATAACTGTGACCTTGGGCAAGTCACTTCACTTCTCAGGGCCTCAGTTAGTCCACCTGTAAAACATGATTATATAATAGAATGTGGATTACAATAATAATAATAGTATTTGTTACGTGCCTACTATGTTTCAGGCATTGTACTAAGCTCTGGGATAGATACAAGCAAATTGGGTTGGGGACAGACCCTGTCCCACGTGGGGCTCACAGTCTCAATCCTTTACAGATAAGGTAACCGAGGCACAGAAAAGTAGCAGCATGGCGTATGGATAGGGCACAGGCCAGGGAGTCAAGTCATGGATTCTAATCCCATATCCGCCACTTGTCTACTGTGTGGCCTTGGGCAAGTCACTTCACTTCTCTGCGCCTCAGTTCCCTCACCTGGAAAATGGGGATTGAGATTGTGAGCCCTGTGAGGAACAGGGTCTGTGCCCAACCCGATTTGTCTGTATCCACCCCAGCGCTTAGTACAGTGCCTGCCACATAGTAAGTGCTTAACAAATGCCAAATTATGATTATCATCATAAAGTGAAGTGACTTTTCCGAGGTCACACAGCAGATAAGTGGCAGAGCTGGAATTAGAACCCACGACCTTCCGAATCCCAGACCCATGCTCTATTCTCTAAGCCACGCTGCTAGGCCAAACTGCTTCTCCAAATCACAAGAAAAACGGACACAGGTCCTATCGGCTCCTGCTCAGGAATGATGAAGAATTCGAGTTCTGAACCCTCCGGGAAGAATGATCCAGCTCACCTCTTCTCCAAGACGTGCCTGGGTGTGACCTATTTCTCAAAGTCTTATTAAAATCACACCTCCTCCAACAGGCCGTCTCTGACTAAGCCCTCATTTTCCCTACTCCTTCTCCCTTCTGTGTCACCTTTGAACTTGGTTTTGCACCCTTTATTCACCCCATCCACGACCGACCCCACAGCATTTATGTCCATATCTATAATTTATGTTAACATCTGCCTCTCTGCCTAGATTGTAAGCTCCCTGTGGGCAGGGAACGTGTCTACTGTTGTACTGCACTCTCCCAAGCGCTTAGTCCAGTGCTCTGTACACAGTAAGCACTCAATGAATATCGACTGACTGATGGAGTTATTTCCCATGATTATTTCAAGGCATCAAAATGGCTTTCCTTGAATCGTAATAAAATTCTGAAAGAAGGTGGGAGAATTTGGGATTTTCAGAAAGAACAGATGAAATTCAAAGGTTCCCCAGACTCAATGTCCCAGACTTTGGCTCCCCCATCCCTTGTATATGTACAAAAGGGCATAAAATATTCATCCAATATTAAAATACTTGAAGGCTTTTTGGGGCGGAGAAATAGTGCCGAATCGCAGATATTATGGAGATTTCTCCCCCTCCCCCGCTTCACCGAATACAGCAAGAAATCGGAAGTTCTTTTAAAAAGGGATTTTTAAAATCCAAAGGCAATGTGTTGATTTTGACCTCAATTCTTCAGAATGATTGCTTCTGTGCTGGAAATATGCTCTGTGTTGCAACATGTAGCAAACAGTTCTAAATGACAGACTAGCCCATCTGTGCTGTGAGGATATGCCATCCAGTCTATAGTGAAATTTATATAGGGATGATTTCAAATGTGTTTTCTGCGGAATCTTCTTCAAAGGAAATACCAGCGAGAAGCAGTGAGGGCCATGGACAAAGTGTAAATTCGGGCAACAATTTGGCCTTGTCTGAACAAAAAAAAAAGGGGGGTGGAGGCATTTTAACCTTCCAATTTTCACTTCACTTACTACGTCCCACCACGGTTCATGTTTAAAGTTTGAAGTCAGGACGCAACGGTCGGGAAACCACCGAGGGAATCTACAATCAACAGCCGTGTTGCCGTCGCCAGACACGGGGCACTCGAGAGAATAGGGGCAGGATTTAAGTGGATGGATCGGTTCGAATGATCCGGGAACTGAAAATCCCCGCTGACATTGCAGATTGAGGTTCAGTTTGAATGTGGAACCCCCCCCCGGGCCACCATGGGGTCCTGGGCAGATCGAATCGGGCTTTTCAGACCATGGGTCCAAGAGAAAAGTTTCCGTCTGCATGGAAGAGGCCCCGACTGTGTTCTAGGAGACTTTCGGTCCGAACAATACCTTCATCCATCCGTTCCCACAGAGAAGCCCTTGCACTTAGATTTGCCCTCTTTATTCAGCCACCCCTCGACCTCACTGCACTTGTGTCCGTACCCGTCATTTACCTATACTAATGTTCGTCTCTCTCTCTAGACTGTAAGCATTTTGTGGACGGGGAGTGTGTGAACCGACTCTGTTATACTGTCCTCCCCTAAGTGCTTAGTACAGTGCACTGCACGCAGTAAGCGCTCAATAAATATGATTGATTGGAACTCTACCCCACAACAAAAACCGGATCAGCTCTAATCAGTTTGGCCACCTGGAACCCAAACACTTTGGGGGCTGAGGGTGGGGGGCAGGTCGAAGCAGCAATCAAAAGCGAAGCAGCATGGTTCCGTGGAAAGGGCTTGGGAGTCAGAGGTCATGGGTTCTAATCCTGGCTCTGCCACTTGTCAGCTGTGTGACTTCGGGCAAGTCACTTAACTTCTCTGTGCCTCAGTTACCCCATCTGTAAAATGGGGATTAAGGCTGAGCGCCTCATGTGGGACAACCTGATTACCCTGTATCTACCCGAGCGCTTAGAACAGTGCTCTGCACATAGTAAGCGCTTAACAAATGCCAACATTATTATTATTCTCCACTGGCTCTTAGAGCTTATGCCACTCCTGACATCTCGTGACAACTTGACTCTCCTTTCAGTTCAGTCGATATTTTCAGCAACATGGTGCAGATTCATGTGTATGCGAGTGCAAGTGCATGTGCGTGGAGTGTTTCATCTGGTACCACCCAAACATAGCAGAAAAGCCCATTCTTCCCCGGAGAACATAACAGTCCAAACCTCTGGGTTGAACCGTCAATTGGCCAGGCCATCCTTCCGGCCCAAAATGATGTCCAGACCGACGGACCCCTCTTTTGGGGCAAAAGCCCGCTTCAGGTCCTGTGGAAAACAGAGAAGCGGGCTTAACCCTCCCATTTGCCCAATTCAGGGAGTTCAAGGGTTTCTTTCCCACATAAATCAACCCTAAAGTCATTCGCATCAGAAAGAATGCGGCATTATTATTGTGGGAAATTTTACTGTGGCTGTAATTTCGAACTTTCTGTCCCTAATTTTACATTTTCTATAAATCAGAGCCCTATTTTACTCTGGGCTACAATTAAACAGAGGAAAACAAAGACGGCCTTCTAAGCAGGCTTTGGGTATGAGCGCGCTGGAAGACGGGTATTGAAACTATTTATTATTCCTGCGGCCTACCTATCCTTCTGCTCGAACCCTTCGATTTAATTCTAAACTCGGGTTCCTTCCGCCGGGGGAGAGCGCAGGGCTGGAGAAATAAAAGTCAGAGGAGTCACTGCCACCAACTGGGCCATTAATAAAATGCTCCAAAGGACGACAGACGGGGCAGAAGCCTCGGGCATAAACCCCCTTCCAAACCGAGCTCCCTCATGTTCCTGGAGAAAGCAGACTGGCTCGGCTCCACGGCTCTAGAAGTTTCTCCAGTTGAAGTTTATGTGGGTTTGATGCAGGATTTCATTTAGCGCTTTTCTTAAGTTATCTGAGCAAAAATAGCCTCACTGTGGAATTCCCTCAAGAGGCGAACGGAGACTGAAAGAAACTCCACAACGCCTCTCTTGGCCCCGACTGCTTGGAATTAGACATTGTAGTAAGACAATAGACGCTGCTTTCCAAAAAAAAATCCCCTCAACGATATTCTGTATTCCGAGCCCTATTCCCCACCAATAAGACGAAAAGGCACGAGTTCGGCATTCTGGGTTTTCGCACGAGGGAACCGAATTATCACAGGAACACCAAGCCAGACCAAAACCTATCAGCTTGCTCCCACTCTGGATTCATTCCCCACGGTGGACGTCACTGTTGCCGATGAGGAAAAAAGGGAGATGTCTCTTGGCAATTAGGTTCTGGGCAGGAATTTCTACCAGGCCGGGGAAGGCCGCCAGCCAAAGCCGGACAACCCATTTGGACTCCAAACCCGCCTGCATTTTTTGGCGAGAACTTTGAGGGTGGGAGGAGAGTAGTCCCGGCTGCTGAGTTGAAAGGATGATCTTTCTCTCTCTTTCTCTCTCTCTCCCCACGGTGCAGAAGGCTAAGCCATTGACCCAGTCCAGAGAGCCACCACCCAGTCTGAGAGCCACCAACCAGTCCTGAGCCCCCCGACATGAACAACAGACCCCAGTCCCTCCTCCCCGAGACGGAAGGAAGCGACGAGTACATTACCCGCGGCGAGAGCGGCCTTCTGCTCCTTGCTGGCCGCCCCCTGTCCCGGGCGACCTCCACGGGCCGGGAAGGGGGCCCAGACCAGCTCGCCCCGTCCACTGGGATCTGGCTTCGAGGCTCACCCTTCCCGGCCGGAGATGAGGCGGATCACTGAGGCGAAGTTTCCAGCTTCCTCAGCGCAGAGCGACAGGTTTGCACACGTCTGAATCTGGATGAATGAACCAACCCTCCCCAGCTCCCCTACCGCCGCCGCCACCCCCCAACCACCACGGAAGATATGGGAAAATTCTACTTTTGTCTCCTGCTCTCATTGGAACTGCACACAGAGTGAGAGTGGCTGGGAGACGCTTATGGGCTGAGACGCAATCGCTGCAGCCTTGGCCCCTCCCACCGATCATTTTTTGAAAGATGCTCAGGGGCTGCGCCGATAGAGGCCTCGAGGGAAAGGCTAGCAGGACCGAGCTGCCGAAGGGGAGGGGGGCGTGGGGCGGGGCCGAAGGGGGGGCTGCTGCTAGGCCTGGGGGGGGGGGGGAGATGGGGGCGGGGGCGGGATCCACGCACACGGACACCGTGCCATCTGCACATGCCAGGGAAACAAGACCCAGCAGGCAGGCCGCTCTGCCCCCATTGCCCTAGACACAGCCGGGAGCCAGGCTGCTGGCTAAACATTCCTCCCCACTAGCCCCTCGAACCCCACTAAAGTGCCCAGCTGGTCGGATTATCCGAAACCCCCGACTTTAGGTGCCGTGATTATCGACGGGGGGAGGTGGTCCACTTCTCCAAATACCAAACTCGTTTCACAAAGGGAACACTGGGCAGCCAGAATGGGACTGGGGTGGTCCCATTAATCTTTTTGGGGGACGTGGGGGGGGGGGGGGAAGAGTGCTGAGCCATATGCACTCCCAGAATCTGAGCGCGTTCCATGTCTGGAATCAAATCCTGCCATGGGGGGGGGTGTCTGTGTGCCCTCCAGAGCATGGAGGTATAAAACTGGATGGGCCAGAGTGGGGAGGTGGAGACTGTCTGTTGGTGCCTGCCAACTGCACAATGCCAAGACCTTGGGAGAGCAGGGTCCTCCAAAATAATCGCCTTCCACTGCTAAAGACGATTCCTTGGGGGGGAAGGGGTTTCAGGATTCCAGAATTGGACGAGTCAAAATGGTTGCAGGCCCCACCACCCCCTCTCACCCTTCCCGTGGGAACATAGGGGTGACGGAAAAAACGACGCTCCTCGAACTTTTCTGGTCCTCCTGCTTTATAAAACCGCTTTATGCCTATGGAGCAGGCCTCTTTGAGGGAGAGCCCAGGACTCTGGGATGGCTGGGGCGGGAGGAACAGGAGACACAAACTTCTCGCTCAGGAGAACCCCGGAGCCAGCTCCCAAGGGCTGTGTTCAGAATGGTGAACGTCGAGGCTCTAGTCTGCCCTTCAAACTTGCCATGGCTGGAGCCGAATTGCTTCCCGAGATACTTGGCCCTGGAGGGCTCGGTTCTGCCAATGTAACCTCCCCAAGGGGGCTCCGTTCTCCAACATGGAGACAGCGAGGCATGGAATCCCCGGAGCAGGAGGCGGCCTCTGAGCCGAGGTGTCCGGATCCTCCCTGGCCCAGCCTCTCTCGGGACGGAATCGACTGTCAGAAAAGGTTCGGTAGAGGACAATGGAGGAGGTGACTACACCAGGATTTTCCTTCACCTCTTTAAATGAAGATTCCCTCCTCCAAGCTGGGTGGCACCAGTCGCAAGCGCACAGGCGGGCATGAGTGGGCCTCTAGACTGCGCGCCCGTTGTGGGAAAGAAATGCCTCTATTTGTTGCTGAACTGTACTTCCCAAGTGCTTAGTACGGTACTCTGCGAACAATAAGTGCTCAAAAATACGATTGAATGAATATATGGGAGGCCCACAGAGCCTGGCCCGGAAGGCTCCCAACATGCCAGCGACTCCGAGCAGAGGTTTTGATCGTGTCCGACCCCTCGGTCCCCACCACGGGACGGGGCCGCAGACGGCAGGCTGGAGAAGCTGAGGAGGATGGGGCCGGCAGTGCTGTGCTTGGGGGGTGGGATGCGAGGAAGAACAAGGGGGGCAAGGATCTCCAGGGGCTCACCGGCCTCCCTGACCCAGCCATATTGACTCGAGTCCTTCCCTCTCCCCAGGGCTACCATCCCTCTTCTTCTACCCCCAGTAACTACGTCCCCCAAGGCATCACTCTGGAAGTTAAATGGGGGTTCCTGACTGGGGGCTCTGCCCACTGACCCAAATAAAGCTTCCCACTGAGGAGAAACAGCCGCTGTGAAGCTGGGAAAAGCTGGGGAGGGGTTGCATCCGAAGAGAGATGAGAGGGTTTCGGGGGAAAGGGGCCAGTCACTGCCTCCAACCCCAAGTTCTGCCCTCGGGTCAGCCCTGGCCCACCTCAGGTGGGTGACTGCAATTCCAAGCCAGCATCCCCGGCAATGGAGTGCATATATAAGCCCTAGCATTCCAAACCCACAGTTCATTCTCCTGAGACTGGAGATTTCATCTTGGAGACCTGGAGCACCCCAAATCACCCCCCTCTCCCTGGTCAGGATTCCCTTGGAGAGGCCTCGCTTTCTGGAGTCATTTTTTCCCCTCCTTGCTTTCCTCCCTCCACCCTCTTCCAGCCACACGAGCCATCAACGAGTTGACATCCCTAAAAAGAGTAGCCCACGGCCACCCTTTTGACCAGTCGGGCAAACGAGCCTGGCTCGGATGTTCGGCCGATGTGGCGAACATAAGAGGTCTAGTCCCACGGGGGACTCAGTGGACAGGCTGCCATCACGACCTGCAGGTTCGAGAGGGGTCCTGTGACCCATACTGTCCTCTCAAGCGTTCAATACAGTGCTCTGCAGACATTAAGCGCTCAATAAATTCGACTGACTGATTGGGGTATGAACATGGTCTGGGACTCGAGGGACTACGTGGGTCCCGCACATGGCTCCGAGAGGGGAGGAGTGTCTGCCCAAGGTCACCCACAGCACAGGTGCTTCTCCCCACCCTAGCTCCTCCGTCCAGCTGAAATCCAGCACTGAGAGTTCAGTTTCTAGCCTCAATCACTACCGGCGAGGGGCTAGGCCCCAAGGACTTTTAAAATCTTGAGCAAAATATGGCCCCCGGCTCACAAAAAGAAAATGATTTTCCATGTGATTGACAGGGTAGCTCACCGGATCTCTCTCCTCTCCCTCCCACCTCAAAGCACAGCTTCTGGGAGTTCATTCTAACACAATGGAATGGTGGACCCGAAAACACGGGAAAAAATCGGATGCTCTTTGCCACTTTTGTCAGGAGACAGACGGACGGACTCCACGTAGCTCAAACCACACGGTCACGTTTCTAGGTGCCTGTTATACCCATGTGTCATCTGCGGTTACCTTCTATTACTTTGAAAACACACGGAAAAAGTGACTGTACCCCCAACATCATTTTATTATAATTTAAAAATACAATTATAAAGGGACTAATTTAAATGTAAATACCTCTCAAACACCCTCAAAATGATACCAGATGACACCCAAATCAGCAGGTAAATATCTGATTCGGTTCTTTTTCTGCTAAAATACAAAACTAAATATATATATATGGTTTTTTCCCCCTTAGAAAAATGACTTTGATGGTAAAGTCAACAATGGCTTATGATATTTTTCTTCAATCTGTGGAGGCAGATGGGATTTCTTAATTTATTTTTTCACCTCCGCTTTTTTATCCTTTAACCCCCATGGGTCATAAAAATGCCAACTCGGTTCATTTTGAGATACCTTGCTGATTTGGGGCGTTTGGTCTGTTGCAATTTAAACCCTCCTAAAAACCTCCACGACAATTTCTCTGGAAGGAGCATGTGCATCCACAGATCTGCAAATGTTCCTATTTTTTTTCCAATGGCAAATTGCCTTTTTAAAATGGGTTTGCAAACAGCGAGTCCCAGGAAAGTCTATGAAAATTCCGGCAGTTGAGAAAAGTGCTGGTGGATTGTTGTTTTCCCAAATCCCAGCCTTTCCTAAAGATCCCTCCACCTCGAGTCCCCCGATATTCCAGGCTCACACTGGGCTGGCTAAGGATCCACGTCCTGCCCTTCTGAACATTCCCTGTCCAGATCATCAGAATGGCGGGAGCCGGTCCTGGTCAGAATCCCTGACACAAACGGACCCTTTCAAAGGGATGGCATCTCCCAGCTGAGCCCAGTCCTCAGCCCCTAAATCTGACATTTGGGGAACAGTCTTCTAAAAGACGTTGTCTGGGGAAAAAGGAAAGAAGGGGATGCAGAGCAGAGCTCAGTCCCACCGCCCCTCTGGCCAAAAGCGGGCTGGAGAAATGACCTTCAGGTCCATGTGCTCAACTCCAAGCGAATCACCATACGGTTCTCCGGGAGAGAGCAAACGGGAATCAGGGTGGACAACGGGAATAGACACAGCCACGTATACAGTGTGAGAGCATTCTTCTCCGCTCTTCATACTCCCCTAAATGCCCAGTGGACACAAGATTGGGTCCCCCGGGACGCCCAACCCAGAAGTTGAGTGACCTAGTAGACAGAGCATGGGCCTGGGAGTCAGAAGGACCTGGGTTCTAAACCTGGCTCTGCCACTTCTCTGTTGGGTGACCTTGGGCAAACCACTTCACTTCTCTGGGCCTCAGGTCCCTCAACTGTAAAATGGGGATCACAACTGTGAGCCTCACGTGGGACACAAACTGTGCCCAATTTGATTAGGTTGTATCTACCCCAGCCCTCGGTACAGTGCCTGGCACATAGTAAGTGCTTAAATACCATAAAAAAATGGAAAGTGACCTGGGGGGTCACCGGGCAACAGGATAGACCCTGGCAGCTTCCCAAACTCCACCACCCACCACTGGGAGCGATGTAATTTAGTGTCAGTCTCCCCCGCTATGCCATAAGCTTCCTGAGAGCAGTGATAGGATCTGCTACCTACAGCACTCTCCCCAAGAGCTCAGTATAGTGCTCCGTGCAAAACAGACTCTAAGCTTCTTGAGTGCACGGATCGGATCTATTCTTGCTACTGTCCTCGTCCAAGTGCCTAGTGCAGAGTTCTGCTCCCTGAAGGTGCTCAGTAAATACAAATGGACCGATGGATTGTTCCCAACGATTCTGCAGGCAACATGAAGACCGACTCGACTGTACTGTACTCTCCTGAGCACTTAATACTGTGGTCCACACACGGTAAGCACTCAAGTACAGCTCGTCTCAAGGCTGTAAGCTCACTGTGGGCCGGGAACGTGTCTGTTTATTGTTGTATTGGATGCTCCCAACGCTTAGTACAGTGCTCTGCACACAGTAAGCCCTCAATAAATAGGACTGAATGAATGAATGATGAATTGAGGCCCAAGAGTCGACGAGAACTCATAACAGGAACCCTTCGACACCTGAACAATGCGGCCTAGTGGAAAGAGCACGGGCCTTGGAGTCAGAAAACCTGGGTTCTAATCCCGGCTCTGTCACTTGGCCACTCTGTGACCTTGGGTAAGTCATGTAACTTCTCTGTGACTCAGTTCCCTAATCTGCAAAATAGGGATTCAATACCTCTAGACTGTAAGCAGGGCAGGGAATGTGTCCACCAACTCTGTCATATTGCATTCTCCCAAGCGCTTAGGCCAGTGCTCTGCACACCCTTAGTGCTCAATAAATGCCACCGACTGATGCCTGTGCTCCCTCTTCCTTAGTATGTGAGTCCCACTTGGGATCTAATTATCTTGTATCTACCCCAGCACTTAGTACAGTGCCTGGCACATAGTAATGCTAAACAAATACCACAATTATGATTATTAGAGGGGTTAAATCCAGCTCCCGGTGTCCTGCTGGGCCAGGTGCTGGAGTCTGAAAGTGATTTTACCCTGGTCCACCTTGGTGGAAAATGCCGCCAGCTCGCTTACACAAAGGGTCTTTGGGACCGTGTGTTTGCCAAGTCTTAATATAGACCTTGAGATAACGTCTATGTCTGAGACTCCCAGTCAGTCAACCCTGCACGGCTTAAAGACCATTCAAATAGCACCAATATTTGCTCAGAAAAAAAAATATGGGCAGAAACTGATTTTTTTCTCCAATGTACAATTTTTGAAGTCACTTTTGAATTCCCCAATTTTACTTTTAATCAATACTTTCCCAGACCTCTACTGTAGCACAGTCACGCAATGAGGAGAAAAATCTCAAAGCCTGCTCTAAATCCTGGCACAAGTTGTAGAATAGACATGTCCACGGCAATATTCTGTCACCTCACAATCTCTGAGAGAGAGAGAGAGAGAGAGAGAGAGAGAGAGAGAGGCCCTTGAAAGTTTAAACACCATTAAAAACAAAGGCCTATTGTCTTCCCAAAATTTTCCAAGAATCAGAGGGCCAATATTCATTCTCTTTCCCCCCTATTTTTTTTTATATAAAGCTTCGACACAAATCGCTGTCGGTCTGTACTTCAGAATGGCCAGGCAATTCAGCAGCAGACTGGACAGTGTTGAAAATAAATATTTCACAAAGACCTATTGTTTACGGTAATGAATAACTGTTTCATTTTCCCTCCTCAGCCGCAAGACAACCCAGATGAGCGTGTGAAGTGACTTATTCTTTCGTGCTCTAACGTGGTTGGAAAAAACCCAATCTCACCGACTCTTTCGCAAAAGTGGGTAAAAGACAGAATTCTGCACTGTATTGTCTTTTAGCACAGGAGCAATTTGCAAAAAGCCTTCCACAAAGCATTTCCCTAATTTAAATCCTCCAAAAAAAAAAAGGCAGGATTTCAATTAAGTTCATTCCACATACTGGGTGACCTTTCCTTGGTCTGTCCGTGAGAATCTCTCCAAAAGAGCCCACCCGCCCTATTTTGTCTCAAAAGTCATCGTTTACATGCACAATGCGTCCGAAAGCGGTCCTGAATAATTTCAGCAGGACTCTGAGAAACAATGAGATTCAAAGTAACCTTTCCCGGCGATGCTCTCTGACGTCACAATTCTATAGCAGGAGGCTACCGGCTCTGCCAGAACTTCGCTTTTGGACTGGGTCTACTGACTCTACCGTCCTCACCCAAGCACCTAGAACAGAACTCTCAAAACAGTAGGCATCCGATCGATACTACTGCTGATGATAATTATACTCCCAAGCCATACCAGAGGCTAAAGTAGGCAAATATTTAACCACACTATTTCAGGAGAGAGAGAGAGAGAGTGTGTGTGTGTACAGAAATACAGGCATACATGCATATAATATGTCAAATATTCCCTTCCTGGACATTACCAGAAAGGTTTATTTCCAGCTAACAATTCCACCCCACCGCACCCTTCATCATTTTACGGTCCAAAAAAAAAAAAAATCATGTTTCTGGGCTGTCCCCTTATTTTTCACGAAATGGACAGTTTCACAGCAGCCAAATCGCATTTCTGCTGAAATCCTTTCCCTTTCAGATCTACCCACGGTGTTAAGATGTATTTTCAAGCCCTGACTTCATCTATCAACCGGTCTGAACCAAATGACCTCACCTTCCACATATTTCTAGAGCAACATCATTCATTTTCCCAAACGGTTTGTGCATAATAAAGGCCTCGTCTTCCAAAAGGTATAAAATGATGGGGAAGGGGACGAGGACTGGGGAGAGATGGTCTTGAAGAAATCTAGAATGCCACATCTGAATGCGTGCGCGCGCGCACACACACACAAACACCCCCCCCACCCCCTCCCTCCACCCAAACCAGGCCCAATTGCCAACGGGCATGTACCCACCTCACCCTTTCCTCCTTTTCCGCCGGCCCAGTCAGGACAAAAGGCATAGCCACGCAGACATCCGGGCTTTGGAGTTCTCTTTTTCTCCAGGTGCGGTCGGGTTGATCCGAACTGAAACTGTTGCAAGTCGCTCCATTGTTCCAGCAGTAGCCCGTTGAGCCGAGACCAGCTGACTCCATCGGCATCTGCGTCCGCAGAGTTTGCTAAGGGGCAAAATGCTTCGTTAGGAGACGTTTCAGCTTTCCGAAAGGAAGGGGTTGCCCCCTCAAGATACCCGTTCCCCCCCATATCCCCCGCCACCCCCCCACCCCAACTTGGGAAGCCCACCGCCCAGCAAGGAACTGACGTGCATGTAAAGAGAGCCTCAGACACATGGAAGGCAGTGCTGGTGAGGGTGAAGTCATCGCATCTTGGAGGAAGTCGTTTGAGAACTGGGCCCGGTGCCTCCCGCCTCTCTCCGTACCCAAGGAGGGGAGGAGAGAACGGAACAGAGCTCGATGGGCACTTGGGCATAAATGCTCTCGATGACCCCCCCCCACTTCGCCCCCTTACCCCAACCCAGCTCCACACACTCACACACATCCTACATACCCCCAACACACGCTCTCTTTCATTCTCCCATAAAAGCATGTCCCGAGCACCAGATTTTCCTCCCAACCAAAACTCAGTATTTTCAATTCCAGGCTTTCCTGGCACAACACGCAGACCACTCAAAAACTCACCCACCTCTAATTTACGTTTTTCAAACCTTCACAGGCAACGTTTGCCAAACCCCGATCACATGCCCCAAGAGGGCAAGGTAGATTCACTGCAAAATGATCTCCCTGAACTGGTTTTCATCAAAAAAAATGATAATAATAGTAAGAGGAAGACATAGCAATTAGAGCAAAAATAAGGAAGCTTAAGCGTCAGTGCAAAGAAGACCTCTGAAATGCTATCACCAGAATCTGCTCTATGAATCATGCCCAATGTAACCCCATTCCACGATAATCACCCCTTCAAGGAGTCCCAGAGACGGGGCAGGCAACAACACTCCCTCCGCTCTGATCGTGACCGTACCCTAAATAAAATCGACCCGCTCAATGCTTCTAAGGGTCCCTCACTTGCCCCGGCCGGGATGAAGTCCGATTGTCCAGCAACTGCTGGCAGCCCCCTGCTCTTCCTGCCAGCCGCCTCGCGGTGCCTGTCGCTGGGCCCGGCCAAGGGAGTGCGGATGGTTCGGTGCAAACCGTTACCACTGCTGCACATGCAGCCCCAGCCCTGGTCCTGCGAGGGGTAATCCCCACTTCACCCTGCCATCTAAGCAAAGCTCACCTGAGCCCAAATGCATTGGTCCGGGACATAACGTGTGAGTGATTTCCTCTCAAAGACCTGCAACCCGTGAGAGCAGTTTCAGTTCGAACCCCTTCCCCCCTTGGGGCTAACACCTCACTCCACGGCTGTCCCCCGACCTACTTCCTCCTTATCCCGAAAAAGAGCCATGTAGTTCTACAGGAAGCGAAAACCCTACACAGTTTTTATGGTTGTTGCATTTTTTTTTTTTAGTTTTTTTAAATGGTATTTGTTAAGCACTTAATCTGTGCCAGGCACTGTAACTACACGCTGGGGTAAAAAAAAAAAGGTTGGACACAGTCCGTAGCCCACATAGGGCTAATGGTCAATTCCCATTTTCCAGATCAGGTAACTGAGGCCCAGAGAAGCAAATTGACTTGCCCAAGGTCACACAGCAGACAAGCGGCAGAGCCAGGATTAGAACCCAGGCCCTCCTGACTCACACAATTGAGGCGGAGCTGAGGGACACCCAGTTGGTGGAGAGGGCAGGAAACACCTCCTAAAAATAAAAAATAAAATAAAAAAAATGCCCAAGCACCCATTACCTGAGGGAAAACAAAAACCAAAACCAGGACCCAGCTTTTGGGAAATCCACTATCTGTCGCCTCCTTCTTGGACTCGCTGACGGCATTCTTCTCCAGTCAGATCCCAGAACCTGCCTCATCACTGGTTACATTTCTGCTAACTGCCCCCCCAACTCATTCTCAAAACTGCAAACGTGGACCCAAGGGCTGGTTGGGAGGTTGGGGGGAGGAGATGCTGCTGCCTGCTCCAAGCGGATTAAATGTGACTATTCCTTCCCGAGCTGGCAAACCAAACACCAATCCCAGCCTGGGATTCCGGCCGACACTCAGGACCCTAAGGGCGAGGTCGGATCAATAAGCGTGGGCCGATCGGAATCCAGACCCAAAAGGGGCTGACGCTCCTATCGGCTCTCCAAACCCCAGGTCTTGGTCAGTTTACGATCGGCAGGCCCGAAGTTCACGTCCCCTTCTATCCACCCCCCCCCCAATCAACCAATCAACCGATCAATCAATTTATGAGTGCCTACTGTGTGCAGAATGCTGTAATAAGCACTTGGGAAAATACAGAAACACACGCTTCCTTGACAGATTTTTCAGTCGCTTTTTTCTTAAAATGCACTCGCTAAGCAATCCACATGCAAACGACGAGACCGATGGTAAAATTAAAAGGAAAATAAAATTCGGACTCTTCATCCTGTGCCGACTCAGTCCCGGCTGACTATCCAGCCAGCCGATCGTCACCCTCTGTCCAAACAGCTCCCTTCTTCCCCCGTGGTTCCCCAAAAGGATGGACGGCCCCCACAGAATAACCAACCTTGCTGTTTCAGTGTGGATGTAGTCTCGGCCTCACCTCCTCCCCTAAACATGGAAGAGGTGAATTTTCACTTTTTGAGCCCCATAATTACCTCCGAGTCAGGCATTCCTAAGTTCTTTTCCGGCTGCTTAAAAGTCACCCCGACCATCGGTTGAGCATTCAGTGGGATCCACCTATAAATGCTGATTTATGATGAGGAGTTATGAGTTATTTTTGTTTTATGTTGCCATAAAACAACCATTCGGATGCAAAACGGTCCCGGGCCGGGGGTTCCACCAGAAAGGCCGAGGGCTTGGATTTCCACCTGCTTTTGCCCAAAACAGAATTTGGGGGTCGAGGGGGGGACGGGGGACGGGGGACGGGGGGGGCGCATGAGACAGGAAAGCGTGGCAGGAAGTTAAGAAGGGGATGCCGTCCCCGATAACAGAGATTCCTTGGATTAAATATTAAGTAAGCAAGCCTCGTGGACTAATGGAATCCAAGGCATGACTAAAATATTCTATTTAGAACTTTTATTTTCAAAATGGGAGCCTGCAAAATCCATATATTTCAAAGAGGTTTTTTCCACCCACGACAACAGTTTCTACAGATGCCCAATTTCCTTTTGAGAGGAACATCCTAGTCTCAAATCAGCTCTTGCTTATTTTATACAATTCCCGCAGCCTAAAAGCCGTAAACTCAAAGCTGAGATTTTTATCCAAGCACTGACGGACTACTATGCCTGATCAAGATGCCTTGATTAATAATTATGGTATTTGTTAAGCGCTTACTATGTGCCAGGGACTGAATAAGGAAAAAAACATTTAGATTCACGCCTTCACCAGTTCTTTGCCTGACAGAGCCCTGTTTGGGGCACTTAACTAGTCTCCCGCTTCTATAGTCGGTATTTAATTAGACACCAAGCAAAGAATTTCGCTCCTTTTAGGAGTCTCATCGTAAGCCCGATTCTATACCAAAATAAACCGGTATAAATAAAGCCAGGCCTAAGGCAAACCCCCAACAGTTCTGCCCTTCCAAGAAAATTTACTAAATATAGAAGTCAGGACCACGCACGGCAGAGATCGGCAGAATCCGACTATCGCCTCAGCAGCCGAGAGTTCCGAATGCCAGCCTGTGGCTGCCGGCCAGAGGCCCAAATCCGGGCAAAGCTAAAATGCCTAAAAGACTCCACCACCGTTTCCAGTTTGGGGTCCCGGACCTGCATCTTACAGTTCAGAACCAGAGTTCTCGGCCTGACATTTTTTTTCCTACCATTACACTGCAGCACACAACTTTCGTTTTGCTCCTGTGCAGTTTGGGGGGAATAGTATGGTCAAAAAAAAAATATAATAATATATATATACACACACACACACATACACGCACAAATACATACATAGGTGCAGGCCAAAAGCACCCTTCCGGAAAGAAGCTCCAAGAGGTAATCCACAAAGACACTGGCACTGGTCCTAAAACATTTGCATTCAGAAATAAAAGCTGTGATCGACCTTTGTCCAGAAAGAAAATGAAAGCTCTCTGGTTTTGCAGACTCTGAAGGCGAAGGGAAGGAGGGGGGTGGAAGAGTGCACATCCAAATGAACAACATTGCTGCAAAGAATCTTGCCCGAAGCCGGTTAGGTCTAGGTGGGCACGGCCGAGTCGCAGGTTAAACATTTTTTTTAAAAAGGCAGGGGAAGGGGAGGATGGTGGGGAAGAGAAGCTGGGGTACGGGTCAGCTCCCAAACCTGCATCCACGTCCAAGTTCCTTAAACTTCATCTTCGTCCTTGGTCCCGAATGCCCTCGCTCTACCCCGCATGGTGACAAACAACCTGGAAACGTGACCGCGTGTCAATCAAAAGCATCTAATCGATGGGCAGGCTTCTTACCCGGCGGAGCTTGGGGAGAAGGGGGGAGCCCGACAGTTCACCTTGCAGTGCAGTTTTCCGGGGGGGCTCCTATGGATGCAGACAGAGACACACAGATGCTCAGAAAACTCCAGAATCCCACGATCCTCTCCATCCCCCGGCGCCCCCATTTTTCTCAGTGCATCCTAGGCCTGGGGAGATGGGTGGGAGAGAGGCTAGTTTTTTCGGGGGGGGGGGGGGGGCAGGGTGGTCCCTACCTAGCAACCGGTCACCACCAGCCCCCTTCTGCTGCCAGCTCCCTGAGACAACAATGGGAGTCTGAGAGGGATGGAAAGGAGGGAGAGGGACAGGAAAGGGAGGGAGGGAGAGAGAGGGAGAGACACAGAGACAGAGAGAGATGGAGAGTGGAGGGAGACGCAGGGAGAGAGAAGCTTATTAAGCTTGTCTGGCTGTTAACAAGTCTTGAATGAAGAATGTTAGCAAACAGACAAACAGACCGTGTGATGCCTAGTCCTGACACCATGAATTATTCAAGAGAGGGGGGTGGGGGGGACCCCCCCATCCCAACACCCCTTTCAGTGAAGGCAAGGGGGTACGAGAGAAAAAAATTCTTAAAACTTTCGCAGTCTCCACCGAAAAATAAAGTTAGAAGGGTGGCCACCCCCAGAATAGCTGATTTTCAACTTCTCCCCCCGCCCCCCAACATACTCCCCCAGCCCCCTTTTTCTAGTTGCCACTATTTCGCCCCGGTTACCGCCTAGTTTGGGTCTTTTGTCTGGGAACTGGCACCATTTCACTGCTCGGGGGACGGGGAGGAGGGGGGTGGAGAGAGAGAAAAGAGAAAGAAGAGAAAGAAAGAAAATGCGGCTATTTCCATTTCAGCCACGGTCGGATTACATGAGAAGGGGGGGGCGTGCATTCGCCCTATTCATGCAGACACCTAGTGCAATTAACACACACACACACACACACACACACACAAGCACACACGTTGCGGGACATTGGCCAGTCCTGCTCGCCAACCTGCCCTCGGTGCTCCTGCAAGCCGGCCGTGCCCGCCGTGCCAGCCCCGAAGAAACCAATTTTCGATCGAAGGAGGGGGAGGGTAAAAAAAAAAACAACAAACCAAACAAAAAAACCAAACATAACAAAAGCACAAACCAAACAGAAAACCGCAAGACAAACCGCCGAAATTGGGACTTGAACCCTCGACGCTGCGATTCACAGAGGGCGGGATTGAAAGAGAGAAATGAGTCCATTCGGGGCATAAAGAAATAGAATAAAATAAAAGAAGGAGGGTGAAATCAAGCAGCCCCCCCGAAAAGAGAGAAGGGACCTCTTTGCTGCATCTGGGGGGGGGGAAAGTTTAGCGGTAGCGGAGCCCGTGCGAAGAGGAGGCCTTTGCATCAGGAATGTGAGCAGCGGCGGCAGAATATAATCTATATGCATCTATAGATATATATAGATGTATTTTTTTTTTTCAGAGACCGATCTCCCCCTCGCCAGGGACTGGAGCAGTCCTGTTTAAGGAGGAGGAGGAGGAGGAGGAGAACGTGAGGCAGGGGAAAGAGGGAGACAGACGGCTGGAGCTGATGATGAAACAGGTCCTGCGTGAGCGAGCTCGTACATGCACATGCACACACACATGCACGCACACTCTGCATGCATGCCTGCCTGCAACTGGGGGTGCGGCTGCCCCTCCCCAGCTCCCCCCTCCTCCTCGCATGCATTTCTCTTTCTCCACCCCCTCCCCGACTGAACGAAACGTTTTTCCCCCCCCCTCCCTTATCACCCACAGTGGGTCGCGCAGGCCCAGCCCCCTTTGGGGGAGGGGGAGGGGGAGGAGGAAGAGGAGGGAAAAAAGGAGAAAGAGCGCTCGTGCTAAGGAGTTTGCGATAGGCTCACGCCATCCAGAAAGCCCAAATTGATCCGATTAGCTTCCTAAAAGGCGTCTTTCGGTGCAAACTCGCCCTCCCCTCGGGCCTCGGAGGGACGGCTCCCCCAGCCCCAGCTCCCCCGAGCTCCCCGGGGATCCCCCAGCTCCCCCGGGCAACAAAGTTGGTCGGTGTCCTTGGCACAATGCCCCCGGGCAGACTCACAATTGGGAGAGAAGGCAGGCCTGGGGGAGGAGGGGGACGGATGGGGGAGGCGCCCAAGGGCCTGCATGAAAAACCAAGCGGCAGCAGGAAGGGGAAAAAAGGGGGAAAAGGAGGCGGGGGGAAAAAAATGGAGTTTTTCTCTTTTCTCAGACCTTTCCTCCCAAGGCAGCTGCCCCGCCGAGCGGAGACCAGCCGGCCCTGCTCTGCCCTCCTCCTCCTCCTCTGCCCTGCCATGCCCTCGCCCCCTCCTCCTCTCCCCCCCCTCTGGCCCCCAGTCAAAAGCTGATAAGCATTTGGGCGAGACAGCTCAACTGCTGCGCTCGAAGAAAAACAGCTGCCATGATTGCTGTTTGATTGAGAGCGCCTACACAAACACACACTCCGGGGATTCGGGGTTCAGGCGATCAACCCGCCCCCCCAGGTCCCCTAAAATGCCCGTCGACCAAATCCATATGTGAATCCCAAACTGGGGAGGAGCGCTCCGGTGGGGTTTTTAAAAATAATGCACACACATACGTATGCACACACACAGGCTCCCCCTGCAACTCAGGGTTCGGGTGATCAAGTCCCCCTCCCCAAGGCCCCTAAAATGCCCCTCGACCAAGTCCATATGTGAAGCACAAACTGGGGAGGTGCGCTCCCATTTTTTGCAATGCAAACACCCGCCTGCACACCCGCATGCACACGCACACACAATGTAGCGCTCCTTTTCTGCTCCCCCCCCCCCCCATAACCTCAAGCAAACTCTCGGAGCTCCGCCAAAAGTCCCGTTGCTAGTTACCAAGCGCATTTTTTTTTCGCCCCTCCAACGTCCTTTTGATACCTCTTTTCCTTCGGCTTCGCCGTGCAACCTACTCCCGGGATAATCTTTCCGATACCTAGAGAAAGCAATTAAAAACAACGACGGGAAAGTCTCCTTTCAGTTAACCTAGGGGGTGGGGACAGGATTTTATTATTATTATGATTATTTTCTGGGGGGGGGGTGGAGAGGGAGTGGAGAAAGAGGAGAATTTTTTTTCTCATTTCCCAGAGACCAACATTTGGTTTTTTCCATTTGTGGCAGATCACTGTAACGCTATTGTAAAACAACTTCCTGCCCTCTTTGGCTCCAAGTCGAGAAGCCGCGAGGCTTAAGTTCACAGCACCAACTCCCCGCACCCGAAGAAAGAAGAACCCCCACCCCACCCCCACCCCACCCAAAATAGTCCTGCAAATGATTTTTCTTCTCCCTGCCCTTCCTCAACACCGCTCTTTCTTCTGCCCACAATGATTCCTCAAGCGACCTCAATGCAGCTTTTTCTGACTGTTCCACGGGAGCCAGCCTGGTCCCAGCTGGATAACCCAGGCCTGAAAGGTGGGGAATTATTATTATTTGAATTTTAAACTGTACGTCTTAGCGCTTTGGGCTCTGATGGCATCCCGGGGCTGTATTTCATCTGCAGGTCTCTCAAGGGACCAGGGTTTGGGCTTTGAACGGCGGCCCCCTCTCCCCCTCCCTCGGGCCCTTTCACCCATACGACATTCTCGCCCACATGCAACATGCACACACAACGCCCACCACTCATGCACACACGTACACACTTTGGCAGTCTGCTCTTTACTGGACTGTCCTACTTATTTATCCTAAAGCTCGTGGTGAGCGGGGGGACTCATCTGCTAACTTTGTTATCCTGACCTCTCCCAAGGGTTTAGTACAATTGTTCTGCGCCTAGTAAGCGCTCAATAAATACCACTGATTGACTGAATACAGGCATCTCAAACTTCTCTCCCTGCTCAAAACTCAAGCTAGTTCTGGCACTGTTGGAGCCAAAAGATAAGTTGGGCCTCCACAAGTGTTTGTTTATTCTTTCTCTCCTGCTCTCTCTCCCCCCTTTCCTTTCTCTCTGTCCTCTCCTTCTCCCTCCTATCTTCTCTCCTTCTCCTCATTTCCCCCCTCGCCTCCCCCCCAACCCCCCACAAACCTCCATCTCTTCTCATTCTCTCACATAGCAACTGCATTTCTTGGTTCTCCTGCTTGGGCACAATCAGCATTTCTATCCAAGTGTCCTTTTGCGTCACATCTCGCCATCTCTGTCAACCAATTGAAATCTCCCCATGGTAATAAAAATATATATACTTTTTATGCTATTGGTAAATTCAAAAATCCATGGGAGAACGGGGACCCTGACAGAAGAGGGCCTTCTCGGGACTCTTTTTTCAGAATTCGGTTGGTTTTTAGGGAAAGACCAATGGAGTTGGGGTTAAGGAGACATACTTTGGTCCTACCGCTCGAATGACCACAGGGCTAGACCATAGGGCTAGGCCGCACGGTTGCCCTCTTTTCAGAAGCCAGATTATAATTCCCCGACACTGACCGTTTATACCCGAATGTGAAGGTCTCCAATGTTAAGCAAAAGTTTTCCCTGGTTCTGCCCTTGCCCGATGCAGTTTTCCTCTTCCTGGAGTCTTGTCACCCCCTTTTTTCCTGGAAAACTCAGTTTGGGGAAAAAGGAGCATTGCTCTTTCAAGTTACTGTTTAAGGCGAGATCTGGCCACGGGTTCTCCAACAACTGTTAAAAAAAAAAGCTAAATAACTGCAGTTGGGAGTAGATGATGAAAGCAGCCTAGATGTTAAAACAAAGCAAAAAAAAAAATGCTGCTTCGTTCCCAAAATACCCAAAATACTCCGGGTTTGAAGATTAGACAACTCAGGACTGAAATCTGCCTCAAGACCAAAAGAAGGCAAAACCCCACTAATTGGAACCACAGTTTAGGCGATAGTCTCTGCTCTAGAAATGCAAAATAATCCAGGGGAGGGAAAAACATTTCTGTTTCGGGTTCAACATTTTAACCCGTTTTACTCTATTACAATCCCTAGAACTCACTAGGCCTTGAAAGGCTTTCGCAGAACGTAAATTTGCCACAGAATGAATCCGAAAAGCTGACAGAGTTAGACTGCAATCAGACTGGCTTTCGACAGACAGTGAGAGAAAGGGCAAGGAGAGGAGTGTTTCTTCTCAACCCCTTAAACCTCGGAGAAAATCGAACCAGTAACTCGCAGAATAAACAGGATAAATATCCCTTCCTTCCATTAGACCATATATGTGTCTGCCTACTTCGTTTTAATATTAAGGGCATTGTGTGGTTTAACAACTTTTTGGGAGACCTGCAGTCCAAAAATGCTTAGGAGCCTGGAAAGAGCAGGGTCAGAGTTAGACAGCTACATTCCTTCTGCCCTTTCATCCTGGTTTTTCCAAAATAAAAGAACAAACCCAATCGTAACTAGTCAAGCCTAGAGAAAGTAATAAAACATATATAGTGTGCACACACCCCATAAATGCAGAAATAATAAACGCTTCACTCTTTAAAAATAATATTATAAAGGAAAATTCATCACGACTTAATAATTCCTTTCTTGGGGGGAAGAAATTGTAAGCCCAAGTGAAAACATTTATCCTGATCAACGTTTAGTGACCGTGTGTGAGGATTAAAACTCTGAATTTTGTCCCAAAGCGTGTTTTCTGTATTTTTTTCCGCTGTCACAATAAGGACACATCCCCTTTTATTTTTAACATGGAATTGAACCACTACAAACAATTTTCTTGCTTCTGGTTTGGGAGTCTAGATTTTCCAAGGGGATGGGGGGGGAGTGGGGAGGGGGGGCTGTCAGGAGCCAGCACTGGACTAGGATTTTACCCATAATCGGCTTTGAATTTGGGAACTTGAATTCGGATTTATTCAGGAGAAAAGTAGTACTTCTTATGTTATTTTTTGGGGTTTTCTGTTGGGTTTTTTCCCCTCTACTGTGACAGTATGAAAATATCGAAGCTAATTTAGGATAAGGGAATCCCAAGGAGCCAACAATACATTTTAGCAAATATAGTTGGACGAGGATTTGGGGGCCTCATTTTGGGGTGCTTGAGAGGTAGAAAGAGGGAATTGGCTGTGTGTGACCCTTTCAGGCCTATTCGAAGGACACAGCCTTGATCTGATGGGTAAGGGGACCTGACATTTCGGTGTTTCCGTTGATGATCTGGATCGCAATACAGACCCCAGGTTTCTTATGTTTGATCAAACACCTGGAAGGGGCCCATCTCAGCCAGGGACCTGACAAACGATCACTCTCCCCACCTTTAAAGCATTATTAAAAGCACATCTCTTCCAAGAGGCTTTCCCCGACTAAGCCTTCATTTCCTCTTCTCCCACTCCTTTCTGCGTCGCCTTTGCACTTGGATTTGCTCCCTTTATTCATTCCTCCCTCGGTCCCATGGCACTTATATCTGTATGTCATTTATTTATTTATATTAATATCTGTGCACACACATACCCCCAAGACTGAAAGGTCATTGTAGGCAGGGAATGTATCTACCAACTCTGTTAAATTGTACTCTCCCAAGTGCTTAGTCCAGTGCTCTGCACACAGTAAGTGCTCAGTAAATACGATTGATTGATTGATTGACTGATTGATTGAAAGAGAGCTGGGAGAGAAAAACACCTCACTTTCTGCAATCCAGCAGAGCAGGGCAGTTCTGAGTAGTACAGCGTCTGAGGCTGGGAAAAGAAGTGCGGGGAAGGATCCATAGATAAAGATCCTTTCCTTCAAAACATCATGAAACATTTTTCGAAAACATTTGCTTCAGTGCACTGCGTTCTAGCAGTAATGTTTTCGACCAAACTTGGCATTAAACTGATATCAACACAAATGAAGTCCTGGCACTCCAGCGGGTGTGTTTCAAGATGAAAGTGCCAAGCAGTGCTTTGCATTAGCAGAACCCAAAAAGCATGTGTGCAAAACAATTCTTTATGTCTTATTTTTTCATGTGCAGCGATACTTAAGTGTGCTTCGAACGCACAGTTATCCACGTTTTGTTCTGCTCACTCTAAGCATTGATAAATTCTGAATCCACCTCAAACTCCGTAACCCAGTGGGATGGTGCTTTCTTTCCCTGCTCTACAGTCCCCCATTGCTAGTTCTCTTTCCTCCGCGGTTCAGAGAGAGGTTCTATCCGAGACTGACAGAACTTGAATTAGAGAAGGCCCATTTGTAGTTTGTGAAGGAGGTAAATCCCAGCTGGGAGCCGAAGCAATATGGAATATTTTCACCCGTCAAAAGCGATAAGCCCTCCCAGGGCGTATTTTTGCATTCCGAAATGTGAATCAGAAAATATTTTGCAAACCGCAGTGTGAATCAGAAAATATGAATTAATAATTGTTAGTGGATGCAAATAGGTGTATTTATGGTGGAAACCAGCTCTGTAGCTGGAAGGGATGGCAGATCGTTAATCAGACAGCGTGGATTTGTGGGGTGGGAGGGGAAATCGAGATATTCGTGTTTAGGGGGTTTGCTGTAGTTGGGTGGTGGGCAACTTTCAGTCCCAGGGAGAGTCACCCACATTTTCAGGGAGTTTATTTTACTTTTTTTCACAATTTCGGGGAAGACGGAGGTCACAGTGCACCTTTCCTGGTGGAAGGAGTCCAAAAGACAAATGACAAAAAAATTCTACTGTAAAAAAGCAAAACTACAAATAGGAGGAATAAAATATCTCCTGGCAATCCAGGGGGGTTTCTCCCTTTAAATTTAATAACCTCAATCTTTTCAAAGAAAGCCGGGTAACAGAGCTGATGTATTCTGGTTCAGAAATCCGCAGGCCTGTAACAAACCCAGCTAAAACCGAGGGATAAACAAAGAGCAAGGTCAGGCAACAAAACTATCAATTCTTCACACTGATTGCCAGGTGCCTTTATCCTCTAAAATGTGGAAATGTTTTAATTTTCATGAAGTCACACTACGATCACACACTTCTCCCACAGATACTCAGTGACCTCTACTTTCAATATATGAGGATGAAATACTGAGTAGAATTGTCTTAAAGCACACTTTCCATAAAATTACCTATCCAGGCACACTCATCCTGTTTTTAAGCTCAAAGGCTCAGTGCAGATTGTTGTGTTTTTTTAAAAGTCAATTAAGTGAAATGTAGTAGAGCTAAATTCACTGCGTTTAAATTCACCAGATTTACTCTTAAATGACATACACAAGATTTCCTTAGCTGCTTAATTTATCTCATTTGTTTTCGTCATGACCACAATATTATTTTTAGTACATTGTCTATGTATATTGTTATTTTAGAATAGGGTTACATGCTCCACTTTCGTTTCCTGATTTCTATCACAAATGCTCAAATCTCGGGAGGCAGCCCAGGGCGACAAAGACCTACAGAGATTTTCAGATTTCACTGGGCACAGCAGAACAAAATATTTTAGAACAACTTTTTTGACCAGAATAAGTTATGTCGTTTTTCCTCGCTATTGAGAGGTAGCTTTTTTTTTAGGTAATCACTAACCAGAAAAGCACGAGAAAGAGAAATTGGTCACTTATTTTTTCTGCAGGAAGCTTTTATGGTATTAGACGGGCAAATGAGGGAAGGAGTATCCTGTCCTACATTAAAAAATGACAATGAATTTTTATTAAATACATTACTGGAAAATGATTCCAGATAAACATATTTTTTAATTACTGTTGTAGTCACCAAAAAAAAACAACTCCCTAATGAGTAAGGTCTGGAATCTGCCTCCCTAAGGCCTACACTATTTCTAATGTCTCACTCATTAATAATTTTTTTTAGAATTACTTTTGGAACCTTGATGAAACTTGGACTTTTTTTATTCTGGAAGACCTCAGTTACGTAAGTGATCCGGTTCCATCGGCCGCCATCACAGGCAACGGGAGACATAAATATTGGAGATTTTTCTCCGGCTGCTTGCCACTTGGTCAGGAAAACAGTTGTAATTTTCAGTGTCAGCAGGATTAGGAATCCAGGCATCCTAAATGAGGGCAAGAGTTTTCCATCTTTGAATGTCCCCTTTAGAATCGAACGCTGAAAGTGTGTAAAAAACATCCTGGGGGGGGGGGGGGGCGAGGGAGGAGAGAAAAAACTCCCAAGCACATAAAAAACAAGTTAATTTGGTGAAAGAAAAATAATAACTGTAGGTCACCAACTAGGTATCAGTGGGAGATCCAGAGGGGACTGAAATATCCCTTGGGATTCTTTATTAAATGTCATTGAAAAATAAAAAGCGAACTTTGGTCCCATTGACAGGTGCTAGCAGTCTAAGGTTGGGGGTAATATCCTTTGACTCAGTGCTCTTGTCAGGAAAAATTAGCTGTTTGTATATGGCAGTTATGATTTTTCTAATTTAATTTCCTTTTTACCTAGTCACACACTCTCCCTATATTATAGTATATATTTTATATATAAAATAGAGACACCCTCTATGTATACTATGGAAATATAAATGTACGCGTACATGTGCATGTGGCAAACGTCCTGACGAAACTCAAATTAGAGGAGATCTCACCCACACAAATACCATCCCAATGTAATATCCATTCAGGCCCAGGTGTCCCCAGTCATGAGCGAAAAGGCTTCTGAAGCCAAGCTTAAATGTCGAGCCACGCTGACTTGGCCCCTTAAAGGGCCACGTGAAGAAAATGTTCTCGATTTAGGGAACGGGTTCTGTGTAAGTTACTGAAGTCCCTTCCCCCATGAACTTCAAGCCTCCAAGCTAACCCTGAAGGCCGATACAGGGAACTCGCCTGCTTTCACATTTAACCGTTTCTTCCAGGGCATCGAGAGCCCATGGCTGTGTTTTTTTGAGGAGGCTTAGGAAATGGCGAAAGAGAAAACAAGTCCAAGGGCAGGGTTTGGGAAGTGGCTGCCACTCCATCTGGAGCAGAGCAATGTGGCCAGGCCTGTCTTTCATTGGCCCTTCCGCTGGGACCACGTGACATTAACTCTATCGTTCACTGGCCTGTGCGGAGGAGAAATGTCACGATGCAGTCGGGGAGTGATGGGATCGAAACACCTTTTGGCTGGAATTCAGGCCTCCGGTTCTGGACCTGCCAGGCTGACGGTGAGACCGCGCTCTTTCAGGCCCAGAAATCTGGACCGGTTTGGGATTGATCAGGTCCCCGCTCTCCCTGGTCTCCGACAGCGTAGTATTCATAAATTAAGTTGCAGGAGCTAGGCGGTTTCAGGATGAGAACCTAATTCACGCGACGTAAAAGATGTTCGGACATTCAAAGGAACCTTCCAGGCACTTTCTCCCCCCTTCCCCCCCCCCCTCGCCACACACACACAAAGTCCCTTATTATTTTTACAGGCCCATTCTACAAGATAGAAGCCCAGCTCACATAGTATGGGAAAAATTCAGCTATTCTGAAGTGCTGTCCCTACATGAGCCCAATTGGCAGCTGAACAATAGATTTTTTTTAATGGTATTTGTAAAGCCCTTACTATGTGGGATTGATACAAGTTAATTAAGTTGGACACAATCCCTGTCCTGCATGGGACTCGCAGTCTAAGATTAAGGGTCCTACCTCCTTCCCCTAAGTCGTCTGCTTCCCTGGACCTTAACCCCGCTCCTGCTGGACAGATTCCCCAGGATATCCTCCGGGGAGGTAGCTGAGGACACTGCCTTAGAATTGATCGATCAATCGATCGTATTCATTGAGCACTGTACTAAGCACTCGGGAGAGTACAGTACAACAGAGTTGGTAGACGTGTTCCCTGTCCACAATGAGCTACATTAATATAAATTTTAAAATGACAAATGGGTATGTAAGTGCTGTAAGGCTGAGTGAGGGGTCAATAAAGGATGCAAATCCAAGTGCAAGGGTGACACAGAAGGGAATGGGAAAAGAGGAAATGAGGGGATTAGTCAGGCTAGGCCTCTTGGAAAAGATGTGCTTTTAATAAGGTTTTAAGGGTGGGGAGAGTGATCGCCTGTTGGCGATGATTAGAAATCAGAGCCCACAAATTAGACCTGTTCATTGAGCTCAAATCTGCATGGATTGAATAGGGGAATAGGCAGACCTCCAGAGATGAGAATGTGACCCCACATCTCACCCACCCAGATCCACATATTCTGCAAGAAAAGGGGGTTATTTTTCTCCATCTGTTCCCCAGCCTACTCAGAGCAGCGAACGTATTTATTGAGTGCCAGGGACTATACTGGGAAGCAGCTTGGCCTAGTGGAAAGATCCTGGGCCTGGGAGTCAGAGCACCTGAGTTCTAATACCCACTTGATCACGTACCTGCTATGTGACCTTGGGTGAGTCATTAACTTCTGTATGCCTCAGTACCCTCACCTGCAAAATGGGGATTCAATCCCTGTTCTCCCTCCTACTTAGACTGTGAGCCCCAGCTGGGACCTGATGATTATCTCCCCCAGCACTTATTACAATGACACATAGTAAGAGTTTAACAAATACCACAGTTATTATTATTACTAAGTGCTGGGACTGACCGGGAGTACAACAGAAATGAAAAACATGTTCTCCTCCCACCAGCAGCTCACAAACTCTTAGGGAAGGGCAACAGAAAAATATTTACAAATACTGGGAGGAGTAAGAAGACTAAGGCTCAACGTGGATGAGATAGTGGGATAAAGCAGAATACGGTCAAATGTCCAGGGGAATAGCTATTTCTCCACAAGTGATGGGATCGGGCAGAACTAAATCCCTAAATGGTAAAGGGGTAGATTCCGTCTTTTTTTTTATGGTATTTGTTAAGCATTTAATGAGTGCCAGGCACTATTCGAAGCACTGAGGTAGATAGTAGGTAATTGGGTTATTATTAATAATAACTATTAATGCTATAATAAGATATATTATAGTTATAACAATACAACTAATATAATAAACATCAATATTAGTACAATAATAATAATAATAATGATGTATTTGTTGAACACTTACTATGTGCCAGAAATCGTTCTAAGCACTGGGTGGATACAAGCAAATTGGGGTGGACAGAAGCCCTGTCCCACAAGAGGCTCTCAGTCTTAATCCCCATTTTACAGATGAGGGAACTGAGGCCCAGAGAGATGAAGTGACTTGCCCAAGGTCACACAGCAAATGAGCGGCAGAGCCGGAATTAGAACCCAGGTCCTTGTGACTGAATGTCTGTTAATACATTTGGGTGCAAGTCCCACATCTTGAACCCGGCGCTTGATACAGTGCCTGGCACATAGTAAGCACTTAACAAATACCATAGTTATTATTACCAGGTGACTGTGCATTACAGAGGCCAGGCCTGGAAAACCTGGGGAGCCTTTCAAAGGTCAGGCAGAGCCTAAATCATTTCACGGTGCACTGAATCTCACCAGGTTCTCAGATGCTTCCTGGGGAACTTTCCGTGACCACAGGCCCTTTCAGGGATGCAGCAGGGGTGAGGTGTGTGGGATGAAAAACTTCTGAATCTTCAGAGAGCTTTTTTTTGCTTGAGCGATTGTCGAGAAAGAGGACAGGCCCTCCGAGGAACCACTGGAACACAGAAGGACCTTTCCCCAGTTTGTCTGCGATGGTGGATCCGTCCAAATCCGAGCAGCCAAACTTAACTCGCTGCTTGTGAGAGCGGGGTTGAGGTGGGCACCCCCTGATTTCCCCACCTGGCGATCGGGGTAGCTTGGACAGGAAGCGAGGTTCTGAGACGTCGATGGGTTGAGGGCCGGGAGAGGAGGGGACGCAGGCTCAGGGAAGAGGAGGGCAGGGGCGCAGACGGGTCATCGCAAAAGGAAGGCCCATCTCCCAACTATTCCAGCTGGCCGTAGAGATGTCACAATCGCACCAGTTGTTAATAAATGAGTACCCATCCCCCTTCTTGGCCTTTCTCTGTGTGCCTCCACAAGGGAGAACATGCCTTCTGAACAGCCAGACCAACGAGCCATCGCTGGTATATACTGAGCGCCTATTTTGGGCAGAGCACTGTACTAAACACTTGGGATTCTGACCTTTTTTTGAGAGACAGTGGGTATGATCTGAAATCAAGGAATCCTTCTCAGGATAAGTACACTCCCCTTCCCCAAGAGACGATAAATAAAACCTAAATTAAATCAGCAGCAGGGAGGGTCTTGCAGGGGGTGGGGGGGTCAAATGTCAATGGTGTCCATTTGAAGGCAAACATCAGGGCTGAAGGGCTGCTTTTATCTGGGGAGAAGCCGGACTGGAGAGATGGTCTCCCTCTGGAAGGAAAGGGAGGGGAGGAGATAAAACAGCAGAAACAATATTGCCGTTTCTGTCCATTTCATTCACAGCCAGACAGGGCCTTTGTGATGCATATTTTCCATTTGATGGGTTTCGCTGCAGAAGGGGGAAAGTGTTTATGGAGGGAAGATTTTGGGCTCCCCCGCCCCCCAGTCCCACGCACACACAAGGAAGAAAACACCCACGTCTGAAGGTGCCCCCTCTCCCCAGAATCATGGTTCAGGGTTTGAAAATGCATCCTAGCAACATGACATCCAATTCAGTCTCTGGTGCAAGGCCCCTAAACACATTTGGAAAACACATTTGGGAAAATGCCTTTTTCTTTTTTTAGCACCCTGCCTATTTTACTTTATTCGATGTTCGCCATTTAAGTGGTGTGGCATACACATGTTCAGATCGATAAGGACGGGGCCATCGCCTCTTCCTGCAGAAACCGAGCCCCTCGCTACTCGGCCCAGAGCCCCTGATCCTTAACCAAAACCAGCCTGGAGCCCTTAGGTTCCCCAAAACATCAGAATGTGAGGCCTGCGCTTGAGGTCAAAGGTGAATGAAAGAAAGAAATATTTTCAGGAGAGAAAAACACGTCCTCCGGAGAATGCCGCCAAGGGATTCAAAAATAAGGACAATACTCATGAAGCGATCATGATACACCGATTCCCAGGGGTGGGTAATGGGATTGCCCGAAAAGGCAGCAGGTAGGGTTAGCGTTAGACTTATTTTGGGGGGTGAGGGAAGTGAGGAGACCAGGAGCTAGGGATGCTACTTGACTGGAGAGTTCAGTGGAGGTGAACCTGATAGGGTCTGCCATTCCACCCCTCTCGGCACGCGCCTAAATTAGTTCTCAGTTTGATGGTGGCCCTCTGAGAGCGATTCCTATTGAGAAGGGAACAAAGGCCGTGACCCTCAAGGTCAGAGTGTAACTGGGAAGCAGGCTGGCCCTTTGTTGAGAACAGCACTGTTTACTTTGCCTAAGTAAAGATCACCAATATATTAACTAAAGAGGATTACAGAGGTCACGTCCCTAGGGATAAAGGCATGCAAGTAGCAACTCCCTTTAGTCACCAAATTACGGTACTTTCTCTTGGATGGGTTTTTGCAACTGGATTTTTATTTTTTTTTTACCTTTGCTGATTTCAATTTTTTTTTAACTTGAAGGATTTCAATTTTCTTTTAATCGCAGATTTCAAACTAGATTTTCTCTGCCAATTTCTATTTTTTAAAAAACCACAGATTTCCAAATATTTTTAATGGCAGATTTCAATTTTTTCACTTTGCAGATTTTAGAGGTTTTTTATTGTACATTTCAGTTTTTTCACTTTGCAGATTTCAGAGGTTTTTAGTTGTAGATTTCAGTTTTCTTTCACTTTGCAGATTTCAAAGTTTTTTAACTGCAGATTTCAATTTTTTTTCACTTTGCAGATTTCAAAGTTTTTTAAATTTTGCAGATGTCAAAGTTATTTAACTTGCAGATTTCAAAGTTGTTTTTGCAGATTTCAAAGATTTTTTAAACTGCAGATTTCAATTTTTTTTTACAGAATTTTTACGGATTTTTTTTAAATCTTGAAAGAGAATGCATCAACGTTTTTGGACACTTTTCCCAGGCACTTGCAAAAATGTGAGTTCCGTTCACTCCTGCCCCTTGGTCGCTGGTTCACGAATTGATTCAGGGAGATGGTGACACACCCCCTTGATGCCATGATTTTTCCGATGTCTCCAAAACATTCAGCTTTTGAATACCTTCTGCCTCACTGAACCAAATTAGGGTAAGTTCTTTTTATCGTTCACAAATTAATTTTTACCGATTTATGGAATTATTAATGGGATTGGCACCTACCCTGAGGATTCAACAGAAAGGGCAATATCCACTCATTTGTTTCTGCCTCAAATGTAGATTTCCTCCACAAGTAAATCCCGATAATGAAATGTAGATACCCTTAATTATTATGATCATTATTAGGTATTTATTAAGTGCTTACTAGATGTCAGGCACTGGTCTGAGCACTAAATTAGATATAGGTTAATCAGATGGGACACAGTCCCTGTCCTACATGGGGTTCACAGGGGGAAAGATACATTTGATAAGAACTCTATGCAGACGTAAAATATCTGTACAGCACCATTACCAGCCCATCTGCTGGTTGGAATAGACGGAGACAGGCAACATTTCCTTAGAAAGCAATAATTCCCACCTTTATCACACATTAATTATAAACTCCTTGAAGGCAAGGATCACTGATAATTTTTATTGCCCTGTCCCAATGCTTGATGTAGTGTTTTGCACACAGAAGGCACTCAATAGATATTACTGAGTGATGAATTTCACATGACAAACTACCGTGATTCATTTTAGGCCGGGAAAGGGAGAAGTATTCATTTTCAAATCCATATATATTTTTAGAAGATTACATAGTCTATTTTTTCCCTATATCAGTCAGTTCTGGCATTAAGTGCTAACTAGGCCGGGTGAGGGAAAGACATCAATAAATGGTATTTACTGAGCACTCACTATGTGCTGAGCACCGTAAAGGTATAAGAGAATCTGATCCCTGTCCCATATAGGGCTCTCGGTCCAAGTGGGAAGGATTGAAGGTGTCAGCCCCATTTTACGGATTAGGAAACAGCCTTAAAATGTACTCCAGTTCCCTTTTCTAGGAACAATGCACCCTGACTCATCAAAAGAAACAGGGAAATATCTGGGGATGCTGTTAACATCGTGTGGATTGAAAAGACTTTGGAGCTACAATCTGGAAAATAAAATTCTATGCTGCTAAAGAAAAATTTGAGGAGAGCCAATGGGTATAAATAAACCATCACGGGCTCTACTCGAAAGCCTTAATTCATTGTCGAGCATAAAATATAAAAGTCTTATCATCCTCTAGAGAGTAGCTTACAGAAACTCTAAAATTGCCTTTAAAAACAAATAGGAGCAGCTGGAAGCTCAAATGCTAAATCAGACACCATCTCTCCTCCAATATGGACGGGAACAACCAGAACTAGGAAGGAACCAAAATTTGATTAAGGTCTAGATGTTTTCTTAACTCCATTTGTTCAGAGAACCAAAAATACTTTTTTTTAACCTAGATCCACATTAAAGACCAATGTTCAAATGTGATTTCGTTATGGAGTCAATAAGTAAATGCTGGTGGGAGAATTTTTCCCCTGAGAATGTGACCATTTAAAAACTCCTAATTTAACAGCAGTAGATCACATACACTGTCCTGTGTGCGTATATTATTTACAGATTGTTGTCCTTTCCACCCTATCCCCTCCTTCAGGACTGCCAGTCAAAAGTACTTTTCAAATATTCAGCATTTCCAGTGATCTATTTTAGAATGATCATTTTCAGAAATGGTTAAAAATGGGGGGGGCGGGGCGGTTTTGTCCCCTGCCTAAGAAAAGCCCCATAAACCAACCTTTACACCAGCAATAGTTTAATTAACATTTTTATGAGCTTAGAAAACTTCCATAATTTCCCCTGTAACATACACTCTCCAAGTAACAATAGATGAAAGAGATTCGGAGTTTATATTGGGGGGGGGGGGAGGTGGATTTTAAAATTCATCTTGCTCCCTAAATCCGAAGACGGTGTACATAGCAAACACTGTGGCACTGACACAGCTCTGAAAAATTCGGCCCTGAGATTCTTCTCTGTCGTTTGGCCCACTAAAGGCGGGAGAAAAATAGCTGGGATTCTTAAGACCATTAACAATGTGGCCTATCTGGGGAAACTCTAAAATGGTAAAAAACTTTAACATTCCTAGACCCCTGAAAAATAGGGGTGACTTTCCCCTTCAAGGACCTGGGCGAGCTCTCTTGGCTCTAGCAATCTGGAATCTGGAAGAGTGTGGGAGAGAGGGGAGTGAGGGGGGAAAAGGGGGAATGGAAGCAAAGGGGAGAGGGGTGATGGGGATGGGGGGGCTTTGGAGGCTGGCAGAGCAGGGAGGTGTCATGCCTCTGGGCCAGCTCCCTATTGGAAAATAACAGATGGCACAAAGATGAATACTCTCTGGGCTTCTAAATGTGGCAAGTTCAGGGCCGGGTCACATGTATTCACCCCAGCGCTTAGTACAGTAAGCCCTTAAACACCACAATTATTACGATGATGATTTCCCACCCCCCCAACACCCCCCGCAACACCCCACCCTTTGTGGGCACGGCCCAAATGTTGCTTGGGACTAGAGCTTCCAGGCCCCCAATCCAGCAGGGTCCCTCTCCCAAGCGCTTAGTACAGTGCTCTGTACATAGTAAGCACTCAATAAATACAATTGAATGAATGCAAGATGCTGTGGGAGGCTCCCTCCAAGAGCTCGGAGGAGCAAGGAGATAGAGCCAGGCTTGGGAGTCAGAAGGACTGGGTTGTAATCCCGGCTCTGCCACTAGTCTGCTGTGTGACCTTGGGAAAGTCACTTTACTTCTGGGCCTCAGTTATGTCATCTGTAAATTGGGGATTAAGCCTGAGAGCCCAATGTGGGATAGGGACTGTGTCCAACCCAATTACCTTGTATCTACCCCGGTGCTTAGTAAAGTTTACCCTGTATCTACCCCAGCGCTTAGAACAGTGCTGTGCACATATACCAACATTATTAAAGTACCTGGCATGTAGTAAGTACTTAACAAATACCTCAATTGAGGTAATTATATATTTGGGGCAGGCAGAAGAGATGCAGTGCAATCAATCCATCAGTCATAATTATTAAACACTTACGGTGTGCAGAGCACTGTACTAGCGCTTGGGGAAGTACAACATAACAGACTTAGTAGACAAATTCCCTACCCAAAAGGAGCTTACAGTCTAGAGGGGGAGACAGACATTAATATAAAATTATTCTGTGACCTTGGGCAATTCACTTAACTTCTCTGTACCTCCATTACCTCATCAGTAAAATGGAGGTTAAAGACTGTGAGCCCCATGTGGTGTAGGTAAAGCTTATAAACTATAGTATAATAGTATATACTATTTTATTGTAGTATATATATACTATATACTATATGTGTATATATATATAGATAATATAGTAGTATAAACGTATACCTGCCCCAGAGCATAGTACAGTACCTGGCACATAGTAGGCACTTAAAAAATATCATAAAATAAAAATACATACATAAATTACACATATGGACATAAGTGCTGTGGGGCTGGGCGGGGGAGCGGTGAATAAAGGGAGCAAATCCAAGTGCAAGGATGATGCAGAAAGGAGTGGGAGAAGGGGAAATGAGGGCCTAGTCAGGGAAGGGAAATCCTGCTCTGCAGCACAAGGAAGAGGCCTGATTCCACTCCAACTCACAAAAGAGACACTATTCCACTCATCACTTCTTCCACTCATCAGTATTATCAATGGTATTTATTGAGCGCTTACTATGTGCAGAGAGCACTGTACAAAGCAGTTGGGAGAGTACTCTCTTGGAGGATTCCCCTTGCTAGAGCAGCAGAAAGGTGTCAGGATGGAGGAACACAGGTATCTACAGGGTATAAATTTGTCACCGTCCCTCACGATTCTAGATGTGAGGCCTCTTTTAAAAGCTGAGGAGGAAGACTTTTTTTTTTGGAATTTGTTAAGCACTTACTGTTTGCCAGGTACCATACTTAGGGTACCTTAGCTGGGTAGACACAAGCTAATTGGATTGGACAGAGTCCCTGTCCCACATGGGGCTCACAGTCTTAATCCCCATTTTACAGATGATGTAACTGAGGCCCAGAGAAGTGAAATGACTTGCCCGAAGTCACACAGCAGACAAGCGGGGGAACCAGAATTAGAACCCAGGTCTTTCTGACTGCGAGGCCCGTGATCTATCCACTAGGCCACTCTGCTTCTTAAGACATAGGAGGAGAGACTTTGGGAGCTTTTCAGTAACCACTTAGTAGACTTCTCAACCAATGGCTACTCCTCAGGCTCACCCTTGGGTTTCCAGTTTGGCTGGGTATTTTGGGGGGGAGGTCTTTTTGTACCTCATTTAATTGTCAGAAAAATTTGATCCATGCTGTGGTAGGGTCAATACTACTTCAGATGTTATATTGTTTACTTTAAAATAATAGTATTTGTACTGGGTCATTCAATCAATCAATGTATTTATTCAATACTAAATATTCAATACTTAATATTCAATATTAAATACATTCAATGTATTTATTGAGTGCTTTCTGTGTACAGAACACTGTACTAAGCACTTAGAGTACAAAAGAACAATATAACCATAACAGTCCCTGCCCACAGTGAGCTTACAGTCTAGAGGGGGAGGCAGACATTATAAATAAATTACAGGCCATTGTATTAGTAATAATCACTATAATGATTATAATGGTGGTATTTGCTCATCGCTTACTATGTGCCAGGCACTGTACTGAGCGCTGGGGTAAATACAAGCTCATCAGGGTAGACTCAGTCCCTGTCCCACATGGGCCTCTACAGTTTTAAGCCCCATTTTTCAGATGAGGTAACTGAGGCACAGAGAAATGAAGCAACTTGCCTGAAGTCACACAGCAGACAAGTGGCAGAGCTGTAATTAGAACCCAAATGTTTCTGACTTCCAGGCCCAGGTTCTATCCATTGGGCCCAGCTGCTTCTATTGAGCACTTACTGTGGGCAGAGCACTATACTAAGCACTTGGGAGGGTAAACTACAATTTGGTAGACACAATCACTGCCTACAGGAGTTTAGAGTCTAGAAGGGGAGTCACAGTAAAATAGATTAGGGATGGAGGAAAGAGTAATAGATTAGGGATAGAGGAAAGAGTATTCAGGATCCCAAACTCAGGCCCTGCCCTGGAAATCCAAATTGTCGCCAGGAAGTCTGACTCGGGGGGGTAGAGGAGGGGGGTTAGAGGGGGTCTTGATGGAAACCTGCCCACCAGGCCCCTCGCCATTTCCTAGGACATGACAATCTCTTATAATACCAAAAAATACCAAATTCTGTTGCCGAATTGTACATTCCAAGCGCTTAGCACAGTGCTCTGCACATAGTAAGCTCTCAATAAATGCTACTGAATGAATGAACAATCTGAGAGACTTTGCTTATCGTAGGACTTAGCTTACTGTAGTGTTTAAAACAGAATAATAATAGTAATGATAAATATAATAATGGTGTCGGTTGTTAAGCGCTTACTATGCGTTAAGCGCTGTACCAAACACTGGGGTAGATCCAGGATTATCAGGTTGGACACCGTTGTCCCTGTCCCACAAGGGACTCACTGTGTAAGAAAGAGGGAGAGCAAGTCCTGAAGAGAAAAGGAGGCTGGTTCTTTAAGCAGGGGAGAATTGGGTGGGAAGGCGAATGGATGGTCGTGTACAAAGAGATAGATGGTGAGCACAAACTACGACTGAAAAATAAATGAATTTCTAGGCAAGGAATTACTCCACCTACACACCCCATCACCATCAGTGGAGTCACCAAGAATTCCAGAAACCCCTTTGCCGTTCGCCCCGGTGCTTTTTCATTTAAACAAAACCATTAAAAGGACCAAAAATGAAAAAAAAAAAATCAAAACAAGATGGACTTCTGTGTTCGCCTAGTGACATTCACAAGTTTTATTTCAGAAAACTGATTAAGACAACAATAGCTCTCGCATTCATCGCAGCGCAAGGGGAGGGCTGAACTCTATCCAAAAATACACAACACACAAGCACGCACACATTCAGAGGTTCTTTGTGGGAATTCACAGCACTGATAGAGTTGTTGGGTGATTTAGAAAAAAATGCCAGGCGAAAAAAATGGATTCCCTTACCGAATCCTTATGGGACAGGGGACAGGCCAGAATAAAATCAAACAAATGATTCCCCTTATCCCCAAACAGCAGGGAAGACATTTTTTCATTTTTCCCTTTCCCTTCTCGCTGCTTTGCCAGCACCCGGAACGCTTGCGATCCTTCAATCCAAGGAAGAAATGCCACTGTGCTTCCTTGTCACGCAAATAGATGAGAAATCTCTGAATTTTGCTTTTTATAAGAGCTGGGCACAAGAGTTGCAAAAAATAAAATAAACAAATGGCCGATAATTCAAGTGCATGTAAAATGCACCCAAATTCCATGCTAAAATCATGGTGATTCGTTTAGGAGGAATGGGAATAAATCCTGTTAGGGGAGGTGAATTTATGTCTCAATTTGTTGGTAGAAAGGAATATTTCCAAATATTAAAATCCAAATTTGTATGTGTGTGTGTAGGCGGGTGGGAGGGTCCAAGCGCTTAGTACAGTGTTTGCTACACAGGAAGCGCTCATTAAATACAATCGAATGAATGAATGTAAGTCTTTGGACTAATACCTAATGTTTTTTGGAATTTATTTCAACCCGTGTCGACCCTTTATCGGGCACGGAATTTTTCAAGCGGCTTCAACAGGGAAAAAGGCCCAATGTGCCATTATTCCCACAGGGTTCCGCGGTCTCCCGTGGGACCCAGGCGGGAGAAACTGGAAATGGGGCCCCGGTCCCGTTTTCACCAAAAAAAAAATAATCAAAAATCAAATTGCGAAAAGCTGCGCTTTGCCAGCTGATGGGAGGGGGATGCAGGTTTAGAAATCACACAAAAAAAGCAACCCAAAAACACCCGAAAAAAGAAATAAAAAACAAAATAGGGCGGCAGGGGGGGCGGCTCCCCTCTGCAAAGCCCCCCGAAAGCTCCCGATGGGATGGGGAGGCGGACCCCGGGGGAACGTGCTGAGCGCCCCGCAACAGGGATTGTCACTCTTTGTTGCTGCTTTGTGTTTTCCCAAGCGCTTAGGACAGCGCTCTGCGCACAGGAAGCGCTCAATAAATACGACGGAATGAATGAATGGATCCGGGGGGAACGAGCTGAGCGCTCCGGATTGTCGGGCCCGGGGGGGGAACGTGGTGAGCGCCCCGGCTTCTTGGGCCCGGGGGGAACGCGCTGAGCGCCCCTGATTCCCGGGTCCGGGGGAACGTGCTGAGCGCCCCGCAACCTCGAGCCCGGGGGAAACGTGCTGAGCGCTCCGGCTTCCCGAGCCCGGAGGGAAAGTACTAAGCGCCCCGGATTCCCGGGGTGAACGTGCTGAGCGCCCCACAACCTCGGGCTTGGGGGAACGTCCTGAGCGCCCTGGATTCCCGAGTCCGGAGGGAAAGTGCTGAGCGCCCCGCAACTTCGGGCTTGGAGGGAACGTGCTGAGCGCCCCGCAACCTCGGGCTTGGAGGGAACGTGCTGAGCGCCCCGCAACCTCGGGCTTGGGGGGAACGTGCTGAGCGCCCTGGATTCCCGAGCCCGGAGGGAAAGTGCTGAGCGCCCCGCAACCTCGGGCTTGGAGGGAACGTGCTGAGCGCCCCGCAATCTCGGGCTTGGGGGGAACGTGCTGAGCGCCCTGGATTGCCGAGCTCGGAGGGAAAGTGCTGAGCGCCCCGCAACCTCGGGCTTGGAGGGAACGTGCTGAGCGCCCCGCAATCTCGGGCTTGGGGGGAACGTGCTGAGCGCCCTGGATTGCCGAGCCCGGGAGGAACGTGCTGAGCGCCCTGGATGCCCGGGCTCGGGGGGAACGCGCTGAGCGCCCCGCAATCTTGGGCTCGGGGGGAACGTGCTGAACGCCCCGGCTTCCAGGTCCCGGGGGGAACGTGCTGAGCGCCCTGGATGCCCGGACCCGGAGGGAAGGTGCCGAGCGGCCCCAGCCCCGCTGAGCCCCGAAGCCCAGGGCGGGGGTGCAGGGAGCAAAGGGTTAAGGAGGCGGGGGGAGGGGCGAGGGGCGGGGCTGGCGGGGGGAGGGGCGGCCTCGCCGGCCGGTTCGGGCCGGTTCGGGCCGGTTCGGGCCGGTTCGGGCCGGTTCGGTTCCCCCCCGCCCGCGTCCTCGCGCAGGCTCGAGCCCTGCCCGGCGTCACGTGCCCGGGCGGCGCCCGCGCGGCGGCCCCGGCGAGCGCGCGCCCCCCCTCCCCCGCGCATGCGCACGGGCCCGCCCGGACCCCCACAGCCGCCCAGCTCCTCCCCCCCCCTTAATGGCATTTGTTAATAACGTTGGTATTTGCTAAAGCGCTGACCATGTGCAGAGCACTGTTCTAAGCACTGGAATAGAAACAGGGTCATCAGATTGTCCCCCATAAGGTTCACAGTCGTCCTCCCCATTTGACAGATGAGGTCACTGAGGCACAGAGAAGTGGCTTGTCCACAGTCACACAGCTGACAATAATAATAACAATGTTGGTGTTTGTTAAGCGCTTACTATGTGCAGAGCACTGTTCTAAGCGCTGGAGTAGATACAGGGTCATCAGATGGTCCCACATAAGGCTCATAGTCTTCATCCCCATTTGACAGATGAGGTCACTGAGGCACAGAGAAGTGAAGTGGCTTATCCACAGTCACACAGCTGACAATAATAATAATGTTAGTATTTAAGGACTTACTATGTGCAGAAGACTGTTCTAAGCACTGGGGGAGATACACGGTCATCAGATTGTCCCACATAAGGTTCATAGTCTTCATCCCCATTTTACAGATGAGGTCACTGAGGCCCAGAGAAGTAAAGTGACTTGCCCACAGTCACACAGCTGACAAGTGGCAGAGCTGGGATTTGAACCCATGACCTCTGACTCCCAAGACCAGGGTCTTTCCACTGAGCCATGCTGCTTCTCATGGTAAGGGGTGACTTACCCAAGGTCACACCTCCTTCCCTCTCCTCCCTCCCCAAGATGGACAACTGGTGAAAAAAACAGAAGGAATGAAGTTATCATCAGGGCAGAGGACATTTATTAACCCTAGGACCATCCCAGGACCCCCTACCGCACACCTTTCAACCCACAATAATTCCAATCAATCAAGGCTATTTATTGAGTGCTTACTCTGTGCAGAGCACTGCACTGAGTAGGGTTATTTTTAAATGGTATTTGTTAAGCATTTACTATACTGTACTAAGCCAGACTCCATACTAAGCATTGGGGTAGATTCATTCATTCAGTCATATTTCATTCAATCATATTTATTGAGTGCTTACTAAAACTGTACTAAGCACTTGGGAGAGTACAATATAACAGTATTCAGACATAATCCCTCCCCACAACTATCTTACAGTCTAGAGGGGGTGACAGACATTAATATAAAGAATTAAAATGTAAATAAATTACAGATCTGGACATCTGTACTGTGGGGCTGGGAGAGGAGGATGAATAAAGGGTGCAGATCAGGGAGTGGGAGAAGAGGAAAGGACAAGGTAATCAGGTTGGACATACTCCATGTCATTCATTCATTCAGTAGTATCTATTGAGCGCTTACTATGTGCAGAGCACTGTACTAAGCGCTTGGAATGTACAATTCGGCAACTGATAGAGACAACCCCTGCCTCACCTCTACCAAACTAATTCTCTTCCCCTCTTCAAAACCCTACTTAAAACTCACCTCCTCCGAGAGGCCTTCCCAGACCGAGCTCCTCTTCTCCCTCTACTCCCTCTACCACCCCCCCTTCACCTCTCCGCAGCTTAACCCTCTTTTCCCCCCATTTCCCTCTGCTCCTCCCCCCTCCCTTGCCATCCCCTCAGCACTGTACTCGTCTGCTCAACTGTATATATTTTCATTACCCTATTTATTTTGTTAATTTTGTAAATGAAATGTACATCGCCTTGATTCTATTTAGTTACCATTGTTTTTACGAGATATTCTTCCCCTTGACTCTATTTATTGCCATTGTTCTTTTCTGTCTCCCCCATTAGACCGTAAGCCCGTCAAACGGCAGGGACTGTCTCTATCTGTTGCCGACTTGTTCATTCCAAGCGCTTAGTACAGTGCTCTGCACATAGTAAGCACTCAATAAATACTATTGAATGAATTAATAATGACGCGCTCACAGTCTAAACGACTAAACACACAGTCTAAATGTCTCACATGGGCCTCACGGTCTTAATCCCCATTTTACAGATGAAGTAACTGAAGCACAAAGAAGTGAAGTGACTTATCCAAGGTCACACAGCAGACAAGTAGCAGATTTGGGAGTGGAAACCAGCTGCTTCTAACTCCTGAGCCTGGGCTCAATCCACTAGGTCTATGAGCCTCAGGAGAGTACAGTTCAGTGGCTTTGGGAGGCCACTCACAGATGCCCTGCTCACAGTGACCTATTCTGAGGGCATCTACCCAATGAAGGAGGTTTGGGGGAGGAAGGGAGGAGATGGTCTTGTCTTTCTCCACACTGTGCCTTCTTCCCCCCTCCTACGGTATTTACTGAGCACCCACTGGATACAAAGCTGTGCATTAAATGCTTGAGAAGCACAAGACCTCCCATGTCCTCAAGGCCTCCCGCCACATTAGTATCTATTGAGCATTCACTGAGTGCCATGCCTAGGAGTGAGAGGACCTGGGTTCTAATCCCGTCTCTGCCACTTGCCTGCTGTGTGACCTTGGCTAAATCTCTTCTCTTCCTCTGTGCCTCGGTTCCCTCATCTGTAAAATGGGGGTTCGATAGCTGTTCTCCCTCCCTCTTAGCCTGTGTGCCCCAGGTGGGGCAGGGACTAGAGAAGCAGCGTGGCTCAGTGGAATGAGCCCGGGCTTGGGAGTCAGAGGTCATGGGTTCGAATCCCTACTCTGCCACTTGTCAGGTCTGTGGGCAAGTCACTTAACTTCTCTGTGCCTCAGTTAACTCATCTGTAAAATGGGGATTAACTGTGAGCATCACGTGGGACAATGATTACCCTGTGTCTACCCCAGCGCTTAGAACAATGCTCTACACATAGTAAGCACTTAACAAATACCAACATTATTATTATTATTTATTACCCCAGTGCATAGGGCAGTGCTTGGCATATAAGTGTTTAACAAGTAACACAGTTATTATTATCACAAGGCAGACCATTCCCCTACCCCCTGTCCCGGCATTACTTATTGAGGGCCCACTGGGTGTTGCCAATAATAATTATGGTATCTGTTAAGCACCTATGTGCCAAGCACCATACTAAGCGCTGGGGTGGATACAAACAAATTGAGTTGGACACAGTCCCTGTCCCACGTGGGGCTCACAGTCTCGATCGATCCCCATTTTACAGATGAGGTCACTGAGGCCCAGAGAAGAAAAGTGGCTTGACCAAGTTGACACAACAGACAAGTGGAGGAGTCGCGATTAGAACCATGGCCTTCTGACTCTCAGGCCGGGGCTCTAGCCACCCCTCACCAGACGGTGCCAGAGGGACAGAAGCACAAACCCCTTCACTCCTGGCCCAAATGTGCTCTCGTCATCTCTTCTAATGAACACCACAGGCCCGGACAGCAAAAACACAACAACAGTCACCCTGGGCTGGCTGGCTGGCTCGTAGCCGCCCTTGTCACTGAACTTCACCCTGTTCAAGCTGCCTGTTCATTAACCCCCTCCTCTCCCTCTGAATGACTGGTCACTATTACCCCCGTTGTTGGCCAATTGTTGAACGTTATTAGGAAGGTTCAAACTCTGATCTGGGCTCAAAACAGGATTGAGTCTACCTTACCTAACGATAAAAATGATTATAATAACAAAAAAAGGGACAGAGGCTACTTTGGATCATAATGATCATCATTATTATTAGACACAGCGTTGCCTATTGGATAGAGTTCTGGCCTGGGGGTCAGAGGACCTGAGTTCTAATCCTACTTGCCTACTATGTAACTGTGGGTAAGTCACTTCACTTCTCTGTGCCTCCGTTTTTTCAACTGCACAATGGGGATTCAGTACCTGTTCTCCCTCTTAGACTGTGAGCCTCAGGTGGGATGGAGACTGTGTCCGACCTGATTAACTTGTATCTACCCCAGCACTTAGAACAGTGCTTGACACTTAGTAAGTGCTTAACAAATATCATAAAATAACAACAATAATAATAATCCTGGATAATAACAGAACTGGGATCAAGGTCACCTGGAAGTAGATTAAAAATAAAATAATGTTGGCGATGGTCGCATGGCTGGGTATGTACTTTTTCCTGCTGAGTCTACGATGTATATGGGTTGGGGGCATTTGAGGGAGCCCCAGGCTCTGTGAATTGGGATAATTGGTTTTCTGGGGTCCCTTTCATCCGTTACTTGCACATGACTGGTGCAGTTTGCTGATACCCCCAGTTTTCCAGGTTCTTGAAATGTGCACTCCCATAAAAAGCTCTGTCCCCAAAAATGCGAACCACTCCCGAATTATCCTGAGCCCTCCCTCCCAGCTCTGTACCCGCGGGTCTCTCAGCCAAAATCGTTTCCTTGTGAATCCCCTTTCTCAATTCACTCAGGGGAGAAATGGGCCCTGCTTCACCCCTTTTCCTCTCCCTCCTTTCCCTCTCCTCCCCACACCCCCCACATTACGATCTGAGCTTCGTTTTTAATGCACCAGGCCCGGGACACAGGTCCCTACCCAAAGCTGAAAATGTTTGTAGCTATAAACATAAACACATAAATAAATACATGCAGTTTCACAAAGCTCGTCCACCTCTGGCCTGCTAACCAAACCTACTGGCTCAGGAATATCACCAACTAGTAATTTGGAGTTTTCATTCCTTGGATGTGCTTTTTTTTTGGGGGGGTGGAGTGTCGGTCAAGACCTGGACCATTTTTCCAAGCACCCTGGAATTTGCCTTTAGTTTCGTCTTTGAAATGCCAGCCTGCCACTCACTCTCCTTTTTTTAACGGTATTTGTTTAGCACTTAATAATAATAATAATAATAATGTTGGTATTTGTTAAGCGCTTACTATGTGCCGAGCACTGTTCTAAGCGCTGGGGTAGACATAGGGGAATCAGGTTGTCCCACGTGGGGCTCACAGTCTTAATCCCCATTTTACAGATGAGGGAACTGAGGCACAGAGAGGTTAAGTGACTTGCCCAGAGTCACACAGCCGACAAGTGGCAGAGCTGGGATTCGAACTCATGAGCCCTGACTCCAAAGCCCGTGCTCTTTCCACTGAGCCACGCTGCTTCTCACTTACTTACTATGCACTTACTATGTGGCAGGCACTATACTAAGCTCTGGAGTGGGCACAAGCTAATCAGGTTGGGCACAGTCTATGTCCCTCGTGGGCTCACACGGTCTTAATCCCCACTTTTCAAATAACGTAACTGAGGCCTAAGAGAAGTGAAATGACTTGCCGTAGGTCACCCAGCAGACAAGTGGCAGAGCGGGGATCAGAACCCAGGTCCTTCTGACTCCCAGCCCTGTGCTCTATCCACTGAGAAGCAGTGTGGCTTAGTGGAAAGACCCCGGGCTTGGGCATCAGAGGACGTGGGTTCTAATCCCATCTCTGCCACTTGTCTGCTGTGTGACCCTGGACAAGTCTCTGCACATAGTAAGTGCTTAACAAATACCAACGTTATTATTACTTAATTTCTCTGTACCTCAGTTACCTCATCTGTAAAATGGGGATTAAAAGTGTGAGCCCCACGTGGAACAGCCTGATTACCCTGTATCTACCCCAGCACTTAGAACAGTGCTTGGCACATAGTATGCACTTAAATGTCATAATTAGACCACGCTGCTTCTCTTTCTGGACTCTGGCCTAAATCTGAGCGATGGGCAGGCAGGCTGCTAAAGATCATATGGATATTAATTCCCACACCAGGATCCAGTACAGTAGATGGTTAAAATTCGGCATCATTTTTTTTTAATAGCCTCGGGAGAAGCACTGCTTTTTTTCAAAGAGGAAAAAAAAGCTGAGAACAGCAATTTGGAGGCTTAGAAAAAAAAAATTTCCTTGACAGCATTTAGTCCGCCCTTGGTGTGGCCCCCTCCCTCCAACTTCAGGGAACCTAGAAAACAATTCGGACCTGGCCCAGGGCCACAGATTCCAAAGTAAACACTGGTTCCTCCTGCCATTTTTCAACATTGTTTATCACATCACCATCTTCCTGACCCCCCAACCCTCCCACCCTTTTCTTTTTAAATCCCCCCTCCCCTTGCAGCAAAGTTCAGATCCTCGTGGTAAGCTCCACTTGGTTTCACTTAAAAAGGTTTTCGGAAAAAGCACGGTAACGTTTCTACCGGGCAGAGACAAAGGGGAGAGCGAGAGACGCGTGGAGGGAAATAAGGGAGAGATACAAGCACCCACAGAGACAGAAGAGAGGAAAAGATGGGGAGAGAGGGGAAAGAGAGACTGGGGGGAGAGACACTGACAGAGAGACTTAAAGAGGAGAGACAAAGAGGAGCGAGAAATCAGAGAGAAGTAGAAAGAGGAGAGACACCAACACAGAGACAGAAAGAGAGGAGCGAGAGATCAGAGAGAGAGAGAAAGAGGAGAGACACCAACACAGAGACAGAAAGAGAAAAGAAGAGCGAGAGATCAGAGAGATAGAAAGGGGAGAGACATTGACACAAAGACAGAAGGAGAAAAGAGGAGAGATCAGAAAGAAAGAGGAGAAACACTGACACAAAGAAAGAGGAAAGAGGAGCGAGAGATCAGAGAGAGAGAGAGAGAGAGAGAGAGAGAGAAAGAGGAGAGACATTGACAAAGAGACAGAAAGAGAAAAAAGGAAAGAGATCAGAGAGATAGAGAGAAAGAGGAGAGACATTGACACAGAAACAGAAAGAGGAAAGAGAAGTGAGAGAGAGAGAAAAAGAGGAGAGACGCTGACACAGAAAGAGAAAAGAAGAGCGAAAAATCAGAGAGAGAGAGAAAGAAAGAGGAGAGACACCAACACAGAGACAAAAAGAGAAAAGAAGAATGAGAAAGAGAGAGAAAGAAAGAGGAGAGACATTGACACAGAAAGAGGAAAAAGGAGTGAGAGATCAGAAAGACAAAGAAAGAAAGGAGAGACATTGACAGAGACAGAAAGAGAAAAGAAGAGTGAAAAAGAGAGAGAGAGAAAGAGGAGAGACACTGACACAAAGACAGAAAGAGAAAAGAAGAGTGAGAAAGATAGAGAAAGAAAGAGGAGAGAGAGGAGAGACACCGATACAGAGACAAAAAGAGAAAAGAGCGAGAGATCAGAGAGATAGAGAAAGAGGAGAGACACTGACACAGAGACAGAAAGAGGAGAGAGATAGAGAAAGAGGAGAGACACTGAGACAGAGACAGAAAGAGAAAAGAAGAGAGATCAGAGAGATAGAGAAAGAAAGAGGAGAGACTGCTACAGAGACAGAAAGAGAAAAGAGGAACGAGAGATCAGAGAGAGGGAGAGAAAGAGGAGAGACACCACAAAGAGAGACAGAGAAAGAGGAGCGAGAAATGAGAGAGAGACCCTGACTGACACAGAGACAGAAAGGAGAATAGAGAGACAAGGGGAGACAGAAAAAGAGAAACACTAAAGAGAGAAACAGAGGAGAGACACTGACACCGAGAGGCAGAGAGAGGAGGGACAGAGAAGGAGAGACAGGGAAAGAAGCAAAAGACTAAAGAGAAACAGGGAGACCTGACAGATAGAGAGGAGAGGGAGAGATGGGGAGACGGAAAAAGAAAAGAGGGAGACAGAAAAAGAGAAGAGAGAGACACTGACACCGAGAGACAGAAAGAGGAGAGAGAAGAGACAGAGGAGAGACATTCAATTTTTTTTTTGAATTTGTCAAGCCCTTACTCTGTGCCAAGTCCTGTTCTAAGTGCTGGGGTAGGTACAAGGTCATAATAATAATGGCAATAATAATAATAATGTTGGTATTTGTTAAGCACTTATTATGTGCAGAGCACTGTTCTAAGCGCTGGGGTAGATACTGGGTAATAATAATAATAATAATAATAAAATACCAACAAATGTTGGTATTTGTTAAGCACTTATTATGTGCAGAGCACTGTTCTAAGCGCTGGGGTAGATACTGGGTAATCAGGTTGTCCCACGTAGGGCAGATGAGGTAACTGAGGCCCAGAGAAGTGAAGTGACTTGCCCAAGGTCACACAGCTGACGAGCGGCCGAGCGGCAGATTCGAGATTAGAACCCACGACCTCTGACCCCCAAGCCCGGGCTCTTTCCACTGAGCCACGCTGCTTCTCTGTAAATTCAAATTCTCTTCGAATTCATTCATCCAATCGTATTTACTGAGCGCTTACTGTGTGCAGAGCACTGTACTAAGCGCTTGACAAGGACAATTCAAAGAAAGAAACGGAAGACTATAGAGAAAGAAGAAGACCCTGACAGAGACAGAGAGGGAGAGATGGAAGGGAGAGTCACAGGAGAGATGCAGACCCAGAGACAGAAGAGAGAGAAGAGATGGAGAAAGACGAGTGAGACAATCAAGAGGGGCACAGAGGGAAGAGACGGACAGAAATGAGAGGAGACAGAAAGAGATATGAGAGACTTGAGAAAAGTAGAGAGACACGGCCACAGAGAGGAAAAAGGGAGACGAAGAAGAGCAAGAGACTCAGGGAGACCCAGAGACACAGAGATAGAAAGTGGAGCGAAGCAGAAGGAGGAGATGGACAGAGATATGCTGAAGAGGGGGCGGGAGAGAAAGGGAGGGGAACTGAGAGAGGGAAAGATTCATTCATTCATTTAGTCGTATTTATTGAACGCTTACTATGTGCACAGCACTGTACTAAGCGCTTGGGAGAGTACAGTACAACAATAAACAGATATGTATTCTCTGCCCACAACGAGCTTACATAAGTTTGCCTTTATGCAGAGACAATACTTAATATTTGGAGAAAACACTCACTTGCCGAGAGAAAGACAGAGACGGAGGGGGAGAGACAGGAGGCAAAGAGAGAGATGGAGAGGGGGAGGGAGGAGAGAGAGAAGGCAGAAAGAGGGAGGAAGGAGAGAGAGATAGGCCGAAGGAGAGAGAAAGGGGGTAGAGACGGAGACAGAGGAGAGAAAGAGGAGGGAGACAAGAGAGAGGGAGGAGAGAGTCAGAGACACGGAGGGAGAGAAAGAAGGAGGGAGGAGGGACAGAGAGAGGGAGGGGAGAGACAGAGATGGAGAGATAATAATAATGGTATTTGTTAAGTGCTTACTATGTGCCAAGCAGTGTTCTAAGCACTGGGGTAGATACAAGGTAATCAGGTCGTCCCACATGGGGCTCACAGTCTTCATCCCCATTTTACAGATGAGGGAACTGAGGCACATAAGTCAAGTGACGTGCCCAACGTCACACTGCAGACAAGTGGTGGAGCCGGCATTAGAACCCATGACTCTGACTCCCAAGCCCATGGTCTTTCCAGTAAGCCACGCTGAGAGAAAGAGGGAGGAGAGAGAGACGGAGAGATGGAGAGAGAAAGAGGGAGGGAGGAGAGAGACAGAGAGAGATGGAGAGTCGGAGGGAGAGAGGGACGGCGGGAGCCCAGAGAGATGGAGAGAGAAAGAGGGAGGGAGGAGAGACAGAGTGGGAGGGGAGAGACAGAGAGAGATGGAGAGAGAAAGAGGGAGGGAGGAGAGAGACAGAGAGAGAGAGACGGAGGGAGGGAGACGAGAGAGGTCCAGAGAGTCCTCAGGGGTCGGGGGTCAGTGGCCCAGGGCGCCCCTCCCTCGGTTTCCCCGTGAGGGCCCCGTGACAGACAAGGTTGCACGCAGAGATACAGCCAGACATGTGCATGCTACTACCATGCTGATCCAAGTACTTTTTTGGGGTGTTTGTTAAGTGCTAACTATGTGCCAGAGATTGTACTAAACAATGGGGTACACACAAGCTAATCAGGTTGGACGCAGTCCCTGTCTCCCTCCCTCTAGACTGGGAGCTCGTTGTGGGCAGGGATTGCCTCTCTTTATTGCTGTATTGTACTTTCCCAAGCGCTTAGTACAGTGCTCAGCACACAGTAAGCGCTCAATTAAATACGTTTGAATGAATGAATGAATGAATGCCGGGCAGTGGCCTCCTATCCGGGAGCGCCTTGCCCGCCCAGTCAATCCCTTGGGCTATTTATTGAGCGCTTATTGTGTGCAGAGCGCTGGAATACTTCCTTAGAAGTTGGTAGACACGTTCCATTCATTCATTCAGTCGCATTTATTAAGCGCTCACTGTGTGCAGAGCACTGGACTGAGCGCTTGGGAAACGACAATACAATAATAAAGTGACATTTCCTGCCCACAGAGAGCTCACAGTCTAGAGGGGGAGGGATTTGGGGGGAATGATGGGGGAGGTGGGGTGTATTCCCAACCCACACCCCATCTCGACCCCATCCAGCCCTCTCCTCTCCCACCCAGACAGCCCCCTCCCCTTCTCCCAGCCGTGACCCCTTCCCTCCTCTCCCACCCAGACCTCCCCCTCCCCCCTTTTCTCAGCCTCGCCCCTTCCCCTCTCTCCCCCCAGACCTCCCCTCCCTCCCCCAAGCCGGGCAGATCTATGAGAATCTGGCCCGGGGCCAAAACCCACGGGGACGAGCCCAGAGTCAGCCGGTCAAGGGCGAGGTTGGAAAAGAAAAAGAAAAGGAGAAGGGGAGGGGGCGGCCAGAAGGAGGGAGAGAGAGGGGGAACCGTCTGAATCCCCTGCAGTCTGCTACCCAAACCGGGAGCGCACTTTCCCCCTCTTCCCCCTCATCCCCTACCTCTAATAATAGTAATAATAGTCCCCTACGTCTAATAATAATAATGATTATGGTATTTAAGCAGTGAAGTGATTTGCCCAAGGTCACACAGCAGGTAAATGGCAGAGCTGGGATTAGAACCCAGGTCCTTCTGACTCCTAGGCCCGGGCTGTATCCACAAGGCCATGCTGCTTCTCTGTAATAACAGAGAAGCAGTGTGGCTCAGTGGAAAGAGCTCGGGCTTGGGAGTCAGAGGTCATGGGTTCGAATCCCTACTCTGCCACTTGTCAGCTGTGTGAATGTGGGAAGTCACTTCACTTCTCTGTGCCTCAGTTACCTCATCTGTAAAATGGGGATTGACTGGGAGCCTCACATGGGGCAACCTGATTACCCTGTATCTACCCCAGCGCTTAGAACAGTGCGCTGCACATAGTAAGCGCTTAAGAAATACCAACATTATTATTATTATTATCGTGCGGATGGAACAGGGACTGGGCCTGGTAACGGGCAAAGAATTCCTCTAGATTGTAAGCTCGCTGTGGGCAGGGAACATGTCTACCAACTCAGCTAGACCATAGTCTCCCAAACATTTAGTACAGTGCTCTGCACATACTATTGATTGATTTCATCCTCTATATAATGGGGATAAGATGACTGCTCTCCCTTCCTCTTAGACCATGAAACCCATGTAGGACAGGGGCATGTCCAATCTGAATACCTTGTACCTACCCAAGCGTTTAGAACAGTGCTTGGCAGGCAGGAAGGGCTGAATCAGTTCCATCATGATCAGTAGGAATGGTTCCGGCCAGAGGAGCTCAGAGTATTCCACTGAGGAATCACAGACACTAACTAGAGAGAGTTGTCCCTCTCACGGTCCTTTTTAATCTAGCTTTAATATTTATTTTTGGCAGAAGCATCTTTCCTATTGCTGGCTTGGCACAAATCTGGCTTGTGGTCCACTCCGATCCACAGATCATTTTCAACAAGGCTGCCCCGGGCCCCCGAGACTATCTATTTCCACGCCCCCCCCACACTCCAGCCCCCCAAATTTGCTCCTCTAAGGCCAACCTTTTCACCATACCTTGATCTCCTCTATCTCCCCACTGATCTCTCTCTCCTACATCCTGACTGTGAGCCCCAATCATATTTGTGGAGTGCTTACTGTGTGCAAAGCACTGTAGTAAGTGCTTGGGAGAGGACAGTAATAATGTTGGTATTTGTTATATGTGCCAAGCACTGTTCTAAGCACTGGGGTAGATACAAGGTAATCAGGTCATCCCATATGGGGCTCACAGTCTTCATCCCCATTTTACAGATGAAGGAACTGAGGCAGAGAGAACTGAAGGGACTTGCCCAAAGTCACACCGTGGACAAATCACGGGACCAGGATTAGAACCCCCTCTGATTTCCAAACCTGGGCTTTTTTTCTAAACCATATTCCCCGCCCACAACAACGTGGGACAAGGGACTGTGTCCAACCTGATCAGCTTGTATTATTCATTTATTTATTCATTCATTAAATCTCATTTATTGAGCACTTATTGTGTGCAGAGCACTGTACTAAGTGCTTTGGAGAGTACAGTAAAACAATAAACAGACACATTCCCTGCCCACAAGAAGTTCAGTGCTTAGTATAGTGCACTGCACTTAGCAAGCACTTAAAAACGTAATTTTTATTATCCTCTGAACATAGTAAGAGTGCCATAAATTCAATTGATTGATTGACAGAATCCTTATTCCCTAAAGTCTAGGGAAGCGACTAAACCCCACCTTTCCTCATCTCCCACTCCCTTCTGCTTCGCCCTGACTTGCTCCCTTTGCTCTTGCCCCCTCCCAGCCCCACAGCACTTATGTCCACATCTGTCATTTTATTTATTTATATTGATGTCTGTCTCCCCTCCATCTAGACTTTAAGCTGGTTGTGGACAGGGAATGTGTCTATTGTGTACTGTACTCTCCAAAGCACTTAGTACGGTGCTCTGCAGGCAATAAGTGCTCAATAAATGAGATTGAATGAATAAATTTGATTGATTGATTGACAGAAGCCTGTTCCCCTAGGGATCCGGGGAGGGTAATGAGGTTCTGGTGACAGGGTGGGCTCAGACAGGAAGGTGATCTCCCTCATGGGCAGCCCCAAGGACCTGTCCACTTTCCATTAGAGGCGGGGATGAGAAGGTGTCAGGGGTTTAAAGAGGGGGGTGGAGGGAAGGGAGGAGGACAGGTTTCGAGTAGTAATCGGTCATTTGTTATTTATTAAGTGCTAGACTAAGGGGTGGGGCGGGGTGTTAAGGGCTTTCACCTCTACTGCAGTCAATCAATCAATGGCATTTATTGAGCAAGAAGCAGCTTGGCCTAGTGGAAAGAGCCCCGGAGTCGCTGTGTGACCTTAGACAAGTCAGTTAACTTCTCTGTGCCTCAGTTATCTCATCTGTAAAATGGGAATTGAGCTTAGCGCTCAATCCCTCCTACTTAGTTTATGAGCCCTGTGTGGTTCAGGAACCATGTCTGACCTGATTATCTTGTATGAGCCCCAGCGGTTAGTAGAGTGCATGGCACATAATAAGCGCTTAACAAATCCCATTACTGTTACTAGTAGTAGTAATATTGAGTGCTTATTGTGTGTAGAGCACTGTACTGAACACTTGTGTAGATACAAGATGATCAGGTTGGACTTTCCCTCTCTGGACTCAGAGTCTAAGTAAGAGGGAGACAGGTATTGAATCCCCATTTTAAAGATGAGCAAACTAAAACAGAGAAAGTTAAGTGACTTAGAGAAGCAGCGTGGCTCAGTGGAAAGAGCACGGGCTTGGGAGTCAGAGGTCATGGATTCCAATCCTGACTGCCACTTAGCTGTGTGACTGTGGGCAAGTCACTTAACTTCTCTGTGCCTCAGTTACCTCAACTGTAAAGTGGAGATTAAGAGTGCGAGCCTCATGTGGGACAACCTGATTACCCTGTAAAGCAGCGTGGCGCAGTGGAAAGAGCACGGGCTTTGGAGTCAGGGCTCATGAGTTCGAATCCCAGCTCTGCCACTTGTCAGCTGTGTGACTGTGGGCAAGTCACTTAACTTCTCTGTGCCTCAGTTCCCTCATCTGTAAAATGGGGATTAAGACTGTGAGCCCCACGTGGGACAACCTGATTCCCCTGTGTTTACCCCAGCCCTTAGAGCAGTGCTGTGCACATAGTAAGCGCTTAACAAATACGAACATTATTATTATTGTACAAATTCACACAGCAGAGTTACAGAGCTGGGAAATGAACCCAGCTCCTCTGTCTCCCAGGCCTGCGCTCTTTCCCACTAAGGCATACTGCTTCTCACTAGAATGTCAGCTCCCTGGAGGCAGAGGGAGGGGGGTTGTATATAATGTACCCTTCAAGCATTTAGTACTGGGTTTTGCACTTAGTAGGATTTCCATCTCTCCGATGGGCCTGGAAGGAAGAAGGACCTGGATTCTAATCCCAGCCCTGCCACTCATCTTTCCTCTCCACCCAAACGGCTACCTTACTGCTACGGGCTCTTGTTATATCCCGGCTAGACTACTGTGTCAGCCTTCTCTCCCATCTCCCTTCCTCCTCTCTTGCCCCGCTCCAGTCTATTCTTCACTCCGCTGCCTGGCTCATCTTCCTGCAGAAACGATCTGGGCATGTCACTCCCCTTCTTAAACAACTCCAGTGGTTGCCTATCGACCTCCGCTCCAAACAAAAACTCCTCACTCTAGGCTTTGAGGCTCTACATCATCTTGCCCCTTCCTACCTCTCCTCCCTTCTCTCTTTCTACCGCCCACCCCGCACGCTCCGCTCCTCCGCCGCCCACCTCCTCGCTGTCCCTCGGTCTCGCCTATCCCGCCGTCGACCCCTGGGCCACATCTTCCCGCGGTCCCGGAACGCCCTCCCTCCTCACCTCCGCCAAACTGATTCTCTTCCCCTCTTCAAAACCCTACTTAAAACTCACCTCCTCCGAGAGGCCTTCCCAGACTGAGCTCCTCTTCTCCCTCTACTCCCTCTACCACCCCCCCTCACCTCTCCACAGCTTAACCCTCTTTTCCCCCCATTTCCCTCTGCTCCTCCCCCTCTCCCTTCCCGTCCCCTCAGCACTGTACTCGTCTGCTCAACTGTATATATTTTCATTACCCTATTTATTTTGTTAATGAAATGTACATCGCCTCGATTCTATTTAGTCGCCATTGTTTTTACGAGATGTTCTTCCCCTCGACTCCATTTATTGCCATTGTTCTCATCTGTCCGTCTCCCCTGATTAAACTGTAAGCCCGTCAAACGGCAGGGACTGTATCTGTTGCTGACTTGTTCATTCCAAGTGCTTAGTACAGTGCTCTGCACATAGTAAGCGCTCAATAAATACTATTGAATGAATGTGAGGCCTTGGACAAGTCACTTCACTTCTCTGGGCCTCAGTTCCCTCATCTTTAAAATGGGGATTGAGACTGTGAGCCTCATGTGGGTCAGGGACTGTGTCTTAACTGATTTGCTTATATTCCCCAGCACTTAGTACAGTGCCAGGCACGCAGTAAGCATTTAACAAATACCACAATTATCATTATCCTGAATCAACACCTTATGGGGCAGGAGAGTTTGCATTCGCTCATGAAATTTGAAGCTTTGTCATGCAGGGCTACCCAAAATGGACAGGTCTAAGCCAAAGCATCAGAGTCGATTCACCTGTGCTGGTCAGCAGCAGCATGGAAAAGAGTCAAAGGTGGATGATCTAGTGATCAAAAGGTTGATCCAAGACAACAGCAGAGACTTGAGATTTTTTTACTGCATGCAAGAAGGCAGTGGTAAACCACTTCCGTATCTTTACCAAGAAAACTCTATGGATACACATACCAGAACGACTTTATAGCAGAAGATGGGACATTCTGGAGAAGGTGTGTCCATGGAGTCGCTATGGATCAGAAAAGAATCGATGACATTTGAAAACGGAGTTCAATAAATCCCATTGATTGATTCATATAGTAAACTGTAAATCTCTTAGCTTCCTGGTATCTTTATCTTTAAATTCTATATTATAAATGTTTAATTTATATACAGTCTGTCTCCCCTTCTACCTCTAAGCTCGGTGTGCATAGGGAACATTCCTTCCAACTCTGTCGTATTGTACTCTGCCAAGTGCTCTGCACAGTGCTCTCTGCACATAGCAAACACGTAGTAGAAGGAGCATGGTGTAGTGGATAGAGCACAGGCCTGGGACTCATAAGGACCTGAGTTCTAATTCTGACTCTGTGATTTATCTACTGAGCAATCTTGGGCAAGTCATTTTGCTTCTCCGTGCCTCAGTTACCTCATCTTTAAAATGAAAATTGAGACCGTGAGCTCCACATCAGACAGAGACTGTGTCCAATGCGATTCGCTTGTATCCACCCCAGCATTTAGTACAGTGCCTGGCACATAGTAAGTGCTTAACAAATACCATAATTATCAGGAAGCATTCATTCAATAGTATTTATTGAACGCTTACTATGTGCAGAGCACTATACTAAGCACTTGGAATGTACAAATCGGTAACAGATACAGTCCCTGCCCTTTGACGGGCTTACAGTCTAATTGCAGCAGTGTGGTCTAGTGGAAAGAGTACAGGTCTGGGAGTCAAAAGGACATGGGTTCTAATCCTTGCTCTGCCACTTGTCATCTGTGTAATCTTAGGCAAATCACTTAACTTCTCTGTTCCTCAGTTCCCTGTGAGATTGTGACCCCCATGTGGGACAGGAACTGTGTCCAACATGATTAGCTTGCATCTACCACAGCGCTTAAAACAGTGTTTGATGCATAGTAAGTGCACAACAAATATTATTATTATTGTAATAATAAGCACTAACTCTTGGGCATGACCATTGCTCCCTCTTCCCCTTATAAGTAAATTGTTTCAGTACTTCTCCCCAGCTAGACTGTAAACTCCTTGAAGGCAGGAATCATGTCTGCTAACTCTATTGTCCTCTCCCAAGTACTTAGTACAGTGCCTTGCACACAGTACATTGTAAACTCCTTGAGAGCAGGGAACTGCTAACTCTATTATCCACTCCCAAGCACTCAGTTCAGTGGTTTGCCCACAGTAGATTGTAAACTCCTTGAGGGCAGGGAGCCTCTCTGCTAAGGCTAATGAGCTCTTCAAAGTACTCAGTACAGGGCTCTGTCTTGTACACAGAATGTTGTACTAAGCGCTTGGGAGAATACAGAAGAGGGTGGTTTTTTTGTTATTTGTTAAGCTCTTCACATGCGCCAGGCCCTGTAGTAAGCACTGGGTTAAATGCAAGCTAATCGGTTGGACACATCCCTGTTCCACATGGGGCTCACAGTCTTAATCCCCATTTTACAGATGAGGTGACTGAGGCCTAGAGATATGAAGTGACTTGTCCAAGGTCACACAGCAGATAGGTGATGGGGCCGGGATTAGAACCCAGGTCCTTCTGATTCCCTGGCCCATGCTCTATCCACTGGGTCATGCAGTTTCTCAAAGACATAAGTTTCATTAGCGTGATGGCTCCTGGAAAAACCCTGAGGAAGGTATTGGAATGGGCCCCTCCGAATCCTAAAACCTCACATTCCCTCCACTCCGCTGCCAGACTACACCAGGCAAAAATTAACTTAATAATAAATGAACATATATTTCTCTCACAGAACATGTGTTTTTTGTTTACAGAGAAGCCTGCCTGCTAACCACCCTTTGTTCTTTAATAGAGGGAGAGAGGGGGAGAGAGGGAAAAAAACACCCCCAAACTCAAAAGTTACTGTGTGGTTTCCCCTGAGTTAGGTCTCAGCACTAGTGTCTATTTATTGCTGTATTGTACTCTCCCAAGCGCTTAGTACAGCGCTCTGCCCGCAGGAAGTTCTCAATAAATGGTGAATGAATGAATAAATGAATAAACATACATTAATATAGCCCGCTCTGAGTATATTAAACACCAAAGTAAATAATCCCAGAAACGATGTAAACTTTCTTCAGCCTGAACCATTCCACCGGCCTCTTTGTGGACAAGGAATGTGTCTGCTACACTGTTGTGTTGTACTCTCCTAAGCACTTATTACATTGCTCTCTGCACACAGTAAGCGCTCAATAAATACGACTGATCGATTTCTCTGAATGAGTGTTTGACATGTTACAGCGAGACTTGGTCGTTTATCATCCGACGCTGTTTCTTTGAGCAAACTTCACATCATATCGAGGTTGCATATGGTATTTATTTATATTAATGTCTGTCTCCCCCTCTAGATGTAAACTCTTTGTGGGCAGGAAATGTGTCTGTTTATTGTTCTATTGTCCTCTCCCAAGTGCTTAGTTCAGTGATCTGCATGCAGTAAGTGCCACTGATTGATTGATTGATTCCTAAGCCAGCCACTCAAGAACTCTTGGTGAAAATCTGGCCTCCCACCCTGGTATGTGTTTATACAACCTTTTTCTAGCTCTTGCCTTAAATCAATCATTCTATTTATTGAGTCCTTAACCATGTGCAGAACACTGTACTAAATGCTTGGGAGAAGACAGCACAATAAATGTGACCTCCTTCAATTACAATAATAATTTGCCCCTGCTGAATGTCAGTGATGGATGAGCTACTCAATGCTAATTCACAGTCCACCCCCTCTGCCCAGTGAATTTCTAATAATAATTATGGTATTTGTTATACGCTTACCATGTGCCAAGCACTGTACTAAGCACTGGAGTAGATACAAGATACTCAGGTCCCACCTGGGGCTCACGTCTATGTAGGACAGAAGAACAGACACTAAATCCCCATTTTGCTGATGAGGGAACTGAGGCACAGAGAAGTAAAGTGACCTCCTCAAGGTCACCCAGGACGTAAGTGGCAGAGCCAGGATCGAAGCCCAGGTCCTCTGAGTCCTAGGCCTGTGCTCTACCCACTAGCCAACACTGCTTTCTCTGTCTATGTCCAAAGCTAATGGATTTGGACATGAGCCTCACTGGCCTGAGATTTTTCCATGTTCAAGTTCCCAGGCTACTTAGTTTGCTTTGTGGCTAACAACAACAACAACAACAAAAAAACACCCAGGCAACCACTCTTCTCACATAGGACAGCAGGTGAGACTCCCACTCTCCCCTCTAAATTTTTTTTTTTAACTTCCACAGTCCCCCCCCCCCCCCCTTCACTCCTAACAATTAGCAGCTGCCTAGAGTCTCTCACCCTGATGTTTGAAGCTGTGAACACAGTCCTTTGTGGAAACAAGCACCATGAAAAGAATGCCTTTCATTTGGGCTAATTTGTTTGCCAGGTTTCTGAGCAGGATTTGGCATGGCCTAGTGGGTAGAGCACGGGCCTGGATCAGAAGGACCTGGGTTCTAATCCCAGTTCTGCCACTTACCTGCTGGGTGACCTTGGGCAAGTCACTTAGGGCCTTCCCAGACTGAGCCCTCCCTTTACCTCTGCTCCTCCTCTCTTCCCCATTGTCTACTCCCTTCCTCTGCTCTACCCCATTTCCCTCCCCACAGCACTTGTATATATTTGTACATACTTATTGCTCTATTTATTTTAATGATGTGCATTTATCTATGGTTCTATTTATCTATTTTGATGGCACTGATGCCTGTCTACTTGTTTTGTTTTGTTGTCTGTCTCCCCCTTCTAGACTGTGAGCCCGTTGTTGGGTAGGGATTATCTCTATCTGTTGCTGAATTGTACTTTCCAAGCGCTTAGTACAGTGCTCTGCACACACTAAGCACTCAATAAATACGATTGAATGAACTTCACTCCTCTGGGCTTCAGTTCCCTCATCTGTAAAATGGGGATTAAGACTGTGTGAGCCCCATGTGGGACACAGTGTCCAACCCTCTTAGTTGGTATCTACCCCAGCATTTAGTACAGTACCTGGCACACTGTAAGTGTTTAAGAAATACCATTGGAAAAAAAAAGTCGTGGGCTCTTTTGGGAAATCCTGGCCTTCTTAAAAAAGTTTTTGGTGAGAGAGGGGGAGGGCAGGAGCACTTATTGTGGTACCTAGCAAGTAGTAAGTGATTTACAAATACTGCAATTATTATTATGAAAGAGAGAGGGAGGGAGAGAGAAAGAGGGAGAGAGAAATTATGTGCGTGTTGGGGAAGGAGGGTAAAACGAGGTCCTGGGAGGGGTGGGGGTGAGAAATCTCATGAGTCTGGATGGAGCTGTTTGATCTGCCCTCTCTACTGTCAGCAGTACAACTGGAGAGAGCTCTTTAAAATGTGACATCACAAGGACTAAGCACCTCTTTGATCTTCCAGCCATCTGTGAGGGGTGGGAGTGTGTGTGTGGGGAGGGGGAAATAGGGTTTGGGGGGGCAGGGAGAGGCAGCCAACAGTTGTTACTCTGTTCCTCCTGAGGGAAACTGTCAACGCCAGCACAACCCTTCAGCCCCATTCTCAGAGATGGGAAATCATGTCAGCAATTCACCGCTTGCAAATGCTTTCCTTTCTCCATGGGTTTCCCGGTCTTCCTATCTCCAAGGAACTCCTCAGGACGCTGCAAAGGCCTGGTTCAACTCTGCTGTTGTCTCCCAAGCTCTCAGTACAGTGCTCTGCACACAGTAGACTGGAAGCTCCCCAAGGTGAGGGATTGTGTCTGCTGGCTCTGCTCTGCACACAGTAGACTTATAAGCACTCTGAGAGGAGGGATCCTTTCTACTAACTCTCTTGTCTTCTCTCCAGTGCTCAGTACAGTGCTCTGCACACAATAGATTGTAAGCTCCTAGAGAGCAAGGATCATGTCTACTAACTCTACTCTTCCAAGCTCTTAGTCCAGTGCTCTGTAAACAGATGGCCCTCAGTAAATATTAATTGTGGTATTTGTTAAGTGCTTACTATAGGCCAGGCACTGTACTAAGTGCTGGGTGGATATAACAACAATAATAATGGTGGTATTTGTTAAGCCCTTACTATGTGCCAAGTACTATTCTAAGCACTGGAATAGATACAAGGCGATCAGGTTGTTCCACGTGGTGCTCACAGTCTTAATCTCCATTTTGCAGATGAAGTAACTGAGGCACAGAGAAGTTGTGACTTGCCCAAAGTCCTATAGCTAACAAGTGGCGGAGCCAGGTTTAGAACTCACAACCTCTGACTCCCAAGGCCGTGCTCTTTCCACTAAGCCACGCTGTAAATTGGATTGGATGCAGTCCATGTTCCCTGCAGGGCTCACAGTCTCAATCCTTATATCACATGAGGTAACTGAGGTCCTGATTTAGCAGCAGCTCTTCGCCAGCCTCGGACAGCTCTTGGACGCCGGTCTTCAGGAGGAAGCTGCCCGCCTGCCCACAGCATCTGGTTCGTGCCCCCAAGCCCCCCCAGATCATCCCTGAGGTGGCCCCTTCCTCGACATAGCTCAGCTGTCGGACAGAAAGTGACTCTCCCATGGGTGGTCAGTGGCCGGTCCTATCGTGGAACAGGTGAGCATACGTTAAGTGGCGTGGAGTCAGAGGTCATGGGTTCGAATCCCAGCTCGGCCACTTGTCAGCTGTGTGAATTTGGGCAAGTCACTTAACTTCTCGGTGCCTCAGTTCCCTCATCTGTAAAATGGGGATTAAGATTGTGAGCCCCAAGTGGGACAACCTGATTCCCCTGTGTCTACCCCAGCGCTTAGAACAGTGCTCGGCACATAGTAAGCGCTTAACAAATACCAACATTATTATTATTATTACCTGAGTTACGACATGGAAAAGGCGTACCTATGGTGAGTGGCACGTGTTAGATTGGTTATAAGGTGGATCAGGTGTACATGCATTAGGTAGCGTGTGATGTTAGAGGAGCAGCGTGGCCCAGTGGAAAGAGCACGGGCTTGGGAGTCAGAGGTCATGAGTTTGAATCCCGGCTCTGCCACTTGTCAGCTGTGTGACTGTGGGCAAGTCACTTCACTTCTCTGGGCCTCAGTTACCTCATCTGTAAAATGGAGATTACCTGTGAGCCTCACATGGGACAACCTGATTACCCTGTATCTACCCCAGTGCTTAGAACAGTGCTTGGCACATAGTAAGCACTTTACAAATACCAACATTATTATTATTATTATTATGTGGGTCACACAATGGAACGGGTGTATAAGTATTAAATGGCATGTTTGATGGTGTAGTGGATAGAGCACGGGCTTCAGAGTCATGGGTTCTAATCCTCCTCTGCCACTTCTCTGCTGTGTGGCCTTGGGCAAGTCACTTCACTTCTGTGGGCCTCAGTCACCTCATCTGTAAAATAGGCAATATGACTATGAGCTCTATGTAGGACAGGTACTGTGTCCAACCCAATTTGCTTGTATCCACCCCAGCGCCTAGCACATAGTAAGTGCTTAACAAATATCACAGTTATTATAATAATTAGTGTACGGAGGAGGAGGGAGGCCAGGAGTGGAGTGGACAGTTTGTCTTTCTACTGTCCTCTCCCAAGCACTTAGTACAGTGCTCTGCACAAAGTAAGCATTCAATAAATATGAGTGACTGACTGAAAGGAGCCTGGGTTGGAGGAGAGTGGGGTCAGGTGGGGGTCAGGGGTCACCCCAACAAAGCCCAGACTGCCAGACCAATACCCTCCCTCATCCCAAGACCCTCAGGATGGAGAGGAGGAGAGGAAGGGCCATTCAGGGGGCCGGCGTCGTGGCGAGGAAGCAGTCCTGGCTTCCTGGCACCAACTCCATCCAGGAGGCTGGAGAGACAAACCCTGAACCACCCCTCCCCCCGCCCCCAGCTTCTCCTCTCAATCAATCAATCCATGGTATTTACTGAGTACTTACTATGTTCAGACCACTGTACTAAGCACTTCATTCATTCAATCATATTTATTGAATGCTTACTGTGTGCAGAGCACTCTACTAAGCACTTATGAGAGTAAAATATATTAAAAAAGGTAGTATTTGTTAAATCCTTACTATGTGCCAGGTACTGTATTAAGCACTGGGGCGAACACAAGATAATCGGGTTGGACAAAGTCCCTATACCACGTGGAGCTCACAGACTCAATCCCCATTTTCCAGATGAGGTCACTGAGACCCAGAGAAGTGAAGTCACTGGCCCAAGATCACATAGCAGAGAAGCGGCAAAACTGGGATTAGAACCCGTGACCTTCTGACTCCTGGGCCTGTGCTCGATCCACAATACCATGATAAAAAAGACGCATTCGCTGCTCACAGTGAGCTTACAGTCTAGATGGGGAGACAGACATTAATAGACATAACTAAACGACAGCTATGGACATCAGTGCTGTGGGACTGGGAGGGGGATGAATAAAGGGAGCAAGTCAGGGCAACGCAGAAGGGAGAGGAAGAAGAGGAAAGAAGGGTTTAGTCAGAGAAGCCCTCTTGGAGGAGATGGGTCTTCATTAAGACTTTGAAGAGGGGGGGACAAGTCATTGTCTGACAGATTTGAGGAGGGAGGGAGTTCCAGGCCAGAGGTGGGCCGTGGGCAAGAGGTCAGCAGGGAGATAGACGAGATCGAGGGACAATGAGAAGGTTGGCATGAGAGTCTCCTCATTTTGCTTCAGGGCAGGAGGGTGGCAGGGGGAGAGGAGAAGCTCACCAAACCAAACCCAGGCTGGCACAAGGGTCGGCAGCCGGCACTGCCCTCTCGCTGTCTTTTTTCCACCCGCACAGACTTTCACGTCGTTCTCATTAGCGGGGGTGGGAGGAGGGCGAGGAGGATAAGGAGGAGAAGGATGAGGAGGAGGAGGAAAAGGAGGAGCCGAAAAGGGAGGGGGCGGTGGGGATGGGGATTAAAAAAAGAACCCAACAAAAAACCCTCCCTAAAACTGGCACCCAGTCACATGCCCCATCTTAGCCCCAGCTGGTACCAGGCTTGGGAGAGACAAAGAGGCTTCAGACGCGGCTATGATCCATTCATGGCTGAGAAGAAATATAGAAACCATCCCGTCTGAATTCCTGACGAGCCCAGAAGAGCGGACCATTGGCATATGCCGGATCTTTCCAGCCAGACACTCCTGACCTATAAAACCTTTGTGACTGCAGTAAATGCAAATAGACTTCGTTTCGCTCACCAGCCACTGAAGGGCTTTCAAACTCGGTTGTGCCTAACAATAAGCCACTGTCTCTCTGGGATAACACACACAATCTGGGAGGAGGAAAAAAAAAAAGAAAAAACAGTTTCCATGAGGGCTTGTGGAGTCCAGAATGCCTAGGGCTTCAGCAACTGTCTTCATTAGCAGTAGCAGTGGTATTTATTAAGTGTGGGAAGCAGCGTGGCCTAGTGGATAGAGCCTGAGAGTCAGAGGGACCTGGGTACTGATCCCAACCCCGACGCTTGTCTGTTGTGTGACCTTGGGCAAGTCACTTTGCTTCTCTGTGCCCCCGTTCTCTCTTCTGTAAAATGAGGATGAAGATTGTGTGAGTCCCATCTGGACATGATCTGTGTCTGACCTAACTAGATTGTATCTACCCCAGCGCTTAGTACAGTGTCTGGAACATAGTAAGGGCTTAACAGATACCATAAAAAGCTCCCACTGGGTACAATGCACTGTGTATAATGGAGAGGGGCTTCTGTTATACTTTCCCTATGGCTTAGCACAGTGCATGGTACTCAGGGAGCAATTTTATGGTATCTGTACACCATTCCTCTCCAAAGGGAGCTAACACTCAAACAGGGGGGAGAGATGCAAAAGTATTTACAACTGAGGTAAATAGAATAAATTGAGAAAACAGTGTGATCTAGCGAAAAGAACCCCCACCTGGGAGTCAGAGAACCTGGGTTTAAATCCCGGCTCTGCCACTTCACTGTCATGTGACTGTGGGCAAGTCACTCCACTTCTCTGGGCCTCAGTTGCCTCATCTATAAAATGGGGATTAAGACCATTAGCCCCATGTGGGATAATAATAATAATGTTGGTATTTGTTAAGTGCTTACTATGTGTCAAGCACTGTTCTAAGTGCTGGTACTGGATGGGCACCACCATACCCTTCCGGTACCAGATAGAAAAGCAGCGTGGCTCAGTGTAAAGAGCCCGGGCTTGGGAATCAGAGGTCATGCGTTCGAATCCAGGCTCTGCCACTTGTCAGCTGTGTGACTGTGGGCAAGTCACTTCACTTCTCTGGGCCTCACTGACCTCATCTGTAAAATGGGGATTAACTGTGAGCCTCTCGTGGGACAACCTGACTACCCTCTATCTCCCCCAGTGCTTAGAACAGTGCTCTGCACATAGTAAGTGCATAACAAATACCAACATTATTATTATTATGGGTACCATATCTGACCTGGTGATTTTATATCTACCCCGGGGCTTAGTCAATCGATCACTCATATTTATTGAGCACTTACTGTGTGCAGAGCACTGTACTAAGCACTTGGTAGAGTACAATTTGCCAGAGTTAGCAGACGCATTCCCTGCCCACATCGAGCTTAGAGGGGGAGACAGACAAATTAATAAATAATGACTATGGACATAAGTGCTGAGGGAGGGGTGAGTAAAGGGAGAAAATCAGGATGACTCAGAAGGGTGGGGAAAGAGAGGAAATGAGGGAAATGAGGAAATTAGTACAATACTTGGCACAAAGTAAGAGCTTAATAAGTACCATTTGAAGGAAAACAGAAAAAAAAAAGGCGGGACAACTGGTGCAGAGCCCAGAAATATTCCTCAAGATGGCAGGTAAAATTAATGATAGTATTTATCAACAGCTTCCTAGGGATCAAACACTGTGCTGAGTGCTGGGGTAGATGCAAGATCATTAGAGACACAGCATTGACTAGTGGAAGCAGCCCAAGACTGGCAGTCAGAGGACATGGGTTCTAATTCCCTGCCACTTGTCTGCTGGGTGACCTTGGGAAAGTCACTTCAATTCTCTGAGCCTCAATTCCCTCATCTGCAAAATGGGAATTCAATATCTTCTCTCCCTTTAACTTAGACTGTGAGTGCTGTACTAAGTGCTGGGGTAGATATAAGGTAATTAGGTTGGACACAGTCCCTGTCCCACCTAGGGCTCACACTATCCTCATTTTAAAGAGGAGGTAACTGAGGCTCAGAGAAGTGAAGTGACTTGCCCAAGGTCACCTGGCAGAAAAGTGGTTGATTAGAACCCAGATCCTTCTGACTCCCAGGCCTGGGCTCTAGCCACTTGGCTGTACTGGCCCAATTGTCCTGGGATCATAACATGTCGTCGTCAGAGTACAGCATGGCCCACCAGACCTGATCTTTGCTCTGCATCAGGTGCAGCACAGGGAAAACCCCTGCTACCCACTCCAAGGCCTCGACACCATTTTTCTGGACCTTTCCAAAGGGTTGGACATCATCGGGAGGGCTTTGGAAGAGACTTAGTCCAGCTGGCCGCCCGGCACAGTTCATTAAGATTCTGAGGCTGCTTCACGCTGGCGCGACTGGTCGGATCAGAGCCAGGGGGAGGGAGAAGAAAGAGGAGGCGGGGACGGGGGCGGCCCGGATCCCTTCCCCATCCCCAGCCAGGGGAGGGGGAATGTAGGGAGGCAGAATGGACACCGATCTGTCCAGTTGGTCCATTCTACGCAGACAGGCTGGGGGGAGGCCTCTACCTCCACTCTGCTGGGAAACTTTTCCAACTCAACAGCCTCTGAGTAGCGTCCAAAGTCTGAGAGATGGTCACTCAATCCATCAATTAATCATGCTTACTGAGTACTGTGTACAGAGCACAACATTATGCAATCGGAAGAGTATGGTACAACAATATAATGGACACATTCCCTGCCCACAACTAGAGTCATTCAAAAACCACTGTCTGCCAACGGTGGTCCCCTGGAATCACACATGCAAGAAGACATGCAACTGGTTAATTAATCAGTTGAATTTACTGAGCGGTTACTGTGTACAGAGCACTGTACTAAGCACTTGGGAAAACACAATGCAGCACATACCCTACTCACAAGGATGTCAGACCACTTCGCAGAATCAGAAGGACAATTTAGACTGGCGATAACTGTGAAGAAAACTGAAGTATTTTGTCAATGTGTCCCTGAGAAAAAAAATCTTCTGGTAACTAAAGCCTCTTATTGACAACATGGTGGGTGGGTAATTCTGCTACCTAGGCAGCTCACTGCTCAATCCATCAATCAATGGAATTTTTTTGAGTGTTTACTATTTGCACGGACCTGTACTAAGTGCTTGGGAAAGTAGAAAACAGTGACAGAATTAACAGATGTTACCTGTCCACATGTAAAGAGTTACGATAAGAGAAGAAGGTAGAAATTGAATCAGGAAGTCCAAGGGCTAGAATTGCAACCAGCAGTATGGTATCTTGCTTCAGGCCAAATGAAAGCCTACAGAGCTGTAGTGCTTACAAGAAGCATGGCCTGAGAAACAACATGGCCTAGAGGAAAGACAACCAGGCTGGGAGGCAGAGGACCAGTGTTCTATCCCCAGCTCTGCCAGTTGCCTTCTCTGTGACCTTGGGCGAGTCATTCAACTTCTCTGAGTTTCAATTTTGTCATCTGTAAAATGGGATTCAATACCTGTTTCCACTCCCACCAAGTGCTGGGGAAGACAGTAGAGCTCACAGCCTAAATAAGAGGGAAAACAGGCATTAAATCCCCATTTTTGTAGATAAGGGAACTGAGGCCCAAAGAAGTGAAATGATTTAACGAGGGTCACACAGCAGTCAAGTGGTGGAGAAAGGATTAGAACCCAGGTCCTTCTAACTCCCAGACCCATGGTTTTCCATCAGCAAAATTAAGACCTGCATTCTAATCCTGGCCCCACCACTTGCCTGCTGTGATACCTCGGGTAACTCACTTCACTTCTCTGGGCCTCAGTTTCATCTGTAAAATGGGGATTAAATATCTGTCCTCCCTCCCCCTTAGACCATGAGCCCCATGCAAGACAGGGAGTGTGTCTGATCTGATAATCTTGTGTCTACCCCAGGACTAAGTACATTGGCTGGGACATAGGAAGCCTTAATAAATATCACTATCCTTATTATTATTATTATTATTATTACTGCACAAGATAATCTGGTCACTTTGGAGCCAGTGACTAAACAGGAACTAGAACCCAGGTCTCTTGATTCCCAACTCCTGGGCTCTAAGTAGGCTATTAGTAAATTTTGTTATCACAAAGCACCTCTCATTTAACCCCTGTAAAATTCTTATCTGCCTGCTGGGAGATAAAGTGTAGGATCTGTAAGTTTATTTAAGGCCCTTGTGTTTCCTAAAGCAATTATTGTAGGAGGGCAGGATTAGTACAAATTGCTCAGTGTCTCCAAGGCAGGCACACGCTGCATGCACACACACACACACAAAATCAAGGTGGGAAACAAAGCCATGACTCAGTTAAGAGGGTGATAAGGTTGTCAGGTGAGCGGAGAGGAAATGGAAGGATTTAATCCATCACTCCTATTCATTGAGCTCCTACTGGGAGCCCCCTGAAAGTGGACACCTTGGACAATTTCTCATGTCCTCTCCCAAGCGATCTATCAGATTTTCTGAGCAGACTATTGTGTGCAGGACACTTTTGTAAATACTTGGGAGAGCAAAGTAAAGATAAAAAGATGGGCGACTGCCCTCAGAGGAGTTGCAGTTTATCGGGGAGGTAACAATAAAATTAACAGGGGTATTTCTTAAGCACTACCATGTGCCAACCATTACAAGTGCTTAGTACAGTGCTCTGCACATAGTAAGTGCTCAATAAATACAATTTAATGATTTCAAGATAAGGTCCTGACAGAGTCCCTGTCCACCGGGGTCACAGTCTAAGTGGGAGGGGGAACAGGTGTTTAATCCTCATTTTACAGATGAAGAAACTGAGTCCAAGAGAAGGGAAATGACTTGCCCAAGGTCACTCACCAAGCAAGTGGCAGAGACAGGATTAGAACCCAGCTTCTCCTTCTCCCAAGCCCATGCTCCTTTCATTAGGTCAAACCACACAAAATAATTCACAGTTAGAAGACCAATCAGTGGTATTTATTGAGCACTTATTTTGTGCAGAGCACTGTACTAATTGCTTGGAAGGGTACAATAAGGCAGAATTGGCTGACAGGTACCTTGTCCATAACGAGTTTACAGTCTAGAGGAACTAAAGAGATTGGAAAGATGGATGACCAATTAATGGTATTTATTGAGCAGTTACTGTGTTCAGAGCCCTGAAGGAGAAGCGATTAAGTGCTAAATAGTAGAGGACATAAATCAATATATAAGAGTTATAGGTGACATAGCTTGTGCTTAAATGCTGAGTTGACAGATGGGAGAAAGTGATGTGAGGAATTAAATTAATCAATCAATAGTATAAGGCCCCTCTCCTCCAAGAGGCCTTCCCTGACTAAGCCCTCCTTTCCTCTTCTCCCACTCCCTTCTGCGTCACCCTGCCTTGCTCTCTTTATTCATCCCCACCTCCAGCCCCACAGCACATCTGTACATTACTGTAATTTTATTTATTTACATTAATGTCTGTCTCCCCCTCTAGACTGTAAGCTCCTTGTGGCAGGGAATGTTTCTGTTTATTGTTATATTATACTCCTCAAGCGCTTAGTCCAGTTCTCTGCACACAAGAAATGCTCAATAAATACAATTGAATGAATGAATTTGTGTACTTACCTTATGCAGAGCACTGTGCTAAGTTCAGGGCGGCCCCGCCAGCCTCCCCTCACCCAGCTCAGCAGCTGGGGGCTGCCCAGCCCCATCCGGTTTAACTGCCCAAACCACTGGGGGTGCCAATCTGCCTCCCCCACAACAACCACCCCCTGCAACCCCCTCATTCAGCCCAACCCGACTAATTTCTCCTGGAGAACAGATGTTGCTTCCACTCTAAGCCTAGAGAAATCCTTTATTTATCCTCATACAAATACGTCACTGAACACTGAAATTACAACACACGGAGGGAAAAGTACATAAAATCCCAACTAAACCCTATAGGCCAGCATTAAACTGCAAATAAATAAATAAAATTCAATCTGGGTCAGCCCTACTGGGAGAAGCAAAATAGCCCTGCAGAAAATGGGGCCTCTCTTAACTCTTAAATGGGGCCACCTGTAGCTCAGAACCACCTGGACCTGGGCCTTGCAGGGCCTTTGACCTGCATCTCTGAGGCCGGTTGATGTCATGATAGAGAAGCAGTGTTGCCCAGTGGATAAGCCTTGGCCTAAGAATCAGAAGCAAGTGGGTTCTAATCCCGGTTCTGTTACTTGTTTGTTGTTTGACATTTGGCAAATCACTTCACTGGGGCTCAGTTCCCTCATCTGTAAAATGGGGGTTAAGACTGTGAAGCCCATGTGGGACAGGGACTGTGTCCAACTCAATTACCTTGTATCTACCTTGTAGAGAAGCAGCGTGGCGCAGTGGAAAGAGCACGGGCTTTGGAGTCAGGGCTCATGAGTTCGAATCCCAGCTCTGCCACTTGTCAGCTGTGTGACTGTGGGCGAGCCACTTAACTTCTCTGTGCCTCAGTTCCCTCATCTGTAAAATGGGGATTAAGACTGTGAGCCCCACGTGGGACAACCTGATTCCCCTGTGTCTACCCCAGCGCTTAGAACAGTGCTCTGCACATAGTAAGCGCTTAACAAATACCAACATTATTATTACCCCAGCATTTAGTACAGTGCCTGGCATATAGTAAGCGCTTAACAACTACCGCAATTATTAATATAATTATTACAATACCTCAGAGTCGGTAGAGACGTTCCCTGCCCACAGTAAGAACGACGCAGGTCAAGGTGGCTCCCAAGCCCCTCAGCAAGGCAAGAGTAGGTCACAGGAGCTTCTGAATGTCCAGCCTGGGCATCAACCCTACCCTGGCTTAAACCCCACCTCCTACAGGCAGCCTTCTCAGACTCACTCTGCCAACTCTCCCCCGCCTTCAAAGTCTTATTGAAGCCACATCTCTTCCAAGAGGTCTTCCCTGACTAAGCCCTCCTTTCCTCTTCTCCCACTCTCTCCTGCTTCACCCCAACTTACTCCCTTTACTCATCCCTCATCCCAGCCCCACAGCATTTATGCCCACATCTGTCATTTGTTTTCTATTAATGTCTGTCTTCCCCTCTAGACTGTATTCTCGTTGTGGCCAGGAATGTGTCAGTTTATTGTTCTATTTTACACTCCCAAGCGCTTAGTACAGTGCTCCGCACACAGTAAGTGCTCAATAAATATGATTGAATGAATGAGTGAAAGGCAATGAGCGGTCACTGGAGCTCCTGACCGCCCAGCATGGGCACCAACCCTACCCCGGCCTAAACACCACCTCCCGCAGCAGCCCTCCGAGATCCACTCTGCCAACTGAACGCTGCACCCTGCCACTTCTGGAAGTTTCCCATCCCCCTCGCCCATGGAGGGCTCCCTTCTGGGCTCCCAGCCCCCTATCAGATCCAACCCCGTCCCGGGATACTAACGAGAGGTTAACGAGGTTGAAAGGAGACAGCTTGCAGAGCTCTAAACAGGGCCCGGATCAATCAAGCCAGAGCAGTTTACTACCACCGGCAGTAAACCTGCCACTTCCAATCAGCCCAGAGGCCCGCCTCTCTCCACCCGCCTGCCAGTCTATCCCATTCCATCCGAGAGACATTCATCTCTCCCCCAGGGAGACCCTTCCAAGGGGAACCGGATCTTGCGGCAGCCTCGATGTCACGCTAGTCACGAATTAGCGGGGAGCGGGGAGGCTCTTTTATTTACTTATTTGCCAGTTCCTCGCATGTTTGTGCGCCAATAATGATTCTGCCCTCTCACCACCTGTCTTTTGCTCCAATTATGTTTGATCCCGTGGGGAAATGTGCCCTCTGAATGGGCGATACCGCTAATTACTGCCACTGCGGAGCAGACGGCTGGTAGAGATGAGGGGTGGAGTTTAGTGGCTTAGGAAGGGGCTGGGGGGAAGATGCTGGGAATCTTGGATAATTAGTCAGTCAATCATATTTATGGAGGGCTTACCATGTGCAGAGCACTAGACTAAGCACTTGGGAGAGTACAATGGGACAATAAACAGACACATTCCCTGCCCACAGCGAGTTTACACTCTAGAGGGGGAGACGTGAATATAAATAAATAAATGACAGATATGGACATAAATGCTGTAGGGCTGGGAGGGGGGATGAATAAAATGAGCAAGTCAGGGTGACAAAGAAGGAAGTGGGAGAAGAGAAAAGGAAAGCTTAGTTAGGGAAGGCCTCTTGGAGGAGATGGGCCTTCGATAAGACTTTGAAATAAGGGAGAGTGATCGTCTGTTGGATATGAGGAGGGAGGGCGTCCCAGGCCAGAGGCAGGATGTGGGCGAGAGGTCGGAGGCGAGACAGATGAACTACATCTGTCCCAAAGCTAGGGTCTCGGGCAAAATATCTACCCCCTCCCCACCCAGCCCCCCACCAATCTGCACCCTGCTTCTGTGCTTAGATAGAATTTGATTGCTCAACTGAGCCTCAGGATGGTGGATGCCAGAGGTTTGAAATTTTGAGGAAGAAGGGCAAGTCACTTAAGTTTCTGTGACACAGCTGCCTCATCTTTAAAATGGGAATTCAATCCTCCCTGTCTCCCGTTTTGCCTGTGAGTCCCTTGTGGGACAGGGACTGTGACCAACCTGATTATCTTGAATCTACCCTTGCTCTTAGTACAGTGCTTGGCACATAATAAGCGCTTAACAAGAATCATTAAAAAAAATTGCCCCAACATAATAATAATAACTGTGACATTTGTTAAGTGCTTGCTATGTTCCAGGCAATGTACTAAGCGCTGGGCTGTATAAACGCAAATAGGGTTAGACACAGTCCCTGTCCCACATGGGGGCTCACAGTCTAAATCCCCATTTTACAGATGAGGTAATAGAGGCACAGAGAAGTGAAGTGACTTTCCCAAGGTCACATAGTAGACAAGTGACAGAGACAGGATTAGAATCCAGGTCCTCTGACTCCCAGGCTGGTGTTCTGACCACTGGGCCACACTGCTTCTCTCTTCCATGAACTCAGCATGTAGGTGGGCAGGGGAGTAGCACGTGGGTAGAAGTGCTAGGGGTGGGCGGTGGTTTGGCATTTCGACGCTACCCAAGTGAAACAGGATAGAAAAAGACATTTTCTAATGTTCAGGGCTAATTCTTAACCCAGGAGCTGCTCAGGGTCTCCCCTCTTCCACCCTAATGGAGCTTGAACATCAGAGTAGGGGACTCCTGGGGGACAGAGAAGCTGGTCACTCCAGTTCCTAATATAGATTTCAAGAGCTTCTCTGGAAAAACAAAGAAACGTCATCAATTATATTCGTAATTAAAATCCAACAAAAAAGCAACACCAAACGACAAAGTCAACAAACGTGAAGTCATTCTGTCAGGCAATTATCTCCGCTTTCTCCCCTCTGGTCACCTCACTTCAGAGTGCTTTGGCAGTCCCTAAAATGATTTAATGAGCTCCTTCGCTATAGGATGGCCAGTCAAACTGCAGACAGGACAAGCGTGGGCGATGTTACTTTGCCATTACTTTGAGAAAGCTCTTCCCAAGGAGCCTCTGGAAAGAAAACTCAGATGGAGCTGCGATGGCCTTTCAGAAGCGAAAAGAACCGAAACGTTTGCCGAGGTTCCAATAGTGAGAATCGTGAGAGGGCAAGAATTCGTTTTTCTTTGGGCAAACAAGATAAAAAAGGAAGGCTCAAAGAGTCCTACTCAAGGCTGAGAGGAATGAACAGTGATGATGATGATGATGACGACGATGATGAAGGTGTCTCTCATCAGGAAGGGCAGATAGGATTTCAAATACAGCGTGGTCTCATGGAAAAAACCCAGGGCCCAGGAGTCAGTGGACCTGGCTTCTAACCCTGGAAGACAAGTGGCCGACGTGGAGTCAGAACCCAGGTCCCCGGATGCCCAGGCCCAGGCTCTATCCACTAGGCCACACTCCAGTGTTCGTCTGTCCACCCGCCTTTCAGCTGCTTCCAACCCTTGGCCAGCCTGTGGATCAGTCAGTCAGTCAATTCTATTTATCGAGCACTTACTGTGTGTACAGAACTATACTGAACGCTTGGGGGAGTCCAATATAACAATAAACAGACACATTCCCTGTCCACGATGAGCTTACAGTCTAGAGACGAGTTCAGCAGAGGACGTCAGGGTAGGCTGCATTTCCTCTCTTCCTCAAAGTGATCTTCGAATTGCCTGATCTTCTTCTTGAGGTCCTGGATCCTGGATCGTTGCGGGCAGAGAACATATCTGCTAACTCTGTTGTATCATGCTCCCTCAAGCGATTAATACAGAGCTCTGCTCACAGAAAATGCTCAGTAAATACCACTGATAAATTGATCGACTGGTCTTCCAAAGTGCAAGCTATCTGAGAGCAAGGAGTCTAGGTCTTGCCTCTGTTGTCTTCTTTCAAGAATTGAGTACAGCATCTAGCCTGCAGAAGGCACCCGATAAAACATTAGCTATTGGATCAGGGATTAGGCCAACCTCCTTGGCATGGGGCCTGGGGAATGGGGATAAACTCCTCACCATTGGCTTTAAAATCCCTCATTTACTGTCCCCTTCTACCTCACCTCACTACTCTCCTACTACCACTCAGCCCACATACTTGGCTCCTCTAATGCCAAACTACTCACTGTACCTCAATCTCATCTATCTTGCTATTGACCCATCACCCACCTCCTGCCTCTGGCCTGGAGTGCCCTCCCTCCTCAAATCCACCAGACAATGACTCTTTATTCCTTCAAAGCCTTATTGAAGGCACATCTTCTCTAAGAGGCCTTCCCTGACTAAACCCTCCTTTCCTCTTCTCCCGCTCCCTTCTGCTTCACCCTAAAATACTCCCTTTGTTCATCCCCAGTCCCAGCCCCACAGCACTTATGTACCTGTTTGTCTCCCCCTCTAGACTGTAACCTCATTGTGGACAGGGACTGTGTCTGTTCATTCTCCTATTGTACTCTCCCAAGTGCTTAGTACAGTGCTCTGCACAAAGTAAGCGCTCAATAAATATGATTTGAATGAATGAATGAACCTCAGCTACCGAGCAGAGGGTAGGGGTCATCATGTGTTCCCCCAAAAGACAACCTTACCAACTCTGCCTCCCCCAATTAGACTGTAAGCCTGTCAAAGAGCAGGGACTGTCTCTATCTGTTGCCGACTTGTACATTCCAAGCGCTTAATACAGTGCTCTGCACATAGTAAGCGCTCAATAAATACTATTGAATGAATGAATGAATGAATGAATGAATTCCATGAGCACCCTCCAAGAACCTCAGAGTATGAGTGTGTTTATGACACCTTGATTTAATATAATGAGGATATTTAGTATTCATTCAATAGTATTTATTGAGCGCTTACTATGTGCAGAGCACTGTACTAAGCGCTTGGGATGAACAAGTCGGCAACAGATAGAGACGGTCCCTGCCGTTTGACGGGCTTACAGTCTAATCGGGGGAGACGGACAGACAAGAACAATGGCACTAAACAGCGTCAAGGGGAAGAACATCTCGTAAAAACAATGGCAACTAAATAGAATCAAGGCGATGTACAATTCATTAACAAAATAAATAGGGTAACGAAAATATATACAGTTGAGCGGACAAGTACAGTGCTGTGGGGATGGGAAGGGAGAGGTGGAGGAGCAGAGGGAAAAGGGGAAAATGAGGCTTTAGCTGCGGAGAGGTAAAGGGGGGATGGCAGAGGGAGTAGAGGGGGATGAGGAGCTCAGTCCCCCATAGTAAACACTATGTTTTTCGTTATATTTGTTATAATGTTTTTTTGTCATATTGTAGTCTGCACACAGAAAGCACTCAATAAATGTGACTCAATACAGTGCCTGGCACATAGTAAGCGCTTAACATCTTGAGCAAGTCACTTCACTTCTCTGGGCCTCAGTTTCCTCATCTGTAAAACGATGGGACTCTTGGGACTGTTTCCAACCTGATTAGTTTGTCTCTACTCCAGTGCTTAGTACAGTGTCTGGCACATAGTAAGTGCTTAACAAATACCATAAAAAACAAAACAACCTCCCTTCCCTCCCGCCCCTCCCCCAGTGGCCCTTGTCCCCCTGGGATTAGTGAAGTGGCCCTGGTCTTTATGGCATGTGGGGGTAATGAGCTGTGTTAAGCTTTCATTACAGCTTCCCTTCTTGAAGCAGTAAAGGTTGTGAGGCTTGACAAGAAGTGCTCAAGCCCATTTCCTGCCAAGCTTAATGGAAACCACCCGACTCCCCTCATCCGGGCTTCGGGTGGTCAGTGTCCAACCTGATTCCAATAGCAATCCCCCAAGACGTTCTCCATCTCTGCCCCCTCGGCCCACTCCTCGAGAGGGATAACCTCAATCCATCAGGCCATCAAGAAGAAGCTGCGTGGTCTGGTGGAGAGACCCTGGGCCTGGAGTCAGAAGGACCTGGGTTCTGATCCTGGCTCAGCCAACTGCTTGTCGTTGGGAACTAGGGCGAGTTGCTTCACTTCTTGGGGCCTCAGTTCCCTCATCTGTAAAATAGGAAATAAGACTGTGAGTCCCGTGTGGGACATGGACTGCCTCCAACTCGATTAACTTGTGACTATCTCAGTGCTTAATAATAATAATGTTGGTATTTGTTAAGCGCTTACTATGTGCCGAGCACCATTCTAAGCGCTGGGGTAGACACAGGGGGATCAGGTTGTCCCACTTGGGGCTCACGGTCTTAATCCCCATTTTACAGATGAGGTAACTGAGGCACCGAGAAGTTAAGTGACTTGCCCAAAGTCACACAGCTGACAAGTGGCAGAGCCGGGGTTCGAACCCATGACCTCTGACTCGAAAGCCCGTGCTCTTTCCAGTGAGCCACGCTGCTTAGTACAGTGATTGACAGATAGTGCATAACAAATATCATAAATGACCCCCTCAAACTGAGTTTACAAACTAGAGGGGGAGACAGGTATTAATATAAATGAATAACTCACAGATATGTCCATAAGCACCAAGGGACTGAGGGTAGGGTGAATATCAAGTGCCCAAAAGAATACAGATCCAAATGCATATATGGCACAGAAGGGAGAGGGAGTTGGGGAAGAGGGCCCAGTCAGGGAAGGCCTCCTGGAGGAGATGTGACCTTAATAATGCTTTGAAAGTGGGGAGACTGGTGCGTATATGGAGGGAGAGGGAGTTCCAGGCTAGGGGAGGATGTGGGAAAGGGGTCAGGGGTGAGATAGACAAGATCGGGGCAAATAAACTGGCGCTAGAGGAGTGGAGTCTGCGGGCTGGGCTGTAGTAGGAGAGTAGTGAAGTGAGGTAGGAGGAGGCAAGCTCCCAAAAGTTAGACCAGCTAGAACTGGACTGTCCAGTAGGATACTGGGCACATGGCCACCTTAAGCCCAAATACTCTCCTCTGCGATTTTAGGACCAGTAAAAAAGAGGATCAAGGGTAGCCAGTGAAGCCAAGGTTGAGAAGCAGCATGGCCCAGTGGAAGGAAGCTGGGCCTGGGAGTCAGAGGACTTGGGTTCTCATTCTCTGTGCCTCAATTACCTCATCTGTAACATGGGGATTGAGGATTGTGTACAACCCGATTTGCTCGTATCCACCCCAGCTCTTAGTACAATGCCTGGCACACTGTAAGCACTTAACAAATACCACAAGTATTATTATTATTATCCTGGCTTTTCCACTTGTCTGCTCTTCAATAATAATAGTAATAATTGTGATATTTGTTAAGCACTCACTTTGTGTCAAGCACTGTTCTAAGCACTGGGGTAGATACAAGGTAATCAGATGGACACAAATTCTTAACCCACATGGGGCTCACACTCTTACTCCCCATTTTACAGGTAACTGAGGCCCAGAGAAGTAGAGTGGCTTACCCAAGGTCACACTGCAGACAGGTGGCGGAGCCAGGATTAGAACCCCCGTCTTCTGAATCCCAGGCCTGCGCTCTTTCCACTAAACTTGGGCAGGTCACTTCACTTTCTTGGGCCTCAGTTTCCACATCCGTAAAACAGGGATTAAATCCTACTCCCTCTGATTTACAGTGAATCCCACGGGGGACCCGGACTGTGTTCAACTCTATTATCTTGTATGCACTGCCATAGCTCAGTAGAGTGCCTGGGACGTAGTAAACGCTGAGAAAACCAGGAAAAAAAATTTAAAAATCTGGGGAAAAATACAAAAAATCTGGGGTCGCGGGGGCGGGAGGGGGGAATGCTCTCGGCTGGGCTAACTTTCCCCTCTGCTGCCACCTGCTGGCCGTAGCGGCTCTCCGCACCCGCCTGGAATTCCCCCCACCCACAGACACCCCTGGCTCACTGCAATCAATCAATCAATCAATAGTATTTATTAATAATAACAATAATATTGGTATTTGTTAAGCGCTTACTATGTGCAGAGCACTGTTCTAAGCGCTGGGGTAGACACAGGGTCATCAGGTTGTCCCCCGTGAGGCTCACACTCTTCATCCCCATTTGACAGATGAGGTCACTGAGGCACAGAGAAGTTAAGTGACTTGCCCACAGTCACACAGCTGACAAGTGGCAGAGCTGGGATTATTGAGGGCTTGCCATGTGCAGAGAGCACTGTTTGAATCAATGGCATTTATGGAGGGCTTACTGTGTGCAGAGCACTACTAAAAGCACGGGCTTGGGCGACAGAGGTCATGGGTTTGAATCCCGGTTCTGCCACTTGTCAACTGTTTGACTGTGGGCAAGTCACTTTACTTCTATGGGCTTCAGTTCCCTCATCTGTAAAATGGGGATGAAGACTGTGAACCTCTCGTGGGGCAATCTGATTTCGCCGCATCTACCCCAGTGCTTAGAATAGTGCTCTGCGCATAGTAACCGCTTAACAAATACCCACATTATTGTTATTATTAAGTGCTTCAATCAACGGCATTTATTAAGCTCTTATTGTGTGCAGAGCATTCATTCAGTCATCAGATCGTATTTATTGAGCGCTTACTGTGTGCAAAGCCCTGTACTATGCACTCGGGAGAGTACAATATAACAACAGCCACATTCCTGCTCATAACAAGCTCACAGTCCAGAGGACAGATATTAATATAAATAAACAAATAGGTAGATAAATAAATAAATTACAGATATACACAGATATGTAGAGACACTGTACCAAGCACTTGGGAGAGAACAATATAACAGAACTGGAGAAGCAGCGTGACCTAGTGGATAGAGCACCGGCCTGGGAGTCAGAAGGACCTAGATTCTAATTCTTACTCTGTCACTTGTCTGCTGTGTGACCTGGGGCAGGTCACTTCACTTCGCTGGGCCTCAGTTACCTCACCTGTAAAATGGAGATTGAACTTTACCCCCCCCCCCCCATAAGTAACAGAGACTGTGTCCAACCTGGTTATCTTGTACCTATGTACCCCAGCCCTTAGTTCAGTGCCTAGTACAAAGTAAGCGTTTAACAAGTACCATAAACTTCCTCGCCCAAAAAAAGACCCAGAGTTGGTAGACATGTTCCCTGCCCACAAGGAGCTTGCAGTTTAGAGTCAACCAATCCATCAGACTATAGAACTGCATGCCACCAAAGCCTGCTTTTGACACCTCTCTGTTCAGGACATCAGTTTAATCAGGTGCCCTACCACCTCCCAGGGCAGATATCTGTGTCCCTGCAGGAATGAGAAGCAGTGTGGCTTAGTGGAAAGAGCCCAAGCCTAGGAGTCAGAGGGCCTGGGTTCTAATTCCCACTGTGCCACTTATCTTCTGTGTGACCTTCAGAAAGTCGCTTCACTGTGATTCAGTTTCCTCATCTGTAAAGTTGGGATTAAGACTGTGATAGAGGGACTTGGTCTAGCCTGATTATTTTGTATCTACCCCAGTGTTTAGTATGGTGCCTGGCACATTGATTCATTCATTCAAGCATATTTATTGAGTGCTTAATGTGTGCAGAGCGTTGTGCTAAGTGCTTGGCAGAGTGAGATACAACAATAAACAGACACATTCCCTGCTCACAATGAGCTTCCTGTCTAGAGGGGGAGACAGAAACATTAATATGAAATAAATAAATTAGAGATATGTACATAAGTGCTGTGGGGCTGGAAAGGGGGGAGGAATGAAGGGAACAAGTCAAGGTGATGCAGCTGGGAGGGGGAGAAGAGGAAAGGGAGACTTAGTCTGGGAAGGTCTCCTGGAGAAGATGAAGGTGGGGAGAGTAATTGTCTGTGGGATTTGAAGAGGGAGGGTGTTCTAGGCCAGAGGCAGGATGTGGGCGAGGGGTTGGCGGTGAATTACGCGAGATCGAGCCACAGTTAGAAGGTTGGCATTAGTGGAGCGAAGTGTGTGGGCAGGGTTGGAGTAGGAGAGTAGTGAGGTGAGGTAGCAGAGGGCAAGGTGATTAAGGGCTTTAAAGCCACTGGTGAGAAGTTTTTGTTTGACGCAGAGGTGGATGGGCAACCACTGGAGATTTTTGAGGAGTTTTTTGACAAGTGTCAGAGCCAGGATTAGAACCCAGGTCCTTCTGACTCCCAGGCCTGGGCTCTTTTCACTAGACCATGCTGCTTGTCACTCAGAGCACTGTACTAAGCGATTGGCACTGTACTAAGTGCTTAAACTACTACTACTCTCCTGCCTCAGTGGGGCTTCTGGGAAATACTTTGCACCTCTCTGGATAAAGTCTTCTTTGAGTCAGGTTTCACCTTGCTAATCCCAGTGAGGGTTTCAAGGCCTCGAGGTTAAAGACCACTTTCCCTTCATGAACGGGACCCCATTGATAAGGAGATTGGCTTTCACAGCACTAATGCCTCGAAGCTTAAACCGAAGTTCTGTAAAAACAAAACTCCAGCTCTGACAAGACAATCCTCTTGTCACCAAGAATCCTCCTGTCACACACCGTGAGTCCTACCCCCCCCCCCCCCACCGCACCGAAGTGTGTTTTCAAAAAACAAATCGAAATTTCCTCTTCAAATGGGAGTCACTTATGTCTTTATTAAGAGCTTACTACATGCTGAGCACTGCGCTCTGGGCTGGGGCAAAGAACAGTATCAATCAATCAATGAATGGTCCTTATTAAGTGTTTACTATGTGCCAAACACTCTGCACTGGGGTCGATAGCAGTTTTGATCATTCAATCAATGTTATTTACTGAACACTTCCTATGTTCTTGGGAGAGTACACTAACGTACAATAATAGCAATAGTATCAATTGTGTAATTTATTTATATTAATGTTTATCTCCTCCTCTAGCCTCTAATCTCACTGTGGGCCGGGAATATGTCTGTTTACTGTTGTATTCATCCAAGCACTTAATACAGTGCTCTGCACACAGTAAGGGTTCAGTAGGTACGTTTGACTGACTGACAGTGCAGTACACTCTACTGAATGCTTGGGAAAGTACAATAGAAGGAATATACACTCCCTGCCCACGATATCGGAGTAAGTCCAAGTAGATAAATGGACATTAATATTAACATACATGAATGCTAGGGAGGCATATAGAGATCGAACATGGATTTACTTCCAAACTACTCAGATCTGAGACTGCTTGATCCTCACGGGGTTTGCAATCTAAGAGGGAGGGAGACCACTGATCTTTGCCTATTTTACAGACAAGGAAACCGAGGCCCAGAGAAGTGCCCCTGCCCCCTCACTTAAGGCTGGGCCTTGCTCATCCAAGATTTCTGGGAGGTTTTGGACCAAGGAGGACAGAGCCTAGGATGACTCTGAATTTGTATCAGTTGAACCATGAGGACTCTTGTTCCCATTTTGTGGATGGGGATACTGAGGCCCAGAGAGGTCCAGGGACTTGTCCAAGGTCACTCAGAGCAACCAAGGGTCTGGGGGCTGGTTCCTTCTCCCCTCCAATCCCCCAGATCACCTGCTCCAAACATCTGCCAGGCCTGAAGCTCTGCCAGGGGTGCCCAGGGTTCACTTTTTCACTAGGAAATAGCCCCAGTCCTGCTCCTGCCCAGCTATCCCAAGACACCCAAAGTGGGTAAATGACATTTACTTCCCTGTCCAAAATAAGATCAATAACAATCATAAAAAAAGTGGTATTTGTTAAGTGCTTACTATTTGCCTGGCACTGTACTAAGCACTAGGGTGGATACAAGCTAATCAGGTTGGACAGAGTCTCTGCCCCACATTCGATCCCCATTTTGCAGATGAGGGAACTGCAGCCCGGAGAAGTGAAGTGACTTTCCCAAGGTCACGAAGCAGACAAGTGGCGGAGCCGGGATTAGAACCCAGGTCCTTCTGGCTCCCAGGCCAGAGTTCTATCCACTAGGCCCCGTTTCTCCCATCTCCATCGATGCTGAGCTTTGGGGAACGCTGTCTCCTTTTCTCTTCCCCGAGTCTCACTCTGTGATTATGCCTAACATCCCTTTTGTTATTTTTTTTTTGTGTGTGCAGTGTTGTGTGAGCCCCTAATTACTTTAACTTCAAATAAACCGGCCTTTTCTCGGAGACACAAGCCTAATCCGATTCCCCCTCTCTGTTTTGACATCCCCTTTGTGTCAGTAAGTCACTACAGAAAAATCACAAAATTGCCACCCTGGTGGCTAATTGCTAATCGGAAAAAAAGAAAAGAAAAGGCAGTAAACTAGATTGACTCTCAGTTCCCCTTGTTCTCTTCGGTGGAATTCCACCGCTTCCTCCCGATGGCAGGGAGGGAAGGGTTAATCCAGTATTCAGAATTTGCGAGCAGCGCTGTATCAATTAATAGTATTCCATTCAGTCATTCAATTGTATTTATTGAGCGCTTATTGTGTGCAGAGCACTGTACTAAGAGCTTGGAAAGTGCAATTCAGCAACAAATAGACAATCCCTGCCTGCAACGGGTTCACAGTCTAGAAGGGGGGGAGACAGGCATCAAAATATCAGGTGCCTTTGTCTACATAGTGCAGTACAAGATAAGTAGTAGACTTGAGACCAGCCCTCAAGGTGTTTATAATCTACTGGGTGCCGAGCACTGTACTGAGCTCTTGGAGAGTACAGGAGAGCTAGTAGACATAGTCCTTGCCCTCCAAATGCTTTAGTCTACTGTGTGCACAGCAGTATACTGAGCTTTTGGGAGAGCACAATACAAAAGAGCTAGTAGAAGGCAAGAACCAGGAGGCCAGAATCCCATCTTGGTTCACGGTTCCTTCCCTGCACCCTCCCACCTCAGGGTCCACACAGCAGAAGCCATGGACGGGACGTGGCCTCCTCCCTGGACCCCCAAGATGACTTTGGAGAAGCAGCATGACTTAGTGGATAGAGCACGGGCCAGGGAGTCAGAAGGACCTGGATTCTAATCCCGGTTCCTCCACATGTCTGCAGTGTGACCTTGGGCAAGTTACTTTACTTCTTTGGGCCTCAGTTCTCTCATCTGTAAAATGGGGGTTAAAAGTGTTAGCCCCATGTGGGCCAGGAACTTTGCCCAATCTGATTACCTTCATTTATTCATTCAGTTGTATTTATCAAGCGCTTACTCTGTGCAGAGCACTGTACTAAGAGCTTGGGAGAGTACAACAATAAAAAGACACATTCCCTGCCCACAGCAAGCTTACAGCCTAGAGTATCTACCCCAGTGCCTAGAACAGTGCTTGACATATAATAAGCGCTTAACAAGTACCATGATTATTGTTATTATTATTACCTTATCGAGGCCCATGGCAGTGCCAGCCTGGCCCTATAGGGTTTGTAGCAACCAGAGGATAGTCCCCTCCCCCATCGACTAGACCCCCCCCACTTCCTGACCCCCTCCCCCCATTCCTTCCCGAATCTCTGCAGCAGACGGTGAAGACAGGGGGAGGAGAGTGTGGGAAGATGTCGCTGATAGATTTATCGCCAAGCTGTACATAGAGTTGGGGCAGCTGGAGGTGATTAGGAAAACTGAGTTTAAAAAAAAAACAATCAAAATGAATCTCCGAGGGTCCGAATGGGAGGCCGAGATACCCCTCCCGAACCCCACCCCTTAATCGATCAATCAATCAATGGTATTTATTGCGCATTCACTGTACGCAGAGCTCTGGACTAAGCGTTTGTAAGGGTCCACTCAAACAGAGTTTGGTAGGTGTGTTCCATGGAGGGTCCCCGGGGCAGGTTTAACCATTGGGGGAGCCTTTGGAAAAGCCTGTCTGTGGGAACTGGGGGGCAGGTGCCAAGGCTTCCCCACCATGACCAATAGGATTGTCTGTGCTCACCTCATTCGTGGTCTGAACCCCTCCTATCAATCAATCAATCAATCAATGATATTTATGGAAACCTCACTGAAGAGTCCAATATAACAGAGTTGGTAGACATGTTCCCTGTCCACAACAAGCTTCCAGGCTAGAGCTTCCAGTCTGAGAAGTAGTCTGGCCTAGTGGAAAGAACAGAGGCCTGGGAGTCAGAGGATCTGGGTTCTAATCGCGGCTCTGCCACTTGCCTGCTGTGTGACCCTGGGCAAGTCACTTCATTTCTCTGGGCCTCCAGTTACCTCATCTATCAAATGAACCCCATGTGGGACGGGGACTGTGTTCAACCTGATAAGCTTGTATCTACCCCAGTATTTAGTATAGTGCCTGACACATAGTAAGCGTTTAACAAATACCATTAAAAAAAAGGGTGCTTACTTAACTACATGTCTGCTGAAGCATGAGTGTCCACCTAAACCTAAATGAGAAGGAGCATGGCTCAGTGGGTAAAGCACGGACCTGGGAGTCAGGAGGTCATGGGTTCTAGTCCTGGCTCCGCCATTTGTCTGTTGTGTGACCTTGGGTAAGTCACTTCACTTGTCTGGACCTCAATTTCCTTATCTGTAAAATGGGGATTAAGACTGTGACCTCCATGTGGGACAAAGACTCTGTCCAACCTGATTCACTTGTATCCACCCCAGTATTTAGCACGGTGCCTGGCACACAGTCCCTGTGCCATATGGGGCTCACAGTCTTCATCTCTGTTTTACAGAAGAGGGAACTGAGAAGTGAAGTGACTTGCCCAGGGTCACACAGCAGATGAATGATGGAGGTGGGATTACAACCCAGGTCCTTCTGACTCCCAGGCCTATGCTCTATCCACTGGGCCATGCTGCTTTCCATGGCCTAGTGGATACAAAAGAGGGGTCACAGGGCGTGGGAGGGCGGGGCCCAGTGGAAGGGGAGGAGACAGGCCGGGAACACAGAGCGGGAGATGAGCCTCCCGGCAAATTCAGAGCACATGGCCCGAAACCGCTGACACGCATGGAAAAATGCTACGGGGACATGAGAAAACACACAGTAACTCACGCCAGCTGTGTAAACGCAGGGTTCCCCCGGCAACGGTGGCAGGATGAATATTCATGACAAGGGCCACGTCGGACGCCACGCTGGCTGGGCTCCCCGGCGGGAGAAGGCCCGAGCCCACGTCCACTCTCCCGGACCCGAGGCGCAGGCTGATGCTCCTGTCAGCGTGGAGAGAAAGGGACTAAGGAGCCTCGGGATAGGAACCGGGTGCTTTAGAGACGCCTTTCAGGAAAATGGCCTCAACTGCTTAATACCCCAAATCACACCATAGCCTTTTCTCTTCTCACGATTAATCAGTGGTAGTTATTGAGCACTTACCGCCTGCAGAGCACTGTACTAAGTACCTAATAATAATAACTGTAGAATTTGTTAAGCGCTTACAATGTACCAGGTACCGTAGTAAGCAGGGGGGGTGGATACAAGCAAGTCGGGTTGGAATCTTGGGAAAGTACAGGAAGTATAGGAGAATATAGGAAGCAGCATGGCCTACTGGATAAAACCTGGGCCTGGGACTCAGAAGGAGCTGAGTTGTCATCCCGGCTCCTCCACTTATCTGCAGTGTGACCCTGTGCAAGCCATTTGACTTCTCTGTGCCTCAGTTACCACATCTGTCAAATGGGGATTAAAACTGTGAGCCGCATGTGAGACAGGATCTACGTCCAACCTGATTAGCTTGTATCTACCACAGAGCTTAGAACAGTGCTTGATGCATAGAGCTTAACAAATACCATTATTATTATTATTATTATATTACAGACTCTAAAGCCCCTTACGGGCAGGGAATATAATAATAATGTTAGTATTTGTTAAGCGCTTACTATGTGCCGAGCACTGTTCTAAGCGCTGGGGTAGACATAGGGGAATCAGGTTGTCCCACGTGGGGCTCACAGTCTTAATCCCCATTTTACAGATGAGGGAACTGAGGCACAGAGAAGTTAAGTGACTTGCCCACAATCACACAGCCGACAAGTGGCAGAGCTGGGATTCGAACTCATGAGCCCTGACTCCAAAGCCCATGCTCTTTCCACTGAGCCATGCTGCTTCTCCAATATGTCTGCTAACTCTGTTGTATTGTACTTTCCCAAGTGCTTAGTACAGTGCTCTGCACATAGTAAAGGCTCGTTCATTCATTCATTCAATAGTATTTATTGAGGGCTTACTATGTGCAGAGCACTGTACTAAGTGCTTGGAATTGATTGATTGGTACAGTATAACAGAGTTGGTAGTCACTTTCCCTGCCCACAACAAGCTTACGGTCTCAAGGGAATAAAGATTGAAGCTCTAAGCATCCTGACTGACAACTCACCCCAGATACCATCAAATAATCCACCAAGATCGATCATTTCAATACTGAAAGAATATTCACTCACGCCCACCCACCTCCGACACACTCTCTGTCTCTCTCTGCCTCTGTTTGTCTCTCTCTGCCTGCCTCTGTCTCTCGCTATTTCTGTCTGTCTCTGTCTCTCCCTCTCTCTTATCATTTCAAAGTGAAGTTTTCTCCGTCTGAGTCCCAGCCCCGTGAACAGTTAGGCGATGGCAACGGAGAGGCAGGGAGTTGGTCTGTTTATTGTAAAACTGTCCTCTCCCAAGTGCTTAGTATAGTACTCTGCACCCAGTAAGCATTCAATAAATACAATTCATGAATGAATGAAGAGAGGCCTCCCTGCAGCTTTGGTCTAAACCTGTTCCGTTAAGACCACCCTCCCAGAACTACTCCAAGCAGCAGTTTACACTTGGCTTCCATGTTTACTTTCCGCTGGGGTCCTGCGGCGTGTGAGGTGGTAGGGTCTGGAGGGGGAATGGAAGATGTAAGGTTTTCCAGTGTTTCCAATTCTGTTTCCTCTAGACAACCTGCAGTATGTGATTTTTAACCCCCTGGTGTGTGAACACTGTGGGGGCAGTGTGGGGCGAAATGGACTTCCTCCTATCTGCAATTCTGGTTCCCCTGCTAGACTGGAAACTCTGGGAGGGCAGGGATCAGGTCTACTTCTGCCCCTCATTTCCTCTTCTCCCACTCCTTTCTGTGTCACCCTTGCATTTGGATGGGCACCCTTTATTCACCCCACCCTAAGCCCCACAGCACTTATGTCCTTGTCCGTTATTTATTTGTTCACGTTAATGCCTGTCTCACCCTCTAGACTGTAAACTCCTTGTGAGCACAGTTCAACTTGACTTCTGCCACTCATTTCCTCTTCTCCTATTCTCTTCTGCTTCACTCTGACACTTGGTTGTACACCCTTTATTCACCACCCCCAAGCCCACAGCACTTACACCCTCATCCGTGTTTCCCCACTCCTCGAGAACCTGCAGTGGTTGCTCATCCACCTCCTCATGAAACAGAAACTCCTCACCATCGGCTTTAAAGGATTCGATCCCCTTGCCCCCTTCTACAGCACTCATACTCTCCTACTCCAACCCAGCCCGCACACCTTGTCCCGCTAATGCCAACCTTCTCATTGTCTCTCAATCTTATCTCTCTCTCTGCTGACCTCTCACCCATCTCCTACCACTGGTCTGGAAGGCCCTTCCTCCTCATATCCAATAATTACTCTCTCCTTCTTCAAAACCATATTGAAGGAACATCTCTTCCAAGAGGCCTACCTTGACTAAGCCTTCCTTTCCTCTTCTCCCGTTCCTTTCTGCATTGACCTGATTCGCTCCCTTCATTCATCCCCCCGCTCCCAGTCCCACAGCACTTCTGTCCAAATCTGTCATTTATTTATTTCTATTAGTATCTGTCTCCCCCTCTAGACTGTAAGCTCCTTGTGGGCAGGGAATGTGTCTGTTTATTGTTATATTGTACTCTTCCAAATGCTTAGTAAAGTGCTCTGCACACAGTAAGAGCTCATTAGATATAACTGAATGAATAAATTATTTTTTTAATACATTAATGTATTAATGCATCCCCCTCTAGACTGCAAGCTCCCTGAGGGCAGAGAATGTGTCTTCCTCTCCCAAGGGCTTAGTAGTACAGTGCTCTGCATACAGTAAGACTCAATAAATATCATTGATCAATTAACCATTGTTGTCTCCCAAGTGTACAGTGAGTTCCTTGTGGGCAGCGAATGTCTCTATTTGTTGTACTCTACTCTCCCAAGCGCTTAGTACAGTGCTTTGCACAAAGTAAGTGCTCAATAAATCTGACAATTAATGAATAACACTGTGTTCTACAAACAGTAGAGTGTAAGCTTCTAGAGGGCAGGAAACAGGTCTACTAACTCTGTTGTGCTCTCCCTAGCACTCAGTACAGTGATCTGTAATCAGCAAGTGCTCAAATACTATTGATTGATATTTACTTGGCGCTTACTGTGTGTGAAAGAACTGTGCTAAGTGTTATTCAATCCTATCAGACACATTCCTTGTTCTGCACAGGAATCACAGTTTAATGGGCCTGGGAGTCAGAAGGACATGAATTCTAATCCTGGCCCTGCCACTTGTCCGCTATGTGGCCTTGGGCAAATCCCTTCCCATCTCTGTGCTTCAGTTACCTCATCTGTAAAATGGAGACTGAGACCGTGAGCCCCATGAGGGACAGGCATTGTGTTCAATCTGATTTGCTTGTATCCATCCCAGAGCTTAGTACAGTGCCTGGCACATAGTAAATGCTTTGCTGTGCCTCAGTTCCTTCCTCTGTAAAATGGGAATTAAAACTATGAGCTCTACATAGGACAGGGACTGTGTCCATCCCGATGATTCTGCATCTATTCAGGTGCTTAGAACAGTGTCTGGCACATAATAAATGCTTAAAAATGCCACAATTATTGTTATTACTATCATTATTATTGTTATTGCCCTGGTTATACAGCAGGAGAGGTCAGAGCTGGGACTGGAATCCGAGTCTCCGGCCCCACCAGACCTTTGCTCTTTCCACCAACTACCAGGCCCTCACTTCCTCCTCAACGTCCTGCAGGAAGGCCAAGCTGGGCCAGGGGTGAGGCGATACCGGTTTGGTTTCTTCTAGTGGTCAGAGCCAGCTTTCCTCCCTCTGATCTTCCATCTCTGCCTCAAAGGCAGGGGAAAAGCCAGCCATGAAAGAATAATGCAGTCTCAAGATGGCAATGGCCCAACGGGTGACCTTGTATAAGTCACTGAACCTCACTTTCCTCCTCGTGAAAAATGGGGATAAGACCCCTGCTCCCCCTCCCCCTTAGACCTTGAGCCCCTTGAGGAACCGGGACTGTGTCTGATATGTCTGAAGCAATGTGGCTTAGTGGCTAGACCCTGGGCCTGGCAGTCAAAAGGACCTTGCTAAGTAGGAGGGAGAATAGGTATCGAATCCCCATTTTGCAGATGAGGGAACTGAGACCCAAAGAAGGCTGTACTGCAGACAAGTGGCAGAGACGGCGTGAGAACCCAAGTCATCTAACCCCAGGCCCGGGCTTTTTCCACTAGACTATGCTGCTTCTACAGCCAAATGGGGTCGGGAGTTGTATCTGATATGATTATCTTGGGTCTACCCCAATGCTCATTATTATTAATAATGATGATAACTGCAGTATTTGTTAAGCACCTACTATGTGCCAGGCACTGTACTAAGCACTGGGATGGATGGATGCAAGCAAATCGGGTTGGACACAGTCCGTGTCCCATGTGGGACTCACAGTCTCAATCTCCATTTTACAGATGAGGGAACTGAGGCCCAGAGAAGTAAAGTGAGTTGTCCAAGCTCACACAGCAGACTAGTGGCGGAGCTGGGATTAGAACCCATGTCCTTCTGACTCCAGGCCTGTGCTCTTTCCCCTACACCACGCTGCTTAGGTGCAGAGCTTAACTTCTAGCCAGCGCTTCCAGGACAGTAATCATTCAACTTAGCAAAAATCTCCCTGGGGGCTCTGTGGAGGGGATGGCTGTTCTGGAGCCCTCCTCCTTTCCCTTCCCACCAAAGAAGACCACACCCCATCTTCCCAGAAAGTCAATTCCTTGGGTCCCGGGCCTGGGGGTCCTCCAGAGGACCCGACCCCCCAAAACGGGCCCGTCTCGAACAGGTCCTCGGACGTGGCAGAGGCTGGAGAGGGGCCCACTGACCGTATCCTTAAAGGACCTGGCTCCCTCTTTCCTCCTCTCTCCCTTGGATCCGAGCTCTCCGCCACCGCAAGACACCATAAAACAGTGAGGAGGCAACGGGCCAGGATGTGAGGCGGTGGAGCTCAGGGCCTGGTTTCCCCCGGAATGATTTACACAGGAAGAACTTAACAAACAGGAAAAAAAAAAAATGGGCCTGTCCTCATCTGAACCCTTCTCGCTCTTTGTTTATTAACCCGAGGAGCTCAGGGCCTCAGCGGGGACTTGGTCCGTTCCAGCCTTGGGACTGGAAAAAAACGGTGGCTCTCCCCCACCCCGCCCCCTACCAAGCAGGGGGGCTTCCTGACTGGAGGGTCCCTAGGACTTTCCACGCTCAACCGGGGGGAGCGGGAGAGGGGCGTCACGGGCAATCCGCCCCCTCCCCCCATCCCTGTGCTGAGCCCTCCCTGGAGTTTTGTCGAAACAAATGAGGATTATTAAAAACAAGGCCTAGAGGAAAAAGCATGGGGCTGGGAGGCGGGTGACCTGGGTCCAAGACCCAGCCCTGATCCCGGCCTGCCGTGCGGCCTCGGGAAAGTGACTTACATCCTCTGGCCCTCAGTTTCCTCATCTGTGAAATGGAGATAAGACCCCTGCTCTCCACCTCCTTCTTTGTGGGGCTTCTACCCGATCTGATTACCCTGTGTTTTCTGTAGCGCTTAGCACAACGCTTTGTTCCTGGCAAGCCTATAATATCATTGTTACTAATACTACTAATGGAAACTAGTGTGCATTTAGCTCTGAGGAGTAACCAGTGTTTGGACAAACATCTGTGCTTTTACCCCAGTGTTTAGTATGGTGTCTGGCACATAGTAAGCCCTCAGCAAATACCTTATTAACAAAAAATCTTTTTATTTGGAAAAGTGATTAGGGAAGCAGTGTGGCTCTGTGGAAAGAGCCCGGGCTTGGGAGTCAGAGGTCATGGGTTCGAATCCCGGCTCTGCCACTTGTCAGCTGTGTGACTGTGGGCAAGTCACTTCACTTCTCTGGGCCTCAGTTACCTCATCTGTAAAATGGGGATTAAGACTCTGAGCCTCATGTGGGACAATCTGATTACCCTGTATCTACCCCAGTGCTTAGAACAGTGCTCTGCACATAGTAAGCGCTAAACAAATACCAATATTATTATAAGGCAAACCCTCGCTTCCATGTCCGTTGCCGCTGAAACCACACACACACACGCACACATCAAACAGAAACTCCTCACATCAGCTTTAAAGCCTTCAATCACTTTATCCCCTCTTACCTCACCTCGCTGCTCTCCTACTCCAACCCAGGCTGCACTAGTCACTCCTCTAGTGCTAACCTTCTCACTGTACCTCCATCTCGCCTATCTGCTGCCAACTTCTCGCCCACGTCCTGCCTCTGGCCTGGAACACCCTCCCTCTTCATATCTGACAGACAATCACTCTTCCCCTCTTCAGCACCTTATTGAAGGCACTTCTTCAAGAAGGCTTCCCCGACTAAGCCTTCTTTTCCTTTTCTTCCACTCCCTTCTGTGTCGCCCTGACTTGCTCTCTTTATTCTTCCCCCCTCCCAGCCCCACAGCACTTAGGTCCAGATCTGTAATTTTATTTATTGATATTCATGTCTGCCTCCCCTTGTAGACTGTAAGTTTGTGAACGTGTCCATTTTATTGTTGTATTGTCCTTTCCCAAGCACTTAGTACAGTGCTCTGCCCACAGTGAGTGCTCAATAAACACAAATGACTGACTGACTGACACACACACACATCCACACAAACACATACACACACACGATCTTCTGACTCCCAGGCCCGGGCTCAATCCACCTCGCCTTGTTTTCTCACAACATGGTCATAGAAACATTCTCTTCCCACAGAGAGCTTCCATTCTAGTGGGAAGTCACGGAAGCATTGTAGGTTCCCATATTTTCAAGAGTTTTGTCATTTAAATCTTCAACCTGGAATAGGGGTTGGTATTTAGGACCTGGCTTCTAATCCAGGCTCTGCCTTGTCTGCTGAGTGATCTGGGGCAAGTTACTTCACTATTTCTCAGTTTCCTTATCTGTAAAATGGGGATTCAATACCCATTCTCCCTCCTACTTAGACTATGAGCTCCGTGTGGATCGGGATTATGTCTGTCCTGATTACTTGAATCTACTCCAGTGCTTAGTACAGTGCTTGGCACAGAGTAGGTGCTTAACAAGTGTTATTATTATTATTATTATTGCCACATTAAACCATTTTGTTTCAACAAAGAACCTCAAGACTGAATGTATTTTTTTAGGTTAACTTCACTGACCCATAGCATAGAGTATGACATGCTTCAAGGTGACTCTGCCTTCTCTGCTTCCCAGTCACACAAGGTGTAAGGCACTCTCAATCAATCAACCGGTGGTATTTATTGAGTGCTTACTAAGAGCAGAACACTGTACTAAGCGCTTGGGAGTGAACAATACAACAGAATTAGCAAACTTACTCGCTGATGGCAACGAGCTCCCACAATGAGCGGAATTTAAGGAGGTCAACCGGGACATGCATATACACAAATACACACACACACACACACATACGTCAGACTCCAGGCAATCCTCACGGAGAACATGGCTTCGTCCAGGTGCATCCTTGATGAGAGGAGCAGAACTTCCAGGGGCAAAGATCACTCTGGGGTTTGGACCAGTGCCGGTTTTCCCTCTGCACAGGCGAAAGCCAAATACCCACCCTCCCCGAAGGGCCATCCCACTGCCTCCATCCCGCCTCAGTTACCTCATCCGGAAAATGGGGATTGAGACTGTGAGCCCCTCGTGGGACAGGGACTGTGCCCAACCCAATTTGCTTGTATCCACCCCAGCGGTTAATACAGTGCCTGACACATGGTAAGCGCTTAACAAATACCACTGTTATTATTATTATGATCGAATGGGGAGAAGTTAGGGGTGACCCTTTACCCCCACCCCCTGCCATTTTCCGAGATTGTTTTTGGATACTACACAGGACCTGTCCTGCCAAGTGGTATGCTAAACTTTGGCGTAGATGCAAGATAATCAGATCTGACACAGTACGGCCCGCATGGGTTCACAGTGTAAGAGGGATACAGTAGTGGTATTTACTCCCAGCTGACAGAGGTGGAAATCAAGGCCCAGAGAAGTTAAGTGACTTGTTCAAAGCTAAAGGTAGAGCTGGATCAGAATCCAGGATTCCTGTCTCCCAATTCCAATCTTTCCAATTAAACAATTATTATTATTGTTAATAATAATAATAACAACAATAATAATGATATTTGTGAAACACACCCAAGTCCTTCCCTCACCTGCAAAATGGGGATTCAGTACCTGCTCTCCCTCCTACTTAGACTGTGAGCCCCATGTGGGACTTGATTATCTTCAAACAATCAATGCTATTTATTGAGCACTTACTGTGTGCAGAGAACTGTACTAAGTGCTTGGGAGAATACAATATAACAGAATTGTTAGACGCATTCCCGTCCCACGACAAGCTTACGGTCTAGAGGGGGAGACAGACATTAATACCAATAAATATATCTTGTATATGCTCCAGAATTTAATATGATACTTGGCACGTAGTGTTTAACAAATACTGTTTGCATTATTATTAACAATTAAAGTGGCTGGAGCACGGGCTTGAGAGTTAGAAGGTCATGGGTTCTAATCCCGGCTCTGCCACTTTTCTGCCATGTGACCGTGGGCAAGTCACTTAACTTCTCTGTGCCTCGGTTCCCTCATCTGCTAAATGGGGATTAAGACCATGAGCCCTGTGTGGAACAGGGACTATGTCCAACCCGATTATCTTGCACCCACCCTGGTGTTTAGAACAGTGCCTGGCACCTAGTAAGCACTCAACAAATACCATCATCATCATCATCATGATAAAAATAATGAGAGCATTAATTATAAGTGGCATTAATTTGATGCTAATACTGATATTAATGATAATAATAACAATGGCATTCATAATAATAATGACAATACTACAACAACTAATAATAATAATAAAGCAGAGGTGGGGTTAGACTCCCAGGCCTGGGCTTCATGTATTAACATATCTGGAGCTACGTAGGTTGATATCCTGGCTCCTACATGGTGTAGTGGAAAGACCCAAGGCCTGAGAGTTAATAATAATAATAATAATAATAATAATAATAATAATGTTGGTATTTGTTAAGCGCTTACTATGTGCAGAGCACTGTTCTAAGCGCTGAGGTAAACACAGGGGAATCAGGTTGTCCCACGTGGGGCTCACAGTCTTAATCCCCATTTTACAGATGAGGGAACTGAGGCACAGAGAAGTTAAGTGACTTGCCCACAGTCACACAGCTGACAAGTGGCAGAGCTGGGATTTGAACTCATGAGCCCTGACTCCAAAGCCCGTGCTCTTTCCACTGCGCCACGCTAAGGTACCTAGGTTCTAATCCCAGCTCCACCACCTGTCTCCTGTGTGACCTTGGGCAAGTCACTTCACTTCATTTCTCCTTGCCTCAGTTTCCTCCTCTGTATAATGAGATGATAATGAGCTCTTATCTGAGGACAACCTGATTACCTTGTATCTACCCCAGTGCTTAGAACAGTGCTGGGCACATAGTAAGCCCTTAACAAATGCCATCATTATTATTATTACTGTGATAATAATTGTGGTATTTGTTAAGTGCTTACTCTATGCTAGGCACTGTACTAAGCGCTGGGATGGAAACAAGAAGCAGTGTGGCTTAGTAGAATGAGCACAGCTTGGGAGTCAGAAGTCATGGGTTCTAATCCCAGCTCTGCCACTGATCAGCTGTGTGACTTTGGGCAAGTCACTTGACTCCTCTGTGCCTCAGTTACCTCATCTGTAAAATGGGCATTAAGACTGTGAGCCCCCTGTGGGATGACCTGATGACCTTGTATCTACCCCAGCGCTTAGAACGATGCTCGGCACATAGTAAGCTCTTAACAAATATGACCATTATTATTATCACAAATATATTGGGTTGGACACAGTCCCTGTCCCACAGTGGGTTCACAGTCTTAATCTCCATGCTACAGATGGGGTAACCGAGGCCCAGAGAAGTGAAGTGACTTGCCCAAGGTCACATGGCAGAGAAGAGGTGGACCCAGATTAGAACCCAGGTCCTTCCGACTCCCAGGCCCAGGCTCTATCCACTGGGCCACGCTGCTTCTCTAGACCAAACTCTGCCCCTCGGGCCCCCACTCCCTCAGCGAAGCTCCCCAGGGCTGAGGAGAGAAAAGAAAGAAGAGGGAGCAAGAGGTTTCCAAAGCTTGGGAGGAAATGTCCAAGCCTCACGGTCCCAGGGGCCCCGTCCCGCCGCTGGGAAAGGGGAAGAGTTCAGAGGAAGCGGTTTGGTTCTCTGGCTCAGACGGGGAGACCAGCGCCTGCCCGCTCCCGGCCTGCCAGAATTAGAGCCTGGAACTCGGGAATCGCAACACGCGCAACACCGTCACACCAACAGAATGTGTCCGTTTATTGTTGTATCGCACTCTCCCCAGTGCTCAGTACAGTGCTCTGCACACAGTAAGCTCTCAATAAATCCGATTGAATGAATGAATGAATGAATGAATGAATGAATACTACATAGCGATTTCACTTGCTCAGAGCCCATAAATGGAAACCTGTTCCCATTGACCGGGCCGTCACGCCAAAGCTGCCGGGACCGCAGAGTTTCGGCGTGGCCTAATGGTTAGAGCCTGGGCTTGGGAGTCACAAGGACCTGGGTTCTAATCCTGGCTCTGACACCTGTCTGCTGTGTGACCTTGTGCAAGTCACTTCATTTCTCTGTTTCTGTTACCTTATCTGTAGAATGCAGATAAAAGCTAATGAGCCCCAGGTAGGACAGGGATTGTGTCCAGCCTGATTAGCTTTTATCTGTCCCAGAACTTAGTTCAGGGCCTGGCACATAGTAAGCGCTCAACAGATACCCTGGATTGATTTTTCTACTGTCTTCCCCTGTTAGACTCCTCGAGGGCAGGGTACATGTCTAATAACTCTATTGTATTGGACTCTCTTGGTGGTCTGCACCAAGAAAACGCTCAATAATAAAAATGATGGTATTTAAGACTTACTATATGCCAAACACTGTTCTAAGCACTAAATAAATACCACCGATGGGTTGACGTGACCGTCTGTCACCTGCATCTCCTCTCACCTCCAGACTCGTCTACACGGATGTCCCTCTGCCTTCTCAAACATCAGAATTCCTCATCTTCCTTTCTCAGCATGCCATCTCTTTCCATCCCAGACAGCAACACCACCCTTTGTCCCACAAGCCCCCAACCCTCGGGCTAATCCATATTCCATCTCACTACATCCTGTTGGCTTTTCCTCCACAGTATTTCCAGGATTTCTTCCCTCCCCCCTCCTCCTTTAGGCTGCCTCTGTGGTCCAAACTGTAGCCTAGTGGGTAGAGAACAGGTCTGGGAGTCGGAAGTACCTGAGTTCCACCACTTGTCTGCTGTGTGACCTTGGGCAAGTCACATCACTTCTCTGGGCCTCAGTTCCCTCATCTATCAAATGGGGATAAAGACTAAGCCCTCTGTAGGACAGGTATGTGTCTGACTCGATTACCTTGGATCTACCTCAGTGCTCAGAACAGTGCCTGGCACATAGTAACCTCTTAACAAATCCCACAATCCCACAATTACTATCACCACCCATCTGGATTATGGAAACAGCCTCCTCTCTGACCTCCCTGTCTCCAGCCTCTCTCGCTTTTCCCCATATACACGACTTAAAAGCAGCATAACCTAGAGGATAGAGCACGGGCCTGGGAATCAGATGTCTAACCCGGCTCGGCTTCTTGTCTGGCTTGTGATCTTGGGCAAGTCACCTCACTTCTCTGTGCCTCAGTGATCTTATCTGTAAAAAATGGGGATTGAGACTGTGAGCCCCTTGTCATTATTTATTGATATTAATGTCTGTCTCTCCCTCTAGACTGTAAGCTTGTTGTGGACAGGGAATGTCTGTTATACTGTTATATTATACTCTCCCAAGCACTTAGTACAGTGCTCTGCACACAATAAGTACTCGGTAAATATGAATGATTGACCGACTGACTGACAGGGATGTGTCCAACCTGATTAGTTTGTATCTACCCACGCCCTAAGTGCAGAGCTTGGCACATAGTAAGAGCTTAACCAATTCCATAAAAAAAATGGCCAGATGGTCTTGGGAACAGTCTGCTCTGACTCCAGGGTCTCCCTCCCTCATTCAAAAACCCCTAATTATCGGTTTCCAGTCTCCCCACCCACTGCCTCCTTTCTTTCTTTGTAAATTGCTTGTGCCCATCGGTTTCCTGTTGAACGGTGTCCAACCTGATTACCTTATAATAATAATGATAGTCTTTGATAAGCATTTACTATATGCCAAGCACTGTTCTAAGCACTGGGGGAGATACAAGATAATCAGGTTGTCCCACAGGGGACTCACAGTCAGATGAGGGAACTGAGGCACAGAGAAGTTAAGTGACTTGCCCAAAGTCACAGAGCTGATAAGGGGCGGAGCCGGCATTAGAACCCATGACCTCTAACTCCCAAACCCGGGCTCTTTCCACTGAGCCATGCTGCTTCTTCACACTACTTGTATCTAACCCAGCACTTACAACAGTGCCTGACACATAGCAAGTGCTTAACAAATACCACGATCATCATCACCAATATCTCCTGGAGGAGTTCTTGCTCATGTGGTGCTCAGCACAGCGCTCAGCACTCCAGTGCTCAGTCAGTACCAGGGAATGGCTGGATTAGTCTCCCGCTCTGGTCTATAACGTCGTTATGGACAGGGAATGTTTCTGCTAATTCTGTTGTACTGTAGTCTCCCAAGTGCATAGTACAGTGCTCTGTACATACTAAATGCTCAATAAATCTGATCGATTGATTGATTGATTGGTAGCTGGCCAGTTGGTGGAGTGTGGTAGACGGACTCAGGCTGTTCAGGAGGCCGTTGAGCTGTAGCAGACCGTCTGCCTGCCGTGCACATGTAGACATGAATGTGCACATAATAACAATAATTGTGGCATTTTTTCCATTCAGTCAGATTTATTGAGCACTTATTGTGTGCAGAACACTGTACTAAGCACTCAGGAGAGTACAATACAACAATAAACAGGCACATCCGCTGCCCACGGAGAGCTTAGAGTGGACACAGTCCTTGACCCACGTGGGGCTCACAGTCTCAATCTCCATTTTACAGATGAGGTAACTGAAGCCCAGAGAAGTGAAATGACTTGTCCAAGGTCACAGCAGAGGGATTAGAAATCATGATGCATGTAAGTGTATGTGCGTGCACTCTCCCTGGGTCTCCTGTGCAGGAAGTGGGTTCACTGGCCACAGGTAATGTGCCTGTTTATTGTTGAATTGTACTCTCCCAAGAGCTTAGAACAGTGCTCTGCACACAGTAAACGCTCAGTAAATACCGCTGAATGAAGGAATGAATGGTTTGGGGGTGGGGGAATTGTGCGTGTGGGAGGGGGAGCGCCATCAGGTGCATTCGAGGATGCATGGGGGCAGGTTCCCACGGCCCAACCCCAGGTCCAGGCTAGGCCCCTTGGTTCCCCCTGTTGTGCAATGCCAAGGAGCAGTACCCCCGAAGACTCTGGACAATCCGAGATTTGTTAAGGGCTTACTATGTGCCAGGCACTGTACTAAGTGCTGGGTTGGACCAGTCGATTATCCCCGACCCCTTGACCAGAGCCGCACTCGTTTGTTCCAGCCGCAGGACATGGGGAGTGCGGGGGAAGACGCGTGCCCTTGGGTGCACATGTTGGATGAGCAGGATCATGTATGTACAAAACTGTGGGGGTGAATCTGATCGTGGGGTATGTGTGTGTTTATGTGTGAGAGAGAGAGAGGAGGGACATCATCAATGTGCTCTTCGACTAGCCCGCACTGCTTCAACGCACACAGAAGGAAACGTTATAATAATAACTGTGGTGGCTGTTAAGCACTTACCATGTGCCAGGTACTGTACTAAGCGCTGGAAGAGATACAAGCTAATTGGTTAGGATACTGGCCCTGGCCCACAAAGGACTCACAGTCTTAATCCCCATTTTACAGATGAGGGAACCGAGGCACAGAGAATAATGATAATAATAATAATAGTAAAATGGTATCTGTTAAGAGTTTACTGTGTGCAGGGCACTAAGCCTTGGAGTAGATAACAATAATAATAATAATGGTATTTGTTAAGCACTTACTATGTGCAAAGCACCCTTCTAAGCGCTGGGGGGAATACAAGGTGATCAGGTATTCCCATGTGGGGCTCAAAGGCTTATTCCCCATTTTACAGATGAGGGAACTAAGGCCCAGAGAAGTGTAGTGACTTGCCTATGGTCACACAGCAGACAAGTGGCGGAGCCGGGATTAGAACCCAGATCCTCTGACTCCCAGGCCCGGGCTTCTTCCGCTAGGCCACGCTGCTTCTCATGCTGCTTCTCTATGAGTTCCAAAGACTGGGAACACCCAACCCATTCCACAGATCAGTTTTTAATGGGGGGAAAAATCATTAGAATATGAAAAGGGTTTGGACTCAGTGCCCCTGTGATTTGCATAAAGGGCTAAAGAGTCTCTCCTTCCAACCTTCCAACCCCTCTCCCCACCCTGTGTTGACAACCATTATTCTGCACGATGTTTTGGCTTTGCCCCAAGGTAGCGAACCGACAGCCAGCTGGGAGCCTGTGTGATTTGAAAATATTGCTTCAGCTGCTGAAGATGAACACGATGGAAAGAGGAGAAATGAATATTAAACGTTAAAGTTCAATTTTCCGACCTCCGATCAATGGTACGGAGAGCGTGTGGGATAGATGAGCCCGTGAGATTCGTTCTCCCTCCGAATCGACGTCCGAACGTTTTATAAGAAACATTTTCACTTTGGAAACAGGAGCAGCGTGGGCAGAACAAAGACCCCTTTTGTTCTGAGGTTTCTGTTTGCTTCTCTCAAGTTTCTACATAGGGGTTCTAGCAGGGCAAATTTCCTTCTGATTTCTTCTCTTCAGCGGCTCCCTGAATTTGATTATTATTAATAACGGCAGACTCTAGACCGTGAGCTCGTTGAGGACAGAATATGTGTCTACCAATTCTGTTACAATGTACTCTCCCAAATGCTTATTCCAGTCCTTTGCTAACAGTAAGCACTCAATAATTACCACTGCTTGATTATTAAGTGCTTAATAACTGCCAAAGCACCGCGCTCAGTGCTGGGCTAGGTAGAATCAGATTACACATCCCTTTTCCAACCAGGGTTCACAGTCTTAGAGGGAGGGAGAACAGATGAGGAAACTGAGGCCTAGAGAAGTTGGCTTCCTCAAGATCATAAAATAGGACTGACAGGCAGACCTAGAACTCAGCTCTCTTTCATTCATTCATTGGAACGTATTTATTGAACGAATTATACCGTGTGCAGAGCACTCTACTAAAGGCTTGGAAAGTACAATTCAGAGTCCCAATCCTATGCTCTTTCCACTGAGCCACACTGCCTCCCTAGAAAGGGACAGAGACACTGTGAGAAAAGATGAGAAAGTGAGAGGAAGCGAGAGAGGGAGTGAGGGATGGAAAAAGCAAATGGGAGATGGAAAGACTGTAAGCTCGATTGGACAGAAAATGTGTCTTTTAATTCTGTTGTATTATACTCTCCTAAGCGCTTAGTACAGTGCTCTGCACATAGTAAGTGCTTAAGTGCTTGGAGAAGCAGCGTGGCTCAGTGGAAAGAGCATGGGCTTTAGAGTCAGGGCTCACGAGTTCGAATCCCAGCTCTGCCACTTGTCGGCTGTGTGACTGTGGGCAAGTCACTTAACTTCTCTGTGCCTCAGTTCCCTCATCTGTAAAATGGGGATCAAGACTGTGAGCCCCACGTGGGACAACCTGATTCCCCTATGTCTACCCCAGCGCTTAGAACAGTGCTCGGCACATAGTAAGCGCTTAACAAATACCAACATTATTATTATTATTATTATTATTTAATAAATACCATTAATTGTTTGAATGACTGACAGCAAGAGACACAGAGAGGGAGAGACCTTGAATGACAAAGATATTTAGATTGTCCACATTTAATAATGGTGGTATTTGTTAAGCGCTTACTATGCGCAAAGCACTGTTCTAAGTGCTGGGGGGATACAAGGTGATCGGGTTGTCCCACGTGGGGCTCACAGTTTGAATCCCATTTTACAGATGAGGTAACTGAGGCACAGAGAAGTTAAGTGACTTGCCCACAGTCACACAGCTGACAAGCGGCGGAGCCGGGATTTGAACCCATGACCTCTGACTCCCAAGCCCGGACTCTTTCCACTGAGCCACACTGCTTCTCTGGCCTGGCAGCCCCTGGGGGGACAGGGCCTGCACGCTCGTTATGGGCAGGGAATGTGACTATTATATTGTCATAGTGTAATAATAACCAGGGTATTTGTTAAGCACTTGCTAAGTGCCACACACTGTACTAAGAGCTGGGGTGGATATAAGCAGCATGAGAAGCAGCATGGTATAGTGGATAGAGCACGGGCCTGGGAGACAGAAAGTCATGGTTTCTAATCCCGGCACCTCCACTTGTCTGCTGTGTGACCTTGGGGAAGTCACTTGACTTTTCTGGGCTTCAGTGACCTCATCTGTAAAATGGGGATGAAGACTGTGAGCCCCCCGTGGGACAACGTGATTACCTTGTATCTACCCCAGCGCTTAGAACAGTGCTTGGCAGTGCTTAACAAATAACATCACTACTACTTGACTGCTCTGGGCCTCATTTACCTCATCTGTAAAATGGGGATCGAGATTGTGAGCCCCACGTGGGACAGGGGCTGTGTCCAACCCGATTTGCTAGGATCCACCCCAGCGCATAGTACAGCGCCTGGCACATAGTAAGTGCTCAACAAATACCACAATTATTATCATTATTATTATATCGGTGCTTGGCACATAGTAAACGCTTGTGGGCAGGGAATAATAATAATGTTGGTATTTGTTAAGCGTTTACTATGTGCAGAGCACTGTTCTAAGCGCTGGGGTAGATACAGGGTAATCAGGTTGTCCCACCTGAGGCTCACAGTCTTCATCCCCATTTTACAGATGAGGTAACAGACACAGAGAAGTTAAGTGACTTGCCCACAGTCACACAGCTGACAAGTGGCAAAGCCGGGAATGTGCCTCCCAACTCTGTTGCACTGTACTCTCCCAAGCGTTTAGTATAGTGTTGTGCACACTGTAAGCGTTCGATAAATGCTATTGATTGATGATGGTGATTGTCATTTACCAACGCCCGGATCGGAGCCTGTGGGCGTCTTTGCTCCGGGAAGCGGCGCCCTCTGGTGGCCGCGGCCGACATCGGCCTTGCGCTTCCGAGCGGGCGGCGCCCACGGAGGCCGACAGCGACACCTACTGGGGGTTTAACGTCACTCCCCTCCCGCGCCCCCTACCTCCGATTAATCAATCAGTCAATCGATCAGTGGTATTTAACAATAATAATAATAATAATGTTAGTATTTGTTAAGCGCTTACGATGTGCAGAGCACTGTTCTAAGCGCTGGGGGAGATAAAGGGTCATCAGGTTGTCCCACTTGAGGCTCCCAGTCTCCATCCCCATTTTCCAGATGAGATAACTAAGGCACAGAGAAGTTAAGTGACTTGCCCACAGTCACACAGCTGACAAGTGGCACAGTCGGGATTCGAACCCATGACCTCTGACTCCCAAGCCCGGTCTCTTTCCACTGAGCCACGCTGCTTCTCTTTATGGAGCCCTTCCCGTGTGCAGAGCACTGTGCTAATCCAGAAGGTTTGTCTTTTAATAATTATTACGGTACTTGTTAAGCGCTTACTGTGTGCCATTCATTGAATCATATTTATTATTTGTACATTCCAAGCACTTAGTACAGTGCTGTGCACATAGTAAGCACTCAATAAATACTACTGAATAAGAGCTTACTGTGGGCAGAGCATAGTGTAATAATAATAGTAATAATTATGGGTTTTTAAAGCACTTACTACGTACCAAGCACTGCTCTAAGCACGGGGTAGATACAGAGTAATGAGGTAGTCCCACATGGGGCTCACCCTTTTAATCCCCATTTTACAGAAGAGGTAACTGAGGCACAGAGAAGTGAAGTGACTTGCCCAAAGTCACACAGACAACTGGCAGAGGTGGGATTAGAACTCACATCCTCTGACTCCCAAGCCTGTGTCCTTTCCGCTATGCCACTCCACTGCTCTATATTAAGCGCTTGGGAAAGTACAATGCAATAATACAGAGTGACGATCCCTGCTCGCAGTGAACTCACTGTGTGGGGGGGGGAGAGACAGACATCAGTACAAATAAACAGACATTAATATAAATAAATAAAATGAGAGATATGTTCATAAGTGCTATGGAGCTGGGAGAGGGGGGAAGAGCAAAGGGAGTAAGTCAGGGCGATGCAGAAAAGAGTGGGAGCTGAGGAAAAGTGGGGTTTAGTCTGGGAAGACCTCTTGGAGGAGATGTGCCTTCAGTAAGGCTTTGAAGGAGAAGAGAGTAATTGTCTGGCAGATGCCAAGCACTGTAAGCAATGGGGTAGATACAAGCTGATCGGGTTGGACACAGTCCCTGTCCCGCACAGGACTCACAGTCTTCATCCCCATTTTACAGATGAGGTAACTGAGGCCCAGAGAAGTGAAGTAACTTGCCCAGGTCACACTGCAGACATGTGGTGGAGCTGGGATTAGAACCCAGGTCCTTCTGACTCCTAGGCCCTTGCTGTATTCACTAAGCCGTGATGCTTTTCTTCTAGGTTGGAAGATTGGGGAGAAAGCTGTAGAATCAAAGGTCGCTGGACATCCCAGGGGAATCCACTGACCTCTACTCCATCCTAATCCTCCTTGACCTCTCAGCTGCCTTGGACACTGTGGACCATCCCCTCCTCCTGGAAATATTATTCATCCTCGGCTTCACTGACACTGTCTTCTCCTGGTTCTCCTCCTAGCTCTCTGGCTGTTCCTTCTCAATCTCTTTCATGGGCTCCTCCTCTGCCTCCCAACCCGTAACTGTGGGGGTCCCTCGAGGTTCAGTTCTGGATCCCCTTCTATTCTCTCCATCTCCATCCACCTGCTCCCTTGGAGAACTCATTCGCTCCCATGGCTTTAACTACCACCTCTATGTAGATGATTCCCAAATCTACATCTCAAGCCCTCATCTCTCTCCTTCTCTGCAGTCTTTCATTTCCTCCTGCCTTCAAGACGTCTCTATTTGGATATCCTGCTGTCACCTTAAACTGAACATATCAGAATCAGAACTCCTTATCTTCCCACCCAAACCCTGCCCTTCCCCTGACTTTCCCATCACTGTAGACAGCACCAACATCCTTCCTGTTTCCCAAGCCCGTTACCTTGGTATTATCCTTGACTGTAAAATGAGGATTGGCTCCCGGTTCTCTTGGGGATTCATTCATTCACTCATTCATTCAGTAGTATTTATCGAGCGCTTACTATGTGCAGAGCACTGTACTAAGCGCTTGGAATGTACAATTCGGCAACAGATAGAGACAATCCCTGCCCGGTGACGGGATCACAGTCTAATCGGGGGAGAGAGACGAACAAAAACAAGACAACATAATCACGATAAATAGAATCAAGGGAATGTACACCTCATTAACAAAATAAATATAGTAATAAAAATTTTTAGGGCAATGGGGAAGCAGCATGGCCAAGTGGCTAGAGCATGGGCCTGGGACTCAGAAGGACCTGGATTCTAATCCCAGCTCCACCACTTGCCTGCTGGGTGACCTTGGGCAAGTCACTTCACTTCTTTGGGCCTCAGTTACCTTATTTTAAGGCTGTGTGACATGGACTGTGTCCAGCTTGATTATCATGAATCTACCCCAGCGCTTAATACGGTGCCAGGCACATTGTGAGCACTTAAAAAAGGCCACAGTATTGACTAGAGAATACACAAAAGAAGCAAGGCAATCAACAATAATTGTGGTATTTGTTATGTACTTACTATGTGCCAAACACTGTAATGAGCTCTTGTATCTACACCAGTGCTCAGTACAGTGTTTTGGCATGTAGTAAGCACTTCAGCACTTAGTTCAGTGCTTTGCACACAGTAAACACTTTTAATAAATACGATTGAATGAACTTAAAAGGAACAGCGTGGCCTAGAGGAGCAGCCTGGTCTAATGGAAAGAGCCCAAGTCTTGAAGACAGGGGACCTGGATTCTAATCCCAGTTCCACTTCTTGTCTGCTATGTGACCTTGGGTAAGTGACTTTACTTGTCTGTGCTTCAGTTATTTCATCTGTAAAATGGGGATTCATTGCTTTTTCCTCCAGGCACTTAAACTGTGAGCGCTGCGTTAGAGGGGAACTGTGTCTGACCTGATTATCTTTTCTCTTCCCCAGAGCTTAGAACAGTGCTTGGCCTGAAGAAAGTTCTTAACAAATGCCACTGTTATTGTTTTGTGTCTTTGCTTCACGCAGATCCTGTCCCACATGGGGATCAGGTCTCAAAAGGAGGGAGAACAGGTATTGAATCCCCATTTTACAGATAAGGAAACTGAGGCCCAGAGAAATGAAGTGATTTGTTCAAGGACATACAGTGGAGTTACAAGCCCAGGTCTCCTGACTCCCAGTTCCTGGGCTCTTTCCCATTAGGCTACGCTGATTTTAAACATGGATAATTTGTGTTTGCCTGTCTCCTCAACTGGAGTTTAAAATCCTTGAGGGTAGTGATCCTGGGAAGCAGTGCAGCATGGTGGAAAGAGGATAGGCCTAGGACTCAGAGGACTTGAGTTCTAATCCCTGCTCCATCACTTGTCTGCTGTGTGATCTTGGACAAGTCACTTAACTTCTCTATGCCTCAGTTACCTTATCTGTCAAATGAGGACTAAATCCTACTCTTATTTGTGCTGTGAGCCCCATGTAGGACAGGGACGGTGTCCACCCTGATTACCTTGTATCTACCCCAGTGCTTAGTACAGTGCCTGGGGCTAAATAAATACTGTAATTAGTATTATCCTGGGATTTACTTTCACCTACTCTCACAAATCCAGTGCTCTGCACACAATGGGGATTTATATGTGTTATACTGTGGTCTCCCAAGCTCTCAGTACAGTGCTCAGCACAGTGCATAGAGTAATCATAGAGCATGGAGTAAGCATTCGATAAATACAGTTGATTAAACAAAGTGATAGACTGATTAATGGGAGAGAGAGATAATAATAATAATAATGATGATGGTATTTGTTAAGCGCTCACTATGTACCAAGCACTGTACTGAGCGTTCTAGTAGATACGAGGTAATCAGGTTGTCCCACATGGGGCTCCCAATCTTAACCTCCACTTTACAGATGAGGTCACTGAGGCCCAGAGAAGTCAAGTGACTTGCCCAAAGTTACACAGCTGATAAGTGGTGGAGTCAAGATTAGAACCCACGACTTCTGACTACCACGCCCTAGAGAAGAAAGAAAAAGACTACTACCTTGTGGTCAAGTAACTGACCATCTTTATCCCGGAGTTCCCTGCCTGTTTCCGATCCAAGTTTTTCAGGATTCGGGACTCTTATTGAGCAATGTGCAAACAGTGCACACACAATCGCACAGAGTTTTCAACCCCTCCTTCTACGAACTAGCTGGAAATGGGAGCCATCTGTCCCCCTGAGATGAAGACTCCCTTGGGGGAGCACATTTGGCCGGAGTGGAAACTCTTGCAGGGCTCAGCGAGGTGGGCAGGGGCCTGGATTCCAGGGTCCTGTCCCATTTGGAACCAGAAAGCAGGAGGGGCAGGGGTTTCATTGCAGTAACTCTCCAGACAAAGGGTTCCTTCTCGTGGTCATAAAAATATACATGTGTAGATCTCTTCACTCATTCATTCAATCATATCTATTGAGCGCTTACTGTGTGCAGAGCACTGTACTAAGAGCTTGGAAGAGAACAATGCAACAATAAACAGACATATTCCCTGCCCACAATGAGCTTACAGTCTAGGGGGTGGGGAGGCAGACATTAATAGAGATAAATGACAGATAATAATGTTGGTATTTGTAAAGCACTTACTATGTGCCAAGCACTGTTCTAAGTGCTGGGGTAACCAGGTTGTCCCACGTGAGCCTCACAGTCTGACCCCCATTTTACAGATGCGGGAACGGAGGCACGGAGAAATTAAGCGACTTACCCAAGGTCACACAGCAGACAAGTGGCGGAGCCGAGATTAGAACCCACGACCTCTGACTCCCAAGCCCGGGCTCTTTCCACTGAGCCACGTGTCATAAGTGTAGTGGAGCTGGGAGGGGGGATGAATAAAGAGAGCAAGTCAGGGTGACGCAGAAGGGAGTGGGAGAAGAGGAAAGGGGGGCTCAGTCAGGGAAGGTCTCTTGGAGAGGTGCCCTTAATATGGCTTGGAAGTTGGGGAGAGTCATTATCTGCGAATGTGAGGAGGGAGGGAATTCCAGGCCAGAAGTGGGATGTGGACGAGAGGTCGGTGGTGAGATAGATGGGATCGAAGTACAATGAGAAGGTTAGTATGAGTGGAAAGAAGTGTGCAGGCTGGATTGGAGTAGGAGAGTAGGAAGGTGAGGTAGGAGGGGGCAAGGGCATGGAGGGCTTTAAAGCTAATGGTGAGGAGTTTTTCTCTGATGATGAGGTGGATGGGCAACTACTGGAGTTTCCTGAGGAGTGGGGAAACGTGTCCTGAATGGTTCTGTAGATAAATGATCCAAGCAGCAGAGTGAAGTATGGATTAGAGTGGGGAGAGAGAGAAGGCTGGGAGATCAGCAAGGAGGCTGATGCAATAATCCAGGTGGGGCAGGATGAGTGATTGGATTAATGTGGAAGCAGTTTGGATGGAGAGGAAAGGGCAGATTTTAACGATGTTGTGAAAGGTGGGACCGACAGGATTTGGTGGTGGATTGACTATGTGGGTTGAAAGAGAGAGAAGAGTCAAAGATAACACCCAGGTTACAGGCCTGTGAGACCGGAAGGATGGTGGTGCCGTCTACAGTGATGGGAAAGCGAGAGGGAGGACAGGGTTATCGGTGGGAAGATAAGGAGTTCCGTTTTGGACATGTTAAGGGTGAGGAGACCGGAGGACATCCAAATAGAGATGTCTTGAAGGCAGGAGGAAATGCGAGGCTGCAGTGAGGGAGAGTGATCAGGGCCGGAGGTGGTAGTTGGTAGTCATTTAACTTCTTAATGGTTCGATTTCCTTATCCGTAAAATGTAGATTCAGTATCTGCCGTCTTCCCACTTAGACAGCCAACTCCTGGTGGAACAGGGAACAAATCTGACCTGATTATCTGGTGGGAGATCTTTCTCCCGGACACCCGAACACTGAGTCCAGTGCACTGCACCCAGAAGTTGCTCAATAAATGTCACCTGTAGACTGTAAGCTCCTCTCTACAATGTAAGCTCTTTATGGACAGGGAATGTGTTTGCTAATTCTGTTGTAATGTACTCTCCCAAGCCCTTAGTATAATGCACTGCACAGAGTAAGCGCTCAATAAATACCCACTGATTAATCGATCGATCTCTGCCATGATTCTCCCGGACCGTCACCACGATGGTAGAGACAGAGAGGGCCTCTGGAGTCTTCTGCTTGAGAATCAAGGTACCAGGCAGCGTCTGGAAGGCAGCCTGGCTGTCCTAATCTTTCAAGGAGAAATTGCAAGGAACATCGGGTTTATGATTTCTTAAGATCTCTGCCGGAATGCCCGCCAGGGCTGGAGTGTTATCTGATGGCAGTTGTTGGAAGCCTTCAGGGCCTCGTCCTCCTTAAAGGTCAAAATTCCATCCTCGCTGGTCTCAAGGGTCCCCCAAGGAAAAATTAGGGCTGTTTCTGAACCCCGTTTGCCGGCCGATGCAAGGTTGGGTTAGTGGAGCCCAGGCAGTAGATCCCAATTATTATGGTATTTGTTAAGAACTAATTATGTGCCAGGCACATAAGAAGCAGTATGGATAGAGCTAGTGGATAGAGCACTGGCCTGGGAGTCAGAAGGACCTGGATTCTAATCCTATTTCTGTCACTTGTCTGCTGTGTGACCTTGGGCAAGTCTCTTCACTTCTCTGGGCCTCAGTTAACTCATCTGGAAAATGGAGATGAAGACTGTGAGTTTTGTGTGAAACAGGGATGGTGTCCGACCTCATTATCTGGTATTTACCCCAGTGCTTAGTACGGAGCTGTGTACATTGTGTTTTAAAAATACCATTAGAAAAAAGCCCCGTACTAAGCACTGGAATGGATCCAAGTTAATGCAGTCACTGTCCCTCATGGGGCTCACAGGCTACGGGAGGGACAGTGGATACCGGGAGCTTCCTCATGCGTGACTCCTGATTGGCAGGGGCGTATATATGATTGACAGCTCATGTCCTGGGGTGCCCGGGGGAGACCGCTGGTGATTCTACTCTTCATCCTCTCCCCTAACCCCCACTCACTCCACCACCATCCTGTCTGGAAACAAAGATGGTCTTGGAGGGGGGAGAGGACAGACATTGAGGGTGAGGGGTTGGGAGAGTGTGCTGTCTTCCCATATTTTTTAATGGTATTTATTGAACACTTACTATGCATCAAACACTGTGGTAAATATAAGTTAATCAGATCAGACACAGTCTCTGACCCTCATGGGGCTCACAGCCTAAGTAAAAGGGAAAACAGGCATTAAATCTCCATTTTACAGATACGGAAACTGAGGCATGAAGAAGTGAAATGACTTGACCAAGGTCACACAGAAGAGAAGTGGCAGGGCTGGGATTAGAACTCAGGCCCTCTGACTCCCAAACCCAGGATCTCTCCACTAGGTCAAGCCGTTTCCCTTAAAAGTAGATGAGGAATAAGACTCTTTCCACTAGGCCATGTTGGACTGTATCTACCCTAGCTGTTAGTACAGTGTCTGACACATAGTAAGTGCTTAAGAAATACCATAATTATTACTGTGAAGCAGGTTTCAGAGCATGAAGTTTAGCACAGTGTTCTGCACACAGTAAGCGCTCAGTAAATATCATCAATTGATAAAGTCCACTGAGGGTATTTGGAGACCACGAGGCCAGATCATGGCAAGTCTGGAAGCAGCAGGGAGAGCAGGAGTATGGACCCTGGTCAGACATGGGGGGATCTGGGAAGGAAGGGCTTGTCCAAGGGGAGGGGGCCCCCGTAGGAAGCAGGGCGGTGGGAGCCTGAGGGGTTTGTGTCTTTTCGATCTGGTTTTGGAGCCTTCCCCAAGAGGCTCCTAAAGAGATATAGTGTAGCCTAGTGGATGGAGCATGGGCCTGGGAGTCAGAAAGACCTGGGTTCAAATCCTGAAACCACCACTTGTCTGCAGTGTGACGTTAGGCAAGTCACTTCACCACTCTGTACCTCAGTTTCCTCATCTGTTAAACAGGGATTAAGACTGTGATCCCCATGTGGGACAAAGACTGTCTGATCTGATTTGCATGTACCCACTCCAGTCCTTAGAACAGTGCCTGGAACATAGTAAGCGCTCAACAAATTCTACAGTTATTACTCACCGACTAAGCCCTCATTTCCTCTTCTCCCACTCCCTTCTGTATCATCCTTGAACTTGGATCTGTATCCTTTATTCACCTCTCCCTCAGCCCCATAGTCGATCATTGGTATTTGTTAATTGCTTACTGTATGCAAGAGCACTATACTGAGCGCTTGGGAGAGTCCGGTATAACAGAGTTGATAGACATGTTCTGGTGTGGTTGTGTGGCATCACAAAGCCGTCTGGTGGTCAGTGAGATCCGCGGGGCTGCGGGTGCTCCTGGTGGGGAACCCCTCAGCCCCATTCCAAAGAGGAAAAAACATCTTTTGGTGGGGGGTGGGGAAGGAAACAGTAAAGTGTCCTCTGGGTAAGCTCAACCTCTAGACGCTAAGATCACTATGGGCAGGGAATGTGTCTGTTTGTTGTTTCTATTGTACTCTCCCAAACACTAAGTGCAGTGCTCTGCACACAGTAAGCACTCAGTAAATACTATTGAATGGATGAATGAATGAATGAAGCCGGGGCCGGGATGGGAGATTAATTGTGTCCCGTCCCAGACTCTAAATCTCACAGTCTTCTACTCGCCGCCCTCTGATCAGGAAACAGAGACTGTTCCAGGCCCCGTAGCTCCAAGACAAACTGACCTGAGGTCCCAGGCTGGGGGAGGGGGCGGGTGGGGCTGCCAAGACTGACATCTGTCCGTGGCTGACTCAGGGGATGTGGATGTGAACACCTGTGCTCCTATATATGTGCCGGGAGGGGACGCAGCATGGCCTAGTGGAAAGAGCGCAAGTCTGGGAGTCTGAGGACCTGGGTTCTAATCCCACCTCTGCCCCTTGTCTGCTGTGTGACCTTGGGCAAATCACTTCACTTCTCTGTGCTGTAGTTCCCTCATCGGCAAAATGGTGATCCAGTACCTGCTCTCCCTCATACTTAGACAGTGAGCCTCAACTGGGAACTGATGATCTTGCGTCTATCCCAGTGCTCAGTACAGCGCTAGGCACATAGTAAACGCTTAACAAAATGTTACAGTTAAGATTATTATTCCTCGTTTGTAAACCTGTGGACTTGTTAAGTGCTTCCCATGTGCCAAGCATCGTACTAAGCGCTGGGGCAGATACAAGGTAATCAGTTTGGACACAGTCCCTGTCCCACATGGGGCTCACTGTCTAAATAGGAGGGAGTGGGATTTACAGATGAGGCAATAGGCACGGAGAAGTCAAGTGACACAGCCGACAGAGCTGGGATTAGAACCCAGGTCCTCTGACTCCCAAGCCTGTGCTCTTTCCACTTGGCCATGCTGCTTCTATGTATTGGTATCTCTGTGTGTGTGCGTGTATACCTGTATGTATATCTGTGTCCGTGCATGCAGGTATGAACCTACATGTGCACCAGAGAGTATACCTAGATGTGGAGCTGTTTGTCTGTATGATATGTATAAGCATACGTTGGAGCAATTGCCCTCTCTTCTTTGATTTGGATTTTTAAAGAATAAAAAAGAGCCAAGTTCACCCCTCGTCCACGACCCCTCCCCCCATGCTGGGCGCAGTTTGAGAATGCAGGAGAAAATGCAAGTGCAGAAGTGTGTGGGTCTGTTGTATGTGCGCACGTGTGTGTGTGTATGGGGGAGTTGTGCAAGGAAAACAAGGGAGGAAGGGTTGGGGGTGTCGGAGTGTTGCCTTGCTCCTCCTCTGCTGCTTGTTCGGAAGCAGGAGGGGGCAGGAAGGGGGAAGGAAAGGGGGAAGGGAAAGAGGGAAGGGAAGGGACAAGGGAAAGGGAAAGGGAAAGGGAAGGGAAAGGGAAAGGGGGAAGGGAAAGGGAAGGGAAAGGGGGAAGGGAAGAGGCAAGGGAAAGGGAAAGGGAAGGGGGAAGGGAAAGGGGAAGGGAAGGGGCAAGGGAAAGGGAAGGGGAAAGGGAAAGAGAAAGGGAAGGGGGAAGGGAAAGGGGAAGGGAAAGAGAAGGGGAAGGGAAAGGAAAGGGAAAGGGAAGGAGAAGGGAAAAGAAAAGGAAAGGGGAAAAGCAGGGAAAGGGAAGGGGGAAGGGAAAGGGAAGAGGGAAGGGGAAGGGAAGGGAAAGGGAAGAGGGAAGGGGAAGGGAAGGGAAAGGGAAAGGGAAAGAGAAGGGGAAGGGTAGGAAAAGGGAAAGGGAAGGGGGAAGGGAAGGGAGAAGGGAAGGAGGAAGGGAAGGGAGAAAGGAAGGGGAAAAGGAAGGCGGCGCAGGCTGACGGCTCGTCCCGCATTCGTCCGGCAGGTGGCAGTGTCGCTCCGCAGCAGCGTCCCGGCAGTACCCGGCGCGGCCGCAGAGGGGCGACCTCGGCGCGGCGGAAAATCGGGCGGGTGGCGGGGGTCGGGGAACCCAGGAGACCCGGCCCGGAGGAGAGACAGCCCGGGGGCTGGACCCGATGGGAAGCGGGCGCGGGGATCGGCACTTCCCCGGCTCTCACCTGCCACCGTCTCTGCTCCTGACACAGCCCGCTAAAACGCTCGATTCCACCCTCCCCACCCTGGTTATTCCAGAAAACTTGTTAACACTTTCTGCCCAAGGGAGGAAGGGACCCGAGTTTCCCCTCCTCCTCAGCCTTCCCTGAGAGCGGGGGCGTCTCTGCAGAGATGGAGAGCGCGGGAGGGAGGGAGGAAGGAAAGAAGGGGTCAGAGACGCCAAGTCCCCTCCTCTGAGACCCCCTTCCCCCAAATTTGGACCTTCTTCTCAGGCCTGGGTGGAAGAGGAGGAGGAGGAGGAGGAAGGGTGAAGTCTAAAGAGGTGGGGGAGGGGGCCTAACGGGGGTCTTGGTTTGGGAGTCGGATGGAGCATATGGAGAGTGGGGAATCTGGGGCGGGGGAAGGGGGGATCGCTTGCTGAGACTCTTCGGACCATAAACACTCAATAGGGTACAGGAGGCAGGGGGAGGGGGAGGCCTAATGTCAGCTGTGTGACTTTGGGCAAGTCACTTAACTTCTCGGGGCCTCAGTTACCTCATCTGTAAAATGGGGATTAAAAGTGTGAGTCCCACCTGGGACAACCTGATTCCCCTGTGTCTACCCCAGCGCTTTGAACAGTGCTCGGCACATAGTAAGCGCTTAACAAATGCCAACATTATTATTATTATTATTATAGATCAAGGGCCTGGGAGTCGGAAGGACCTGGGTTCTAATCCCGCTCCACCACACGTCTGCTGGGCGACCTGGAGCAAGTCACTTCACTTCACCGTGCCTCGGTTACCTCGTCTGAAAAATAGGGATGAAGAGTGTGAGGCCCGCGTGGGCTGGGCCCAATCTGATTATCTTGCGTCTACCCCAGCGCTTAGTACAGCGCTTGGCACATAGTAAGAGCTTAACAGATACGGGGGAGGAAGGCGGTGGACCAGGCTGGGGGCTTGGGCGCTCTTTTGCGCTCTGTGGGGCTCCTCTAAACCCGGGCTAGTCTCCCACGAGGCGCAAACGCTAGCGCAGCGTTCTCGCTTTGCCTGCGGACCAGGGGACCGGAGGGGCTGATGGGCCCAGGTGGCTCAGAGAGGTTGAGGAGCTAGCCCGAGGTCACCCAGCCAGCTAGGGGCAGAGCCGGGAGAGCCCCCCAAACTCTTGCCCCCTCGCGGGGAAGAAACCCGAGGGAGGAAAAAGGGCACCAGCACGGGGAATTTGGCAATCTTGGCATCTATGGGTGGGAGATAGGTTTTATTCAATCAATCGTATTCTTCGAGCACCTACTGTGTGCGAAGCATTTGGTAGAGGACAGTACGACGGAATGGGCAGACATGTCCCCCTGCCCACAACGACCTTACAGTCTATCAATCCGTCGATCAATCCATGATATTTATTGAGGGCTTCCTGTGTGCAGAGCACTGTGCTAAGCGCTTGGGAGAGTACGGTATAACAGAGGTGGTAGCCAAGTTCCCTGCCCACAACGGACTTACAGTCTACAGCACTGTGTTGGTTCAAGGAGGGAAGGGAAGTTTGCAGTAGGCAGAGCTGTTGCTAGGTGACACTCCACACCCTTTGCCCACCTGCTTTGGAATATTTATCCTGTGGGCAGGGAACGTCTCTACCATCTCTGCCGGACCGTACTCTCCTTAGCGCTTAGTCCAGTGCTCTGTACAAAGAAAACGCTCGGGAAATGCCTTTGATTGATATCCTATGCATGCAACACGTCCTAAATGTTGTACAGGAGGCACACACTGCATACTGGGCATGCGAAGTGTGCTGTAAACTAGGCATGAGTCTTACGCACGGTGTAGACAACGCCTACTGTGTATTCTGAATGGGGGGGGGAGGGGGTACATTACATTCTAAACCAGGCATTCGATGTGATTATGTGTTAAAGCCGCGTGCACCGTATACGGTGGATAAAGTGGATAAAGTGTATACTCTCTGTGTGTGTGTGTGCGTGCGCGTGTGTTTTAGGGCCCCAGGGGATTTTTAATTTTTTTTTTTGTGGAGTCCCAGCCCAGCCCCCTGCCCCCAGACAGGCCTGCAGAAGGGTTATCTGCCGGCCCTTTCTGAGCTCTCTCCAAGAAGGGTCCGGGGGGTCTCCAGGGGTCTCCCCAGGGCCCCTCTCGAAATTCTGCTCTTGCAGGGGTCTCCAGACCAGGCTTTCCCTCTAGACCATGGTGTGGGGAAGGGGGTGGGGGGCGCACCCAGATGTGGGGAGGGGGGAAGTGCTTGTCCAGTTGCTCTTCCCCTGTGGTCGCTCCCCTTACCCCCCTTTAATCTTCCAGAGACCGGTCCCCGGGGTGGGAGACCCGGTTGGGTGTGGGGGTCAAGGAAACAAAGAAGAGTTTGGAGGAGGGGGCGCCTTGAGGGTCCCGCCGTCACTCCCTGCGAGGACCCCCCCACCCCTTTCCCGGCCTCGCCATCTTCCCCTGTCCAAAGCCCCTGGGGGCTGGCCGGGGTGGGGGTGGGAGGTTGGGGGGGTGGTGTCGTCTAGCAGGTGTCCGGCATCACGACTAGTCCGGCCGTCCCCACCCCCTCCCCCCCGGGTCGCCCCCCGCCTTTTCCCACCAGACAGAAGCCCTCCCCCCGCCCCCCAGGCCCTCCCCCATCCTTAGCCCCTTTGGCAACGAGACCAAGAGGGAAAGAAAAGAATGGGGTTTAATAGAGTGGGTTTGTGTCACGGGGAGAGAGAGGGACTGAGTGGAGGGGGGGAAGAGGGGAGGGAAGAGGGGAGGGGGAAGAGAGAGGGAGGGAGAAAGAGAGAGAGAGAGAGACAGAGCAGGAGAGAGAGAGAGAGACAGAGCGAGAGAGCGTGAGAGCGAGCGAGCCTCCTACCTGAAATTTCAGATTGCAAGATAGGTGGATTTTCCCTGGGGGAAGGCCAGGGCCCGGGAGAGCGCACCGGGCTGGCTGCGCCGGCTCTTTCTCAGCTGGTGAATGAGAAGGAGCCGAGGAGGACTGCTTGGGACGGGGGTCTCCCAAGGGCCGGGGGGGGCTTGGAGCCTGGCCGCCCCCTCCCCACCAACCCAGACCTCCCCTCTGGGCCGCGGGGCTCTTTCCCTTCCCCCACCGCGCCTCCCCGGCGGGCATCTATTTATTTATTTATTTGCGACTTATAGATCGATTGCCTTATAGATTGATTTTGTGTGTGTATTTCCCCTTCCCAACCCCGTCCCCTCTCCCCCGGGGGAGCGCGGGATCCAGGATGGTCGCAGCCGGAGCCCAGGGGCCGGACGGCTGTCGGGGGGCTCTCCTGGGGATTTAAGTGGAGGAGACCCCCCCCAACCCCCCGCCCCATCCCCACCCCCAACCGTGGCCCCCCCAGCCCTTCCACCCCGGTTTCCTCTTTCTGGTCCCAGAGTTTATGGCTTAGCCCACTGTCTAGATCATGCACAGAAACTCTCGCGAGTGGGTTTTCTACGTGTTTCTCTGCTTTGGAGTCATCTATGTCAAACTGGGGTGAGTAACCGTGGGGACCGGGGGAGGGGCGGGGGAGGGGGGTGGGCAGGGGTCCGCCGGTGGAGGAACCAGGAAGGGGGAAAACTGGGACAAACACACACAGACACACACGAGCACACTTGGGTTCATCCCCTCCCCGCCCCCCACCCCGAGGCTGGGACCGCGCCGGTGGCATGGGCATGTCAGCTGCAGCCCGCGTTATAGGGAGGTAGAGGGGGAGGGTCACGGGACTATTTGGGGATGGAGGGAGGGTCTGACCCTCTCAGACCTACTGCTGGGCCGCCCTCCCTAGCCGGAGACCCGGGGGAGGGGGCGGACAATGGGAGTGCTGAAAAGGGGGGAGGAGGGAGAAGGGAGGGGGAGAGAGAAGGAAGGATAAAGAAAAGAAAAATCTCTGGTTCTGACCTGCCCCGGGATCCGCGTTTGTGTGTGCGCGTGTGTGAATGAGTGTGTGAGTCTGTGTGGATGAGAGTGAGAGCGTCCGACTGAGTGTGCGAGTGTGTATATGTGTTTGTGAACGTGCCTGTGTGGATGAGTGTGTGAATGTGCGTGTGCCTGTGTGCCAGTGTGAATGAGTGTGCGCGTGAATGAGTGTGCGAGCGTGTGCATATATGTGTGTGAACGTGCGTGTGTTTGTGAGTGTGTGTGAGCTCAGACCTGAAGTGTCCGGGTGTCCCTACCATCACCTTGGAGCCCGGTCGGTCGGGCTCGGGGGATGTGCCGGGGGGCCGGCAGCCCCCTCCCCGGGCCCCGGAGCTCCAGGCGGGACGCAGCGTCCACCCCGCCGCCGCCGCCGCCGCCGCCGGCCAGGACGGACACCCCACCCCCACCCCACCCCCCGACCCACCCCCCGACCCACCCCGGCCCCGCCCGCCCCGACGGCAGGACCGGCCGGGGCTGGGGGGCGGGGGGCAGGAGGCAGGGGGCTGGGGGGCTGGGGCTGGGGGGCCGGCTAGGTGTCATCATAGCCTCCTCCTCCTCCTCCTCCTGGTCATCGTCGTCTTCGTCGTCGTCCTCTCCCCCTCTCGGTGCCTGCGCCCCGTTCCCCGGGCGCGCTGGCCCAGGCGAGTCGTATTTCCACATTCCTGAGCCCGGCCGAGTCCCTACCTGTCGAGCGCCGGCCTCTTCCTCGCCAGGGGACCCATCTGGGCAGGAGAGATCCCGAAGGCCGGACCCGAACAGCTTCCCAGGGGGACATGCCCCATCCTCGGGCATGGCACCCGTGGGGAAGACGGGGTGCCATCCGTGGGGGGACTGGTGCCATCCGTGGGGGGACTGGTGCCACCCGTGGGGAAGTCGGGGTGCCATCCGTGGGGAAGAAGGGATGCCACCCGCGGGCCGCGCTCCCCACACCCGACCCCCCCCCCACTCAGGGAGGCACCCCCCGGATCAGACAGTCCTGGGGGGGGAGGGCGGAGCCCCGGGGAGAGATCGGGGATGAGAATCACCAGCTCCCCCTCACCCCCGAGAAGCTGGGTGGCCTTCGGGAAATCGCTTACCCTCTCTGGTCCCGCCTTTCTCCCGCTTTAAAGACAGGGTGGGGTATCCATATCTCCCCAGCTGGCCGGTTGGGAGGCCACGGGAGCGGAGGTGCTGGGCCATGCCGTTCGCGAAAAAAAATAAAATAAAAATCAGGACCGTAATACCAGATCTGTGAGCTCCGTGAGGGGGCGGGATGGGAAGAGGCAGGAGATGCTTGGGGGCGCCTTTGGACTCGGCATGGGGGTCCCCGAGGGTCCACCTAAGTGTGGGGAGGGACCCCAATCGGGGCGGTTCCCCCACCGAAAAGCTACGGGCTTGTGTGTTTGTGAGGAGGAGCCTGGCTGTGGCCCAGACTGTGAGCTCGTTGTGGGCCGGGAATGTGTCTCTTTATTAGTAGTGATGGCATTTGTTAAGCACTTACTATGTGCCAAGCACTGGTCTAAGCGTTGGGGCAGATACAAGGTAATCAGGTGGGGCTCACACTTTTAATCCCCATTTTACAGATGAGGTCACTGAGGCACAGAGAGTCACCCAGCTGATGTGGCGGAGCCGGGTTTAGAACCCACGACCTCTGACTCCCAAGCCCTTGCTCTTTCCACTAAGCCACGCTGAGAGAAAGAGCATATTCTTTCAAGCGCTTAGCAGAGTGCTTTGCAAACAGTAAGCGCCCAGTAAACACGATTGAATGAATGAATGACCCGGTCCCTGGCGACCCTGCTTCCCAAGGAAAGGACATGTGCATTTCTTCTTCCGTGGACCCCCCACTCTCTGCCCTGAGAAGACTCGGGGGTGGGGGAGGAAGGAGAACCTTCAACAGAGGGCAGACCCGACGGGGGGAGGGGGGTCCCCGAATCCGGGGTGGAAGCTAATGCCCCAATCTCCATCTCACCTTCGACTCTTTTTCATGGTATTTGTTAAACGCTTACTATGCGCCGGGGACGACTGACTTAGATACAGGTAAATCAGGTTGGACTCAGTCCCTGTCCCACATGGGGCTCAGAGTCTTAACCTCTACGGTACAGATGAGATCAGTGAGGCAAGGAGAACTGAAATGACTTGCCCAAGGTCAGCCAGCAGACATGTGGCGGAGGCGGGATTAGAACCCAAGTCCTTCTGACTCCCAGGCCCGGGCTCTATCCACTAGGCCCCGTTGCTTCCCTTGGAAGCAGCTCTGGACAGTCCCACCTCTCCAACTGGAACCCCCCGGACCCCCCCAAATCCAGTTGAGACGGCAGCTCTTCCTCAGCTGCGGCCGAGTGTGTAGGTGTGTGTTGGTGTGAGTGAACGTGTGCGTGTCTGCCTCAGTTTGTGAGTATGCGTTTGAGGGGGATCGCGGTGTGTGGTGGATGTGCGTGCGCGTTTATGTAGTGTGAATGTGTGTCTATATATATATATAATGTGTGTGTGTGTTGTGCGTGTGTGCGTGTGAGTGTGTGTGTTGCTCGGGCTTGCCCCGGCCCTGCAGGGGAGGGAGGAAAACTCCCCCTCCCAGCTCGCTCTCCATCTGTGCTTTCAAGCCGGCGCGGTGACCCTCGGACCCCCGGCCCCGAGAAGGTGGGCGATTAGCCCCGGTCCGGGCCTGGGCTGGGGGTCCGGGGAGCAGTGGGCTGGGGGTGGGGGTCTACTCCAGCCGCGACTGCGGGATCTGAAGCCGGTCCGGGGCGTGGAGGGAGATCCGACGGGCCGAATCGGGGCAGGACAGTGGTCATCTCGTCCGAGGAGGGACGAGGGGCGAAGAGGGAGAAGCGAGGATGAGGAGGGAGGAGGGAAAAGGGAGGACCAGGCGGGAAGAGGAGGGGGGCGTACACGGACAGATGCGCAGATATATACGCATCTAGAGAAGCAGTGTGGCCTCGTGGATAGAGCACAGGCTTGAGAGTCAGAGGACGTGGGTTCTAATCCCCGCTCCGCCACTTGTCTGCTGTGTGACCTTGGTCAAGCCACTTCACTTCCCGAGCCTCAGTGACCTCATCTGTAAAATGAGGATTAAGACTGTGAGTACCACGTGGGACAACCTGATTACTTTGTACCTACCCCAGCCCTTAGAGCAGTGTTCGGCACATAGTAAGCGCTTAACAAATACCATCATTATTATATCTGGACATAGATAAATATACCTGCAGATGCACAATTACACCTGCCATGCCTGCACATACACACGTAAACGTATATATATATATATTCAGGTACACGTATGCATGTGTACTCGTTTCCCCACCACGGTGAAACACACATACACGTATACAAATTGTCTAACACAGCCCCTAAATCGCAGAAGATTTGGGCTGGGATATTTCGGGGGGGGGACTGCCTTAATTATCCGAATAATTTCTTCCGCAGTCCTCATCGCTCGGTGCCCCAGCTTCCTCGTTTTAATTTCGTGGGGCGTGCGAGGAGGCGGCTATGCCTTTGAGCTAGGGAAAGGGGGGTGCGGAGCGCACGATGAATCCGATTGAGCGAGAGGGAGCCCTTTCGTCTGGATCTGAAGATGCCACCCTCTGGCGCCGGCCTCTCACCCGCACTATAACACTCCTTTTTCTCCCGACTACAATCCCTCCCTTCTACAAGCTGGGTCAACTTCTGCAGAAGTCGATCCGGGTAAATGAGACTCCCCCCCCTCCCCCCACCCTCCACCCCCAACCCAGGCCTCCAGGGGCAGCATCAATCAATCAGTGGTATTTACTGAGCGCCTAGTGGGTACGGAGCACTGTATTAAGCCCTTGGGAGAGGACGACACAACTGCCGTCGAATCGATCCCATTCCTTCTTCCCATTCGTCAGTGGGCCAGAGCGTAGGTCTTCGTGAAGCAAAATCGGTGGATAATTACTTGGCTTGTGCCATCCGATAGCGTTGGGCCTTCATTATTATTATTATCATGGTATTTGTTAAGCGCTTTCTATGTGCCAGGCTCTGTACTAAGCGCTGGGGTGGATACAAGCAAAACGGACTGGACACGGTCCCTGTCCCACGTGGGGCTCACAGTCTTCACCCCCATTTTACAGATGAGGTAACTGAGGCCCAGGGAAGTGATGGGACTTGCCCAAGGTCACACAGCAGACAAGTGGCAGAGCCGGGATTAGAACCCAAGATCTTCTGACTCCCAGGCCTGTGCTCTATCCACTGCTCCGTGTTGCTTCAAAGGGCAGGTGAGAAGGATCCGGAGAGTCCGTTCGGGTAGGGGCACCTGTGCCTGGCCCTTCTCTCCCCCCTCCCCCCCCGGGGGCATCGTCCAAAGCGTGGCTTCCCCCCTGTGTTCTTGTTGCTGTTGTGGTCGTTGTGGTTGTGGTTGCTTCTCTTCCTCCTCCTCCCTACTCCGTAGGCATTCAGTAAATACTACGGATCGATTCTCCTCTTTCTCCTCTTCCTTTCTCCCGTTTCTTCTTCCTCCTTCTCTCTCTTTCTCTCCTCTTTCTTTTTTTCCCTCTTCCTTCCCACCGCCGTCCAGTCCTTCTTTACAATCGCAAATCTCCTGGTTATGGATCGGGTCTCCAGAGTTCTCTGACTCCAGGTAAAATCCTGGTGCTGGTGATGGGAGGCGGGAATGACCATTGTAGATTAGGATGCGATGTGGGGGATGGCGGGGATGGCGTTGCTCTTATTCCCCTATAAGGCGCCTGTCTGGTCCTGCGGGGCCTGGCCTGTCGGAAAGGCTAGGCTCCCGTCGAAGGCTCTGGGGAACAACGATAATGGTATTTGTTAAGCGCTTACTCTGTGCCAAACACTGTTCTAAGCCCTGGAGTAGATAAAAGGTAATCAGGTTGTCCCACGTGGGGTTCACAGTCTTAATCCCCATTTTACAGTTGAGGTCACTGAGGCCCAGAGAAATTATGTGGCTCGCCCAAGGTTACACAGCAGACAAGTGGCAGAGCGGGGATTAGAACCCAGGTCCTCTGACTCCCAGGCCCGTGCTCTATCCAATAATCCATTCTGCTTCTCTAACGCTTCTCGTGCTCGCAGCCCCGCTGGCGAGGGGTGGGGGCTGGTTTCACGGGGACCCCATTATCCTCATCCTTCCTGCATCCCCTTGGTACCGATGTCTTTCTCCCCAGCTCTAAGACCGTGAACCCGTTGTGAGCAGGAATCATCTCTCTTTGTTGCTGGATTGTACTTTCCAAGCGCTTAGTACAGTGCCCTGCACACAGTAAGCGCCCAGTAAATACGATTGATCGATTAGGCGGGAAGGGGCTCTGCCCCAATCTGGTCACATCAGCTCCCGCCGCCTTGGGGATCCCAAGTGCAGAGAAAAAGGGCGGAGGGTCGATGTGGGGACTTGGGCTGGGAAAACGAAGAAAGGAAGGAAAAGTCCCACTTTTCCTCATCTCCCCCTCCCTTCTGCGTCACCCCGACTCTCTCCCTTTGCTCTTCCCCCCTCTCCCCTCCCCTCACCACCTCTGTACATATCTGTCATTTTATTTATTTATATCGATGTCTGCTTACTTGTATTGATGTCTTTCTCCCCCCACACCCCCAGACTGTGAGCTCGTAGTGGGCAGGGGTTGTCGCTCTTTATTGCTGTGCTGTACTTTCCCAAGCACTTAGTACAGTTCTCTGCACACAGTAAGCGCTCAATAAATACTACTGAACTGAATGAATGAGTGAAATCAGGAAGGAAATGGGATGACTGTCTGTCTGCCGGGTGGGGGTGGGGGGTGCGGGGCGGGGTGTAAGGGTCTGCCCCCTCCCCCAAGGGCACAGAGCAGGCAAAGTGAGACCCCGCCCAATCCCTGGCCCACTCGACTGGACGACAGGAGCAGTGCTTAGCACACAGTAAGCGCTTAACAGATGCTATCATTATCACGAGGAAGAGGACGAGAGAGTGGACTTCAACTGTCCTTCTCCAAAGGTCTCAGCCCCAAGGTGGACGTTAAGGGGGGGGGGGGTTCTAGCGACGCATCTGTTTCCCCAGATGTGGGGGTCCCGCCCCACCCCCTCCAGCCCCCAGCTCCCCCACCTCCTCTGCCGAAGGGGGAGGGGGCGGGCCCGGAGGCCGGGGGGATGCCCACTGACCGGACGGGCCGGATGGTCCCTTCTGGCCCCTTAAAAAGCCCCCCGAGGGGGAGGAGGGGGCAGGGTCCGTGCGGTGCGGTGCGGTCCCTGAGTCAGGGAGAGGGGAGGGGAGGGGGCGGGAGGCAGGGCGGGAGGGGAGAGCCTCACACCCATCCCGGCCCGCCCGTCCACCCGCCCGTCCACCCTCCCGTCCGTGCTCCTGTCTGTCTGTCTGTCCGTCCGGCCGGTCCCTCCCGCCCCCTCTCTCCCCGGGGAAGCGGCTGACCGGGCGGCCCCGCTGAGCTATGAGCGGCCGGAGCCCGCGGCGGGGGGCGGCGGCCACGGGCACGACCGAGGGCACGGCCGGGGGCACGGAGGCGGCGCTGGGCGCTCAGGGCGGCGGCGCGGGGGGCCAGCGGGCTCCGGCCCGGGCCTCGGGCCTCTAGGCCGGCCCCGGGAGCGGCCAGGGGTCCCGGGGGACCCCCTCCGTCTGCCGGCTCCCCCGCTCCGGCCAGGGGCGCGGCCGGGGGGCCCCCGAGGAGACGCCCCCCGCGCCCCTCCCCGGGCGCCCCGGGCGCCCCGTGCGCCCCGCGCTCAGCCATGACCTTACTGCCCTCCCGCAGCGCCCCGCCGACGTCCCGCCTCCCCCCGCTCTTCCTCCTCCTCCTCCTCCTCCTCCTCACCAGCGGCAGCTACCTGTAAGTGCCTGACGGACGAGGGGGCCACCCTCGCCAGCCCGCCCGCCCTCCTGCCAAGCCGGCGGGCGCCTGCGAGGGTGCGGGGCGGGGAGGAGGCACGTGGGAGGCCCGGGCTCCCCCTCCCGGGGACCCGCCCGGGCCTGGGTCGGGGGGGGTGGGCGTGGGGGGGCGTCCACGACGCTCCCCCCCCCACCTCCCCGCCCCCGGCTCCTCCCGTAGCCGGGCATATTCGGGAGGGCACGGGCCAGCTCTTGCCCACTGGCGGGGGGTCGCGGGGGAGGGCGCGGATGCCCAGGTGGACGGGCGGGGCGCACGCGTGGGCCCGTGTGCGGGCGGAGGTGGGTGGGGGTGGGTCTTTCTATCGATGCCTGCTGACTTGTGTTGATGTGTCTATCTCGCTCTATAATTCTACTCGTTCACAGCGTTGCCCCTCGCCTCGTTTGGATGTGCACGTCCCCATCTACAATTCTCTTTATTTAGACGGAGGCCCGTTGACTGGTTTCGATGTCCGTCCGCCCCCCTCTAGGACCGTAAGCCCGGTGCGGGCGGGGATGGTCTCTCTCTTTATTGCGGAATTGTACTTGCCAAGCGCTGAGTGCAGTGCTCTGCACACAGTAAGCGCTCAACAAAGGCAAGTGAATGAATGAACGAATGAATGGGGCCGTGTGTGTGCGTGTCCGTGTGTGTGTGTGTGCGCGCGCGCGCGTGTGTGTACGAGGGCCCCCGGGAGGGCGTCTATATCAGAGTGGGGCGGAGGGAGGTGTCCGGAGGGCACGCGTGCAATGCGTGTTCATGTAGGTGCTCGTGCGCTTTGAGGGTGTGCACGGGAACGGGTGGGAGCGCGGGCGGCCTTATTCCGAGGGTCCCATGTGCCCTTAGGAGGTCGGGCGAGGGTCCCGGGGGGGGGTCATGTCGTCGACATAGCGGCGACCTAGAGGGTCGGCAGGGAGGGAAGCCCAGCCGGAGGAGCCCCGAGCCTCGGGGAGAGGAGAGGAGAGGAGAGGAGAGGGGTCTGTCTGAGCTCACCCGGGTGTCCGCGTGACCCCGGGGGCACGAGTGGCTGCGGACCCGTGTCTTCGCTGAACGTCCGTGGGGCTGCGTGGGAGTCCCCGCAGGTAGAGTGGGTTTGGGCGGGTCTCGGGTGAGCGTGGACGGGATGGAGGGGGGGCAGGGTGGAGGATGGGGGGGCGGGGGGCTCGAGGGACGGGTTGGAGCGCCCTGGCACTGCCCACCGGGCCCCCGAGCTCCGCCCTCCGACCCTAATGAAACGCACATGCCCGGGCCGGGGCCGGGGGGACCGGACGGACTTGGCTGGCTCCCCCCCCGCCCCCGGGCCAGCCCCCCGCCCCCCGCCCCACCCCCGTCCCCTAATAGGAACCCGGCCGGCAGAACCCGCGGAAATTACCCTGCCACCGAGTTTTCTGCCTATAATTAGCCCGAAATCTTGAGACAAAAGTTGGAGACCACAGGCCAGATGCCGCGCGGCCTGCGGCCTCCTTGCTGTGTGACATAATTACAAGGCCCGGGCGGGAGGCTCCGCAGCTCCATACTAATCCTGCCCAGCCCACGCTGGGGAGGGGCAGTGCCAGGGAAGGGAAGGGGCGGGGAGGGGCCGGGGTGCGGCGGGGCCGAGCGCGGAAGGCAGCGCCCCCCGTCCCGCCCCCCTCCCGGGCTGGGCCGCCTCGGCAAGCATCGCACCCTCTCTGGTCCTCCGCGGCCGCCCGGGCGGGAAGGGGCGACGCTCGAAGCCGGGATGGGCTCCTCCTGCCCCGCTCCTCCCCTCCGCACCGCCCAGATTTCCAAGCGATCAGTACAGGGCTCCGCACGCAGGAAGCGTGCGGCTTAATGGAAACCACGGGCACGGGAGTCAGAAGTCGTGGGTTCTAATCCCGACTCTGCCACTTGTCAGCTCTGTGACCTTGGGCAAGTCACTCGACTACTCTGTGCCTCAGTTACCTGATCTGTAAAATGAAGACTGTGCGCCCCACGTGGGACAACCTGATGACCTTGTATCTACCCCAGAGTTTAGAACAGTGCTTGGCCCATAGTAAGCGCTTAACGGATACCAATATTATTATTATTATTATTATTAATAATAAATATGATTGAAAGATCGAATGCATCTCACCTCTCCCGCGGCTCTCTGGATGCTGCCCCGGGCGGGATGGGAGAGTGTGCATAGTTCCCCAAGTGCCCTCCCGACCGTGCTGCGCTCCCCTCCCTCACTCCCCCACCCCCAAGTGGGTGAGAGGAGGCTGGGGGACTTTGGAAGAGAAGGGAGACAGCAACGGGAGTGATGAAGATGATGGTATTTCTTAAGCGCTTACTATGTGCCTGGCACTGTGCTAAGCGCCGGGGTAGATACTGGCAAATCAGGTTGGACACAGTCCCTGTCCCACATGGGGCTGACAGTCTCAACCCCCAATTTACAGATGAGGGAACGGAGGCCCAGGGAAGTGAAGTGACTTGCCCAAGCAAGACAAGTGGCAGAACCAGGATTAGAACCCGTGACCTTCTGACTCCCGGGCCCGTGCTCTAGCTACCACGCCATGCGTGGAGGTGCAGAGGGGTGGTGCAGCAGCCGTGTCTGGTGGAGAAGCTGGAGGGAAAGCGCGTTTGAATTGCCAACTTCCCGTGCCATCTCGGGAACTTGGACAAGGTTTGCGGGATGGGGGAGGGGCAACCAGTCTTCATAGGGTGAACCAGACCCGAAGGGGGCGGAGAAGTGAGATGTTGCTCGACCCCCTAAAAGGCAGAGGGAAAGGCGCCCTTCAGGGGGAGGGGGCAGGTGCAAGACATGCTGGTCGGTAGCTCTTCCCCCCACACCATAGTTGGCTTGGAGAGCACCCGCACCACCCCTCCCTCCTCCCGCCGACTAAAGTTTTTCAGTGTGACACTCAGGGAGCAACGAGGAATGTGGGGAAAGCTGCCAAATTTTTATTTGGGGTGAGGCTGTAGGGGGTGGAGGAAGAAGGAGTGAGGCTGGGGGGCAAGAAGGGGTGAGGCTGGAGGGACAAGAAGGAGTGAATATGGAGGGACAAGTACGGGTGAGGCTGGGAGGGCAAGAAGGGGTAAAACTAGGGGAAGAAGGGATGAGGATGGGGGAAGAAGGGGTGAAGCTGGAAGGGCAAGAAGGAGTGAGGCCGGGGAGCAAGGAGGGGTGAGGCTGCAGGGAAAAGAAGAGGTGAGGCTGGAGGGACAAGAAGAGGCGAGGATGGGGGAAAGAAGGGGCGAGGCTGAGGGAGCAAGGAGGGGTGAGGCTGGAGGGGCAAGAAGGGAAGGGGCTCTGTGAGGGCACAGGATGGGCTTGGGGAGATGCAGGTTGGCTTCAGAGAGCTAGTGGGTCCCAAAGCCCCAATATGGGAGCCACCCACCACCCCCCTTTGGAAACTCTGGGGTCTCTCCGGCTCCACTCGGAAGCTCTCGGGTCTGTCCGGAAACCCGGGGTCAGGGAGGCCCAGAGAGGCCCCGGCAGCCGGGGCGGAGACAACAACTCTACCCCCAAGCCGAGAAGTCGGGTTGAGTGGGACCCTCATCGTTCTCCGTGTGGCCGGCCCTGGCGAATCCCCCCCGAGTCCCGGGTAGTCCCGTTCTCTCGGAAAGCAATCCGCAGGCTTCCCCACCCGCTCCTCCGGTCCAGATATCGGCCAAGCTCCGGGAGCCTGCAACCCCCAGACTCATTTTCCACCGATCATCCTCAGCCCAGTAAGCAGAGCGGGTCTGGGTGGGTGAAAAATCTAATCTTGTTGGCACCAGGCAGCTCAGACCCCTCATGTCGCCCGAGGAGCGGGGGAGCCCGTGGCCCCTTCCCCCAGCAAGAGGGGATCGAGTCTGGCCTAGTGTGTTGTCTAGCTCACTCCCACCCCGGGAAACTCTTAGGCGCCATTCTGGGCCTTTGTACTCTTCCTTTCTCTTCCAGACAGTTACAGTTATTTTCCTCCCCGTCCGGGGTAATCTGTATTCAGGATGGATCGCCTGGGAGCCAGCAATGGGGATTAATGGCTCCCTCCGGGACTCCTCCTTTCCCAGGAGGACAGGGCACTGGGGGCCAATATAAGGAGACATCCCCAGCCCAGCCTGAAGCCTTGGGCGTGTCAGAGGTTAGGAGTGGCTGGTGGGGGATAATGGGGGGAGAAGGGGTCCAGAAAGGGCAGGCAGTGTTGCCTAGCAGGAGTAGCTTGGGTCTTGGTAAAAAAAAAAAAGTGGCTTCTCATCCCAGCTCTGTTGCTGGACTCCTTGGGCAAATCACTTAACCTCTCTGGTCCTCAGTTTCCTCATAATAAGAGTGGCATTTATTGAGGGTTTACTATGTGCCAGGCACTGTACTAAGCGCTGGAGTAGATACAAGGTAATCAAGTTGGACCCAATCCCTGTCCCAAATGGGCCTCACAGTCTTAATCCCCGCTTTTACAAATGAGAGAAATGAAGTCTGCAGAAGCTAAGTGACTTGCCCAAGGTCACAGAGCAGACAAGTGGTGGAGCGGGGATTAGAACCCAGGTCCTTCTGATTCCTAGGCCCGAACTCTATTCACGGGGCCATGCTGCATCTGTGCAGTGGGGATGGTAATCACCAGCTTTCTATTTTATGGGGAGGGTGGGTGAGCAAAAACAGATCAAATACATTATTTATATTAATGCCTGTCTTCCCCTCCGGACTGTAGGCTCGTTATGGGCAGGGGATGTATCTGCTAATTCTGTTGAATTGTACTCTCCCAAGAGCTTAGTACAGTGCTCCCCCCATAGTAAGCGCTCAAAAAGTGCCAGTGATTGGTCGATTGATTGATGGCCCTGTACGAAATCACACGGTTCTTATCATTACGTTAGATTCAGCATTCTTTTCTACCCACCTCAGCTTCCAGGGACGGGAGTTGATCGAGGAAAGATTGGGCATGTTTCCTTAGGCGTTAGTGTGACTATTTAGTCTGATTTAGGTGAGGAGCTGACTATAAGGTTCTTTAAGAGTTAGTGTGAATGCATTTAGTTTGATTTAAGCGAGTAGCTGTGAGCACATTTTCTTTAGGAGTTAGGATGGACGTGTTTACTCTGATCTAGGTTTCCTCAGGAGTTAGCGTGAATGTGTTTATTCAAGGAAGAGAGAGAGAAGGAAGTGAAGAGGGATATTGGGAAGGGTGCAGTCAATCAATGGTATTTATTGACTATCTACTATACGCTCTACTCTCCCAAGCACTTAGAGCAGTGTTCTGCACATAGTAAGCGCTCAATAAATACCCTCGATTGATTGTACCGAATTCTTACTGTATGTAGAGCCCAGTAAGTTGCCTATCTTTTGCAGAGCATTGTGCTGGGTGCCTACTGGGTCAAAGCACTCTACTGAGACTCTACTACGTTTAGAGCACTGTCTGAGTACCTACTCCGTGAAGAGCATTATACTTGGTGCCGGCTGTGGACAGGGCACTGTACTGAGCTCCTATTGATTGTAGAGCGCTGGACTGGACTGTGTGCAGAGCACTGTAGTGAGTGCCTACTATATGCGGAGCCTGAACTGGGTACTTAAAGTGTATAGAGCACTGTCCTGAGTCCTTCCTGCTTGCAGAGCAGTGTACTGTGTGTTTTAAGTGCTGTCCTGGGTACCTACTGAGTGGAGAGCACTCCACTGAGCACAAGGGAGAACACATCAGAAGCACAATATAAGTTCCCTGTCCTCGTGGAGCCTACGATAATAATAATAATAATAATGATATTTGTTAAGCATTTACTATGTACCAGGCACTGTTCCAAGCACTGGGGTAGATACAAGTTGATCAAATTGGACGCAGTCCGTGTCCCGCATCGGGTGCAGAGTGTTCATCCCTGTTTTACAGATGAGGTAACCGAGGCCAAGAGTATTTTAGGTGACTTGTCCAAGGTCCCCGAGCCGACAAATGGCGGATCTGGGATTAGAACCCGGGTCCTTCTAAATGTCAGGCCCGTGCTCTATCCGCTAGCCCATGCTACTTCTTGCTACGATGTAATGGGAGAGGCAGAGTCCAGAGGAAACTTTTTCATTCTTTCTGTGATCCTGAGAGAACCCGTTCCCACCAGCTCCCCGTGGACCCCCGTCAAGACAGATCCGTAACCTTGGTGACGATTGTGCAGCGACAGACACCAGCTGTCTCGGGCCGAGGCGTCACTTCACAAAGACGGTTCCCTCCCCGCTCTGCCAAGCCGCGCCTGCTGACTCTGGCTAGCGGCGTCGGCGTGTCCAAACACGGTCTTCTGCTCTTCCATTTGCCTAAAGATCCTACCTTCTATTATCACCTCCGGAAGGCGATGAGTTCAAATCTCTTCCGTGGCCACACGTGGTCTATGACCCCCCAACCACCCCAACGGAGGGGGGACCGGAGCTTGGGAGCGCAGGCTCAGAGAAGTTAACTGACTCGCCCGAAGGCACACAATGAATCAGATGATTGGATGGCCTGAGGCCCTAATTTGACCACCCTGAATGGGACTTTCCAGAGATGGGGTCTTTAATGGGGAGGGAGTGGCTGAAGTGGCTGAAGCTGCTGTTTTCTCTCCCCTCAACCCCCTTCTGCCAGCCCCGCTGTCAACCAACCTTGCTTGATTGGTAGGTGAGTCAGATTCTGCCCTCTTCACCGAGTGCCGTAACAGAGTGAAAGGTCGTCAGGAGGTCATTTAGTCCATCCCCTGGCAGTAAGCACATGAACAGGCAGAGGTGGCTGAGGGGAATAGAGATTGCTAAAACAATAACAAGGATAATGATAACTTTAATTCTTATAGTACATTCGTATACATCACCCTATTTTATCCTCCCAAATTCTTCCAACTGAGCGTCTCTTCCCTCCCTCCCTCACCTTTCCTGATCCCCTTCCCCCAGGCCCTTCTTGCTTGGCAAATCTTGTTAGCTAAGGCTATGGACACATGTGTGTGTGTGTGTGCGCGTGCGCGTGTGTGCATGCGTGTGCATGCGTGTGTGTCTGTATGTAAATGAGGAGTTTCCTGCCTGATTCATATTAGGGTCAGTGGGAACAATGGGAGGGATGGATGTGTGGATATGTGCATGAGTGAGTGTGTGTGTGTGTGTGTGTGTGTGTGTGTGTAGAGGGTTGATTAGCTAGAAAATGGTTTCATCTTGGGGGTCCTGGCCCCTCTGGTTTGCCTTCAATCTCGTGGGTCTCAGAACAGTTCTGGTTAGAGAATGGAGAACCCCTCCTCCCCCCGCAAAACCCCCTGTCCTGGGCCCTGGCCAGGGAGCAAAAGGTGGCTATTTCCCACTGACCTCCCTGACCTCTCTGTCCCCCAACGGTGTGTCTCCAGCTCTACAAACTGGGCTCCATGGGGTAAGCCATGTCTTCATTGTTCCTCGTGAGGGACATGAATGGGTTCCTAGACCCCGACATGGGTCCCTCCCCCCATCCCCCAACCCCCACTGCTACCCACCAAGGATGAGGAGGAAAAGGAAGGGAATGAGGAAATGGAGGAGGAGGAAGAGGGAAAAGAGAAAGAAGAAAAGGAGAAGAGAAAGAGGAGGAGAAAAGGGGGTGGAAAAGGAGGAGGAGAAAAGGGAATGGAATAGGAGGAGGAGGAAGAGGGATGGGAGAGGAGCAGGAAGAGGGATGGAAGAGGAGCAGGAGGGTGAGAGAGAGGAAGAGGAGGAAGAGAAAATGAGAAAAGAAGAGGAGGAAGATGAGAAGGAGGAAGAGAATTAGGATGGAGAAGAAGGAGAGGGAGGAGGAGGAGGAGGGAGGGGGGGCGGAAACAGAGGAGAAGAAGGAGGGGGTCAGGGGTGCTGATTCCAGCAATTCAGTTAGCTCTGAGCCCTCAGAAATACCTTGTCCCCATCCTGCCGTCCTGCCCATTCCTGCACCCCTCCTGTCTGTACCCTCCACCTCCTTCCCGCTGTTCCTGCAGCCCCGGGGGGGCTCCGGCCGGGTGGGCGACATGTTCTCCTTTTGGGGGAAATGCGAAGAAGGAAAGCAGTGCAATCAATCAGTCAATAAGAGAGCAGGCTGGCTCACCTGAAACAGGACGGGGCCTGCTCATAGAGAAGCAGCAAGCCCGGTGCTGTCTGATAGCTGGAAGGAGAAAAAGAGTTTTCCATCAGTGTTTCATTGATTTGTTTTCTTAAAGCTCCGGTGGGGGAGTGGGAGGCAGGGAGCAGAGCCACCCCTTCTTTTTAGAAATTTTAACTCTGGAGAGGGGGAGGAGGGAGTGTTCCCGGGGGTTGCGGGGGCGTAACTCCCCAAGGGCCCAGTTTGTTGGTTCTGACCCAGTTCTTGGTCTGATGACCATGACCTCGGGCAAACTTCGGTCCAACCAGTCCAATCTCCTGCCCCCATTATCCGGCCTCCCTGCTCCTCTAGACTAACCTCGTCTTGTAGACTGTAAGCTCATTGTGGGCAGGGGACATGGTTGCTAACTCTATTGCATTGTACTCTCCCAAGCTCTTAGTACAGTGCTCTGCACACAGTAAGCGCTCAATAAATACCGTTGATCGATTGATTGACTGACTTTCTCCCCAAGGCTGGGAAATGTTTGTGGGGCGGGGAGGGAGACGGAGTAGGATTAGAGTCATCCACCCCAAGGAGTTGTTTGGTACTTCCCAGAATGCTGTGGGATCTAGGCTGGGCATGATAAGGACAAACGGCATGGCCTAATAGATACAGCATGGACCTGGGAGTCAGTTGGACCTGACTTCTAATCCTGACTCCATCACTTATCTGCTGTGTGTCCTGTGACAAGTCACCTCACTTCTCTGTGCCTCAGTTACCTCATCTGTAAAACAGATTCAGATGGTGAGCCCCATACTGGGCAGAGACCGTGTCCAGCCTGACTACCTTTTATCTCCCCCAGCGCTCAGCACTGTGCTGGGAAATAGCAAGCGCTTAACAAATACCATTAAAAAAAAAAGTCCAGCCTGGACAAAGTCATCTGAGCATTAATAGTGAGCAGGAGTTTTTGGCTTGAGTGTGATTTGGGGCAGGTTGACCAGATTATTTTGGATTGCAATCCAGGGTGTTGGCCTAGTTAATCTCTCTTCTTCTTTTTAGTGGGTGAACGTGGAAGTACTGGGAGAGAGAGCACTGTGGAGTTCAAATCAGTCTGTATTCTGTGGAGGCCGAACTACAAATCCCAGAATTCTGTGGGGCTTTCCAGGCATTAAAGGACAACCGGAGACATTGGGGTCAAGTCAGGGAAGGCTTGGGTGGTCTAACTGGAAATGAATAAATCGCAGGACATGGGTCTCTTTTTCTAAAAACACCCGGAGGCCCCACCTCAGCTGTCCCCTGGATGATTTTTTTTCCTATGGTATTTGTTACACACTTACTATGTGCCTGGCACTCTTCTAAGCACTGGGGTAGATACAAGCTAATTAGGTTGAACACAGTCCATGTTCCACATTGGGCTCAGTCTTAATCCCCATTTGACAGATGATTTAACAGAGGCCCGGAGAAGTGAAGCGACTTGCCCAAGGTCCCCCAGCTGACAAGTGGCAGAGCGGGGATTAGAACCCAGGTCCTTCTGACTCCCAGGCCTGTGCTCTATCCACTAGCCCTCGCTGCTTCTAATCTCCAAGAAGGGTCCCATCGGGAGCTGGGGGCCGTGAGACGCCGTGGTTCTCCTGTGTCAGATGAAACCCGCACCCGGCTCTCGACCTGATGAAAGAGTCATTGTGATGGAAGGCCTACCAGCCAGGGCCAGCAAGGAGACAAAAACACCATTTGTCTTCCTGGGATGGGCCCCCCCAAAGGAGGGTCTTTTTGAGCCAAAGGCTGTGGGGTGTGCTGCCCCCAGGGGGAGGGTCAGGTGGCAAGCACAAGGGGAAGACTCGGAGGAAACTTTGGGGGCAGGGAGATTCACGGGCGGCTGGGAGGGGAGGGGAGAGCGCCGCTGAGCCCGACGGTGGCCTTCATTGTGACTCCGGGTTCCGGGATTCTGGGGGTGAGGCGTGAGGGTGGCCAGGAAACGAGGCTCAGGTCCAAGCCCACCGGGAAAAATCAGGTGGATCAGGTGGAGGGCCCAATAGACAATAGGCCTGAAAGAAGTTGGGCGCACTGCTATGCCTCTCGGTTCTAATAATAGTAACAATTGTGGTATTTGTTGAATACTTACTATGCTCCAGGCACTGTACTAAGGGCTGGGCTAGATACAAAATAATCAGGTTGGGCACAGTCCCTCTCCCACATGGGACTCCCTGTCTCGATCCCCATTTTTACAGATGAGGTAGCTGAGGCACAGAGAAGTGAAGTGACTTGCTCAAAGTAACACGGAAGACAAGTGTTGGAGCCAGGATTAGAACCCATATCCTTCTGACTCCCAGGCCCCAAATCTATCCACTAGACCATGCTGTTTCATTGACGGGTCTCTCTATCGGTCATTCAGTGGTATTTGTTGAGGACTTACTGGGTGCAGAGCTCTGTACTATGTGCTTGGGAGAGTACAACCCAGCAGAGTTGGTAGATACGTTCCCTGCCCACAATGAGATTATAGTCCAGAGTCTTTCCTCTCAGAATTTGGAGGGAGAAGGGCGAGGACGTGGAAGGGGGAAGAGGACGGGAGGATGGGGTCACATCCTGCTATCGGACAGCACCTTGCTCCCACACTGTTTTGCTCCCATCACTGTCCACGGCCCACTGCCCTTCACGTTTCACAGGAATCTGGGGGTATCAGGGAAAGGGTGGGGTCGAGTACCTTTCCCACAGGGAAAGTCTCTAGTCAGTCAATCCTAATTACTGAACACTTACTGTATGCAGAGCACTGTGCTAAGCAGTTGGGAGAGTACAATATAACAGACATCCTAGGGAAAGAGATGGAGGCAGGGGAGATTGGTGGGGAGATATCGGTGTAGAGAGACATTCTGTGGGCTCAGGAGAACCTCTGCAGGCTGTCAGAGGCTTGGAATTGTTTGTAGGGCTGAGTTAAGGGCTCAGGGACAGAATCAGCCCTAGCTGTTCTCTCTATTGATTTGTCTTGGTTGTACTCAGGGGCTACAGGCTACACTCCAGAGAATTGTTATTCCAAACTGAGATCCTATAAACAATGAAAAAAAAGCCTCTAAAGCAGCAAGAGTTGGAGAGACAGAAGAAATAGGAGGGAGAGAGAAAGATTTGGCTAGATACATGGATGATCCATGCTGGGTCACTGAGAGGAGTCCGAGGTGGAGAAGGGAGAGTCAGAGATGTTGGATGGTCCGCGCTGGGTCACTGGAGACAGTCGGGGTGGAGAGGAGAGAAGCAGGAGTACTGGATGGCTCACGTGGGTCACTGGGAGAGAATCAGGGATGGGGAAGAGAGAGGCAGGGTTATTGAGTAGATCGTGCTAGGTCACTGGGAGAGAGTGAGGGATGCAGCGGGGCGAATCAGGGGTATTGGATGGTCTGCACTAGGTTTCTGGGGGGAGAGTCAGGGGGGCTGGATGGCCAGTGCTGGGTCACTGGGGGACAGTCAGGGATGGAGAGTTATGGGTGTTGGATAGTACCTCTCTAACCAGAAGGACAGGAGTCCAGTAGGACAAATATCATGTGCTTGCTCCAAGCAACCTGTTGCCATGGAGACAGACCACTGGGCTGGCTGGACCATTGTTCTACACCAGGATGATGTGGTCCACGATATGAGTCTCCTGGAGAGCCCAGGAGAGAGTGAATGGGGACAATTCATTCATTCAATTCATTCAATCGTATTGGGTCCCTTAACCCCCTATGGGGGCTTTGCTAGGGAGCGTGTGCTGCTTAGGTGTTCACCGGGAACATGGTGGGGAAACGCTTTCTAGTTCGGTATTTTGGAGCAGACGACCGATGGAGATGGAATCTTTGTTGAGGGATGGGGGTGGGAATCCCTGCTAGAGCTGATTCAATTCTTGAACCTCACTCAGTGTCCTGTGGGGCAGGGAAATTCTCTCCACTTTCAGGTGGTTAAGGTGTTGTCAAGGCACATCACTGATTATTGCTTCAGCCTCTTTGCTGACCTTGCATCCTGTCTCTCCTCTCTCCCAGTCCACACTTGACTCTGCTGCCTGGATCATTTTTCTAGAAAACTGTTCTGTCCACATCTCCTGGCTCCTCAAAAATCTCCAGTCACTACCCATCCACTTCTGCGTCAGATAGAAGCTCCTTACCATTGACTTTAAGGTCATCGATACGCTCACTTCCTCCTGTCTTACCTCCCTGATTTACTACAACCCAATCTGCACAATCCACTCCTCTAATACTAAGCTAGTCACTGTGCCTCGATTTCATCTATCTCACCACTGACTCCTTTGCTAATGTCCTTCCTCTGACCTGAAACTCCTTCCTCCTTCATATTGGCCATCCAACACTCTCCCCACCTTAAAAACTGTCCTAAAATCACATCTTCTCCAAGACTCCTCCTGCATGGACTATGAATTTGGCCCTGCACCCCTTAAGCACTTCGATACTCACCTCAGCATCACAATATTCATGTAAATATTCTATTTCCCCTATTTCTCTTGCATTTTAATGTCTGTCTCCCCTGCAGACTGTAAACTTCTTGTAAGGAGAGTGAGTTTGTGTCCACCAACTTTGGTGTATTACATTTCCCGAGCACCTAGTACAGTGCTCTGCCCACAGTAAGTGCTCAATAAATATCACTGATTGATCAATTGACTGGTAGGCACTATTTACCAAGTCCTGTGCTAAGCACTGGGGTGGCTACCAGATGATCAGGTTGGACATGGTTTCTGCCTCACACAGGGCTCACGGTCTAAGCAGGAAGGAGAACAGGGATTCCATCCCCATTTTCAGATGAGAAAGCCGAGGATCAGGGAATGCTATGCCCCGAGTAGGCATTCAGTGCAATATAATCCTGGTTCTGCTACGTGTCTGCTGTGTGACTTTGGGCAAATCACTTCACTTCTCTGTGCCTCAGTTACCTCATCTGTAAAATGGGAATTGTGACGGTGAGCACCACAAGGGCAAGTTGGCACAGCTCTCGGGACTGAGCAGCTTCCCTGTGTGGCACTCTACTGGATAGCCCCCTTACCCTGCTCAGCCTTCCAACCTCTGTTGGCAGCCTCCCACTGTTCTTCCTGACCCAGCCTGGAACACCTAGTCAGGGAAGGGGAGGGAGGCGACGGGCTCATCATGCTGGAGGAGGAGGAAGAAGAGGAGGAGGAGATAGAGAAAGAGGAGGAGGAAAAGGAGGAGGAGGAGAAAAAGGAGGAGGAAAAGGAGGAGGAGGAGGAAAGGATGGAAAGGGGAAGAGGAGGAGATGGAGAAGGTGGAAGGAGAAGAGGAGGAGGAGAAGTAGAAAGAAGAGGAGGAATGGGATGAAGAGGAGGAGTTAGAAGAGGGAAAAAGGAGGAGCTGGAGGAGGAGGAGGAAAAGGAAAAGGTGAGAGGGTAAGAGGAGTTGGAGAGGTGGAGAGAGAAGAGGAGAAGGAGAAGGGAAAGGAGAAGGCACAGGAGGAAGAGGAGGTGTTATAAGATGGGAAGAGGAGGAGCTCTATAATTCTTGTGTATATCTATAATTCTATTTAGCTTGATGCTACTGATGCCCATGTACTTGTTTTGTTTTGTTGTCTGTCTCCCCCTTCTAGACGGTGAGCCCGTTGTTGGGTAGGGATTGTCTCTTTCTGTTGTCCAACTGTACTTTCCAAGGGCTTAGTACAGTGCTCTGCACACAGTAAATGCTTAATAAATATGAACGAATGAATGAATGAATGGAAGAGGAGGAGGGAAAGGAGGAAGAGAAGGAAGAGGTTGAAGAGGCATAGGACTTTTCTCTATGAGTCAAAATGTTCCGAATGCTTTTGTGGTGGCGGGTGTTTCTGGTCTTCTGAGGATTTGATGTGGGATGGGCATGACAGAACCAACAAACACAGTCAGACTCTAATCCCAAATGGATTTCAGCTGCTCCTGGCAGACTGATCAATCGATTAATCCATGGAATGTGTTGAGTGTCTACTGCATGCGGGGTCCTGAACTCCGCACTTGGGGAATCTGGCAGGAGCAGGATACATGATTCCTGCCCTCAGGAAGCTTGCCTTTTAAGGTGGGGGAAGGTGCAGATTCAGATTTATTTGCAAACACTGGGAGCAAGGAACTGAACAATACAGGCAGTAGAGTAGCCTGACTCATCAGGATGAAATAGCTGAATAAATAATTGAAGGATCATTACGTATATCTACCTATTTAAGTGCTGAGGGCCGCTGTTGGATTGATGCGAAGTCTCAGAAATGAATCCAGAATGGTCTCCTGGAGGAGCTGGGGTTTTTTGAGATTGATTGATTGAGACTTTGGAGATGGGAAGAGGTGTAGTCTGGAGGGTTAGGTGGATGGCATCCAGAATTTTTTCGGGGCTGGAAAAAGCAGCAAGGCCCAGGCCTGTGTATTGCCCACCCCCCTTACCCTGGCACCCTGGAGTCCTTTTGAGATTCTTTCCCCTTCTCCCTGAATCCCCAGTTTTCTCCACTTAAAGCTATAAGGCTTTTTCCTCTAGTGGACACTCTCAAAGTCTGGGGGTGTAGTAGGAAGAGGTGGGGGTATGTATTTGTGTATATGCATGCGTGTGTGGGTGTATGTGTGACACTGCTCACCCTGCTAGTCTCCGACGACTTTAAGAAAGAGGTGAACCGACTATGTTTCATTTCTCCTCCATGTGAAGCCTGGTTTCTCATTCATTCTACGACCCTATTTCTCCAGAGCGCCCCCCGCCCGCCTCCCCCACCCCGCAGCCAGTCCTCCCAACTTCCTGACACCCAGGTGATGCCCAGGGGCAGCCAGAGGTGGTGGGAGCCACTTGTGACCCATCTGGCAGAGCCTCGGCCCCGGAGCTGACGCACACGACCGCAGAGGTTGGAGGGACGGGCGGGCGGATGGACAGATGGGGGCGGGAGAGGCGGGAGGAGCGGGGGGACGGGACCGAGCGTGGTGACCGCCAAGGCCCCCATTTGTGGCGGTGGTTTTTTGTGATGTGGATGCCCAGCCCCCAGAGGGACGGGGCGGGTGACTCGAAAGCCACAGGACAGCTGGTCTAGAGGGTCACCAGTTGTGCTGGATTTCCCCTGATCTGCTTCTGCCAACTTCTCCCTTTCCCTCTGGGATCAGACTTTCCCTCTGGAAGTGTGGGAAAAAGGCCATTGGGTCACTGAAGCAGCATGGCCTAGTGGAAAGAGCATGGGGCTGGGAGTCAGAGGACTTGGGTTCTAATCCCGGCTTTGCCATGTATCTGCCGTGTGATCTTGGTCAAGTCACTTTACTTCTGTGAGCCTCGATTTCCTAATCCGTAAGATAGGATTTAAGATTGTGAGCCCCATGGGGGACGAGGATTACTTCCAACCTGATTACCTTATATCCAGCCCAGCACTTAGTACATTTGGCACTTAACAAATATCACAATTATTGTTATTATAATAATTACCGACCTCCTGGGAACTGGGTCTCTATTGAAAGCCAATTCAAGGGGCTGAGTAGCTGGAGGTCTGAGGGTGAGAAGAGGCAGTGTTGCCTAGAGGAATGAGCCCAGGACCGGAAGTCAGGAGGCACAGATTTCAGTCCCAGCTCTTTCCCTGGACACTTTTCTGGGTCTCAGTATCCTCCTCTGATAAATGGGTATCTCCCTCCCTCTTAGACTGGGAACCCAGGTGCTACCTGGATGTGTCCGTTCTGATGACCTTGTACGGAGCCTGGACCTCAGCACAGTGCTGGGCATGTAGTAAATGCTTAGTAAAATCTGTAAAAAACTGAGGACTGAAGACTGAGCGAGTCAAGTGGCGTTGGGCCTAGTAATAATAACAATAATAATGACGGTACTTGTTAAGCACTTACTGTGTGCCAAGCACTATTTTAAGCCCTGGGCTAGATATGAGTTAATCAGGTTGGATACAGTCCCTATCCCATGGGACTCACAATCTTAATCCCCATTTTATGGATGAGGTAACTGAGGTCCAGAAAAGTGAAATGACTTGCCCAAGGTCACGCAACAGACAAGTGGCAGAGCCAGAATCAGAACCCAGGTTCTTCTGACTCCCAGGCCCGTGCTCTATCCAGTAAGCCCCGTTGCTTCTACCTGGGGTACTTTCTCTGGGTTTGTCTGCCCGGCGGCCACGCCCCGCTTCCCCCCCCGGCCCTTCCGGGCGGCAGTGGCTGCCGTTGACCCATTCGATCCTCCCGGCCCCCAAGATGGGCGTGGTGTCCTGCTGGGCAGTGGCCAGTGGTCCAACAGAAGGCGTGTAATGGCTACACCTGTTCCAGCAGTCTCACTGGTGACTCTGGAGGAACCGGGCAGTGGTCAGCAGGTAGGTCACGAGGGGACGTCACAGGGCACAGCTCAGTGATCGGTAGGCGGGGTTCCTGCCGAACATCCCATTGCTAGAGACAGGATCCCGACTGGAGGGGCCAGAGGACTGATCCAGGAGCGTTTTAGCAGAGGGGTGGGGTGAACTGGGATTTCGGTCTCCCAGTCGGCTGTGCTAACTGGGTCAGGGAGGAGAGACAAGTGGGAGGAGAGGTGGGAGGGATCTTGAGAGAATATCCGCATCCTCCAAAGTAGATCGCCTGCCTCGCCTCTCTCGCTCCCGGGGCTGGGTGGGGCGGGCTACGGGCTCAGAGTCACTGTCCCTGCCTTTCACCCACGCACCTTAACTGCTGGGATGTTCCCTTCAGTGATCAAATTTTTGTCTTCGCCATGTCCCAGGGAGAGGACGGGCATTATCCTCCCCATTTTCCAGCTGAGGAAACTGAGGCCCAGAGAGGTTAAGAGACTGGTCCAAGATCACACAGCCCACCAGACCAGGGGGAGGAGCTGCGATTCAAACCCGGGTGTCCTGACTCCCACTCCCAGGCTCTCTCCACTACGGTCACGTTGCCTATTCTCCCTATTTAGCAGGTGAGGAAAATGGGGCCCAGAGAGGTAAAGAGATCGGTCCAAGGTCACACAGCAGACTGGGTTTCCTGTCTCCGAATCCTGGGCTCTTTCCCCAGGCCAAACTGTCTCTCCTAATGCAATCTCTGGATGTCTGACCCTAGAAACAGAGGAAAAGCCCCCTCCTCCCTCTATCCCTCTCCTTCCCCCTGCCAGCCCCGGAAATGCCCTCGGAAGCACTGGCAGCGGGCCCAGGGTGGGTTCTCTTCGTGACCACGACGCGCTGCGTGCTGCCAGACGGCATTTGCAGGAGAGTAACTTGACCCCTAAATATCCTCAGCGGCGAAAACACCCCTCTCGGGAGCAGAGCGCTCTAAATGGGGTGAGCGTCTCTGGAACCCTCTCTCTCTGCCTTCTCGGCCTCCAACTTTAATTCCTCCCAGGCTGGTCTGGCCCCCATTCAAGTTCGGGCCTGGATGCCGGTTCAGCCGGGCCTCCCTGGGGTTTGGCGTCGGCCCTTTGATGCGTCTCTCAGCCCGAGCCTTGCTGGCACAGAGGCGGAGGGCTCCCGGCAGATGTAAATCGCGCCCGTGGGCGTTCTGGGGTCGACCGTGGGCACGTGGGGAGAAGCGGGCCGGTTCTCTCCTGGTCTCCCCGGCCGGCAACGGATGGCAGTCTTCACCACAATCTCCTCTCCCGGGCCGCCCGCTCCCGGGAGGTTCCCCGAGAAGGGAGCTGGGTGCTTTGGGAATCCGGGAAGGCTGGGGAAGAGTCAGTCAGGGAGTTGTGGGGTGGGAGGGAGGTCACCAGGTCCAGCCCCCTGCCTCGGGGCAGGGCCCTGCCCGGCCCATTCAGGAGAGACGAGACTCTCCTGTTCCTACAGGTCTTCTAGAGGAGGGTCCACGGCCTCGGGTGGGCCCTCATTCCAGTGTGTGACATGTCTCGATCCCTCGGGGAATCCCTGGATCTGACTTAAATCCTTCTTTCTGCCACTTAAGCTGAGAGGTTGTAAGTTCAGTCGCCCACATCAGGGGTTGGGCCACAGCTATTGCTAAACCTGCATCACCACCAGCAATGATTGGGCTGTTCCTGGGTGCAGGGGGTCGTCTTGGGCACCCCTGGGCACGGGGTGCTGTCACCGGCCCCTCCCCCCACCCAGGCACGGGGCGCTGTACTGGGCGCCAAATGGATGCCTGGGGAACCTAAAACAGTCCCTCCCACTAAGCCTAATGGAGGAGGGAAGCAGGGCCAAGTCGTCAAATCCTCAACAGGTAAATGAGTCAGAGTCTAGATACCAGCGATAAAAAGCGTGAGCGTACAGGGAGATCTCGAACGATCAGGTGAACGCGGGAGTGCTGAGGCGGCCGAGGGGAGGGCGCGACCAGGAAGGCAGGGGAGACGGAGCAGAGGAGGCCTCCCCGGGGGAGGAGGCTCTGAGGACGGGAGGATGACAAGGTTTGGCAAAGAGGAGGCGGGCGGGGCTGGAATCTCATCCCCATGAGTCAGCACGGGCCTGGCGACTGCCCCTAAAGGTGGCCACCGAGCCCTGTGGTGGCCCTAGGAGGGGCCAGGGACTCCTGGGTCTCCCTTGCCGGGAGGAGCAAAGGGTCATTCATTCATTCATTCATTCATTCAATCAATCGTTTTTACTGAGCACTTACCCTGTCCAGAGCACTGTATTGAGCACTTGGGAGAGTACAATATAACTATAATAGGAAGCAGCATGGCGTAGCGGGTAGAGCCCGAGGCTGCGAGTCAGAAGGTCATGGGTACTAATCCCAGCTCCACAACTTGTCTGCTGTGTGTGCTGGGGCAAGTCTCTTCACTTCTTTGGGCCTCAGTTACCTAATCTGTGAAATGGGGATGGAGACTGTGAGCCCCATGTGGGACAGGAACTCTGTCCAACTCAGTTTAGCTTGTATCCACCCCAGTGCTTAGTACCACACCTGGCACATAGTAAGCGCTTAACAAATGCCACGATTATTATTATTATTATTAATAATAAATGGACACATTCAATCATTCAATCACATTTACTGAGCGCTTACTGTGTGTAGAGCACTGTATTAAGTGCTTGGGAGAGTACAGTACCACAAAGAGACACATACCCCGCCCACAGTGAGCTAACAGTCTAGAGGACTGTAAGGTCCTTCTGGGCCTTCTGCAGGGAGGTAAAAAGCGGGAGGGGAAGGGGCCGACGGGCGAGCGCTCGTTCCCGCCTCCGTTTGCTAGTGACCCGCCACGGGCCCGAGCCGGCGCCTGGCAGAGAGCGAGGAACATTTTCCTGTTGGCAGCGGGCGAGGTTCCGTACGGAGCAGCCGGGAGCCAAACAGCAGTTCTGGCTCCCTTCCTGCCATCCGGCTGGATCGCTCTCAACAACCTCCCTCCCATGCCTGCGGACGAGGGGGCTCTTCCAGGGAGGCCCAAGAGGCCCCTCCGGGCTTTGGAGGGACGGGGCTGAGCCTTCAGCCTCGCAAGCGGCTGCCGGCCCAGGGCGGGGATGGCTTGGGCCAGGCAGGCTGGTGAACTGGGGGACTTGTCTGCAAGGTTGCTTGCAGGCCCGAGGAACGCTCCCCGATCGGCGGCCGTCCCCCCTCCTCCCCACCCGAGGGCAGGCAGGATCAGGATGGTTAGGATGGCAGGGGCCCCGGGAGGGGCGGGAGCAGGAGGTCATCAAGTCTACTCCCCTGCCTCCAGGCGGGACCCCGCCCAGCCCACCTGGGCGGTTGGGAAGTTCTCCTGTTTTCGGGACCTCCGGCGGAGGGGGATTTCACAACCTCCCTTGGCAACCTTTAGTTTCCTCACAGCCGACCTCAGCGCTGCCGGCAGGGCTTGGTCCTCCGAAAGACGGCCCAACGAGCGCCCGTGGCTGACCACAAGGGCTGAAGCAGCGTGGCCTAGTGGAAAGAGCACGGGTCTGGGAGTCAGAGGACCTGAGTTCTAATCCCGCCTCTTCCACTTTTCTGCTGTGTGACCTTGGGCAAATTACTTGACTTCTCTGGGCCTCAGTTACCGTATCTGAAAAATGGGGATTAAGACTGTGAGTCCTATGTGGGACAGGGACTATGTCCAATCCAGTTATCACGTATCTGCCCCAACGCTTAGTACAGATAGGTGGCACAGAGTAAATGCTTAACAAATACTACAATTATTATAATTATTATTACCCTTGGGTACCACAGGGGAATGGGCTGAGACAGAGGGTGCAGAGTGGGGAGAAGGATGGAGAGGGAGGTTATGGAGGGGAGAGGGCATCCCTCAGGAACCAACCCCCCCGACTCTCTCTAGAGAAGCAGCGTGGCTCAGTGGAAAGAGCGTGGGCTTTGGAGTCAGGGCTCATGAGTTCGAATCCCAGCTCTGCCACTTGTCGGCTGTGTGACTGTGGGCAAGTCACTTAACTTCTCGGTGCCTCAGTTCCCTCATCTGTAAAATGGGGATGAAGACTGTGAGCCCCACGTGGGACAACCTGATTCCCCTATGTCTACCCCAGCGCTTAGAACAGTGCTCGGCACATAGTAAGCGCTTAACAAATACCAACATTATCTCTAGGGCTGATTCCTTCACAGATATGTACTCTGACTCCGACCATCGATCGATGGATCGACTGAGCGCGTGCTTGGGCCCCGCAGCGAAGTGGGGGAGGGTGGTGGGATCTGGAAAGGGGTCCCCCTACAGTGCCCCAGAACTCACCCCTCCCCCAAGCACGGGGGTGGGGGGGAATCGCTGCCCCGTCATTGTTCTCCTGGGGGTCACGGCGGCACGGGGGGTCGCGGTCATGGCGGGGGTGGGTCCCATCTGGGGCCCGAGGTGGGGGCAAGCCGGAACAGAGAGCGGGCTTGGGACTGGGGGGGCGTGGGGGGCCGGCAGCTGGAGCATTTAATTGGACAGATGTGGTTTGCGGTAGGGAGGAGGGGGTGGGGGGGCGGGCCAACCGGTGGGTGTTAATTGGGAAGCCGCCCCAGGTGTGCAGGAACACGGGGTGCCGCCCTGAGCGCTGTGTGGGGCCCCTGAGGGTGGCAGAGGTGGGGGGGGGGGTTCGGATGGAGGGGCCGGGCCCTGGAGAAGGGGGAGGCCTGATGGGCGGGGCTTAGGCGGGCATCCAAAGAGGCAGCATCATTTTATGTGTCTGGAGGTGGTTCTGTACCCAGGACCAACCCTCACCTACCCCTGCGGAGAAGCAGCGTGGCCTAGTGGATAGAAAAATGGGCCTGGGAGTCAGAAGGATCTGGGTTCTAATCCCAGCTCTGCTACTTGTCCTCTGTGTGACCTTCACTTCTCTGGGCCTCAGTTATCTCATCTGTAAAATGGGGATTAGAACTGTGAGCCCTACATGGGACCGGGACTGTGTCCAACTCGATTACCTTGTATCTACCCCAGCACTTGGTACAGTGCCTGGCATATAGGACTCGCTTAACAAATGCCACAATTATTATTAGTAAGTATGTAGTGTATACAAATAATCAGGCTGGACAGGTAATGAATCCCCATTGTACAGATGAGGAGACTGAAACACAGAGAAGTGAAGTAATTTGCCCAAGGTCACCCAGCAGGAAGGTAGCAGAGCTGGGTTTAGAACCCAGGTCCTCTGTCTCCCAGGCAGGAGCACCTTCTCCTAGGCCATGCTGCTTCTCTGACTCCTCTGTCCCCCTGAGTTTTGGGACACCCCATCTCAGTTGGGCACCCAACAACTGTTTGGGTCTCCTGTCATCCATTCCCCGCACATGCTCCCCCCGACAGTGAGGCTGCTCTGGGCGAGCAGAGCATCAGACCTCGGAGACTGACGGTGGGCTCCCTTTTCCCGGCCGGCGGACACCGGGTGGTGATGATCGTGGTGTTTGTTAAGCCCTTACTATGTGCCAGGCACTGTTTTAAGCGCTGGGGTAGATCACGGTCGTAATCCCCATTTTATAGATGGGGGAACTGAAGTGAAGCGAAGTGACTTGCCCAAGGTCATGCGACAGTCAAATGGCAGAGCCGGGATTAGAACCCAGATCCTTCTGACTCCCAGGCCTGTTCTCTAGCCACTAGTTATCCCTCATATAGTAAGATCTTAACAAATACCACAATTATTGAGAATGCACAGAGGAATGTCGAATTGTACATTCCAAACGCTTAGTACAGTGCTCTGCACACAGTAAGTGCTCAATAAATACAAATGAATGAATGAATGATTGGGAGATGAGGAAGCAAAACTGCCAACAACTCCAGGTGTTGCAAACAGCAAACATGACAGCGTAGTAAGGATGTGAGTGTGTGGTCTGTGTGATGTGTGTGACATGTGTGTGTTTGTGTGAGTGTGTGGGAGGTGGTGCACAAGTGTGCATAGTGAGGCCAGGACTGTGGGCTGCACGTTGGCCTGTCCAGGCAGCCACACACTTTATCTTGTCTCTTCTTGGTGCACAATGTTTCTTTTGACTTTGAAGATAAGGTTGCTGATTCTGAGATGATTTCAGTAAGTTCAAGGACAAGTTGATCAGTGAGAGCCACAGACAGGGCCCAGAGAGTTTGCCCCGCTTCACGTCTGTTACCCACAGGCCCTGGCTCCCCTTTCCAAAACTTCTGTTCTCAGACCGTCACCCCATTTCTGATAGCCACACGCCAGGCTGGACTGGCTACCGCTGTGGGCTTCCAGCAGTCCGGAGCCTTGTCGTCAGAGTTTAGCTTTGTCGGGTCTCAACAGCGAGACATTCAGTCAGTTAAACCTATTTGTTGAGCACTTACCGTGTGCAGAGCACTGTACTAAGCACTTGGGAGAGTACAATAGACAACAAACACATTCCCTGCCCACAATGAGCTTACAGTCTAAAGAGGGAGACAGACAGTAATAGAAATAAATAAATGGCAGATATGGACATAAGTGCAGTGGGGCTGGGAGGGGGGATGGATAAAGGGAGCAAGTCAGGGTGACACAGAAGAGAGTGGGAGAAGAGAAAAGGAAAGTCTAGTCAGGGAAGGCCTCTTGGAGGAGATGGGCCTTCAAGAAGGTTTTGAAGAGGGGGAGAATAATTGTCTGTCCGATGTGAGGAGGGAGGGCGTTCCAGGCCAGAGGCAGAATGTGGGCGAGAGGTGGACGGTGAGATAGACGAGATCAAAGTCCAGTGAGAAGGTTAACATTAGAGGAGTGAAGTGTGGGCTGGGTTGAGAGTAGCGAGGTGAGGTAGCTGTCCTCCCTGATGACGGTTTTCCCCCTGACTCAACAGAGAGCAGCTGCTTGGGTGTCTTCTTGCTTTCTATTCTCCACACTGATGGTTTGGGGAGACCCCATTGAAGGGGAGATGGGGTGAGCACAGCTTTAGTGGTGGCTGGCTCAACACTTCTCATGACCTCTGGCTGTGTTCAATGGGCCACTGTGCCTAGAGCAGGGCTCTGGTTGCTATGGTGTTGGGGTCACCTTGGGGCTCTGGTTGCCATGAGGCTCTGGTTGCCATAGGACTCTGGTTGTCATGGAGCTTTGGTTGTCGTGAGGCTCTGGTAGCCATGGACTCTGGTCACATTCTGCTCTCCAACGGGGCTTTGGTTGTCTTGGGACTCCAGTCACCATGGGGCTCAGGGCATCATGGGGCCCTGGTCACCGAGGGGCTCTGGTCATAATGGGACTCTGGTGATCACGGGGCTCTGGCCATCACGGGGCTTTGGTCATCATGGGGCTGTGATCGGCATGGCGCTCTAGCCATCTTGGGGCTCTGGTCATCATGCGGCTCTGGTCGCCATGGGACTCTGGTCATCATGTGGTTCTGGTCATTTTGGGGTTGGGTCACCATGTGGCTTTGGTCATCTTGGGGCTCTTGTTGCTCTGGGGCTCTGGTCACCATGGAACTCCAGTCACCATGGGACTCCAGTCACCATGGGGCTCTGGACAGAGGGGGGCTCCGTGGGCATTCCTGGCTAAATTAAGCACTTAGTACAGTGCTTTGCACCCCGTAAGCGCTCAATAAATACAATGAAATGAATGAATGAATTGACTGACCCTTAACCCCGGGAGCCCCCAGCCCCTTCAGGCCGAACTTTAACCAAGCCCTGTGTCATGAAAGGGACTCGGTATCTGTCCCCAGCCTCGGGGACTCAGACTCTCTGAGAGTGACTCACGCCTTTATCACTCCCCGCCGAGACGATTCCCCGGACCTAGAAGGAGCGATTCTCAGCTGGGCAGAGGAGAGTGACTAAGCCTCGTGGGCGGTTTGCTCCGAGCACCCCCGGACATGGGCTTGAACCTTTATTCCAGATCGTCTGGGACTTTGGGATGCCTGATCGGATCTGGGAGAGGAGACAGGATCCCCTAGGAACTTGCTTCTCTATCTCTCTCTCTGCATCTCTTTCTCTGGCCAGCCCAGGAGTTGTCAGCCTGGTCGCCCTAAATTGTAGGACTGGAAGCCACGAGACCTTGGCTTTGCTCTTCACCTGCACTGAGCCACTCTGCCCCTCAGTTTCCTCATCTGTAAAATGGAAATAAGATACCTGTTCTCCCTCTCACTTAAACTGTCTGCTCTGTGTGAGACAGGGTCTGGTTCTGTTCTGTTGGTCTTCTACTTACCCCAGTGCTTAGCACTGTACTTGGCACCTAGTAGGCATGAATAAACACTAACATGGTTGTTAAGGATGGACAATCATATATGTATAGACATATATGAGTGTGTGTGTGTATACATAAATAAATTAGTGCCTAGTTCCCTCATCTAGTTTAATTTCTGTCTCTGCAGACTCTAAGCTCCTGGTGAGCGGGGATCAAGTCTATCCCACCTGTTGTTTTGTACTTTGTACTTTCTGCTGTTAGAGAAGCAGCGTGGCTCAGTGGAAAGAGCATGGGCTTTGGAGTCAGGGCTCATGAGTTCGAATCCCAGCTCTGCCACTTGTCGGCTGTGTGACTGTGGGCAAGTCACTTAACTTCTCTGTGCCTCAGTTCCCTCATCTGTAAAATGGGGATTAAGACTGTGAGCCCCATGTGGGACAACTTGATTCCCCTATGTCTACCCCAGCGCTTAGAACAGTGCTCGGCACATAGTAAGCGCTTAACAAATACCAACATTATTATTATTACTTTCCCAAGTGCTTAGTAGAATGCTCTGCAAAGACTAAGTGCCCAGTAAATATCATTGATTGATTGAATGATGGATTAAGGGCTCTTGGCTGAGGATGGACTTTCTCCTACCTTTCAATCAATCTATCAATCAATCAATCTACAGGGCACAGCAACAAATGTCAACTAAAGGCTCAGCAACCCACCCCGGAGGGCTGGGAGAGGTGTTGGGGACAAGGGAAGGAAGCCCCTCCAGGCCCACCCGCCCCCACCCCCGCCCCTTCCAGTCAGTGTTCGAGAAGCAGCATGGCCTAGTGGCTAGAGCCCAGTCGTGGGTAGCAGAAGGACATGGGTTCCGCCACTTGTGTGCTGTATGACCTTGGGCAAGTCACTTAGTCTCTCTGGGCCTTAGTTTCCTCATCTGTAAAATGGGAATTAAGATTGTGAGCCCCAAGTGGGACTGTTCCCCCGATTAGACTGTTCCCCCGATTAGACTGTAAGCCCATCAGATGGCAGGGACTGTCTCTGTTACCAATTTGTACATTCCAAGCGCTTAGTACAGTGCTCTGCACATAGTAAGCGCTCAATAAATACTATTGAATGAATGAATGAATGAATGCATGAATGAATGAATGACAAGGACTGTGTCCAACCGTATGAGCTTGTAATAATAATAATAATAATAATGATAATTGTGGTATTTTAAGTATTTATTCTCTGCCAAGCACTGTACTAAGTGCTGGGGTAGTACAAGCATTCAGGTAGGACACAGTCCCTCTCTCATGTGGGGTTCACAGTCTCAATCCCCATTTTACAGATGAGGTAACTGAGGCCCAGAGAAGTGAGTGACTCGCCCAAGGTCACACAGCAGACATGTGGCGGAGCCAAAATTAGAACTTGTGTATCTACACCAGAGCTTAGTACAGTGCCTGGCACATAGTAAGAGCTTAACAAATACCATGAGAAAAAAAAAATCAAGGAAGCTGAAGTACCAGTTCCTCAAGCTTGGGAAGCCTGCAGACTTGCCCATCAATCCATCCATCAATCAATGAATTAGTGCCATTGATCCACAAAGGAGGCCACAGATGGGTTCAGAGGGGCGGGGACAACCGGAGTCCCAGGTGAGACTCTGGCAGCTGGTTGGTAGACCTGGAAGGACTTCCTGAGGAGGAGGTTTTCCAGCTGGGACTGGACGGAGTCGAGGAAGGAGACTTGTTGCGGAAGAGCCGTCCTCTAGACTGGGAGCTCGTTGGGGGCCGGGGAACATGCCAACCAACTCTATTGTGATGTATTCTCCCAAGCGCTTAGCACAGTGCTCTGCACACCGTAAGCCCTGAATAAATATGATTGAAGTGCAGGGAAGGCATTCCAGGGGGTGGGAGAAGGGGTCAGTCCCAGAGACCTCGGGATTCCTGGTTCTGGGAAGCTGCTCTCTCTCTGTCCCTCTGTCTCTGTCTCTTTCTCTTGCTCTCTCTCACGAGAGTTCACGAGGAGTCAAGTTTGGCTACCTTCAGGGCACGGGGACAAGCGTCCGTGTCTATTAAGGGTTTTCATTTGTTTCACGAGAAGCAGATTTTTATCTCGACTTGATTTGCCGAAAGCGTTTGATCTCCAGTCCAGTGACCCATCACTATTTTTATGGGTTTGGAATAATTTCTTGTTGCCTGTGCTCTGGGAAGGGTGAACTGTGGGGAGGGAGGAGTGGGGCAGAGGTGGGGGAAAGTGAAATGTCTGCACACGTGTATGTGCGTGTGTGTGTGTGTATATACATATGGGTGTGCATTCAGCCAGGGACCCCCCTCCTGCCATGTCTCCACCCTCTAGGAGCTTGACTCTTCCCCCAGTGACCCCATCAGGGAACAATACTTCTGTAATAATTATAGTAACGGCATTCATTAAGTGCATATTATATGCCAAGTGCTGATCTTTTTTTATAGTATTTGTTAAGTGCTTACTACATGCCTGGCACTGTTTTAAGTGCTGAGTAGATACTGGTGGGAAGCAGCATGGCCTAGTGGCAAAACCACAGACTTGGGAGTCAGAGGACATGGGTTTTAATCCCAACTCCGCCACTTGTCTGTGGTGTGACCTCGGGTAAGTCACTTAACTTTCTCTGTGCCTCAGTTACCTCATCTGTAAAATGGAGATTAAGACTGGGAGCCCCATGTGCGACAGGGGTTGTGTCCAACCTAATTGCCTTGTAGCTATCCTAGTGTTTAGAACAGTGCTTGGCACTTAGTGAAAGCTTAACAAATACCATAATTATTATTATTTTACCAGCTAATCAGTATAAGCTCCTGCCAATTGGCTGGTTTCTAGGGATGCCCAAATTGATCGATGGTATTGATGGAGCATCTACTGAGTGTTAGGCACTGTATTAAGTGCTGAGAGGCTACAGCTAGTACAGAGAGGCAACATGGTTTAGTGGGAAGAGCTTGGATCTGGCGAGCCAAGACACCCGGGTTCTATTCCCGGCATTGCCACCAGTGTATTGTGTGATCTGGGTCAAGTTAGTTAGCCTGTCTGTGCCTCGGTTTCTTCATTCTGTAAAATGGGGTTGAGATCCCTGCTCTTTCACCAGTGACTTAAGGCAGGAACTTACGCTGATTGTCTAGTATCTAACAGAGAAGCAGTGTGGTCTACTGGATAGAGCATGGGCCTGGGAGTTGGAAGGACCCGAGTTCTAATTCCACCTCTGCCACTTGTCTGCTGTGTGACCTTGGGCAAGTCACTTAGCTTCTCTGAACCTCAGTGACCTCGTCTGTAAAAGAGGGATTAAAATCGTGAGCCCCGTAGGGGACATGGACTTTGTCCAATCTATTTAGCTCGTATCTACCCCAGAGATTAGTATAGCGCCTGGCACATAGTAAGCGCTTAACAAATGCCATTAAAAAAATTGTCTAATTCCCACCCGTAGTCTCCTCCTAGCATTTAGTACAGTACTAAGCATGACATTTAGAGGTATGACATAGGAATGCAAAAGGAAAGGCTTGTTGGAGGAGATGGAGTTTTAGGGGGGCTTCAGAGGTGATATGTGGGGTCTCTCGGATTTGAGGAGTAGGGAGTTCCAGGCTGGAGAAATGACTCAACCAGAGGCCAGAGCTGGGGGTAAGAGGAGAGTGAGGTGCAGACAGGAAGATGGAATATCGTGCATTGTGGGGGAGTGAGTGAAGGGAGCCCAAGATGAGGGAGACTTAAACCCATTGATCAGGGGATTTTATTTTTTGATTGATTGATTGATTCATTCAATCGTATTTATTGAGTGCTTACTGTGTGCAAAGCGCTGTACTAAGCATTAGGGAGAGGACACTAGAACAATAAGTAGACACATTCCCTGCCCACAATGAGCTCGTGGGGAGGAAGCTGGTGAGGTCTCCATTGGAGGGCCGTGAGATGTGAATTGAGCACTGTTGCTCTCGGCAGCATCATGGCATATCCACGGGGAAGAGGGAGGTGGGAACACCCGTGAGGAGGCTAGTATCGGAGTCAAATTATTGAACAGCAACGCTCGGATCGGTGTGGGGATGTTTTAGGGGAGAAGAAGCAGCCAGTCTAGGAGATGATTTGGAGGAGCAGCATTGCCTAGTTGGCAGAGCCCGGGACTGAGAGTCCGCAGCACCTGGGTTCTTATCTCAGCTCCGTCACTTGTCTGCTGTGTGAACTTGGGCAAGTAGCTTAATTTCTCTGTGCCTCAGTTACTTCACCTGTAAAAAATATGGATGAAGAATGTGAGCCCAATGTGGGACAGGGACTGTGTCCAACCTAATTAACTGGCATCTACCCTAGCTCTTGGAACAGTACTTGGCACATACTAAGTGCTTAACAAGTACCATTGTTGCTGTCATTATTTTTATTATTATTGGGAAGAATTGGCAGGATTCAGTGGTATGAGCCCAGTACAGTGCTCCAAACACAATTGGAGCCCAGAACGGTGAAGGTGGGAGGGAGATCTGGGCCGGGGCAGGGAGGAGCAGATGGTTTGCCAGCAACTTGGTTTGGAAATGGCACTTCGGTGTCCCCAACAGGTGATTCTCTCCCCCATACGGGGGGAAAACGGGAGGACAGTTTGAACATAGACAGGTCAGTCCTGGTGGGTGGAACTTTGCATTCACGGCTCTGCCACTTGTCTGCTGCATGACCTTGCACAGAGCATTTAACTTCTTCGTGCGTCAGTTCCCTCATTTGTAAAATGGGGCTTCAGACTGTGAGCCCTACTTTCATTCAGTCATTCAATTATATTAACTGAGCATGTACTGCGTGCAAAACATTGTACTAATCGCTTGGGAGAGTACAATAGAACAGTGAACGGATACATTCCCAGCCCACAGTGAGCTTACAGTCTAGAAAGGGAGACAGACATTAACATAAATAAATGACAGATATGGACAGAAGTGTTGTGGGGCTGAGGGGCAGAGATGAATGAAAGAAACAAGTCAGGGCAACTTAGAAAGGAGTGGGAGAAGAGGAAAGGAGGATTTAGTCAGGGGAGAGCTCTTGTAGGTCTATGTGGGGCAGGGACTGTGTCCAACCTGATTAGCTTGTATTTACCCAGCGCTTAGTACAGTGCCTGACATAGTAAGCGCTTAGAAAAAATAGGAACAGTGATGATGATTTAGGGTACGCTTTCAGAGCTATCTGTGAAAATTTAGGAGCTAATAGCAGTAGGAAGAAATGTTCCCTGCCCTCAAGGAATTTCCACTCTACTGAGGGAGGCAGAAAACTATTTATAGAGAGTGGAAGCCAGAGGAAGGACAGGGAAAAGGCAGGAAGCCCTACAGAAACATCAAGGCGAAATAGCTGAACATGTAATCGACTGGTGAAGCAAAGTGCCGAGAGATTAAGGCTCCAGTGTGCTGCAATAGGGGAAAATTAGGTGTTTCATAGAGTTCCAGAAGTTTCCCCAGCCTCTAATTAATTTTCAAGCGGGTATTGTGCTTTCCCGAGGTGATTTGTCGTGCCTTATTGCATAAATACCCTAATTAGCCAAATTGCCACAGCGATAGCACAGGCTGTAATTGTATCCAGCTATTAAGGCTGGCTCGGGAAAGGGTGGAGGATCTGTGGGCTTCTCTACCAGAGAGCTGGCAACAGCAAAGTCGATCGGGAAAATGTCACAGAACCACGGTAGGCCCGGCCGGGAGCTGGGAGCCGTGGCCTGGGGCGGACCGGCCCTGCACGCTACGATCTGGCGAGGAGGCTGTCTGTGGCCCGAGGAGGTCAGCGGGGACGGGAAGATTGGGAGGCGGCCTAGAAGACGGTGGCCTTAGACGTGAGACAATGGAAGCGGCCGCTGGTCTTGGAGAACGGTCTCCGCCTCGCAGCTTGGGTTCAGCGTGGCCTAGTGGACAGAGCCCGGGCTTGGGAGGCAGAAGTACCTGGGCTCTAATCCCGGCTCTGCCGCTTGTCTGCAAGTCACTTAATGTCTCTGAGCCTCAGTTACCTCATCTGCAAAATGGGGACTAAGACTATGATATGGATTGTGTCCAACCAGATTTGCTTGTATCCACCCCAGTGCTGAGTATAGTCCCTGGGGCATTGTAAGCGCTTATCAAATACTATTATTATTACTACTTAGGCCCGCACACCCACTAAACAGCCAGCTTGACTCCCTCCTGATCTACATCGACTCCTCCCCCTTCTCGTCCTCCTCTCCCTCCATCTCCGCTTCCTCGGGGCTTCCCCTCTGTGCTCTCCCCTCCTCATCCCTAGTCCCAGGAATGCGGGCACCCAGTACCCGCTCCACGGTTCGGGTTCACCGTCTGCCCACAGCAAACCCCATTCTGAGCTCAAGCGCCAAACCTGGGGCCCCTGGTTAAGTTAACACAACGACAAGACACCACCACAACACCACCACATGACACCAGCAAAACACAATAAGGGCACCACCTCAACAAAACGACAACAGAAAGAGGGAGAGGCGATGCGCCTCGGATTTCCTTCAGGCTCGTTGCCCCATTTATTGTAATGCCAGAGGGGCATGGTGTCAGATTGAAGCTGCGGGGTTCTGAGAGAAAAATGTCAGCTATGTGAGGCAGATAATGACCGGCCGATGGACACTGTGCTCTGTACCTGAGAACACTGAAGACCGTAAAACGGCGAGGCCAGGGAACACTGGCCTGGAAAATCAAACGAGATTATGAGATGCCAATCAGTCAGAGCCCTGAAGCCCAGTGGGTCTGAGATGGGGGTGGGGATGGGAGCTGGGCCTGGGTCTCTCTCTGAAGGAGGGAGGGAGCGGCCCACCCCCTGCCCTCTCCAATGGCCGCCAAGCCCCTCCACCCCGTGGATAGACTTCCTCATCATTCATTCAATCGTATTTATTGAGCACTTACTTTGTGCAGAGCACTGTACTAAGCACTTGGAAAGTACAATTTGGCAACAGATAGAGACAATCCCTGCCCAACAACAGGCTCACCGTCTAGAAAGGAGACCTCCAGGCAGACCTGGGAGACCTGGGAGACCTCCAGGCAGAACCTTCAGGTGGGCCGGATTTAGGGTGAACCGTGACCTTTGGAACTTTGTCCGGAGGGCCTTCCCGTGGCTTGAGAGAGTCCCTCTCCTGTCCTGCCCCCGTTTGATACTGGGACCCAAATTGGGGCTGAGTCCTGTGTGGCCTTGCCCTGTCTTCTCCCTCAATCCATCGACACATTTTCTGGGAGGAGAGGAGAGTGTGAGTTGGGGTCCGCTGGGAAAAGGGAGTGGAGATAGTTTTGGGAGAGCCTGGAGGCCAGTGGTCTCAACGCAGAGGGGACCATGCGACCATCGAAGGTTTTTGAGGAGCGGAGAGTTGAGTGCAGATGACAATTTAGCAGAGATCATCTAGGCACTTTAGTGAAGTATGGATTGGAGAGGGAGAGGCTGAAGGCAGGTTGATCCGCAAAGAGGCTGATGCAATCGTCAAACCCAGATCCCACAGGAGCCTGGACCAACTGTGGTGGCTCCATAGGGTGAAGATGAAAGGGCTGATGCTGGAGATGTTGTGGAGGGGGAAAGAGTGGTAGGGTTTGTTGGCAGGCTGAATGTGGGATGGGGAGGGAATCAAGGTAATGCCAAGGTTGCAGATTTCAAGGATGGGGAGGCCGGTGGAGTAGATTGAAAAGTCAAGCAGCCCCCGCTAATTCCCTCACATCACCTGGAGGTACCGGAAACAGGGAAACAGGGGAAACTGGGAGGACTGGAGAGCCCTCACTGCCCTTGGCTGGGCCAAACCGTGCTCCTCTCTCCTTCCCCGTCTCCATCCCCGGCTCCATCCCCATCAGCCTCATCCTGCCCTCAACAATACCATAACCATCCTTGGCCCCTCAACATCGCCACCATCGTGGCCACCAACTTCACCACCCCAATACACCTCATCAACCTCAACTCCTCCCCATCCCCATGAGCCCCATCTCCACCTCATCCCCATTAACCACATCCGCATCCTCACCAGTAATAATAATAATAATGATGGTATTTGTTAAGCACTTACTATGTGCCACACACTGTTCTAAGCACTGGGGTAGATACAAGGTAATCAAGTTGTCCCACGTGGGGCTTACAGTCTTAATCCCCATTTTACAGATGAGGTAACTGAGGCACAGAGAAGTTAAGAGATTTGCCCTAGTCACACAGCTGACAAGTGGTGGGGCTGGGATTAGAACCCATGATCTGTTAGTACCGTGACTGTCATCGTTACTAACAGCACTCTCACCTCCACCACCTCTCCCTCCACCTCCACCACTTCCACCACCATAACCACTCCCCCTTGCCACTTCTCTTCTCTGAATTTGGGCCCTTGAACTCAGCAACCAGAGGCTAAAGGAGTCCCAGCCCTTGCCATCAAAAAGCTTCCATTATGGAGATCTGCGGCAGGTTGACAGCAAGACCGAGGGACGTCACCATGGGATGTGTGCCCTTGCTTATGTGTCAGAAACATTTTTCTGCTGAGGAAAACCTCAGAAATAACGGGCCAGCCCAAAGTGATGTTTCTGCTCTTCTCCCGAATGCCAAGGGGCTTCCCTCTGGTTCATCGGCTTGGGGGGCCCCGGGGCCGAAAGGAGTGACGGGAGGGAGCTGGGAGAGGAGACAGAAGCTGAACTGGCAGATGGAAGGCGGATGGCGTGTGTGTGGGGGATTGGGCAGATGTTGGCAGACTTCTCTGGAGACTATTTGTGGCGGGGAAGGGGTGGGGCAGGGGCAGGGGGGGAGCGGGTGTCAGATTAGAGAGGGAGAGAGCGGTGTTTTGGGGCTGGAAAAAACCAGTCAGCCATTCAAACCGCTCCATTTGGGGTGACATCGGGGCCTGCTTCTGTCTTTCATTCAATTCATTCATTCAATTGCATTTACTGGGCACTTACTTTGTGCAGAGCACGGTACTGAGCACTTGGGAGAGTACAACAGAACAATAAACAGACACATTCCCTGACCACATTGAGCTGACAGTCTAGAGGGATAGGACAGACATTAATAGAAATAAACGATAGATATGGGCTTAAGTGGTGTGGGGCTGGGAGGGGGGATGAAGAAGGGAACAAGTCAGGGTGATGCAGAAGGGAGTGGAAAAAGAGGAAAATGGGGCTTAATCAGGGAAGGCCTCTTGGAGGAGATGGGCCTTCAATAAAGCTTTGAAGGCCGGGAGAGTAATTGTCTCTCAGATTCGAGGAGGGAAGGCATTCCAGGCCAGAGGGAGGATGTGGGCGAGAAGTTGGTGATGAGATAGACAAGATCGAGGTCTTCAATTGGCACAATTGTTGCCTGACATGTCCCTGAAGTCGGGTGGAGATTATCGGCAGAAAAACCTTTCCAGCCTTGGGGAAGCAGAGCTCGGGACCTGGCAGGAGGGAGACCTGGGTTCTAATGCATCTGGCCTGTTCTGTGGCCCCGGATGAGCCACTCAACCTCTCTGGTCCTCGGTTTCCTCATCTGTAAAGTGGGGATAAGACCACCGCTCTCCCTCCTTGTTGCACTGGTAGCCCTGTGTGGGACAGGGAACTCATTCAATCAATGGTTTCTACTGAGCACTTACTATGAGCAGAGCACTGTACTAAGCACTCAGTAGAGTGCGATACGACAGTTAGCAGACACAATCCCCGCCCACAGTGAGCTTACTATCAATCCATCCATCAATCAATGATATTTATTAATAATTGTGGTATTTGTTAAGCACTTATTATGTGTCAGTTACTGTACTAAGCGCTGGGGTAGATACTGTCCCTGTCCCACCTGGAGCTCACAGTCTCAATCCCCATTTTACATATGAGGTAAGTGAGATGCTGAGAAATTAAGTGACTTTCCCAGCAGACATATGACAGAGCCGGATTTAGAATCCATGACCTTCTGGTTCCCAGGCCCAAACTCTATCCACTACGGTAAGCCGCTTCTCTATTTTTTGAGCTCTTACTGTGTGCAGAGCACTGTTAACAGGCCAACCATTTAGCCCGTCCTCTGGACTGTGAGCTCGTTGTGGGCAGGAAATGTCACTGTTTATTGTTGTACTGTACTTTCCCAAGCGCTTAATACAGTGCTCTGCACACAGTAAGCACTCAATAAATACGATTGAATGAATGGATGAATTTGGGGAAGGGGATATCTGGTGAGGAGAGCCCTTAGGACTAGTCTGAACTTTCCGGGGAGCTCCCAATTCACACTGTAGCCACCCTCTAAGCTCAGTAAATTAGTTCAGTTACCTGACCTGTAAAATGGGATTAAGAGGGGGTGCCCCTTGTGGGACAGGGGCTGGGTCCAACCTGATTAACTTGTATCTACCCCAGCTCTTAGAACAGTGCTTGGCACAAAGTAAGTGCTTAAGTACCATAAGTAAACTCGCTGTGGGCAGGGGAAAGTATCTGTTTATGGTTATATTGTACCCTCTCAAGCTATTAGTCCGGTGCTGTGCACGCAGTAAGTGTTCAATAAATATGATTGAATGAATGAATGAGTCCACGTGGAAAATATTTTTCTCTGTTGAATGGAAAATCTCCCTGTTGTGAATATTTCGGCGTGTGCCTCCCCTATGAATCTGGAAGCTCCCTGTGGGGAGGGAAACATGTCCTGTGCTTCCCTGGTATTTCCCGAGGGCTTAGAACAGTGCAGTGCATCTAAGGGCTGCTCCAGAAAGGACACCTCCATCCCCATCCCCATCACCACCTCCTCAGACATCCCCGCCCCCCCACCCCCTCATCACCATCACCACCCCCACCCCCATCACCCCTGCATAAAGAGCAGCTGCTGGTAAATGAAAGAAAAAATGAAAACAGGAGGACTTAGCAGCCTCTGTCACTGAAGCCTGCTTCCTAGGTGGGCCCTCTCCATCTGTCTTTCCCAGGAACGAGCTGGCCTGGCTTTTCAAGCATCGGCCAACAAGATTGCTTTTTTTAATGACATCTGTTAAGCGATTACTTTGTGTCCAACACTATTCTAGGCCTGGGGAAGGAAGACGGGAAGCTGGTCGTGGTCAGGGAATGTGTCTGTTTACTGGTCTGTTATACTCTCCCAAGTGCTTATTACGGTTCTCTGCACACAGTAAGTGCTCGATAAATATGATTGAATGAATAAATGACTACAAGTTAATTAGGTCGAGCACAGTCCCTGTCCCACGTGGAGCTCACAGTCTAAGTAGGAGGAAGAGCAGGTGTTTGATCCTCATTTGCAGTTGAGGTAACTGAGGCACAGAGAAGTTAAATGACTTGTCCAAGAACACAAGGAAGCAATCGGAAAAGATGGGATTAGAGCCCGGGTCCTCTGACTCCCAGGCCCGGACTCTAACGCCAGCTGGGTTGGGAGCATTCGGGCTGGAGAAAATGATGCCGAGAGGTGATTTAATACCTCGCATCTCCCTCTCTACTGAGGGCTGAGTGAGAGAGCCTGGGCCTGAACTGCAGCAGAAAGGACTTAGAGTAGACAGAAGACAGGTTTTCTTGTCAGCACGTTAGGTAGGTCGTGAAGGTGTCACTAAGGGATCCCCAGAAGGTGTTAAGGTGGGCACAGACCACCATCCTCCCTGGTGCGTTTGGGACACTCCGGCACTAAGGCAGGGAGATGGACTAGTTGACCTCTCATGGAATCTTTCCCTTTGGAGCTATTCTCCACAGAGTCCAAATCCTGTCCTGGAAGCCAGTCAGAGACCCAGAAAGCCATCATACTCTCCTGGGGACAGCTCAGTGTTGGAGAGTTAACTCATCTTCCAAGAAGGGTGGGGTCCAGTTAAACACTCAATACATGCCAAGCACTGTGCTGAGCACCAGGGTAGATCATCAGCCCTGATACATTCCCTGGGCCTCCGGGTGTAGGGGGGGACATGCACCGAGAGACAGAGGAAAAGCAGGGATCTTATCCTCATTCTAGAGTGCAGGAGACCAAGGTGTTCCCCCTGCCCCCCTCCACACACCTCACCTCGTTACTCTCCTACTCCAACCCAGCCCACACATTTCATTCCTCTAGTGCTAACCTTCTCGCTGTGCCTCCATCTCGTCTATCTCGCCGCTCCCCCTCGTCCACAGCCTCCCTCTGGCCTGGAATGCCCTCCCTCCTCCAATCTGACAATGACAATCCTTATCTTTAAAGCCTTATTGAAGGCATATCTCTTCCAGGAGGCCTTCCCTGACTAAGCCCTCCTTCCCGCTTCTCCCGCTCCCTTCTGCGTTGCCCCGACTTGCTCCCTTTATTCATCCCCCTCCCAGCCCCACAGAACTTATGTCCATAGCTGTCATTAATTATTTCTATTAATGTCTGTCTCCCCCCTACACTGTCAGCTCACTGTGGGCAGGGAATGTGTCTGCTTGGTGTTACAATGTACTCTCCCAAGCGCTTAGTACAGTGTTCTGAACACAGTAAGCGCTCAATAAATACGATAGAACGAATGAATGAAAGTGACTGTCCAGTGGTCACCCAGCAGGATGGTGGCCCAGCCGGGACCAGGACCCAGGTCCTGGGCTCCGTCCTGAGGCCGTGCGGCCACAGCAGGTTGGGAAGCTGGGTCCGGCCGGCAGCGCCTTAGCTCCTGACAGACGAGACGGCGAGAATAACTGAGGATATTGATCCCCCTGGGAAAAGATCTTACAGCACCCTGTGCTTCTCACCGAGGGGATGCTGGAGGCTTCTCTCTGTGGGTCAAATTCTCAGCCCCCCGAGGAGGCCGGGACAACCAAGAAATGGGGTTGGGGGTTCAGGAACAGTGTTGCCTAATGGCTAGATCCCTGGCCTGGAAGCCAGAAGGACCTGGGTTTTAATCCTGGCTCCTCCACTTGTCCTCCTGGGTTCCTCCTGAGTGAGCTTGGGCAAGTCACTTCACTTCTCTGTACCTCAGTTCCCGCATATGTAAGATTGGGACAGGGACTGTGTCCAACTTAATTATTTTGTATCTACCCCAGTACTTAGCACAAGCCTGGCACATAATAAGCACTTAATAAATACCCCAATCGTTATTATTATTATTATTATGCATCATGAGGATTCTGGGCTCCATCAATCAATCAATCAAACCGTGCTGCTTTCATTTGACAACACCCATGCAAATATCTACTTGCCCCTTTGCCCAGACCAGGAAACCATTGCTGTTGGGGGAAGTGGAAGTCTGCCGATATTATGAGAAAGCCCAGACTTGGGAGTCAGGGGACCTGGGTTCTAATCCCGGCTCCACCACTTACCTGCTGTGTGACCTTGGGAAGGTCACCCCTCTCCATCCTTAACTCTTCCCCAGTGCCCAAGCCCAGGCCATCCAACATCCCTAACTCATTCCTCTCCATCCCTGACTCTCCTCCAGTGACCCAGCATGGATAACCCATAACCTCTGACTCTCCCCCAAAGACCCGACACAGACCATCCCACAACCTTGACTCTCCCCTCTTCTTCTCTGACTCTCCCCCAGTGACCCACCAGAGACCATCCCACATCCCTGACTCACTCCTCTCCATTCCTCACTCTCCCCCAGTGACTTAACAGGGACCATCCCACACCCCTGACTCTCCTCTCCTGACTCTCCCCCAGTGACCCAGCATGGACCGTCCAACACCTTTGACTCTCCCCTCTCAGTCCCTGTCTCTCCCCCAGTGACCCAGAATGGATCATCCAACACCCTGACTCACTCCTCTCCATCCCTGGTTCTTCCTCCTTTTGGCCAGCGACTCATCCAAGCTCCCACCTCTGACTAACTAGCCAGCTTTCTGACAGGATGCAGCAGATGATGGGTCGGGAGGCAGGTGGAGAGGGGGAGGGGTTGGATCCTCTGATACATCAGACTGAGGATGTTCCAGGAGACCTCAAGGTCTTTGCTCCTTGTAGGCAGGGAATGAGTCTACCTACTCTCTATTATTGTATTCTCCCGAGCTCTTAGTTCAGTGCTCTGCACACAGTAAGCACTCAATAAATGAATGGTGTGTGGACCGGTCTTCCCTTTAGATCTTTAACATCTTAGGGGCAGGGATAGTGCCTTATATATCTCTTATACAGCAGTCAAGCACCCAGCAAGCTGCTCTGCTCATAGTGAGCACCCAGTACAGTGTCCGGCACAGAGTAGACACCCAGTAAAGCGTTCTGTTCACAGTTGGCTCTCGGTCAATTCTGTTGATGATGATGATCCCCCTCTAGACTGTTGGCTCACTGCGGACAGGGAACGTGTCTACCGACTTTGTTATATTATATTCTCCCAAGCAGTTAGTACAGTGCTTTGCACGCGGTATCCACTTAGTAAGTACCATTGATTGATTGACTGATGATGATGACGGTAGGTAGACTGATGATGATGACTGATGAGCCAGTGTGTTTTCAGTGACTCAACTCCATTTCTCTTGATTGGCTGAGGCCTCTGGAGTGCTGAGCATTTTCCCTTTTAGTCTGGGACAGATTTTCCGAAGAACCGTAATCTCCTTCTGCAAAACTCCCATAGTCCCAAAGCTTTGACCTGTCATCTGCAGTGACTCTTTCTAAATGGCAGCAGGATGGACCACCAACTGCAGGCTTCTGAGGGGCTCAGGAATGGCCAATATCTGAAGACTGGGGGGTTTTAATGTGATGGTTCACCATCTACAGGCTGGGGGGTTTCAGTGGGATGGCCCACCGTCGGCAGACCGGGGGGTTTCAGTGGGACGACTCACCATCTACAGGCTGGGGGCATTCAGTGGGGATGGCCACCACCTGCAGGCTGGCGGGGTTTTCGGTGGGAAGGCCCACCATCCAGAGGCTGGCAGTGGGGGGTGGATTTCAGCAGGGTATTCCATTGTCCACGATTGGGAGGTGAGGGGAGTACCCTCAGATCAGGTTGTGGGTAGGGCGTGGCAACGACCGAGGGATCGTGGGTGGAGCGTCAGCCCGGACGGCACGTTTGGCGGCTTGGCAGGGTGACACCGTAAGCTGAAGCTGGCTTAAGGATCGGGTTCTGGCTGTGGGGCGGACTAATTCGCCGAGGTATTTTCCCAAATTCCTTGATTTTTCCACTCGGTGTGGAAAAACACCAAAAGCCTGCGCTGCATTGCTCAGAAACGGCCCACGTTGGCTATGGGTCGGGCCAGCCTGGTGCCCCCCACTGCCCTCGCACCCCCACAGTCCTGTCGTGAGCTAGGGGCTTGGGACAAGGCATTGGCTCGGGGCTTCTCTGTCATTCCCGCCTCCTCCCTGGAGGCTGGTCGAGAGGGGAGTGGAGAAATGTGTGAATGGACCCTCGGCCTTCCACTGCGGGAGGAAGGATTCAAGTTGGACACTGGGAAGAGCTTCTCCCCAGGCTCGGAGCCATGGGAATGTGTTTCCTGGGAAGACTGGAAATCTCATCGATCAGGCAATCAATCAATAGTATTTACTGAGCGCATACTGTGTACAGAGCACTGTACTAAGTGTTTGGGAAAATACAGTACAACAGCATTGGTAGATAAGTTCCCTGCCCTCAATAAGCTTCCAATCTAGTTGAGGGGAGGTGCCTTCCCGGATAGTTTGGATGCAGGGGGATGGACTCGTTTACGTCGTGTGGCCTGGTGGAAAGAGAACAGGGCTGGGAGTCAGGGGTTCTAATCCTGGCCCTGCCCCGGCCCGCCGTGTGACCTCGTGCGTGTCACTGAATCTCTCTGGGCCTCGGTTTCCTTGTCTGTACAAGGGGGATAAGATCCTCGCCCTCCTTCCCGCTCAGACTTTGAGCCCAGGATGGGGCCAGGACCACATCCGATCCGATCGACTCGGATCTGCCTCGGTGGCACGGCGCTTGGCCCTCGGAGAGTGCTCGGCAAATATCAAGTGACCACCGCACCTCCCTTGTCCCGCTCCCCTCCTGTTGGGCGAGACGCATGAGTGTCTCCCCCAGCCCAGCATCCTGAAAGTTGGGTTTGTTAGCTGAAAAGGTGGCAGGGCAGCTCCTCAACTGTCAGGACGGTCCCCTCAAAATCACGACCCGGCATCACCGGGCCCTCCGGTCTCCCTCTGCCGTGGGTCGGAAGGGCCTCTCCTCCCCCGTCACCGGTCTGGGGGTCCGGTGAGGCCTCAGCTCTTGAGGGTCCTCAAGAACCTCCAGTGGTTGTCCATCCACCTCCGCATCAGACAAAAACTCCTCACCATCGGCTTTAAAGCCCTCCATCTCCTTGCTCCCTCTACTTCACCTCACTATTCTCCTACTCCAACTCAGCCCGCACACTTCGCTCCTCCAATGCCAACCTTCTCACTGCGCCTCTGACCCCTCACCCAAATTCCGCCCCTCCGTCCTCATATCCGACAGACCACGATTCTCCCTCGCTTCAAAGCCTTATTGCAGGCCCATCTCCTCCAAGATGCCTTCGCCGATTAAGCCCTTCTTTCCTCTCCTCCCACTCCCTTCTTCATCGCCCCGACTTCCTCCCTTTATTTACGTCCCCTCAGCCCCACAGCACTTATGTCCGTATCCATAATTAATTCCTTTATATTAATGTCAGCGTCCCCCTCTAGAGCGTAAGCTTGCCTCGCACGGGGAACGTGTTTGTCACTTGTTGTATTGGACTCACCCAAGCGCTTAGCACAGTTCCCTGCACACAGTAAGTGCTCAATAAATCCGATTGATTATTGGCGCCCTCGGGGGTCCCGCTCAGCCCTCTGGGCCGCCTCCCCGCCCCTCCCCCTCGGCCCCCAGGTGCCAGGCTCACTTCTGCCCATCTCTGTGTCGTCCCCTCCCCCAGAGCTCTGTCGTCTGTGGTGGCTCTAGGCGCCAACATCATCTGCAACAAGATCCCGGGCCTGGCGCCGCGGCAGAGAGCCATCTGCCAGAGTCGGCCGGATGCCATCATCGTGATCGGGGAAGGGGCGCAGATGGGCGTCGACGAGTGCCAGCACCAGTTCCGCTACGGACGCTGGAACTGCTCCGCCCTGGGAGAGAAGACCGTCTTCGGACAGGAGCTGCGCGTCGGTAAGGGGACCGCCTCCTCTCCTCCCTCCCTGCCATCCCCATCCCGCCCACCTTCCTCCCTCTCCTTCCCCTCCTCCTCCTCCTCTTCCTCAATCCATCAGTCTGCACACCTGTCATGTGCTGAGCACTGTACTAAGCACTCGGGGGAGTATAGGACAACTCTTCTGTACTCCTCTTCCTCAATCCATCAATCAGTGCTTTTTACTGAGCACTAACTGTGTACAGGACACTGTACTAAGCACTTGGGAAAACACAATACGACTCTTCTGTCTTCTCCTACTCGATCCATCAATCAGTGCTTTTTACTGAGCACTTTCTGTGTGCAGGGCACTCTACTAAGCACTTGGGTGAGAACAACAGAACTCAGATTTCTCCTTCTCTCCCTCTTCTCAACCTCAATCCATCAATCAGTGCTTTTCATTGAACACTTTCTGTATGCAGTGCACTGTACTAAGCACTTGGGAGAGCGTGATACAACTCCTCCTTCTCCTCCTCAATCAATCAATCAAGGGTATTTATTGAGCGATCAATATGTGCACAGCACTGTTCTATGCACTTGGGGGAATCCAATACAAGATAATTAGCTCTCTCTCTCTCTCATCTTTTTCTTCCTTCTCCTCCTCCTCTTTCTCCTCCTCTATCAATCAATAGACGCTTTTTTATTGAGCGCATACTGTGTGCAGAGCATTGTACAAAGTGCTTGGGAGAGTACAACTCCTTCTCCTCTTTCTCCTCCTTTTCTTCCTTCTCCTCCTGCTTTTCCTCCTTCTCCTCGTCCTCTTCCTCCCCTCCTCCCTTGACCCATTTCTTCCTGCCCCTGCTGGGTACCTACCGTGGGGAGAATTCTGTAGTACGCATCACACACTGGACTAGGAATAATAATAGTGGTATGTGTTAAACACTTACTATGTTTGTTAAACATTTACTATATGCCAAGCCCTGTGTTAAGCACTGGGGTAGATATAAGATAGGTCAGATCTAGTCCCTATCACATATGGGTCACATAGATGAGGGGGCAGGAAGAACAAGCGTCTCACCCCCATTTTACCGATGAGGAAACTGAGGCCCAGAGAAGTTAAGTGACTTGCCCAAGGTCACATAACAAGCCAGGGGAGGGGATTTTGACAAAATGGAGATTAAATCCTAGTCCCTCCTACTTAGACCGTGGAGCCCCACGTGGGACAGGGAGTTGGTCCGAACTGATTGACTTGTACTTACTCCAGCCCTTAGAACAGTGCTTGACACGTAGTAAGTGCTTAACAAATATAAAAACAATAATAATCAATCAGTCAATTGTATTTATTGAGCATTTATCATGTGCAGAGCACTGAACTAAGTGCTTGGGAGAATACAATACATTAGAATTAGCAGACATGTTTCCTGCCAATCACTAGCTTACAGTTTAGAGGGGGAGACAGACATTAATATGAATAAATAAGTCATTTATAACATATAATTGAAAGATATGTACATAAGTGCTGTGGGGTTGAGGGTGGGGTGAATATCTTGTGTGGGGTGAATATCTTGTGTCCAAAGGTCATGGATAAATAATAATAATGATAATAATAATTCCAAGTTTGGTGTGACCTCGAGGTGAGCGGGCAGGGCGCTTCCTCCTGATCTGTGACATTTGAAGAGCCCCCAGTGATGAGACCTTGGCAAGGTTGGGGGGCAGATAGAGCATGGTGCCTTCCTCCGGGGGCAGTCTGGGCAGGTGATCGTGTCCGCTAATTCTGCTGTATTGGACTCCCCCAAGCGCTTAGTCTAAAACTCTACACACAGTAAGTGCTCAATAAATACCACTGATTGGTTGATTGTGCTGGACAGTTAAGATGGTTTTGGCAGTGACCAGGCATGCCCAGGCCTGAGCTGGTGGAGCCGTCCATACCAGCCCCAGAACGCCGAATGAGAAAATGTGGGTCCAGAGCTCGGTCAGTTCCGTGGCCAGCGGGCCCGCAGTCCCTCAGCCCAGCGTCCGCTGGGAGTTCAGGGTTCGGTCGGTCCCACGGTCAGTGGCCACTGAGGAGCCCCACGGCCCAGCATCTCCTTTGAGTTGTGGGCCAGAATGGTCCCTTGGCCCAGTGTCCACTGGGAGTTCAGGGCTGGAATGGTCCCTCGGCCCATCTTCCACAGAGAGTTCAGCGCTCGGGTGGACCCACGCCCAGAGCCACCGTGAGCTGAGACCCTAGAACTGTTCCGCGGCCTCTGTCCACTGCAAACCCAGGGCCGGAACGGGTCCCACGGCCAGATGCCTCGGTGAGCTGAGGGAAGCTTGGAGGGGGCAGCCCCCCAGGGGCGGGGGGTGGGCTCCGGGAAGAGCAGCGGCCGAGCTGTTCTTGGATGCCTCCGGCCTGGATTGTTCTGACTCCCGGGGCTCTGTGCCCAGGAGCTCGAAGCTTTGACAGCACAATGGGCCGGCGGAGCCCCGGCGGCCAGAGCTGAATACCAAGTCAGTCAGCCGGGGCCGGGGAGGCTCAGAGACGGCTCCCAGCATGTCCCCGGGTCCGTACCCGCCACCTCCCGGCCCCCCAACCTGGCCCTGCCCGGCCCCAGCTACGCCCAGCCCCCAGCCGACCGACGGGCCCCCATACTGGCCTCCTAAGGCTAAGGGAATGGCATTCGTTCATTTATTCACTCATTCCATCGTATCTGAGTGCCTACTGTGTGCAGAACACCGTACTGAGCTTTGGGAGAATACAGTAGAATAATAAAAGACAGATTCCTTCCCCACAACGAGCTTACAGTCTAGAGGGGAGACAGACATTGATTTAAATAAAATTAATGACAGATATGGACCCAAGTGCCGTGGGTCTGGGAGGGGGGAGAAGAGCAAAGGGAGCAAGTCAGGGTGATAGAGAAGGGAATAGGAGATGAGGAAAAGGGGGGCTAAATCTGGAAAGGCATCTCGAAAGAGATGGGACCTCAATAAGACTTTGTAGCGGGGGAGAGAGTGATTGTCTGTGGGATTTGAGGAGGGAGGGCGTTCCAGGCCAGAGGCAGGACGTGGGCCGGGGGTCGGCGGCGAGACGGGCGAGACGGAGGCCCGGCGAGAAGGTTAGCGGCACCAGAGGAGCGGAGTGTGTGGGCTGGGTTGGCGAAGGAGAGAAGCGAGCTAAGGTAGGAGGGGGCGAGGTGATGGAGTGCTTTAAAGCCAATGGTGAGGAGTTTTTGTCTGATACAGAGGTGGATAGGCGACCATTTTTCTGCTGTGTAACAATGGGCAAGTCACTTGGCTTCTCGCCTGTCAAATGGGGATTAAGACTGCGACCAACCCAATTTGCTTGTATCCCCAGAGCTTAGTATATTGCCTGGCACGTAACCAGCGCTTAACAAATACTACGATTGTTACTAACTCTACGTACTCTCCCAAGCGCTCGGTACGGCACTCCCCAGCCAGTGAGCACTCACTACATACCTCGGCTACGAAAGGGGAACCACTACCTTGGAGGCCAAAATCCCGAGTCTGGGTTCACCAGCCTGACCCACCGAGCGGCGAGGGTGATCAATGGGCAGAACTATCCAAACAAGCGTGCCTGCCGAGCACAGCCCGATCAATGTTTAATCGGCTCCGGCCGCCCCCGGGAAGCTCTGGTGGCCAGCGTGGTCCGAGGGGGCGGTGGTGACCGGACAGAGGGAGGCCGTCTCGGCCGCCGCTGGGGCTTTCCCGCCCCTCCCGCGGGGGCGGCCGGCCTGGACCACGCAGATCGTCTGTTCCAATCCCAGCTCCGCCACCTGTCTGCTGTACGGCCTCGGACGAATCACTTCACTGGCCTCGGTTGCCTCATCTGGAAAATGGGGATTGAGACCATGAGCTCCATGTGGGACGGCGACTGCGTCCGACCCGATTAGCTTCTCTCCCCTCCGGCACTTGGTACCGTGCCTGGCACTTAGTAAGTGCTTAAGAGATATTATCATTATTACCGTTATCGTTATTATCTGTGCCACGGGGAGGGATTCCCGACAAAGCCAAACCTCTTCCACTTGGGTTGCGGCTCCAGATTTTCCTGTGACCTCTCTGCAGCGGAAGCTGATAGCCGTCTGGCCTGCTGAGAAGCAGCACGGCCTGGTGGATAGACCCCGGGTCTGGGAGGATCTGGGTTCTAATTCCGGCTCTGCCACTTGTCTGCTCTGTGACCTTGGGCAAGTCACTTCACTTCTCTGGGCCCCAGGTACCTCATCTGTAAAATGGGAATGAAGACTGTGAGCCCCTTGTGGGACAGGGACTGTGTCCAACCTAATTAACTTGTATCCACCCAATGCTCAGAACAGTGCTTAACACATAGTAAGCGCTTAAAAGTTACCACCATTATTATTATTGACTCCACTGCTTGGGACAGCTTTAATGGGGCTGGAGGAGAGAGTTTGGGTGCTGTCATCTCAGTGACAACCACACAGATGGACCACCATTACTTACATCATTGTCGGAGGGTGAGGACGGGCCTAACAATCACCACTAGCATATTTATTAAATGCTTATTACGTGCCAGGCACTGTATTAATAATAATAATGAATAATTATGGTATTTGTTAATGCTTACTATGTTCCAAGCACTGTTCTAAGCGCTGGGGTAGATAGGTAATCGGGTTGTCCCACGTGGGGCTCGCAGACTTAATCCCCATTTTACAGATGAGGTAACTGAGGCACAGAGAAGTTAAGTGACTTGCCCAAAGTCACACAGCTGACAAGTGGCAGAGCCGGGATTAGAACCCTTGACCTCTGCATCCCTGGCCCGTGCTCTTTCTGGTAGGCCACCTGCTTCTCCGTTAAGTGCTGAGATAAACTCCCCTCTAGACTTTAAGCTCATTATGGGCAGGGGACGAGTCTGCTGATTCTATTGTATGTACTCTCCCAAGCGCTTAGTACGTGCTCTGCACAAAGTAGATGCTCAATAAATGCCACTGATTGAATGACTGATTAGTACAGAGTGAGCTCACAGTCTTAATTCTCATTTTACAGGCGAGGGAACTGAAGCCCAGAGAAGCGAAGTGACTTACCCAAGGTCATACAGGAGATCTGTAGCGGAGCTGGGAGTAGAACCCAGGGCCTCCGACTCCTAAGCCCGTGCTCTGTCCACTAGGCCACGCTGCTTTCCATTGATAACACAACTCCTTTTCTCTTCAAGCTCTTCCTGGCCACGTCTCTCCTTACTTGAGAAGCAGCATAGCTCAGTGGAAGGAGCCCGGGCTTGGGAGTCAGAGGTCATGGGTGCAAATCCCGACTCTGCCACTTGGCAGATGTGTGACTGTGGGCAAGTCACTTAACTTCTCTGTGCCTCAGTTACCTCGTCTGTAAAATGGAGATGAAGACTGTGAACCTCACATGGGACAACCTGATTACCCTGTAACTACCCCAGCGCATAGAACAGTGCTCTGCACATAGTAAGCGCTTAACAAATACTAACGTTATTACTATTATTATTATTACTTCAGCCGAAAGAGTCCCTAGAGGGCAACTGGTGTAGATTTTTCCATCTCGGTCTGGCATCGATAGGAGCAGGGTGGCACACGGATGCCAGTGGGAGCAATGAGTTCCATCAGGATAGACTCGTGTGGAGGGAGAATGTTTTCTCATTCTTCCATCGTGTTCTGTCCAAATGGTGTAATGGAAACAGAAGTACGGAGCAGTTTGGACTTTTTAAAAATGTGAAGGAGGCAGATCAGAAGCTAGAAAGTCTAACAACGATACCGGAAGAACCATTAGGAAGGTTACAGATTGCGGCAGAAGAGAGGACGTGCTGGGGAAAATACATCCATAAAGTCACTGTGAATCGAAAAGGACTCGATGGCATTTGATCATCATCGATCTTCCGACCCTGATGATCAGGGTGCTGTATGATTTGGGGATTGTTCTGTATTTTTTTCCAGTGGGTCCTCAGCAAGTAGTTTCCCATCAGGAAGAAGGGCCTCGGACCCCAGACGGCAGGAACATGAATCCTCTGGACTGGAAGCTCCTTGTGGGCAGGGAACCTGTCTACAGAACACGGGCCTGGGAGTCAGAGGACCTGGGTTCTAATGTCCACTCCTCCGCTTGTCTGCTGGGTGACCTTGGGCAAGTCTGAAAAATGGGGATTAAGAGTATGAGCCCCATGTGGGACAGGGACTATGTCCAACCCAATTACCTTCTATCTACCCAGCGCTTAGTACAGTGCCTGGCACATAGTAAGCGCTTAACATATACCACAATTATTATTATTATTATTATTACGGGGATTAAGACTGTGAGCCCCAGGTGGGACAGGGACTGTGTCCAACCCAAGTACCTTCTCTCTACCTCAGCGTTCAGGACAGTGCCTGGCATACGGTAAGCACTTAACAAATACCACAATCATTATTATTACAATTAATAAATGGGATTAGGACTCTGAGTCCCACGTGGGACATGGACAGTGTCCTACCTGATTAGCTTATACCTTCCCCAGTACTTAGTGCAGTGTCTGGCACACAGTAAGCACTTAACACATGCCGTAAAAAAAGTCTGTTATACTGTCCTCTCTCTAGCACTTAGTACAGTGCTCTGCATGTAGTAAGCGCTCAATATTGATGGACTGACCAAACCTACGCGGAGGAGTGGATGATAGAGCTGGTGGCTTGTGCCATTCATTCAATCAATCAATCAATTAATCAGTGGAATTTATTGAGTACTTACTCTGTGCAGAGCACTGTATTAAGGAAATAATAATAATGTTGGTATTCGTTAAGCGCTCACTATGTGCCGAGCACTGTTCTAAGCACTGGGGTAGATACGGGGTAATCAGGTTGTCCCAGGTGAAGCTCACAGTTAATCCCCATTTTACAGATGAGGTAACCGAGGCACAGAGAAGTTGTGACTTGCCCACAGTCACACAGCTGACAAGTGGCAGAGCCAGAATTCGAACTCATGACCTCTGACTCCCAAGCCCGGGCTCTTTCCACTGAGCCACGCTGCTTCTCTAATACAATACATTGCAGTAGAGTTGGTAGAGAAGCTTACAGATATTAAAGTGAATTCCAGATAGGGGAAATGGAAGAGCGTAAGGATATGAGCAGAGGTGCTATGGGCCTGGGAGTCAGAAGGACTTGGGTTCTAATCCCGGCACTGCCATATATTTGCTGTGTGACCTTGAGCGAGTCACTTAACCTTTCTGTGCCTCTGTTACCTCATCTGTAAAATTGGGATAAGAGCATGAGCTCCTTGTGGGACATAGGCTGTGTCCAACCTGATTAACTTGTATCTTAGAACAGTGCTTGGCACACAATAAGCATTTAATAAGTCCCATAATTATTATTAATTGTTATTATCACTATCTCTCCCAAGCACGCCATACGGTGTTCTGCACCCAGTAAGTTCTCCACGAACACCGCAGATTTACTGACTGATCGATTCATTGGCGACAGAAGCTCATCGGGACAGAGCTCTGGGTTCAAGTCCTCCGGACACCTGAGCACACATAGAAAGTGATTTCTCCCGTGTGCTCTGCACCCAGCAAGAGCTAAATAAATATGATTGATGGATTGTCTGACCTCCTGCAGACTCCTGGAGACCCTCCATGCACCCCCCACCCCCCACCTCCACCCCCTGCCGCGGGCCGGAGGTGGGGAGAAGAGGCCGGGCAAGGGGTGCTCAAAGTTAACCGTGGGGCGGGAGCATGTGCGGATCATCACGCTATGGAACACTGAGTTGCATCACATCATGTGGCCAAATCGAACCTGACTGGGCATAGCACAGAGCTCATCCAGCGCGTCACGTGGGGGAATTGTTTTTGGGGCGAGGGACCGGAGCCGGGGCGGGGAGGAAGGACATTTGCATTTCAAATGGGAGGCAGCATGGTCTAGTGGACAGAGCCGGGCCCGGGAGTCAGCAGACCGACAGCATGGTGGAGTTGATAGAGAGCACGGGCCTGGGAGTCAGAAGGTCATGGGTTCTAGTCCCGGTTCCGTCACTTGTCTGCTTGTGACCTTGGGCAAATCGCTTCGCTTCTCTGGGCCTCAGTTACTTCATCTGTAAAGTGGGGATCGAGACTGTCAATGGGGGACAGGGACTGTGACCAACCCCATCGTATCCACTCCAGTGCCTGGCACGCAGTTTAACGAATAGCACGGTTATTGTTATTATTATTAGGCAGAGGAGGAGCAGGTCGGAGGCTCTGCCTCATGGCCACACTACCCAGCTCTGGGCTTCGGAGGCTCCGCGGCTTCCAGATGATTTTCTGCACCGCTCCCCCCTCGGAACGACGGGGGCCCCCCCGGTCAGGGAGTCCTTGGCTGCTCTGAGTCGGAATGGAGGATTAGAACCCAGGTCCTCCCGACTCCCAGGCGCGTGCTCTATCCAGTAGGCCACACTGCTTTCCTGACTCCTCTGAAATCAAAATTCTCTGGGACATTTTTTATGTCTGCCTCCTTCCGTGGGAGTGGAAGCTCCTTGTAGGCAGGGAACTTACCGCGTTGTTACTCTGTACTTCCCAAACACCTAGTACAGAAAAACACACCGAGAAGGCATTCAGTAAATGTCACTACGACTAATCACCACACTTGAACGGTGCAAACCCGCAGGGCTGAACGAGATTGGCCAGAAGTCGGGGAGTCCTCAGGTCTAGAGTCAAGACTTTCAGCTCCTTCGGGGCGGGTACCCTGTCTACCAACTGGACCGTTTCCTTCAAGCACTCAGTACAGTGCTTTGCGCACAGTAGACTGTAAGCTCCTTGAAGGCAGGAACTGTGTTTATTAACTCAACCATATTCTCCCAAGTGCTCAGTACAGTGCCCTGCGCACAGTAGACTATCACTCCTAGAGAGCAAAGACCCTGCAGACTAACTTGTCCCTGTTCTACTGAGCGCTTAGTACAGTACTCTGCGCACAGTAGACAGTAAGCTCCTTCAGAGCAGGGGTCATCCCCACTGACTCTCCCTTACTCTTCCAAGAGCTTAGAACAGGGCTCTGCACACAGGAGGGGCTCAGAAAATGCTACTCATAATTATGATGATGGTTCTAGAAGACACCAGTGTGGACACAGGTGCTCAGAATATCACCGAGCACTTAGTACAGTGCTCTGCACATAGTAAGCACTCAATAAAAAATACAGTTGATCGACACAACCTCTCCCTTTTTAAGCCTCAAGTCACTTCCTCAACCTTCCCTTCCTGGCCGGATCATCCATTAGCGAGATCGGTCACCTTGACGTCACAGTGCAGCTGTGATAGGTGTAGCATTTACTGAGCGCCTACTTGGTGTGTTTTTCGGTAGTAGGTACTTGGGAAGTACAGAGTAACACAGTGATAGGTTCCCTGCCTACATGGAGCTTCCACTCCAACAGGTGGAGCAAGATATACAAATGTCCCGAAGAATTTTGATTTCGGAGTCAGAAAAGCAGCGCGGCCCAGTGGATAGAGCCTGGGAGTCAGAAGGACCTAGGTGCCAATCCCCGCTCTGCCACGTGTCTGCTGTGCCCTTGGGCAAGTCACTTCACTTCTCTGGGCCTCAGTGATCTCGTCCGTAAAATGGGGATTGAGAGGGCTTGGGGGACAGGGACTGTGTCCGACCTGATTAACTCGTATCTACCCCAGTGCTTAGAACGGTGTTTGGCACATAGTAAGCGCTCAACAAGTACTATTATTATTAAGGTACCGCCCCGTCTCAGCCTTTGGCCAGAGAAACCCATCGGCCAGAGACACCCACTGGCTGGAGGTGCCCAGTGGCCAAGAGACACCCGCCGGAGAAGCTCATTGACCAGTCGTTGGCTGGAGACATCAGAATTGGTAGACATTATCCCTGTCTTACAGTCTTCTGTGAGAAGCGCACTGTACCGAGCGCTTGGGAGAGGGCAATAGAGTCGGTAGCCGCAGTCTCTGCCCTCTAGAAGCGTCCCCGAGTCTCCTGGCTTACGCTCTGGCCGCTCCGTATTTCCGGAAGGAGAACGCGGGATGCCCGTTGGATCCCGGCAACCCTGCCTCCCCAGCCCGTGACCCTCTGGACACGGGAATCGAGCTCTCTGGCGGGAGCTCTCCCTCGCCCACATCACCAAATGACAGTGAATTAGCAGAACACAATCTGCAGAGAAATGCTAAATATTTTCAGATGAAAGGCCAGTAATGTGTGGTCTGCACTTTGAGTCAATATTTTAGCAGACTGACTTCATTCCAATGTTCAGAAATCTGATATATCAATTGGCGCACAAACAGCGAAATAGAAATAGAAAATTCCACACATCCTCGTTTGGGGAGAGAGTTAGAAGGAGTAAGTCGTTTCCCCTAAGGAGGGGATTTATTGACACGCACGAGCATAATGTGGCCCTGAAAAGTGAGACTTTCCAAAGAGAAGGGAGCCCAGTTGAGTCGTTCTCCCTTACGCAATCCACTGTTGTGTGAAATGATACTGGTTTATTTATTTATCATGCCTTACCCAACGGGTGGGTATTTGGGTGTTTGCTTTTTCTAGCCCAGAAAGTTATCTGTGGATATTTTCAATTAGTTCAATTTGGTACCGTTCCCATGGGCGTACCATGGTACTGGGCACCATGTGCAGAGCGCTGTGCTGAGCGCCTGATGTGTGCAGAACACTAGGTAATAGTAATGATGATAATAATAATAAAAACGGTGGTATTTGTTAAGAAGCAGCATTGCCTAGTGGATAGAGCGAGGGCCTGAGAGTCAGAAGGGCCTGGGTTCTAATCCTGGCTCCTCCACTCATCTGCTATGTGACCTTGGGCAAGTCACTCCATTTCTCTGGGCCACAGTTGCCTCATCTGTAAAATGGGATTAAGACTGCGAGACCCCTGTGGGACCGTCTCCAACCCGATTAGCTCCTATCTACCGCAGCACTTAGAACGGTGCCTGACGCATAATAAGCACTTAGCAAAGACCATCGTCATTACTTACTACGTGCCAAGCACTGTTCTAAACCCTGGGCAGATAGAAGGCGATCAGGTCGGACACTGCACTGAACGCCTGTGGTGTGCAGAGAACTGTAACGAATGCCTGTGTGTGCAGAGCACTGTACCGAGTTGCCTGCTATGTGCAGAGCACCGTACCGAGCTCCTGTTCCGCTGAGCATCTCCTGTGTACGGAGTGCTGTACTGAACGCCGTTGTTTGCAGAGTGCTGTATTGGGTGTCGATTACACGTAGGAGGCTGTAAGAGCTACTCTGTGTGCGGAGCGTTGTGCTAGGCTGTTGGTGGGGGGGGGGGTGGTCACTCTGAAGGAATATCAGACCTGACCCCTGCCCTTGAAGAATCCTCGAGCTGATTGGAAGGCGAGCTGACACAAGCCGATGAGTGCAGGTTCCAGCTAGAAGCATCAGATCAGCTACAGGTGATAAATACGAGTGGATGAGGACATCGATAACAACTGAAGAAGCTTAAGAGTCTCGGGGGGAATCATAGAAGGCCTCCTGGAGGAGGCAACTCGGCTAAAGAGGGGCAGGAGAAGATGGGCAGAGACAAAGGGAGAGGAGGGGGGTTCCAGGAGGGGGAAGGTTAGCAACTCTGGGTCAGAGCATAGATAGATGGGGAGGGGATCTGTGTGGGAGTGAGAGGGCCGGAGGCCTCTGGTTCGTGTTTTCATGTGATTTGAAGGTGTGGATAGTGACAGCACCGTTCAGGGCGGGACAGGTGTTGGAGGAGAATCCGGCCTGGGTCGAGTATGATGTAAGGCGGGGTCAGAGGGAAGGCCAGATCTGAGGAAAGGCCGGATCTGAGGAAAGGTCGGATCTGAAGGAAGGCTGGGTCTGAGGGGAGGCCCGGATCTGAGGGAAGGTCAGATCTGAAGGAAGGCTGGATCTGAGGGAAGGATCTGAGGGAAGGTCAGATCGGAGAGAAGGCTGGGTCGGAGAGAAGGCCAGGTCAGAGGGAAGGCCGGCTCTGAGGGAAGGCTGGATCTGAGGGTTGCCCAGGCCCGAGCTGGGGCCGAGGGAAGGCCAGGCCCAAGGGCCCAGGGAAAGCCGGGTCTGAGGGAAGGCTGGGCCCCAGGGAAGGTTGGCTCTGAGCAAATGCTGGGTCTGAGGGAAGGCCGAGTCTGAGGGAAGGCCGGGTCTGAGGGAAGGCCGGGTCTGAGGGTAAGCAGGATCTGAAGGGAGTCCCGTCCTGAGCTGGGTCCGAAGGAAGGCTGGGTCCAAGGGAAGCCTGGGTCTGAGAGGAAGCTGGCTCTGCGGGGAGGCTGGGCCCGAGCTGGGTCTGAGGGAGAGCCGGGTAAAGTCGCTTCACTTCTCCGTGCCTCAGTTCCCTCATCAATCAATCGGTCGTAATTATTGAGTGCTTACTGTGTGCAGGACACTGTACTAAGCCTTCATCTGTAAAATGAGGATTAGGACTGTGAGCCCCACGTGGGGCATGAACTGTGTCCTACAGGACTAGCTCATATCTACTCCAGTGCTCAGTATAATGCCTGGCACATAGTAAGTGCTTAACGAATAACATTTTTTAAAAAGTCAACCAAAAAACACCAACTACCCTCTTGAGGCAGCTGCGCTAAGGGGGATACTCAGCCCTCTTCATTGGCGATGATGAAGATGATGATGGTATGTGCTAAGCACTGTTCTAAGTGCTAGGGCAGATACAAACTAATCGCATTGGACTCAGGCCCTGTCCCACATGGGACTCACAGGCTTAATCCCCATTTTACATATTAGGTAACTGAGGCCCAGAGAAGTGAAGTGGCTTGCCCATGGTCACCCAGCAGACTAGTGTTGGAGCTGGGATTAGAACCCAGGTCCTCTGACTCCCCAGACCTGTGCTCTATCCACTAGGCCACGCTGCTTCATTCTACTGTAAACCTAGCACGACGACTTTCTGTAGGGGTGCCAGTGGATTTGTGGGGAAAAGGAAGATCTACTCTTAGTAATAATAGTAGGCATAATAATAATAACAACGTGTTATTCAGACTTAATGATGGGTTCCAGTAATGTTCTAAGTATAGGAGAAAGCATGGGCATTTAGGGAAAGCATGGACATTTTGGGCCTGATTTTTCAAGCGGGAAGATTCCTATTTCCCGGTGTTGTTTGGGGAAAGAAATAGGAATCTTCCTGCTTGACCGACTGCCCGAAGGACTGATCAACTGTTCTATCGGCGGACCGAATGACCGACCAACTGACCAATGGACCGATAGCCCGAACGACCGACGGGTCGATCGACCAGCCCGCTGGACCGTTCGACCAGTCGAACCCCCTGGGCCGATGGACCGTCGGGACTGCCCGACCGCCTTCCGTTTGTTGGCCGTGTGACCTCGGGCAAGTCACTTCACTTCCAGTCCCGGCTCTGACTCGTGTCCGCCGTGTGGTCTTGGGCAAGTCGTTTTGCTTCTCTGTGCCTCTGTTACCTCATCTGGAAAATGGGGATGAAGACTGTGAGCCTCATGTGGGACAGGGACTGCATCCAACCTGATAGCCTTGTATTTACCCCAGGGCTCAGAACGGTGCTTAGCACATAGTAAGCGCTTAACAAATACCATCACCATCATTATTATTATTATCAGTCTCCGGGCCTCAGTTCCCTCATCTGTCAAATGGGGATAGAGACTGTGAGCCCCACCTGCGACAGGGACCGTGTCCAACCTGATTTGCCCGTATCCATCCCAGCGCTTAGTACAGTGCCTGGCACATAGTAGGCACTTAATACATACCGTAACCATTATTATTATTATTACTAGGGAGCAGGGAGGCTGCGTTCACCTACGCCATCACAGCAGCCGGGGTGGCCCACGCCATCACGGCCGCCTGCAGCCAGGGGAACCTCAGCAACTGCGGCTGCGACCGGGAGAAGCAGGGCTACTACAACCAGGAGGAAGGATGGAAGTGGGGAGGCTGCTCGGCCGACGTCCGCTACGGCATCGACTTCTCCCGGAGGTTCGTGGACGCCCGCGAGATCAAGAAGAACGCCCGGAGGTTGATGAACCTGCACAACAATGAGGCTGGGAGAAAGGTAACCCGCCAGGCCCTGGAGGCCCGGGAGGACGGGGGTTGCCGGCTGGGAGTCTGGGGGGCTGGCGAGGAGTCAAAATCGGTTTTCTGCCCTCACCCACCGCCCTGCCCCTCTGAGCCCCTCTGGGTATTTGTTCACACCCCAGGGATGAACACAGAGGGACCAGCTGCCTCGATGGTTCAATTCATTAAATTGTGTTTATTGAGTGCTTACCGTGTGCACTGCACTGTACTAAGCGCTTGGGAGAGTACAATGTAACAATAAACGGTTACGTTTCCTGCCCACGACGAGCTCACCGTCTAGAAGCGGCATGGCTCAGTGGAAAGAGCCTGGGCTTGGGAGTCAGAGATCATGGGTTCTAATCCCGGCTCCGCCGCTTGTCAGCTGTGTGACCTTGGACAAGTCACTTCACTTCCTCGGTGCCTCAGTGACCTCATCTGTAAAATGGAGATGAAGACTGTGAGCCCTACGTGGGACAACTTGATTACCTCGTATCTACCGCAGCGCTTAGAACAGTGCTTGGCAAGTAGTAAGCGTTTAACAAATACCAACATTATTATTAGAAGGGGAGACAGATATTAATAGAAATAAATAAATTCGAGATGCGGACATAAGTGCCGTGGGGCTGGGAGGGGACCTCGAGCTGCACCACTGGCTGAGCAGATCCAGGGCCCACCTGGCTCAGGATTCTGTCTCCGTGGCAACAGGATGCTCTCAGGACCATCCATTAATCGATCAGTGATATTTATTGAGGGCTTACGATTTGCAAGGCATGGCTCCAAGCGCTTGGGAGAGTCCAATGCAACAGAATTGGCAGATGTGTTCCCTGCCCATCAAGAGCTATGAGTCTAGAGGGGGAGATGGACATTAACATGAATAAATGTTATTTATAAAAAAGAATTTAAAGATACGTACACATGTGCTGTGGGTTTGGGGGTGAGGTGAATATCAAATGTCCAAAGGTCACAGATCCAAGTGCATAATAATAATAATAACTATGGTATTTTTTATGCACTTACTATGTGCTGAGCACTGTTCTGAGCGCTGGGGTGGATACAGGCAAATTGGGTTGGACACAGTCCCTGTCCCTTGTGGGGCTCACAGTCTCAATCCCCCTTTTACAGATGAGGAATTTGGGGCACAGAGAAGTGAAGTGACTTGCACAAGGTCACAGCAGACAAGTGGGATTGTGATTACTAAGTCTACTGTCCTCTCTCAAGCGCTAAGTACAGTGCTCTGCACCCGGTAGACTGCACCTTGAGGGCAGGGATCATGTCTATGGTCGAGTGCTCCACTCCCAGTTCAGACACTCAGTCCACGCCAGCGGTGATTAGCTGACTTTTGGGGAAAGAGCTTCGGCCCCTGTGTCTCGCAGGCCCCGGCCGGCCCCCGTGGGAAAAGGAGCAGGGCGGGAAGGGACGAGGAGGAGAGAAGAGAAGAGGGGGCGGGGGTTGGGGGGGGGGGTTCATGGGAATTTGTCCCCAGTGGCCGGATTCTGGGTTTAGAAATCTGTGACATTCCACGGTGAGTCAGTCATCCAGGGATCCAGGGGCCACGACGGGGGGACTTAGTCACTCCGACCCCAAACGAAGGCCCCGGCCGCCCGCGGTCCCAGCCCGGCCTCTGCCCCGGCCCCAGCCCGCGGTTCCAGTCCCTGCCCCGGCCCCCGGCCCCCAGCCCCGGCCCGCAGCCCCCAGCCTCAGCCCCGGCCCCGGCCCCGGCCCTGATCGGATCCTGGCCTACGGCTGGGAATGCTGCCGCTCCCGACGGGGGCGCGCACCCAAACACACACGGGCAAACACACGCACACTAAGATGCACTAATCATATTCCCCACATCCGCTTTCACATAAAAGCCCTTACACTAAGATGCACGGTTCACACTCACCCACATCCACAAACACACACATCCACACACGCTCTCACACAAACACTAAAATGCACCATTCAGACCCCCCCCATCCATATGCATACGCACTGGCACGCTCACACTGAGATGTGTCATTCACACTCACCCACACCCCTCATATGCTATTATTATTATTACTGGGAAGCAGGGAGGCTGCATTCACCTGTGCCATCACAGCAGCCGGGGTGGCCCATATACGCAACACACAAGAACATTCACATACATTCATGCATGAACACCCACTCTCCCTCACACACCCACACAGTCACATGTGCAGACTCAAGCTCACTCACCCCCACATGCACACAAACACACACACACACACACACACACACACACGCCTGCCCAGAGTGAGACTAGCCAAGGAGCACTTTAGGCATCCAGCCAATCTCCCCCAATCTCGGCGGGTGGCAGTCTCCAGGGACTCCTTGCATCTTACAGATCCTCTTTCCATGTGGGCAGGGGATGTGTCTGTTTATCGTTCTATTGTACTCTCCCAAGCACTTAGTACAGTGCTTTGCTCAGAGTAAGCACTCAATAAATGAGATTTAATGAAAGAATAATAAACAGCGATGCTTCTCAAACTCACTTACTAGGTAAAGCTCAGGCACACAGTGGGCGCTCAGCAAATAGCCTTCCTAATGCTGCTACGTAGAGGCTCCTGGGGACTTGAGGTGTGCCCTTAGCCGGGGGCTGTGGACTTGTTCACCCTCCCTGATGTGGGCCCCAACTCCCAACTCCTTGCTGAGGCCCCGAAAGTTAGAGCGGCTTGCCCAAGGACACACAGCGAGCCGGAGGTGGAGCCGGATAGCTGGGGGTGCATCCCGGGAGAGGAGTGAGATTTGGTTATCGATTAAGCTTAGTACAGTGCTCTGCACACAGTAAGCGCTCCATAAATACGATTGAATGAAGTGTCCCTTCAGGACTGAAGTCATGGATCGGCGTTTTCCGCTAGACTGTAAGCTCGCTGTGGTTGGGGAATGTATCTGACGACTCTGTTGTATTGTACTCTCCCAAACGTTTAGTACAGCATTTAGTGCACACAGTAAACTCAATAATTACCATTGATGATGATGATGATGATGATGATGATGAGCATTAGCAGAGGCAGAGATCCTTTTCCCAGCTCAAGAGTCAAGACTGGAGTTTCCGGAACGAATCTGACTTTGGCTGCTTAGGGGCCCAAATCGCCGATCCTTCGGGTCAAGATCAATCAATCAATCGAATATTTTGAATGCTTTCTGTGCGCAGAGCACTGTACTAACCACTTGGGAGACTACAATAGAACAATACGACGGTCAGTAGACGGTCCCTGCCCACAAGAGCTTATAGTCTAGAGGGTGAGACAGACATTAATATATATAAAGAAGTTGCAGCTATGAACATAAGTGGCTTGTGGGGCTGAGGTGAATAAAGAGAGCAAATCGGGATGAGGCAGAAGGGAGTGGGAGAAGAGGACTAAGGACTTCTTAGTCAGGGAAGGCTTCTTGGAGGAGATGTGCCTTTAGGAAGACTTTGAAGGTGGGGAGAGTCATTGTCTGTCAGACACGAAGAAGGAGAACGTTTCAGGCCAGAGGCAGGATGTGGGCGAGAGGTCGGCAGCAAGATATACTAAAATGCCAAAGAGCGAGTCTGCAAGCTTGAACACCTAAGAGAAAGCAAGTTGGCGGCGACATCCCTCGAATCACCAATCCATCAGTAAATCCATCGATTGTATTTAATGAGCACCTATAATTTGCAGAGCTCTGAGGGACTACAGTGTGTAAGCACTGCAGAGCACTGTACTAGGTGCCTACTGTGTGAAAAGTGTGGTGCTGAGAGCAGGACACTATTGTGTGCAGGGTCCCTTACTGAGTACTAGGTATTAATATTTTTACATTTATCTCCTCCATTAGAGTGGAAGCTCCTTGTGGGCAGAGAATATGACACTGCATCATTTTATGCTTCCCAAGCACCTAGTATAGTGCACCACATTAAGTGGGCACCCAATAAATGTTCCTACTATTACAAGGGAAAGCACAGCGGAAGCAAAACACACTTTCCCTGCCTGCAGAGAGATTACAGTCTAATGGGGCAGATCGGCAGATTCATGCCATACAATAATTTTGGTGCTTGTTAAGAGCTTACTAGGTATCAAACACTGTTCTAAGCGCTGGGACAGAGACAGGCTAATCGGGTTGGACACGGTCCCTGTCCCCGTGGGACTCACAGTCTTAATCCCCAGTTGACAGGTGAAGTAATTGAGACACAGAGAAGTGAAGTGACTTGCTCAAGGTCAAGCAGCAGATGAATGGTGGAGTCGGGATTAGAACCCAGGTCTTTCTGACTTCCAGGCCAGGGCTCTATCTATTAGGCCGTGTTGCTTCCATTCGCACACGGTGGGAGCGGGAGAGAGGACAAAGACATGACAGAGAGTAGCGTGAACATGTTGAGGCAAAGTAGGGGAATCAGGGTTTGATTACACATATCCACATCTGTGAGGAGGATGGGTGTGAGCAACCAAGGACTAAGGCTGGGTTGCTCTGACTCGGGGTGCTGGGAATTTATCACTTAGGGCTTCCTGGAGGAGGTGGGATTCCAGGGGCTTTGCGGAAGGGAGGAGCTGTGGCCTTTGAGATTGGGCCCCGGAAAGCTGGGGAGAAGCAGCGAGGCCCCGTGGATACAGCACGGGGCCTCGGAGTCAGAAGGACCTGAGTTCCAATCCCAGCCCAGCGCTTAGAACAGTGCTCGGCACATAGTAAGCGCTTAACAAATACCAAATACAAATACAAATACAGCTCTGCCGCTGGTCTGACGGATGACCTCGGCCAAGTCACTTCACTTCTCTGGGACTTAGTGATCTCATATGGAAAATGAGGGTTAAGACCGTGAGCCCGATGGAGAACAAGGATTGGGTCCCAACTGATTAGCTTGGAACTGCCCCAGAGCTTAGTAGAGTGCCTGGCACATAGTAAGTGCTTCACAGATACCATTGAATCAATAAATCTACCCATCGACCCTACTTACTGAGCACTTCCTGCGTACTGAGCTCTGCATTATGTGCTTGGGAAAGTACTATATAGAAGAGTTGGTGGACATGTGCCCTGCCCACAATGAGTTTACAGTTTAAAAGGGGAAGAGGACAGCACTGAATCCCCTGTTTCAAGATGAGGAGACTGAGGTCGAGAGAAATGAAGTGACTTGCCCAAGGTCGCACAACAGACAATGGGGAGAGTCAGGTTTAGAACCCAGATCTCCTGTGTCACAGGCCTAGCTCTTTCCATCAGGCTATGCTGCTTCTCTGGGGATCCAGACAGCTCTGATGAGGCATCCTTTTGTTACACGGTATCTGTTAAGGGCTTCCTACGTGCCAGACACTGTCCTAAACACTGGGGTGGATGCGACCTAATCAGGCCGGGCACAATCCAGGACCCCCATGGGGCTCACAGTCTTAATCCCCATTGCACAGGTGGGGCTACTGAGGCCCAGAGAGGTGAAGTGACTTGCCCAAGGTCACACAGCAGGAAAAGTGGCAGAGCAGAATTAGAACCCAGGTCCTTCTGACTCCCAGGCCCGGGCTCTAACTATTAGGCCACGCTGCTTCTCTCCTCCGGTGTCCATCCGTACCAGGACCCCCGGGGACTGGGCACCGGGCCCTGGCCATGGCCCGCGGAAGCGGCCTGCCCGCCCCACCCCCACCCCCAGTGGCCTCCGGGAGCTCCTGGCATAGTCCCGCTTCAGACCGGCAGCCCTGAGTCACGGCCGACCGTCCGGGAGGGGCCGGGAGGGGCCGGGTTCTGTTTACGTTGGCATCGCCCGGTCGCTCCATCATCGTCAGCCCACGGCTCGGACCCGGCCAAACCCCCGAGCTTCTGGTCGGGTTCCCGTCCGCCGACGGACGGGTCGACTCCGTGAGATGGGAGCCGAGGCCGAGTGCCGCTCCTGGGGGCAACCCAAGTGTGTGTGCGCTGACTCAACGCTCCCAGGGTCCGCCAACGGGAATGACACATTTCCGTGGGGACCGTTTCCTTCCCAGAACTCTCTCCGCAGGTGTGCTCTCCGGGCCGCACTCCTAGCCGAGACCCGCAAAGAGCTTGTTAAGCGCTTACCATGTGCCAGGCGTCGTATTAAGTCCTGGGGGGGGGGGGGGGCGGATATTAGCAAATCCGGCTGGACAGAGTCCCTGTCCCACATGGGGCTCCCAGTCTTAATCCCCATTTTGCAGATGAGGGAACTGAGGCCCAGAGCAATAAGATGACTTGCCCAAGGTCACACAGCAGACAACTGGCGACCTGGGATTAGAACCCATGACTGCCTGACTCCTGGGCCCGGCCTCTATCCACTATGCCATGCTGTTTCTCGTGCTGCTCTGAACCCAGAATCTAAAGCCGGTAGCTAAAAAGGGAGTCCATCCATATTCTCTTTTCGGTGTGTGTGGTGTTCGTTAAGCTCTTACTATGTGCCAGGCACCGTATTACTACTACTACTAATAATTGGTAATAATTATGGTATTTGTTAAGTGCTTACTATGTACCAAGCACTGTTTTAAGCGTTCAGATACAAGATGATCAAGTTGGACTCAGTCCCTGAAGCACTTTACAAATACTATTAAAAAAAACTAAAGAGGGATGGAGAGAGAGGAGGACTGTGAACAACATCGAAATGCATGAAAATAACAATTATAATAATAATAATAATTGTGGTGTTTATTAAGTGTTTACTCTGTGCCAGGAACTTGCTAAGCATTTTGGTAGATACAGGGTACCACGTGGGACTCACAGTCTAAGTAGGAAGGAGACTAGGTATTGAATCCCCATTTTGCAGATGAGGGAACCGAGGCCCAGAGAAATGAAGTGACTTGCCCATAGTCACACAGCGGGAAAGTGATGGAGCTGGGATTAGAAGCCAGGTCTTCTGACTCCCAGCCCTGAACACTTTTCACAAGGCCACACCGCTTCCCTTGGTTAAAGGTGCCCCATTAGAGTGGCGACTCCCCGAAGGCAGGGCGTACGGCGCTTCCGCGCTCCGTATTCTCCCCACAGCCGGTAGGGCTCCGGCAGAGTCTCTCAGGCAGCTGCCCGGTGACCGCTGGGAAGCTGGCCAAAGGGAGGAGCCCTCCAGTCAGTCGATCGTATTTACTGAGTGCTTACTGTGTTCAGAGCACTGTAATAAGCCCTTGGGAGAGTACAATCTAACAGACACACTCCCTGCCCACAAAAAGCTTACAGTCTAGAGGGGAGCTTCTGGTCTAGAGAGGGGTGTAAGGGCCGACGGGATCCTCTCAGGCCCGAGGGAGCCACAGCCCTATCTGCAAGGGTTTATCACTACTATCTCTCCTGAGAGTTGCCACCCCCTCTGAGCACCCTCTCCCTCAGCATTTCCTCTTTGCCACACTGGAGAAATGGCCTCCTTGAGATAAATGTAGCAAAATATTGGGGGTAGCAAAGTGAACAGAGCTAGAGAATTTAGATCTTCTGTAGATAGAGAGTGACTGATAGCGCATGAGACACTGACTTCCTTTGTTTTGGGAACTAGATGACAGTTTTCCCAGACAGACCCACTTAATCTGTCTTTCCTTTGTCTCCTCCTTCCTCCTCTCTCTTTCTTTTCTTCTTCCCTCTCTCTCTCCTTCCCCCCTTTCTTCTCCCCTCTCTTCTCTCTGTCCCTCTTCTTCTCTCGGTCTTCTCTCTCTCTGTCTGTCCCTCTTTCTCTGCTTTCTCTGTCGCTCCTCCCCCTCTTTGTCTGTCTTCTTTCTCCTTTCTCTACTCCTTTATCTCTCCCCTCTCTCCCTCTTTCTCTTCTCTCTTCCTCTTTCTCTCCTCTTTGTCCTTCTTTCTCTCTTTGTGTCTTCTTTACCTCTCTCTCTGTCTTCGCTATCTCAATCCCTCTTTGTCTTCTCTCTCTCCTTTCTCTCCCTCTCCATCTCTCTCCTCCCTCCTTCTTTCTCTCTCTCTCTTTTCTCTCTCTCTGTCTTCTCTATCTCAATCCCTCTTCCTCTGTCTTCTCTCTCCTTTCTCTCCCTCTCTATCTCTCTCCTCTCTCCCTCTTTCCCTCTCTCTCTTCTCTCTCCTCTCTGTCTGTATCTTCTTTATCTCTCCTCTCTCTATCTCCTCTCTGTATCCCCCTCCTATCTCTTTCCCTTTCTGTCTTCTCTCTCTCCTCTTCCTCTCTTCCCTCTCTATCACCTCTCTTCTCCCTTTTCTCCCTGTCTTCTCTACCTCTCTCTCCTTTGTCTTCCCTATCTCCTCTCCCGCCCCCCCTTTCTCTCTCTGTGTTTTCTCTACCTCTCTTTTGTTTTCCCTCTCTGTCTCCTCTCTCCCCACTACCTCTCTTCTCTCTCTCTCTCCCCACTCTCTGTCTCTGTCTCCTCTTTCTCCCCATCTCTCCTCTCTCATCCCTAAATACGGTGAGATAGCCCAGGCCCCGAGGGGAAGGGTTTGACAGGGTAGGTGCTGGGCTGGATTCTCTGACCCGACCTGAGCTCTTCCAGTCAGGGCTGAAAAGATCCAAAGTGGAGGCTCTCTGAAGCTTGCCCTGCCTCTCAGTTATGCCCCCCACCCAAGTCCCTGCCCGCTCCTGCCCCCAATCCGCAATAAAAAGTTGGCACTTGTCATTTCAGTGCTTTCTGGAGGCTCCCCTATCCATTCATCCCCACAAAATTCCCTAGACCAGCCCCCCGAACCTCTGCAGCTACCCCTCGTCTCAGGCCTAGAGCTGAGCCACAGTCTGTAAACCAGCTCCCTGTGATTTCCTTCTTAAGAAAGATGGCATTTAGTAAGAGTTTACTCTGTGCTCAGGACTGGGGTAGCTACAGAGATGAGATCGGACATGGCCCTGGTCCCACACCGGATTCACAATCCATCTTACTCCCATCTTACAGATGAAAAAACGAGACCCAGAGAGGGTAAGCAGACTTGCCTAAGGTCATGTACGGGGGCAGCGGCAGAGCCGGGCCTCGAACGGGGGTCTTCTCACTCCCAGTCCCGTCTTTCCACTGGGCTAGGCCGATTGCTTACTCTGCGCTAAGCACTGTAGTGAGCCCGGGGGTAGATGCGAGACAATCAAATCTGACGATCCCTGTCCCAAACGGGGCTCACAGTCTAAAAGGGAGGGAGAGCGGAGAACCGAGGTGCTGAGAGGGGAAGTGACCTGTCCTAGGTCACACGGCCAGCGGGCCGGGGCAGAGCTGGGGCTCGATCCGGGTGTGCCGATTCCCGGCTCCTGCTCTTTCCACCAGGCCAGGCCACCTCTCGATTCTCCATTCAGCCAGTCTGTCCCACCTTGGTCTGCAGCTTTCCAGAGAGAAACCCTCAAACATTTGGAAAATCTGCCCTCTCCGGGAACCTTGATGGAGGTGGCTCTCCTCTCTAGGTCCTGGTCAGCACTCAGACAATAGCATCCCTCAGAACCCTGGAAAGGTCGTCCTTCCCTTGGAATCCCGGTCTGTTCTCAGAGAGCAGCACCCCCGGGAACTCTGGAGAGTTGGCCCTCCCCTTGGGGACGAGTCAGTGCTCAGAGAGCAGCAGTCCCCGGCACCCCAAGCCAAGTTGCTCTGAGCTGAACAGATCAGTGACAGAGTCTGTGGAGCAGACGGGCAGCGAATGAATCAGGGCGGAAGACACCGTCCCGTCCGGGTTGACATCACCCCGTGGTTAACCGTTGGAACCATTTCCTGAGGCCGGGGACGCCGAAGGTGCTGCTACTGTTGGCGGGGAGGGCCCGGGGCGCAGTTGGCTGAGCTCAGGCCCCCCGCCTGCCGCCCGCCGCCCAGAAAAACACCGCGCGGCCCGGCCGGCCGACCGACCGCTGACCACCCCAGCTGAGGAAAATGGCGCGAGTCCAACCACAATTTGGGGCTGTCTATTGTCAGGTCTATTTTCCTCCCCGAGAAATTATATTTAGACAGTGACACCAGAATCGCTCTGTGAATGCCGGGTCAAAGTTGAGGAACTCCAAGTTGGAGTGGGGCTGTGCAGAGAGTCCATCGAGATGAAAATTAGCACCCCCCCGACCCACACTCCCACTCCCCCTCAAACCTCTAGCTGCTTGGAGACCCATAGAAGTATTTTCCAAAGCTTCTTTTTCAAAAAATATTCATTCATTTAATCGCATTTACTGAGTGCTTACTTTGTGCAGTGCACTGTACTAAGTACTTGGGAGAGTACAATAGAACAATAAACGGACACATTCCCTGACCGCAACTTGCTTACAGTCTACAGTGGGAGATGGACATTAGTATGAAGAATAGATAGATAAATAAATCAATCACAAATATGTACAAAAGTACTGTGGAGCTGGGAGTGGGGAATGAATAAGGGGAGCAAGTGATACTTGTTAAGAGCTTACTATGTGCCAGGCACTGTACTAAGCACTGGGGTAGATACATGCTAATCATGTTAAAGTCAAGTGCTTAGTACAGTAAGTTGTAAAAATACAACCGACTGAATGGACAGTCCCCGTTCCACGTGGGGCTCACGGTCTTAATCCCCGTTTTACAGGTGAGATAACTGAAGCACAGAGAAGTTAAGTGACTGGCCCAAGGTCACAGTGCAGACAAGTGGTGGAGCCAGGATTAGAACCCAGGTCCTTCTGGCACCCAGGCCCGGGCTCTTCCACCTGGCCACGTAGGGGTTGCGAACGAATTGGCTACTTGTAGCCTTGCAAAGAAGCCCCCCCCAACCCAAATTCCACCAGCTTGCCAAACACTCTGAATAAAAATCACCATCCTTGTTGTATCTGTTAAGCACTTACTTGAGCCCCACGTGGGACAGGGACTGTGTCCATCCTAATTGTTCGTATCCACCTCGACGCTTAGTTCGGTGCCTGGCCCACAGTAAGCGCTTAACAAATACCACAATTATTAGCTCTGAGTAGCGCGGCTGGCCCGACTGGTGTGGATCCGGGTTCTCGCTACCCCAGAAAAGAGCGGTGTTGAAGCGGTGACCCCAGGGTCAAGGCCGGCTGGCCCCCAGTGGGGGCAAAGTCACAGGAAACATTGGACCGTGCCGGTCTCGATGGACCCCCTCGGTGAGATAAGCACAGGTGCTTCATCAGCCCGTCGACGGAACGCTGCTACTAGGCTGGTCTCCCCTTGGAGATGTCCAGGATGTTGAGCCGGGGCAACGTTCTCTGCCCCGTGCCGGCCCACCTGCTGTGAGTCAGTCAGTCAATCAGACATATTTACTGAGAGCTTACTTTCTGTAGACCACTGTACTCAGCTCTTGGGAGAGTAAAATAGAAAAATAAACAGACATATTCCCTGTCCACAATGAGCCTACAGTCTAGAGGGGAATGCGGAAGTTAAGAGAAATAAATAAATGACAGATATGGACATAAGTGCTGCGGGGTGAGAGGGGGGATGAATAAAGGGAGCAAGTCAGGGTGACAGAAGGGAGTGGGAGAAGCGGAAAAAGGGATGTAAGGAAGACTTCTCGGAGGAGATCTGCCTTCAGTAAGGCTTCGAGGAAGGAGACGGTCGGCTGTGAGGAGGGAGGGCAGCCCAGGCCGGAGGCAGGAGGTGGGCGAGGGGTGGGCAGAGAGACAAGAAAAGACAAGACTGAGGCACAGCGAGAAAGTTGGCATTAGAGGAGCAAAGTGTGCGTGCGTTGGGTTGGAGTAGGAGAACAGCGAGGTGAGGTAGGATGGGGCAAGGGGATCGACTGCTTTCAAGCCAACGGTGAAGAGTTTCTGTTTGACGGTGAGCCAGTCGCGAGCTCTCATCTGGTCTGTCACGGGATGGGACTCCATCCAGTCTGTTCCTGGCCTAGTCTCCGTGCAGTCTGTCCCCGGTCCCGTCTCCGGCCTGCCTATACCCACTCCATTCTTCAGCCAATCTGTTCCCGATAGAGTCCAGATCCATCAGTGGACGCCTCAATCAGTCAGTAGAATTTATGGAGCGTTTTCTGTGAGCACAGTCCTGTACTAAGCTTGGGAAAGTCCAGTGTGTGAGTTGGCCGACACTCCCCCTGCCCACAAAGAGCTTACAGTCTACGGGGGAGACAGACATTAAAAGGAATTACAGCTAGGGGAAATGGTACCTAATACAAGGGTAAGGACGTAAGTGCTGTGGGGCTGGGGTGAGTATCAAAATCCTTAAGGGTTTCACTGACAAGTCCAGAGTTTGACGCTGAGGGGAGAGTGGTCGAGGGAACTGTGGGCTTACTCAGAGAAGGCCTCTTGGGGGCGATGTGATTTACCCTTATTACTATTTTCATAATTATTATTATTAGTAATAATTTTATGTTCCCATCTGTTCCCATGGTGATGGTTGCCGCGGCAGGTCAGGATTCTCCACAGCCACCGGGAGCCCCGGTAGAATGTCCGTCACCTCAGCCGCTGGCCAGCTAATGACTCTCCCCTATAGCCACGCCCAATTTACAGATGAGGTAATCGAGTCACAGAGAAGTGAAGTGACTTGTCCAAGGTCACACAGCAGACAAGTGGCGGAGAATACGGGTCCTTCTGACTCCCAGGCCCCTGCTCCATTCACTAGGAAATGCCACTTCTCAATCAGGTATCGTCCCCATTTTACAGATGAGGTGCCTGGGGCACGGTGAAGTGAAGTGAATCGACCAAGGACAAACGGCAGACAAGTATCAGAGCCAGGATTAGAACCCAGGTCCTTCGGACTCCCAGGCCTGTACTCTATCCACTAGGTCACGCTGCTTCTCCGCCCGCTCTTTCTACCTCTTAGAATATAAGTCCCTGTGTTCAATCTGATTGTGTTGTATAGCCCAGAGTTTGGTACCAAGTGCTGAGTAAGTATTACTTTGTATATCCCCAAAGCTTAGTGCAGTGCTTGGAATACAGTAAGAGCTTTAGAAATACAGCAATTATTATAACCCTGATAATATCATCAATTATTATGGATAGAAGAGTGGCTGGTGGGTGGATGGATTGTTGGATGGGTGCTTGGGAGGACGGATGGCTGGGCGGTTGGTCGGGTGGGTGGGCGGATAGGCGGACGGGTGGTTGGGTGAATAGGCGGATGATGGAAGAAAGGAAGGCAGGGAGGAAGGGAGGGAGGGAGGGAGAAAGAAAGAACAGACGGATGGGTAGATGAGTGGATGGATGGAAGGCAGGAAAGAAGGATGGATGGATGAGTGGCAGATGGGTGGATGAGCGGACGGAAGAGCGGATGCGTGGATGGACGGCGGCTGGATGGGTGGGTGGAAAGAAGTAAGGACGGCCGGGCAGGCGGATGAATGGCAGACGAGCGGATGGAGGACCGGAAGCGTGGACGGAGGGGCGGGTGGAAAGAAGGAGGGGCGGGTGGAAAGAAGGAAGGGCGGACGGACTACGGGAAGGACGGATCGACGGGGTCAGCCCCGCTGACCTCCGTCGATCGATCGCTCGATCGATCGACCGACCCCCGGCCCCGCGCGGTCGCTGTCGCCCTCCCAGGTCCTGGAAGAGCGAATGAAACTGGAGTGCAAATGCCACGGCGTGTCGGGGTCCTGCACCACCAAGACGTGCTGGACGACCCTCCCCAAGTTCCGCGAGATCGGCTACGCGCTGAAGGAGAAGTACAACGCGGCCGTCCAGGTGGAGGTGGTGCGGGCCAGCCGGCTGAGGCAACCCACCTTCCTCAAGATCAAGCAGATCCGCAGCTACCAGAAGCCCATGGAGACCGACCTGGTCTACATCGAGAAGTCGCCCAACTACTGCGAGGAGGACGCCGCCACGGGGAGCGTGGGCACCCAGGGCCGCCTCTGCAACCGCACGTCCCCCCACGCCGAGGGCTGCGACATGATGTGCTGCGGGCGCGGCTACAACACGCACCAGTACACCAAGGTGTGGCAGTGCAACTGCAAGTTCCACTGGTGCTGCTTCGTCAAATGCAACACGTGCAGCGAGAGGACAGAGGTGTTCACCTGCAAATAGGGACGGGCGCCCGCGTGGGCGGATTCCGTCGGACGGGGCGCGGCCGGCCGCCGGCCAAGACGGCGGGAGGCCCGCTCGGCGCCGAGAGCATCATTTTGCACAACGAGCTTTCTCGGGGGAAGTCGAGGAACGGCCCCCTCCCTATCTCTCTCTCTCTCTGCCCGCCGCGGCCTCCCCACGCTCCCGGGGAGACACCCCCTCCGGTAGGCCCTCGGGACCCTCTACCGTTGGGGAACACGAGGGCGGCGGGGAGCGTTCCGGCCCCGAGATTCCCCCCCTCCCCGCCGACCGCCCGGCGCTTGTCTCTTCTCAGTGCATCCTGGGCATCGCCCCCACCTTCTGACCCGAGGTCAAAGTCCTACATATCAGAGAGTCCACGTGAACGAGTCCCATCCGGTACTTGGTTTGGAAAACCCAACGGTCCTCTCCCCTTCCCTTCTCGCCCCCACCGCCTTTTTGGAGAGAAAAGGAAACTGAGACTTTGCCATTTTTTTGCCTAGGCGAGGCGGAAGAAGTTTAGAAAAACGACACCGGGGGGTTTTGACCACTGTTTGGGAGCAGACCGGTTGGCGCGGGGACGGCGCGGGGGATGGAGAGAGGGGCGAAACCTTGGAAAGACACCACTGTCGGCCGAGCGAGCCTCGTGAAGGAGGCCAGCGGTCACTGCCGGTGACACTGGAGCTGTGCGAATGGACACTGAAGGGAAGTATTTATGTTTAATACCATCCGAAAGAATTCTAAGCACTAACGGGTAGCCGCGTCTTCATTCCGTACTAAATGTAAACTTATCGGAACTGACTTTTATGATCTTTCTCTCCGATTACCCCCGAGTTTTTCAGTGCTACTGATCTGTCTGTTTTCACAGAGTACTGACAGGCCTTAACGGGTGATACGAACTGAGCCAGATCAGAGGCCGCACCCCAGTTCCACCCCCTCCCCCGCCCCTCAGCCCCGACGTGTCCGGGCTTCCGATCACAGCTAGTTTTTATCCTGGGTCCGGGATCCCTCCCTCCGATCGTGGCACGTAATTATTTTTTTTTCCCCGGGCCCCCGATCCCATCCCCTAATCACGGCCCGATTTTTTTTCCCTCTTGGAAACTGCCAACTTCCAAACCACATTCCTGGATCCGGCGGGACCGTTTTGGCGTTCAGACAGGAAGCCATATGGTCTCTGATTCCGGAGCCCCCACTCATCAGGTGTCTGACTGGGACCCCCTCCGCTGGGAGCGGGTGCTTGAGCGAGAGGACGGTGGGGCGTCCCTGCCCTTGATCCTCCCAGTCACCGGGGTGCTGCGGGACTCTAGACTGTAAGCTCGTTGCGGGCGAGGAATGTGGCTACCAACTCTGTTATATCGTACTCTCTTAGTACAGTGCTCCCCACGCAGTATGCACTCAATAGATACAATCGATCGGTTGATCGAACCCGTACGCGATTCCCCAGGCCCGGCCCCCACCCAGCTCCTCCGGGGCGCCCAGTCCCGACCGACTTCCCGTAGGCCCAGGAGTCAGGAGAGGCATCGCTCCTCCCTCCCCGCCTGTTCCAGAGCCTCGCTCTCAGTCCCAGATAGCCCGGCCCGACGGCATGAGCTTTCCTGCCTCGCCCCTCCATCCCGAGTCCATACAGAACGGTCAGGAAGACCCGGGAACGGAAGCCCCGTTTGCACCGGTCCACTGGCCTCGACAGCCCCCCGGGCGGGCTGCGGGAAGTCAGAGTCACAGGAGGCGTGACCGCCCGCTTCTGAAAATGGCTCCCGTCGCGCCGAGGCCCTCCGTGACCCGTCCTCCCCTCGGCCCCCATCAGAATTCCCACCCCCGAGGACGACGTCAAACCGCTACCCTGTTCTCCGACCCCTTCCCCTTCCCCCTGCCACTCCTGGCCTTTCTCCCGAGGGAGGAAAACCGATAACATTCTGCTGGGAACCGTGTGTCCTGATGCAGGCTGGCTCAGAGAAGCAGCATGGCTTAGTGGGTCGAGCGGGGGCCCGGGAGTCAGAAGGACCTGGGTTCTAATCCCGGCTCGGCCACTCGTCTGCCGTGTGACCTCGGACAAGTCACTTTACTTCTCTGGCCCTCAGTTCCCTCATCTGTAAAATGGGGATTAAGAGTGTGAGCCCCATGGGAGACGGGGACTGTGTCCAACTTAACTTGTATCCACTCCAGCGCTTAGAACAGTGCTTGGCACGTAGGAAGTGCTTAACAAGTACCATAATAATAACTATTATTGTTACGACGCAGCATTTCACAAGGAAGAGCCAGTGACATTTGAGAGCGAGTCAGTCCATCAGGGACAAGTATTTATCGAGCACCTACCGTGCGCACTGTACTCAGCTCTTGGGAGGATACGGTGGAGTTAGTAGACAGTGCTCCCTGCCTTCTAGAAGCTTAGAGTCTACTCTGTGCAGAGCACTGTACTGAGCGCTTGGGAGAGGATAAGAGAGTTAATAGGCACGATCCCCGCCCTCAAGGAACTTGCAGTCTCCCGTGTGCAGAGCACTGTCCTGAGCGCTTGAGAAAGTACAATAGAATTAGTAGATACGATCCCCACCCTCGAGAGGTGTACAGTCTACTGTTGGCAGAGCACTGTATTGAGCGCCTACTGTGTGCGGAGCACTGTACTGAGCACACACTGTGTGTAGAGCACTCTACTGAGTGCCTACTGTGTGCAGAGCACTTTACTGAGCACTTGGGAGAATACAACAGAGTTAGCAGACACAATCTCTGCCCTTGAGGAGTTTACAGTCTAGCGGGGGAGACGAGGCACGGGACAGAAAGACCAGCCTCCCATCCCCCCGATGCTGACCTTCGGGAAGGACGGGGATGGGGCGGGCGTGACCGGAAATGGAGTCTAGTACGTCTCCGTCCCGCAGAGCCACTGCCCGGGGCGCTAGTGAGCACCCCCGTCCTGCTCCGATGATCCGATACACTGAATTTCCTGCTCAGTTTTTGGGCAACCAGCGCTCGATGCCCAATCCTAAGGTACCAGACTCTGTAAATACCTAGGCTAGCGTTTGTTAAGGAATCCCATTAAGTTATATTATTGTATATCATTTAAATGTCTAGAGACTATTTTAAATTATTGTGAAGAACACTGAGTCGGAAGGACCTAGAAGACGCCGACGCCGTCTCCCTGGGAAAAGGGGGACGGCGATCCTCCACGTCCTGTCCTTCCTCGCGAACGAGAATGTCGAACGGGTGTCCGGAAAGGGTGATTCCGGGTTTCGGAGACAGCGCCCGGAGAGCAGCGTCGCCAAACGAGCGCCCGGAGTGCGGCGTTGGGGGTAGAGGATTGCGGGGGGGGGCCGGATCCAGCGCCCCTGTCAGCCGGCTCCGAAACGACATGCGACCGCCCCCCGGCCCCCCGCCCCCAGTTCCCCATCCCCCCCGGGACCCCCGACCTGCAGGGTCGCCCCAAATGCTGTACGTTATTAAAGAACTTCGAACCGACGGAACACGTGTCGCCTCTGTTTGCGCACCGGGCCGTGCCCAGAAGGAGCCCCGCGGCCCCCGGGAATGACCCCGCCCCCCAGAGGACCGGTCAGAGACCCCCGCGAAAGACCGCGCCCCGGCTGGAGAACAGTGCCGACGTGACCACCACGAGGCCGCCCCCGCCACCCCGAACAGGGGGTTGCGGAGGCTGGGGTGGGGGTGAGGGTGGGGGTCGCCAACCCCGCGCAGAGGGAGAGGGGGCCCTGGGGATGGGGGGTGGGCTGTGGGGGGGAGAAAATCACCTCCATCTTGGAGGGAAGGGGAGGGTCAGGGGAGCCCAGGGAGAGAAAAAAAATGGTGGTATCTGTTAAGCGCTTACTGTGCCCCAGGCGCCGTACTGAACGCTGGGGAAGATAGAAGCCGAACAGGTTGGACACAGTCCCTGTGCCACATGGGGCTTCCGGTCTCGATCCCCATTTTACAGAGGTGGGAAATGAGGCCCAGAGAAGTGAAGTGACTTGCCTAAGGTCGCGCAGCGGACGAGTGGCGGAGCTGGGTTTAGAACCCACGACCTCCTGCCACCCGGGCCCGGGCTCTATCCACCGCACCTTGCCGGCGAGGGGCTGCGGGGCGGGCTCGGATGTAGCCGTCCCCGTCCTGCGGAGGGGTGGGGGCGGAGGGCTCCGCGGGGCAGCCGAGTCGGGGCCCCCGGCCCACGGAGGATTAGTGGCCGGTGGGGCGACTCGGGGTCCGGCGGCGGCCTGGCCTCCTCCCGCTCCGACGCTCGCCCCCTGCGCCCGGGGAGGAAGGACCCACCAAGCCCACCGACCCCGGCCCCCTCCGAGGGCCGCCGCCAGTCCGGCGAGGGCAAGGTGACCGACGCGGGCCAGCCCACTCTCCCGCCCGTCGCCGTCCGCGAGGCGGACCGGATGGCTTCTGGGCACAGGGAGCTGTACTGGGCGCTCCCTGGGCGCGCTGCCCCCTACCACTAACCTTCTCACTGCAGAGCACCGTACTGGGCACCTACTCGGTTCAGCGCTTTACTGAGAAGCAGCAGGACCTAATGGATAGAGCCCGGGCCCGGGAGTCAGAAGGACCTGGGTTCTAATCCCGGCTCCACCACTTGTCCGCTGTGGGACCTTGAGCCAGTCCCTTCGTTTCTCTGGGCCTCAGTTCCCTCATCTGTCAAATGGGGGATGAAGACTGTGAGCCCCATGCGGGACAGGGACCGTGTCCGGCCTCATTAGCCGATATCTACCCCGGCGCTTAGAACAGTGCCTGACATACAGTAAGCGCTTAACAAATGCCATCATCATCATCATCATCATCATCATCATTATTATTACTGGACACCTACTATGTTCAGAGCGTGAGCTGGGTGCCTTCGGAATGCAGAGCCCCGGGCTGGGCAAATAGGGAGGACGGGTAACAACCATATCCTCATTTTACTGAAGAGGAAACGGAGGCTCAGAGAGGTTGAGAGACCCGCCCGAGGTCACACAGCAGGCCAGAGGCAGAGGCGGCACTAGAATCCAGATCACCCGATCCGGGCCCTGGACTCTCTCCACCGTGGCGGGAATTTCAATTCCCGGCCCCGGCCCCGTGTGCCGTCCAGCGGAGAGAGGATGGATCCGGATGTGAGGAGACCCAGCCTCTCCTCCCAGCTGTGACTCTGGACTGCTGCGTGGCCTTAGGTAAATCGCTTAACCTCTCTGAGCTTCGGTTTCCTCGTCCGTAAAATGGAGAGAATAAAACCAGCCTCTCCCCATTATGTACTATAAAATTATTTATTCATATCAGTGATTGTCTCCCCCTCTAGACTCTAAGTTCGTTATGGGCGGGGAAACCGTCTGCTAGTTCCGTTGTATCGTACTCTCCCAAACACTTAGTACAGTGCTCTGCACACAGTAAGCATTCAAAAAATACCATTGATTGATTGATGGTACAAAGCCAAGGTAGCATCGCTGCAATGGTCAGAGCCCCGCCGTGCGTCCCGTGGGGAGAGCCCGGCTCCGGGAGCCCAGAAACCCGGCTTCTCGTCCCGGCTCAGCCCGAAACTGGCTATCGTGGGCAAAGACCACACCCGCGTTTCGCCACGTGCTGCGCTCCCGCCCGCCGACTCGCCCGTTGCACTTGTGTCCCGGTGAGCACAGGCAGGGCGGGGAAGACCGGACGCTCGTGGTGGGCAGGGAACGTATCTTTCAACCCTGTTAACGTTGTACTCTCCCAAGTGCTCAGTACGGGGTTCTGCACACAGTGAGCGCTCAATAAATACGACTGATGTCCACGAGTGGCATCGGGCCAGTCACGGGTAGGAGGATCGACTCCTCCGGGCTGGGGCGTCTGTTCCGCCGCCTCAGACCGAAGGAAAGTTCTGTCTTTTCTAACGCCTCGCTTTTCCCAAACGAACGAATAAATGAAACAGGTAGAGCTCCTTGAAGATTAAAAAAAAAAAAAAAAAGAATACATTAGAACTCCTCTTAAGAGCGCATTCCAAGCCCGCATTCCTGTGTCCCTGGTGCAAATCCTTTGAAATTGGTGATTTTTAGGGTACATTCTCAGCGGGGGATGGCCAGATCCCGGTGCCTGGGCAAAAGGGGCCCGTTCAGCGGGGGTGGGCCCACGTGGTGAGAACCACGCATCGGGGCCCGAATGCAGTCGGATCCAAACAACGAGACCCGTGCACCGGAGCTCCTGCAGTGGGGCCTGGGTGGTAGGGATCGTGCACTGGGGCCCACGCGGGGCATGGGGCGTCCACATGGTAGGAGTCATGTGGGAAGCAACGTGCCCTGGTGGCGAGAGTCCGGGCTTGGGAGTCAGAGGACGTGGGTTCCAATCCCGGCTCCGCCACCTGTCCGCTGGGTGACCTCGGGCAAGTCGCTTCACTTCTCCGCGCCTCAGTTCCCTCATCTGTAAAACGGGGATTAAGACCGTGAGCCCCACGCGGGACGGGGACCGTGTCCAAACTGATGATACCCCAGTGCTTAGAACGGTGCTTGGCACATAGTAAGCCCTTGACAAGTACCGTCGTCATTATTCTGATCATGGGTTGGCCCACGTACCGGGGGGCCTGCAGCGGGGTCAGTACGGTGGGGGACGACGTGGCAGGGTTCTTGCACTGGGGTCCACGCACCGGGGCTCCTGCAGCGGGGTGAGTACACCCGCCGGAGAGCGCACGGCATTCTTCCGCAGGGCCCGAAACAATGCCGCCAGACAGGTTTGCCCACCGAGGCTCGTCCCGGGCCATCCCGTCCCGGTTCCTTGCGCTTCCTCGTACCCCGCCGGCCCGCCGGGGCACTCACCAGACCTTCGAGACTCGCCGGTCGCCCCAGAAAACGAACTGCCCGGTCCGCCGGGATGGCAGCTGAAAAGGGGGCGATGCCCACTTCGTGCCAAGCGCCGCGCGGAGCCCTGGGGTAGACACGATCTACACAGACGGGACCCAGTTCCGATCCTGAAGAATCGCCAGTCTAAGAGGGAGGGAGAGAGCAGGGATCTTATCCCCATTTGACAGGGGAGGAAACCGAGGCCCAGAGAAGTTAAGCGACTTGCCCGAAGTCACACGGTGGGCCGGTGGCAGACCCGGGATTAGAACCCAGGCCTCCTGACTTCCTATGGTCTGTGCAGTGGGCCGTGCCGCCTCACTAGAAAATGTTTGCCGGAAGGTCTGGCCTGGAGTGAGCTTGGGGAGCAGTTCCGTTTCTCAGGGACTAGTACGGTGCTCTGCTCACAGTGAGCGCTCAATGAATACCACTGATTCATTCAATAGTATTTATTGAGCGCTTACTACGTGCACAGCACTGTACTCAGCGCTTAGAATGTACAGTTCGGCAACAGAGACAATCCCTGCCCATTGACGGGCTCAGTGACCGACGGGTGGATTGACGGTACCCTTCAGGCTCGGCACGTGGCGGAGGGTGGGTACGAGGGGCACATCTGCGCTCCCTTCGGAGCTGAGCTCTCCCCCCGCCCGTGCCCCTCGGTCTCTGGGGGAGCGCCCGGCGCTGGCCGAGGCGCGGGATCCGGGCGGGCCGGGCGTCGCGCCGTCGTCCCCTGTCGGGCTCTGAGAAAATACCGGTTTGGGAGTTTCTCCCGGACACCCGAGCTCCGCGACTCCTCCAGGCCCGGAGAATGAGGAAGTGGCGGCGGGTGACCGGCGCGGCGGACCCGGCCCATCCGAGCCCGGGAGGCCTCGCCCGCCGGGCCCCGCTTGGGGAAGAGGGGGGGACCGCCCTCCAGCCTGCTGCCTCCTCCGCCCCCCGACAGGGTCCCTGCTCCAGGGATGGACGAGCGGCGGGGGGATGGACCTGCTGCTGTCTCCCTAAACCCCACCGGGGTTCCTTGGCGCCCCCCCCCCCCCCGCCCCGACTCCCCGGGGTCCCTTCTTGGGGGATGGGCGAGCGGTGAGGGAATGGATATGTTGTCCCCCTCTCTCCCTCCCAGGGTCCCCATCCGGGGGATGGGTGAGCGGGCAGGGTTCACTTCCCGAGGGTTGGTGGGGGGGAGGGGCTCGCACGTGGAGGACTGGGAAAAAATAGACACGTGGAGAATGGAACAGCCACAGCCCCGGGGCCTCCGACCGAAGAATGTGGAGGGGAAGAGGGGCTTGGCCGCAGAGACACGGGGAAAGAGGAAACAAACGGAGAATGAACAGAAAAGACAATAAGAGGGACGGAGAGCAGCGATCCCATCCCCACTCTGCTGGGGAGGACACTGAGGTCCAGAGAGGTGAAGTGCCCCGCCCGAGGTCGCACAGCAGAGCCAACCCCGTGCTCCTTCCTCTAGGCCACGCCGTCTCCCGTGTCCTCACTCTGTTTCAAGGGCTCAGGCCTCCGCTGCCGGCCCTCGTCCGAAAATCTACCCCAGGCCCAAATCCTGCCTTTCCCCGGGCTGTCGGGGCCGGGTCGGGGGGTGGGGGGTCACCCACCTCCGGACCCGCTGACAGAGCGAGAGGCGGAAGGACGGGCGGGGCGGACCGCCGGCACGTTCGACGCTCGGCTCCCCGAGGGCGGGGGCGGCCTTGACTGGATCCTTCTGGGCTTCTCCTTCTGGATGTTCCTCGACCAGCTGGTCCAGAGTCAGTCATTCATCCCATAGTATTTATCGAGAGCTTTCTCAGAAAGGGTCAGCGGGGGCGGGCCGGGGGTTTGAAGACCTTAGGATACAGGGAACGGGCCTCTACCCTCTCCCTAGGTTGGGTGGGCAGGCTTTGAAACTGGAGCGGGCTGGATTTAGGTTAGACGTTGGGGCATGTTTCCTGACAGTTGGGAATTTACTTACCCGTAATTCACTTCTTTATTTTAATGTCTGTCTCCCCGTTTAGACTGTGAGCTCCTTAAGGGCAGGGAATGGGTCGACTGGCTCTGCCGTCTTGTATCCTCTCTGCACAGAGTAAGTGCTCGATAAATATGATCAGTGGATTGACCGGGTGGAAGTTCCAAATTTAACGATAATAATAATGATGGTATTTGTTAAGACCATAATAGGCGTCTAGCACCGTACTAAACGCCGGGGTACATACAAGATCGTTAGTACTGTCTTCGCACAGAGTAAATGCTCAGTAAATTTGACTCAATGAATGAATCATCGATTCGGACCCAGTCCCTGTCCCACTTGGGGTTCGCAGTCTACTAGTTTTTTATCCCCATTTTATAGACGAGGAAATCGATCACCCATCAGTGGTATTTACCGAGGGCCTATCGTGTGCAGAGCACCATATTCAGTACTTGGGCGAGTACAGTACGGTAGAGTTGGCAGACACCATCCCGGCCCGCACGAGACTCCCTTTCTAGAAACACACATAGAAATCAAGTGACTTGCTCGAGGTCACACGGTTGGGAAGCGGTAGAGCCAGTGTAGGCGACGGCAGCTTCCCACAGAGAATGGTCTACTGACGCTGTTCTGTCGGACTCTCCCGGGGGCTTAGTGGAGTGCTTTGCGCACAGTGAGCTCTCGATACGTATCGCTGATTGCAGAGGTCTTCTACAAGGGGGTAGTAGCCCAGTCTATTGGGGTGAGTGGGCCCGGGGGCTAGTGGCTGGACTAGTTTTCCCACTGGGCCGGGGGGTGTGGGCAGTGCTGCCACCAGGTTCTCGAGGGTGGGGGGAGGGAGGGAGTGTAGACCCGTGGGAGCGGAGAAGGCGTGACCGGTCCCCTGCCTCCGTTCCCGCAGCCCTGACGTCAAAGCGGAGGCCCTTGACGCAGGCCGCGGACGTCCACTGGGGAGTGGACCGGGGGCGGGGGGTGTTCCCTTTCATCCAAGACGTCCACTGCCCTCCTCTCCCGCCCCGCAACCAGCCCCCGGCCCCACCCCGCCCCACCGGCAGCTTCACCTTCCCGAGCGGGGCCTGTGCGTCCGCCAGACGTCCGACGGCGGAACAGGAGACCGGGCTTTGTCCCGCCTGCGTCCGTGGAGGAACCAGACCGGCCTGGGAAGGGGGGCAGCCCGGGCTCACAAAGCACCCGCCTCCCCCCGCCCCGCTCCGGCCCTCCCCGGGGAACTCACACCCTGGGCGCCCGGTTCCCTCCCTCCCGCTGCCCAGGGTGGGCCCGGTTCCTCCAGAATGTGGCTCATCCTGGGCTCCAGGCCCAGCCCCCTGCCTGAAAGGGATCCGAGACGGGAGGACCGACCGCCTGCCCGCCCCCGCCGCCCCCGTGGCCCGCCGATCGCTGACCGGGGACCCAATCTAGCCCCGTGGCAGAGGAATAATCCGGCCTTCTCCAGCTCCTTCATCGTCCCCGGATGCTTCCACAAACCGTCGTCGTGGATTGTCTTCTTTTATCCTCAGCCCCGGCCCTGGAGGGAGGACAGGAAGGTCTTAGGGAAGGAGGGACGGGTGTTGTTGTCCCCTGTTTGACGGAGGAGGGAACCACGGCCCGGACAGTTTACGAGACCCGCCCGACTCACAGCAGACCGAGGGCTGAGCCGGGACTCGGGCGTGTGGCAAATCATCGAACCTCTCCGGGACTCGGCGTCTCCATCTCTAAAAAGGGATCCTTCTCTCCCTCCCTCTCTCCTAGACTGCGATCCCCCAGAGCTGGGCTTGAATCTGATTACCTTGCATGTACAGCAGCATCGAGCCCACGGAAAGTGTTTCATAAATGTCACAGCATGGCCTCGTGGTTGGAGCACGGCCCTGGGAGTCAGAAGGACCTGGGTTCTAGTCCCAGCTCCGCCACTTGTCCGCTCTGTGACCCTGGGCAAGTCGCTTCACTTCTCTGGGCCTCAGTTACCTCATCTATAAAATAGGGATTAAGACTGTGAGCCCCATATAGGACAGGGACTGGGTCCAATCTGGTAAACTTGTATCCCCCCACAAAGCTTAGTACAGTACCTGGCACGTAGTAAACACTTGACAAATACCACAGTTGTTATTATTATTATTATGCCACGTGGGAAGAAGGAGGAAATCTGTCTGCCCACTCCACCTGCCTCCCGGGGGCACCGGGACCACCGCGCAGCGGCCCGCCTGCCCGCCAGGATATCGCAGCGGGCAGTGCCCGGGCACGAACCGAAGGCGTAAGAGGGAGCCACTCCCAGACCGGGGCGGTCAGCCCGCAGGGCTCGGAGGGGACGCGGTGCGGGCCCAGATGTTATCCGGCGGACGGGCGGGCCGGCGGGTGGGGCCGACGGAGGCAGTAGACTCATCGATGGGCGCATCCTGGGCCCTGCGCCCAGAGGGGCCTCGGTGCCAGGCGCCTGCTGCTGCCTCCCCGCGCCCGTGCCCACGCTCCCATCCCTGTCGTCCCCTCGTCCCCCACCTCTTCTCCATCCCCACGGCCCCCGGCCTGCCCGTCTCCCTCTAACTTTCTCCCCCGGCTCCACGGGATGGTGATTCAGTGCTTTGGTGTGCCAAGTACTGTACCGAACGCCAGGGTCCATATGGGAGATTCTGCTCTGTCACCGTAATCGTAATAATAATATTGGTATTTGTTAAAGGCTTACTACGTGTCCAGCACTGTTCTAAGCGCCGGGGAAGATAATAATAATAATAATAATGAAGTGCTTACTATGTGCCAGGCATTGTACCACGTGCCGGGGTGATACAAGCAAATCGGGTTGGACACAGTCCCGGTCCCGAATGGGGCTCACAGTCTTCATCCCCGTTTTACAGATGAGGGAACGTGAGGGCACAGAGAAGTGAAGTGACTTACCCAAGGTGACACAGAAGACAAGTGGCAGAGCTGGGATGGGAACCCGAGTCCTTCTGACTCCCAGGTCCGGGCTCTGTAGACCACGCAGCTTTTTGCCTGCCATGTTACTCCACTCCCCCACCTCAGTGGTTGTCCGTCTACCTCCGCATCATACAGAAACGCTTCACCATCGCCTTAAAGCCCTCGGTCACCTTGTCCCCTCTTGCCTCAACTCGCTACTCTCCTACTATGTCTCAGCCTGCACACTTCGCTTCTCTAATGCTAACCTGGTCACGATACCTCGATCCCGTAAGTGCCCGGAACATAGTAAGCGCTTAAAAAATACTACTATCACTATTATTACCATCTCGCCGTTGACGTCTTGCCCACGTCCCGTCTCTGGCTTGGAACACCCTCCCTCCTCATATTTGGCAGACAATTACTCTCCCCCTCTTCAACGTCTTATTGAAGGCAGATCTCCTCCAGGAGGCCTTCCCAGACTAAGCCCTTTTTTCTTTTGCTTCAACTCCCATCTGCACCGCCCTGCCTTGCTCCCTTCGTTCATCCCCTCCGGCCCTACAGCACTTATGCCCATATCTGTCATTTATTCGTTTATATTAACATCCGTCTCCCCCTCTAGGCTATAAGTTTGTTGTGGGCAGGGAATGTTTTGGTTACACCGTTCTATTGTATTCTCCCAACCATTTAGTACAGTGGTCTGTACACGGTAAGTGCTCAATAAATACGACCGACTGACCGACGACGCGGAACCCGGCCGTCCTCACCCGCGAGGGTCATCGTTGGCTAAGCCACGTCGCCCCAACCGATGAGGTTGAGCGGCTCCTGGAACTTCGTCTGGATCAGGAACTTCAGTGAACATCCAGCGGCTCTGAGCGGCTCACGACGGAAGCTGGTAAGGAAAACCAGGAAAACTCCCTGAGGGGAGTCTCTCTCTTGTCTCTAGTCAACTCAACCGGAGGGGGATTTTCAGTCAATGGTATCGACTGAACGCTTGCTTTCTTCTTCTTTCCTAATGGTGTTGGTTAAGCGTTTACCACGTGCCAGGAACTGTACTAAGCGCTGCGACGGATACAAGCTAATCAGGTTGAACACATTCCACGTTCCACACGGAACTCGCTGTCTTAATCCTCATCTTAAAGATGAGGGAACTGAGGCACGAAGTGGACGGATCCGCCCAAGGTCACACAGGAGACAGGTGACGAAGCCGGGACTAGAACAGAGGTCCTCTGACTCCCAGGCCCGGGCTTTACCGCTAGGCCAGGTTGCTTCTCTGTCTGCCTCTGCCCTGCTAGACCACAAGATCCTTGAGGGTGGGGATTATGTCCAGTAATTCTACCGCACTCTCTCGAGTGCTCAGTACGGTCTCCATAAGTACCATTGCTCCAAAGCCCTCCAGCAGCTTCTGCAAGGCTTCTTTTTCAGCTGAGCAAGCACATACACACACTACACACACCCGCACACACGGTCCCCGCTGGCCTGCCTGCCGTGCCTCCCGTCTGCTGTGCCCTCCACTTTCTTCACTTCTGCCTCCTCCATCTCCTCATCCTTCCCAAGTTTCTCCTCCAGACGCAAGGAGGGAAGACCTTGTACATCCCAGGAAAAGGTCAGTTGCTTCCCGGAAAACGTCCCCCTCTCTCGAATTTGGCCTCCCCTTCTGTCCGGTGCTAACCCCCCCCGGGGTCTCCGGCCGGATGGGCCCGGGACCCCTCACCCCACCAAATGGATGGAACGACCGGAGGCACTCCTCCCCAGATTCAGCCGCACTTTTAGGGAGGGCAGGCTCCGGGCCTCCACCTGGCCTGGAGCGGAGGACACCTTTCCCACGGTCGAGGCGCAACCGGGCCCGCCCCGGCCCTGCTATCTGGGGGGAATCTGGGAGATGGCAAACGGGGCCCGCCCAAGGCTGGCAGGCTCGCGGGCCACCTGGCCGACGTGGGAACAAGCCCCGACACTCCGTCGACATTCCCGTGGGCCCGGTTGGCCCGTCCGCCCCTACGTCCCGTGCCCCGGGTTCGAGCCGGGCCCCGTCACGCCCCGTGCCAGCCGTGCCCACCCCGGGCCCTCCCGTGGACCCCGACGGGCCCCGCGCTCCCTGAGGGGCCCGGTAAGTCCTCGGTCAGTGCCCTCTGACGGTGGACCGGCGGCTCCCGCCTGCTGTCTGTGTGTCCGCCCGGAGTCAGAGGATGTGGGTTCTAATTCTGGCCCCACCGCCCGCCCACTGGGTCACCTCGGCCAACTCACATCACTTCTCTGGGACTCGGTTTCCTCACCTGTGAAGTGGGGATTCAGTACCCATTCTCTCAGCGCCTTAGACTGTGAACCCCACGAGGGACAGGAACTGAGTCTGACTTGCTCATTCTGTATCTACAGCAGCTTTTAGTATAGTGCTTGAGAGCTTAACAAATATGACAATTATTCTGAACCCATACCTGCGTACCCACCCCGGCGCCCAGCCCAGTGCTTGGCGCACGGTCAGAGCTCAGTGGGGTGTGCGGTGATGTGCTGGGTGGCTGCCTCGTACGCTCCCAGGATGCTCGGCGGGAGAGGCGCCCGGCCCAGGCGTGCCGCCTCCTCGGCGGACTCTCAGCCTCAGTAATGTTTAACCGGCACGATCGTTCTCGGTTGGAAACCGAGTCTCAACCCCGTCCGGGGCCGGTCTTCTCCACAAAGGGTTCTTTCACGCCCTCCCCGTGAAGCCCCCGGAGCCGCCGGGGGCGAGGGAAGGGCCTGGGGTCAGGGGTCGCCTCTGGAGCCCAGTGGGCAGCGGCGCTGTTGGTTTAATGAATAACGCCGGCGGGCCCGGCAGGAGAACGGGACTGAGGCCGGGGGGGAGGCTTGGGGGGGGCGGCATAGAGGGTGGGGGAGGGGGCACCTGCCAGCCCCGCTTCACCTTCCAAGTCCAGGGACTGCTGACGGAGGAGGCGCCTACCCCAGCCCGGAGGCCCAGGAGCCCCAAGACCCTCACTCACACCCCGTCCTGCGAAGGCACGTGGTTTCCGCTCTACGTCACGGCTACAGCCTGGGTTTCCGCTCCCCATTCCGTCTGGGGCCTGTGCTTCCGCTCCTCATCCCGGCTAGAGGGTAGGTTTCCGCTCCGCGTCACGGCTAGAGACCGTGCTTCCTCTCCGCGGCATGGCCAGAGCATGTTTCTCCTCCCCACGCCATAGCTAGATCACGTCTCACCACTCCGCATCGCGGCTCTAACCTCTACCGCGCTTTCCCAAGTGGTCCGTACAATGGTCCGAACGCAGTAGACCGGAAGCTCCTTGAGAGCGGGGGCCATGTCTAGTAACTCTACTGGACTCTCTCAAGTGCTCAGGACGGTGTGACTTTGGGCGAGTGACTTCATTTCTCTGTGCCTCAGTTTCCTCATCTGTAAAATGGGGATTACGTCGATGAACCCCGCGTGGGACAATCCGATTACCTTGTATCCACCCCAGTGCTTAGAACAGTGCCTGGCACAGAGTAAGAGCCCATCATTATTATTATTATTATTATTATTACTACTTTTGTTGCTACTGTTACTGCTATCAATAATAATGACAGTATTTGTTAAGCGCCTACCGTGTGCCACGGACCGATCTAAGCACCGGGGTAGATACGAGGCAGTCGGGTCGGACACAGTCTCTCCCCCACACGGAGCTCACCGTCTCTATCCCCGTTTTCCAGATGAGATCACTGGGGCCCAGAGTAGTGACTTGTCCGAGGTCACACCGCAGACAGGCGGCGGAGCCGGGATTAGAACCCGGGACCTTCCGACTCCCAGGCCCGGGCTCTACCGGCCACGCCGCTGCTACTTCTTTACGACTACTCTGAGTGGGCGACATCCATTCAGTCGGTCGTAGTGATTGAGCGTTTACTGTGTGCGGAGCACCTTGCTGAGCGCTTGGGAAAGTACGATACAACAGCGAACAGTGACATTCCCCGCCCGCAACGAGCTCACGGTCCGTCCAAGGCAGGTCGCATGTACTGAGAGGGAGACCAATCCGTGCTGTCCGTGGAATACAAAACGGACGGGCGCACAGGGAGTGGGGCGGTGTGAAGGAGCACCCCCCCCCCCGCCCCCCCCAGCCCCGCGCACCCCACCGCAGCCCCTGTCGTGGAAAGCTTCCGATGTCCGGCTGGTTGTGGGGGAGGAACGGGCCTCCTCTATTCAGTCCGCTGACGCTTTTACGCTTTCTTCCTGCGTGTGAAAAGCATAACAGTGAGCTACCAGAGCAGAAGTAAGAGGGATTTTGTTAGGTGTCTGTAGCCCTCGGGTCCGGAACTCAATCGGTCCCTGATATTATCCCTGGGAGAGCCAAATGGAATTCATTTGGTTTCCTGCAAACATTTAACATTAAAAAAAAAAATACCAGATAGAAAAACAGACTTTGCCGTCTGCATACCTTCTCGCAAAGCTGGCATTGTCCGAGTGTCAAAATCATTAGCGCACGGGCAGATGTTGTGCAAACTCAAGCTTCTTCTTTCATTCTCCCCGCGAGGGACCCGGGTCGGCCTTAACGACCGGAGGACGGGGATGGGCTTTCTGGGCCTGGCCGCGTCCGTGCTCCAAAGTGAGCCAAATTTCCTGTGGGGCGTTGGGGTCCTGCCTACGACGGGGCAGGAGACGGGATGGCCGGGGTTGGCTTCCCCCACCCCGGTGCCTCAGGATTTGGAAAATAGCCATCTCGGAATCCAGTGGGACATCCGGGCCCTAACCTTCTACCGACGGCAGCATCTTTAATGCCTTTTACTCACCGTCATCCCCACCGAAGCAGCGTGGTCTAGTGGATAAGGCCCGGGCCCGGGAGTCAGAAGGACCTGGGTTCTAGTCCCGGCTCTGCCACTTATCTGCTGTGTGACCTCGATCAAGTTAGTTCACTTCTCTGGGCCTCAGTTCCCTCATCTGTTAAATGGGGATTAAGACCGCGAGCCCCGCGCGGGGCGGGGACCTTGTCCGGTATCCACCCCGGCACTTAGTACAGTGCCCGGAACACCTTCTTCTTCAAGTGCCGTCGAGTCATCCCTGACCCGTAGTGACTCCGTGACCGCACCCTCTCCAGAACACCCCACCTTCTTCCATAAAGTCATTCTGGTATGTGTATCTATGGAGTTTTCTCACTGGAAATACGGATGTGGTTTACCACTGCCATCTTCTGCGCAGTAAAACCTCGAGTCTCTGCCGTTTTCCTTAAGCGGCATTTGGTTCACTCGATGATCCGCCTTTGACCCTTCCCCGTGCCGGTGCTGCCCAGCACGGGGGAATCGACTCTTTCCGACGCTTCGGCCTAGACCTTTCCGTCACCTAACCCTATACGGAAAAGCTCCGAGCTTCGTCAACGCCCGTAAACTCCCGCCACGATAAGGTGTTGATTCGTAGGAGAATGGTGCACAGTACTATTAAATGGCACCTAGTAAGCACTTAAATACTAAAATTATTAGTATCATGATTATCACCGTCCTCCCGCACTGACCTTGCCAACAGCTGGATCGACGGGAATGGAAACGAAGCCCAGCCGGGGGGCAGGAGTCCACTGGGGCGGTCTCGGCGGGGAGGTGGACCCCTCGGCCCACAGATGGGGAGGTCTTCCCGGCGCCGGCCTGGGGCCGATGCCCGGGACCGATGATGCCCGCTCTCGGCCGGAGCCGTTCCCGACCGAGTAGGTGCCTCTCGGCGACCGGAGACCTGAGGACCTGCCAATAATAATGATGATGATGATGATGATAATCATGATGACATTTGTTAAGTGCTGACTATGTGCCAGGCACTGTACTAAGTGATGGGGGGGGGGGTGCAAGCAAATTGAGTTGGACACAGTCCTTGTCCCATGTGGGGCTCAGAGTCTCAATCCCCATTTTACAGATGAGGTAACCGAGGCTCAGAGAAAGGAAGCGACTTGCCCAAGGTCACAGAGTGGACAAGGGTCGGAGCCAGGACCAGAACCCATGACTCTCTGACTCCCAGGCTAGGGCTCTATTTACTAGGCCGTGCTGCTTCTCACCCAGCTCCCCACCCACCGTTTCCATCAGTGCTTCTGAGAGGGGTCCGCTGGGTGGGTGGCCTCGGATCGCGTCTACTATCTCTATTCGTCTGCTCTCAAGTGCTCAGTACAGTGCTCACAGAAGACCGTAAGCACCTCGAAGGCGGGGATCGCATCTCCTGTACTGCACTCTCCCAAGGACTCCGTATAGTGCCTTGCACATAGTAGACGGGAAGCTACTCGAAGCGGGCAGGGCTGGGGAGAGGGAGGAAGAGGAGGAGGAGGAAGGGAAGGGGCAGAAGGGGAGGAGGAAGAGGAGACGAGGAAGCGGCGAACAGCTCCAGAGCGGCAGGGCGGAGCCCCTTCTGTTCCGCTGCTCCGCCTCGAAAACCCCCGTCTTTGTGCAGAGCTACCGGAAAGGTGTTCTCGTCAGGCCTGACCGGGCCCCGACCCTGAGCCCCGACCCTGAACCCGGACCCCAAGCCGTGACCCTGAACTCCGACCCCGAGCCCCGACCCTGAGCCTGGACCCCAAGCCCTGACCCTGGGCTCCAACCCCGAGCCCCAACCCCGAACCCCATCCCTGAACTCCGACCCCGACCTCTGACCCGGACCACCGACCCTGAATCCAGACGTTGAGCCCCGACCTTTAGCCCACACCTCGAGCCCTGACCCCGAGCCTCAATCTGAGCTCTAAACCTGAGCTCCGACCCTAAACCCCAACCCCGAACCCCGACCGTGAGCTCCGATCCGAGGCCCAGACCTGAACCCCGACCCCGAACCCCGAGCCCCGACCCTGAGCGAACGTGGGTCCCGGCCACAGATGCCTCCTCCTCGCCCTGCGTGACCCCGGGACAGCGATCACTCCCCTAGGCCGCCGCTCCGCTCGACTCTTTCTCTTGTTAAAAGCGTGCCAGGCGCCGTAATGAACGCTGGGGTAGATCCAAGCTAATCAGGTTGGACACAGTCCCGGTCCCACGTGGGGCTCACGGTCTTCATCCCCATTTTACAGATGGGGTCGCCGAGGCCCAGAGAAGTGAAGCGACTTACCCCAGGTCACACAGCGGACTCTGCCGAAGTCCACGGATTCGGGGCTCGAAGTCCATTGTCCTCTCTCTTCCGCTGTGGGGTCGGTGGCCCGGTAAGCTCGTTGTGGGCGGGGAGGGTGTCTGTTATTGTTCTAGCGTCCTCTCCCAAGGGCTCGGTACAGTGCTCTGCACACAGTAAGCACTCAATAAATAGGATTGAATGAACTGACCTGCTCCGTCCAGGCTGCAGCCTGGTGGACTCCGGTGGAGCTGCACGACGCCCTTTTCCAGGGGCTGCAGCCCCTCTGATCTGCCCCTCGACCTCACCCCAGTGATGTCATCCAGGGCACCCCTTTATTCATGCACCCCTTGTGCAGCCCCACAGCACTTATGTCCGTATATTTATTTCTATTAATCTCTATTTCTATTTATCTCTGTTTATTTATTTCAATTAATGCCTGCCTCCCCCTCTAGACTGTAAGCTCGTTGTAGACAGGGAAGGTATCTGTTTACAAGCGCTTGGGGCCCTGGACCGAGGACGCTCTCGAGACCCCACACTTCCTCCCCGGTGATAATCAGAACGGGTCCGGATCGCCCAGTTCTGTGCCGAGCGTCCGTGCGGAGACGGTGAGCTCGTTGCGGGCAGGGAATGTGTCTGTTTATTGTTCTATTGGACTCACCCAAGTGCTTAGTACAGTGCTCTACACACAGTGAGCGCTCAATCAATACAACTGACCGAACGAGACGGGCTGCACACCCCCTCTGGCCCACAGAGGCCTCCCAGTCTCCGGGGGAGGAGAGAGCAGAGAACTGATCCCCATTTCACAGGTGAGGAAGCTGAGGCCAGGAGAGGCTACCAACTTGGTCCAAGTCCCACGGCAGGCCAGGGGAGGAGTAAAATTAAAACCCGGGGCTCCACCCGGCCACGCTGCCCGCCCAACCTCTGCTCGCAGTTCCCGGCGAAGCGTCGTCTCACAAGGGCCGCCACCCGACCGAGCCGCACGGCCGGGCTCCAACGGGGCCGCCGCCCGGATGATCCGCTCGGCCGACCGTCAAGCGGGGCCGTTGTCCAGCAGATCCATTCGGCCAGTCGAGAAGGGGGACCGCCTCCCGGCCGATCCGCTCTATCGTTTGGCAAGCAGGTCCGCCATTCCGCCGGTCCACTGGGCCGCTCATCGGGCAGGGCCGCCATTCCGCTGACCCACTGGGCCAAGCATCAAGCAGGGCCACCGGCCGGCTGATTCACTCAGCCAGTCTCCTCGGAGGGCTCTGCCAGGCTGATCGACTCCTCCGGCCTTCAAGGAGGACCGCCATCTGGCCGATCCATTTGGCGAGTCGTCGAGCAGGACCACCGCCCGACCGGTCCACCGGGCCAGTGGTCAAGCAGGGGCACCGACCTACCCCTCGGACCTCCGCCGCGGCTCAGCTGAGGAGTCCGGGTCCCACCTTCCCCGGGCAAAAACTCCCAAGACCGTTTGTGGCTCCCCTTATTGACAACGATAATAATAATAATATTCAATCATGGTATTTGTTAAGCTCTTACTATCTGCCGGGCTGGGGTAGATACAAGTCCCCGTCCCATGGAGGGCTCACGGCCTTGATCCCCATTTTCCAGATGAGGGAACTGAGGCCCAGAGAAGTGAAGTGATTTGCCCAAGGTCACAGAGCAGACAAGGGCCAGGTGGCAGTCAGGCACGGCGACAGGACGCCGAGACCACCCCGGTCCGCCCAAGAGGCTCCGACCCCCGGAGACTCCCGCCCCGACAGCGCGTCGCGCAAGACGGGGAGACGCGGCTGCCCTCCGCCGGCCGAGGCAGCGATGCACCTTTTGTGCGGCCTTAATCCCGTAATAATTCTCTAATTCCTTTCATACTCCTGTCACTAGCACTTAAGTCAAAACTTGGCACGGCTCCCTTCCCGCATAAACCCAGCGTGGCCCAACCGGCCCAGGGGAGACCTGCCGCCACCACGGAACACGCTGGCTTATTTTTAGCGTTGAAAAAAACCGAACATTTATTTTAACTGTTAAAAGGCTCACCTGGGCGGGCTGGGGTGCTTAGAGGACACGACGGATTAGATGACCAGATAGTAATAATAATAATAATAATAATTACGGTACCTGTTAAGCACTTACTACGTGCCACGCGCCGTTCTAAGCACTGGGGTCGATCCAAGTTAATCAGTTCGAACAAAGTCCCTGTCCCACATGGGGCTCACGATCTTAATCCCCATTTTGCAGGTGAGATCACCGAGGTCCTGCCAAGTTAGGCTAAGGTCACACGGCAGACAAATGGCGGAGCCGGAATTAGAACCCAGATCTTTCTGACTCCCAGGCCGGGGCTGTACCCCCCAAAACCATACTGCTTCTCACATCTGATAGGTAGGGTGTCGGCGGGAGTGACCTGATGATAGCCAGGGCCCCCGTGACCGGAAAGAAGCTTTCCCGCCTTTGGTCCCGGTATCCTTACTCAGTGCCCTGGAACTGGGAAGGGTTAGGCTGGGAGTTCATCTTTTCTTGTTTCTCAGGTTGGATGGGACATCGATCTTTTTTGCTGTTGTTGTTTCTCAGGCTAAAGGGTAGGGTGCCAGTACATTTCTGGGTACTCGGGATGGGGGGGTGGAATGCTAATCATTTTCTTCGCTCAGGATAGGTGGGTTGCTAATTATTTTCACTTTCTCAGGAAGGATGAGGGCTTATCATTTAGTTTCTCAGGATGGGTGAGGTAAGGCACTAATCATTCAATCGTATTTATTCAATCGTATCTACTGAGCGCTTACTGTGTGCAGAGCACCGTACTAAGTGCTAGGGAGAGTACAAGACGACAGTGAATAGACGTTCTCTGACCATAAGGAACTTACTTTTTGGGTTCTCGGGAAAGGTGGGTGCTAATCATTTTCCGTTTCTCGGAATGAGTGGGGACGAGTGCCAACGGGTTTTGGTTTTGTGGGATTGGGTGTAGCGGGTTCCTAATTGGTTTTCATTCATTCATTCATTTAATCGTATTTATTGAGCACTTACTGTGTGCAGAGTACTGTACTGAGCGCTTGGGAGAGTACAAGACAATAATAAGAAGACACATTCCCCGGCCACAAAGAGTTTACAATCCAGACCAGTTTTTGATTTCTCGGTATGGACGGATTGTTAATCATTTCTGGTCTCTTGGGATGGGCTGGGTGCCAATCGTTTTTGGTTTCTCAGGATGGGTGGGGTGGAGATGTTAATCATTGCTGATTTCTTGGGACAGGTGGGGAGGGATGCTGATCTTTTTTGGTTCCCCGGGATGGGCGGGGTGGTGCGCATCATTTTTTTTTATTTCTCAGGATGGGAGGAGTACTAGCCGTTTTGGAGGGCGGGCATCGAGTCTACTGACTCGATTGTCCTCTCCCAAGCGTTCAGTACAACACTCTGCCACACGGATGACCCTAAGCTCCTCGAGGGCAGGTGTCATATCCCTAATTCTGCCGATTCTATTGAACTCTTCCAGATGTTCCATACAGTATTCTGCCCACAGGAGATGGGCAGTAAATACTGCTGGTGGACTGATCGGTTAGAACAAAAGGAGAGGGGAATAAGTGGTAAAGCAGGGGCACGAGTAGCAGATCGTGAAGAGGGGAGTGATGATGGGGGGGGGGGGGGGCTGATAAGGAGACTCAACTTTTCACTCGTCAGCCAAACCGCATAGAAAACAGCGTGGTGCAGTGGATAAAAATAAAAAAAAAGGTGGTATTTGTTAAGCGCTTACTATGTGCAAAGCGCTGTTCTAAGGGCTGGGGGAGCCCCACGTGGGGCTCACAGTTTTCATCCCCATTTTACAGATGAGGTAACTGAGGCACAGAGAAGTTAAGTGACTTGTCCGAAGTCACACAGCCGGCAAGCGGCGGAGCCGGGATTAGAACCCACGACCTCTGACTCCCTAGCCCGGGCTCTTTCCACTGAGCCTCACTGGATAGAGCCCAGGCCCGGGAGTCAGAAGGTCATGAGTTCTAAACTCGGCTCTGCCGCTTGTCTGCTGTGTGGTATTAACACATACCACAATTATTATTATTTTTATTATCATCATCATTATTATTACAGTATAACAACATAACAGACACATTCCCTGGCCACATCAAGCTTAGGGTCGATTGCTCCGTCACCCGCTTTGAAGAAATTCTCGGGCAGGCTGCATCTTAGTCTACACCCTGAAGCACAGCTGTGTGCAGTGTGAAGGGAGCAAGTCCCTTCACTTCTCTAAGTAAGTTACTAAGTAAGTAAGTAAGCGCTTAACAAACAAATACCAACATTATTATTCTCTGGGCCTCAGTTACCTCCTCTGTCAAATGGCGATTGAAACCGGGAGCCCCGCGGGGGACAGAGACCGTGTCCAACCCCCTCTGCCGGTGTCCACCCCAGAGCTCGGCAAAGGGCCCGGCACATAGTAAGCACTTAACAGATACCGCAGCGATCACTATGATGATTATTTTATCCTTCGAAGGCCAGGTGGAGAAGAGGCCACCGGGGAAGCGGCGTGGCTCAGTGGAAAGAGCCCGGGCTTGGGAGTCAGAGGTCATGGGTTCGGATCCCGGCTCCGCCACTTGTCGGCTGTGTGACTGCGGGCGAGTCGCTTCACTTCTCTGGGCCTCGGTGACCTCATCTGGAAAATGGGGATGAAGACTGTGAGCCTCACGTGGGACGACCCGTTGACCCTGGATCTGCCCCAGCGCTGAGAACGGCGCTCTGCACATAGTAAGCGCTTAACAAATACCAACATTATCATTATTATTATTATCATTAGTGAAACCGAGGAGCCAAGGGCCCACGTTCAACCTAGGCCAATGTAATATGGGAGGCCGTCATTAGATGGCGATGTGGTTTTTATAAGGATCTTGGGCAGTGGAGGAATCTCTAGGACCGAGGGGAAGAGAAAGTCCATTGATCGTGGATGGGCCGATCGATTGATCGGTGATTAATTGCCAGGGGATTGCAGCTGGCATCGACGCTTCAGGCCGAGCATCATGATGCAGCCTGCCCCAGAGTTTCTGCAAAGCGAGCGATGGACCGGAAGCTCGATGTGGCCAGGGAACGTGTCTGTCGCGTCGTTATACCGTAACGATGAATAACGATGATATAAACGATGATGACTGTGGTATCTGTCAAGCGCTCACTATGAGCGGAGGGGACGGGGGAGACCTCGTCTTCAAACGGCCGGTCTCTCTCCCCTCCGGCTGTTAACGGGTGATCGTTTCCGCGGTCAGGGCGGTCGTAACACAATGGGAAACGATCCGGTATCGAGGCCGAGTTAACTCGAGGCCGAGTTAATATCGTCGGTCCATCGGGTAGGAATAAACCCGCCGCCTCCCAAGGGACCTGAAGGTTGCGACCCCAAGAGCGAGGTCATTCCTGGGGCGGACCCACACTCCGGAGGCCGCTCTCTCCTGGTTCATTCATTCCCCCGATGTACTCAGCGAGCGCTTCCTGCTTGCAGAGCACCGTACTGACTGTTCTCCTGGACCCTGTCCTCAGGGCGAGGGGCGACCACTTAATCCCTCTGACTCCTCTTTGGCCTTGATTGTCCCCCAGTGAGCCAGCTCGGACCACCCCACGCCCCGACCTTCCCCTCTCCACCCCCCGGCTCGCCCCCGGTGACCCACCAGAGACCTCCCTTTCTGACCTCTCTGGGACCCGCTGATCTGTTCGACGGTAGTTTCCGGTGGAAACATTCCCCGCGATCATCTGTTTCTTAGGATGCTCCCGTATCTACTACCACCCGAAGGTCACCGCTTGGTACCCAGGAGGCACTTAACACCTATTAACTTGCATTTTAAGTGATCCCATTGTCTGTGGTTTGTTGTCTTTTAACTTTTTCCTCTTTTCTAAGAGCATGCCCCCCTCTCGACCTAGATTATGAGGGCCCTCTGTGGGACAAAAAACATATCTGAATTCGCTTCTTTGGCATTCACCCGAGTACCCGGCACAGTGCTCGGCACCGAACGAGCGCTCGGTTTCATACCTTTACTCCGAGTGCTTCATACGTCGTGCTCACCCGCCGCCGGGCGGACGCCCCGACCCCTCCCACGCGAGTCCCCCCCCCGAATCCCTCAGTTCCCGAGGCCGTCTCCTCTCCTCCCCCTGGGCTCGGCCCCCCATTCCCTCCGACCCTCTGCCCTCTGACCCCTCTAGACCGGAAGCTCGCCGTGGGCGGGGAACGTGACTATCAATTCTGCCGCGCCGGACTCTTCGGAGCGCTTAGGAAAGTGCCCCGCACTCAGGAACCGCTCGGCGAACACCACCGACTGATCGAACCCACCTTAGCAAACACTTTTCGCACTCAGCCCCTACTCTGGCAAGCCGGGCCGTAGCTGAGGCCCTGTTTCCATGGTAACCAGCCATCTTCACAAAGGGGGGCATGGAGAGAGACAGACACCACACACACACACGCCTGTAAACTCATCCTCTAGACGGTAAGTTCGTCTGGGCAGGGAATGTGTCTATTTATGGTTATATTATATTCTCCCAAGCGCTTAATACAGTGCTCTGCACACAGTAAGCACTCCATAAATACAATTGGCACACACGTACACACACACATCCTCCCCCCCCAAATTGAAGGTGCTTGCCCCCCCGCCTCAGTGGATATTTGGGGGAGGGGAGGGTTATCAGAAAGGGCAATCCACAAGCCAGCTGTCTGACCTTTCTTAGGCGTGTGGTTGAGTCCAGTCACTTCTCTGTGTCTCTAGAACATATCTAGTCTCCCGCTGGACTGTAAGCTCGTCGTTGAGTAGGCAAAGCGTCTACCGACTCTGTTATGCTGGACTCTCCCAAATACTTAGTTCAGTGCTCTGGACAGAGTAAACGCTCAATAGAATCGATTGATGGATTGATTATATCCATCCCATATTGACATTCAAATAGCCCCACTTTTTCCCATTATCTTTGCCACTCCAAAGACTGGGGTGGGGCTATTACGCCGGGAATGAAGTTTAGCGATAAGGGAAACGGAGAAAAAATAAGGAGGAATAAAGGAGGGTGAAAGTGTTGAGAAGCAGCGTGGCTCAGTGGAAAGAGCCTGGGCTCCGGAGTCAGAGGTCGTGGGTTCGAACCCCGGCTCTGCCACCTGTCAGCTGTGTGACTGTGGGCAAGTCACTTCACTTCTCTGGGCCTCAGTTACCTCATCTGTAAAATGGGGATTGACTGTGAGCCTCATATGAGACAACCTGATTACTCTGTATCTACCCCAGCACTTAGAACAGTGCTCTGCACGTAGTAAGCGCTTAACAAATATCAACAGTATTATTATTATTAAAAGAAGAGGGAGGTAAGAAGGAGTTTGGAACTGAATTTCTGACTTTTATCATCTTGTCAGTGAATTACTGTTATTCCTCGCTTCCTTCTCCTCTTCCTACCCAGGCTCGTGGTTATGCCTCCTTAGAAAAATAATCTTTTATTTCCACCTCAAAATTAGGGAAAGAAAATTATATGAGTAAATACAGAATTCCTTGAACAACTCAAGTTCTTCCCTCGGGGCTTCCATTTCTTCTCCTGAGGAATAATATTTCTCAGAAACCCAAATGGGTTATTTATGACCAGAGCAAGAACAGAAACGGGGAGGGAGAGCAGAAAGCCAAGCTGAGACAAGGAAGAGACTGGTGAAAAATGACTTCGAGAAGCTGGAGGTCTCTTAGAGGGAAGGCAGACTCACGAGCTGCTACAGAAGAAGCTCGGGCTTGGGAGTCAGAGGTCGTGGGTTCTAATCCTGGCTCTGCCACTTGTCAGCTCTGTGACTCTGGGCAAGTCGCTTCACTTCTCTGTGCCTCAGTTCCCTCATCTGTAAAATGGGGATTAAGATTGTGAGCCCCACGGGGGACAACCTGATTACCTTGTATCTACCCCAGCGCTTAGAACAGTGCTTGGCACATAGTAAGCGCTTAACAAATACCATCATCACTGTTATGAGAAGAAGAAACACACTGACTCGTGTTCATATTACCTCTTTTCCTTCTTCCTTCTGCCTGAAAATGATTTCAGCGCTTGTCTCCCCCACCAGATGGTAAAACTCCACGAGGGCAGGGATCAGTAGAGCTCGTAAACATGATCCCTGCTCTCCAGAAATGTACAATCTACGGTGTGCAGAGCACTGCGCTGGACACTTGGGTAGAGTACGGCTCGTACCCGCCGAATTGCTTAGTACACAGTAAGCAACCCGTGCCATCGGAATCGTTCGATCGGTCAATCAATCCATGAGCACGTACTAAGCGCAGAGCGCTATATTGAGTCGGTCAGTTCTATTTATTGACCGCTTACTATGTACAGAACACTGTACTAAGCACTTGGGAGAGTAGAGCCTAACAATATGACAGATACGTTCCCTGCCCAAAGCGAGCTTTCAGTTAGAGAGACGGACCTAAATATAAAAAATAAATGACAGATATAGATTAGACCGTGAGCCCGTCATCGGGCGGGGATCGTCTCTGTCTGTTGCCCAGTTGTACATTCCAAGCGCTTAGTACAGTGCTCTGCACATAGTAAGCGCTCAATAAATGCTGTTGAATGAACGAATGAATGTAATTGCCGTGGGGCTGGGAGGGGGATGAATAAGGGGAGCAGGTCAGGGCGATACAGAAGGGAGTGGGAGAAGGAAAGGAGGGCTTAGTCAGGGAAGGCCTCTTGGAGGAGATGGGCTTTCAAATAAGGCTTTGGAAGGTGGGGAGAGGAATCTTCTGTCAGATATGAGGACGGACGGCGTTCCAGGCCAGAGGGGGGATGCGGGCGAGAGGCCGATGGCGAGATAGACGAGAGGGAGGTGCGGCTGGAAGGTTAGGGACCGAGCGCTTGGGAGAGTCGATACACCAGTTAGACATGTTCCCTGCCCACAGTGAGCTCACAGTCTAGAGGAGACGGAGAAGGACAGACCAAGGCGCTCAAATTCTAAAAGGCCCAGGTGGGATCTCGGGCGGAGACGCTGAAAATGGGTGTCGGGCAGGGAGGTGGACGGGCAAGCGGGCGCGGGGTTCCGGGAGGTCTCCCGTTGCCCTCCGAGCGTCCCAGAGGCGGAAGTCGGCGGCGTGACCGGGGCTGATTCCTCCGCGGTCCTTCGAACCCCTCCTGGCCTTCCTGCAAACTGCTTACAATTTCCTGTTGGGTTGGAATCGGTTTGTATTTTTCCTGGCTCTGCGCTCATCTGAAAATATGAGGCTATTTCAGGAAGAAGCATTTTTTCATTTACCCGAGGCCACACCCTGGCAGTCCTCCTCCTCCTCCTCCTCCTTCTCCCTCGGCTTTGCTTTCAGGCTCTGCCAGGACCCCCCGTTCTGCCTGCCCCATCCGCGAGAAATCACCGTGTGCTTCTGGGATGGGGCCCACCTCCCCCCCCCCCCCCCCATCCTCCTGGCCGCCGGCCACCTGGAAATCAGACGGGCACTCTGAGAGGTCTTCCCCGCGTTGAGGAGCCCACGGTGACCGGCCGGCCGCGGGGCCTTCCGGATCGGGCGTGTCGGGGGGAATCCAACACGCTCTTGGAAGGCGCTTCCGGCCCTCTGCCCACCTGAAATGCCCTCCCCCCGCCCCTCCGGGGCGCGTCCGGCCGGCTCCGGACAGATACCGTCGGACAGGGTGACGGGATTGGCGGGAGCCTGTGATTTTGAAACCCCTACTGGGAAAGGGACTATGGCCCAGTGCCACCCTTGCTCTGCCACCCAAATTGAGAGCACTCTCTCTGTGTCTCTCTCTGTCTCTGTCTCTCTCTCTCTGCATTAGACGGAAAGGTCTCTGAGGGCAGGGACCCAATCTCTCGCGCTCACAGCCTGAGAGAAGCAGCGCGGCCTAGTGGATGGAGCCCAAGCCCGGGAGTCAGAAGGACCTGGGTTCTAATCTCGGCTCTGCCGCTTCTCTGCTGTGTGACCTTGGGCGAATCACTTCACTTCTCTGGGCCTCGGTTATCTCATCTGTAAAATGGGGATTAAGACCGGGAGTCCGATACGGGGCAGGAACCGTGTCCAACCGATTACCCCGTATCTCCCCCAGTGCTTAGTACGGTTCTCGACACAGAGTAAGCGCTTAACAAATACCGCGATTATTATTGATTATTATCGGATCATCTCATCTCCCCCCCCCAGTGCTTAGCCCAGTGCTTGGCCTACAGTAAGTGCTTGACAAATACCACGATCATTAGTATTCCTTGCCAGACCAGGGCTTGACCACATTCCCTAAGGCCAACCTACTCACGTACCTAGTGCTCGTCTATCTCACCGCCCACCCCTTGAGAAGCAGCGTGGCGCGAGAAGCAGCGTGGCGCAGTGGAAAGAGCACGGGCTTTGGAGTCAGGGCTCATGAGTTCGAATCCCAGCTCTGCTACTTGTCAGCTGTGTGACTGTGGGCAAGTCACTTAACTTCTCTGTGCCTCAGTTCCCTCATCTGTAAAATGGGGATTAAGACTGTGAGCCCCGCGTGGGACAACCTGATTCCCCTGTGTTTACCCCAGCGCTTAGAACGGTGCTCTGCACATAGTAAGCGCTTAACAAATACCAACAAAAAAAAAGTGCTCCGCACCCAGTAAAGACTCGAGAAATAGAATTGATCGATTTCCCCAGCACCTTTCTTGCCAGGGTTGGTTTTAAATAGATTTTTCCCCCTGTGCAATTTTCACTCAGTCAGGAGTATCTTGCCCAGGAGGGCCAGTGTGGCCAGTGAGGTGGAAGAAGTGGGGGGCAGAGGGCTGCGGGCCGAAGGCAGGGGGAGGGGGCCGAGAGGAAAGGGAAAACACTGAGAAGGTGTGTGGGGAGCCGTAATCAAACTCATCTTGGGTTACATCGGCAGTTTTCTCAGGCGCAACTAAGCATCGCCGTCCCAACCTCCGTCTGAACCGGAATAACCGGTTAGAGATATGAATTTGCAAAATACCAAGAGTTTCTCTTTCCTCTTTTCCTGAGCTGCCCAGGGCCCGTGTAAGCTTGGGGTTAAATATAGCCGACGGATGTAGACCCTTTCCCAAATTCCCCCTTCCTCGCATGAAGGAGAAGAAGTGTTTCTTCCCGAATCCTCAGAATCCTGAGATCTTCTCTTTCCACCCACCCACCTATCCATTCATCCTGCTACCCACCCAATCATCCATCCATCCATCCATCCATCCATCCATCCATCCATCCATCCATCCATCCATCCATCCAACCATTCAGCCTGACCTAGTGGATAGAGCAAGGGCCTGGGAGTCAGAAGGACATAGGTGCTAATCCCAGCTCCAGTACTTGTCTGCTGTGGGATCTTGGGCAAGTCACTTCACTTCTCTGTGCCCCAGTCCCTGTAAAATGGGGATTAAGACTGTGAGCCCCATGTGGGACAGGGACTGTCTCCAACCTGATTAGCCTGTTTCTACCCCAGTGCTTAGAACAGTACTTGACACGTGGTAAGCAGTGAAGAAATACCGTTATTATTATTATTAGTGTTATCCATCCATCCATCCATTCATCCATCCAACATTTCGCTGAGAGCCTACTGTGGGCAGGGCACTGAACTGGCCACCTTGTGCGTGAAGAGTGTTGCCCTGGGCCCCTACTTATGCAGAGTACCGTGATAAGCACTTGGGAGAGTCCCACAGAACAAAAACATGGTCCCTGCCCCCAAGGGGAATTACAATCTAATGGGGGAGGCAGAGATTGGGAGCGGGAGGAAGAGAAGGGATCCAACTGGCAGAGAAGCCCGGTCACGTCAGGATGAAATCTCCGGACGGATCACGGCGCTGAAGGCTGTGCCGCAGCATGGCTTAGCGGAAAGAGCACGGGCCCGGGAGTCAGAAGGACCCGGGTTCTAATTTCGGCTCCACCACGACGTCTGCCGTGTGACCTTAGGCAAGTCGCTTCCCTTCTTTGAGCCTCAGTTCCCTCATCTGCAAAATGGGAACGAGCGTGCGATCCCCCCCCCCACCCAAAAGGGGACGGGGACCGTGTCCAACCTGCTTATCTATCCCAGTGCTTAGAATGATGCTTGGCATATAGTAAGCGCTTAACAAGTCCCACTATTATTCCATGAGCCACAGCTCCTTGTGCCAGAGGCAGGAAGAAGCCGCCTTGAAATTGGGGGAGCTCTGGGGCTCTGCCCCTTTGGACCCCCCCGGCCCCCCTCCGGGTCCTCACCTCGTCTTCCGAGGCAGGTGGGCAGACCAGGCGGGCCGGGCGGACGGCCGCCCCCCGGGCCGGGCCGGGCCGGGCCCCTCCCAGCCCGCCTCTCCCTCGCCGCCGACTCCACACATGTCGCTGCTTGAAACGGCGTTGACTCAGCCCGGCCAGAGTTTCCCCCCAAACGGAGGGAATTTAGGTCGGCCCGCCGTGCCGGCCCCACCCGGCCCGCCCGCCCCACCCCGCCCGCCCGGTCCGGTCCGCCTGCCCGATCCCACCCGCCCCGCCGGCCCACCCCACCCACTCCCACCCACCGGTCCGGCCCCTGGCTCGGGGTAATAACGATATAATAAAAATCATCATCATAATAGTAATTGTGGCCTTTGTTAAGGGCTTACTATGTGCCAGACACCGTACTGAGGCCGGGGTGGATACAAGAAAATCGAGTTGGACACAGTCCACGTACCACATGGGGCTCACGGTCTCAATGCCCGTTTTCCAGATGAGGGAACTGAGGCCCAGAAAAGTGACGTGACTCGCTCAAGGTCGCACAGCAGACATGTGGCGAAGCCGGGATGAGAACCCACGTCCCCCGACTCCCGGGCCCGGGCTCTTCCCGCTGGGCCACGACCCGGTCCTCGCTTGCCGGCCCCGCGCCGGGATGCCTCCCCACCGGGTGTCCCCCGCCGGCGGCGCCGACGCGTGGCTTGCCCGCCCCCGTCCCCTCGGCCCCCGGCCCCGACGCGCTCACCCACCCGACGGTCCTCTCGGCCATTTCATCCGGACGCGGTTGGGCCCACCTTGTCAGGTGCCCGCGCTTCCTCCCGCTCCCGCATTCGTCACCCACTCGCCACTGCCAAGCGCCGCCGCTGAGACAAGAGGATCTGCTCTTCTTCACACACTTGGCTCCTGCAATGCCAACCTTCGCGCCGTGCCTCCGTCTCACCCGTCCGGCCGCCGACCCCTCGCCCACGTCCCGCCTCTGGCCCGGAACGCCCTCCCTCCTCACATCTGCCGAACTAGCTCTCTTCCCCCCTTCAAAGCCCTAGTGAGAGCTCACCTCCTCCAGGAGGCCTTCCCACACCGAGCCCCCTTTTCCTCCGCTCCTCCTCCCCTCCCCATCACCCCTACTCCCTCCCTCTGCTCTACCCCCTTCCCCGCCCCACGGCACTTGTGTATATTTGAACATAATTATTACTCTATTTATTTCATTAATGATGCGTACATATCCGTAATTCTTTTTATCTACTCCGATGCTACTGATGCCTGTCTATTTGTTTCGTTTCGCCGTCTGTCTCCCCCTTCTAGACTGCGGGTCCGTCGTTGGGTGGGGATCGTCCCTATCTCTTGCCGAGTCGTACTTTCCGAGCGCTTAGGACGGTGCTCTGCACACAGTAGGCACTCGTTAAATACGACTGAATGAACGAATGACACCGGTTGGCTGGCCGGTCGGGTTTCGGTCGATCGGTCGACCGGCCGACCGACCGGTTGGTTGGGTGGTTGGCCGGGTGACTGTCCGGCCGGTCGGCCGGTCGGCCGGTCGGCCGGTCGGTCGGTCGGCCGGTCGGTCGGTCGGCCGGTCGGCTGGCCCCTCTCAACTCCTCTGGCCCGATGGAGCGGGTCCGCACTGGGCCACGCTGGGGCGGGAGGGGACGGATTTGTTCCGGAGCCCCGGGAGCCCCCGGGAGACTCCTTCCACGGATCCGGGAGGGGCCGCCCGGTTGGGGGTGCGAGAGCCCGGCGGCCGTCCACCTGAGCAGGGCAGGGGTAGCTCGGGGGAGTTGGCCTGGGCTCAGCCTTGCCCACAGGTGCCCACCAGACCAGCTCAGCCAACTCTCTGACCCGTCTTAAGCTTTCTCCGTCAGGAGAGAAACAACCCAAAATGGCTCTCTGAAGCATCCCGTACGGTGCACTGTACCGAGGGGGGCTCAATAAATGCTACTACTGCTATCCCAGTAGCAGTCGGCCAGGTCAGTCGGCCGATCGTATTCACCGAGCACTTACTATGTGCGGAGCGCTGTACTAAGCGCTTGGAAGAGTACGATAGAACAATAAACAGACACGATCCTTGCCCACGACGAGCTTACAATTAAATAATAATAATAATAATCTTGGTATTTGTTAAGCGCTCACTATGTGCCGAGCACTGTTCTAAGCGCTGGGATAGATACAGGGTAATCAGGTTGTCCCACTTGAGGCTCACAGTCTTCATCCCCATTTTACAGACGAGTGAACTGAGGCATCGAGAAGTTAAGTGACTCGCCCAAGACGATAATAATAACAGTAATAATAACGCTGGTATCTGTTAAGCGCTTACTACGTGCAGATCGCCGTTCTAAGCGCTGGGGTAGAGACAGGGTAATCGGGCCGTCCCACGTGAGGCTCACAGTTAATCCCCATTTTCCAGATGAGGGGACTGAGAAGGTAAGTGACTTGCCCACGGTCCCCCGGCTGACGAGTGGCGGAGCCGGGATTCAAAACCGTGACCTCCGACTCCCAAGCCTGTGCTCTTTCCGCTGAGCCACGCTGGCGGAGCCGGGATTAGAACCCACGACCTCTGACTCCTAAGCCGACGCTCTTTCCGCTGAGCCACGCTGCCTCTCTAGTTCAGAGGGAGAGAACAGTTAAGACAGGGAGACCCGGTTGAAAAAACTTAAGCCTGGAAGTCAGGAGACCTAGGTTCTGATCCGGGCTCCGCCGCTTGCCTGCTGTGGGACCTTGGGCGAGTTACTTCACTTCTCCGGGCCTCGGTTTCCTCATCTGTAAAAAGGGGATTCGCTACCTGTTCTCCGTCCCGCCTAAGACCCTTAAGCCGTGCGGGACAGGGACCGTGTCTGACCTCAATATCTTGTATCTATTTCAGCACTCCGCACAGCGCTTGGCACCTAGTAGGCACTTGTAACAGATGCTCCGATTATCGTTATCATTATTACTAGCGTATTCCATACACTGTGCACGAGGTCATAAGAGTAACGACGAATAATTATTGCGCTGGGTAAGCGCTCACCGGGTGCCGGGCACCGTACTAAGCGCCGAGGCACTGTACCAATCGGGCAGGACACGGTCCCTGTCCCACATGGGGCTCCCAGTCTTAGGGGGAGGGAGAGAGTGCTCAGTACAGTGGTTGGTGAGTGTGCTGTGCACATGGTAATCGCTCAGTAGAGATCACCGATTGGCGAGTGGTGAATCCCCATTCTACAGAGGAGAAACTGAGGCACTTCCGTATATATCTGTCCTTAACATTAACGCCTAGACCGTAGACTGTAAGCTCGTCGCGGGCGGGGAACGTGTCTGCCTATCGTCGTACCGCACTCTCCCAGGCGCCGGGTACGGTGTTCCGTACACGGTAAGCTCTCGACAAGTACCACCGACTGCCGGGGAGGCCCAGAGGTTAGGTGACTCGCCCAAGGTGGCACGGAGGAGCGGAGAGCGGAAGACGGGTCCTCCGACTGCCAGCCCCGGGTCCCGGGTTCCCTCCGCTCGGCCACGCCGCCTCCCCCGGCCCCCCCCCCGACCCCGAGACGCTCCGAGGACTCGCCCCGGCCAGGCCGCGTCCCAGACCTCGCGTCAAAAGGAACGCGGAGTGTGACGGCCCCCCGGGGAAGGGGAGGGAGGGGTGTCGGCAGAGGTCTTTTCCGCGTTTTTTCCGGCCCAACGGCGAACCCGCCGCCCGTGCGGGTCACGGCCCCGAGGGCCATTGTGAGGGCCAGAGAGGGCCGGGGGTGGAGACAAAAGGGGAGCTTACCGGGGCCATTTTCCCGGCCGACCCGAGCCGGAGGCCAGAGGGGAAAGCCCGGAGCAGCTGTCTCCGCAAGACCCCGGATTAGCGCCCGGCACTGTGCTCGTGGGAAAGGCGCTCGGCTGGGGAGAGTGGGTCAGAGCCACCCCGCTCCCCCTCGGCCCCCACGGAGAGACGCCCGGTACCGACGGTCCGGTCCGTCACCCCGCCTCGACCCGCTCTCCGTCCTCTCCCGGTTCTGCCTTCCGCTCCCCTCGTCCAGGTCCGCCCGTCTCCTCCGTTCGGTTGGAATCGCCCCCCCGGGCGGGGACACGGGCTTTCCCGCTCTGCCCCCAGCAGCCGTCCGACGGAGGCCACCGCCGGCTTGGTTAGGCGGAGGGTCGGCCGGTTAGCGGCGGCCGGCGGGTTGGCCGATTGAGCGTCTGGTGGCTTCGCCGGTGGACCGGCCGGCCGGCCGGACGTCCGGCCGGCTGGGTGGCTCGGCGGAGAGGGCACGGGCTCGGGAGTCGGAGGTCACGGGTCCGAATCCCGGCTCCGCCACTCGTCAGCCGGGGGACCGTGGGCGGGGTCGCTTACCTTCTCTGGGCCTCGGTCCCCTCATCTGGAAAACGGGGATCGAGACTGTGAGCCTCACGGGGGACGACCCGATGACCCCGCATCTCCCCCAGCGCTCAGAACGGCGCTCTGCACATAGTAAGCGCTTAACGGATACCGACATTATCATTATTACTAGGTGACGGTGGTAGAGGACAAAGAGGACCCAGGACACCATTCCCCCCGGGGAGCCCCCAACAACCTTCTCCCCACCACCACCGGCCCCGGCACGGCCCTTCCGCCCCCCCCCCCCGCAACCCCGAGCCCCCCCGGGGCCAGAGGCCGGCCACGCTCCTCCCTCTCCCCCACCCTGTGACTTCGGAAGAGGATCGTCCTGCTTTTCCCACTTCCGACGACGACGACGACGTCCTCTCGCCCGGCTTACTTTGGCTCAGAGCGGGAGGGGACGCGTCAGGACGTCGGAGTGTTTCCGTGGGGCGGGATGGGCGGACGGGGCCCCGGAGGGAGCCGGGGCCCGAAGGGTAGGGGGCAGGCGGGGGGCGGAGGGGCGGAGGTTCAAAAGGCTCGGGGAGCCAGCGGTTTCCAAAGCATCAGCCCTCACGTCCCCGGACCCGAAACCCCAGGAAGCAAAAATACCTCCCTCTGTCCTCCCTTCTTCCTCCTCCCCCGTCCGTCGTCCCCCCATCCGTCCATCCCCACCCCTCTCTCCTTCCACCCGGCCATCCGTCCCCCACCCCCCCCCCCCGCCTGACCCCAAGGCCTCCCCGGATGGGCTCGGCGTCCGGGTCCCACCGTCGCCGAACGCGTCCGAGGACGCCGCGGCGACCGCGGGAGCGGAGCGGCCGGCGGGGCCTCCCTCCGGCCACGGGCCGGCCCCCTCCTCGTCCCTCCACCCGCCAGGGCCCCGGCTCCCCCCCCCGGGCCCCCGCCCCGGGGCCCCCCCGTCCCCACAGGACGGCCCGATGTTCCCCGGGACCCCGCGGGCCCGGGGGCCAAGCCGACGACTGGTCCCCACCCACTCGCCTCGGGGGCCGCGGGGGGCTCGGACGCTCTCCCGTCTCTCCCCTCAGAGGAGGGGACTCCGTCTGCGGAGAAGGCAGGCCGGCCTCGCGGGAAAGACCGCGGGTCCGGCCATCTGGAGCCCTGGCTCGTGGTCCCGGCCGGACGCCCGGCCTGCTGTGTCGCCGTTCGTTTTACGGTATTTGTTAAGCACTCACTACGCGCAAGGCACCGTACTGAGTGTCGGGGTGGATACGAGCGACTTGGTGTCCCACGTGGGGCTCACCATCTCAAACCCCCATTTTACAGACGAGGTCGCTGAGGCCCAGAGAGGTGAAGTGACTTGCCCAAGGTCACGCAGTCGACACGTGGTGGTGCTGGGATTAGAACCCGTGTCTGTAATATCTGTGATTTATTTATTTACATTCACGTCTGTCTCCCGAGACTGTAAGCTCTCTGTGGGCAGGGGATGTCTCTGTTTTCATTCCTCTATCGACGCTCCCAAGCGCTTAGCGCAGTGCCGCGCACACCGCAGACGCTCAGTAGATACAGCCGACCGACTGACCCCGTGCTGGAGCGGATAGTCCGTTCCGCTCCGCTCCTCTTGCCTCTGCTCCATTTGGTTCCGCTCGGCTCCGCTCAGCTCCGTTCGATCCCGCCCCGCTTGGCTCCGCCGACCGATCGATCCATCGATGGTATGTACTGAACGCCTACTATCTGCGGCGCGCTGGACTAAGCGGTTGGGAGCGTCCACCGTAAGAGGGTTGGCAGATAGATACATTCTCTCGCCCACAGTGAGCTTACAGCCTAGAGAGGGAGGCAGACATTACTACGAGTCAATAAACGACGGGTAAGGACATCAGAGAAGCAGCGTGGCTTAGCGGAAAGAGCCCGGGCTTGGGAGTCGGAGGGCTTGGGTTCCAATCTCGGCTCCGCCACTTGTCTGCTGTGTGGCCTCGGGCAGGTCACTTAACTTCTCTGCGCCTCAGCTCCCTCGTCCGTAGAACGGGGATTAAGACTGTGAGCCCCAACCTGATCACCTCGCATCGATCTCAGTGCTCCGAACAGTGCTTCGCTCATAGCAAGAGCGTAACAAATACCACCATCATCAAGGGCCATGGGGCCGAGGGAGGGGTGAGTCAAGGGGGCAGATTCAAGTGCAGAGGCTTGGCTCGGTTTGGTTCTGCTCCGCTCCGCTGGGCTCCACCGGGTTCCCTTCCGCTTTCCTTGCCTCCCCTCGGTTTCTCTTTGCTGCGTTCCGCGCGGCTTGACTCGGTTTGATCCTGCCCCGCTCTTAGGTTCGGTTCCGTTCGGCTCCGATCCCCTCTGCCGCCCTCTGCTCGGCTCCACTCAGTCTGGTCCCGCTTCGCCGGGCTCCGCTCGGATCGGTTCCACTGCGCTCATCCGGGTTCCGCTCCGCTCCAGCCGGATGCTCTCGGGGACCTTGCGAGGGTCCTTCCCCCCTCGGCGGTCCCGGCCGGCTGCTCTGGGATCTCCGAGAGGGAGCTGGTCGGCGAGGGCGGGTGCTCACGACCCCCCGCTCCTCCCAGGACGAATCCCTCCACCGGAGCGGAAGCGAATGGGGCCTTCCCAGCTGGAAGCGTGCAGGTTCTCGCTTTGGATCCGCCGGGACTCAAGTCTCCGGAAATACCGAGTCAGTCTATCCATCGAGCGCTGACTGCGTGGAGAGCGCTGTACTAAGCAGTTGGGAGAGTCCCATATAACAACATACAGATCCGTTCCCCGCCCGCAATGTGCCGACAGTCTAGAGGGGGGAGAGAGACGCAAACACAGATACGTCAACGAAGATGAGTACGCGAGCGTTGTGGGGCTGGGAGGGGGAATGAATAAAGGGAGCAAGTCAGGGCGATGCGGAACAAGGTGGAAGAGAAGGAAAAGAGGGCTTAGTGAGGGAAGGCCTCTCGGAGGAGATGCGCCTTCAGTAAAACTTCGAAGAGGGGGAAAGTCATTGTCAGATAGGAGAAGGACAGGGACATTCCAGGCCAGAGGCAGGATGTGGGCAAGAGGTCGGTGGTGAGATCGGTGAGGTGGAGGTACGGTGAGAAGGTTGGCACGGGAGCTGGTTGCGGGCAGGGATTGTCACTCTCTACTGTTGTATTTGCCCCAGAGCTTTGTACAGTGCTCCGCACACAGTAGATGCTTGATAAATACCATCGAACGAACGAAAGGAGCAAAGCGTACGGGCCGGTCAAAGGAGAGCAGCGCCGCGAGGTAGGGCGATTCGATTGCAAGTCGATTGCTTAAAGCTGACGGTGAAGAGTTTCGGTTCGATGCAGAAACCCCCTCCTCTCCTCCATCTCCCTCTCCTCTTATCCTTTCTTCCCGTTTCCCGCCCCATCTTGATCTTCCTCCTCCGTCTCCCTCCTACCCCACCTCCCTCTTCTGTTTCTCCCCCTCCTTCCTCGCTCCATCCTTCTCCCTCCACTCCCGCTTCCCTCCTCCTCCATCTCCCTTCCCGCCCCTCTGCCCATCTCCCCCCTCGGGCCTATCGTGCCACCGGGCCACCGCGAGGAAGCCGAATTCTCCCTTCTAGACCCCCGGAGGAGAGGAGCTTCCGGGACCCGCGGGAGCGGGAGGAGAAAGCGGCCGAGGTCTGAGGTCTGAGCTGAGGCCGCTCCTCGGCCGGCCGGCCCGGTGCCAGGGGAGGAGTTGAAATCCGAGTCTCTCTCCGGGAAGGACCGGGGTGGGCCATTAGGCCGACTAGCAATTTGTATCGGGAGGTTGATTTACGACCGGATGGAGATTATTTTGAGCAGAAGGGGATCGTTTTCAGCTCATCTCTGCACTGTCATTCTGCGGTTAGAATAATCCCGAGTTTGCCGTCCGCGCTCGGTAATTCTTTAAACCTTGGAACTGAAGCTCCCGAATGCGTGTTGCGTTTGGCTTTCGTTTTTGAAATCATCCGCCGGGGGAGGGGGCGGATGGCTATTTAAGCTGATAACCGATAACCCGTCAAGGGCCAAGGGCACGTCGGAGACGGGGCTCGATGTTTCCGCTCAGTCGGTCAATCGACGGCATTCTCCGAGCCCCCGTCGTGGACGTGGTACTCTCCCGGGAACCTACTGTATGCAGAGCACTGTTCCGGGGGGGGGGGCCTGCGGTTTGCAGAGCACTGTACTGGGCACTAACTGGGTGCCGAGCTCTATGCTGGACACCGCCATTGGGTGTAGACCACTGTACTGGAAGCCCACCGAGTGCAGAGCGCTGTATTGTGCACCTACTGCGTGCAGAGTACCGTTGTGGGCACCACCCGTGCGCATGCAGAACGTTGTACTGGGTCCCGACTGTGTGCAAAAATAAGTCAATATTTCCTTTTTTAATAATGTATTTGTATCCGCTAAGCGCTTGCCACGTGCAGAGCGCCGTTCTAAGCGCTGGGGGAGATACAGGGTAATCAGGTTGTCCCACGAGGGGCTCACAGAGAAGTGAAGTGACTCGCCCACAGTCACACAGCGGATGAGCGGCGGAGCCGGGATTCAGACCCACGACCTCTGACTCCCAAGCCCGGGCTCTTTCCACTGGGTGACCGTGGGCGAGTCGCTTCGCTTCTCTGTGCCTCGGTGACCTCCTCTGGAAAACGGGGATGAAGACCGGGAGCCTCACGCGGGACAACCTGATCGCCCCGTATCCACCCCGGCGCTCGGAACGCCGCTCGGCACACGGGAAGCGCTCAACGGCCGCCGCCGTCCTCATCGTTACCCGCCCCCCCGGGGGGGGGGGGGAAATTGGGAGCCGCGGGGCCCGGGTGGGGACGCAGGGGGCGAGGAGGTCCGGCGAGTGGCCAGGAGGACGAGAGGCGCGGCCGGGGCCGGGGAGGGCCCGGACGCCCAACGGTCCGTCTTCCGTTCTCTCTGGCCCCAGCGGGACCCCGACGCCTGGATCGCCAGGAGGGTCCTGGAGCAAGGAGATCCCTCCCTCCCACCCGACCCCCGACCCTTCCGAGTCGCCTTATGTGGGGCGTCCGCCCTCTGCCCCCCGCCCCCGCATCCGGCCAGACGGCCTTGCCTCTCCTCCTGCCCCGAGGGTCCGGCTCCGCTCCGCTCGGTCGCCTGTCCCGGAGACGCCCCCCGCCCCCAAAGCCCCCAGCCGGGGGCCCGGCTCCCAGAGCCTCGGGTTTCCGAACCCTGACGGGGGGCGGAGGGGACGCCGGGGAGGGGGCACCCGGGTAGTCGGGGGGGAGAGGGGAGGAGAGGCCCCCCGCAAAGGGGAAGGGGGCCGAGGGGGCTGCAGGAGAGGAGCGGGAGGGAGCGGGGAACGGGGGAGGTAAGGGAGCCCGGGTGCCCTCGCCCGAGGGATCCCATCCTAGGCCGGGAGCAGGGCGCGAGGCAGTGTGGGCGACCCCCATCGGGTGCCCCGGGACCTCTCCGGCCGGCTTCGGCCCCCCTCCCGCTCCCCCTCCCCTCGCCCGCCGGCTCGGTGGAAAGAGCACGGGCTTTGGAGTCCGAGGTCGCGCGTTCGAAGCCCGGCCCGGCCACCCGTCAGCCGCGTGACTTGGGGCGGGTCGCTTCGCTTCTCGGTGCCCCGGTGACCTCCTCTGTAAGACGGGGATCGAGAGAGCGTGAGCCCCGAGGGGGACGACCCGATTCCCCCCGTGTCCGCCCCGGCGCTCGGGACGGTGCTCGGCCCACGGCGGGCGCTGAACGGACGCCGACGTTACCGTCGTCGTTATTGTTCCCAGGGCGCTGACGAGCCACCGTTCAAGGAGCTCAGCCGAGGGTCGGCCGCCGGGCGTCCGTCGGGTGGCCGGCTTGAGCGGGGCGGAGGCGGAAGGCGGGGCCCCAGGATGAGCCTCCTCCGCACCCCAAGCCCACCCGTCGGGCCGCCGGGGCCCGCTCGGGACCCCCTGCTCCAGGACCGACGGTTGGGGACCACCTCCCCCGACTCTCGACGGGTGCCCCAAGTCCGTCCCGAGCCGGGAGCCGAGCCCGCCCCGGCCGGCCGTGGGCCGGGCTCACCCCTCCACACGCCACCCTCGTCCCCGGCTGAGCCCGAGCCCGGGGGGCCGGCGACGGACGTAGAGGCAGCGGCGCTCGGCGTCCGGGTCGGCGCTCCGCACGCGGTAGGCGCTCAGCGAGTACCGCCGACGGCCGGGTGGATCGGTCGATCGACGGAGCACGGTCCGACGCCTCGCGAGGGCGAAGGAAAAGCGGTCGCGGTCCATCATGATCGTCGTCGTCGTTTTTACCCGCTCGCGACGTGTCGGGGGCCACGCTAAGGTGCCGGGGGGCCAGGCCGGGCACGCGGCGCTCGCGGTCTTAACCCCCCCTTTTACAGAACGAGGTGACCGGGGCACAGAGAATTGAAGCGACTTGCCCAAGTTCACACAGCAGGCACCCGGAGGAGCCGGGATTAGGACCGAGGCCCTTCCGACTCCCGGGCTCGCGCTCGATCCGCTAGGCCGCGCCGCTTCTCGAGACGTGAGACGCAACCGGTAACCGGCGAGAGTCCGGAGAGACGGAGCGAACGAGTAATCGGAGGTCAGTCGGCCGGGGCCTCGCTCAGCCCCGCGCCCCGTACCCGGGCGGGGCCCGGCAGAGGCCTCGGCTCGGCGGGGTTGGGGCTGGGGGGGGGGGGGATGAGAGAGGAGGCCGGAGACCCCCCGGTTGCCCTCTTTCCATTCTGGAAAGGGCCGTGAGAACGTACAGCGCGAGGCGGCGGGGTTGGGGGTCCGACGACGACCCCGGGGCAACCCCTAGGGCGGGCCCGGCCCCGTCCCGTGCGGCCCACGGCTCGAGGCCCCGTCGACGTGACCCCGGGGAAGCGGGCGGGATGGCGTCGGAGTCGACCAAAGCCGGGCCCTCTCCTCACCCCTGGAAATCTCCCCCATCCCTTTCTCCCGTGCCGTTCCCAGTGGCTCCATCCCCCAGAGGGCGGTGCAGGACGGACGGCCCCTGCCCGGCCCTTTCCCCTTCTAGCCGGGGTCCCGACGGCTTGCCTCGGGAGAGAGTCATTCCTCAATTTTCCGGGACCGAGAGGGGATGGGAATCCCACTCCGGAGCAGTGCCTTCCGGGGGCCCGGACCAAACGGCTGGCCCTGCGCCCAGTCGCCCGGCCCTCCTCCTCCTCCCGTCGGCCTCGGTGTGCCTTCTCCCCCTCCCCTGAACGTCATTTACCCCGGTGAAGTCCGTGAGGCCACGGAGTCCTCGTCTTGCCACCCGAAGCCTCCGCTCCGTCCGCCTCTCCTCAGCGGAGCGGCAGCCCCGCCTGGATTATTTTGGGAGAGGGATCTTCCCCGTCAGGATAGGTGGAGAAGCCACGGTGAGGAGCAGGCGGCCCAGTGGAAGGAGCCTGAACCCGGGAGTCGGAGGACCTGGGTTCTCATCCCGGCTTTGTCGCTTGTCCGCTGCGGGACCTCGGCGAGTCGCTTCACTTCTCCGGGCTTAGTTACGTCACCTTTAGAATGAGGGACGAGGACCGCGAGCTCCGTGGGGGGGACGGGGACCGTATCCAACCTGATCGGCTTCTATCCACCCCAGCGCTTAGATCAGTGCCCGACACCAACTCAACGCTTAACGGATACCGCCATCGTCATCGTGAGACACTTTCCCCGCCCTCCAGAAGCCTCGACTCGAATGGGAGAAAACAGAGCTAAAATAACTCCCAAGCCCCCCCGGAGGCTCCAGCTTCTTCCAGACAGCGGTTTCTAGATGGCCAGGGCCCAAGGAGGGTCTTTAGAAAGAGAAACGCTTATTTCCCCGTCGGGTTCCGCTCCCACCCGGCATCCTGGACCCCGTCGGGAAGGCAGTGGTCCGGTGGCTCCGGTTCATGGGCCACTGGTCTCTGCTGGGTGGCGCTGGGCGAGTCGTCTATCTGTTGCCGACTTGTACATTCCGAGCGCTCAGTCGTGCAGTGCCCTGCACGTAGAAAGCGCTCAATAGGTACCGTTGAACGAACGGACGGAAGTAACATCTCTGGGCCTCATCCGTAAAACGGGCTAAGGACTCCTGCTCCGAATCCACGGTGTTTACGGAGCTCTTGCTGCGTGCAGAGCACCGCACCCGGGAGAGCGCTACTCGTTCCCTGTCTTCGGAGAGCTTATAACGATAGCGGCAACAACAGTAACCGTAATAATAGTATCCTGAAAGCGCTCACTCTGTGCCAAGCACTGGATTAAGCACCGGGGTAGATACACAGTAATCAGATTCCACGCGGGGCTCACGGTCTAAATAGGAGGGAGAACAGGCATCGGATCCCCATTCTGCAGATGAGGGAACTGAAGCCCGGAGAAGGGAAACGACTTGCCCGCGGTCACGCGGCGGACGAGTGGCGGAGCCGGGATTCGGACCCAGGTCTTCCGACTCCCAGGCCCTGGCTCTTTCCACTAAGCCACACCGCTTCTCACTCCACATCTACAGGGGAGCCTCTTCGGCTGGTAGTCCCGTCTGGGCCAGGACTGGCTCCGATCTGATTATTCACTGAATCGTATTTACTGAGCGCTCACTGTGTGCAGAGCACCGGACCACGCGATTATCCTGGACCGACCGCAGGGCCGGGCACAGAGTGAGTTCTCGATAGTTATTCATTCGTTCGATCCTATTTATCGAGCTCATACTGCGTGCAAAGCAAGCACTGTACTGAAAGTGCTCGGGACAGTACGGTGTAACAGTAAACAGACGCGTCAAGCGCCTAGTACAGTGCTTAGCACGTAGTAAGCGCTCAATAAATACTATCGAATTCCCTGCCCACAACAAGCTTCTAGCCTGGAGGGAGAGCCAGACGTTAACAGAAATAATAATAAATAGGGAAGCAGCATGGCTCAGCGGAAAGAGCACGGGCTTGGGAGTCAGAGGTCAGGGGTCCGAATCCCGGCTCGGCAGCTGTGTGACCGTGGGCGAGTCACTTCACTTCTCTGGGCCTCGGCGACCTGACCCGTAAAATGGGGATTAAGACCGTGAGCCTCACGTGGGGCAATCGGATTAGCCTGTAGGTGCCCCGGCGCTCAGAACGGCGCTCCGCATCTAGTAAGCGCTTAACAAATACCGCCGTTATTATAAACGAATGAATTACGGATACGGACCTCAGCGCCGTGGGGCTGGGAGAGGGGATGAATAAAGGGAGCAGGTCAGGGCGACGCAGAAGGGAGGGGGGAGGAGAGGAAAGGGGGGGGGGGGCCCAGTCAGGGAAGGCCTCTTGGAGGAGACGGGCCTTCCACGGAGCCGTGCCGTTGGGAGGAGGGTCACGGTGTGGCGGATGAGAGGGAGGGCGTCCCAGGCCAGAGGCCCGACTTGGGTGAGGGGCTGATGGCCAGACGGATGAGATGGAAGGCCGCTGAGAGAGAGAACGGGTGCGGGATGATTCCGAAGGCGTTATCGGTTCATCGCCGCCCGGCGGGGGCCGGGGGAGCGTGCGCGTGTGTGTGGTGGGGGCCGGGGCGGGGGCTGAGAGGCAGCTTCGGGCGCCTCCGCGGATTCTCCGCCTGCCCGTAACCACGGTGGAGGCAGACGATGAGGGAGGGAGCCCGGACACTCTCTCCTTCCCTCCAGCTCCCCACAGCGGGGTCCCCCTCCCCCCCCCCCCCCCCAAACAGACAAAAAGGGAACGGATCAAGTTCGCCGAAGCTATTCAAAGCCTCCTGCGAATTTACGAAAGGTCCGGTTCCACAGGTGCTTTGTGTGCGGTGGCAATTCTCTGCACGCCGCCTACCTCTGCCCCTTCCGGGTTACGAAGCGGACCGCGTCGCCGACGGGTCCGAGCTGGTAGGCCGGGATCTACCACAGCGCTCGGCGCGGGGCTTGGCGCGGATAAGAGCTTCGTAAGCACGGTCGCCGTGCATCGGATGACTTATTCTGTCCGTTTCTCCGGCGGCTGGAAACGAGACTACGGCCGTTAAATTCTTTTTCCTCGTTTGCGACGCACTCGCCGGGTGCCGGGCGTCGTCTTAAGCGCCGGGGTAAACACGAGCCAATGAGCAAACCCGACTCGCTTGCATCCACCCCAGCGCTCAGTACGGTGCCCGGCGCGTGGTAAGCGCTTAAAAACCACCACGATGATCACGACCGCTTTTACGAGCGAATCGGGTCGGACCGTCCCCGTCCCACGTGGGGCTCCCGGTCTTCGTCCCCATTTGACAGATGAGGGAACTGGGGCCCCGGGAAGCGAAGTGACTTGCCCGGGGTCACACAGTCGGATTTAGAACCCACGGCCTTCTGACTCCCGGGCCCGTGCACTATCCACTACACCGTGCTGCCATTTGCTGGGTGACCTCGGGTGAGCCGCCCAACTTCCCTGTGCCTCAGTTACTTCACGGGTAAAATGGGGATGAAGACCGCGGGCCCCGACCGGGACGGGGACTCTTTCCAACCCGGTTAACTGGTATCTACTCCAGTGTTCAGTACAACGCCTGGCCTGCAGTAAGTGCTAAACGAATACCATAAGCCAAAAAAACCCCCTAAAACGAACAAAAAACTCCTCGGAAACAGCGCGGCGAGATCGAAGCGGCACGTCGTACCTACGACGTCTCGTTCAGGGAGAAAACACCCCGACCAGATTCTCCCGTCGTTTCATCCCGAGAGGACCGCGGTTCAGAACTAAAATCGTTCGCGCTGCCGACCTGCGCCCGTCAACTCCGGAGTAACTGACTCATTCCTTCTGTCACCTGCTGGTTTGGAGTCTTTCGACGGGACGCTTTCTTCGTGACCTTCGCTAAGCCCGGTGTCCCTCTCCCCACAACCCCAGAAGACTAAGCTTTGTTAAAATGGTCTCGGGCAGCTTTTACGATTCCAAACAAATGAAAGGAAACCCTTCTCTGCCCAGAGGGTGGGAAGTGTATTGAACTGGTTACCGGGAGAAGTCGCGCAGGCAGAAAATATCAGCGGGATCCAGAAGGGGGTGGGGACGTTCACGGATGAGCGATTCACAATGGGTTAACAGAGGCAGGGTCAGGGAAGGAGGCGAGAGAGTCGGGGGTTTGCCGGACGGTCCGCGCCGGGTCGCCGCGGGGAGGGTCCGGGGTATTGGACGGTCTGAGCGGGGTCGCCTGCCTGGGGGAAGTCAGGGTGTTGGACGGTCCGTGCCGGCCCACTGGGAGTCGGGAACGGAGAAGAGAGAGTCGGGGGGGGGGGCGGCGGTTGGATGGTTCGCGCTGGGTCACCGGGGGAGAGGCGGGGGGTGTAGGATCGTCCGAGTCGGGTCCCCGAAGGAGTCGGAGATGGAAAGGGAAGAATCGGAGGCGTCGGACGGTCGCCGATGGGTTCCTGGGGAAGAGACGGGGTGTCGGATGTCCGTTCTGGGTCGCCCGGGGAGAGTCGGGGGTCTGGGATGGTCCCTGCCGGGTCACGGGCTGAGAGGGACGGAGAGGAAAGGGTCAGGGGTGTCGGATGGCCCGTTCTTAGGGAAGAGGATGGGGGTCCGGGGGCCCCGCTGCAGACCGAGTGCCGGGCCCGGTGGACCGCGGACCTGAGCGAGGAGTGGCGCCACTTATGTTCTCCTCTTGACCAGCTCACGGCAGATCCGAACGATCGCGTCGCTGACTCGCGATCCGCTGCGGGCGCACGGATATCGTCCAAGGGACGGCCCTCCCCGACGCCGGTGCCGCCGGCCTCGTCTCACTTTCTTCCTCGTGCCGAGGACGAACAAAGAGGTGGATCGTTTCCGGCCGACGGAGGTGCGGGTAGAGTGCCGGCCACCGGGTCCGACGGGGCTCGGCTCAAAATTCAATTTCCGCCTAGATCTCCAGCGAGACCAAGTCCAGAAACCCGTAAAGGTGACCGGTCCCCGATTCCGCGGTTGTTGCGCTAACGCCCCGATCGACATTTCGGAGTAACGTCTGGGCAACGGCCCACCCTGCGGGATCGCACCGACGCGATGGACGCGTCAGTCCGGGCGCCCGTCGAGGCCACCCGTCGAGTCGGTGGCGGGAGGATTTTCCCTTCGTCCCAGATCTTTCCAAATCCGCCTGCCTCCTCGGCATCATCGGTGGCATTTGTGGAGCGCTCACCCTGTGCGGAGCCCTGTACTAAGCGCTTGGGAGAGTCATTCTTCAATCGTATTTACCGAGCGCTTACTCCGCGCAGAGCACCTCACTACGCGCTTGGGAAAGTCCCACACGGCGGCTGGCGGAGCCACCCCCCCACCCACGACGCGGTGAGGTTAAGTGGAGAGAGGTCGGGCCCGGGGGTCGGAAGGCCCTGAGTTCTAATCCCGACCCCACCACACGCCTGCTGTGACCTCGGGCAAGTCATTTCCCTCTGGGCCTCGATCCCCTCAGCCGTAAAACGGGGATTAAGACCGGGAACCCCACGTGGGGACGCCACGCGTCCAACCCGACCGACGGGTATCCACTCCGGGGCTCGGACCGGTGCTCGGCACACGACGAGTGCTTTACGAGCACCGTTATCATCAACAGGCTCGCCGTCGAGAGATTCTCCTTGCCCCGGGAGGCCAAATCCAGAGGGCCGGCATGAACGGGGAAGGTGGGGGGCGGAGGCGGGGGGAGACTCCGGTCCTCCAAGCCCGAGGACGCGGACAGGAAGACACTCGAGGCTCCCGGTGCAAATAATACCACATCCCTTTGTGGTTTCCAAGAGAACGGTGCGGGCCGCACCGTCAGAACCCTGGACAGCAGTCGGAGGGCCAGGTGCCGATTAGGTTTTCTCCGGGAGGACCGAGCACGGGCCCCCGGTCTCCTCGCAATGGCCTCCCCCGACCCCGACGACCACTCACGACCCGAACAGGCTTTGGCGGGGGGAGGTGCGCGCCCGGGCCGCCGAACAAATAGTCATCTTAACGGGAGCTCTTCGAAGGCTGTCTCGATCAGCCTCGGGGACGCGCCGACGGGGCCGAGGCGTAGAGACGGGCGGCAGGGCCCGAGGACCGCGCCTCGAGAACCCCTTCTCCGAACACACCCACTCATCACGCTGAAGAACCACACGCCGCGCTCGCCGGTCGCTTTGAGGATGGGGCGGACAAAAACCCAATCCGAGGGCTTTGTCTGTGAATCCTTGAAAGCGATAAAATGGTCGCCGGACTTGAGGCAGCCTCTTTACAAATTCAATGATGCCGGCTCTTTTTTTCTTTCTCCCCCCCCCCCTCGCTGATTAGGGCGCTGTTTTAATCCGCTGGCACGTAAAGCAAGTTTCCCGGACGCTGGTGGGGGTGGGAGGGGTGCGGGGCGGGGGGGGGGAGAGACAGGGGAGCTGTTGCGTCTCCCAAGGATTAATCTATCAGGGAGAATCAAAGCCAGACACAATACGGTAATCGGCGTGTTTTCACGGTGGAGGTCCCGCGTGTCGTATTTAGAAAACACAGAACGATGACTCCCTTCTGATTTTCCACAAAACTCCCTTCTCTCGATCTGTGTTTGTTATTATACGGCCTTTGCTTCTGTGTGAGCGTCTGTATGCGTGCGAGTGTGTGTGCGTGTGTGTGTGTGTGTGTATTCCATTGGTGAGCTCGCAACCACCGAAGGGGAAAAAAGTGTCTATTTCAAACTCGTTAATAGGAAAAGAAGTCCTCCCCCACGCTGGGTTTTCTTCAACCCCACTCTGACCTGGGCTGGTTATGGGCGGGGGGTGGATTTTTAACTCTCTGTGTCCCAGGCGCGAGAGGCGATTCTTGGCCTTTTCATGTTTTTGCCAGAAGCGGAAGAATTCCCGGAAACGTTTTTTAAAAAAAATGTTAGCGCCGTGCACCCTCAGCAACAGGGGACCCCGGGGGGGGGGGGGGGGGGGGGGGGGCCTGGGCGGTTGCGGTTTACGCATCCGCCTTCACATTCCGAAGCCCTTCTCTCTTGCCCAAGGATATTCCTAAATGGAATCGAAGCGGGGCTCTGACTTCACGGCGGGAAGGGGTTCCTTCTCGTCCCTTAAAGCCTTCCTTCCAGATCCTTTTCAAATCAGGGCCCGCCTTTGGTGGGGCAAGTTATTCAGACAAGACACTTGGGGTTCAGACTACTTGGGCGCGCTTGGCTTTCTTCTCGACAGAATCGAATGGGCAAGAGTGAATATTGTAGGGTTCCGGTGTTCATAAAATCTCACCGCGTTCTTCCTCACTAAATTCCTCACCTCCTCCTTCATCCGTTAAGTCGGCTTCACGACCGCCGTCGTTCTGGACCCGGCTTATTTCGGGAAACCTTTGGGTTCCAGTGTCCCGATTCTCGCCTGCTGATTCCGTCGCTGTCAGCAGATAGATCAATGGCATTTACCGAGCGCCTACCGTTTGCGGAGGGCCGTACCGAGCGCTCGGGAGAGTACAACAGCTGGCGGACGGGTGCACCGCTCACTACGTGCTTATAACCCGCTGCCGTCCACTAATTCCGTCGGGTCGCGTTCTCCCAAGCCCTCCGGAGAGCGCTCCGCACGCTCATTCGTTGGATGGCATTTACTGAGCACTCACTGTGTGCAAAGCTCCGTATCGAGTGCTTGGGAGAGCAGTACAGTGCCTGGCACGCAGTAGGCACCTAACAGATGCCATCATCATTATTATTAATGAAAAAGTGCTCAATTGAGATGGATTTTCCTGAGGCCGAAATTCAGGTCAGGAGTTCAGGATTCGGGGGAATCCCGTGTGTCTTGTCCATTTGCCCACCCCTGCTCTGCGTGCCGAGTGTGGCTGAGGGCTGTTCGGTTCTGGAGTCTGGGAGTCCAGGGGACCCTCCTCCCAAGGACTGGCAGAAGCGCCCCAGACGGTCACAGAGAAACCCTCCGATCGAGGCGGAACCGGATTCCTCCTGGGGATACGTGTCAGTCGGCCAGTCGCATCTACCGAGCGCTTACAGTGGGCGGATGAGGGTACAAAGCGCCGGGGAGAGTACAAAAGGACGACAGACAGACACACTCCCCGCCCACAACGAGGGGGACGCCGACATCGATATAAATGAATACGATTACGGATACGGACAGAAGAGCCGTGGGGTCGAAAGGGGGACGAACAAAGGGAGCAAGTCAGGGCGGCGCAGAAGGGAGCGGGAGAAGAGGCAAGGAGGGCCTGGTCAGGGAAGGCCTCTCGGAGGAGATGGGTCTCCGATAAGGCTTTGAAGGGGGAAGAGTGATCGCCCGTCGGATACGAGGAGGGAGGGCGTTCCGGGCCAGAGGCGGGACGTGGGTCAGGGGTCGGCAGCGAGAACCCCCCCCCGGGGAGACCACGGGGCCTTCCCGGGGGTAGGCAAACCTGGGGATGAGTCCGATGAGGGGAGGCCACCTGCTGACTCCCCCGCCGAGAGGCTGGGGCCGGCTCCTACTCTATAAGCTGGCTCCGGAGGAGGAAGGGTTACTCGCATCCTCGCATCCGACAGACGACGACTCTCTCCACCTTCCGAGCCTCACTGGAAGTCCATCTCCCCCAAGAGACCTTCCCCGACTAAGCCCTCATCTCCTCTTCTCCCTCTTTCTTCTGCATCACCCTGACTGGCTCCCTTTATTCATCCCCCCTCCCAGACCCGCAGCACTCGTGTCCCTCATCGTACCTTATTTATTTTTATTCTTGTCCGTCTCCCCCTCTAGACCGTAAGCCCACTGCGGGCAGGGAAAGCGTCCGTCGACTGTTCTACTGTCCTCCCCCTAGCCGCTCGGTCCAGTGCTCCGCACACAGTAAGCGCTCAATGAACAGACTAACTGAAGACACCTGCCGACTCTCCCGCCCAGAGGCTCCGCAAGCCGGTCCGGGCCGGGGAAGGGTTTCCTCGGGCCGGACCGGGAGGAGACGGGCCGGTTTTCCCCGGGCCCCCGCCTCCCTCCCGGGGAGTGGGGCTCCGCGACCCTCGCGCCCGGCACCCCCCGGACGGAGAGGCGAGGCCACCTCCTCTTTCACCTCTCTCCGGTTCACTGACCGGACTCGAGTTCGGTCAATGCTTCGGAAAGGCAGAGAGGCCGAAGAGCAACGGCTTGAATTAACCACAGTGAGAAAGTGCTTCTCCAACCGCACGCCGGGCTTCTGAATCCCCCCGCCCCCGTTCCCCCAACCCCGGCCGAGGAAGAAAGGAAAGGGGGCCGAGGCGCGGTCCGGAGGGACCACGACGGAGACCCGGCCCTTCCACGGAAGACTTTACTCTCGCCGGCCGCGACGGCCGCGGCGCCCCGTCTCCGTTCACCGTCTGCCCGGAGAGGACGCTGCAGGACCCGGATTGGTAAGAGACTTTTAATCTGTGGAAGAAGGGACTCTCGAGCCCCTCCCGTCCCGCTCGTTCCATCTGGGTTTGGCTTTATCTCACCGGAGAACAAACGCCCGTGAATCTGAATTGGGGGGAGATCTCTGAATGCATCCCGCGGCCGCCGCTGCGCCTCTCCAAACCGGCGTCTCATTCCAGCTGTGTTCGGGGGTTTCCGTTCACTGAAATGACAACCGCCCCCCCCCACAACCGAAGAAAACCAGTTACCGCCATCGAGGCAGGTCTGCATCGATCCCGTCGATCGACGGCACTTACTGAGCACCGACTACGGGCAGAGCGCTGTACTAAAGCGCTTGGGCGAGACCGTCGCGACGGAATCGGCGGGCTCGTTCACTGCCCGTAACCAGCTTACGGTCTGGAGGGGGAGACAGGCGCTAACATAAATCAGAATACGCAATTTAATCTGAAATACCGTTAGCATTATGGCATCCGTTGATCGCTTACTATGTGCGGAGCGCTGCATTAAGTGCTCGGGAGACTATGACGACGACAGACGACAAGCTTACGGTTTAGAGGGGGAGAAAGACATCGATAAAAAACCAAATACTATAGACCATACAATTCGATTCGAAATATCACTCTTAGTATCACTGTGGCATTTGTTAGACTCTTACTTTGCGCTGAGCACCGTTCTAAGAGCCGGGGTAGGTACCGGTTAATCAAGTTGGACACAGTCCCTGTCCTGCATGGGGCTCACAGTCGAAGTAGGAGGGGGAAGGGATATTTAATCCCCATTTTACAGATGAGGGAACTGAGACGCAGAGAAGTGACGTGACTTGCCCTAGGTGACCCGGCGGATACGCGGCGGAGTCGGAATTAGAACGCAGTTCCCCGGGCTCTCGGGCCTGCGGCCTTTCCACGAGGCCACGCCGCTTCATCTCTGGCAACTAAGCTGAACGACACGTTGGCTTAGCGGACAGGGCACGGGCCTAGGGGGTCAGACGGACCTGGGTTTTGATCCCAGCTCTGCCGCTTGCCTGCTGGGCGAGTCACTTCCCTTCCCTGTACCTCGGTTCCCCCACCTGCATAATGGGAATTAAAACTGTGAGCCCCAAGGGGGACGGGTATCTACCCCAGAGCTTACTACAGTACCTGGCACAGAGTAAGTGCTTAACAAATACCTTAAAGAGAGGGGGGCAATCAAACCGAGGCCCGATGCAGAATCACTCCGGGGTGGGATCATTTTTTCCTTCCCAAAAGTAACTTCTCTTTCTTGGGATCCAGCTAACCCTGAAAAACTGTACATTCCATTAAGCATCTTGGATATTCCGCTTAATATTTTTATTTGCCCCCCCCTTGAAGAGTGTAAGTTCCTTGTGGGCAGGGGATACGCTGCTTCTCTGCTCTGAATTCTCAAGCAGTCAGTACGGTGCACTGCATCAGAAGGCTACTCAACAAACCCTATTATTCGTTCAGTCGCATTTATCGAGCGCTTACTATGTGCGGAGCACTGTACTAAGCGCTTGGAACGTACAGTCCGGCAACAGATGGAGACGCTCCCTGCCCAATGACTGCTACTTCTGTTACTCAGCCTCCTTGGCCTTTCTAACACCTCTGATTTTTCTCTCTCATCCAGGATTGTTAAAAAGCCACGCAATTTACAGTCAGTTTGTTCTCGACGTTATGGCTTCCACAGAGAAACCCTCAGGACGAACAGGGAGATGCCTAATCGTAATCGCGATAATCACGACATTTACTAAGCAAGTGCTACGTGCTAGAGACAAGGAGACTGGATAGCGTCCCACATGAGGTTCGTGACCTATCCTATCCCTGTTCCATGCATGAGGAAGGGGAGGCCCAGAGAGGTTAGGTGACTCGCTCGAGATCACACGGTAAGCCCGTGGTGGAGCTGGCACTCGAACCTGGGTCTCTTGACTCCCAGTCTTCTGCTCTTTTCACTAGGCAACACCGTGAAGGCCCACCTCCTCTCCGACCGAGCCCTCCTTTCTTCTTCTCTCACTCCCTTCTGCGTCACCCTGACTCGCTTCCCTTACTCGTCGCCCCTCCCGGCCCCTCAGCGTTTACGTCCAGCGTGGCTCGGTGGAAAGAGCCCGGGCGCGGGAGTCAGGCGGCGTGGGTTCTAATCCCGACTCTGCCACTTTGGGCAAGTCACTTCTCTGTGCCTCGGCGACCTCATCTGTGAAACGGGGATCAAGACTGCGAGCCCCAAGTGGGACGACCCGATAACCCTGTAGCTCGGCACACAGTAAGCACTTAAATACCACGGTTATTATCATGTCCAGATCTGTCATTTATTTACGTTGATATCTGTCCACCCCTCTGGACCGTAAGCTCGTCGTGGCCAGGGAATGTGTCCGTTTACCGTTACGCCGTACTTTCCCAAGCCCTCAGCACAGTGCTCGCAGGAAACGCTCAGTACGTTCAGTCGACTGACCGACCCCCCCACAGGCCTCCGTACAAGCCACTTCTTTTGGAAACGAGGGGAACGACCTCGACCGGCGCTACGTGTTCTGAGCGCTGCGTGTGGAGCACCGTCCCGACAGCACGGGACAGCCCACGGTGAGTAAGCGGACCCGCCCCCTGCCCCGGGGGAGCTGACGGTCAAGTGTCCCACCGCGGCCGCCGGCCCCCGGCTCCTCACCGGTTCGGGGGTCCCCGTCCCGTGCGGTGCTCCGCAGTGTCAGTCTGCCGTCTCGTTCCTCCACGCTCAGCCCCGCGCTCCTGAGCAGGGCCGGGTCGGCCAAGCCCCGCCGCTCCATTCTGGCTATGAACTCCTGGTTTCGACCGTTGCGCTCCGTCAGATTTCGGATGGCGAAGATGGCCCACTGGCTCAGGACTGGCAGGCAGAGTTAAGGGAGTTCCCGCAAAGGGATCGTTCCACGAGAGAAAGTCGAAAGACGGGAAATTTCGGGAAGGATGAGGGGTCGGGGGCACGCGGCGGGGATGCGTATACGTGGAGAACGTGTTCCGGGATCGGTGGGAAGGTCCGCTGACCGGGGCAGCGGGGAGGGTTGGGATGGGGCTGGCTCCGGCTTAGGGAATAACAATCACCGTGGTTTTCGTTAAGAGCTCACTACGTGCCAAACCCCCGAACTGAAGGCCGGGGTAGATACGCGTTCGTCGGGACCTACACGCGGCTCACACGCCATCACGGTCAAGTAGACGGAGGTCGGGTATTGAATACCCGCTCTGCAGATGAGGGAGCTGAGGTTCAGAAACCTTAAATGACTTGGCCCGAAGTCACGCGTCGGGCAGAGCCGGGCTCAGAACCCAGGTCCTCTGACTCCCAGGCCCGGCCTCCTTCCCCTAAGACACGCGGCCACCCCAGGCGGTGGGGAGAATTTGAACGGGGCTGCCTCTGGTTTACGGCAGGGAGGGCCGAGAGGAAGTGTAAGAGAAGGCCTAGTGGAAGGAGCACTGTCCTGCGAGTCAGAAGGACCTGGGCTCCAATCCCGGCTCTGCCACTTGTCTGTTGTGGGTCCTGGGCCAAGTCTCTTCACTTCTCTGGGTTCCCGTTACCTCATCTGTAAAATGAAGATTGAGACTGTGAGCCCCGTGTGGGACGGGGACTGTGTCCAACCTGATTAGCCTGCGCCTACTCCAGCGCTCAGTACAGCGCCCGCCACGCAGTGAGCGCTTCGCAAATACCGCGACAAGAAGTCACTGAACTGCTCTGTGCCCGTTTCTTCATTTGCAGAACGGGGATCGACTCCTCCTCCGCCCGTGAGCCCCAGGTGGGACGGGGTCCGTGTCCGCCCCGACGATCTCCTATCTACCCCCGAGCTTAGTATGGGGCTTGGCTCCGAGTAAGTACTTACGGCACAAAGAAACAAACGACCCGAGCGCATGTGAATAAGCAAGGGTTCGAGAGGGTTGAAAGAGGATAGGGATAAATTCCCGAGGGCTCGGGAGACCAGAACGGTGTCCAAATTGCTCATCTCTACCCGACCCGGTGCTTAGCCCAGGGTAGGTAAAAGCTTCTTCTGAGCAGCGGACGCGTCCACCGGCTCCGTTCTATCGAACTCTCCCAAACGCTCAGTTCAGTGCTCCGCACGCAGTAACGTTAAATAAATACCACTGACTGACCGATTGGATTCATCTACATTAACGTCCGTCTCCCCGCCTAGACCGTGAGCACCCTGTGGGCAGAGAACACGTCTGCCGACTGATATATCGGCCTCTCCCAAGCGCTCAGTACGGTGCTCCGCACGTAGCAGGCGCTCAGGAACTGTCCCGATCGATCGGTGAGTGGAGCCGAAGCGATTCGGCTCAAGGGTTGGGGGTGGGTGGGGGCGGGCCGGGGTCCCTATCGGTGTTGCCGAGAATCGATCCGGTCGGCGGAGAGGGCGTTTCCGCCTCCCCGCCGCCGCCGCCGTCGGGACCAACGGCTTTTTAACCGGAACACGATTCCCGACTCCGAGAAGACCCCGACGTCGACAGGATCCCTCCGAGCCCTCCGCCGGCACGGCGCGAAGAGACGGATTCCAAATTGCGTCTCCTGCCGGCCGGCGGCCCTCCGGGCGCCGCCTATTTGCCGCATGTCATTTCACGTCTGGAAGAACCTCCCCTAACCTCCCCCGGTTTTTAGGTGGGACCCGGGCAGGGCGGGACCCGGGATCCCGGGGGGCAGGGGCTGGGGAGGCGGGGGAGGGGAGGGAGAGTTGCTGCAAGCGCGAGAGGGCAAGGCCTCGTGGAAGCGGGCAGACCGGCCGGGGTCCCCGGCCTCACCATCCGCCGGCGTCGAGCTGGGGCTCCGACCGCCGGCGAGGGGGACGAGGGGGTCGTTCGGAGAGGTTTTATTCCGGCTGACGCCTCTGGCCCAGGGAAACATCCGGGGATTCGAACCGCGATCCCGATCCCCTCTTCCTGCGGAATCGGAGGCTCGTTCGTGCTGGATCGATCGATCCATCAACCAAGATTGAGTTTGGCCCCGTGAGACCCGTCGGGGCGGCGCGCCGGACGGAACGATAATAGTAAAGATAACGACTGAGGTGTCCGTTGAGCACCCGCTATGTGCCGGGCACCGTACCAAGTGCTGGGATAGACATAAGTAAATCGGGTCGGACGCAGTCCCCGTCCCACGTGAGGGGCTCACAGTCTTGATCTATCTTTAAATTACATACTATCAGCTACTTAGTCATATTAATGTCTGTCTCCCCCTCTAGACCGCGAGCTCGTTACGGGCAGGGGACGCGTCTTCTAATTCTGGTGAATCTGTACTCTCCCAAGCACCTGGTACGGAGCTCCGCCCACGGTAAGCGCTCGATAATTACGACCGATCCATCGATCCCCATTTTACAGATGAGGGGACCGAGGCACGGCGAAGCGAAGTGACCTCCCCGAGGTCACACAGCAGGCGAGCGGCAGAGCCGGGATCGGGATCCCGGTCCCTCTGGCTGCCAGGCCCGGGCTCTACCCGCTAGGCCACGCCGCCGCCCTAACGAATGCCGCGGTTCGGGCGGCTCGAGGCGGAGAGCGGAGAGACGCGACTCGGGCCGGCAGCGTGGAAGTGGGGGGGATTCTCCCCTTCCGGCCTCGCCCCCGCCCCGAAGACCATCGGCTCCTCGCAGGCGGGGGACGGGCCGACCGACTCTGTCCAACCGTCCTCTCCCCGGCACGTAATACGGCGCTCCGCGCACGTTCGGCCCTCCGCAAATGCCACCTATCGACGGACCGACTGATTCCGCATCTCGGTGGGCAGAGGCGGGCTTGAGCGTCACGGGAGATGAAAGTGAGAGCCGGCCGACATCCGCCTTGCCCTCCTGTCCTCTCTCTAAAGAGACAGAGAGAGGGAAAGGGGCTGAGCCAGAGAGAAAATTAAACATGTTCTAAAGTCTCTAATCCTCCCAACACTTGAAGTACCTTATTGTATCCCGGGCTTTAGAAAGCGAGCTTCTAAAGTTGCCATAGAGACCGCAGAGAGAGGCGAGAGCCTTCTGCGTTGAAAGGAGACGGCGGGCCTCGGCGGGGGGGGGGGGGGGGAGACAGATGGGATTTGGCCAGAGGACCTCCCCACCCAACGGCCCCGGTCGAACGAACCAGCGTTATGTGCTGAAATGCAAAGGGAGACCGGGTCGCTGTGCCCCTGTGCGTCCACGTCCCGGGGTGCGAAAGGGAATAAAGGTCGTGGCCTCCGTTGGGCGCTCACTATGTGTCAAGCACCGTGCCGGGCGCCGGGGTAGACAGAAACCGGTCGGGGGACGCTCGGTCCCCGCCGGGCCCCCCCGTCATCCCCGAGCATTTCCCGGAGCGAGTACGGGCGGCCGGAAGGCCGTTCCGAAGGGGTCGGCTCCGCCGGGCCCGAGACGCGGCCCTGTCGGCCGGCGCCGTTCCGGGGACCCGAGCGGAATTTTTATAAAGAACTTCGGGGCCGGGTCGACTTCACAAAGAGCGCTGTGGCAGCTCGTCGCGGGTAAGGAAACAATAACGGTATTCATCGGTGACGAGAAGCAGCGCGGCCTAGCGGGAAGGGCCCGGGCCTGGGGAGCCGGAGGACCCGGCTACTCATCCCAGCTCCGCCACCTGTCTGCTGTGGGACTCGGGACGGTCGGTCGGTCGGTCGATCGTGAGCCCGTCACCGGGCGGGGATGGTCTCCATCTGTTGCCGAACTGTACTTCCCGAGCGCTTGGTACAGTGCTCCGCACCTAGTAAGCGCTCGGTAAATACTACCGAACGGACACATCGGTGGTGTTCACCGAGCGCTTACTAGGTGCGGAGCACTGTACTCGGCGCTGGGCGAGGACAATCGAACAGTATGACAGACGACAATCCCTGCTGACAACGAGCTCGGAGTCTAGACTTCACTTCTCCGGGCCTCTGCTTCCTCCTCTGTAAAATGGGGATTCCACCATACTCTCTACCTGGACCGGGCGCCCCATGAGGAACGGGGACTATGATCCTGCTCCGGTGCGTAGAACAGTGCTTGGTACGTAGTGAAGTGCTTAACAGACGCCATTTAAAAAAAAAAAAAAAAAAGAGATCCCGAGCTCCCGCGTGACAGAGAGACCGAGGCTTAGAGACGCGAAGCGACTTGCCCGAGGCCAGGCGGCAGGCTCGGCGGCGGAGCCAGGATCGGAACCCAAGGCCTCTGACTCCCGGGGCCGGCATCCTTCCGTCAGGCCGCGCCGCTTCCCGTCAGCCTCCTCTCTCCCAACCGAGTCTCGCGGGCCACCGGCCGGGTCCGATTCCCAATCCATCGAGCAGGACGTCGGCCCGTGGGCCGAGAGAGTGTCCCCCCCCGGAGCCGTTCCGGATGGCGCCGGGGGCCGATGGGCTCCGAACTCCCGCGGGCGGCTTCTCTTCCGGCCCTCGCTCCTCCGAATCGCCAGTTTACCTGGATCTGATTTCCTTCTGCCTTCGGGAGGGTCTGGGGTTTGAAGGTCACCCCGGGCTCCTGCTGTTATTTTGCCGCTTCCTTCTGTCCGGAACGGAACGTTGGCGGAAACGAAAACCGACCGCCGGCCCCCTGGCTTCCCCCCGGTGATTGTGTCTCACCCGACCGCCTCCGCTCACGAGAGGATTTGGAAAGGAAAGGGAAGGTGGTGGTGAAGCAGAGAAGCAGCGTGTCCTAGTGGAAAGAGCCCGGGCCCGGCGCTCGGAGGACCTGGATTCTGCTCCCGGCTCCGCCGTCCGTCTGCGGTGTGACCTTGGATGAGTCACATTTCTCGATGTGACCTTGGGCACGTCACTTCATTTCTCAGTGCCCGATTCCTCTTTCCCCTTCTACTTGGACTGTGAGCCCCAGGCGGGCAGAGCCTTTTTTTTTTTAAAAAAGAATAACGTCGGCATTTGTTAAGCGCTTACTCTGTGCAGAGCACCGTTCTAAGCGCCGGGGTAGATACGGGGTCCTCGGGTCGCCCCACGCGAGGCTCACGGTTAACCCCCATTTTACAGATGAGGTCACTGAGGCACAGAGAAGTCAAGCGACTCGCCCACGGTCACGCAGCCGACAAGCGGCAGGGCCGGCAGTCGAACCCGTGACCCGTGACTCCCAAGCCCGGGCTCCTTCCACTGAGCCACGCTGCTTACTACGTCCCGGGCACCGCACTCGAGTGCCGGGGTGGATACAGGCTAATCAGGTTGGCCACAGTCCACGTCCCACATGGAGCTCACGGTCTTCATCCCCAATTCACGGATGAAGCAGATGAGGCAAAGGAGTGAGGTGACTTGTCCAAAGTCACAGAGCAGACGAGTGGTGGATCCGGGATTAGAACCCGGGTCCTTCCGACTCCCGGGCCCTTGCTCTCTCCACTAGGCCGCCAGGCCGCTTCTCTCTACCTTGTATCGACGGCAGCGTTGAATCCAGCGCCCGTGGCCGCTGGGCAGGCTTGGAAAGCGGAGGGCCAAGCTGCGCTCACAGAGAAGCCCTCGCGGGTCGCCCTTTCTCCACACGGAGCTCCTAGTCGAAAGGGGAGAGGGAACAGCGAATCCCCATTTTACAGAGGAGAAGACTGGGGAAGCGACTCGCCCGCGGCCCGCCGCGGGCAAGTTGGCAGAGCCGGGGGTTAGAATCCGGGCTCTGCTCGCTCCCAATCGATCGATCAATCAACGGTATTTACTGAACACTTAGTGCAGAGCACTGTACTAAGGGCTCGGGAGAGTACGTTACGGCCTCGAGCCCTTCCCACTAGGCCACGTTGCTTCGGTGGCCCTGTACTAAGCGCTTGGGAGATACCAACGGAAGCACGAAACCGGCTCCCGGCCCTTAAGGAGTTTCCGTTTTCTAAATGATCACTATTAGTCCTGTTACCGCGACTGTGGTATCTGTCGAGCACTTACTGCGCTCTAAGCGCTGGAGTAGAGGCAATTACGCCAGACACAGTTCCTCTCCCACGTGGGGTTCCCAGTCTAAGTAGGAGGGGGAGAAACACGAATTGAATCCTCATTTTGGACAGCTGAGGAAACCGAGGCGCCGAGAAGCGGAGCGACTCGGCCAAGATCACTCGGCAAGAAAATGGCGGAGCCGGGATCGGAACCCAGAATCCCGGGGTCTTTCCCCTTGGCCACGCCTGAGACGGGGATCGTGTCTAACCCGATCGTCCTGCATCAAACCCGATGCTCGGTACAGTGCTCGGCGCATCCCGAGTGCATGAGAAGTTACAGTTACTACTATCGTCGTTATTATCATCGGCTAAGATGGCGGCAGGAGCCAGAGCCAGACGGAGAGTCAGAGAGAAGCGATGTAAGGTGGCAGGTTTCCGAGTCCGAACCGGAGGAGAAGTTAAGGGGGGGAAACGAGTTTCTTGAAGGGCTCTCGGAAGGCCAGAGGAAGGTGGCGACCGCTTGCTCGCTCCACGCGCCGGAACGTTTGCGGAGCACTTCGGAGCTCCTTGGCGGGAAGGAAAGAAAGAAGGAACCACTGTGGTATCTGTTAAGCGCCTACTACGTGCCCAGCACCGTTCTAAGCGCCGGGGTGGCTACGAGGAAACCGGTCCGTCCCACTTGGGGCTCGCGGTCTTAATCCCCATTTTACAGATGAGGTCACTGAGGCCCAGAGAAGCTAGGCGACTCGCCCAAGGTCACGCAGCAGACAAGCGGCGGAGCGGGGATCGGATGGTCAAAAGCAAAGGAAGCCCTAAGGGGCAGGGCGGCATTTTTTTTTTTTTAAGCTGGTATGTGTAAAGCTTTTACTACGCGTCGGGTCCCGTACTAACCGCTGGGGTAGATAGGAGCTAAGAAGGTTAAAAACAGTCCCTGTCCCCCATGGGACTGGCCATTTCTTATCTCCACCGGTAGGTGTGGGGGCCGGATCCGGGCTCCGCCTCCCCAAATCCCCGAACCTCAACAGTGACGATAATCACAACAGCCGGGGGGCTTCCGAGCGGGTACGAAAAAGACCCCGGATCGATTCCGACCAGTCGGCAACGATTTCTAGGACGTCCGTGAAACGCTCGCTGTGTGCCAGGCACCGTACCAAGCGCCGGGGCGGACCCCAGCTAATCGGGGCAGACGGAGTCCCCGTCCCACACGGGGCTCACGGTCTCGATCCCCATCTGACCGGTAAGGGAACCGAAGCCCGGAGAACAGACCGAGGCTAAGAGGCGGTGCGGTCGCTTGGGGAGGTGACTTGCCCGAGGTCACCCGGCAGGCGAGCGGCGGAGCCCGGATGAGAACCCGGGTCCTTCTGACTCCCGGGCCTAGGCTCTATCCCCTAGACCGCACCACTTCTTAGCCTTGGCCCGTGGGTGGATTTAGAGAGTCTCTTTTCCCTCGCCCGCAGGCTGAATGCCAGCTTCTCCTTGGCACGAGTCACCCTTGGGGCTCTCGGGGTGCCGATTTCCCAATCACGACTCCCTCTTCGACGGAAACCCCTAAATTCGGGAGCGGCTCCGATCCCACTCTGTCGAAAATCGAAGCGGTCGCCCTCTCCGTCCACCGGAACCCTGATAGCTCTCGGCGGCCCGCTCCGCGGGTTTTCGAGCCCCGGGGCCCCCCGTTTGGAGGCCCCCCGCCAACCGAAACAAAATCGCTCGTCGCAGAGAACTAGGCCCACCCGCCCACCTGGCCATTCAACCGGACAAGCCCAGGAGCCAGCTCCCCGGAGAACAGTTCTCTCCGGCCGCTGCTCCTGCAAGAGGAGGAGTACTTTTGAAGTGCTTAATGTATGCGGAGCACTGGACTGGGCGCTTGAGAGGGTACGAGAGACCAATGAACGGACACATTCGCCGTCACCGACGACGGTATATTCTAGAGGGGGAGGCATATGTGAATAGAAAGAAACGAGTGTGCCGCGGGGCTGGGAAGGGGGATGAATAAAGGGAGTCCGTCAGGGCGACGGAGAGGGGAGTGGCCGGGGAGCGGGGAGGAGGAGGCGCCGCCCTCGGCCTTTGGGAGGTGCGAAATGGAGAAGCGGTGACTTCCCCGCCCGCGCCGTAGCCGGGGAGACGGGCGGAAGGATATTGGCCGAGGATTCGCAGGACGTAGGACCGAGTAAAGCGCCGGGGCCGGGAAGGGGTGCGTTCCCAGGGGCGGGGGGCGGCCGGTCCGTCTGGACGACTCGGGGTGCCGTCCGGGCTAGAACGGGAGCGGCCCGAGGACCCGCTGACCTCATCGCGCCGGGTCTTTTCCGAGTGGCCGGTCCCCACGCCACCCCCACGCCCGCCCCCGCTCACGGTGGGCGGCCCGGGGCCAGCGGGCCCGACCGACGGGGCCACGGAGCGGAGGACGGCCGGAACGCCGCGCCCGTCGGCCCGTGGACCCCGACGCGGTCCGGCCGAGGGGCCCTTCCGAGACTCGAGTCTCCGGCCGCGCAGTCGACCAGGTGGCCCGGGCCCAGGCCGCGCAAGGGTCGGGACGGCGCGTGTGCACAGATGACGCCCGGGCTTAGACCACTCGGGGGAACGGGCCGTACACGTGCCCGGACCGCGTACGCGCACAGACCGCCCGCGGGCACGGGCCGCACGGTGAAGAGACGCCCCAGTGACGGGCGTTCACGGGGCGCACGCCCGCAGGCTACTCGTGCGCACACAGAGACCGACGTGAGCAAAGACGATGCACGTCTGCAGACCGCATGGGCACAAGCCACCCACGTGCACGGGCACGTATGCTGTACTATACCGTACTCCCCCAAGTGCTCAGCACGGTACTCTGCACACAGTGAGCGCTACATACGACCGAGTGAACGCACGTGCCCAGACCACCCAGCGCGCACGCACCCATCGACCGTACACACGCGCGGGGCGCTCCCACGTGCAGGCCGGCCACGCACGTGCACAGACGGCCCTCGGTGGTGGTGAATTCAGCGTGACCTAGTGAAAAGAGCCGGGGCCCGGGAGTCGGAAGGACCCGGGTTCTGATCCCGGCTCCGCCGCCCGCCCGTTGCGTGACCTTGGCCGAGTGAGTTCACCTCTCTGCTCCTCCAGTTCCCTCAGCTGCAAAATGGGGATTAAAACCCTCTCCTTCTGACTCGGTCTGCGAGCCCCCCGTGGGACGGAGACCGTGTCCAACCTGATTACCTCGTATCCACTCCAGCGAAATACAGTGGCCGCTTGACAGACGCCACAGACGTTACAAAGGAGGAGGAAAGGTACCTCCCGGGCCCCGAGGCCCCCTCCCCAGATGGCCGCATCCGCCGTGGCGCGGATCGGGGCCCTCCCCGCTCTCGGGGTCGGAGGCGGACGGGGCTCCGGCCCATCCTCGGCCTGAAGGAAAGACTCACTCAGTTCCCCCGCGATGCCCAAGACGAGGCGGAACAAAAAAACCCACATCGAGGATGATGTCCAAAACAGTGATCCGGGGGAAAAAAAAAAAGAGAGAGAAAGAAAGGGGGAGAGGAAGAAAAACATGGAAAATAAAGTTCAGCTGTTTCTGTTTGGAAACGACGACGACGACGACGACAAAGGTCCCTCTTGCCACAGTCAACGGGACAGATAAGAAACTGACCCCGTGGATCGGGGATTCTCCTCTGGCGACTCCTCCCCTGCCCTCATCGTGACCGACGTCGCTTCTCGATCTCGAGGGGGACGGTAGCGTGAGGGGGCGGGGGGATCGGGAGGGTGTCCCCTTCCCGGTCTACACCCCCCAGGCGGCACGATGGGAAAAACTCCCCCCGGATGACGCCCCCCTCCGAGTCCCCCATCGCTGCCGCCGGCCGTGTGATGACGGACTCTGCCCTGGAGCCGACCCCCCCCGGTCGGGTGACCGGGCCACCCGCCGGGCAGGTGCCGGTGGCCCCCCCGAGGGGCAGGCCCGTCTCCGGCCGCCCCCCCCCCCCCCCCCCCCCGCCCCCCGGCCGGCCTCCAATTCCCGGTCCCCAGGGTCCGGGGCCGTGCGGCCTAGCGGAGAGAGCCTGTGCCGGGGAGCCAGGAGAGCGGGGTCCTCTCCCGGCTCCGCCCCGGGCCCGCCGTCGGGGCGGCCCCGGCCGCGTAGGGGCTGAGGTGGCTCGGAGGCGGAGGGGAGAGAGTCCGATCCGGGAAGGCCTCTCAGAGAGGGCGGGGCGTCACGGGGGACCGGAGGCCGGGAAGGGCCGCGGTCCGGCGGATTTGCGCGGAGGGAGTTCCGGGCGGGGGAGTCACGATCATAATGCCGGGGGCATTCATTATACGCCAGGCGCTGTACTACGCGCTGGGGGAGATACAGGATCACTGGGTCCCATGAGGGAGCTCAAAGAGTAGGAAGGAGAGAAACGGGGTTCGAATCCCCAAGGTCGCGCAGCAGACAAACGGAAGAGCCGGGTCGAGAACCCGGGTCCTCTGACTCTCGGGCCCGGCTCCTTTCGCGAGACGGAGTCGCTTCCCGCGTGGGGGTAAGGGGAGGGGGAGTGTGAGAGCGAGGCCGGTGGCCCGGGGCACCCGAGGCTCGTCCAGCTCGCCGCCACCGACCTCTCGCCCACGTCCCGTCTCCAGGCCCGGAACGCCCTCCCTCCTCTCAGCCGACAGACGCTTCCTCTCCCCACCTTTCGAAGCCTTACCGAAGGCCCATCTCCTCCAAGAAGCCTTCCCTGACTGAGCCTTCCTTCCCTCTTCTCCCACTCTTTTCTGCGTCCCCCAATCCGCTCCCTTCATTCCTCCCCGGTCCCAGCCTCACAGCACTCGTGTCCATATCCGTGGGGGTTTTTTTTTAATATCGATGTCTACCTCCCGCTCCAGACCGTGAGCTCACCGCGGGCGGGGAACGTGTCTGTCTACTGGTCTGCCGTCCCGCCCCGTACTAAGTGCTCAACAGACACGAGCGACTGAATGAGCGAGGAGGGCGTCGGGGGCAGCGGGTGAGAGGTCGATCCACCTTCCGGTGGGGAGGCGAAACGGGGAAACCGAAGTGGCCTTCCCGGAGGGGGGACGTTTCCCGGATGACCCGGGAAGGAACCGCACCTCACCCGGAGCGCCGCCTCGGGGAGGAGGGACGGGCCGCGTGACCGGGGCGGACGGGTCCGGGCCCCCGACCGGGTCACGGCCGCTGTCCCCCTCCGCCGGCCAGAGGGAGGCGTCGCCGGCCGGGACCCCGGGGCCGAAGGATACGGGGGTCGTGGTCATCCACGCGGCAGTGGTCCAGGATTAACGGGATCCCGTCCAGCCGGCGGACCTGAAACGACAGAAAGGGAGGTTGGAGCCTTAAAAAGAGGACTCGGACGTACGCGTCAGAGAGGCGGCGCGGCCCAGCGGCTAGATCCCGACCCGGGAGCCGGAGCGCCCGGGTTCTCGGCCCCGCTTTGCCGTGCGTCTGCTGGGTGACCCTTGGGCGGGCCCCTTAACGTCTCTAGCCCTCGGTTCCCTCATCTGCAAAATGGGGATTCGATCCTACTCCCCCCTACTCGGGCCGTGGGCCCCGTGGGGGACGAGGACCGTGTCCGACCTCGACGACTCGTGTCCGCCTCGGCGCCCGGCGCGCGCGCGCGCCTAACAAGTACCAGTACGACGACGGCAATGCCTTTAGATCATAGATTGGAGATCGCTACTCATATCAACGTCCGTCTCCCCCTCTAGACCGTACGCCCGCGGCGGGCCGGGAACCCGTCCGCCGACTCCCTCGTGCCGTGCTCTCCCGGGCGCTCGGTACGGTGCTCTGCACGTAGTAAGCACTCAGAAACTACCACCGATCGATGGATTTGAAAAGAATCCCCTCTCTGCAGTTCTCTGAAGAGTAACGATGACGATAACAACTGTGGCATCTGTTAAGCTCTTCCTACGTGCTAGATAATACGCGCCGTAACAGTGATATGTAATAGCGGCAATGATATTATAGTGAAACCTAACGGTAGACGCCAAACGGTAATAAATACCGTACTAAGCGCTGGGGCAGATATGAGCTCGTCGGGTCCCACCCGGGGCTCACAGTCTGAGCGGGAGGGGGGGACCGGGGATCGAATCGCAGGTGAGGGAACTGAGGTCCGGAGAAGTGAAGTGACTCGCCCGAGGTCACACGGCAGACATCCGGCGGAGTCGGGGTTAGAACCCACGACCTCCCGATTTTCAGGCCCCGGCTCTATCCACCACGCCCCACGGCTTTCTCCCGAGTACAGAGCTCCTCACGCGGGGAGCGTTCGATAAATACCACTGATCCGTCGATTCGCGCACCGGTAACTAAGGGCTTGCCTTCCCCGGGGCATCTACGTACCGAGTCACAAGTCGGAACCGCTCCGACGAACCTGCAGTCAGATCTTTGACCCGATCGGTCAACCCGGTGTACCGAGTGCTTCCTCTGTGCGGAGCACTGTACTGAGCTAGGGACGGCACAAGACAACACGCGGTCGGCCGACACGTCCCGCAGAAGTTTTTATCTGCCGAGGTTTTCCGCCGCTCTCTCGCGTCCATTCGCTCTTTTTCTCCCCTCCCCTCATTCCTGTGAGCCGGAGAGATGCTGGGATTATTACGCCCGATTTCTAGATGAGGAAACTGAGGCCCGGGGAGGCTCGGCAGCGCCGTGCGGAGGTCACAGAGCAGGCCCGGGGGACCCAGTCGGGGGGAAGGGGGTGGGTTCCACGTCCTACCTCTGGCCCGGAGCGCCCCCCCCCCCCCGCCCCTTCTATCCGACAGACCCTCATCCTCTCCCTCTTCCAAGCCTCGCTGAAGGCCCATCTCCTCCTCCGAGAGGCCCTCCCTGACTAAGCCCCCCTTTCCTCTTCTCCCGCTCCCTTCCGCGTCGCCCTCGCGTGCTCTCTTTACCCGCCGCCACCTCCCCGCCCGCCCCCAGCCCCAGAGCCGTTCCGTCAACACCAACCGACGGGATCGATCGAGCGCTTCCCGTGTGCCGAGCACTCTACCGAGAGCTCGGGGGAGTCCGACACCAAGCCCTCGCCTCTACCGACCCCGGCTCCGCTCTACCTCCCTCATCGTCGGAGAAGCGGCGTGGCCCAGTAGACGGAACATGGGCCCGGGAGTCAGAAGGACCCGCGTTCTGGTCTTGGCTCCGCCACCTGTCCGCTGCGTGACCTCGGGCCAGTCGCTTCGCCTCTCTGGGCCTCGGTTCCCTCGTCTGTAAAATGGGGATTAAGGCCGTGAGCCCCACGTGGGACAGGGACCGCGTCCGACCCAGTTGGCTGGCACCCCAGTGTTTAACACGGTACGTGGCCCATGGTAAGCGCTTAAAAGATACGGTTATTATCGTTATTATTACTCTGCCTGGCCCAGGATGATGAAAGCAGAACACGGGGTCCCTGCCCTGCGGGGGCTCACAGTCTTACGGGGTCCTCAGCCAGCCAGTCAGCCCCGGGTGGTTTGTAAAGAGCTGAACCGCAGGGAGGAGGAGGAGGAGGAGGAGGAGGAGGAGGAGAGAGAGCTGGGAACGTCCGCGTCCGGAAGCCGCGCCGGGCAGAGATTAGAGTCGTGGCGTACGGTGGCCATCTTTCCCGCTGACCCGCCGCGGCGGGCGGGATCTCCGTGGACGCCGGGGTGGACGGAGGAGGGACCCACAGGCTAAAGGGTCCGCGCAATCGTGTCTGCTTATTTCGAACGGCATTTGTTAAGTGCTTACTATGTGCCAGTCAGGAATGCAACCCACCACCTCTGACTCCCGGGCCCGTGCCCTATTCCCCTAAAAAATAAACTGTGGTATTTGTTAAGCGCTTACTATGTGCAAAGCACCGTCCTGAGCGCTGGGGGATACGAGGCGATCGGGTCGTCCCACGTGGGGCTCACGGTTTTCATCCCCATTTGACAGACGAGGTGACCGAGGCACAGACGGGTTAAGCGACCGGCCCAAGGTCGCGCAGCTTGACCGGCGGCGGAGCCGGCATTAGAACCCGTGACCTCTGACTCCCAGGCCCGGGCTCTTTCCGCTAAGCCACGCCGCTTCCCTTCCCCGGCACTCAATACGGTGCCCGGAACGTGGTAAATACTTAATAAACACCCCTCCGCCGAAAAAGGCACCGTACCGAGCGTCGGGGCAGATATTAGATCATCGGTCCCGACTCGGTCCCCGGCCCACTCGGGGCTCACGGTCTAAGTAGGAGGGAGAACCGGTACCGAATCCCCATTTTCCAGATGAGGAAACCGGGGCACGGAGAAGTGAAGCGACTCGGCCAGGGTCCCGCGGGAGGCAACCGGACCGTCCCACTCCCGGTCGCACCGCTGACCTCGGGCGAGGAGGGGAGCCGTGGAAATCTGCTATTCGTGGCAAGGGAAACCTCCGGCTCTTGGAAATCCCAGCCGCCTCGCGTGCGCGCCATCCGTCCGCCTCCCTCTTCGAGGAGACTGAGTCACGCTCTGAAAATGGCAATCCCCCGCGTGCCGTCAGTCGGGGAGAATCAAGGGGGACCCGGACACCCGAGGCTCCCCGCCGGATCCGCGGCCCCACCGAGGTTACGTTCTTCCGGAGAGACGCTCCCCGTCCCCGTCCCCCCGCCCCGAGCGGGGTTCCGGAAGCTCCCGCGGAGGCCGGGGTCGCCGGCCGGAACCAAGCAGGAGGGGCCCGGTCACCCGTCCGTTCAAGGGTATCCGTTGAGCGCTCACTACCTGCAGAGAGCGCTGCACCAAGTGCTCGGCACGTACAAATCGGTAACGGAGTCACGGGGGAGGGAGGGCACCGGCCTCGCCCACGTGACACCGGAGGCTCCTCGAGGGCAGGGAGAGGGTGGCTCGGTTCTCCCGCCTTCGCCCAAGCGCTCGGCACGACGCCGCGCGCCCAGCAGGCCGGCGGCTCCTCGGAGGCGGGGATCGCGCCTATCGGCTCTACGGTCTTCCCCCGAGTGCTCGGGGCAGCTCTCTCCACACAGCGGACTCTGGCTCTGCCCCAGGCGGGCCCACCGCGGCCTCACCCACATCCACCCTCTCCTCTCCACCCAGACGGCCCTCGCTCTGACCGAGGCGCTTCCCCTCTCCCGCCTCGATCGCTCCATCGGCCTCCTCGCTGACCTCCCCGCTCCGCTCTCTCCCGACTCCGGGCCGCAGCTCACTCCGCCGCCCGGACCGTTCTTCTACGAAGCCGTCCGGGCCGCGTTCCCCTGCCCCTCGGGGGGCCCCCGGCGGTTGCCCGTCCACCTCCGTATTCCTTCCCGGCCTTCCCGGCCCGAGCTCCCCCTTTCCCCTCCGCTCCCTCCGCTCCCCCTCCCCCTCCCCCTCTCACCTCCCCTGGGCCAAACCCTCTTCTCCCCCCTTTCCCTCTGCTCCTCCCCTTCTCCCTTCCCCTCCCCTCGGCGCCGTACCCGTCCGCTCGACCGTACGTATTCTCATCGCCCCATTCATTCTGATGACGAGACGCACATCGCCTCGAGTCTACTACTTTCTTAACGAGACGTACATCACCTCGATTCTATTCATCGTTATTGTCATCACCTGCCCGTCGTCCCCCGTCCCCCCCACCCCCGATCAGACCGTGAGCCCGTCAGAGGGCGGGGGACCGTCTCTATCCGTTGCCGATCTGTCCGTTCCAAGCGGTCGGTACGGTGCTCTGCGCACAGCGAGCGCTCGGTAAATGCACCACCGAATATTAAACGGAGACTCCTCGCCACCGGCTTTGAAGCATTCAGTCACCTTCCCCACTCCTACTTGGCCTCACCCTTCTCCCGCTGCGGCCCTCTAGACTGTAAACTCGTCACGGGCAAGGAACGTCTCAGTTTACCGTTACGATGATACCGACGACGGCATATCTGTCAAGTGCTTATTAGGCGCCGGGCACCGTCCTGAGGGTTGGGACAGACAGGAGATGACCCAGTCGGATCCGGTCTCCGTCCCGCAGCGGGCTCGCCGTCTCCGGCCCCGTTTTACAGACGAGGGGACCGAGGCCCAGAGGAGCAAAGCGACCCGGCCTGACACGCGACGGACGACGAGCGGCAGGGCCGGGATTAGAGTCCGGGTCCTTCGGACTCCCAAGCCCGCGCTCCGTCGACTAGGCCACGTTGCCCCCGGGTGCTCGGTGCGGCGCCCTGCACGCAGCAAGCGCTCCGGAAATACAATCGAATGAATGAACGAACGCAACCCGACCGCACACCCGGCTCCTCTAACGGCAACCTACTCACCGTACCGCCACCTCGTCTATCTCGCCGCCGACCCCTTGCCCGCTTTCTGCCTCTGGCCTCAAATTCCCTCCTCCTCCACAGCTGACGGGCCACCGCTCTCCTCGCCTTCAAAGACCTCCCGAAATCGCGTCGGCTCCGACAGACCTTCCCCGACTCCGCGCTCGTCCGTCCGCCCACCCGCCCCTCTGCGTCGACCCTGCCCTCGGCCGTGGGACCCCTTCGGGATTTTGACGCTCGCCCCGGCCCCACGGCGCCCACGTCCCCATCCTTAAGTTCTGTCGTGCGTTTTCATGTCCGTCTCCCCGTCCGGACTGTGAGCTCCTTTCCTTGTGGCATCTGAGTGCTCGCTCCGTGCCAGGCACTGAACTGAGCACTAGGGTAACGGCGGTATCCGTTAAGCGCTTACCACGTGCAGGGCGCCGTCCTAAGCGCCGGGGCAGATGCAGGGTAATCGGGTCGCCCCACGTGGAGGCTCGCAGTCTTCACCCCCACTTTACGGATGAGGTGACTGAGGCACAGAGAAGTGAAGTGACTCGCCCACGGTCACACGGCCGTCGAGTGGCCGGGCCGGCATTCGAACCCGTGCCCTCTGACTCCCAAGCCCGGGCTCTTTCCGCTGAGCCACGCCGCTTGTCAAGGGTAGATACAGAGAGGGCTCGCCGTCTCAATCCCCATCTTGCACGGGACCCGCCACCGTGCGGTAATGACGACGATGACGGTACTGGTCAGGCGCCCATCATGTGCCTAGCGCTGTTCTAAGCACTGGGGGTAGACACGAGCTAGTCGGGTTGGACCCAGTCCCCGCCCCCCACGGGGCTCGCTGTCTTCACCCCCGTCTTCCAGATGAAGTAACGGAGGCCCAGAGAAGTGCCCAGCGTCACTCGGCTGACAGGCGGAGGAGCCGGGAATTATATCCGTAATTTACTTATCTGCACTGACGTCTGTCTCCCTCCACTAGACTGTAAGCTCATTAAGGACAGGGAACGGGCCCGCTTACTGGCGTGCCGTGCTCTCCCAAGCGCTCAGTACAGTGCTCTTCGGACAGTAAGCACCCAATCGGGGATCCAACGAGCGAACGGACGCCCAACGCCTCGACTCCCGGGCTCTACCCGCCGGGCCACGCCGCCGCCCCTCGCGGGTGGCGATCGCGTCCACCGACTCTTGTGCCGTCCTCTCCCGGGCGCTTAGTCCAGCGCCCCGCGCCCAGTAAGCGCTCGACGGACGCCGGCGCCGGACGGATCGGCGGCCCGAGGCCGGCCGGGGACCCGGGGCCCGGCTGACCTTCCGTCTCGGGGATCGGGGACCGCTCCCCTCCTCGGGAAGGGGGCGACCCTCCCTCGGGCCCGACGGCGACCGCTATCTCCCCACTGTTCACCGCTCGTATTCTTCCCGGAACCCAGAGGCGTTCTCTGTACCGCACTGGACCCGCAGAAGAACACGTACCGACGGAAACAGCCGAGCCCGTACCCCGAACCGAGGGTGGAGGGACGTGCCCGATGCCATCGCCGCGGAGGAATGTCCCGTTCACAGAGGTTTGCGTTGCACACCCTCCCGACCCCGGCTATGGCAACGACGGCATAACAGAAACCAAACAGAGGGCTTTACGCCGACTGGATGATCTGGATAATTACAGGCTGCGTTACGGGGATCGGAGTTCGATCGCCTCGGATACCCGCGGGGCCGAGGGGCCGGTGGCGGACCCGGCCGCCAGGGAACACGTCACCCCCTTTCCTCCTTCCTCCTGCCTGGAATCCATTCTCCAGCCGGACCCCTCCCCCCCCGGGACCGTAAACCCGTCGGGGGCAGGGATCCTGTCCGCCAACTCCACCGTCCGCTCGCGCCGCAGCCCCGAAGGGCCTGGGTTCCGATCCCGGCTCTGTCGCTCGTCCGCCGCGGGCCTCGGGCTCTAGTCGCTTCACTTCTCCCCGGTCCCCTCCTCCGTAAACTGAGGGAACCGAGGCCCAGAGAAGCGGAGCGGCGCGTCCGAGGTCACGCAGCAGACGAGCGGCAGAGCCGGGACTAGAACCCAGGTCCTCCTGACCCCCGGGCCGTCGGCCGGGCCGCGCCGCCCGGCACACGGTCCACAGACTCGCTCGGCCGGCGGCCTGATCGTGAACTCGGCTTCCCGGGGGAAACGCTCTGCTGGTCCGGGGCCGCCTCCGTACCCGCGTACCCTCGGCTCTCTCCGGACAGGGATCGCCCCTACCGACCCCGCTGCACTGTCCTCTCCCAGGCGCTCGGTGCGGTGCTCTGCACGCGGTAAGCGTCCGATAAATACCGCCGCCGGATGCACCGCCGACGTCAGCGGAAGAGTCCGGGGCTCTCCCCATATTTAAACCACCATCCAGGAGCGTGCCCGAAGGGCACCGTGCGAGCAGGCCCCCCCCCTTACGGGAGATCCTCGCCTGTCGACTGACGTATTTACGGGCGCGTAAGCGGTGCTCGGAAACCCCCCGGGCCTACCGGTGCCCGTTAACCCGGCGTCCGAAGGGATAAAAGGCGGAATTGGCTTTTCGTCGGATGTGCGGTTAACGGCCGAATTCCGAGGCCGGTGTCTCGGTACCACGTGGGATTCGGAAAGGATCGCCGGGACTCGTTAAAACTGAAAAAAAAAAGGGAGCGAGAGAGGAAGCGCCGATCACCGACAAGCGTCTCCGGACTCGCCAAACCAGACGTGCCGTTGGGATCAGTTGACGGGCGGGCTTTACGCGCCCCGGGTTGGTACGAGCGCAGCGCTGCCCGGTGGTTGGGGCCCGGGAGTCGGAAGGATCCGGTCCTAACCCTGGCTCCGCCGCCCGTCTGCCGTGCGACCTCGGGAAGCCGCTTGGTTTCTCTGGGCCTCGGTTCACTCCTCTGTAAAACGGGGACGGAGACCGTGAGCCCCACGTGGGACCCGGGCCTGTGCTCAACCTCGTTTGCTTCTATCTACCCCAGTGCGCTCAGTACAGGTGCCCGGCATAGAATAATAATGAGGATAACAGTGTTGGTATCTGTTAAGCGCTGACTATGCGCGGAGCACCGTTGGAAGCGCTGGGGGAGATACCGGGTCATCGGGTCGTCCCACGTGAGGCTCACGGTCTCGATCCCCGTTTTACAGACGAGGTGACCGAGGCCCAGAGAAGTGAAGCGGCTTGCCCGCAGTCACACAGATGCCGCGTGGCAGAGCCGGCATTCAAACCCGTGACCTCGGACTCCGGTGAGGGCTAAACAGATACCACAATTATCAGTATTGTCGTCGCGCCACTATTACCGTCTTCACGTGAGTCGGCCCCGGCACGAGGTGTAACTGTAAGTATTGGGTCGAATGGGGCAGACGGTGGAGAGTTCCGACCCTGTGCTCCACCTCACCCGCCCGCCTCTCCCATCCCGGCCCCACCCTGGGCTAGATCCAAGCTAATCAGGTAGGACACGGTCCACGTCCCGCATGGGGGCTCGCCGTCTCCACCCCCATTTTACAGACGAGGTAACTGAGGCCCAGAGAAACGCGGCGACCCGCCCGAGGTCTCGCCGCAGACGGACGACGGAGCCAGACCGCGCTGCTCTGGTCTGCCCTCTGCCTCTGCGGAGGCCCGGGAGGGAGGGGGGTCACGGCGCCCGTGCGCTTCTCTCCTTCCTTCCGACGAGGACGACGACGAAGGGCGGACCCCGGACCCCAGCCCGGCGGGTCGGGCCGGAAGGGGCCGCGGGAGTCTCCCCGTCCTGCCGGCCGCCGCGGCCCATCCCCCCCCCCCCCCCCCCCCGGTCCTGAGGGCCTCGGGCTCCGGGCCGCTCCTCCGCGCGGGCGGCACGAGCCAGATTTCTGAGGCATTAACGGCCAACGAGCCGGAAAGCGACACCGGGGCCGGGATGGGGGCGGGGGGGGGGAGGCGGAGGAAAATTCTCCCCGGGGAGGTCCCTTTTCCACAAGGGAAACGGAGCTCAAAGCAGAAAACGGGGAAACGGCTCAGCCTCCGGGAAAATGGCCCCGGCTCGGCATCCGCACAATCAAAGCTGCGCACCAGATAGCAAAAAGATCAAGGAAAATGGATTTTTTTCCCCCAAAACGAAGGAGTCGGGACGGAAGAATTAATCTTCGCTCCTCGCCTCTGGCCCTGAAACCGACGGCTCCTCTTTAGGCCCAGCTGGAGGCAAGTTCTCACTTATTTATGTTTTCGGCCACCGAGGAAGTGCCGTCTCACGAAGCGGGGGGAAAGAAATTCACAACCGGAGAAAGGAAAGTCGGCGTTAATCGCCGGCGGGTAGAGAAAAAGAACGTGCAATTATGTGGAGTTTTCCCGCTGTTTTAAATTGCAACTGATGACGCACGGAGAAAAATCTCCGTTCCTGGCAAGCCTACTCCCTCGGAGGTAGAAGGTGTGACCTCGGGCAAGTCGCTTCACTTCTCTGGGCCTCCGTTCCTCATCTGGGAAACGGGGACCGAGACTGTAAGCCCCGTGGAGAACTTGGACTGCGTCTCACCCGATCAGCCCGCGTCTACTTCGGCGCTCAGTACGGCGCCTGGCACCTGGTAAGTTCATTCGACAGTATCTGTCGAGCGCTCACTCTGTGCGGAGCACCGTGCCAAGCGCTCGGGACGTACAGATCGGCAACGGACGGAGACGGTCCCCGCCCACTGACGGGCTCGCGGCCTAATCGGGGGAGGCGGACGGACGAGGACAGCGGCGATAAACAGAGGCAGGGGGATGTACGTCTCAACGAAACAGCGGCGATAAAATAGAATCGACGTGACGTACGTCTCATTAACGAAATAAACAGGGTAATAAAAGAGTGCTTAACGAGATACCCTTAAAGGAAAAAGCGGCGAACTGGACAGTGAAGAGCAGATCCCCCAGCGGAAGCCAATCGATCCACCAATCGCCGGCGCTTATCGAGCGCTTTCCGTTGTACAGAGAACTACGCGAACGCCGGGGAGCGGAAAACGGAGTTACCAGAAAGGATTCCCGTCCTCAAGCCTACGGGCTACAGTACTCCGCGAAGCACCGGACCGAGCCCTCGGGCGAGCCCGACACCGCGGGCGGTGCGCCACACGCCAGGGAGTCAGAAGGACCTGGGTTCAAATCCGGACTCCGCCACTCGTCCGCTACGGGACCCTGGAAAAGTCGCTTCGCTTCCCTAGGCCCCGGGCACCCCGTCTGCAGAACGGGGACTGAGGCCGTGAGCCCCACGGGGGACGGGGACCGTGTCCACCCTGATTAGCGTCCGCCTATCCCCGCGCTTGACACCTAAGCGCTTAACCAATTCGTTCCTTCGATGGTATTTACTGAGCGCTCACTGTGCGCGGAGCGCCGCACTGAGGGCTCGGAACGTACGATCCGGCAACGGAGCGAGACGATCCCTGCCCAACGTCGGGCTCACGGTCTGACACCACAGGCCGGGCAGACGTGGGCCCAATTAAAGCGGGCGAAAAACGAAAAGAGAGGGGCGACTCGGGTTAAAGCTAGAATCCAATCCGCTCCAACCTCCCTCCCCGCCTCCCCGCCGGGCCTTCTTGGGGAAGAGAAAAAACTCTTCCATTTTAACATCTGTCCAAGAACTATTCGTCAACCTCCAGCAAACCTCTTTTTTTTTCTCCTCTGCTCGCACCGGGGTGCTGTTAAGACCAGTCTCCACAGCTTCTCGCAGATTAAGAGAAGAGTTCCAGAGGGCTCCCGAGACACCACCTCTTGCACGCACGGTGCTCTCTCCGGGTCAGGCGAACGCATGTCAGTCGGTGGTACTTACTGAGCGCTTCCTGGGGGCAGAGCGTCGCGCTAAGCGCCTGGGAGAGTACAGCGCCACAGAGTCGGTAGACACGTCCCCTGCCCACCCTGAACCTACAGTCTAAAGGGACACACGCACGCCGACAGAAGTGATTTATAACAGTAATGATAACGGCGGTATCCGTTAAGCGCTCACTATATGCCGAGCACCGTTCTAAGCGCCGGGGGAGGTACAAGGGAATCGGGTGGTCCCCCGTGGGGGGGCTCACGGTCTTCATCCCCGTTTTCCAGATGAGGTCACTGAGGCCCAGAGAAGTGAAGTGACTCGCCCACAGTCGCACGGCTTGACGAGTGGCAGGGCCGGCATTCGAACCCATGACCTCTGACTCCCAAGCCCGGGCTCTTCCCACTGAGCCACGCCGCTTTCTCTGAATAAGAGAAGAAAACATTCCCCTAAAGAAATCTCTCACGGATTCGCACCTAAGCGCCGTGGGGCCGAGGGCGGGGCGACTATCAAATGCCCGAAGGGCACAGATCCGAGTGCATCTGCGAGCCGTCCCCTGCCCTGCAAACCGCCGAATGTCTCCTAAAGGGAAGGTCGGGGGGGGTTTTGAAACGGCGTTCATCAGGTACCTACAACGCGCCGGGCGCCGTACTGAGCGCCGGGGTAGACACGAGCCGATCGAGTTGGACGCGGTCCCCGCCCCGAACGGAGCTCACGGTCTCAATCCCCATTTTACAGACCGACCGACCGACCGACCGACCGAGGCACAGAGGAGTGAAGCGACTGGTCCGGGGTCACGGGGCAGACACGTGGCGGAGCCGGGATTGGAACCCAGCCCCTCCTGACCCCCCGGGTCCCGCGCTCTCCGCTTTCCCGCCTCCCGTCTCCCGGGTGCGGTAGCCTGAAGGGCCGGGGAAATACCGACGGGTCAGTCGACGCGTCAGTGGTATTTACTGCGCGCCTACTACGTGCGGAGCGCTACGGGGTTCAGTTCCCCTGACTCACAACTCGAGCGAGGCGTCATTAATGACAGCGATAGAACCCGAGCGTTTCTCACGTGCCGAGCACTGTACCGGGCGCTGGGGTGGACGAGGGACCACCGGGTCCCACACGGGGCTCACCGTCTAAACAGGAAGGAGAACGGGGAATCGAATCCCCACCGTGCAGGCGAGGGAACCGAGGCCCAGCGAAGCGAGTCGCCCGAGGTCCCGCGACGGGCGAGCGGCGGGGCCGGGGTCAGAACCCGGGGCCTCCGATTCCCGGGCCCGGGCTCCGCGCGCTAAGCCCCGTCGCTTCTCCGACTCTGTCCAACCCGCATCCGGATCAGCGCCGTGGTACGGGGCCCGGCACGGAGTAAGGGCTTAACCAACGCCACGGTCATCTGAGAATCCGTCGCACCCCCGCCGTCCGCCGCCTCGGTCCCCGCGTTGTACGGGGCCCTCCGGGGCCGCGCCTTCCCGGCGCAAATCCCCAGAGCGCTTCGGCCCTCGGCCGCCCTCGACTCGTCGGCCCCGACGGGGCAGCCGGCGGCGGGAGGCGCCTCGCCCCCGACCGACGGCCCCCGCCGCCGGACTCCGGTCGTCGGGGGGGGACACGCGGGACCGCCAAGGGAGAGGGGCACGGGGGAACCGCCCGCGGGGGGGGCGGGGGGGGGCGGGGCGCGGCGGACCGGGGCCCAACCCCGGTCGGCGGGGCCGGGCCCCAACGCCCCGGGATGAATCCCGGGTCTCCCGGGGTCGGCGGCCGGCGGAGGGCGGGCCGGGGCCCCCCCGGGCTTCTCCCGGCTGGATGCGGCACGAAGCCCGACCTACCACGTCAGCGCTCTCTCCCCCGCAGATAAAAACGCTCCGTGCTCCTCGAGCGATCTCACCGGGAATCGCAGCTACCGGCGCCTCGACGGGGCGGGGGGGGGGGGGGGGGGCGCGGGGCGCGCGCGCGCGCGTACGTGTCCGCGTGTACACGCGCTCGCACACCCTTCCCGACTTCCCGCTTTAAAAGCGATCGTGGGAGTCTCGGATCGGCATCTCGATCGAAACACTTCAAGGGCCCGATCACGGGGTCCCGCGAAGGGTACCTGCTGACGCTCACTGCGCGCCGGGCGCCCCGCCGAGCGCCGGGGCGGATGGACGCCGATCAGGTCGGACCCGGTCCCCGTCCCGAACGGGGCTCGCGGTCTTCGGCCCCGGTGGGGCCGTTAGGGGTCGGGGGGGGGGGATCCGGTAGGGGGTCGGGGCCATCGGCTACAGGCATCTGCCGGGGATCGGAGATTCGGGGGGGGGGGGGAATCTCCGAGCCCGTCCCACCCGGGGCCCGCGGTCCGAGTAGGAGGGCGAACGGTCGTCGGATCCCCGTTCTACAGGTGCGGAGGCTGAGGCCCAGAGAAGTGAAGCGACTCGTCCGGGGTCACGGAGCGGGCAGGCGGGAGCCGGGATCGGGACCCGGGTCCTCTGACCCCCGGGCCTGCTGCTTCTGAAAAATGACTCCTTTTTCCTCAACGTCACTTCTCCCGGTCGTAAACTTAGAAACAGAGAGTCAACCGCCTCCGTATACGTTAACAGTCCCAGTCGCTCCCGAAAAAAACGTCGATTTGATTCGCGAACGGTACGCGTGACCCCATTCGGCTAGAAGCGGCCGAGAACACCAAGGGTGTCTTTTCGGCAGCCGGGGGCCGCGCCGCCTTCCCCCGGATCTCCGGCGCCCTCATTCGCGTTCACGGACGTCCCTCTGGGAACGACTTCCACCTCAGAGACGCCGAACGGAAAACGTGTCCTGACTTCAAACGGAGAGACGGCAGATCCCAGCTAGATGATGATGATGATGACGACGATGTGACAATGTCGGTATCCGCTGAGCGCTCGGCGCGTGCGGGGCGCCGTCCCGAGCGCTGGGGGAGATGCAGGGTCATCGGGTCGTCCCGCGTGAGGCTCACGGCTCAGCCCCCTTTTACAGACGAGGTAACCGAGGCACCGGGAAGCGCGGCCACTCGCCCGAGGTCACACGGCCGACAGGCGGCAGAGCCGGGAGTCGGACCCGTGACCTCTGACTCCTCCGAAGCCCGGGCTCTTCCCCCCGAGCCACGCTGCTTCCACGAGATGACTCTCATCTCTGTCACAACCCCGGGTCGGAGCCAACCGCGCGGCCACCGGTCCCCAAAACCGCGCGGAGAAAGCGAGCCGGTAACCGTGTCTACCCTCGTCTCGAGCCAGTAGTTGCTCTCTTCTAGAACGGGCGACGGCGGCGAACCATCCCGGCGACGGACGGGCCCGACTCTCCCCGGGGACACCGCGCCCCCCCGCGCCGCGCCGCACGGCCCGTCCCCCGGCGGGCTCTCCCCTCGGCCCCGATCTCCCGGGAGCACGGCGCCGCGCGGCCCGGCCTCCCCCGGTAGAGCTCCCGCGGGCACCGCGCCGTTCTCCTGGACGCAGAAGCGGCGCGGCGCGCTGCCTGACCCCGACCCCGTGCCCTTTCGATAACGGCGACCTCGGTATTCGTTCAGCGCCTGCTGCGGGCAGAGCGCTGGGGGAGACGAGGCCCTCAGGTCGTCCCGCGAGGGGCTCCCGATCAGTCCCCGTTTTACAGACGAGGCGACTGAGGCCCAGAGAAGTTAAGCGACTCGCCCGAGGCCACGCAGCTGGCAAGCGGCGGAGCCGGCATTCGAGCCCGTGGCTTCGGACCCCCGAGCCCTTCCCACCGAGCCACGTTTCTTCTCCCCTCAGAGCAGCGGAGGAGGGACGCCGCACCGAGGCGGCGCGGCGGAGGGAGCGCGGCGCGCCCGTTCCCCCGGAGACAGCGCCCCGGAGGAGCCTCGCTGGCGACAGGTGTCGGAGGGGAGGCGGGAGAGAGCCAGGACGGGGGCGGTTGCGGGCGTCGGGGAGGGGGGCCGGGAGGGGGCAGGAAGCCGGGCGAGGGATCCCGGCCCCGCGAGGGAAGCGGCGCGGCTCGGTGGGAAGAACGCGGGCTCGGGGGTCAGAGGTCATGGGTTCGAATCCCGGCTCCGCCACGCGCCGCCGGTATCCGTCAAGCGCCCACTAAGCGCCGCCGGGGCAGCTGCGTGGCCATCGGGTCGGCCCACGTGGGGCTCACGGTCTTCAGCCCCATTTTACGGATGAGGTCACCGAGGCACCGAGAAGTGAAGCGACTCGCCCGAAGTGGCACGGTGGCCGAGTGGCGGAGCCGGGACCCGAACCCGCGACCTCTGACTCCTGAGCCCGGGTCCTCTCCGCCGGGCCACGCCGCGTCTGCGGGCACGGTTAACTTAGCTTCTCCGCGCCTCGGCCCCCTCGTCCGTCAAACGGGGATGACGACTGTGGGCCTCACGTGGGACGACCCGATCGGCCTGTATCTCCCCCAGCGCCTGGCACGGTGGTCCGCGCGGAGCGGGCGCCTAACGGATGCCAACGCTACCGTTACGCTACGATCCAGTAGGCCCGGTCGGCTCCCGCCAAAGACGTCCCACTTAGTTCTCCAACGGTACACGCGACGCCGGGGGTCGAGGCGAGAGCCCCTCCAGAGTCTCCCCGGCCCCCCCCGGCCCTCTCCTCATCCATCCCCGGCGGCAGGCTCGCCGCGTCGCTCCCACGCTCTTTCCTCCCCCTCTTTCCAAGCGCTCGGCCCATCCGGGGCAAGGGCTCGGTAAATGCCGCCGACGGACGGACGGATCCCCCGACGTCCGCCGGGAGGTGCCGGAGCCCAGTTGGGAGGCGCCGCCCGCCCCCCGACCCCGCCGCCGGGCGCCCCTCCCCTTCCACCCGCGGATCCCTCTGCCTTCCGGGTGACCCCACCCCAATCTTCCAGGCTGGGGACTCCACATTTCCACGGACTGGATCGTACAGACAGCCGCCCGGAAATGAATCCTGCGTTCAAACCCCCTCTTGAGGGGCAGAGGAGAAACGCGAGGTAAGGGCGGCCCAGGGAAAGATCAGTAACTGGAGCCCTTCGCCGAGACGAACGGTTCCGACCGCAGATGGCGGAGGTGGCGGCGGCGAGTGCCGCGGCCCGGCCGGCCCGGCGCCCGGGCCCGGCCGTCCGCCCGGATCGACGAGGTGGCGCCCGGGACGGCGCTCCGCGCAGAGCGAGCGCTTAACCGACGCCACGGTCATCGTCACCGTCGTCTCCTCTCGGGCCCGGCCGCGCCCCCCGGCCCGGGCCCGGCCTTCCCCGCCGAGGCCCGGCCATCTCGGTGCCCGGGCCCGGGGGCCCCCTCCCCGGCTCGGCCGACCCCGGTCGGGCCCGGGGGCCCTCGCCCCCGTCGCGGACGTCCCCGGTCGGGCCCGGGCGTCTTCTCTCGGGCCCGGTCATCTCGGCCCACGCTCGGCTCGGGCCCGGACGACCTCCCTCGGGCCCGGCCGACCGGTCTCACGCCCGGCCGGCCGGGTCCGGCCCGGCCGCGCCCCCCCGGGCCCGGCCGGGCTCCGGCCGGATGCGCGTAGCCCGAGGCGGGCCCGGGCGGAGGAGACGGGGGCGTTACGGGCGGCCTTCCGGAGCGGAGGGAGGGAGGCGGGCGCAGACCCGCAGGAAGAGGGCGCGAGCGCCGCTCCGCGGCCCCCGCCGGCCGCCCCGCGGAACGGGACGTCGCCCCGGGGGACGGTGGAAAGAGCCCGGGGGACGGGACTCGGAGGACCCGGGTCCCGATCCCGGCGCCGCCACCTGCAACCCGCTTCGCTTCCCGGGGCCTCCGTTTCCCAATCGGTAAAATGGGGGTTCGACCCCGGTCCCTTTTAGACCGCGGGCTCCGTACGGGACGGGGACCGGGCCCGACCTGAATATCCCGTCCCTCCCCCGGCGCTTCGAACGGCGCCCGGCCCGGAGTGGGCGCTCGGCAGACTCCGTCGCCGTCGCGATCCCGGCGCAGGGTGCGGGCCCCGGGGGGTCCCGCCGCCTGGGCGGCGGGGAGAGCCGGGGGGGGGGGTCCGTCTTGAGCCGAAGCGGGCCGGCGCTCTCCCGATCCACCGGGGGGGTATTTACCGAACACCCACCGGGGGCGAGGCGGTGCGCGCGGGGCTCGGGACGGAGCGGCGGCGGCAGTCGGACGGGCGGCCCCCGCCCCGCCCTCGAGGAGCCGGGGGTCTCATCGGGCGGGGAGGCGGGCAGCCCCGCAGCCAAGAGGGGCGGCGTGGCTCGGCGCCCGGGACCCGGGACCCGGGGGGACCCGGGTTCTGATCCCGGCTCCACAGCTTCAGCTGGGCTCATTCCGGCCCGGAGACGCGAATGCCCGGAAGGGAAGGTCATCCCGCCCTGCATCCAGGCCCGATCCGAGGCAAGCAGCGCGGCCTGGCGGACAGAGCCCGGGCCCGGGTCCTAATCCCGGCTCGCATCTGCCGTGTGAGACCCCGGGCGAGGCACTTCACTTCTCCGTGCCTCGGTTACCTCACCTGCAAAATGGGGATCGGGACGGCGAGCCCCGAGCGAAACGGGGAAGGCGTCCACCCCGATTAGCTCGCATCTACCCCGGCGTCTAGGACAGAGCTCGCCACACGGTAAGAGCTTAACGGATACCATCGTCATCGGCGGCGGGTAGTCGGGAAGCCACGGATCGGGCCCTCGACCTCCGGGAGCCGACAGTCGGGAGGTCCCGGAAAAATGCGACGCGCCCCTTTCCGCCTCTAGACCGGACGCTCGTCGTGGGCGGGGAACACGCCTACCCGCTCCGTTCCGCCGTCCCTCCCAGGCCATTAGTAGAGTCCTCCGCACACAGCGAGCGCTGGACCAACACCGCCGGTCGACTCTGGAAGGTGATCACGGGACGGGCCGTTTCAAATCATTCCCCCGCCTTCCCGTCCCCTAATAAGTGCTTTTTTTAAAAGATAAAAACAACGGCATTTGTTAAGCGCAGGCGGCGCGGCGACTACGGGGCAGGTACAGGTCGAGCCGGTCGGACACGGTCCCCGTCCCCCGCGGGGCGCGCACGGTCTCAATCCCCGTTTGAAAGACGAGGCGACGGAGGCGCAGGAGAGGCGACGTGGCTCGCCCGAGGTCACGCAGTAGGCAGGTGGTGGAGTCGGGATCGGAACCCAGGTCCGGGATCTGAGTCCCTGAAAGATCACGCTGGACCGCAGGCCCGACGCGGGCAGGGGATACGTTCGCCAACCAAGCTGCACTTTTCCAAGCGCTCGGTTCGGTGCCCCGCACCCAGTAAGCGCTCGATAAGTACTGCTGCTTGATACGGTGGAGCTGACGGTCACGTGGCCTGCCCACAACAAGCCTACGGTCTGGAGGGGAAAGAAGGCACTGTGAATTATTACGAACGGCAACGATGACAACCGCGGTTTCTGTTCCGGGCTCACCGTGTGCCAAGCACCGTACCGGGCGCTGAGGTGGAGGCAGATCGGGTCCGACAGTCCCCGTCCCAGGCGGGGCTCACGCTCTCAACGGGAGGGAGAAAAGGCACCTCACCCCCATTTTACAGATGAGGCAACCGAGACCCGGGGAAGCGAAGCGACCTAACGGAGGGAGAAGGGGCATCTCGCCCCCATTCCGCAGAGGGGGAAACCGAGACCCGGAGAAGCGAGGCGGCTTAACCGAGGTCACGCCCCGGAGGTAAACGGGCGGAGCTGAGAGTAGGGTCCCGGCCCTCCTTCCGGCTCCCGGTCTTTCTGTTCTCAGTCGGCATCCGCTGAACACTTCTTTTGTGCGGACGTGCGAGTCACCGTACCAGGCCCTGGGACGGACAGAGATAACGGGACCGGATGCGGTCCCTAGCCCACAGAGGGCTCACGCTCCTCGTCCCCCTTTTACGGGTGAAGTAACCGAGGGCCGGAGAAGGGAGGCGATCCGCCCAAGGTCACACAGCAGACAAGGGGCGGAGCCGGGAGCAGAATCCCGGTCCTTCCCAGGCCCAGACCTCTCCCGCTAGGACACGCCGCTCCTCGCTGCTGACGCGACGCGGGCTCGAGAAACCGGCAAGGAACACGCGGCTCCCCCTCCCCGTCCCGTCCTCCTCCGGCCAACCCATCTCCTCTCGGCCCGCCGAGAGGCCTCCCGGTGTCGGGAGGGCAGGCGGGACTGCCGGCGGCCTCCCTTCTCGGCCTCGGCCCGGACGGATCTTCCCGCTGGCCCCGACTGGCCGCCTCCCCTCCGGAGGCCGGGTCGGGAGTAAGAGGCCCCCGGAGCCGTCGTCGCGACGGAGGGAGGGAAGGGTCCGGGAAGGCGCTCCCGTCCGTCGGGGAATCCGCACCCGGCGGACAGAACCGATGGACGTCGGCCCCCCCCCCCCCGGTCTGCAGACGGAACCAGTCGACGTCCCTCCCCCAGTTCGGGTCAACAGTCGATCGAACGCTTCTAGTGTCGAAGCCCGAGGCCGGCCTCCCGTGTGGCCGACACTCGAGGAGGAAACCATTCCCCTGCCTTTCCTTCCTTAAAAACGGGGCAGAAACTCAAATACGCCGGGGCGGCGCAGACCCGGAACACCTCTCCGTCGGGCCCCGGGCGAAACGGCGGGGTCCCGAGCCGCCCATCGCCCCGGACTCCCCCTCGGGGGCGAGAGTCCGGGAGGGCGACGGCCTCGGCCGGCCGCCCAGCGCTGACGGGAGACATCTCTGCCCAGAGAGGAATTTCCATGGCGTTCACCGTAACAGGAACTGTAAGTTAAGGGAACTTACGGTGACAGCTTGACGTATGGATTTTGACACGCTTCTTGAACGGGGATCATCTGACAGAGAGAGGAGAATCCTCGGCAAGCTAGATCTCGCCCACACGGCCGATCCGCAAATCAGTAAGGCAGGATTTCACGCGACTCGTTCCCGAGCGAGGGAGGGGCCCGGCTCCGACGGAGGACCCCGGACGGCGGGTGCCGGTCGGCCACCCTCCCGCCCGCGGCCGGCCGGGGTCGCGCCGGGAGGGAACCGGACGAGAGGCGGTGCGGTCTGGGGGGCGCGGCCCGGGCCCGGGGGTCGGGAGGACCTGGCTCGAATCCCGGCTCTGCCACGGGGACGAGTCGCTTCACTTCTCTGGGCCTCAGTTTCCTCTTCGGGAAAGGGGTGGGGGGGGGGGGGGGAGGTCGAGCCAGCGAGCCCCGAGAGCGGGACAGGGACCGGGTCCAAGCCTTTCGATCTCTCTACCCCGGCTCTTAGTAAGGTGTCTGTTATCGTTACTATTAATAATCGATTACATTTTACTGAGCGCCCACTGGGCGTGAAGCGCTGAGAAGCAAGCGTGGCTCAGTGGCAAGAGCACGGGCTACGGAGTCAGGGGTCACGGGTCCTAATCCCGGCTCTGCCGCCTGTCAGCTCTGTGACTCTGGGCCAGTCGCTTCACTTCTCTGGGCCTCGGTTACCTCATCTGGAAAACGGGGATGAAGACCGTGAGCCCCGCGTGGGACCCGATTACCCCGCCCGCGGTAAGCGCTTAACAGATACCGACATTATTAGGGAAGCAACGTGGCTCGGTGGAGAGGGCGCGGGCTTGGGAGTCAGAGGTCACGGGTTCTTCTAACCCCAGCTCCGCCGCCAGTCGGCTGTGTGACCTCGGGCAAGTCACTTAACTTCTCTGGGCCTCAGTTACCGCGTCTGTCCAATGGGGATTAAAAAAAAACAAACCGTGGGCCCCACGAGGGCCGACCCGATCACCTCGTGCCCCCCAGCGCTTAGGACAGTGCCCGGCACATAGCAAGCGCTTAACAAATACCACAACTTTACCGAAAACCTAGGAGAATATACGGTCGGAAGGCACGATTCAATGGTATCTACTGAGCACTTACTATGCGCGGAGCACTTTACTGAGCACTGGGAATGTACAGTCCGGCAAAAGACAGAGACAATCCCCGCCCACCGACGGGCTCGCGGTCTAACCGGGGGAGAGGCGCGGACAAGAACGAGACGATTTAAAATCCCCGCCTTCCAGGATCTCACAGGCTACCGCGGGCAGGGCACCGTACCGAGCGCTCGGGGGAGTTCGGTAGAGTCGGCAGACGAGATCGCCGTCCTCGAGCTGCGTACCGTCGCTGAGCGCTCGGGAGAGTACAACAGAGCGGGCGTACACCGTCGTGGCCCTCAGGGAGCTGACGCTCTACTCTCCTTTAGAGCACTCAATCGAGCGCCCGGGCAAGTACAAGAGGGCGATCCCTACGCTCGAGGAACTGACAGTCAACTGTGTTCGAGCACCGTACTGAGCACCTAGGCGAGGCGATGACGACAGTGTGGATATTCGTTAAGCGCTTACTCCGTGCGGAGCACCGTCCTAAGCGCTGGGGTAGATACGGGCTCATCAGGTTGTCCCACATGGGGCGCTCAGTCTCCGTCCCTATTTTACGGATGAGGTCGCTGAGGCCCAGAGAAGTGAAGTGACTTGCCCAAAGCCGCACAGCTGCCGGGATTCCAACCCAGGACCCCCGACTCCCGAGCCCATAGCCTTCCCACCGAGCCACGCTGCGCACGGACCCGACCCCCACCCCCCAGAGAGCGGACGGCGTAGCAGGAGGCCGCCCGATCCCCGGGACGCGGCGCTCTCTTCCGGTGGAGAGGCGGCGCGGCCTAGCGGCTGGGGCCCGGGCCTGGGGGGCGGGGGGGACCCGGGTTCCGCCGCCGGCCCCGCCGCCCTGCCTGCCGCGGGGGACCTCGGGCCGGTCGCTCCGCCCCTCCGGGCCTCAGATGCCTCACCTGCAAAACGGGGACGGAGACCGTGAGGGACCCGGGGACTCCGCCCAGCCCGACACGCTGGGATCCGCTCCAGAGGTCAGTACGGCGCCTGGCCCGTAGTAAGCGACCGATACCGGAAAAAAAAGGGAGGGGTGGAGGGGGCGTCCGGGGGGACGGGAGACGGAGGACGGCGGGGGGGACGGGGGCGGGCGGCGGGGCGGGGCGGGCCGTCGCGAGCGCCGGCCCCCGGGGCCGGGCCTGGAGCGGGCAGGCGGCACGGCCTGGCGGAGAGGGGCCGGCCCGGGCCGTCAGGGGGTCACGGGGCCCGATCCCGGCCCCGCCACTCGTCCGCCGCGTGGCCTCGGGTGGGTCGCTTCGCTTCTCTGGGCCTCGGGGACCTCATCCGCGATACGGGGAGCGGGACCTTGAGCCCCACGCGCGACGGGGACCGTGTCCGGCACGATTTGCTCGCGGCCACCTTCTTCCCACGTGGAGCTCACAGTCTCGATCCTCGATTTACAGATGAGGGAACTGAGGCCCAGAGAAGTAGAGGCGACTCGCCCGGCGGACGGGCGGCGGAGCCGGGACGCAAGCCCCACGCCCTTCCGATCCCCCCCGGGCCCACCCTCTCTCCGCTAGGCCGCGCCGCTTCTCGGTCCGTTATGACTTCTCTTACGTACCCCAGCGTTCCGCACGGGGCCCGGCGCGCAGCGCGGCCGGCACCTAACGGACGCTCGGGACTCGGGGACTCGACGGCGCCTCTGGCCTCGCCGAGAGAGAGGGCGAGGGTGGGCCCCCACCCCCGGCCCGCTCACGGCAGGGCGTCCGGTAGCCGTCCCCCCCCGCCCCCGCCGCGCCCTCGCCGAGGAGGCCGAGAGGGGGGAGGCGGTCGTCCCATCCCGGCCCGGACGGGTCCCCGGCACGGGCCGAAACCCCGCCCGGCGCCGTGGGACCGGCGGGCGCGACGGGAAGGAACGCGCGACGACAGGGCGGGTGAGCGAGGGAGCGGGCGAGGAGCGGGGAAGCCAAGTCGCCAGTCACCCATCCCCGAGTCTCGCAAAGGGGCGGCCCGAGAACGCGCCCTTCACGGGCCCGGCCTCGCCCTCGCCTCCGCGTGCTCGCCTCCCTTCCTCCGTTCCTAGGGAATAATAACGACCGCGGTCTCTGTTAAGCGCTTACTACGCGGCAGGCACCGCTCTAAGCGCTGGGATAGATAGAAGCAAACTGGGTTAGAGCCAATCCCTGTCCCCGCCCGGGGCTCCCGGTCTTAACCCCCTTTTCGCAGATGAGGGAACTGAGGCACAGAGAAGCCAAGTGACCCGTCCGAGGTCACACGGCGGGCCAGCGGCAGAGCCGCGCTCAGGAGCCAGGTCCTCCCGATTCTCAGATCCACGCTCCGTCCACTGGGACGTGCCGCTCGACTGCCTTTCCTAGAACGAACGCCTGTCTGTCGTCCCATCCTCTAGACCGAAAGCTCCCCGTGGGCAGGGAACGGGCCTATTTATTGTTCTCTGGTACGCTCCCGGGCACTCGCTACAGTGCTCTGCACACAGGAGGCGTTCAGTAAATACGACCGACTGACCGACTACCTCCAGATGGAAACGCACGGAGAAGGGATGCCCCGATGGAATTTCGGGGCTTTCCCAACCGATCCAACAGATAAACCCATCACCTACCGCGGGCAGAGCATCGCGCCGGGCGCTTCGGGAGTTAGCGGACACGATCCCTGCCCTCGGGTGGACTGGGGTCTCCTGGGCGCGGGGCACCGTACCGGGCACCCGGGAGAGGGGTCCAGAGCCCGCAGCTACGATCCCTGCCCCGGAGGGGCTCGGGTTCTCCCGAGCGCCGCACTGAGCGCTCCGGAGAGGAAAACGGGGTCGGCGGCTCCGCCCCCCGCCCCCGAGGAGCTTCCGGTCTAGCGGGGCGGACCGGTGCTCGAGACGGAGCCGTTGACGCCCGTCGTCCCTTCCACCCCCGCGTGCACCTGAGACAGCTCAAATCCAGAGCGCCCGGCGAGGTGACGCCGCCCGCCGGGAGCTCGCCTTCCCCGACTCGCCGCGGCGGGGCCGCCGGACGATCGAGTCCGACGCCCCGACCCACCCAACGCCCGTTCCATATCCTCCGGGAGACGCGAGGGCACGCGGCGGGACGGGGCGAACGTCCCGCTACCGCGGGGCGGCGTCGGCCGCGCGGCCCCGAGGGACCTCCGTCCTTCCAGCCGGGCCCACCCCCCTTCCTTCCCCCTGGCCGGACCCACGTCCGGGGGCCGCTTCCCGCCCCCGGATGCCGCCGCGGGCCGGGATCCCCCTCACCTGGTCTTGGTTGTCTCTGTTCCCGTAGCACAGGTTTCCGATCAGGCGGAGGAGGCGCGACTTGAAGCCGGCGGCCGGGCTGGGGGAATCGGCGTCTCCGGTCAGGAGGGGAGAGGGCGTGGAGACGTTCCCCGTCTGCTTCCCGGCCAGGTGAGCCAGGCGCAGAACGGCTGCGGGGCAACGGGGCCGAGATGGACGCGGCTCTTGGCGACGGGCCGACGCGCTGACAACGGGTGCGGGGCGCTCGCCCCGGGCTCGGGGTCGGGAGGCCTGACCGTCACATCAGAGACCGTCCCTCGTCATCGTCGGGGTACGGATCGTCTCTGCTCGTTGCTGAACCGTACTTTCCGAGCGCTCGGTACAGTGCTCCGCACTCAGTAAGCGCTCAATAAATACGGCCGAAGGAACGAACGAATCGTCGTCCCCCCCTCACCTCTAGACTCATGGGCTCACCGTGGGCGGGGAATGCGGATGTGTCCGTCTAGCGACGTAGCGTTCTCTCCCAAGGGCTTGGAGCAGGGCTCCGCACACGCTCAATAAATACGACCCAACGATCGTCACAATGCCGGGATCGGTCAACCGCTCGCTGTGCGGCAAGCACCGTGCTGAGCAGACAGAAGATGATAAAATCGGACCCCATCCCCGCCCGACGTAGGGCTCGCGGTCTGCGTAGGAGGGAGACCGGGGAACGAATTCCCATTCTCTACAGACGAGGAAACTGAATGCCCAGGAAGGGAAGTGACACGCCCAAGGTCACCCAGCAGGCACGTGGCACAGCGGGGACTAGAACCCGGGTCCTCCGACTCCCGGGCCCGGGCCCTCTCCGTGCTGCTTCTCTACAGGGGACTCCCAGTCTGCGACTCGCCTGGAGGAGAACGAGAAGCGACGAGGCCCCGTGGAGAGAGCCGGGGCCCGGGGGCACGAGGCCCCGGGTTCGGATCCCAGCTCCGCCACCTGCCTGCCGGGTGACCCTGGCCACGTCGCTTCATTCCTCCGGGCCTCGGGTCCTCGGGTGCAGAACGGGGACCGACTCCCACCCCCTCCTACTCAGACTGAGAGTCCCACGCGGACGGGGACCGTGTCCGACCCGAGGGGACTCTCGTCCACCCCAGGGCTCGGCACGTGGCGAGCGCTTAGCGGAGGGCGTACTGACAGTGGGGAAACCAAACCGATCGGTGCTTGCGAGCGAGCGGCTCCCGAGGGCGGGGCACCGGGCCGAGCGTCCGGCAGGGGGCCGGCCCCCGCTCGGACGGCCGGGCCGCGACCGATCCTGTCGCTCCGGTCACTCCGATCAAATCCATCGATCACCGGGATTTACCGGGCGCTTCCCGTGTGCCCGGCACCCGACTAAGTAAAGAGTCCAGTACGGGTCCGGGGGCCCCGTCCCCCGCCCACGACCAGCTTCCGATCTAGAGAGGTTTCGGGCCTCAGGTCCGACCGGCGAGGCGCCCCGCGCGCCCCCGGCATCCGACTTGTCGGTCACGACCGGGATTGAGAGCCCGGGCGGACGGAGGGGTGGAGGGGAACCGGGAGGACGCGGCCGGCCGCGCCCGCCCGCCCGGGGGGCTCCGGGGGCCCAGCACTCACCCACGGCGGCTTCCAGCAGCCCCGGGCAGGCCTGCACCGAGCCCAGGAGGTGGTTGTCGGAGGACATCCGGCAGAGAGCGTCCAGGAGGTCCGCGGCCGCCGGGGCCTCCTGCGGAGGGAAACGAGGGGGACGGGCTCGGGACACGGGGCCCAGCCCCGGCTCGCGGGCCGCGGACGGGCGCCGCCGGCGGACATCCCACGGACAGCGGCCGGGGGAGGCCGACGGCGTGGGAGCTGTCGCTCGGAGGCCCCCGGCGATACACGCGAAGAACCTCTTATAGACATCCTCTGGCCCGTGAGGTCGCTGGGGGCAGGAATGGGTACTCTCCCAACCGCTTAGTACAGTGCTTCGCACGCAGTAACTGCTCAGTCGATATAAACGAGCGAATGAGTGAACCCGGAGAAGCAGCCCGGCCTAGTGGACAGAGCACGGGCCAGGGAACCGGAAGGTCACGAGTTCTAATCCCAGCTGGGCCACCTGTCTGCCGCGGGACCTTGGGGAAGTCGCTCGACTTCTCTGAACCTCGGTTACTTCATCTGCAGAATGGGGACTGAGACCGTGAGCCCCACGGGGGACGGGAACCGTGTCCAACATGATTATCTTGTAGCTACCCCGGCCCTCAGGGCGGTGCCCGGCATAATAATAACGTTGGCATCTGTTAAGCGCTTACTACGTGCGGAGCGCCGTTCTGAGCGCTGGGGTAGACGCAGGGGAGTCAGGTTGTCCCACGTGGGGCTCACGGTCTTAATCCCCATTTTACAGATGAGGGAGCTGAGGCACAGGGAAGGCACTGAGGCATACCTGTAAGCACTTCACAAAGACTACGGTTCCTATTCAGAAATATAGATCGACTGACTTCTCTGCGCCTCAGTCACCTCGTGTGCAAAATGGGGATGAAGATCGCGAGCCCCACGCGGGACAGGGGACCGCGTCCACCCTGATTAGCTCGCATCTACCCCCGTGCGCTTAGTTACAGGGCCTGGCACACAGTAAGCACAAAAATACCATTTTAAAAAACACAAAACCTAGTAGCGCTGCCATAACAGTAACGATGATGAACTTGTGCGCCAAGCGCCGTACTAAGCGCTGGGGCGGATCCGAAATCTTCAGGTCCCACGGAGGACTTGCAGCGCATGACGGAGGGAGAACGGGGATCGATCCCCATTTAGCAGGCGAGGGAACCGAGGCACAGAGAAGTTAAGTGACTTGCCCGAGGTCATACAGCAGACGGGTCCGGATCAGAACCCAGATCCTCTGACTCCCAGGCCGGGGCTCTCTCCAACCGGGCCACTCCGCTCCCGTGATAATGTCGGCAAATGCGCTCATCGACAGCTTAGGTGCCCGACGTCCTGAGGGAAGCGCGAGGCTACGGGCAACCCGGACGATTCTTTTCGAGCCACAGACTCCACAGCAAGCGCCAGAGCTGAGGGATGAACGTTAACCCTGTCCTCCCGGTAATCCGATAACTTTCTGAGGCACTTGGAATTCTTATCGAAAGCCGCTCCCTTGTTCCGTTCAAAGTCGGACAGAACCCGGTGGGGAGTTGGGGATGGACTCGGCGACATTTTAAAGAAGGAGAAAGGACAATCCCAAAGGGAGCCGAAAACGGATCCCTCCAAAATCCCCCTTCCGCTCCGAGCCGGAGACTCCGCGGAGAGAGAAACCCGACAGTCGAGGACGGTTCGGATCGTGGGGGGATTCGGGGAGGGACCGCGCCGGGAGGGAGCCGCCGGTCCCCGCCCCCGGTGACCGCCCGTGACTGGTGCCCGCCTCTCCCGCTCCGCCGTCGTTCGACCCATCACTCCGTCAACGGTACCTCCCGAGCGCTCACCGCGTGCCGGGCGCCGGACGGGGGGCTCGGGAGCCGGAGGCTTCGGGTTCTAATCCGGCTCCGCCTCTTGTCGACTGGGTGATCTTGGGCAAGTCGCAACCTCTCCGTGCCCCGGTTTCCACATCCGCAAAATGGGGGTACCGGGCCTCCTTCCCACTTAGACCGCGAGCCCCGAGTGGGACCCGATGACCTCGTAGCCACCCCGGTGCTTAGCGTAGCGCTGGGCGTATAGCGGGCGCTTAACAAATATCACGGTTGTTATTACATCACGGCAGAGTGGGTAGAAATGCTCCCTGCCCACAGCGAGCGGCGGGGCCTAGCGGGCGGAGCCCGGGTCTGGGAGTCGGAAGGACCTGGGTTCCGATCCCGGCTCTGCTACCTGTCTGCTGCGTGACCTCGGGCGAGTCGCTTCACTTCTCTGGGCCTCGGTTCCCTCCTCCGGAAAAGGGGGACGAAGACCGTGAGCCCCACGTGGGACGGGGACTGTGTCCGACCCCGTCGGCTGTGTGACTGCGGGCGAGTCGCTTGACTTCTCTGTGCCTCAGTTCCCTCATCTGTAAAATGGGGATTAAGACCGTGAGCCCCACGTGGGACGACCCGATTCCCCTATGTCTCCCCCAGTGCTCGGCACATAGTAAGCGCTTAACAAACACCAACGTTATTATTGTCATCATCATCTATCCCGGTGCTCGACCGCGAGCCCGTCACCGGGCAGGGATCGTCTCCATCTGTTGCCCAACCGTATATCCCAAGCGCTTGGTACGGCGTTCTGCACACAGTAAGCGCTCGATAAGTACTATCGAACGAACAGCGCTTGACACACAGTAAGCGCTTAACGAATGCCATCGTCGTCAACGAGCGAACAGTCCAGAGGGGGAGACGGGCGTGAATGTAAATGAACGAGTTACAGATACGTCCACAAGGGCTGGGACGCCGCGGGTGGGCGCCTATCAAGTGCCCAGAAGGGCAGAGATCCAGGTTTACGGACGACGCCGGAGGGAGAGGGAGTTGGGGAGAAGAGGGCTCGATCGGGGAAGGGGCCTCTTGGAGGAAGTGCCGAAAGCTCTGAAGGGGAGGAGAGAGGTGGCCTGGCGTACACGGGGCGGGGGGGGCTCTCCGACAGATCGAAAACTTTAGGACGGGAGGTCTCGCTTCTGTCTGAATCCCCCCCAGCTGCTAGACCGTAACTTGTTGTGAGCAGGGAATCTTGCTTAGTTCAGAGCTCCGCACCCGATAAGCGCTCAACAGTAAGCCCTCAATAAATACTACCGAACGAATAAACGGGACCGACCCGACGGTCAGTCCAGCGCCGTGCCCCGAGGAGGCGCTCGGGCAGACGCCAAACCCACCGACCGAGGGATCCACGGTCTGCTGGGTCCGCCCCGAGCGGGAGGGAGGGAGGCCGCCGGACGGCCAACTGGACGGAGGAGCGCTGCTCCGGGAGGTCCCGTGACCCTCTCTGCTCGGGGGTCCCGGCTGGGCGGTGGGCGGGCGGGCGGGGGCCCCGACTCCCACCGGCGGCTCAGCCGGGCGCCCCCCCTCCCGGGCTAACAGATGCCACCGGACGAACGACCCGACCCGACCCTACTCCGCTCTGCCGCCCGGACCGTTTTTTTTTTACAAAAATGCTCGGGACATGATGATAATGATAACGCTGGTATCTGTTAAGCGCTCACTACGTGCAGAGCGCCGTTCTAAGCGCTGGGGGGGGGGGGGGGGGGGGGTACGAGGCGATCAGGTGGACCCACGTGGGGCTCACGGTCTTCATCCCCGTTCTCCAGATGAGGGAACCGAGGCCCGGAGGAGGGAAGTGACTCGCCCCAAGTCACAGAGCTTGACGGGTGGCGGGGCCGGGATCCGAACCCACGACCTCTGACTCCCAAGCCCGGGCTCTTTCCACCGAGGGCTCCTCCACCTCGCGTTTCCCGCTTTCTGGGCAGCCTGCGATCCTGTGGCTAGAGAGGAAGCGCCCCGGGGAGCAGGCGGCCGTAACGGGCCCGGGCTTCCGGGCCTCTCCTGGGCCGGGTGAGCCGGCACCCGGCTCCGCCGGCCGCCCCGCTGCCCGCGCCTCGTCCCCCGGGGCGGCTCCGACCCCCCGCGTCCGGGGCTCACCGGGCCCGCTTCGCTCCTCGCCGGGGGCCGGCCCTTCGGCCCGAGCCTCTCCCCGTCTAAGGTCTCGGGGCCCCGCTCCGTCTCCCGCCCGCTCGCGCGGCCCCAGCTCCCCCTCCGCCCTCCGCTCCCTCCCCCTTCCCCCTTGAATAATAATAATAATGACGTTGGCATCTGTTAAGCGCTTACTACGTGCCGAGCGCCGTTCTAAGCGCTGGGGTAGACACGGGGGAATCGGGCCGTCCCACGTGGGGCTCACGGTCTTAATCCCCATTTTACAGATGAGGGAACCGAGGCCCCGAGAAGTGAAGCGACTCGCCCAAAGTCACACAGCAGACAAGTGGCCGAGCCGCGATTCGAACCCATGAACTCTGACTCCAAAGCCCGTGCTCTTTCCACTGAGCCACGCTGCTTCCCTCCGCTCCTCCCCTTCTCCCTTCCCCTCCCCTCCGCTCCTCTGTGTATATTTCTATTACCCTATTTATTTCGTTAATGAGGTGTACGTCTCCCGGATTCTATCTATCGCCATTAGGTTGTCTTGCTTTTTGTCTGCCTCCCCCAGTTAGACCGTAAGCCCGTCGGCGGGTAGGAATCGTCCATTCCGAGCACTTAGTCCAGTGCTGTGCACACAGCAGGCGCTCGATATACACTGCTGAATGAACAGCTCCGGGTGCAGTTCCTACTCTGACTCCGGGGAGCGGTCTTGCCTTCCTGAAGCCCTTATTCCGCCCTGGCTCCCCCAGGGTCCCCGTCAGGAGAAGCGGCGTGGCTCAGCGGGGAGAGGCCGGGCTTGGGAGTCAGAGGTCGTGGGTTCAGATCCCGGCTCAGCCCCTTGGCAGCTGTGTGACTTCGGGCAGGTCACTTCGGTTCTCTGTGCCTCGGTTCCCTCATCCGTGAGCCCCACGTGGAGCCACCCGATCGCCCTGTACCCTCTCCCGTGCTTAGAACGGTGCTTTGCACGTAGCAGGCGCTTAACAAATGCCATCACTATTATTTATCATCATCCTCTCCCGAGCACCCGGTACAGCGCTCTGCGCAGCGTAGGCCGCGAGCTTCGAGGGCGGGAATCGTGCCTGACGACCGCTTAGGGCAGGGCTCGGCACAGAGTGGGGCCCGGAAGAGTCAGGGACCGCTCTCCGGGTTGAAAGCTCGCCGGGGGCGGGGCGTGTCTCTCCCGACTGTTGCATAACGCTCTCCCTGGGGCTCAGCACAGTGCTCTACACGGGGCAAGCACTCGAAAAATACCACCGACTAAGTGTCTAGCACAGCGCTTTGCATACGGAGCGCCTGATCGACCCCATCGCTATCAGACCCTCGATAAACGGACGCCCCATTCTGTAACATCTCCGATTAGGCCGATCGAGACTCGGGCCGAAAACCGGGACGACGATAATAATGACGACGCTGGCGTTTGTTAAGCTCTTACTCCGCGCGGGGCACCGTTCTAAGCACTGGGGTAAACACAGGGTAATCGGATTGTCCCACGAGAGGCTCACGGTCTTAATCCCCGTTTTCCGGATGAGGTCACCGAGGCCCGGAGAAGCGAAGGGACCTGCCCACGGTCACACGGCCGACAAGTGGCAGATCCGGGATCCGAACCCACGGCCTCTGACTCCCAAGCCCGGGATCTTTCCGCTGAGCCACGCCGCTTCCCGTCCCAGGCTGACACCCCCTTCCCCTTCGGTCTCGCCATTGCACGAGCTGGGGAGAAGGAAGAGGAAGGAGCTAAAGATCCCCGACACCGTCGGGACAGATTACTAGGAAGACGGCGTCTCGGGCACCACGCCGTCCAGAAAAAGGTGAGCCTGATAATAGTTTTTAAAAATGATACCGACGGTGACTTCTGTTAAGCGCCCACTCCACGTCGAGCAGCGTACTGAGCGCCGGATGCGTCCCCGTCGCGCCATCGCTACTAAGCGGGAGGGAAGACGGGCACGGGATCCCTATTTTGCAGAGGAGGAAACGGAGGCCCGGAGCAGTGAAGTGAGCGGCCCCCGGGTCACACGGCAGTTGAGCGGCGGAGCCGGAATCGGGACCCGGGTCCTCTGACTCCCGGCCTCGGCCTTTCTCCGCTAGGCCCTGCCGCTTCTCCACTTCGAACCTAATTCCGATAGATAAAGATGGAGAAGTTTGCTTCCGGATGAGAGGCGGCACGGCCTGGCGGACAGAGCCCGGGCCCGGGAGTCACGAGGACCTGGGTTCTAATGCCGGCCCTGCCGCTTGTCTGCTGTGTGACCGTGGGCGAGTCGCTTCATTTCTCTGGGCCTCGGTTACCTCATCCGTAAAATGGGGATGAAGACCGTGAGCCCCATGCGGGACAGGGACTGCATCCAACTTGATCTGCTTGTACCTACCCCGGCGCTCAGCACAGCATCGGCACGTAGTGATATTTTCTTCACTTCTCTGTGCCTCAGTTCCCTCATCTGCAAAACGGGGAGGAAGACCGTGAGCCCCACGAGGGACGCGGCCCGTGCCCGACCTGATTCTCTTCTATCTACCCCGGGGCTTAGGACAGTGCCCGGCACGTAGTGAGCGCCTCACAAATATCAAAGCAGAGGAAGTGATGTTTTTTCTCTCGCAAGGCCCCACGGGGGAACCGAGCGAGGCCGGGCTTCCCGTCCCGACCCCGGATCTCACCTGGCGGTCGGCGTTCGGGGCCGAGGCCAACGTCGGCACGGATCGGCAGGTGCGGCGGAAGGCGTCGGCCAGCGGGCCCGCCAGGCTCCGGAGCGTGGCCGTGGTGTCCGGGTCGCTCGCGGCGTCTCCCCCCTCCAGCTTCTCCAACAGGACGTCCGGTAAGGTCACCCTGCCGGACGTCACAGACCAGGTCGGCCGGTCAGTCGGTTGTATTTTATCGAGCACTTGAACGGTGTGCAGGACACCGTACCGAGCGCTCTGCCGCGTGTCTGCTCCGTGACCTCGGGAGAGTCGCTTCGGCTCTCTGGGCCTCAGGTTCCTCATTTGTAAAATGGGGATTAAGAGCGTGAGCTGCATGCGGACAGGGCCTGAGACGTGTCCAACACGATCGTCTCGCATCTACCCCGGCGCTCAGTACCCTGCCCGGAACAAAGTGAGCGTGCAACATACCCCACTATCATCATCAGTGTATATTTTAGCAGAGTACTTGGCAAATAATAAGCACTTAACAGTCACCACGACTTCTCTGCCGTGAGACCCGGGGCAGGTCGCTTCACTTCTCTACGCCTCGGTTCCCTCACCCGTAAAATGAGGATCGAATCTGTGAGCCCCACGTGGCCCCACATCACCCGATGGGCTCGTATCCACCCCAGGGCTTAGTACGGTGCCCGGCACATAGTAAGCGGCGGAAGCGGCGTGGCTCAGGGTAAAGAGCCCGGGCTTGGGAGTCAGGGGTCACGGGTTCGTAACCCGGCTCTGCCGCTTGCCGGCTGTGTGACTTTGGGCAAGTCACTTAACTTCTCTGCGCCTCAGTTACTCACCTGAAAAAAGGGAATTGAGACTGTGAGCCCCATGTGGGACAACCGGATAACCTTGTATCCCCCCCCCCCCCAGCGCTTAGAACGGTGCTTTGCACATAGTAAGCGCTCAGCAATACCACCATTAAGCGCTTACCAAATACCCCAGTGATTATTATGACGTATCTGTTTGCCTCCTCTCCTATTTGAAACACTTCCATCTGTAAATTCTTTTACGTCCCTCGAGGGAAGGGATCATCCCCGTCCGGCGACCGATGGAATCTGCCGAGCATTTCGCTCTACGCAGAGACACCGGATCGAGCGCTCGGGAGAGCGCGGCCGATCCCCGCCCTCCGGGAGCTGACAGTTTAGCGGGAGGGACGGACGCTAAACGAAATTACCGAGAGGGGAGCGGCCGAGTATAGGGAGACGGGCCTGAATGTCGTCGGGGGTGGAGGTGGAACATCCGAGTGCCGAGGGGGTGGAACCCCTCTCAGGGCCGCACCCGGAGAGTTTCCGGTACCCTGCCGGTCTCGACCTCGGGAGAGCCGAGCAGAAGCCTACCTGTTCCATCCCCAGCTCGGTCGGTGGCTAGCGAGTGGAAGGCAATCTGCCGCTGTCGACCTCCGCACAAAACAGAAACTTGGCACTCTCGGTTTCGAGGCTGTCCGTCACCTCGCCCCCTCCTACCTCTCCTCCCTTCTCTCTTTCCGCCGCCCACCCGGCACGCTCCGCTCCTCCGCCGCCCGCCTCCTCGCCGTCCCCCGGTCTCGCCCGTCCCGCCGTCGACCCCCGGGCCGCGTCCCCCCGCGGTCCCGGGACGCCCTCCCTCCTCGCCTCCGCCAAACTCATTCTCTTCCCCTCTCCGAAACCCTACTTAAAGCTCACCTCCTCCGAGAGGCCTTCCCGGACTGAGCTCCCCTTCTCCCTCTGCTCCCTCTACCGCCCCCCTTCGCCTCTCCGCGGCTAAACCCTCTTCTCCCCCCCTCCCTCCGCTCCTCCCCCTCTCCCGTCCCATCCCCTCGGCGCCGTACCCGTCCGCTCGACCGTACAGATCTTCATCACCCTATTTGTTTAATGAGATGCACGTCACCCCGATTCTATTTATCTGCCGTTGCTCTAATGAGACGTTCTTCCCCTCGACTCTATTCATCGCCGTCGTTCTCGTCCGTCCGTCTCCCCCGATCAGACCGTGAGCCCGTCGGAGGGCGGGGACCGTCGCTATCTGTTACCGATCTGTCCGTTCCAAGCGCTCGGTACGGCGCTCTGCACATAGTAAGCGCTCAATAAATACTACTGAATGAACAAGTCAAAACTCCCCTGTGCTGGGCAGGGCGGAGACCGGAGTCTACTGCACGGAAGGAGGCGACGGTAAACCCCTTCTGTGTTTTTATGGCTACACCCCCAGAACGACCGCAGATGGACCCGGGGCATCCCGGGAGAGACGCGTCCGCGGGGTCGCCACGGGTCGGAGCCGACCCGACGGCATAAGGCGAGGGGGGTGTGAAGAAGCCGACGGTGAACCACTTCCGTATCTTTACCGAGAAAACTCTACGGATACACCTACCGGAACAGCTTTACGGCAGAAGACGGGATGTCCCGGAGAGGGTGCGTCCACGGGGTCGCGACGGATCGGAAGCGATTCGACGGCGTTAGAAGGAGAAGGGGGTGTGGATCGAAATCGCATCTTCCAAGCGCCTTACACGGTGCCTGACACCCGGGAGACGCTCAATAGATACCACCGGCCGTCGGGCCCGGGGCTCACAATTTAAAAAATAGAGCGACCAACCCATCGACGGTATTCACCGAGCGCTCACTACGTGCTTAGCGCTTGGGAGCGTACAAGAGGATCAGCATTAAGTATAACGGTGGGAGTCCCTCAAGGTTCTGTTCTGGGTCCCCTTCTATCCTCCATCTGCGTCCACCCCGTCGGAGAACTCATTCGCTCCCCCGGTTTCAACTACCACCTCTTCGCAGACGACAGCCAGGTCTCCATCTGCACCGCGATCTCTCTCCCTCTCTCCGGGCCCGCGTCTCCTCCTGCCTTCTCTACTGGGATGTCCTCCCGTCGCCCCCAACTTGACACGTCCAAAATAGAGCTCCTCGTCTTTCCACCCAAACCCCGTCCTCCTCCCGACTTTCCCCGTCCCTGCAGACGGCACCGCCATCCTTCCCGTCTCACGGGCCCGGACCTCCGACTCCTTCTCGGATCCCCACCCCCGTTGGCGCCTCCGACTCCCTGCCTGGCGAGTCCCGCCTAGACACGCTCCGGCAAGTTCCCCGGCTCCCTGGGAAGGGAGGGGGCCGACAGGCGCTCACCATCCAGATCGACGGCCTCGTGCTCGATGGCCCTCTGCTCCCCGGAAACCCCAGCTCGCGCTCTCGGTCCCGTCCCCTGCCCTCCAGGGAGCCTCGTCTCCGGGCCAGATGGTCACCGGGCCTCACTCTGGACTCTCCCGTCTCCTGCCGGGGACGTCCACCTCCCTCGGGTCCGTCAACTCCACGCCCCCCCTCGAGATCCCGTCCGCTTGGGGGGGTGGTCTTCCCCAAAGGGACGTCCCACCTACCGGCGTCACGACTCGCCCCGCCGGCCTTCCTCAGCAGCTGGGTTTGACCCCCCCCCCCGCTCCCCAGCACCCCCCCCGAACGCGTTCTCAACCGCTTCACGGCCGGACGCCGATCCGTCCGTCCTCCAACACTTGGGCTCGCGACGGCCGTCGCGACCGGGAACGGTCCCTGTCTCGCCGCGTCTCCCGTCGGGACCTTCTTAGCTCCTAGATCCCAAGCTCGACAGATGCTCTTATTTCTTAATCTAAGAACAATAGGGACAGTACGTGTTAAGTGCTTACCGTGGGCCAGGCACAGCACGAATCGCTGGGTCAGATACAAGATAATCGATTCAACACAGTCCCCGTTCCACATGGGGCTCACGGTCTGGTTTGGAGGGAGAACGGTTACTGAATCTCCATCTAACAGATGAGGGAACTGAGGCCCAGAGAAGTGGAGTGACTTGCCCGACCACACACAGCAGGGGAGTGCGGGGCTGGGATTAGAAGCCAGGGCCTCTGGCTCCCAGGGCCAGGCTCTTTCCACCAGGTCACGACGGGCAAACGGAAGAAAGGCGGGGCGACTGATTCCCGGCTACGTCGATGACCCGGCCGCCCCCGTCCCCCGTGCCAGGGGTCAGCTGAAAACCCGGAGCTCGACTGGGGGCAGCAGGACACTGCCCAATCCCGGCACTGCCATTCCCCGAACAACACGGGGCAGAATATTCTGGGACGCGGCCCGGGGTGGGCTTTCGGGCCCTCGCCGCGGCCACTCGGTACCCCCACGTAGCCAGAAGCCCGACGCTTTCGGGATGGCAGGAAATGAGGCTTAGCGGAAGGATGTCGGGACTGGGAATCGGGGACCCGGGTTCTAATCCCTCCTCTGCAGTCATTCAGTCACTCGATCGTATCTTCCTTGCGCAGAGTGCTGTACTCGGCGCTCGGGAGAGACGACGGAACAATAAACCGACGCGTTCCCCGCTGACGGTGAGCTTACGGCCTAGAGGGGGAGACGACGCTGCTGACGGCGAGATCCTAGCCGTGGGTGCCAGCGACGCTGACGGGACGGACAGCGAGCCGACCCAGAGAGTCCCCCCCGGCCTTGCAGCCCCCCGAGACAGATCTCACACCGCCGAAGGGTCCATCTTTCCGTCCCCCCACCACCCGGGGGCGGGGCCTGCCCGTTTCCAAGCCGACCTCTAGATATAACCAATCTTGGTCAGGCCGCCCCTTGGGGACGGTATCCATTCAGCCCTTCAGCTGTATTTACTGAGCACTTACTGTGTGCTAAGCAGCGCCTCTCCCAGTCGGGGATCCCCCAGACCCATTTCCCAGGAGTTGGCTTCGTCCTACCTTCCACTACACGCGATTTGGGGAGCTGCCCCTTCAAGAAATGAGAAGGGCGATCCCGTGCGCAACGCTGCCCGCGCGATCTCTAGCCACCGGTCCATCGGGGAACCCTCTTCCAGGAGACCTGCCCTTCGGGGGTGGAGAGTGTGAGACAGCCCCCTCGGCCCCCCACCGGGGAGACGGTTGTGAAAATGAGCCAACGGGGAGGAGGAAGAGGAGGAGGAGGAGGAGGAGGAGGAGGAGGAGGAGGAAGAGAGAGGAGGAGGAAGAGAATAAGATTCTTTTTATTCCCTATTCTTTATTTATTGCCTTGATTCTATTTATTCCCTTGCTTCTATTTATTGCTATGTTGCTTCTATTTATTGCTATCTCTTTCGTCTGCCTGTCTCCCCCGATTAGACCGTAAGCCCAGCAAGGGGCGGGGACTGTTTCTATCTGTTATCCATTTGTACATTCCAAGCGCTTAGTACAGTGCTCTTCACATAGTAAGCGCTCAATAAATACTATCGAATGAATGAATAAGAGGGAGGAGATGGAGGACGAGAAAGAGGAGGGAAGGGGGGGGAGGGAAGGAGGAAGGAGAAAAGGAGACGGAGAAGGAGGAGGGAAAGGAGGTGGAGGGGAAGGAGGAGGAAGAGGAAGGAGATGAGAAGGAGGAAGGAGAGGAGGAAGAGGAAAGGGAGGAGGAGGAAGGGGAAGAGGAGGAGGAGGCAGTGGCGGGCTGGCCGGGCTCACCCCGACCCCCCCAGTGGGCTGTGGGAGAGGGCAGGAGGAGGCCAGCACCAAGGCCCACGGCTTCCGCTGCTGGGAGATCCCCGCCGACGGTCAGCGAGGGGCCGGTGAGGAACCGCCCGCTCCGCAGCCGCCGGGCACCCGGGGGAGAAGAAATTGGGGCGCCGGCATCCCCTCCTGCCTTCCTCCTCCTCCTCCTCCTGCTGCTGCTTCTCTTTCTTTTCTTGGCTAATACTTCTGGCCCGAGTTAAGGGCGTTGCCGGCCTGGATTCCCTAAGGCCCGCGTGAATCCCTGCCGGTTGCGGCTGGGCCGCAGTGTTCACCGACCAATTTCAAAGCATCGCCGACAGAGAAACACGTAGTTAGGGAGCCCGTGCCAGCGACGAAACCGCACCGTTTTTCAATCACGTGAACGGGACACCCTATACGGGGCGGCAGATGACCGCCCGCCCCGGGCTGGTGTCTGGGGTTACCTCGCCCGATCGCTCAGCTTGGCGTACACGGCTCCGACGGATTCTGGCCTCCTCACCAGGCGCTCCGTGACGATCAGCGTCCTAGGAGAGAAGCGGAAACGCTCGCCGTCGGGGAGAGGATCCAAACGGGGACGTGGGGCCCGACGCCTCTACGGTCGCTGGGTCACGTGGGTGCCCACGGATTCCCAGGACTGGCACTCACCGAGAGCCCCCGGGCGCAGTGCGCTGAGCTCGGGAGAGGATGCCGCAGAGAAGCAGCACGGCACAGTGGATAGAGCGCGGCTCTGGGAGCCAGAGGCCCTGGGTTCTAATGCTGGCTCCGCCACTTACCCGCAGTGGGACTTTGAGCAAGTCACTTGGCTTCTCTGCGCCTCCCATACCTCAGCGGGAAAAAGGAGATGAAATCCCACCCCCTAGTCTCTGTCCAACGTGATAATCTCGTATCCATCCCACAGTTTAAGAGAGTGCTTGGCACACAAACACGTGCTTCGCCCACATCACGGGTAGTCGTCTGTTTCTTAATCGGGTCGGTCCGACTGTTGGAACGAGGGTCTTCTCTCAGAGCGTCCCTCTCGCACCCGCAGGACGGAAGCCTCCAAGCCTCAAACTGCTCTCGTTCTTAACTCCGCGTCCGAAACCAAAATCCGCCGGATTTTCTCCGAATGGGGAAACGTTGGACGGCTCGGGCCCGTTGGGAGAATTTTTCAATCACGCTAGGGTCCGGGGAAGGAAGGCGGATCGAGTCCTCGCGGCCTCGCGAGGACGAAGGTCCGAGACTCGAAGAGAGAGTCCGCGGAGAGTTGGCTACGGAAGCCGCTTTCCCACTTCAAAAATTCGAACGATGCGGGGCCGGACGGAGGCACGACTGTCCCACCGAGGGAGGCTCCCGAATCACCGGAAAGATTCCTCGATGGGTCGGCCCGCCTCAACCTCGAACCTGGGGCCGCCTCCGGAGACGGGTCGCGGGTACGGGCCCGAGGCCGAGAGCGGTCTGACCGGGGCCGAAGACGACGCCGAACCTGGTGGTGACGGTGATCGTGATGACGGTAATCATGATCGTAATTATTATTACTAACGATAACGGTACTCGTTGAGCACTTACCGTGTGCCAGGCACTGTTCTAAGCACTAGGGGTAGCTGAAGGTTAATCGGGTTGGACCCGGTCCCCGTCCCAGAGGGGGTTCACGGTCTTCGCCCCCACTGTAAAGATGAGGGAACTGAGGCCCAGAGAAGTGAAGTGACTTGCGCGAGGTCATCCGGCAGACGAGTGGCGGCGCCGGGATCAGAACCCAGGCCCCTCCGACTCCCGGGCTCTACGCACTAAGCCACGCTGCTTCCCGTCCACTGCCACGATCGGGGGCGGGGGGCGGTCGGGGATGGGGCGGAGGGACGGGGGCGCACGTCCAGCCCACTCGCCCTCCGCGGCCCCCCCGCGGCCCCCCCCCGCAGGCCTTTGCCAGGGAGGCGGCCCTCCCCCCGCCTCCCCCCCGCCCCGGGGGCGGGCTCCTCCCGGCGGGCCCGAGGACCACGTCACGCTCCCCTCCTCCGCCCCCGGACCCGAGCCAGATCCCCGCTTTCTGCTGAGGCGGCACTTCAAACCGCACGGCCCCGACCAGGAGCGACAGGAAATCACGTCGGCCCGGCCGGGGCCGGCCCGGGGGCCGAGGGCCGCGGGAGGCCCCTTCGCCGGCCGCCCGGAGGGATCGATTTCCGCCCGGGTCGGAACCTCCCGACCCTCCGGCCCCTGCTCCGCGACAGAAGGCCCTCGGCGGCTGCGATCCTTTCTCCGGGGGGAGGGCGGGGGGAGAGCGAGCGGTCCCGGGGCGGGACGTTCCGAAACCTAGGCCGCGCGCGCGCGCGTGTCCGTGCGTGGGCACCCGCGCCCGGACCACCCGCAGACCCGGAGGCCGCCGGGTTTGGCCTACGCGGCTGCAAGTCTCCCCACCGGTCCTTAAGCCACGAGAAGCAGCGTGGCTCAGTGGAAAGAGCACGGGCTTTGGAGTCAGGGCTCATGAGTTCGAATCCCAGCTCTGCCACTTGTCGGCTGTGTGACTGTGGGCGAGTCACTTAACTTCTCTGTGCCTCAGTTCCCTCATCTGTAAAATGGGGATTAAGACTGTGAGCCCCACGTGGGACGACCTGATTCCCCTATGTCTACCCCAGCGCTTAGAACAGTGCTCGGCACATAGTAAGCGCTTAACAAATACCAACATTATTATTATTATTAAGCTCCTACGGGGCAGGGACGGCGCCCACCTACTCTCCGCCTCTGGACCGCGAGCCCGCTGTGGGCGGGTGATGCGTCTGTTCTGTTAGGCCGTATCCTCCCAAGAGCTCGGTACGGTGCCCTGCACCCGGGAAGCGCTCGATAAACGCCACGGACCGATCGTGGTAACCGTGGTATCCGTTAAGCGCTCACCACGTGCCGAGCCCCGTCCTAAGCGCGGGGTAGATACGAGGGAGTCGGGTTGGGCACAGTCCCCGGCCCTCATGGGGTCCACGGTCTCGAGCCCCGTTTTACGGATGAGGTGACTGAGGCCCAGAGAGGCGAAGTGACCCGTCCGGGGTCGCGGGGCGGACGCGGGGCGGAGCCAGGATCGGAACCCAGGACCTCTGACTCCCGGGCCCGGGCTCTTTCCGCAGGGCCATTCCGCTTCGGGCCACCCGAACCCGGGGGGTTTCCTCTTCGAGGACTACCGGTCCCCTCCCTCCCCCTCGACCCGTTACGCCCTTTCCCGGGTCCCCGAGAGCACGGGTTCGAATCCCGGCTCTGCCACCCGTCGGCTGGGTGACTGCGGACGGGTCGCTTAACTTCTCCGTGCCTCGGTTCCCTCATCTGTAAAACGGGGATGAAGACCGTGAGCCTCACGTGGGACGACCTGACGACCCTGCATCCACCCCAGCGCTTAGGACAGTGCTCGGCACACAGTAAGCGCTTAACAAATACCAACATCATTATCATCGTTACTGAGTCACGGCCCCCGGCGGCGGGGACGGAGGGGCCGGCACCAAGTGAGAGGCAGCGTGGTCCGGCGGAAAGAGCCCGGGCCTGGGAGTCGGAAGGTCCTGGGTTCTAATCCCGCCCCCGCCCCCCGCCTCCGGCGTGAGGTCGGTCAAGTCACTTCACGTCTCTGGGCCTCACTTCCCTCGCCTGTAAAACGGGGACGAAGGCCGTGAGCTCCACGTGGGACAGGGACCGTGATCGAGCCCATCAGCTCGCATCTACCCCAGCGCGTCGAACGGCACCCGGCACATAGTAAGCGCTCAATGATTATCACAAAAAATAAAACAGAACGAAACGCAAGATCCCCGGCAGGAAGGGCAGAGCGGGGGACCGGGGGCCCGAGGAGCGGCCAAAAGATGCCCAGGCATCCACTCGGTAGCCGCCCGGAGTGCCACGCTGGAATGCGGCAAACGCGCCTCAACACCAGGGGGCGCTTTACCACCTGTTCACGTGGCTACTGGCTGCGGGGCACTGTACTGAGCGCCTGGGAGAGGTCAGCAGAGTTAGTAGTCACGATCTCGGCCTGCGAGGGGCTCAAACTCTACCGCCTGCCCGGCACAGTACTAGGTGGTTGGGAGAGTGCACTAGGTAGTAGACGCTTCCGTCGGCTGTGGGACCGTGGGCAAGTCACTTCACTTCTCGGTGCCTCGGTTCCCTCATCTGGAAAATGGGGATTAACCGTGAGCCTCACGGGGGACGACCCGATCGCCCTGTATCTCCCCCAGCGCTTAGAACGGTGCTCCGCGCATAGTAAGCGCTTAACCAATACCAACATTATCATGTCCCGCAGGGAGCTTACAGTCTACGGTGGGCAGAGTACTCCCAAGCGCTCAGTCCAGTGCTCTGCACATAGCGAGCGCTCGACGAATACCACTGTTGTTGACGATGACGATACCGTAGTGTTGGTTGACCGACTGGTTTCTTAGAAAAGCTTTACCCAGTCACCAGCATTTGGGGCCTTGTTCTGTTTCTCGTCGATGGTATTTACGGAAACAGCGTGGCTCGGTGGAAAGAGCGCGGGCTTGGAGGACGTGGGTTCTAATCCCGGCTCCACTTGCCTGCTGTGTGACCTTGGGCGGGTCACTTAACTCCCCTGGGCCTCTGTCACCTCATCTGTAAAATGGGGATTAAAAGTATGAGCCCCACGGGGGGCAACCTGATTACCCTGGACATACTCCAGGGCTTAGAACAGTGCCTGGCACATAGCAAGTGCTTAACAAATACCATTATCATTACTGTTATTATTATTATTATTGAGTGCCTACTGGGTGCAGAGCATTGTACTAAGGGTTTCTCAGAGTGAGCCCTCTTCCATTAGGCTTCTACTGTACTCTCAGGTGTTTAGTACAAAGCTCTGTAATAATAATAATATTGGAATTTGCTAAGCGCTTCTTATGTGCCGAGCACTGTTCTAAGCGCCGGGGTAGATCCGGGGTAATCAGGTTGTCCCCCGTGAGGCTCAGTCTTCATCCCCGTCTGGCAGACGAGGTAACCGAGGCACCGAGAAGTTGAGCGACTTGCCCAGAGTCGCGGAGCCGACGGGCGGCGGAGCCGGGATTCGAACCCATGTCCTCCGACTCCTAAGCCCGGGCTCTCTCCACTGAGCCGCGCCGCTTCTCTACCCAGTAAGCACTCGACAAATACCAATAGTATCGTCATCGGAAAAAAATATCCAGGCAACAGAAAGCAGCAAAAGCCAGGGGAGCACTAAGAGGCCATATAATAATAATATTGGTATTTGTTAAGCGCTTACTACGCGCAGAGCGCCGTTCTAAGCGCTGGGGGAGATACGGGGTCATCGGGTTGTCCCACGTGAGGCTCACGGTTAATCCCCATTTTACAGATGAGGGAACTGAGGCACAGAGAAGTTAAGCGACTTGCCCGTATCAAGCAATGGTAGAAATAAATGGTATTTAATACCGATGGTATCCGTTAAGCCCTTACTGCGTGCCAGGCACCGTACTAGGCGCCGGGGTAGACCCGAGTCAACGAGGTCGGTGGCCGTCCCCGTCCCCCACGGGGCTCGCGACCTAAGAAGCCGGGAGAACCGGAACCGCGTCCCCATTTTCCAGAAAAGGAAACCGGGGCCCAGAGAGGTGCCGTGACTCGCCCACGGGCACGCGGCAGGCCGGAGGTGGGGCCGGGATTAAAACCCAGGTCCTCCGCCCTCCGGGCCCGGGCTCTTGCGGCCGGGCCCCGCTGCTTCTCGGCGCGGTAGCGGGACTAACGGTAAGTCGGTCACTCGGCGGCATTTACCGAGCGCTTACTCCCCGCTCGCTTCCTTCCGGGATCGGGGGCCGGGGGGGGGGGGGGGGGCCTGGGGAGGCGGCGTGGCCACGGCCGCACGGCCTCCCGCCGGCGGCCCCCGCTCCCCGCCCTCCCTCCCCTCCGCGACGGGATCCAATAACCCCGGGCAGAGTGGGGAGGACCAGCTCCCTCCCGCCTTAATCTCCCGCCGCATCACGGAAACGCGGTCTGCGAGAAGCTGAAGCGCCAGCGGAGCCCACCGCACCGTGACATCATTTTTCCATCTGGGCCGAGGGGCGGACGCTGGGCCCCTGCTCCCATCTCCCTTCCTTCCTCCCGTCCCCGGGGATTCAGAGAGAGACGCGGAGAGACAGAGAGGGAGAAAGAGAGAGAACGTCTCTCTCTTCCCCGTCTCCCTCTGCCGTGTTCGTCTCCTTCCTCGCCCTATCTCGTCTCGCTGCGTGTCTTCCATCTTCTCGCGCCTCTCCCGCCTCCTCTGCGCCCCGACCCTCTCCCTCTTTCTTTCCCTCCCCCCACCCTCTCCTCTCTTTCCTCCTCTCCCTCTCTCCCTGTTCCTCTCCCTCCTCCGTCTATTAGTTTCCAAAGACTTAAATAGTAACAGATGATCAAAGGTCGCGCTACGTAGTCTGGAAGGAACAAAAGCAGAGCCCCCCTCCCCCCCATCAAACCGAGCGAGAAAGTAAACGACAATTTGGGCTTCTGAAATAGTGCCTTGCCTCACCGGGCCCGAAAACGACCGCGATGTGACTACTCCCCCTTCACGGCTGACAATCCACCACGCTCGCCACCTTTAAAACCCCCCTAAAATCCAATCCGATGAGCCTTCTCTAACCGACCCTTCAATTCCTCCACCTGCGCACTTGGCCGGGAACCCCACGAGAACCCCGAGAAGCGGCGGGGCCCGGTGGAAAGAGCCCGGGCCTGGGAGTCGGAGGTCACGGGATCGAATCCCGGCTCTGCCACCTGGCAGCTGTGCGACTGCGGGCGAGTCGCTTCACTCCTCTGGGCCTCAGTGACCTCATCTGGAAAACGGGGATGAAGACGGCGAGCCTCACGAGGGACGACCTGATCACCCTGTATCTCCCCCAGCGCTCAGAACGGTGCCCTGCACAAAGTAAGCGCTTAACGGATACCAACATTACCATTACAACTCTGGTACTCTCCCCGGCCCCCCGGCCCATATCTCGTCGTCATCATCGTTCCTCCCCACGGCTGCCTCCCTGGCGCCCGGGCCCCTCCTCTCCCTCCCGGCCTTCGACCCTCCGCTCCGCCCTCCTTCTCCCGGGCCTCCTCCCCGCTCCCCTCGCCGGACCCTCCCCCGTCGGTCGGCCGACGGCATTCACCGAGCGCTTACTCTGCGCAGACCGCCGCGGCGAGCGCCGGGGGGAGTACGGCGGAAGGAGAGAACCGACACGTCCCTCCTCTCCAACGCGCCGGAAGAGTCCCTCCCCGGCCCTCCCCGGCCCGCCGAAGCGGGAGCGAACCCCGGCCCGGGACACCTACGGCCATCCGGCCTCCGGGTGGTTCCGGCAGGCTTCTATCACCGGCACGGCGACCGCCAGGTGCTTCTCCTGCAGCAGATCTTCCGTCCTCGCGGGGTCCAGGCAGGTGAAGAGGACCATGGACGAGTAGGCGGCGACCTTGGCGTCCGGGTGGCTCAGGCAGCGCCTGTGAGACCGTCGACGAAGCGGCGGGTTAGGCCGGGCTCCCTCCGTTCTTCCCTTTGTTCTTCCCCGCTCCCGGCCCCACGGCGCTTTTGTACAAATCTGCCATTTATTTATTTCTACTGATGTCTGTTTCCCTCCCTCTAGGGATAACGATGGTATTTTTAAGCGCTTACTATGCGCCAGGCACCGTTCTAAGCGCCGGGAGACTTTTAGCTCGTCGTGGGCAGGGAATGTGACTGTTTATTGTTGTACTGTCCTCTACCGAGCCCTCGGTCCGGTGCTCTGCACACAGTAGGCGCTCAATAAATACGACCGAATGAATGAACGAAATCAGCCCCCGTCAGGTGCGCAGATGGACTCGGAGAGGATTTTGGAGGGTTTCCAGACATTTCCAAGGACGCGGGAAGCCGAGCGCTTCATCTTCCGCCGCCCGATTTACAGAAACGTCCTTCCAATAGATCATCGGTATCTACCGAGAGCTTGCTGTGTGCACGGCACTGTTCTAAGCACTTGGGAGAGAACGATACAACAGAGTCAGCTGAGCCGTTCCCCGCCCGCAACAAGCTTTCCGGTGGGAGAGTCTACGTAGCCGAGCCGGGCCGCGGGGCCGGAAGCCAGGCCTCGGCTCCGGGCGTCCGAGGACCCGGGCTCGGATTCCGCCGCCGGTCCGATGGGACGGAACCCGGCTCTGCCTCTAGCTACCGAAAGTGGGTGAAGAGCGTGCGCGTACTTGTATACTCCGTCCCGACTCCTTCCCCTCCCCACCCTGCCGCACTCGGGGACCCAACTGGAACACGGCGGGCAGGGCCGAGAGCGTGAGGGCCGCCGGACCAGTCACCGGCACAGGTATCGACTCCTCCGCGCCCGGTCCGGTCCTCCGCCTCGGCCCCGAGTCGCTCCGGTGCTTCCGCCGCCCGGAGAGCTGCCTTTCGTACTCACCGACGGCCCTCGGCGGGACAGGAGGGGACGGTGCCCGACCCAATCTACGTCTATCTACCCCGGGGCTTAGTACGGGGCTGAGCGAGCAGTCGTCCCTTAAGAAATTCCATTAAAAATTAATAATAATTCTACCGTCTAGGCTGTGAGCCCGTTGGGGGCAGGGACCGCCTCTCTTTATTGCTGTATCGTACCTGCCAAGCGCTTACTACGGCGTTCGGCACACGGTAAACGCTCAATAAATACGACCGAACGAACGCGCGAATGAACGCTCGCTATGCTTTGGGTGTCGTACTAAGCGCTGGGGTACATGCAGAGCTTAATGAGGTTGGACACGGTCCTTGTCCCACGTGGGGCTCCCGGCCTTTATCCCCTTTTAACAGATGAGGGAACTGAGGCCCGGGGTAGAGAAGTGACTTCCCCAAGGTCACACAGCATGTACGCGGCAGAGCCGGCGTTCGAACCCAAGTCCTCTGACCGCCAGGCCTGGGCTCTTTCCACTAGGCCGTGCTGCTTCTCCATTATTACTATTAGTGGTAGTAGTATTAATGCTCATGACTAGGTTTCATTATTATTACGTCTCCCTTTCGGCTCAATCCGTGGTATTTACTGAGCGCTGACTACGCGCAGATGGCCGTACCGAACGCCTAGCCCCGTGCTAAGCAAATCGTCTCCCCTTGGAACTCCCCGCCCGGCCCCTCGAGGTGAGTGGCCGTCCAGGGGCCCTCCCGTGGTGGGCCCGCGGAGGGTGGAGGAGGCTGGCGGTCCCCGGACCCGCGGGGGTCACCCACCGCCCGTCAGCGTACTTACGCAAACATTTCCGGGAATCCTCGCTTCCAAATATCGTCCTGGGCATCGCTGTTTCCGGTGGCAATGTTGCCTAGAAACTGGAGGCCACAGCGAACAGCTGAGAAAGGAGCAGAGAAAAACCCGTCGGGGAAGCGCCAGCGCATATTCTTCAGAAAGAACGCCGATCGTAGAACACACACTAGGCCAACTGGCCTTTTTTTTTTTTTATCTTTATGGCATTTGTTAAGCGCTTACTACCTGCCGGGTAATGTACTAAGCGCTGGGGGAGGTAGAGGCCTTCCCAGACTGAGCTTCTCCTCTTCCCTCGGCTCCCTCTCTGCTCCCCCTTCACCTCCCCTCAGCCAAGCTCCCTTTCCCCGTTTCCCTCTGCTCCTCCCCCTCTCCTTTCCCCTCCTCTCAGCACTGTGCATATTTACATATATTTTTATTACCCTATTTATTTCGTTAATGAGGTGTACAACCCCTCGATTCTACTTATCGTGATATGCCGTCTCGTTTTCGTCCCTCTCCCCCCATTAGACTGTGAGTCCGCCACTGGGCAGGGATCGTCTCTATCTGTTGCCGAATTGTCCATTCCAGGCGCTCAGTACAGTGCTCTGCACATAGTAAGCGCTCAGTGAATACTACTGAATGAATGAATACAGGCTCTTCGGGTCGGACGCAGTCCTCGTCCCACACGGGGCTCACGGTCTTCAAGCCCATTTTACCGACGAAGTAACCGAGGGCCCAGAGAAGTGAAGCGACCCGGCGGACAAGCGGCGAAGGCGGGACTAGAACCCGGGTCCTTCTGACTCCCAGGCCCGTGCCAGGTCCGCCAGGCTGGGCTGCTTCCCAATTTATTTTAGCGTCTACCTCCCCTCTAGACCGTAGGTTCCTTGTGGGCGGGCACTGCATCCACCCACTCCATCGCACTGCACTTTCCCGAGTGCTTGGTTGTACGGTACTCGTTAAGTCCTGCGTGCCAGTGATCGGTACGGTGTGCTGCACGCAGTGAGCGCTCAATAAATACCATCGACCGACTGCCGGATAACCTAGCAGGGGAATGATTCCACCCTCTCCCGTGTCCGGCACGCCTTGCTCGCCTTCGCTCCTTGACCCGGGACATCGATCGACGGATCGAGGGTATTTATGGAGTGCTCATCGCGTGCTGAGCACTACGCTAAGCGTTCGGGAGAGGACAATACAATATCGGCATCATCGCAATGGTGTCTGCTGGGTGTTTACTAAGTGCCGGTCACTGTACTAAGCGCTGGAAACCACGGAAATCATGGAAACCCTCCCCTCCCCTGAGAGTAGAAGTTTTTATTAAGTGCTCACGGTGTGCGGAACGCTGGACTACGGGCTGGGAATCGATCGATCGAGTGCTTAGGGTGTGCAGGGCCCTGTACTAAGCAGCTGGGAGGGGACGAGACAACGCTATAGCAGACGCGTTCCCTGACCGCAGTGAACTTACAGTCTAGAGGAAGAACTCTCGGGTGCGAATTAGACCCACTTGGGGGCTGGGGAGGGTGGGACGTGCATAATTAGACTGCGAGCCCGTCACTGGGCAGGGACTGTCTCTCTCTGTTGCCGCACTGTCCATTCCAAGCGCTCAGTACAGTGCTCTGCACATCGCAAGCGCTCAATAAACACTACTGAATGAACAATCTACGAGTTTTAATGAGATGTCCTTCCCCTCGACTCTATTTACCGCCATCGTCCTCGTCCGTCCGTCTCCCCCGATCAGACCGTGAGCCCGTCGGAGGGCGGGGACCGTCTCTATCCGTTACCGATCTGTCCGTTCCAAGCGCTCGGTACGGTGCTCTGCACGTAGTAAGCGCTCAATAAATACTATTGGATGAATGAATGAGTTTAAGCGGAGAGAAGGAACTGGAGTCAGGCGCAGCGGGGGTGATGAGGCATTCGAACACGGCATGAACCGACATCCAAAGTAAACGCAAAATCTCGGCGGGGACGGAGGGGCCCGAGAGGGCGCGGGAGCGGCTCTGCTCCGCGGTTTGCTGGGGACGAGGACCCTAGGTGGGTGGAGGGAAGGCGGCGGTTATTCGGTGCTCGTCTCGGAAGGGACGGAGGGTGAGGGAGCAGCTCTTCTCTCCAGCCCGGCGGGCCCGGAGCCCGCCGGGGGCGGGTCCCTCGGGGTTGGGAGGGAAGGAAGCGGCTACCGTGGAGCTTATCTCAGTGGGGACGGGGCGGTCCGAGGAAGAGCGGCCTTCTCCTCGGCCCGGCAGGCCCGGAGCGTGCCGGGAGGGGCGGGGCCCCTTGGTGACGGGAGGGAAGGTGGCGGTTACGCGTGCCCGTCTCGGCGGGGACGGAGGAGTCCGAAGGCCCGCGGGAGCAGCTTCTCTCCCGACCCGGTGGGCCCGGAGCCCGCCGGGAGCGGGGCCCCTCGGCGGGGGCGGTTACCGTGAGGCGTTTCTCTCGGCGGCCCGGAAAAACCCAGAGCAGACTCAAAACGGCCGACTGACACGACAGTAACAGGACACAGGGCAGGGAGGGGCACGCAGGGCGGGACAGGGCCCCCTCGATGGAGGGCCGCAGGAGAAGAACCAGTGAGCTCCCCGCCGCGGATGGTAAACCACGCCTGGAGAAATCCTCTGACCGCCCAGCGCGCCCGCCCCACGGCCCCGGCGCTACCCGGGGTCACCCGGCCACTTCCCACCTCCCGAGTGGGTGGGGCGGGGGGCGGGGGTTGAGACGAAGCAGCGAGGACCACCGTGAACGCCACCTCGCCGTCTGGATTCTCGGTGGCCCGCGCGAGCGTTCATTTCGTCATCCGAAGCTGATATCGGAGAACGTCCACGGTGGATTGCTTTCTCCCCCCTTGAAGAATCTCCTTGTCTCCCCCCCCGTGCCCGACTCCTTCCGGACCCGGCCCTCGGTCACTTCCGTGTCTTTCAAACGGAAAAACAAACAGATCTCTCTCCGAGTATTTCTGGACGCCCCCGCGCTGCCACTGGCTCGGTTCGCGCTCCGAAGGGACGGCGCGCGTCTCGAGCGGAGCCACCCAGAACGCCGGATTCAGCACAAATCCCTCCGATTTAAAAAAAAGAAAAACCGAAGAGGCGGAAATTCGGCCGCTCGCTGGGAGGCCCCGGGATCACCGGGGAGAACCACCTCCTCTTCCTCCTCCCTTGAGCAGCACCCTTGCCGGACCCAGGGACCACCCTCCCAGACCCCGGCCCCCCGGCCGGGACGCACCCCGTCTCCCGAACAGAAAAAAGGCTCCAAGAGCACCGAAAGGCAGCGCGGCCTCGTAGGAAGGGCTGGGGCCCGGGAGCCAGAGGACCCGGGTTCAGATCCCTCAGATCCGCCGCTCGTCTGCCGTGTGACCCGGGGCGAGTCGCTTCTTTTGGAGAGGGAGCGTGGCCTGGTGGAAGGAGCCCCGACCCGGGAGCCGAGGGACGCGGGTTCTAATCCCGGCACCGCCCCTTCTCTGCTGTGAGACCTCGGACAAGTCACTTCACTTCTCTAGGCGAAGCAGCAAGGCCTAACGGAAAGAGGACGGGCCCGGGAGTCAGAGGATCAGGGTTCAAATCCCAGCTCCACCAAATGCTTGCTGAGTGACCCCCGGCAGGTCGCTTGGCTTATCTGGGCCTCAGTTCTCCCGTTCTCCCTTCGACTCAGGCGGTGAGCACCACGAGGAACAGGGAACCGTGTCCAACCTGATATACCTGGACCCACCCCAGTGCTCAGAACAGCATCTGACACACGGTGAACCTTTAACGAAGACCTTGAAAAAAAGAAAAAAGAGCCCCGGAGCACAGTCCGACACTGAGTAGCGAGCTGAATTCCAGACACGCGCCCCTTTTAAAAGCCTTATTTCAAGGCCCATCTCCTCCAAGAGACCTTCCCCGACTAAGCCCTCCTTTCCTTCACTTCCTCTCCCTTCCGCATCGCCCTGACTTGCTCTTTTTATTCACCCCCCCCCCCCCGTTCCCGGCCCCGCGGCACTTAGGTCCTGTGATCTATTCATTTATATTAATGTCTATCTCCCCCTCTAGACTGTAAGCTCGTTGTGGGCAGGGAATGTGTCTGTACTACTGTTATACTGTACTCTCCCAAGCGCTTGGTACAGAGGCCTGCACCCAGTAAGCGCTCAATAAATACAACCGACTGACACGCAGACCGCAAGCTCCTCGTGGACAGGTTTCGCATCTCCCCTTCCCGTCGCACCGCAGTCTCCCAAGCGCTCAGTACAGCGCCAGGCTCCGGAAGGCACTCGGTAAATACCACTGACCGCCTACCGTTCCCAGCCGCGAACGGGGAATTCTTCCAGGATCGGAATCATCATTTACGGGTTGGGATCGGCCGTGACGGAAAACTCCTTTCCTCCTCCCGAGCCCTCGGCGAGGTGGGGGAGGCGGGTATTTAAGTTCCCCTTATACGGAGGAGGAGACTGAGGCTCAGAAAGGAGCGGGGTCTTGCCCGAGGTCACCGGGCAGAGCGGGGCTCCGGCTGGTCCTCGACCCCGCCTCGTTTACGTTTTGTCGACAGCCAGATTCCCGGCGCTGGGGGTGGTTCCCTGCCGGCCCCAGCCTTGCTGTAGCAGATCCGGGGTTTGGTGTAACTTATTTCTATTAATATCTGCCTCCCCTTCTGGACTGTAAGTTCGTTTTGAGCAGGGAATGCGTCAGTTTATTGTCCTCCTGTACTCCCCCAAGCACTCGGTACAGCGCCTTGCATAAAGTCAGTGCTCAATAAATGCTACCGGACAATGATCGATGCGCCAGAACCCCCCAGGTCCCCGCTGTAGTGGAGGCCCAAGCCACGGACCCGGGGGGAACGGGTGTCGACAGCGCTGGCCGGGCTGAAGACGGCAAAATTCCCGAGGGAGACTGACACCGGGTTCCCACTGACAACCTAAGCCAGGGTGAAATCATAATAATAATGTTGGTATTTGTTAAGCGCTTACTATGTGCTGAGCGCTGTTCTGAGCGCTGGCGCAGATACAGGGTCATCGGGTTGTCCCACGTGAGGCTCACGGTCTTCATCCCCATTTTACAGATGAGGGAACTGAGGCCCAGAGAGGTGAAGTGACTCGCCCCAAGTCACACAGCCGACAAGTGGCGGAGCCGGGATTAGAACCCGTGACCCCTGACTCCTAAGCCCGGGCTCTTTCCACTGAGCCACGCCGCTTCTCTTCTATCACTCTTGCCCAACGGTGCGGACCCGCAGGTGCTCTGAGGTCCCGAGAAGAGACGGGCAGGTCTCGAAAGGTGTGGCCTAGTGGAAAGAGCCCGGGCCTGGAAGTCAGGGGACACGGGTTCCAATCCCGACTTCCCCACGCGTCTGCTGTGTGACCGTGGGCAAGTCAACTCACTTCTCTGGGCCTCAGTTCCCTCATCTGTAAAATGGGGATGAAGGGATGAATGAATGAATCTCTCCCAGAATGCCCCATTTGGGTGAGTTCGTCATAACGGTAAACAGACACCTTCCCCGCCCACAGTGAGCTTACGGTCTAGAGGGGGGAGACAGACGGAAATAGAAATAAATAGCGAAGGTGTTCAAAAAGTAATTACGGTATCTGTTAAGCTCTTACTACTATGTGCCTGGCACTGTTCTAAGCACTGGGGTGGATTCGAGGTAATCAGGTTGGACACAGTCCCCGTCCCACATGGGGCTCACAGTCTTTATCCTCATTTTACAGATGAGGGAACTGAGCCCTCGATTCCCTCATCTGTAAAACGGGGCGCTCCATCAGTCCAAGCTGATGAGCTTGTATCTACCCCAGCGCTTAGCACAATCCCTGGCACGTAGTAAACGCTTAACAGATACCATTAAAAAAAAAAACCAACGACAAAAAAAAACCCAGGCTCGCTCCTTACTCTCGAGTGGCTCACTTTTCAGAGGTGAGTCGGCGCCCCACCGGAGGCGGGGGGATGGCCCCCGGTCCTCCCGAGCCGGACGCCACGGACGTCCAGACCGGCGATGACGGGATCTGCCTTTCCACTGGCTGCGCCTCGGGCTGCCCGTAATAATAATAATAATAATGGTGGCATTTGTTAAGCGCTTCCTATGTGCAAAGCACTGTTCTAAGCGCTGGGGGGATACAAGGTAATCAGGTTGTCCCACGCGGGGCTCACGGTTTTCATCCCCATTTTACAGATGAGGGAACTGAGGCACAGAGCAGTTAAGTGACTTGCCCAAAGTCACCCAGCTGGCGAGCGGCGGAGCCGGGATCAGAACCCATGACCTCGGACTCCCAAGCCCGGGCTCTTTCCACTGAGCCACCATCAGGCACCTTCCGCGCACGCTGACGAGTCCCGCCGAATTTGATTTAACACGAAGACGGCAAACAACGGAAACGGTCGTTCCGAGAACACACTGGCCCCGCGTTCCACCGGGCGATTCAAAACGTAGGCTCGGAATCACCGAACGGCAATCGGGGAAGGACGGGTTTCCCGGGCGTGCGCTTCGACCCGGACCCGGAGCGATGGAAACGCGAAAGAGACATTCCAGCCTAGATGACTTTCACCGGGGACTCTATCAACCGATCTCCGAGTTCACATGGCGAAGGGCACAAAGACCAAGAAAATGCCAATATTGTTTTTACAGATTGGAAAGGCGCGGAGGCCAAAAGCAACACCAATAACTCAAATAATAAACTCATGCGCGTGTTTACATAAAATGTTGACGAGCATAATGTATTCGTCACACTCCCGCAATTATTCCCTGAAAATAATACTATAAATGTTATTTTGACAATGTAATTATAGCTTTCACTTCAACGGCGGTAGCCAAGTGCTGGCACGGATCCACTCGGCCCGGGAGAGAGAGAAAAAAAAAGAAAAATCCAGAGAGACGCCGACTGAAGAACGGGCACGGAAAGAGTCGAACTGTGAGATGGCGGCGATCGCGCTGTTCATTCATTCATTCGATCGTATTTATTGAGCGCTCAGTGTGTGCACAGCACTGTGCTAAGGGCTTGGGAGAGTACAAATAAAATAATAAACCGACGCATTCCCTGCCCACCACAAGTTTACAGTCTAGAGAGGGCACCTACACTCAAATGACCCAATTGAACAGGCGGGGGGAGATTTAGATGGAAAATAATGATTTTCCATATTTTAGATGGAAAATAATGGCACTAACCATGTGCCAGAAACTGTACAAAGCCCAGGGGTGATACGAGCAAATCAAGTTGGGCACGGTCCCTGTGCCATCTGGTGCTTACTGTCTCAATCTCCATTTTACAGATGAGGTAACTGAGGCACAGAGAAGTGAAATGACTTGCCCGAGGTCACAGAGCTGACGAGCAGCAGCCTGGCTTAATGGAAAGAGCCCGGGCTTGGGAGTCAGAGGTCACGGGTTCTAATCTGTGGGCAAGTCACTTAACTTCTCTGTGCCTCAGTTACCTCATCTGTAAAATGGGGACTAAGACTGTGAGCCTCACGTGGACAACCCGATTACCCTGCATCTACCCAAGCGCTCGGAACAGTGCTCTGCACATAGTAAGCGCTTAACAAATACCAACGTTATTATTATTACTATTATTAATCCCAGCTCCACTTAGAACAGTGCTCGGGCACATAGTAAGCGCTTTAACAAATACCATCATCCTTATTATTATTGTTGTTATTCTAAGCGCTGGGGTAGATACAAGGCAATCAGGTTGTCCCACTCACAGTCTTAATCCCCATTATACAGACGAGGGAACCGAGGCACAGAGAAGATAAGTGACTTTGCCCCAAGTCACACGGTGTCTGTCTCGCCCGATTAGACCGAAAGCCCGTCAAAGGGCAGGGACTGTCTCTATCGGTTACCGATTTGTACATTCCCAGCGCTTAGTACAGTGCTCTGCACATAGTAAGCGCTCAATAAATACTATCGAACGAACAAGTGGCGGAGCCTACTACTGAATGAACAAGTGGCGGAGCCGGGATTAGAACCCACGACTAGATGAGGTAACCAGGGCACAGAGGAGCGAAGCGACTCGCTCAAGGTCGTCGGCAGACAGGTGGCAGAACCGGGATGGGAACCCAGGTCCTGCTGGCTCCCAGGCCCGGCCTCTATCCACTAGGCCACATTGCTTCTCACGTTCCCCGCCCACAATGAGTTCACAGTCTAGTGGGGAGAGAAGGGTTAACGTAAATACTCTGGTGCTTGGCTCACGTCTGGTCCACAGTAAGAAGACACCAAAAGTGATGATTCTAATCAAGTCAAACAAATTGGCTCAAACGATTAAAACGGGAAAAAATAAGCAATCGGCCTGTCCAGACCAGAAGCTCCCTCTAGTCTATAACATCAGTGCGGGCAGGAAATGCGTCTACCAACTTGGTTACACTCCATCTCCAAAATGTTTCGTACGATGCTCTGCACACAGTAAGCGCTCAATAAACACCACTGACCGATGAACCGACTCCTAACAAACTCAGAGAAACACAATAACAGACTATGTCCTCCCCAGAACTGGAGTGCAAGAACTCTCTCACTCACAGTGAGGCGAGTTCTTTTCCGCGAAACAAGCTCGTAGATGCAGGTAGCCCAAAATGATCTAAGGGAAACTCCGCTCTTAGAACAGAATATCAATCAGTCAACCAATCAATCGTAATTACTGAGGACTTTACTGTGGGCAGAGCGCTGTACTAAACACTTTGGAAAGTTCAGTATAAGAGAGTCGCTAGACGTGTTCCCTGACCACGGTGAGCAGTCTAGAAGGGGGGAGACAGACATTAATAGAGATAAATAAATGGCGCATTTCTTGGGAAGAGGGAGAACCCAGGTCCCCCTACTACACATTCCACCGTTGAGTTTCCCGCATTTGGGGAAATCGTGGGGGTCGAAACAACCGGAGCGCAATGGATGAGCCCCTCCCTGGGAAGCACCGTGGCTCAGGGGATGGAGCCCGGATCTGGGAGCCCGAAGGACCCGGGTTCTAAATCCGACTCCACCGCTTGTCTGCTGGATGGCCCGGGGAGAGTCACGTCACTTCTCCGGGCCTCGGGTCCCTCATCCGTAAAATGGGGATAAAGGCTGTGAGCCCCACGTCGGGTGGGGACCGAGTCCAATCTGATTGGCTTGTATCTATCCCACTACCTCGTACGGTGCCCGGCACACGGTAAGCACTTAACGAATACCAGAGTAAGGAAAAAAACCCTGGGAAAACCACATCCGTGACGACGGCATCTCCCCTATCAGGTAAGCAACTTCACACTTGTGTTCTGATAACCATCAGTGGCACTTCTGTCCAGGGACACTTCCTTACGTTACTGTTTGAGCACCGATTCATGTACGCGGCCCCTTTCTCCTACTTCCTCCTCCCTGTAAAATGATTTCCCTATCTCCCCTGCTAGACCGTTCACTTCCCGAGGGCAGAGATCAGGTCTACGAACTCTACTGCGCTCTCCCAAGCTCTCGGATCGGAGCACGTATATGAGGCCGCTCCTCGCTGACCTCCCGGCCTCCGGTCTCTCCCCACTCCGGTCCCCCGCTCTGCTGCCCGGATCATTTATCTACAAAACCGTTCAGTCCACATTTCCCCACTCCTCAAGGACCTCCAGTGGTTGCCATTCCACCTCCCCATCAAACGGAAACTCCTCACCGTCGGCTTTTAAGCAGTCAAACACGTTGCCCCCTCCTTCCTCACCTCACTACTCTCCTACTCCAATCCGGATCGCACACTTCGCTCCTCTAATGCCAACCTTCTCACGCTACCTCAGTCTCGTCTATGCTGCCGCCAACTTCTGGCCTACATCCTGCCTGGCCTGGAATGCCCTCCTTCTTCGTATCCGACAAACAATCACTCTCCCCACCCTCAAAACCTCATTAAAAGCCCATCTCCTCCAGGAGGCCTTCCCTAAGCCCTCATTTCCTATTCTCCCGCTCCCTTCTGCGTCGCCCTAGCACTTGGATTTGCACTCTTTATTCACCCTACCCTCAGCCCCAAAGCACTTACGTCCATATCCGTCACTTATTTATTTATATTAATGTCCGTCTCCCCGCCTTCTAGGCCGTGAGCTCACTGTGAGCAGGGAAGTTGCCTACCGACACTGTTATAAAACAGCCTCCCAAGCGATCAGTACAGTGCTCTCCACAGAGTAATCGCTCAATAAATACGACCGGTTCATCGACTGATCGATGCTGGTTAAGAATGCTAATCAAATTGAGAAACGCCGCACTTAAATCAGTGAATCTGCTCCAGCAGCTGGCATTCCTACGATCCGTTTAACTGACCGAACGATTGCCTGACTGATCTAAGCAATCTAATCTTCTAACGGCCACCGGCGCTTTCAATCCATCTATTCTCAAAAATGTCAGGCAGCAGGGAAGACAGTGTTTCCAATTTGGGGGCTGCAGCTCCCGTTTGGTTTAGAAGCTCTTTACTTCGGATTTGGGGTGGAGAGAGCAGCGGGGCCCTCTCTTAAAAAAAAAATTTAAAAAGGATATGAATTTTACAGGCTTCAGGAAGTACAATTTCAAATTCCATCCGCCTCTCAACGACAACTGTACCTCCTCCACTGCAATCAAATACATAAATACCTCAAGCGTGCAGACGCTTGCTCGTCGCAGAGACAGCAAAAGCCAATCTCAGCCTTAGTCGATGGCATTTATTGAGCACTTACCACGCGCAGGGCCCTTGGGAGAGTACAACGCAACCCAACTGGCAGACACGCTCCCTGCGTATAACAATCGTACAGTCTAAGGTGACAAAAATGAAGGCAAGCTGGCCGAGGGGTCCGCCCGAAGACTGGAATTGGTATCTTTCTGATCGGTAAAAGAGTTTCGGACTACTTTTCCCGGGCACCTTATCGGACCGCTGTGAGGCGAGGACCAGGCTGGATCAATCCATCGATCAGTCACATTTATCGAGCTCTTGCTTTGTGCAGAGCACTGAACTACGCGCTTAGGAAAGTACATCACAGCAGCGTCGGTAGACACGTTCCCTGCCCAAAGAGAGCTCACAGTCTAGAGGGGGAGACAGACAATAATATTAATAAATGAACTGCGAACAGAAGCGCTCTGGGGCTGAGGGAGGGGTGAATAAAGGGAGTGGGAAAAGAGGAAAGGAGGGCTTAGTCAGGGAAGGCCTCTTGGAGGAGATGGGCCTTCGATACGGCTTTGAAGGCAGGAAGAGCAGCGGTCGTCGGATAGGAGGAGGGAGGGGGTTCCAGGCCAGGGGCGGGACGTAGGTGAGAGGTCGGCAGTGAGATAGATGAGATCGAGGTACAGTGTGAGTAGGCAGGCGTTAGAGGAGTCAAGTGCACAGGCTGGGTTAATGATAATAATAATAATGATAATTATGGTACTTATTAAGCACTTACTATGTACCAAGCACTGTTCTGACTGCTGGGGAAGATACCAGTTAATCAGGTGGGGCAGTCCCTGTCCCACATGGGGTTCACTGACTTAATCCCCAATTTACAGGTGAGGTAACTGAGGCCCCCGAGAAGAGAAGTGACTTGCCCAAGGTCACCCAGCGGACGTATGGCAGGGCCAGGATTTGAACCCATGACCCCTGACTTCCAGTCTCGTATTCTTTCCGTTAGGCCATGCTGCTTCTGCTGCAGGATTCCCCTGAAGCCACCGCGAACGGTAGAAAATGCTGAGCTTTTCGATAATTTCGTCACACAAACAGGCTCTTAAATAAAGCACCCGCAGGAGGACGCTGTTATTTAGAATCGACATGGATCGGCATGCTGATTTATTTTTTAATTTTCTAATTTTGAGCACCGTAGTGTATTTCTCTTCTTCTAATTTTGGGCATTTGGGAAGAGAAATTGGGTATTTCTCTTCTGGCTACAAAAACGAAATTTTGAAACTGAGGTGAAATAAACAGCCGCTGTCCAAACAAATCCTCCCTCGACCGAGAGCTGCAGCTCCGCGGGAAGACTCTCCTGTCTGAAAGAAGGGTGGAGAATCGGTCTGTTGCCAAACCAAAAAGGACAACGGTCTGGGGATGGGATGATGGAGGGGTCCAGAATATTCGAAATGCAAACAAGTATTGTAAGAGAGGGAACGCTTCTAGTGGGCAGGGATCGTCTCTACGAACTCTTGGTCCCCTCCCCAGCGCTCAGTATAGTGCTCTCTGCCCACAGAAGAATGTAAGCTCCTTGACGGTAGGGATTATGACTAGTAACTGCACTAGACGCCCCCACCTGCAAAATGAGGATTCAAAACTAGTTCTCCTTCCTCTTGGAAAGTGAGCCCTGTGAGACTGTGTCCAACCTGATTAAGTAGTATCTACCCCAGCGCTTAGAACAGTGTTTGACACATAGTTAGTGCTCAATTATTACTATTACATAATTTGTTCCATCCAGCCACGAGCCCGGTTCTGACGGCCACGGTGAGGTGACAAGTAATTGTCCCTGTTGACTAAGCCCTTCTTTCCACTGAACTTGGCTCAGTGGAAAGAGCCCGGGCTTGGGAGTCAGAGGTCATGGGTTCGAATCCCGGCTCTGCCGCTTGTCAGCTGTGTGACCGTGGGCAAGTCGCTTAACTTCTCTGTGCCTCAGTTACCTCATCTGTCAAATGGGGATTAACTGTGAGCCTCACGTGGGGCAACCTGATTACCCTGTATCTACCCCAGCGCTTAGAACAGTGCTCTGCACATGGTAAGTGCTTAACAAATACCAACATCATTATTATCGTGATTATTTCTCTTCTCCCACTCTCTTCTGCGTCATCCTGACCTGTTCTCTTTATTCATCCCCCTCCCGGCCCCACAGCACTTATGTCCCTACCTGCCGTTTATTTATTTCTATTCGCGTCTGTCTCCCCCTCGAGAGTGGAGCTCGCTGTGGGCAGGGAATGGGTCTGTTAGGTTGTTCTATTGCACTCTCCCAAGCGTACAACGCTTTGCACCCTGTACGTGCTCAATAAATACGATCGAATGCATGAATGAACGAATGCTGAAAAGCCTGCACCTCCAAGACTGTGACGCCCTTTGCGGGACGGGGTCCGTGTTCAACTCCATCTGCTTGTCCACCCATGCTTAGTACAGCGTCTAGCAAATACCTAACAAATACCACAGTTATTAATTATTAACTAAAGGGGCCCACTGGCTCCGCTGAGCAAACCAGGCTGTGCTGAACAGACTCTAAAACCGTCTCCTAAGGAGGAAGGGGCCGCGCGGGGTACCTGACGACGGCGATTCTCCTTCGGCTCTGGACCGGAGAAGCAAGCAGATGAAATCCACGGCCACGCCGATCAAGTTCAGGTTCCTGGAACGCAACGAAAAGCCGGATGAAATGCCTTCTTTCCTTAAATCCTGGACGGAGCAGAATGACCCTGCCCCCTCTGCCCCGCCCCGCCAGCTGCCCCCGGAGTGCCGGCGGATGGGAGCCGTGCAGCCCCGATGGACGGGAGTCCCGGGGGACGGGAGTCCTGGATCCCCAGCACCCGGGAGCCATTGTATCGAGGTCTGTCTATTTGTATTGATGTCTGTCTCCCCCCATCTACAATGTGAGCTCGTTGTGGGCAGGGATTATCACTCTTGTACTTTCTCAAGCGCTTAGTACAGTGCTCTGCACACAGAAAGCACTTAATAAATAGAAATGAATGAAACGGGAACCCCAGTGGACGGGAGTTTCGGTGGACGGGAGCCCCGGCGGGCAAGATTCCCGGGACTCCGGTGAACGGGAGTCCCAGCGGACGGGAGCCCAGGAGCCTAGTCTCGGGGGATGGGAGTTATTTATTTTTTATTGCTGCACTGTACTTTCCCAAGTGCTTAGCACAGCAGTCTGCACACGGTAAGCGCTCAATAAATAAGACTGAATTTAATGAATGAATGAATGAATCCCGGAGCCCCGGCGAGTGGGAGTGTTGGCGCCCCAGCCAACACGAGCCCTGGCGGATCGGGGTCTATGTGGATGCTGAACAATGTGCAGAGCACTGTAGTAAGCGCCTGGGAGAGGACAATGCAACAGAAATAGCAGACACGTTCCCTGCCCGGAGGAGCTTCGGGTCGAGATGGGGAGACAGGCATTAATAGAAATCAATTAAATATCATTATCATTTAGTTCTTCATAACTGAATATGTACATAAGTGTTGTGGGTTGTGCGAATATCAAATGTTCGAAAGTCACAGATCAAAGTGCACAGTGACGGAGAAGGGAGAGGGAGCCGGGGAAACGGGGGTTTAACTGGGGAAGGGCTCTTGGAGGAGGCGTGGCCGCAAGCCAAGGGACATCGGATGGGAAGTCTCGGGCCGGAAAATAAAATCTCTGCCGCTCGCACGAAGACCTTGGCCCAAGGTGTTGAAGAAGACCGGGAATCCGATGAGAGAGGAAGAAAAGAAGAAAAAGAAAAGCCCGAAGTGAACCCCTTTCCTAAAAACACTTGGAATCGACCTTAGGGAAAGGAGAGAGCGGACACGTCCACAGAAGACGAGAGCCAATCTGCGGAGGGACAGATCCTCTCCCTCCCTCCGCCGCCCTCCACTAATAATTATGAAATTCCTAAAATTCCTGGCCCAGGAACGGCCCCTTCAGCCCGATGGGCACCGTCGTCGCGGCCAAAAACCGGAATCATTCCCACGTCTGCTCCCCCCCAGGCCCGGCTGGGGAACCCCAGGTGGTGGCTGCATTTACCGGGGGGAGACGCGGAGCCCCAAAATAGCTCGGTTCCCTCCGCCGTCCGGAAGCAAGTGACAGCGAGGGGGTGTGGGAAGGCACGGCGGGCAGTATCCGTGGCTGAGCGAAAGAGCTTTCCCCACTGCCCCCATAGCGAACGTGGCACGGGGCAGCCTTGGGGATGGGGCCAGGCGTCTCCACAGGTGCCCCTGGGGGGGGCCCTGGAGCCGGCGGGCCTCGTCCCGGGGTCGGGGGGCGGCAGTCATCCCTCCCCGGGGCGGAGCCGATCCGGAATGCAGACCCCGGCGACTCAAGGGCTGACCCCAAGGAGGCCTGGACCCCGGACCCGGGGCGGGACCGACTGCCAGCGGGGACAAGGTGAATGAGGCTCGTGCGACCCCACAGGGGCAGCGGTGGAGGGTGAGGAGACCGAGGCTGCAGGCAATGGACTGCTGAGGGGGAGCGGGGGAGGAGAAGAAAGACCGTGACTGCCAGCAGTGGACGGTGAGGAGACCGAGACTGAAGCAGTGGATGGTCGGGGGAGACACCGAAGCTGCTAGTGGTAGACAGCGGAGAGACTGAGGCAGATCCCAGAATGACAACAGTGAACAGTGGGGAGACCGAGGCCCCGATCGGGCCTTCTTTTCCTCTTCTCCTCCTCCTTTCTGCGTCACCCTTACACTCGGATTTCCTCCCTCGATTCCTCCCTCCCTCAGCCCCGCAGCACTTACGTCCGTATCCGTCATTTATTTATTTCGATTCATAATAATAATAATGTTGGAATTTAAGCGCTTACTATGTGCCGAGCACTGTTCTAAGCTGGGTGATGGGGTTGTCCCACGTGAGGCTCACGGTTAATCCCCATTTGACAGATGAGGTAACTGAGGCACGGAGAAGTGAAGTGAGTTGCCCACGGTCCCACAGCTGACAAGTGGCAGAGTCGGGATTCACGTGTGTCTCCCACCTAGACGGTGCGCTCACTGTGGGCGGGGAACGTGTCTACCAACAATCTTACATTGTACTCTCCCAAGTGTTTAGTACGGAGTTCTGTGCACAGAAAGTGTTCGCTAGATACGACTGACTGACTGATCTAGAAAAAGAGGTTCACTGTGCGTATCTGGAGAGGACGATTTTCCCCGAAAATCCGACCCTGACCGATCTATTGTCCGTCGGTGCCTGGACAGAGATGAACGGGACAGTGGATTCCAACCGGAGATCCTGAGGGAGAAGCTGCTCTGCACACGACTCAGTCCAATTCTATATGGGCGGGCCTCCTAATGACAATAATGATAATAGCGGTACATAGTAACTGCTTACGATGTGCCAAGCACTGTACAGAGCGCTGGGGTAGATACGAGATCATCAGATCCCACATGGGCTCACTGTCTAAGTAGGAGGGAGAAGAGGAATTGAATCCCCACTGTGCACAGGAGGGAACTGAGGCACAGAGAGGTTAGGTGACTTGCCCAAGGTCATACGGCAGACTAGTGGCGGGGGCGGGACTAGAACCCAGGGCCTCTGACTCCCAGGCCGTTTCCATTGGGCCACACCTCATCAGCCCTTGTTGATGCTAATGGAACTCAACAGGGCTTTGACCTGTAAAAATCCGCAAGTTCATAATGATGAACATGATGATTATTATTGTTATTGTGGGATTTGCTACATGCTTTCTACAGGCTAAACACTGTAGTCAGTCAATCAGAGGTATTTATTGAGGGCTTACTGGGAGCAGAGCACTGTACTAAGCACTGGGGAGAGAACAACAGAGTTAGAAAGACACTATTCCTGTCTTCGAGGAGCTTCCAAATCTGTTGCGTGCAGAGCAGCGCGCTGAGCAGTGCCGCCTGTCTGCTGTGTGGCCTTGGGCACGTCACTTCACTTCTCTGGGCCTCAGTTCCCTCCTAACAATAATAATAATAACTTCGGTATTTGTTAAGCGACCACTATGTGCCGAGCACTGTTCTAAACGCTGGGGTAGAAACTGAGGAATTAGGTTGTCCCAGGTAAGGCTCACGGTCTTAATCCCCATTTTACAGATGAGGTAACTGAGGCACCGAGAATAATAAAAATAACAATGTCGGTATTTGCTGAGCGCTTACTATGAGCAGAGCTGGGGTAGATACGGGGTAATCAGGATGTCCCGCGTGAGGCTCACAGTTAATCTCCATTTTAGAGATGAGGTGACCGAGGCACAGAGAAGTGAAGTGACTTGCCCAGTCACACAGCTGCCAGGTGGCAGAGCCGGGATTAGAACCCATGATCTCTGACTCCCAAGCCCGGGCTCTTTCCACTGAGCCACATCGCTTCTCATCTGTCGAACGGATATCGAGACGGTGAGCCCCACGTGGGACGGGGCTGTGACCGATCCCATGTGCTTGGATCCACCCCAGCGCTTAGCCCAGTGCCCGGCACACGGTAAGCTCTTAACAAATACCATCGTTATTATTCCTCTAGACTCTAAGCTGTCTGTGGGCAGGGAATGTGTCTGTTTATTGTTGTATTGTACTCTCCCAAGTGCTTAGTACAGGAATCTGCATACGGTAATAACAATAATAACGCTGGTATTCGTTAAACGCTTACTATGTGCCGAGCACTGTTCTAAGCACTGAGGGGATACGAGGTGATCAGGTTGTCCCCCGTGGGGCTCACAGTTTTAACCCCCATTTTACAGATGAGGTAACTGGGGCCCAGAGAAGTGAAGTGACCTGCCCAAAGTCACACAGCTGGCAAGCGGCGGAGCCGAGGTCAGAACCCATGACCCGTGAATCCCAAGCCCGGGCTCTTTCCACCGAGCCACGCTGAGTAGGCGCTCCAGAAATACGATCGAAAGATCGAACGAACGGATGAACGAATGAATGAGAGAATGGAGGCAGCGGGCCCCGACCCGGTCACCTGATGACCCCCTGGTTAGCGGGGCAGCGCACGCAGGCGTTCCGGAGGCATCGGAAGCTCTCGGCGGCCAGTTGCAAGCAGGGCTCCGGGTGTTCCCGCCGGGCCCAGTCGGCGCTGGCCACTTCCGCCTCCCGTCGGGCCTCCGTGAGCCGCTGCAGGACCTCCTGAAACACGCTCTCGGACGCCGTGTCGCTGAAACGAACGAGAGAGCGTCCGTGGGATCACAACTGATTTTTTTTTTAATGATATTCATTAAGCTCTTACTATAAGCCGGGCACTGTAATAATAATAATGTTGGTATTCGTTAAGCGCTTACTATGTGCCGGGCACTGTTCTAAGCACTGGGGTAGATACGGGGGGATCAGGCTGTCCCCCGTGAGGCTCACCGTCTTAATCCCCATTTTACAGATGAGGTCGCCGAGGCACCGAGGAGTTCGGTGACTTGCCCGAGGTCACACGACAGACAAGGGACAGAGCCAGGATCAGAACCCACGTCCTCCGACTTCCAGGCCCGTGCCGCAACGTGGCTCACTGGAAAGAGTATGGGCTTGGGAGTCAGAGGTCACGGGTTCTAATTCCGGCTCCGCCACTTGTCAGCCGTGTGTGACTTTGGGCAAGTCACTTCACTGGGCCTCAGTCACCTCATCTGCAAAATGGGGATGAAGACTGTGAGCCCCCCATGGGACAACCTGATCACCTGGTATTCCCCCCAGCGCTTAGAACAGTGCGTCGCACATAGTAAGCGATTAACAAATACCGACATTACTACTAAGCACTGGGTTAGGTCCAGGTTAATCAGGCGAGGCACAGTCCCCGTCCCACATGGAGCTCACAGTCTTAAACCCCATTTTCCCGATGAGGCAACTGAGGCGCAGAGAAGTGAAGTCACTTCCCCAGCAGACAAGTGGCAGAGCGGGGATCAGAACCCAGGTCCCCCTGGCTCCCAGGCCCGTACCCTATCCACTCCGCCACGCTGCCTTTCCTATCTCAACCCTACCTAGAGACAATTGTTTTCCACAGAGGCAGAAATGTTTTGCTATTTCTCCCTCGGAGGCGGCCGGTAGCTGCAGAGACACTCAGGAACCGACCACCGGTCGTTCCCCTCGGTCAGGAATGTACACCCTGCAGACAATATAGAAATGAAATGCGGCGCTGACAGGACACTTCAGAATTATACAGAAGGTCGGATTTCATTTCCTTCAAGTTTAGACAGATCTGCAGGTTTAATCTTGGCCAGCCCTGCTCGGGGAAAATTAAAAAAAGAAAAATGCGGCGATGATCTGTAACTTTCTAGATAGAGAGGTGGTTCTCCTGAGCGGTCACCTCTCAACCGAGTAATCGATGGTATTTATTGAGCGTTTACCGTGAGCGGAGCGCTGTATTAAGCGGTTGGGACCGAGTTGGTAGGCGCGATCGCCGCCCACAAGGAGCTTACAGGCTAGAGGCGAGATTTCCGAAAAAGCAACGAGACGCCGGCGGTGGGGATGCCGAGGGAGACAGCTTGACTGTTGTTAAAATATACGTCTTAATGCTTTCTCTTTCATTTACCATCAGGGAGACTGTAGGGAAGTAGGGAAGCAGCGTGGCCTAGTAGAAAGAACCCGGTCCTAGAAGCCCGAGGAACTGGATTCTAATCCCTGGTCTGCCACTTACCTGCTGCATGACCTTGGGCAAGTCACCTCACTTCTTTAAGCCTCAGGTTCCTCCTCTGTAAAATGGGGATTCAAATACCCGTTCTCCCTCCTGCTTAGGCTGGGAGCCCCGTGCGAACAGAGGGACTGCGTCCTAACTGATTAACTCGTATCCACCCCGGGGCTTAGAACGGCCCTTGACAGCAGACTAACTGCTTAACAGATACCACGGTTATTATTATAATACTACCGTGCTAAACGCTGGGGTGGATTCAATGCAATCGTCTCAGACGGGCCCCTACCCTTCATGGAGTTCCCAGTCTGAGAGGGGAGGGAGGACAGGGATTGAATCTGTATTTTACATTTGAGGAAACTGAGGCCCAGAGAGGTAGCATCGGCCTGGGAGTCAGAGGACCCGGCTTCTAATCCCGGCTCTGCCGGGTAATAATAATAATGACGACGGTACTGGTTAAGCGCTTACTATGTGCCAAGCACTGTTCCAAGCACCAGGGTGAATACAAGGCTATCGGGTTGTCCCACGCGGGACTCACTGTCTTAATCCTCATTTTACAGATGAGGTAGCTGAGGCACAAGAGAAGTTGCCCAAAGTTGCGACTTGCCCAGAGTCACACAGCTGACAAGTGGCGGAGCCGGGATTAGGACCCACGGCCTCTGACGCCCAAGCCCGCGCTCTCTCCGCTAAGCCGTGCTTGCTGTGTGGCCTGGGGCAAATCACTTCACGTCCTCTGTGCCTCAGTTCTCCTGTTTACCCTCCTACTTAGACTGTGAGCCCCACGCAGGACCGGGACCGTGTCCGACCTAAGTAACTCGTGCCTACCCCAGTGCTTAGAACAGTGTCTGACACATAGTAAGTACGTAACAAATACCATAACAAAAATGATTGGCCCAAGGTCACACAGCAGATAGGTGGCGGAGCCAGGACTGGAACTCAAGTCCTCTGACTTTCAGTCCCGTGCTCTTTCCACTAAGCCACGCTGCTTCTCCAAACGCTAGAGAAGCAGCGTGGCTCAGTGGAAAGAGCGCGGGCTTAGGAGTCAGAAGTCATGGGTTCGAATCTGGCTCGGCCACCTGTCAGCTGTGTGACTTTGGGCAAGTCACTTAACTTCTCGGTGCCTCAGTTACCCCATCTGTAAAACGGGGATTAAGACTGTGAGCCCCACGTGGGACGACCTGATTCCCCTGCGTCTACCCCGGCGCTTAGAACAGTGCTCGGCACATAGTAAGCGCTTAACAAATACCGACATTATTACAGACTGTAAACTCATCTTAGGCAGGGAATGTGTCTATTGTCCTCTCCCGAGCGCTTAGTACGGTGTTCCGCACACAGTACGCGCTCAATAAATAAGACTGACTGAATGACAAACATCTGCATCAGGCTGTCGGTGTTCACCGGACACTCCCTCGGGGCAGGAGAGACGCCCGTGCCGGTCACGCCCGGATCGCTAAACGGTCGACCGATGGTCTCGATTGAGCGCTTACTCTGTACCAAGCGCTTGGGAGAGCACCATTCGCCAGAGTCGGCGGAGGCGATCCCCGCCCTCGGGGATTCGTTCCGGGAAAAATCGGCGAGACGCCATCCCGACCGATTCTCCAGCGGTTCCCCTCGGCCTACGGTCTCCCCGGAATGTTTGCAGACGAGGAGCGTAAACAGAAGGTCGGAGGTCCAACTCTATTTTCGAGGGCAGAGACGAAAAAGGAGGGCCCGAGCAGGAGAGGGACGGAGAGGCGGGATTATACACCGGGGAGGAAACTGACTCACCCTCGCTTACTCCTCGCATCAATATTTGTCCGTCTCCCCTAAAGGTGAGTCGCACGGGGCCGATGGCGGGCGAGGGTACCACGGGACCCCAAAATAACCCCGCCCACCCTCCCCACGTCGGCACGCGGTGCTTCCCGGACGGGCCGCGCCCCGGGGTCGTCTGTCGCTCTGCCGAGGCCTTCCGGTGGCATTTCGGCCGGACCGTGACTCAGCTGGCCTCCCCGGCGCGTGGGAGGCCGATCCCCGCCGGCCCGAGGAAACCAGAGCCCCGTGGTGGGGGCGGGCGGGGGGCCGGGCCGGGGGCTTCGGCCCGGGGTCCTGACTCGGCTCCCCAGCGGAGGCACCGGTGGTCGCTGGGGTGGTCGCCGGGGTGGTCGCCGAGGTGGTCGCCGGGGGCCGCGGCCTCCTCTGGCTCACCGTGGGGGGTCAGCCATTTTAAAGAAAGCCAAAAGGGTCAGATGAAAATCCCAACGAGGGCAGGGGGCGCGGGCCGGACCGCCGTCGGGTGGAGCCTACGGAGTCGCCCCTCGGCCGGATGGACTTCATTTTGAAGAAACGGAAAGCGTGCGTCAGTGCGTACGGCTCGACCCTCCCTTCTGGGCCGTGGTCGGACGTCTCGCCGGCCCCGAGCGGACCGCGCTCGGGGGAGGTTCGGCCCCTGACCTCAGAGAACCGGCGGGGGGGGGGGGGGGGGTGGTGGTTTTGGGGACAACAGAGACGGTGTTTACGACGGGCTGGAGCCTTGCCTTGTCCTCAAATCCGCCAGACAATGACTCTCCCCCACTTCAGTGCCTTATTGAAGGCCCATCTCCTCCAGGAGGCCTTCCCCGACTAAACCCCCCTTTCCTCTTCTCCCACTCTCTTCTGCGTCACCCTGACTTGCTCCCTTTCTTCATCCCCTCTCCCCAACCCCACACCACTTACATCCACAGCTGTCATTTGTTTATTTCTATTAATATCTGTCTCTCCCTCTAGACCTTAAGCTCATTTCGGGCAAGGAATGTGTCTGTTTATTGTTATACTGTACTCTCCCAAGCGCTCAGTACAGGGCTCTGCACAGACTGAGTGCTCAAGAAATACAAATGAATGAATGAAGGAATTACCACTGTCTCGGTGAGACTGGAAGCTCGATACGGGCACGTCTGCTAATCCTGTGGTATTGGACTCTTCCAAAGGTTTAGTGCGGTGTTCTGCACCTAGTAAGCACTCAACAGATATCACCGACTGACTGAGGTTTAGAAAGCAGACGGCCTGGGCCAGCCCCAGTTCAAACCACATGGACCCACGGGGCCTCCTTCTCATCCCTCCCGCTGCCACCCCGCTTGTTGCTAATGGTATTTGTTAAGCGCTTACTATGTATCAGGCACTGTACTAAGCGCTGGGGAGGACCCAAGTTACTCAAGTTGAATATAGTCTATATCTCAGGTGGGGCTCACAGTCTTAATCCCATTACAAGATGAGATAACTGAGGCCCAGAGAGGTGAATAATAATAATGGTATTTGTTAATATAACAATAATAATAATGTTGGTATTTGTTAAGCGCTTACTGAGGCCCAGAGAGGTGAATAATAATAATGGTATTTGTTACTATGACAATAATAATAACGTTGGTATTTGTTAAGCGCTTACTATGTGCCGAGCACCGTTCTAAGCGCTGGGGTAGACAGAGGGGAATCAGGTTGTCCCACGTGGGGCTCACAGTCTTAATCCCCATTTTACAGATGAGGTAACTGAGGCACCGAGAAGTGAAGTGACTTGCACACAGTCACGGCTGACAAATGGCAGAGCCGGGATTCGAACCCATGACCTCTGACTCCAAAGCCCGTGGTCTTGCCACCGAATGGTATTTGTTAAGCGCCTACTATGTGCCGAGCACTGTTCTAAGCGCTGGGGTAGATACAAGGTAATCAGGTTGTCCCACTTGGAGCTCACGGTCTCAATCCCATCGAGGTCACCGAGGCACAAAGAAATTAAGCGAAGCGCATAGCTGACAAGTGGCAGAACCGGGATCGGAACCCATGACACGGTCCTCAAGGACAGTACAGGGACAGGGATCGTGTCTACTAGCTCACCTCCCTTCTCTCCTTCTCCAGCCCAGCCCGCACACTCTGCTCCTCTGGTGCCGCTAACCTTCTCCCCGGGCCTCCATCTCACCTGTCCCACCGTCGACCCCTGGCCCACGTCCTCCCCCTGGCCTGGAACGCCCTCCCTCCACAAATCCCACCGACAATCACACTTCCTCCCTTCAAAGGCCTACTGAGGGCTCGCCTCCTCCAAGAGGCCTTCCCAGACTGAGCCCCTCTTTTCCTCACCTCCTCCTCCCCCCACCTCACCCCGACTGACTCCCTTTGCTCTCCCCCCCACCCCACAGCACTTGGGTTTTATGTATACATCTGTAATTCTATTGATTTATATTGATAACAATAATGATGGTATTTGTTAAGCTCTTACTACGTGCCCAGAACTGTTCTAAGCGCCGGGGTAGATACAAGGTAATAATAATGTTGGTATTTGTTAAGCGCTTACTACGTGGAGAGCGCTGTTCTAAGCGCTGGGGTAGACACAGGGGAATCAGGTTGTCCCAGGTGAGGCTCACAGTTAATCCCCATTTTACAGATGAGGTAACTGAGGCACAGAGACGTGAAGTGACTTGCCACAGTCACCCAGCTGACAAGTGGCAGAGCCGGGATTAGAACCCAGGACCTCTGACTCCCAAGCCGACGCTCTTTCCACTGAGCCACGCTGCTTCTCGAGTTATCGATGTCTGTTGACTTGTTTTGATGTGTATATATCTATAACTCTATTTACTTAAATTGATGCCTGTTTACTTGCTTTAATGTGTATATATCTATAATTCTATTTATTTAAATTGGTGCCTGTTGACTTGTTTTGACATTTATATAGCTACAATTTTATTTATTCATATTGATACTTGTTTCCTTATTTTGATGTGGATATCTATAATTCTATTTATTCATATTGATGCCTGTTTACTTGTTTTGATGGGCATTGATCTATAATTCTACTTAGATTGAGACCTCTCGTTTTGATATGTATAAATCTATAATTCTATTTATGCATACTGATGACTGTTGACTTGTTTTGATGTCTGTCTCTCCCCCCGCCCCTGACGATAAACCTGGTGTGGGCAAGGATTGTCTCTCTTTATTGCTGAATTGGGCTTTGTACGCACTTAGTACGGTGCTCTGCGCACAGTAGGAGCGCGGTAAAAACAATTGGATGGATGGATGCATGGATGCATGGATGAATGGATGGATGAATGGACGGATGGATGGATGGATGGATGGATGGATGATGGGTGAATGAATGAATGGAAGGATGATGGATGGATGAATGAATAAATGAATGGATGGATGAAGGATGGATGAATGGATGGATGGATAGATGGATGGATAGATGAATGAATGGATGGATGGATGGATGGATGATGGATGGATGAATGGATGGAGGGTGGATGAATGGATGGATGGGTGAACTGATGGATAGATGAATGGATGAATAGATGGATGGATGAGTGGATGAATGAGTGGATGAATGAATGGATGGATGAATTGATGGATGGACAGATAGATGGATCAATGAATGGATGGATGAGTGGACGAATGAATGGATGGATGGATTCATTCATTCAATGGTATTTATTGAGCGCTTACTATGTGCAGAGCACTGTACTAAGCGCTTGGAATGGCCAATTCGGCAACAGATGGAGACCATCCCTGCCCAATGACAGATGAATGAATGGATGGATGGATGGATGAATGAATGAATGGATGATGGACGGATGGATGGAGAAAAGGAAGGACGGGAGCTCCCCTTTCCCCCCTCCCCTCCCCTCCCCGTCCCCGGCCGCCCGTCGTTACCGGTGGCGCTGCTGGGTGAGAAGGGCGGTGAGGTGTCGGAGGGCCTGCAGCTGGGCGAGGGCGGAGGGGGCGGCGGGGGCGGCGGGGGCGGCGGGGCTCCCGGCCGGGCCCCGTGAGGCCTCCCTGGGCGCCGCCATCTTGTCCAGGCTCCGCCCCCGACGCCGCCGCCGCCGCCGCCGCAGGGCGCGTGCGCACCCAACGGGGGGCCGCGGGCGCGAGGGCGGGGGCGCGAGGACGGGGCGCGTGCGCAGGGCGGGGAGGCGCCAGGGAGGGAGGGGCGCGTGCGCAGGGCGGGGAGGCGCGAGGGAGGGAGGGGCGCGTGCGCAGAGCGGGGAGGCGCCAGGGAGGGAGAGAGGGAGGGGCGCGTGCGCAGAGAGGGCTGGAAGGTCGGGGGCGGGAAAGCGCGCGCGGCCCCTCCCTCCCTCCCTCCCTCCCTCCCTCCCTCCCCGACGCCCTGGGTGTGCATTCATTCAATCGTCTTTATTGAGCGATGCGAATGATAACAATAAAGACGGCGTCTGTTAAGCGCTTACTATTCATTCGATAGTATTTATTGAGCGCTTACCATAATAATAATAATGTTGGTATTTGTTAAGCGCTCACTATGTGCGGAGCACTGTTCTAAGCGCTGGGGGAGATACAGGGTCATCAGGTGGTCCCCCGTGAGGCGCCCAGGCTTCACCCCCATTTTACAGATGAGGGAACTGAGGCCCAGAGAGGTGAAGCGACTTGCCCCACAGTCACACAGCTGACAAGTGGCAGAGTCCGCATTCGAACCCATGACCTCTGACTCCAAAGCCCGTGCTCTTTCCACTGCCCCACGCTGCTTCTCAGTGTGCTCTACTACGCGCAGAGCACTGGGCTAAGCGCTTGGAATGGACAGATCGGCATCAGATAGAGACGGTCCCTGCCCGTTGACGGGCGCACAGTCTTACTCTGTGCCAAGCACTGTTCTAAGCGCTGGGGGGATACAAAGAGCCGGGATTAGGCGTGCAAAGCACTCTACTAAGCGGGTAATAATAATTGCGTTTGTTCTTAAAAAGATGGTGGTATTTGTTAAGGGCTTGCCCTGTGCAAAGCACTGTTCTAAGGTGGCTCAGTGGAAAGAGCCCGGGCTCAGGAGTCAGAGGTCGTGGGTTCGAATCCCGGCTCCGCCACCCGTCAGCTGGGTGACTTTGGGCAAGTCACTTCGTGGCTCAGTGGAAAGAGCCCGGGCTTTGGAGTCAGAGGTCATGGGTTCGAATCCCGGCTCGGCCACCTGTCAGCTGGGTGGCTTTGGGCAAGTCGCTTCACTTCTCGGTGCCTCAGTGACCTCCTCTGTAAAAGGGGGATGAAGACTGTGAGGCCCAAGTGGGACAACCTGATGACCCTGTATCCACCCCAGCGCTTAGAACAGTGCTCTGCACATAGTAAGCGCTTAACAAATACCAACATCATTATTATACGAGGTCATCAGGTTGTCCCACGAGGAACTCACAGCCTTCATCCCCATTTTACAGAGGAGGTCACTGAGGTCCAGAGAAGTGAAGTGACTTGCCCCAAGTCACACAGCTGATAGGCAGAGGAGCCGGGATTAGAACCCATGACCTCTGACTCCCAAGCCCGGGCTCTTTCCGCTGAGCCACACTGCTTACTATGTGCCACGTGCTGTACTAAGCGCTGGGGTGACTTCTTGCTTTGTTTTGTTCTGTTTTGCTTTGCTGTCTGTCTCCCCCGTTTAGGCTGTGAGCCCGTCATTGGGCAGGGATGGTCTCTTATCTGTTGCCGAATTGTCCATTCCAAGCGCTTAGTCCAGTGCTCTGCACAGAGTAAGCGCTCAATAAATACGATCGAATGGATACTTGGGTTTTTTTTGTTTTGTTGTCTGTCTCCCCCTTCTAGACTGCGAGCCCGTCTTTGGGCAGGGATGGTTGCTGAACTGTCCATTCCAAGCGCTTAGTCCAGTGCTCTGCACGCAGTAAGCGCTCAATAAATACGATTGAATGAATGGGGTGGATACAGGCAAATCGGGTTGGACACAGTCCCCGTCCCACGTGGGGCTCGCTGGGTTAATCCCCATTTTACAGATGAGGTAACTGAAGCACAGAGAAGTGAAGCGCTTGCCCAAGATCTCGCAGCAGACAAGTGGCGGTGACAGGATTAGAACCCATGACCTGTGACTCCCAAGAACAGGCTCTTTCCACTAAGCCACGTTACTTCTCTGTGGGGATTCCGACTGTGAGCTATACGACGTACGGACTGTTTCCAATCTGATTACCTTGGGCCTGGCACACAGTGAGCGCTTCCAAAGACCATAAAACAAGTCACTTCACTTCTCAGTTCCTTCATCTGCATTCCTTCATTCGTTCAACGCTCTTTACTGAGCACTTACGGTGTGCAGAGCACTGTTCTAAGCGCTTGGAAAGTACAGTTTGGCAACAGAGAGAGAAGCAGCGTGGCTCAGTGGAAAGAGCACGGGCTTTGGAGTCAGGGCTCATGAGTTCAAATCCCAGCTCTGCCACTTGTCGGCTGTGGGACTGTGGGCGAGTCGCTTCACTTCTCTGTGCCTCAGTTCCCTCATCTGTAAAATGGGGATTAAGACCGTGAGCCCCACGTGGGACGACCTGATTCCCCTATGTCTACCCCAGCGCTTAGAACAGTGCTCGGCACATAGTAAGCGCTTAACAAATACCAACATTATTTATTATTATTATTATTAATCCCTGCCCCACAACGGGCTCACAGTCTAGAAGGGGGGAGACAGACGACAAAACAAAACAAGCAGACAGGCATCGACACCATCAAAATAGAGAAACGGAACCATAGATAAATGCACATCATTAATAAAATAAAGAGAGCAATAAATATGTACAAATAGCAGCGTGGCTCAGTGGAAAGAGCCCGGGCTTGGGAGTCAGAGGTTGTGGGTTCGAATCCTGCCCCCGCCACTTGTCTGCTGGGTGATCTCGGGCAAGTCTCTTCACTTCTCTGTGCCTCGGTTCCCTCATCTGTAAAATGGGGATGAAGACTAGGAGCTCCACGTAGGACAACCTGATCACCTTGTATCCCCCCAGTGCTCAGAACGGTGCTTTGCACATAGTAAGCGCTTAACAAATACCAACGTTATTATTATTATTATTATTATTATTAAATGTATATAGGTGCTGTGGGGAGGGAAAGAGGGTAGAGCAGAGGAGGTTATTGGGCAGGGATGGTCTCTATCCGTTGCCGAATTGTCCATTCCAAGCGCTTAGTACAGTGTTCCGCACGTAGGAAGCGCTCAATAAATACCATTGAATGAAGGAGTAGGGGGAATGGGGAGGAGGGCTGAAGCTGGGAAGGCCTCTGAGCTCTGCAAAATGGGGATGAAGCCCCACAGCCCCACGTGGGGCATGGACTGGGTCCAGCCCGAGCATCCCAAGCAGCGTGGCTCGGTGGCAAGAGCCCGGGCTTGGGAGTCAGAGGTCTTGGGTTTGAATCCCGGCTCTGCCACTCGTCAGCGGTGTGACCTTGGGCGAGTCACTTACCTGCTCCGTGCCTCGGCGACCTCATCTGGAAAATGGGGATTAACCTTGTGAGCCTCCCGTGGGACCACCCGATGACCCTGTATCTCCCCCAGCGCTTAGAACGGTGCTCTGCATCTAGTAAGCGCTTAACAGATACCAACGTTATTATCCCAACTCTGCCACTCGTCCAGTGTGTGACTGTGGGCAAGTCACTTCACTTCTCTGGGCCTCAGTGACCTCATCTGGAAAATGGGGATTAACTGTGAGCCTCTACGGGGGACCACCCGATGACCCTGTATCTCCCCCAGCGCTTAGAACAGCGCTGTGCACGTAGTAAGCGCTTAACTGACACCAACGTGCTGATTATTATCCCGAGTTAAGGCCCCGAGCGGTGGACGTCTGCTCTGGCCTCTGAGCGCCATCTGGTGGACACACGGAAACCCACCGCTTCACAAATTCAAACAGTCCCTTGTTCTCAACTTCCCAAGCAAGGCCGTTTTCCGTTCCCCGGGACGAGAAATCCAGGGGAAAATTCACTTATTCATTCATTCGATAGTATTTATTGAGCGCCTACTCTGTGCAGAGCACTGGACTAAGCGCGTGGAAGGTACAATTCGGCAACAGGTAGAGACCATCCCTGCCCAATTCATTCCAAAGTATTTATTGGGCGCCTACTCTGTGCAGAGCACTGGCCTAAGCGCTTGGAAGGTACAGTTCGGCAACTGATAGAGACCATCCCTGCCCCATTCATTCAATAGTATTTATTGGGCGCCTACTCTGTGCAGAGCACTGGACTAAGCGCTTGGAAGGTACCGTTCGGCAACAGATAGAGACCGTCCCTGCCCCATTCATTCATTCGATAGTACTTATTGAGTGTTTACTATGTGCAGAACACCGGACTAAGCATTTGGAATGTACAATTGGGCAACAGACAGAGACCATCCCTGACCAATGACAGGCTCACGGGCTAATCGGGAGAGACGGACCAAAACAAGAGGACATAATCACAATAAATGTTGGTATTTGTTAAGCGCTTACTATGTGCAGAGAAGCAGCGTGGCGCAGTGGAAAGAGCACGGGCTTTGGAGTCAGGGCTCATGAGTTCGAATCCCAGCTCTGCTACTTGTCAGCTGTGTGACTGTGGGCAAGTCACTTAACTTCTCTGTGCCGCAGTTCCCTCATCTGTAAAATGGGGATTAAGACTGTGAGGCCCGCGTGGGACAACCTGATTCCCCTGTGTTTACCCCAGCGCTCCGAACAGTGCTCTGCACATAGTAAGCGATTAAGAAATACCAACATTATTATTATTATTCACTATTCTAAGCGCTGGGGTATATACAGGTAAGCGCTGGGGTATATACAGGGTAATGGGGTTGTTCCACGTGAAACGCAGTCTTCATCCCCATTTTACAGATGAGGGAACTGAGGCACTGAGAATAAGAATAATAATGTTGGTATTTGTTAAGCGCTTACTATGTGCAGGGCACTGTTCAAAGCGCTGGGGTAGATACAGGGTAATGGGGTTGTTCCACGTGAAACTCACAGTCTTCATCCCCATTTTACAGATGAGGGAACTGAGGCACCGAGAAGCGAAGTGACTTGCCCACAGTCACCCAGCTGACAAGGGGCAGAGCCGGGATTCGAACCCATGACCTCTGACTCCCAAGCCCGGGCTCTTTCCACTGAGCCACGCTGATAAATAGAATCAAGGGGATGTACAACTCATTAACAAAATAAATAGGGTAAAAAAATCTATCCAAATGAGCACAGTGCTGAGGGGAAGGGAAGGGAGAGGTGGAGGAGCAGAGGGAAAGGGGGCTTAGGGAAAGGGGGAAGGGGGAGGGAGCAGAGGGAGGAGGGGGAGCAGAGGTGAAAAGAGGTAGTTCAGTCTGGGAAGGCCTCTTGGAGGAGGTGAGCTCTCAGTAGGGCTTAAAAGTATGGAACGCTTCACGAATTTGCGTGTCATACGATCCATCCATCCATTCATTCATTCAATAGTATTTATTGAGCGCTTACTATGTGCAGAGCACCGTACTAAGCGCTTGGAATGTACAAATGGGCAACAGATAGAGACGGTCCCTGCCCTTTGACGGGCTCACGGTCTAATCTGGGGGGAGACGGACAGACGAGGACGATAGCGATAAATAGAGTCGAGGGGAAGAACGTCTCATAAAAACAATGGCGAATAAATAGAATCAGGGTGATATACATCTCATTAAACAAAATAAATAGGGTGATGAAGATATATACAGTTGAGCGATCGAGTACAATGCTGAGGGGATGGGACGGGAGAGGGGGAGGAGGAGAGGGAAAGGGGGGAGAAGAGGGTTTAGCTGCGGAGAGGTGAAGAGGGGCGTAGAGGGAGCAGAGGGAAAAAGGTGGGTTTGGGTGGCCTCTACAAGCGGAAAACTCAGTCCTACTGCAAGAGACCTTGGGTAAAATTCAAGTTTGACTGGGGGTTCGGGAACCTCTCTTTCACTAGAGAAGCAGAGTGGCTCAGTGGAAAGAGCCCGGGCCCGGGAATCAGAGCTCGTGGGTTCTCATCCTGACCCTGCTACTTGTCCAAATGGGGATTGAGACCGTGAGCCCCACGTGGGACAACCTGATCGCCTTGTATCTACCCCAGTGCTTAAAACGGTGCTTGGCACATAGTAAGCGCTTAACAAATGCCATCGTTATTAGTGTCATTATTCATTCATTCAGTCGCATTTATTGAGCACTGTACTAAACGCTTGGAAGTGTACAGTAGTACGAGACACATTCCCTAACCACAGTGAGCTTACTGTCTAGAGGGGGAGACGAAGATTAATATAAATGAATAAATAAATAAGTAAATAACAATCAACCGATCAATCACTGATATTTTCCGAGAGTTCATATGTGCAGAGCTCCGTACTGAGCCCTTGGGAGAGCAGAGAACAACAGAGTTGGCAGATACGTTCCCTGCTCACAACGTGTATGCCGTCTAGAGGGAGAGACGGTCAGTGGGTCGGTCAGTCGTATCTATTGAACACTTATTGTGCGCAGAGCACAGTACTAGGCAGCGGAGAGAGCGATATACAATAAACAGACACATTCCCCGCCCACAGCGAGCTTAGAGTCGAGAGACAGACATTAATGTAATGAACAATTTATGATATAGAATTTGACGATATGTACGTAAGTGCTGTGGGGTTGAAGGTCAGGTGAATATCAAATGCCCAAGAGCCACAGATCCAAATGCAGATCTAATTTCCAGGCCTAAGCTCTATCCACTAGGCAAAAAAGAATTGAGGGAAGGGACCCGATAGAGAAGCAGTGGGGAGTAGCGGAGAGAGCACGGGCCTGGCGGGTAAGAGGACCTGGGTTCTAATCCCTGATCTGTCATTTGTCTGCTCTGTGACCTTGGGCAAGTCACTTCACTTCTCTGTGCCTCAATTAGCTCATCTGTGAAATGGGAATTAAGATCCGTGTGAGTTCCAATTAAGGCCCATGGGAACGGAGCCCCGTGTGGGTCAGGGATTGTGGCCAACCTGCTTTGCTTATATCCGCCCCAGCACTTGGTACGGTTCCTGGCACATAGTAAGCACTTACCAATCACAATAATTATTACTTATTATTATTATTATTATTTCCATCAGTAGGATTTGTTGGGCTTCCACTTGGTGCTGAGCTCTGTACTAAGCTCTTAGCCAAGTGTCAGAGTGGTAAAAGGCAGTATTCCTGCTCTCAAGAAGCTTGTGCTGTCTTTGATCGGATTGTCTTGTAAATAAAAATCATTGTGATATTTGTTAAGTGCTTACTGTGTACCAAGTACTGTACTGAGCACTGGGGTAGATACAAGATGAACAGGTCGTACGTGGGGCTCACAGTCTAAGTAGGAGGGACCCACAATGAGCTTCCAGTCTACGGGGGGAGAGTGACTTACAGGATCGGCTTTGAGCGTTCACGGGAGCCATAGAAGAGCAGATTTTAACATCAGAATGGGACGTTCCACGGAAGGCTTGGATGTAGGGTGGACGGGATTTCTTTCTCGGAGCAAGGAGTGGCCGGGAAGTAGGAACCCGTCATAAATCACATTTTTGGGGAGGGCGACAGAGCTCGGTAACCCTTGCCTTAGGTACCTGTCCAATTTGTCAGCTAAAATTCAGTCTTCGGATACGGAACGAGCCCGTTCATGTTGCGTGAGGGCTAATTACCCTCTGAAAGAATCTGTTCGGGGAGAGATGTCAACGGTGACATACAGTGGGAAGACGCAGAGCGTCTGCAGGGCCAGAGAGCGCAGGAAGCTCCCTGGGTGAGTCGGGCCAGACTGAAATCCTAAACCGGTTCAAACGGTAGTATTAATTGATTGCCTGCTGGGAGCCTCCTGGGTGCAGAGTGCTGGGCTGGGCACCAATCGTGTTGCATGGGACTCTCCCAAGCGCTTAGTACAGTGCTCTGCACACGGAAGTCACTCAATAAATATGATTGAATGAATGAATGAAAGTACTGGGCGACTCCCATGTGGAGAGCGACACTGTGCTGGTCGCCTACTGTGTGCAGAGTGCTGTGCCGGGCACCTACCTAGGGCTGAGCATGGTCCTAGACAACTAGGAACATACATCAGAAGAAAAAGACAATGTCTTTTCTCTTCGGGAACTTCACGTTCAAATAGAAGAGGCAGGCAGACACTCCAAGCGCACAAGAGGTGAAAAAGTAAGAGCAAAGAAACTTAGATTGGCCATCCCGTGTGGAACCCGACAATCTTGTATCAAACCCAGAGTTTAGTTGGCATGTGGGTAGTGCTTAAAAACTTAAAAAAAACCACAATTATTATTATTATTATTGTTACCATTTGCTAAGCAGATGGCCAAATCGTCATCATTATCGTTATCGTAATGATAATAATGAAAAAGGCCTGTGGGCAGGAAACGTGTCTACCAGCTCCGTTGTATTGTAGAGAGAAGAAGCGTGGCTCAGTGGAAAGAGCCCGGGCTTGGGAGTCAGAGGTAATGGGTTCGAATGCCGGCTCTGCCGCTTGTCAGCTGTGTGACTGTGGGCAAGTCACTTAACTTCTCTGTGCCTCAGTTACCTCATCTGCAAAATGGGGATTAACTGTGAGCCTCATGTGTGACAACCTGGTTACACTGTATCTACCCCAGCGCTTAGAACAGTGCTCTGCACATAGTAAGTGCTTAGCAAATACCAACATTATTATTATTATTGTACTCTTCCAAGCAGTCAGTACATGGGCTTAACGGGCCACAGTTATTATTGACATTCATTCAATCATTCATTCAATTGTTTCTGTTGAGCGTTTATTGTGTGCAAAGCGCTGTCCTAAGCGCTTGGGAGAGTACACTATAACAAAGACCGGTCACGTACCCGGCCCACAGTGCTTTGCTTCTTTCCTCCGCCTCCCAGTCACGATCTCTGCATTAGTATGTTCTGCCAAAGGTCTCCTCCCCTTCCCCGCTGCTCCCAACCTTCCCAGCCCCCTCCCCAAATTCAGACCCTCTGGATCCGGCTACAGATTCATTTATTCATTCAATCAATCATTTATTGAGTGCTTACTGTGTGCAAAACACTGTACTAAGTGCTCGGGAGAGCACAAGATAACAACAAACAGACACATTCCAGCTCACAGCCTAGAGGGAGAGACGCAGATGACTCAGGACTCCTATAGTCACCAGCTTTTTGCACAAGTCTGGTTTAAAAATAATAATAATAAAATGATGTGATTAATTGATTCACAGGTGGGATTAAAACTCGGGCCCTCTGGCTCCCAAGCCCCCACTCTTTCCACTAGGACAAACTGCTAACTCTGTGCCAAGCTGATAATCTTGTATCTGCACCAGTGCTTAGTAAGTAATAAGTGCTCAGTAAATATCATAATGAAGTTGGTTGTCACCTGTTTTAAAGAAAATACCGCCCGGGTGAATAAAGCCTAAAGCACTTGAAGCAGAGGGCCAGAAAGCATCATTTCTATTCCTTTCCCTCAATCAATCAATCGTATTTCAAGGGACCGATCGGTCGTGTTTATCGAGTGTCTCATGCGTGCAGGATGCTGTACAAAGTGCTTGGAAGAGGACGACGTAACAGAGTCGGTAGAAGTGTTTCCTGCCCGCGACGAGCTTCCAGTCTAGAGGGGGATAGGGACATTATTATAAAAAGTTGAATCACGTCTATGTGGGGCTGAAGGAGGGGTGGAAAGGGGGGAGCAAATGAGTAAAAAGTGCTCTGAGAAGTCTAATAAAAACGCTCCCGCCCTCTCCTCGTCCATTTAGCTGTCTCTGAAGAGACCGGGGGGGGCGGGGGTGAGGGGGCAGGGGGCGGTTTGGGTCCGGAGCCACAAAGGACACCCATCTTACCCAGCCTGCTATCGTCTTTGATCCCGACGGCTTGGAGAATTTCCCTTCTCCCCTCTCCGGAGAGCCAGGAGGACCCATTGTCCCCTGAGTGGCCACCTGAGTGTTTGCTTTCAAATGAAAGAAAACTTTTGAAAACTTGAAAGCAAAAGGCACTACGCAGATCCCTTCAGACCCCATCAATAATATTATTAATTAATGATTTACTGGGGCTTTAGGAGTCTATTTGCTCTGCTCTTCATAAGTCTGCACGGTTACCTTAGGGACGTCACCGTGATACTGAGCCCCCTCCCCCCTCCACCCCTTGAGCTGAAGGACACCCTCTTAAGGAAATGCACACAGGCTTCTCTCCCCGTCCTTTCTCAGTGTTTGCGAAAGGGAAGATAATGAATCGATTTCTTCTGAATGAACCGGTCGGCTCTGCTCTCCTTCCCATTGCCATTGAAACCTGCCGTTGAAAACACCTACTCAATCAACATCCAACTGCACCTTCTGCCTTTCCTGCCTTCACCCGGAGACCTAACCCAAACACCGCCTCTGGCTAACAATGCGCCTTTTCTTTTCTTCCTTGGATTGAAACTTTCACTGAAAGGATGCAGCGTGGTCAAGTGCAAAGGGCCTGGGAGTCAGAGGACCTGGGTCTGAGTCCCGCCTCCGCCCCTTAATGATAATCACGGTACTTGTTTAGGACTTACCGTGTGCCAGGCACTGTTCTGAGCGCCGGGGTAGATCCAAGTTAGTGGGTTCGGACGCGGTCCCTGTCCCACGTAGGGTTCACAGTCTCAATCCTCATTTTACAGATGATTTAGCCGAGGTCCACGGCAGGATTGGAACCCATGACCTTCTGACTCCCCAGCCCATGCTCTATCCACTAAGCCATGCTGCTTCTCCTCTTCTTCTGCTGTGTGACCTTCGACAGGCCACTTCATTTCTCTGGGCCTTTGTTTCCTCACCTATAAAATGAGGATGAAGACTGTGAGCCCTACGTGAGACAAGGACTGTGTCCACACTGATCGTCTTGCATCTACCCCAACGCTTAGTACAGGACCTGGCACAGAGTAAGCGCTTGACAAACACCGTTTAAAAAAAAAAAATCTCACCCAGTTTGGGCTCCGGCCCCGGGGAGACTATCGAGTCGTCCACTCTTTCCACTCCAAAAGCCCAGGTTGTCCTTCGGTCTGCCGAGGCCCAGGCGGGGCCCGGCCAGGGTCCAGCCGGGGTCCATCGGCGCCGAGGCCGAAACAGGGGAAGAGTCTCACCACCCCTGGACCGGCCGTCCGGAACTGGCCCCAGCCAGGGCCTACCATTGTCCAGGCCTCGTGCCTGCTTGTGTTCATCAGCAGGATGACGATGATGGCGATGATGGTATTTGTTAAGCGCTTACTACGTGTCAAGCACTGTTCTTAACACCGGGCTAGATCCGAGCTAATCAGGTTGGACACGGTCCCTGGTCCACACTGGACTCCCAGTCTTCATCCCCAGTTTACAGATGAGGGAACTGAGGTCCAGAGAAGTGAAGTGACTTACCCAAGGTGACCCAGCAGACAATAATAATAATAATAATAAAATGATGGTATCTGTTAAGCGCTTACTGTGTGCCAAGCACTGTTCTAAGCGCCAGAGGGCATATGAGGTAATCAGGTTGTCCCACGTGGAGCTCACAGTCTTAATCCCCATTTTATGGATGAGATCACTGAAGCACAGAGAAGTGAAGTGGGAAGCAGCGTGGCTCAGTGGAAAAGAGCCTGGGCTTCGGAGTCAGAGGTCATGAGTTCGACTCCCGGCTCTGCCACTTGTCAGCTGTGTGACTGTGAGCAAGTCACTTCACTTCTCTGTGCCTCAGTTACCTCATCTGTAAAATGGGGATTAACTGTGAACCTCACGTGGGACAACCTGATTAGCCTGTATTTACCCCAGCACTTAGAACAGTGCTCTGCACATAGTAAGCGCTTAACAAATACCAACATTATTATTATTATTATTATTATTGACTTGGCCAAAGTCAAACAGCTGACAAGCAGCGGAGCCGGGATTAGACCCCATGACCTCGGACTCCCAAGCCCGGGCTCTTTCCGCCGAGCCACGCTGCTTCCCTAAGCTCCAAGAGCTCGTCTTCCTTCGTTTCCATCTGTGGCTCACGCCTTCTCCTGTGCCCACCCAAAGGCTCTGAGCCGGGGGACAGGAGTGGGACCAAGGAGCGAAGGAAGTCACCCGGGGGGGCGAGGAGCACGTGGGACAGAACCTGGCTGGGGGCGGTCAGGCATCTGGCCTCATACAGACCGGAGGCCGCTTGGGAGCAGGGAATGCTCCTGCCAACTCTGTTCTATTGTCAGTCAATCAATCAAGCAATCGATGTTATGTATTGAGCCTTGCTGTGTGCAGAGCACTGTACTAAGCGCTCGGGAGAGAACAGAGAGAATTAAGGACATAACAAACACATTCCCTGTCCATATCGAGCTTATAGTCCGGAGGGGGAATCTATAGTCTAGATATGAACGTAAATCAATTAATTATAGATATGGACATAAATCCTGTGGGGTTGAGGCAGGGTGGAATAATAAAGGGAGCAGATCAGTTTGTCCTCTCCCAAGCGCTTAGTAGAGGGCTCTGCACCCACTCTGCTTAACATCAACTAATCTTATTTAATAATAATATAATGATAATAATAAAAGCTCATTCCCATATCCCGATTAGACTGTAAGCTCGTCAATGGGCAGGGATTGTCTCTATCTGTTGCCGATTTGTACATTCCAAGCGCTTAGTACAGTGCACTGCACATAGTAAGCGCTCAGTGAATACTTTTGAATGAATATCACATTTTCCCCCGCCTCTCAGGACGGGAAGCTAGGGCCGGAGGGGCGGAGAGCAGGGAGCGGAGAGGCCGAGCCGGGGCCCGAACGCTGGGAATTTCTCCTTTGACTCCGTCGCGGTTCTGTTTCTCTCAAAGAGACCCTTCAACTCTCTGTGCCTCCTTTGTAGGAGACCAAAAGCAGTCCCCGGCTGGTTTCATCGGGGCCAAATTAGCAATGATTAACCCTGGTGGGGCCCCGGCCCTTTCTCGGGATTAAATTTGGACAAAATTGCCCTGGAAATGCTAGCTAATGATGGCAGGGGCAATGAGTCTCTAGCTTCACTTTCTTTAGGGAGGCGGCGGGACTAGTGGAAAGAAAACGGGGCTGGGAAGCAAGAGACGTATCCGGCTTGTAGTCCCGGCTATGACCCTGGCCTGCTGGGTGACCTTGGGCAAGTTGCTTGACCTCTCTGGCTCCCAGTAATCATAATGATGATAATTACAATGATAATAATATTAAAAAAATTTGTTAAGTGCTTATTATGTGCCAAACACTGTGCTAAGCTCTGGGATAGATACAGATATATTTCCTGTACTACTCGGGGCACAGAGTCTAAGTGGGAGGGAGAACGGGTGCTGCATCCCCATTTTGAAGAAGGAACATGGCCCAGCGGAAAGAGCACGGGCCCGGGAGTCAGAAGAACCTGAGTTCTAATCCCAGGTCTACAGCTTGTGGGCTGTGCGACCTCGGGGAAGACACTGAACTTCTCTGTGCTTCAGTTCCCTCATCTGTAAAGTGGGGACTCAGTACTTGCTCTCCCCCTGACTTAGCAAGCCCATGTGGAAACTGATTATCTTGAATCTACCACAGCACTTGATACAATGTTTGACACATAGTAAACACCTTACAAATACCATAATTATGAAGATCATTATCATCATTTGTGGGGGTCTAATGCACAGAACACAAGCCGGAAATCAGAACGACCTGGGTTCTAATCCTGGTTCTATCACTTATCTGCTGTGTGACCTCGGGCGAGTCGTTTCACTTCTCTGTGCCTCAGTTACCTCATCTGCAAAATGGGGATTCATCAATCAATCAGTGGTACTTAGTGCTTTCTAGGTGAAGAGCGCTGTACTAAGCGCTTGGGAGCCCTGACCAAAACCTGCTTTCAGAAGGACTTGGTGTTGGGGAGAGCCGGGTTCTGGAGGATTTGAAGGAAGGGGAAGTTCTAGAAGGATGGAACCGGCTGATCTCTGTGACCCAGAAGCCCACGCCGAAGGAGACGTGCAAAGGATTACGGGCCGCTTTTCAGAATCAGCAAAATCCCGTCATCGGAGCACTTAGCCCGAAGCTACGGTCCAGCCTGACTCCAACATCATCGCAAATATTTACTAAGCACTTGCTTTGGCGGAAGGACCGCGCTAAATGGTGGCCAGATTAAGGAATAATAAAACCTTGAGTTTGTGTAGCGCTTTCATTTCCCCTAATATGTTTCCCGCCTTGGGGTGCTGGGCTGGGGGACAAAAAATCAGTCAACAAAATTACCTTATAACTACCCCAGCGCTTAGTACAGTGCCTGGCATATAAAGAGCTTAGCAAATACCAGAATTGTTATTATCATTGCTATTATCAATCATTCAATCTTATTTATTGATGCCTTATTCTGTGCAGAGCACCCTGCTAAGCACTTGGGAGAGTTCAGTACAAAAGAGTTGGTAGACACATTCCCTGCACACAACAAGCTTACAGTCTGGAGGGGGAGACAGACATTAATATAAACACACAGATTACGGATATGGATGTAAATGCTGTGAAGGAGAGGAGAATAAAGAGCGCAAATCAAGTGCAAGGGCGACGCAAAAGGGAGTGGGAGAAGAGGGAATGAGGATTTAGTCAGGGAAGGCCTCTTGGAGGAGATGCGCCTTCGGTAAGGTTTTGAAGGTGGGGAGAGTGATGGGCTGGCAGATGTGAAGATGGAGGGCATTCCAGACAATCCTCACTTTGTTCAGCACCTCCTCATTTCTCTCTATTAGCCGTTAATCCCCGCCGGAGTTTCACCTTGGCCGCGATGAGGTCGCAGCTCACAGTGATTGGGAAAGGAAATTCTGATGATCGCTGTTGACAGAAAGCTGATAATGCCCATTCGGGCTGCCTCAGCTGCTTGGTTTTCCAATGAGTACCAATCCCCTCTCCGTGGCACTTTCAGCCCCGATCGCAGATACTTTCCCGAGGCTCAGCGGTCCGACGTTGGGCCGCTTCGATTTAGGGAAGCAGTGTGGCCTGATGGACGGAGCCCGGGTCTGGGAGTCAGAAGGACCTGGGTTCTAATCCCAGCTCCGCCGCTTGTCTGCCGTGCCGCTTGTCTCAGATTCTGGCCAATACTGGTCTCCGGGAATCTGAGGCAGGTGTAACCTGCGTGTTCCCAGGGCTTCCGACTGGACCCTGCTCTACCTTTAGCTTGAATTTCATTCCGTCAGGCCCTCGCCTCCTGTCAGACGTGCTCATCTTGGGTTCCAGAACTCTCCCTCAAGCTGGCCCGTGGAGTCCTCTGTGAACCCGGTGAGCAAACTCTCTACCCTGTCGCCCGGGTGATGACTAAAAATAATACCTGACCCAGCATAGACAGCCACTGAAACATTAAATCGCTTTATTGTGCACCCGCCTGTTATCTTTAGACACTCTTGAGTCAGCTTTCGAGACAATCAGTCCACCGGGACGGGCACCTACTGATCCGGTGACAACAGCCATTCCTATTAGCCGTTCCCTCCGCCCGTCCGTCTGCCCATTCACCAATCAGGGATATCTGCCAAGCTCCCACTGGAAGCAGAACACTGCACTAAGCGCAATCCCCATCCATAAGGAAGTTACAATCGGATGAGGAACCTCTCCTCCAAGACGCCTTCCCCGACTATGCCCTCCTCTTCTCCCACTCCCTTCTGTATCACCTTTGCATGTGGATTTGCTCCCTTTCATAATGTTGGTATTCATTAAGCGCTAACTATGTGCCGAGCACTGTTCTGAGCGCTGGGGTAGATAGAAGATAGTCAGGCTGCCCCATGTGAGGGTCACAGTCTTAATCCCCATTTTACAGATGAGGTCACTGAGGCACCAAGAAGTGAAGTGACTTGCCCAAAGTCACACAGCTGACAGGTGGCGGAGCCTGCATTAGAACCCATGACCTCTGATTCCTAAGCCCGTGCTCTTTCCACTGAACCACGCTTATTCATCCCTCCATCAGCCCACAGCCCTTATGTCTGTATCCATCATTTATTTATTGATACTGTCTGTCTCCTCCTGTAGACTAAGCTTGTTATGGGCAAGGAACACGTCTACCAACTCTGCTATATTGCTAGAGCACATTCTCCCAAGCACTTAGCACAGTGCTCTGCACCCAGGAAGCACTCAATACATACAATTGATCGATCGACACACAATCATTATCATTGATTGATAGACCCAAAATCATTTAGAAAGATAGGCTCACCTAGGTTATTGTGTAAAAACACTTCTTCCCCACGAGGCCTTCCCTGACTAAATGCTCATTTCCTGTTCTCCCGCTCCCATCTGTGTTGTCTCGCACTTGGATTCATACCCTTTATTCACCCCTCCTCAACCCCACAGCACTTATATACATAACCATAATTTATTTATTTACATTAATGTCTGCCTCACCATCTAGACTGTAAACTCAGTGTGGGCAGGGAACAGGTCTATGTTGAATTGGTCTTCTCCTAAGCACTTAGTACGGTGCTCCGCACCCAGTAAACTTTCAATAAATACAGATGAGGAAACTGAGGCACAGAGAATTTAAGTGGCTTGCCCAAGACTTAGGTTCTGATTCCAAATCCACCAGTATTCTGCTGTGTGACTTAGGGCAAATCATACAACTTTTCTGTGCCTCAGCTGTAAAATGGGGATAAGACTGTGAGCCCCCCGTGGGATGTGGACTGGATCTAACCTGAGGAGCTCGTATCTACCCGAGTGTTTAGTGCAGTGCCTGACACATAGTAAGCCCTTAACAAATACTATAAAAAAATGTCACGCGACAAGCTCCTTCAAGGGTCACCTTAGGCAAGTCACTTTGCTTCTCTGGGCTCAGTTCCCGCATCTGTAAAGTGGGGGTTTAATACCTGTTCTCCTGCCTCCTGAGACTGTGAGCCCCACATGGAACAGGGACTGGGTCCAATCTGTGTGTACTGTACCTATCCCAGCGATTAGTACAGCGCTTGGCATTTAGCAAGCACTTAACAAAAGCCATAGTTATTCTTATGAATTATTAGCCTCTCGTGAGCCTATCCTTGACCCACTGGGTGCTCAATGGAGGGAGTGAGGAGGGGAACATTCCACCTCCACCCCCATCCCTAAACCCCACTAGACTATAAGGTCCTTAGAGAAGCAGTGTGGCTTAGTGGAAAAAGCATGGGCCTGGGAGTTAAAGGACCTGGGTTCTAATCCTAGCTCCGCCGCTGAATAATGATAACCACAGCAACAATAATATTATTAATAATGGTATTTAAGTGCTTACTCTGTGCCGAGCACTGTACTAAACACTGGGGGAGATGCAAGATTATCAGGCCCCGCATGGGGCTTACAGTCTAAGTGGACTTGAAAACACGTTTTGAATCCCCATTCTGCAGATGAGGGAACTAAGGCATAGTGAAGTGACTTGCGCAAGGTCACCCAGCAGGTACGTGGCATAGCCAGAATTAGAACCCAGGTTCTCTGACTCCCAGGCCCGGGCTCTTTCCACTAGACCACGCTGCTTCTCTTGTCTTCTCTTGCCACTTGTCTGTTGTGTGACCTTGGGCTAGTCACTTCTCTACTCTGTACCTCAGTTACCTCATCTGTACAGTGGGGATTCAGACTGTGAACTCTATGTGGGACAGGGACTGTGTCCAGCCTAATGATCCTGAAGCTACCCAGGATAGAAGCAGTGTGGCTCAGTGGAAAGAGCACGGGCTTTGGAGTCAGAGGTCATGGGTTCGAATCCTGGCTCAGCCACTTGTCAGCTGTGTGACTTTGGGCAAGTCACTTAACTTCTCCGTGCCTCAGTTACCTCATCTGTAAAATGGGGATTAAGACTGTGAGCCCCACGTGAGACAACCTGATTCCCCTGTGTCTACCCCAGTGCTTAGAACAGTGCTCGGCACATAGTAAGCGCTTAACAAACACCAACATTATTATTATCCCAGCATTTAGTATAGTACCTGGCACCCAGTAAACACTTAACAAATACAATTTATTTTTGAAAAAGAAAGAAACTATCAAACTGTCAAACCACACAGAGGAACAGCAGCATTTCCACTCCTCCAAGTGGAAAAAACATTCCTTTCTAATTTCTAAATGCCACTGGGCCAGCCACAGTGCAAGTAGCAGCTGATATTTTTCTGGTTAGCCTGGTTTTTGCACAGATTTATAATTTTTGAAACCTCAACTGTAGTTACGAAGTTAGGATGGGACCTTCTGCCCGGGGGGCTATTTTATCGTTATTACAACGTCTCCTTGAAATGCCGGCAGTATTAACGCAACCCAGCAGATCCAGGGGCTGGGTGGTCCCGGAGCCCAGCCCTGAGGTCACGGGGAGGGCAGGGTGGGAGACGCAAGACGGGCCTTCGGAACCTTTCGGGTCGAACCCGTGAATGAATTTCTTTCTCTCAAGAGAGAATCCAGGCGAGCGAATTGGAGAAGAAGCTCAGTATTACTCGCAGGCTGCTGTACTGCTGTTGTTGTTAATGGTATTTGTTAAGCGCTTACTATGTGCCAGGCACTGTTCTGGCGGCAGAGCACTGTACAGGACATCTATCATGTGCAGAACACTGTGCAGTGTACCTACCGTCAGTCAGTCAGTCGATCATCAGTCAGTATTTAATAATTATGGTATTTGTTAGGCGCTTCATATGTGCTAAGCGCTGGGGTAGATACAGGGTAATCAGGTTTTCCCACATGGGGCTCACACTTTTAATCCCCATTTTACAGATGAGGTGACTGAGGCACAGAGAAGTGACTTGACCAGCGTCACAGAGCAGACAAGCGGCAGAGGCGGGATTAGAACCCAGAATCTGACTCCCAAGCTCGTGCTCTATCCACAAAGCCATGCTGCTTCTTGAGTCCTTGAGGCCTTCAAAGCCAGTGGTGAGAAGTTTGCGTTTGATGTGGACGTGGATGGGCAAACATTGGTGTCTCTTGAGGAGTGGGGAAACATGGCCTTTATGTTTTTGGAGAAAAATGATCTGGGCAGCAGAGCACTGGAATGGGTGTCTACTGAGTGCAGGACACTGTAATAATAATAATAATATTGGTATATGTTAAGCGCTTACTACGAGCCAAGCACTGTTCTAAGCGCTGGGGTAGAAACAAGATAATCAGGTTGACCTACGTAAGGCTCACAGTCTTCATCCCCATTTTACAGATGAGGGAACTGAGGCAAAGAGAAGTGAAGTGACTTACCCAGGGTCACACAGCTGACAAGCGGCGGAGCCGGGATTAGAACCCATGACCTCTGTCTCCCAAGCCCGGGCTCTTTCCACTGAGCCACGCTGCTTCTCCTGACACTTGGCAGAGAACAACAAAAGTAGAAACTGTGGTTCCTTTCCTCCTCCTACTCTCCGTGTCTCGTTGTCGACCACTGGTTCCCACCCCACCTCCGGCCTGGAAGTCCCCTGCATTTTTTATCCAGCAGACCGCCATCCTACCTACCTTCAAAGCGCTACTAAAATCATTTCGCCTCTTTCAGGAAGACTTCCCTGACTAATCTCTCTCCCCCCTCCCCATTTTATTGGAGGGCCCTCCTTACTGCATCGTACTATAGCAGGGTGGCCTAGTGGGTAGAGCATGGGCCTCGGAGTCAGAAGGATCTGGGTTCTAATCCCAGCTCTGCCACTTGTCTGCTTGGGCAAGTCACAACTTCTCTGGACGTCAGTTACCTCATCCGTAAAAGGGGGACTAAGACAATGAGCTCTATGTGGAACGGGGACTGTGTCCAACCTGGTCAACTTCTTATCTTCCTCAGCTCTTAGTACAGAGCCTGGCATAGAGTAAGAGATTAAGAAATATCATTTAAAATACTCAAAAAAAAAAAACCTTCACACTTGAGCTGCGCTCCCTAAGCGTTTAGATACTCATCACCCCACCCCGCAACAATCAATCAGTGGTATTGCTTGATTGTTTACTGCAGGGAGTACTGAGTGCTTGGGAGCCTACAATACAACAGAGTGGGCAGACGTATTCTCTGCCCATAATGAGCACTTACGTACACATCTCCTTATATTTGGTAGCTTCTCCTACCTGTCATTTATTTTAGTGTCTGTCTCCCACTTGAGAGTAGGAAACAGCTCTTCTTACTCTATCGAACTTCCCCATATGTCTAATCTAGTGCTCTGCACACAGTAAGCAAAATAGATCGCACTGGTTTATTGACTGACTCAAATATCTTACAGTCTCATGGGGATGACAGGCAGCAACAAAAAGGATCTATCCCTCCTGGGAGGAGGTGGGGGATCCCAGTATAGAAAGACGAATGACTAAGTAAATAATCGATTGATAAATCATATTTATTGAGCACTTACTGTGAGCAGAGCGCTGTACCAAATACTTGGGAGAGTGCAACATACAGAGTTGGTAGACATGTTCCCTGACCACAAGGAGCTTACAGTCGAAGAGAAGAACTTGCACTTGGATTTGCACCCTTTATTCATCCTTCCATAAACCCCATAGGACTGAAGTCCTTCCCCAAAATTCATTTTAATATTTGTCTCCCCCTCTCATCTATAAGCACCTTGTGGACAGGGAACACGCCTACCAACTCTGGTATACTTTACTCTGCCGAGGGCTCAGTACAGTGCTCTACGCACGGCAAGTGCTCAGGAAATACAATTAACTGATTGAGAAATAAGTAGAGTACATTCATTTTTTGCTACGCTCACGCTAAAGGCAGCTGAGAAAAAGGATTATCTCTATACCTAAGTGTTAAGGACAGCTTTATTCCCTGACGAGAGTAACTGTGGAGTGGGTCCCACACCAAGACAAACAGCTTGGCCTAATAGAAATAATAATGATGGTAATAATGATGTTATTTATTAATAATAATAATAATAATGTTAGTATTTGCTAAGCACTTACTATGTGCCAAGCACTGTTCTAATCGCTGGGGTAAATACAAGGTTGTCCCATGAGGGGCTCACAGACTTAATCCCCATTTTCCAGATGAGGGAACTGAGGCAGAGAGAAGTGAAGTAACTTGCCTAAAGTCACACAGCTGATAAGTGGTGGAGCCAGAATTAGAACTCGCTACCTCTGACTCCCAAGCCTGGGTTCTTGCCGCTAAGCCACACTGCTTCCCCGGATTTGTTAAGCGCTTACTCTGTGCCAGGCACTGTACTAACCGCTGAAAGAGCACAGGGCTTAGACTGTGAGCTCCACATGGGGCAGGGACCGTGACCAACTCGGTTACCTTGTATCTCCCTCAGCTCTTCGTACAGTACTTGGCACCAAGTAAGCACTTAACTGGTATCACAAAAAAACAACACAGGGCTGGGAGTCAGTAAATACTAATAATAATGTTGGTATTTGTTAAGCGCTTACTATGTGCCGAGCACTGTTCTAAGCGCTGGGGTAGACAAAGGGGAATCAGGTTGTCCCACGTGGGGCTCACAGTCTTAATCCCCATTTTACAGATGAGGGAACTGAGGCACAGAGAAGTTAAGCGACTCGCCCACAGTCACACAGCCGACAAGTGGCAGAGCTGGGATTCGAACTCATGAGCCCTGACTCCAAAGCCTGTGCTCTTTCCACTGAGCCACATGAACTGAGTGAGTCAAGAGATTCAGATTTTAATCCCAGCTCTCTGCACCTGATAAACGTTCAGAAGCATGGATTGATTGAACGGTTGACTGACTGATTGCCACTTGCCGGCTGAGTCACCTTGGCCAAGTCACTTAACCCTTCTGGGCCTCAGATTCCTCACTTGTGAAACGGGGAACCCTGGGTTCTTCCGTCTTTTAGCCCGAGAGCCCTGTGTGGGGTGGGGACCGTGTTCCATCTGATCATCTTGCGTCTACCCCAGCGATTAAACACAGATCTTGACACATAATACTCAATTTCTCCTCCTCCTACTCTTCTTTCTTTGGTTCTTCTCCTTCGCCACTGAGAAAGTGACGCTGATTCACGTGGCCGAGATGAAAAACAGGGCCCCGGGGATGAACCAGGAGCAGAAAGGTGAAAGGTCGCGGATTACCGTGCTTAAACCTCCAGCCCTCAGCCACCCCGCTCCCCTTCCTTGGGAGAGGCCATTGTGGAGGCCGAATCTGTCGGGCCGGGCTGAGGTCAAGGGTCAGAGCTTCTAGCCAGCTGCTCCTTGTTCTACGCTGGGAAGGTGAGTCCCAAACCCTCTAATATACCCAGCTTTCGCCCAGCCAGAGGGGATTAGCGCCCAGACCCCCAAGAAAACACCGTGAAACGTGAATCCGTCTAAGGAGCGGGAAAGACACCGGAAGGCTCCCCACCCTCGGGGAAGCCGCTCGGGTGCCGGTGGCATTTATAATCCTCCTGGGATTTGGGGGAGGTGTAAACCGGGTTAAAAGCGCTCGGCATTTTCATATCACGGATCTGAAATCTGTTGATGGCGAGGCCATGGTGATGAGGAGGAGGATGGTGTTTGTTCAGCGCTTACTGTGTGTCAAGCACTCTTCTAAGCGCTAGGGTTGATACAAGGTAATCATGGCGGACACAGTCCCTGTCCCACATGGGGCTCACGGAATGTACGGAATTTGAGTCTACCACAGGGAGTTCCCGGCGAAGCTGTCGGTCAAATGTCGGCAAGTACAACCTAGGTCCTGAGTGCCTCAGGCCGCCCTCTCTCTCCCTTAAGCAATCCTCCTTGCTGGACCCTCGTGGTAGCATGGCCACGTGGAAAGAGCACAAATCTGGGAGTCCGAAGGCCCTGGGTTCTAAACCTGCCTCCATCACTTGTCCGTCGTGTGACCTCGGGCAAGCTGCATACTTGCTCTGTGCCTCCGTTTCCTCATCTATAAAAATGGGGGTTAAGACTGAGGGAGAGGGACAGTATCCAACCCAATTTACTTGAATCCACCCAAGTGCTTAGTGCAATGCCTGGTACATGATAAGCGCTTACCAAATACCACAGTTATTATTATTATTATTGTTCTTCAAAGCGTTGGTGCTTCCCACAGTCCTCAGCGTCAAGAAGCAAACCCTGCGACGGTCCAGCGGTCCCCACTGAAATCCGGAATCAGTTGCTGAGAAGAGACCGGCATGGCACCCCGCCATACAAAAAGGAGCCACTCTCCTGGAATCAGACCTCAGTAAGGAATGAGAGACAGTAAAGGGAAAACAGAGCCCCGCCCGCGAACTACATACATGACAAAACGATGAGGGGCAGGCATTTGGTGAACAAAAAGTGGCCGGGACTAGGGGGTCTTCCACTGCCTATTCTTTCGAATACAAGTGTGGCCTGATGGTTAGAGAACAGGCCTGAGAGTCAGAAGGACGTGGTTTCTAATCCCAGCTCCGCCGCTTGTCTGCTGTGTGATCTCGGGCAAGTCACTTCACTATTTTGTGCCTCAGTTTCTTCATCTGTAAAATGGGGACTGTGAGCCCAAGTGGGACAGGGACTGTGCCCAACTTGATTGACTTGTATCACCCCAGTGTTTGGTACATACAGTGCCCGGCACATAGTAAGTGCTTAACAATTACCATTAAAAAAAAAAGACAAGTAGGTGTGTGTATATGTGGTCGGTGGGGGAGGGGTCTGGAAAAGGGGGTTGTCCTCGACTGTAAAATAGGGATTAAATACCTGTTCTCCCTCCTACTTAGACTGTGAACCCCATCGGGAGCAAGGACTGTAGTCGCCCTAACTGGCTCGTACCGACCCCAGTGCTTAGAACGGCATTTGACACGCAGTAAGCCCTTAACCAGAATGTTCGCAGATGGAGACTGGGGTGTTCTGGGAGAGATGTGTCCATGGAGTCGCGATGTTTCGGAGACGACTTGACAGCGTAAGACCTGTAAGACAAGCCCTTAACAAACATCATAAATAAATAAAAAAACTTTGCCCAAAGAGAAGAAAAGTTTTAAACTCACAAGGCAGCTGAGCATTTTATTTATACAAAAAAAGGCAAAAAAAAATCCAAAAACCATTCATCGCGCTCCACCCGACTACGATTCCCCAGAGCCTATGGTGGGTTTCATCGTTCTACAGAGAGCCAGAAGTGGGGGTGGCGGGCTACTGGGTTTACAAACAGGTTGCGGGTTATAGGTCGGCGTAGTTCCGGTCAGGGGCGGGGTGGCTGGCGGCAGGGGAGGGGGCGGGGGGACCGGCCGGCTCTCAGAACCAGTACTCGGAGACGAAGATGTGAACGTGGACGACGTTGCGGTGGGAGACGACACCTCCCAGCACGTAGTTCATCTCCAGCTTCAGGACGGCGTGGAACGGTCCCACGATGGGCCTGACCTGGCGAACGACGCCTGCAGGGGATACACAGAGATGGACGGTCTGTCACGGGGGCCGCGCCGGCCCACCGGCCCCCCTCCTCGGGAGCCGAGTTCCGGAACCCCTTGAACTCGTTATAATAATTGAGGTGCTTTTAAGCACTTACTGTGTACCAGACTCTGTACTAAGCGCTGAGCTGGATACAAGCAAATAGGGTTGGTTACATTCCCTGTCCCACATGGGACTCACAGTCTCAAACTCCGTTTTACAGATGAGGGAACTGAGACCCAGAGAAGTGAAGTGCACTACCCAAGGTCACCCAGCAGACAAGTGGTGGAGTCGGGATTAGAACCCACAAACTTCTGACTCCCAGGCCCGAGCTCTATCCACTACGCCACGATGCTTCTGGGATGGGAACCCTTCTTTTAATTCTGTTGTATGCTCCCAAACCTTTAGTACAGTGCACTGCACTCTGTAAGCGTTCAGTAGGTATATTAGTAAGTGTGACCTTGGGCAAATCAGTCAGGCAATTGTATTTATTCATTCATTTAATCGTATTTATCCAGCGCTTACTGTGTGCAAAGCACTCTACTAAGCTCTTGGGAGAGTACAAAATAACAATGAACTGAAGCAATCAGTCGGTCGTATTTATTCATTCAATGATATTTATTGAGCGCTTACTGTGTGCAGAGCACTGTACTGAGCGCTTGGGAGAGTACACAATAATAATAGAACAGACACATTCCCCGCTCACACGAGCTTCTTTGTACATCAGTCCCCTCATCTGTAAAATGGGGCCTAAGAATGGGGGTCCCATGTGTGACAAGGAATCTGTCCAACCTAATTAGCTTAGATCTACCCCAGCTCCTAGAACAGTGCCTGGCATATAGTAAACATTTAATAAATACTGTTTGTTAAAAATAATGGGGGAGGGGAGTGTGAAGAGTTTTCCCAGGGGAGCTCCTTGGGTGACATCATTAGCCCTTTGGAATCTCCAGTGGAGAGCAACGCACTTCGTCGTTTGAGTCGGGAGAGGCAGTGTGGCCTAACGAACAGAGCTCCGGGCCCGGAGTCAGGACCCCCAACTTCTAGTCCCAGCTCTAGCCGCTGGCCTGCTGGATGAGCTCGGGCAAGTCACCGATTCTCTCTGGGCCTCAGCGCCCTCCTCCGTAAAATGGGAGTAAGTCACCTGCTGCCCCTCCTCCCGACCCCCAGACCTCAAGCTCGTCGTGGACCGGAAACGCATAAATCATGTTGACCGCAAAACATATAAAGCGTGGCCCGGTGGATAGAGCACGGTCCTTGGTGTCAGAGCGGTGAGGCTTAGTGGATAGAGCACGGGCCTGGAAGTCAGAAGGACCTGGGTTCTGATCCCAGTTCTGCCACTTGTCTACCGTGTGAACTTGGGCAAGTCACTTCACTTCTCTGGACCTCAGCTACCTCATCTGTTAAATGGGGATGAAGACTGTGAGCCCCACGTGGGACATGGACTGTGTCCAACCTGATTACCTCATATTCATTCAGTCATATTTATCGGCCGCTTACCGCGTGCAGAGCACCGTACTAAGAGCTTGGAAGGTACGATTCGGCAAAAAATAGAGACGATCCCTACCCAACAACGGGCTCGTATCTACCCCAGCGCTTAATACATTACACAGATACCATCAGAAAAAAAAAATGAAGCATCCCGGGGCTCGCTGTGTTGCAAGGTCTGGGCGGCTATTCCATTCTCACAGCGGAGTCCGATTTGTCTGGGGATTCAGAGCGGGAGCTGTGGCCGGTCACTGGAGGTGTAGTCCCCGCAGATCTTGTGGAGCTATTGGGTTCCCAAGCCCCCAGCGGCCTGGCCTTTGCGGTATTCCGGGAGAATTCTTAAGGCTCTCCGCAAAGAAAACATTGGCCCAGGATCTAATGGGGGAGCTGAATGTTGGCTTAGCCCTCTGTCGCCACCTGTTCTCTAATGCAGCGATGACATTTCTGCTTTGTCCTGTTCAAATACCGCCTCACTTCTCCGGCGTATGTGGCAGAATCACCCGCCTTTCACCACACTCATCAGAGTTGCAGATTTCCAAGTATCCTCCCGTCACGCCAGGCCAGCCTCAGAACATTTTCATGTTTTCCTTCTGGACTGGGTGAAAATGACTTGTGCTAAAATAGCCAGGGCAAGTAAGCTCTCTCTCTTTTTCTCTCACCCCCCCCCCACCTTCCCCACCCTTCTCTCTTTCTCTTCCCTTTCTCCCCTCACTCCTCCTCTTTACGCTCTCCTCCCCTCTCTTCCCTCTTTCTTCCCCCTTTCTCTCTTTGCCTCTCCTTCCCCACACCCTCCTCTTTCTCTCTCCTCTGTCTCTCTCCCCCTCCTCTCTCCTCTCCCTCATTTATCTATATTAATGTCTGTCTCCCCCTCTCGACTGTAAGCTCAGTGTGGGCAGGGAATGCATCTATTCATTGTTATACTGTACTCCCCCAAGGGCTTAGAACAGTCCTCTGCACACAGTGAGTGCTCAATAAATACGACTGAAATACAACTGAATCTCTCTCTCCCTCCTCTCTCTCCACTCTCCCTCCCTCTCTCTTCCTCTCCTTCTCTCCTCTCCCTCCTCTCTCTCCATCCCCCCTCTCTCCCTTTCTCCCAATCCCCCTTTTTCTCCTCTCTCTTTCTCCCGCTCTCTTTCCCTCACCACCTCTCTCCCTGCCAATCTTCCTCCCCACCGCCCCTGCACAGTCTGGGCTGTTTCCCATTCCGAGCTACCGTGGCTCCAGAGGGTATTACTCCCTTCATCTTCACAGGCTTTGGGACCCCTGTGAACCCAGCCAGCTTCCACAGTTTCAGCCAAGTTTTTTCCAATCTTTTTGCCAACCTCTACCTGTTCCCCTGGCCCTCTGGTAAATAGTTACTTGCAGACTACATGCTGAGATCTGTGCAGAGCCTTGGGGAAGACAAATGATCACCCCATAGGTCACAGCCCCTAGCCTGCACCGGGCTCGGGGTCTAAGAGGGAGAGGTAGCAGACATACTGTTCCCACTTTAATTAATTAATTAATTAATGATGGGATTTGTTAAGCGCTTACTATGTGCCAGGCACTGTAATAAGCGCTGGGTTGAATACAGGCAAATTGGATTGGACACAGTCCCTGTCCCATGTGGGCCTCACTGTCTCAATCCCTATTTGACAGATGAGGTAATTGAGGCCCAGAGAAGTGACGTGACTTCCCCAAGGTCACACAGCAGACAGGTGGTGGAGCAGGGATTCTGATTTCTGGGCCCATTCTCTATCCACTATGCCATGCTGCTTCTCTCAAGATGCCAACTGAGGTCCAGAGGGGTTGAGTGACTTGCCCAAGGTCACGCATCAGACCAGTGGCAGAGCTGAGGCTAGAACCCAGATCACATTCTTTCCATTAGACCAAGCTGCTTTTTGCCCCTCCCTTCCCTGCTCTTTTAGTGGGTGCAAACGATTATTGCTCCAACTGATCGGTATTTTGATCAGTCAGTCGATCAATCCTATTTACTGAGCACTTACTGTGAGCAGAGCACTGGACTGTGAGCCCATCACTGGGCAGGGATTGTCTCTATCTGTTGCCGAATTGTACATTTCAAGCTCTTAGCACAGTGCTCTGCACATAGTAAGCGCTCAATAAATATGATTGAATGAATGATTAGACGCTTGGGAGAATACAAGATAATAGTTAGTAGACAGGTTCCCCTCCCGCAGGGAGCTTACAGTCTAGAGGGGGTGGTGAGGACGATGATGATGATGATGGTATTTGTTAAGCACTTACTGTGTGCCAAGCACTGATCCCCCTTTGCCGATCCAGACAATAGATATTTTTATGAATTATATCTCAGCCCTGACTGATTTAAGAGGCTGAACTCAGGATATATAATTCATAGATCACACAGGACCAAATTTATACACCTCAAACATAACACGTCCAAAACAGAACTCATCTTTCCACCCAAACCCTGTCCTTCCTGGGTCTGTCCCATCACTGTAGACAGCACAACCAACCTCCCTCTCTCACAGGCCCATAACCTTGGCATTATCCTCAACTCACCTCTCATTCGATCCACATATTCAATCTGTCACCGAATTCTGTCAGTTCGACCTTCACCGCATCGCCACTATCCACCCTCTCCTCTCCATCCAGACTGCTACCGCACTGATCCAGGCACTTTTCCACCTTGATTACTGTATCAGCCACCTCGCTGATCTCCCTGCCTCCACACAACACTCTGCTGCCCACATCACTTTTCTACAAACTGTTCAGTCCGTGTTTCCCCACTCCTCAAGGACCCCCAGTGGTCGCCCATCCATCTCCACATCGAACTTCTCATCGTTGGCTTTAAGACACTCAGTCACCTTGCCCCTTTTTATCTTACCTGGCAAATTTCCTGCTACAACCCAGCCCAGACGCTTCATTCCTCTAATGCCGACCGACTCACCGTACCTCGAGCTTATTTATCTCATCACCGACCCCTCGCCCGCAACCTGCCTCTGGCCTGGAACTCCCTGCCCCTTCCTATCCGACAGACGATCGTTCTCCCCACCTTCAAAGACTTATTGAAAATGCATCTCCTCCAAGAGGTCTTCCCCGACTCATCCTTCATTTCCTCTTCTCCCTCTCCCTTCCGAATCACCAATGCCCTTGGATTTGTACCCTTTATTCACTCTTCCTTCAGCCCCAGGGCATTTAGGTCCAAAGCCATCATTTGTTTTAATGTCTGCCTCTCCCCGTAGACTAGAAGCTCCTCGTGGGCAGGGGACGTGTTGCTAACTCTGATACGTTGTACTCTCCCAAGCCCTTAGTACAGTACTCTCCCATCATCGGGCAGGGATCGTCTCTGTGGCCGAATTGTACCTTCCAAGCCCTTAGTACAGTGCTCTGCACATAGTAAACACTCAATAAATATTACTGAATGAATGCTCTGCACACAGTAAACACTCAAAAAATACGATGGATTGTTATATATATTATATAAAACCTAGATATTTTACTCTTTGGGGTTTCAATATCCAGAGTCCCAGATGAACCTCTTTTCAGAATCAGTATCTCTGAGACAGCCTTGGTTATCGAAGACTGTCGTATGGCCAGTCCAGAGGACCTGAATTTAGTACCGTCACTTTCCCAGATTCCTTGGATATCAGGGTTTCTGTTTTGGTAATCAGATGCTGCAGGGATTCTTCAGCCTGTCTGTACCTCTTTCAGATATAATTACCCCCTTCCCTTCTTTGAAAAATGCAGGTCCTCAGGCACTTCAGCCCGCACCTGGCCTCCGCTTACACGACGTAGCTCTGCAGTCTGACTAGCTCACAGTTCTGCAGTTTGGCCCGTAGTTCTGGAGTTTTGTTCCTAGTTCTGCAGTTAGCCTGACGCACAGTTCTGCAGTTTGCCTGGCTCACTCTTGGGCAGTTTGAATGTGAGAAGCCCTGTGGGAAGACTGCAGTGGCCAGCTGGGGGGCCTGGGGTCTGCTTCGCCTACACGAAGCTCTTTGGTCCTAAATCCATCCTCAGCCCCGCAGCACTTCTGTACGTCTCCTTAGCGCTCGGTCCCCTTCTTCTTAGAGAAGCAGCGTGGCTCAGTGGAAAGAGTCCGGGCTTGGGAGTCAGAGGTCATGGGTTCGAATCCCGGCTCCACCACTTAGCTGTGTGACTTTGGGCAAGTCACTTAACTTCTCTGGGCCTCAGTTACCTCATCTGTAAAATGGGGATTAAGCCTGTGAGCCCCATGTGGGACAACCTGATCACCTTGTAGCCCCCCAGCTCTTAGAACAGTGCTTTGCACATAGTAAGCACTTAACAAATACCATCATTATTATTATCATTCTACACTGTCAGCTCCTTGAGGGCTGGGAGCAGTTCTACCAACTCTGCTGTATGGTCTTCTCCCGAGAGGTTGATACGGTAGGTACGGAGGAGGCGCTCGATAAATAGCATCGATCGACTGATTGATCCCGGAAAGCCACCTGGGAGCACTGGACACGGGGATATTTGAGAAATCCCTTATTCTGTGGCTGGGTTGGCCCCCGGTTGAAGGAGTGATGGACGAGGTGCCTGGGGCAGGGCACTTAGCACTTCGGGAAGTGTAGCTCAGCTGTCAATTTCTTGAGGGCAGGAGCCATGTCTTCTAAATCCACTGTATTCACCCAGAGCTTAGGACAGTTCCCAGCACATAGCGAGCGCTTAACGAACCCATATAAAAACCAAAAAACCAAAAACCATAGTTCAATTCAACTGAACTGCTGAGAGTTGAACTGAATTCAACTGAGGGTTAGTCACCACCCTGAAAAGGACCTGAACTCTCCTGATCCAATGGGATAATAATAATTATTATTATTATGGTACTTGTTAAGTGCTTACTATGTGTCGAGCAATTTTCTAAACGCTGGGGTAGATACAAGTTGATCAGGTTGGACACAGTCCCTGTCCCACCTGGGGCTCGCAGTCTTGATTCCTCTTTTAAAGATGAGGTAGCTGAGGACTAGCGAAGTGAAGTGGCTCGTCCATAGTCACACAGCAAACAAGCAGCAGAGCGGGGATTAGAACCCAGGTCCTTCTGACTCCCAGGCCCGGGCTCTATCCACTAGGCCACGCTGCTTCCTGCTCTCCGGCCACAGGAGGGGCTGTCAGAGAGTTTTGGACAGGAGCGGATCGGCGTCCTCGAAGCCGTTAAGTGTCATAACCCTAAGAATGTCTTGGCCCTCGGCCAGCGAAAGGCATGACGGGGTGACTTAGCCGGCCCATTCACTGCACCCCGGAACGAGAGCTTCTAATCCAGAGGATTCCGCGTGAAAGCAAGCCCTCGTGCTACCCATCCGTCATCACCCGTGGAGGAGGATGGAAAACCTGTTATTTCTAGCCCCGCTGCGGAATACTGCAGTTTTCCAAGCCCCGAATGGAACGCTGATCCTTGACCAAACTTTGAGAACACGATCGGAGGACGGGGTCAGCATGGGAGGTTTAACCCCTTCCTCCGTAATGATTTTTAGAGGCCGGGCCCCTCCCTCCCACCCGGGCTGGTCTGCCCCGTGGCCGTAATAATTGATAATTACTGTGGTATTTGTTAAGCGCTTCCTCTGTGCTAGGCACTCTAATAATAATAATAGCTGTGATATTTGTCAAGCGCTTACTATGTACCAGGCACTGTAGTGAGTGCCCCTCCTTCCTGCAGTCTCCAGTGTTTATCAGCTTGTCCTCAAATGGAAATCGGGTGGGACACGGTCCCTGTCCCGCATGGGGCTCACAGTCTTCCTCCCCATCCCCAGTTACCTCATCTGTAAAATGAGGATTAAGAGTGTGAGCCCCAGGTGTGTCCAACCTATCTTGTATCTACCCCAGTGCTTAGAACAGTCCCTGACACATAGTAAGCACTTAGCAAATACCATTCTTCTTCTTATTGTTATTAATGTACAGGTGACATAATTAAGGCACAGAGAATAATAATGATAATAATAGTTTTTAAGTGCTTACTATGTGCCAAGCATTGTTCTAAATGTTGACATAGATACAAGATAATCAGATTGTCCCACACGAGGCTCACAGGCTTAATCCCCATTTTACAGATGAGGTAACTGAGGCACAGGGAAGTCAAGTGGCTCACACAGCAGATAAGCGGCAGAGCTGGGATTAGAATCCATGACCTTCTGATTCCCAGGTCGGTGCTTTATCCACCAGGCCATGCCGCTTCCAGAATGCGGGGAAGGCGGACCAGTCCCACTGAGGAGCCGAGGACTGCGGCAGGAGCGGACGGTCAGAGCCCGGACCCCAGGACCAATGGGGTCAGAGGGAGGTGGTCCCCAAGCCCTGGTTGCCGGCGTCTAACGTCTCGCCTGCTGCCCCTTTCCTCGAGCGAGGTCCTGCGAACGGGTGCGGGCCGGCGGCGAGGCCGAGCGGTCCCTCGGAGAGGAAAAGCCCTGAGCCCCTGGGTGGGAGGGCGAAGCCACTTAACCTCTCCACACCTCGGGTTCTTCGTCTGTCAGACGGGGATCAGGTTCCCGCTCCCCCTCCCTCCGGCGCCGGGGGCAGGGACCGCGTCCGGCCTGACGTTGGGCTGAGCGAGGTGCTGGCCACAGAGGAAACGCTTGACTAGTGCCATCGTTAGCAAGAATACCAATTCTGTTTATTGCCATAGTGTACTCTCCCAAGCGCTCAGTACAGAGCTTTGCGCATGGTAAGCACTCAGTAAATACAACTGAATGAATGAATGAATTGCAAAGTGGGCAACACACACACACACACACACACACACACATACACACACCTGTCAAACTGGCCCCTCTAGAACCAGTGAGAAATCAAAGTTGCCTTATGACTCTCTCTTCATATCTGAATGTTATAATTAAAGTACTTTCTCAGAAAGAATAATTTCCTTGCCCAAACCTCAAAGGGTTGCTTGACATTTCTGACCACTAAAAATGTCTCCCTCAAAGCCGGGTTTCCCCCCACAGGTCCCAGTCCCCAGCAACTCCCCCCCAACCTCATACCATCCTGAACTTTTCGATCAGGACAGTAAGCTCCTTGCGGGCAGGGCAAGCGTCTACCAACTCTGTTGTCCTGAACACCCCCTAGCTCTTAGTACAGTGCTCTGCACATAAGTGCTCAATAAATAAGATTAATTGATCGACTAATTTCGCAGATGCTCTTGAGATGAAGCTTCCCGCACGAGGACAGGGACCGTGTCTGGTGTTTCCGGTGTAATCTCCCAAGGGCTTAGAAAGGGCTCTGCACTCCTTAGGCATTCAGTAAACAGTCAGTCAATCGTATTTATTGAGTGCTTACTGTGTACAGAGCACTGTACATAGTACTTGGGGGAGTACAGTAGAACAATAAACAGACACATTCCCTGCCCACAACGAGCTTACAGTCTAGATAATAAGACCATTATTATCATCATTACAATTAAGAATACCACAGTTCGTGAGGATAATAATAAGAACTGCGACATTTGTCAAGAGCCGACTGTGTACCCAGAATTGTAGTAAACACTGGGGAAGATACCATAGAAGAAGATTGGACACAGTAACTGTCCCACATGCGACTCAGAGTCTAAGGAGGAGGGAGAACAGGAATTTAATCCTCATTTTACAGATGAGGAAAACGAGACCCAGAGAAGTTAAGTGACTTGCCCAAGATAATAATATTAATAACTGTATTTTCTAAAGTACTTACGGTGTGCCAAGCACTGTTCTAAGCTCCCCGTCCCACATGGGGCTCACAGTCTCAATCCCCATTTTACAGATGAAATAACTGAGGTCCAGAGAAATGAAGCGACTGGCCCAAAACCACAGAGGTGAGCAGGGGTCAGAACCCGAGTTCTCTGACTCCCAGGCCCGTGCTCTTTCTGTTAGACCCCGCTGCTTTCTAAAACGACGCACGAGGCCCGCACGGGGATCGAACCTGCAACCTGGCACTACCGGCACCGCGCTCTAACCAACGGAGCTGACCGGCCCCGGGAATCCGTTTTTTTTTCTATCTGCACCTTTGAAAATATATCACGCATTTTGGTGTGGGGTGCCATTCGTCTCAGAGTTGTCACAGCAGATGAGCTATTACCTTTTCAAATCTTCCTGAAAGGTCTCCCAGATTGTGCGGAGCCATCTCCCCGGCTAGAGAACTGAAGGCCTGGCTCTCAGAGAAAAGCTTTGTAGTGGGTTGATAATACCTCAGGCATTAATAGGACATTTTTGTACCGGTTGCAAAAGCATTCTTCATTTTTCAATGACAGCCGGTTAAAGAGGAATGCAGCGAAAGTCTGTAAAAGGCTTTAGAAAGACAACAAGCTTGGGCCGCGTGTCTGTTGCCCCTTTATCCTGGCTAAGAACGGATTTTCGAAAGGATACATTAACCCGAGGTCCTGACCATTTCACATTCCGAGCCATCTCGGGGTGCTCTGGGCTGGCTGGTTTCCAGGGGCCTCTGCCGCCTTCACCTTCCACCCCCACCCCTTACTGTACCCGAGACTCGACTTTATCCCTCGGTCTCGTAAACCGAAAGGGTCCAGGGCCTAATTCCCATCCGGGAATTCTTTCTCAGCACTGAGCCCTGCTCATAATAAACACTTAATAATTACCATTGTAACTACCGCTCTTACTCCCGGAGAAGCCGCGTGGCTCGGTTGGAAGAGCCCGGGCTTGGAGTCAGAGGTCATGGGTTCAAATCTCGGCTCCTCCGCTTGTCAGCTGTGTGACTTTGGGCAAGTCACTTCACTTCTCTGGACCTCAGTTCCCTCGTCTGTAAAATGGGGATGAAGACTGTGAGCCCCACGTGGTACAACCTGATCACCTTGTATCCTCCCCAGCGCATAGAACAGTGCTTTACACATAGTAAGCACTTAACCAATGCCATCATTATTATTACTATTGTTCTTAGAAGCAGCGTGGCCTGGTGGATAGAATCCGGGCCTGGGACTCAGAGGGACCTGGATGTTAATCCTGGCTCTGCCACTTGTCTGCTATGTGACCTTGAGCAAGTCACTTGACTTCTCTGGGCCTCAGGTCCCTCCTCTGTAAAATGGGGACGAAGACTGTGAGCCCCATATGGGAGAGTGACTGTGTCCAACCTGATTTGCTTGTATCCATGCCAGCGCTTAGTACGGTGCTTGGTATGTAGCAAGTGCCTAACAAGTACAATAATCATAATTGATTATTAAATATGACCACTACTGCTATTCCTCCTTCTCCTCTTGCTATTACTATAGTAATGTTACTATTATTACCAATACCACCATCACCTACCTGCCAAGAATTGCCAGCAGGAAGGGAAGGGGGAATGAGACAGTGTGGCCCGGTGGGAACAGCCCAGAACTGGGAGTCAGGAAGCCTGGGTTGGAGTCCTAGCTCTGGTCCGGCCTGCCGTATGCCCCCCGTACTTCGTTTTCCTCATTTGTAATAAAGGAATAAAACACCAACTAGCCTCCCTTCTTATCCTGAGGGAGACAAGAGCTTTGTCTCTTCTATCTGGCACCTATCTAAATGCTTCCCGGAGTGTTGGGCACATCATAATAACTGGCATTTGTTAAGCGCTCACTAGGTGCCAAACCTCGTGTTAAACACTGGGGTGGATACGGGATAATGAGATCAGACACGGTCCCTATCCCACATGGGCTTCACTGTCTAAGTAGGAGGGAGAAAAGATGCTGAATCCCCATTTTACAGATGAGGAGACTGAGGCTCACGGCAATTAAATGACTCGCCCAAGGTCACACAGCTGGTAGGATTAGAACCCAGGTCCATTGCCTCCCAGGTCTGTGCTCTTTTCAACAGGCCACACTGCTTCCCTGTCCCTCTCCCACCTCCTACTCCTTTGCTGGCCTCCACCAAGACAGGCAGTTCACCAAGACAAATCTGAATTCTTCCATGACTACTGCTAAGACAGGGTTTGGGGTTCCCTCTTAACCTTTAGTAACAGTCTTCTCTGCTGCAAAGTTACCTTTTCAATGCAAACATCACATATTTTCCAATGGTGCGTGCGTGTGTGTGCGCGTGTGTGTCTTTCCATTAGGCCATACCGCTTTTCCATTCCAGGGCACAGAACTTTCAGCCTAGACAAAAGCCTGTTACCAAATCCTGCCAAAAACCCATTACCAAATCCAATTTCCATCCAAGTGGTCCATTTTTTTTCCAGTTAGATTAGATTAGTTGCCACTGGGCCACTTTCAGCATATGCGTGCTGTGCAGATCATATCACCCATGATAGCATGTCCAGGATCAGCTACCTTCCAGGCCTCCAGTGACTCCCTCAAAACTTCTGTCAAAATTAATCTACCAACAGTCTTGCACTATATTCTCTCAAGAGCTCAGTAGAGTGCTCTGCACACAGTAAGCTCTCAATAAATACGATCGAATGAACCACCCAGAGCACTGTGCTACATAATTTACAACCCTTAGTGCATTAGGACTAAATTATATCAGAGCCACTTTTCCTTTGTTCAGCAATGATAATAATAATGAGACTAGAAGCCGCAGGGTTTAGTGGCCAGAACACGGGCCTGGGAGTCAGAAGGTCACGGGTTCTAATTCCGGCTCCGCCACTTCTCTGCTATGTGACCTTAGGAAGTCACTTCACTTCTCTGTACTTCAGTTACCTCATCTTTAAAATGGGGATTGACACTGTGAGCCCCACATGAGTCAGGGACTGTGTCCAACCTGTTTTGCTTGTATCCACCCCAATGTTTAGTATAGTGTCTGGCACCTAGTAAGCGTCTAACAGATACCATCATTATTATTCATTATTATTAGTGTTAAGTGCTTACTACGTGCAAGCACCGTGCTATAAGCTGAAGTAGATCGACGATAATCAGATTGGAAACAGTTCTTGTCCCACATGGGGCTCACAGTGTACGAAAGAGGGGAGAAGAGGGATTGACTCTTCATTTTACTGATAGGGAAACTGAGGCTCAAGCTCAGGAACGTTGAGAGACTTGCCCTTGGGCACACAGCAAGTAAGTGTCTCCCCTTCCAGACTGTAAACTCTTTGTGGGCAGGGATCATGTCTACCAACTCTATTGTATCGTACTCTCCCAAGCGCTCATTTCAGTGCTCTGCACACAGTAATTGCTCAATAAATGTCTTTTTTAAGGGGATTTGTTAAGACCTTACTATATGCCAGGCACTGTACAAAGCAATGGGGTATTTACAAGCTAGTCGGATTGGGCAGAGTCCTTGTCTCACACGGGGCTCACAGTTTTAATCCCCATTTTACAGATGAGGTAACTGAGGCACAGAGAAGTGAAGTGACTCACCCAAGGTCACACAGGCGACAAGTAGCAGAGCTGGGATTAGAACCCAGGTCCTTCTGACTCCCCGTCCTGTGCTCTACCCATTAGGCCGCTCTATTTCTCCTCTCTGTAAATTATTTTTGTGTCTTTATCCCCCACTAGACTGTCACTTCATGTTTACTAACCCCGTTCGTTCTACTTTGCACCCAATAGGTGCTCAGTAATGATTACTGATTGATGGATTTGTACTCCGTGTTTTCACACTTCCGTGGTTATATTTGGGACGGTGCCAGGAAACAACGGCAGAGTGGCAAGATGTGAAATCACTTGGTGTCTGCAAGAAGCTGCAAACCAATCTGAAGACTTTAACGATAGTTCTAAATGGATTTCTCACCCAGGTGGAATAAACACTCATTATACTGAGATTCAAGTTTAAGGCCTGCTGTGATAACATGCAATTAATTGAGTTTTGGGGTGGGGAAGGGAAGGAAATCCCAATTGGATTGTGGAGTGACATGTGGAAGTTTAAAGGTCCAACAGCGCCACTTATGGGTCATAGTGCAAAACGGCTTTATCATTATTATTACTAATAATAATAATATTTGTTAAGCGCTTATTGTGTGCAAAGCACTGTTCTAAGCGCTGGGGGAATACAGGGTGATCAGGTCATCCCAGTAGGGCTCACCATCTTAGTCCCCATTTTACAGATGAGAGAACTGAGGTCCAGAGAAGTGAAGTGATTTGCCCAAAGTCACACGGCTGACGAGCGGCCGAGCCGGGATTAGAACTCACGACCTCTGACTCCCAAGCCTGGGCTCTTGCCACTGAGCCACCCACTGCTTCTCTACTACCTGTCAGAACTACCTGTCAAGGGCAGAAGCATCCAACCCCCCCACGGGTCAGTTGGAAGCTTAGCTTTGCCAATCAATCAATCAATCAATCAATCAATCGAATTTATTGAGCTCTTACTGTGTGCAGAGCACTGTACTAAGCACTTGGGAGAGTACTCTATAAGAGCAGCATGGCCTAGTGGATGGAGCATGGGCCCAGGAGGGAGAAGAACCTGGGTTCTAACACTGGCTCCGCCCTTATCTGCTGCGTGACCTTGGGCAAGTCACTTCACTTCTCTGGTCCTCAATTACCTCATCTGTAAAATGGAGATTAAGACTGTAAGCCCCATGTGGGACAAGGACTGTGTCCAACCTGATGATCTCGTATCTATACCGGTGCTTAGGAGAGTGCCTGGCATGTAGTAAGTTCTTAATGGACATCATTAAAAAAAAAGAATTGGTAGACATATTCCCTGCACACAGTGAGGCAGTGTGGCTCAGTGTAAGGAGCCTGGATCTGGGAATCAGAGGACCTGGGTTCTAATCCCAGCTCTGCGGCTTGCCTGCTGTGTGACCTTGAGCAAGTCACATCACTTCTCATCTATAAAATGAGGATTCAATAACTGATTGTGAATCCAGTGTGGGACAGGGACTGTGTCCAACCTGGTTAACTTGTATCTACCCCAGTGCTTAGAACAGCGCTCGACACATACTAAGTGCTTAACAGACACCATAAAAAAGGAACTTACAGTCTAGAGGGGGACACAGACATTAATATAAATAAATAAATGACAGATGTGCTGTGGGGATGAGGGACGGGTGAAGGGAGGAAATCCAAATGCAAGCCGTGTGTCTGTTTATTGTCGTATTGTCATTCATTCAATCTTATTTATTGAGTGCTTACTGTGTGCAGAGCACTGTACTAAGCGCTTGGAAAGTACAATTCGGCAACAGATAGAGACAATCCCTACCCAGCAACGGGCTTGGTCTCTTCCAAGCACTTATTACAGTGCTCTGCACACAGAAAGCACACAATAAATACGTGAGCGAGGGGGCTCGGGAAACATGACTCAGGAGGCCTGGAAAGTCAACCAATCAATCAATCAATTGTATTGATCTAGCACTTCTTATGTGCTTACTAAGTGCTTGGGAGAGGACAATACGACACATTCCCTGCCCACAGCTTGCTTACAATCTACAGTCTAGAGTCCCCGAAGACAGATAAATGTAGTTTAGGGCTTTTGTGGACTGGCATCAGTCCATAGCAGTTTGCCCAGTCTTATATAACTGTCTTATAATCAGGGGATAGGGTCCTGCCTCAGGGCCAGATGTCTTTTTTACCAAAATAACCCAGAAGTGTGCTCTTGGTCAACTGCAGACAATAATAATAACAATAATTATGGTACTCGTTAAGAGCTACTATAATAATAATAATAACAGTGTTGGTACTTGTTAAGCGCTTACTATGTGCAGAGCACTGTTCTAAATGTTGGGGTAGATACAGGGTAATCAGGTTGTCCCACGTGAGGCTCACAGTCTTAATCCCCATTTTCCAGATGAGATAACTGAGGCACAGAGAAGTTAAGTGACTTGCCCACAGTCGCACAGCCGACAAGTGGTGGATCCGGGATTCGAACCCATGACCTCTGACTCCCAAGCCCGGGCTCTTTCCACTGAGCCATGCTGCAAGCACTGTTCTAAGCCCTGAGGTAGATACAAGTTAATCAGGTTGGACGCAACATCGGGTTCACAGTCTTTAATCCCCATTTTACAGATGAGGTAACTGAGGCCCAGAGAAGCTAAGTGTCTTGCCCAAGGTCATACAGCAGACATGTGGTAGAGTCAGGATTAGAACCCAGGTCCTTCTGCTTCCCAGGCCTGGGCTCTAGTTCAGCCACATTGTTTCTAACAGCTAGACAACAGCTAGATCTACATTCAGGGCTTTATATCGAGTTCGAGAGGTTCCACCATGGGCGGGCTGGCTATTATTTCACGGGAAGCAGTGCAGCCTAGTGGAAAGAGCCCTGAAGAGTCTGGGTTCTCATCCCAGCTCCGACTCTGGCCTGCTATGTGACCTTGGGCAAGTCACTTATCTTCTAGGGAAACAGCATGGCGGAGTGGATAGAGCACAGGCCCGGGAGTCAGAAGGTCATGGGTTCTAATCCCGGTCCCTCTATTTGTCTGCTGTTTGGCCTTAGGCAAATCACTTCACTTCTCTGGGCTTCGGTTTCCTCATCTGTAAAATGGGGATTAAGAGTGTGAGCTCCATTTGGAACAAGGACTGTGTCCACCCTGACAAACTCGTATCTATTCCAGTGTTTAGAACAGTGCTTGGCACATAGTAAGCGCTTTCCACGCACCATAATTATTATTATGATTAGGAGCCTCTCCCAGCACTTTCAGCGCTCAACAAATACGATTGAATGAATTCAGCGTGGCCTAGTGGCAAGAGCACAGGCTTGGGAGTCAGAGGGGATGGGTTCTAATCCCGGCTCTGCCACTTGTCTGCTGGGTGACCTTGGGCAAGTTGCTTCACTTCTCTGGGCCTCAGTTATCTCACCTGTAAAATGGGGATTAAGACTTAGAGCCCCACGTGGGACAACCTGATCAACTTGTATCCACCCTAGAGCTCAGTACATTGCTTGGCACATAGCAAGTGCTTAACAAATACCATTATTATTATTATTATTATTATTATTCTCTCTCTTCTCCCCACTGCTGGGGGAGAGGAGGTGGTGGGGGAGAGGCTGTGATCTGGCTCGCCCGACCAGGAGCAGGGACCACCCGGATGGTTTTCTATCTTGTGGGGGAAAAGTGGGTTTGACTGGCTGGAGCAAATCAGAATAAATTCTGATGTGGATGGAATGAATGAATGAATGAATGAATGAATGAATGAATGAATGAATGAATGAGAGTTACTGCCAAGAGAGGTGGGTCCCGGTGCGTGCCCGGTCAGCCCGCCCACCCTCCCCGCAGGCCGCGGCCAGAACACGCTGCTCACCCACGGTCATGCCGTCCATGTAGCGCTTGATGATGTCGAAGGAGTCCCGGATATTCCCTTCCGTTATGTCAAAGATGATGTCGGCATGGTTGGCGGGGTAGGCCGGGGTGATGGCCCGCAAGAAGATGATCTCTGGGAACCGAAGTAAAGACGAACCGGTCAGCGCTGACCTGTCTCTGGCCTAGGGTGGTCGTGAGGCCCGCCGGCTACCCAGAGCTGCAGAGGGTCGGGGGGCCCTCCGGGAACCTTTTCTCGTCCCCTCCCTGCCGACCGACTTCTCCAGAAATACCCTCGATAGGTCAATGTATAATGTTGGTATTTGTTAAGCGCTTACTATGTGCAGAGTACTGTTCTAAGTGCTGGGGTAGATACAGGGTAATTATATCGCCCCACCGGGGGCTCACATTTTTTTAATCCCCATTTTTTACAGATGAGGTAACTGAGGCACAGAGAAGTTAAGTGACTTGCCCACAGTCACACAGCTGACAAGTGGCAGAGCCGGGATTCAAACGCATGACCTCTGACTCCCAAGCCCAGGCTCTTTCCACTGAGCCACGCTGCTTTAGGAGGGGCCGGTCAAGGATCCTGGGCGTTCTTTTTGTTTTTGTTATGGTGTTTGTTAAGCGCTTATTATGTGCCAGGCACAATACTAAGCCCTAGGATAGATATAAGCTAATCAAGTTGGACACCGTCCCTATCCCACATTAATCCCCATTTTAGTAATAATAATTAGGTATTTGTTAAGTGCTTACTATGTGCCAACCACTGTTCTAAGCACTGGGTAGATACAAGGTAATTAGGTTGTCTCAGTTGGGGCTCACAGTCTTAATCCCCATTTTCTAGATGAGGTTAAGTGGCTTGCCCACTCACACAGTTGATAAGTGGCAGATGAGGTAGCTGAGGCCCAGAGAAGTGAAGTGACTTGCTCAAGGTCACACAGCAGACAAGTGTTGGGGCAGGGATTAGAACCCAGCTATTTCAGACTCCCAGACCTGGACTCTATCCACTAGGCCACAACGGTTCCGGTTTGATCCAGACCGTGAGGGTGGACGTCTACGGGTACAACCCGCATCCCTCTGACAGCCTGTCCTCCCAGGGAGCCAAATGGACCCCTGCCCTACCCCACGGAGGCACCGGGAAAGGGGTCCTCACACATGGGTGGAGTCTGAGGTAGCGGCACCCCGAGGACCTTCCCCAGTCACCCCGCCATGCTGGGAACTCCGGGAGAAGACCGGTCACCACCATGGACCCTGCAGTTGTCCGACCAAGAGCTAGGAAGTCTGTGCGGGGGAACGGATATGCTGCATTCTCTAGCTGAAATTACATTCCTGAGGTGGAAAACCTGGGAATTGTTCTCTGGTTTTAGAGTTCTGCCTTTCTCATCTAACAAAATAATGGCGATCTAAACCCTGCACAGAAAACAGGCACCAGAGAAGTCTGCTAGGTGTGTGTGTTTGTTTGGTTGTACGTGTGGGTTTAGTGTGTGCACGTGTTTCTGTTTTTTAATGGTTCTTGTTATAACAATCACTCTATGTCAAGCACTTTCTAAGAGCTGGGATAGATACAAGTTGATCAGGTTGGACTCAGTCCCTGTCCCACATGAGGCTCACAGTCTAAGTAGAAGGGAGAGCAAGAATCGAATTCCCATTATATAGATGAGGCAATTGAAGCCCAGAGAAGTGAAGTGACTTGCTCGAGGTCACAGAGCAGACAAGTGGCAGAGCTGGGATTAGAATCCAGGTCGTTGGATCCCCAGCTCTGTGCTCTTTCTACTATGCCTCGCTGCTTCTCTGGGCTGTGTTGGTGTGTGTGGTGTGTGTCTGGGTAGACCCATATGTGCATTATATGTACGTGAGTGTGACCGTTCTTCGTTTGCAAAAGACAACATTCCTGATGATGAGATATAATCCATGCATGCACACGGGAAAGGGAAATGGAAGTCCGATGTCCATAAATTGGATGCCGCCTCCTTACATTGACCTATTGAGAGTATTTCCGGAGAAGTCGGGCGGCGGGAAGGGGACGGGGATGTTTCCCGGTGGTTCCCTCCACCCTCCGCAGCTCCTGGTCGCCGAGCAGGGGGCGGGGGTGCTTCGTGACCACCCTCAGCCGGAGCGAGGTCAGTGCCGATTGATTCTCCTCAAAACGAAGCGGTGGTTGGCGAGGCGGAAGCAGCAAGCTGGCACCCCCGAACCCATTCTCTGCCCTCCCGGGTGTTTCCGGTGGGCTCGTTTAGAGGCTGAAATGGAAGCATGCGGCGGTCACTCACCTTCGGGGCGGACGAATTCCCGGAAGGTGGGGAGAGAGATGACCGTGTGGGACACCGTGTGGACCGGATCCAGAACACAGTTGACGTCGTTGGGCCGACAGGACTTAATACAGCGGACGGTGTCGGTCTTCTCGTTTCTCACTCTATGAGGAACCAGAGTCGACCGAAAACGTTCAGTGAAAGAGTACCTCCCACCCCACAGAACTGCAGCCCACTAAGAGAGTGGATGAGGGTAAGGTGAGGGTAAGAAGTTCCCTGAAGTGGCTTGGGGTCAGAATGAAGCAGAGCCACTGTCATTTCAGCTGGTCGGCTCTGCGATATTGGCCATTTTTCTTCTGAATTTTCCCTCGTTTTGAAATAGGACTAATAATAGTAATAATTATAATAACGGTCTTTCATTCAATCGTATCTATTGAGCACTTACTGTGTGCAGAGCACTATCCTAAGCGGTTGACTGTACTGACTGTATTCGTTAGGTGCTTACTATGTGTCAAGCACCGTTCTAAGCGCTGGGGTAGAGCCAAGCTAATCGGATAGGACACAGTCCCTGCCCTACATGGGGAGCACAGTCTTAATCCCTATTTTACAGATGAGGCGATTGAGAAACAGAGAAATTAAGTGACTTGTCCAAGATGACACAGCAGACAAGTGGCGGAGTCAGAATTAGAACCCAGGTCCTTCTGACTCTCAGGCACAGGCTCTATCCACTAGACCACACTGCTTCCCAGGCCTCCTGCTGCTAGACAGTACTCCTGCAGTGCTCTGGGTGTTCTGGGAGCCAGGAAACTTCACTCTCGGGAGATAAGAGATAAGATTCCTCCAATTCCTCTTTAAAAATGAGAGGACCCACCTAACGACAAAGCCACTTTTATTTTGACATTACAAACCGCTCAGTGTTAAGAGAATCAGTTTACCAAATAGAACGGAAGCCAGCAGATAGATTCCCAGACTTTGCCCTCGGGCCTAGACGAGGCAGATTTATTGATTTGCCGTCTTGGAAATACAAGTTCCCAATGCATCTCGACACCCGAGGAATACAGTGTTTTCTAACAGAAACATTGGTTCTTTAAAAGAAGTTATTCTGAACACAGAAAAATGGTAATAGTTCAGAAAATAAAGAAAGCACACAATGCTTTGCCCATGTGCCTTTCCGCTCAACATCAGTGGTATTTATTAAGCGCTTCCTACACGTGGGGCATTGTATAAAGCGCTTGGGAGAGGACCACAGAGTTGGGTGACATGTTCCCTGCCCACCGCGACCGCTGTTTTCCTTATGGTTTGGAAATATCCATCGATGATATGTATTGAGAAACAATGTGGCCTAATGGCTAGAGCCCGGGCCTGGTAGTCAGAAAGACCTGGGTTCTAATCCTGTCTCTGCCATGCATCTGCTCTGTGACCTAGGGCAAGTCACTTCACTTTTCTAGGACTCAGTTAACTCATCTGGAAAATGGGGATTAAGACTGTGAGCCCCATGTGGGACAGGGACTGTGTCCAACCTGACTAGCTTGTATCTATCCCAGGGCTTATTACAGTGCTCTGCACATAGTAAGTGCTAGAGAACACCACCGCATAGTGGAAAGAGCACGGGCTTAGGAGTCAGAGGTCGTGGGTTCTAATCCTGGCTTTGCCACTTGTCTGCTGTGTGACCTTGGGCAAGTCACTTAACTTCTCTGTGCCTCAGTTACCTCATCTGGAAAAATGGGGATTAAAAAAAAATGTGAGCCCCACGTGGGACAATCTGATTACTCTGTATCTACCCCAGCGCTTAGAACAGTGCTCTGCACATAGAAAGCGTTTAACAAATACCATAATTATAAATAGCATCAATTGATTGATTCAGGATAATCAGATGAGTCACCATCCCCATCCCACATGGGGCTCACTGTCCAAGGGGGAAGTAGAGCAGAGATAGAGATGTAATCTCCATCTTACAGATGAGGAAAGTGAGCCATAAGGAAGTCACGTGACATAGCTGAGGTCAACGAGGCAAGAGGCAGAGGCAGGATTAGAACTCGGGACCCCTGACTCCCGGGCCTCTGAGCTCTCCACTTGGCCTCTTCCCCCACAACCCCCAAAGCGAGCGACTTCTTGTCGAGTTTCTCCCCTTTAGACTGTCAGCTCTTTGTGGGCAGGGAATGCGTCTCTTATATTGCTCTAGTATTCTATCCCAGTTGCTTAGTACAGTGCTCTGCACACAGTAAGCACTCAATAAATACGACTGAGAGATTGACTGATTGATCGATTCCCCGGTCCCGCTCCAGCACGGGTAGTCCCGAGGCCAGGAAGAGCCCAGCCTGACAGAGACGGAAGAAGCCGGGACCCACGTATCCTCTGGAAGATGACTTGTCCCCGCTGGGCGGCAGGCGGGCAGCCCCTAGGGTCCTCCGGGAAGCTTGGGACCCTCTGCAGTTGGGTCTGCGTGCGGCGGGGGGCTGAGGGAGCCAGTGTCCAGTGCCGTGAGCCTGGGTGGCCACGGCGAGGTCCCCGGTGGGATTCAAATAGCCCCGGCCCAGCCGGGATGCCGGCCACGGAAACTTCACGGGACACGGCCCTGGCTTCTGGGAGAAAGGGGAGGTGGGGGGAAGGGGCCCAGTGGGGCCAGGCCCGAGGGCTCTATCACAGCATGGCTTACTGGAAAGAGGGCGGGCCTGGGAGTCAGAGGTCCTGGGTTCTAATCCCAGCTCTGCCACTTGTCAGCTAGGTGACTTTGGGTAAGTCACTTCACTTCTCTGCGACTCAGTTCCCTCACCTGTAAAATGGGGATTAAGACTGTGAGCCCCACATGGGACAACCTGATAACCTTGTAACTACCCCAGCACTTACAAGAGTGCCGGCACATAGTAAGCGCTTAACAAACACCACCACTATTATTATTATTATTATTGTATCCTTCTGGGGAACAGGAAACACAGGGACACGATCACTCCCTCACCATCTCCAGCGGGTCTTCTTCTCAACTGCCGGCCCCCAACTCCTCAGACCCACCCTGGGACTTAGAATCCCTCAGTCTGACTCCTTTCCTACTTCCTTCTCCTAGCCTGGTACTCCCTCCCCCTCTATATAACACCAGACCTCAACTCTCTCCACCTTCAAAACTTTATTAAGGTCACATCCGCTCCAAATGGCCCCGAATGAATCCCTTTTTTCCCCAGCTCGCTTTCCCCTCTGTGTTGTCTGCGCCCTTGGATCTGTGAACTTTGGATATCTGATATTTGCCCTGCCCACAGCCCCACAGAACTGATCTACATAGCTTTAAAATATGTATTATAAATTAATTATTAGTACAGTGCTCTGCACATACAAAGTGCTCAATAACTAACATTGATTGATTGATTGATCAGCACTTATGGACTAATCTGACATACCTCTTTGCCTAACCACTAACTCCCACCCAAATCCCCTACTTTCTCCTCCTGGTGATAATTCTCAATCGATCAATCCAACTTATTAAGCTCTCACTGTGTGCGGAGCACTGCATCTCCTCAGTCTAGATCTCCCCACATTTGACTGTGAGCTCCTTGAGGGGAAGGACCGCGTCTTCTTAAGTCTATTGTGCAGTCCCAAGGGTTTCAGCCGGGAGGCACTCATTAAATGCTACTGATGATGATTACGACAATGTCATATCTAAGGGCATTTGGATGGGTGGAAGGCAGCAGAGAGCTGGGTTTGGGCTTCCCCACCGCAGCCCCTGAGCTGACCCCCGGCAAGAAGGAATGAGCCTCTGAGTTGGAACTTTAGTGTCACACATTCTATATGCTTCTTCAATCAATCAGTAGTACTTATTGAGCGCTTTCTGTGTGCGGAGCACTGTACTAAGCTCTTGGGAGACTACAGTATAACAGAGGTGGTAGACAACCTCCCTGCCCACCATGAGCTTACTGTCTAGACTCTACAAGTCTTCCCTCCTCCTGCTCCCACTGGTTGCTAATATTTTCTGTCTCCCCCATTAGACTGTGAGTGCCTGAAGGCCTAATAATAATAATGATGATGATGGTGGTATTTGTTAAGAGCTTATTATGTGCCAGGCATTGTACTAAGTGCTGGGGTAGATGCAAGCTATCAAGGTCATACATCGGACAAGTGGCAGGGCCGGGAATAGAACCCAGAGCTTCCTGACTTCTAGGTACGTGTTCTATCCACTAGGCCATGATGCTTCCCACGTTGTGCTGACCTCAGTTTCGTTCAGTGATATTTACTGAGTGCTTAAAGTGTGCAGAGCACTGTACTGAGTGCTTGGGAGAATACAACCAGAAGCAATGTGGCCTTGTGGATAGAGCCCGGGTCAGTGTCAGAAGGACCAGGGTTCTAATCCCACCTCCACCACTTGTCTTCTGTGTGACCACGGGCAAGCCACTTCACCTCTCTGTGCTTCAGTTACTTCCTCTGTACAGTGGGGATTAAGATTGTGCACCCCATGTGGGACAGCGACCATGTCCAATCTGATCAGCTTGGATCTACCCCAGCGCTTAGCAAAGTGCCTGGCAGATAGTAAGCACTTAAGAAATACCATTAAAAAAAAAACAAAGCTTAGAATTGACACAGTCCCTTTCCACAAGGAGTTTACATCTCCTGTGACTCAAGACCTGATCCCTCCCAAGAATAGGACGCATTAGCAAACCCTCCACTGTCCCTTAATTGGAAGTACAACTCCACTCCTGCCCCGCGCGGAGGGTTGGCAGGGGCCAAGATGGGTGTAAATCAGAGCTGACAGGTGATCTGGCCGTGCCCACTCCCTCCGTCCCAGGCAGCCACCGCAGAATTTACACGCCTCTCAGTAAGGGGAGGATTCGGCTCCAGTTTGGAGCTTGGCTTTTTCTGAGAGCAGAACGCACCACTCGACTACGCTCAACTTTCACCAGCGATCGTCCGCTCAAACGTCCCAAGTCCGAAAGAGAGGGAGAAAGCATTTAAATCCTGAAGGCACAATCTTTCGACTAGGATTCTGCTGACCCTCTCTGCTGCTGCTTCCAACTGTGTTCAGTCAATCAGTAGTATTTGCTGAGCACCTCCTGGGTGCAGAGCACCACGCTGAGTACCGGAGAGAGTTAGACAGAGCTAGTAGAAGAGATTCCTACCCTTGAAGGAGGCGACGGCCTACCGTGTGCAGAGCACTGCGCTGAACACCTGGGAGAGTTCACTATAACTAGTAGACACGATCCCCTGCCTCAAGGTGACAGTCTACTGTGTGCAGAGCACTATGCCGAGCACCTGAGGGTGTACAGATGGAGTCAGCCCGATTCCTGCCCTGGAGAACCGACCTCCTCCGCTCTGCCTGCCCTTCTGTCCTGCACACCCGGATATTCTTTATAGGGTCACGCGAGCACATCCGATAGAGAACCGTGAGGCGATGGGACCCCAGACAGGCCGGCGATGGAAATGGAGAGAAGGATGAGAGAGGAGGAAGTCAAGAGAAGAGGGGCAACAACGGCGTGCGGCGAGAGAGCGGATATTGGAACTTTATTCGTCGTCGGTCGGGGGGGGGGGGGACCCCTAACGGCCACGGGCAAAAAGCTCTCAGAGCTCGGGGGACACAGAGATATAGAGCTTGGAGACAAACTTGGTGACAGTTCGGTGGCGAGTGAGCTCCATCTGAACGGTCAGGAGAAGGTTCCTGGGTTCCAGGATCGGCTCGCGGAGGACCACGGTGTGGTGGCGGCCCACTTTTTGGGTGGTGAAAAATCCCTCCTCGTTCCCGTCGGTGATGGACAGGGAGACACTGTCCCCCGGGACAGTGGTGGAGGGGCCCATGCGGAAAACGGTGGCCGGAACTTGGATGTTGGTGGGGAAAGAGAGGTGATAGTAGGTTATTTTCAGAGGCAGGCTCAGGCACTCCTTACTTTCATTACAAGGCAAGCGCTCACAGCGACTGCAAGAAAAGTGAGAACACAAGACAAGAGGAGGATTAGTGAACAAGCAGGAAGCCAGGCACCAGGAGGTGGCGGAGGGGGCGGGCGGGCGGGGGGGGTGCAGTTCGGACCAGCGGGACCAGAGGGGACTCTGGGGGAGGTCTCCTTGGTGAGCGTTTCCCGCCGGGGTTCAGGTTTGCGAGGAAGCGTTCCGGCCGGCGCTCCGACCCCAAGGGGGTCCCGTTCCCGCCAGACCCCGCGCCGAGGAAGACCGACACTTCTGCCCACGTGCCTCCATCGAAGCCTCAGCCTTTTCTTCTCCCTCTGAGCAGGCGGAAGGTCCGTCCCGGAAGGACGTTCTCTAACTCCCCGGCGGTCTTCTGGCCCTTGCCCTTGGATTAGCCCCCTTTCTTCCCCCCTCCTTCAGCCCCATGGCACTTATGTACATCTCTGCCATTTATTTATTTATATTCATGTCCATCAGCCCCTCTAGGCTGCTGGCCTATGTGAGCTGGGAATGTGCCTGTTATGTTGTTATATGGTACTCTCTCAAGCACTCAGGATGGTGCTCTGTACACGGGAGGGGCTCAAGAAATAGGACTGACTGACTAGCCCAAGTGTGGATCGGCGGCCCCCGGAGCTGGGGGAGAGCCAGGGGGGCAGCTGACTCCCTCCCCGCTCGCCTGTGGGGTTGGAGTTACCGAGCCCGCAGCTCCCGGTGTTCAAAAGCGTCTCCACCATCTGGGCGCCGATCTCGTGGGTTGGCGATTATCCAGCTCCCTTACTTCCTCTCCTCCTGCCCCCTCCCATCTTCCAAAAGCTTCTCGAGCTGAGGAAGGGCCAGGGCCATGGGTGTCTGGGGGGGGGGGGAACACTCAAGCCAGCCCAGGTGGGTGGGGAGGGGCTTGCAGTCAGCGCTCAATAAATATCATTGATTGATGGGTTGATTTAAGCCTACTGGGAAAGGTGGGGTAGGAGAAGAGGGGGAGAAGACTAGCTAAAAAATGCTTTTTGGATTTCAGAGAACCCTACTCCTCCAGATCACCCCCAAACTCTGTTTGAGGGCCATCTGGGCAACCGCAGGTGTAGCTCACAAATTTCTCTGGCCCTCTTTTCCTTTTCTTCCACTTCCTTCTGTGTCTCCCTGACTTGTTCCCTTTATTCATCCCCCTTCCCAGCCCTACGGTATTTATGTCCATATCCGTAATTTATATTAATGTCTGTCTCCTCCTCTAGATTGTAAGCTCACTGTGGGCAGGGGATGTATCTATTACACTGTTCTATTGTACTCTCCCAAGTGCTCAGTACAGTGCTCTGCACACAGTAAATGCTCAATAAATACAATTGACTACCTGACTTACTGACCGGCCAGCAAGCCCATCCAGCCGGACCTTGGCATCAGCTGGCTCTCGGTAGCCTCTCAGTAAAGCCCAGACAAGGGACTGTGGCAGCTTTCAAAGGAGCTGGTTGGAAAACTGGGAGAATTTAGTGCACAGTGCTCTGCACCGAATGAGCTTCATTGCCTACTGGGTGACCTGGGCCAAGCCACTTCACTTCTGTGTGTCTCGGTTTCCTCTACTATATGGAGATTTAAAACCTGTTGCCCCTACTAGTTAGCTTGTGAGCCCTATGTGGGTCAAGGACTGTGTCCAACTCAATTAACTGGTCCCTACCCAGCACTTGACACAGAGTAAGCGCTTAACAAATATAACAACATTAATAATAATAATAACTATAACCTCTACCACTACTTGTACTGTCACACAGAGTTAACGGGGGTGGGGCTGAGCTCCCCTGAAGCTCCTCTTTTGCATGACTTAGAGGGGAAAGACTGGAAATCTGGAGACACAGATTCTGATCCTAGTTCTGCCCCCGGCCTGCTGTGTGACCAAGGACACGTCACAGTCTTGCTGGGCCTTAGTGTTCTCATTTGAAAAAGGGGGAGTAGGTGCCAGTTCTCCCCACTCCTTAGATGGTGAGCTCGATGTTGGGTAAGGGCTGTGTCCGAACGGATGCGACCAGCGTTCCCTCTGCAGCCCCCGGCCAATACAGCTAGGGTTTCCACATCAACCTTCGGCAGGTACATCCGGCATTCCCGCGTTGGCCCGTGGCAGGTACATCCAGCATCCCCTTGTTGGCCCACAACAGGTACATTCACTGTTCCCACATTGGCCCGTAACAGGTACATCTAGCATTCCCACATCGGCCCACAGCTGGTACATCTGGTGCTCCTGGATTGGCCGACAACAGGTACACCCAGAGTTCCCACGTCGGCCCGCAAGAAGTATACACCGCGTACCCGCGTCAGCCCACAGGAGATGCACCCTGGGTGCCACCCTAGAACCTACTGAAATCCATCTTATAAGATATTTTTTAAGCAGTTACTATGTGCCAAGCACTGTACTACGCACTGGGGTAGATACGAGCCAATAAGGTTGGACACCATCCATGTCCCAAGTGGGGCCCATAGTCTGAAGTCCCCTGTTCTACAGACGAGGGAACTGAAGCACAGAGAAGTGAAGGTCACATAGATATGGGGAGAAGCTAGGATTAGAACTCAGGTCCTTCTGACTCTCATAGTCTATCCACTAGGCGCCCCTGTTTCTCCCAAATAAAAAGGATAGGGGAACCCGAGGACATGAAATGCCCTCATCACGCTGCCTATTATGCCCCCTGCCCGGTTTCCTTTCTTTGCACACCAACTTCTCTTAAGATGGGGGCCGACGGGCTGACAGAAGGCATTCTTGCATTTCCCCCTCTTCTCCTTTCTCCTGAGGAGCCGCCGACACATTAGAAAGAGCTCCCAACCCAAAGTATTCCTACAGAGCTCTTACTCTTCCTCGTTTTAGGCTCCCTGCCCTGTGAGGTCAGGAGAGGAAGTGACTCATTGTAATTATAATCTATGCCAACCCTGAGGCCCAGAGAGGTTAAGTGGCTGGCCCTAGGTCACCCAGCAAGCATGAGGCAGAGCTAGAACGAGAACCCAGGCCTCCTGACTCCCGGCGAGGTGTCCACTAGACCACACTGCCTTCCTGCAAGTCTCTTTAAGAGGGATGGTGGTCACAGAAGTTTCTTCCCTTCCCAGGATCAGCTAGATCATCAGATTATTACCATTATTATGATTGTTAATTTTATTAGTATTAGTAGTAGTATTATTATTACTATAACATTTATTAAGCACTTTCTATTCATGCAGCATTGTTCTGAGCACCGACCACTAGCCATGGCCAGATCAAGGCCAAGAGCTCCAGTCCCCCTGGCCCTTCTGCCGTGCCCGCCATACCCGCCACAAAAACCATTTCTCCCGGGGTTGGACGGATGCTCCAATTCCCTGGCACAAGGTCCTACCCAAGACCGACCGTTTGAGTGATCGAGTGACTGATTGATTCGGCTCGCAAGCCCACGTGAGGCAGAACTGGGGCTTTTTCCGTGAGGACAACCGTCCCTCCTGCTATAGTGGTGGTATCTGTTAGGTGCTTACTAAGTGCCAGGCACTGTACTAAGCGCTGAGGTAGATCCAAGCTAATCAGGTTGGACACAGGTCCCGTCCCACATGGGGCTCCCAGGCTTAAACCCCATTTTACAGATGAGGGAACTGAGGACCAGAGAAGGGAAGCGACTTGAAGTCACACAGCAGACACTGTGGCAGAGCTGGGATTAGAACTCAGGTCCTTCTGACTCCCAGGCCCGGGCTCTATCCACTAGACCACCTATTGTGATCCCCCCACCCCCATCCCCTGGGTTGCCACTATGCGGTGCTGTCGGATATCAGATGAGGCATCCAAACGGGAGAGGAATCAGACGGAGAAGAAGTGGAAGTCACGTGACACCGGCACCTTTCAGGCTCACCGGTCGGCCTCCTCGGGCACATTGCCCGGGGATCCTTTAATGTGTCGGAGACTTTAGCCAGCTGGTTTTGGATTTCCTTGAATTGTTTTTTGTGCACTGATTTAGGGAGGGTCAGTGTCCTGCGCTCAGCAGAGCTGTCAAAATACAAAGCTCATGTCCGATGCACGGAAAGAGGGGAGGGGAAAAAAACCACGGACACAGCTAGGCACAGTTTGGGCTAACGCCTCCTGCCTCGGGGATTTCTCCCTTTGGCTTTGTGGTTGGAAAACACGTTGGATTTGAACATCGCGCTAATACACCCGGATCTTTTTCAAGCCCCAAGGGCGAGCCAGACCCAATTAAAGGATCTCGGGGAGGGAATTCCAAATGAGAGGCGGTGGGAAAAGCGAGTGTAGTTTCTCAGCTGCTCAGAGATGAAGACCAACATGAAAAGCCCACGGAGAGATCGCGTAACCCCCCTGCAGTAATTTACGGGGTACCCCCGGCTTTCAACCGCCTAGGGGATTGGAGGGAAACAAACGCCTTGGGGGAAAAAAAAAGAAGAACAAGTTTAAAAAGAGTGGAGAACACAATATAGACAGATCCTGGGGAAAGAGTGAGAGAAAACAGCAGAAAAAGCCAGAGAAGGGAGCCACGGGTCCCTCAATCAGTCAACTCCAACTCCGCCACCGATTACCTAAGAACCACCGTAGCTCACGTCCAGAAAATGTTATTACCTGCTAAAATAATAATGATAACAATTCCAGTACTTGTTAAGTGCTTACTATGTGCCAAGCACTGTTCTAAGTGCTGGAATAGATCCAAGTTCATCGGATTGGACACAGTTCCTGCCCCACTTGGGGCTCACAGTCTCAATTCCCATTTTACAGATGAGGGAACTGAGGCCCAGAGAAGTGAAGTGACATGCCCAAGGTCACACAGCAGACAAGTGGTGGAGCCGGGATTAGAACCCCTCACCTTCCGACTCCCAGGCCCGGGCTCTATCCACTACGCCATGAAATGTCAGGTGCCTATCAGGGCTGAGGATGGAAGAAGCAGAGCCTGAATACACTTAGTCCCTTCCCACCCACCCAGCAGAAAAGTGGCCGAGTCAGGATTAGAACCCAGGTCCTTCTGACTCCCAGGTTAGTTATGTTATGGTCATAATCAAGTTGTGACAAGCCACGGGCCCCATGACAAGTTTCTGGGACCCATTTTTTGTGTTGTTTTCTTTTTTTAATGGTATTCGTTAAGGACTTACTATGTGCCAGGTGCCATTCTAAACACCGGGGTGGATAGAAGCTAATCAGGCTGGGCCCATTCCATGTCCCATGTGGGGCTCACAGTCTTCATCCCCATTTTACAGGTGAGGGAACTGAGGCCCAGAGAAGTGAAGTGACTTGCTCCGGGTCACGCGACAGAGAAAAGACCGGCAGGGCTACCGACCATACCGGCTGAGGGTGAAGCCTCCAGGGGACGCTTTCGGGCTCCGCCTACTTACACGTCCGAAGACCGGCGGTAGTTTTCCGGGCACTGGAAGGACAGGCAGCGGAAAGACCCCTGGACATTGAAGCAGGTCTCATTGACGGAGCAGTTGTGGATCCCGGTGACACACTCGTTGATATCTAGAAGAGGACATCCGAAATGGAACGGTGAGGAGCAGGGAACGGCAACCCGATGAGCAGAGATGCAAAACTCTCCCACCGTGTCTGACCTACAACTGGACTGTGACCACAGGAGCTGTCTGACCAGAGGGATCTAGACTCTCCCCACGAGGGAGAATATAATCAATTAATCGTATTTACAGGGCACTTACTGTGTGCAGAACACTGGACTAAGCACTTGGGAGAGTCCAATATGACAAGAGTTGGTAGTCAAGTTCCCTGCCCACAATGAGCTTAAAGTCTAGAGGGCTAAATAGACATTAATATCTATCTATGAACATCGAGAGTGAAGTTCTACCTTACCTCGCTGCTTTCTTACTACAACCCGCCTGCACATTCCACTCCTCTAATGCCAATCTATTCACCGCACCTCCAACTCGTCTACCTCACTGCTGACCTCTTGCCTACGCCATGTTTCTGGCCCAGAACACCCTCCCTCTTCAAATCTGACAGACGATCACTCTTGCCGCCTTCAGAGCCTTATTGAAGGCACATCTCCTACAAGAAGCCTTCCTCTTCTCACACTCCCTTCTTCATCCTCCTTGCACCTGGATTTGCTCCTTTTATCCACCCCTCCCTCAGTCCCACAGCACTTTTGTCCATATCCATTATGTATTTATTTATATTAATGCTTGTCTCCCCCTCTAGACCGTCCGCTCATGGTGGGCAGGGAACGTGTCTACCAACTCTGCTATATTGTACTCTCCAACATGCTTAGTACAGTGCTCTGTGCACAGAAAGTGCTCAGTGAGTACCACTGATTGACTGACTGATAGACATGATCCCCATCCTCAAGCTTACAGTCTACTGTGTAAAGAGCACTGTGCTGAATGCTTGGGAGAGAACATGAGAGAACAGTGCTTGGCACATAGCAATAAACACCATAATTATTAGTAGTAGACACAATCCCCATCTTTGAGAAGATTACAGTCTATTGTGTGCAGAGCACTGTGTTGAGCACTTGGGAGAGTAGACACAGTACCTACACTTTTTGCATTCAAGAATATAATAATAATGATGATGATGGTATTTTTTAAATGCCTATTATGTGCCAAGCACTGTTCTAAGCGCTGGGGCAGATACAAGGTAATCAGGTTGTCCCGCGTGGGGCTCACATTTTTAATCCCCATTTTACAAATGAGGGAACTGGGGCACAGAGAATTTAAGTGACTTGCCCAAAGTCACCCAGCTGACAAGTGGAGGACCTCTGACTCCCAAACCCTTGCTCTTTCCACTGTGATTACATGCAGATTGCAGTCTTTGTGCAGAGCACAGTTCTGAGCATTTGGGAGAGTCCCCGGTAGTTTTAGTAGAGACACTTCTTGCCTTCAAGAAGAATACAGATTGTGTGCAGAGCACTGTGATGAGCACTTGGGAGAGTCCCCGAGAGTTAGTAGACATGATCCCTGCCCTCCAGAAGCTCATGGTCTACCTAGCCCCGAACTAAGCACTAAGCAACTGGGAGAGGACGGCCCAGTTCCCTGCCCTCAAGGATCTCGTTGCCTAGCAGCTTCCCAAGGACTCTCCCCAAGTTTCCCCACCACCCTTCCCCATGCCCTCCAATGCCCAGCTCTCCTCACCTTGGCAGTTGCGTCCATTGGGGGCCAATCTGTATCCCAAGAGTGGGCAGGTACATTGGAAGCTCCCAGGGACGTTGATGCAGCGGTAGGAGCAGATGTGCCCACCCGTGGGGAGCGCGCACTCGTCGATATCTGCAAGAGCCAGTCATCGGGCAGTCAGCCGGTCAGTCTTATTTATTGACCGCTCACTGTGTACTAAGTGCTTGGAAGAGTCCAAGATGACCCATTCCCAGCCCACAATAAGCTTAAAATCTAGAGGGGGAGACAAACATTACTCATTCATTCATTCAATCGCATTTATTGAGTGCTTACTGTGTGCAGAACACTGTACTAAGGGCTTGGGAGAGTACAGTAGAACAGCAAATTGACCCATTCCCTACCCACAACGAGCTTACTGTCTAGAGGGGGAGTAAGGCATTAATATAAATAGCTGATTGATACGGACGTGAGGGGCTGGGAAGGGGGGCTGAATAAAGGGAGGGAATCAGGGTGACGTAGAAGGGAGTGGGAGAAGAGGAAAGAAGGGCTCAGTCAGGGAAGGCCTCTTGGAGGAGATGGGCCTTTAATGAATCTTTGAAGGGAGGCAGGGAGAGTAATTGTCTGTCAGATATGAGGGGGGAGGGTGTTCCAGTCCAGAGGTAGGACAAGCGCAGTGAGAGAGACAAGATTGAGGCACTGTGAGAAGGTTGGCATTAGAGGAGTGGAGTGTGTGATCTGGGATGTAGTAGGAGAGCAGCGAGGTGAGGTAGGAGGGGGCAAAGTTGATCGAGGGCTTTAAAGCTAATGGTGAGGAGTTTCTGTCTGATGCGGGGGTGAGTGGGCAACTACTGGAGGTTCTTGAGGAATGGGAAAGCAGGGCCTGAACATTTCTGTAGAAAAATGGTCTGGGCAGCTGAGTGAAGAATGGACTGGAGTAGGAGAGGCAGGAGGCAGGGAGGTCAGCAAAGTGACTGATGCAGTAATCCATGCGGGATTTAAAGATGAGGCCCAGAGAAGTGACTTGTCCAGGGTCATACGGCAGATAAGTGGCAGAGCCAGGCTTAGAATCCAGGCCCTCTGACTTCCAGGCCCGGGCTGTTTGCGCTAAACCATGCCGCTTACCTCCTCTTCTTGTTAAATCGGGACTCTGGGGAGTCACATCCTTGCATTACCTTTGCCAAGCGATCTGGTTTCCAGCAAACTACAGTCCTTCCATTCTCCCACCCGCCACTTGCCCTTTGTCGATGGGTGAGAGGAATCGGAGAGGAAACGGCTAGGCAGTCTCAACTTCGGCTCCGTCCTAACCGACTTGCCGGCCCACCGCTTACCTTCGCAGGTCACTCCATCCACGTCGCTCAGCTGATAGCCCCGGCGACAGTAGCACTGGTAGGAGCCAAAAACGTTGGCACATTCTTGGCTGCAGGGACTGCTGTCACACTCGTTCAAATCTAAAGGTGAAAAAATTCTCTTTAGGTGTCAAATACTTATAATAATTTTTTAATGGTATTTGTTAGGCACTTACTATTTCCTGTACTAAGGGCCGGGGTAGATACAAGACTGTGAGCCCGTCACTGGGCAGGGATTGTCTCTATCTGTTGTCGAATTGTACATTCCAAGCTTAGTACAGTGCTCTACACATAGTAAGCGCTCAATAAATACTATTAAATGAATGAATAACTGGGTAGGATAGAGTCCAGTGGTAAGGGCGGGCACTGGCCACTGTCCAGCAGCCCTCAGTCCTTCAGCCCTCAGTCCCACCCTCAGGACCAGTCATTACAGTACCTCCTTTGCCCATTGTGACCTTCCACACTGTAAGCTCGTTGTGGGCAGGGAATGCATCTGTTTACTGTTCTAATATACTCTCCCAAGCACTTAGTACAGCGATTTGCACGCGGTCAGTGCTCAATAAATACAATTGAATGAGTGAATGAAAAGCCGGGATTCAGCCAAGCATCTGTCCAGCCCGGAGGCGGGATGACTGGTCCGAATGACCTTCCCAGTGCTGAGATTCCCCATCCTTCACATTTCCATGTGGGAAAGTGAATGGGGAATGTGACTGCTTACTGTTCTAATGTACTCCCCCATGCACTTAGTACAGTGCTTTGCACTCAGTAAGCGCTCAATAAATACGAACGAATGGAATGAATGAAAAGCAACTAAGGTCCCTCGGTCCCTCCGCTGAGTGACCCGTCACCCCGGAAAAGCGACTCCCTCGTTTCCGTAGATCCCCCACAGGGCCACAGTGACCACCGAGACGGCCGGGGCCTACCTTCACAGGAGCGGCCATCCGAGGACAGCTTGAAGCCCACCGTGCAACTGCAATAGTAGGAGCCGGGAGTATTCTCACATTTGTGACCGCAGAGCCGGCCCGGGTAGCGCCGGCACTCGTTCACATCTGTGGGGAGGAAAGCGTCAGACGATGGTCAGCACCGAGGCCCCCTCCGAGGGCCGGACCTTCCCGTCCCAGGCTTCCCAGGCACCCTTCCCCTCGCCAGCTCTGGGGTGTCAGCCTTGGGTGCTGACGGAGAGAGAGGCCGAAGATAGTGTGGTATTGTGGGAAGAGTGGTGAAATGGGAGTCGGGGCACTCGGGTTCTAATTCTGGCTCTACCACCGAGTGCTTTGTGACTTTAGGTAGGTCACGAAACCTCTCTTGGCCTTGGTTCTGAGCTTCACCTAGGGAATGGGGATAAAATCACTGGTCTTTCGCCCTCACAGGCTGAGAGCCCACTGGGGGTGCCCAATCTACTTCCCTTGTAAATACTCCAGCTTTTATTTCAGTGTTTTGACATGGAAAACAGTTAATAAATACTGGAATAATTATCACTGTTAGTCACTACATTTGCTAATCATTAGGACTTCAGGAAGAAGATCTGGTGAAGTAATGGGCTAACATCCTTAACCTGGAAAAGGTTTTGGATGATCTCCCTCTAGACTGGAGGATGGTGTCCTTCCTGACTCTCTTGTATCTACCCCAGTGCTTAGCACAGAGCGTGGCACATAGTAGGCGCTTAACAAGTACATTTAAGAAAACACCCCTAAAGAATGTCAGATGAGCAGACTGACGAAGACACCTACCGACACAGGTCCGGCTAATTCCGTCAAAGTAGTAACCAGCCCGGCACTCACAGCGGAAACTCCCGGGGGAATTGAGACATTTATGGCCTTCGCCACATGGTTCAGCCGGCGGAGAGCACTCGTCCACATCTGGAAAAGGGGACACGTCACTTGATAGAACCGCCACCCCTTCCGGCACCCGAGTCATCGCCAACTAGAACCAGGGAGGCTGCCGTCGGCACTCCGAGACGCCGCTCGGACAGACCCAGGGGACGTAACACACTCTGCCGCGCTCACCGCTAACGCATGTCATGACCTCACATGTGTCCCACCTGGTGGGAGTTCACCGTTCACCGGAACCCAGAGTGGATCAAAACAGCCCCCCAGCCCATGCCCCTTGGTCTGGAGCCACGTGCTGTGACGCGGCTTCTGAGGCCCGGGACCCAGAGGCCGGCTGAGGAGGGCCAGGTGTTGAAGAGAAGAAGCCTGGACAGGAAGACATCTGGAACCAAATTCAGCCTAGTCAGGGGAAGTAAGGTTTTAGTACAGAACAGTGCTTGGCATGTAGAAAGCACTAACAAATGCCATAATTATTATTATTTCATTAACTACAGGTGTGTTTGGATGTCCACAGATACAGACTGGTCTCCCAGAGGGCATTTGGAACATTTCCAGAATGTCGGAGGACTTCCCGGGAGAGACCAGGCCTGTAGGCCTGTTATGGACTGGGGCCAAGAAGGGATTTGATAGTCGCCCCACCCTCAACCCCACAGAAGTTATGTGGACATATCGGTAACTCACGTAATTATAAATTATTCATATTTTATGTCTGTCTCCCCCTCTGGACTGAAAGCTCGTTGGGGGCAGGGAATGTCTGCCAACTCTGTTGCACTGACCTCCCCAAAGAGCTTAGTACAGTGCTCTGCACACAGTAAGCGTTCAATAAACACCACCAATTGATTGATGCTGGTCCCCTGAAGCCCACTGTTAAATCGGAAGGGGATATTTTCAGTTCTTCTCTCACCGAGCGTTCTAGACTGTGTGGAAGAGGAGGATTCTAGTAGCGGAAGGGGGCTGTTTGTGGGTCCTGGAGGGGGTGTCCAGGAACACAACTAACTCTCCCCCAACAGCTCTGCATCTCTAGGAAGGAGGCGGATCAGAGCAGATCAGAAGGGTAAGGGTAGGGCACAAGGGCCTTACTTCAGCCACGGAATGGAGGAAGGAATGGAGAGAAGCAGTGTGGCCTAGTAGAAAGAGCAAGGCCTGAGAGTCATGTGACCTAGGGAAAGTAAATTAACTTCTCTGTGCCTCAGTTCCCTCATCTGCAACATGGGGATTCAATAACTGTTCTCCTTCCCACTTAGACCGGGAGCCCCACACAGGCCCTGATGATTTTGTACGGGTCTGGGAGTCAGAAGGTCATGGGTTCTAATCCCACTCCGCCACCTGTCTGCTCTGTGACCTTGGGAAAGTCACTTTACTTCTCTGTGCCTCAGTTATCTCATCTGTAAAATGGGGATTGAGAATGTGAGCCCCTCATGGGACAGGGACTATATCCAACCTGATTAGCTTGTATCCACCCCAGCGCTTAATTCAGTGCCTCGCATACAGTAAGCACTAGAAGAAGAAAAAAGAAGGAAGAAGAAGAGGAAGAAATGTGTGTGTATGTATATGTGTGGGGGGGGGGAGAATATAAACCTCCACACTGACATTTCCATCTGGGATAGCATCTTAAGTAAAAAAATTCCTAGGGGTCTTATGTAGCCGGAAAGGACAGCTGTCAGTGAAAGTAAAGAATTCACTTAGTTTCCCTGTTGCCCACCACCCCCTGAAGGAATCCCTCCCTCCCCACAACATCCCCACCCCACTCCGCAGGGCGTGACGGCAAACTGGAGGATTCCTCGTACCAACCTACGCAACGCGTTCCTTCCTCATTGAGGTGATAGCCCCGCCCACAGTTAGGCACATTTTTCTGGCACGTGTAGGAGCCTTCCGTGTTGATGCACGTCTGCCCGACGGGGCACGGGGCACTGGTGCTTAGGCACTCATTGATATCTATGACCGGAAGAAAGGAAGACTTTATCAGCTGGAATACCTGGAAGAGTTTAGAGAGGCCCAATCTCCCAAAAGGATTCATTCGTCCTCGATAAATCTGCTCCAAACATTGGGCGGCTCTCTGTAACGGTGCTAATCAGGATGGTGCTGTGTGCCCAGCACTGTGCTGAGGAATGGACCACTCTCCACGCTGCCCTACCCACCCGGAGCCTGAGGAAGACCAATCATGGTGGTCCTGACTGAGTGCTCAGCACTGTGCTCAACCCAGGGATGTAAAAAGATCTGACACAGATCTTCATTGCAGGCAGGAAACACATCTACCAACTTGGTGATACTGTCTTCTCCCAAGCATTCAGTACAGTGCTCTGCATTTGGTACGTGCTCAGTAAATACCACTGATTGACTGAAAACTGGCCCCCACACAGAGCCAGCATTCTTCCTACTAGAAGTGGCAGCTTAAAAACTCAGACAGTTACTATTTCACCTAGCAGATTTCTGAACTCCCCTTCATCCTTTGTGTAGGATGGCGGTGGGCGGGAAGCAAAGAGTTTGGCTCTAATACCTGTACTCGTCCAGAGACAAGACCAGTACTTGTCCCTCTTAGCTGAGGGGAGGGAAGAGAAGCAGGAGATTTAATATAAATAAATAAAACAAAGAAAAAATGAATAATTTATTTATATTGATCTCTGTTTCCCCCTCTTGACTGACCACTTATTGTGGGCAACTTGTGGAACTGAACTCTCCCAACTGCTTAATATATTGTCAGTGGAATTTGAGTGCTTACTGTGTGCAGAGCACTCTACCTTTATTTCATCTTCTTTTGAGTATGAAGGCCAACCAGACATTTGTGTATGCATGCATGCATACATATAACTGTGCCTACAGCACACATATTTCTTCTACCGAGGTTTTGATTTCCATTTTCATGGTCTTTAAAACTTTTCCCCACACACACATGCACATGAGCATCACCATTACTGGGTCAAATCCTTGATCCCTCCCTTGTCCAGGATTCTGTCTCCATGACAACCCCTCCGTCATCCTTCCCTTTACTTCCAGTAACCTTTTCTGGACCTCTCCGGCATGAAGGTATTCAAATCCCTCTTGAGCCTACTAATCAATTCTCCCCATCCCCGATCCCGGGGTAATGTAATTCATCAGTTTTCCCCAGGCAGGGCAGAGGTATATTTCCTTTGGTTCATTCTGAGCCCACCACTCTCCAGTTTAACTACGTGTCCCTTGTCCCGGTTGAGACACCTGTGGCGTTTGAACCACAATTCTGTGCTTGTCCTGAACACCCCCATCCTAAAATGGCAATTCTCCTCTCTCTCCATTTTGCTGTTTGAAAATGAACCTGTCGGTAAACCAGTATTTACTGGCCACTGGAGTGCTTCAGTGCTGATTTAAAACTCACTTTTTCCCTTTTCTTCTGCCCCTGCATAGTTCGGTCTGTTCTCCCGGCAGTTGCTCCGTTGATTAAAATTGCAAGGAGTAAAGTAGAACAGCGCAGCGTGTCCTTAGGAGATCTTTTCCATTTTAATGGCCAAACCTAACCTTTGCCAAACTCTGCTCGGCCTCATCGATATCATCTAGCGCTCATTGCTAGAGCAAGGGAAATTCCATGTCAATCCATCAATGGTATTTACTGAGCGGTTACTGTGTGCAGAGCATTGTACTGAGTGACTGAGAGCTTATAAGTCCTCTAGACTGTAAGCTCGTTATGTATAAGGAATGTATCTGTGATATTGTTACTCCCAAGTGCTTAGTACAGTGTAAAGTGTTCTGCACGCAGCAAGTACTCAATAAATATGATTGACTTCCTGGCTGAATAGAACTGGTAGACATGCCCCTGCCCACCAATCAACCAGTGGTATTTATTGAGTGCTAACTGTGTGCAAAGCACTTCACTGAGTGCTGGGGAGATAGTATACTACGATAGAGTTGGTAGACACAATCCCTGCCCTCAAGAAGTTTACAGTCTAGATGGGAAGATAGAGTCTTTCTAGCTGAGAAACAGCATGGCCTAGTGGATAGGCCTGGGAGTCAGAAGGACCTGGGATCTGATCCCAAATCCACCACTTCTCTACTGTGTGCCCTTGGGGAAGTCACTTTACTTCTCGGCACCTCAGTTGCCTCAGCTGTAAAATGGGGATTAAGACTTTGAGCCCCGTGTGGAATAGGGACTGTGTCCAACCTGATATGCTTGTATCCACCCCAGCACTGAACAGTCCCTGGAACATAGTAAGTGCTTAACAAATGCGACAATTATTTTTATTATTGTTATTCTAAGCCTTGTACTAAGTCAAACTGATGTTGGCCCAGTTATACTAAGCTTTCTGGAGGCCTTGTCAGCTTAGCCCCCATCTCATTGCAAACCTAACCGTTTCTTAGCCTTTTTCAACTAAACGTCCACTCCGCCAGGAATTCCAAGGACCTCAATCAGCATTCTGCTGAGACATCCTCTGCCCTCAGCCAAGTTGCAGCAAAAGGAAAAGCTCAGGGTCCCTCCCGGCTTGAGGATGAATAAATCTACGTTTGGAGAATAAGAATTAAGATTCTCACCCAGCTATGCGGCCATTCTAAATGGGGTGAGAATTCACCGTTTGGGCCTGAGGGAAAGGAGGCATAAAAATGGTGGGGAGAGGATTCCTATGTCAAAATATTGAGAAGCAGTGTGGTCCAGTGGACAGAGCACGGGCTTGGGAGAAGAAACTGAGTTCTAACCCCAACTCCACCACTTGTCTGCCTTGTGACCTTGGGAAAGTCACTTCATTTCTCTGGGCCTCAGTTACCTCACCCATAAAACGGGGACAGTGAGCCCATGTGGAGCTCCTATTTATCCCAGCGCTTAGTACAGTGCCTAGCACACGATAATAGCTTAATGATCAAAAGACCGCCTTCATCCAAGATCCATGGTTGAAAATTCTCTAAGGGACTATTACTTGGAGCTTTCATAGGAAAGGTCCTCTAGACTGGAAGTCTGTTGAGGGCAGGGACCATGTCTACCGACTCTGTTGTACTCTATTCTCCCAAACACTTAGTACAGGGCTCTGCACATAGTAAGCTCAATAAATATCACTGATGAAAGGCACCAGAAAGTCAAGATGCTACTGGTGCTAAGGTAACATGATGTCGCTGATCCAAGTCGATGATTCCTGTGAGTTGAATGGAGGCTCAGGGTGGCAGGGAGGGAGAGGCAAATGGAGGGTGTCTGGAGTTAGGTATCAATCTCACGTCGGAACTCCTGGTAAACTTAGAGCACGGTCCTCTTAGAGGATATAAAATGTCAGTGATGCCTGGGTGGAGGAAGCAGCATGGTCTAGTGGAAAGAGCCCAGGCCTGAGAGAGTACCTGGGTTCTAATTCCGGCTCCGTCACTTGCTTGCTGAGTGACCTCGGGCAAGTCACTTCGCTTCTCTGTGCCTCAGTTTCCTCAACTGTAAAATGAGAATTTGATCCCTATTCTCCCTCCTCCTTCTTAGACTGTGAGTCCCATGTGGGACCGGAGCTGTGTTGAATGTGATTAACTTGTATCTATCCCAGTGCTTAAAACAGTGCTTGACACATAGTAAGGGCTTAATGAATACCATAATTAATTAAGGTAGAGATCCTGGTATCTTTATATCTCTATCTGGTTTCTGCTCAATTCATCACTGTCTTGCTTAACTGCTCCCTGGCTTCCCTTTCTCTTTATTCTGACAGAGAACTGGCCCTCGACTCCACTTCGTCTCATTCTCCTCTGTCCACCTCAGCCCTAACAGTGCCCTCCCAACACACTCACTCAACTCCTTCTTCCTCCTATCTGAAAACTCTTTTAATGACTGCCTCTCCTGCTAGACTGTAAGTTCCTAGAGAACAGGGATCGTGTCAAACTCGACTGTACTCTCCCAAGTGCTCAGAACAGTGCTCTGTTCACGGCTGACTGAAGTTCCTTGAGGTCTAGTTTTTCTTATGGTGTCTGTTAAGCGTTTACTATCTGTCAAGCCCTGTTCTAAGCCCTGAGACAGATACAAGTTAGTCAGGCAGATATAGTCGCTATCCCAACCTAAGTAGGAGGGAGATCAGGTATTGAATCCTCATTTTTCAGTTGAGGAAACTGAAGCACAGAAAAGTGATGTGACTTGCCCAAGATCATAAAGCAGACAAAATGTGGAGTCAGGATTAGAACCCAGGTCCTCTGGCTCCTAGGCTCATGCTTTATCCACCACGCCACGCGGCTTCCCTATACTGTACTCTCCCAAGCACTGAGCACAGCAGCACTCAATATATTCTATTCCACTAATTCCCCCATCCCTAATCTATTTTAACATCTATCTCCCCTTCTAGATAGTAAGTATCTTGCGGGCAGGAATCATATCTACCAACTCTGTTGTTTTTTTACTTTCCAGACGCTTAGTACATTGCTCTGCACAAAGTAAGCGATCAATAAATACCACTGATAAAGTGATGGGGAACAGTAAGAGCTCCCCTTCTATACGTGATGGCAAACAGCCGAAAGCAACAACTGGCTCCCCGGCTGTCCTTGATACCGCTCAGAATCGGCTGTCGGTACAGAGGGCGTCTTACCGATACAGCTGCCTACAGCTTCTTGTATAAAACCAGTCCTGCACTGCTGCTTGGGTCGGCAGCGGAAAGATCCCGGCGTATTCTGACAGATAAAATCGGAGGGGCAGTTATGAATACCAGTCTCACATTCGTCAATATCTGGTACGTCACAAAAAAAGAAATGGTTAGCAAGAGTCCGGCTCGAAGCGTCTCACTTCACTTAAAGCACAAGAGAGTTCAAAATCGGCGCGTTCTCGACTGACTTAAAATAAGCTGCGGGGGCCGGTGGGGATGGGAGCATTTCAAAACGCTAACAAACTCCTGCCCTGAGCTCAACTCAACGGTTTTTCTTCCACTCCTAGCCTCCACATCCCCAGGGGGTTTACTGGGTATACCGCTGACTTGCATTCACATTCAACTGCCCAGGGTCTCTGCGGCACCGCCCTGGTACAAACTACACAGTAAACTCTGCCACGGTGGAGTGTTTGAGCAGAGAAAGCCCACTGCCCACAAACTACTTCAATCCAGCTTTTTCCCTGAACGATTTCCTCCTTCAGAAAACGTAAAGCCCCAGTGTCTAAAGATATGCACAAAGATCTCCACCCATAGAGGAAGGGGCAGGGCAAAATTTGTTGTGCAGCTTATCTATCTGGGCAAAGCCCAGCCAGTCCAAAACACATTCTGCTTTAATCCAGTTGAAGGAACAAGTTTACATCTTTCTTTTAGAAAGAGGTGGCACAAATATGATTTTTTTGTAAAGCACACGCAGCAGCTAAAATCCACCCCGGCCCCCATTTTAGTGGCAGTGCCCGGTGGACTGGGTTTTAGGGGATCTGGGATCTGGAGACAGGGATTTAGGAGGCTCTGCCTCATAGGCAGAGTTCCTTAGCAATACACAATCCTCCCCGCTACGGATGTGAGAGTCCCAGAATAGAGACCCGGCTATGATTCGGCCCTTTCTCAGGTCCCTGTGTTCCACGCGGGATGGTCTCTTCCCCGTGACATGGTCTCTACCTCTGCAGGTGTTGTCGTCCATTAGCTCATAGCCAGTTCCACAACTGCTCTCGCGCTGACAGCGGAAAGATCCCAACGTGTTAATGCAAATCTCTCCGAGCCGACAGTTGTGCGTCCCGCTGATACACTCGTTGATGTCTAGGGGTGGCCAAGAACAAGAAGTCCAACTCGTCAACCGGAAATGGAAGAAAAATTAGCACAGAACTGGATCCCAAGGGTGGATGGGGGGGCCCCAAGAGTGAGGCCGGTATGGGACAAGCCCCGATCCCAACCTTGCATCTAGCCCAGCGCTTAATGCTGCGTGTTTTTTTAATGGTATTTGTTAAGCGCTTACTTTGTGCCAGGCAATTTTCTAAGCGGTGGGGTAGATACAAGCTAACCAACGTGGACACAGTTCATGTCCCACATTTTACAGCTCTCAATCCCCATTTTATAAATGAGGGAATTGAGGCTCAGAGAAGTGAAGCAACTTGCTCAAGATCACACAGCAGACAAGTGGCGAAGCGGCATTACAACTCGGGTCCTTCCGACTCCCAGGCCATGCTCTATCCACTAGGCCATGCTGCTTCTCAGTGCTTGGCACAGAGTAAGCGCTTAACTAGTACAACCATGACGAGTGAGCCCTTATCGCTTTTCTGCCTCTTAACTAAAGATGTAGCCATGCTGGAGGTTGCCTGGTGAGGTGAAAGAGTCCAGGAGTCCCTCCTTCAGACCCCCAGCTCTGTGGGGAACAGGTCTGGCTTGCAGATTTCCTGACCCATCCCGGGAGTCTCTGGGAGCGAGTGGGGAGTTATGCCTGAATTCAGACTTCCCCAGGGCCCTGTTCTTGGGGTTCTGATCCATCTGCCTCCAGGGAACTACAGCCGGACTCTCCTAGAAGATGGGGTGGGGAGGGAGGGTCCAGAACTGGGCCACCCCTCCCTGGACAGCCTCTTGTTTGGGATGGCGGCGTCCCCTCTCCCACCGCTTCCCCAGCCTGGGGTTGCCGCCCTCCCCAACGGACCACCCCAGGCAGTTCTAGGCAAAACCTTTCTTCCACCAACTCCAGGAGGGGGACGACAGCTGGTCGGGGGTCAGAGCTGAGCGTGACTCCATCTCCTCAGGCCTGGGCCCCACCCCCTCCTGGAGTAGCGAGGGGCTCCGTCCGTTACCTCCCTCCGCTGGCCCCCGTCATGGACTAGCCCGTGTCCCCCATGCTCTCCACTGGAGCAACGAGGAGCTCCATCCATTTCTCCCGCCCCCAACAACAACCATGCACTCTCCCCGGCCCCTACGACCTCTCCCAGAGCAGCGAGGGTCTCTCTGCCCCCTAAGACGAAGCATCATTCACAGATTTACCTTCGCAAGAGACCTGGTCCGGGAGAAGCTGATAGCCAACAAAGCAGGAGCAGACCACGGCGCTTCCTGTGTCTCCACACTGCTGCTTGCAGGGACCACCTCCTGGAGAGAGAACGGCAGGGCGAGAGGGTGGGCGGGGGCGGCGTTCAAAACACACACAAGCACCTCCTGCCAACTTCTCCTTAGTTTTATTTAATTTGTATTTTTAATAGGATCCGTTAAACGCTTACTATGTTGACTCATTGCGGGCAGGGAATACGTCTGTTATATTGTTGTCCTCGACCAGGTGCTTAATACAGCGTTCTGCACACAGTAATGCTCAATAAATATGACTGATGTGCCAAGCACGGTCCTAAGAGCTAGGGTAGATACAAAGTAATGAGATTGGACACAATGTCCCATACAATAATTATGGCATTAGTTAAACACTTACTATATTCAAGGCACTGAACTATGCGCTGGGATGAATAAAAGCAAATTGGGTTGGACACAGTCCCTGTCCCTCATGGGGCTCAGAGTCTTATCCCCCATTTTACAGAGGAAGTAACTAAGACATAGAGAAGTGAAATGACTTGCCCAAGGTCATCCAGCAGACAAGTGGTGGAGTCAGGATTAGAACCCCAGGTCCTTCTGACTCCCAAGCCCAGACTCTATCCACTGGGCCATGTTGCTTCTCTAAACAAGGGTTGCCCGGAGCGGGATTCATACCCATGGATCCTGAGGGATCAACAATCTGAACACAGAGGCTGAGACCGCTCGTCCGTGTTGTCTCTCGTGAAATTATACATTGAAATTGATTACAAGAAAAGGAATCATGGATTTCGCCATGGTATTGGTTAAGTGTTTCCTAGGTGTTCAGGCACTACGCTAAGCCCTGGGGTAGATGTAAAATAATCAGCTAGGACCCCTTCACTGTTCCACTCAGGAATCGCCTTCTTAAGAGGCAGGGAGAACTAAAGTCTCTTCTCCATTTTACAGGTGAGGAAACCGAAGGCCAGAGAGGGAAAGTGACTTGCCCAAGGCTACCTGGGGACTCCCAGCCCCAAGCTCTTTCCACTAGATCACACTGCCTCTACTCGAAAAGTACCAACTACTTGGCATTTGTAAAGCCTTTTCTTTTTTCCCCAAACCCTCTCATGTGGGTTATAACCCTCTCATGAAGGTTATCTCCCATTCTGCAGATGAGGCCCAGAGAGGTTAAGAGACTAGCTCTAGGTCACACAGTGGGCCAGTGACTAGAAATGGGGTAACAACTCCTGAGCCCTGGCTCTTCAGGGCAAGGCTTCAGCTATTTTAACATCTGGAAGAGTGGCTTGACCAGCGTCATACAGCAGAAGTGGCAGAGCCGGGATTAGAACTCAGCTCCTTCTGACCACCAGGCCCATGCTCTATCCACTACACCATGTTGCTTCTCACTCTCTCAAGCACTTAGTACTGTGGTCTGCACACAGTAAGCACTCAATGAATACCACTGATTGATTGATTGATTCAGCAGTCTTGCGGGGAAAGAAATGGTCAATTCTTACCTCTGCAGCGGTCATGAAGATAAGGGTCTTCTTGGTCTTCTTCAGGAATTTTATCTACGGAAAAGAAGGCAGAGAGGAAGTTAAAATAACCTCTCAGTTTTCCTCCCTTAATAGAAATTCCAAACCAGTCTTCATTAACTCTTATAATAATAAGTCTACCCAACATTACTTCAGCTTCTCCAGAGATTCCCTTCCCACAAAAATCAACCCTGAAAATTGTTTGGACTGGCTCAGATCTCTAGACTATCAGCTCGGGGAATGAGTCTGTTTATTGTCCTACTGTCCTCTCCCAAGTACTTAGTACTGTGTTCTGCACACAGTAAATGCTCAATAAATACCATTAAATGAATGAACGAATGCTTGGAACTTTTCTAGGGAAAAGTTCTGCTTGGGCCTGGTGATTTCAAGGAGTCAAATGGAAATAAGATGCCCGAGGAATGAAGAGCCTCCAGATTGTATTAACAAATGTAGCGTGAGAGATCCGAATTTCTTCTCGCTCCTAACCATTTCCAGATCAACTGGCAACTCCTCCCTGACTTGTCTGAGGTGGTAAATAGTGCTTGGCCACTACTTTTATTTATTTTTGTGTCTACAACACATTCTCCCAAACCGGAAATGACTCTCTCCCACTCTGGTTCCCAGGGACTGGACACCAGAGGCTGCTGACCACCATTTACTAGTCACTTGGGTTGGGCCTACAATCCCTCATGCCTGATAGGGCCAACTTCTCCTCGACACCACAGAAAGCAACTTCCCGTATCCTAGATGGAGATGGTTGTGAAATCCTCTTGGGCTTCCCTGACACAAAGAGGCTTCTTGACTCTCAACCCCTCTAGAAATGTGCACTTCTTTCTAATTTGGTCTCTCGCTAGCCTGGCTAGTTATTCTATGCAGGGTTCCCCTGGCTCCAGTCGCCACTGCAAAAGTAAGAAATACAGCATGGGAAGCAGTGTGGCCTAGTGGACAAGAGCATGGGAGTCAGACGACCTGAGTTGTAATCCCAGCTATGCCACGTGACTCTGGACAAGTCACTTCACTTCTCTGGGCCTCTGTAAAATGGGGATGAAGACCGTGAGCCCCATGTAGGGTAATAATAATTACAGTATTTGTTAAGTGCTTACCGTGTGGCAAACACTGTTCTAAGCACCGGGGTAGATACAAGGTAATCAGGTTGTCCCATGTGGGGCTTACAGTCTTAATCATTCATTCATTTCATTAATAGTATTTATTGAGCGCTTACTATGTGCAGAGCACTGTACTAAGCGCTTGGAATGTACAAATCGGTAACAGACACAGTCCCTGCCCTTTGACGGGCTTACAGTCTAATCGGGGGAGATGGTCAGACAAGAACAATAGCAATAAAATAATCCCCATTATAGATGACATAACAGGCACAGGGAGGTTAAGTGACTTGCCTGAAGTCACATAGCAGACAAGTGGAGGATCCAGGATTAGAACACACGTCCTCTGACTCCCAAGTCTGAGCTCTTGCCACTAGGCCATGCTGCTAGTATCCATGTAGGATATGGATTAGCTTGCGTCTACCTCAGCTCTTAGTACAGCCTAGCTCATAATAAGAGCTTAACAAATGCCACTAAAAGAAAAAAAAAGGACAACCTCTGCAGTTTCTGCAAATGAAAGGCTGGATAATCATTATGGTATCTATTAAGTGCTTACTATGTGCCAAGCCCTGTATTAAGAGCTGGGGAAGATACAGGATAATCAGACCAAACACAGTCCCCGTCCCTCATGGGGCTCACAGTTTAAGAGGGAGAGCAGAAATTGAATCCCCATTTTACAGATGAAGGAACTGAGGCACAGAGAAGTACAGTGATTTGCCCAAGGTTACACAGCAGACAAGGAGCAGGGCCAGGATTAGAACCTAGGTCCTCTTACTCCTAGGCCCAGGCTCTTTCATGATGCTTCCCCAAAAAAGGCAAAATAGGAAGACTGATCAAATAGCCTCCTCTCTGTGTAGCAAGTTCGAGCACCAGATCAGACCAGATGAGATGCTGTGAATGAAAAAATGGCTGATTTTTTTTTTTAATGGCATTTGTTAAGCACTTACTGTATGCCAGGCATCAGTTCTAAGATCTGGGGTAGATACAAGCTCATCAAATGGACACAGTCCATGTCCCACAAGGGGTTCACAGTCTTCATCTCCATTTTACAGATGAGGCAACCGAGGCCCAGAGAAGTGATGTGATTTGTCCAAGGTCAAACAACAGACAAGCAGCACAGCCAGCATTAAAACCCGGGTCCTTCTGACTCCCAACCCCGTGCTTTATCCACTAGGCCAGACTGGTTCTCTATTTAGAGGGAGAATTTTGAAGGCGATGCATTATTCCCTGGGAAACAGGAGGCTGTAACTTGGGAATCTAACCAAGTCATAGTCTGTTGGATCACAGCTATCACCTCATATATTTTCATTGCTTCAGTGTCTCAGACCACCAGAAGACAGTATTATCAAGAAACACATTTGGTCCATGGGAACAGACTCCCTCAGTTTGCTACCGGGAAGTTTTTTATGCTGAACCTAAGAAATTCAAAAGAAGGGACCAGAAGGCAGCCTCTTGGAAAGACTGGAAAATGAAAGTGACGACGTGCAGTTCGCATTCAAGTTTGTCTACTCTATGAAGGAATGATTTCTCATGGGAATCTTGACTGGAGAGGAGGAAATCCAGGCGCTCTCTCTCTGAAATCCCCCGTCAAGTGCCCATTCATGCTCAAATAATAATAGTAATAATAATAACAACTGTGGTATTTGTTAAGCACTTGCTATGTGCCAGGCACTGTACTAAGCACCGGGGTAGATACAAGGTGATGGGATTGGACACAGACTTTGTCCCACATGCTGCTCACCGTCTTAATCCCCATATTCCAGATGAGGGAACTGAGGCCCAGAGAAGTAAAGTGACTTTCCTAAGGTCACCCAGCAGACTGTTGGCAGAGCCAGGATTATTCATTCATTCAATCGTAATAATAATAATAATAATGTTGGTATTTGTTAAGCGCTTACTATGTGCCGAGCACTGTTCTAAGCGCTGGGGTAGACATAGGGGAATCAGGTTGTCCCACGTGGGGCTCACAGTCTTAATCCCCATTTTACAGATGAGGGAACTGAGGCACAGAGAAGTTAAGTGACTTGCCCACAGTCACACAGCCGACAAGTGGCAGAGCTGGGATTCGAACTCATGAGCCCTGACTCCAAAGCCCGTGCTCTTTCCACTGAGCCACGCTGCTTCTCTGTATTTACTCAGTAAATCGTATTTACTGAGCGCTTATTGTGCACAGAGCACTGTATTAAGCACTTGGGAGAGTACAATACAACAATAAACAGACACATTCCCAGCCCGCAATGAGCTTAGAACCCAGGTCCTTCAGATTCCCAAGTCCCGGGCTCTATCCACTAGGCCACGCTGCTTCCCCTGGCCTCCAGCCCTGGACTCTTTCGCCCCGAGGCCCGTGAGCGAACCAGACGTCAACAGACCCAGAGCCCCGAGAAGATCACCTATTCCCAGCGGTTCCTCGGCTTCTTTCTTCTCCGCGTCTGGCAGCAGCATCTCTCCGCCCTCTCGGCCCCTGACGCAGCAGGCCCGGAAGACCAGTCCGCACTGGTAGCCAATCAGGAGGCTGTACTCGCAGCTCTGCCCCTGGGCGTGGGCCGCCTTCCCCAGGAGGCAGCAGTGACAGCACTTCTGCTAAAACCAAGAAAAGCACAGAAGGAAAGCTATGTTGGGAGAACGGTCAGAGGGACCCAAGGAAGCCGGAAAGGGGGAGCCTCTTGGGCCTCTGCTCCTTCTGTCCTTCCAAGTTGGGGTTGGCAAAGGGCCCGTTTGACGAGCAGGGTGACCCGAGGATTCTGGGGGGAACTCCGGGGGCAGGGAGGCCTTCAGGCCCCAAGATCTCTTCGTCCTCTGTTTCTTCTGTCCTTCGTAGTTGGGGTTTCCAAAGGGCATTTTCTCTGCTTGCCGGGTGGGGAGGGGTTGGGGCGAGCGACCTCGGGGAGTGTCATTTTTTCCCCCGGGGACCAAGGCAGGGAGGGACATAGGGCGGAGCGTTCCACGACATGAGTCCATAGAGAGTAGGGAGGGGAGGAGGAGGTCGCGGACAAGGATGACGATGAGAAGGTGAAATCTTGGGGCCTGACTTCAGAAACCAGATTAAGCGGGTCTGTATTTGAGGAAGTAAAAGAGATCCCAGCAGGGCAGTTACCAAAAACCGCGAAATGGAAAGATTGAACACATTAAGAGCCATTTCACCCCCAAGTCCCTAAAAGCTTCCACCCCGAACCTTTATGGTTGATTTTCTGGTTTCAACTGTAGGCCACAAATCACCCTCAATGCCTTCAAAATTCTGTGAGACCCCTGTTTTGGAGAACAATTCCTACGCTTGCATGGGTTTAAATAAGTAGGCCTGGCATTGTCAAAAGATTTCTCAGCCCTGCCTTGCTGCTTAGAATTCTCTCCCCTTCAGCTTTCTCCACATGCAGAGCCCTCCTGAAATCTCACACCACCTCCAAGAGGGCTTCCCGGATGACCTTTTTCTCTCCAGCTCTCACCGAGGCCGCCAGGCAGTTCCGGCCAACCACAGCATTTTGTAGATAGTGAATCGTGAACTCCGCTACTTCAGCCGTTTTTGAAGGCCAGTCCCACCTCTCCAGGGTGAGGGAAGAGGTGGGCAGTGATGTCACAGGGCAGACGGAGATGTCAGGAGGAGAATTCTGGGGCCACGACAGGTATGGCTCTGGCCTCAGAAGGTGCCATGTAATCTCTAACCCCTGACACTTCTGTGGCATTTATTAAATGCTTACTCTGTGCCAGGTACCATGCTAAGCGTTGGGGTAGGGCCAGAATCATCAAACCAGATAGTCTCCATCCCACATGGGAGTCCCAAGCGCTTAGTCCAGTGCTCTGCACACAGTTAATGCTCAATAAATATGATTGATTGATGGATTGATTGACGAGGCTTCTAACAGGGATGCAGGGCAGAAACAGTTGCAGGGACTAAGGGACTAGTCCCAGTGTGGCCACCAGCCTGCTAAGTGACCTTGGACAAGTCACTTGACCTGTCTGTGTCTGTTTCCTAATGTGTGGTTCAGATTTCTGCTCTCTTTAGTGCCTAGACTGGGAGTTCAGTGTGGGGCAGGGACTATGACTAATCTGATTATCTGTCTCCCCCTTCAGATTGGAAGCTTTTTGTGGGCAGGGAACGTGTCTTCCAACTCTGTTGTACTGTCCTCTGCCAAGTGCTTAGTACATTGCTCTGCACATAGTAAATGCTCAAACAATCAATTGATGATATTTTTTAAGCACCTACTGCGAGAAGAGCACTGTAATAAGGGCTTGGGAGAGTCCAGTACAGGGTTGGTAGACACACTGCCCGTCCACAACAAGTTTACAATGGAGCTACAATCAGTAAATACCACTGACTGCATTTCTCCCAGTACTTAGCACATCATATCTGCTCAATACCATAATAACAATTATTATTATCATTCCCAACTTCTCATTCCTGGAGAATGCAACTAAAGAGGCCCAGATTTCATTCATTCGGGGCCTTGTTTTGAAGTATACAAATGGCACTCTGCTGCAGGAGATGATAGGTCCGACAGGGAGATTTCACCCAGGAGTGTGACTGAGCAACTCTTGCTAAATAAAAAATTTGTTTAAAACTACAAGGAAAGATTTGCCTCCGGGAATTCAGTATGGCCAGCCAACATTCTTGTAATCCAACCAAGTGGATTCAGTTACATTTTCCAAAACTTTGATCCCATCAGTCCTGATTTATTTTCCCACTCCATGGGGGGTGACGAACAGCTTGGATCCTTTGACTTCATTTTGCCCTTTTCAAAATTGGGAAAGAATTCGGGTCGCTTCGACATACCCCAGGGCTGCAGAGAGAGAGATGGTCTGCTTGTGTGGAACACCCCTTCCCTGAGTGGCTCTTGCAGTCTGAAACCTGCTAGGACCTTGTACCCTCAAAAAGTAAGACCCTTCTCCCGTCGAAGCCGTGGCCCAGGACAGACTTTTGTCTCTGGCCGGGACAAGTCACTGTTCTGCAGCTCTTGAAAAAGGATCATTCAGATACGTTCAGAGTTGCAGTGCTGCATAGTCGAAAGAGCCTGGGCCTGGGAGACAGAGGACCTGGGTTCTAATTCCAGCTCCATCACTTATCTGCTGTGTAAATTTGGGCAAGTCACTTCACTTCTCTGGGCCTCAATTTCCTCAACTGTAAAACGGGGATTCAATAACCGTTCTCCCTCCTACTTAGACTGCGAGCCCCACGAGGGACAAGGATTGTGTATAACTTAATTAAGTCATATCTAACCCAGTGCACAGAATAGTATTTGACACATAGAAAGGGCTTAACAAATACTATGAAAAAAGGTCTGTCCTGTGAGTGCGGAGAGCCCAAATTGATGCCTTACACTAATCCCGTCTCTGCCACTTGTCAGCTGTGTGACTTTGGACAAGTTACTCAACTGCTCTGTGCCTCAGTTACATCATCTGTAAAATGGGAATGAAAACTATGAGCCCCACGTGAGACAATCTGATTACCTTGTATCTACCCCAGAGCTTAGAACAATGCTTGGCACATAGTAATGTCACCCTCAGGAAACCGCTGAATTATTTTTTTTAATGGCCCTTGCCAAGCACTTACTTTTCTGCCAGGTACTGAACTAAGCACTGGGTTGGATACAAGATGACAATAACAACAATAATAGTGATAATAATAATAATGTGTGGTCTCTGTTAAGTGCTTACTATATGCCACGCACTAGGGTATCCCAGCTCCGCCACTTGTCAGCTGTGTGAGTGTGGGCAAGTCACTGCACTTCTCTGTGCCTCAGTTACCTCATCTGTAAAAATGGGGATTAACTGTGAGCCTCACGTGGGACAACCTGATTACCCTGTTTCTACCCCAGCGTTTAGAACAGTGCTCTGCACATAGTAAGTGCTTAACAAATACCAACATTATTATACAAAATGATCAGGTCCCACACGGGGCTCACAGTGTAAGTAGGAGGGAAAACAGGTCTTGAATCCCCATTTTGCCGATGGAGGAACTGAGGCACCAAAAGGTTAAATGGCTGCCCAGGGTCACACAGCAGACAAGTGGCAGAGCCGGGGTTAGAACCCAGGTCCTATGTCTCCCAAGCCTGTGTTCTTTGCACTAGGCCACGGTGCTGTCTTGTCCCATGTTGATCACTGTCTCAGCCTCCTCACTGACTTCTCTGCCTCCTGTCTTTCCCCATTCCAGTCCATATTTCACTCTGCTGCCCAGATCATTTTTGTAAAAAAAAAAAAAAAGTTCAGTGAATGTTACCCAACTCCTCAAGAACCTCCAGTTGTTGCCCATCTACCTCCACATCAAACAGAACCTCGGCACCATCAGCTTGAAAGCATTCAATCACTTCACCCCCTCTTACCTCACCTCACTGATTTCCTAGTATGACCCAGCCCGCACACTCCACTCCTCTACCACCAGCTCCTACAATGTGCCTCAAACTTGTCTATCTCACTGCTGACCCTTTTCCCATATCCTCCCTTTGATCTAGGAACCCTCCCCACCGACATCATATACCAGACCACTGCTCTCCCCACCTCCAAAGCCTTATTAAAATCCCATATCCTCCAAGTAGCCTTCCCAATTAAAACCTTTTTTTTCCCCCACTCCCCCTCCCTTCTGCGGCACCCTTGCAGTTGAATCTGCATCCTTGCTTCATCCCACCCTCAGCCCCACAGCACTTATGAAATTCATTTATTTACATTAATGTCCGCCTCCCCCTATAGACTGTAAGCTTCTGGTGGGCAGGAAACAAATCTACCAACTCTGTTGTATTCTCCCGAGGGCTCAGTACAGCCCCACAGTACTTTTGTCCATATCTGTAATTTATTTACATTAATGTCTGTCTCCCCCCTCTAGTGTGTAAGCTCTTTGTAGGCAGGGAAACTATTGTTATAGTGTACTCTCCCAAGCGCTTAGTATAGTGCTCTTGACACAGCAAGTCAATAAATATGATTGAATGAAGGAAGGAATACAGAGCCCTGAAAACTGTAAGCTCATTGTGGGCAATGTGTCTACCAACTCCGTTCTGTTGTTATATTGTACGCTGCCCCTAGCTCTTAGGAGAGTGCTCTGCATACAATAAGTGCTCAATAAATGCGAGTGATTGATTGTAAGCGCTCAAGAAATACCACAGATGGATTGATTGAGTGCAAGTCCATCTATATCTATTTTTCTATCCTCGAGAGGGCACCCTTCCCTCGACTTTTAAAGTCACAGGTTTGCATCTCTCCCCAACTACTCAGAAAGATCCCAGGCCCTGGCAGGTAGAGTCCTTGGTCGTGGTTCACTAAGCCCAGACCCTCACAGGTAGAGCTAGCTACACCTGCCATTTTTGTCCGGGATTCAAGAAGTCCAATATTTATAAATATATTTATACTAACGTCTGTCTCCCCCTCTAGACTATAAACTCACTGTGGGCAGGGAATGTGTCTGTTTATTGTTCTATTGTACTTTCCCAGGCGCTTAGTAAATTGTTCTGCACATAGTAAGCACTCAGCAAACATTCATTCATTCAATAGTATTTATTGAGCGCTCACTATGTGCAGGGTACTGTACTAAGCCCTTGGAAAGTACAATTCGGCAACAATTGTACATATATTTACAAATGTAAACGTGATTGACTTACTGCCTCGCTTTACAATGAACCGACAACCCTCTGTTACAAACCATATGATGAAAAAAACTCCTTTTTGAACAAAGGTTTGGTGGGGTTTTTTTGTTGTGTTGTACTCTCCCAAGAGCTTAGTACAGTGCTCTATACACAGTAAGTACTCAAGAAATATGATTGATTGTTTGTCTTTTAAAATGGTCTCACTATGTACCAGGCACCATAGTAAGCACTGGGGTAGATACAAGCTAATCAGGTTGGACACAGTCCCTGTCCCACATGAGGTTCACCATCTTAATCCCCATTTGACAGATGAGTTAACTGAGGCCCAGAGAAGCGAAGTGATTTGTCCAAGGTCGCACGGCAGACAAGTGGCCGAGCCGGGAATTAGGTTATCGACTAACAGGCCCGGGCTCGTTCCACTAGGCCGCGCCGCTTCTCTGCTCTTGCCCCAGAGATGGCCATAGGGAACCCACTTCACCTTGACAAACTTGGCTTCATAAGTGGAGTTGTCACTGTGTGCAGCACACTCTTCCCCCTCGTTGGCAGCGTTGATTCCAGCAGAGCAGTGCAGTTCCTCCAGCTGGCTATGGCAGCACTGTTCCTGGACCATTCTGTTGGAGAAAGTCAATCAATCATATTTATTGAGCGCTTACTGTGTGCAGAGCACTGTACTGAGTGCGTGGGAGAGGACGATACAACAATAAACAGATATAGTCCCTGCCCACAGTGAGTTTACAGTCAGAGGAAAGGAATCAAACAACTGAAATGCTGGGGTGTTTGTTGGTTTTGGAGCAGTGGAAAAGGCAGCTGCTCTTGTTGTTAGGTGTCAGCTCCTTGAAGGCTGGGATGGTATCTACTAACTACTGTACTCTCCCAAGCACTCAGTACAGTGCTCTGCACACAGGACATCTGGTGGTAAGATCTTTGACAGCAGGGATCTTGTCTACTAATTACTGTACTCTCCCTAGCACTCATTACCATGCTCTGCACGTAGTACACTATAAGCTCCTTGAGGGCACCCAGCAGGTGCTCACAAAATGGGACTGATTAACTCAGTCGGTCAGTCAGTCATTCAATTGTATTTATTGGATTGGGAGAGGACAATAGAACAATATAACAGGCACATTCCCTGCCCACAATGAACTTACAGACTAGCGGGAGAGACAGACAGTAATGTTAATAAATAAAATTACAGATAAGTAGATAAGTGCTGTTATACTCTCCCAAATGCTTGGTACAGAGCTCTGCCCACAATTAGCTCTCAGTAGCTACCACTGATGATTGATCTTGGGGTGAAATGCTTGTATGTGGAAGGAACATTTTAAAACCAAATTTCCTGGGTCCTGCCACACTTTTCCTGACACCTCACAGAACCCTCTTAGAGATGTCTGCTATCTGGATGTCCTGTCTTATTATTATTATGATGACCATCATCATTATTCTTATCATTAATTTATTAGTTAGTTGCTTATTATGTACCAAAACCTGTTCTAAGCCCTGGGGTCCATATAAATTAGTCAGATTGGACACAGTCCTGTCCCAAACGGGGCTCACAATGTAAGTAGGGGAGTAAACAGGCATTGAATCCACAATTGGGAAGCAGCGTGGCTCAGTGGAAAGAGCATGGGCTTCGGAGTCAGAGGTCATGGGTTCGACCCCCGGCTCTGCACTTGTCAGCTGTGTGACTGTGGGCAAGCCACTTAACTTTTCTGTGCCTCAGTTACCTCATCTGTAAAATGGGGATTAACTGTGAGCCTCAGGTGGGACCACCTGATTACCCTGTATCTCCCCCAGCGCTTAGAACAGTGCTCTGCACATAGTAAGCACTTAACAAATATCAACATTATTATTATTATTATTATTATTATTATTATTAACTGCCAGAAAAGGAAATTGAGGCACAGAGAAGTGAAGTCATTCATTCATGGTCCTACAGAAAGCAAGTGGCATAGCGGGGATTAGATCTCATGTTCTAAAAGGATTAAGACTGGAAGCCCCTATGTGGGACATGGACTGGGTCCAACTTTATTATATTGTATCTATCCTCAATGCTTAGTACAGTGCCTGGAATATAGTAAATGCTTAACCAATACCATAAAAAAAGTTCTCTAACTCCCGGACCTGGGCTCTTATTTCGCTAGACCATGCTGCTTCTCACATTCCCACTAGCCTTAAACCCAGTGAATAAACATCTTACATCTAACCGCGTGTGAGGCTCTGGGGAAAGAGCTCAGCTCTGGGAATCAAGAGGCTTGATTTTAGCTCTGGTTGGGTCTACAATGACTGCTCCATAAAGGGTGAAGCTTTTTTATCTTTTTTTTTTTTAAGGAATTTGTTAGTGCTTACTATGTTTCAAACAGTGTTCTAAGTGCTGGGTAGATGCAAATAAATTAGGTTGGACACAGTCCCTGTCCTGCATGGGGCTCACGGTTCTAAGTAAGGGGCAGAACAGAAGAACTGGGACCCAAAGAATAATAATAGCAATAACCATGGTAATATTAAGCACTTACTGTGTGCCAGGCACTGTTCTAAGCGCTGGGGTAGATACAAGTTAATCAGTTTGGACAGAGTCAGTCCCTGTCCCCCATTGGGCTCACACTCTTAATCCCCATTGTTTCCAGAAGAGGTAACTTAGGCACAGAGAAGTGAAGTGACTTGCCCGAGGTCACAAAGCAAGCCAATGGCAGAACTGGGAGCCCATGCTCTTTCCATCAGGTCACACTGAATTATCATTATTATTATTATTGTTGTTATATATTTGTGTTTTATATTAAGCACTTACTAGTGTCAGGCACTGTTCTAAGCACCAGGGTAGATACAAAGTAATCAGGTTGGACACAGCCACATGGGGCTCACAGTCTTCATCGCCATTTTACAGATGAGGTATACTGAGAGCCAGAGAAGTGAAGGGACTTTCCCAAAGTCACACAGCCAGACAAGTAGCGGAGTTGAGATTAGAACCCAGGTCCTTCTGACTCCTAAGCCCAGGCTCTATCCACTAGATCACACTTCCTCCCTGAACTACACCTCCCATTCAGTCTTCTGGGCTATAGCTGAGATGGGCTTTTTTTATGGTATTTGTTAAGTGCTTACTAGATTCTAGACACTGTTCTATGTGTTTAATTCACTCTTGACCATCTCCATTACAGAGCTGACCAAAGGAATTCAGAGTAACCAGAATGCAGTGCTCAAATACTTCCCTGGTCCACACTTCAGGAGAAACTGCCAATCCACTTACTAATTGGATAAATAAACCCAAATTCCTTTCCTCTTGGTCTTATTTTCTTCTCCACAGGTTGCTGCTGAACCCTGCAACAGATGTCCAATCTCTCCATTCCTTTTCATTTCCATCACAAATATTAGCACTGAACTTGGACCTTTAGACAAGCTCATTGTTTCATTCACCATCCCCTTTCAGATCTCCTCCCTGGCCAGCAAACTCTTTTGTAACCTAGTGCGATTTGCCTCAATGCTGTTTTAATACACAGTGCTTTACCTGGATACAGATTTCCAGGCATTTCATTTTCCATAGGCAGTTAAATACGAAGAGGGTTTGCGTCTCCTATGAAGTGCCGAGGTGTTTTGAAGATAGAATTTCTTTTTGCAATGAAGTGGCAGTAAGAAAATTTTGTTCAAATGGCAGAAGATCAAGCCCCCCCCCCCCCAAAAAAAACATCTGGACTTTGCATTAAGATCAAATTTAAATGACCCACAAGCTAAACTGTGATATGCTCATGGAGGTCTCACTGGTCGGGAGAAGGGGAGGTGTTTGTTCAAACTCTGCCTACAGCAGGCTAAATAAGATATTACCTTGGGACTCAGGTATTGAATAGAATTGACATTTCCTTCTCACCTGGCTGATTTCCTACTACAACCCAGCATGCTCACATCACTCCTCTAAGACCAACTTACTCGCCGTACCTCGATCTCGCCACTGACCCCTCTCCTGGCCTGGAAGGCCCTTCCCAATCATATCTGACAGACCACTGGTGTCACCACCTTCAAAGCCTTATATTGAGACAGTGAGACATGTGGGACAGGGACTGTGTCCAACCCAATTTGCTTTGTATCTGCCCCAGTGCTTAGTACAGTGCTTGGCCCACAGTAAGTGAAAAGCAGCGTGACTTAATGGAAAGAGCCGGGGCTTGGGAGTCAGAGGTCATGGGTTCTAATTCTGGCTCCTCCACTTATCAGCTGAATGACTTTGGGCAAGTCACTTAACTTCTCTGTGCCTTCAGTCACCTCCCCTGTAAAATGGGGATTAAGACTGTGAAGACCACATGGGACAACCTGATTACCTTGTTTGTATCTACCCCAGTGCTTAGAACAGTGCTTGGCACATAGTAAGCACTTAACAAATGCCATCATTAACAAATACCATTATTATTATAGTAAGTGCTTAACAAATATCACAATTATCATTATTATTAAAATCCTCATTTTTCCTACCTTTCGTATTAGTCTTGCACTTGGATTTATACCCTTTATTCACTCCTCCCTCAGCCCCACACCACTTCTGTCCATACCCATAATTTATTTTATTATCTGTCTCCCTCTCTAGATTTCAAGCTCCTTGTGGAAGGAAACGTGTCTACCAGCTCTCTTACACTGTATTCTCCCAAGTGCTTAGTACAGTGCTCTGCACACAGTAAGCACTCAATAAATACGATTGACTGACTGATTCTGAGGCTAAGTAGCGGGGATCTAAATAATTCTCCCATTCTCCCTGGTCAGACAAAATGCATAATAGGCCCCATTTTGAAGCTGAATGATTGATTTTAGAATGAAACTGGAGAGGTCTTGGCTCGTCCAGGGACGAGTGGACTTACACCCCAAATCCTAACTTACCCTTATCAAATGTGCTTTAAAGTAGTCTTTCCAGATTTTGTGAGTTCCCCGCTTTTTGGCTTTGCTTTGTCTCTAATCCTTTTGACTCTTCAAGAATGTCCTAAATAAGGATTTTAGTCCAAGTTGTCAATTCTTGGGCACAGGATTGGCCCCACCCGCTGACTGAAATGCAGAACTCTGACAATGATGACAGCGTGAACCGAAAGAAGCATTCTTCCCCTAACTAGCATCGCTCCACCATGTCTAGGGTTTCAGGAAGTGGTTCACAAGCTTCATTGTTTGAGTGGAGAAGAGGGCTGTGGAAGTATTCCATTTTTATCCATTTTCTTCAGTGAGGGATTGTTTTTCATAATGGTATTTATTACATCTTGTATTGTATCGATTATCTTATATCCACCCCAGTGCTTAGTACAGTGCTAGGCACATAGTAAGCCCTTAAGAAATACTGCCATTATTATTATCATCATTAGTATTATCGTGAAGCGTGTATTATATGTCAGGCACTGTACTAGAGAAGCAGCGTGGCTCAGTGGAAAGAGCCCGGGCTTGGGAGTCAGAGGTCATGGGTTCTAATCCTTGCTCTGCCAGTTGTCTGCTGTGTGACTTTGGGCAAGTCATTTAACTTCTCCGTGCCTCAGTTACCTCATCTATAAAATGAGGACTAAGACTGTGAGCCCCACTGGAACGACCTGATCACCCTGTACCCACCCGAGCACTTAGAACAGTGCTTCGCACACAGTAAGTGCTTAACAAATACCATCATCATTATTATTACTAAGCACTAGGGTAGATCCAAGCTAATCAGGTAGGACACAGTCCCTGTCCCACATGGGGCTCCCAGTCTTTATACCGACTTTACAGATGAGGAAACTAAGGCATAGAGAAGTTAAAGTCACATGGCATACAAGTGGCGGATCCGGGAATAGAACCCAGTTCCTTCCAAAATCACTGTCCTCATGTTCTCTAGACCGTAAGACCATTGTGGACAGGGAATGTGTCTATTTATTGTTAATAGAATCAGCTTGGCTTAGTGGAAAGAGCACAGGGTTGGGAGTCAGGGGACGTGGGTTCTAATCCTGGCTCCGCCACTTGTCAGCTGTGTGATCTTGGGCAAGTCACTCGACTTCTCTGTGCCTCATGTACCTCATCTGTAAAATGGGGATTAAAAGTGTGAGCTCCACGTGGGACCACCTGACTACTCTGTTTCTACCCCAGTGCTTAGAACAGTGCTTGGCACATAGTAAGCGCTTAACAAATGCCGTAATCATAATTATTATTATTATTACATTATCCCATGTGTTTAGTTCAGAGCTTTGCACTCAGTAAGCGCTCAATAAATGCAGCCAAATGAATGAGTGATTAAATGAAGCTAAAACACTGACACAATCGTCGAGGTCCACAGGCCTCACCCTAACCCCAGACCAGTTCCCCGTCCGACCTGTGACCGGTTCTGCCAGTTTACAGTTGGGCTTGGAAAAACCCAAAATGGCAGCTGTCTGACCTCTTGGCTCATCCAGTCTTCAGCCCCCTAAAATGCCTGCCCCCTTTCCAGCCGTGTGTCCACAATGCGGAGTGGGTGGTTTATGGACACAGACCTCTGTTGTGGGTGAAACTGAATTTCACAATTACTCTGGAAGTTCAAATGTTGGAGAGCGGTGAATATGTTGGCTAGGAAAACGATATTTGTAAAGTGTTGGGAGGAGGAGGAGGAGGAGCCCAAACGACAAACAAAAAGGGGGTTGAAGACTGTGAGCCCTGTGCAGGACAGGGACTGTGTCCAACCCGATTTGCTTGTATCCACCCCAGAACTTAATACAATGCCTGGCACAGAGTAAGCGCTTAACAAATTCCATAATTATAATTATTATTCAGTTTTTCCCCCGATAAAATGCCTTTTCAGCACTTCCACACCATCTAAGCACTTGGACGATCACAGCCCTTGGGAAGCAGTGTGGTCTAGTGAAAAGAGCACCAGCCTGGATGCCAGAGTATAGTTCTAATCTTGGCTCCACCACGTGCCTGCTTTGTGACCTTGGGCAAGTCACTTCTCTGTGCCTCAATTATCTCATCTGTAAAATGGATATTGAGACTGTGAGGGCAATGTGGGTTAAGGACCGTATCCAACCCAATTTGATCGTATCCATCCCGGATACAGGCTTAGTATAGTACCTGGCACCTAGTAAGTGCTTAACAAATACTATCATTATTATCATCATTATCTACCCCAGCACTCAGAACAGTGCTTGATACATAGTAAGCGTTTAATAAGTACCAGTAAGAAAAAAAAAGCTCTGCCAAAGCAACCCTATTACTCCCCTCTGTTTGCAATTTGAGTTACTCCCTCCCCCTTGAGGGCCGGGATGGTGTCTACTACCTATAGTGTGCCCCCACAGGCACTCAGTACAGTGCTGTGCACACGATGGACTATAAGCTCTTTGAGGACAGGAACTGTGTCTACTAAGTGGATCGAACTCAATACAGTGCTCTGCCAACAGTAAACTGTAGGCTCCTTGAGAGCAGGGACCATGCCTAGGAATTCTAGTGTACTCTCCCAAGTCCTTAGCACAGTGCTCTGCACACAACAGTAGCTCAATAAATACCACTGATCGATTGACTGAATCAGTCAATCAGTGGTATTTAACTGAGCGCTTACTGTGGGACTATCCTTTACAAGATGACAGATTCTGGAGATTTTCCATTCGCCTCTGCTCGTCACCTTTCGCTGAACCTCAACGGCGTGAGATAAAAACCCAGCTGCCTCTTCTCCTGCTTTCCTTGGGGTTTGAGAAACTTCCCAGAAAACTCTGCTCTTTCCAGTGTCGGGGGGCTAGTCCTGGCTTTTGTTTTGAGTTTAAAATTCCCCCAGGCAACGAGGGACGAGGTCTCCAAATGAAACTGGAGTGAAACTCCCTCCCTTTTCCCCCCCCAGCCCCAAACTCCTAAATAACCCCCCAGCCCCAGTCTCTCTAGGCAGTTGTCCACGCTGCTGGGATCACAGTGTTGATGGCAGCCACACCCGGAGGATAGTGGACCTCAAGAAATAATGATATTAATAATTACAATAATGGCATTCATTAAGCACTTATTATGCGCTTAACATACTATACTAAGTGCTGGGGTGGATATAAGGTAATCATGTTGGCCACAGTCCCTGTCCCACATGGGGCTCATAGTCTTAATCCCCATTTTACAGATGAGGTCATTGAAGTACAGAGAAGTGACGTGACTTGCCCAAGACCATGCAGCAGACAAGTGACAGAGCTGGGATTAGAACCCATGACCTTCTGACTCCCAGGCCTGGGCTCTATCCATTTTGCCACGCTGCTTCTACTCTACATATCCACTCTGGCTTTCTCCCATTGGTCAGTTACCTTGTGACCGCCTCCCCTGTTAGACCGTAAGCAGCTTGAGGGCAGGGAGTATGTCTTTTAACTACTGCATCCTTGCAAGCATTTAGTAAAATGCTCTGCAAACAGCAGGCATTCAATAAATACTAATGACTCATAATGCTCGGTTATTTCTTGAGAAGCAGTATAGCCTAATGGACACAGGACAGGCCTGGGAGTCAGAAGGTGATGGGTGCTAATCCCGCTCCGCCACTTGTCTGCTTTGTGATCACTTCACTTCTCTGTGCCTTAGTTACATCATCAGCAAAATGGGGAATGGGAGTGTGAGCCCAGTGTGGGGCAGGGACTGAGTCCAACCTGATTATCTTGTAACCACCCCAGCACTTAGTAGAGTGCCTGGCACATAGTATGGGCTTAACAAATACCACAGTTATTATTATTGATGATGATGATTATGGTATTTGTTAAGCACTTATTGTATGCTAAGCATTAGATGATAAATTGTTTACTTTGCTGTTTCCCGGTGGCAGTAGCAGGGCTGTCTCTCTAAAATTCACCCCCCACCACCAACCTCTGACTTGCACAGGGGCTTGCTCTCCCACTCAATTACCTTGTATCTACTCCAGTGCTTAGAACAGTTCCTGGCTCATACTAAGCACTTAACAAATAACATAATTATTATTGCTATTACTATTATGTAGTGGTCACTGACTGTCCGCCCCCAGTTACCAAAAATGGGGTAAGAGAAGGTTCTGGAATTCTGCCCTTCTGCCTACCCGACGAACAAAACCATCACCTACATGGATTCACCGAGAATACAACCCAGTGGTGACCGACTAAGGCAGTACCTGCATTCTTTGGCTTCTGAAATGTACAGCATATTGCAATTTCTTTTTTCAGTCGCCCACTTATTCCCCTCAGTGCAGCAGTCTTCCATCAAATTTGCAGTAACTGGAAGAAAAGAAATCCAAATATGTGCATGAGCATATAACTGTGCAGTGTGTGAACACAACTATACCTTTATGTATCTATCAATCAATAGTGTTTACTGTGGGTAGAACATTGTACTAAGCGCTCGGATGAGGACAATACAGGAGAGTTGGGATACACACTCCCTGCCCATGGCAAGTTGTACCTATTTAAATATGCCCAGGGTGTTCTCTGAAAATATAGAAGTCACATTTTTGAAGATCACCTCCTTCAGGAAAACTAGGGTTATCGGACAGATTCCTTCTCCGACAACTCGTAATGGCACGTAAACCTTCTGCGCCGCTCTTACTTGCTCCTTCATTCATCCTCCCTTCCATCCCCAAAGCACATACATATATATCTGTATAGATCTCTAATTTATTTAGAATAATATCTGCCTCCCCCTCCAGATTGTAAGCTCGCTGTGGGCAGGAAAGCGTCAGTTTATTATTTTACTGTATTCACCCAAGGACTTAGTACAGTGCTTTGCACACAGTAGGCGCTCAAATACAATTGAATGAATGAATGAACATCAGAGCCTGATTTGCCTAGGTGGATGTGTAAAAATCACAATCATGGCGGTATTTGTTAAGCACTTACTCTCTGCCAAGCACTGTACTAACTCTAGACTGTAAGCTTGTTGTGGGCAGGAAATGTGCCTTATTGTTATGTTCTACTCTCCAAAGGGCTTAGTTACAGTGCTTCACCTACAGTAAGTGTAAAATAAATACAATTGAATGAATGAATGAAAAGCACTGGAGTAGATACAAAATAATCAGATGGGGCCCAGTCCCCCTCCTACATGGGGCTCACAATCTAAGCGGAAGCAATGAAAACACACATTACAGGAGACACCCAGAGCACTTATATATATGTCTATAAATTGAATATTATCAATTATTTATCTTAATGCCTTCCTCTCCCTCTAGGCTGTAAGACTGAGCAAAGATTAAGGCAGCCATCCCACCAAAAACTGCAAATCAGAGGGCCAATGCCCCCAAAGTTGAGATCCGGCCCTCTAAAAAAAGCAGAGAACAGGCTGGCCACCTATCAAAAGCAGAGAGTCAGGTGACCACTCCTATAAAAGAAGAAAGTCCACCACTCTCCCCACCTTCAAAGCTTTAGCAAAACCATAGTTTCTCCAAGAGGCTTTACATTCATTCACTCATTCAATTTGTATTTATTGAGAGCTTACTGTATGCAAAGCACTGTACTGAGCACTTAGGAGAGGGCAACTAATACAATACTAATTCTTTCCCAACTAAGCCTTCATTTTCCCTATTCCTTCTCCCTTCTGTGTCACCTCATCCTTCGAGCTCTCCCCTTTAAGCACTTGATATTCACCGCAACCCCGGCCCCACAGCTCCTATGTACAGATCTGGAATTGATTTTAATGCCTATCTCCCTCACTAGACTGTAAGTTTCTTCTGAAAAGGTAATGTGTCTACCAACTCATGCACTGTATCAGTCCATCAATCATATTTACTGAGCGCTTCCTGTGGGCAGAGCACCGTACTAAACTCTTGGGAGAGTACAATATAACAGAGTTGGTAGCAACAGTAACTGCGGTATTTGTGAAGTGCTTTGTAAGTGCCAGGCACTGCATTAAGTGCTGGGGTAGATACAAGGTAATATGTTTGGACACAATCCTTGTCCCATAGGGGGATCAGTCTTCATCCCCATTTTACAGATGAGGTAATAGAGGCACAGAGAAGTGACTTGCCCAGGGTCACACAGCAGATAAGTGGCAGAGTCAGGATTAGAATCCAGGTCCTTCTTTCCACTAGACCACACTGCTTCTCTAACGTGGTGGACACAGTTCCTGCCCACTTTGAGCTTACTGTCTAGAGGGTGCGTAGTATAATGCTCTGCACACAGTAAGCACTCGCTAAATACCACTGATTGATTATGGCAACAAGATGCTTGGCAAAACCATAATTATTTGCTCTCTTTAACATCCAGCATACTATTTAAGGACATAATACCTAAGATTCCAACCTGCCCCTCTACTTTACTCCTCATAACCCTTTATGGACCTCGGGATTTATCCAAATCCCTCTGAGCCCTGTGCTCAAAGTAAGAGCTGCTATTATTATAATTTTGATTATATACACACAGGTGAGGAGGAGAAGCAAGGAAATCAGAGAAGACAGAAAAGCACTAATCCTGAAGATAAACTAAGCTCTCAGGCCTAGTTTCATATTCTGCCCTGAATACTTTTCTTTTTTTTTTTTTTGCCAAACTGTAGGAGGTAGTCAACGTGGGTGAGCTGAGGAAACTTCCACAAATGACAGGGTTAGCAGAACTCCCTACAAGAACATATGTAAGAGTTTACTTCACAGTAGAGCATTCAGAATTGTGAAGAGAACATGAGTCCCACTTCCCCCCCCCCCAGTTAGAGGATTTAGAGGATACCTTTAGCAGCAAGCAACACTGACCATAAAGTGATCTGTTAAATTCTGTCCCCTTTGTTATCTGATAAATGGTTAAACTTTACTATCTTTCCAAAGTCCAGGTCTCACTCTGCCCAGCTCAGCCTCTCTGAAATTCTCCTGGACATCCCCCTTGGCTCCCAAGCAAAGGAAAGCTCTAGAAGGCATGGAATAAGAAGAGCTTCGATCATGCGGTTCTAACCTGGGTTCTAATCCCAGCTCCGCCACCTTGTCTGCTGTGTGACCTTGGGCAAGTAACTTTACTTGTCTGGGCCTCAGTTACCTCATCTGTAAAACGGGGATTAAGACTGTGAGCCTCATGTGGGAATGGACTATGACCAAACTGATTAGCTTGTATCTAACTCAGAGCTTAGTATGGTTCCTGGCACATGGCGAGCGTTTAATAAATGCAATTTTTAAAAAATTCAGTACGTTGCTCTACACACAGCAGACCATAAAGTCCTTGAATTATAGATTTGAATCATCCCTGACTTAATTGAACTCCCCCAACCATAGTACAGTGTTCTGCAAGCAGTAGGTGCTCAATAAATACTATTGATTGATTGACAGAGTTCTGAACAGCAAAATGTTAGAGTAAAAGTGAGCTATAAATCAGAACAAGCGTAAGAGCAAAATGATTTAGATCTGTGATAGTTAGAAAGTTCAAAGTAAAAGGCAGCCATATGTTACTTTCCCGTTATCTGGCTGCTCTATGAAGTAAAAACACACACACACACCCCACCCCCACCACCCACCCACCAGGAGAAAGTGCCAAGATTTTCATCAACTTCTTGGAATTTATATAGTTTAGAAAAATATTTTCTAAAGCCTAGTCTACACGTGCAGGTGCTCTGAACCCAGGAGGCACTCAATAAATTCTTAGGTCATTTATTAAGCTCTTACTATGTGATATGAGCTGGGGTAGATAGAATTTCATGAGACTAGATGAGGTTCCCTCCCCTTACAGGCCTATAAATGCCATTAATTTATAAAAGAAGCAAAGTGGCTTAGTGGAAAGAGCCCGGACTTGGGAGTCAGAGGTCTTGGGTTCTAATCCCAGCTCTGCCACTTATCCGCTGTGTGACTTTGGGTCAGTCACTTCACTTCTCTGTGCCTCGGTTATCTCATCTGTAAAATGGGGATTAAGTCTGTGAGCCCCACATGGGACAACTGATTACCTTGCATCTACCCCAGCGCTTAGAACAGTGCTTGGCACAGAGTGAGTTTAACAAATACCATCATTATCATTATTATAATTGACACAATGTCTAGAGGAGCAATAATGTCTAGAGGAGCAATAATGTCTAGAGGAGCAATAATGTCTAGAGGAGCAATAACGTATGAATGGAAATACTGGAGAGGAATCACAGGCATCTTGCAATGTTGAAAAAACTTGTTTTTTTGAAATGAATACTCTTCATATAAGAATAGGGCAAGATTGTGTCCTACAGTGGCGCTTAGGGAGAGCACACAACGAGCTTACAGTCTGGAGGGGCAGACAGATATTCACATAAATAAATACATCACGGTTACAGACATAAGTGTTGTGGGGCTGGTAGGGGGGATGAATTAAGGGAGAAAGTCAGGGTGATGCACAAGGGAGTGGGAGAAGAAGAAAGGCGGGCTTAATCAGGGAAGGTAGATGGGCCTTCAATAAGGCCATCAGAGTCCTTCCTGTAAAACCCCTTCTCATGAACCTTGAAACATGCCGCGCCCCTACCCGCTTCTCCACTTGTTGCAGTAAGTCAATCATATTTATTAAGTGCTTACTGTGTGCAGAGCACTGGACTAAGTGCTTGGGAGAGTACAATACAACAATAGAACAGACATGTTCCTTGCCTTCAACAAGCTTACAGTCTAGAGGGTCAGAGTAGCACTCTGCACAGGGTTGAGAGCTGACAAGTGGCACCACTCACATAACTGCCAGCCCATGTCAGGCTCTGGTATTTCAATTCTGAGACTCATCCGTCCAGGGTTTATGCCAGACCTCCAGGAGAGAAATGGGTCTGCCCTTCCCCTGTCAGCTAGTGGGGGGCAGGGGGCTCACCCGGAAGGCTGCCTCAATCTCTCTGGCCACCAGAGAAAGACTGAGGAATTTAGCTAGAGATATGAATAATTGTGGTGTTTGTTAGGCACTTACTTCGGGCCATGTACTGTTCTGAGAGCAAGGGGAGATACAAGATTATCAGGTTGGACACAGACCCTGTCCTACATAGGGCTCACAGTCTTAATCCCCATTTTACAGATGACAGAACTGAGGCACAGAGAAGTGAAGTGACTCGTCCAAGTCCCACAACAGACAAGTGGAGGAGCCAGGATTAGGAGCCAGGTCTTTCTGACTCCCAGGCCCATGCTCTAGCTACTAGGCCCCGCTGCTCCTCATGAGAGAAGAGACCAGAAGGGACTGGTTTGGGGAGTGGCTGGTTTTTATGGCCGGGCTGAAAGGTCCAAGGGAAGACTGTATTCAGTACCTCATGGTCCCCGGATTAGAAAGATTTTCCTCTTTCAGAGAAAACTCGCCAATTCCCATCCACCCCAGAGCCTCTGTTTCCTGAAATGCAGTTGGGAGATTTCACAGCAGACATTGTGCCCAGCTCTGACAGTGACTCTGCCTCATCGGCGCCTGGAAGTTTCCTGGCTCTGAAAGTGATGAGAATCATATGTGCCCATATGGTTATGCCACCACAGAACACCCAAGTCGGGGCGATGCCAAGCAGATGCTGAGGGGGTGGGAGGACAAATGGAGGGGCTTTGGGTGGCTCCAGTTCTTGCACCCTAACCCTATTGGGTCGGCTTGTTTCTCAGAGGAGTGGCAGGGCCAGAGAACCCTGGCAATCCAGCTGATGGTTATTTGTTAGGCACTTAATATGTGCCAGGCACAGTCCTAAACACTGGGGTAGATATAAGCTAATCAGGTTGGACACAGTCCACCCCCCACATGAGGCTCACAGTCTTCATCCCCATTTTACAGATGAGATAACAGGCACAGAGAAGTTAGGTGACTTGTCCAAGGTCAGACAGCAAACAAGTGGCAGAGCTGGGTTTAGAACCCAGGTTCTTCTGACCATAAAGGTTCTCTCCCAGCTCCATGGCAGGCAGGACCAGATGAGTCCTGGGAGGCCCCTTTTCCTGTAAGAATAATAATAATAATAATAGTATTTTTTGAACACTTACTTTGTGCCAGGCACTGTACTGAGCACTGGGGTGGATACAAGGAAATCAAGTTGGACACAGTCCCTGTCCCATGTTGGGCTCACAGTCTCTCCCCATTTTACAGATGAGGTGATTGAGGCTCAGAGAAATGTACTTTCCAAGTGCTTAGTATAGTGCTCTGCACACAGTAAGCACTCAATAAATACGATTGAAGTGACTGCCCAAGGCCTCACAACAGAAATATGTTAGAGCCAGGATTAGAACCCATGACCCTTTAACTCCCAGGCTTGTGCTCTAACCACTATGTCATGCTGTTTCTACATGCCATGTAGTAAAAATAATCACTGCCCTTCCCCTGTCTACTGGGTGGGTGGGGGGTCACCTCGGGAGGCTGCCTCAATCTCTCTGGCCACCAGAGCAAGACTGAGGAACTTAGCTAGAGAATATGAATAATTGTGGTGTTTGTTAGGTACTTACTTCATGCCATGTACTGTTCTGAGAAGGGGAGATACAAGATAATCAGGTTGGACACAGTCCCTGTCCTACATAGGGCTCACAGTCTTAATCACCATTTTACGCTTACCAAATGCCCAGCACTGAACTAAACGCTGGAGTTGACACTGGCTAATCAGATCAGACACCATTCCTGTCCCTCGTGGGGATCACGGCCCAAGGGGGAGAGAGAACAGTTTAATCCCCCTTTTTACAGATGAGAAAGCTGGCCCAGTAAAGTGACTGGCCCAAGGTCACACAGCAGGCAGGAGGCAGAGCTAGACCCCAAATTCGGTACTCTTTCCACATAACAATGCTGAACTCTGACTCCCTCCCACATGGCCCAGTGGTTGATCTCCTCCACCCCATCCCCCTTTCCGGAAGGGCAGTGAGGACCTCTGACAGGGAAGAGGAGGAGGAGGAGGAGGAGGGGCAGGGGATGGGGACACTGGGGACAAAGAGCATAACCAATTCTCAACATGTCAGCAGGACATGCTGTTTTGTAACAGGTTCACCCAGCACCAATATTTATTAAGAACATGTGTGGGCCCACATCTCCTTGTCTCACAGCTCCCATTCCAAAATAAATCCATCCATCGAGTTCGTGTCTGTTTTATCTTTTTCCTCGGACCTGGAAGAACGAGACAAGTCTGACAAAATGAGAACAGACAGTGAGCAGATTCTCATTTGGGGCTTTTAGATTCAATTTCCCAACTATGCCTGACTTCATTTTTAGCTATTTGAAAAACAAGAACTGAGGGTTTTAAGTTGCATTTTTTTTTTGCTGTCCTCCCAACTACAATTTTGAAAAGAGTGTTTATAAAGGACCGCTTAGGGATCATAACAGTATTTCTTAAGCACCTACTTAGTGCTGAGCACTGTATTAAATCCTGCCGCAGAGACAAGATAGTTGTTAGACACATTCTTTGTCCCACATGGGGCTCACAGTCTAAGGTGGAGGAAGAACAGGTGTTGAGTCTCCATTTTACAGATGAGGAAAATGAGGAACAGAGCAGATAAGCGACTTGCTTAAGGTCACTCAGAAGGCAAGTGGCAGAGCTTAGTGCTAGAAACTCAGAGAGGATAATTCTTGGAAATAGAGGCCAGATACAAATTTCAGGAGGCTTTTAATTGTGCTAGGCACTGTACTAAATAATAGGGCAGATACAAGATAATCGGGTTGGACACGGTCCTGTCCCTCAGTTTTAGTCCCCATTTTATAGCTGAGGAAAATGAGGTAGCAGAAAAGTAAAGCCTAAATGAATATGATTGACTGATTAGGTGACTTGCTCTAGGTCACACAGCAGGCAAATGGCAGAGCTGGAATAAGAACCCAGGTCCTCTGATACCCAGGCCTTTGCTCTTTCCATTAGGACATACTGCTTCTCGTGGTTTGTAGAGTCTAGTCCTCACTTTATCTCAATTTTGCCCCCTATGAAAAGTGTAGCAATTTGAATGGAATAATTAATAATAATCATTTGCTTATTTTATGATGTTTGTTAAGCACTTACTATAAGCCAGGCATTGTACTAAGCACTGGGATAGGAACCAGATAACCAGGTTGGACAGTGTTTGTCCCATATGGAGCTCATAGACTGTCAGAGGGAAAGGGGGAGGATTAATCCTCATTTTAAAGATGAGGTAACTGTGGCACAGAGAAGTTCAGTGACTTTCCCAAGTGACAGAACAGGAATTGGAACCTGGGTCCTCTGACTCCCAGACTCCTGTTCTTTCCACTAGACCACCCTATTTCTAATAATAATCTGCATTATTATTATAATAATGATAATATGAGCGATCAACCCTCTCTGTTCAAAAGCGCTTAAGAATCCAATGTCCCTTTGAAAATAATGAGGGAGATTACTATTAATAATAATGGTACTTATTAAGCGCTTACTATGTGCCAAGCACTCTCCTAAGCACTGGGGTAGATATAAGCTAATCAGGTTGGACACAGTCCCTGTCCCACATGAGGCTCACAGTCTTAATCCCCATTTTACAGATGAGGGAACTGAGGTCTAGAGAAATTAAGGTGACTTGCCCAAGGTCACACTGCACACCTGCAGTGGAGCTGGGATTAGGACCAGATTTTTCTCACTCTCAGGTGTGTGCTCTATCCACTAAGCCACACTGTTTCTCATGTATCATACTGATGAGTAACTGGGAGCTCTGAACTAATCAAGTACTTTGCCTGGAGGACACAGGTAAGACCCAGGATATTGACTCTATTTATTGCCATTGTTCTTGTCTGTCCGTCTCCCCCAATTAGACTGTAAGCCCGTCAAATGGCAGGGACTGTCTCTATCTATTCACCCCAAGCGCTTTGTACAGTGCTCTGCACATAGTAAGCGCTCAATAAATACTATTGAATGAATGAATGAATGAATGATATGGTCAAGTGAGCCTCGGTCCAGAGAATTGATGGTCCTGAGATCACTCCCTCTCTCTCTCTCATCCCTACCCATCTTGTTCCCAGAGCACAGCACGAAGAGACCAGCAAGGGAACCACCTAGTCAGAGACTCAGTTTTGGATATCCATCAATGATAAATAGGGTCTCCAAATCACCATCTTCAATGGCATCACCTAAGAGACCTGTGGCAGAAGTGGGATCCACAATTTCTCTTCCACAAAAATGGCAGAATGCTGCTTTTTGTCGAAAACTCAGAAAAGGCATATTTCCAGATGTCTAAAGTTACACTACAGCCGCCGCTGGGAAGGAGAGAGATCCGCCCAACAATCCATCAGCAGATGACTACACAGACGTCCCTGACACAATGACATCACCCATCATTTATCATCATCCACGACAGTAGCTTCGATCAATTTTTTCTCCAAGGGATTTTTTTTTTTTTCGGGTTCACATTCTTACTGTGAAATTTTGGCCATCCTTCTCCAGCCAAATGAAACACCCAATTGTTGTCTATTTTTCAGATGCAAGCATTAAGCCAACCCAATGATAATCCAGGAATTAATGAAAGAGAATGCTTCTAAAACAGTGATATCGAAGGGTAGGTGGAGACTGCATGGATGGGAAAATGGCAATAAAGCCACTCTTATCTAATAATAATAATAAAAATAATAATGGTGGTATTTATTAAGTGCTTACTATGTGACAAGCACTGTTCTAAGCGCTGGGGTAGATACAAGGTAATCAGGATGTCCCACGTGGGGCTCACGATCTTGATCCCCATTTTACAGATGAGATAACTGAGGCACAGAGAAGTTAAGTGAGTTGCCCAAAGTCACGCAGTTGACAAGCGGCAGATCAGTGATTAGAACTCACAACCTCTGACTCACAAGCCCATGCTCGTTCCACTAAGTCATGCTGACTACTGTGCTGAGTGCTTTGGAGAGCACGGCAGAATGAGTAGACATGTTCCCTTCCCTCAAGAAGCTTATAGTCTACTGTGTAGAGCACAATAGAGAGGAAGGAGAGTACAACAGAGTTTGTAAACATGATCCTTGCCCACAAGGAGTTTACTGTCTAATGTGTGCAAAACTACTGCACTAAGTACTTGGGAAACCATGAGAGTTAAAAAGACCTGATCACCAGAGCTGAGAACAGTGCTTGGCACATAGTAAGCACTTAAATACCATCATTTTTATTATTATTATTATCATCATCATCGGTGGTATTTACTGAGTCCTTACTGTGTGCAGAACACTGTACTAGGCACTTGGGAAAGTATAGAATAACACAGTTGGTAGATATGTTCAATGCCCTCAGCAAGCTCACATTTTGGAGGGGGAGGCAGACATTAATATAAATGTTACAGTCCCTCTAGACTGAAGGTTATTATGGGCAGGGAACACATCTGCTAATTCTGTTTTATTGTAGACTCCCAAGTGCTTAGACAAGTGCTCTGCACATTGAAAGGACTCAATAAATACCACTGATTGTTTGACTGATAAAAAAGTGTAATATATAATTTACAGATGTGTACTTAAGTGTTGTGGGGTAAATATCAAATTCAGTCGTTCCTTCAGTTGTATTTATTGAGCACTTACTGCGTGTAGAGTACTGTACTAAGTGCTTGGGAGAGTACAACCATAAACAGTCACATTCCCTGCCCACAATAAGTTTACAGTCTAGAAGGGAGGAGCAAGTGAAGATCAAAAGGAAGAAGTGAGGGTGGCGCAGAAGGGAGTGGGAGATGAGGAAAAGTGGGACTCAGTCTGGGAAGGCCTCTTGGAGGAGATATGCTTGAAGGTGCGGAGAGTGCCCAAAGGTCAAATGGCCAAAGGTCACAGATTCACTTCTCTGGGCCTCAGTGACCTCATCTGTCAAATGGGGATTAAGACTGTGAGCCCCACGTGGGACAACCTGATCACCTTGTATCCCCCCAGTACTTAGAACAGTGCTTGGCACATAGTAAGCGCTTAACAAATATCACCACTATTATTATTATTATTATCCAACTGCATAATGACACAAAAAGGAAATAGATCCCTCTCCACAAGGTGTTTACATAGAAAGGGGTAGACATACACAAAATTTACAGATAAGAGCGATAGGGAAATGAAAATTAAGAGTAGTATGTGCTTTAATAATAAGGTATGAAAGCTAACTTGAAGCTTGTTGTGGGCAGGGAATGTGTTTATTGTTATACAGTACTCTCCCAAGCCCTTAGTACAGTGGTCTGCACCCAGTAAAAGCTCAATAAATACGATCAAATGAATGAATGACATGTAAAGGAGCTGTGAGCACAGAAGTGCTTAGGTGATAGTTGTGAGGGACAGGACCTGCTCATCTGTAAAATGGGGATGAAGACTGTGAACTTCATGTGGAACATGGGCTGAGTCCATCTGATTAGCTTGTATCTAACCCTGTGTTTAGTGCAGTGCCCGACACAGAGTAAACTGGAGGAAATAGCTTGGCGTAGTGAATAGATCACAGACCTGGGAGTCAGAAGGACCTGGGTTCTGATCTCAACTCCGCCACTTGTCTGGTGTTTGACCTGGGGAAAGTCACTTTTCTTCTTTGTGCCCCAGTTACCTCATCGGTAAAATGGGAATTAAGACTGTGAGCCCCATGTGGGACAGGGGCTGTGTCCAACCTGATTTGCTTGTAACTACCCCAGGGCTTAGTACAATGCCTGGCACACCATAAGGTCTTAACAAACACCACATTTATTAAATGGTAGAACCTAGGATTAAAACCCAGGTCCTCTGACTCCCCAGCCTGTGCTCTTGAGGTTACACTGCCTCAATCTGTACTCTACAACTTCAGTATTTAATTATTCTCTTCCACTCTGGTTATTACTCAGTCTTTTTCTACCAAATTGTAAATAATCTGGGATGTTTCTTGCTTTCAGGATATTCCCCTAGAACGGGATTCACCTGGACATTTCAGCAATGCCCCTAACGAACTCAGAAACTTCAGATCCCAAGCACAACAACCCCAGTCAACCAAAGCTATTTACTGACCACTTAATGTGAGCTGAGCACTGTAGGCTAGGCAGTGTACTAAGTGCTTGGGAACGTACCAAAGAGTAAGAAGTCATGATCCTTGCCTTCAAAGGGCTTCCAATCTTGTGAATTACAGAGTATGCATATGGATGTTGACCTTCACAATCAATGGCATTTACTGCGCCCCTACTGAAAGCAATGCACTGTACTAAGCACTTGGGAGAGTACAGCACTAGCAAGACATGTCCCCTGACCTCAGGAAAAGTCAAACAAAAGTGGTTTACAGATGAGTACATTCAGAGAAAGAACAAGTATAAAACAGGAAGCAGTACAATCATATTGAGATTAAAGACCTGGATAAATAGATGTAAGTTGTATCAATCCTTCAAAAGTATTTGAGTGTCTATTGTATGCAGCGCACTATACTAACCACTTGGGAGAATATTATTCAATAGAGTTGATAGTCAGGTACACACTGTGGCCCAGAGAAACTAAGAGACTTGCCCAAGGTCATACAGCAGACAAGTGGTGGAGCCAGGATTAAAACCCAGGTCCATCTGACTCCCAGGCCTGGGCTTTATCCATGAGGCCATGCTGCTTCCTCCTCCTATATCACCAGAGTGAATCTCACCCCACAGAGAGACATCCCAGGAGGGGGATGAGGACCTGGGCGAGCAGCAAGAGGAGAAGGAGAGGAAGCAGGGGAGGGAAAGGATGAGTGTGGGAGAAGGATTCATCACTAAATCTTGTCGGTTTCACCTTCATAACATCGCTAAAATCCACCCTTTCCTCTCCATCCAAATTGCTACCACGTTATCCAAATACTTATCCTATTCCACACTGATTACTGTATCAGCCTCCTTGCTGATCTCCTAGCCTCCTGCCTCTCCCCACTTCAGTCCATACTTCACTCTGCTGTCCAGATCATTTTTTTACAAAAATGTTTGGGCCATATTTCTACACTCCCCAAGAAACTCCAATGGTTACCCGACCACCTCAGCATCCAACAGAAACTCCTCACCATTAGCTTTAAAGCAGTTAATCACCCTGTCCCCTCCTACCTCACCTTGCTACTCTACTATAGCGCAGCCTGCACACTTCGCTCCTCACTGCACCTCTATCTCGTCTACCTCACCGCCGACCTCTCCCCCACCTCAAAGTCTTTTGAAGGCCCCCCCTCCTCCAAAAGTTTTTTCCTAACTAAGCCTTTCCTCATCTCCCACTCCCTTCTGCATCGCCCTAGATTTGCTCCTTTTATTCATCACCCCTCCCAGCCCCACAGCTCTGATGTGCATATCTATAATTTATTTGTTTATATTCAAGTCTGCCTCCCCCTTTAAACTGTAAGCTTGTTGTGGGCAGGAAATGTGTCTGTTCATTATTGTACTGCAGTCGCCCAAGCGCTTAGTACAGTGTTCTGCACACAGTAAACTCTCAATAAATACAATTGACTCAGTGGAAGGGAGGAGCAGGAGAGAGAATAGGGGAAGGAGGGTGGTGGTAACAGCAAGTGAGGAGATGAGGGAGAGGTAACTGGGGTGATAACCCTCCAAAAGCAAAGAGAGTAAAGAGACACACCAAATTAAGAAAGGTACCAGCAGTGAAGGAGGTGAATACCGGCGGGAGACAGAAGAGGATGAGAACAGAAAGCAAACTGAAAGATGGGAAGGGAGGGAAATAGGGGAAAGACAGGGACAAACAGGGGACACTAGAAACTCTCAATACAGTAAATAAAAATAAGCTCTACAACATTTCGTTATAAATGGGAAAAGGTTCCATGACAGCTGAACTACTTCTAAAATAGCACGACCACATGGTTTTAAGAAAAGTCTTCGGTCTCGAAACCCTTTCCCATTCTCCTTAATCTGTTTGAAAAGTCATAAGACTGAGAAGTTTAAAAGCAGTTGGCCCACAGGTCTGGAGAAAGCTGATCGATTCTCTACTCCCCATCCAACCTAAAGTGAAAAGTAACAAAAACAGAGGCATTTTGGCTATCTCCATCCATATCACATATGGGACAGCTAACTTTACATTCCAACCTCAGCCTTACTCCTTTCTAGAGTTTTCAACTAGGTGATTTAGCAGGAGGTGGGATAGAGCATTACTTTATAACAGCAATTTACGGAGTTCTGACTGCTTCTCTTTCAAAAGAAAAGCAGGGTTCTTTTGGTCCGCTACAAATTTGCAAATATTCTTTTCATCTTACATTTTTTGTGCCGCTGAAAAAATGACAATTGGAAGAGGCAGACCATTCTTTTCTACCCCATTTCACACCAGATTTCCAAATGACTCTGATTTCTCATTCGGCAAACATAACTGTGTTTCTTTCTGAAATGTATTTGAAGGCGACGTTCCCAGGGAACAGCAGCAGGCGGGAGAGTTGGCTGCCATTTAATAATCCTTTTTTAAAAGGAACATGAGACGAGGAGGCTAAAGCGAAAACAGCGCCAGACCCAGCAGGCAGCACAAGATCCTGGGAAGGCTGAGAGTTTACCCGCAACTCCGAGCCCCAAAGAGGCTGAATTTCTGCCCCTCTAAGCCATGGCACGCTATTGATTTTATTTTTATTCGGTGTATTTGTCTTTATTGTGTTTTACTGTTTTATCATGTCAGATGTGTCTGTTTCCAGGCCCGTCTCCTGACTTGTACTCTTAGATTTGGAGCCCCTGGGGACAGGAACTACGTGGAATTTCCAAATGGGTATTCTCTCCCACTGCTTAGTACAGTGTTCTGCACATAGTAAGTGCTTAATAAATGCAAGTCACTTCACTTCTCTGTGTCTCAGTCACCTCATTGGGAATATGAGGATTCAAACAGTGAGCCCCATGTGGGACATGGACTGTGTCCAACCTGATCAGCATGGATCTATCACAGTACTTAGTACAGTGCCTGGCACATAGTAAGTACTTAAGAAATTTTTTAAATGCTCTACTATAAACATGATGGCATATTAAGGGATTGTGTGTGTATGTGTGTGTGTTGCACATGTTGCAACTGTGACTGGCTCCTGCGGTGCCCTATCCTACCCATGCCCATAGGTGAATTTAACTGCCAGTGGTGTCTTCTTTGAGTATGAAAGACATCCGTGTGTGAATCTATGTGTTTACTAATGTGTGAATACATATGTAGAGAAGCAGCGTGGCTCAGTGGAAAGAGCACGGGCTTTGGAGTCAGAGGTCACGGGTTCAAATCCCAGCTCGGCCATTTGTCAGCTGTGTGACTATGGGCAAGTCACTTAACTTCTCGGTGGCTCAGTTACCTCATCTGTAAAATGGGGATTAAGACTGTGAGCCCCACGTGGGACAACCTGATTCCCCTGTGTCTACCCCAGCGCTTAGAACAGTGCTCGGCACATAGTAAGCGCTTAACAAATACCAACATTATTATATGTATATATATATATATGCACATACATGTATATGTATATACCTTTATATAAAGGTTTGCTTTATACCATTTATTTTGGGCACCTTTTTGAAACAAAACTAACTTTAAAAAACCAATTTGGGGTTTTTAACCACATCAAACCACATGGCTTTATCCTTTCTGCTGTAGCTTCCCAAGAGCTTAGCACAGTGCATTTCACTCAGTAGACACTCAATAAAAACCTCCACCACTACTATTCTAAGAGGTCATTGTGACAAATATCTGATACTTGAGGTGTTAAGTGTTACATTTGACAATCCTACCAGTGAGTCACAAAATTAGGAAATGCTTTCTCTTTTCAGACTCCTAGTGTGGGGAGCTTGGGGTTTTTTCTTTTTTTCCCCCCCTCTCAATACCTGGTTGGAACTGGCTTGGGTCACTTGCCCATCTATTTATTCAGTCAGGGTTAAATAAATAACCACAACTAAAGTAGAAATGCTGATAGTTCCAGCACTTTAACTCTGAGATCCAAAAGGATCCCGAAACACACTCCACCCAGCTGGTCTTTGTTCCTTCCCCCCCACATAAAAGTTTCAGGTTTCAAACAAAAACACCATAAAAGGCATGCCAGCCCTCCCAAACCAGTCCTTGGAGAGGATCCCAACACCAAAGCAAGGTCAGAGGTCATAGTACCCCTGTTGTGGAGCATGGGCCTGGGAGTCAGTAGACCTGGGTTCTAATCAATCCATCAATCCTAGTCCTCCTGCTCCCCCACTTGCCTGCTATGTGACCTCAGTTGAGACACTTCACTTCTCTGCCTGACTTTCTTCATCTGTAAAATGGGGATGAAACACCAGTTCTCTCTCTCCCTTAGACCATGAGCCCAATGTGGGACAGGGACTGGGTCTGAACTGATTGTCTTTTATCTACCCCAGCACTTAGTACAGTGCTTGGGCATAGCAAGCACTTAAATACCATAATGATAATAATAATGGTATTTATCAAGCGCTTACTATGTGCCAAGCACTTTTCTAAGCACTGGGGTAGATACGAGGTAATCACGTTGTCCCACGTAGGGCTCACAGTCTTAATCCCCATTTTACAGATGAGGTAACTGAGGCACAGAGAAGTGAAGTGACTTGCCCAAAGTCATCCAGCTGATAAGTGGCAGAGCCAGCATTAGAACCCACGACCTCTGACTCCCAAGCCCCATGCTCTTTCCACTAAGCCATACTGATTTTACAATTACTATTATTCCCTCCTAATTCAGTTCCTGAGCTTCTGCCAGACACATTTGAGACTGGGCAGTGGCTTCTACCCATTTCCAGTTGTGGGGAAGAATAGTAGAACACACCAGGTATTTTTAGGAGCAATTTCATTTTTCCAAAGCACTTCTGCATCAGTGTTCTCACTTGCCCCTCACCATATCTCTGTGAGGTACAGAGGACTGCCCCCTGCATCAAATAGTAACTCCTCACCATCAGTTCGCCCACAGGACCCTTCATCTAACATTCTGATCTCCTACTACAATCCAATTGCCTGCCTACTTGTACGTCAATCATCTGTCTCATCGCTGACCCCTGGCCAATGTCCTCCCTCTGTCCCGGAACTCTCTTCCTCTTCGTACCTGACAGATGATCACCCTTCCCACCTTCAAAGCCTTATTAAAAATACATCTCCTCCAAGAGGCCTTCCCTGACTACGTCCTTTATTTCCTCTACCTGTCCTTGCCCTGCTCAGTTTCAACTATGCACTTGGCTATGCACCCCTTAAGCACTCTGATACTCACCCAATCCCCAGAGTACATACGCATGTATCCTTATACACTATTTCCCATAACGGTAATCTATTTTAAAGTCCGTCTCTTCCTGTAGGCCATAAACCATATTCACTAAATACTATTGAATGAATAAGCTCCTTGTAGGCAGGCATCACATCTTCCAATCCGTTGTATTGTACTTTCACAAGCCATTAGTTCAGTGCACACAGTAAACACTCAGTACATACCACTGATTGATAGACTGATTAAGGAAGAGCAGTAATCTTAACCCCATTTTACAGACAAAACAACTGCAAGCCAGAGGCTGACGTGTCCAAGGTCACCCAATCCACCAGTGGCAGAGCTGGGACTAGAACCGGTGTCTCCAAACCCCCACCCCAGTCTCTTTCCATTTTGCCATATTGCCTCTCCACTGTGGGAAAATCTCCAGGGTCAACGGTCGCCAATCTCTGATGATGGTGCCCGGCTGGCGGGACCTGGGATGATAACCAGGAGGCAGGTGGGATGGAATGTCATGGGACGCTTAAGTCCTCGCCCCTCACCTCCCCATTTGGAGCCCAGCAACTTTTATAAGGGTTTGGAGGCTACTTTCTGGTTGCCCCAAGAGGAGCTGGAAAAAAGAGCCCAGGCAGCTGGCTGGAAGCAGCTGTCATTTTTCTTTTTCTTTTAAAGTCATCAAAGACCAGCAGAAGGGGTCCTGCTCAAAGAAGTGTCTGGAGAAGTGGGGGTTTCACATACCCCATCCCAGGTCTGAACGGAGTGGGGCAAGCGGGACAGCCCGAGACACACTTCCTACCCAGTGCAGCCCTGCCAGGTGGAGGGGACTAATGAACGTGTGCATGTGTGAGTGTGTTGAAGAGACTGAGTGATCAGGACACACTAACTGGCTTTGGGTGACACCTTCCTGTCCTCCCTCTTCAATCAATTAGTGGCATTTACTGAGTGCTTGCTGTGGGCATAGCACTGTAGTAAGAATTTGGGAAGACACAAGGGAGTTGGTAGACACATTCCCGCCTCCATACAGTCATAAGAATTATGGTATTTGTTAAGCACAGGGATAGAGTCATGATACTTAGTCCGGATGCAGTCCCTGTCCCACTCGGGGCTCACAGTCTACACTGGAGGAGGAGCAGAGATTTCTATCCCCCATTTGAAGAGGAGGAAACTGACAAAGAAAAGTGAAGTGACTTGCCTAAAACCATAGAGCAGGCAAGTAGCAGAGCGGGGATTAGAACCCAGGCCCCTTGCCTCCCCCAGCTCTTTCCACTGGACCATGAGGTTTCTTCCCCCACCCCCATGCTGGAGGGAAGGGGGCGAGAGGGGGGCAAGAAAAAGTTGCGCTAGCCCCCTCCTCCGGGAAGCCAACAAAGAGCCCCAGGTGTCCCCTTTTCCCGGTGAGAAGAGGGGGTCCCTGGGGTGACCCACACCTGGTCCTGGCTGGGGAAGGGGGCTGCTCAGAGAGGGACCCCCGTCCCCTCTTGGCATGCATGCCTGCACTAGGGGAAGGGTCGGGGTGAGCGGGGACCCCCCCCCCGTTCCCCTTTTCTCCCCCACCCCCTGCCACCTCCTACCTCCGGCCTCCAGCAGAGTGACCACGGCCAGCAGGACCAGCAGGGCCGGGCCGGGCCGCTTTCCGACGGGCTCCATGGCGCAGAGCGTTCCGGGGAAGGCTTAGGGTCCTCTCGGCTGCGGCGTCCCGCGGTGCGAGGCCTTGCAGGAGCCCCCTCCTCTCTTCTTCCTCCTCCCCCTGTCCACCCGCCCTGGGCTCCTCGGGCCCCCGAGCCAGAAAAGGACCAGCCCGGCTGGGAGGGAGGGAGGGAGGGAGCTCGCCCTCGCCCTCGCCTCTCAATTAGCCCGCCAGCGGGGGCTTAACCGGCAGCAGGGGCCGGAGCAGGGGGAGGGGCGGCGGCGGCCCGGGAGAAAAAGGGGGGAGGGGGCCGGGGGGGGAGGGGAAAAAAGGGGGCGGGGGCGGCCCTGGAGGGAGGGAAAACAGGGGGTCCGGGACGGAGGGGCAAGGGAGAGAGGGGCGGGCTGGATGGAGGAGGGGGAGAAGGTTGGCCCTGGAGAGGGGGAAGTCAATCAATCAATCGTATTTATTAAGCACTTGCTATGTCCAGATCAATCGATTGGTATTTATTGCGCGCTTACTATGTGCAGAGCACCCTACGAGGTTCTTGGGAGAGAACAATACAACAGAAGCTGGGCAGGGATGGTCTCTCTCTGTTGCCGAATTGTCCATTCCAAGCGTTTAGTGCAGTGCTCTCTGCACATAGTAAGCGCTCAATAAATACGATTGAATGAGTGAATGAATGAACAGGGGGAGGGGAGAGGGACGATGGAGGGGTCCGGCGGGGGGGGAAAGTGGTCGGAATTGGCCCAGAGCCTTGCAGTGATTTCCTCCAGCCTCATTCATTCGCTCAATCGTATTCATTGAGCGCTTACTGTACGCAGAGCACTGTACTAAGCTCTTGAAAAGTACAATAGAGTAATAAAGAGGGACAATCCTTGGCCCATCCTCCTTGCGAGCGAGCGAGATGGCGGGTGGGAGGACCCTAACGCCCTCCCCCATTTTATTTTCCCATTGATAATAATAATGGCATTTGTTAAGCGCTTACTATGTGCGAAGAACTGTCCTAAGCGCTGGGGAGGACACAAGGTGATCAGGTTGTCCCACGTGGGGCTCACAGTCTTCATCCCCATTTTACAGATGAGGCCCAGAGAATTTAAGTGACTTGCCCAAAGTCACACAGCTGGAAAAAAGGCAGAGCCGGGATTAGAACTCATGACCTCTGATTTCCAAGACCGGGGTCTTACCACTAAGCCACGCTGAGCGTTTATGGGTGCAGAGCACTGTAGTAAGCGCTTGGAAAGTACAGTATAGCAATAGAGACCATCCCTGCCCACAACGGGCTTACAGTCTACGGGAGTGACAGATATCAATCATAATTAATAATCATGGTATTTGTTTAGCACTTACTATGTGCCAGGCATTGTACTAAGCGCTGGGTGGACACAAGCGAATGGGATTGGATAGAGATTCTGTCATTCATTCATTAGTATTTATTGAGCGCTTACTATGTGCAGAGCACTGTACTAAGCGCTTGGAATGCACAAATCAGCAACAGAGACAGTCCCTGCCCATTGACGGGTTTACAGTCTAATCGGGGGACTCGCAAGGGCTCACGATCTTCATCCCCATTTTATAGATGAGGTAACTGAGGCACAGGGAATTAAAATGATTTGCCCAAGGCCACCCAGCAGACAAAGGACAGAGTTGGGATTAGAACCCATGACCTTCTGACTCCCGGGCCCGGGCTCTATCCACTACACCCTGCTGCTTCCCGTATTTAGGGAGCGCTTACTATATGCAGAGCACTGTACTAAGCGCTTAGGCGACTACAGCATAGCAACGGAACAGAGATGTAAAACACGTTCCCTGCCCACTACGAGCTGAGCGAATGCCAAAAGACGGTATTTAAGGAGGGGGTGTAAGACGCCTGTTGGCTTAGCGAGTCTGGCTTCTCCGCGCCCCGCCCCCTACCAGACTTTTGATTTAGTTAGGAAACTGCTGGGATTTTAGGAGAGTAATAAAATGCGGCTCTTCCCCTCTCCGGGGGGGGGAAAAAAAGAGCCTTATCTCTCGGTCGCCCTTGTCCTTTGCCCTCCTGCAGCTGGATTCCTCTCCCTGCCCCTACCCTTCTACTCTTCGGGTCTCCACGAAGCCTGCATTTTTCAGTCAGTCTATTAATGATATTTATTGAGGGTTTAGTACGTGCAGACCACTGTACTAGGGGCCGGGGAGAGCGCAATATAACAGAGTTGGCAGACACTTTTTCTGCCCACAACGAGCTGACAGTCTAGAAGGGGAGACAGACGTTACTATAAGTAAATTTCTCTTCTTCCTGGCAAGCCTTGCTCGTCCGTCTTCTCTGTCGCGGGTCTTAAATTTCCTCCGGGTACTCTCCGCATAAACTCTCTTAACCCACTGAGCTTTTCCAATCAGCCCACCCACACATCAGGCCCCAGTCAATCAATCAATCAGTTGTATTTATTCAGCACTCGCTATGTCCAGATCAATCAATTAGTATTTACTGAGCGCTTACTATGTGCAGAGCACTGTACTAGGCTCTCGGGAGAGAACAATACAACAGAATTAACAGCCATTTGCCCTACCCACAACAAGCTTACAGTCTAGAGAGGACTGTAGTAAGCGCTTGGGAGAGTACTATACAACGTAGTTAACAGACATGATTCCTGCTCCTAACAAGCTTACAGCCTAGAGGGGAGCTTACAGTCTAGAGAGGACTGACTCTACTAAATGCTTGGGAGAGTCCAATACAACATAATTAGCAGACACATTCCCTGCCCAAAATCAGGTTATTGTCCAGAGTCTGTCCAGCAGATGTGCATGGAGGGTTGAGCCACCTGCAAGTATCACTTATAATCCCTGGAAGGGTTTTCAAAGAGAAGCAGGGCTGAATTTTGCAAAGAGCCCCTGAAACCCCCTGCCCCTGGAGGACTGTCCGCTTCTCCCTCAGGGAGCCCCTGGAGGACCTCGGAAAATTAAAGTGGAGGTCAAAGCAAAGGCCGGGGATTTGTGTTGCCCGCAGTCAGTGGTGAACCGTCCTGGAAAAGAGCATAAAATACTGTTTTAGTTGTCTTTGGTTGGGAGTAGATGGGTGTTTTAACGGGAGTTTGGGAAGAGAACCTAGAGAGAGATGGTGAGATCAATCAGTCAATCAATCCATCATATTTATCCAGAGCTTACTGTGTGCCAAATACTAAGTGCTTGGGAGAGTAAATATAACAGTAATCAGACACATTCCCTGCCCATAGTCAGCGCTTAACAAGTATCATTAAAAAAAAAGAAACCTTCCCAGCTGATGGCAAAATCCCAGCAGGCACTCAATTAATCAATCCACCAGTCGTATTTATTGAGCACCTATTTTGTGCAGAGCATTAGGGAGAGTCCAGTATGACTGAGTGGGGAGACACATTCGCTGCCCACATGGAGAGGCATTCCCCTGCCTCTGGTATAGTGTGGCTGGGATTTTGGAGGGATATTCTGGGATTATGAGGTGGCAAAATCCCTAAATGAAAACTCACTCAAGTCTTCCATAAGCGATGGTACTTAGAGTAAATGCCTTCCATTGGCCATATAAGAAGACAAGGTGTGGTGTTCTGGGGATTGGGAGTGTGGAAAATCCATTAAAGGACTGTGCAATGGCAAAAATCAGAAGGCACAAGTAAAAATAGCAACAGGACACAAAATTGAGGCCCATCTCCTCCTCCTCCTTCTTCTCCTCCTCCTCATCCTCCTCTTCCTCATCCTCCTTCTCCTCCTTCTCCTTTTTATCTTCCTCCTTTTTATCTTCCTCCTCCTTTTCTCCTTCCTTGTCTTTCTGTGGAAGCCTCAGCCCCCGTATCGTTTCCACTTTTCCTGTTCTGAACGGGTTGAGGCCTGCAGGCATTTTTCTTTTCTTTTTGATAGCCACTTGCCTTATTTCTTTCTCTTGGGATTTTTGTGCTGCCCCTGCTCCCTTATTCTCTCTCGCTCCCCCAAGGGGCAGCACTTTTGTCCTGGTCTCCAAGTGTCCCAAGACTCTAAGAATTTAGAAGAGGACAAAGGCGTTCTAGACCCCTTTTCTTTTTCGATTGCTTTTTTCCCTGGTGACATTTTCTGTTATTATATTGAGCCTCCTATATCCCTCTCCTCTCTGTCCTTTTCAGCTTCTCTGTCTTGATAGTGATCTCTGCCCCCCTCTCCTGCTTCCTCTGTTCCTCTCCTTCATCCTGCTGCTCCCACTCCCCCACTCCCCACCCATCAAGGACTGGCATGGAGTGACACATCGCCCAACCTAGAGCGCTGATGGGATGATGGCACATCATCTCCACAGGTAGGCGAAGACTTTACACATGGGCAGTTGGAGCCTCAGAGAAAGTGCCCAGAGAAGAGAGGAGAGAGAGGGGACAGAGGGGTCAGGAGAAAAGAGAGAGGAGAGGAGAGAGAGGAAAGAAGGGGGAAGAGAGAGGAGAGCTTAGACGAGGGTGGAGAGGAGAGTTTAGAGGAGGGGGAGAAGAGAGTTTAGAAGGGGGGAGAGGAGAAAGAGGGAAGAAGGGGAGGAGAGAGGAAAGCTTAGAGAAGGGGGGGAGAGAAGGAAGAAGGGGAAAGGAGGGAGAAGAGCTTAGAGGAGGGAGAGAGTAGAGAAAGGGAAGAGGGATGAGGGGAGAGAGGAGAGAGTGGAAAGGGTGGAGAAGTGAGAATGAAAAAGAGAGGGGAGAGCTCAGAGGAGAGCGGAGAAGAATGGAAAGGACAAAGAGGAGAGAGGGCAAAGGAAAGAAAAGGGAAAGGGGAGAGAAGAAAGGGAAGAGGAGAGAGGAAAAGGGGAGAGGAGGGGAGAGGAACAGAAGGAAGAGGAAAGGGAGTGAGGGAAGAGGAGAGAAGCAAAGGGAGGGAGAGAGGAAAAGAGGAGGGGGGGGTTGAGGGAATAGGAGAGAGGAAAAGGGGAGAGGGTGTGAGGGAAAAGAGGAGGGAAAGCGATGAGGGAAGAGGAGAGAGAGGAAAAGAGGGAGGGAAGAGAAGAGCGTTTTCCAATTTTTAGAGTTCACAAGGATGCCATTAACAGTCACACTGGGGAGTTGAGCCCAAGTGAAATAAAAAATGGTAAAGGACCGACCCGGGCTCTCTCCCAAGCCAGGCACTCAGTGTGGATTCGATTCTGGGAGACAGCAGTCTTCTCCGCCGGGCTTTTACACACACCTAATCACTCCATTGTGTACGAAATCCACTTTAATAGTAAAACTTTGTCCAGAAATAGAACACATCTGCTAAGTGTTTCCATCAATGTGATCTGAGTTTTTAGGACTTTGAATGCGTTAAACAAAAAATAACCCAGCCCAGGAGGGTATTTTTAAAATCTTGTTAGAAAATGAAACAGGTCATAAAGTCCTGATGTCTGCCTTAAAGAGGCAAATTACAAAGGAATTTGTTAGGACAGGCTTGGAATTTGATCGGTCCTTTCCTAAGGGTCCCTAATATTCCTGGACTATCCAAGAGTTGTTGTTTTCTGAACATGGAATAAAATACCAGCCCCCATGGACGAGGAAGCGACCCTAATCCTATATATCTTTTCCATGACCTTTGTCCAATTTCCAGTAGAGGAATCTAAAATCAGTCATTCAACCAATGGTATTTACTGAGCATTTACTGTGTACAAAAAACTGTACTATGCCCTTGTGTGAGTACTGTGCAACAGAGTTGGTAGACAAGTTTTCTGCCCAAGGTAAGCTTACAGTCTAGAACTTACAGTCTACAAGTTTGCCTTTGGTAATTAGATTTGATAATTAAATCGTTTCACACTCAGAAATGTGAAAATGACTGGTCTTAGTGAAGAGAAATATTCCATTTAGGACAGGGCCTAGCCCAGTTTTTAGTTGGATAATAAATCCCCCAAGATTCAAACTCAATCACAGGCAGAAAAGTGGTGATTCCAAATGAATCCAGGACTCACCTTGCTAGAAGCGTGAATCTTCTGAGGAGCTTTGGAGAAGACAGAGGACTGTATTAATGTCTGACTACAAACTCACCGTGGGCAGGGAAAGTGCCTACCGACTCTGTTGTAGTGTACTCTCCTGAGCACTTAGTCCAGTGCTCTGCCCACAGTAAGAACTCAATAAATATCATGATCAATTGATTGAATATATAGTGTCCTTCATACTCAAAGAAGATGTCCCACGCTGATGGTAAAATTCTGCTATGGGCACATGTGTGGCTGAAAATGCCAATATGAGACCCATACTCCCTGATGATTTGGACAAACCAAAAAGAGTGTCTGTTCCATGTAGTAATAATAATAATGGTATTTGCTAAGTGCTTACTATGCATTGAGCATTATTCTAAGTTCTGGGGTAGATACAAGGTAATCAGGTTGGTATTCATTCATTCATTTAATAGTATCTATTGAGCGCTTACTATGTGCAGAGCACTGTACTAAGTGCTTGGAATGTACAAATCGGTAACAGATAGGGACATTCCCTGCCCTTTGACGGGTTTACAGTCTAATCAGGGGAGACGGACAGACAAGAACAATAGCAATAAATAGAATCAAGAGCAATAAATAGAATCAAGAGCATTAAATAGAATCAAGATGAAAGGTCATTTCTTCCAGGATGCAGGGGGTGTGCTCAATCAGCTCTCCCCCTCCTACCTCACCTCATCGATCTCCTACTACAGCCCAGCCCACACATTCTCTAGTGCCAGTATACTCACTGTGTCCCCATCTCATCTATCTTGCCGCTGACCCCTTTCCCACAACCTTCCCCTGGCCTGAAACTCTCCCCCACCCCCGCTCCATATATGCCAGACCACTACTCTCCATCTTCAAAACAATAGTAACGTCATCTTCTTCAAGAGGCCTTCCTTGCTTAAGCCCTCTTTTCTACATCTCACTCTACCTTCTGCTTCAGTCAGTCATTCAATCATATTTACTGCTTATTGTGTGCAGAGCACTGTACTGAGTACTTGGGTGAGTACAGTATAACAATATAGCAGACATAGTCCCTGCCTACAATGAGCTTATAGTCTAGAGGGGGAGACAGACATTATATTAATGATACATGACTCATGATATTTACCCCAACCCCAACTCCATAGCACTTATGTACATATCTTTAAAATAGATATTAATTACTTATTTATTCATATTAATGTCAGTCTTCCCCTCTAGACTGTAAGCTCATTATGGACAGGGAATGGGCCCATAATTCTAATTATGTTGTATTGTACTCTCCCAAGTCCTCAGTACAGTGCTCTAGGCATAGAAAGTGCTCAATAAATACCACGGATTGAATGATTGAAGAAATTTGTAATGGGAAAATGGCAGCATAATAATTGATGATTCAATGGGAATTTGTAGATTAGAAGTAGGGGCTTCAAAGTGATCACCATGTCTGGCCTGCTTCAAAACAAATTCCTGTATTACTACTACATTCACTGCTAACAAAGCGTTTTACACCTTTCATTCCGCTAATTAGTATGATGTATTGAGCACTATCTGCATACAGAGCACTGTATTGAGCACTTAAGAGAGTACAACTAAACAGAGTTGTTAGAATCCCTGTCCACAAGGAATTTACAGTCTAGTAGCAAAGACAGTCACCACTATTTTGCTGTTTTAAATAGTGTACAGTTGTTAATGTGCACAGAACAAAAAAACAGTGTGGCCTCAGAGTCAGAGAACCTGGGTTTTAATCCCGGGTCCATCACTTTCCCACTGTGACCTTGGGCAAGTCACTTCACTTCTCTGGGCCTCAGTTACTTCATCTGTTAAATGCAGATTAAGACTGTGAGCCCCACATGGGACAACCTGATTATCTGGAATTTCCTCCAGCGCTTAGAACAGTGCTTGGCACATAGTACGTGCTTAACAAATACCATTCTTATCATTATTATTATTATAATTATTATTCTTCTTTGGGACTCAGTTTACTCTCCTGGAAAATGGGGACTTAATAGCTGGTCTCCCTCCCTCTTAGACAGTGAGCCTGTTTGTCCCTTCCCCAGTGACTGTGAACCTCAGGAGGGACAGAGACTGAGCCTAGTTTGATTATTTTGTATCTAGTACAGCATTAGGCACAAAGAAAGTGTTTAACACGTACCCCAATTATTATTATAACTGTTCTTGCACTGAATCCCCTTGTGCCAAGTGATTGTTTCATTTCATCCCTCCCTCAGCCCTACACACTTATGTCCATTTCTGTTATTTATGTATTTATATTCATGTCTGTCTCCTCCTCTAGTCTGTAAGTGCTTAGTACAGCATTCTGCTCATAGTAAAAGCTAAATAAATAAAATTGATTGATAACAGTGATGGTATTTGTTAAGTGTGGTGTTGGAGAAGGCTTTTGTGAATACCTTGGACTGCCCAAAAAACAAACAAATGGATTTTGAAGCAAGTTAAACCAAAGTGGTCTTAGGAAGGCCAAATGACTCAACTTAGATTAACATATTTTGTACACATAGTCGGGGCACTAATTCTCTGGAGAAGATACTAATGCTAGGAAAAGTCCAGGGAAAACGTGGAAGCTGCAGACCAGGAGCTAGATGGTTTGAGACCATAACAACGATAAATGAAAAACCATTAGAAAGGCTGCGGATTATGGCAGAGGACAGGACATTCTGAAGAAAGTATATCCGTGGCGTGCCTATGCATCGGAAATGACTTGATAGTACTTAATAATAATAATCATTTGTTAAGCAATTACTATGTGTCGAGCACTCTTCTAAGTGCTAGGGCAGATTCAAGTTAATCACATAGGATACAGTCCCTGGCCCACGTGAGGCTCACTGTCTAAGAGGGAGGGAAACCAGCTATTAAGTCCCCATTTTACAGATGAGGGAACTGAGGCCCAGAGAAGAGAAGTGACTTGCCCAAGGTTACTCAGCTAAGTGGCAGAGCCGGGATTAGAACCCAGCTCCTCTGAGTCCCAAGCCTGGGCTCTTTCCACAAGGCCACATAGCTCCTTTGCCTATGCTTTTAGTCTTCACCTTTTCCTAAACCTCTTTCTCAGAGGAAAACTTTGGTGAAACCAGCCTGAGAGGGCTAGAGGCCTGTCCAGTCCAAGGGCCACTAATTGAAACCAGGTGAGAGAAGGAGTTTCAAGTGGAAAGGCTGAAGTTACAATTCATCCTGTGCCATCTGATAATGGTGTTTTTCACCAGCTTCTTTCCTTTAAGCTGGCCACAGATTAAGCTCTAACGAGTTCTCACATGCCGAACACATTAGAGAGGGCTTTAAGGAGAAGAAACCGACAACTGAGAAAGCCTTTGTTGTGGTCAACCTTTGCCTGTCCCTTACACCGACTCTTTCTCCAGTTCAGATTTCCAAATACTCTGCTTTCAGAGGCACTGGTCTCAGGCATGGGCTTCTTTTCTCCAGGTACTTGGAGGTAGATTTGAAGTTAAGTGGGGTTTAGTGGGATAGTTAATAAAATTCCAAATGTTAACCATTTGCAGCAAAATAAATAAGCATTTTAGAAGATCAATCAATCAGTGGTATTTACTGAGTGCTTACTGTGTGCACAGCACCGTACCGTACTAAGTGCTTGGGAGAGGACAATAGAAGAGAGTTGATAGACATGTTCCGCGTACAACGCGCTGACCGTCTGGACGGGGAGATAGTAATATAAATAAATTATGGCTATGGACATGAATGATGTGGGGCCGGGATGAATAAAGGGAGCAAGAGAGGGTGATGCAGAGGGAGTGGGAGAAGAGGAAATGAGGGCTTAGTCAGGAAAGGCCTCTTGGAGGAGATGGGTTTTCAATAAGGTTGATGGGGGGAAGAGTCATCGTCCCTCAGTTCTAACAGCAGGGCCTGCTGGAAAGGGTCCCGAGGAGCAGGCAGGCTTCCTCTCTCCCTGTCTGCAAAAGCTCTGAGCTGCTCGCTCTGTTTCGGGGCAGGGCCAGCCTGCTGGACGGTCAACCTGCCCAAGTACATTGTCCCACCCGACTGCTCTAGAGAACTTCCTGGGGCCCAGTTGAGTGGGGGAGCCAAAGGCCCCCATCTGCCCCGGGGAGGCCAGAAACTGAGGTCCGCTTTCCACTTAGTTGGCTCAACCCCTCCAGGAAGGAATCATGTCCTGTCTCTGGCCTGGAACCCTCTCCCTTTTTGTATCTGATAGATGATCACTCTTTCCACCTTCAAGGCCTTGTTGAAAGCCCATCTCCTCCAAGAGGCCTTCCCCGACTAAACCCTCATTTCTTCTCCCACTCTCTTCTGCATCCCCTTGAACTTTGGTTTGCACCCTTTATTCCCTCTACCCTCAGTCCCACAGCACTTATGTCCATATCTGTTTTTTATTTACTTATATTAATGTGTCTCCCCTGGTAGACTATAAGCACCTTATGGGTGGGAAACGTGTCTACCAACTCTGCTATATTGTTCTCTCCCAAGCCATTAGTACAATGCTCTGCACACAGTAAGTGCTCAATAGATTTGATTGATTGATATCCATCATTTATTTATATTCACATCTATCTCCCCCTCTAGACTATTAGCTCCGTGTGGGAAGGGAATGTGTCTACCAACTCTGTTGCATTGTTCTAAGCACTTGGGTTAGTAAGTGCTCAATAAATACGATTGAATGAATGAAGATATCTGTAATTTATTTAATCATCTGTCATTGATTTATTTATATTAATGTCTGTCTCCCTCTCTAATTAATTTAATTTTGGTATTTGTTAAGCGCTTACTATGTGCCGAGCAGTGTTCTAAGCACTGGGTTGGTACAGGGTAATTATGTTGTCCCACGTGGGGCTCACAGTCTTAATCCCCATTTTACAGATGAGGTAACTGAGGCCCAGAGAAGTGAAGTGACTTGCCCAAAGTCACACAGCTAAGTGGCAGAGCCGGGATTAGAACCCACGACCTCTGACTCCCAAACCCGGGCTCTTTCCACTGAGCCACGCTGCTTCTCATAAGCTTCTCTAGAGTGTAAACTCATTGTGGGCAGGGAGTGTGTCTGTTTATTGTTGTGCTGTACCCTCCCAAGTGCTCAGTACAGTGCTCTGCACACAGTAAGCACTCAATAAATACGATTGAATTGAACGAATTAAAGTCAGTGGCTGAGGAACAGGAGTTGCGCCACTCTGCAGTGGTGATTTATGGTCAGCCCAGGCCGGCTGTGGTTTTTCGGGCAAAGCCTTCCAGAAGGGAACCCAAAACCCCACCTCTGGATCGCACAGGAAACTTCCCGGCATGTCCATGGACAACATTTGGTCCCTATTAATGTCCACACACACAGACATAACAACGGTCAGATCCGGCCTCACAGGATCGTGAAAACAAGATAATCTGGAGGATTGCAGCATCTCGACAGACATTTATTATTCCAAGAAAAGGTTGTTTGCTCACTGCTCTGGAATATCAGATTTGCAGCCTGTTTTCCTGGTCACAAGCCGGCTGTTTAATTTCATGTTACTTAACGGATACAGATTCGAGTGCATAGGTGATCAAGAAGGAGGGAGGATATGGGGAAATGAGGATTTAGACAGGGAAGGCCTCTTGGAGGAGATGTGATCTTAGTAGAGCTTTGAAAATGGGAAGAATGTTGGACTGTTGGATATGAAAAGGGAGGGAGTTCCAGACCAGACGATGTGGAAAAGGAGTCAGTGGCAAGAGAGATGAGATTGAGGTACAGTGAATAAACTGGCATTAGAGGAGTGAAGTGTGTGGGCTGGGATGTAGGAGATCAGTGAGGTGAGGTGGGGGGGGCAAGCTGATTGAGTGCTTTAATAATAATAATTGTGGTATTTATTAGAAGCCGTATGGCTTAGTGGATAGAGCACAGACCTGGGAGTCAGAAGGACCTGGGTGCTAATCCAGACTCCGCCACCTGTCTGCTGCATGGCCTGAGGCAGGCCACTTAACTTCTTTGGGCCTCAGTTGGGATTACAACTGTGAGCCCCATGTGGGACAGGGACTGGGTCCAACCTGAGGAGCTTGTATCTACCCCAGAGCTTAGTATAGTGCCTGGCACATAGCACTTAAAAATGCCATAAAAAAATCTGTCAATTAACAGTACTTACTAAGAATTTGGTAGAGTACAGTAGAGGAGTTAGTAGATACATTCCTTTTCCTCGAGGAGCTTACAATCAGAGGAGTGAAGAGTGTGATCTGAGGTGTAATGGGGCCGTTCATTGTGGGCAGGGAAGATGTCTACCAACTCTGTTGTATTGAATCCTCCCAAGCGCTTAGTATGCTGCTCTGCACACCGTAAGCACTCAATAAAAACCACGGATCGATTGATCAATTGAGAGAGCGATGAATAGGAGGAAGAGAGGTCTTCAATGTTTTCAAAGATGACACCCACAAAACGGAGCTGGGAGCAGAATTCTCGATAAGGGTTTCGGCCTATCAGATATTCTCCTTTCAAATACGCTGGATTCAGGTTCAGAGCTGGACGAAATGCTTAAAGCCCAAGCAAAAATCGACACTGCAATCCAAAAAGTAGGTGGTTCTTAAACCCATCGAAGGCCTCTTTGAAACTATCTGTCTCCAAGTTGGAAAAATAGCATCTCGATACATTCTCTTCATATGCCAAGAGTGAGAACAGCATTTGGACTGAAATGCTAGGTTGTGTCAGTGCTAAAGTATGAAATGATTTTCCCATTTACTCCAGGACTTTCAATCTTATGTGATTTCTACCTAAATTGTAAATGACTATCACCCACAACTATGTAAGTTGTAATTCTCAGTAGTTTGCACTTCATCATGGTGACATAAAGCCTCCCTCCTACCCTTTGAAGATGTCAGTGTCCTTCCAAGCCTAGTTTTGTAGACTTATCTTTGTTAGGTGTCCTGGAGATCGCTGGGGTTCAAAAATTCAGTTGGTTTACTGGGTAGGAGAAAGGTGCAGGGTTGGGGAAGAATGCAGTCACCGGGATCTAAATATAACCCACAGTTTGGTCAGTCGCTCCTACTTGAAAGTTTCCGTGAGGAAGATTGTTGCCGCTAGATTCTCTTTAACCCCCGTGGTGGAGAGCAGGCTACTTTTCTCTCTTCTGGGATAAGGAAGAGTTCTATTTGACATTGCTCTCATCATTATCTTTACAGTTTGAGGAGTCTTAAGCAACACACACACACGGACATGGGTTTTTTTTAAGTTTTAAGGAGTTTAATTATGTGTGACTCCATGGGGTTTGGGGGGGGGGGGTCGTTCATTTTTTCTTATGGCATTTGTTAAGCGCTTACTATGTGCCAGGGACTGTACTAAGTGCTGGGATAGAGACAGGCTAATCAAGTTAGTCACAGTCCCACATGAGGCTCACAGTCTTAATTCTCATTTTACAGATGAGGTAATTGAGGCACAGAGAAATGAAGTGACTTCCCCAAAGTCACCCAACAGAGAAGTGGTGGAGACCATATTAGATCTAAGCTCCTTCTAACTCCCAGGCCTGGGCTCTATCCACAAGGCCAAGCTGCTCTTCTTGTTTTCAGATTTCTGGGTTTGTTGACCTTCGCAGTCTGCACCGAGGACCATCCCTGAGCTGAACGCTCTTGCCAACTCTCTGTGCTAGGGATTTTATTTCCTGGGATTCCCTTAGGATGTGAGACTGAAAAGAAGCGACAAGGCCTAGAAGAAAGAGCCTGGGCCTGGGAGTCAGAGAACCTGGAGTTCTAATCCTGGCTCCAGCACCTGTCTGCAAGTTACCTTGGGCAAGTCACTTCACTTCCCTGGGCCTTGGTTTCCTCATCTGTAGAAGGGGGATTAAGACTGTGAGCTGCACGTGGAACCCATGGACTGCATCCAACCTATCTTGAACCTACCCCAGCACCTAGTACGGTGCTTGGCATATAGTAAATGCTTAACAAATATCATTAAAGGGAAAAAATCCCCAAATCCCCAAATCCCCAAAACTTTGAGTACGTATAATGTAACGGCTTCAGTGATGGAGTCTCCTCTCAGGGATGACTGTTGGTGCTGAGATGTTTTTAGACTGTAAACCCCCAAAGGGCAGGAACTGTGGCTAATTCTCACCTGTATATTCTCTCTCAGCACTTAGTTCAGCTCTCTGGGCACCAAAATTGCTTAAAAAAAATACTATTAACCTGCTGCTAATGAGAAGCAACATGGTCTAGTGGATACAGCATGGGCCCGAGAATCAGAAGGACCTGGGTTCTAATTCTGCCTCCACCAACTGTCTGCCATGTGACCCTGGCTAAGTCACTTCACTTCTCTGTGCCTCAGTTACCTCACCTGTAAATGGGGATTAAGATTGTGACCCCCAAGAGGAACAGGGACTCTGTCCCAACCAATTTGCTTGTATCCCTCCCAGTGCTTAGTACAGCGCCTGGTATGTAGTAAGCACTTAACGAATCCTATTATTATTATTATTATTATTCCTGAGACTTCAGTGCCAAGAATCTGCTTATGGGAACTGGTACTAACTTCTGTCATGTTGCCATGTTTCTCGCCGGTGTCGAGCCCAACCTGCTAGTCACCAGGCAGGAGCACCAACCCTCTAGACTATAAGCTCGTTGTGGACAGGGAATGTTTCTGTTTATTGTTATATTGTACTCTCCCAAGCGCTTAGTACAGTGCTCTGCACACAGTAAGCACTCAATAAATATAACTGAGACGGAGAGCTCCAAGGCGTGGCTTTTGCCCAAATTAGCCAGCTTCAGCCAGAGCCCGGAATAGAACCCAGGTCTCCTCGTTCCCAGAGCCGGCTCCACCCACTGTACCCACGACAGACACAGCTAATACCTTCGTTAGCAAGCAGTCTGTAGTGAACGAGTCAGTAAATTCAGTCCGAGGGAAAGAAATCCATCTTTAATGGCATCACTGTATTAAAAATGAGTGTGTCTTCCTCATCGACTGGTTGTATTAAACTGTGCAAAATACTTTTCGGTTGGACGATTTGTGTAGGTTTCCCTCTCAAGGAGTTTTTTCCTGGAAATAAAAATACAATGAAAATAAAATTATCATATCTGGACATTTTCTGGATTTGGTAAAACCATATAAATAGCTTGAAGTGTTCTCTCAACAAACCACTCTCTAGATGATCTCAACAATTCAGATGACATGTAAATCTGCCAGAGAGCTTAGATTTCCCTCAGAAGGATGACGATAAGTCAGTTTCTAATTCCAGCAGAGTTCTGGCGGATTTTCCATTCAGAAAAATGTCAGATTTGGGAATTTTTCATGCCAGACCTTTGGGACACAGAAGAAAGTAAGCACCGAAAGACAGGCTTTAAAGACATGGGATTCTTTTCCTTGGATTTTTGTCCTCTTATCTTTTTGTGGTTCAGAGGTTAGTAATAGAAATGGTATTTATCGACTGCTCATCAGAAGCAATGTGCTAAGGGCTTGGCAAGATACCGCAGAAAAAGAAATTAAGGTATTTGTTAAGCGCTTACTATGGGTCAAGCACTGTTCTAAGCACTGGGGTAGATATATGGTAATCAGGTTGTCCTATGTGGGGCTCACAGTCTTAATCCTCATTTTACAAATGAGGTAACTGACTCACAGAGAAGTTTAGTGGCTTGCCCAAGGTCACACAGACAAGTGGCAGAACCGGGATTAGCACCCACCACCTCTGACTCCCAAGCCCCTGCTCTTGCCTCTAAGCCACGCTGCTTCTCTGCATTATACTAAGTTGTTGCATGGGCATGATTTGGGAACAATTATTACCTAGTGGATAACAGTAATAATAATAACAATAATGTTGGTATTTGTTAAGCACTTACTATGTGCAGAGCACTGTTCTAAGCGCTGGGGTAGATACAGGGTCATCAGATTGTCCCATGTGAGGCTCACAGTCTTCATCCCCATTTTACAGATGAGGGAATTGAGGCACAGAGAAGTTAAGTGACTTGCCCACAGTCACACAGCTGACAAGTGGCAGAGCGGGGATTCGAACCGATGACCTCTGACTCCCAAGCCCATGCTCTTTCCACTAAGCCACGCTGCTTCCCAATAATAATAATAATAATAATCGTGGTATTTTTTAAGCACTTACTGTCTGCCAGACACTGTACTAAGCACTGGGGTGGATATGAGCAAATCAAGTTGGACACAGTCCCTACCCCACATGGGGCTCACAGTCCTCAATCCCAGAGACTAGGATAGAGCTCAGGGCTGGGAGTCAGAAGACCTGGGTTCTAAACCCACCTGAGTGACTCTGCGCGAGTCATTTAACTTCTCTGTGCCTCAGTTACCTCATTTGTTTAAAAATAAATGGCATTTGTTAAGCGCTTGGTGCCAGACACTGTACTAAGCGCTGAGGTGGATACAAGAGAATCAGGTTGGCATAGTCCCCTGTCCCATATAGGGCTCACGGTTTTAATCCTCCTTTTACAGATGAGGTAACTGAAGTACAGAGAAGTGAAGTCACACAGCAGACGAGCAGAGGAGCCGGAATTAGAACCCAGATCCTCTGACTCCCAGGCCCACCCGCTGCCCGGGTCAGCCGCCTACCGGGACTTCTGCTGCTGGGCGAGACGGAGGTTGTGATGGTCAAGGTCCCTGCGCAGTTCCCGATGGAGCCGCTGCTGCTGCCGCTCAAACAGTGTGGCGGCCCTGTCTTCCTGAATGCGCTGCTGGTCCCAGTCCGCGTTACTCTGCCGTTCGTCTTCCCGAAACCGCTGGGGAAACAAGGCCCAAACCCGTCAAGGCCAGCCTGGGCTCCGTGGACTCTACTCGCAGGGAACTTCATTCATTCCTTCATTCAGTTGTATTTTTTGAGCGCTTACTGTGGGCGGAGCACTTTACTCTCACTCCAGGCTTCTCACTACAGTGCAGCACTGTATTCGTCCGCTCAACTGTATACATTTTCATTACCCTATTTGTTTCGTTAATGAGATGTACATCACCTTGATTCTATTTACTTGCTATTGTTTTAATGAGATGTTCATCCCCTTGATTCTATTTATTGTTATTGTTTTTGTCTGTCTCCCCCGATTAGATTGTAAGTCCGTCAAAGGGCAGGGACTGTCTCTATCTGTTACCGATTTGTATATTCCGAGTGCTTAGTACAGTGCTCTGCACATAGTAAGTGCTCAATAAATACTATTGAATGAATGAATGAATACTAAGAGCTTGGGAGAGTACACTATAACGATAAGCAGACACATTCCCTGCCCACAACGACCTAAGAGTCTAGAGGACAAGCTTACATGTGCTAAGCACTGCGGTAGATACAATCAATCAATTCAATAATAGAATTTAATAATATAATAATAATATAATTCAATCGTATTTATTGACCGCTTACTGTGTTCAGAGCACTGTACTTAGGTCGGACAAAATCCCTGTCTCACATGGGAAATGAATCCCCATTTGACAGATGAGGGAACGGCAGCCCAGAGAAGTGAGGGGACTTGCCCCAGGTCACACAGCAGACAAGTGGCAGAGCCGGGATGAGAACCCAGGTCCCTCCCAGGCCCGTGCTCTATCCATTAGTCCGTGCTGCTTCATCCGACAGCGTCAGTCGCATACCAGTTTCTCGCGGATTTGCTGCTGCTGCGTGGCCCGGATCCCGTCCAGCTGGTCCTGGCTCATCCCCGCCCCCCGGGCTCGCTGCAGACCCCGGTGTTCAGACAGAAGGCTCCTTTCGAGCAGGTGACAGATCTCGGCCGTGTTCTCTCGTTCTTCCTGTTGCTTTTCTCGCCGTCTCTTCTCTGCCAGTTCCTCGACCTGGAGGGAAGGAAACGCCCACACATTTCTCTGGGTTCAAACTTGCATTTTGGGACTGACGGCCCTCGGCCGGATTTCCCGGGATCCTTGTCTCATACAGGTCGTGGACCAATCAGGAGAGCGCTGGATTTGGCCAAGTGGACAAGAAGCTGGCCCGGTGGTATCTGTTGATTGCAGTCAGATGCCAATATCTGCACGTAGTAAGCGCTCAATAAAGACCACTGACTGAGAAGTAGCATGACCTAATAGATAGAGCACAGGCCTGGGAGTCAGAAGGACCTGCGTTCTAGTCCCGGCTCCGCCATTTATCTGATGTGGGACCTTGGGCAATTCACTTTATTCCTCTGGGCCTCAGTTGCCTCATCTATAAAATGGGGTCTAAGACCGTGAGCCCCATGTGGGACATGTACTGGGTCCAAACTGATTAGCTTGTGTGTACCACAGTGCCTAGCACCTAGTAAGCACTTAAAAACTACTATTAAAAGAATGGATTGATTTTCTCTAAGGGGCAAAGTTGCAACAGCAAACAGTGATGGCACTGTTAATATTTCTGTCTGTTAGTTCCCTCTGGTCATCTGTAAAAGGGGGGTTCAATACCTAGTCTCCTTCCTTAGATTGTGAGCTTTATGTGGGACAGGGACAGTGTCTGACCTGATTATCCTGTCTCTACCCTAACGTTTGGTAAAGTGTCTGACACATAGCGCTTAAAAAAATACCGCTATTAATAGTGTTAATATTAATAACGAGCTTGCAGTCTAGTGGGGACTTACAGTCTAGAAAAGCAGCGTGGCCTAGGGGAAAAGGCACGGGCCTGAGAGTCAGAGGACTTGGGTTCTAATTCCGGCTCTGCCACTTTTCTGCTGTGTGATCTTGAGCAAGTCACTTTACTTCTCTGGGCCTCAGTTACTTCATCTGTAAAATGAGGACGAAGACTGTGAGCCCCAAGTGGAACCTGGACTGTATCCAACCCGATTATCTTGTAACTATGCCAGTGATTAGCACAGGGCCTGGCATGTAGTAAGCGCTTAACAAATCACTAAGCATACATGGGACAAAGGAGTCTTTGCCCTTCCAAAGCACGTAGGGCTGTGCCAGGACCAGGGCTCAGTAGCCAGAATCCCCGACTAGGGCAGCAGCAAAGCAGAGATTAGAGAAGCAGCGTGACGACCTAGCGGAAAGAGACCGGGCCTGGGAGTCAGAAGGACCTACCTTCTAATCCCGGCTCCTCCACTTGGCTGCTGTGTTACCATGGGCAAGCCACTTACCTTCTCTGGGCCTCAGTTACCTCATCCATAAAATGGAGATTAAGAATTTGAGCCCCATGTGGGACAGGGACCGTGTCCAACCTGATTACCTTGTATCCACCCCAGCACTTAGAACAGTGCTTGGCAAATAGGAAGCGCTTAACAAGTACCACAATCATCAAGGCCCTCATACCTGGGCCTTGTTGAACTCCTTTGTAGCGGCACAAGCAGCTCGCCTTGTTGCAGCCTCCAGTCTTTGCATGTCCATGGCCTTCTGGTCCCAGTCAAGCACGGTCCTGGCAGAGAGATCCTCTGAAAGACACCCAGAGGGAGCTCCTCACCCTCTCCCCCACCCACGGCTGATCGGTTCTCAACGTTGTTTATTATTATTATTTTAGTTACTGATAATAATGACAATAATAGTGGTATTTATTCAGTACTTACCAGAGGTCAAGGAACTGCTCTAAGCACTGGGGTGGATATGAGCAAATAGGGTTGGACACAGTCCCTGTCCCACACGGGGCTCACAATCTTAATCCCCATTTTACAGTTGAGGTAACTGAGGCACAGAGAAATTAGTGACTTGCCCACAGACATACAGCAGATGAGTGGTGGAACTGGGATTAGAACCCAGGACTTCTAACTCTCAGGCCCGTGCATTATCCACTAGGCTGCCACGTTGCTTCTCTCCCTGCCCTTCCACTCGGATGACACGATCCATCATCTCACTAGGACTTGGTTTCTAATCTTGCCTCCACAACTTGCCCGCTGTGTGACCTTGGAAAGTCACTCACTTCTTTGGGCCCCAGTTCCCCCAACTCTAAAATTAATTGATTCATTCATTGATTGAGATCGTATTGTGTGCAAAAAACCTTACTAAGCATTTGGGAGAGTACAGTGTAACAATAAACAGACACATTCCCTGCCCATAACAAGCTTACAGTCTAGGGGGGGATTAAGACTGTGAGCCCCATGTGGGACAGGGACCGTGTCCAACCCGATTAATTGTATCTTCCCCAGCACTTAATAAAGTACCTAGCACATAGTAAGTGCTTAACAAATACCATAAAAAAAAAAGAAAGAAAACTAGCCCTGGCCTGGGAGAGGAGTCAGAGGACAAGGATTCTAATCTTACGTGTGCCAATTCTCTATTGTGTGACCTTCAGCTTGCTTCGCTTTGCTTCTCTGGGCCTCAGTTTCCTCATATGAAATATGGGGATTAAATACTTATCCTCCTTCCCCCTTCAACTGTGAGCCCCTTGCAGGACAGGGACTGTATCCAGCCTGGTTATCTTGTATCCACCTCAGTGCTTAGTACAGTACTTGGCACAGAATAAGTGCTTAACAAATATCTGTTTTATTATTATGGCAAACAACTAGACAGACTGGGCCTGCCAACTGACATTTGGAAACCAAGAGCTTGAGGGGCAAACCATTTTTTTATGGTATTTGTTAAGCACTTAATAAGCGCCAGACCCAGCACTAAGCGCCGGGGTAGATACAAGATTGTCAGGTTGGATTATCTGGTTCGATTACCTGGTTTCAAGATGCAGCTTTGCCTAGTGGCTAAAGCACAGACATGAGAATCAGAAGGACCTGGGTGCTAATCTCGACTCTACTGCTTGTCTTCTGTGTGACCTGCGGCAAGTCACTTTGCTTCTCTAGGCCTTGGTTTCCTCCTCTGGAAAATGGGTTTTACAAAATCTCCTTCAAGATGCTTTCCCTGACTTGGGCTCTCATTTCCTCTTCTCCCACTCCCTTCTACGTCGCCCTTCTTGAACTTGAATTTGCACCCTTTATTCCCCCCTCCTTCAGCCCCACAGCACTTATGTTCTTCTCTGTCATTTATTTCTATTAATGTCTGTCTCCCCCTCTAGACTGCGAGCTCGTTGTGGGCAGGGAACACGTCTACCTTGTGCTAGTACAGTGCTCTGCACACAGTAAGCACTCAAGTAATACAACTGATTGATCGACTGGGGAGTAAGACCGTGAGGCCCCATGTGGGACATGGACTGTGTCCAGTATGATTGGCTCGTATCTGACCCAGCGCTTAGTACAATGCCTGGCTCGTAGTAAGCGCTTAACAGATACCATTAAAAAAACTCAAAACCGACCTGCAGATTTTTGATCGGCTAAGGCATTCTTCCAAGCTCTCTGCTGCTGAAGTGACCATTCTCTCATCTGCTCCTCTTGAAATTTCTTCCTCGCCTTGAAGTTCACATCCTCCCCTTGGAATGTCTGCATCCCAGATATTGCCCAGCGAGGGTCTTGGTCCGGGGGGCCGAGAACTACCTCCCTCTTTCGGGCCTGCGGGTCTGACAGATCCAGCTCCCGGCGAGTTTCCGGCCCCTGGAAGTCCCGGTGGAAGTCCACGAGAGCTTGTTCCATGCGTCTCCTGTCTCTCCTCTGCCGCTGATCTAGTAGACAGGCCGTCTTGTTGTTCCACCTCATCTCGGCAGCTAGGGGAAGCCAAAGGACGCAGAGGGTTTAATAATAATGATAATCATTCATAATTATGGTTCTTGTTAAGCGCTTACTATCTGCCAAGCGTTGTTCTAAGTGCTAGGGTAGATACGAGTCAATCAGGTTGGACACAGTTCCTGTCCCACACGGGGCTCACACTCTCATCCCCATTTTAAAAATGTGGTAATGGAGGTACAGGGAATAATAATGAAGTTAAGTGATTTGCCCAAGGTCACACAGCAGACATGTGGTGAAGCCAGGATTAGAATCCAGGTTCTTCTGACTCCCAGGCCCATACTCTATCCACTAAGCCGTGCTGCTTCTCTGCTATGCAACGGTCATTCTAGCACTTAGAACAGTGCTTGGCACATAGTAAGTGCTTAACAAATACCATCGTTATCATTGGCATTTACTGGGCACTGTCCGAGACCAAGGCACTGTATTGAGCACTTGGAAGGGTACAATGGAAACCCAAGATATGTTCCCTGCCCACAAGGCGCTTTTGCTCTAATCGGGGGGGAGGGGGGTTTGTCTTGTCTTAAGCTGTCGAGCCGTTTCTGACCCATAGCAGGGACACATCTCTCCCAGAAGGCCCCTCTGTCCATCTGCAATCGTTCTGGTAGTGGATCTAGAGAGTTTTCTTGTAAAAATCTGGAAGTGGTTTACCGGTACCGCCTTCCACGCAGTAAACTTGAATCTCCGCCCTCAACTCTCTCCCATGTGGTGCTGCTCAGCACAGGGGAGTTTTGCCTTCCACTCGCTAGCCACTGCCCAAGCTAGGAATGGAATAGGTAGTAGGCCTCTCTCCCTCCCATAGCCAAGACTGGTGGAGTACTGGAAACTCCCCAGGTGCAACCCTGAGAGGGGAATGGGGGGGTTACACGCTGCCAAATCCCAGGGGGCCGAGGGAGACGTTAACTTCATTGCTTGGTTTCCCACTGTTCATTCACTGAATCACATTTATTGAGCGCTCACTGTGGACAGAGCACTATACTAAGAACTTGGGAGAGGACAATAGAACAAAAAACAGACACATTTCCTGCCCGCAACAAGTTTACAGTCTAGAGGTGGGGAAACAGATGTTAATATAAATAAATTAGAGATACGGACATGCGTTTTGTGGGGCTCTGGCAAGGAGACGAATAAAAGGAACAAGTCAGGGCAATACAGAAGGGAGTGGGAGAAGAGGAAAGGAGGGCTTAGTCAAGGACAGGGACACACACACTTACACACATATAAACTCTTTTGGAAGCTGGACTGTGTCAAAGACCTTAATATCTCTGAGTGGGGCTGAAATTAATGGCACTTACTATGTGGCAAGCACTGTGTTTACTGCTGGGATAGACAGGAGATCATCAGATCGTACACAGAGGGGCTCATACGCTAAGCGGAAGGGGGAGTGCCTGGCCCGTAATAAGCGCTTAACAAATACCACCATACCTGTATAACTCCTTTGTGGCTTAGTCGAAAGAGAACGGGGCTGGGAGTCAGGGCACCTGGGTTCTAGCCCCAACCCTGAGACTGATCTGCTTGGGGATTACTTGGGGATAATACAAATAATTGTGGCATTTGTTAAGCACTGTAGTAAGCGGTGGGGTAGATACAAGCTCATCAGGTCGGACACAGTCCCTTTCCCACTTGGGGCTCACAGTCTAAGTGGGAGGGAGAGCTGGAATTTCACCCCCATTTTACAGATGATAAAACCAAGATCCCGAGAAGTTAACTGACTTACCCAAGGTCACATGCCTGGCAGGTGGCCGAGCCAGAATTAGAACCGGAGGTCCTTGACTCCCAGGTCTGTGCTCTTTCCACTTGGCCACACTGCTTATGCCTACTGTATGGGGATGTAAAATGAGGTGATGGAGGTGAAAGGGTATTGGAGAAATAGAAGTGTTGTACAAAAATGAAACGTCAACAGAGAAAACCAGGGAAGCAGCGTGGCCTAGTGGAAAAAGCATGGAAAGTCACTTAACCTCTCTGTGCCTCAGTTTCTTCAACTGTAAAATGGGGATTCGATACCTGTTCTCCCTCCAACTGAGACTGTGAGCCCCATGTAGAACCGGAACTGAGTTCGACCTGATTAACTTGCATCTACCCCACTGCTTAGAACACAATAAGCGCTTAACAAATATGATTTCTTAAAAAAAAGCTTAGGGAGACACTCACCAATAGCATCATGCCTTGCTTTCTCTATTGCTTTCTGAATCCTCCGATCATGAACTTGAGCATTCCAAGCTTCTAGGTCACACTTCATTGAAAACAAAAAGATAAACTGATTTATCCTTTAGAAAAGCATTGATATTTGGAATCGTTCCTTTCTTCCTCATGCATTCAAAGAGCCGTCTGATGATAAACAAACATCCATTTACAGAGGCCTCTTGAGTCCAGTCAGCTGGAAAGTGTTTTGAAGGAAATGGTTTGAATCTGGGCTCTGCTGTATAGTCAGTCAATCGTCCTTATTGAGCACTCACTCTGTGCAGAGCACTGGACTAAGTGCTTGGGAGGGTACAATACAATGATAGGACAGACACATTCCCTGCCCACCGTGAGCTTATGTGTTCAGAATTAAAATCTGCTGATGTCCTGCCAGGCAGTCACAAGTGCTAAGTCTCCGCTGGCTTCGAGCGGGGAAGGTGGTGCTGTTTCATTTCCAGTTTGGCTGGCACTACACCTTGATAATGAGAAGCAGCGTAGCTCAGTGGAAAGAGCCCGGGCTTGGGAGTCAGAGGTCATGGGTTTGAATCCTGGCTCTGCCACTTGTCAGCTGTGTGACTGTGAACAAGTCACTTTACTTTTCTGTGCCTCAGTTACCTCATCTGTAAAATGGGGATGAAGACTGTGAGCCCAACGTGGGACAACCTCATTACCCTGTATCTACCCCAGCGCTTAGAACAGTGCTCTGCACATAGTAAGTGCTTAACAAATACCAACATTATTATGTAGCCAGGGCAGGTCCTGATTTGGGAAGATTGCTTAGAGTCCATCAGATCAGAAACAGTTCATGTAATCCTATTTATTTATGTATTCTAACTTATATAAATGTCCATCTCCCCCTCTAGACGGTAAGCTCGCTGTGGGCAGGCAGGGAGCCTGTTACATTGTTAGAGTGTACTCTCCCAAGCGCTTAGTACAGTGCTCCGCACACAGTAAGCGCTCAGGAAGTGGGATTGACTGACTGACTTTTCCACATGGGGCTCACAGTCTTAGGAGGGAGGACAGGTATTGAATCCCCACTTTGCAGTTGAGGAAACTGAAGCACAGAGAAGAAGCATGGCTTACCCAAGGTCACGCAGCAGACAAGTGGTGGAGCTTGGATTAGAACCCAAGTCCTCTGACTCCCAGGCCGGTGCTCTTTCCACTAGGCCTCACTCTTTCTAAGCTCACTGTGGGTAGGGAATGTGTCCGTTTATTGTTATACTGTACCCTCCCAAGCACTTAGTACACTGTTCTGCACACGATAAGCATTCAATAAATACAGCTGACTGTCTTCTCTCTTTCTTCCTATCTAAAATGGGCCCGCTCTCCCAACCTCTTAGACTGTGAGCAGGGACTGTGTCCGATCTGATTATCTGTATGTTCAGCACAGAGTAAATGGTTAATTAGGTTGCCTAATTATAATCAGGTGGCCCCCTGTTTGATGTATGGATAGTTCAAAGGCTGTACTGTTTAACTTTTGAGATGAAATGCAGATAAATATTTGGAAAGGCCTGCAAGCTATGTGTTCTGGAAAGCATCTGGCATTTCTCCACAGGGAAGAAGACCAGAAGAGAGGAAGAAATCAAAGTATTGTTTTGGCCTAAGGTTTCCCTTCTCCCGCCCTCCACCTCTGCCAAAACCCTTCTACAACTCCCTGGTTCTCCACCTCTGGTTTAAAACTCATAATCACATTCAACAGAACTATCAGTCCATCAATCAGTGGTATTTATTGAGCACTTACTGTGTGTGCACGGCACTGTACTAAGCACTTGGGAGAGTATGATGCAAAAGAGTTGGTAGGCGCACTCCCTTTCCACAGAGAAGGAAGCACCGTGGCCTACTGAACAATCAATCAATTGTATTTAGTGAGCAATTACTACATGCAGAACACTGTACTGAGCAGTGTGGCCTGGTGGATAGAGCAAGGGCCTGGGAGACAGGAGGACCTGGGTGTGACTTCGGGCAAGTCACTTCACTACACTGGGGCCTCAGTTACTTCATCTGTAAAATGGGGATTAAAACTGTGAACCCAATGTGGGACAGGGACTGTGTCCAACCTGGCTGACTTGTACCTATCCCTGTGCTTAGTACAGTGCCTGGCACATAATTAGTGCTTAAATACCATAAAAAAATGGTCAAAGAGGTCAATTCCACCAGGTTCATCCAGAGGGGTACCATTGGCAGAAAAAAAGTTCTGTCCTGGATGGACCATTAATCTAACCCCAGGGCTGGTGTCGCTGACCCATCTTGTGTTCAAAATGGAAAGCCTGCCTCCAAGAAGCCCAAAGCCCTAAAGACTCAAAATGGCATAAGGTTTACTATTTCTCCCATCTCCAGTCTAGTTCAGTGTCTGTCTCCCCTGTAGACTGGAAGCTTCTTGTTTTTTTATCGGTATTTTTAAGTGCTTATATGTATCAGGATCTGTTCTAAGTACTGAGGAAGAATCAGGTTAACCAGGCCAGATACAGACTTTGTCCCACATGGGGCTCACAGTTTAGTAGTTCAACAGATACTGAATCCCCACTTTGCAACTGAGGAAACTGAGGTACAGAAAACACAGCAGGCAAGTGGTGGAGCTGGGATGAGAACCCAGGCCTGTACTTTATCCATTCTCTCACGAGCTTAGTATTTTTATTGCTAGGTATCTGTAAGGTGCTTACTATGAATCAAGCACTGTACTGAGGGCTGGGGGAGATCCAAGATAATAGGATTGGATACAGTCCATGTCCCATATTGGGCTCAAGGTGTTAATCCTCATTTTACAGATGAGATCACTGAGGCACAGAGAAGCGAAGTGACTTGCCCGAGGTGACACACCAGACACGAGAAGCACCGTGGCTCAGCGGAAAGAGCCCGGGCTCTGGGTTCTAATTCTGGCTCCGCCACTTGTCAGCTGTGTGACTTGGGGCAAGTCACTTCACTTCTCTGTGCCTCAGTTCCCTCATCTGTAAAATGGGGATGAAGACTGTGAACCCCACGTGGGATAACCTGATCACCTTGTATCCTCCCCAGCGCTTAAAACAGTGCTCCACACATAGTAAGTGCTTAACAAATGCCACCATCATTACGATTATTAAGTGGCAGAGCCGGAATTAGAACCCAGGCCCTTCTGAATCCCAGGCCTGTGCTCTGTCCACTAGGCCACCCTATTTCTCAACTTTAAGAACAAAATGCATAAAGTTTCCTGGTCCCACACAAGTGTCGGTCCCTCAGGAGCAGGAGGGGAATCACACCTGATCTAAAGTCCCATCTCCACTGCTTCTTCAGCTAATAATAATAATAATAATAATGGTAGTATTTGTTAAGCAGCAGCGCGGCTCGGTGGAAAGAGCCCGGGCTTGGGAGTCAGAGGTCATGGGTCCGAATCCCGGCTCTGCCACTTGTCAGCTGTGTGACGGTGGGCGAGTCTCTTCACTTCCCTGTGCCTCCGTTCCCTCATCTGTAAAATGGGGATGAAGACTGTGAGCCTCAGGTGGGACAACCTGATTACCCTGTATCTCCCCCAGTGCATAGAACAGTGCTCTGCACATAGTAAGCGCTTAACAGATACAAACATTATTATTATTACTACTAATCCGGCTCAGAGAGCGGCCCTCCCGCCCCCCAGCCCCCCTCCCCTCGCCAACCCGCCCTTCTCACCCCAATGAGCCTCTTTCTGGCGTTGAAGAATCGGTCCTGCCTCTGCAGCTCCGCATGCCTCCTCCTCTGCAGCGCGGCCTCTTCCTTGAGGTCTTGGGGGAGGGCGACTTTGGGGAAGGCTCCTCGGGGCATGACGACGGAAGAGGGGCGGGCAACCCTCGGTGGGGGGGGATGGAAAAAATCAAAGCCAAGAGAAAGCAAGCCCTTTATGGCGATTGGGTTTTCCCCGGGGCGCGCCCGGTGTGCGATCGGTGCCCATCGGCCTCACGGGGTAACGTGGCGGGGACCGGGAGGGCGAGAGGACCGGCCGGGACGGGCGGGGCCGCGTCTCCATGGAGACGGCGTCGTCTCCGCTGCTAGGGAACGGGAGCCTAGGCGACGGGGAGGGGGGGATGGACGGGGCGCTTGGGGCCTCGTGTTCTCGCGAGAGCGAGGCGGGCACGCGCTGGGCGGCCTGCAGGGCCTCGACGGCCGAGGCCCCGAGGACCGAAAGCCCGAAGGCCCGAGGGGTCGAAGGCCGGTCGTTCGGTCGTTCGGTCGTTCGGGCGTTCGGGCGTTCGGGCGTTCGGGCGTTCGGTCCCGCCGGCGCCATGGGTTTCCTCCACCTGCTGCTGGTGGAGAACTTCAAGTCATGGCGCGGCCGCCAGGCCCTCGGCCCCTTCAGGAAATTCACCTGCGTCATCGGGCCCAACGGCTCGGGTAACCGGAGCGGCCGCCCGACCCCTCCTCAGCGCTCACCTCCTCCGGGAGGCCTGCCCACACCCACCTTCCCCTTTGCCCTCTGCCCCCTCTCTACCCCCCCCCCCCTTCACCTCAGCGCCTCCCCCGCTCCCTTCCCCTCTGCGCCCCGCTCATTTGTCCCCTATTCATTTTGTTAATGAGAAGCGGCGTGGCTCAGTGAAAAGAGCCCGGGCTTGGGAATCCCAGGGCATGGGTTCGACTCCCGGCTCTGCCACTGGTCGGCTGGGTGACTGTGGGCGAGGCACTTCACTTCTCGGGGCCTCAGTGACCTCATCTGGAAAATGGGGATCATCTGTGAGCCCCACGTGGGACAAACTGATGACCCCGGATCTGCCCCAGCGCTAAGAACGGGGCTCTGCACGTAGTCAGCGCTTAACAAATACCAACATTATTATTATTATTATGTCCATCCCCTTGATTCTATTTATTGCTATCGTTTTCGTCCATCTGCCCTCAGCTAAGCCCCCTTCCCCCCCCCCCCCCGTTTCCCTCCACTCCTCCCCCTCTCCCTTCCCCTCAGCGTTCTGCTCATTTGTCCATATTTTTCTTCCCCTATTTATTTTGTTAATGAGATGTCCATCCCCTTGATCTACTTATTGCTGTTGTTTTAATGAGCTGTCCATCCCCTTGATTCTATTTATTGCTATCGTTTTTGTCCGTCCGTCTCCCCCGATTAGACTGTGAGCCCGTCTATGGGCAGGGATGGTCTCTCTCTGTTGTCGAATTGTACATCCCCAGCGCTTAGTACAGTGCTGTGCACATAGTAAGCGCTCAATAAACACTATTGAATGAATGAGTTGACGGCCCCCAACCCCAAGCCCCCAGGGGCCCCGCCAACCCGCCCCAACACTTCACACTCCCCCTCCTCCTCTGTCTGTCTGTCTGTCTGTGTGGTCCCCTTCTCCCCCCTTTCTCCCTTACCCTGCCTCTCGCTCCCCCCCACTCCCCGCCTCTGCTCGCCCCCTCTTCTCACACTGTCCCCTTCTCTTCTCCCCCATCCTCACACTTTCCCCTTCTCCCCTCCCCCCCCCCCATACTGTCCCCTTCTCCCCTCCCCCTCTCACACTTCCCCCTTCCTCTCCTCAGTTTCCCCTTCTGGACTCCCCATTCCTCACACTTTCCCCTTATCCCCTCTCCCCCGCACACTTCCCCCTTCCTCTCCTCATTTTCCCCTTCTCCCCTGCCCCCTCACACTGTCCCCTTCTCCCCTCCCCTTCCTCACACTTTCCCCTCTCCCCTCCCCCTCTCACACTACCCCTTCCCCCTTCCTTTCCTCAGTTTCCCCTTCTCACACTGCCCCCTTCTCCCTTCCTTTCCTCACTTTCCCCTTCTCCCTCTTCCCCTCACACTGCCCCCTTCTGACCTCCTCTTCCTCACACACTGTCTCCTCCCCTCCCCCTCCTCACACTTTCCCCTTCTCCCCTCCCCCCTCACACTGTCCCCATCTCCCCTCCCCTTCCTCACACTTTCCCCTTCTCCCCTCCCCTCTCACACTTCCCCCTTGCTCTCCTCAGTTTCCCCTCTGGCCTCCCCCCCCTCACACTGTCCCCATCTCCCCTCCCCTTCCTCACACTTTCCCCTTCTCCCCTCCCCTCTCACACTTCCCCCTTGCTCTCCTCAGTTTCCCCTCTGGCCTCCCCCTCCTCACACCTTCCCCTTCCAGCCTCCCCCTCCTCACACACGGTCCCCCTCTGGCCTCCTCCCCATCCCCGTCCTCACACTTTCCCGCCCTTACTCTCCTCTTTGGCCCTCCGCCTCCTCCCGCTTTCCCCTCCCTTCCCTCTCCCCTCTGCCCTTTCACCCATCCTCACCCTTCCCCCTCCTTCCACTTCTCCTCTCTCGCCCCTCCGTCCCCTTCCCTCCCTTTCCCCTCCCCTCCCTTTCCCCTCCCCCGGCTCCTCCTCCTCCTCACACTTCCCCATCCTGACTCTTTCCTCTCCAGCCCCCTCCCGCCCTCACACTTCCCCCTTCCTTCCACTCCCCTCCTCCTCTCTGCCCCTCCCCACCCCTCCCTCACACTTCCCTCATCATTCATTCATTCCGTCGTATTTATTAAGCGCTTACTGGGTGCGGAGCACTGTACTGAGCCCTTGGGAGAGTACACTGCAACAATAAAGAGCGACAACCCCTGCCCACCAGGAGCTCACAGTCTAAAGGGAGCTCACCGTCTAGACCCCTCCTTACACCCCTCTGTGTGCATTCCCCTCCCTCTCTTCTGCGATTAGACCCAGCTTTTCAAGTCTCACCACCCAGTGCCTTTTTCAATAGGCCATGCACCCTCCTTCAGCTCCTAGGAGGTGAATCCCCAAACTGATCAGAGGCTCCTTGAAGCCGAAGGTAGTGGGTGATGTGAGCACCGTGTGGGACATGGACCGTGTCCAACTTTGATCCACCTCTGCCGTACAGTGCTGTACCTCCGTACAGTGCTTGACCCATAATAATTATAATAATAATGTTGGTATCTGTTAAGCGCTTACTATGTGCAGAGCCCTGTTCTGAGCGCTGGGGGAGATACAGGGTCATCAGGTTGTCCCACGTGAGGCTCACAGTCTTCATCCCCATTTTACAGATGGGGGAACTGAGGCTCAGTGAAGTGACTCGCCCACAGTCACACAGCTGACAAGTGGCAGAGCTGGGATAGTAAGCACTTTATAAATACCATGAAATAAAAATATGAAGCTCTTGGGAGAATGGTTAAAGCACAGATCTGGGAGCCAGAGGATCTGGGTTCTAATTCTGACCCCACCACTTGCCTGCTGTGTTTTCTGGACCTCAGTTTCCTCAACTGCAACGTGGGGATTCGATACCTCTTCTCCCTTCTACTTAGACTGTGATTTAGACTTAAGGGCGAGGCGGAAGAGAGTGGGCGAAGAAATGAGGGCCTAGTTGGTGAAGGCCATTTAGAGGAGATTTGTATTCAAGAAGACTTCGAAGCTAGGAAGAGTTTTTGAATCGTCCTTAACAACAGCAGACACTGCAGGACCCGAGACCTCCAGAATGTTTTGAACCAATAAATACTTTTCCCTTTTTCTACCCCTTTCGCCCTCCCCCCCCCCCCCCCCCCCCCCCCCCCAGGAAAGTCAAATGTAATGGACGCACTTAGTTTTGTGATGGGAGAAAGAACAGCTAATTTAAGAGTCAAACGTATCCAGGAGCTTATTCACGGAGCACATATTGGGAAGCCTGTCTCTACTACTGCAAGTGTGAAAGTTGTGTATATTGAAGAAAACGGAGAAGAGAAAACATTTTCCAGAATTATCCATGGTAAACGTTCTTCATATTCTATAGCTTCTCTCTACTTTATGGCTCAAACATTTAAAAGCATTATTTAAATGATATTTGCTAGGACTGTAGGATCGTTGTGGGTAGGAATGGGTCTACCATCTCCGTTACATTGGACTCTCCCGAGTGCTTCTTGCAGTGTTCTGCACACAGTGAGGGCTCAATAAATACTATTGATTGACATTCTCCAAAATTAAGAGTTATAATGGAAATGTCAAGGTCAATAAGGTACTTTTTACTTGGGACTGCATTCACAGATATGAGGGCACTGGGCCCCCCAGCTAGCCATGCTCATACCAAGTGCTTGGTACAGTGCTCTGCCCAGTAAGCACTCAATAAATACGACTGAATGAATACCAGGGCTGAGAAAGCCCAAAATGGTGGGTTCCCCCCAGAACTTATCTTTTGCCCCCGTGCTCTCAGTGAAAAGTTGGCACTTAGGATTACATCATAGCGTTAGAATCACAAAATGGTCCTGAGGCAAAGCCAGAAAGTTGTAATTTATTTTGTGAGCCCAGAAATTTCTCTCTCGAAAATTAAACATTCTGGTGAGAAGCATAAGGAAGAAAGAAAGAGGAGAAGAGTAACTGAATCTCTCTGTTAGTATTTAGAAATACAGTGAGATTCTAAGGGAGATACATCACTTAGCAGTGTGGTCTAGCGGATATAGCCTGGGCCTGGGAGAAGGACCTGGGTTCTAATCCTGGCTTAACCACTTATCTGCGGAGGGAGCTTGGGCAAATCACTTCACTTGTCTGTGCTTCAGTTCCTTCCTCTCTAAAATGGGAATTAAGACTGTGAGCCCCATGTGGGATGGACTGTGCCCAACCTGATTAGCATGCAGCCACCGCAGCGCTTAATAATAATAATGTTGGTATTTGTTAAGCACTTACTATGTGCAGAACACTGTTCTAAGCGCGGGGGGAGATACAGGGTAATCAGGCTGTCCCACATAAGGCTCAAGTTAATCCCCATTTTACAGATGAGGTAACTGAGGCACAGAGAAGTTAAGTGACTTGCCCACAGTCACACAGCTGGCAAGTAGCAGAGCCGGGAGTCGAACCCATGACCTCTGACTCCAAAGCCCAGGCTCTTTCCACTGAGCCACGCTGCTTAGTACAGTGCCTGGCACACAATAAGGAGCTTAACAAATACTAAGCACCTAGTACAGTGCTCTATACACAGTAAGTGTTCAATAAATGTGATTGAATAAAAATCCATTAAAAAAGTAGATTACCTAGGAAGATGACCCAAGCCTGGAGAGTGGTTTAGTATATGTAGTATGTTTCCAGCATGCTAGGAACGTACACCATGATTCTAGCCTTTCCTAGAAATACCCCCGAGACTCTGAAAACAGTTTGCTCTGCATCCCGCCTCCCTGTTTCTGGGGATTCTTTCTCTTGGGAAGCAAGGAGGCAGGACAGATTTGCTACTTTTTCCCTCCTACACCGGAATTAGAGAATTGTGAGATTCAGAAGAGCAAACAAGTCCATCAGTGGAATGGGGAATGATCTCTGGGCAGTGTTGGTACAAAGAATTGTTGGCCCCGTGCTGGCCTTTTCCACCTCTCCACTTTAAAGGGGTAAAGCCCCCTGAGTCAATGACCTGAGCTTCCATTTTTATTAAGTGCTCTCAAGCACCTAGGACAGGGTTCTGGACACGGACGGTAGAGATTCAATAAATAGTGCTGGGGCTATTTAAGTTTCAGTCCTGTCATCTTTGAATACAAAGGCCAATGAAAAAAAAAATTGGCAAAGCAGCGTGGCCTAACGGAAAAAGCGCTGGAAGATAGAAGGACCTGGGTTCTAAACCCGGCTCTGTCGTGCCTGCTGTGGAACCGAGGGCAAGTCACTTCATGGTGCCTCAGTTCCCTCATCTGTAAAATGGGGATTAAGTCTGTGAGCCCCTTGTGGTACGGGGACTGTTTCCAACCTGAATAGTGTGTACCGACCCCAGCGCTTAGTACACTGCCAGGCACATTGTAACTGTTTAAGAAATGCCATTAAAAAATGCAAAAGAGTATTATGATGTAACATCATGGAGCTGAAAGCAATGCAAGCGCTCAGTTCAGTGCTCTGCACACAGCACTCAGTAAATGATCGGAAGAGGCCAAGAGGAAGCAATCTACTCTAGCCATCTGTCTCCAGATAGGACAGCAGTGCCCAGAATTCCCCAAAGCTTTTTTGGATGACGGGTAACGGTTCCCGAGACTTAATGAACCTAGCTCATCTAAGTCCCCGTGGGCTGCAGACGAGACAGCTCTAGTTACTCTGTGAAGCCTCACCAGTTGTAATTGAAAAGCTGGGCAGTGGGGTTTATCGTCTTCCAGCACACACAGTCAAAACCAACTCGTCATTCTCCAAGGTCAGATCTTCCAGTCTGTGTATTATCCGAGCCCCTTACGTCTAATTGCTCCCCACGTCCATCGATCAATCCAGCAATGGTATTTCTCCAACTCTGGGCCGAGCCTTTACGTGGCTTAGAAGTAAATGACTCAGCCTCTACCCTCGAGGCGCAGTTTACAGTGAAATGGGGAATCAGAGCACATGCAAACATAGACTATATATTACCTAAATAAAGGCTGAGGATGGGTGCAGATAGTTACTGCTCTGGATGAAATAGCTTGAGGTGGAGGGAATTATCATCAGGGAGGGCTTCCTGGAGAAGGTGGGCTTTTTAAAAAAAAACAAACCGAGACTTTTAGGATGGGGGAGAGCTAGGGGATGGCAGATTATAAGTGGGGAAGGGGTTTCAGGCAGTAGGGATGGTCAGAACAAGGGGCTGGAGGTGGCGACACTCTCGAGCAAAGTCCAGTGAGACGTTGATTGGGTCAAAGGACACAAGCTAGGATGGAGCGGGCGATGAGAACCGGAATGGAAGATAGAGGTTGGTCGCCAGCCCGGAACCCAGTCAATCGATCGTATCGATTGAGCACTCACCGCGCTAGGGAGTGCTGGCGCTGTCCTAAGCGTGACTGTACCAAGCGCTTAATACAATGCCCTCCACGCAGTAGGCACTCAATATAAGCAATCGATTGATAGGCAGGGAGAGTGCAATACAACAGAGTTGTTAAACACGTACCCTGCCCACTACGAGCTTACAGTCTCATCAGGAATTTCTGCTTGATGCGGCGGTAAATGGGTGGTGGCTGGAAGTGTGTGAGGAGCTGATCGAGAGCCTTGAAGCCAATGGTAAAGAATTTCTGTTTGATCTTAGCGTGCTAACTAATGTACCGAATGAGGCAGTGTACATTACTACTTTTCTAACCTGCATATTTTAGCAAAGATTAATTCCAGAAAAATCTGAGACCGTAACTGTATATCAGTTACTCACTTCTGTATTTGGCCACTTTACAGTTATGGCAAAACTGCTTTAGTAAACAAAAATGGTTTAGAAAAACCCTTCCATAGTAAAATTTGACTGGCTAACTACATCACTATTTAGCATTTAGACTAACTGACACTCAATCTTTATTACAGGGGACTGTTCAGAGTTTCGCTTCAACGATAACCATGTCAGTCGTTCTGCTTACGCCGCAGAATTGGAAAAAATTGGCATAATAAGCAAAGCCAGGAACTGTCTGGTTTTTCAGGCAAGTGGATGAGGGAATCAATTTGACGGTGTAGACCCCAACATTTGTACATTATCGTCATGCTGGGGGCGGAGGGTGGGGTCTAATATGTTTTTCCCTCTTTTCAGGGAACAGTGGAATCGATTGCAATGAAAAAACCAAAGGAAAGAACTCAGCTTTTTGAACAAATTAGCAATTCATGGGAGCTTAGTGAAGATTATGAAGCAAAGAAAAAAAAAGTGCAAAAGGCAGAAGAAGATGCCCAGTTTAATTTCAACAAGAAAAAGAATGTGGCTGCAGAGCGCAAGCATGCCAAACTAGAGAAGGAAGAGGTGAGTATTCAATTGTCTTCCAACCTTGAAGATTTTTAAACCCCGGTTCGAGTCGAGAGCGTCGGGGAACTTCTACTGCCAACATTTAAATAATTGAAGGGAGAATGTTTTCCTAAAGTAGACCTGCAGTGCACCCTCCATGTAGTCCAGCCCACAAACTGTGCGAATTTGGACGGGCTCACCCCACCACCAAACAGAATTCGTAACCTTCTCCCTTGTGGCAGTTCTGCTCATTTTTTTCCTCCATGGCTCTTTCCCCCCAAAGGTTCCAGGGTAAAAGAGGTTGGGGAAGGGAGGGCTTCGTGCTTCATTGCAGCAGGGAACCGTGATGGCCACAATCAAGCCTTAGAGGAGGAGGAAGCAGAGGAGAAGGAGGCTAAGGAGGCCCTGAGACACCTGTGAGCCACACTGACAGAGAAGGGCCAGGACAGGGAGACATATGATCCATTCATCCTGACCCCTTTTTGCCTAAATGGAGCCTTTGCTCTAGAGTCCAACAGTGCCTGGGTCCAGCTGAGACAGCAGTGACCCTCAGGGCAGAAGTCTTCCTGGGCTTCAGTTGAGGAAGTGGGTTGCCGTGCGGTGGTGGGGGTTCAGGTGGAAGGGGGCTCCTTGGGGAGGCTGGGAGCCACAGGGGACAACTTAAAGAGGTGCAAAATGACGCACCTGCACAGCAGTTCCTCAGCCGCCATCAAGAACTTGCTCTTCCTTTAAATACTGTGGTAAATCATTCTTATTGTCATTATTATAATCCTTATTGTACTTGTTAAACACTCTGTGGAAATACACTGATCTAAGTGCTGGGGTGGATACAAGGGTGAGAATCAGCGTGGCTCAGTGGAAAGAGCCCGGGCTTGGGAGTCAGAGGTCATGGGTTCAAATCCCGGCGCTGCCACTTGGCAGCTGTGTGACCGTGGGCGAGTCACTTCACTTCTCTGGGCCTCAGTTACCTCATCTGTAAAATGGGGATGAAGACTGTGAGCCTCATGTGGGACAACCTGATTACCCTGTATCTACCCCAGCGCTTAGAACAGTGCTCTGCCCATAGTAAGCGCTTAACAAATACCAACATTATTATTATTATACAAGTTAATCAGATCAGATACAGTCCTTGTTCCACATGGGGCTCACAGTTTAAGAAGTGGGAGAACAGGCACTGAATTCCCATTTTGCAGATGAGGAAAACAAGGCATAGAGAAACGAAGTGACGTGCCCAAGGTCACATGGGTAAGTGGCAGACTCTCAGGCCTGGACTCTTTCTAGGCTACACTTCTCCTTGAGGAGCACTCAGTTAAGTAGCCATTAAGAGCCCATTATTAAATGTGGGAGAATACAAAATGTCTACGCCAAAACAATGCCATTGCTTTTCCCAAAAAAGATCCTGCTGCTTCCGATGGAATTGTACAATTTGGCGGGATTCCGGGCCAAGCGCTGTTGGTAATTATGGGGGCTCCACAAGGAATGCCTTCTCAGTGGCCAGAGATCACTTGTTCTGAAAAACAGTTGTGCCGTTGTAGGCCGAGCGATACCAGGTCCTCTTTGAAGAGCTACAGGGAAACAAGGTACAGCTGCAGCTTTTTCAGCTTTATCACAATGAGAAAAAAATCGAACTTCTAAGCATGCAACTAGATGAAAAGAATATGGCCCTGAGCAACATCAAAGACAGCCTCGCCGATGATGAAGACGTAGTGAAAGCCAAGAAAAAGGAAGCTGGGAAGCGAACCAGAGAGGTGCAGCAAATGGAAAAAGAGTACAAGTGAGTTATTTTTTTTTCACCCAGCTTTGTGGGTAGGGGTATGGCGCATCGATGGGAGAATCTAGAGGGTAGCCTAATGAATGCAAAAGCGCAGGACTGACCTTTAACTTGCATGTCTGTTTTGGGATTTCGTGTTCGCGAAATAAAACCGGCAAATAAGCGTGCTTCCCTTTTTTAGGACTTTAGAGGACTTGTTGAGTCGGGGGAAAATTAAGTACATTAAAGCCAAGGAACAAACGTCTCATGCCCTCAAGAAATTGGAGATGGAGTCGGAGGGCATTCGGGAGGCCGAAGAGCAGTGTGCTAAGCAGGAAGCTGAGGAAAGAGCCCTGAAAATGGAGCTGGATGACTTAGAGAGAGCTTGGAGGAGGTTCGAAAGGCAGATTGAAGAAGAATTGCTAAGCAGAGGAAGAGATGTTGAACTGGAGTCAAATCAGGTGACCCCCTCCCCCACAAAAATCTTAGACCTGTCAGAAAAATGATTCCTCTTCATTTTTCATTGTTCCAGGACGCATCTCCCTCCCCCACTCCCTCCCTCCCTGCTTTCTTCTCCTCCAAGAGGTCTTCCCTGACTAATCCCTCCTTTCCTCTTCTCCCACTCCCTTCTGCGTTGCCCTGATACTTTATTCATCCCCCCTCCCAGCCCTACAGCGTTAATTCCACAGCTGTAGAGCATCTCCCCCTCTAGGCTGTAAGCTCATTGTGGGCAGGGAATGTGTCTGCTGACTTGATCGTCATGTACGAGGTATTGTTCTCTGCACACAGTAAGTGCTCAGTAATTACGATTGAATGTCCGATACTAATGAGTGTACTCTTCCAAGTCTTTAGGATAGTGATCTTCTACACCCAATAGGTGTGCAATATATACTTTTGATTGATGTGTCCCTTAATTAACTACTCTTTTATTATTTACCATGATTTATTTCAATGGTAAGATAATGTGTATCAAGTCAGTTTCCTTCCAAAAGCCCTGTCCTCATATTGATGGCTGTCTCCCCAGTCTGGACTGTTATCTCCATGTAAGCAGGGAATGTGTCTACCAACTCTGCCCTATTATCCTCTCCTAAGCCTTTAGAATAGTGCTCATCACACGGTACACACTTGATAATTACCATCGATTGATCGGTTGATTGATTAATATTTGTAGGTAAGGATTATATCAGATTCTCCCCAACCTCATCTCCTTTTGGGCCACACACTAAGATATTTTTTATGGTCTGGCTCACCCCCTTCTCAAGAATCTTGGCAGAAACCCTGGGTTAGAATTTTGTTTGAAAAGAAGTCATTGACTTATCTAAAGTGGCTTATGCATTAGAAGACATAAATCTTGAAATATTCACTTTATGCCTGCTTTATTTCAGTGGGTGAAGATTGCCAAAAATGTTTACTCTGATAAGATTAACGAACTGTTGGCCAGGGATGTTACACCCTGAGAATTTCCTTTCGTGCCACATTGAGTGAATTTGTAATGTTTATCCAGCTGGAGCAGTATAAGGAGCTGAAGGAACGAGTGAGAAAGAAAGTGGCTTTGGTGGCCCAGCAGCTGGAAAAATTAGAGTGGGAGCAGAAAGCTGATGAAGAGAAAATGGCATTTGATCAGAAGAGACAAGAAGAAGTGGAGGTATCTGAACGAGCGATCTAGAATTCCTTATATTGAAAAATGGCCTTTTGTGCTGCCCTAAAAACCCTCTCCCCGTTTCATGTATTCCATGCAATTCGCAGAATTCTTTTTCAACATCAAATTTGGAAAGTAATATTCTCAACAGAAAATGTGAGTTCTAGTGTGCGGATTGAATCGTAGAAAGCAAATTTCTTGAAGGGAAAAGTAGGCGGGTTCGTTATCAGAAACGAGAAGGCGGCTACCAACTCACCTTCTCACGGGGCCGTGGGCGGGTGAATTGGCGACTGCCCGTGGAACCCTGGCCCCGGGGTGGGCTCTGGCACCTTGCCCCCATCGCTGCCCAGGGACTGCTAAGCTGTTGGCCAGCCCTGGTGGAGGGGCTGGCCTCATCCAGTGTGGCCCCCAAGGTCTGGTTAAAGCTGGGATATTATTCGTCCAAACACTCACTTCACTGGGATTAATTTTAAGGCCAAATCAGGGCTTGGATATGAGGGAGTCTCTGGGGAATGCAGTTCAGGTCAGAGCCATGATGGATCCTACTGAGGCCGCCACCAGCCGGTCCTCTGCGCTGAGAATGTCCTGAGCCCGGATGAGGTCTGGGGTCGGCCCAGAGCTCTCGACCTACCATCCCCTGGGTGGGGCGAGTCAGCGTCCAGGCTGCTTCCCTATCTGGTCAGCCCGCAGGCCCCAGCCTCGTCTCACACTGGCCAGTCAGGGAAGGTTTCCTTCCTCTAGGTGGTTGGGGGAGGAGAAAAGGGACAGGAAACCAGAAGGCAGTTTCCAGAGCATGGGTCAGCACAGCGGTGGTCCGTCGCTTTCGGCACGTTGCCCTCCAGCTAGCAGAGTGGAGGTTTTAAGGATTATGGGAAAGAAGGCACTGTCGGGCTGGGCCATTTCCATCTGGCCCATTGACTAAACCGGATGGTTTGGAAAGAGGAGACATGCTTTCAGTTGAAACGGAGGCTGCAGTGAGAGCAGAGTAGTCAGTCCAGTTGAAGGGGAAAAACATAGTTGTTTTTTTGGTCCAGGTTTGATTATTCTTCTCGATGGAGTTTCTGAAAGACACGGTTATAAATACTGTATGTTCACAATGAAGTTTGAGCATTCATTTTTCCATGGACCTGGTTCTGCCTGCTCGTGAATGCACCTCACGAAAAACCTCTGGCTGCAAACGTTTCTTAGAACAATAAGGGAGATGATCTCTAAAGAATATTGCTGTGATTGTTGGACCTTTAGCCCACGGTCTATATTGGAAGTTTTTTTTTTAAGCTGCCTGGAGAATTTTCCTTTTAAAATTTTAGTTTGAAGTCTTGAAATGATATTTGGGTGGGGAATGACAGCCTAGGTAAAGTACAGCTAACTTTTCTCAGTCTTCTAAAATATGTCAAATAGAATAGGGGAATCTTTAGGAAAGCGGTCAGTATAGAAATCTCAAACACTGTGAAAAATCTAGGTCCTGTGTTATTGATAAACTCATGTTCGTGTTCCCATAATTGATTAAAAATTCTATTCAATTTGACATTTTTAGGGGACTCTAAAACAAGTTAAGGAACAGATAGAAGATCTGAAAAAGCGCATGGAAAAATTGGAGGAATATGCAAAGATATGCATGTAGGTATAAAGAAAAAACAAGCCCTCCTTCCGGTCTCATTTGGCAAGAATCGATGAGTTGAATGTGCACATATTGCAGGAAACATTCCGCTGGCCGACCGTGGAGAGCCGAGGCCAGGCTGAATACGAGACCATTCTGGATAACCGAGTTCTTCCTATTTGTAACCAAACGGCGTGTGACGCTAAAATGAAGCCGAACTGACTTAAAAAACCGAAAAGTTCTGTGGACAATATGTGATCATTCTCTTTGGAGATCAAGTGCTGAACTTTTGACATAGGTTCCACTTCATGATGTCATCGAGTTCTGCCAGGAAATACCTCCAGTTAGTCAATCGATTGTATTTATTGAGCTCTTACTGTTTGCAGAGCACTGTACTAAGCACTTGGGAAAGTACAATATAATAATATATACTCTCTCAAGTGCTTAGCACAGTGCTCTGCAGACAGTAAATGTTCAATAAATACAGTTGACTGACTACAGAAGAACAGAATTAGCAGAAACATCCCCTGCCCATAACACCCCCTCTTCTCTTTTTGCCTGGGAGAACCGTTGTCTCTTTGAGCATCAACTCTAGTGCTCTCCTATGCTCTCTCTATGCCCACTTAACCTGCAGGATCCGCTGGGTTGGAATTGCGACCCCAAGGCACAGAGACCATGTCGAATTCCCTCCTGCCCCCTTTTTTTAAAATTGCATTTGTTAAGCACTTACTAAGTGCCAGGTATTGTACTCAGTGCTGGAGTAGATACAAACTAATCAGATTGGACACAGTCCAAGGCCCACATGGGATTCACAGTCTTAATCTCCATTTTACTACCGTGGTAACCGAGGCACAGGGAAGTGAAGTGACTTGCCCAGGGTCACACAGCAGACAGCCCAGGGCCTTCTGACTCCCAGGCCTGTGTTCTGTCCACTGTGTTCTGTCTGCTAGGCTGGGCTGCTTCTCTGTGTATTCTGTGTATTCTCTCCCATCACTTAGTACAGTACTCTGCACGTAGGAAATGCTTAGTAAATACTATTTAAACTATCACTAGAGATTTTCCTGGTTCAACAGGTAAGTGCAGGAATCAGTGAAAATGACATTTCTATTATTTGGTCTAAATGTTTTCCATTATGTGCTTGGTTAGCAGCTTTGGGTGGTTTATGCGTGAAAGTTGTTTTCATCATGTGTAGGTATGGGTAGAGACAGAGAAGCAGGTTCTAATCCCAGCCATTTCCTTGCTGTTTGACCTTGGGCAAGTCACTTCACTCCTCTGTGCCTCATCTGTAAAATGGGGGTTCAACACTTAGTCACCCCTCCTACTTAGACTGTGGGAACGGAGCTGCATCCGACCTGATTGAAGTATCTACCCCGGGGCTTAGACCAGTGCTTGAAGCGCTTAAAGAAATACCATAATCATCAAAACTTCGACTTGCTCATATGGAAGAGGTCCAAATCTTTTCTGCAAGTGATAAAAATTTATCTCGTGGCTTAATTTTTGCTCACCACACATATCACTCTTTTGTGCCATCGTGGTCTCTATTGCCATAAGAACCCAGCGGAAAATGAAATGACTGCGTTAGAGCCTGCTGCACAGTAAGAAATATCTAGTGTTTTCAGACTGCACAGTGGCTATGTGGTTTTTGCTTGGTGATAGTCCTTCAATAGTCCATCCTTTCCTACCCTGATTTCCCAGGTAGTTGATATTTTTTCCCCAAATTGTATTCGGTCTCCTAAACCCTGAGTTTTTCCTTTCTCCAGCTATTGACATGTGCCTAGCTTGAACCTGCCCTTAGCATTTTTCCAACATCGTTTTGCTCTATAGCACTTGTTTGAAAGAGAAAAAAGAACAAGAAGAAGCCCTAACTACTGAAATTGAGAATTCGAAACTGCGAATGGCTGAAGTGAATGAGGAGCTGAACTTTGCTATTGGGGAACTGCAGAATGCCCGAATCGATCACCACGAGGAAAAGCGCCAGCAACGGAGAGCTGAGATTCTGGAGGGCCTCAAAAGACTTTATCCGGATGCTGTGGTAATATTCTGTTTTTTTACGGTGTTAAGTGTTTACTATGTACAGGCACTGTACTAAGTGCTGGAATAGATAAATTGGGTTGGACACAGTCTCCATCCCACAGGGGGCTCAAAGTCTTAATCCCCATTTTGCAAATGAGGGAACTGAGGCCTGGAGAATTCATTCATTCGTTCATTCATTCAGTTATATTTAGTGAGCGCTTACTGTGTGCAAAGCACTGTACTAAGCGCTTGGGAGAGTACAATATAACAATAAACACATTCCCTGTCCATAGTGAGCTTCCAGTCTAGAGAGGGAGACAGACATTAATAGAAATCCATAAATTACTGATGTGACCATAAGTGCTTTGGGGCTTGGAGAAGTGAAGTGACTTGCCCAAGGTCACGCAGCAGACAAGTGGTGGATCTGGGATTAGAACTAAGGCCCTTCTGATTCCCAGCCCCCTGCTCTACCCAGCAGGCCACACTGCTTCTCTTTTAAATGGAAATTGAATTCTATTTAATTTAAATAGAACCAAAATCTCCTTTGCCATTCTAATGTGACAAGAAAGGTCTAGGTCAGGGGAATTGGGCCCAGCTGGGAAGTTTGCTGAACGTGTGTGCAGGGACTGGAAATCAGACATTCAGTTACGTTTCGGGAAAGTGACTGGAGATGTTTACGAAAGAAAGGCAAAAATAATTAGGAGAGGTGAAAAAGTGGGCATGCCTTCCCATTGCTTTGTCTAGTTAAGCGTCTTTGCAGACCGTAGAGAGAGAGAGATGAGGGTTAATCCCGAGTCTCACATGGAGCCAAGGGAGGCAGACAGCTCCACCCAAGGGGAGGATGTTTAAATGAAGATGGCACAGAAATCGCCTCCCTGCCCTCCCTCAGGGATGCACGGGTGGTAAACCTGGGCATGTTTCAGCTCTATCCACTATTTGTCCCCCGTGTGACTGTGTCCGTGACACATTCCGATCATCTTTTCTAAGAGCGGGGAGGCTAATTTCCTGCTCCGATCATTTCCAAGTCACGTTGCCGTGCCCGGCTCTCTGCTGGCCCATTGCTCGGGCCCATGTCCGGCCAGGGCTGAAGGAAGTGGTCAGTGAATAATCAATGCACAGACAAGCAACCGGGCAGTTTAAGAGAACTATAATAATAATGTGGTGTTTGTTTAAGTGCTTACTCTGTGCCAAGAACTGTTCTAAGCGCTGGGTTGGCGACAAACAAATCAGGTTGGAAACAGTTCCTATTCCACCTGGGGCTCATAATCCCCATTTTACAGATGAGGGAGCTGAGGCCCAGAGAAATGAAGTGACTCGCCCAAGGTCACACAGCAGGCAAGTGGCAGAGCCGGGATTAGAAGCCATGACCTTCTGACTCCCAGGCCCGTTCTCTATCCACTACACCGTGCTTCTTCTCAGGGAAAGTGCTCCTGGTTCACTAGCGGCTTGGTTAAAATTGAGAGCATTAACTTGCAGACTCATTCTCACTGCGTGGGTGGTTCTGTCTTCTGGGGCACCGCCATAGTTCGGAAGACTGCTGGATCTGTGCCACCCCATTCACAAGAAATATCAGCTGGCCGTGACGAAGGTCTTCGGCAGATTCATCAACGCCATCGTCGTGACCTCGGAAAAGATAGCGAGGGAGTGCATTCGGTTCCTGAAGGAGGAAAGAGCTGAGCCGGAGACGTTCCTTGCCCTGGACTACCTCGATGTAAGAATCCCGCCGTTCGTGATAGCGACGGGGGCGCGGGGATGTCGGATCACAGCAGTTGGATAACGTGGGCCGAGGAGGGGCTGGGGAGCAACAGCAAACACTCTGAGGTATCGGGGCTTTTTACTAGGTCTTTCTGGGAGTCCGGGAAGCTGCCCAGTCACTGCCGCTTTCATTGTAGTTTTAATAATAATAATAGTAATGATTGTGGTATCTGTTAAGGGCTCACCGTGTGCCAGGCACTGTACTAAGCGCTGGAATAGATTACAAGATCAGAGTGTTGGACACAGTCCTTGTCCGTCATGGGGCTCACAGTCCTAATCCCCATTTTCTAGGCGAGGGAACTGAGGCCCAGAGAAGTGAAGTGATTTGCCTAAGGTCCCACAGTGGATAAGTGGTGGAGCCGGGATTAGAACCCGGGTCCTCTGCTGTATCCACTAGGCCGCGCCGCGTGCCTTTCCTGTGTGGCTTGGGTCTCCATGCACCCTGGAGTCAGAGGCCACCGGACCAGGTCGCCTGGCCCACGTTCCCTCCCTCCCTCTCTTCTTTCCTCACGGTGTAGGGGGGCAGCGTGGGGCCCAAGACTGCTCGGGGGAAGGAGCCGAGGCCCCCCCATCCACCTCCAGAAGCCGGGACGCCTCAGCCTGCTGCAGCGGGCTTGGCCGTTGAGGCCCCGGCCAAGGGCTGAAACGCTAGCCAGATTGGCTTGGCTAGCTGGCGCCAAACCCGGTACCCACCCAAACCTTTTGTCTTCCTCGTGGCCTTGACTCACTACAGTCCACAAGCTTTCAAATCACCTTGTGCGGTCGGGCCCCGCTAAGAAAAAGGGATGTGAAGGAGTTGTCCGTTTTGATGGTGTCCAGTCCGGGATGAGGTCTTGCACGTGAGCGTCCTTCGTTCCTCAGACTTCCTGTTGACTTTTCAGATCAAGCCAATCAATGAACGATTGAGGGAGATTAAAGGATCCAAAATGGTCATCGATGTTGTTCAGACCCCTTCTCCCCAGCTGAAGAAGGTCATTCAGTTCGTCTGTGGCAACGGTCTCGTGTGTGAGACGTTGGAAGAAGCGAGACGCATCGCATTCCACGGGCCGGAGCGGCTCAAAGTAAGAGACCGCGGCCGCACCTCGCGGGTTTCTGCTTTGTCCACCAGGCGCGTTGTCGGGACGCACGTCGGAGGCAACTTAAAATTTGATTTGTTTACAGATGTTTCCTAAAACATCCATTCTCTTTAGGCGAAGACCTTTTCAAACAAAATGTTCCAGCTTCGATTGGGTAATGCATGTAGGTTTCTTGCTCCTCGTTATTTTAAAGTCTTCAGTCCCTTAGTTTATTTTTTAATGGAATCGTTTTTATAATGACCACAAGTCTCCAAAGAGTAAGTAAACAATTTGGGTAGCATTCTGTAGTGGATCTAATTCTTCACTATTCAAATCCCTCACAGACCAGCCCGCTGGAGCCTTCTGCCTAGCATCTGCCCTCTAGCCCAGGAACCCCTCCCGGCCACTAGCCCCTCCCCTCCAGCCTGCTAGTCCCTCCCTTCCAGACTGCTGACCCCTCCCCTCCAACGCTAGCCCCCTCATTCCAGACCACTGGCCCCTCCCCTTCCGGGCAGCTAAGCACTTTTAAACTTTTGCTTGCCGACATAGGTCTCTCTGTCGACTTTATTTCCCGCTAGTCGTTCCAAAGATCAAAGGATTCTCTCTGAGTACCTTTCCACCCCAAACATCTAGCCCCAGTGAGAAGTTGGGGTTTGGGGGCCTGGCCCCCGGCACTCAATCTGTCAGTCAGTAGTCATGTATTGAGCGCTTCGTACGGGTAGATGAACGTGTCTGCTGATTCTGTTGTATGGTACTCTCCCAACCGCTTAGTACAGTGCTTCGAACATAGTAAGCACTCAGTAAATATCATTGATTGATTGATTGAAGAGCACTGTACTAGATGCTTGGGAGAGTACAATAGAACAGAGTTGGTCACCTCTGCACGCTTGAGGTGATGTCTCGTCGGGGTAGGGTCTGCGCGGAGACTAGGGAAGAGACCTCCCTCTCCCCCCACCATCAACACCCCTGCAAGCCCCCCTGGAACTCTGGAGGGTGAGTCAGACCAAAGAATAAGAAGGAGGAGGAGAAGGAAAAGAAGAAGAATCTGTCCAGCATTGCCACCTTTCCCCCCAGCCCGCCCCTCTAAATTGGAAGCTCGCTGTGGGTAGGGAATGCATCTACCCACTCTGCTGTATCAGACTCTCCCAAAGCTCTAAGTACAGTGCTCTGCCCTCAATAAGTGCTCAATAAATACCATAGATTGATGGACTGATTGGTCAGGGAACATGTCTGCCAACTCTCTCATATTGTACTCTCTCTCAAGCACTCAGGATGCTGCTCGGTGAAAGGTATGTGCTCAATAAATGCGATTGATTGAATCCCAGAAGAAAGGAGCTCTAAAGGGAGCAGTTATCAAGAGAACTCTCCCGAACAATGGGCTGGGGAAACCCTGTCCCCTGGGATGAATGGGGAAGTCTGCTGGTTTTCCCTTTGGCAGTGATGTGTCTCGATTTCCCTCTTCGCTCTCCTGTCATTCTGCTCCTGCGGTTTGATCTCTCCCAACTGTGCCTCACCCCAATTCCCTTCGCTGTGTACCTCACCACTCTTCCTGCAATAGTAAGATCTTTCTGGTTCTTGAACTGTGGGTGGACCCCTTGGGTGGGTGCTGGACTCTTGTAATAATATAATTCTGGTATTTGTTAAGCTCTCACAATGTGCCAGGCACTGTACCAAGCACTGGGGTGGGTACAAGCAACCTTGTCCCACCTTGAGCTCACAGTGTCAATCCCCATATTATTCATGAGGTAACTGAAGCCCAGACAAGTGAAGTGACTTTCCCAAGGGCACAGAGCAGACAAGTGAAGGAGCCGGGATTAGAACCCATGACCTTCTGACTCCCAGGCCCATGCTCTAGCCACAATACCGTTGATGGGTAGGGATCATCTCTATCTGTTGCTGAACTGTACTTTCCAAACCCTTAGTACGGTGCTCTGCACACAGTAAGCGCTCAATAAATACGATTGAATGAATGAAAGGTTAGAATTAGGCATCCTGCTTAAGACGGAACATTAGCAACACACAAACCTCATTCCTCTCTAAAAGAAACAGAAATGCCCTTCTTGCAAATAATGATATAGGGCATCCCTTATGGAAATCTGTAGTCTTGTTCCATATTAGAGAGATGCTAGCGAGTTCTTCTAAGCACTTGGTGTAATGCTCTGCACGCAGTAAGCATTCGTAAATGCCAGTGGTTGATTGACTTTTATTTCTCCTAGCCATGTTGCAGAGTATGGCGGTGACAGAATCTTGAAGCTTCTGCCTCCTTTTTAGTAGGATGTTGCAGACTTCAATTAGATCTGAAAGCTCTTTTGGTTCTGGGGAAGAAATACGCGATATGAATTCCAGTTTATTAACAGCACAAGAGGATATTTCCTCTCTGTTTCTGGCGGTCATTGTAAACTGGATTTAGCAAAATCCTTGCCTTGACCTGATTTGTCTGTTGCCAGTATTTTGCTTGAGGGACGTTCATCTTCTCCGAATTTACTCTTACAAACACTAAGAGCGCTGCTGAATTCAACTTACTGATATTTTTGCTGTGGCAACCACTTAGCGGTGAAAATTGCTATATTCCAGGGTCGGGCACGCTTTCTTGCTTTTCTGTACCGTGTTGGTGTCAGGAATCTTAGCGGTTCCGATATCTTTTCCATTTCAGACCGTGGCTCTTGATGGAACGTTGTTTTTGAAATCTGGGGTCATTTCCGGAGGGTCAAGTGATTTAAAATATAAAGCGAGATGCTGGGATGAAAAGGAAATGAACACACTAAAAGAGAGAAGAGACCAACTAATTATGGAACTAAAGGTGGGTCAACTCAACCAAAATTGAAAAGGAAGAGAAGAGGCTTTCTTCTCTTTCATATCTGACCACCTTATGTATTTTTGACTTCCCCAATGACATCTGCCTCCCCAGTTCGAGTGGAATCTCTCTGTGGGCAGGAAACATGCCATTTTGTTATCCCGTACTCCCCACGCCTCTAGTGTCATGCACTGAACCAAATAGGCGCTTCCACGACTACTACTACTGGATTTGGGGTTGGTATAGTGAGGGCAGCTGTCAAACGAAACAATCACAACCAGAAATAAAACCCTCCCTCTACTTTTTTCATAGCTTAGGGGTTTGCCCTTCCTGACGCGTCCTTTTGTGGTTAACTATTGTTATCTGTGGAGTTTTTGAGATCCTTGCACCTCATTAGCGGAGGTCCAACAATTCCAAATGAGAATTTGAGCGTTATAGGAGAGAACTCTTAATTGTCCAATCAGTGGTACTTACTGAGTGCTTACCCGGTGCAGAGCACTATGCTAAGCATTTGGGAGATGACGACACGACAAGAGTTGGTAGTTCCGTTCCCTGCCCACAATGACAAACAACTTCTTCGGTGCTTTTTTCTGGAGTTTTTGAAGAACAGAAGTTCGAAACATCTGTAGGTTCAACAAGTATTGACACCATCAAAGACTCCTTGTGAATATTTGCACCTCATCTTCCGATTGTAGTAATAATCATTCTGTAAAATAGATGCTCAAACACATTGGTCATGTTCTCCCAGGCCTCTGCTCCCCACTCCCCCATAAATCAGGCACCTGGAGGGGGAAATTGGGGGGCTAAAATGGAGAGGTTAATCATTATTATGGCATTTGTTAAACCCTTACTATGTGTCAAGCTCTGTTCTAAGTGCTGGGGTAGTTACAAGATAATCAGGTTTTTTGTTTGCTTGTGTTATGGTATTCTGTAAGGGCTTGCTCTGTGTCAGACCCTGTAGTAAGTCCTGGGGTCTTGTCTTGTCTTATGCTGTCGAGTCGTCTCCGACCCGTAGCCGTGGACACACTTCTCCCAGAACGCCCCACCTCCGTCTGCAGTCGGTCTGGCAGTGGATCCATAGAGTAGGTAAAAGGAGAGCTCACAGTCTTAATCCCCACTTTACAGATAAGGCAGCTGAGGCCCAGAGAAGTGAAGTGAATTCCCCAAGGTCACATGGCAGACACTTGGCGGAGTCAGGATTCGAACCCAGGTCCTTCTGACTCCCAGGCTGGTGCTCTTTGTGGTAGGCCATGCCGCTTCACTGTCCTGCGTGGGGCTGCCAGATCAGTGCCCCTCACTCGAGATTGATCGGGATTGGTCTTGACCCTCATGTGCCTTCTCCTCTCAACCCCTTAGGAACTGATGAAGATAAAACGGAAGGAAGTGGATCTGAAACAAATCCAGGCTCTGGCCCTAGGGACTCAGACAAGACTCAGGTATTCCCAGGGTGAACTAGAGACAGTTAGGAAGAAACACCTTGCTAACTTCTACAAGGTAAGTCCGAGAGAAGAACACTTCTTCATTTCAAGTGTGGGTTGATTAAAGGCCCTTTCTTTTCTCTCTTAAAACTGCACGTCTTCTGGAAATCACATCAGTGAGTTACATGAAGTGTGAAGTCTGATTCTCAAAACCTGAAACATAGTACCCTTTAGATTGGCCTTTCATCAGCTTATTATAAACTCGCCGTAAAAGTCAAATAAAGCACAGCGGGTTTGGGCGGGAGCTGGATCGGGCTGGAGTTTCATCTGTCATTTTGTCGATAGTGGGATCGTATATTTTACAAATCTTTGATTAATCTCAGAAGTAGCCTGAGAAAGCTCTTGGAAGAAATTGACTTAGAGCTATCCTGCTTTCCATTAAAACCCGTCTATTTAGGGGACCCCCCCCGCCCCAAAACAAATTGCAGGTTCAGGAGCTGATGATATTGGGGTGAAACCCGACCATAGCCAGTGAGACACCATCCAGTTGATAGTTGGGCACCTAGGGGCAAGAAGGGATGTGATGAGAGCAGGCGAGCCACAGAGGGGAAATGGAAGTCTCTGCCTTCTTCTCCCAACTGCCGTGCTCAGGCAGTTTTCCCTGCATTGCCGTAATATTAATAATCATAACTATGGTATTTTAAGTGCTTACTATGCAATAATAAAAATGATAACTGTGGTATTTGTTAAGTGCTTGCTATGTAGCAAGCACTGTTCTAAGCACTGGGGTAGATACAAGTGATCAGGTTGTCCCACGTGGGGCTCACAATCTTAATCTTCATTTTACAGATGAGGGGACTTGCGCAAAGTCACACAGCAGACACGTGGCAGAGCCGGGATTAGAACCCAAGTTTTCTGACTTCCAGGCCCAGGCTCTTTCCACTGTGGGGTTCACAGTCTAAGGAGGAGGGGGAAGAGGCACTGAATCCCCATTTTACCAATGAGGAAACGGGCACAGAGAAGTTAAGCAATTTGCCCAAAATCACAAAGCAGAACCCAGGATTAGAACCAGAGTTGGAGAAGCAGCATGTCCTAGTAGAAAGAGTCCGGGCCCTGGAGTCAAAGAACCTGGGTTCTGATCCTGGCTCCGCCACGTGTCTGCTGTGTGACCTTGGGAAAGTCACTTTACTGCTCTGTACCTTAGTTTCCTCATCTGTAAAAGGGGGAGTGAAACTGTGAGCACCATGTGGGGCAAGGACTGGGTCCAACCTAATTTGCTGGTATTCACCCCAGCACTTAGTAATAATAATAATAATGTTGGTATTTGTTAAGCGCTTACTATGTGCAGAGCACTGTTCTAAGCGCTGGGGTAGATACAGGGTAATCAGGTTGTCCCACGTGAGGCTCACAGTTAATCCCCATTTTACAGATGAGGTAACTGAGGCACAGATAAGTTAAGTGACTCGCCCACAGTCACACAGCTGCCAAGTTGCAGAGCCGGGAGTCAAACCCATGACCTATGACTCCGAAGCCCAGGCTCTTTCCACTGAGCCACAGCGCATGGCTCAGAGTAAGTGCTTAACAAATACCACAGTTATTAATTATTATTACCTCAGTGCCTAGAGCAGTGTTTGACACAGAGTAAGCGCTTAACAAATACCATTAAAAAAAGGACTTAGGTCATCTGACTCCAAAGCCCATGCTCTTACCATTAGACTACGCTGCTTCCTTGCCATCCACCACTGCTTGTCCAGGATAGCGATTCCTTGCTCACTCACAGGGAGACATCCTCTGAGATACTTCCTCCGGTGCCCTCTGGGAATTCCCTTCCCACTTCCTGCCCTCAAGCCCTGGGAATGCTCCCTCCATTGTTCCCCTCCCTGGACCCCGCACCCGTCCCTGCTCACTGCGGGGTGGGGCGTTCTCACCCCCCAACCCCGACCCAGGACCGGAACCCTGAGCCGGAAGGGGTTCTGGCTAGCGCGGAAGGAGGGGAGCGGGTGTTTGCGGCCACGTGTCCTCCGATAAAAAGCCCAACAAAGCAGGAGCCGGACTGGGCCCGGGACCCGCAGAGACCGGTGACGGTTTGTGGATTCTAGTGGACTCTGGTTCCGTTGGCTGTCCGGTTAGGGCCGCCGGGGCTGGCCCCCGCTGCCGGCCTGGCCTGGACTGGGCTCTCCCCTCCGCGAGGCCGGGCGGCAGCAAACCCGCCCGTGGGCCGTCCTGCCCGGCTGCCCCCAGCCTCCTCCCCCATCTCCTGTCTCGTGACTTTGACCCCACGCCGCCTCTGGGTCCCCCGCAACGTGCTCCTCTGCCCCGCCCTCCCCGTTCCCTGTTTCCACTCTGGCCCCAGGCCACCGCCATAGCCGCCTCCGGGAGCACCCGAAAGATAGACGAGCCTCCCCCGGCAAAGCCCTGACGGAACCGGCAGCCGCTCTCTGACAGTGCGTGTGACTGCACCTTCCCGTCCCATCTCCCTGCACAGTTCTCTCTGGAAAATCTAAATGAGGCTGATCCCTGCTGCAGCCTGGGCTGCTTCTCCTTCATTCAGTAGTATTTATTGAGCGCTTACTATGTGCAGAGCACTGTACTAAGTGTTTGGAATGTACAATCTGGCAACAGATAGAGACAGTCCCTGCCCAATAACTGGCTTCTCTGGCCTCCTTCCCTAGAGAAGCAGTGTGGTTCAGTGGAAAGAGCACAGGCTTGGGAGTCACAGGTCATGGATTTGATTCCCGGCTCTGCCACTTGTCAGCTGTGTGACTGTGGGCAAGTCACTTCACTTCTCTGTGCCTCAGTTCCCTCTTCTGTAAAATGGGGATGAAGACTGTGAGTCTCACATGGGACAACCTGATGACCCTGTATCTATCTCAGCGCTTAGAACAGTGCTCTGCACATAGTAAGCGCTTAACAAATACCAACATTATTATTATTATTACTCCTGCTGCAAGCTCGAGGAACGGCGAGTCGCATTGGAAAAAAAACCACCTTTTCTAGGAATAAGACCAGATCCCTGCAGTTGGACATTGAAAAGTGATCCGTTCTTTACCTTGGGGCAAGCGTAAAGTCCCCAAGGAGTGAGAGCGAGAAAGGGGATCTCCCTCTGAGCCCGCCGCCCTCCAAGAGGCTCTCGGTCCAGCCAGCGCTTTCTAAAGAAAGATTGGCTCGTTGTGGGCAGGGAATGGGTCTGCTGGGCCAGCTGTATCATACTCTTTTGAGCGCTTAAAACGATGCTCTGCACATAGTAAGCGCTTGATAAATATCACTGATTGAGGGAAGGGAAGCGCAGGGTGCAGGGGAGGAATGGGGAGATGTGAGAGGAGGTGGTTTCTTTAGGGCGCTGGTTCCTGCTGGCTCTGCATTAATCCTCTGTATCTGGGCCTACAGCACACACGCTTTTAGAATGCTTGGGAATTCGGCCTCTCCCATTTCTGGCTCCTCCTACCCGAGCCTATTAGACTGTAGCTGCCAGAGAGCGAGACAGGAGACAGCCGGGTGAGCATAGGCCCCGGGCTGCTTTCGCACACCTCCACCCTTCTTGCTTCCTACCTGGTGGTTTGACCACTTCCTCCTCCACCCCTCCCCGCTCCCCCCGATTTCATCTTCCTGGGCACACGTGCCTTGGGTAACTCGCTCTGGTGATCTTCTGCTCCCCTCCCGCTCCCCTTCTGGCCCGGTTCCACCCCACCCACAACTCCCTCTTCCCCACAGCCCCCAAGCGGGCCCAGAGAAGAGGCACAGTAAGATGTAGGCGATTCCCAAGGCCGTTGATACATGATAATCGTCTGGTCCTTCTTGTTTAGGAACAATCACAGCTGGAAAGCGAACTATTAAATATTAAGTCCCAGCTTGCCATGCTGAACGAAGGAATTCTAGAAAGGAAGAAGAGGATTGAAGGATTCCAAAAGAAAATTGATAAGGTGACAGATGTCAAGTTGTGTACGTGTTTGAATAGTTTTGTGGGATCGTGGATCAGGGGCCTTTACAGTTGAACTATGGCTGGAGGCCAAATTTGGAAATATATGCTTTTCCCCCTTGGTGGCCACTGAGCTGTATAAATTCTTGGATTGCTGTTTTCACCTTGGCACGCTCAGAGCATTTTTAGAGGCTTCCCAGACATTTTGTATCGAATTCACCAATTTTGGCCCAGCAAGGCAAAACACGGCTCGTGCTGTGGGTGACTTGTTCTTCCCAACTCGCCCTTCTCCATCTCTTAATCCTGCTGCCGGGAAGCTGCCAGAACCAGAGACAGAAGGGTTGCCCCCCCTCAACCCCCCCCAACAGTGCCTCCTGTCCGCAGTAAGCGCTCAGTAAATACCATTGATGGAGGCGCACAAAGAATTGCAGAAAGCAGTTGGCTTTACCAGTGTGTAATCCTGGGGTGGCAGAAGGGTGGGCCTCACTTCAATGGCTCACCCCCGGGCTCCTGGGCCACCAGGGGGAAGACTGGGAGCATTTCCCGACGCCTGGCATTGGCGGCTGGCCCCCTGGACTCCCAGCGAAGTCATTCATTCATTCAGTTGTATTTTTTGAGCGCTTACTGTGTGCAGAGCACTGTACTAAGCGCTTGGAAAGTACAATTCAGCAACAGTCAGCTAGGCCAGAGCTGCGGGGGGCCTCTGTCCCATCTTAGTACAGTGCTCAGCACATAGTAAGCGCTCAGTAAATACGATTGAATGAATGAATTGAGTGATTCTCTGATTCCCAGGAGCATCCCCTGCTCACTACTCACTGGCCTGTCCAAACAGTCTTCTAGCCAGAATGACTAGTGCTACTCTCTTTCACCGCAGGCTTCCCCCTGCTGGTCCTTTGCCTTGGCTGCACAACAGAAACTGCTAGAAAAGGAAGAAACAAACTGAGCCGTTCCCACTTTTGTATTTATATTGATGACTGTCTCTTCCTCCTCTAGACTGGAAACTCACTGTGGGCAGGGAACGGGTCTGCCTCTGTTGTAGTCTATTCTGCCAAGCGCTTAGTACAGTGCTCTGCACCCAGGAAGTGTTCAATAGTTCTTGGACCAAATGGAACAAATTTGTCTGAACTGCCAATGTGTAGCGGAAGGGATTGGATCAAAGTCCAGAGTCGTGGAACACGTTTCATTTGCCCATATCCGGGATCGCGATGTCCACGGTCGTTGTCACTGTGGCCAGGTTCACCTCTCCGTCTTCCTCTGTCCCTACTTGGCCATTTGGGGCCCGGGGGGGCGGGTGGGCCTCACTCCATCATTTTAAGGGTTGATTTTCATGTGCTTGGTTGGGGCTCACTCCCAGATCTTTTTACAACTGCATTAAAACCCATCCTGGGGTGATTTTAATACGTAGCCCAAAAGCTTGGAAAAGGATTCATCAGCTAAATGATTTGGTAAAGTTATATTAAAATCATCCTCTCTGGATTGTTAGCTCCCTGTGAGCAGAAAATATGTCTGTTTGTTGTTTTATCGTACTTTCCCAAGTGCTCCGTACAGTGCTCTGTAAGCGGCTCAATAAATAAGATTGAATGAATTAATGATTTTGCAGGTGGAAGATGAAATATTCCAGGAATTCTGTGAAGAAATTGGTGTGAGGAATATTCGTGAATATGAAAAGAAACATTTGAAGAAGCAACAAGAGATTGACAAAAAGAGGTAGCGCTAACACAGAGTGATTGGATGTCCTTGCCTCCCAGGGCCTCTAGTTTGTTTGTTTGTTTTTAATCAGTTTGTCCTGTGGTGACGATGGTGTCAACACACATGGTTTCCCCTCTCCAGTACCTTCCCCTGCTTCTTAATTTCAGATTGTGAAACCCTGCAAACCCCTCCCTCCCCCAACACCCGGCCCCAAAGGACAGGGACCATGTCCAGCTCTTAATTTTCTGCACGGAATAAACATTCAATATCAGTCAATGAATCAATCAGTGCTATTTATTGAGCACTTACTATACGAAGAGCACTGTACTCAGCGCTCGGGAGAATACAGTGCAACAGTCTGTAGACGTGTTCCCTGCCCACAAAGAGCTTACAGTCAATAAATATTACTGCTACTGCCATTACCCTTTTCTCTTTTTGAAAGGGCAGGCATAGAGAGCTTCGTCCATCAGCTACTTATGTCCCTGGGCATTTTTGAAAGTCCCAGTTCTAGTGATTGTTGGTAAAATCAACCCCAGATAAGTAGTAATAATAATTATAATTGTGGTATGTGTTAAGTGCTTTCTATCTGTCAAGAATCGTTCTGAGTGCTGGGGTAGATGCGAGACGGTCGGGTCCCACATGGGGCTCACAGTCTTAAGTAGGAGGGAAAACAGGTATCGAATCCCCATTTTGCAGATGAGGGAACTGAGGTGAAGTGTTTTGCCTCAGGTCACACAGCAGGTAAATGGCAAATCCAGGATTGGAACCCCAGGCCGTCTGCCTCCCAGGCCCGGGCTCTTTCCACTCGGCTACGAGGTGTGTCTAGTGCCTGGCCCTGTGAGCTGTCTACTTTCCCTCAGCACCGTAGCATCGCCTTAGAGTCTCCCCGTTCCCCATCGTCACCTGGTTTTTCACTCGGAGTCCGAAAACTACTCTCCAAGGCCTCCAGCTAAAGACTTTAAGGTGATCTAGAGAAGTGAGTTGTAAATTGGAAATCATCTTTTAACTGAAAAACGAGATCATTTCCCATAGTGTGGAAATGCGGGATTCAAAATGTGTGGTCTTTGCTAATTTTCAAAGAAGTGCCACTTTTGTTTCATGCAAACTTATCCATTTTGTTTCCAATTCAAATCTAAAATGGACTGTGGGCCCCAGTCAGTCAGTCAGTCAGTTTTTATTGAGCGCTTACTGTGTGCAGAGCCCTGTACTAAACGCCTAGGGGAGTAGAATGTAACAGACACATTCCCTACCCACAGTGAGCTTACAATCTAGAGGGGCCTTTTAATCTAGAGGGGAAGAATCTTGGAGTAGTTTTGGGAGACATTTAACTTGCCTTTTTGGTTTTACCTTTAAAGCCTGGGTGAAAAAAGGGCCTCAGAAACGGAAGTGTGTCCAAGACATCAGAACCAGACATCAGCATCCGACACCAAACACACTGGCTCTCCTATAAAATAATATGTGTATTAGAATATATTTGCATCATCGTGGTACCTCATCCATTTCATCTATATATATATATATAGATGCAAAGCAGTTGGGAATTCTCTGTAACGGTTACCCTGTGATTTAGCCAGAGAGATGTCAGAATCAGAAAAGTTCAAGTGGGACGTGGAGTGGGTCCAACCTAATCAGCTTCTATCTACCCTAGTGCTTAGTACAGTGCCTGGCACATAGTAAGCGCTTACCAAATACCATTATTATTATTATAAGAAGAACAACAACAACAACAATAATAATATCATTTTAAAAAAGATGGCCTGCTGATGGTGAGACTGCCCCCCTGGGGAGAAGGATCGCTTGTACTCCACCATGCTTGGTCCAGGAAATTTCCTGCCACCACCAGGACCCGGGCTTGAGTTGTCTGTGGAGGAGCAGGTATGGCTGGCACTGAGCTAGCCATACTCTCTCCCTCTCAGTCCCCCGTACCCAGCGGCTCAGCCAGCGAGGCAGCTGGTCCGGAGATCGGGCGCAGGACCCGCTATCCGGTCACCGCTCGGAGCGTTGTTTTCTGTTCTCTCAGACTGGAGTTTGAGAAACAGAAGACTCGGCTCAGCGTCCAGCTTGAATACAGCCGCGACCACCTGAAGAAGAAGCAGAGTAAGATACTGGAGTTGAAAAAAGCAGTTCACGGCGGGAGCGAGGAAATTGATGAGCTGAAGAAGGTAAATCTTACCGACGGGTGGCGGAAGCCAGTAAAGGAGACCTGGTACTTCTCTGTGCCTCAGTTCCCTCATCTGTATAATGGGAATTGAAACCATGAGACCCACGTGGGACAGGGATTGTGTCCAACCAGATTTGCTTGTATCTACCCCGGGGCTTAGTACAGTGCCCGGCACATAATAAGCTCTTAACTAATACTATAATTATTATTTTTCCGTTAGGATCCATGGAGGGGTAGGGTTGTAGGAAGGTGGGGAGACCGGGGGAGAGTGCAGTTGTCTTTAAAAGACTTCACTCGAAGGACACTCTGCATTGTAATGTTCAGGCTGCAGTCAGCAGAGCACTCAAGGGCAAAGCTTGAGAATGTACAACTGGAGTTGCACTCTCTGAGGTGAACTCTGTGCATTTGGGCAACCTGGTCTTCTGCTTGGCCAGCAGAGAGCCCAGGGCTCCCTTACCCACCTGGCCAGGACGTTTAAGGGGTGGGTCGAAGCAGACTGTAAAAAACCATCATCTTCTCTATTCAGGCTGAGAAAAAGTGCTTGCAGTTTGTGGAGGAAGTCAAGGTTCAACAGGCCCAACTCAGGAATCTGGTTGAAATGAAGAATTCTGAACTTCAGAACTTCCAAACCCTGGTGGAGGAAGCAAGGAAAAAGTTTTTGACTACTAATAGGTAAATATTGACTACCCGGGATATACAAAGTAGAAATGGTAACAATGTTGACTTGGCAACAGTGTTGACATGGAAACAACCTTAAAGCCTGTGAAATGGTATTAAGGAAGAAATTTGAGTCAGTCAGTAGGATTTGAGTGCTTCAAGTGGGCAAAATGGCCCCTATCTAGTAGGGGCATAATGTGGGCAAAGCCCTGTAATAAGCACCTGGGAAAGTGCAACAGAGTTAGAAGACACTCTCCCTTGCCCACAAGGTGCTTACAACTTCATTCATTCATTCAGTCATATATATTGAGCACTTACTGTGTGCAAAGCACTATACTAAGCGCTTGGGAGAGTACATTATAACAATATACAGACATATTCCCTGCCCACAACGACCTTACAATTCAATGGAGACAGACAAAATTACAGAAAAGAGAAATGAAAGGTTCCGAAGTCGATGTGTCCCAGTGAATGTAAATGGGGAGGAAGTTTCCAGCAGAAGGAAGGATGTGAGCCAGGGGTCGGAGACGGGAGAGACAGAAACGAGACAGAGTGAGTCGGTTTGCCTGAGAGAAATGATGAATGCAGCTGGGGTGGTTAACTAGCGTGGCTTAATGGAAAGAGCAGGGGCTTGGGAGTCGGAGGATGTGGGTTCTAACCCTGGCTCCACCATTTGTCTGCTGTGTGATCTTGGGCAAGCCGCTTAATTTTTCTGTGCCTCAGTTACCTCATCTGTAAAATGGTAATTAAGACTGTGAGCCCCATGTGGAACAACTTGAACAGCTTGAACACATAGTAAGTGCTTAACAAATACCATTATTACTATATTATTATATTATCATCATATTATTATATTATTATTATAAGTAAGAGGGAGAGAACCTTGGGACTGCCTTGAAGCCAGCGGTCATGGGTGTCTGAGGTGGAGAGGACTAAGCTACCAATGAGGTATTTCGAGGAGCGGGGAGAGGTACCCAAAGCCCGCTGTCAGAAAATGAGCCAGACAGCAACACGAAGCGTGGACAGGAAAGGGGAGAGACCAGAGACGGGAAGTCGGCGAGGATGGGAATCAGTAGTCAAATTGGAGCGTGACGACTGCCTGGAAGAGGTGGGGCAGAGTCGAGAAATGTTGTGGAGGAAAAACCGGCACGATTTAGTGACGGGCTAAGAGGGAGGAGTCAAAGACCCTGCCCACAGCTGCCTACTTAGACCGGAAACTCAATGAGGGACAGGGACCGCGTCCAACCCGATCATCTTGTATTTACCCCAGCGTTTAGTTTGTTTGACCCATAGAAAGCATTTCGACAAATACCACTGAAAAGGTTTGAAAAACATTTTGAGAAAAGTCGAGGTGTCGACGGGATCTCTCTGAGGAGATTTCCTAGGGGCAGGAAGGAAATGCAGGATTGCGAAGGAGATGAAAGGTTAGGCCTGGCTAGGCAGGTTTGGACATCATCTGCCTAGAGACTCCCACGAAGCCAAGGGAGACGACGAGCTCTTTAAGGGCGTGAGTGGAGATGGCGAATAGAAAGGGGCCCGGGACAGAGCCCTGAGAGGGTAAGCGGCCGAGGAACAACCGGCAAGGGACCTGATCGGTACAACCCAGGTTAGAACAGCGTCTGCTCCCGCTTTCTGTTTCCCGTGGCTGAGCTTGCAAAGCTCCTGAACGCGTAGTTCCCGGGACCGCTTCGGGTGACGGTGGGCACCGCCGACCTTCCCTTCCCTGTGTGCCTGCAGGGAAGTGGGCACCCTACAGAAAGAAGTGGTAGCCATCGAGGCCTCCCTGGAACAGAAGAGGCTAGAGAGGCACAACGTGCTCCTGGACTGCAAGGTGCACGACGTCGACATCCATCTCGTGTTGGGCTCCTTGGACGATATCAGCCAAGTGGAGGTAACTCAGCCAACCTGGGTCTCTCCTCAGCCAACCTGGGTCTCTCTCGACGCTGCTTTCACTTGTTCCCTTCAGGGATCCAGGCTGCACCTCGGTCTATCTCTTGGACCAAAGCAGTGGAGGGTTTGGAGTATCTTAGGCCCAAAGAGCCTGGGAGTGATTGCTCCGACAGCCTCCGGTTATTAGGGTGATGGTAGCCCTCCCCTCCCCCATCTGCCTTCCCCTGGGGTTGGCCTCTAGTGAGCACCCCAGCCCTAGTGGAAAGAACAGGGGCCTGGGAATCTAAAGGACCTGGCTTCCGACCTCGGTTCTGCCATATCTGCCACGCGACCTTGGGCAAGTCACTTTACTTCTCCATGCCTCAGTGACCTCATCTGTAAAATGGGGATTAAGACTGTGAGCCCCCTATTGGACTGTGTCCAACTCGATTTGTTTGTATCTACCCCAGTGCTTAGACCAGTGTCTGGCACATAGCGTTTAACAGAAACCACAGTTATCATCATTTTTACTATTATCCCCTAACACTTAAGCACCCTACTGCCAAAAAGAAGATGCAGGTGAGGTGGGTGTCCCTTCCCTGCCCAGACCACCCCTTCCGACTCACCAGCTCCCAGTGCTGACGAGGGACCCCAGGGTCCTTCCACCCCTCCCGCCTTCCTCCCGAAGACCACAGGCCCAAACCTGCAACTCTGCTGCCCGGTTTTCCCCTCTTTGATCTCCTGTGTGGCCAGGCCATGCTCAGCTCTTCCTCTGGGTTCAAAACTTACAGGGCGGTCAGTCGTGGAGTCCACCCCGCTTCTCCCCAAGCTTGGGAAAATCCCATGTCATCTCACCGTTAGTCAGTTTCCTTTCTGAGCTTTTAATCAGCTTCCGGCTCTGGGCCACAACCGGAAAATTCTCCAGGTGGAGCAGAGCCCCCGACCTATCCGTGCCCACTCACTGGGGGAGGGAGGACGGTGGTCTCCGCCGCCACTTCCTGAACTGGCCAGCCTCACTCGGTAATCCCGGGCCCCTGCCGGAAGACACCCGAAATGGAGGCTTTCTGGCCTGCTCTTCCCAGTTCCTCCCCGTCCCCGAATCCTGAGCCCAGACACGGTTCACTAGCAAGGGCCTGGGAGGTGCCGGAAGGCCCTTTCCTGGGCAGCGGCAGCAGGCCTGCCTGTGGCCGGCTGTTACCTGGCCATTAGCCGCTCGAACTCCTAACCCTCTCCACCCTGGGTTGGCACATTTGGGCTCTGCTCCCCAAGCTACAGGGAAGATCCTCTCCGGGAGGTCGACCCTTGACGGGGCTTGGAAGTCAAACTGACCCGTGGGGGCCGTGGCGTCTCAGTCTACCTCCCCGCTGCCCCCGGGGGGGCATCGTCCGGCTCCACACCACATCCTGGGCAAAGCGGCCAGCGGAATGTTGGGTTTTCACGGAGGGCAGATGCTCGCTGCCCCGGAGTGTCCAGGAGATTCTGTCCCTACTTTCCGAACCAAAGCAGCGGTCTTTAAAAGCACCGGTTTGGAAAAGTTCAGCCCTGCCTATCCGTGAAATCCATTTGGCTTCTGGAGTTCATTCAATAGTATTTACTGAGTGCTTACTATGTGCGGAGCACTGTACTAAGCGCTTGGAATGTACAATTCGGCAACAGAGTTCGATTCCCAGAGTCCAAGAATGAGCTCTCAGTAGCGTTGGCTTAATGTCCCTAGTTCCCAAGATCTCCTAGGCTCCGGAGCAGGCACCAGAGTCCGAGGAGAGCAGGCACCGTCCCTCCTCCTCCCACCTATTGGTGCGGTCGGTCTTGGTGTCGACTTCGGATCTGCAGCCAACTCGGAACCGAGCCACGAACAGGGAATGCCTTCAGTCTTTTAAGAAGCGGGACTCACTGTGGCAGATAACGCCAACTAGGTTTTGGCATTTGTTTTTCAGCCCGGAACAGAGCCAGAGAGCACCCAGGCCACGTCCGTCATCTTCGAAAGGGAAGCGGCGATTGAGATAGACTACAGAAGTCTGAGAGAGGATCTAAAGGTGAACCTTCTCGCCTCAGTGTGTGGTGTGAGGGGAAAAAAAAAACGGGACCATATTTGTCTTTGTAATTTGCATTTATAGGAGGGCTGCACCATTTCGGGGAACTAATGGTTTACTGGTGGTAACGTTTGATGAGCCTTTGGCCTTTGAGACTCCAATAAAAACTCGGTTTTCTAGACTGCCCAAGGTTAGGACAGTCCAGAAATCTGGCTCTTCTGGAAAATGGAATTTGGGGGTTCTCTGTGAAATGCCCCAGCAGTGGGGTCGGTTCATCCTCTGTCTGGTTCAATCTTTAAAGAAAAAGCAGGCCAGAGCAGAGGACTGGGCAGTACCATGGGCAGTACTGAGTTGCCTTTGGGCTGACGGATAGGGCCAGGGGACAGTCCCCAGGCTTCAGCGTCCACTGGGGCCTTTGCAGCTCCCTTTTCCTCCCCGGGGCCTCCTGGCATTTCCGGGCTTTTTCCAAGCCGACGGTCCTGAGGCTGGTTCAGATGCTCGAGAGTTTGGTGGAACGGCTTTGACTGTGGCTCCCTTGGACGGGCTCTCATCTGACTTGTTTCTTCTCTAGGTCAGCCAGGCCCAGTTCGGGCCGATAACGGGCTTCCTTCCATCTATGTGGGGAGGACAAGGTTATGGAAAAAGCTGGATAACTAGGTAGATGCCAGTCTAGTTTCCCTCCTCTTTCCAGGAAAGGGAGGGCTCACTTTGGGAAACTTGCCCAGAGGGAGCTGGACTCGGGGAGGAGCCGGTGAGGGGACGGAAGGGAGGAAAAGGTGGATTTGCCAGACCCCGTCTGTCACCATTCTGGCGTCTGGGGTCTGAGGGTGGGTGGGGTTCTCACACCCCTCTCCCACAGACTTGCCCCGGACAAGACCGGCCTTGTGGTGGTCCGCCCGGCCACTCCGCCTCGGGCCTGGGGGACCGTCCCAAGCCTGGCTCGGGCAGTGGGAGTTGGGGCCCGACACCCTAGAATGCTGTTTCGTCTTTCCCTGCCGTCCTTTCTTTCCCCCAAGTCCAGGAGGTTGGAAACGGCAAAGGGGCCCGGTTCCTCCTTGTCCCGTTCTTAGGAACTGCGATCGGACAAGGAGGTCCAGACCCACCTCGACCACCTCCAGAAGCAAATCGAGGCCCGGGAAGACATCCTGATGAAGACAGCTGCCCCGAACATGCGAGCCCTGCAGAAGTTGCAGACCGTCCGAGATAAGTTCCAAGAGTCGGCAGAGGGTAAAGCCCAGCGACCATTAGACCTCGAGGTTTAACCTCGGGAGCGGGTGAAGCTTTCCCCTTTCTGGAATACTTTTGAATAAGCGGACCTCCTCCCCCTCTCCCGCCTGCCCCCCGTTTCAAGACGGGGACGGAGGAAGTGGGGATTGTGGCCCGTCCCCACCTCCACCCCCTCAGCGAGCTTGGCGGCCGTGTTAAAAAGCCAGAGAGAAAACAGTTTCCATGGCACAGAGCCAGCCGGCAGTCCCGGCGGGCCACGGGTGACCGATGGGACATGAGTCACATGGCCTCCCCTCTGCCCATTCCCTCTCACGGTAGGGGTTTGGACCCCACCCTCCTGGAGCAGGGCCTGGAAACACAGTTTGGGCCTTCTAGGATTCCCCCTTGTTGTGTAGCAGGGAAATTTACGTCCCCCTGCCGTCAACTTTACGAGTGTTTAAAATTCCTTCCCTTGTGTCGATACAAACCATCAGGCCCCCAGACGCCCCGCCGGTCCTCGTAAGCCTTGGGACATCGGGCCCCTTTGCAGACTGGGGCCCTGGCATCTGAGCGCCCCGCTGCTTCCACGGGACTCGCGTCGGGCCCCCCTCCATCCGACCCTCCCGGGCCCCAGCTAAATTGGGGGCCCTTTTCCAGGCGGCTCGGCTCCAGGTCAGCCCCCGAGCAGATCGGAGAGAGCTCACGGCGGGACCATCCTCCAGGCTGCTCCCCTTGGTCTAGTGGGGCTTCCGGGTTCCCCAGAGCCGATTCTGGGGTGGACCCGGGACAGACCTCAAACGTTTGGAATCGCAGTTTTCCTCCACGTCGTCCTTCCGCTTTGAATTTCGATGGAGCGAGATTCTCGGGAGCTTCCTTTTGGGATCATCAGCCACCCCTTGCACTCACCCTTCCCAGTCAGGTGACCGCCCTCCCTCTTCCGTAGCTTTTGAGGCCAGCAGAAAGGAAGCCAGGATCTGTAGGCAAGAATTTGAACAGGTGAAGAAAAGGAGATATGACCTCTTCAGCCAGTGTTTTGAGCACGTCTCGGTGTCTATCGATCAAATCTACAAGCTGCTGTGCAGAAACAGCAGCGCTCAAGTAGGTATCGTTTCGGGGCCTGGGTCAGTCCCGCCGGAGGCGGCTCGGCTCCCCTCTTCCGGAGTGAGAGAGGAGCGGCTCCGAGACTTTCCCGGGGCTCAGGCTAGGTGGGGCGTACAGTCGCGACGCCCCAGAGTTTCTTTTCTGGTATGCTTTGGCATCTCTCTGGTGCCTGAGGGTCATGGGGGTTAATTCTAAACGATAAGGCCCCGCAGAAGAACCGGGAAGGGATCCTGCCTCGCTGAGCAAGCCCGTCCAAGATCGTGGACCATTCTGGCTCGCTTCACTAGAGCCAGCTCTCGAGATCTGCCCGGCCCCAGGGATTGGACACTTCCGCAGGGTTGGCTTCCTGCCCCAAATCTGTTCGTTGACTCGGTTAAGCAAGCAAGCCAAGCCTAAGCCTCCCTCCTCCGGGTTGGGGACCAGTCCACAAACCAGACCGCCTCATTCAAGTCACCGGGTCCGCTCGACCCACCCCCCAATCCTCCCATCTCTCCCCAGGGAAGGGTGTTGGGTGCCCCGGAGACCATGTATCTAGAATGTATCTATTCTTTCTCTTTCCCAGGGCTTAGTACAGTGCTTTACACATAGCGACTGTTTTAACAAGCACAGGTTCCAAAGCCTAAGTGGATCGGGTGGGCGCTCCCGCCCCTCAGAACCCCCGGCCTGGTGCCCGTCCAGGAGGAGGAGGAGGGGAGGGAGGAAATGGAGATCGAGGGTCGCTCCCCTCGGAGAGTGCTTTCTTTCCGACGATGCCGGACCCGGAGCTCTATATGTATTGCAGGCGTTTCTGAGCCCGGAGAACCCGGAGGAGCCATACCTGGAAGGCATCAGCTATAACTGCGTGGCGCCCGGGAAACGGTTTATGCCCATGGACAACCTTTCCGGAGGAGAGAAGTGCGTGGCCGCCCTGGCCCTCGTGTTCGCCATACAGAGGTAATCCGGCCTGCGGGGAGAGGCCCCCCGGGCCTCCGATGATCCCAGCCGAAAGCTCTGGGTTCCCGGCGGTCTCTTGAGAAGGTGGATCGCAATGGAAAATGGAGATTAACTGTGGTATTTCTTAAGTTTCGTACTAAGTTCTGGGGTGGATACAAGCAAATTGGGTTGGACATAGTCCCTGTCCCACATGGGGCTCAGAGTTTTCAACCCTTTTGTATAGAAGAGGGAACTGAGGCCCAGAGAAGTGAAGTGTCCAAGGTCGCACAGCAGACAAGTGGTGGAGGAGGGATTAGAATCCAGGTCCTTCTGACTTACAGGCACGGGCTCTATCCATTAGGCCACGCTGCTTCTATTCCCCCAACGGCCCCCGCGAACAACCAACGGCCCGGGGTCCGTGCTACCCTCGCTTCCGGCAGGAATCACCATCTGACCTGTGCCGCTTGATTTTTGCCCCATTCTGCTTCCTGCCAGCAATTGCCGCTGGGGGTACTTCTCCCCCCCACGCAGCGAGGGGTGCCCTGGTTGGCGGGGTGGCCGGGGGGAACAATATGGCATTTTATATTCCCCCCGCCACACACACACCTTCTGCCATGGAGACAGATCATATTCCCCCCAACACTGGCAGATCGGCACCCAGCCGTTCTGCTCGGGCAGAGGTGGGCGGCGGGCGGGCTCCACCTCGTATGCACGGACCTCGTATGCACCGGCCTCGGGCCGGCGGCCTCTCGCTTCCAACAGACACTCCCGGGTCGCGAGCCCGAGACCGGAGGTCTTCGCTGACTTAGCGGAAATGTTGGGGCCCAGGCCCGGAAGGGGAAAGGATGGACAGACGGACCTGCGGGCACCTGTGGCGGGAGAAGGGGACACGTTGGGCAAACCCGAAGGTCAATCAGGGCCGGTGTGCCAGGCTCCCCTAGCAATCAGGACAGGAGGAGCGGGTGGGACGGACGGAAGCGGCACTCTGCGGCGGGGCCGACCTCCCCCCGCCCACCTCCGCCGGGCCCTGACGGCGGCGGCCACCCTGCTCCTTCCTTTCCAGCTTCCGCCCCGCTCCTTTCTTCGTCATGGATGAAGTGGACGCGGCCCTGGATAACACCAACATTGGCAAAGTAAGTTTCTGTCTTCCATTTGCAAAAAGAACCAACCCTGGGATCACACTGTAGGCAGTTGGCATTTAGCCACAGCATCAGCGACACGGAAGGAAACCCCAGGCCTCTCTGACCCTCCCTCGGAAGAGACAGAGTCAGAGCAGACGGCTCGGTTGCTCGTTCCAAAGGAGATCCGCGATCTAAGGAGTTAAGGGCCCTGATGCCAGACCGTTGCAGGGAAGGGTTTCCGGTTTCCTCGGTTTCCTCCTTGGGGCCGGGGAGCTCTGCAGAGAATGGATCCGCGCCCGCGGGAAACTGGCCGAACACGTTTTCCTTTTCTTCGCCGAGAGAACGGGGCCCGGGGAAGCTCCGCGGGTTACTCTCTCCTCCTCCCCTGGACAGTTGTTCATTTTAGACTCTCTGTTAGCAGCGGTGGTGGCGACGGCATTTAGCCAATCGTATGCATTATTAATAATAATAATTATGGCACTTATTAAGTGCTTGCTATGTGCCGAGCACTGTCCTGATCACTGGGATATATACAAGTCGATCAGATTGGACACAGTCCCCGTCCTGCTCGGGACTCACGCTCCTATCCCCATTTTTCACAGGCGAGGGAACAGAGGCACAGTGAATTTAAGTGACTGGCAAGGTCACACAACAGACCCGTGGCGGAGCCAGGATTAGAACTCAGGCCCACGCTCCATCCACTAAGCCACGCTGCTTCTCGCTTACTTTACTCTCCCTTTATTGAGCGCTTACCCCGTGCAGAGCACTGTACTGAGCGCGGGGGAGAGTACAGTACATCAGTAAACAGACACATTCCCCGCCACAACGAGCTTATAGTCTAGAGGCATCTATTGAGTACTTGCTTGGGAAGCACAGAATAAACTGCCGCGTTCCCTGCCCAAGAGGCCCCACTCCTCCACGGGAGGAAGACAGACACGTATTTACCACCGGAGCGGTCAAAATAAATACATCCCCGAGTCCTGAGGACCGTGAAAATCAGTTCACTGGGGCTCTACGAGATTTTAGCTATTGAACCGTCGACCTGACTTGCCCCGGACGAAAATCTGATCTGCGGATGCAAGGGCTGATTTGTTTTCTCTTGAAGAGAACACGAACCACAGTTGATATGAAAGAGAAAAAAAAATCGCATCAAGAGCAAGAAAGGATTGGGATAAAGAAAGAAGATAGTAATTATGGGGCTGTTTGTCAAGTACTTACTATGTGCCCAGCATTCACTGTACTAAGCGGCGGGTCGGGGGCTGGGGGGTAAGTCCACGTTGGTCTGTTTGGGTGCGGTCCCTGCCCTCCCCCGGGGGCTCCCGGTTACGGGGATGAGCCCGGAGCCCCCCCGCCTTCACTCCCGGGCGCCCACGTCCTGGCCCGTTGGCAAATCCCCCTTTCCCGTCTCCCCCGCACCTCCCTCCCGTTTAGTTTTGGGCCGCTGCCCACCAGACTCCCTTCAAAGGCGATAAAGGCCTCAAGGCCAGCTGGCGGCATCTGCTCCTTGGGTTCCGGGCCCCGATGCCCAAGGGGAAAAGTGACCAGTCGCTGCCTCTGGGAAGGCCCCCCGACCCAGGCCGCCTCGTCATCACCGTCTCCCCGCCGCAGCCCCTAAAGAGAGCCACAGGCTCAGAACCCAGCACCCGGAGGCTGAGCCCGGCGGGTCCTCTTCTCTTCCCAGGTGTCGAGTTACATCAAGGAGCAGAGCCGGGAGCAGTTCCAAATGATAGTCATCTCCTTAAAGGAAGAGTTCTATTCCAAGGCGGATGCGCTGATCGGAGTCTATCCAGAGGTAAGGATAACTGCTCCTCTCCCGCGTCCGCCTCGGAGCTCCGCGGCGGCCAGCCGGCGGTTCCCATTCCCTCCGGCCCGACCGCCTCACGGCGCGCCCGCGCCCCGCCCGTTGCTATTTTCTCCCAACGCCCGCCGGCCCGTGTCCGGGTCCGGTCTCTCCGGAGGCCCGCCGGAAGTCGGGCGGCCCGCTTTTCGAGTCAAAAGAAGGGCGCCGCGCTGCGGACCGCGGGCCGGCCGTGGTTCGTCGGGTCCCGCGACGGGCTGACCCGGACCCTCCCGTCCCCCCTCCTTTTCCAGCAAGACGACTGCATGTTTAGCCAAATGCTGACTCTGGACCTGACTCTCTACCCGGAGCCCGGAGAGAGCGAACGAAAGAAGAAATCCATGGGAAGCTCCAGGCCCAGTGACTAAGACGCCCCCTCACCGGTGCACGGTACCCGCCGGCTCCCAGGAGGTCGGGTGGTTCTTCAGAAAAATCCCAACCCGAATTCACCTGGGCTTCGAGGGGCGGCGGGGGAGGCGGAAAGTCCCTCGGACGGCCGGACTCCGTTAAACCTACCGCTTAGTTCCGTGAAGTTCCCGAGGTCAGAGGCATCCGAAGGAAGCCGAAGTAGCTGCCGGTTTGATTGTTGGGAACACCAAGCCGGGCTTTCTTCGAAATAAACTCCCTCGCTTCGGCGCCTCGCGAAAGAGCCGGGAACGGCCAGTCTCTAGTAGGAAGCGGAAGGGGTGGCGGCGGTCGGCGACGCGAAGGTCGCGTCGGCGGCGGGCCGGCGTCTGGGGAAGTGGGGTCGGCCCTGCCGTCGGAAGACGGGCGGGCTGCCGCCGGTCGCCCGGAGCCCCGCTCCTCCCTCCGAGTCCCCAGAATCGGGGGGCTCCTCGGGGAGGGGCGGCCCGTGTGTCGCCGCCGGTCGCGGTGGGTACCGTCGGTAACGATGACGGTATCTGTCCCAGCGCTTACTACGAGCCGCGCGCCGTACTAAGCGCCGGGGTGGATACGGATAAATGGGGTTGGGGGACGGCCCCCGTCCCACGCGGGGCTCACCGTCTCAATCCCCATTTGACAGATGAGGTCACCGAGGCCCAGGGGAGTGAAGTGAGCGGGCCAGGGTCACACGGCAGACGAGCGGCAGAGCGGGGGTGGGGACCCGTGACCTGCCGACTCCCAGGCCCGGGCGCCATCCACCGGGCCGTGCTGCTTCGTTGGAAGGCTGCTCCCACACCCTTATTCAAACTAAGGAGAGGAGATAGAGTGGGGGGCGGGGGGGGGGGGGGAGGGGAGTCGTCCACAGGGGACCAGAGAGCCAGCGAGCGACGGCCAGATCAGAGCCCGCACGCAAACCGGTCGCCGCTCACCGTGCCGCGAGCACACGACAGGTAAAACACACACGGTTTATTAAGGCTTTGTGTTCCGTCGAACAGACAGAGACATAAACGTGTTTCGGTCTTCCGTGCTCCAGACGGGAGTCCCCACCGCCGCCCCGCCCCCCGGCGCCGAGGCTCCCAAGCCAGGCCCCCGTCCTCAGTTCCACGGCCTCCCAGAGACCCAATGTGAGGTAGCGGGGCTCCGGGCCAGGGCTTGGGAAGAGCTGTGGGTCTGAAACAGAAGGCTCCGGTGGCGAGGCCCCGTCCGGGGGTCGGGGGGCGGCGGATGACGGCGTTCGGCACGGGGTTCCGCTGGGGAGACCGTTGGCGGCCGGAGCGCGGCACCCCGCTCCGATTCTCCTCCTCTTCGCCCCGACTCCTGCTTCACGAGGCCGAAGGCACCTTTTACTCGCGTCTCCGCCGAGGTCGGGGCATCGGATCCACGAGACCCAATCCCTTCCCGCGGGGTCCCCGAGCGCCGCGGGCCTGTTTTTTTTTATCTGCCCCCGAGCTCCGGGGGCACGGACTGGACTGACCGCCCGCTGAGCCTACGGGAGCGTGTGACGATTGCGGTATCGGCCAGGCGCTCGTACACCGTGCCGAGAACCGTGCTAAGCGCCGGGGTGGGCACAGGTTCATCGGGTCCCACGTGAGGCTCACAGCCTCTGGAGGAGGGAGAACGGGAACTGAATCCCCATTTCGCAGTTGAGGGAACTGAGGCACCGAGAAGGGAGGTGACTCGCCCAAGGTCACACGGCGGACAAGTGGCAGAGCCGGGATTAGAACCCAAGGTCCCCTGACTCCCAGAGTTCTTCCTGCCTCTCTTGGGGCGTGAAGGCATTGTTTTAATTTTATTTTATTTACTAACGTGACCTTTTTTTAATGGCATTTGTTAAGCGCTTACGCGGCGCCAGGCACCGTACTAAGTGCTGGAGTAGATACAAGTTAATCGAGTGGGACCCGGTCCCTGTCCCACGTGGAGCTCACGGTTCTTAATCCCCATGTTACAGATGAGGTAACTGAGGCCCAGAGAAGTGAAGTGACTCGCCCAAGGTCACCCGGCAGAAAAGGGGCAGAACCGGGTTCAGACCCAGAGCCTCTGATGCCCGGGCTCGCGCTCTATCCACCCGGCCACCTTGTCTTTCTAGAATCCGAAATAGTTTTACTGATCTGTAATTTCTAAGGCGGCACCGTGATGCTCAGCTGACTCGATCGCTTCCTCAGGTAGATAACTCTTTTACTTTCTATTTCACAAGGCGGAGGAATGAAACAGTCCAGTTGGTAACAGGCGGTTGGAAACGCGAGAGTCGGCGCTGTTGCTCCCCCGCCCCCCCCCGAGTGGCTCGTCCCTCCCCGCGAGGAGGCAGAGGGCGAGGAGCGCTGGGGGGCGGGGGCGGCCGGCCCCGCCGGCCCAGGGGCAGCGCCGACTGAGGTAGCTGGGCCGGGCGGCCTCGGCCGCCGTCGGGAATCGCGGGAGGGGTCCCCGCGGACGCCCCCGCTCGTGGTTTCCCGAGGTTGGCTTTTCGAGCGGCTGACTCGGAGGCATCCTCGAGGAGCTCAAGACCGTCCCGAGGCATCTGGAAGGAGAGAGAGGCCCCAGGGGCCGGTACCCGGTGTTATCCGTCCGGGCCTCCCCTTACCCGCCGCAGCCGCCCGCCTCGGGCTCGGGGGCGGACGGCGGGGAGTCTAGGGGCTCAGGCATTAGGCGCCGGGAGGAGCGGCGATGCCCTTACAAGGGTCTGTTCGGTGCCGGGGGGGGTGGTCGGCCCCCATCGGCCAACGTGAGAGCCGGGGCCGCCCCACCTGTCCTCTCCGCAACAACTTCCTGTGAAGAAGCCGTCAACCACATGGAAGGCCGCCGGGGACGGCGGCCCCAAACGCTCGGCCCGCCCCCTCCCCGCCCAGGCCGGAAGCCAAAGCCCCCCCTCTACCCAGGGCGGCCGGCTCCGGCCCCATCCGGGTCTGCAACCGGACTTCCGCTGCCCTCACCGGACTCGGTTGCCTTCTCTAGGGGGAGCGACGCGGCAAAAACACCCAACTGTGCCCCAAGAATTCCCTCCCTAGCAGGGATAGCATTCCCAACCCCCCGACCCCGAGAGGCTGGAGAGCCTACCGTCGTCCACCTCTCTGGCTTTTTTGGCAAGTTCGATCCCATCCTCTCCCCGCTTCCTCTTTGCGCAGTCCACGCACGCAGTCCCTGCGACAATGGAGATTTCGTTAGAAGGAAAATGGGCGCTGGACGCGCAGAGGGCTCCCCGCCTCAGCCCCGGCGTGACACCCGACGGACGGACAGCGGCGCCGGGGACCGCGGGCGAGCGGGCCGGGCCCAACTCGCCCGGCCACCGGCTTCCTTCCGGATCGGGCGGCTGCAATTCCTTAGCGGGGGCCCCTCCGCCGCCCCTCCGCCTTCCCTCTGGGCAATGGGGAGGGATGGGGGTGGTCCGCGGGGAAGGTGCTGGGAGAGGCAGAGAGGGCGAGCGGGGGGCGGCGGGGCCCGGAGCAGAGCGTCGTCGGAGGGGGACGGTTGATGGCGAGCCTTGACACCAAAACTTGTCCCTGTTTTCTGCAGGGAAAAATGAAGGCCCACCCCTGAAATAAGCGCCAAAGCCGGAGGCGCCGGAGGCTACGGTGCCAAGGGGCGGGCGGGGGATGGGCGCGGGGGAACCGGGCGAGCCCAGGGCGGGAAAGTGACTCAAACGTTCGCGACAAGCTAGGGCCGGGCCCGGCTTCCACCAAAGCCGAGTCAGTCTTTGGGGTGGACTGGGCCCCCCGCTCCATTTCGACCTTGAGCCACAGTGTTTGTTCTGCGGGCGGGGGGGCGCGGCGGTTTGAGTGACAGAGGGGGAGAGAGAGAGACACAGAGAAAGAGCCAGAGAAAAGGAGTCGCTCCCCTCTGGCTCAGTCCAGCCCCAAGCTCAGCACGAACCAACGGGGAGGGCTCGGACTTGTGCCGGGGGTCGATTTCCTCCGACGTCCCCAGGGATGGCGGAAAGCCAGCTGCCCCGCCCGCTCCCTACCTCCCGGCCCGCCCAGATTGCCGGTGGGGCACTGCACACCGAGGGGGCGGAGCACACGCACTCGCCACTGCTTCTCCCGCGGCAGTGCCCGCAGAAGAGACCTCTGCGAGATGGAGAGGAAGGTCCGAAGGGGCAACGATCGGCGCCGATGACCGGTTGGCGCCGGGCCCCCTCACATCTCCACGGGCCCAGATACGCCAGCACGTGAAGTGGGTTCCACACGGGGGGCGCCGGGGGGAGGCTGGCGCAAAACAGACACTCCGGGAAGGGGACCCAACTTCGAGCCCCATTTCTCTGGCTGTAAAACCCCCGCCTTAGAATCCCCAGACCACTGCCTACCGCCCTTGGCCGGGGGCGGGAACGCTTCCCACGGGCCAGAATTCACGCCGGTGACGGGGCCGTGGCCGCTGACCGCGGGGCCGAGGGCGGAAAGCGAGACCGCCGGGCGGACCACAAAGCCTTCCTGGGGCGAGCCCGGGGAAGCGCGGCCTAGCCCGGGACGGGAGTTTTCCAGCAGAAGGAAGGGAGTTTCGGCGACCCTTGCTCCTCCGGCAGTCGGTTTTATCTTCCTGGGCGGAGCGCCGCCGGAACAATCGAGACGAACTGGGCGGCGGGTCTGAGTGGTCTCCCGAAGCCGAGCGAGACCCGGGGCTCCCAGAGGCCCGGTGGGGACCGGCTGTCCGGTCGCCCTGGGACGGTCGGGTCCCCCAAGCTCGGCCAAGTGCCAGGGACAACGGGAGCCGTGCGGCCCACGGGCCGGGATTGGGGAACGCTGGGAGAGGCCGCCCCCGCCCGAACCCTCGGTCGCAGAGAAATGAGCCCGGAGCCCATTTCTCCCCGTACAGACTTGTCCCGCGCGCCGCCCCCCCGCCCCCCGCCTCCTCACCGCCCTCGGCCCCGGGCGGCCACGACGGAGAGGCCCCGCAAGCTGCCTTTGGTGATGGAGACGAATACCGTCACTTATCCGACGGCGAGCTCCCTTCCCTCCTCCGGCCCCCGCGGTCCCGTCCCGGCGCGAGCACGCCCGGGAGGGTCTCCGTGGGCCGCCCGGCCCCGCCCCGCCCTCTCGCCCCCGTGAACCACGAGGGAACGCAACAACGCTTTACCCAGTAACGTCGTGCTGTCCACGCGGTCGGTATCTGCAGAAGGGACACAGGAGAGGGCAAGTGAGCAGAGGGAAGCGGGACGGTCTCTCCGGGGCTCCATCGGCGGCAAGAGGGAGTGCCGCCCCTCAGCCCCCGAGGCCCTGGGCCTTCGGGAACGAAGCCCGTGTCGGTGCCGCCGGGGACCGGGACCGAGAAGTGGGCGGCGGCCAGGGCCAGAAACCACCTCAGCCCGCTGCCCCGCTCCCTGCCCTTGGGGGGCCGGGGGCCTGGGGCCACCGGGCATCTGGGGCCGCCTCTACTTCCTGGCCCCGGCCCCAAATAGAGAAGGGGTTATTTTCGCTCCTGGGGCGGGGAAGGAGAGGGGACCCGCTTCGTTCTCGGCAAGTTCCAGGAGCCCTCGGTGGCCATTTCCCCGGCCCCCGAACCCGGGACTCCCGCCGCCGTCATCGCCCCTACCGCCGGCTCACCCGGACTTCGCTGTCTGCAGATGTGCGAGGCCAGGTCCCGCACGTACTCGGGGAAGCGGTCGAAGCAGTCCCCGTAGGAGACCACCTTGATGCCGTGCAGGAGCATGTCGGCCTGGTGCTTGAAGAAGCGGTCCTCGTCCTCCTTGAGCACCACCATGTAGTGCTCCAGGCCCACCTGGTCCGGCACCGAGTAGAGGAAGAGCGCCTGGAAGATCTGGTCCCGCAGCGTCTCCCCGCAGCCCATGAACAGGAACGACTTGGTCCGGTAGAGGTTCTGCAGCACTTCCTGGCCGGGGAGGCCAGAGACAGAGCCACGGGGCCCCATCACTGGGGGCGCCTTGGCCCCGAGCTGGCCCGGGACCATCGGGGGCCTTCCTGGGGTGGGGGGGATCTCCTAGGCCACCCCTCCCTTGGGAAGACAGTAAGGGAGACTGGAAGGAGAGAAGGGTGAGCGGAGGACCGTGCCCACCTACTCTACTCTGCCCAGCACCGAGAGCGGCGCTCTGCCCCCAGAGGCCCGTAAGCTCCTCGAGGGCAGGGATCCCGTCCACTAACTCTACCGTACTCTCCGAAGCGCTCAGTTCAGTGCTCTGCGCCCAGTAGACTGTAAGCTCCTGGAGGGAGAGGATCACGTCTACTAACTCTCCCGTGCTCTCCCCAGCGCTCAGGACAGCGATCCGGAACAAGAGCTCAACAAATACCTTCCACTGACTGAAGGGGAAGGAGCCGCTAGATGACGTTGGCACCGAGGGGACCGTCTCTCCCCCGAGGCCTCCTTGGGCCGTGAAGACTGTGAAATCCTCCCGGCTGGGGGAGGAGGATGGGAGCGTGGGGATGAACCACCGTTGCCGGCCTCGCCACTGGCAAGGCGGGCCTCATCGAGGACGATCCCCCCCGTGACAGCGACGCTCTCCGAGGGAACCCAGACGCTGGAACGCACGTCCTGACTGAGGACGGAGCGGCACTTTCTCGCCTGTGCCCTACCAGATCCACCCCGGCTCCCCCTCACTTCACCAGAGGGCAGGGACGGGACGGAGGAGGAGCAGGACCGAGTCAGAACCGAGAGGTCCCCAGCCAGCCTCTGTTCCTCATTCCCACGGCCTTTGGCCTTGGTCTCCCCAGCAGTAAAAAGGGCTTGAGGCAACCGCCCTCCCCGCGAGGCCCTCCGCGGGTGGCTGGCACTAGAAACAGACAGGCAGGGGGACACTCTCCCCTTCCACCCACTGAGAAGCCTCCCCACCCCGCCTCCGAACCGGGCCAGGCCGGCGAGCGTACCATGACTTCCGGGTCCTGAGTCACATCTTTATAGCCGGAAGGGTCCAAAACCAGGCCGCAGGGGTCGGTGTACAAGCCGTGGATATGGAGGACGCCGTATTTCATGTGTCCCCTCGCCCACTGGAGGACCTGGAAAAAGGCCCGAGTCGTGACCTGCCGTCCTGCTCCGCTCCCGAGAACGGGGCAGCGGGCTCTCCGGTCCCCCCGATTCCGCACGGAGCCCGCCATGGCCCTCGGACCGCCGCTTCCGGCCAGAGGTGGCCAAGGACGGAGCGGGGCCCGTGCCAATCTGGCCGTTTGGGGTGGGAGCGCTCCCTCCAAAGGCTCGCTTCGACATCACCGTCACAGTTCCTCGCCGGCAGCGGAGCCCACGAAGGCCAAGGAAGGGAGACCGCCGCCCGCCCGCCCTGCCCTCTCGGTACCTTGGTCTTATCCTTCAGGTCCAAGGATTCCATCGGCTTGCTCTGCTGCTGGCCAAAAATCTCCAGCAGGTTGTCGTAGTTGGTGGTGAGCACCATGGTGCCCCTCTCCATGAGGCTGAGGATGGACTGCAGCACGCCGGGGTCCCGGATGTGCTGCTCCAGGCTGTCGAACACCTCCATCAGGCAGTCCTGGAAGAAGTTGGGCTTGGTGTCTCCGGTGCGCTGCAGGGGGAGGGACGGAGGGAGAGAGAGGAAGGGAGAAAGGCATCTCCGCGTCAGGGGCCCGCCAGCGACGGGGCTTCACCGTCCACCGTCGGGGGCTGGACGAGAGGGAGCGGACCGCCCGCCTTTCCACCTGACCACCCACACTCGACTTGCTCTTCACCCGTCCGGCTCCTAAGGCCTCCCTCGCCCCCACCTCTGCTCCGCTGACCGCCACCGCCACCGCCACCGGGACGGAGGGGTAGATGGGGCCGGCTGGGATCCCGCCAGAAAGAAGTGGGCCCGGGGAGAGGCCGTTAACTCTGGCGGGTTTGTCTGTGTGTGTCTGCCTCTCGCTCCCCAAAGAAGAGAGGGAAAGAGAAAGGGAGGGAGGGAGGTCCGGGCCGGGTGGACGGGTGGCACAGGTGCGGCGGCAGGAGAGAGAGTGATTCATGACACGGCGACCGGGCGGGATGGGACCGGGGGCCAGGCCGAGGACGGAAGCTTGCCCCCGCCCCTGGCAGAGGGCCAGGAGACTAGGGAGGGGCCTGGGAAGGAAGGAGCACTGGGCCTCGGGCATGACCCAGCTCCTCGCTCTCGTCCGCCATAGCTTCCTCAGGAGAGAATGTGGAGCCGGGCGGGGAAACGAGGGGTGACCTGTGCGCTCTCTGCCCGGGGACCCAGCGCGTGGGGCTGGTCTAGGGGGTGGGCCGGATCAGCAGTTCCGAGAGCGCTCTCGGGAAGCCTGGCGCCTTGGGCGGAGCCGGGACCACCTCCGGTGACCCTGCCTTGGGAAGATGGAGCGGACCGGACCGGAGCCGGGAGGGAGGGAGGGAAGGAGGGGTGGGGGAAGCTGAGCCTGGTTCTTAGTAGCAGCAGCAGCAGCAGCAGCAGCAATCAGCGCGGGACTCCCCACAACAGCCTCCACAATCAGTCCTCGAACCCCAGGAGAGTCCTCTAAGCCCCGCTCTTCCTGCCTGACCTAAACTCCAGTGGCAGCCTGCCCGACCCAAGGGACGGTGCGGCCTCATGGAAAGAGCCTGGGGCTCGGGGGCAGGAGGGCGGGTTTGAATCCCAGCACTGCCTGGCCACCCGGGTGACTGCGGGCAAGTCACCACCCCACGGGGCCTCAGTTTCCTCACCTCAACCTGCTCTTCCCACCTCTTAGCCGGAGACTGGGTCCGAGCGGATTACCTCGTATCCAACGCGGTGCTCAAGAGCCCTAATGAGTAACCAGCCCACCCGTGTGGGAAGAATCGGTCGCCACCGGCCCTTTCCCGGGACCTCTCCCGCACCCACCCGGCACCGGGGTCGGAGGGTCCGGGGCGGGGCTGGGGCGGGGCCGGGGGAGCCACTCACCGGCGACATCTTCCGGATCAGGTCGTGGGCGACCACGAGCAGGTCCCGGTCCTTGACCACTTTCTTCCGAAACTCGGCCACGTCCCCAGGGTGCAGGACCTCCAGCTGGTCGGCCGCCTCGATGACGGCCTCGATGCAGCCCCTCCAGGAGCAGAGCGCCGGGATCCCGGGGGCCACGGCGGCGCTGACCCCCGTGCCCATCACCAGCAGCAGGTCCTGGGGCTGCTTCCTCACCAGGCTCTTCAGAAACTTCCTGCATTGACAAGGGAGGGGCCGGGAGGCCCGGCTCGGCCCGGACCAGAGCGCAGGCCCATCCCCGCCCGCCAGGTGAGGAGGCCCCACCGTCCCCTACCCCCGAGGCCGCTCCCAGCTGCCCTTCCTCCCACCTCGGCTTCTTCCTCCACCACCTGCGCTTGCCTGCCTCCCGCTCCGCCCCTTTCCGGCTCCTGGAGAACAAGCGTGGCCTAGCGGGAAGAGCCCGGGCCTGGGAGTCAGAGGACCTGGGTTCAAATCCCGGCTCTGCCACTTGCCAGGGCGACCTGGGGCAAGTCGCTTCACTTCTCTGGGCCTCCATTTCCTCATCTGTTAAATGGGAACTCGGTACCCGGTCTCCCTCTGTTAAATGGGAACTCGGTACCCGGTCTCCCTCCCCCTTAGACTGGGAGCCATGTGGGACAGACATTGGGTCCGGCCCGATTATCCTGCATCTACCCCAGCGCTTAGTACAGTGCTTGGCATATAGCAAGCACTTAACAAATGGCACAATTATTATTTTTCCAGTTCCGTGCGAGATTGTCCAACCCTGACACTGGCATGGGACTGGCCACTCGGGCAGCTGTGGTCATGGGTGCTGCGGGTGCTGGGGGAGGGGGAGGAGGAGGAGGTCAGGGTCAAGCCTGTAACAGAAAACTGACCAAGCTCCCGGGGCAGCTGTTGCCTCGAGGCGGCAGACAGGGAGGTAGTGGGCCCCAGGAGGCTTTTATCAGCCCAAGCCGGGATGCGGATCAGAGAGCAGGCGGCCCATCCCGCGGGGGAGCTTTTGGGGGGAGGCCCGGAGCCCATCGCTAAGGGAAGTTGGGGGGCCGGCGGCAGCTGGGGGTGAGGGCGAAATTGAGAACGCAGGGGCCTGACCCTCAGGGATGGTCCAGGACCTCCTTTCTGGCCCGGTGAAGGTCATCGGCACCGGTCCCCTCCCCATGCAGCTCGGGGCCACCCGCCCAATGACGGGCACGGCGGCCACTGGAGCTCGCTGAACCAACGAGGCCACCCGCCGACATCCCAGACAAGCGAGCTGTGGCCGTGAGAGCCGGTGGGCTCCCCGATGACGGGAGGCCTCCCGATGGCAGGGGATCTCGGGGCCTGTTCTCCGTAAGCCGAGGGGTGAGCGGGCCTCCTGGCGGGAGCCCCAGGGGCCGGCGGGGTGAACCGGAAGGCCTGGCGAGGCCCCGCCGCAGGCCCTGGCTTCCATTTACCTGGATTTTTGCTTGCTTCCCGCTGGATCCATCTGTAGGCCCTATGGGCAAAGAGACAAGTAGCCGCGGTGATCGCTGGTTCAGGGGTGTTTCCCCCACCGGAGGAGCGCGCTGCCGTTTGACTTGCCCGGACCCGACCTGGGGCCCGGGGACGAAAACCAACCACCCGGAAGGCCCCCCCGCAACAACTCCCACCAACCCTCGTGATGACCGTGGGGCCCGGTGGAAAGGACACGGGCCCAGGGGTCGGGGAACCTGGGTTCTCAGCCGCCACGTGCCTGCTGAGGGGTCTTGGCCAAGTCGCGTCACTGGGCCTTAGTTTCCTAACCTGTAAAATGGGGATTCAATACCTGTTGTCTCTCCCACGTAGACTGGGAGTCCCTTGTGGGACAGGGACTGTGTTCATTCTAATTATTTGGTGACTACCCCAGCACTGAGTACAATGCTTAGGAAGCAGCGTGGCTCAGTGGAAAGAGCATGGGCTTGGGAGTCAGAGGTCATGGGTTCGACTCCGGGCTCTGCCACTTGTCAGCTGTGTGACTGTGGGCGAGTCACTTAACTTCTCTGGGCCTCAGTTACCTCATCTGTAAAATGGGGACTAAGACTGTGAGCCTCACGTGGGGCAACCTGATGACCCTGTATCTACCTCACCGCTTAGAACAGTGCTCTGCACATAGTAAGCGCTTAACAAATACCAACATTATTATTAAATATTTAAGCGCTTAACAAATACCGTCATTATTATTACATAGTAAGAACTTAATTATCAATGATGATGATGATGATGATGAAGACGACGATGATGAATAAATGTCAGGTCTCCAGAGAGCCATCAGGGAGACTCAAAAATCAGCTGTGGGACTTCCATTCGCCCACTCCGTGTGTGTATGTGCGGTAGGGAGGGGAGGCTGCGGGGGGGAGCGGATGGTCAAGAGGGAGGCAGATGGGGGCAGAGCTGATGGGCAACGTGGTCTCACCAGCAACAGCCCCTCATCCCCTCTCCTGCTCCCTGAGGCAAACAGAAGTGTTTCAAGATGATCCAAAGGGCCAGTGGATCCCACTGTGGATATGATCGGACAAAGGCCGGCGAAGACATCGTCGTCATCAGTGGTATTTATTGAGAGCTCACTCTGTGCAGACCACTGTACTACAGGCTTGGGAGAATCCAATGCAACCAGAGTTGGTATACACGTTCCCTGCCCACGGCGACCCGGCCCTCGCCCCTGCCCTGGGAATGGCACGCTGCGAGGCCCGTGGTCAGGGGCTGCACGATATGGCTCTTCCCCAGGCCTCGGCACGGAGCTCAGCTAAGCAGTCCATCGCTGGTATTTACTGAGTGCTCGCTGTGTGGCGGGCACTGTGCTAACTGCTTAGGAGAATCCAATACAACAGAGTCGGTAGACACGTTCCCTGCCCATGAGGAGCTTCCAGTCTACAGGACTGGAGCCCACCGTCGGTGCTGACTATAGACCACAACGAAATCTAATAGTGGGGATCGGAGAGGGAAATCAATCAGTCAACGGGAAGATACTGCCTTTGGAGGGGTCCCCTGGGGAGGGTGGCCGGGACGGAAAGGGTGACGGCCAAGAAAGGACAGGACAGAAAGGGCTCGGTCAGCTGGAGGGGGGCGGGGGGGACACTCCCGGCAAAGCTCTGGTCTTCGAGCATCCTACGCAATTATATTCCCATTCATCTAGTTTTAAAAAGCGGAACAGATGGCCACAGCAAGCTTGGCAGTTGGACCGATTCTCAGCACTGACCTACAAATGAGATGGGCTAACATTACTCACTCGAGCCGAACCTGGGATTTTTCCCGAATTTAACAATAATCATCACCGTCATCATCATCGTCGTACTTGTTAAGCATTTACTATGTGCCAAGCATTGTTCTAAGTCCTGGGGTAGATATAGGTTCATCAGTTTGGGCCCAGTTCCTGTCGCACATGGGATTTACACTCTTTGTCCCCATTTTACAGATGCGGGAACATAGGCCAAAGAATTGAAGTGCCTTGGCCAAGGTCACACAACAGACAGGTGGCACAGCCGGGCACGCCAAAAATGTTTTTGGCTTTTTTTTTGCCTCGCTGATCTTTTCCTTTCCTTTCCACTGTGATCAAAACTGAGGCCTCATGGTAACTCTGCCTTCCGGGTTCACTTTGGGCACAGGATAAAGCCTCCTTTTCCTGACTTGAGATATTTTTGTCCGTTTGGCTCTAAGTCTGTTTGCTTTACCTCTTTGCTGCAGGTAAGCAATTCCAACTCATTAGTCTGGGTCAGGGAGTGGAACTGACCGGATTCTAAGGTCAAATTTGCCAGCTGTCTTCCCTGGCCTCCTCAACAGTCTCTTTGTACAAACTGGGAAAGCGGGTCCAGACCGGGGCTCCGGGAAGCCCGGGCCTTCCAAAAGGACACATCCCATCTAAAACAGGTGCACCTATCTACACACACACTACACACGAACACACACACACAATCTCTCTTACCTTTCTCTCTCTTCTCCCTCCCTCCCCCCCACAGAAGAACACAGCTCATTCTAAGTGACTCTTTTTCATTCCTTTCAGTCTGGGCTTGTTTCCGTTCTTTTAAGGTTGGAGAAAAAGGGACGGATGCTTAATTCTGAACGGGAGAAGCAACGTAGCGTAGTTGATCGAGCCCAGACCCCAAAGAAGGAACTGGGTTCTAATCGCAGCTCCGCTACTTGTCTGCTGTAGAATCTTAGGCAAGTCGATTCACTTCTCCGAGCCTCGGTTACCTCGACTGTAAAATGGGGAGTTGAGACTGTAAGCCCCACGTGGGACAGGGACCATGTCCGACCCGATTACCTTGTATCTACCCTAGCGCTTAGCTAAGCTAGAATCCTAAGGCCTTGATGAGGAACATGTAAAGACAGCTATTTTCAGGGGAGCCCAAGGCAAAGAAAATCCACCAAAAAAACCCCACCCCACCATTTCTATCTCCTTGCCCACCAAGGGACACTAAATAGAAAACTTTGCAGTGGGGAACACTGCCTACGCAAAAGGTTCAGCGAGAGATCTTGGGGGTCGGAACCGACCGGAAGCTGAGATTCGGGTGGCGGACTGGGAGTCGGGAGACTTGGGTTCCATCTCAGTCCCCGGCCTGCTGTGTGAACTTAAACAGATCACTTGACCTCTCCAGGCCTCTGTTTCCTCATCCTCCTTTTAGACTGTGAGCCCGTCACTGGGCAGAGATGGTCTCTATCTGTTGCCGAATTGTACATTCCAAGCGCTTAGTACAGTGCTCTGCACATAGTAAGCGCTCAATAAATACTACTGAGTGAATGAATGAAACAACAAGGACAAGATAACGTATTCTCCCTCTCTCTTTGACAGAGAGCTCCTAGAAGGCCAGGAATTGTCTTGATCAGAGAGGCTGGATAATCCTCCCAGTACACAGCGCTCCGGGCACTGTTAAAGCCCTTACTAAATGATTGTGATTCCGTGTTGGAATGATTTGCTTGTCTGGTGGGAGGGTTCTGGGTTTCTCCAAGTCCCTTTCATTCATTCAACCATATTTACTAAGCGCTTTACTGTGTGCAAAGCACTGTGCTAAGCTCCCAAACCCCCAAATTTTAGGATCAGCCTTTCCAAGATCGACTTCCAGGTAGGTGCTTCCAAGTAGCACAACACTTTCTTGGCTAGACACTCTCTCTTCTTCCTTTTTCTCCACTAGAGGTGTCAGGAGAGCGGTGAAATGGACCAGAGCAAGAACAGAGCAGAGCCACAGCAGTTCAAGGAGAAAGCCTCACCCACGCAGACGATCTCACCGAAGAGCAGACAAAACTTCTCCGAGCTCAGGGTTCCAAACAGCTGTGGCAGAGGGAGGAGATGGTGGGAATGGAAAGATGCCAAGAGTGGGGAGAACCCATTCGCTCCCACGGCTTCAACTCCCGCCTCTATGAGGATGATTCCCATATCTCCCTCTCCAGCCCCGATCGCTCTCCCTCTCTGCAGTCTCGCAGTTCCCGTCTTCAAGACGTCTCTACTTGGACGTCCTGCCATCATCTCAAATTTAACGGGTCCAAAACAGAACTCCTTAACTTCCCAGCCAAACCCCGTCTTCCCCCTGACTTTCCCAGCACTGCGGGAGGCACCACCATCCTTCCTGTCTCACAAGCCAGTAACCTTGGCGTTATCCTCGACTCCGCTCTCTCATACGACCCACATATTCAATCTGTTATAATAATCATAACGACAATAATAATGGTATTGTTTAAGCACTTATTATGTGTCAAGCACTATTTTAAGCTCTGAGACAGATACAAGATAATCGTGTTGGACGCGGTCCCTATCCCACATAGGGCTCACCGTCTTAATCACCATTTTACAGATGAGGGAACTGGGGCAGAGAAGTGAAGTGACTTGCCTAAAGCAACACAGCAGACAAGCGGCAGAGCCGGGATTAAAACCCGGCTCCTTCTAACTCTCAGGCCCATGCTCTTTTCCCTAGGCCAAGCTGCTTCTCACTAATCTATCACTAAATCCTGTCGGCTTAACCTTCACAACACGGCTGAAATCCATCCAAACTGCTCCCACGTTAATCCACGCACTTCTCCTATCCCACCTTGATTAGTGACTGTACGTGCCTCCTTGCTGACCTCCCAGCCTCCAGCTAGTCTCTCCCCGTTCCAATCCAGACTTTGCTCTGCTGCCCCGATCATTTATCTACAAAAACCACTCTGGCCCTGTTTCCCCACTCCTCGAGAACCTCCAGCGGTTGCCCATCCACCTCCGCATCAAACAGCAACTCCTTACCAATGGCTTTAAAGCAGACACCCTGTCCCCTCCCCCTCCAACCCAGCCCGCACACTTCGCTCCTCTAATGCCAACCTTCTCCCTGGGCCTCGATCTCGTCTAGCTGGCCGCCGACACCTCCGCCACGTCCCGCCTCTGGCCTGGAACGCCCTCCCTCCTCAAATCTGACACACAATGACTCTCCCCTTCCCTTCCCTTATTGAGGGCACACTTCCTCCAAGAGGCCTTCCCTGACTAAGCCCTCCTTTCCTCTTCTCCCACTTTCTTCTGCATCACCCTGACTGGCTCCCCTTCGCTCATCCCTCCTCCCAGCCCCGTGGCACGTAGGTACGTATCTGTCACTGGTTTTATAATGATGTCCGACTCCCCATCTCTAGACAATAGGCTTATTGTGGGCAGGGAATGTCTGTTGTTATACTGTAGTGTCCCAAGAGCTTAGTCCAGTACTCTACACAGAGTAAGCGCTCGATACGACTGAATGAATATCCAACAATATCCACTTCTTCTCCCCCAAAAGCCTTATTGAAGGTCCATCTCCTCCAAGCGGCCTTCCCTGACCAAGCCCTCATTTCCTCTTTTCCCACTTCCTTCTTCGTCCGTTCTGCGTCCGCCCTTTATTCACCAGCCCCCCACCCGGCCCCCCAGCACTTATGTCCACATCCGTGATTTTTTTTTTTTTACATTAACGTCCAATTCCCCCTCTAGACCTTATGGCTGGGGAATGTGTCTTGTTTTAATGTTGTGTCCTATTCATTCCTTCGCTCATTCAGTTGTATTTATTGAGTACTCACTGTGCTCAGAGTTCGATACCAAGCGCTTGGAAAGTGCAATATAGCAATAAAGAGAGATGATCCCTGCCCACAATAGACTCAAAGTTTAGGGGGGTGGGGAGGAGACATATCAAAAGAAGGAAACAGGCATCAATATAAACAGAATTATAGATCCGTACATATATACCAAAGTGCTGTGGGAGGGGGAAGAGCAAAGGGGGCAAGTCAGGGTGAGGGAAGGGGAGTGGAGGAGCTGGGGGGGCTTAGTCTTACTTAGTCCTCCTCTCCCACGTGCTTAGTAGAGCGCCTTGCACACAGTAAGCGCTCAATAAAGATGATGATTGAATGGGGACCTCTCGAGCAGGGGCCACGAAGTGAACCAAAGGGGGAGAGAAAGAAAAGTTAGGGAAGCAGCGTGGCTTCACGGCAGGAGCCCGGGCTTGGGAGTCTGAGGATGTGGGTTCTAATCCCGGCTCTGCCACTCGTCTGCTGTGTGACCTCGGGCCAGCCTCTGGGCCTCAACGACCTCGGCTGGAAAATGGGGCTTAAGACGGTGGGCCCCACGTGGGACACCCTGATGACCTCGTATCTACCCCGGCGCTTAGAACAGCGCTTGGCACATAGTGAACGCTTAACAAATACTAACATTGATGGGGAGAGAAGGGGGGGGAGTGCCGGGATGGCAGGGGATGGGGAGAAGGTGAAGGAAAGAGGGTAGGGGAAGGGAAAGTGAGAGTCTGGGAAGGGGGTAACGCTCCCGACAGCCCAGGGAGCCAAAGAATAATAAGGTTGTTTTTTGTTACGCGCTTACTATGTACCAAGCGCCGTGGTCAGCGCTGGGGGAGATCCGGGGTCATCGGGTGGTCCCACGTGAGGCTCACGGTCTTCATCCCCATTTGACGGATGAGGTCCCTGAGGCCCGGAGAAGGGCAGCGCCCGGCCCACCGGCCCGCAGCCGCCAGTAATAACAATAATGATGACGACGGTGGCCTTCGTTAAGCGCTTCCCGGGTGCGCCGAGTAACGAGGCCGCGCCACGTGCGGCTGGCGGTTTTCGGGGGCGGCTGCGAGGCGGGCTCTGGGACTCCCGGGCCGGGCTGCGGGGGGCCCGCCCGAGGGGGGCCGGAGGGAAAGGGAAGAGAAGGGGAGAGGAGAGGAGAGGAGGTCAGGGGTCGCAGCGTCCCTCACCAAGGCGCTCCCTCCCTCCCTCCCGACCCCACCCACCCCCGCCCGCCCGCCCCACCCGGCCCTTGCCCCGGCACCAACCCGGCGGCGGCGGCGGGTCCGGTGTTCTCCCGCTGCTCCGCCGGGGCCCCCCACACAGGCACACGGGCGGGCGGACGGGCGGGCGGACGGGCGGTCGGTCCTTCCTCACACGGACGCTCGGACAGGCGGCGCGCGCGCCCTCTCCCCCCCCCCACACACTCACACACACACACACCCCCCCAGAGCCCCGGCGCGCGCACCCTCGCCCTCCCCCCTCCCTCCCCGGACCTGGCGCGCGCGCGCCCTCGCCCTCCCCGTCCCTCGACCTGGCGCGCGCGCGCACCCTCTCTCCCGCTCCCCGCCCTCGACCCGTCGCGCGCGCGCGCGCGCACTGTCTCCCTCTCCCCTCCCTCTCTCCCTCCCCCCTCCCTCTCTCCCTCCCACGGGGGCCCCGCCCGCGGCGCGCGCGCTCTGGCGCTCTGTGTGTGCGCGCGCGCGCGCGTGTGTGTGGCGCGCCTGTGCGCAGGCGCGCGGCCGTTGTGCGGTGAGGTGTGAAGGCCCCTCCTCCTCCTCCTCCCCCCCCCCCCCCCGCCCCAACCACCCAACACACCCCTTCCGCCCCCTCCTCATTCATTCATTCATTCATTCATTCATTCATTCATTCATTCATTCATTCATTCATTCCATCGCATTTAGAATAATGTGGGCATTTGTTAAGCACTGACTATGTGCAGAGCACTGTTCTAAGCGCTGGGTAGATGCAGAGGTCATCAGGTTGTCCCCCGTGAGGCTCACAGTTAATCCCCATTTTACAGATGAGGGAACTGAGGCACCGAGAAGTGAAGTGACTTGCCCACCGTCACCCAGCTGACAAGGGGCAGAGCTGGGATTCGAACCCATGACCTCTGACCCCCCCAAGCCCGGGCTCTTGCCACTGAGCCACGCTGCTTCTCTAAGCGCCTTCTCTCTGCACAGCACTGGACTAAGCCCCTGGGAAAGCGGACTAATAATAATAATCTTGGTATTTGTTAAGCGCTTACTATGTGCAGAGCACTGTTCTAAGCGCTGGGGGAGATACAGGGTCATCGGGTTGTCCCACATGAGGCTCACAGTTAATCCCCATTTTACAGATGAGGGAAATGAGGCCCAGAGACGTTAAGTGACTTGCCCACAGTCACACGGCTGACAAGTCGCAGAGGCGGAATTCAAACTCATGACCTTTGACTCCCAAGCCCGGGCTCTTTCCACTGAACCACGCTGCTTCACTACGCAATAAAGAGAGACAACCCCTACCCTCACATCCTCCCCTCCGACCAACTCACTCCCTTCCCCTCTTCCAAGCCCTCCCGAGAGCTCCCCTCCTCCAAGAGGCCTTCCCAGACTCAGCCCTCCCCTTCCCTCTGCTAAACCCTCTGCTCTTCCCCCTTCCCCTCAGCACTCTGCTCATTTGTATATATTGTTTATTGCCCTATTTATTTTGTTAATGAGGTGTACGTCTCCTCGATTCTATTTGTCGCGATGAGGTAGTTTTGTTCTGTTCTCTTTTGCTTTGCTGTCCGTCTCCCCCGTTTAGACTGTGAGCCCGTCGTGGGGCAGGGGTGATCTCTAACTGTTGCCGAATTATACATTCCAAGCGCTTAGTACAGTGCTCTGCACATGGTAAGCACTCAATAAATACTATTGAAGGAATGAATTGAGCGGCGATTGTCTCTATCGGTTGCCTAAATGTACATTCCAAGCGCTTAATACAGTGCTCTACACATAGTAAGCGCTCAATAAATACTATTGAATGAATGAATACCCCTCCCCCCCCACCACACACACCTATCAAATGGGGATGGAAACTGGGAGCCCCACGTGGGGCAGGGACCAATCCCAACCCCCACTGGCTTCTAATAATAATAATAATTTGGGGATTTGTTAAGTGCTTACTATGTGCCGAGCACCGTTCTAAGTGCTGAGTAGAGGCAAGGTAAGTAGGTTGTCCCACGTGGGGCTCACGGTCTTCAACCCCATTTTACAGATGAGGTCACTGAGGCACAGAGAAGTGAAGTGACTTGCCCAAAGTCACACAGCTGATAGGTGGCAGAGCCGGGAGTAGAACCCCCAACCTCTGACTCCCAAGACCGTGGTCTTTCCACTGAGCCACGCTGCTTCTCAATCCACCCCAGCGCTTAGTACAGTGCCTGGCAGGTAGGAAGGGCTTAACAAATATCCCAATTATAATTATCATCATTAGTAGTCTCCCACCGCTCCCATTCAAAAAGCGGCTGCCTCTGCCCACTCTGTTTCCTGGAAGTTGGCTGGTTTTTACAGATAACTATTCCCTTCAACTCTATGATTGACCAGTGCTATTTACTGAGCCCCCAGTGAGTACCCATCATCATCATCAATGCTGTTTATAATAATAATGTTGGTATTTGTTAAGTGCTTACTTTGTGCAAAGCACTGTTCTAAGCGCTGGGGGAGATACAGGGTGATCAGATTGTCCCACGTGGGGCTCACAGTTTTAATCCCCATTTTACAGATGAGGGAACTGAGGCTCAGAGATGTTAAGTGACTTGCCCACGGTCACACAGCTGACAAGTGGTAGAACCGGTTTATGGAGGAGCAGGGTGGCTCCGTGGAAAGAGCCCGGGCTTGGGAGTGAGAGGACGCGGGTTCTAATCCTGCCTCTGCCACTTGTCTGCTGTGGGACCTTTGGCAAGTCGCTTCACTTCTCTGGGCCTCAGTTCCCTTCTCTGGGCCTCAGTTCCCTCATCTGGAAAATGGGGATTAAGTCCGTGAGCACCCCACATGGGACAACTTGATTACCTTGTATCTACCCCAGCCCTTAGAACAGTGCTTGGCACATAGTAAGTGCTTAACAAATATTATTATGGAGCCACTACTGTATTCAGAGCACGGCGCTAAGCACCGGGAAGAACAAGGCAAAAGTACTATGCCCTTTCCTTTGCCGGGAGCTTGAAATCTCATGGGAACCGACAGCCCATTTGGATTTTTACAAATTCTTTAGAACGGAGCCTCGTGAAAGACCTTTGGAAAATCTTCACTTCATCCCGGCTCTGCCACTTGTCAGCTGTGTGACTGTGGGCAAGTCACTTAACTTCTCTGTGCCTCAATTCCCTCATCTGTAAAATGAGGATTAAGACTGTGAGCCTCGCGTGGGACAACCTGATGACCCTGTATCTACCCCAGCGCTTAGAACAGTGCTCTGCACATAGTAAGCGCTTAACAAATACCAACATTATCATTATTACTATTATCTTCTGTTTCTCTCTGAAGGCGGGGCCTGGGTGAGGGGGGAACATGAACGAAGACGAAATGGCTGTTGGAACTCGTTTGAACGGGGAAGCTATTTCCCCGGAGTGATGGGAGCTGGGAGCTGGCTGTGGACAATCCCATCAGTCATAGAGAAGCAGCGTGGCTCAGTGGAAAGAGCACGGGCTTTGAAGTCAGAGGTCATGAGTTCGAATCCCAGGTCTGCCACTTGTCAGCTGTGTGACTGTGGGCAAGTCACTTTACTTCTCTGCGTCTCAGTTCCCTCATCTGTAAAATGGGGATTAAGACTGTGAGCCCCACGTAGGACATCCTGATTCCCCTGTGTCTACCCCAGCGCTTAGAACAGTGCTCGGCACATAGTAAGCGCTTAACAAATACCAACATTATTATTATTATTATGTCACCATCCTCTGGCCAAGAAAGCAGATGGTGGCAGGGCGAAGGGGTGCTCGGGAAGGTGGTAGCCCAACCATCAGCCAGCCCAGCGGCCAGTCAACCCATCGGCCAGTCGGCCAATCGGCCAGACAATATCCACCGAGCAGCTCCAGCAGCCCCAGCAGAGAGACCACGGAACCTCTAGACTGTCAGCTCACTGTGGGCAGGGAATATGTCTGTATGTTGCTATACTCTACTCTCCCAAGCGCCCAGTACAGTGCTCTGTACACAGTAAGTGCTCGATAAATACGACTGACCGCTTGAAGCCATGAGAGCCGGTGACTTACGAGGGTGACGGTCATGCTCGGGTCTAGTCGTGCTGACTTTGGCACCGAGAACCTCCGAAGAGGAGTGGATTCTAGTGCCGGTGGCTGGCACAGCGCTACTCGTGCTCCCTGGCCCTGCCCGCGAGGGTCCGGGGGCATGACACTTGGCCAAGTGTCCGTGCTGGGGTTTGATTTCCCATCCGTCAAGGGCATTTATCACTGTACTGAGCACATGGGAGACTACAATATAGCAATAATAATGTTGGTATTTGTTAAGCGCTTACTATGTGCCGAGCACTGTTCTGAGCGCTGGGGTAGACATAGGGGAATCAGGTTGTCCCACGTGGGGCTCACAGTCTTAATCCCCATTTTATAGATGAGGGAACTGAGGCACACAGAAGTGAAGTGACTTGCCCACAGTCACACAGCCGACAAGTGGCAGAGCTGGGATTCGAACTCATGAGCCCTGACTCCAAAGCCCGTGCCCTTTCCACTGAGCCACGAACAGACACATTCCCTGCCCGCCACAAGCTTACAGTCACCAGGACCCGCCGAAGGCGGCAGGGACCAGGGCCGACGCGGGCACTGGTGCTGTGACTCAGTGAGCCGTGCCCTCGGGAGCCACTGTAGTCTTCCCCGCCCATGTTTGTCAGCAGTTTTCCAGAATTCCTCTTCCTGGCCCGACCCCAGCAGGCCCTCCCTGCCTCTGGCCTCCTCACCCCCTACCACGGTGAGGGGTGGATCAGACTTGAAGCAGCGTGGCTCAGTGGGAAAATCCTGGGCTTGGGAGTCAGGGGTCGTGGATTCTAATCCCGGCTCAGCCGCTTGCCAGCTGTGTGACTTTGGGCAAGTCACTTAACTTCCCTGTGCCTCAGTTACCTCATCTGTAAAATGGGGATTAAAACTGTGAGCCCCACGTGGGACAACCTGATCACCTTGTATCCCCCAGCGCTTAGAACAGTCACACATAGTAAGCGCTTAACAAATACCACCATTTATTTATTTTTAAAACAGGGGTTAAGATTGTGAGTCCTATGTGGAACCTGAACTGTGTCCAACCTGATTAATTTGTATCTACCCTTGTGCTTAGTACAGAACCTGGCACTTAATAAGTGCCTGATAACTACTCTTAAAAAAAGAAAGTAACCGGACAGTTCCACCCAATAATAGGAGGAGTGCCAAAGAGGGCAACTAGCACATAGTCCCTCCACATGTCCAAGACGGAGCCCCATAAATCAATCAATGAATCCAACATCTCTAATTCCCCCCTCTCCATCCCTGACTCTCCCCAATGACCCAGCACGGACCATCCCACACCCCTGACTCTCCCCTCTCCATCCCTGACTCTCCCCCCTGCGATGACCCAGCCTGAACCATCTAATACCCAACTCTTTCCTCTCCATCCCAGACACCGGCCAAGTCTACACACAAAGTTATCCGGTTCGATGCACTAACTGGGCCACAACTTTGGCTGGAAATACCCAGATTTTGGGGGTCCAGGGGTATCTGGGAACTTTGTGAGGCTTAACCAAAGGGTAGCCAATCCACCACCGTGACCCAATGCTTGCCCTCACTATTGAAGAAGTCAGCGCCGTGAACGGAATAAAATATTCCCAGAATTTCTCCCTCCCCCCCAGCCCCAGTGCGGCAGTAATTGCAGGAGACAGGGAACACTCCATTTCTTTTTGGCTCACTGCCCCCTCTCACCGGGCCTCAGCCCTCGGGCCAATGTTTATTTTCATGGTCGATGCAGCCGCACGCTCTACCTTCTTCTCTCCTCTGTCTTCCTCCTCCTCCTGAGAAGCAATATGGCCTAGTGGCAGGAGCGCGGGCCTTGGGGTCAGAGGTCGCACGTTCTAATCCCGGTCCTGCCACTCGTCAGCTGGGTGACCATGGGCAAGACACTTTGCTTCTCAGTGCCTCAGTTCCCTCACCTCTGTGAGCTCCCTTTAGGACAGGGACTGTGTCCAACCGATTACCTTGTATGGGCCCCATTGCTTGGCAGAACAGTGCTTGGCACTTAGTAAGTGCCTAACAATTACCATAATGATTATTCTCTCCGCACTATCCACAGCAGGAGTGGTCACGACATTTATTCATTCGTTCAATCGTATTTATTGAGCGCTTACTGTGTGCAGAGCACTGTACTAAGCACTTGGAAAGTACAATTCGGCAACAGAGACAGACAATCCCTACCCAACAACGGGCTCACACTCTAGAAGGAGGGAGGGAACCTATCAACTAGGTGCTCTCCCAAGTGCTTAGTCCAGTGCTCTGCACACAATAAGTGCTCAATAAATTACATTGATTGATTGATCGAGAACGTTTCAGGCTCACCCCGCCCGTTGTTATCCCCGAAGATCTCAAGTTATCCTCTGATCCCCCGTCATCTTTGGTGACGCTAAGATGGCGGGGGAGTGTCAGTTAATAATGCTATTTACTGAGCGGCGTGCACTGAACTAAGCGCTTGGGAGTATACACCATTAGAGGGTGATCTCCCGGAGATGACAGAACCAGCCGTGGTATTCCCCCGAGCGCTTAGGACAGTGCTTGGTTCTCAGTAGGTGCTCGATAACTCTCAGTGATGGGCCCATAAAGAGTCAACGACCCGAGTCACTTCAACTTCCGGTGAGCGACCCGCGAACCGTCTCCTCGGCTGCCGGAGAGGAGTCCCCGTCCCTCCTTGCGCGTCAGCCGGGGAGGTTGCCGACGTAGGCCTCGGCCCTCTCCGGTGCCACCCCTCGACTCGCAGATGAGTAAGAGGCTCCAGGAGCCGCCTCCTGGCTCACTTGAGACACGTGCCTTGTCTCCACCTCTGAACCGTCCGAGCCCCTGTTCAAAAAAAGTCCGTGAACACAAATCCTCTGGAGATCAAGCCATACTATTGTAGAGAAGCAGCACGGCCTAGAGGATAGAGCACGGGATTGGAAGTCAGAAGGACCTGGGTTCTGATCCCGGCTCCGCCCCTTGCCTGCTGTGTCACCTTGGGCAAGTCGCTTCACTTTTCTGGGCCTCAGTGACCTCATCTGTAAAATGGAGATTGAGACTCTGAGCCCCACCTGGGACCGGGATTGTGTCAAATCCCATTCATTTGCATCCACCCCACCGCTGAGTACAGTGCCTGGCATTATCATTATCATTGCTATTGAGCACCTGTTGGGTGTTGAGCACTGTTCTGAACTCCTACTGGGTGCCGAACACTATACTAAGCAGAAGCAGTAATAAAGGGATTTATCGAGCCCCATCTGGGTGCAAGGCACAGTACTGAAGGCTTGGGGCGGTTCAACCGGAACATAAGATATAGTCCCAGTCCATGAGGAGCTTACACTCTAATGGGGAAGGCAGATACAAAAAGATTGACAAATGGGTTAATTAATATAAGCAAACTGTATGACAATTGAGAAGCAGTGTGACTTAGTGGAAAGAGGTTGGGTCTGGGAGTCAGAGGCACTGGATTTTAATACCAGCTTGGCCCAGTTGTCTGCTCTGTGACCATGGGCAAATCACTTCACTTCTCTGTGCCTCCGTTTACTCAACTGTAAAATGGGGATTAAGTACCCGTTCTCCTTCCTATTTAGGCTGTGAGCCCCATGTGGGACAGGGACTGTGTCCAGCCTGATTTACTTGTATCTAGCTCAGCCCTTGGAATAGTGTTCGTTTGACACATAGTAAGAGCTTCTCATATAACCAGTCAATACATATATCCATATATATGTGTGTGTCTCTGTATGATTGGTAACCCACTCAGTTTGCATACATATAGGTGCTTGGAGCGGGGAAGGGGTTTATGATATTTGTTAGGTGCTTACTAATGTTCCAGGCACTGCACTAAGCACCGGGGTCTATACAAGCTAATCGGGTTGGACATAGTCCATATCCCACATGGGGCTTCCAGTTTTAATCCCCATTTTACAGGCGAGGCAACTGAGGGACAGAGAAGTGAAGTGACTTGCCTGAGGTCACACACAGCAGACGAGAGGCAGAGCCCAAATTAGAACCCAGGTCCTTCTGACTCTCAGGCTTGTGCTCTATCCACTAGGCCATGCTGCCTCTCTCTCTCCCTCTCTCTCTCTCTCTCTAATGTTCATTCATTCAATTGTATTTATTGAGCGTTTACTGTGCAGGGCACTGTACTAAGTGCTTGGGAGAGTGCAGTATAACACTAAATGGACACATTCCCCGCCCAAAGTGAGCTTACAGTCTAGAGGGGGAGACACTAACGATATACACACAGGGATAAGCACTGGGACGATGGGCTGGGGAGGAGGAGGGCAGAGTGCGAGCTGGGGAGCCAACCTGTGAATTGTGCTGGGACGGCTGAGGAACCCGAGGAGCTGGGAAGGTAGAGCCGGGGACCCAGGAAGTTGTGGTTGGCATGGAGGGGCATCGGCGGCTGGGAGAAAGGCCAAGTGTGGGCTACAGGGCAGAGGGCGGGAAGGAGGGGAAGGCTACTCACAGGACACGGCAGGTGACGGCGGCAGCCAGGCCGACCAGCAGGACGAACATCAGGGAGCTCAGGATGGACGTGATGACTATCATGCTCCCGCTCCTCCTCCCTGGCCAGGTGTCCACGCGCGACCACGACAGGGCTGAACGGCACGGGAGTCCCCGGCGGGGGTCAGCGCCCGGCGAGGGTCAGCACCCAACGGGGGCCACCTCCCCCCAGGGACCTTCACGGGGTCCCGCCACCGCGGCCGGAGGCCGGGAGGACAGGTAGCCACCGTCCAGAAGGAGAGAAACGCCCCCCACATCCTAGCAGTGGAGAAGAATTCCTTGGGATTCCTTTTTGTAATCATAATCATAATTGTGATATTCGTTAAGTACTTACGATGTGCCAGGCCCTGTACTAAGCGCTGGGGTGGGTACAAGCAAATTGGGTTGGACACACCACCCCTCTGCATTTGTAGGACAGTGTAATCTTTGGGGAGCACTTGTGCCGAGAGGCGACGCAGCCTGGCAGGCAGAGGCCGGATCCAGTCCTGGCTCTACTTCCAAACTGCTGTGTGACCTTAGGCTAGTCACTCAGTCTCTCTGGGCCTCTGTTTCCACATCCGTACAACGGGAATAAGCTCCCTCCTGTTCCTCCCTCCTAAGAGTGGAACAGGGATTGTGCCTGACCCAGTTATCTCATATTTGCCCCGGCATTTAGCACAGTGCAAATGCTTAATGAATACCAGAACCGACTGCGAGGTGGGATGCCACAAGGAGGACTGGTGTCCATGTGCAGAGGGACCCCCAGACCGCAGGAGTTGGATCCTCTCAGCAAGAAGGAATAATAATAATAATGATAAAGGTATTTGTTAAGCACTTACTAGGTGTCACGCTCCATTCTAAGTGCTGGGTAGATACAACCTAATCAGGTTGGACACAGTCTGAATCCCACATGAGGCTCACAGTCTTCATCCCCATTTTATAGACAAGGGTACTGAGGCCCAGAGAAGTGAAATGACTTGTCCAGGGTCACACAGCAGACAAAGGAAGGAAGGAGGATTTGGCCTCGATTCTGACCGCGAATGGTAGGACTTACTGCGCTTTGTCCTGATGGGGTCGGACCAGAGGGACTGATCCACAACCGAGCCACTTGTTGTGTTCACCAACACATATTTGAACCTGGGAAAACACACACACACAGAGCCTCAGGTAGTAGTAATAATAACAGTAGTGGTAATGATTGTTAAGTGCTTACTATGTGCCAGGTACTGAACTAAGCGCTGGGGTGGGTACGAGCAAACTGGATTGGACACAGTCCCTGTTCCAAACGGGTCTCACAATGGCCTAGCAGCTAGACTTTGGGCCTGGGAGTCAGAAGACCTTGGATCTAATCCCAGCTCCGCCACTTGATTGTGGTGTGTCCTTGAGCAAGTCACTTCCCTGTGCCTCAGTTCCCTCATTTGAAAATGGGGATTCATTATCTGTTCTCCTTTGCACATAGATTTTTTTTTTACAGTATCTGTTAAGTGCTTACTCTGTGCCAGACACTGTACTAAGCTCTGGGGTAGATACAAGCTAGTTAGGTTGGACACAGTCTGTCCCACACGGGGCTCACGGTCTTAATCCCCATTTTGATGAGGGAACTGAGGTCCAGAGAAGTGAAGTGACTTGCCCAAGGTCACATGGCGAACAAGTAGCAGATTGTGAGCCCCACATAGGGCCTGATTGTCTTATAATTACCCCAGCACTTAGTATAGTGCTTGACTCAATAACAAGAACAACGATAATAATAATAATTTGGGTATTTGTTAAGCGCTTACTATGTGCAGAGCACTGTTCTAAGCGCTGGGGGAGATACAGGGTAATCAGGTTGTCCCACGTGAGTAACAGTGATTGTTATTATCATTAGTATTATTAATGTCATTATTTAGAACTGGGGCCTCTTGGGATTTAAATCCCACTCAGCATCCCCCAGGATCGGGGCGGCCGCTGGAAGATTACTCTGTCGGCCTGTCAATCAGTCAAGCATTTATTCATTCAGTCGTATTTACTGAGCGCTTGCTGTGTACAATGCACTGTACTAAGTGTTTGGGAGAGTACAGTAGAACAATAAACAGACACATTCCCTGCCCACAGCGAGCTTGCAATCAATCAATCAATCAATCGTGTGAATGGAACACCTCTCACAGGCCTTTGCACTGGGTACCTACTATCTGTGCCCCCGTCCACTCTGACTCCTCACCTGTACCCGGTCTCCCCGGCCAGGGGCGGGTTGCACGCCCCGCTGAAGTCGGGGTCCCACATACAGGCGGTGTCGCCGCCGACGCGGAAGAGGTAGGCGTCCAGAATCTGGGGGGCCCTGGCAGGGTCCCCGGCGTCCCACAGCCGGGGGAGGTCCTCGCACCGGGGAACGCTGAAGGTCGCGGCCCAGTAGGGGCCCCGGCGGCCACCCGCGGCCTGCTGGAATGTCGTCCGGAGAGGACGGCTCCCGTTGTCCAGCACCGGGTGGGCGTCCGCTGTGGGGAAGAAGGGGGGCTCACGTCAGAGGGGTGGGGGGTCCAGAGAGTCGGGGAGAGCAGCCAAGGGGAGCCTAGAGGGCGGGAAGATAGCACCGGGTGAGAACTTTGGAGCCAACGGTCGGGTAGCTCCTCCTGAAGCAGAGGGAGACGGGTAACCAGAGGAGGCGGTCGGTCAATCGTATTTATTGAGTGCTTACTGTATTTTTATTTTTGTATATATTTTTATTTTTGAATATATTTTTATTACCCTATTTATTTTGTTAATGAGGTGTACATCCTCTTGATTCTATTTATCGTGATTATGTTGTCTTGTTTTTGTCCGTCTGTCTCCCCCGATTAGATTGTGTGCCCGTCATTGGGCAGGGATGGTCTCTATCTGTTGCCGAATTGTACATTCCAAGCGCTTAGTACAGGGCTCTGCACATAGTAAGCACTCAATAAATACTATTGAATGAATGAATGATATTGAGCACTAGCCTAAGTGCTTGGAAGGAAGGTTTGGAGAAGGGGCCGGCCAGGTGGAAAACTCACAGGCCGGCTCAGAGGACGGGGGGCCGGCCACTTACCTGCTGTATGACCTTGGGCAAGTCACTCTACTTCTCTGTGCCTCAATTTCCTCCTTTGTAAATTGGGGAATCGATACCTTCCACCCTCAGACTGAGAGCCCCCAATGGGATAGGGACTAATTAAGAATAATAAGCACTTACTATGTGCCAAGCACTGTTCTAAGCACTGGTGTAGATAAAGTCAATCAGGTTGGACACAGACCCTTTTCCACATGGGACTCATGCTCTTAGTGCCCATTTCACAGATGTAGTAACCGAGGGCCAGAGAAGTGAAGTGACTCGCTCAAGGTCACACAGCAGGCATGTGGCGGAACCCAGATTAGAACCCAGTCCTTCTGATTCCCAGGCCCGTGCTCGATCCTCTAAGCCCCGACGTGTCTTAGAAGACTTTGTCCAATCTGATCGTGTTGCTTCTCCCCCAATGTTTAGCACAATGCTTGGCCCGTAGTAAGCATTTTACAACTATCGCAATTACTATTAATGGTTTGAGGATTGGAAAGATGATTTGAGCAGCAGCAAGGAGGCTGGGCCAAGGTGGAGAGAAACCAGTCACTCCTAGGCCTGTGCTCTTTCCACTAGACCACACTGCTTCCCTAGTTGCGGGAGTAGTAATTTCCCCTTACGGGGGAGTCTTCTTCAAATGTGAAGGGCAAAAAAAATCAATCAATCAGGGGTATTTTATTGCGCATTTGCTATGAGCAGAACACTGTATTAAGCACTTGGGAGTGTACAGGGCAACAAATTAGCAGACATGTTCTCTGCCCTTAATGAGCTTACAGTCTAGAAGGGGAGAGAGACATCAATATGAATAAATAATCTACAATATATAGTTTAAAGATTTGTACATAAGTGGGGCGAATATCAAGTGTCCAAAGGTCACAGGTCGAAGTGCAAAGATGATGCAGAAGGGAGATGGAGCCCGGGAAAAGAGGTCTTACCTGGGGAAGGCCTCTTGGAGGTGTGACCTTAGTAACGCTTTGAAGGTGGAATGAGTGGTGGTCCGGCGTATATGAAGGAGGGAGTTCCAGGCCGGGGGAGGGCGTGGGGAAGGGGTCAGCGGTGAGAGTGACAAGATTGGGGCACAGTGAGTGAGCGATCTGGCGTTAGAGGTAAGCGGAGTATAGTAGGAGTGTGGCTGGGCTGTAGTGGGAGATCAGCGAGGTGAGGTAGGATGGGGTGAGCCGACTGGGTGCCTTAAAGCCGACGGTAAGGAGTTCCTGTTGGATGCGGAGGACGATGGGCCACCATTAGAGGTTCTTGAGGAGTGCGGAAACGTGGACGTTTTTATTGATAAATGATGTGTGCAGCAGAGTAAAGTACGGATTGGAGTGGAGAGAGTCAGGAGGCTGGGAGGTCAGCGAGGAGGCAGATGCAATAGTCAAGGAAGGATATTAATACTCACAATTAATAATAACTATTGTATTTGTTAACCACTTACTACGTGTCAGGCACTGTACTAAGTGCTGGGGTGGATGCAAGCTAATAGGTTGGACACGGTCCATTTCCCTTCACAATCTTAATCCCCATTTTAAAGATGAGGTAACTGAGGCACAGGAGAGTTAAGTGACTTGCCAAGGCCAAACAGCAGACAAGTGGGGGAGCAGGAATTATCCACTATGCCATGTTGCTTCCCAAGGATAGGGATAGGATAAGTGCTTGGATCAGCAGGCAGAGTAGCAATTTGGATGGAGGGGAAAGGGTGGATTTTCGTAATGTTGTGAAGGCGGAACTGACAGGATTTGGTGCCAGACTGAATATGTGAGTGGAATGAGAGAGATGAGTCCAGGACAATGTCAAGGTTATGGGCTAGTGAGGTAAAGAGGTTAATGGTCTACAGTGTCTACAGTTGTCCACAGTGATGGGAAAGACAGTGGGAGGACAGGGTTCGGGTAGGAAGATGAGGAGTTCAGTTTGAGACATGTTTCATTTGAGGTGTCGGTGGGACATCCAAGTAAAGATGCCTTGAAGGCAGGAGGAAATGCGAGATTGCCGGGAAGGGGAGGGGTCAGGACTGGAGATGTGAATTTAGGGAATCATAGGCAGGCACCAGGCATCAGACTGGGCTCTTGCTACCAGTATAAAGTTCACCTTCCTCTGGGCATCTCTCAATCACTCAGTCAATGCTATCTATTGAGCACTTGCAGTGTAAAGAGCACCGTACTAAGGGCTAGGGAGAGTACAGTAAGTAGAGCTGGTAGACAGAATCCATGCCCACAAGGAAGGTGCTTACAGTCTCATTCTCTTTTCCCAAAAGCGGCAGATGGGAGCTTCCCGGTGTTCCGGGACCGGGCCAGCGAGGAGATGGAGTGCAGAGGGCGGAAACTCTGGCAGATGGCACTGGGATTTGAGGAGTGGAGGGAACCTACCAGAGTCCATCATGACATAGAGGTAGATCTCGGAGGGCAGTTGGGCAGGGCCGGCGCCGTCGAACATGCAGAAGGGTTTCTCCAGGGCGATCGTCGTGAGGGTAGGGTTGTTCGTGGCAAATGCCAAACTGGCGATCTGAGGCTTGATCTGGGCAGCTGGCAGAGATCAGGAGTGGGAGAAGAGTAGGAGAAATATGATTTATGGAGGGACCACTGGGTGAGAAGTACAAAATGGAGAACTCCCCCATTCCTTACTCACAAGGAGCTTGCACTCTAAAGGGGCAGATAGGCTATTAAAACACTTACAGGTGGAGTAATCAAGAAAAGCAATTGAATGTGACTGAAGCAAGAAAAGCAGCGTGGCCTGGGAGACAGAGGAGGTGGGTTCTAATGAGGATTTGGCACTTGTTTGCTGTGGGACCTTGGGCAAGTCACTTGGTTTCTCTGTGCCTCAGTTCCCTCGTCTGCAAAATAGGACTTCAATTCCTGTTCTCCCTCCTACTTAGACTGTGAGCCCCATGTGGGACCTGATGATCTGGTATATACCCCAGTGCTTAGTACAATGCTTGGCATATTAGTAAGTACTTAGTACAGTGCTCTGCACATAGTAAGCGCTCAATAAATACTACTGAATGAATGAATACTTAAATATCACAGTAATTATTATTGCTATTATTATTATTGTTATGAGGAAGAGGAGGAGGAGGAAGACCCCATGACCCAGTTAAACGAGTCACCTCGGGCTCTCCCTTCACACAAATCCCCCCACTCCCTTTTCGGGGTGGCCAGCTCTCTCGAGTGTGGTCTCAGTGCACTGTTCTAGGATTCCCAGACCCAGGGAAGGTGGGTGTGGCGGATGGGGGAGCATGGAGGGGACGTGGGGGACCGAGCGTCCTGCCGAGAATGAGGGATGGGTGAGCCTCGGGCCTGAACCCCACTGACGAGGCCCGACTGCCCCCGGTTCCCCCCGCCTCCCTCATCCCCGGCGCTGCAGCTCGGTCTGAGGGTCCCTACCTCCTGTGGCCCAACTGCTGATTAAGTAATGAGGCTGGTCTCGCCCCCACCTCGCCCTCCCCTCCGCCTCATTGCGGCCCAGGCTTGGGGAGCAGGGGCTCCTCCACCTGCACCTGCCTCCCCCACCCCCAAATCTGGGTCCATTCTGTCTCCCTCCTGCAGTCCCACCCTCCGCTAACCCCCCGCCCATGGCCTCCAATGTCTCTGAGGCCCCAACCTTGCCCACCCTCTCCCCAATCCATGCTGGCCATCGTGAGGGATGGAAAGAAGAGAGGGCGTTCCGGGAAGCTAGCCTCCCCCATCCCTTTAATGTCCCCAGATTAGCAGCCAGGAGAGAAGGAGGGTGCCCCCAGGAAGCTAGCCCCCCAAAACCCATCAATGCCCTGAGACTCCCAGCCAGGAGAGAAGGACAAGCTAGCCCCCAAACCCATCAATGCCCCGAGATTGGCTGCCAGGTAAGAGAGAAGGGCGTCCCAGGGTCTGGCACCCCACTGTCCCCCAAGTGCCAGGGTGGTCGGGGGCTGTAGAGGGTAGGGGCTGGGGGGCTGAAGCAGCTAAGCTCAGCGTCAAGAGCCCGGGCTTGGGAGTCAGAGGTCATGGGTTCGAATCCCGCCTCTACCACTTGGCAGCTGTGTGACTGTGGGCAAGTCACTTCACTTCTCTGTGCCTCAGTCACCCCATCTGTAAAATGGGGATTGACTGTGAGCCTCACGTGGGACAACCTGATGACCCTGTATCTACCCCAGCGCTTAGAACAGTGCTCGGCACATAGTAAGCGCTTAACAGATACTAACATTATTATTACATTATTATTATTATTATTATTGGGGAGTTGGGGGGTTGGGAGGAGGGTCTTACCTGGGCAAAGCTGCAGGCAGGAGAGGGCCAGCGCAGCCCAGAGAGGATGCATCATCTCCGGCAGGGGCAGGGGAGAGGGGGCAGGGGTTCGTCCTGGAGCCCGAGGAGACAGAGAGACCCGGGGGGGGGGGGGGAGGAGCAGAGAGACCCTGAGGGGAGACACGGATGGAGAGAGAAAGAGAGACAGAGAGACAGAGAGAGAGAGAGAGAGAGGTAGGGATCCGCCCCTCCCCTGCCTCGCCGGAGCCAATTGGTGCCCGCCCCCCGGGGAGGGGGGGCCTGGGCAGGGGGTGGGGGTGCCCCTCCCGGCCGGGGATGGGCCCACTTCATTCATTCATTCATCCATCCATTCATTCATTCATATTTATTGAGCACTTACTGTGTGCAGAGCACCGTAATAAGCGCCTGGGAAGTACAGTTCAGCAACAAATAGAGACAATCCCTGCCCACAATGGGCTCACAGTCTACAGTTGTCTACTCTCTGCCTTGTAGTAGTGGTTTTTGTTAAGCGCTTACTATGTAACAGCAACTTACAGTAACTAGAGTTACTGTGTAACTCTACACACAGTAAACTGTAAGCCTCTTGAGGGTGGAAATAGTGTCTATATAATAATAATTATAATGTTATTTGTTAAGCACTTACTATGCGCCCCGCACTGTACTAAGCACTGGGGTGGATAATAATAATAATAATAAGGTTGGTATTTGTTAAGTGCGTACTATGTGCCAAGCACTGTTCTATGCGCTGGGGTAGATACAGGGTCATCAGGTTGTCCCACGTGAGGCTCACAGTCAATCCCCATTTTACAGATGAGGTAACTGAGGCACAGAGAAGTAAAGTGACTTGCCCACAGTCACACAGCTACCAAGTGGCAGAGGTGGGATTCGAACCCATGACCTCTGACTCCCAAGCCCAGGCTCTACCCACTAGGCCACACAGTTTCTACTATTATGCTCTCCCAAGGACTTCGTACTATTCTCTGCACACAGTAGGGGCTCAGGAAATGCTATTGATTGATCAATTGATTGATTGCTTCAGAACCACCTGGTTCTTTGCCAGGCTCTACTAGCTATTTCTCGGGTGTGTTTTTCTTGACAAATATTTCCTCAAGGAGGGCCATCCTCTGCCTCGCCTTTTACAGGACAGGGGGCATTTCTCAATCTTTTAGACCTTGGCTTATGATTTGTAGAAATGCAAGACTCTACTCAGTGGAATGCAAGTTTATGTAAGCCCAAAGCCTCCCCTGCTCCAAAACTCGCCAGCTTCTGCGAGGGAAAACAATTCCTGGGAGCCCTAGTTCTTCCCAAAGATGAAAAGAACAACTCTTGGAGAGCATTTTTTTTTTTAATCAAACAAAGGCCCAGAAATGTTTTTCAAACAAAATCTTAAAAAAATGTATAAACAACTATTAGCTTCAAAGGATCTCATGTTTGTTTGGGAACTTTTCATGGGGAGGAATCAAAGGGGCTATATTCATGAAGGGAGAATGAATGGAGTCAGATCAATTAGGCTTCCGGTAGAGATGGCTGTGGGTGGGGTGAGCAAGTTACAAAAATATCTCCCACAGCTGCCAGGACTGTGTTTGCATTTTGCAGACTCATTTTTAGAATCACAATTCAAGGAACATTTAATTGAATTTCAAATTCCTGAACATCTAAATCACCCAAACACATCTGAAACATGGGCCAGGCTACTGGGGAGAGCACTTTTGCAGAGTCGTAAGATTCCTTCTTTTCCTTTTGAAATAAGAAGTTGGCTGTGGGCAGATGGGTCTCAGAAGGTCTTAGCAAATAATCGTTTTGAGGGAGCCCCCGTTACTGTGTGCAGAGCACTGAGCCGTTCCCTCGGAAGCATACGGTAGAGGTGAAAGACGTGACCCCTGCCCTCAGGAAGCTTGGAAGGGGAGCTTGACACAAAATAAATGGCAGATTGGATCAGTAAGCGCTTAGTAAATATCATTATTGTTAGTATTATTATCTCTTGGGCCAGGCACTGTTCTGAGCTTGGGGTAGGGACAAGATAGGGACAACAATAGGGCCAGTCCCTGGCCTCGATGGGCTCTTAGTCTAAGCGGTAGGGACAATTCATTCATTCATTCAGTCGTATTTATTGAGCGCTTACTATGCGCAGAGCACTGTACTAAGCGCTTGGAAAGTACAATCTGGCAACAGATAAAGACAACAACGGGCTCACAATGTAGAAGGGGGAGACAGACAACAAAACAGAACAAGTAGACAGGCATCAATACCATCAAAATAGATAAATAGAATCATAGACATATACACAAGGACTATCTTATCCCCACTATGCAAAAGAGAGAATGAGACTTAGAGAGGTACAGGGGGAGCGAAAGGGGTGTGGGTGTGGGATAATGCAAAATCGAGGGAAGGGCTATTGTGAGGCCTCAGAGGAGGGAGACCCGGGACCTATCTGGTTGGCAACAAGGAGTGGCCGACGGTCAACTGAGCCTTTAAGAGACCACAGGCTGCGAGAAATTCAGAAAGAAGGCGGGCCACGGGTGGCAACTTTTTATTCGGAACATGGCGACAAAAAGGGAGCAGGGATGTAAGGGGGAAGTAGGGCTCGGAAGGGACGGGCTGATGAGAAGGAGTGTGGCCTAGTGAAAAGAGCCTGGCCTGGAAGTCAGAGGACCTGGGTTCTAATCCACTACTTTTACCTGTTGTGTGATCTTGGGCAAATCACTTATCTTCTCGGGGTCTCGGTTTTCTATTCTATGAAAAGGGGATTCAATATCCATTCTCTCTCTTAGCCTATGAACCCCACATGGGACAGGGACTGTGTCTGACCTAATGGTCTTGTATCTACCCCAGCACTTGGAACATAGTAAGCACTTAACAAATGTGGCAATTTTTATCAGGCTTCAAAGAGCTCGCAGGCCAGATAGCCACCATTTTGTGTCTTTTCAGCCCTGACTGGACACGCTCAGGTCTGGTCAGAGATCTGCCAGGCTGAGAGTCCAGGGCAGAGAGCTGTAGGGGCCATCCTTCACCCCGCTCCCACCTCCCCCAGTAGGCCTATCATAGGTCATGAGTTCTAATTCTGGCTCTGCCACTTGTGTGACCTTAGGCAAATCATTTCACTTCTCTGTGTTTTCAAAACCTCATCTGGAAAATGGGGATTAAGACTGTGAGCCTCATGTGGCCCTCTAGACTATAAGCTAGTTGTGGGCAGGGAATGTGCCTTTTATTGTTGTATTGAACTCTCCCAAGCGCTTAGTATAGTGCTCTGCACATAGTAAGTGCTCAGTAAATGCGATTGAATTGAACTGAATTGGCAGGGAATGTGTCCAACCTGAATTACTTGTATTCCCTCCAAGTGCTTAGTGCAGTGCCTGGCATACAGTAAGTGCTTATTAACAAATACCACATTTATTATTATTATTATCAATCAGTCATTCACAGTCAGTCAGTCAGCCACTAACAAGACCTCCCTGAGCACCCAGCATGGAACCGGCCCAGAGCTGCTGCTGGGATTCCAGTGAAAGGACAGTTCTTGCCCTCCAGAAGCTCTCCGTCTAGAAGGAGGCGACAGAGACATAAGATCCACTTAAGTATCCATACCTACTTCAAGAGCGAGGTCGGGTGCGTTGGGTCGAGCAGTCACAGATTCTGCTGGCACGTTGGCTAATCTGGGAAAGCTTCCTGAAAGGCGGGGCGTCTAACCCCAGCAGTGGATGTAGCGTTGGTGCGTGCACTTCTCACCCTTGCTGGTGGTGGTTTTTGAATCCTGCTGGGCAAGAAGTGTCGGGGGGTGTCACAGTTTTACCTTTGACTTCTGGCCCCGGTCCTCTCTTTCAGGAGGCTCAGAGTGGTTCATGGGCAGTTCAAAACCAGTCATCTCTGGGCACAGGCGGGACTAAGCACCTCGGCGATAAACTTGAGACTGTGCTCCTTGCCTTCCAATTCCCTGGAATCTGATGATTGTTTCTAACTCTAAACAAGCTCCACTAAAGGCCAGAGAGACTGGTCTGGGCACGTTTCCCAAGGAACTAAGTGGCTTGTGGGGCTAAATTGGAACGGTTCAATCCAAACAGATATTCGTGTGGTCGAAAGAGTCAAAGTTTGCCTTATTTTTTGAATTACTACTCTGTGTCTGTTTTCATAATCAATGTGGCATCTTATTACTTCCCCTGAAACAAAGGCTTCAGGGGCCTCACTTCCCACCCCCACCACGGGAGGGCCACGATTAAGTTACTTGTGTCTCGACATTCTAGCCCAAGTGCTTAGTTCGGGGTTCTCCACACAGAAAGTGCTCAATAAATGCCACTGATTGATGATGATGGTATTTGTTTAGCACTTACTATGTGCCAAGCACTGTTCTGAGCCCTGGGGTAGATACGAGGTAATTCAGGTTGTCCCCCGTGGGGCTCACAGTCTTAATCCCCATTTTACAGATGAGGTAACTGAGGTGCAGAGAAGTTAAGTGACTTGCCCAAAGTCACACAGCTGCTAAGTGGCGGAGCTGGGATTAGAACCCAAGACCTGTGACTCCCAAGCCCGTGCTCTTTCCACTAAGCCATGAATGATGCTCAGCTTCGAGGGGGGCCAGGGTTGGGAGAAGCAATGAGGCTGAAAGCCAGTTTTCAGAGGGAGCCAACGAGGGGCCCGAGGGGGAGGACAGGAAAGAGGAAAGATGAGCTGTCAGGGGAAGGGAGAAATGTGCTCATTAAATCAGACCCCTCCCTGTCTGCGGGAAGAGAAAGCAAGTCTCCCAAGGTGGGAGACCTTGGGAGTTGCACTTGGTGAGCAGGAGAATCTGAGGCAGTGAGGACCATGGCTATAAATTTATTTATATTTATGTCCGTCTCCCCCTCTAGACTGTAAGCTCATTTTGGGCAGGGAATGTGGCAGTTTTCTGTAATATTGTACTCTCCCAAGCACTTAGTACAGTGCTCTGCACACAGTAAGCGTTCAGTAGATACGTATGAATTGAATGAATGAATAAATGGCATAGGACGGCCACCAGGAAAGCCACATGGGCCCCTTGCCGGGTATGCAGGGAAGCAGGATGACATCATGGGTGCCATTTTGCAGAAGCACGTGGATCCCCTGAACCTAGGCCATTTCTCCTGGAGACCCTCCCCCTCGGTCCTTTGCCTCAGAGCCGCTTACTGCATCTCCCCGGATCCAGGGTCAGTGCAAAGTCTGGCCCAGTGTCCGAACCATGGAGTGGGAAGCTGGACCCCGAAAATAAAAAAAACTGGACTTAAAGCATCCGGTGCCTTATCAGAACACTGGGGACACTAGACACTGGACACTGGGCCCCCTCTGTGAGCTAGGTCCTCTGTGAACTGGGTCCCCTAATTATAATCGTGCTCACTAAGTGCCAAACACTGTGTACCAAGTGCTGTACTCAGCTACGACTGATATAGGATAATCAGATTGGGCACAGTCCCCTGCAAGATCATCGGGGGAACTGGAATGCCAACCAGCCTGTATGGGGTTATTTGCACTTCTCATGCCTTCGGGAACCAGTCTCCCCAGGGCAGTGGGTTAAAGGTCTGATCACAGGACCAATTTTTTGCCTTGTTCTAGAGGGTATGGATAATAACTGTGGTATTTGTTAAGCGCCTACTCTGTGCCAGGCACTGTACTACGCGCTGGAGGCACTGTACTAAGTGCTGGATGTCGGGATGGTGATGACAGTAGGCAGTTTACCGAGCACCCGCTGGATGCAGTGTGCAGAACAAAGCGCTTAGGAGGCATGCGGCAAGCGTTGAATAAATACAACTGAATGAAACACAAACCAGAGCTGTGACATGTGCCTGGCCCATATAGAGAAGCAGCCTGGATAGAACTGGGGCCTGAGAGTCAGAAGGACCTGGCCACGGTGGGGATTCATGTCAGAATCTTTAGCTTGCCAGGCAGTTGCCCTGGTGGGGGTAGACACGCAGCTGTCTTTTGTGCAAAAAATGAATGGCAGATCGTCCCGTCGAGCCCCATGCGTCTGATGGATATTAGCAGGGCGTTGGGAGAAGAAGGCACCTAGAACAACCCATTTTGCTTTCTGGAGTGACCCAGTGGAAGGACCACAGGTCTAGGGCCAGGACGAGGGTTCTAGTCCCAGCTCTGCCGCCGGCCCGAAGGGTGAGCTCAGCCAAGTCACTTACCTACTCTGGGTCTCTCAGTCTCATCCTCTGTAAAATGAGGGGCATCTGGCCCACCTCTCTCTCCCTCACAGGGATGCTGTGAGGACAAAAAAGAGTTGGTTGGGAAAGTGTTGTGGAAAAGTCAAAGCCTTGTACAAATTCCAGGGGATAGTTCCCATGATATCCTTATCTGGACTGTGAGGCCAGTGAGGGACTTGATTTAGTACAGCACCCAGGACATAATAATAATAATAATGGTATTTCTTAAGCGCTTACTATGTGCCAGGCACTGTACTAAGCACTGGGGTGGTTACAAGCAAATTGGATTGGATGCTGTCCCTATCCTATCCTGCACATCCGGCCCCTATCCTGTCCCTATCCTGCATAGGGCTTACAGTTTTCATCCCTATTTTAGGGATGAGGTAACTGAGACACAGAGAAGTGAAGTGGCTTGCCCAAGAACAAATAGCAGACAAGTGGTGGAGCCAGGATTAGAATCTATGACCTTCTGACTCCCAGGCCAGTGCTCTATCCACTACACCGTGCGGTTCCTCTTAACAATCCCAACACTTAGCAAATACCATTAGAGATTATTATTATTATCATCATAGGATTTGGGCTTCTCTGACCAGAGTGAAGTGGAGAATGAATATCTGAGTAATTTTGCCAGAACCAATTGCTCCTGAAGAAGAAGGAAGAGTCTGTAGGTTGAATGACCCAGCTGGGACCTGAACACTATCCAAGACTGAATAATTCCTTAGTTCTCCTCTGCCTTGGGCCCAGAGGATAAGCTATCTTAGGATGGCTCTGGGGAAGGGGGAGGGTTCAGGATTTTGAATTGCGGCTGTCAGATTTAGGGGACGAAACCAATTTTCAAATTAAACATCAGAAACACGGGGAGGAGTGTTCCAGTCATTCTGGAAAAACCAGCACAACAGGATAGGCAGGCCAGCAATAAAAATGGAGGGGAAAGGGTTATTGATATTAGAGACTCTGTGGCTTCTGGAATCTTTCCTGAGAGCCCTGATAGCAGCCTCCTCCTCGGCCCAGGATGTTTTTTTTTTTTTATGGGATTTGTTAAGAACTTACTATGTGCCAGACACACATAGTAAGCGCCGGGGCAGACACGAGCTATTCAGGTTGGACACAGTCCGTGTCCCACATGAGACTCATGGCCTCAATCCCCATTTTACAGATGAGGTAACGGAAGCACAGAGAAGTTAAGCGACTTGCCCAACATCACACAGCAGACAAGTGGTCGAGCTGGGATTAGAGCCCAGGTCTTTCTCAGGCCCGGTCTCTATCCACTAGGCCGTGCTGCTTCTCCAAATTTAAATTAACTTACTTGATTTATATTTACAGAGTGGGATGGGGTCAGGGAGAAGGGTGAAGGTGCAGAATCAGTCAATCAATCAATCAGTTGTTGCTTACTCTGGAGGAGCTTTTGGAAGAGCCCAGTAGCATACCACAGAATACAATAGAGTTAGTGGACACAATCTCTGCCCTCAAAGAGCTCATAATCTGTGTGCAGAGCACTGTACTAAACCCTTGGGAGAGTACACTACAACAGAGTTTGTAGACACAATCCTCGCCCACAACAAGTTTACAGTCTAAAGAGGCACTTACATCCTTCAGGGAGAGTTGGAGGCTCAAGTGAATTGCAGATAGGGGAAATAATAGAACGTAAAAAAGCAACATGGCCTAGTGGACAGAGTAGGGGCCTGGGAATCAGAAGGACCTGGGTTCTAATTCCACCTCTGCCACTTGTCTGCCATGTGACCTTGAGCAAATCGCTTCACTTCTCTGTGCCTCCATTACCTCATTAGTAAAATGGGGATTAAGACTGTGTCCCCATGTGGGACAAGGACGGTGTGCAACCTAATAATAATAATCGTGGTATTTGTTAAGCGCTTACTACGTGCCAGGCTCCGTACTAAACATCGGGGTGGATATGAGCGAGTCCGGATGGACACAGTCTGCTTAGCTCGTATCTACTCCAGCGCTTAGAACAGTGCTTGATACATAGCAAGTGCTTAACCTAAGTGCTGAGGGGCTGGGGTGAGTAACAGAGTGCTTAAGGGAAGAGGTAAGGGACAGATTCCAGCTCTCAGAAAACATGATTTATCCTTAATATATCGGCTTTCAATTTGCTCTTCGGCGGGTTTGCGTAACGATCTGCATGCGAAAGAACGGCTCTGTGGTCCAAGTGGCTTAGCGACAGGCCGAGACTCTGCCATAACTGGATCCCCGCCCGGAGTTTCAGCCGGCAGCAGGGTAGACCGTATGGGGAAAGCGAGCGGGGTGGCACCCTCACGGAAGCCCACGAGAGGGGGATGGCAGCGTGTGCCCACAGGGGGAGACTGAACGTGTCAGGCTTCCCTCCCTGCCAGAGTCAAGAAACAGCGCTGGGCTCACGGGGACCCAGAGAGGACAGGGAATGTCAGTCAGTCAGTCAGTCAATCATATTTAGAGAGCGCTTACTGTGTGCAGAGCACTGTACTGAGCGCTTGGGAGAGTACAGTACAACAATAGAGCAGACACATTGTCTCCTACAGTGAGCTTACAGTCTACAGACATGAATAGAAATAAATAAATTACAGATATGTACATAATAATAATAATAACTGTGGTATTTGTTAAGCTCTTACTCTGTGCCAGGCATTGTACTAAGGGCTGGGGTGGATACAGTCAGATCGGTTGGACACAGCTCCTGTCTCACATAGGGCTCACAGTCTTAATCCTCATTTTACAGAAGAGGTAACTGAGGCACAGAGAAGTGACCTGCCCAAGGCATCCACCAGATAAGTAGCAGGGCCGGGATTAGAACCCATGACCTTATAAATCCCAGGACTTTGCTCTAACCATTACATCCATGCTGCTTCTCTGAGTGCTTCCGTAAGTACATAAGTGCTGTGGGCTGAGAGGGGGGATGAATAAAGGGAGCAAGTCGGGGTGACACAGTTGAAGAAAAGGAAAAGGGGGCTTAGTCAGGGAAGGCCTCTTGGAGGAGATGGGCCTTCAATAAGGTTTTGAAGGCGGGGGACTAATTGTCCATCAAGTATGAGGAGGCAGGGCGTTTCAGCCCAGAGGCAGGACGTGGGCAAGAGGACGGCAGTGAGCTAGACAAGACGGAGGTACAATGAGAAGGTTGACGTCAGAGGGGCCAAGTGTGCCGGCTGGGTTGTGGTGGAAGAGGAGTGAGGTGAGGTAAGGAGGGGGCAAGGGGATTGAGCGCTTTAAAGCTGTTGGTGAGGAGTTTCTGTTTGATGCGGAGGTGGATGGGCAACCGCTGGAAGTTCTTGAGGAGCGGGGAAACACGGACTGAACGTTTTTGTAGAAAAATGATTGGGGCAGCAGAATGAAGTATGGATTGAAGTGGGGAGAGACAGGAGGCAGGGAAGTCAGGGAGGAGGCTCTTACAGTAATCATGGGGGATAGGATAAGAGCTTGGATTAACATGGTATGTTAATATAAAGACATTGTGCAGGCAGAGCGAAGTCGGGTTTTCCCCGGTTGAGGGTGGGCTCTGCCCGGCAGGGACCGATGCAGGTTGTGCCAGGGCAGCTGGATGGGCCGGGGAACCCTGGAGGCAGGGGGAGCCCCGGTTTGGAGTGAGGAGGTGGGGCCTCGGACTCTCTTCCAAAGGTGACATCCAAAGGTCACAGGGTTGCCGGCGTTCGGAAGCAGCGAGAGAAGCGGCACGGCGTAGTGGATAGAGCCAGAAGGTGATGGGTTCTAGTCCCGGCTCCTCCACCTGTCTGCTGTGTGACCTTGGGTGAGTCCCTTCGCTTCTCTGGGCCTCATTTACTTCATCTGCAAAATGGGGATTGAGACTGTGAGCCCCACATGGGACAGAGACTGTGTCCAACACAATTTCCTTGTACTCACCCCGACGCTTAGAACAGTGCCTGGCACAGAGTAAGCACTTAACAAATACCATGAGACTAGTAAGCCAAGATCCAAAGTTCCCCTGACCCTGGACCTAGCCCAGCTTCCCGCAGTAGGATTTTGAGTTGTGGTGGTGGTCAGCTTGAAGGGAGCTGAAGTCATATAATGCTACCTGCAGGGAAACAATTTCCCCTAAGGGTCCGATCATTCAATCAATCAGTGATATTTATTGAACAATTACTGGGTGCTGAGCACTTTACTAAGTGCTTGGGAGAGTATACCACCATATATTTGGAAGATAAGCTCCCCTTCCTAAAGGTCTATACTATGCAGACTAATGCCAAACTATTCATCGGTACCTTGGTCTTGTTAATCTCGCCTCCCACCTCTCCCTCATGTCCTACTCCTGGCCTGGAACGCCCACCCCCTTCATATCTGACAATCCACCACTCTCTCCACTTTCAAAGCCTTATAAAAATCACATCTCCCCCAACAGGCCTTCCCTGACTAAGTTCTCATTTCCTCTTCCCTTTCCCTTCTGGGTCACCCTTGCACTTGGATTCGTATCCTTTATTCACCCCACAGCACTTATGTTCAAATCCACAATTTATTTTGATGTCTGTCTCCCCCTCTAACTGTAAGCTCCTTGTGGGCAGGAAACATGTACCAACTCTGTTACACTGTACTCTCCTAAGTGCTTCGGTCCAACGCGACTGACTTGTATCCACCCCGGTGCCTAGTTCAATGCTTGGCACATAGTAAGGGCTTAACAAATGCCATCATTATTATTACAGTGCTCTGCACACAGAAGGGGCACAGTAAAAATGATTGTTTGCAGAGCACTGTCCTGAGCACTTAAGAGAGAACAATAGAGTAAGTAGACAAGGTTTCATTCATTCATTCATTCATTCAGGACTATTTATTGAGTGCTTATTATGTGCAGACCACTGTACTAGGTGCTTGGAATGTACAATTCGGCAACAGACAGAGACAATCCCTGCCAAAGACGGGTTCAGAGTCTAACCTGGGGAGACAGACAGCAAAACAAAGGAGAACAAAACAAAAACAAGACATCATCAAGATAAATAGAATCAAGGAGATATAGACCTTATTAACAAAATAAATAGGGTAATAAATAATATATACAAATGAGCACAGTGCTGAGGGGAGGGGGAGGGGGAAAAGCAGAGGATGGGGGGGCAGAGGGAAAGGGGGGGCTCACATTTTAAGTAGGAGGAAAAACAGGAGAACTGAGGCAAAGAGAAATTAACTTGTCCGAGGTCACACAGCAAGCAATTGGCCGAGATGGAATTAGAACCCAGACCCCCTACCGACTCTGTTATAAGTACTCTCCCAAGCACCTAGTACGCTGCTCTGCACACAAGTTCTCAGTAAATACGACTGACTGATTGATTGATCTGACTCCTCTGACTCCCTGGCCCAGGATCCTTCCACTAGGCCACGTGGCTTGGCGCTGCACTGTGGCGGGCCAGGTTGCTAGCCAAAGTTTTCTAGTTGAACACCAAGGAGGCCAAGCCGGCCGAAAAAACCATCCCGGCCGAAAAAACCATCCCTGCCGGTGTTTTGCTCCTTTCTGCCACCTCCTGGATTAAAATTACAATAAAATCAGACCTGCAAACTGGCTTCTAAAATGGGATGATCTCGTCTCTGCCCCTACCTTGGTGCAGGTCCGTCTCCATCTGGACGATCCCAGGCCGATGAAAAACCCTCCCGGTTTTAGGAGATCAACAGCGGTTCCATCACTGAATCATATCCACTGTTCATCCCGCCCAATATATTGTCTCCGTGGCAACGGGTTGCTTGGAGTAACCATGGGCTGGTTGCCTTCCTGGATCCCCATCCTCATGGGTAGAGATGGACGATCCAACACACCTAATTCCCTCTGTCTCTGACCATCCCATGCCCCTGACCCAACCCCAGCTGTCCCCCAGTGACCCGGCACAGACCATCCCGCTCCCTTCTCCATCCCTGACTCTTCCCAAGTGACCCAGCACGGACCATCCCACACCTCTGACTCTCCCTTCTCTGTCTCTGATTGTCCCCTGATGACCCATCCCAGACGACCATCCCACCATCCTGACTCTCTCCTTTCCCTTCACGTATCTATCCGACACTTACTGAGATTTCAAGCCGTACGCTTTCCCGGTGGAACAAATTCCACGTGCTCAGTCCCGGTGACCAAAAAATATCCCTGCTGGTTGTACTTGGGCCCCGTTAACTTCCCAGAGTTTCTTCTGCCCTGGGGTCAAGGGGCGGGGGACTGACAGTTCTCTGTTTGCCCTGCCTGCACCCTGCCTGCTTGCCAAAGACAACGTGAGCTGAAGACTTTCTGAGAACCCTCCCAGCCTCCCTCAGGACACCATGGAGGGGCCTTCCGGACCCCCACTAGGGCCAGTATAACTCCGCGGGCAACTGACTCCATCTCCCCCTCTTAAAGAAAAGCAAAATCCTGAAAATAGACATTGAGGTCGGAACAAAAATGAAGAACAAAAGAAAATGGAGTGATTTTCCAGAGACAGAAATGATCATCACTGTCAATAGTATTAATTACTTGCCTGCTGTGTTCGGAGAATTGGAATGGGTGCCTACTGTGTGGAGAGCACTGTGCTGGGCACCTCCTGTGTTCTGCATAATGTTCTGGGCAACTTCTGAGTGCCCAGCACAGTGGTCACAAGGCTATCTGACTTGTCCTCCCAGAGACCAAGTGGACAGTCTAGCATGAGAAGCAGCGTGGCTCAGTGGATAGAGCACAGGCCTGGGAGTCAGAAGGACCTGGGTTCTGATCTCAGATCTGCCACGTCTGCTACGTGACCTTGGGGAAGTCACTTCACTTCTCGGACGGGCTTGGGAGTCAGAGATCGTGGGTTCTAATCCCGGCTTTGCCACTTATCAGCTGTGTGACTTCGGGCCAGTCGTTTAACTTCTCTGGGCCTCAGTGACCTCATCGGTCAAAGGGGGATGAAGCCTGTGAGCCCCAGAGGGGACGGCCTGCTTATCCCGTATCTCCCCCAGCGCTTAGAACGGTGCTGGGCCCACAGTAAGCGCTTAACAAATACCAGCACGATTATTAGACGGCGAGGCCCACGTGGGACAACCCGATGAGCTCCTATCTACCCCAGCGCTTAGAACGGTGCTCGGCCCCTCGTCGGTCCCTCACCGACACCATCCTTCTTAAGTAGTATTAATTACGAAGGGCGGGAGTGGGGATGAGGATGGAGGGCCTTCCGACTTGTGGGCACGCCTCGGTGTCACCCAGCCTGCCTCTGGGCCTGGGCCTGGGCCTCCCTCCTCTGCCGGGCTTCAAAGTCTTCTGAAGGACACATCGCCTCCTCCTCCTCCTCCTCCTCCTCCGGGAGGCCTGCCCTCATTAGGCCCTCATTAGGCCCTCATTAGGCCCTGCCCTCTGTCCCTGGCTTCCCCTCATGGGCGGGGGCGGGGCTTAGAGGTGAAGGGGGTGGGGCTTAGCGGTGAAAGGGCGGGGCTTAGCGGGGAGGGGGCGGGGCTTAGAGGGAGGGGCGGTCTTAGAAGTGAAAGGGCGGGGCTTAGAGGGGAGGGGCCGGGGGCAGAGGGGAAGGGGTGGGGCGTAGAGGCGAGGGGCGGGGCTTAGAGGGGAGGGGCCGGGTGCAGGGGAGGGGGCGGGGCTTAGAGGCGAGGGCGGGGCTTAGGAGAGGGCGGGGCTTAGAGAGGAGGGGCTTAGCGGGAAGGGGGCGGGGCGCAGAGAGAAAGGGGCGGGCACAGAGACGAAGGGGCGGGGTTTAGAGGTGAAGGGCGGGGCTTAGGGTTTAGAGGGGAGGGCGTGGTCTAGAGGTGAAGGGGCGGGGTTTAGCGAGGAGAGGGCGGGGCTTAGAGGTGAAGGGGGCGGGCGCAGTGTGTCGCCGGGTGTGTGTGTGTGTGTGTGTGTGTGTCCCCGGTGGTGCGGTGCGGTGCGGGCTCCGCGCGGGTCCGGTCCGGGCCGGGGGATCCGGAAGTGTCCTCCTCTTGCTCCTGCTCCTGCTCCTGCTCCTGCCCCTGCCCGCTCCCCGGCGGGGATCGTTGCGGGGGTGGGCGCGGGGGTCGGGGTCGGCTCAGGCTGGGCCGGTCCCGGCGGCGGGCGGGGAGTGGTGTGGCGATGGGGCGGCCCGGCCCGTCCGACCACGGCCGCCGCCCCGACGCCGCCCCGCAGGCCGGGAGCGGGCGGCGGCGATGAGCCGGGGCCCGGGCCCGGCGGGGGGGAGGAGGACGAGCGGGACGAGCGGGCCGGGGAGGCCGAGAGGGCCGGGGAGGACGAGCGGGCCGGGGAGGACGAGCGGGCCGGCATGGCCGCGGCGAGGCCCCGCGGGCGTCCGGTGTCGGCGGGCCCGGTGAGCGGGAGCGGGAGCGGGAGCGGGGCGGAGGAGCGTGCGGAGCCGTGGGGCCCCGGCGGGGCGGCCGAGCGCTCTCTGCAGCGGATGCTGCGGGCCATCGTGGACGAGAGGAGCCGCGTCACCGGACGCCAGGACCTCGGCGGCCTCGGTCAGTCACTGCCTGCCAGCCCTCCTCCTTCCCTCCCTCCCTCGCTCCTTCCCTCCCTCCCTCCTTCCCTCCCTCCCTGCCCGGGCTGGGGGTGGGTCTCCCCTCCGGCCGGGCCCCGGGGGCCGCCCCGCCCAGGACCCCGCGGGCAGACCCTTCCTCCTCCCACCTCTTTGTTCCCCCCGACTCCCTCCCGACCGCTCGAGGCTATTTATGCCGCTCCCACTAGGTGCAGGGCCCCGTTGGAGGCGGCCGCGACGCGCAGGGCACCGGCTTCGGCACCTACTGTGGGCACGGCGCTGTGGGGAGCGTCTGCCGCGGGCAGGGCGTTGTTTTGAGCCCCTACGGTGGGCACGGCACCGTTTTCAGCCCCTACTGTGAGCAGAGCATTGTTTTGAGCGTCTGCTGTGGGCAGAGCGCCGTTTTGGGGCCTACTGGATGGAGGGCACTGTTTTGAGCGTCTGCTGTGGACAGGGCAGTGTTTTGAGGGCCTACTGTGAGTAGGGCACTCTTTTAAGGCCCTGCTGTGGGCAGGGCACTGTTTTGAGCCTCTCCTGTGGACAGGGCACTGTTTCGAGCCCCTACAGTGGGCAGGGCACTGTTTTGAGCCTCTACTGTGGACGGGGCACTGTTTCGAGCCCCTACAGTGGGCAGGGCACTGTTTTGAGCCTCTACTGTGGACGGGGCACTGTTTCGAGCCCCTACAGTGGGCAGGGCACTGTTTTGAGCCTCTACTGTGGACGGGGCACTGTTTTGAGCCCCTACAGTGGGCAGGGCACTGTTTTGAGCCTCTACTGTGGACGGGGCACTGTTTTGAGCCCCTATAGTGGGCAGGGCACTGTTTTGAGCCTCTACTGTGGACGGGGCACTGTTTTGAGCCCCTATAGTGGGCAGGGCACTGTTTTGAGCCCCTATAGTGGGCAGGGCACTGTTTTGAGCCCCTATAGTGGGCAGGGCACTGTTTTGAGCCTCTACTGTGGACGGGGCACTGTTTTGAGCCCCTATAGTGGGCAGGGCACTGTTTTGAGCCTCTACTGTGGACGGGGCACTGTTTTGAGCCCCTATAGTGGGCAGGGCACTGTTTTGAGCCTCTACTGTGGACGGGGCACTGTTTTGAGCCCCTATAGTGGGCAGGGCACTGTTTTGAGCCTCTACTGTGGACGGGGCACTGTTTTGAGCCCCTACAGTGGGCAGGGCACTGTTTTGAGCCTCTACTGTGGACGGGGCACTGTTTTGAGCCCCTACAGTGGGCAGGGCACTGTTTTGAGCCTCTACTGTGGACGGGGCACTGTTTTGAGCCCCTATAGTGGGCAGGGCACTGTTTTGAGCCTCTACTGTGGACGGGGCACTGTTTTGAGCCCCTATAGTGGGCAGGGCACTGTTTTGAGCCCCTATAGTGGGCAGGGCACTGTTTTGAGCCCCTATAGTGGGCAGGGCACTGTTTTGAGCCTCTACTGTGGACGGGGCACTGTTTTGAGCCCCTATAGTGGGCAGGGCACTGTTTTGAGCCTCTACTGTGGACGGGGCACTGTTTTGAGCCCCTATAGTGGGCAGGGCACTGTTTTGAGCCTCTACTGTGGACGGGGCACTGTTTTGAGCCCCTATAGTGGGCAGGGCACTGTTTTGAGCCTCTACTGTGGACGGGGCACTGTTTTGAGCCCCTACAGTGGGCAGGGCACTGTTTTGAGCCTCTACTGTGGACGGGGCACTGTTTTGAGCCCCTACAGTGGGCAGGGCACTGTTTTGAGCCTCTACTGTGGACGGGGCACTGTTTTGAGCCCCTATAGTGGGCAGGGCACTGTTTTGAGCCTCTACTGTGGACGGGGCACTGTTTTGAGCCCCTATAGTGGGCAGGGCACTGTTTTGAGCCCCTATAGTGGGCAGGGCACTGTTTTGAGCCTCTACTGTGGACGGGGCACTGTTTTGAGCCCCTATAGTGGGCAGGGCACCGTTTTGAGCCCCTAAGGTGGACGGGGCACTGTTTTGAGTCCTTACTGTGAGCAGGGCACTGTTTTAAAATAATAATCATGGTATGTGTTAAGCACCTACTATGTGCCATGCACCCTTCTAAGTTCTGGGGTAGATGAAAGGCAATCAGGTTGGACGCAGTCCCTGGCCCACATGGAGCCTCACTGTCCTAATCCTCATTTTACAAGTGAGGTAACTGAGGCCCAGAGAAGTGAAGGGACTTGCCCGAGGTCACACAGTAGGTAAGTGGCAGAGCGGGGATTAGAACCCATCACCTTCTGACTCCCAGGCCCGGGCTCCGTCGACTATGCCGTGCCCGTTTTGAGCGCCTGTTGTGTGCAGGACATGGGTCTAAGCGCCTGGGAGGGGACTCTAAGCGCCTGAGAGGGGACGGGGAGCACACCGGTGTTGGTAGACACCATCGCCGCCCACAAGGAGCTTCCAGTAGAGAAAATAAGTTAGAGAGAGGGGAAATGTCAAAAGGGGGGGGGGGGGGTCGCGGATGTCAGATTCACAGGTCTGAGCGCCTGTTTAGTGGAAGAAACCGGTCTGCGTTAACGTGAGGGCGGAGAAGGCAGGTCTGTGCTGGGTCTCTGGGGAGGGACAGGGGTGTGGGACGGTCAGGGATGGAAAGGGGAGAGCCGGGGGTGGGTGGGACGGTCCATCCTGGGCCCCTGGGAAGAGTCAGAGGTGGAGAGGGGAGAGTCAGGTGGACGGTGCTGGGACGCTGGGGGAGAGTCAGGGGTGGGTGATGGGTGGTCAGTGCTGGGTCAGTGGGGGAAAGCCAGAGGGGTTGGATGATCCATGCCGGGCCGCACCACGTGTCGCTTCAAGGACACAGCCCCAAATGGGCAAGGCCCTTGTCAGCAGTTGGAGCAGTTTCCGTCCTCTTTCCCGCTCCGGACACCCCGCTCCCATGAAACGCTCTTTCTGCCTGCCCCCCGCCCATCCTCCGCCAACCCCACGGCCACTTCCCAAAACAGCGGTGGGGGCGGGGATGGAGGGAAGATTGGGCGCAGGGTCAGGCGGGTAGTGAACTCGTGCGGCTCTTTCAGTTCCTGCTCCGCTTAGTAGTGTGTACAGAGCGGCGACTGGGTGAGTGCACAGGAAAGTATAACCGGGGACCCGTTCCCCGGTGCTCGATGACTTGATTGGTCCCCGAGAGCTTCCAGTCTAAGAGATCGATCAAGCATATCTATTAAGCGCTTATTGTGTGCGGAGCACTGTACTGGGCTCTCGGGAGAATACGATATAACAGGGGTGGTTACAGGGCCCACAGTGAGTTTACAGTCTAGAGGGGGAGACAGACATTATTAATAATAATAATAATAGTATTTAAGTATGTACCGGGCTCTGTACTAAGCGCTGGGTTTGATACAAGCAAATTGGGTTAGACACAGTCCCTCTCCCACCAGAGACTCACAGTCATAATCTCCATTTGACAGATGAGGTAACTGAGGGCCAGAGAAGTGAAGTGACTTGCCCAAGTTTACCCAGCAGACGAGGAGCAGAGCTGGGATTAGAACCCAGGTCCTTCTGACTCCCAGGCCCGCGCTCTGTCTACTAGGCCGTACTGCTTCGATCCCGAACGTGGACCTAAGCGCTGTGGGGCTGAGGGTGGGGTGAATACAGGGTGCAAAATCCAAGTTGAAGGGCAAAAGAAGAGGAAGTGGGAAAAGAGGAAATGAGGGTTTAATCAGGGAAGGCCTCGTGGAGGAGATGGATTTTAAGAAGATTTACTGGGAGAGTGGGGGGAGGCCGAAGGTCCATTGGAATCAGGCCGATGAGACTAGCTCTGAATCCAGCGGGGCTTTACAAAGGAAACCCGTCACCCCCAAGCCCGGCAGAGCTCAACCTTCTTGTCCATCCCCCTGCTCCCGCTGCTGCTTGCTGCAGGAGGAATTCTGGGAGTGGACTGGTCCCTGGTCCTCGGTCCCTGGTCCCGCAGCAGGAGAGGGTGACTCACTCAGGGGCTTGTGACTTTTCTTCCTCCCTGAGAGCTCCCCGCCCCTGCCCTCCTCCCCCCCGCCCCTGCCCTCCTCCTCCCCCCGTCCCCCATCCCCCTAGTCCTTGGGGCCACTGGGATCTTTCACAGGCCCCTGAGGAATCTGGAGGGCAGGCTTCAGTGGGTGAGGGACTTGGAGGGTCTCTGGCAACAGAGAGAAAGAGAGAGAGCCGTTGTTCTGCTGGGCTCCCCTCCTCCCCGGGGCGGTTCCCTGACTGGACCTCCAGACCGTCCCGGTGGCCCCTCCCGCTTGGACCCTGGCTGGACCAGCTCCTGTCCCAGGGGGTTCGTGTGAGCCGGTGAAACCCGCCTCAGGTGGCACCTGGCTTGACGCCTGAGGGTGCCAGGCTCCCCTGCAGTGTGGGGAGGGTCGGGGGGGGAGTCACGGGTGGGGGTCCTGCCTTGGACCAGTCTACCCTTGGGGTGGGTGGGGCAGAACGGAGCCGGAGCCCCCGGGCCCTGTGGTTCGGAGGGCCCCCCGCGCGGGTGGGCCGCGGATCGGCTCCCCCAGGAACCGACGGCGTCCAGGCCCGCGTGGGGCAGGGGAACGGGTCACCCCCGCGGCTGCTCACCTCAGTGGCCCACAGGCCCGGGCCTGGGTCATCCGGACACGGGTCACTGCTGGATGGGAGTCCCCAGATGACGGAAGTCTGGCTCTCCTGGGGCCCCCGCCCCGTCACTTTGGGCACTTCGCCGGTCCTGGTTCCTCACCTGTGAAATGGGGATAAGATCCCTGAGGACGGTCCCTCATAGACTGCGGGAGTCGCCCCGTACATCCCACTGATGGGTGGATGGATTGAGCAGGTGGTCTCCGCGGCCCACTCCTCCACCCGCTCCTCATCTGGGCTGGGTTGTGGTAGAAAAGAAGCCAGGCCGAGGAGGAGGAGGAGGAGGCAGCAAGGTGATTGAGTAATCTAAAGCCGATGGTGAGGAGTTACTGACCAGTATGGTGTCCTCGCATCACCTCACCTAGTGGCCAGAGCACCGGCCCGAGAGTCTGAGCACCTGGGTTCTAATCCCGGCCCTGCCACTTCCCTGCAGTGCCATCTTGGGCCTGTCACCTCACTTAGCAGCGTGGCTCAGTGGCAAGAGCCCGGGCTTGGGAGTCAGGGGTCATGGGTTCGAATCCCGGCTCTGCCACCTGTCAGCTGTGTGACTATGGGCAAGTCACTTCACTTCTCTGTGCTTCAGTTCCCTCATCTGTAAAATGGGGATTAAAACTGTGAGCCTCATGTGGGACCACCTGATTACCCTGTATCTACCCCAGCGCTTAGAACAGTGCTCTGCACGTAGTAAGCGCTTAACAAATACCAACATTATTATTATTATTATTCTCTGGGCATCAGTTTTCTCCTTTGGAAAATGGGGATTCGATCCCTGTTCTCCCTCCTTAGCCTGTGAACCCCATGTGGGACGGTCTGTGTCTGCGTCCTGGTGATCTTGTATCTACCCCAGTGTTTGGCCCAGGATAAGTGCTAGAGAAATACCATTATTATTGTTATTAGTATTGATGTCATCATCTCCAGCGGTGGAAGCGCCAACTCCGTGGGAGCCATGAGGCCGGCTGAGGACGAAGCCGTTGGTCTGGCCCGTCGGCGGTCTGAGCCGGATTTCCGACCTCGCTCCCCAGACCTTCCGGAAAGTCCGGGATCCGAGGGCCAGGGACCTCGAGATCGTACTTATTCGTTATTGTTTTCTGCCCCAGAAATACCATAGAATGGGCATGGGGACATTCAGCTGGGAAACTGGAGACCCAGCTTTTCCCCTGGCCTACTGGGTGACCTTGGGCAAGTCATTCTACCTCTCTGGGCCTCAGTTTCCTCCTCTGTAAAATGTGGAGGAGATTCCTGCCTTCTGTCCCTCCCGGACTGTGATTGTCTGTATTTACCCCAACGCTTAGCACAAAGTCAGTGCTTAGTAAACACGCACCACTAACTCCCCAGGCTGTTTGGAGGAGCTGGATGCTGGTTACCCTCCTGGACACCTACCCTCAACATTAGGGCTGTACCATCCAGCGCCCCGACTCTTCTCCCAGCTCGGGCCATCCAACGCTCCCGACTCTCCCCTCTCCAAATCCCCGACTCTCCCTCGGTGACCCAGCATAGACCATCCAACACCCCTGACTCCCCTCTCTCCGTCCCTGACTCTCTCCCAGCGACTCAAGATAGCCCTCTTGTCTGCAATCAGTTCATCGTATTTATTGAACGCTTACTCTGTGCAGAGTACTGAGCGCTTGGGAGAGCCCAGTTGCACAGAACTGGTACATGTTCCCTGCACACAACGAGCCTCCAGTCCTTGCTTGAGTCTACTCCAGTGCAGTTGGAATTCCAATCACTAAACTCTGTTTCCAAGCCCAGCCCTCAGTGTTCGCTTTGAGATAAGGGAGTTGAGTTCAAACATAATGACCCTTAACCTGTCTGTGTCTTCGTCAGCCTCCTTTGACCCAGCGCCGCGCCCCAGCCTCCAGCCCAGCAGCCCCCAGCCCCGCAGCCTGACCTGGCCGGTCCGTCTGCGTCTGGGGGGTGTAATTAACAGGCGTCTGCACCTCTTGTTTTCCGGCAGAGAGCCCAGAGTGAACTTTTCCACTCGTTTAGGAGAGCCTATCATGACCCCGTGTCTTCTGCCGAAGGAGGAACACCAAAAGCCAGAGCTTTTGGAAACAAGAAGCGATTTGCAAGCGCTTGCAGGAAAGCTGGGCCTGGAAACTCCCTGAATTTGAGACTCCCAACAGCGCTCTTTGACTTCAGCGAGACCTCATTTTCCCCAGACTCTGAAAGGTGGGGAGAGGCAGCGATCCCGATCCCCATTTGACAGATGAGGAAACTGAACCCCAGGGAGGTCACGTGGCTCGCCCAAAGTCACGCATCTGGCCAGGGGCAGAGCTGCCTCTGGAAACTTAGCAGCGTGGCATTGTGGTTGGAGCACGGGCCTGAGAGTCACAAGGACCTAGGTTCTAATCCCGGCGCTGCCGCTTGTCTGCCGTGGGACCTCGGGCGAGTCACTTCACTTCTCTGGGCCTCAGCTCCCTCCTCTGTAAAATGGGGATTGAGACTGGAAGCCCCTTGTGGGACAGGGACTCTGTCCAACCTGATTGGCTTGTATCTGCAATGGTGCTTAGTACAGTTCGTGACACATAGCAAGCGCTTAACAAATACCATGAAAAACAACAAACCCGGGTCCCCTGACTCCCAGCCTCGGGCTCTACCTCCCGAGCCATGCCATCTCAACAGCAGACGTTTAGTGAGCCCCTGCTGTAAGCAGAACCCTGCCCTGGGAGCCCAGGGAGCTAAGACCTCCCTGCCCTGGCCCCCAGCCCCATTGCATCCCCCTCTGGGACTCAGAGTCAGACCATGTGGCCTAGTGGATAGTGTCCCCAACCCCATCCCCTTACCTTGTGACTCTGGGTGGGGCAGGACCCGGGGCTCGTCTTCATCATCCTCTTCATCAACCGTCTTTACTGAGCGCTGAGCGCTTAGGAGCCCTGCACTGATCACTTGGGAGAGCACAATACACCAGAGCCAGGAGACAAGTTCCCTGCCCACAATGAGCTCGCCACGCGATCGCGTCCACCTCGGCGCTGGGTACCGGGGGGCTCGGCTCGTAGGAAGCGTATAACGAGAAGCCCCGTTAGCGTCGGGAGCGTGGTCCGCGTCGGGGCCCGGTCTAGCCCCCGCCGCGGACGGCTCTGCCAGAGTGGATATCCGGGGGACACCTCACACTCAGCAGGATGTGTGCCCAGGGAGTGGGGGAGGATGCAAATGCCATCACCCCCTCCGGGCCCAACAGCTGCCTCACGTTGGGGACGGGGTCGGGGCGCAGGCAGGCAGGCAGACCCGTGGCAGGAAAAGGTCAGTTTGAAAGGACTCTGAGCTTAAGTGGCATCAAAGAACCCCCACCTCCACCGGAAAACTAATCAACAGAATTCCAATTCTGATCGGTTTCTGCGGTGGGCAGGGTGCCGTGTTGGGTGCCTGCTGGGGGCAGAGAGCTGTACTGGGCTCCTGCTGTGGGCCGGATGCTGTACTGGGTGCCCCTTGGGGGCAGGGCGCTAATCTGGCTGCATGGGAGAATGCAGTAAAGAGTCACAGGCCCTGCCATGGGTCCCCCTGTATTGGCTCGTGGAGGCGGTGGCTTCGTGTGGCCGGGGGCAGAGAGGAGGGAGGTGCGAGGGGTCAGAGGTAGGGCCAGGAAGGATGAGCGCATCCCCTTGGCGTGTGGGGTGCCCAACTGGACCCGAGCGATGGACTCCCCGCTCCGACCCCCACTCCCCCGGCCCGTGGGGGATGGGAGGCCGCCAGTGACTCACCCCCGGTGCTGCTTAGGGGCGGGGGAGAGTTCTGCTCCCGAGCCACATCCCCCTCCCGCGCCCGCCCACCACCACGTCAGATATAGCCCGGTCGGGAACACGAGCGGGCGGAGCGGGTGGGACCACCTGCTTCTGCCCACCCCTGCCAGCAGACGGCACCCACGGCCCCACTGCCCCTCGCTGCCCGGCCCGGCTCTCCTAGGATTTTATACGTGCCTTGTGAAAATACCCGCCCGCAGTTGTCTTCAGGCCCGGCCTCCGGAGGAGCTGGGCTTCGGGTGCGGCCAGAGGGATTTCTGGGCCGGGGTGGCATCAGCGCTGGGTTCGGTGACCCCTGGCGAGGGTGGCTTTGAGAAGAAGGGCCGATCCTCATCCTCCTGCGATGGCTAAGGGGAGGCCCCGCCAGGAGGTCGGGGGGAATGGATCAGTTGACCTCTGACCTGCCCGCCTAGGGCAGGAAGCCCATGCAGAGCAGATTTCAGCCACCCTTGTCCTCCGTCCTGCTCCCGCTCTGTCTGCGTCTCCCATTTGGTTAGGAGCCAGGAAGTATCTTGGGCTCCGATGGACTTCCCACGCACTCAGTACGTTCCACCGATTGCCGTTCATCCCCACAATCCCTTTTCGTGACCATTACGCCGCCCGGCCTCCTGGTGGCCACCGGACCCCGGCAGTCCGTCCGCCCTCCCTCTGCCCACCGGCCCCGGCCGCGGCGAGGGGGAGTCGGGGACTGGGGGCCCTGGGCCGAATGCCCGGAGGCCTGGGTGGCCGGCCACGGCCGAGGCACGGCAGCGTCTCTGCTCCTGTGGGGATTCCGCCCCGTCAGAGGAGGGCAGCCCCGTCCCGAACCCAGATCGGGTCACCTGCAGCAGAGAGGTGGTCCTGAGGGGCGGGGTACAGGAAGAACTCAGAATTCCTGGGTGGCGGTTAAGATTCTGGGGGAAGGAATGACTGGGAAGCAGGAGCCCCTGCCCACCCACCGCCCCCATCACGGCTCTGCCTCCCTCTCCCAGAGCAGGATGGTCTCACCCATCGTTTGTCCCCCTCCCAGGGTTAAATGGCCCCAAGCACTGCGCTAAGCACAGGGGTGGATGCAAGATAATTAGTTCACACATCCCACAGGCCCTGAGTCTTGGGAGAGCGGTGGATTTTTTTTTTAATGGTATTTGTTTAGCACTTACTATGTGTCAGGCACTGAACTAAGGGCTGGGGTAGATAAAAGATAATCAGGTTGGACACAGTCCATGTCCCACATGGGGCTTACAGTCTTAATCCCCATTTTACAGATGAGGTAACCGAGGCAGGATGGTCTCACCCATCGTGGCTTTGTCGCCTCCTCCCAGGGTGGGATGGTCTCACCCATCATGACTTGGTCACCTCCTCCCAGGGAGGCATGATCTCACCCATCGTAGCTCTATCTTCTCTTCTCGCGGTAGGATGGTCTCACCCATCACGGCTGTGTCGCCTCCTCCCAGGGTGTGCTGGGGACTGGCTTTAGGCTGCGGGGTTGATGATGGATGGCCCTGGCCTAGCTGAAGAAGTGGGCGGGGGGGGGGGGGGCTCGAGGAAGAGAGGCCACGGCTGGGGGGGCTGGCCAGGTCTCTGGTCTGGCTGCCCTGGTCCCAGTGTGGCCTGTCAGAACAGGACTGGAGTGTGGCCATCGGGAAATCCCATTTATTCTGGGAAATTCCCATTGATTCCACAACTCATTAGTGTTTCCATGTCTGTCTCCTCCGTTAGCTTGGAGGGAAAGTCCCAGTTGGAAGCTTCCACCACATGCTGAGCCCTATTCTAGCTTGGGGAGCTGTAGGGAACTAGGGAACTCGAGGTGATGGGGAGGGGGAAGGGGGGGAGAGAGAGAGAGGAGAGAGAGAGAATATGAATATGTGTCTTTGGGAGATACTTGCCGTCAAGGAGCTTACAGTCTACCATGTGAAGAGCTCTGAAGTGAGCGCTTGAGAGAGTCCAGCAGCTGTCAGTCCGTGTCCTCCGGGGTCCAGAGAGAGAACAAAGCTCCCTTCAAAGGCGCGTTGTCTCAGCCGATCAGAAAGTGATCTGGCCTTGGCAGGGGGAGGAGGCCGGCACCAGGTGACTCCAGTGAACAGAGCACCGTCTGTGTCGGGCAGCCCGGACGGAGCCAGCTCTGTCACTGGACGGGAACGCCGGGCAACCGGCCCCGGGGGTCTGGGCTAGTGGGCACCGGGGCTTGACCGGGACCCGGAAGATTTTCCGATCTCAGGCGACTAGCTGCTCTCTCCTGAACTTATTCTCTCCCCTCCCGATCTCATCGCCCAGCTTCCTGTGACTGATTGGTTGACTAGGCCCGTGGACCCTCTCTTTCCCATCAACAGCTGTTCCGACCCTCCAGACCTTGTGGAATTATAGTAATAATGATAACGATGGTATTTGTTAAGCTCTTACTATGTGTCAAGCACCGTTCCAAGCGCTGGGGTAGAGACAAGATGATCAGGTTGGACACAGTCCCTGTCTCACATGGGGCTGACAGTGTTAATCCCCATTTTACAGATGAGGTCACTGAGGCACAGAGAAGTGAAATGACTTACCCAAATTCACACAGCAGACAAGTGACGGAGCTGGGATGAGAATCCAGGTCTTTCTGATTCCTGGGCCCGTGCTCTGTCCACTGGGCCACACTGCATCGGGGCATCGTGAGGGGACTTTTCCACGATCAGAAAGGATAGGATAGAGTCCCTGAATATTCACAAATTCCCCAAGGCCCAGAGCATTTCCGTGCATAGGCAAGTGTAGTTGATTTTCGTGTCTGTCACCCCTTCTAGTCTGTAAGCTCATTGTGGGCAGGAATCGTGTCTACTTACTCTGTAATATTGTACTCTGCCAAGCACTTAGCACAGTGCTCTGTACACAGTGAAGTCGGGTCTTCCGAGCTACTAAAGATGGAAGGAAGCTCTCTTTCCCCTGGCGAGGTGTGAATTTTTAGAACTCTAAAGCACTCCACGCCACTTATCCAGGCCTCGAAGCTGTTGAATCTATTTTGGGGTCTGAGGATTGTATCCTGGCCAGTTTCTCTAGGAAAAAAATCACACGGGAAGATTCCTTGAGGTCCTGGGAGCTGCCGGCTGTGCCGAGCCCAATTCCAGGGATTTGGGGGGAGAAACGCCGCTTTCCACTTCCTTCCAATTGTGCTTCTTTGCCACTGCGTGTCTGGCAGCAGCAGGTGCAGAGCCTGGCTCTGGGGATCGGGAGATCTGGGTTCTTGTCCCAGCTGAGCTGATCCTCGCTCTGCCGGCCCGTATTGATCATCCGCTCAGCGAGGGAGAAACAGCCATCCCCAAATCTCTCTGTCCTCCTCCTCCTCCTCCTTATTTTTAATGGTATTTGTGGAGTGCTTTCTATATTCCAGGCACTGTACTAAATGTTGGGGTAGATATAAGCTAATCAAGTTGAACCCAGTCCCTCTTCCTCCTGCTCCTCCTCCTCCTCTTCTTTCTCCTCTTCTGCCTTGCCCCTGTCGCCCCGTGGGCTTGTTCGTCTGGTATGTAAAAAGTAAAATCACTCTGAATGAGTCATTAACAGAATTATGCTTCATTACAGCTTATTTGTTGCTCAGGCTGGCAAATCCCGGGAATGAGCGTTTGGCCCACGGGGGTTCATCTGTGGACTGTGGGCTCCGTTTGTGGGCCAGGTTTCTCTGTGACCCCTGATGATCCCTGACTTCCCTTTGTGTCCGATACCATCAGTCAGGGTGACGTCTTTGGACCCTTGCCACGCCCGCTGCCTGCCCCCCTCCAACTCTCCCGGCTGAGTCCCGCAGTGGGATTTTCCCACAAACCCCAAGCCAAGTTCTGCTGGCAGCCGGAGGGAGAAGCGGCGCCCGGTGGGGGCGGGGGTGGGCGGGGGAGGAGGTATCCTTCCCCGTCGGCCCCCCAGTGACCCCGTCTGAACCTCTCGCCCTGCAGGGGGCTTCAAGGACGACCGCATCGTATTCTGGACGTGGATGTTCTCCACGTCCTTCATGGAGAAATGCTCCCCTCGCCAGGACGACATGCTCTTCTACGTCCGCCGCAAGCTGGCCTATGGAGGCAGCGATGGGGCCGAGGGCAGAAAGGTGAGCCCCGGGGCTGGGTTCAGGGCCACAGGGTGGGCTGCGGTGGGGGGATGATGCCAGGCTTCCTCCCGGGCCCTCCTGCCTATCCCCACCTCTCTTCCCCCGCCCCTCGAGGTGGGGCAGGGATCCCGGGGCGGCGCTGCTCCTCCATCCCAGATTCTTCCAGGGTGTCGAAAGAGCCAAGGGAAGGCAGCCCCGTGGGGCACCGGGACCCTCAAACCCTCACCCCGGGGGAGCTGGTTAAGCCAACAGTCACCCCGGGGGAGCTGGTTAAACCAAGTGCCGGGGGCCAAGCGCCGGGATGACCCGATCGGAGCTGGTCCCCGTGCCATGTGGGACGCCCAGCCTGGGAGGAGTCCGATGGTCCCCACAGGCTGGGCCAGGGCCATGGCTATCGGGGGCAGAGCGGGGCCTGGAGGTGGAGCTGGGGCAGAGCGGTCCCCAGGGGCAGAGGAGAGGGGCCCTAGGCACGTGGTTGCCTTATACAGGCGGGGGCGGACGTGGAAGCAGAGATGGAGGCGGAGGTGGAGGTGGAGGTGTACCGCAGGGACTCCAAGAAGCTGCCCGGCCTCGGCGACCCAGACATGGACTGGGAGGAATGTGTCTACTTGAACCTTGTCCTACAGAAGGTGCGAGCTCGTTCGCCGGGATCTGCCGGCCTGACCCCACCCCCCGCTCCCCCACCCCCACCCTGTGATTCTCCCCCTGCCCCCCAGGACCCCCCCCCCACCTCTGACCTGCCCCTCTCCCGGGTCCCCACAGATGGCCATCGCGGGGGTTTGGGGAGTGTACAGTGCCTCTGGCGCTTAGTACGGTGCCTGGCTCATGGTAAGCACTTAACAAAAAACATAATTATTATTACTGTTATCATTTTCCGCCATCCCTCAGTCACCACCCCCCTGAGCCTTTGTGAGGCTCCGAGTGATGGTTTGGGGAGAAGGCTCATCCCAGCCTCTCCCTTGGGGGATTTGGGCTTCCTGGTTCATGCGGGTCTCTGGGCTTCCAGTTTCTCTCTCTCTCTGGGTGCCCCGAATCTCTCTCTGGGTCCCCCGGGTCTCCACCTGGGTCCTCTGGGTCTCCACCTAGCGACCCAGCGAGCCCTCCTCTGGCCTTCCTCGCTCTGTTGCAGCTGGACTACACGGTCACCTGTGCCGTGTGCACACGCTCAGATAGTGGCGACATCCACATCCACAGAAAGAAGTCTCAGGTGAGGGGGTTGACCTCCCCCAAGACCCCATACCCGTCCGGGCCCCCCCCCCCCCCGGCGCTCCCCACCTCATCGTGCTCGAGAATCAGTCCCGGGCCTCAGCAGTTCTTGCCCCCGACCCCCGAGCCAGGAGGAGCAGCCTGGCCTGTTGGGGGGAGGGGATTTGAGTTGCGCCCAGAATGGGGGCAACCCCTCCTGATGCACTGCTGTTGGTCAGCTGGGGCCAGCTGCTGGCGGAGCCTCACGGCCAGGTGGGTGCCTGGGCACCTGGCCATGGCCCTTGCTGGCCCCTGGCCCTTCGGGTGAGCCCTATATCAACCTCTTCGGAGAGTACCATTCAGTAGAGTTGGTCAACGCAATCCCCACCCACAAGGAGCTTACTACAGTGTACGGCGCGGAGACAGACATATGATAAATTACGGATAAGGGGAACTGGCAGAGCATAAGGATATGGACATAAGTGTTCATTCATTCATTCAATAGTATTTATTGAGTGCTTACTATGTGCAGAGCACTGTACTAAGCGCTTGGAATGAACAGGTCGGCAACAGATAGAGACGGTCCCTGCCGTTTGACGGGCTTACGGTCTAATTGGGGAGACGGACAGACAAGAACAATGGCAATAAGTGCTGGGGAGCTGAGGGTGGGATGAATACCGAGGGCCAGAGGGGTGCGGTCCGACCGCATAGGTGGCCTAGAGGGGTGGGAGGAGGGGAATTGAGGGCTTCATTGGGGAAGGCCTCTTGGAGATTTGCTTTTACGAGGGGTTTTGATGGTGGGGAGAGCGGTGGTTTGTTGAATATCATCAGTGGTTTTTACTGAGCGCTTACTACGTGCAGAGCACTGTAATGAACGCTTGGGAGAGTAGGCTACAGCAAAATTGGCAGACACGTTCCCTGCCCGCAGCGAGTTTACAGTCTAGAGGATACAAAGGTGGAGGGAGTTTCCGGCCAGAGGGAAGACGAGGGCGAGGGGGCGTTGGCGAGTGAGACGAGATGGAGGCCCAGAAGGAGGTCGGCATTAGAGAAGGGAGGGGACGGGCTGGGTGGCGGTGGAGACACGGTCAGCGCCGGACTCTTGCCCAGGTGGTGGAAGTCCAGGTCTGTCTGCCTGCAGGCTCCCCGCCCCCGCCCGGCCCCCTGAGATGGTAAACTCGCTGGGGGCAGGGAATGTGTCTGTGCATTTTTCTATCGTACTCCCCCAAGCACTTAGTACAGTCCTCTGCACATAATAAGCATTCAGTAAATACGAACGAATGCTGGACCGGCGGAACCCGGTCATCCCCTCGAAATCTCTTTTCAGCAAGTGTTCGCCTCTCCGAGCAAGCATCCTATGGACAGCAAAGGAGAGGAATCCAAGATCAGCTACCCCAACATCTTCTTCATGATCGACAATTTTGAAGAGGTGACGGGTGCCAGGGGAGGCCCCTCTCCCAGCCCCGGGGGCTTGGGTGATCGGGGACGGGGGAAACAAGCGGCGGGGAGAACGCTTGGGATCTGGGCCGCGGCTCCAACCCGCCGTTAATCCACACCACAGCCTGGCGCTCCCCGGATCATCCTCACCACGGTCACGGCGCCCCGCGGTTAATCCACACCGTGGCTACGGCACACCGCAGCTAATCCATACTATGGCCAGATGGCACCCGGTGGTTAATCCACACGTGATCACAGCGCCCCGGGGTTAATCCTCAAGGTGACCACGGCACCCCACAACTAATCCACACTGCGACCACGGTGCCCCATGGTTAATCCACACCGTGGCCGTGACCAATCCACGACACGACGCCCCGTGGTTAATCCACACTGTGACCAGCCCGCCCCCGTCCCCGTGGCTAATCCATTTGGTGACTGAACTCCAACATCACAGCGAATCCACATCGCAGTCACCGTGTCCCACAGCTGGCCAACACCCCAGTCGCTGCGGCCCGGGACCAATCCACACCACAGTCATGGCTCCCTGCAGCCAGTCCGTGCTGCGGTTACTGTAACCCGCAGTTAATCCACACCGCAGTCACTATGCCCCGCAGTAAACCCACCCCGAACGGCGCACCCCGTGTTAATCCACGCCGCGATCACTGCACCCTGCGTTAATCGACACTTCGGTCACTGCACCCTGTATGAATTCACACTGCTGTCTCTGCATCCCGCATTCACCCACATCGCGGTCACTACACTCCAAGTTCATCCACACCTCGAAAATGAAGAGTGCGGGCTGTACCCCAGCTCCTCAGGCTGCACAGGGGCAGGACTCGGCCTGGGGGTTCAGGGCATAGGCAAGGTGGCGGTTGAGGGTCCAGGCAGGGCCAGCGTAGAGGAGGCGGCGAGCAGTGGGGGCAGGAGCCGGTAGGGAGAAAGGCAGAGGGAGCGGGAAAGGGGACCGGGGTTCACCGAGGGACTTTTCTTTTGTCGGGGGGGAACTGCAGGTGTTCAGCGACCTGACCGTGGGCGAGGGGGAGATGGTCTGCGTGGAACTGGTGGCCAGCGACAAGACGGACACGTTCCAGGGGGTCATCTTCCAGGGCTCCATCCGCTACGAGGCCCTCCGGAAAGTCTACGACAACCGGGTGAGGTGGCCGCGGCCGTCCGGAGGTGGGGCGGGTTGGGGGGCGGCAGCGGCAGGGAGAGACTCGGTTGTCCCCGGGGTCGCGTGACAACTTTGTTTCAACTTTAGCTTTTTTATGGTATTTGTTCCAAGTGCTTCCTATGTGCCAGGCACTGTTCTAAGATAGATGGGGTAGATACAAGCTAATCAGGTTGGACGCAGTTCATGTCGTACTTGGGGCTCCCGGTCTGCATCCCCATTTTACAGAAGAGGTAACTGAGGCCCAGAGAAGTGACTTGCCCAAGGTCACGCAGCAGACCGGCAGAGCTGAGGTTAGAACCCAGGGCCTCAGATCCCAAGGCCCAGGCTCTTTCCACTAGTCCGCACTGCCTCTCCAAGGGGATTCCTCTCTCTCTCTCTCACCCAGTGGCTCCTGGAACCTAGTAGTCACTTACCTTCTCTAGCAATAATAATATTGAAGTATTTGTTAAGCACTTACTCTGTGCTGAGCGCTGGTGTAGATACAATATATTCAGGTCAGTCACAGTTTCTGTCTCACATGGGGCTCCCAATCTAAGGGAAAGAGAAGAACAGTTATTTTATCTCCGTTGTACAGAGGAGGAAATGGAGGCCCAGAGAAATTAAATGACTTGTCCAAGGTCACCCAGTAGGCATTTGGCAAGGCTGGCATTAGAACCTGGGTCTTCAGATTCCCAGTAGTCAGTCGTATTTTTTTGAGCACTTACTGTGCAGAGCCTTATACTCAGCGCTTGAGAGAGTATAAGAGTATAATAGACACAACCCCTGCCCATGATGAGTTTCCAGTCTAGAGGAGGTGACAGACATTAACATAATTACAACTACGGACATAAGTCCTGTGAGGCCCATGCTCTTTCCACTAGGCCACACTGCTTCTCTGGGCCTCAGGATCTTCATCTGTAAAATGGGGGCAAGCAAGCACTGCCGTCTGATGGGCCTGACCTCCCAGCTCTGCCCTGTACGGCTGTGTGGCCTCGGGACAGTTGCTTAACGTCTCTGGGCCTCCATTTGCTCGGCACATAGTAAGCGCTTAACAAATACCAACGTTATTATTATTTCCATGAAATGGGGCGGATGTGCAGCAGGGTCGGGAGACCCCGGTTCTGATCCCAGCCGGGGGCGGCGTGAGGTTGGTGGGGAGACGTGGACCAAGCGGAGGGGAGGGAAGGGGCGGGCGGCGGTGACAGCGGCGGTCGTCCGGCAGGTGAGCGTGGCCGCCAGGGTGGCCCAGAGGGTGAGCTTCGGCTTCTACAAGTACCACCCCATGGAGTTCGTGCGCATGAAGGGGCCGCAGGGCAAGGGCCACGCCGAGATGGCCGTCAGCCGCGTGGCCACCGGGGACACGTCGCCCTGCGGGACGGAGGAGGGCTCCGACCCCGCCTCCCCGGTGCACGACAGGGTGAGCGCGCGGCGCGGCGCGGGGGCGGGGCTCCAGGGGTCGCGGTCATCCTGGGGGGGGATGGGGGACGGGAGGGCCCGGGGGGGCGGAGGGCGAGGTCCTGCAGAAAGCTATCAGACCTCCTGCCTGCTCAGTGATCTTGGACGATCTGCTTGATTCTATCTACCCCAGTGCTCAGCACATAGTAAGCACTGATAATAATTTAGGTACTTCAGCACTTACTCTGTGCCCCACAGACCGTACGTAAACTTGTCCTTTAGACTGTAAGCTCACTGTAGGCATGGAATGTGTCTGTTCTGTTGTTGTATTCTCCCAAGTGCTTAGTATAGTGCTCTGCACATAGGCGCTCCATAAATATGACTGACTGACATTGTTCTAAGCGCTGGGATAGGTAGAAGCTAATCAGGTTGGACACAGTCTCTGTCCCACACAGGGCTCACAGTCTAGTGGTGGGGAGTAGGATTTAATCCCCATTTTACAGATGAGGGAACTGAGGCACAGAGAAGTGAAGTGACTTGCCCAAGGTCACATGGCAGACATGTGACAGAGCCAGAATTAGAACTCAGGTCCTCTGACTCCCAGGCCCAGGCTCTTTCCACCGGGTTATAACAAAAACAGTTGTTTACTATTGTTGTTGTTGTAAGTGCATGATTCCCCCAGGGGATTTTTGTCTTTTTACTTTATCAATCAACTGTAATTCCTGAGTGCATACTGTGTGGCGAGCACTATATTGAGCACTTGGGAAGGTACAGTAGTTAGCAGACATGATCTCTGCCTCAAGAGCTTGCAGTCTACTGTGTCTGGAGCACTGTAATAAACGTTTGGGAAAGTACAGTAGAATTATCAGACAGAAGCCCTCCCCTCAAGAAGATTACAGTCATTTTGTGCAGGGCAGTACTTGGGAAAATACCATACTTGGTGCACACGCTCCTTGCCCTCGAGGAGTGAACAATCTAGTGGGGAGGCAGACACTGAAATAATTAACGGACAGAAGGAGGGAGGAGACGGGACGATAACGGCGACTGCAAAACGTGTCACGTGAATAGTGAATGAAAAAGGAAAGTCTGACTTCGGAGACCCAAGGAGAATTGTTTCAGGGATGGAGAGGGGAGTCAGTGGGGTTGGCTGGTCCGTGCTGGGTCACTGAGGGAGCCTCAGGGATGGAGAGGGGACAGTCGGTAGCGGGGTTGGATGGTCCGTGCTGCGTCACTGGGGGACGGTCAGGGGCGCGGAGGGGAGAGTCGGGAGTGAGCGACGGTCTGTGCTTGGTCACTGGGGGAGAGTCAGGGCGGTCGGACGGTCCGTGCTGCGTCACTGGGGGAAAGTCAGGGAAGGAGCAGGGAGAGCCGGGGTGCGGGATGGTCCGTGGTGGGTCACTGCGGGAGAGTCCGGGGGTTTGGGTGACCGCACCTCTCCCCTGGGATCCAGCCAGCACCGTTTTGCGTTGCTGATTTGATTTCCGTTTCTCCCGGCGCGGCCCCTCCCCCCGACAGGTGACGTCGTTCAGTACGCCCCCCACCCCCGAGCGCAGCCACCGCCCCTCCTTCTTCTCCCCGTCCCTCAAGAGGAAGGGGCCCCGCAACCGCATCACCGAGATGAAGAAGTCGCACTCGGCCAACGACAGCGAGGAGTTCTTCAGGGATGACGACGGGGAAGGTAGGCACCGCCTCCGCACTCGTCACCGTCCCGCGATGCCCGGGCCGGGCGGCTGGGCTGGGGGCTCGGCCCGGCGGGCGGGGGCAGGGGACCAGGCCAGGGGCAAGGAGCTGAGCCGGGGGTAGGCACCCCTCTCCGCTTGGTCTGGTGGGCGGCCCGGCCACCCCTGGGCCCCTGCCTGCCCGGCATCCCTGTCAGTCAGCGTGCTTAGACGCAGCATGGCGGAGTGGCTAGAGTCCGGGCCTGAGAAGCCCAAGGTCATGGGTTCTAATCCCGGCTCCGCCACGTATCTGCTGTGTGATCTTGGGCAAGTCACTTCACTTCTCTGGGCTTCACCTGGAAAATGGAGATTGAGACTGTGAGCTCCCTATGGGACAGGGCCTGTGTCCAACTCGATTTGCGTGTATCGGCCCCAGCGCTTAGAACAGTGCCTGGCACATAGTAAGCCTTTAACAAATACCATCATTATTATTAGAGAAGTAGTGTGGTGTAGGGGAAAGAGCACAGGCTTAGGAGTCAGAGGTTGTGGGTTCTAATGCCGGCTCAGCCACTTGTCAGCTGGGTGACTTTGGGCAAGTCACAACTTCTGTGTGCCTCAGTGACCTCATTTGTATAATGGGGATTAAGACTGTGAACCCCACATGGGACAACCTGATTACCTTGTATCTACCCCAGTGCTTAGAACAGTGCTTGGCACATAGTAAGCACTTAACAAATACCATCATCAACGACATCATTATTATTATTATTAATCCCATGCCCCGGACAGTCTGTGCCCAGAGTCACCCCATGTCCCCATCCACCCTGCACCCCAGCCGCCCTATGCCCCAGCTCCCCTCGCTGCCAGCCCGTGCCCACAGCTGCCCTGTGCCACCATCGGGCCCAGGCCCCAGCTCCCCCGCATCCCCCTGCTCCCCATGCCCCCGACTCCCCTTGCCCCCTGCCAGCCGGTGCCCGCTGACCTTCCCGTCCGTCCCCACAGCAGATCTGCCCCTCCCGAGCAGCCTGCGGTCACGGTCCCTGTCGGGGACGGGGCGCTCTCTGGTCGGGTCCTGGCTCAAGCTCAACCGTGCGGACGAACGCTTCCTGCTCTACGCCCACCTCACCTACGTCACCCTGCCGCTCCCGCGCATCCTCACCGGTCAGCGGGGGGCGCCCTGGGGGCGAGGGGTGGACAGGGCACGCTCAGGGCCAGACCCGGTGGGTGGGGGGCCGGGAGCGGACCGGGGGCGCGCAGGGCCGGGGGCAGGAGCTTGGAGCTGGGCAGGTGGAGGGCGGAAGGGGGCTCCCGACCATGAGGGATGATGACCGTGGCACCCGCTCCCCTTCTGTGGAGCCAGGACCAAGGGCGGAAACGGTGAGGGGCGGGGGTGACGGGAAGCCCACCTGGGGCTCCGGGACTGCGTTCTCCTCTCTCCCATTGGGAAAGTCGATGCCACTGAGACCGTCTCTGTCCCCGTCTCTCTCGCTGTCCCTCCTTCTCCGGGCCTGGCTCTGCTTTCTGTCTTTCTTTGCCTCTTCATCTCTCTCTGACTCCTTCTCTGTGCCTCTCCCTACCTCCTCCTCTCTTTCTCTCCCTAACTCCTACTCCGTTTCCTCTCCCCACCTCCTCTCTGTCCCCTCTTTAACTCCTTCTCCGGGTCTTTCCTGACCTCCTTTCTGCGTCTCTCCCTACCTCCTCCCTCTCTCTCCCTATCTCCGTCTCCATTTCCCTCCCTCCTTCCTTCTCTGGATCTGTCCCTACCTCCCCTCTGACCTCTCCCCAACTCCTTCTCTGGCTCTTTCCTGACCTCTTTTCTGCGTCTCCCCCTACCTCCTCTTCTGTATCTCTCCCTACCGCCTCCTCCGTGTCTACGTCTCAATCTCCGTCTCTCTTTCCCCCTCTACCTGTCCGCTTCTGTCTCGCCGGCCCTCCGGCTCTGTTTCTCGCTCTCCGCGGCCCCCTCTGCCTCGTAGACATTCTGGAAGTGCGGCAGAAGCCCATCCTGATGACATAGAGGAGGAGGAGGAAGAGGAGGAGGAGGAAGAGGAGGAGGAAGAGGAGGAGGAGGAGGAGAGACTGGTGGCGTGGTGCTGCCTGGAAGCTGCCAAGTGCCTACTGCAGTGGTTTTCTGCACCAACACTATCACCTAGTGGCAGAAGGGTGCACCTCCATGGGAGAAAAACCAGGGAGAGTCTCTCTGTCTCTCTCTGTCTCTGTCTGTCTCTGTCTCTCTCTCTCTCTCTCTCCGTCTCTTTCTTCCTCCCCACCTCGAAACCAGCCAAGCTCAAGTGCCTCTTTCTTCTTCCCTCGACGGGCCTCGAGTCCCACGCGCAGCCCCGCGGCAGAGCGGCACGTCCAGCGTCCGGGCTCCGGAGGAGGATGCAACAGCAGAGCGGAACCTGAGGAAAGAAAGAAGAAAAACCCCAAACGCTCGACGAACGACCGGTGGACGGTTTCTACTTTCCGGCAAAGTGGACGGGGAGCGCCGGACTTGATGTGCTCTGTTCAGAAAGCCACGGTTCGCATTTCATAATGACATACCAATGAGTTCCACGTGAAACCCCGCCCGGCCCCCACCATCAGCCCCCTTCCCCATCCGCCCCTGAGTGGCCGTGCGGGCGCGGAGGGCTCGGCGGCGGTGACGAGAGACGACATTCCTCCGCCTCTGTCTGTGGCGCGGATTCTCCAACCTGTTTACGGTGGGGTGCCCCCCTACCCCCGGCCAAAGAACAAGAAAATCAAAGTGAGACCCCCCCCCCCGCCGCGGCTGGAAAGGGCCGAGTCGGACCCTCACGTCCCTGGGCACCGGCCGCCCGTCAGCTGGCCGATCCCCGGGCCCCTCTGTGGCCCACGCCCGGCCCCCGGGCGGTGGGGGGTGGGCGATGTCCCGGCCTCTCGGGCTCCCCCGGGTTTGGACGTGGCCCTTGAGGGCTGACCTCATCGGTCGTCCAGATGCATTCGAGGACAGAGAATTGGCTGTTGGAAGAAGTACGTGCAGCGTCTTCAGCATGCTTCTGGGAGAGTTTTTCAGGCCTTAGAGTGTTGCGCAGCGTGTGTGTGTGTGTGCGCGTGGGTCTGTCCGCCCCGCCCTTTCCCGGGACGGTCATAGTGGGGCCTCGTTCTTATTTCAGGGCGCAGGACCCCGGACGGTCCCTACATGTCCATCCGTGTCCCCTCCCACCCCCAGCCCTCGGGGTGAGACCGTTCGACCGCCAGCGGGGTTTGCAGGGGAGCCGACGATTCCCGAGGAGCAGTCGGGCCGGGTCAGATCTTCACTTAGCGCTGCCTGGCCCCCGGCCGGTCAGGGCCAAGGGGCAGCGAAGGGACTTGTTGAGCACCCTCTTGGGGGCAATGCACTGTACAAGTAGTAGATGTAGTAATAGTGGTGGTGATGTTTATTGAGTGCCCCTGGGGGCAGTGCACTGTAGTGTTGGTATTTACCGAGTACCCCCCGGAGGCGATGCACTGTAGTGTTATTTACTGAGCGCCCCTGCGGGCCGGTCACTAGTATTGGTATTTAGCGAGTGACCTCAAGGGGCAGGTCACTGTACTGAGCACTCGGGACTGCGCCCCACCTGATTATCCCTCTCTTTCCCAAAGGCTTTGGTGCCCACGCTGGAAGCCCTCGATCGATACCTCGACCGGGGAAGTGCCCCTTCCAGGAGCGGTGGCTCGGAAGGCGGGCGGTCGGCACGTCGGTGCGTCCGCCTCCCCAGGGGGCAAGCCCCGTCCGCCCGGCAGGGACCCCGCGGGCGCCTCGCTCACTCGGGCTCCGGGGCGTCCCGGCCTGGCGGTTTCGGGGCGACCCAGCCGGACCGGAGGTTGGCATGGAGTTTTGGGGTCTCCGCCGGAGCAGGCGCTTACCTGGCTTTAACGCTCCTTCACCCGGCCCCGGCCCATCGCCGGGCATCAGGCGGTGGTGGCCGGCTCAAGCCCCCAGAACCGTATCTCCTGAGCTGTTCAGCTCCGGGCGCTGCTCCAGCAGTGAGACGGGTTTGCGGGCGGGCAGTCCAAAGGTTGGAGCAGCTTGAAAATATGTCGGGGGTGGGGAAGGAGCCCCCTGCAGTCAGCCCCCTACCTCTGGTCCAGAAGCAGATTGGTATCCTTCCGGGCGTCCGAGACCCCACTCTGACCTCAGGCGAGGGCCAGACCAGTTCTCAGCAGATTTGGGCCACCGGGCGAGGCTCACTCTCAGACCTCCGTGTCCTGGGCTGGCATCTCCTCGCTCATCGTGCAGGGGGCTGCTGCAGCCGAAAAGACCTCTGGTGGCGAGAGGAATTGGAGGCCGAGGGGAACCCCCGTTGGTTCTCACCCCGGGAACGCCCCCTCCCCACCTTCCGGTGCCCTCCAGAACCGCTCCGTCCCTCAGAAGCCAAATGTCGTTTGGAACTCCAGATGGTCCTGACCGTACGGCCCTGTGATGGGCCCAAAGATCTGCCAGCCGCCAGGCCCTGGGCTGAGGGGTGGGGGGCAGGACTGTGGCAACGTCTGTGGGGACCGGTGAGGGTCCCTGCGCCCCACTGCTTCCCGGGGGCTTTCCTGAACCTAGCTGCCTCTAGGAGTCGAGCTGAGGGTTCAGCTCAGTCTTGGACCCGGCTCCGTGGGCAGTGGGCTCCCGCCTCTGGTGGACCCGCGGGGGGGGGGGGCGGGGAGGCAAGAAGTGGTGTCCGGAGGGGCAGGGAGGCGTTGGAAGGTCCCAGAACTCCCAGTTGGCTTTGAAGGATGCGCTCTGCTCCGTGCCCACAAAGCCAAAGTTGACATTCCAGGTCCCGCACGTGTCTTCCCTGTGTCGGACCCTGCGAGGAAAGGTACAAACTGGCCGGTGCCTGAGGCTCCCCAGGAAGTGAAGTCTCCCTAGGCTCATAGCAGCTTTCTGAGCTCCTTCTCAGAGAAGGGAGGAAGAGAGAGAGTGACAGAGGAGGAGGACAGGGCCGACAGAAGGGGGAAACACCAAGATCGTTTGCCCTGTTGGGCTCTTGAGCCTGAGGATGGCAGGAGGCTTCCGTCCAGAAAATGTTTTTCCCTCAGCATCTGTTTGGGGAAATTTGTTCTTCCAACAGTGCCGACCTGGAGACCGTATCTTTCCCTCGACCTCGGATGGTGGCAAAGGTGCGGGAGAGCGGCTCCCTGGCCTCAGGGCATCGGCCGTGTCTGCTCAACCTTGCAGCCGTCCTCTTGGTTTTCTCTTCACCCGCTGATGGCAGGGTGGGGAGCGGGTGGCAAGGTCTGTGCCTCACGAGGTCTTCCTGCTCCGGCGAAGCCAGCGTCGGGGGCCAACGGGTGAAGGTTCAGCCTGGGAGCTGAGGCAGTCCTTGGCCTTGATCCGGTCGGACTCCCGGTTACCCTGTTGCAGCCAGCGCGCTTCCAGAAAGCGACCTGTCTTAAGAAGTAGCCATGAGAAGTGGGACTTTGGGCCACAGCTTTCCAAAGTCTCTAAGGGAAGAGTGAGTTGAAGTGATGAGTTCATGTCATGTTTTAGGCTCTCGTTCCCAAAGCAGCCTCGCCTAGGGATCCGGAGATGGTCACGGTAGTTTGTGTGTGATTGGTTCTTGGCAGGTTTGGGGTTTGAGCACCCAGAGGCCCACCAAGCCACGCGCACCCTGAGGGGGAAAGGTAGGGAGCCTGAAGTGGGTACTTGCTGACTGAATTCTTTCATCTCCACCTCTTTTCACCCCCCTTTTCTCCCTCCTCTTCCCTTCCTCTTTCTCACCCTTCTCCAGGGGCTGGAGAAATGTTCCCTGCACCCCTGCCCACTTTTAATACCTTTCTTTTAAAGTTATATAAAACATGCCGAAAATTCTGTGACCATTTCAGAAAGACCTTCCCTGCTCTGATGCTTAAGCATTCGTTTTTTTCTGTTTTTATTTTTTTTTTTTTTAAGAAAAATGTATTTTAGCACTATTTTGTTGGGTCACCGTGATAGGAACAGGTGTGCTGCTATGTGTAGGGAAGTTTTTTTCTTTTTTAAAATTTCCCACAGATTGAATGCTTCCTCTAGTCATAGGATAACCAGCCCCTAAATTCTGCAGAAAGGAGCCCTCCCACCCTTCTGTTTGCTAGTTGTCCCCCTGCCCCAGCGAGGGAGCTGGGTGATTATTTTAGCAGACTCTAGTGACGATGGGGAGCCGCGGCCAAGGTGATAGTGGCCGATGGCCAGCTACCGGAACCGAAGCTTCGGTGCCAGCTTAGAGCCTGCGTCGAGGTGACTCGGGTTACCCAGAAAGAGTGTCGGGGACGGGTTTGGCCAGTGGCATGGCAGGAGCAAGGGGCACTGGGCATGGGGCTCCGAGGGGCCTTCCCAAATCCACGCTTGTGGTGCCCCATGGGGAGAGGTCATCAACAAGCCTTTACCGAGTTCCCCGACCAGAGGGACGAGGGGCTCTTCCCCAGGTGGGGGGTGGTCCTGCTAGGATTTGTCTCTCCCCCCGGTCCATCCGTCCATCCATCTGTCGCCTCATCTTCCTTCAGGTGGCCCGTTGTGTAGCAGCAGAGCTAATGACCCCAGTGGCTCCCTGCTCTCCTTGCACTGGGGGATATAAAGTGGGTGGGCATGTGGTGGGGGCTTCTATGAGGACTGGGGTAGGGGGGCCTGGCCCAGTTGTCACGGCCGTCTCATTGGCAGCAGCCGGGGGCGTCAGGCCGGGGATCAGCGGCGCGGTTTGTGCCCGGGCTCCAGAGGTCAGAGGTCATCCAAGAAGACGAGTCCCTGGAGAATGACCTGGCCTGGCCGTGATGATGTTGGTGCCCCAGAGAATGGCCTGGCCGAAGTGATATTGGCACCCTTAGAACCCGGGGCAAACTCCCGCTCCGAGCGGCCGCAGGGACCGACGGGCTGAGAGCCCGGTCAGGGTCCCCGGACCAGGCTCGCTCACCTCTGTCTCCCAGGTTGTTCCTCCGATGGGATGAAACTTTCCAGATCAGAGGGTCACGCAGCCCTCAGGGGCCGGAGTGGGCGGCAGAAGTGGCTGCTTCCATTGGCGGCTCTGTGGAGGGCAGAGACAGGGTCAGCCCCCCACCAAGGCCAAATTGGAGGCGAAAACGGCCTTGTTCCGCAGACGGCCTTCTCAGTCTCCACCTCCTGTGGGGGATCAGAGCGTGAACAGCTGGAGGTTTCTAGGGGGAGCAGAAAGGGAGAGGGAGTTGAAGACACCATCGATAAACTACAGGTGATGCAGTCCTCCGAAAATGACCCCCCCAAAACCTCCCCAAGTCAGGACACTTGGTGTGAACACGTGATCTGATGCCGTCCGGCCTCTTGTCCAATGCGGGGTGCCAACACTGCTGTATAACTTTTTTCTGAAATAATGTTTCTCTAATGCCAATTAAAATCCGGTCATTTTAAAATAAATTTGCCTTCAAGTTTTATTCGTAGCCCGTTTATTCCATAGACCGCGAGCTCCTCGTGGCCAGGAAACCTGTCTACCAACTCCGCTGCATTGAACTCTCCCAAGCGCTTCGTACAGAGTTCTGGACACAGTAACCACTCAAATACCATAGGTGGGCTGATAGCCCGAGATGAACGATAATTCCCACCCATCTCAGAATGATGGGATCAGAGGCAGAGTAATGGAGCGGGTGACTTGAACCATCAATCAGTGGCATTTCTCGAGGGCTTACTGTGTGCAGAGCACTGTACTAAGCTCAGTGCCCTCGGGCTCCCACTGCTTCCAGCCTGGGGTCGGCTGTGGCGGCACAAATCATCCCTGCCTCCTCTTCCTTCATCAATCAAATGTCTTTACTGAACACTTACCATGTGCAGAGCCCTGTAATAAGCACTTGGGAGCGTATAACAGTTTATATCTCTGTAATTTTATTTAGTTCTATTGATTTCTGTCTCCTCCCACCCCCCTAACCGCAAGCTCACTGTGGGCAAGGAATGTCACTGTTTACTATTTTCCCAAGTGCTTAGTAGAGTGGCCTGCAAACCGTAAGTGCCCAATAAATACAATTGAATTCATTCATTCAATCGTATTTGAGCGCTTACTATGTGCAGAGCACTGTATGAAGAGTTGGTAATGTTCCCTGCTCACACAACCATAGTCTAGAGGGCTCAATTCCCACCATCTGGATTTCATTCTCTCCCCTGGGCAAGCAGGCTCTCACTCCAAACCTGTTTTCCAGAAGGACGTGCCATCTTTGGCAAGCAGTTTGGGACAGACCCTCCCTTCCGCAACGCCCCCGTTTTTCCCCCCGCCCCGTGAATGGCTCCCATTTCTCCTCCTGTGAAAGCAGCATGGCCCAAGAGAGAGAGCCAGAGGACCTGGCTTCTCATCTCAGCTCCACCACTTGTTTGCTGTTTGGCCTTGGGTAAATCCCAAGTCCCTTCCCTATACCTCAGTTTCCTAATCTGTAAAATGGGTGTTAAATTTCACTCTCTCCTAGACTGTGAGCCCCTTGTGTTTGATAGGGACTGTATTCAACCTATCTTGTATCTCCCTCAGCACTTAGTACAGTGTTTGGCACATAGTAAGCCCTTAATATTGTAATTTAAAGACTCCTGATCCTGGTCTTCAAGGCTCTCTGCCCACTGGCTCCTTCTTACCTATATGCTCTCCTCTCCCGCCATGGGCCGGCTCCCACTCTGCCACTCTCAAGGTAATTTCTCACTTCCAACTCTCTTGTTTTCAACCTACTTGGTTCACCCTATTCCCCCTATGCAGAACTCCCTCCGCTGCTCTTAAATCCACTTCACCCCAGCACCCCCTCCTGTGAGAGGCCAACCCCATGTCACGCTGCTGATGAGGCCATAAATTGTGTTTATTTGAACTCCGTAAATGGTATCCGCGCTTGTTTTAGGACCTCAGTTCAGCAGTGGCATTTACTGAACACTTTCTGGATGCTAAGCTACATGGTTGGGAGAGTACAATACAGAAGGCAGGCTCCATGTAGCCACACTCTCTGCCTAGGAGCTCACAGTCTAGATATGAGCACGGGGGCCTCGAGCAGGGCAGAGACCACTTGTTACTTGACTATCTTGTCTCCCAGCACACAGCCCGGTGTTCTGGATGCAGGAGGGCCTCGAACGGTACTTGGCTACCACCTTGCCCCGTCCTCCGAGGTAAATGACCGGCCCAAGGCCGCACAGCAGGCCGCTGGCGGAACCAGCGCCAAAACCCACATCTCCTGCCTCTTCACTCTCTCTTAGGCCACGTGACCCCCTCGGATTGGGGGTTCCAGGCACCGCCACAATCGGGGGGCAGCTCCATTCCCACCCCATCTGAAGCCCGGACAAGCGCGAGGGCTCCGGGGCTGAACCTGCCCAGGCCAGGGATCTCAGCGAGAGCCAGCCCTTCTCCACTCCGCCAGCGCCCGGGGCCTCCTGGGCCAGTAGACACGGAATGTGGCCCCTGCTCCAAGCCCGTGCCAGGCGAGCAGGGGTCGGGCCGCGGGTTCCAGCACCGCCTTGGTATCCGGCCGTAGAGGTGGCTGGCCAGTGCCCGGACAGCTGTTCTGAGCGCACTCGCCAAGAGATCAAACTCTGCAAGGTGTTTTTTTTTGCAATTTATTCACATTTCATGGGTTTGTTACACTCCCGCCAGCTTCGGAATCAACGAGTTCAGTTCACATTTTCATCTGGTATAAAAGTTTCCCCCGTCAAGAAAATGTCCCTAATCCTAATGTTATAGTAATCACTACTGTTCAAGGGTAAGCTTTACCCTTGGGAGCAGAGACGGTCCCTGGCTGCTGGAGCCTGGGAACACGAGCCTGGAAGAAATTTTAAAATGCCAAGACACTCACCTTCTCTGTCCCTCAGTTTCCTCATCTGTAAAATGGGGACTCAATACCTGTTTTTCCTCCTCAGACCATGGAGTCCCACGTGGCATAGGGACTGTCTGCTCCTAAGGAATTGTATTTATGCTGACACTCAGCACAGGGCTTGGCCCAGAGTAAGGGCTACTGAAAATCCCTACAATTATTGTGAGCATTTTCAATAAGCACTGGGGGGATTTGATGCGGGGAGAGATGCATGATAATTAGGTCAGACTCACAGTCTAAGAGGGAGAGAGAACAGGTATTTAATCTCCAGTTAGGTGAGGAAACAAACCTGGCGAAGTTTAGCGACTTGCCTTAAGTCAAACAGCAGGCATGTGGCAGAGACAGGACGAGAACCCAGGTCCCCTGCCACTGGAGCTCACGCTCTTCCCCCTAGCCGACATCGTCTCTCATCTCAAAGTTTCCACCCTCCCTTTGGCTAAAATGAGCAATGAGTCACCTGGCTACACAACTTACTCCATTTTCTAAAACCCCTCACTGCCTTTTCTTTTTTCCTCTCTTGAATGAGCAGAGGCCCCTCGGGATGAATTAAACCAAGCTCGGGTGGGCTCAGCACCGCAGCGGCTCCCGTGGAGAGCACCACATCAAGGCAGCCCACCCGCACGACCCGTCGCCGTTGGCTTGGACAGGCACATTTTTGGCATGCGGCAGAAAGAAGCGATTGGCGAGACCTTCCTGCCGCGGGCAATGGCTTCCCCGAGGGACGGCAGAAGCGAGGGCAGTGAAAAGCCGTTCCAGCAGGAGCCAAAAGGGCACCGGGGGTGGGGAGGGCGTCCTCAGCCTCACACGCTGCAGCCGACACAGAGCAGGACACTCCCCTGCGGGAAATGGGCCCTCAATAGCGAAACGCATGCTGAGAGCCTGCCTGCTGACCACATTTCACAGAGGAGTTATTGGTTTTAAAAAAAAAAAACACACAAAAAAACACAACAAAACTGAGTCAAGATGATGCCATGGGGAAGAGACCCTCCCCAACAACCACACCAACAAACACACTCAAAAATGATCCGGGGTAACTTTCAAACTGGTTTTCAAAATTAAGACACAGCTTTAAAGCGTAAATTCTTGGCATCTGCAAAGTAGAGAAGCAGCGTGGCTCAGTGGAAAGAGCCTGGGCTTGGGGGTCAGAGGTCATGGGTTCGAATCCCAGCTCTGCCCCTTGTCAGCTGGATGACTTTGGGCAAGTCACTTAACTTCTCGGTGCCTCAGTTACCTCATCTGTAAAATGGGGATTAAGACTGTGAGCCCCACGTGGGACAACCTGATTCCCGTGTCTACCCCAGCTCTTAGAACAGTGCTCGGCACATAGTAAGCGCTTAACAAATACCAACATTATTATTATTAATGCCCTTGAAGTAGTGTGGCATCAAGTCTGTCGGTCACTCCTGCAATCTGGCAGCTGGGTTTCTCCAGAAAAAAGGGAAGCCCCAGGTGAAGTATTCTAAAACAAGTTTTCTAAAACAATGTCAAGAAGGGAACCCGCTGTGATTTGACATTGGTTTCACATACCTCAGGACAGCTCTAACATGCATTCTTTCACCGCGGCGCTACGCCTCAGTGACACCCGGTCCCACTGAGGATCGGTTACCTCGCCTTTGTCCCCGCTTTAACGCAACGACTTTAGCAGCAAAGATTTACTGGAAAATAAACCGGAATGTTAGGAATCTGTACATTTGAAAGCCAGTTTTAAAGCTACAGCCAACATACATGTCTCTACTCTTGTTTGGAGGGTGGGAGAGGAATGTCCAGAGAGAACATCATCGTGATACTTTGCTGCCATTTCTGCTACTGAAAGAGCTTTCCCGAGGGCAGGGCTAAAAAGGGTTTCCTACTTTTAGGTTGTGTAAGAATACACGAAAACTTGTCTCTCTAGTTAACCTCCCAACTGGGAGAGAACGAGGACGGGCCCTCCCCCATCCCTCCCCACGCCAGCTCTCCCTGATTGTCTCCCCTGGGCCACAAGCAGGTCAGGACACAGTCGTTTTAGCTCCTGCCAGTTTAGCGGGCAAGTTTTGGTAGAGGGCAGGCCCGGGATCAGCAGGCCTGCTGCTTGCTCAGAGGCTGAAGCCCGAGGGTCGGGGTGAAGGCGAGCCCTCGGGAACTCAGCCTTCGCAACGGGACTTCACGCCAGCTTGATGACTTCGATCGTGCGCCTCTCCAGAACCCAGAGCCGCAAGGGTCTCGCCGGAGGGGCGGGACACCCCAGCCCCCGGCTTCGAAATCCCAAGTCTATGCCCGGGGGTCCCACCCCCGTCCACACTACCCGTCTCCAGCTCTGACAAGCGTGGGTTCCCCAGGGGAGATGAAGACGATGGTGCAATCCTTGCTGGGGGTGTGCTAGACAACCCCCTCCCTGCATCCAGAAATTCAAGGGAGACAAGTCTTCGCGAGGACTGGCTCCAGAGATGGGGGGGGAGCGCACATGCCCCGAAACACCCCCTCTGGCCAAGGTGGGAGGCAGTTCCCGGAGCCGAGATCGGCCGGGTAGGAGGTTGACGCGGAGAAGCTCGAGAGGAAGTCTTCGAGATGTTGTCTGGTCCACGCGAAGTTCCCGGGTGCCATCTCGTATTAGAAGGGAGGATACAGATTTTCTTGAGACTTTTTCCGTGTTCAGTTAAAGCTTTTTATTGGCCAAAGTAACTTTGCCTCACAAAACCTTTGAGAAGATCGGTAAGTTTTTAGACTGTCAAGGTAGAAAGGTAAGAATAAAATGACTAAGGAACAAAGCAGCAAGTTGGCAAAAATTCTTCCGTGTGTCCACCTTCAGGCCTCCTTCTTCTCCAGTAAGATTTTGTGCAACTCGTCCGCGTCCTTGCTCGTTTTCACCCTGATCAGCATGGGGACGGGGACGGTCGCATTCTTCTCGTCGATCGGAGGATTGGGGACGCACACGATCAGAACGTTGTTCTTTCCCGTTCTCGTGCAGGGCATCTTGGGGGGGATCAGGACATTCAATAGGATGTTGCCTGGAGGGAAACAACAGGGATAAACGCTTCAGTGGGCCCCGCTAGTATATCCGGTCCCGTGGCATTCCTGAGATTCGGGAAGGAGCGTGACCTAGTGGGATTAATGGACATAGGAAGAGGAGGGATCTCTCCCTCATTTTTACAGATGAGGAAACCGAGAGTCAGGGAAGTTGAGTGGTTTGCTCAAGGACCCACAGCAGGTGGAGCCCAGAATAGAACCCAAGTCCCCTGATTCTTAAGCCCGTGCTCTGAGTCACACTGCTTCTCACACTCAGTTCTTTGGTTACATCGTTACTGGACATAGCAACCGCCAAGGAAAAGGACCTACTGCCTAGTATCTGTAATTTATTTTCGTGTCCTTTAGACTGTAAACTCGTTGTGGGCGAGTAACATGTCTGCCAAGCCTGTTGTCTTTTAGTCTCTCAAGCATTCAGTACAACGCTCTGCCTGCACTAAGCACTCAGTAAATACCACTGATTGTTTGATCTGTAAATTGCTTTTTCTAGGAATGTTATCAAACACAAGATGGACGACCTGACAATCTTCTGCATCTCAGACGATTCTGTGACAGGGACAAATGGAAGTTGAAGATGGCTGGCTTGGAATTGGGATCTTCACCCCGGTTATGATACAGCACACTAGTCATCAGTTAGTCTCAACTCGGCAATAAAGTCTTCAAGCTTCTCAGTCAAACAATGGCATTTATTGAGTGCTATGTGCAAAGCACTGTCCTCAACGCTTGGGAGAGCACAGCAGAGTTGGTAAATATGTTTCCTGCCCAGTATGAGTTTATAGTCCTCACCCCCACCAAAAAAGAACAGCAGATGAAATAGTATGTACTAGTGGATAGAGCATGGGTCTCGATGTAAGAAGGATCTGGGATTGAATCCCACCTCGGCCACTTGTCTGCTGTGTGACCCTGGGCAAGTCACTTCACTTCTCTGTGCCTCAGTTACCTCATCTGTAAAATAAGATTGTGAGCCTCATGTGGGACAGGGACTGTGTCCAACCAGATTAGCTTGTATTTACCCTGGCAGTTAATACAGTACCTGACATATAGTAAGCACTTAGTAAGTACTATAAAAAAAGAGCCTTCTGCTAGACTATAAATTGCCTGAGGCAGAGATAGTGTTTTCACACTCTCTTGCAGCAACCTAAGTGCTCAGTACAGAGTAAGTGCTCAAGAAATGCTACCACCTGCTTTCTCTGAATGGCCGATGTGACTAAAAAAATGGCAGCTTGTGCACTTGAGCCAAACCCAGAGCAATATGAGTATAAAAACTGCTGATCCCAGAGGGGCTGTGGCCTTCTACAAGTAACAGACACAATTTTCAGCAGTGGAGGCAGGGAACAAGCCACCTCGAAACTAGGTCGGGGGAGAGGTCATATCTCTGCCACTGCCAGCTACTCTCTGCCAACGTCCTGTTTCCTGATAAGTTAGCTACCTCCACTTCACCTCAGTTTCAACAGGTGCACATCTAAAGTACAACAAGGCAGAGAAAGCATCCGCCGCTTCAGTCTCCTCCATTTTCAGAAAGCTCAACAGCATCCCCGAAGATGCCCCCGGGGCAGGAAGCGGGGTTCAGAGCCGGCCCGCCCCTCCGAGCTGGGCGGCTCCCAGATCCAGATACCCACCTAGGTTGGTGTCCGCTCGCACCAGGAGCTGGGTCTTCTGTTTCCCCGCAGGTTTCAGGTGCAGGGTCCCAACACCCTTCTCCTTATACTCGTTATCCTTCTTATAGAACAGCTTACACCTATTTAAAAATAATTTAAAAAAACAGTAAAAAAAAGCCAGTGAGGTTTCTCCTAGGTGGCTAAGGCGGGTTCTTGGTCTGGTTGAGCTTTTAAAGGACAGATGAGGGGAAAGCCTAAATGACACAAAGACGGCTGCTGCACACAGAGCTCGGTGGTGGACCCAACACAAGATACATACATGAGGAGGTAAGGAAGAGAAGGAAAAAAAAAGTTTGCGAATTTAATGGAGACAACCCAATGGTTGAACATGGGCTCCCTTAAGACAGCAGGTGAAATAGGTTTTGAATCCCCTGGAGGTAGCGGTGGGCCAACCAGCTCCTCCTTGACATTGCTGGTGTGGGGTCTTCAGGGTCTGGGCTCCCCGTTCAAAGAAAAATCCCGAGCTCGGCAGAAGGATGGGGGGCCGGGGCTGGATTGTTTTTTGTGGGGCCCCTGTAGTTGGGGAAGGGTCCTCCGGACCGGCTCCCCTATTCTCGGAGCCACTAGGATTCTCAGGGCCAGGGGAAAGCCATTCTGAGGGAAAATGGGAATTTTCCTTCTGCCCCAAGAGAGAACAAGAAAGCGCCTCACACGTCTTGTTGCTGCCGTCGCGCCGAGTCTCCCGCGCTGGCGGAAGACCAGAGCCTCCTGGAGCTCCGGTCCCCGCCCTTGGCCAAAGGGTGGGCAACACTAACCCTCCATCTTTCCTTTCCCACCTGTCGCCTTTTGGTGCTCCCCCCGCTCCCCAAATCTGGGATAACAGTGACAGCTGGGTGGAGCAGAGGGACTGGGTGTTCCCCAGAGGAAGAGACCCGGGGTGAGAGGGCTGACTCACTTCTTGGAGTAGAAGGCGTCTTCTTCCCTGACTTCATTAACGATCACCGTGGGCGGCTCCTCACTCTCCTCTTCGTCTCCACCTTCCAGAAACAACACACAAACGTCTCCAATGAACCCCACACCGAACCGAGCCAACCCCTTTCCCGGGGCTACACGCCAGCAGTCAAATACATGATCCCATAGTTTCAAATAAACCCTCTGGATTTCCCTCACACTCAGGCCCAGAAACTTGAAAAAGTTCTCCCAGCAAATGAGGCAAATTTATCTGGCAGGATGCACCTTGCTCGCCTCTGAGCTCTCAAAACAAAAGGCAGCATGGTATCATACTTAATGATAACTGTGGTATTTGTTGAAAGCTTATTATGTGCCTGGTACTGTTCTAAGTGCTGGGGTAGACACAAGAAAATCAGGCCCACATTAGGCTCGCAGTCTAAGCAGGAGGGAGAACAGATATGGAATCCCCATTCTTCAGATGAGAGAACTGAGGGCCAGAGAAGTGAAGTAGTTTGCCCAAGGTCTCACAGATTAGTGGCAGAGCCGGGATTAGAATTTCTACAACTCAGGCAGAATTCTAAAGCCAAGCCTGAGGAAAGTTGAAAGAGGAAAAGTCCCTCCCATCCCCCTGAGAACTCCCTGCAGATAGAATGACCATTCCTCAGGCTCCTCGTTTCTGGGTGCCACTGGGGCCCAAGCGGCCTTGACCATCAAGAGAGTTTAGGAATCGGAGACAAAAACCCAAAGAAAATGGCAAAGTCCGAATAGGAGAGACACACCCAGCTGGCAGTGGGAGGCCTTCTTTACCTTTCAGAACACTGGAAAGGCTGGGGCAGTGACCATTGGACTCTTGAGCCAGAAGGAGCCTGAAACTGCTCCTGTAGCCATCGTGCCCTTTCTCCTCCCCACCCCGACTCTAGTTGTCTTACCCTGGCCCGTCCCCTTGCTCTGGGGATTTTATAGCTCTATCTCCTGTGACTGCTGCTCTCCCTTCCCCCTTCCTTCACTCTTAGATGACAAACCCACGGGACCGGGACCGTGTCTGTGTATTTCTTCCCCCCAATGCCCCCATCATGCTTAGTACAGTCTCAGGCAAGTCACTTCACTTCTCTGTGCCTCAGTTACTTCCTCTACAAAATGGGGATTAAAACTGTGAGCCCAATGTGGGACGGGGACCGGGTCCAACCCGATTATCTTTTATCTACCCTAACGCTTAGTACAGTGCCTGGCACATAATAAAGTGCTTAATAATACCATAGTTATTATTACTATTATTATTACAGGACTCGGCACACACTAGACACTTCACAAATACCACTGCAATAGCTGGAGCAGGCGGCCAATTCTGAAGATTTTCCCACAGCAGGGGAATTGCCTAAGAAGCTTAGTCAGCGAGAGCTGTGGGCTCCACCAGCCATTCTGTCTCACTTTAGTCACCCGAACAACAAAAACCCAAGTTCCAGGGATGGCAGCTCTCCCCCCAGCGCTGGACTAATGGGAGACGGCAGATATTATTATTATGGTATCTGTTAGTGCTTACTACGTGCTGAACACCGTTACAAGCGCTGGGGTAGATACAAGTTAATCGGGTTGTCCCATGGGGGCCTCACGGTTTTACTCCCCATTTTACAGATGAGGTGACTGAGGCACAGAGAAGTTAAGCAGCTTGCCCAGGGTCACCCAGCAGACAAGTGGCAGAGTCAGGTTTAGAACCCATGTCCTCTGACTCCCAAGCCCGTGCTTCTTCCATAGCAGAACACGCACTGTGCGGAGAAGTCGGAACGCCATCTTCTCTTTGCCCCAGAGGGCCCACGCTGCACTGAGCCTAATGGACTTCCCTGGTCCAGTAAGCCCCGCCAGGAGCCCCTGCTCTGGGCACTGCCCTTTGGCCTCGGCAATATCTCAGACTAAAGGAGCGCCCCAAAACGAGACTCCGCGTCGTCCCCACTCACCTGCGCGGTCGCTCCCGGCCCCCTCGGGCCTGCCCTCCTGGGAGCTGGCGGAGAACGGTGTGGAAGCCGGCTTCCCCTGGCCGGCGTCTTTGCCGAACAGGCCGGAGCCACCAGGGGAGAAGGAGAAGCTGGGCAGAGGACCAGAGCCCAGCGCGCCCAGGGCCGAACTGTCCACTTTCTTGCCAAAGTGGAAGGAGCCGGCGACGGGCTCCTCTTTCTTCTCAGCCCCTGTGTCGGCTGGGCCGTCGGTCTTGCTGCCGTGGAACAGGAAGGCAGAGCCCTGCTGCGGCCTGGCTGAGCCGGGGGGCGGGGGCGGGCCCGATGGCTTCCGGCTGCCCTCGCTCTCCGAACCGCTGTCGCTGCTGCCTCCGGGCTGCTGCTCGATGCCCGCCAGGTACTTGGCGTAGTCCTTGAAGACGGGCGTCAGGTCGCACAGAGGGTTTGTGTTCACGTGCTTTACGATCCAGTCCCGGACGGAGCAGTTGAGTGCGGCCAGCTGTTTGTGGTACGCGCTGGCGCCGCAGGCCCGGCCCGAGCCCGAGCCCCCCGAACCCCCGGCCGTCGCCGCTGCCCCCTGACCATCACTGTTCGTTTTGGAGCCCGAGGCCTTCTTCTCCACTGGGGACGTGGTAGGGCCAGGGCCATTGGCCGGGCCCGAGCCTAGAGGTAATAAAGAGTGTTTGAGAAACCTCCTCGGACACAAACCACCTATACTCTTTGAGTGCTCCCTGTGGGAGAGAACACTGCAGTAAAGTTGTTTTTTATTATTATTATTGGTATTCGTTAAGCACTTCCTATCTGCCAGGCACTGTACTAGGCACTGGGGTAGATACAAACTAATCAGATCGGACGTAGTCCCTGTCCCACATGGGGGGCTCAGTCTTAACCCCCATTTTACAGATGAGGGAACTGAGGCACAGAGAAGTAAAGTGATTTGCCCAAGGTGACACAGCAGACAAGTGGCAGAGCGGGGATCAGAACCCAAGACCTTTGGGTTCCCAGGCTTGTGTTCTATCCACTAGGCCACGCTGCTTCTCGTAGATACCAGTTGTCTACCTAGTTGGTAGACACCTTCCCTACACACCAGGAGCTTACACCGAGATGGTTATTGTTCTCCCTCAGGTGCTCAGTACAGTGCTCTGAACTCAGAAAGCCCTCAATGAATACCACTGACTGACTGAATTCTCACCCACGACCGTGTTGGCTAGAAGCGATGCTGATTGACCTCGGGCTGCCGGAAGTCCAGTACACCAGGTAATACTGAGGCCCAGTTCCATGACTTTGGGCAAGTCACTCCCCTTCTAGGTGCTTCAGTTTCCTGATCTGTAAAATAGGGATTAAGCACCCGTTCTCCCTCCCTCTTGGACTGTGAGGCCCATGTGGGAAAGGGACAGTGTCCAATCTGATTACCTTGTATCTACCCTGGTGCTTAGTTCAGTGCTTGGCACAGAGTAAGGGCTTAACAAATACAGCCAGAATTATGACTAATTACGGGGTGAAATGTTCATTAAGGTTTGGAGCCCCTCATGGGACCCAGTGAGATGGCAGAGAGCTCCACCTGAGGCAATCTCTGGCCACCAGAAAGTAATTGAACAGCTGAAAAATTCCCGACGGCCACTAATCGTTGGGCCAGTTGCCCTCTTTTCTTTGCCTCAGCTGCTCAGAGTCTTCAGGAAAAATGCCCCCAAGATACCGTGAGCAGGTATTTCAGCAAATGAACACTTTTTCCAGTGCCCTCGCCAGGGGCCGAAGGAGAAGCAGGAGCATTCACGGGGAGAGCTGCCGGCTGCCATCCTCTCCGGGCCCCGGGTCCGGACTGACTGGCTTAGTGTTCAGTACGCAGAGCTGCTCAGTACACCACTTCCTCCTCCTGGACCTTCCTGAATGCTACTCCATTTCGGCTCCTCCTTGGACTGCAAGAGCAGAAAGCTTGCCGTCCTTTTCTACTCAGGAAAGCAATTTTTCTGGTTTTACGGGACCATGGATCAGGTTCTCCTTGCTCGACCCTGCAGCTCCCATCCTCTCGGGAACTAGGATGGGCCACCAGAGGACCTCAACTGTCTCTGGCCAGTCCCCAGGAAAGCCCGCCAGGAGGCGAGGACGGTATCTGGTGGGGAGAGATTACTTTCAGGCTAACAGGCACCTACCCTCGACAGGACTTACCGAACGACGAAGCCTTGGCTTCTGGAGCCGCCTTTAAATTGGCAAAGGAGGGGGGGCCTGAGAGGGCCGAGCTGCCGCCGATGCCACTGCCACCATTGGACAGTCCTTCCAGGGGCTTCCCTCCGGTGCCATTTCCAAAGCCGCCAAAACCCCCGCCTCCGGATGCGACCAAGCCCTTGAAGCCCTTGAACGCCCCTCCGCTCTCCGACTGAAACACAGACACACACATCAAATTAACACACGGCTCTAAAACACAGTACGCGTCGACCGAGCTCCTGTGGGCCACGATGATGATAATAATAACAATAATAATTGCTAGGTGCCAAGCACTGTTCTAAGCGCTGGGGTAGATACAAGGAAATCAGGTTGTTCCACGTGGGGCTCACAGTCTTCATCCCCATTTTACAGATGAGGGAACTGAGGCACAGGGAAGGGAAGTGACTTGCTCAAAGTCACAGAGCAGACAAGTGGTGGAGCGGGAATTAGAACCCATAACCTCTGACTCCCAGGCCTGTGCTCTTTCCACGCTGCTGCTACCACCTCCTGGCTGAGGGAGGGAGGATGGAAGGGTGGGCAGAGGCAACCAGACCCTGACCCGGCAAACCCCTACACTCTCAATGGACCAGGAACTCAAAGACCAAAGCAGCATCAAATTAAAACCTTCCACGGCATTGGAAGGAATGGATCTTAACCTTCACTAATACATCGGCCCGACTCAGAGCCGTGTCTTTGCTCCTTAGATTTTAGCCAAATGTACTTCTTATCCTTGCTGTACCCTAACATGCTTCCAGAAGAGATGAAGCCGTCTGGAATTCAGACCCCAATTCAGCCTTTCTGAAGGGATCTCCCCTCCGACTCCCGCCTCCTCCTCTAAAACCACGAGCGTCCACTTTCCATCTTTCCATCCACGGCAGGTCTTGTCTGTAAAGCCCGGCCTACACTGCTCGCACCTGGATTCCTAAAATGATGGCCAGGGCCCAGCCACTCGGCCACCTTGTTGGGGTCAACAAGAACCTGCCAGGCCCAGAACACCCGCATGCCGGCGGGGAGGGGGCCTGTCTGCACACAGAGCAATGCGGGTGAGGGGGTGGCACATTCTGGCCGCCGGCCAGTCCTCTTCTATGAGCTGAGTGGGTGGGAGGACCCGATCTACCGGCCCAGGGCCGGCTACATTAACTGGATTGACTTATGTGTCCTAACTTCCCTTTTCTTGTGATTGTGCAGAAAGACACTTCAAGACACCCTCATCAGCCTCAACCGTTGAACTGAGAACAAGGGACGGGGGCTGCTTTTAGGGAAGGAATGAAGAAATTTTCAGGGTGAGTAGGGAGGGGGAGCTCTGACTGAGAGTGGCCACAGACCTCTTCCGCTCCTGCCGGCTCAGGCGCCCCGAACCCGGCTCCCGCAGCCCCGAGACACTGGGTTCAAACTACTCACTTCAAATCCAACATTTCTGCGCTTTGCTTTCTTGATTGCTCGATTCTTCAAGACTTCTTCACTCGCTACTGAGAACGTTCCCACCTGAAAGAGTGCAAATGGAAAAATCCATCAACTAATCCTGAGAAAGAGAAAATGCCTACCTTTCAGAATTTGAAACTTCCCAAGCAGAATCACCCGTTCGACAACATATCTGAACCCGCGGGATCTCGGCCGACAAGCCGTGCCGTAATTTCCGAAGCCACCGTGTGGCGGGGCAGGGGGTGGGAGGGAGAGTGCCGGCCTCACCCTCGCCTCACCCCGGGGGCCGCCGTCAACTCCAACATCCCCATTTCGAGCAGACACAGTCCGGTGGTCCCCGGGACTGACCTCACTTTCCGGCTCACCTGAGACCCAGGCAGTTTCCTCGGGGCCTTCCCAGCCCCCAGCTGGCTCCGCTATCCTGGCTCCATCGTTTCATGATGGTTGGGCAGGGAGTGACCGGTCCCCTTCAATGGCTACTAACAGGACCTCTTGGGAGGTGCCAGGAGAAGGAATGCCATGGTGGTGCCCGGTTATTCTGAAGGGCACTGAGAGCAGGGATTTCCCGCCTCGCGAGCAGCAGGGCCTCTCCCGCATAGCTCTCAAATCCCCTAGGGGCCAACACGGGCCCCCAACCGGGGCCCACCGGCCATCGAGCACCCATACAGTTCGGCCAGTTGGCTTTCTGGGCCTGAGGGGACCCGTGACTTTCTAGTTCCTCCCGGCAGAGTCGGCGGGGCCATGGGCGCAGGAAAAGGGAATGACGTCAGTTAGGCAAACCCCAGGGAGCCATCCTTTACCTCTTCTACTTCTTCCTCCTGGTCCCAATTTCGGTCTGTCAGCTCCTTCTCTGCATTTCTCTTAGCCATTTTTCTGAACCAAAAACAAAAAAACACAGAAGTAATGAGGCCTATTTTCTGAACTGGGTACTCATTATTATGATTAATAACCCAAACCAGGAAGTAGTATGAACAGTTCAATAATCCAGCTCAACCATGTTAGCACTCCAAATCATGATTCTTTTTAAAACAATTATCGGCCACTTACGGAGGGGAATAAGAAAGAGAAGGGCTATTCTCTAGACTGCATTCTCTTCGTGGGCAGGGAACGTTACCTGTTACATTGGACTCTACCAAGCGATCAGTACAGGGCTCTGCACACAGTAAGTGCTCAGTAAATACTTTTGCCCGAAATACCATCGGTTGATTCACTGAGAGGTGGCATGGTTCCAAATTATGAGTTGATGACAGAGGTGATCACAAACCAAGCAAACCTACTAATCACATAATTTTTTTAAAAGCAAATATTGACGCAATATATATGTCACTCAAAAATGTCAGTGCCCTCTCAGAACCATTCAAATGCCACACATTAGGAATACATTTTATCAATTTCTCGTGACCCGAGAATCTAAGATATGTTCTTTCCTGCACTGACCAGGAATCTTTTCCTATCCAAAACCCATTGTCAAGATCGTCTTCTCAGGCGGTCAGGACTGTTGTACAAACACAACACTGTAGGTGAGGAAAACTTAAATCAATATTAAAACGGGACACCAAGAGCTTCTTAAGGCTACTACCATAAGAGGTAGAAGCCTTGCTGGTTGAACCTGGGCTGGTGAAATACTTCCAGATGCTTGAAGTCAGAGCCTGAAATATGCACCTCTGAACTATAATAAACAAAATAGCCTTGACCGAACAGCATACTGGGCTGCATTTGCTCAAAGCATTAGAAGGAATAAAAGGAATATGCTTTGAGGTAAAAGATGTGGCTGTATAAACCTCCGAGGCTGGTTTTGCGGTCAAATAAACACCCCTATAGGAGAGGTGGTTCCTAACATAAGTCTGTCCTGTAATCCAAGGAACTAACTGGGCTAATGATTGGTTTTCTTTTCTAACCATGATTGGACACTTCCCTAGTGAGCTGGATGCAAACTTGGTTATGGTTTCTGCACAACCAATGCTCATTATGGATTAGACAGCAAAAAACACACCTGACATGGACATTCACTCTTAAAACTTCAGGCAATGAAGAGAACCTCATTGCAAGATGAGAATTTTTTTTTTATAATTTGTTACGTGCCTACTACGTGCCAAGCACTGTACTTAGCCCTGGGGCAGATACAAGCTAAACAGGATGCACACAGTCCATGTCCCATGGGGGTCCCAGAATCTTAATCCCCATTTTATATATGAGGGAACTAAGGCACAGAAAGTGACTTGCCCTTGGTCACATAGCAGGCATGCAGTGGAGTCTGAATTAGAACCCAGATCCTCGGACTCCCAGGCCCGTGCTCTTTCTACGCCGCCATATTGCTTCTCTATTCTTCCAAGCTACAGAACAGGAGACTGGTGGCCCAAAACTCTGCACACGGTAAGCGCTCAATAAATACCACTGATAGATTGAACCTTCCAGCAGTGACGTTTGGTGGTAAAATGGTGTTTGCTGCTGGGATAAGTGAATGAGCAAAGTCAGAATGGGGAATGGCAGTGTGATCCAGGTTCAGGCCAGGATCAGCCAGGTCCTCTTCCCAATTTTGCCGGCTCCCGGGATCACAGCTCAGAGAAGAGGCATGGTGTAATGGACAGAGCTAGAACCTGGGAGTCAGAAGATCTGGGTTTTAATTCTCCACCACTAGTCTGCTGTGTGCACTTGGTTAAGTCACTTCACTTCTCTGGGTCTTAGTTCCCTCATCTATAAAACGGGCATTAGAGCCATGAGCCCCACATGGGACACTGTGTCCAACCCAATCACTCTGTATCTATCCCAGTGCTTAGTATAGTGCCTGACACATAGTAAGCGCTTGAAATACCATAAAAAAGCCACTAAAAAGCCTCAGACCTCAGCAGCAGTGGATGCCATTGCCCAGTCAGCCAGAGGCACGTTTAATAGCCAGAGCAACACCATCAAGGTTGGGAGGGTCTTTCTCACTTTGCTGTGAGAACCAAGGGAAAACCAAAGCCCCCAAAACCCAAGCCAGACCAACCCAGTCATCTTCTGCACAAAGGGCCAGAGCAGAGCCCCAACTTAGCAGAAGCATCGGAGAAGGGTCCCTTGCACACGAGAGGGAAGACTCTTTGGGGACGGTGCCCCGTTCGAACAGGGTGGGGAATGGAAGTGGTGCTCATGGAGCATGAAGGCATGTCCGCCTCCCTTCCCCCCTCCCCAACCATGAGCCCTGGGGCCACCAGGCTCCCCAGAAGCCTCAGTCCACAGAAGGACCCAGAGATGGCTTGGCCCCAGTTTATCCACGACTGCCGAGGAAGCTCTGCATGCCGTTGGACAAACCATGAGGGGCTCTGCCCTGGTTGCAGATAGCCAGAGACCAGGAAAAATTAAAAAGCTATAGCACATACAGGACTTCTCTCCTCCACCACATGGGGCCTGGGGCCAGGACAATCCCACTTGCCTAGAAGCCCTGCCCCCCTCCCCTTCCCAGGAGGTCCACGGGAAATCACATAGAAACTCTTTACCATCGGTCCTAAAGCGGACAATCACCTTGTCCGCTCCTACCTTACCTCAGCCAGCCCACTTTGCTCCTTTAACACCAACCTACTCATTGAACCTCAAACTCGTCTATCTCATAGTCGACCTCTTGCCCAAGTCCTCCCCCGGCCTGGAATGCCCTCCCACTTTAAAAACGATATACCATCACTCTCCCCATCTTCAAAGCCTTATTAAAATCACATCTCTTCCAAGACCCACTCCTCACTTAAGCCCTCATTTCTCTTACTCTCTTTCCTTTCTCCATGATCCTCGCACTAGGATTTGCACCTTTTATTCACCCCACCCTCAGCCCCACAAGACTTATGCCTGACTCCCCCCTTCTAGACTGTAAGCACCTTGTGGGCAGGGAAGGTGCCCACCAGCTTTGTGTTTTGGTACCTTCCCAAGAGCTTAATGCAGTGCTCTGCTTACAGAAAACACTCAATAAAGACCACGGATTGATTGAGAGATCTGCCCTGCTTGCTGCTCTCATACTGCCTAGTTCTGGGTCTCTGTTTCCCCAGGGGGCAGCCAAAAGGGACAGAACAGAGAGAGGACTTGTTGCCTAATCCTGACAGAAGAAAGAATTTTCCAAGCAACCCAAATTGGCAAAGGTGAAGCTGATAGCTTCTAGGCCGATTCATTAAAGGAGGCAGCAGATGGCCCAGCAGCTAGACTCAAAATGGGAAAAATCTAATCCCAACCTGACCACCATGCTAATTGATAGAGCTCATTTGGGCATAGGACCACGGCTTTGCTCCAGAGGCTCCTCTTCCAGGAAAAGAAAAAAAGACCTTGCATAAAGACTTCGTCATAAAGAAGACTGAAGGTATGACCGATAAAGGTCTCTGGAAGAGCCGACTGACACCAAAAAGCGCTTTCTGAACTGTACTTTATTTTATGTGAGGCAAAGGGATAAAAAGCTAAAGTCAAAGAGAAGCAGCGTGGCCTAGTGGATAGAGTCTGGGCCTGGGAGTCTGAGACCTGGCTTCTAATTCCGGCTCTACCACTTGTCTGCTGTGTGACCTTGGGCAAGTCACTTTACCGGGCCTCAGGTCCCTCACCTGTAAATGGGGATTCACTTTCCTGACCTCCCTCCTATGTAGACCGTGAGCCCGATGTGGGACCTGATGATCTTGTATCTACCCCAAACGCTTAATACGGCACTAGACACTCAGCACTTAAATACCACAATTATTATTATTGCTCTCAGTTCCCTCATTTGTAAAATGGGAATTAAGACTGTGAGCCTCATATGGGACAAGGACTGAGTCCAACCTGATTAGCTCGTATCTACCCCAGCACTTAGTTTAGTGCCTGGCATATTAAGCGTTTACCAAATATCTTTTTTTTTTTTTAAAAAAAAAAAAGGTCAGCAAGAAGGCTGATGCAGTTAAATCCAGATAGCACAAGTGGAGCATGAAAACAAGTTTCCTTCGGCACCTCAGGTCAGTCCTGAACCAAGTCAATTCCCAGTGATTAGGGAGCTAATCAATCAAGCCTTTAAGCTGCTAACCTGCTCATTGATACCTTCATTGGGAGAGGTCAGAAAATTCTGCTCCCTTGTTAGCACCCTTGATTAAAAAAATACATCTGGAGCTTGAAAGGACCTGTGGATTTAGTTTATCTATGATTTCACTCTTCCCGAGACTCAACACACCCGTTCTTAAATTTAGAAAAATAAATAAAATAAATAAAAACCAAAGCTACCCCTTCAGGTCCTTAAGCACGGTGGTAGGGAAAGGCAGAAAGATTGTCTTATCGGTTATTCATTCATTCAATAAAATTTACTGAGCGCTTACTACGTATGGAGCACTGGACTAAGCGCTTGGAATGGACAATTCGGCAACAGATAGAGACAATCCCTGTTCAATGACGGGCTCACAGTCTAAGTGAGGGAGAGAGACAACAAAGCAAAACAGAAAAAAGACAAAATCAAGATAACTAGAATCAAGGAGTTATACACTGCATTAAAAAAATAAATAGGGTAATAAATAATATATACAAATGAGCACAGTGCTGAGGGGAGGGGAAGGGGAGCAGAGGGAAAAGGGGGGCTCAAAGGCTGGGAAGGCCTCCTGGAGGAGGTGAGCTCAGTAGGGCTTTGAAGAGGGGAAGAGAGTTAGTTGTGAGGCTTTCCTAAGGCTGTAGGCAAACAAGGCAAAGAGCATAATATAAACACTCTGGTGACACTATCACAAAGGGCTTACAAAAACACCTATCCACCACATTAACGAACTGAAGCAACAAGCTTATTAAGGGGTTTAGAGGCCTCTGGTGGAATTTCTGTAGCCAGTGAAAAATGCTGCAAATGCTGAGCGAAAGAAGGGGATTTCTAACACAGGCCAAAACAGGTCATTTCCTCCAGGAGCACGCATCTCCAAGGTTAAATGAGGTAGTCAAAAGGGAGGGCGGAGAGGAGGAGACAAACGACTGGAAGACAACCCATCCGGGGCTCCAATCTTTACTGCTAAATACAGACCCTGGGCACGTCGATCAATTAGTGTTATTAAATATTAAGCGCCTACTGTGTGCAGAGCACTATTCTGAGCAGTTGGGAAAAGACAATATAATAGGGTTGGTAGATGTTATCTCTGTCCAAAAGGAGCTTACGATCAGTGTTATCTACCAGATGCCATAGCAGGTACTGAGTCCTTGGTAGAGTTCAGCAGAAGATGCATGTTCCCTGCCCTCAAGGGGTTTGCAATCCCAAAAGAGCGGGCAGGGATACCCAAAAGGAAGCAGCAAACTAGGCCTAGCGATTCCCCCGATTTCCAACTGTGTAAATGGCGAAGCTTCCCACTAGGAACCAACGAGGGGTGGTGAGTATAGACGAGTTGATGAGTCAAACAACTTCAGGGGAGGGTGCTAATGAATCATTCCCTGCTTGTCGGGGTGAGGGGAGGAGAAGGGGATAAGGTTGGTACAAGACTCTTTGGGGGAGGTCCCATAGGCAAGCAGTGTGGAGAAACAGCGTGGCTTGGTGGAAAGAGCACGGGGCTGGGGATTGGAGGACCTGGGTTCTAATCTCAGCTCCGTCACTTGTCTGCTGTGTGACCGAATTGTAATTTCCAAGCAATTACTACAGTCCTCTGCATATAGTAAGCGCTCAATAAATATGATTGAATGAATCAAGGACCCATGTCGGGTGGGACCCGGGACCCGTGGCGCAGTGGAAAGAGCACGGGCTTTGGAGTCAGGGCTCATGAGTTCGAATCCCAGCTCTGCCACTTGTCAGCTGTGTGACTGTGGGCAAGTCACTTAACTTCTCTGTGCCTCAGTTCCCTCATCTGTAAAATGGGGATTAAGTGTGAGCCCCACGTGGGACAACCTGATTCCCCTGTGTTTACCCCAGCACTTAGAACAGTGCTCGGCACATAGTAAGCGCTTAACAAATACCAACATTATTATTATTATTATTAAATCAGTCATTGGCATTTCTTGAGAGCTGAACCAGGCACTTGGGAGAAAACTGTAGGGCTGGTGGAGGTACGAAGGGGTTACCAATCTAGTGGGGGAGGCAGACATGAAAATAATTCTCCCTCTCTAGCCTGTACACTCGTGGGCAGAGAACACTCTCCCAAGCACTCAGCACAGTGCTCTGCACACAGTAAGCACTCAAGAACAGCATGGCCTAGTGGAAAGAGCCCGGGCCTGGGAATCAAAAGGACCTGGTTTCTAATCCTAGCTCTGCCCCTCGTCTGCTGTGTGACCTTAGGCAAGTCATTTCACTTCTGTGTGCCTCAGATCCCTCATCTGTAAACTGGGGATTAGGACTGTGGGCCCCATGTGGGTCAGAGCCTGTGTCCAACCTGACTAGCCTGCATCACTCCAGCAGTCGGTACAGTGCCTGCCACATGGTAAGTGCTTAAAAACCTTTTTTTAAAAAGTGCTAAGTGAATAATAATAATGCTATTTGTAAAGCGCTTATTATGCGCCAGGTGGTAAGTGCTGGGATGGGTACAAGCAAATCGGGTTGGACACAGTCCCTGTTCCACGTGGGGCTCACAGTCTCAATCCCCATTTTACAGAGGAGGAAACTGAGGCACACAAGTGACGTGACATGCCCTAGATTATACAGCAGACAAGTGGTGGAGCCAGACTTGGAACCCATAACCTCTGACTCTCAGGCCCGTGCTCTGTCCACTACGCCATGCTACTTCGATGAGTACCACTGACTGACTAAAGAGGAAGCATCCAAGGACACGTTATAGCCTTATTGAAGGCACGTCTCCTCCAGGAAGCCTTCCCTGGCTGAGCCCTACTCTCCTCCCGCTCCCTTCTGCGCCGCTGAATGAATAAATTCATTCATCCTCTATCCTTTCCCCGTGAAACATACGTAGATATCCGTAGTTCTTTTATTTCTATTCATGTCTGCCTCCGCCGCTAGACTGTGAGCTCGTTGTGGGCAGGGAATGTGTTTGATGTTACAGCATATTATCCCAACCATTTAGGACTGGGCTTTGCACCCGGTAAGCGTTCGATAAATATGATTAATAATAAATAATAGGGAAGCAGTGTGGCTCAGAGGAAAGAGCCTGGGCTTCAGAGTCAGAGGTCATGGGTTCGACTCCCGGCTCTGCCACTTGTCAACTATGTGACTGTGGGCAAGTCACTTCATTTCTCTGTGCCTCAGTTACCTCATCTGTAAAATGGGGATTAACTGTGAGCCTCACGTGGGACAACCTGATTACCCCGTATCTCCCCCAGCGCTTAGAACAGTGCTCTGCACATAGTAAGCGCTTAACAAATACCAACATTATTATTCTAAATAATGCTGGGGAGGGGAGATGAGCACCTAAAATATTTTGGGTGTGCGGGGGGAGAGAAACAGAGCCACATGGCTGGGAAGGGCCAGCGGGGAGAGGGGGAGGGGATGATGAGAAGCAGTGTGGTTCAGTGGGAAGAGCCCCGGTTTGAGAGTCAGAGGTTATGGGTTCTAATTCTGGCCCCGCTGCTTGTCAGCTGTGGGGCAAGTCACTTCTCTGGGCCGCCGTAACCTCATCTGGAAAATGGGGATGAAGAAGGTGCGCTCCACGTGGGACAACCCCATCACCTTGTATAATAATGATGGCATTTGTTAAGTGCTTACTAAGTGCAAAGCACTGTTCTAAGCACCAGGGAGGATACAAGGTTATCAGGTTGTCCCACGTGGGGGGGGGGGGGGGGGGGTTTCCAGTCTTCATCCCCATTTTCCAGATGAGGTCACTGAGGCCCAGAGAAGTGAAAGTGAGTTGCCCAAAGTCACCCAGCTGACAAGCGGCAGAGTTCGGATTTGAACCCATGACCAACTTCCGAGCCCGGGCTCTTTCCACTGAGCCACGCTGCTGTATCTCTCCCCCGGCCCTGCCCCAGAGCTTAGAACAGTGCTTGGCACATAGTGAGTGTTTCACAAATACCATTATAATGATAGCGAAGCAGCGTGGCTTAGTGGAAAGAGCCTGGGCTTGGGAGTCACAAGTTGTGGGTTCTAATCCCGGCTCCACCACTTGTCTGTTGTGTGACCTTGGGCAAGCCACTTCACTTCTCTATGTCTCGGTTACCCCATCTGCAAAATGGGGATGAAGACTGTGAGCCTCACGTGGGACAACCTGCTTACCCTGTACCTCCCCCGGTGCTCAGAACAGTGCTCTGCACATAGTAAGCGCTAAACAAAATCCTTCACTTCTCTGTGCCTCAGTTCCCTCAACTGCAAAAATGGGGATTAAAAGATGTGAGCCCCACGTGGGACAACCTCATTATGCTGTATCTCCCCCAGCACTTAGAACAGCGCTCTGCACATAGTAAGTGCTTAACAAAATCCCTCACTTCTCTGTGCCTCAGTTCCCTCACCTGCAAAAATGGGGATTAAACAATGTGAGCCCCACGTGGGACAATCTCATTATCCCGTATCTCCCCCAGCGTTTAGAACAGTGCTCTGCACATAACTAAGGGCTTAAGAAAAAATTTCACTTCTCTGGGCCTCAGTTCCCTCACCTGCAAAAACGGGGATTAAAAGACGTGAGCCCCACGTGGGACAACCTCATTATGCTGTATCTCCCCCAGCACTTAGAACAGCGCTCTGCACATAGTAAGTGCTTAACAAAATCCTTCATTTCTCTGTGCCTCAGTTCCCTCACCTGCAAAAATGGGGATTACGCAATGTGAGCCCCACGTGGGACCATCTCATTATCCCGTATCTCCCCCAGCGCTTAGAACAGTGCTCTGCACATACGAAGGGCTTAAGAAAGAATTTCACTTCTCTGGGCCTCATTCCCTCCCCTGCAAAAATGGGGGTTAAAAAACGTGAGCCCCACGTGGGACAATCTCATTATCCTCTATGTCTCCCAGCGCTTAGAACAGTGCTCTGCACATAGCAAGCGCTTACCCAAATAGTGCCCGTCTCTGGGCCTCAGTTTCCTCATCTGCAGAATGGGGCTGAAGACTGTGAGCCTCCCGTGGGACAACCTGATGGCCCTGGATCTGTCCCGGCGCTCAGAAGAGTGGTGTGCAGCTAGCAGGCGCTGAACAAGTGCGGTAGTTGTTCGCGAGGGGGGCGCGGCGGGGCTGGCTGGAGGAGCGGGGGATTGTGGGAGGCGGCCATGGGGAGCCCGGCGGCCGCTCGCCCGCCCGCCCGGCCCTCCTCCACCCTCCTCCACCCCCCTCCGCCCCCCGGCCCCCCGGGACGCCCTCCCCGCGACCCTCCCTCCGGCCCCGGCCCCGCTACCTGCAGGGCGGCCCCGGCGACCGCCGTCCGCCGGCTGAGGCGACGAGTCCGTAGAAACGGCGCCGCCGCCGCCGCCGCCGCTTCCGGTGCGAGGGGGCGGGGCCGGAGGGGGCGGGGCCCGAGGGGGCGGCGCGGGGGGCTCGCGCGCGGCTGCCGGCCCGGGGGCGCCCGTCCACCATCGCCTCACCGCCCTGAGGCCCAACAGGCGGCGGCGGCACAGCGCCACACCATCCTGGAGGGCGACCGGGACCCCCGACCCCCCCCCCCCCACTTCGCTTCAACGGGGGAGGGGGGACGGCGACGGCCGCCTTCTGCGCAGGCGCCGTGGGGCCCAACGCCTTTCTCCTCTAGCGCGGGCTTTTCCCCCGCCCCCCCGCCCCCTTTCCCCCGAGGCGCATGCGCCGGAGACCCCGCACGCGCAACGTGGGGGGGGGACCCGCGCCGGCCGGTGGCGAATTCGGGTCACGTGACCGCGGCCGCCTCTCCTATTGGCCGGCGGGGGGCGGGGCTCACCCCGCCCCTTTCCGACATTTGGGGCCAGCGGGGAGCGCGGGGCCTTCATTCATTCATTCGTTTATTCATTCATTCGTTCGCTCATTCAATAGTATTTGTTGAGCGCTGACTCTGCGCAGAGCGCTGTCGTAAGCGCTGGAGCACTGTACGGTTTATTCATTCAATAGTACTTATCGAGCGCTTACCCTGGGCAGAGCACTGTCCTAAGCGCTGGAGCACTGTACTGTTCAGTAGTACTTATTGAGCGCTTACCCTGGGCAGAGCACTGTCCTAAGCGCTGGAGCACTGTACTGTTTATTCATTCAATAGTACTTATCGAGCGCTTACCCTGGGCAGAGCACTGTACTAAGCGCTTGGAATGTACAATTGGGCAGCAGATAGAGACCATCCCTACCCAACAACGGGCTCACAGTCTAAACGGGGGAGACAGACGACAAAACAAAACAAGTAGCCTGGCGTCAATATCATCAAGATAAATAATAATAATGGCATTTGTTAAGCGCTTACTATGTGCAGAGCACTGTTCTAAGCGCTGGGGGAGATACAGGGTCATCAGATTGTCCCATGTGAGGCTCACAGTCTTCATCCCCATTTTACAGATGAGGTCACTGAGGCACAGAGAAGTGAAGTGACTCGCCCCAAGTCACACAGTTGACAAAGGGTGGAGCAGGGTCGAACCCTTGACCTCTGACTCCCAAGCCCGGGCTCTTTCCACTGAGCCACGCTGCTTCTCTAGAATCACAGATATATACACATCATTAACCAAATTAATAGAGTAATCAATAGTATATACAAATATGCACAGTGCTGTGGGGAGGGGAAGTCTGGCGAGGCGCTTTACAACCCGGCCCGGGTCCCAAAAAACGAGGAGGAGGAAGGAAATCTCCAAGAGGAGTTTAGTTCTAGACTTCTAGACCAAGCTCCTTATGGGCCCAAAACGTGTCTAATAGTAGCGTGGCTCAGTGGAAAGAGCATGGGCTTTGGAGTCAGGGCTCATGAGTTCGAATCCCAGCTCTGCCACTTGTCGGCTGTGTGACTGTGGGCAAGTCACTTAACTTCTCTGTGCCTCAGTTCCCTCATCTGTAAAATGGGGATTAAGACTGTGAGCCCCATGTGGGACAACCTGATTCCCCTATGTCTACCCCAGCGCTTAGAACAGTGCTCGGCACATAGTAAGCGCTTAACAAATACCAACATTATTATTATTAGTATTTGCTAAGCACTTACTAGGTGCCAGGCACTGTACTGAGCGCCGGAGTGCCTATAAAGCAAATCAGCTTGGACACAGTCCCTGTCCCACGTGGGGCTCACAGTCTTCATCCCCATTTTACAGATGAGGTAACTGAGTCACGGAACACAGTCATTTAGACGCCGAGCCCGTTGTTGGGCAGGGATGGTCTCTTATCTGTGGCTGAATTGTACTTTCCAAGTGCTTAGTACAGTGCTCTGCACACAGTAAATGCTCAATAAATACGATTGAATAATGGAAAAGTGAATAGTGACTTGGCCAAGGCCACACAGAAAATAATAATAATAATAATGGTATTGATTCAGTGCTTCCTATGTGCCAGGCACTGTTCTAAGCGCTGGGGTGGATACAAGCAAATGAGGGTGGACACAGTCCCTGACCCATGTTGGGCTCACAATCTCAATCCCCATTTTACAGATGAGGTCACTGAAGCCCAGAGAAGTGAAGTGATTTGCCCAAGGTCACACAGCAGACAAGTGGCAGAACCGGGATTAGAACCTCTGACCTTCCGACTCCAGGCCAGACAAATTGTTGTGCTTTTTAGTACAGTGCTCTGCACACAGTAAATGCTCAATAAATAAAATTGAATGAATGAAGTGGTGGAGCCGAGATTAGAACCCAGGACCTTCCGACTCCCGTGCCCGTGCTCCATCCACTATGATCCATGCTGGGTCCTTGGGGGAGAGTCAGGGACGGAGGGGGAGAGTCAAGGGCGTTAGATGGTCCAACTCTAACCCCAAGGGTGAGGATCCCAGAACCCCTTTCAAAGACAGAGGCTAAGGTTGGTTGGACCTCGGGAAAGAGACAGCTGCCTGGTTTGATATCCTTTTAAATTGGTTGTTTCGTTTTCACTTATTCATTCCTAAATAAATTTGCTCAGGTATCTCTAAAAAGTGCGCCTCTGAAATAAAAACTCAGCAAACTGGCCCGAAGGTACGGGTAACTGATACCCAGTGAACATTGTCTCTTTTGGGCGATTCTGAACCTGCAGTCCTGGATCACCTCCACATTATGCCTCTTCTGCTCTTGTGCACTAGCTGCGGAGCTCTGCTGGAGAAAATCCAGACTATTTCATCTATAAAATTGTAACCATCAGCAGTGAGTTCCCTATTGGTTAAGCGCTTAGTAGGTGAGAGGCACTGGATGAAGTGCTGGGGTAAAGATAAGGTAATCAGGTTGGGCAAAGTCTTAATCCCCATTTTACAGTTGAAGCCAACTGCGGCCCAGAGAAGTTAAAGGACTTGCCCAAGGTCACACATCAGACAAGAGGCGGAGGCAGGATTAGAACCCAGGTCCTTTTGACTCCCAGGCCTGTGCCCTATACTAAACACTTGGGAGTGTAAACTATAACGGATTTGTACTGTTGTACAAACGTTCCCTGCCCACAAGGAGCTTACAGTCTTATAGTCTTACTCCTGCTCCCAAACCCCGCTAATTTTGCCGCTGGTTCTCAAAGACTCCACTCCTCAAATCGGGGCTGTCATTCTGAGGGAGAATTGCCCCTGAAAAATACCATCAGTATGGTAATTGGTTTAAAGGAACACCGCGCTAAACGATCTCCCTTCTTCTAAAGGACTGCTTTAAATTACTTTATGGAAATCATTTCTAAAATTAAAGCCCTCACAGTCACCCACGGAGAGTAGAATCCAGTCAAAATTGGTATGGAATCTCTAAGGAATGCACTGTTCCAACAGCACCAAAAGATACATTGTGTCACAAGAATTCTTTGACGACTCAGAGAATCCTCCATTTAAGTTTCCGAGCCCACACGCTGGCTCCTGGCGGGAGGGGTTGCTGACTAACTTAAAAAGAGCGGCAACGTCAGCAAAATAAGTCACTGCACTGGGGGAGTATTGGATGAGCAGCATTCATTTATATTCAAATCGATTCATTCGATCAGAGGAGCAGCGTAGCCTAATTGAGAGAGCCCTGGCCTGGCAGTCGGAAGTCTAAACTGCTTGTCTGCTGGGTTACCTTGGACAAGTCATTCGCTTCCCTGTGCCTCAGTTACCTCAACTGTCACATGGGGATTAAGACTGTGAGCCCCACTGGGGACCCAGACTGTGTCCAATCTGATTGGCTTGTCCCCTACCCCGTGCTTAGTAAAGTGTGTGGGCACATAGTAAGCGCTTAATAAATACCATATGAAAAAATCAAGCAATTTAATAGAGTTAGCAACCTCAAATCTCCCCTCAAGAAGCTTACCATCAGTAAATGGTATTGAGCGCTTGCTGTACTAAGCGCTTGGGAAAGAAGAGTATGATGGAGAAGCAGTCTGGCTCAGTGGAAAGAGCCCGGGCTTGGGAGTCAGAGGTCATGGGTTCGACTCCCGGCTCTGCCACTTGTCAGCTGTGTGACTGTGGGCAAGTCACTTCACTTCTCTGGGCCTCAGTTTCCTCATCTGTAAAATGGGGATTATCTGTGAGCCTCACGTGGGACAAACTGATGACCCTGTAATAATAATAATGTTGGTATTTGTTAAGCGCTTACTATGTGCCGAGCACTGTTCTAAGCGCTGGGGTAGACATAGGGGAATCAGGTTGTCCCACATGGGGCTCACAGTCTTAATCCCCATTTTACAGATGAGGGAACTGAGGCACAGAGAAGTTAAGTGACTCGCCCACAGTCACACAGCCGACAAGTGGCAGAGCTGGGATTCGAACTCATGAGCCCTGACTCCAAAGCCCATGCTCTTTCCACTGAGCCACGCTGCTTAGAACAGTGGTCTGCACATAGTAAGCGCTTAACAAATACCAACATTATTATTATCAGAGTTGGTAGACATGCTACCTGCCCATAAGAAGCTCACACTGAAGTACGTCTTTAAATTATATATTATAAATTATATTAATGTCTGTTTCCCCCTCTAAACTGTGGGCTAGTTATGAGCAGGGAACATAACTTCTTCTATTGTACTCTACTCTCCCAAGTATTGTACTGTATTATACTCTCCCAAGCACTTAATACAGTGCTACATACATAGTAAGCACCTAATAAATATGATTGATTGATTGATTGATTGACGGAAGGGGAAGTTATAGACTCACAATCCAGGGACTTTACAATCCCTGTGAAGTGCATGTGTGTGTTTGTGGGTGTGGGTGTGTTCCTTCACATGGGAAGCTGAGGCTCAGCGAAGGCATGTGACTTGGCCAAAATCATACGACTTGTCAATAGCGGATAGAGGATAGAATCCGAGAGTCCAGCACCTAGGCCGGGGTTCTTTCTGCTCAGCCCCTCTGCTTTGAATTCCAAGTTTCACTTTTTGGAATTTGCCTTTAAAGGCTTTGCAAATCACCATTGCAATGCCAATTTACAGGGAAATGAGGTTTAGAAATTAGACGGTCCAAAGGAAAGGGTCAGAAATGGTCAGTGTTCCTTTCTCCATTTCTGAGCCTTTCTAAACGCCGGGTTCCACTGGGGAGAATGAAGAATTTCCAAGAGAAGCTGCTCGCTGCTTTTGTGAGAAGTGATCTAAAATGTCCTACAGCTTCAAGTTTAGAAAAATGTCAAGCAACAATATGCTTGTGGTCCATTCTGATGGGCTTTTTGAAAATTCCCCATCCTTCAGCCTTCCTTCGAAGTATAGAAAGATGAGAGAAAATTCGTTCTTCGGGGCCATCCATTGCAGAACAAACAGTTTGGTTATTATTCGCCACTAACCCAAGCGATAGACTGTAATAAAAAGCCTCTCGTTAGGCACGTTCCCCATCGCCGGTTAACATTTCCGCACCTCTCGGGGGCTGTCTCAAGCACCTGAAGCTTCTGCTTCCATGCGTGGCCCTTTAGGGCTTACTGAACGTGTCTTGGAAAACAGGAAGCCGCTGACATCGGATCGGCTTTGAGGGTATCGATTTGAGGCTCGGCCTAATTGAGGCAGTGAAAATGTCAGTGTAGCGGGGCTCGCGGCATTCCTGCCCCAAACTGCCTGCCCGAAGCAGCCCTCATCGCTAAACTTTGTAGAATTCCTTCTGCCACAGAATGCGTTGTCCACTGAAACCCCGACCGTGAAAAGCCTCCCTTGGGCCGGTTAGGCGGGTATGGCCTGGGTCGAGCCTTCCCTAGCCTGGCCCGGTCTGGCCCTGACCGGAGCCAGCGCCAAACAGGAAGTGCTGGGTTCCAAACAGAAAGTGGCCGAAAGGTCACATCCACTGCAGTGCTGTGGAGTGTGCGAGGTTCCCTCCAAGGTGACAGGGATTGTTTTTCCGTGGGGAAATTTGGAGCCCTGTCGGTCAGTCGGTCAATCATATTTGTTGAGCGCTTCCTGGGTGTAGTGTACTGTAATAAGCGCTTGGGAGAGTATTTTAGAACAATATAACAGACACATTCCCTGCCCACAATGAGCTTATAGTCTAGAGAGGCAGCTTGGCGCTTTGGTGACCAAGCATTCTGATTTTTTTTAAATGTGTTTCGTTAAGTGCTTACTATGTACCGGGTACTGTACGAGGTGCTAGGATAGATACAAGTTAATCAGTTTGGACAAAGTCCATGTACCTCTTGGGGTTTACAGTCTTAATCCCCATTTTGCAGACGAGGGAACTGAGGTCCAGAGAGGTGAAGTGACTTGCCCACGGCCCCACAGCAGACTCCCAGGCCTGGTCTCTATCCACTAGGCCATGCTGCTTCTTGGTTCAATTGGTTTGTCAGAACGGAGTGGCTTTGGCTCCCTGCTGCTTGGGTACGTCTGTTTATTGTTCATTCATTCAGTCCGTATTTATTGAGCGCTTACTGTGTGCAGAGCACTGTACTAAGCGGTTGGAAAGTACAATTCAGCAACAAATAGAGACAATCCCTCCCCAACAACAGGCTCACAGTCTAGAAAAGAACGGGTTCACAGACTAGAAACGTTATACTGTACTCTCCCAAGGGTTTAGTACAGTGCTCTGCACACAGTAAGCACTCAACAATTATAATTGAATGAATGAATTGAGTGAATGGGTGGACCCAAAGCCAAGAGAAATGGGAAGGTGGGGTCAGTAGCAAAGAGGTGAACACCCACTCCCCTTCCTCCCCCTTTCCACCTCTCCTTTCTTCCTGGAGAAGCAGCAGGACCTAGTGGAAAAAGCCTGGGCCTAGAAGTCAGAGGACCTGGGTTCTAATCCCAGCCCTGCCACTTGTCTGCTCTGTGACTGAGGGCAAGTGACTTCACTTCTCTTTACTTCAGTTCCCTCAACTGCTAAACGGCGATCCAGTGCCTGTTGTCCCTCCTACTTAGGCTGTGTGCCCCGTGTGGGACTTGATTTCCTTGTTTCTGTCCCAGGGCTTACTTAATACATTGCTTGACACATAGTATTTAACAAAAGCTATTATTACTATAATAAATATCACTATTATCATTAGAAACAAAAGAGAGATTAATAATAATATTACTATAATACTTCTCCCTTCCCCTCTCTCTTTTTCTCCTAATGATAATAGTGGTATTTATTCACCTCTTACTTGGTGGCTAATAATCATCTGAGAACAACAAGTTCGTGAGATTGGCTACAGTCCTGGGAGGGAGGGAGGGAGGGAGGGAGGGAGGGAGGGAGGGAAGGAGGTGGGGAGGGAGCACAGGACGTTTATCACCAGTTTACAGATGGGGCCCAGAGAAGTGAACTGCCTTGCCCGGGGTCACCAACAAGTCAGGAACTAGAACCCCAAACTTCCCACTTTCCTCCCCAGCCTCTTCCCCTCCAGGTCACACCACCTTTAAAAAGGCCACAAGAAAGAGTCGTTGTCCAAGGAGGCAGTGCAGTGAGGCCTAATGGATAGAGCATAGACCTGGGATTCAAAAAGACTTGGGTTCTGATCGCAGCTCTACCTCTTGTTTGCTATGGGACCTTGGGCAAGTCACTTCATTTCTTTGTGCCTCAGGTACCTCATCTGTAAAATAGGGATTAAGTGTGTGAGCCCCAAGTGGGACAGGGGCTGTGTCTAACCTGATCAACTTGTATCTACCCCAGCACTTAGAATAGTGCCTGGCACATAGTAAGTGCTTAACAAATGCCATTAAAAAAAAGAAAAACTTGGCCAGGAAGAAATGTTGTAATCCCACAGGAATACCTGCAGATACACTGAGGAACAGATGTGAAGAGCGATTTATACATTCTATTAGGAGAACCCCATTTATTTCTATTAAAAATCATTATCCAGTGCTTCCCGGTACTAATAACCAAGTTACTTGGGGGGAAAAAACAGTTTAAACTTAGCCTGCCTCCGCGGTAATGCTGAGAGATAAGCAGAGACGCTAATGAGCTCTCCTGTGACGTACCGAGAGTGTCAGGATGCATCTGATTCCCTGGATTCTGGCCATGTCAAGGGGCGGATACGTAGTCATGACCTTTACCTAGGAGTCATTTTCCGGCTGAGCCTTGTACTCTGGGCAGGTGAGAGGGACCAGTCCACCCATCTTCCATCTGTAAGACGCCGTCGGTCTCAGCAGGAAGCTCTCTCCCTCTAGCAGGTGTGTGGAAAGCGAGATAAATCTCTCCCACTTCAGAATCAATTGATCATATTTCCTGAGCACTTACTGTGGGCAAAGTACTGTACTAAGCGCTTGGGAGAATACAGTACAACAATAAACAGACACATTCCCTGCCCACAACGAGCTTACTGTCTAGAGAATGTCTTTCTACTCAACAGGCAAAATGTAAAAAGATACCCGGAGGTATCTCAGCATTTTTTGAGTGCTAACCATGTACAGAGCACTGTACTGAGAACTTTGGAGAGTACAGGATAACAATAAACACAAACATAAACACATTGAGGACACTAAACACTGGACATTCCTATAGCTGTGTGTGCCCCTAGCTCCTACGGGGGGGTGGTAATTGGTGGAGAGCCAAGGAGTTGGACAGACCTCCGTGTTCAATAGAGAAGAAGCGTGGCTCAGTGGAAAGAGCCCGGGCTTTGGAGTCAGAGGTCATGGGTTCGAATCCCAGCTTTGCCACTTGTCAGTGTGTGACTGTGGGCAAGTCACTTAACTCCTCTGTGCCTCAGTTACCTCATCTGTAAAATGGGGATGAAGACTGTGAGCCCCACGTGGGACAACCTGATTCCCCTATGTCTACCCCAGCGCTTAGAACAGTGCTCTGCACATAGTAAGCGCTTAACAAATACCAACATTATTATTATTATTCAATTGGAAACAGAATGCCTAGTGGAAAGAGCACAGGGCTGGGAGTCAGAGGACCTGGGTCCTAATCCCGGCTCTGCCACTCCTCTGCTCTGTGACCTTGGGCAAGTCACTTAGCTTCTCTGTGCTTCAGTCAGTCAGTCGGTCGGTTAATTGTATTTATTGAGCACTTACAGTTGGCAGAGCGCTGCACTAAGCTCTAGGGTGAGTACAGTATAACAAGGCAATGGACACATTCCCTACTGACCTCAGTTCCCTCACCTGTAAAATGGGGATTCAATACCTGTTCGCCTTCCTGCTTAGGCTTTGCACTCCATCAGGGACAGGGACTGTGTCCAACCTGATTATCTTGTATCTACCCCAGTGCTTAGAATAGTGCTCGACACTCGTAAGCCTGTAACAGACAACAGATACCATAAACTCCTTATAGGCAGGGAACTTGAGAAGCAGCATCATGGCGTAGTGGGAGAGCACGGGCCTGGGAGTAGAAGGACCTGGGTTCTAATACCGGCTCTGCTCCTTGTCTGCTGTGTGACCTTGGTCAAGTCACTTCACTTCTCCGTGCTTATTACCTCAGCTGTAAAATGGGGATTAAAACCATGAGCCCCATGTGGGACATGGACTGTGTCCAACCTGATTAACCTATATCTGCCCCATGCATCTGGAACATAGTAAGTGCTTAACAAATATCATTATAAAGCATTATTAGAAGCAGTGTGGCTTAGTGGAAAGAGCCCGGGCTTGGGAGTCAGAGGTCGTGGGTTCTAATCCCGGCTCCGCCACTTGTCAGCTGTGTGACTTTGGGCAAGTCACTTCACTTCTCTGCGCCTCAGTTCCCTCAACTGTAAAATGGGGATGAAGACTGTGAGCTCCACGTGGGACAACCTGATGATCTTGTATCTACCCAGTGCTTAGAACAGTGCTTGGCACAAAGTAAGTGCTTAACAAATACCAAAATTATTATAAAGGACCTGAGTTCAAGTCCTGGCTCCACCGCTGTTTGCTGTGTGACCTTGGGCAAGTCACAACTGCTCTGAGCCTCAGTTTCCTCATCTGAAAAATGGGGATTAAGGTTGAGGCAAGAGCAAGAAACAGCGTGGCTCAGCGGAAAGAGCCCGGGCTTGGAAGTCAGAGGTCATGGGCTCAAATCCCGGCTCAGCCACTTGTCAGCTGTGTGACTTTGGGCAAGTCACTTAGTGGCAAGAGCCCGGGTTTGGGAGTCACAGGTCACGGGTTCTAATCCCAGCTCCACCACTTGTCAGCTGTGTGACTTTGGGCAGGCCACTTAACTTCTCTGTGCCTCAGTTCCCTCACCTATAAAATGGGGATTAAGACTGTGAGCCCCACATGGGACAACCTGATTACCTTGTATCTACTCCAGCGCTTAGAACAGTGCATGGCACATAGTAAGTGCTTGACAAATGCCATTATTGGCACATAGTAAATGCTTGACTGATGCCATTATTATTATTCTCTGTGCCTCAGTTACCCCATCTGTAAAATGGGGATTAAGACTGTGAGCCCTACATGGGACAACCTGATCACCTTGTATCCTCCCCAGCGCTTAGAAGAGTGCTTTGCACAGAGTAAACGCTTAACAAATGCCATCATCATCATCATCATTATTATTAAATGTCATTGATCGAGTAATAATGGCTATTGTTTTAATGAGATGTTCATCCCCTTGATTCTATTTCTTGCTATTGTTCTTGTCTGTCTCCCCCGATTAGACCGTAAGCCCATCAAAGGGCAGGGACTGTCTCTATCTGTTACCGATTTGTACATTCCAAGCGCTTAGTACAGTGCTTTGCACAGAGTAAGCGCTTAACAAATGCCATCATCATCATCATCACTATTATTAAATGTCATTGATCGAGTAATAATGGCTATTGTTTTAATGAGATGTTCATCCCCTTGATTCTATTTCTTGCTATTGTTTTTGCCTGTCTCCCCCGATTAGACCGTAAGCCCATCAAAGGGCAGGGACTGTCTCTATCTGTTACCGATTTGTACATTCCAAGCGCTTAGTACAGTGCTTTGCACAGAGTAAGCGCTTAACAAATGCCATCATCATCATCATCACTATTATTAAATGTCATTGATTAAGTAATAATGGCTATTGTTTTAATGAGATGTTCATCCCCTTGATTCTATTTCTTGCTATTGTTCTTGCCTGTCTCCCCCGATTAGACCGTAAGCCCGTCAAAGGGCAGGGACTGTCTCTATCTGTTACCGATTTGTCCATTCCAAGCGCTTAGTACAGTGCTCTGCACATAGAAAGCGCTCAATAAATACTATTGAATGAATGCAAAATGATGATTATTTCAAGAAAATCTTACCTTCCACTGTGGACTGGGGGAATGATTTTCACCGGCCGCCGCTAGGCGGCGGCAGCGCCACCGGCTCGCTGGGCCGCAGCAGGACGGGCGATGCTCCACGCAAGGCTTCACTTCAATCCGTCGGTCAGAGGGAGGGAGGTAATAATCATGTTGGTATTTGTTAAGCGCTTACTATGTGCAGAGCACTGTTCTAAGCGCTGGGGTAGACACAGGGGAATCAGGTTGTCGCACGAGAGGCTCACAGTTAATCCCCATTTTACAGATGAGGGAACCGAGGCACAGAGAAGTGACTTACCCACAGTCCCACAGCTGAAGCAGCGTGGCTCAGTGGAAAGAGCACGGGCTTTGGAGTCAGAGGTCATGGGTTCGAATCCCGGCTCTGCCATTCGTCAGCTGTGTGACTGTGGGCAAGTCACTTAACTTCTCTGGGCCTCAGTTACCTCATCTGTAAAATGGGGATTAAGACCGTGAGCCCCACGTGGGACAACCTGATGACCCTGTGTCTACCCCAGTGTTTAGAACAGTGGTCAGCACATAGTAAGCGCTTAGCAAATACCAATATTATTAAGTGGCAGAGCCAGGATTTGAACCCATGACCTCTGATCCCCAAGCCCGGGCTCTTTCCACTGAACCACGCTGCTTCTCTGGAGTAGAGCACTCCTGTTGAGCACTCCTGGGAAACAGAGTCCCAGTGCAAGAGGCTCCATCTAGGGTCAGTCAGTCAACAGGATTTATTGAGTACTTACTCTGTGCGGAGCACTGCACTACACGTACTTGGGAGAGTACGATAGAACAGTAGAACAGACACTGAGCGCTTATTATGAGCAGAACTTCCTGCGGCAAACAGCCACCGCTTCCATGCTGATCGTCACCCCTGGCTAGGGAGGAAGGGCGGGCAGAGCCCGGCTCCGGGTCAAATAACCTAGCGGAAAGAGTCTCGCAACCAGGAGACCTGGGTTCAAATTTGAATCTATCAGCAGCCCTGCTGGGTGACCTTGTGTAATTCACTTAACCTCTCTGGGCCTTGGTTTCTTCACCTGTCAAATGAAGAGGCTCGCCCTCACCATCTCTTAAATTGCAGACTGTCAACTTCTTGAGGGCGGGGAGCGTATCTACCAACTCGACTGTACTCTCCCAAGTGCTCATTACAGCGCTCTGCACCAAGTAGGTGCTTAGTAGATATGGTGACTGATTGATCGATCGATTGACTGTGAGCTCTCCAACAACTATTCCAAAGATGTCAGGGATCCTGGAATCCCCCATGAGCCAGTGGGAGCCAGCGGGAGCCGCCGGATTGCAGAGCCGACGCTGACTGAGCCACCGAGGTGGCAAAAAGAAGGAAACAGACACTCGGAAGTGGTCCCGCAGCCCTGGCAGCTGCACCGGGGCAACCCGGAGCGGCAGTGACCGCCTTCCGCCACTTTCCGCAGGGCACGTCCACTTGGGGCTCGGGGACGTGAGGGCTCAGAGCTCCCAGCCGGGGCAGCCCGTCAGGGATGGGAGTGGGAGGTGCACGTTGTGGCTCAGAGCCCACTGACCCCCGTCAAACTGACCAGTTAGAAGCTGGGAGCCATGGCTGCGGATGGTCCGGCCCAGAGTGCTAAGCTCTGGCCGGGCTACAATCCACTCTGCAGCAGGAGGAGCCTGGGGAGGACAGGTAGACTGGAAAGCTGAAAAGAAGACAACACCAGGCACAGCAGGCAATATACCCGGCTGCCAGCAGGGACAGGTTGCATCTGTATGCCACCCAGCCAGTCAGTCAATCATATTTATTAAGTGCTTACTGTGTGCTGAGCACTGAACAAAGCCCTTGGGAGAGGACAGTATAACAAAAGAACAGATACATTCCTCGTTGTGGGCAGGGAATGTGTCTATTTATTGTATTGTACTCTCCCATAAACTTAGTACAGTGCTCTTCTCTCCGTAAACGCTCAATAAATACGCTTTAATGAATGAATTCCCCGGCCCAACGAACTTACAGTTTAGAGGGGGAGACAGACATTAATATAAAAAATACAATTGAGGATATAATAATAATAATAATTGTGGTATTTGTTAAGCACTTACTATGTGCCATGCACTGTTCTAAGCGCTGGGGTAGATACAAGCTAATCACGTTGGACACAGTCCCTGTCCTACGTGGGGTTCATAGTCTTAAATCCCCATTTTACAGATGAGGCATAGAGAAGTGAAGTGACTTGCTCAAGGTCACAGAGCAGACAGGTGGCGGAGCTGGGTTTAGAACCCAGGTCCTTCTGACTCCTAGGACCATGCTCTATCTACTAAGCCATGCTGCTTCCCTATCACCAGCTCAAAGCACCTGTTCAAGTGACCTGTTCAAACCAGCCCCAGGTTCAAATCCAACCTGCCTGTTCAAACCACACTCAGCCCCAAATCCAACTGGTCTTTTCAAATCACCCGCAGCCTCAAATCCACCTTTTTGAACGTACCACCTTTAGCCTCAAATCCAAGCGATCTGTTCAAACCAACTCCAGCCCCAAATCCAGCTGGCTTGTTCAAGTCACCTACAGCCTCAAAACCAACTTTTTTTTGATGGTATTTGTTAAGCGATTACGAGGTGCCAAGCACTGTTCTAAGCGCTGGGATGCATGCAAGGCAAGTGAGTTGTCCCACATGGGGCTCACGGTCTTAATCCCCATTTTACAGATGAGGAAACTGAGGCACAGAGAAGTTAAGTGACTTGCCCAAAATCACCCAGCTGACAAGTGGCAGAGTTGGGATTAGAACCCATGACCTCTGACTCCCAAACCCATGCTCTTTCCACTAAGCCACGCTGCTTCTCACTCCAAGCGGCCCGTTCACACCACCCCCAGCCTCAAATCCAAGCGGCCTGTTCGAATCACCACCAGTCCCAAATTCCAGCCTCCTGTTCCAATGAAGATTTATATTCATTTTGGCTTCTGTCCACCTCAGCTGTGTGATTATAAATCTTTGCCAATTCAGGATAGCAACTTTTGTGTCAAACGAAAACAGCTCAGTTTCCCAAAACAGACCAAGTCCATTTGCAGAGAATCACAGTCCCCCAGTCCTCCTGTGGCTTCTAATTCTAACGTCATTTGCTGGCCAGTCCAGAAGATTTATAATCTGACCTAGCTCAGAAGAATTGGGCAGTTTGGAAGACAAACCTCTCCTTCCCTTCTTCCCTCCTAAATTGAAAAATTCTTCCACTCGGTGCACCCTGCTCCTCTTCCCCCTCTTCCTCCTCTTCCTCTACTCAAACGCCATTGATTTCAGGCCTATTACTAGACATTTACAAAGTGTGAGCTGAGTAGAGGTTTGGCACATAGTAAGCGCTTAACAAATATTCTTATTATTAATTATTCACGCCTAAGCGGCAAAGAGCACTAAACTCCTACTTTCACAGAGTTTGGTATGACGTCCCTACCATACAGAGCACTGTACTGGCCACTTACTGTGTGCAGAATGCCATACTGGGCACCTAATGTGTGAAGAATGTTGTACTGGGCACCTGCTATGTGCAGAATAAAGAGGAGGAGGAGATGCAGAAGGAGGGCAAAGAGCAGAAGAAGGAGGAGGAAGAGCAGGAGGAAGAGCAAGAGAAGGAAAAGGAGCAAGACTATTTATTACCAAGCTGGTAACAATGATTAATCATGACAAGCCAAAATAGCTACTGAAAATTCCACCACCCACTTGCAAATTTTTCCAGGAAAGATGAAAACATCCCCCAAGGGAAAGGTGTCTAGGGAGCCAAGTGGTCAGGGAGCAATTCTTTTTCTGTCCAGAGCCCTTGGAAAGAAAAAACAGTTCTGAAAACTCAAGTTTTGGGGAACCCTCCTGGGTCTACGCTCTGCCCCCTTCCCCCCCCCCCCCAGTAATAGAGGGCAGGCTCAGGGGAGGGGGCAGAGCCAGAAAGGGGACACGACCAGGAAGAGGAGGGGGTCAGGAAGAGACCGGGAGGAAGGGCAGCAGAGAGGAAGCAAAGGAAAAGGTAGAAAGGGAAATTGTCCACCAGGTCTGTTGTATTGTCCTCTCCCAAGCGCTTAGTACAGTGATCTGCATGCAGTAAGTGCTCAATAAATACCACTGATTGATTGAAGACAACACTGCGAGTCCTCCCCCTGTCTCCCATCTGAAGAGTTTCCCAACAGCCAGTGGCCCCCCTTTCTGTGACTAGAGCTGAGTGACCAGTGACGCGAGCCAGGATCCCCCACAGACACCGACCCACAACCCACGGTCCAAGAGACCCGGAACTCTGGGCTCAGACCCAGAATGCAAGACCCCGACCGTGCACACAGACCCTAGGACCAAAAGCAGGAGGGCACGAGCGAGCGAGTGAGCACCTAAGGGTAACCAGTGGGACTTGGGGGCCAGAGCGTCCAGAGGGCACTGACCCGCTTCCTTGGACTTACAAGAGAGTGCCACCCACTTTCTTCTCTGCCCACATCATCCACTGCACAGGCTTGGTATGCACTGTTATGTTATATCTCCTTGACATGTTACGTACACTGGGCACACCTAGGTATAAAGTGTCATCTTTGCCACTGAGCGTTTCTGGTTACTATGGCAAGGGCGTGGGTCGGCTAATAGGAGGGCTCCTCCTCCGACCTCAACCTAGTCTCTGGTCCATTTCCAGTTGGTGCCATCAAATCTATCTCACTATTGTCTCCGAGAGTCCCCGCCTCTTAACACATAATTCTACTGGTATCGTGGGGGCAGGTTTCCCTGAAAACAACCCCACCAAGGACTTCTCAATATTATCCCTTTTTTTCCCCAGCAGAAAGAGTGAAAGAAAGCAGAGTAGGAAAGAGCGCAAAATCACTTGTGGTTATCTTTGTTGCTGCTTCTGCCCATGCTGGTGGTGGTGGTGGTGATCCAGGGGTTGCCCGGTTCAGATTGACCCGGTTCCCCTGGAAAACTCCTGGTCATGCTACCAGCTCCCAGGGACCCTGGCTGAGATCCCAACAGAAATGGTCTATCCCGGGGCCGAGCATGAATATGTGGGATTTACTCTCCTCCCTCCAGGCCAGGGACAGCAGCAGCATCTGTTTGTGCCTCCTTTACCTCATATGTAAAATGGGGATTAACTGTGAGCCTCACGTGGGACAATCTGATTACCCTGTATCTACCCCAGCACTTAGAAAAGTGCTCTGCACATAGTAAGTGCTTAACAAATACCAGCATTATTACTATTATCTGTCAATCAGACACACTCGGGTTCAATCAGAAAGGCTGGTATCAATTTTGGAATGTCCAGTTTTGACCTCCCACCCTAGGCCAGTGCCCCTGGACTTTCAGAGGTTCTACATCAGTGACCAGAAAAATAAATCAATGCTACTTATAAATCTTCTTATGTATGTCTTCCCCGCATTAGATTGTAAACTCATTTTGGGCAGCGAGTATAAGTCTTGTTTGGGTTCTTTTTTCCCAAGCATTTAGCCCAGAGCATTGGTCCTTATGAGTGCTCAATATATATAATCACTCTGACTCTACTACTACTAGGGCTACTAGCAGCATTGCATAGTAGGTAGAGTCAGGCCATGGGTTCTAATCCTGACTCCTCCACTTGTCTGCTGTGTGGCCTTAGGCAAGTCACTTCACTTCTCTGTGCCTCAGTTACCTCATCTGTAAAATGGGTATTAAGACTATGAGCTCCACATGGGACAACCTGATTACAGAACAGTGCTTGGCACATAGTAAGTGTTTAACAAGTACCATAATTACTATTATTATTATTATAAGGATTACTTCTATTACTACTAATTATTGAATCCCCTCTTTTCCTATGGATAACTCTGCTGAAAACATTTGTCCTCTTTCTTAGGTTGCGAGTCCTTTGAAGGACAGGAACCATGTCTAATTCTCACTCATGTATTCTATCCCACCATTTAATACAGTGCTTTGCCCATAGTCAGCACTTAATAAATACTATTATTACTTGTCTTGTCTTGTCTTGTCTCATGCCTAGTCGTCTCCGATCCATAGCGACACCATGGACACATCTCTCCCAGATCCTCCATCTGCAGTCGTTCTGGACGTGGATCCACAGAGTTTTCTTGGTGAAAATACGGAAGTGGTTTTCCATTGCCTCCTTCCACGCAGTCAACTTGAGTCTCCACTCTCAACTCTCTCCCATTCCACTGCTGCCCAGCACAGATGAGTTTTTACTTGTGGCAGATGGCCTTCCACTCGCTAGCCACTGCCCAAGCTAGTTATGGAATGGCCAGGCCTCTGCTTGACTTTCCCTCCTGTAGTTGAGACTGGTAGAGTACTGGACACTCTCCAGACGCAACCCTGAGAGGGAACTATTACTCCTACTATTCTGAATTATGTGATCAGGAAATTTCCTTCTTAAGTGGAAGCTGGTGGTTCCTGGTGGAAACATCATTCATAGTAGAAGGCAGGGGCTCAGAGGGGCGGGGACTGTCTGATAGACTGGCATCCTAATGGATAGGGATTCGAATGGCAGGGACTCTAATGGCCTGGGAATTTCTGATGGATGGGAAACCTAATGAACTGGGATACTGATGGACGGGGGCTCTGAGGGACAGGGACTCTGATGGACAGGGACATTAAGGGACAGGGGCTCTGATGGACTGGAATACTAATGTCCAGGGACTCTGTTGGACAAGGACTGTGAGAGACAGGGACTTTGAGGGACAGGGACCCTAATGGATCTATACCCTTTGGGCATTTGCTCTTCCCCGCCGCCCCCCTCAGCCCCACAGCACTTATGTACATGTCTATGAATTATATATTATAAATGATTTATTTACATGAATGTCTGTCTCCCCCTCTAAACTGCGAGCTTCTTGTGGGCAGGGAATGTTCATTCAATTATATTTATTGAGCACTTACTAAGAGCTTAGGACAGTGAATGTGTCTATCAACTCGGTTGTACAGTGCTCTGCACACAGTAAGCATTTAGTAAATACCATTCATTCATTCAATCGCATTTACTGAGTGCTTACTGTGTGTAGGGCACTATACTAAGCGCTTGAAAAGTACAATACAGCAATGAAGAGAGACAATCCCTGCCCACAATGGGTTTACAGTCTAGAAGAGGGGAGACAGACATCAACACAAGTAAACGGGCATCAATATAAATAAATAGAATTATAGAAATATACATATATACATGAGTGCTATGGGGGGAGAGCAAAGGGAGTGAGTCGAGGTGACGCGGAGGGGAGGGGGAGCTGAGGAAAAGGGGGCTTAGTCTGGGAAGGCCTCTTGGAGGAGGTGTGGCTTCAATAGGGCTTTGTGGGGGGGAGGAGGAATTGTTTGGTGGATTTAAGGAGAGAGGGCAATCCGGGCCAGAGGTAGTACGTGGGCCGGGGTCGGTGGCGAGACAGGCCATTGATTCATTGATTGAGGGGTAGGGACTCTGATGGACAGGGGAGACTCTGACTTGAGTTGCAAAGCAGCATGGCCTAGTGGAGAGAGCAGGAGCCTGGGAGTCAGAAGGACCTGGGTTCTAATCCCCACTCTGCCACTTGCTTGTTGTGTGACCTTGGGCAAGTCACTTCAATTTTTTGTGCCTCAGTTTCCTCAACTGTAAAATGGAGATAGCTGTTCTCCTTCCTACTTACACTGTGTCCGAAATAATTAACTTGTACCTACCCTAGCTCTTAGAATGGTGTTTGACACATAGTAAGCGCTTAACAAGTATCATAAAGAAAAAAATACATCACTTACACAGATGGGTATTTTCTGGTGAGGAAGCAGTGACTTCTTTACATCAGTTAATCTGTAGCATTTATTGAACGCTTACTGTGTGCAGAGCAGTCAAGCATATTTATTGAGCGTTTATTATGTGCAGAGCATTGTGTTACGAATACTACTAATAATAACTATGGTATTTGTTAAACACTTACTATGTGCTAAGCACTGTTCTAAGCGCTGGGATAGATATAGAGTAATCAGGTTGTCTCAAGTGGGGCTCACACTTTTGATCTCCATTTTACGGATGAGGTAACTGAGGCACAGAGAAGTTAAGTGACTTGCCCAGGGTCACACAACAGACAAGTGGCGGAGGCGGAATTAGAACCCACGTCCTCCGACTCCCAAGTCCGTGCTCTTTCCATTAAGCCACGTTGCTTCCCTACTAAGCACTTGGGAGAATTTAATATAGCATTAATATAGCTTTCCCTGCCCACAATAATAATGATGGTATTTGTTAAGCGCTTACTGTGTGCCAAGCACTGTTCTAAGCGCTGGGGTAGATACAAGGTATTCAGCGTGTCCCACGTGGGGCTCACAGTCTTTAATGCCCATTTTACAGATGAGGGAATTGAGGCACAGAGAAGTTAAGTTAAGGTCACAGAGCAGACAAATGGCGAAGCCGGCACAACGAGCCTAAAGTCTAGAGGGGGAGAGAGACATTAATCTAAATACATAAATTATAGCTATGTACATAGCTTATAACTATGTACATAAGTGCTGTGGGCCTGGAAGGAGGGGTGAATAAAGGGAGAGCACTGTACTAAGCGCTTGGGAGATTCCAATCCAACAGAGTTGGTAGACCTGTTCCCCGCCCACCGGGAGCTTCCAGTTTAGAGGGTCATCCCCTGTACAGAAAAGGCCAAAGCCCTGAGAAGTGGCAGCGAACAGTTCCATTTTCCTGCTGAGCGTGACCATCCTCGGCTATACCAAGCCCGACCTGATTTTGACCCCCGAGGATCAAACCACAGCCGGCCCTCAATCCTTCACAGATGGATTCTCCACTTCTTGGACGATCAGCGGCTGATTTATTTTTAAGCATTCCCTAAACAGGAGGCTGCTTCATCTCTGGTTTTCTCTAACTGGGCTGCGGTCACTTCGGCCATTCTCGTCCATGCATGTGGCTCTGTCTGACCTTGGGATATTTGATATTCGCCCCTCCCCCAGCCCCACAGCATTTAAGTACATATCTTTAAATCATATAGTATACATGGTTTACTCGTTTGTATTAATGTCTGCTTCCCCCTCTAGACTATAAACTCATTATGAACAGGGGAACGTGTCTGCTAATTCTCTTGTACTCTCCTAAGCGCTTAATACAGAGCTCCATGGAGAGTAAGCACTTAATAAATATCATCGATTGATTCTTTGGTCCTGCTAGGAAAATTCTTGCCTGTATTTGGCCCCTTGCTACAGCCCCGTCTGGCCTTGCATGCAGTGCACTAGGGTCCCCAGTGGGAAGACGACTGGCAGGGACGAGATTACAGGTGGTGCTGTGCCAGCCACCGGCACTAGAATCAACTCCTCCACGCAGGGTCTCCTTCTCTCAACACCCTGAAGCGATGGGACCGAGGCTCATCTGGGGGAAACAGTGTGAAGAACATGGGCTGGCTGTCAGAGAACCCGGGTCCTAATCCCGGCTCTGCCACTTGCCTGCTGTGTGACCTGGAGCAAGTCACTTCACATCTCTGAGTCTCAGTTTCCTCATCTGTAAAATGGGAATTCGATACCTGTTCTGCCTCCTAGTTAGACTGTGAGCCCCTATGGGACAGCGCCTGTTTCTGACCTGAGTATCTTGTAGCTACTCCAGGATTTAGTACAGTGCTTGGCCTCATAGTAAGCGCTTAACAAAAACCATTATTTGTTTTTTTTTCAACAAGAGATTCACTCAGGGGGCCCACAATTCCAATTCCTGTCTCTCTCCAGTCTCCTTTGATCCAAAATCACTTCCGCTTCCAAGACAGAGTCCTGGGCCACCTCCCTCTACTATCCCCACTGTGCTCCGACTGCCCCTCCTGTTTTGGATTATCCATTATTTTATTTTATCCAGACCTCTTCTTTCCTTCCTTCCATGCTGATAATTGAGAGTTGACCGAAGTCCCAGAAGATCTTCGTTGTTGTTAATTGACCGAAGTCCCTAAAAGACCTTCGTTGATGTTAATCTTCCCCTATAACGCACCCTTCCTAACTGCCAGAAAAAGGAGTCATCAATCTCAGGGCTTGGCACAGAGGAAGGACTTAAGAAACATCCCTACCTTTGTTTGGGCATGGTTGGGGGGAGGCGGGTTTGTGTGTGTGTGTGTGTGTGTGTTTAGGCAATCATCCAGCCTAGGTCCAGTTTGGATATTGGCTGTTTCCCACAATCAACTTTCCGCTGTTCTGGAACTCTCAAAACTCAGAGATGAAAGAGTCAACGTGTCTAGAAGGCCACGCCTGCCCTGACTTGTGGTGCCACAGGAGAATGTTGTGAAGCTTTGTCCCGTGATGTTTCCACAGGACCGTGGGATCCTGCCGGGAGACGAGTTCTGTTGGACCAGTGTCCTCCTCGGGGCTTGGATCGGGGCTGGTAGCGGGGGCTATTTCCGAACGGCGTCCCATGACTCTCCTTCCTCTATTTATACGCACAGCCCACACAGAGTGACGACGACCGCTGTAAATACGTTTCCATCTGCACTCTCTATTTCAGTCAATCAAGGATTCCAGATCCTGGCAGGTTGTTGTGACTTTTCTATGATTCCAGGTTTCATATTCACCAGTTGGCTCTCCGCAGAAACCAGGCCCCTCCCGAGCACGTATAATAGTGCACCGGGCCTCGTGAGGGCTCAATCAATACCTTCACCACTGCCGACCGGATAGTGTTCCCCTTAACTCTCGTTCTTAAATACCTTTTTTCCAGAAGCACCACTTTTGCTGACTCACACTCATTCCCCGGTGGGCCCCGGGTGGGACACGGACAGCATCCGATCTGATTATCTCATGCTACGAGGTGGCACGGTGGACTGGAAAGAGCACGGGAGTGGGATCCCGGAGACCTAGGGTCTACCGCCACCTCTGCCCCCGATGATTTCCGGCAAGTCACTTAACCTCTCTGGGCTTCCCTTTTAATCAATCGATCTTATTTACTGAGTGCTTACTATGGGCAGAGCACTGGGAGGGTATAAGAGTTGGCAGACAGATTCTCTGCCCACAAAAAGCTTACAGACTAGAGGGGAAGATGGACATTAATATAATGAATGAATGACAGATACAGACATAAGTGCTGTGGGAGGGAGGCAGTAAAGGGTGCAAATCAAAGTGCAAAGGTGACGCAGAAGGGAGTGGGAAAAGAGGAAATGAGGGCTTAGTGGGAGAAGGCCTCTTGGAGGAGATGTGCTTTCGATAGGGCTTCGAAGGTGGGGAAAGTGATCGTCTATCGGATGTGAAGTTGGAGGGTGTTCCAGGCCAAAGGAACGCCCTCATCTGTGAAATGGGTATAAGACCCTTGCTCTCCTGCCCTCTTAAACTGTGTAAGGCAGGGACTGGGCCTGATCCTTTAGACTGTAAGCTCATGGTGGGCAGGGAATGTGTCTGTTAATGCTGTTGTATTGATGTACTCTCCCAAGTGCTTAGTACAGTTCTCGGCATATAGTAAGTGCTCAGTAAATACCATTGAGTGATTGATTAATCGGTCTGATTATTCGAAGTTGAACAGTGAAAAAACAGGAAAGAAAGAACATCGATTCTTTAGAAATGGGGTGATGGAGAAGGCTTTTACGAATACCTTGGACTGCCCGAGAAACAACCAAATGGATTTTCGAGCAAACTGAACCAAAGTGGAAGGCCAAATGATTCGACTTAGATTAGCATATTAGCATAATCAGAAGGACTAATTCTCCGGAGAAGACACTAATGCTAGGAAAAGTCCAGGGAAAACGTGGAAAAGGCAGACGAGCAGCTAGATGGATAGAGCCCACAACAACGATAATGGAAGAACCATTAGAAAGGTTGTGGATTATAGCAGAGGACAGGATGTTCTGAAGAAAGTATATCCATGGAGTCGCTATGAATTGGAAATGACTCGACGACACTTAATAATAATAACCCTAGAGTTCAGCACAGCGCTAACCACAGAGTAAGTGTTTAATAAGTACCATTTAAAGAAATTAAAGAAAAGCATCCAACCTTTTGACTTCCTGACTGCCCTTCTGATACACTGACTTTCTGACCTCGGCAAAGACTGGGTCTTTTGGCTGGCCGACCATATCCCAGCAGTAATAACCTCTCTCTATCCAATCGACTCATTCTTGGCGGATTGGCTTTTGCTCGCAGCGTCCATTTCTACCTGGAGACGGAAAGGGTCATGTTTCTGTGCTGAACTTTCCTAAATTGCTTCTTACACCAATACACTTCCATAATCCACAGCGAGGGTCCTGAGCAGAAACAGCTACTTATCTCTCTGACCAAATGGATCAAATAACCTCAGTCCAGTGGTGACTTGGCTCCAGAAATGTCAGACAACACAACAACGTGAACCATAACCTCCCACTGGGTACGAAAATGTATGTCACTCCTCTCCCAACCTATTGTCTCCCCGTTTAGACTGTGAGCCCATTATTGGGCAGGGATCGTCTCTATCTGTTGCCAAATTCTACCTTCCAAGCGCTTAGTACCGTCCTCTGCACATAGCACTCATTAAATACTATTGTATGAGAGAATGAATTGTCTCTCCATTTCCAAATCTTCCATGAGATTCATCTCTGCCCTTTGGACATTTGATATTTGCCCCACTCTCGGCCCCACAGCACTTACATACATATCTATAAATTATATACTATAAATTATTTATATTGTCTGTCTTCCCCTCTAGACTATAAGCTCATTATTATTATTATCAAGTTTGTTAAGTGCTTACTATGTGTCAAGCACTGTTCTGAGTACTAAGGAAAATACAAGTTAATCAGATTGGACACTGTCCGTGTCCCTCATGGAGCTCACAGTCTAAGATGTGGGTAAAAATCTTGTCTACCAAGCTGTGGTATTGTACTCTCCCAAACATTTAGCACAGTGCTCTGCACACAATAAGTGCTCAGTTCAGAAAACACCACTGATGATGATGATGATGATTTACCCACTCCGTTGAATGGGCATCCAAAATGGTTTTACTGGTGAAGCACTGAACGCTTAACGGTAACAATAATAATGATAATAACAACAATAGCGTTGAACTACTTACTATGTGCCAAGCACCGTACTAAATGTTAGTGTAGATGCAATACAATCAGATCAGTCCCTGTCCCCGGTGGGGGTCCCAGTTTAAGGGGGAGGGAGAAGAGGTATTTTATCCCCATTTTACAGATGAAGAAATTGAGACCCAGAGAAATTAAGTGACTTGCTCAAGGTCACACAGCAGGTGTGAAGCAAGGGTGTTGCGGTAAAAGAACCGGGGGACAGAAGTCAGAAGAAGTGGATTTCCATCCCTCCTCTGCAGCTGGATTACCGCATGACACTTGGCAAGCTGTTTAACCTCACTAAATGCGACTGATTGAATGAATGAATGAAAAGCCACCCCGGTTACGACTAAGGCTACAGCACTGGACTCTAGAAAGTGTCCGTGGAACCTGTATCCCCGCAGTCAATCCATTCATTCAATCGATCGTATTTATTGAGCGCTTACTGTGTGCAGACCATTGTACTAAGCGCTTGGAAAGTACAATTCAGCAATAAAGAGAGACGATCCCTGCCCACAACGGGCATTCCCTCACGAGCCTTTGCGGCCTAGGCGGGAAAATGCTTAGAGTGACCGGGATCGGGAGAGCGAGGCCTCTGCCGATTGATGCCCGCCCAGTGAGAGCCCAAATTTTGGACCGCTAGGCCAGGAACTAAGGAGATGGGCGAGCAAAGGGCTACTCTTCCAAAGTTCGTCCTCCCACCGTCTCTGGGCAAACACAATAAACTACCCACGGTGACTCAACTAGGTTAAGAGCCAACTCGCTTCCCTGCCAAATGTGCTGACTTATTTTTAACGCAAATGGGTTGGGAGGGGGAGGTGCGGGAGCGGCCGGTAGCTTGCGTTTCTTCTTCATTTGCTCGCTAAGAGACCCTCAGCCTCACGCCCCAAATCCGTTTTCCCAAGTGGGTTCCCGCCCCCGCAGCTCTAACCACGCAGGAGGCCGGTGGGAGCGGTGGGCGTAGTTACAGAGCGGCCCCGGGTTGCGCGGCGCTGTACTGAGCGCCTGGGAAGGCCGCGCCCAAGAAGAAATTGGGATCCCGGAGTCGGAGGAGGCCGAGGGCGGGACCTTTCCAACGTTCTGGGCCGAGCCAGGGGGGAGGGAGGACCGGACCTCCCTGCTGAGGGGCCCCGTCGCCTCCTCCCGGACCGGTCCGGTCCGGTCCGGTCCGGGCCATCAGCGGAGGTCCCCGGCCCCCGAATCGAGCCTGGCTCTCCCCAGCATGGAGGAGTGGCTAGAGCCTGGGCTTCAGAGTCAGGAGGTCATGGGTTCTAATCCCGACTCTGCCACTTGTCAGCTGTGTGACTTTGGGCGAGTCGCTTAACTTCTCTGGGCCTCAGTTCCCTCAGCTGGCAAATGGTGCTTAAGACTGTGAGCCCCACGTGGGACAACCTGATTCCCTTGTGTCTACCCCAACGCTTAGAACAGTGCTCGGCACATAGTAAGCACTTAACAAATGCCAGCATTATTATTATTATTATTGTTCTCTGGGCCTCAGTTCCCTCATCTGTAAAATGGGGATTAAGACTGTGAGCCCCGCATGGGACAGGGGCTGCGTCCAACCCAATTTACCTGTATCCATCCCAGCGCTGAGTACAATGCCTGTCACATAGTAAGCCCTTAATAAATACCATAATAATAATTATTATTATTAATTATTATTGCCCCTTACTTCCCCACCCCCGGATCCCTCACCCGCAACTTCTCCAAGATGAGGCATACTCTCCCAAGCGGTTAGTACAGCACTCTGCGCACAGTAAGCACTCAATAAATACGTTTGAATGAATGAAATCGGGGGAGCTGAGAGATTGGAGGGGTTCACAGGTAGGCGGGGTGGAGAGTTGGGTGGGATCGGGAGGTGGACGGGATTGGGAGGGGGCGAGGCTGGAGGTGGGAGGATCTGGGAGGTGGGCAAGTCTGGGAGGGGGCGGGGTGGGGAGTTGGGTGGACTGGAGTGGACGAGGCTGCAGGCCGGAAGGGGCTGGGAGTTGGGAGGGGCTGAGAGGGAGAACAGAGATCTTATCCCCCTTTTTACAGAGGAGGAACTGAGGCCCAGAGAGATGCAGTGACTTTCCCGGGATCACACAGCAGGTACAGGTCTAGAAGCTGGGTCTCTAGACTCCCGGTCGAGTGCTCTGCCCCTGGGCTGTGTGAAGCGGCTGAGATGGACACTCGCTAGATCCTTGGGTGGCTGGACGCCATGAAGAACGGTGTCCAGTCTGTGTGTGGGGGAGGGGGTGAGGGAGGACGGGGACGGCGACTGCTGCCAAAGCGGGCTCTCCACCCACGTCCAATTCAGCAAGAACGGTGAGTTCTAGGGATGGCTGGGCCTTTGGCAGAGGCCAGGCGGGGGCCGAGACATCATTACGGACCATCCCTCTTGTCTCCCGGGAAACACCGGACACGACTGTGGTTGCTTTTTCTGTCACCGAAGAGATGCGTTCTCTGCATTTGTAGTCCCAACCGCTCCGGCTCAGAGAGGGGAAGGTGCCGGGAATGAGGGGAGAGGGGCTGGACAGGAGCTGTGGACAGACACTGGGCACCGTCGGGAAGCGGGGAGAAAACAACACAAGGGGCAGAGGGTGCTCTCTAGGCCAAGCGCGGGGACTAGTGGAACGCCCTAGAAGGAAGGCAGATTGGAGGGGAAGAAGGGTCAGGGAAGGGTAGCCCAGAGCAGGTCCTGGCTCAGGTTAGGCTCCAAGGGCTGGGTGTCATCAAGAAACTCCTCCATTAGAAAGGAAGCTCCTGGGGGCCAGAGAGCAGCCCTTTCACTCCCGCTGTACTGGACGCTCTGGAGCAGAGGATCAGGCAGCCGCAGAAAGAAACAGACTTTTTTGTAGTAGTTGTTAAGGGCTTATTATGTGCCGGGCACTTGTACTAAGCGCTGGGGTAGATACAAACTAATCAGGTTGGACACAGTCCCTGTCCCACATAAGGCTCACAGTCTTAATCTCCATTTTACAGATGAGGTAACTGAGGCCTAGAGAAGTGAGGAGTAGCATGGCCTAGTGGATAAAGTCCTGGCCTGGGAGTCAGAAAGACCTACGTTCTAATCCCAGCTCTGCCATTTGTCTGCTGGGTTTTGGGAAATCACTTCACTTCTCTGGGCCTCAGTCCCTGCTCCACATGGGGCTCAGAGTCTCAATCCCCATTTTACAGATGAAGCAACTGAGGCCCAGAGAAGTGACGTGACTTACCCCAGGTCGCACGGGAGACAAGAGGCAGAGCTGGGATTAGAACCCATGTCCTTATGACTCCCAGGCCCAGGCCTGATCCACTAGGTCACGCTGCTTCAAACATCCCATGTTTGGGATTTGCCTTGGAACTTCAGTGGGCCTGAGTTCTGCATTTGGGAGATGGTTTTCTTCCAGATGAAAATGGCGGGGCTGTGGCAGGCTTTCTGGCCTACTCCAGTCCAGGGGCTTGGTGGAGGACCAGGTCAAGCTGTGGGAATGTCAGCGTCATCAGGCATCTGGCACAATTGAGTTCCTTCAGCCCTTCATTACTACCACTAAAAGGGTACTGATTAAGCATTTACTATGTGCTAAAATGATGGGATTGAACACAGTCCCTTAGCGGGCCCACAGTCTGAGAGGGAGAGTGGGGATCTTACCCCCATTTTACAGATGAGGATGAAGACAAGGAAGTCAAAGGATTCCTTTCCATCAGTCATTTGCATTCACAGCATGGGTCCAGCTTCCCTCCGGCTCGGTCCCTGCTGCCGAGGACCGGGCCGGGCCTCAGAAGTGGCGCCCCTCTTTGCGGGGACCCAGGCTGGGGGGTTAGAGGCCCTGGATCAAGGCGGGAGGTCGGTTCCCTCTCCGGAAACCCTCTAGATTCAAGCAGATTTGGACAGACTTACAAGCAGCCTGGAAGAGCAGCGTGGCCTAAGTGGAAAGAGCCAGGCCTGGGAGTCAGAAAACCTGGGTTCTAATCCTGGCTCTGCTGCTTGTCTGCCGGGTGATCTCGGTCAAGTCTCTTCACTTCTCTGGGCCTCTGTTAACTCATCTGGTAAAGAGGGATAGAGACCATGAGCCCTATCTGGAACAGGAACTGTGTTCAACCTGGTTAGCTTGTATCTATACCAGTGGTTAGTACAATGCCTGCCACAGAGTAAATGCTTAATGAATATCACAGTTCATATTATTTACTCCCCCAAAATGGTGCCTGTGATATCACATGACATCACACGTCCATCAGAGCACATGTGAGATCTCTGTGTCTGGGATCCATGAGCTGGTCCACCTGAGGGTGTCAGGTAAGGAGACCCCAGTAGAATAGTATTATTTTAATTTCTGTCTCCCCATCTAATCTATAAAATCCCATCTAGACTGGAAGCTCATTTTGGACAGAGAACATATCTACCAACTCTGTTACACTGAAGTCTCCCAAGTGCTTAGTACAGTGCTCTGCACATAATAAGCACTCAATAAATATGATTGAATGAATGAATCAATCAATCAAGCAATCACTCGATAGATATGATTGCTTGATTGATTAATTCATTCACTCAAACGTATTTATTAATTTAATCATATTTATTGAGCGCTTACCGTATGTAGAGCACTGTACTAAGTGCTTAGAATAAAGGGCTTCAGCGATAAAGAGAGACAATTCCTGCCCACAGTGGGCTTACAGTCTAGAAGGGGGGAGGCAGACATCAAAACAAGTAAACAGGCATCAATAGCATCAATATAAATAAATAGAATTATAGATAAATACACATCAAAACAAGTAAGCAGACATTCCTATAAATAAATAGAATTATAGATACGTACATATATACACAAGTGCTGTGGGGCAGAGAGGAGGTAGAGCAAAGGGAGCAAGTCGGGGGGATGAGGAGGGGAGGGGCAGCTGAGGAAAAGGGGGGCTAAGTCTGGGAAGACCTCTTGGAGGGGGTGAGCCTTCAGTAGAGGGGAAGTGTCCTAGTTTGGCGGATTTGAGGAGGGAAGGCATTCCGGGCCAGAGGTAGGACATGGGCTGGGGTCGACGGCAGGACAAGCAAGAACAAGGCACAGTGAGAAGGTTAGCACCAGACTGTGGGCAGGGATCATGTCTACCAACTCCACTGCATTGTACGCTCCCAAGCAGTTAATGCAGCGCTCTGCATACAGTCAACACTCAATAAATATGATTGATTGACTGACTCCCAAACGCTTAGTTCAAAGCTCTGCACACGGTATGCACTCAATAAATACCAGTGATGGATTATGAGAAGCAGTGTGGCTCAGGGGAAAGAGCCCGGGCTTGGGAGTCAGAGGTCATGGGTTCTAATCCCTACTCCGCCATTTGTCAGCTGTGTGACTTTGGGCAAGTCACTTAGCTTCTCTGGGGCTCACTTACCTCATCTGTTAAATGGGGATTAAGACTGTGAGCCCCACGTGGGACAGCCTGATTACCTTGCATCCCTCCTCCCCGGCGCTTAGAACAGTGCTTGGCACAAAGTAAGCGCTTAACAAATGCCATTATTATTATTATTATTATTGTTCTTTGACTGATTGAATGAATGAGAATGGCGTATTCTGGGCCATGATTTCACAGAGAAACAGAAAAAGCACGGAAGAAGAAGTGAAAGGGGGGGAAGGGGGAGGTGGAGGATAGGAGAGGAGGAAGAGAGGAGGCACAGATGTGCATTGAGAGTTAAACACCCTTCTGTTTGGCAAGTTGGAGTGTCCCTGTCAGCCCCGCATGGAGCTAGGTCAAGGAGACCGGGAAAAGAGCAAGGGACTGAGCTAAGGAATAGCCATAGAGGTCAAACAAGTTCTTCTCTCCAAACACCAGAATGGCTCATCTTGAAATATCTTGGGAGCTGAGTGGCTTAGTGGATAGAGCATAGGCCTGAGAGTCAGTAGTAGGATCTGTGTTTAATCCTGACTCTGCCACTAGTCTGCTGAAGGGCCTTGCCTTATCAATTAATCACTTAACTTCTCTGAGCCTCAGTTACCTCATCTGTAATAAGGGGAGTAAGACTGGGAGCCCCATGTGGGACGTGGACTGTGCCTAAACTTGATTAGTTTGTACCCTGATGCTTAGTACAGTGTCTGGCACAAAGTAAGCACTTAACAAATACTATAAAAAACAAAACCTGTCATCCCTCTCAGAATCAAATTGGACACGAAGTGTGGAAGTAGGTCAGTTGCCTGCTCAGGTGGTGCATTGTGGGTAGTTGGGCACAGAGGGGAGGGTGAAAGCCTGGGGGTATCTAGGACAGGAAACTTGCCCACTCCTCAGGCTCTCCCCCAGTGACCCAGTGTGGACCATCCAACACCCTCAACTCTCCCCTCCCCATCCCTGACTCTCCTCCAGTGACCCAGCATGGACCATCCCACACCCCTGACTCAACCACCCTCATTAATAATGATGACATTTGTTAAGCACTTACTATGTGCAAAGCACTGTTCTAAGCACTGGGGAGGATACAAGGTGATCACCTTGTCCCACGTGGGGCTTTCAGTCTAAATGCCCATTTTACAGATGAGGTAACTGAGGCACAGAGAAGTTAAGTGACTTGCCCAAAGTCTCACGGCTAACAGGCAGCAGAGCCAGGATTCCATATTTCATCCCCTCTTCAGCTCTTATGTGCCTATGTATATTTTCTGTTTACTCACTCAGTACCTTGACTACCACTACTTTATTTGCCTAGCCGGTGATCTGTTTGATTCTTTCATCATTTTTAAAAAAATGGTATTTGTTAAGCACTTACTAAGTGACAGGCACCGTACTAAGTGCTTGGGAAAGTACAATAGTCTCCCTTCTGTCAAACTCTACCAGACCCTTCCTTCGGTGCTTCACACTTGATGGTAATCTTGTATCTACTCTGAAGTTTAGTAAAGTGGTTTGCACGTAGTAAGTGTTTAACAATTATTGTTATCATTACTATTATTATTTTGAGAGCATTCACTGCCTGGGATGGATGCATTACTGAACCTGAGACCAAAGTCTGAGTTATTGAGAGAGCAGAGCAGTGAAGAGGTAGATGTGTGAAAACAGTGCTCTGCAAACAGTAAGCACTCAGTAAATATGACTGAATGAATGGATTATTTTCAGGGTGTTAACTTGCACTGGGGATTAGGCTGAGCTTTCAGAATTCATTCTTAGTTTGTCCTACACCTAAACTAGAGATCTGCTGAATAGTTGCAGTGCGGCCCGTATTGAGCACCTCCTGCAAATCATACGCTGCACTAAGCATTGCTGACTCTTTCTGACATTCATATACATGAAGTCCTCTCATATTAGCCCTTCCTGAATCTCCTGGGAAAGTCTCTGTCCTCAGTTGAAGATCCTAGGAATCAGGAGATGGAGGAGGGGGAAGAGAGGGAGGAGAGAGGGAGCAGGGTGGTGTCTAGTCCCAGCTGAGTCCCTGGCCTGCTCTGTGACCTCGGAAAAGTCACTTATCCTCTCTGCATGTTAGTTTCCTCATCTGTAAAATGGGAATTCATTATCTGCTTCCCTTTCCTTTTAGATTGCCACACTGCAAGCTCGGGATATGTCCCATAACTATTCCTCGATCCCATAACTAACTACTAAACTGACACTTTCCATGTTGCAGTGGTCATGCTCCATGCAAGGGGTTTTTTATGCACTCTGAGTGTCTTCACTGTCTTGGCTTCCAAATGCCCCAACACTTGAATATTGATAATTGAGGTATTTGTTATAGATTTACAATGTGTCAAGCGCTGAGATAGGTACCATAATAATAATAATAATGTTGGTATTTGTTAAGCGCTTACTATGTGCCGAGCACTGTTCTAAGCGCTGGGGTAGACATAGGGGAATCAGGTTGTCCCACGTGGGGCTCACAGTCTTAATCCCCATTTTACAGATGAGGGAACTGAGGCCCAGAGAAGTTAAGTGACTTGCCCACAGTCACACAGCTGACAAGTGGCAGAGCTGGGATTCGAACTCATGAGCCCTGACTCCAAAGCCCGTACTCTTTCCACTGAGCCACGCTGCTTCTCCTAGCCACGCTGCTTCTCCTACCAGATAATCATGTTAGACATAGTCCTTGTCCCACATAGCATTCACAGTTAAAGGGTGAGGGAGACCTGGTACTTAAGCCCCATTTTATAGATGAAGCAACTGAGACTCAGAGAAATGAAGTGACTTGCCTGAGATCATACAGCAGAAAAGTGGCGGTGGCAGGATTAGAACCGAGGTCCTCTGACTCTCAGGTCCACACTCTTTCCCCTTGGACAAGCCTCTGACTTCTCATTTTTCCCATCTTCCGCCCAAGCCCTGGGTCATCACTGAAGAAAGCAGGGGCAAAAAGCATAATTATTGGTAAAGTGTTCTAGACATAGTAAGCACTCAGTAAATACCATTGATGATGATGATGATGATAATTATGATGTTAGAAGAGAAGCAACGTGGCTCAGTGGAAAGAGCATGGGCTTGGGAGTCAGAGGTCATGAGTTTGAATCCCAGCTCTGCCACTTGTCAGCTGTGTCACTGTGGGCAAGTCACTTAACTTCTCTGTGCCTCAGTTACCTCATCTGTCAAATGGGAATTAACTGTGAGCCTCACGTGGGACAACCTGATTACGCTGTATCTACCCCAGCGCTTAGAACAGTGCTCTGCACATAGTAAGTGTGTAACAAATACCAAAATTATTATTAATTATTATTAGTACAAGTTAAGGAACTTAAAATCATTAATCCCTAATGGATAGAGCACGGCCCTGGGAGTCAGAAGGATTTGTGTTCTAATCCTGGCTCTGCCGCTTGTCTGCTGGGTGACCTTGGGCAAATCACTTCCCTTCTCTGGGCCTCAGTTGCCCCATCTGTAAAATGGAGATTAAGATCACGAGTCCCATGTGGCTCAGGAACTGTGTCCAACCTGAATGTCTCATATCTACCGTAGCGCTTAGAACAGTACCTGGCAAATAGTAAGCGCTTAGCAAATACCATTAAAAAAGTTCTCAAGAAGAGGGGCTCAGTATTTCGGAATACTACCTTCTGCAGTAAAGGCCACTTGGAATATTTAAGCAATGGATGCCTTCCCCCCCCCCACTTTTTTTTTTTGGTACATAAACAACGACAGCTCTCGGTTGGGTTTTGTTTTTTTTTTTTTTGCCATAATCGTACTCTAAAATTATACCTAATTTAAAAAAAAGCTCTCAAAAATATAACCGTGTGATTTTTTTCCCCTGAAACCAGAACAACATGCTTTGCCCAAGGTTTTCCTTTTTTTCCCCCCCTAAAACCTTTAGGGAGGAGGCATTTTAATGTGGTTGAACGTTCGTTCACCCGGTCCGATGGGGTGCGTTCATTTTTCTTGCCTGATCAGTGCCCTAAAAACAGATGATCCAATCTTGAATATGTAGGATATGAAACGTCGCCAGCTAGTGCCCCCTCCCCACCCCTCAGACGAGAAAAATTCAACAATACGTTCACCCAGAAATCTCTGTTTTTCATTCACTTTTTACTTTTCCGGGGACGAGAGTGCGTTGAGTTGTCAGAAATAGGTTGGGAAGGTAGGGGAGGGTTTGGGTAGGGAAAGTTAAAGCAAATTGGGCTTTCAGAATCCAGAACCAAAGCATTCGTTCCTCTGAATCTGTCCCCGTTTCAGGCAGCAGGACAGCAGCCGATAGACCCTCGACCCAGATTTAATTGGTGGTGAAAAACCGCGATTTTCAGCCGCAAAGTCACCGGCAGCGAAGTTCGGATTCCCAAAAACGACCTCTCTTGAAGCCATAACCAGGCCGTGATTTTCAGTTTGGGGGATGCGACTGATTCCCCGTTGACTTCTCGACTCCCCACTCCCTTTTCCCATTCCGAATGGCTGCCTAAGAGAGAACTCCACATTCACATTCAGGGGAACAGTGCGCCCACTGTTTGAATTGCAAGGGATCTTTTGGGGGGGGGGCACCGCTGGTGGGGGAACTTGGCCACAGGTAATTTAATTTTTTCAAGGCCCAGTGCTAGTGGCTAGCGAAAGGAAGGCCAGAGGAGAATGGAAAGGGGGGAGCAAGAGAAAGGAAAGAGGTCGGAAGAGAGGGAGAAAGGAAAGGTGGGGGGAAAGGGGGGAAGAGAAAAATTCAATGATCTGCCCATCCCCAGTTTAAGACCTTCCATTATAACGCTTCCCAGACCGGGGGTGTGGGGGGCGGGAAGAGAGGGATTTGAGGGCAGCAGTCTTTCTTCTAGGTGGGGGGCCCAAAGGGAGGAGGAATTAGGGCGGGGGGGAAAGCAGCAAACAGAGGTGTTCTCCAGCACCTCTTGGTCTGCAGCAATCAGAGGTTGGTCTGGGGGTGGGGGGGGGGAGTCGGGAGGGGAGAGGAGCCAGAGAGGCACCCTCCGCCGCCCCCAGCCCCCCACTGACCCCCTTCTCTCTCTCCCTCTGCACTTTCCAAGTTCCCGTTGCTGAGAGTTTCGGACTCTCTCCTCAGCGCTCTCTCTCTCTCTCCTTCATCTGTCTCCTGCCCTCTTCTCTCTCCCTCTCTCCTCCTCCTTTCTCTCCCTCTTTCTTCCTCTCCTCTACCCCTTCTCCCTCTTCGTCTCTCCCCCTCTCCTCTCTCTGTCTTTCCTCCTCCTCCTTTCTCCCTCTATCCTCCTGCCTTTTCTCTCCCCCTTCTCCCTCTCCTCTCTTCCACTCCCCCTCTTTACCTCTCCCCTTTCTCCCTCTTCGTCTCTCCCTTCCTCCTCCTCTCCCTCTTTCTTCCTCTCCTCTCTCTCCCCTTCTCCCTCTTCATCTCTCTCCCCTTCTCTCCGCCTTTCCTCCTCCTCTCTCCCTTTCCTCCTTCCCTCTTCCCTTATCCCTCTCCTCTCTTCCACTCCTACCACTCCTCTCCTCTCTCCCCCTTCGTCTCTCCCCCCCTTCCTCCTCCTTTCTCTCCTTCTCCCTCTTCGTCTCTCCCCCCTCTTCCTCCTCCTTTCTGTCCCTTTCTTTCTTCTCTTTTCCCTTTCTGCCTCTTCCTCTTTCCCCCCTCTTCTTTCCTCGTCTTTCCTTCTTTTCTCTCCCCTTCTCCCTTTCCTCTCTTTCCCCCTTCGCCCTCTTCGTCTCTTCCCCTTCCTCTCCCTCTTTCTTCCTCTCGTCTCCCCCTTCATCCTTCTCCCTTCTTCTTCTCTTCCACTTCTCTTCCTCTCTACCTCTCCTCTCCTCCTCCCTTCTCCCTCTTCGTCTAGCTTCTCCTCTCTCTCCTCCTCTTTCTTTCTCCTCCTGTCTCTTTCCTCTTCTCTTTCCTCCTCTCTCTTTCTCTCCTCTTTCTTTCTTCTCTCTCTCTTCCTCTTCTCTCTCTCTCCTTCTCCTCTCTCTTCCTCTTCCCTCTTTCTTTCTCCTCCTCTCTCCCTCCTCTTCCTCTTCTCTCTCTCTCCTTCTCCTCTTCCTCCCCCCCCCCCCCCCCCCCACCGCCCCCCGGTCTCCAAGCACTTTTGTTGTTCTCTCGCTCACCGCGGAGCATCAGTGCGCATGTACTTGGCGGGGGGTGGGGGTGGGAAGGGGGGGAGGATCCTGTTAGTTCCCCATTCCCCTCCCCCCCCCCCCCCCCCCCCCCGCCACTGCCTGCTCCATCCGGGCACTTCCGAATTAGCATTGACAGCCGAGGCACAACTTTTTCCCGAGGCCAAGTGAAATCAAGGCGCGGGCTGAGGAATATAGTCCCTCCCGTTTCAAGTCTCCGTGGTCCGGGACGCGGCGGTGGCTGGGGAGGGGGGGGGGGGGGGGCGAAGCTAGTCTCCGGGCGGGCGACCTTGGGCGCCGGGCCGCCTCTAGGGGAGGGGGAGGGGAGTGTTAAAAAAGGGGGGGGGATTGGAGGGGAGTTTTTCTCTTCTCCCCCCCCCCCCCATGGGTGGAAAGGGAGGGATGAGCTCGGGTCCCTCCATCCCTCCAGCCAAGAGGCGAGGGAGAAGTTGCTTTGAAGACTGAGGGGTTGTCCCGATTGTTCCCGCCGGGCTTCTCCTCCTCCTGCCTTTCTTCCTCTCTCCCCGGCGTTTGCATTGGCTTCTTGCTCCCCCTCCCCTCCTCCTCCCCTCCCCCTCCTCCTCCCCTTCCCCCCCCTCCTCCTCCTCCCCTCCCCCAAACCAAAACAACTTCACACTGGGATCGCGGGGGAAAAGTGAGCTCCAAGTGGTTGACAAGTTACGGGGATGGAGCTGCAGAGCTTGCAGGAGGCGGCGATCAAAGTGGAGATCCAGTGCCACCAGGTAAAGACGGTGGAGGCCGCGGCCTGCAGCGGGGCCTCCAGCAGGACAGACCCCGGCGTCCTGCAGCCCCCCGAGGGGGAAGGGGGGGACCAAGCAGAGGGGCAGCAGGAGGGCTGGCTGGACTCCAGCCGGCCTGGAGAATCCGGGTCCAGCTGTCGGGGTGGACGGGGGTGGGGGCTGGTGCAGGGGTGGGGGACAAGTGAGGAAGGGGGGAGGCCTCCCCCTCTCCCGGGCTCCCCCTTTGCGATCTCGCCCACCGGGAGAAAAAGTAGCTTTGCAGATTGTTTGCCCCGAGTTTGTGTTTTTGTTGTGGTCTTGGCGGCCGAAGGGAGCTGGAGTAAGATTGCGGTGGGAGCCGGTGTGAGTGTGTGCGAGTGTGAGCGAGGGGGTGCGTGTGCGTGCGTGTGCTGGAGAGATTAGGACGAGACTTGAATATTTATGAGCTTTTGCTTGAAACTGACTCGCTGTATTTACTTGCCTCTTTGTTCATATACCCCCCTCCCCCTTTTCTCACACACACTCACACACACACGCACACACTCATTATTTATTTTTTTTTAACAAAACCCCTTAAAGTTGAAACAGTTTCTCATTCCTCCATCTCGGGCGATCTTCTTTTTTTTTTTTAATAGAAACTAGTTGCACAGATGAAGCCAAATCCACAGGTAAAATGCAGATGGTGCTGACGTTTCAGTGTTTTATCCTGGTGCATTGAGTGCTTTGGTGTTGGGACAGGAAAATGAGAAACTTTATCAGTACAGAGATCTCATTTTGTGGTCTGCTCCGAGTCCTCCGCTACGGGTTGCCTCTGTGTGTGTGTGTGTGTGCATTTGTGCGTGTGCGGTTTTAGAAGGCTTTGGTGTGTGCATGTGTGTGTATGTGTGCGCACGAGTGTGTTGGGGAGAGATTGGGGGGGGGGGGGAAGGAATCGTTTGCGTTTTAACCAATTTGAGATCGCAAGTTTATTCTTTACAGAGGAGTTAACACCTCTCCTGAACATGCATTCTATTGCCATTTTTGCAGAACGGCGAGCTTAAGAAACAAATCCGCGAAAAGCAATTAAGGATAGCAGCTCTAAATGAAAACCAAGTAAGAATGGGATTCATTCGCTCTTAGATGATCGGGGCTTGCGCCTGTCCTTTCGCAACACCCGAAAAAGTGTCTGCGTCAGCTAAAAATACGGAGAGAAGGGAATAGAGATACATTTTCCGAGCCCATAAAGTTACATTGTTGCTTCTCTCTCTTCCTGTTCACTCTCTCCTTCTCTCTCTGTCTCCTCTGTCTCTGTCTCTCGGAAGAAAGGAATCCGGGTTTTACTTTCCTCACGACTGAGAGGGAGGTTAATAATGACTCCCACCCCCCCTCAAAAAAGGGGGGGAGGGGAGGGGAGAGAAGCCGGACTTAAAACGTAGAAAGAACAATTTTTTGAGGCGTCCATTTTGAGTTTGTCGACATGTTTTAGGAATATGGAAAATTCTCTTCCTTCGGGTTACTTTGCAGTTGGAGCCCCCACCCCCCCACCCCGGGCAACGTGAAGAGGGAAACTTGGGGATCCGGGGCGGCCGGGGTTCCGTGGCTCAAGCCTGTTCTGGTTCCCTTCGCAAAACGCGTTTTTATGGATGACTTTTTACACCTTTCCTCCTCCCCCACCCCCCCCCCCCCCTTGCCATTGTCTCGTTCCGTTCCGAGCTGGCGCGTTGGATTTGATTGATCGATCCTCGTCGATCTGGGCCACTTTTGACTTTTTCCTCTGCGTCCGTGATGGTGGAGATTAGTGGGACCCCCCCTCCCCCAAGACCAAAGAGCCGAGAGCGCTCCTCCTCCTCCCCACCCTTGCAAACTTTTGATTTTTAGGTTAAAAAAAGTTCTGGGGTGGGTGGGGGGCTCAGGTGCCAAGCTGGGGTGGCGATGGGGAGGTCTACCCTACCCCCACCCCCCACCCCGTGCCCTCCCCTGCCCTCCCTGGGGAGGCCGAAAGTTGTGCGTGCGGTGATGGAGTTGCTCCGGGTCTTTGGAGGGTCTCGCCGGGGACCGCGCGTCTTCAGCACCGCGAACAGAGGCCCGAGGAAGCGCGGCCCCGCCGCTCCTCCGCCCGGCCGGCGCTGCACGCCGCTGCACGCCACTGCACGCCACTGCACGCAGCCCCTCCCCACCTCCCTCCCCCAACCTCTTCCTCCTCTCCTCCTTCCCCTCCCCTCCCCAAACTCTTCCTCCTCCCTTCCCCAGCCTCTCCTCTCCCCCTCCCTCTTCCCTTCCTCAATCTTTCCCCTCTCTCCTCCCTTTCCCAACCTTTCCTCCCCCCCCCCCTTCCTCATCCTCTCCTCCCCCCTCCATCCTCAATCTTCCCCTCCCTCTCCCTCAATCTTCCCCTCCCTCCTCCCTTCCCCAATCTCTCCTCCCCTTCTCTCTTTCCCAACCTCTCCTCCCCCCTCCATCCTCAATCTTCCCCTCCCTCCTCCCTTCCTCAGCCTCTCCTCCCCCTCCCTCAGTCTTTCTCCTCCCTCCTCCCCCTCCTCCCTTTGCCAACTTCCCCTCCCCCCTCCCTTCCCCAACCTCTCCTCCCCCTCCTCCCTTTCCCAACCTCTCCTCCCTCCTCCCTCCTCCCTCCTCCCTCTTTCCCCTCCCTCCTCCCTTCCCCAACTTCTCCCTCCTCCCTCTTCCATCTTCCCCTCCCTCCTCCCTTCCCCAACCTCTCCTCCCCCTCCTCCCTTTCCCATCCTCTCCTCCTCCCCTCCCTCCCCCCTTCCCAACCTCCCCTCTGTCCCTCCCTCCTCCCTTCCCCAATCTCTTCCTCCTCATTCTCTTCCTCCTCTCCTCCCTTCTCACTGCCCCGATCTCTTCCTCGCCCCCTCCCCACTTTCGGTACTTCTAGTGTAAAAGCCCAAAGGGTATCTGCCGGCTCGCAGCCCCCCCATCCCCCACCCCCCGCACTTCTCCTCTGGGCCTCTTCCTCCTCCTCCTCCCCCTGGACCCCCCTCCCCTAGCCCTGAGCCAAGAACTTTCAACCTGGCATCCAATCCCTCGGGGCTTCCGCAGCTTTCCAAAAGCTCTTTTGGCGGAAATGGGATCTGCCCCCTCCCGCCCCCTTCCCTCCCCGGCCCCCTCCATATCCCTCTGGTTGCCTGCTCCCCTCCCCCATCTCTTTCCCCCCTCCCCCATCTCTTTCCCCCCTCCCCCATCCCTTTCCCCCCTCCGAATCGATCACGATTCCTTAGGAATGCAGCCGAGCGACCCGGATTCCAGAGCCAAACTTGGTCCAGCGCCGCGGACTCTTATTAATGAGAAGGCGATTGTCATTGCTGCTGATTGCAAAGCTGGATCCCCCTGCACCCTCCGCCCCCAGGCTCCTTTCCCCCACCCCCGACCCCCGATCTCCTCTCCCCAATGCCCCCCGAGACCAAAGTGGCTCAGATTTCCAAACCCCCGGTCCATGAAGCCATCTCAGCTTTTACGTTCTTTATGCGTTTATTTCTGGCAGGGAGAGGGAAGAAGAGGAGGAGGAAGGTGAAAGGAGGAGGAGCGAAGGGGAGGAGGAAGAAGAGGAGGGGAGGAGGAAGAGGAAAGGGGGGAGGGGAGAGGGAAGGGGGGGGCAGGAGAAGAAGAAGGATGGTTGAGGGTGGGGTGAGCCGCTATTTTATTTCGAAGCCTAGCGAAAGTTATAAAGTGTTGGTGAAGGTGGTCGGGGAGGAGGAGGAGGAGATGGAGTGGGCCATGTCGGTGCACGGAGGGGTTCCCTTATTTATTTTTCTCCTCCACCCCCTGCCCCTTGCTCAGGATTCGGGGATCCGAATTTGTCAAACCCCCCTGGGCTTGGTAGTGGAAGCTTCCATTTTGTGAGGTTGGTGGAGGGCGGGTGTGTGTGTGTGTGTGTTGGGGGGGGGGTCTCCCTTCGGGCGAGAACATGGAGAAAACTCTGCAGAGTTTGGAGGAGGGGGCGATCATTACCATTTTGATTGCTTTGATGCCATTTTTGGAGGGGGAGGGGTTAGACTACCCTACTCCGTGGAGCACAAAGATGGTTAATCACCGTAGAGCATCAAATCCGATACTTTCTTTTTTCAGGCCAATCTCCCACTGCACACTAGCCAAGAGCCGTTAAGCCTTTAGATATTTATTTATTTATTTTATTTTGAGGCTGATTGGCCACCGTGCAACAACCGAGACAGAGGATTCAAAAACTACAACCAAAAAACCCCAAATCACAAACCAACTCAAGAAAGGTAGTAGCGATGTCTGCCACAGAATATCTTTATGAGAATAGTTTTCACAATTTTGAAGAGGAGAGTAGGTGGTGTGCGTTTGATTCCCCCTACCATTGTGGCAACTCTTTCAAGGCTATTTACATTTTTATGGTGGTAGTGAAAGAGAAGCTATTTATCATATGTCATGCTGGAATTTAGAAAAGGCAGAAAGACGTGTTTAAAAATAGTGTTTCAACAACGAGGGAACATTTTGTGGGGCAAAGGGGGTATGCCGTTTCCAGCCCTGACCTTTTTTTGGATCCAAAATCGGGGAGCAAACAAAGGCAACGTATTCCCCTTTCTTCTGAACTTTATTTTTTTTTTCTCACTTAGAAAGTGCTAAGTAACTAGAAATTAAGATGTTGGGACAAGGCCTGCTTGTGGCCTTACACGGTGAAACTCCCATTTGTAGGAGCGAGACCCCCCAAGTGCTGTTTTTTTTTTCTTCCTCCTTTCCCCCTTTGTGACATTTTATGTGGCGAGGAGGGAGGGGGTGGGGAGAGGTGGGGGGCGGGGGAAGAGTGGTCCAGCATGTTAATGAACCGGCTGCATTGTCTCTCTCAGTGTTGGGCAGGCCACCAGTGAAAGGAGTTTGGAAGCTAGTACTGCTCACCTGGCCTCCCTTGGGCAGAGTTTGGTTAAGGTTGGTGATCTCGGGCCACAGTGGCGATTGAGATGTGGGGAAAGAATCTCTTCCCCTGTTTGCTATCACTATTGTGTCACCTATGCACTTTTTTATGGTATTTGTTAAGCACTTGCTATGTGGTAAGCACTGTATTAAGCGCTGGGGAAGATACAAGCTAATCAGGTTGGACACAGTCCCCCGTCCCAAATGGGGCAAACAGCCTTAATTCCCATTTACAGGTGAGGGAACTGAGGCCCAGAGAAGTGAACTGACCTGTCCAAGGTCACACAGCAGACCCGCGGTGGAGCCAGGCTTAGAACCCAGATCCTTCTTATTCCCAGGCCCAGGTTCTATCCACTTAGCCACACGGCTTCTTGTGCAGAACACTCCTTTCTTGGGGCCTGGCGGTCAAAAAAGAAAGAGAATAGACTTACTCGGGGAAGTGAGAGTGGACTTATTTGAACTTAGGTCTGCACTCTTTAATCACTTTGACTTTTACCCCAGCCTTGCAGAATTTATGTATATATCCATCGGCAATTGATTTTAATGTCTGCCTCCCGCTCTAGGCTGTAAGCTTCTTGCGGGCAGGGAATGTGTCCCCTAACTCTATTGTACTGTACTCTCCTAAGCAGTTACTACAGTATGTGTTCAATAAATGGCCTGCTGATTGATGGATTGATTGGAGGAGGAAGGTCTTGGGGAGGAAGGTGTGGAGAAGGAAGGTGTGGAGGAGGAAGGTCTGGAGCAGGAAAGTGTGGAGGAGGAAAGTGTGGAGGAGGAAGGTGTGGAGGAGGAAAGTCTGGAGGAGGAAGGTCTGAAAGAGGAAGATGTGGAGGAGGAAGTTCTTGGCGAGAAAGATCTGGAGGAGGAAAGTCTGGAGGAGGAAGGTGTTGGACCTGGCCTGACTCATTCCTTTAAGACACCCTCAACCTCGAACACGGCCAAACGCACGGACACAGGGAAACAATACAGCATAACCCCATACGTCCAGAGAATCAAACCCAAAAGTTGGCAATCACTGTTTTACCCAATAGCAGTGCACTCGTAGGAGTTGAGCAGTTATGGGGTGAATTGAGCTCCCACTGGGGTCAGGGCACTGTACTGGGTGCCAGGGAAGTACAAATCAAGGATATGACCTATTTCCTGACCAGAAGGAGCTTCCATTCTACTTGTGGAGATGGATTTAAAATATTTACAAACAGGACAATCAGAATGAGCCGATTGACTGTCCATTTCATTATCCGTATATACATAAGTGCTCCACTAGATTATATGCTCCTTGAAGGCAGGGAGCAGGCTGACCCCTTCTATTGTCCTCTCCCTAGCTCTTCGTACAGTGTTCTGCACACAGTAAGTACTCAATAAACACCACTGATTATTTAACCCGGGGTGGGTTGAATTAAGATGGGGTTGGAGACATTGTCCTGGGCCTATTTGTCAGAGCTCCAAGTGGTGACAAAAAAAAAAATCATCTCAGTAACAGATAAAGACTTGGGGGATTTTTAAGGTAGAGATGGAAGGGCAGACCACTGACAGAAGGAGTGCTGCCCAGTGGAAAGAGCCTAGGGCTGGGTGTCAGGAGGTGTGGATTCTAATCCTGGCTCTGCCACTTCTTTGCTGTGTGGTCTTGGAAAAGGTCACGTAACTTCTCTGTGCCTCAGCTTCCACTTCTGTAAAGTGGAGATTATTAAATATCTGGTCTCAGTCTCCTTTAAACTGTGAGTCTCATGTGAGGCGGACGCTGAGTCTCACCTTATAACTTCTGTCTACTTCAGAGCTTACGATGTAGTAAGCACTTACCAAATATCACAATTATTATACATCATTATTTCAGGTCTTTAGAAAGGTGAGAAGCATGAGAAGCATGAGAAGCAACATGGCTCAGTGGAAAGAGCACGGGCTTTGGAGTCAGAGGTCATGAGTTCGAATCCCGGCTCCGCCACTTGTCAGCTGTGTGACTTTGGGCAAGTCACTTAGAACAGTGCTCGGCACATAGTAAGTGCTTAATAAATACCAACAAAAAAAAGGTGAAAGAAAAAGAGAAATGTCAATATTCATCATCAAAATTCTATCTTAAAGGAATTATTTCCCAGTGGGATGGTGATGCAGGTCTTTTTTTTTTCATGGTATTTGTTATGCGCTTACTATGTGCCAGGCACTGTACTCAGAACTGGGGTAGACACAAGCTAATCAGGTTGGACAGAGTTCCAGTCCCACATGGGACTCAGATTTAATCCCCATTTTACAGAGGAGGTAACTGAGGTACAAAGAAATTAAGTGACTTGTCCAAGGTCATAGAGCAGTCAAGTGGCAGAGCTGGGATTAGAACCCAGGTCCTCTGAGTCCCAGGCTCTTTTCACTAGGCAACACTGCTTCTAGAAAAGAAACTTGAAAGGAAAGGAAACCTTGAAAAAGGACTTACTTTTCCAGAAGCCTTGTGGGCATCAGCTCGTTTCCAGGTCTCCTCCAAAAGGCAAAGAAAGAAACTTTCCTTCCACGAAGGAATTGGAAGACACATTCTCGAGAACCAACGCACGTAGTAAGCAATGAATAAATACCACAATTATTATGATTATTATCATTATATGTTTGACTCTCGTGTGTGGCCTCCCTGGTTTCTGTGCCACTGTTCTCTGCTGGCACAAGAAGCTGGCATCATTGCTGGGTCCCAGCTGGGGTGGCACAGGAGAACCCCACCGTGGCTCAGGATCCGCTTAAAGTCATTCATTCATTCATTCATTCGTATTTATTGAGCGTTTACTATGTGCAGAACACTATACTAAAAGCTTGAGAGAGTACACTATCACAATGAACAAACACATTTCCTGCCCACAACGAGCTTACAGTCTCATCACCACCACTACCTTGAACTGGATTCTGGGGGCACTGGGAAACCCAAGATCAGTGTTTCTCAAGCCCCAAACAATTTTTCTTGCTGCCTTCCAAATCAGTAGATGGGAAGGATTGTCTGGATAGTAGATTTTGTATCTGTTTGTCCCAAATCCTTAGGCCCCCAAAGGCGAGCCCCCATCGTCTAGATGACTGGCTGGGTGGACGGACAAACTGATGGTAGGATAGAAGGATGGATGGTTGGAGGGATGGGTTGACAGAAGGGTGGATGGGTGGATGGGCTGGCGGACAGACTGACAAAAGCATGGGTAGATGGATGAATGGATGGATGAATAGATGGGTAAACAGATGGAAGGATGGACAAAACAGTGGATGGATGGATGGATGGATGGATGGATGGATGGATGGATGGATGGACGGATGGACGGACAGACTGATGGCAGAATGGACAGATGGATAGATGGATCAACTAATGGAAAGGAGGACATATGGATGGATGGATAGATGGATGGACGGACTGATGGCAGGATGGATGGATGGTCGCATGGATGGATGCATGGGCAGATGTATGGAAGGCTGGCTGGCACGATAGGTGGGAGGATGGTCAAAAGGATGAATGGATGGGCAGACAGATGGACAGATGGATCGGACTGAGTTCTGGACTGGTCATCCAACACTCTGTCTGGGCTCTCCAGAAGGAGCCACAAGACTGGCTATGAGGACAGTGAATAGAACTTTTGCTGCCCTGGGGGATCAGAATGACATTGTCAATCTGGACAGAGTGGCTTTTGGAGAGGAGGTTCAGAGCTACAGGCTGATCTGGCTGGTGGCCTCCTGGCAGCTGGGGAGAATCCACGTCCCAGACTGGCCACCCGCTTTGGCTCTGCCCTTCCCTGACCTGCCCGAGCCCGCCACCCACCGTGGACCGGGGGCAAGAGTGACTGCGACGTCCGTCCTAAACCGTCCGCTTTGATACTTGAGCCTCTTCAAACACCTGCTGTCAGAGCAGCACAATTGATTTCAATTAACTTTGAATTTCTTCAATAAGACGACTCTTATAATAACTCCGGTAATCCCATGGTGTCTCATTAGAGGAGCTGGCTAGGGTGATTATCCTTGTGATTTAGCAAGCTTTCCCCTCACAAGGCTCTTTGTCTACTCCAAAGGAAGAATCGCAGGGACAATTGCCTTTCATTTCGCGGATGCTGTTCGAAGAGAGAGAGAGGAGAGCAGCTACCCCTTCCACGTCAGAAAGTACCCAATGCGGACTCCAGGAACTGGGTGTTTGTTCTTCAATCTCGGCTGTTTTTGGGTCACCCCCTCCCAAAGTACTTTAGGAGAGATGATGCACTCTATAGCCACTTTCTCGCTTCTTGGGCACTTTTACCACTGGATTTTTTTTCTAGTATTTGGTAAGCGTTACTGTGTGCCAAGTCTGTTCTAAGCACTGGGGTAGATACAGGTTAGTCAGGTCAGGCACAGTCCATGTCCCACATGGGGCTCACAGTTTAAATAAGAGGGAGAACAAGGATTGAATCCCCATTTCACTGTTGAGGAGACTGAGACTGAGAAAAGTGAAGTGACTTATCCAAGGACATGCAGCAGACAAGGGGCGGCTCCAGGTTTAGAACCCAGCTCCTAGAACTCCCAGGCCTGTGCTTTCCCCACTAAGCCACAGTGTTTCCCACTGCTTCCCACACTGCTTGTTCCTTGGGTCCACCTCAGTCTCCAGTTGGGCCATCCATCCCTTCAGCCAGCAGGGTGATTTTTCCCAGCATTCTTTGTCCCGGTAAGAATAACTTAAGCATCTACTCCGCTTTGGTCAGTTGTATTTACTGAGCACATATCGTGTGCAGAGCACTGTACTAAGCACTTGGGAGAATACAGTAGAACAATAAAGTCCCTGCCCACTGTACTAAGCTCTGGGGGAGATAGAAGATAATAAGGTTGGACACAGCCCCCGGCCCACATGCGGCTCGCTTGCACAATGACCTTCCTGCCTTTCAGATAGAGGGATTCTCAGCCCAGCTCCTAGATGAGATTCTGGGCTTAGAGAAGCAGCATGGCTCAGTGGAAAGAGCATGGGCTTGGGAGTCAGAGGTCATGGGTTCTAGTCCTGGCTCCGCCACTTGTCAGCTGTGTGACTTTGGGCAAGTCACTTCACTTCTCTGTGCCTCAGTTACCTTATCTGTAAAGTGGGGATTAAGACTGTGAGCCCCACGTGGGACAACCTGAATACCTTGCATCCCCCCCAGTGCTTAGGACAGTACTTGGCACTTAGTAAGCACTTAACAAATACTATCATTATTACTATTAAGATACTTCTCCAGGGCTCACTTACCTCATCTGTAAAATGGAGATTGAGACTGTGAGCTCCACATGAGAAAGGGACTGCATCCAACCCGATTTGCTTGTATCCACCTCAGTGCTTATCCATTGCCTGGCACATAGTAAGTGCTTAACGAATACCACAGTTATTATTATTATTAACTCTCTTTCCTGGAGTGGTAAGGAAGGGTGTCCTCATCCAGACAGGTGGAAGGTGGACACTGGCCGGGCCTGGCCGCGTCGAGCTGGCAGGGGTACTGGGGTGGGTTGCGGGCAGGAGGCAGAGACGGGGAGTGAGACTGATCCTCCCGACCAAGAGGAAACAGGAAAGGGGAGGCAGCAGGGCTGGCAGGAGATGGGACCGATCCCACACGTATTCATCTTTTGGAAGAAAGCTAAGGAGTCACTATTTCAGGCCGCCTGAGAGGTCACGGGCTACAGCCTCGCTGCCCTCTGTCCTCCCTGCGCCCCACCGGCCCTATCCAGAATCTGGTAGCCAGTTTCCTAGCAAGGGACCATTGAGGGTCAGGGGATCGCTCTCTGTCTTCCCTAGTCGCTCAAGAGAGAGAGAACCCACGTAAGCTTTTTTCTAAAGCAGCTCCTTGCAGGGCGCCCCGGGAAATTGCTGATGTTGCTGAGTTCGAGCTGATCGCTGACCCCCTCACCCTCCGACCGCCAGCGGCCATTGAAATCGAAGTCGTGCTGCGTTTCCACCCATTTCCATCTTTAGCATGCAGAGGGTGTGGGCAGGGAATGTGTCTGTTTATTGTTAGATTGGACTCTCCCAAGAGTTTAGTACAGTGCTCTGCACATAGTAAGCGCTCAATAAACACAATTGGTTGATCGACTGGAGGGCGGAGATGGGGGGCGGTATTTAATCTCTCTGATAAGTTAAAGGTTAGGTCTCTGGGACCCTGTGGCTGGGAGCCCGAAACACAGCCACTGAAGTGACTGGTTTGGGCATGGGAGCCGTGTGAGGGCGGGTAGTGCTGCTTGAAGAATGGACTTAATTTTCAGAGCAGGGGTGTTGGGGAACCTGCGGATAACCTCCTCCTCTCCCCCACCCCCCGATCTCCCTCTTCCCCTCATCTCTTCTGTCCCTCCTGTCCCTCCCCACCCAAATCTACCCCATTTTTGGTGTCTAACTTAGAGAAGTTTGGAACTTGATGCTTCATTGTGGGGTTTTTTTTTAGAATTGCCTAATTGTCAACACCCCTCTCAAGGTCACACCTAGAGAGTTCCCAGTACTCTACCAGTCTCAATTACAGGAGGGAGAGCCAGGTAGAGGCATATCCATTCCCTTCCTAGCTTGGGCAGTGGCTAGCGAGTGGAAGGCAATCTGCTACAAGTCAAAACTCACCTGTGCTGAGCAGCAGCAGCGTGGGAGAGAATCAAGGGCGAAGACTCAAGTCCACTGCACGGAAAGAGGCAATGGTAAACCACTACTGTATTTTTGCTAAGAAAACTCTATGGATGCACTACCAGAATGATTGCAGATGGAGGTGGGCTGTTATGGGAGAGATGTGTCCATGGCATTGCTATGGGTCCATGGGTCGAAGATGACTCGATGGCATAAGACAAGAATCGCTAACATCCTATCGCATGATCTGGGCAAATCACTTCTCTGAGACTTAGTTTTCTCATCTGTAAAATGGGGATTCAGTATCTGCTCTTCCTCCTACTTAGACTGTGAGCCCCATGTGGGACAGCGACTCTGTCTAGCCTGATTATCTTGTATCTATCTACCCCATTGTTTAGTATAGTACAGTGCTTGACACGTAGTAAAGCGCGTAAGAAATGCTATGCAAGAAAGCATCTTGCAGCTCTGTCTCTAGCCAGCTGTGTGACCTTAGGCATGTCAGCTAACTTCTCTGGGCCTCAGTTTCCCTACCTGTAAAATGGAGGAAAACTCCCTACTTTCCCTCCCTCATAGGCTCTAAGCCCCATGTGCTTTTTTTTTTTTTAAAAAAGGTATTTGTTAAGCACTTATTATGTGCCAGTCATCAAGACTTAGGAACCAAATGTTTGTGTGGAGGAATCAGTCCTGGAAGAATTGTGGCCTAGCAGAAAGAGCATAGCAGTCATGAGATCTGGGTTCTGATCCTGGCTCTGTCACTTACCTGCTGGGGACCTTGGGCAACTACGTTACTTGTTTGGGCCTCAGTTTCCATATCGGTAGAACGGGGGTTAAATAACAGTTTTCCCATCTCCCTTAGACCATGAGCCCCTTGTAGGATGGGGACTGTGTGGTTGTATTACATTTTCCCCAGTTCAAGCACATACTTTGTGCTTAACAAATGCCACAATTATTATTTTTATTATTCAACTGCTGGGGCAGTGGGCCAAAGTGTAAAGTTGTCCCTTTATTTGATTTGCACGAATCCAGCATAGAGCCTTTGCCATTGTTCTAAGGGCTGGACAGGTTGCTGGGACTTCCTTGCAGATCTGTCCACATAGATATTAATTGGGGATTTGTTAAGCCCTTCCTCTGTGCCAAGCACTGTACTAAACACTGTACTAAACAAGATAATCAGGTCATACACAGTCCCTGTCCCAGGTGGCCCTTATAGTCTAAGTGGGAGGGAGATGAGGAACTAAGGCCCAGAGAAGTGAAATGATTTGCCTAAGGTCACACGGCAGGCATGTGATGGGGCAGATTTAGAACCCAGGTTCCCTGACTCCCAGCCCCATACTGTTTCTGCTAGGACATGCTTCAAACAGGCTGGCTTGCAGACCAACTGGCCCATCCTGCTTGTTGACTGGGCTGACCACCACAATTTTCCGTTTAATGAATCTCTCCGAGCCGCCCATGATCGCCTGTGGATCTGTAGGCCAGCTGAAGCTTTTCTTAGGAACCACAGAACAGAGGAAAGACCTGGGCCTCAGAAATATGCCGACTGGGGAGGACAGAAAGAGTGAGAGAGAGAGAAAGAGAGAAGCGAGAGATGGAAAGAACAGAGGGCTTTTGATATCATTCAGGCGGAAAGCCAATATGCGAATGTAAATGAGCCTGAAAATGTAATTAAAAATATATATTTATTGGGCCTGTGATATGGAATTGAATATGAGCCACAGGTTACAAAGTGACAAGGGACACTTCTGATGGGCCTCGTGTCCCCTGCTCTCCTGAGAGATGAAGACCTCCTCCACATTATTAAATGCGCCTGATCTCTCTGCCCCCACCATCATGACACACTCCCCCCCAGCCCCCTGGGTGGGGAGGGAATGTCAGCACCTTAGACCCTGGGACCCCTCCTGAGAAGGACCTTGGAAGGACCTGGAAAGCAGCATGGCTTAGTGGAAAGAGTCTGGGCCTGGGAGTAAGAGGACCATAGTATTATTATGATGATGATCATCAATATTATTATCACCAATATTATTATTGTTATTGTCCTGATATTTGCTAAGTATTTACTATGTGCCAGGTACTCTTCTAAGCACTGCGGTGGATACAAGGTTGTCAGGTTGGTCACAGTCCCTATCCCAACGTGGGGCTCACAGTCTTAATCCCTCTTTTACAGATGAGGTAACAAGCACAGAGAATCGAAGTGACTTGCCCAAGATCACATGGCAGTCAAGTGGTGGAGCTGGGATTGAACTAGGTTATTCAGCTTCTCAACTGTGTGTCAAGAAATCAATCAACCAATGGTATTTGCTGAGTGCTTACTGTGTGCAGAGCCAGTGGCATTTATTGAGTGCTTACTATGTGCAGGGCACTGTACTAAGCACTTGGGAGAATACAATACAAGACAGTTGGTAGACACGATCCCTGCCCACAAGAGATTTACAATCTTCAGTGGGAGACAGACATTAAGGTAGATTAGGGACAGGGGAAATAGTAGAGTATAAAAATATTTCCATAAGTACTGTGGGGCTGGGACAAGTTTCAAGTCAATCAATGGTATTTACTGAGCACTTACTGAGGGCAGAGCATTGTACTAAGTGCTTGGGAGAGAACAATGGGCAGGAGGTGGCAGCGGTGACCAAGTCTGCGGGGGAAATAATAATGTTGGTATTTGTTAAGCGCTTACTATGTGCAGAGCACTGTTCTAAGCGCTGGGGTAGATACAGGGGAATCAGGTTGTCCCATGTGGGGCTCACAGTTAATCCCAATTTTACAGATGAGGTCACTGAGGCACAGAGAAGACTTGCCCACAGTCACACAGCTGACAAGTGGCAGAGCCGGGATTCAAACCCATGACCTCTGGCTCCCAAGCCCGGGCTCTTTCCACTGAGCCACGCTGGAAATGCAGATTGGGGGTCCCAGAGGCCGAGTTAATGTCACATCACTTTCCAGATAGATTTTGACCAATTGACCACTTTCCCCCCAGGGAAACAGACTCCTACTAGATTGCAAGCTCCTTGAGGGCAGGGAATGTGTCTACCAACTCTGTTACATTGTTATATTGTACTGTCCCCAGCACTTAGAGCAGTGCTCTGCCCACAGTAAGAGCTCAATAAATATTGATAGATTGAAAAAATACCATTGGTCGGTTAATCTACGGGGAGGGAGGGATCTCGAAATCAATCATTTCTATATTTATCTCCCCCAGAAGAAATATGTCTCACATTTCTCACACTTGTACTTTCTCAAGTGCTCAGTTCAGGTCACTGAACTCAGTAGGAGTCTAATAAGTATTATTGCAACTGCTGTTACTCCTCTTCTTTTTCTCCTCCTCCTTCTCCTTCTACTACTAATGCAATCAATGAATGATTATGTACTGAACACCTTCTGAGGGCAGAACATCTTACTAAGCACTTGGCAGAGCAGATCAGAAGCAAGGCAATGTTACCTGACCGCAAAGCAGGGAAGTCTAAGTCTAATGGTTGACAGATAAAAAATATTTACAGCAGGACGAAGAATAAGGGTCAAGTAGGCAGGAAAGGAAATTTTGGGATGAAATATAATAAAAATAATAATATTAGTAATAATGGTATTTGCTAAGTGCTTACTATGTACTAAATGCTGGGGTAGATAATAATAATAACTATGGAACTTGTAAAGCACGTACTATGTGCCAGTTACTGTACTAACCACCGGGGTCGATATAAGATAATTGGGTTGGATATTGTCCTTGTCCCACTTGGGCTCACAGTTTTAATCCTCATTTTCCAGATGAGGAAACTGAGTCATGGGGAAGTTAACTGATTTACATAGGGCCACGCAGAAGGCAAGTAACAGAGTCTGCACTGGGACCCAGGTCCTTCTGACTCCCAGGCCACTCTCTGTCCACTCATCCACACTGCTTCTCCTGACTCCAAGCCTCATGCTCCTTCCACTAGACCACACTGCCTTTCCACCCTCCTACCCTAGCAGCAATTTTCCATGAAGATATTGTGACTATTAATTTAACTTTAAATGAGCATAATCACTTCCTTTAAATCACAATCCTGTGTGTGCACCAACCCCCCCCCCCCCCCGCCCCCAATCCTTTCCCATAGGGAGTTGTCAAACTGCTATATTTTTCTGCTGGAAATTTGATATGCAGAAAATGTAGACACTCTGCATTCACCACCTGCCTGCTATTGCCAAAAGTTTAGGTTCTCACGGTCGCCAGGAAGAGAGAAGAACGGGAATCATGTTCATCAGCAGAATCTGCATCTAGGGCAAAAATTCAACCTGGGTGGATCCATGCTGTACAAGTTACTCTGGGCCCCTGTCTGGGGGGTCTGCACTGTACAAATTGCATGGGGCCCCTTTGTGGGATTTGCAGTCTACAAACTGCACACAGCCCATTTGGGATCTGCAGTGTACAAAGTGCATGCAGCCCCTGAAGGGGATCTGCAGTGCCCAAACTGCAGGAGGCCCTCTGTGGGATTCTCAATATAGGCTATCAGGTGCCAGGTCAGAAACACCCATGATAGTCATTTCATGGAATGAAACGAGGAACGAGGAACCGTCTATATGGAAACTTTCAATGTCTGGTCTTCCAGATAGCTCTCCAAGCTTCCCAAGTGGCTGTTCCACTGATAAGCCCCCACCCCTTTAAAAGCCCTGCCCCCACCCTCGTCCCTGTGCTCACAGTGACTAGGTGGTAACCCCTGCCCTCTGGTCGGACCCTGGCCAGCCCCCGACCGGTGCTTGAACGGGACCACCTGATGCTAACCTAGTACCCCATCCCCGGCTCCAACCCCACCCGGCCCTGAATGAAGGCTCAGTCCAGTTACTTAGTAGTGTTTGTACAGTGCTCTGCATACAGTAAGTGCTCAATAAATACCATTGACTATTATTATGGTATTTGTTAAGCACATGCTTTTTTTTATGGTATTTGTTAAGTGCTTACTGTGTTCCAGGCACTGTACTAAGCCCTGGGTAGCTACAAGATAATCAGGTGTGGAATTGTGCATGTTGGGAATGGTCCATGTTCCACATGGGACTTCGGTCTTAATTCTCATTTTAGAGATGAGGTAGCTGAAGCCCCTAGAAGTTGTGACTTTCTCAAGGTCTCACAGCAGACAAGTGGTAGAGAAGGGATTAGAATCCAGGTTCTTCTAACTCCCAGGCCCGTGCTCTATCGACTAGGCCATACTGCTTCTCTTTGTATGTGTTGAAGAGTGTCCTAAGAGCTGATTGATTGCATAGCTGGAAGGGAATAGGTTTAATTTAATATAATTGAATTGAATTATGGTATTTATTTAGTGTTCGTTGTGTGCTCAGATTGGACATATGCAGATCACCATCTAAGGGGGAGAGAACAAGGATTTTTAACAGTCATTTTGCAGAAGAGGAACTGGAGGCCCAGAGATGTGAAGCAACTTTCCCAAGGTCACCCAGCAGGCACGTGGTGGAGCTGGGCTTCCAACTCAGTCCTGCATTCTTTCCCCTGGAGCGCACTCCTCCTGGTGCCTTCTCCGTGGAGCAGCAGGAGAATACAGGCACTGTCTGCTTGGTCTTCTTTCCCGTGGATGGCAGGCCGACTCCGGCGGGAAGCAGAGAGACCCTCCTCGGGTCTGAGTGGGGAGGCCGGCGGCTTCCTGGAAAGCCTCCCCGGGGGGCTGAGGGGAGTCCGAGATTGAATCATCTCTCAGAGAGGGGACTCACGGACTTAGGTTCAGCAGTAGAAAGAGTGATGAATAATGATACTTCTGCCCCATGGCTGCAGTGGCCCTGGGGCTGGATCTCCTGAGAAGAAGTGTGGTCTAGTGGATAGAGCCCGGACCTGGGAGACAGAAAGATCTGGGTTCTAATCCCAGCTCCACCACTGATCTGCTGGCTGAACTTGGGCAAATCACTTCACTTCTCTGAGTCTCAGTTCCCTCATCTGTAAAATGGGGATTAAGACTGGGAGCCCTATGTGGGACAGGAACTATGTCCAAACCGATTTGCTTGTATCTACCTCAGTGCTTAGAACAGTGTCTGGCACCTAGTAAGTGCTTGACAAATACCACAATTATTATTATTAATAATTATTATTATTATTATCCCTGCCTGCAGTGAGCAAATGAGATATTGATGCTTTCATCGACTTTCAGATTCAATTTGGCGCAATCATGCGGCAAATAATTCGGAATGAAGAGGAAGATCAGTTGGCTCTTGATTGCCTGTCCCATTAAAAGTGGAATAATGAGGATGGGTGGGTAGGGGTGAAGTGGGCCGGGGAGGGATGGAGGGACCCCCAGACAAAAGACAGTTTGACTCCAGCCTTGGTTTCAGTCTTGTTCCTTTGCATTTCATGATCTGACCCAGGGAGAATCCTCAGAGGCATGCAATCCCTCAAACAATCCATCGACCCATTTGCTTTTCACTCAGCCAAGTCAGGGTAGAGTGCTACCATGCTCCTACTCCCTACCGTGCACTGCTTTTGTCAACACTGAGAGCAATAGCGGGTTTACCTCAACGTTGCATCCTCAGTCAAGTTGGAATGTGCTAGCTTGGTGGGCTCATTTGGGATGTGACCCCGCCTCTGGGGGCAGGATGGGAATTCTTGCAGTGTCTTTGAGGACATCCTCATGGACAATATTTGCCTGGAAGCCAACATCACTTGCTTTCCTGGGACCCAGCAGCCATTAATTTCCTAACAAAGGTTTCTAGAGTGGGCTTGGAACACAGTAGGCATCCAGTACTGCACTTGGTACACAATCAGCATCCAGTACAGCACTCTTCATACAGTCATCATCCAGTACGGTTTAGACTGTGAGCACATTATTGGGCTGGGATTGTCTCTATTGCTGAATTCTATATTCCAAGCCCTTAGTACAGTGCTCTGCACATAGTAAGCGCTCAATAAATCCTACTGAATGAATGAATACAGCACTTTGCACACAGACATCATCCAGTACAGCGCTCTGCATGCGATCAGCATCCAGTACAGTGCTCGAATACAGTCATCATTTAGTAGAGCACACTGTCAGCATCCAGAACAGCTCTCTGCACCAGTAGGCATCCAGTAAAGAGTTCTGCACCAGTAAGCATCCAGTACAGTGTTATGCAAACAGTAGGCCCTCAGTAAATACTGCTTGATCAAAAGTTGGATCGGGATGGCTGAGAAGCTCCTGGGGGGCCAGCGGTCTCCCAACCTTGGGCCCCAGGGTCAGAGGACCCAAACGTTCACTCATGGAGTTGAGCATTTCGTCTGAGCTTCTCCAGAAAACATTCTGAGGCTCTAATTGCATTAGTTGACACTCGCCCTTACTGGATTATATTTCCAGACAACTGGATTAATGAATAAATCAAATCACAATAGAAGAAAATGAAAGTGTGAGTGAAAAGGAATTAGAAATGATTGTAGAATTAGAATGAGATGAAATGTGCTTAATTCTTATATTTGCATAAACTGGCCTGTCCAGGTTTCTTAAGCACTTGAAGGCTGTGACTGGGTGAAAGTTGTAATTGCCGGTTTCGGACGCCAAATGGGTTTAGCTATCGGGATTTTTTTTCAACCATGAAACCTGACCCATTCAACGGTGCTCCATGGCCACGAGGGTATTAGTGTGTTGTCTCTGGGGCTGTCAGGCTCATTTTGGTTGTTGTTGGAGGGGGAGGAGAAGGAGGGAGTAGAAAGAGTTTGAGCTATTTATTCAACATCCATTAGGGCCAATGCACTGTACTAAGTGTTTGGGAAAGTACAGAAGCCTGAAACATGAAGGAAAACCTTGATGTAGTTTGGAATGGAAATAATTATCTACTAATTACAATGATTGATTGTATTTACTGAGTGATTACTGTGTGCAAAGCACTGTGCTAACTGCTTGGGACAGTACAGCGCAAAAATATAACAGACACATTCCCTACCCACAACAGACTTACAGTCTAGAGGGAATAATACTTTGATATTTGTTTAGTGTTTTCATTTTCCAAAGTGTTCTTGCTTCATTGATCTCATGTAATCCTTACAACATCCTGTCAGGTTGGGAGAGGATGGTAATACCATCCCCATTTTACAGTTGAGGAAACTGAGGTCCAGAGAGCCCTGGTCCCATGCTTTCTACCCCAGGACATATGGCAGAGTCACTGTGGTTAATATGACACCCATGGTTACCCTGGTAATATGGTAGCCCTGGTAACCCTGGTTAAGATGGCAGCTGTGGTTACCATAGTAATATGTTAGTCCTGGGGATCCTGGTTAATATGGCAATCCTGATCACTGGCCACTGGCCAATGAGGTTAATATGGCAGCCCAGTTTACTGTGATTAATATGGTAGCTGTGGTTCCCGGATTAATATGATAAGTCCTGGAGACCCTGGTTAATGCAACAGCTGTGGCTTCCGCGACAATAAAGCAGCCATGGTTACTATGGTTAGTATGACAGCCATGGTCACCGGCTATTACGGTAGCCCCGGGAATCACGGTAGTATTGCAGGCCCTTGCCGGCATTTCTGGCCGGGCTGTTACTGGAGACCTGAGCGGGGCTGCCAGGGAAGGAGGCAGCGTTAGCACCCCGAGGTCTATAGAGGAGGAATGCCACTCTGGAACATGGAAGATCTGGAATCAAACTTGAGCCCTGCCCCCAGCCTGCTGTGTAGTCTCAGGAAAGATGCTTCATCTCTCTGGGCCTCACTTCCCTCCCCTGTAAAATGGGGATAAGACCCCTGCTCCCCCTCCACCTTAGACTGGGAGTTCTGTGATGGGAGCAGACTCCGGGTTTGGTTGGATTATCCTCCATCTACTCCAGTGCTTAGCACAGTGCTCCACATATTATAAGCACCTGATAAATACTGTCCTGTGTGAGCCATTCCCCTGATTAGCCAAGTCTTAACGAACTTGGACTTGTAGTCTGTTGGTCTTCTGAAGTTGGGTAACAGTCTCGGTCTTTTTTCACTTTGCAGTGAAATCTGGGAATCCACAAGTGTTTAAAAAATGCTGGAGGAGACAGGGAGTGAATTAATTAAGCATTTTACTCTTCAACTTGAGGTCAGATCCTTAATTATGAGCATTTCCACCGAGAATTAGAAGAAAAAGAAAGAGCATGATCTGTTGGGAGCTATGGGGAATGGTCCCCAGGACAATCCAACCACTTAGAAAGTCAATAATAAATGAACCAATTTTTTTTTAACAAAAACCTGCACTGCCTTTCACTGAAAACCTGTTTAAAGAATTGAGCTCATAAAAATATGGGCTTTAGGTAGGGATTTTAAGCTTTACCTAATTAAGAGCATTTATAAAACGTCCCCAATGTGAAGACAGGGTATTAATGAGGTAGAACATTATTGAAATTTTCCCTTTAGATTCTCATTCGGAGAAATAAGATTCCAGCTCGTGGTTACAAGTTCTAAAATGAGGTGAAAGGAGGGGAAGATTAACGTTTAAATATCCAGGATGGGAGAATGCACCTTATTCTGTCACGGGTCTATTTTGGAGGCCCATGATCACTTCTCCAAGCTGATGGGACAAGCCTGAGGTTTTTTGTGTTTTTTCTTTTAAAACATGGTATTTGTTAAGCACTTGCTTTGTGTCAGGGACTGTACTAAGTGCTGGGTAGATTAAAGGAAATCATGTAAAACACAGTCCTTTTCCTTCAAGGCATTCACAGTCTTAATCCCCATTTTTTCAGATGAGGTAACATAGCATTCACAATCCTACATAGGGCTCCCAGTCTTAATCCCCATTTTTATTGATGAGGTAAGAAGCCCAGAAAAGTGAAGTGACTTGACAAAGGTCACACAGTAGATAAGTGGTCGAGCCGGTATTAGAATCCAGGTCCTTCTAACTCCCAGGACCTGACTTTTTGCATTAGGCCACACTGCTTCTCTGCCACTGTACCCAGGATGTAGGCAAACACGGGGTTCTTCTGCTTGTGCGTTGTGTCAAGGAGCCTGAGTTCCTCATCCCCAGAATCAGGGAAGAAGGTGCGTGGGTCTCAGCTGGAGGCCTGGGGATCCGGTCAGTTTTCCCGAGAAAAGCAGGCTGCCCTGGGACATAGGGCCAACTAGGCCGTCTCCTGAACACGGGTTCCCTCAGAGGGGCGAGACCTGCCTTCAGGACAGCTACCAAGTCTATTGTATTGTACTCCCCCAAGCGCTTAGTATAGTCCTCGATCAATCAATCGATTAATCATTCATATTTATTGAGCAGTTACCATGTGCAGAGCACTGTACTAAGCACTTGGGAGCATACAACGCTACAATGTAACAGACACATTCCCTGCCTACAACGATCTTACGGTCTAGAGGAGGAGACAGACAATAATGTAAATAAATAAATTAAGGATATATACATAAGTGCTGTGGGGCTGGGGGAGGCAGTTGGGTGGTGAATGAAGGGAGCGAGTCAGGGTGATGCAGAAGGGAGTGGGAAAAGATGAAAGGAGGGCTTAGAGAAGGCCTGTTGAAGGAGATATGCCTCCAATAAGGCTCCCAAGGTGGGGAGAGTCATTGTTTATAGGATATGAAAAGGGAGGGTGTACCAGGCCAGGGGTAGTATGTGGGTGAGAGGTTTGAGAGATCAGCCCCTCCCCCTGATTTTCCCATCACAGTAGTCAGAACCACCATCCTTTCTGTCTCATAAGCCCATAACCATGGTGTGATCCTCGACTCCTCTCTCTTATTTAATGCACATATTCAGCCTGCCGCTAAACCATGTCAGTTCAACCTTCGTGTTGCTAAGATCCGTCCTTTCCACTCCATCCAAACAACTACCACATTAATCCAAGCTCTAATCAATCCTGCCTTGATGACTGTATCAGACTCCTTGCTGACCTCCCTGCCTCCTGTCTATCCCCACTCCAGTACATACTTCACACTGCAGCCCCGATCACTTTTCTTCAAAAACATTCAGTCCGTGTTTACCCATTTCTCAAGAACCTCCAGTGGCTGCCCATCCACCTCTTCATCACACAGAAACTCCTTACCATTAGTTTTAAAGCCATCAATCCCCTTCCCCCCTCCTACCTCACCTTGCTACTCTCCTTCTACAACCCAGTCCACAGACGTCACTCCTCTAATGCCCACCTACTTACTGCACCTCAATCTCGTCCGTCTCACCACAGACCTCTGTCCACATCCTGCCCCTGGCCTGGAATGCCTTCCCTCTTCTTATCCTACATTACTCTCCCACCTTCAAAGCCTTATTGAAGGCACATCTCCTCCACGAGGCCTTCCCTGACTGACCCCTCCTTTCCTCTTCTCCTATTCCCTTCTGTGTCACCCTGACTTGCTTCCTCTATTCATCCCCCCGCCCTCAGCCACAAAGCACTTTTTGTCTGTAGCCCTCATTTATTTACTTCTACTAATGTCCGTCTCCCCGTCTAGGCTTTAAACTCGCTGTGGGCAAGGAACGTGTCTATCAACTCTGTTATATTGAACTCTCCAATCACTTGATACAGTGCTCTGCACACAGTAATTGCTCAATAAATATGATTGACTGATTAATTGATCTAGGTCCAGAGGGTCCAGGGGTGAAGATCTAGGGAAACCAGATCCGGAGTTTTTTGTTTGTGTGTTTAATTGTATTTGTTAAGCGCTTTCTATGTACCAGGCACTGTACTAAGCACTGGGGAGTATACAGGATAATCAGGTCAGACACAGTCCCTGTCTCATATGAGGCTCACAGTCTTAATCCCCATTTTACAGATGAGGTAACTGAGACACAGAGAAGTGAAATGCTTGCCGAAGTTCACACAGACGGATAAGTGATGGAGCCAGGATTAGAATGCAGATTCAGGGAATCCAGGGGAACCTGGTCCTGGAAATCTAGCAGACCCAGGACCAGGAGGGCCAAGGAACCAAGGAAACCAGGTTTAGGGGGATCAGGGATTCAGGGGAACTGGGGGAATCTTTAGATTCAGGGAATCCAGGGGATTGGATGTTCCTCCAGAGGGCCAGGGTTTGCCTCTGCACTGAGAAAACGGGAGAAGTGAGAAGCAACATGGCCTAATAGATAGAGCCCAGGCTTAGGAATCAGAGGACCTGGGTTCTAATCCCGGTATGTCACTTGTCTGCTGACTGACCTTGGGCAAGTCAGTTCACTTCTCTGTGCCTCAGTTACCCACTCAGTAAAATTGGGATTAACATTGTAAACCCCACTTGAGATATGGATTGTGTCCAACCAGATAAGCTTGTATCTACCCCAGCACTTAGTACAGTTCCTGGCATATAGTAAGTGCTAAACAAATACCATTTAAAAAAAAAAAGGGACAGGGCTGCCTTTCAGGGCTTCTCTGAATCCACCAAAATAGCCACTTAAATTTAAGTTCCCAAATAATCAACAAATAAGTCACTCAGAGGTATTTATCAAATGCTTACTGTGTGTAGAGTGCTGAACTAAGTGCTTGGGACAGTAGATTATAACAGTTTACAGTCTAGAGGAGGGGGACACACATCAAAAGGAATTATGAATCTGTGCCTAAGTGCTGTGGGGCTGATAGTGGGGTGAATAGCAAGTGTTTTAAGGGTACATAGTGCTTACTTCAAGTTCTTACTTCATGTTCTTAACACTTACGTCCATATCTGTAAATAATGTATTTATATTTGTGTCTGTCTCCCCATCTAGACTGTAAGCTCTTTGTGGACAGAGAATGTACCTACTAACTCTATTATGTTGTGTTTTCCCAAGCTGCACACAGTAAGCCCTCAATAAATACGACTGATACAGATCTAAGCGCACAGGTGATCAATCTGAGGTCTTTAAAAATTTGCCCAAACAACGCTTATTGATCTTTGGGCTAGGCTAAGCCATATCCAGAACCTGTTCCAAGTTGAATCCCGCTTTCACTGTAGATTGCTTTATTTCTGAGACTTTATTTAATTGATGTAATTAGAAGTATTGATTAGAAATGAAACAATTTAACTGTAAAAGGACCACAGGGTAAGAACAAGAAATGCAGCATTGCTTAGCGGGGAGGACAAAGGGATTTACTGGATGCCTTCTGAGCACAGAGGACTGTACTGGGTGTGTGGGAAAATGCAGCAGCACCACGAAATACATTCCCTGCCCACAAGGAGCTTCCACTCTTTCAGAGGGAGCCAGACAGAGAACTCTTGGCCAGCGGTTAAAGCAGAATGAAGAAATTTAATATTCCCTCAAAATATATGTGCCCATGACATCAGTGCAAGAGGTGCCTGAGGGGGCTGACAGGACATGAGACATAATAATAACTGTGGTATCTCCTAAGTACTTACTATGTGCCAGGCACTGTACTAAGTGGTGGGGAAGACTTCCTAGAAGAGGAGGAGGGATTTCAGTAGGCTTCCAATTCCGGAGTGTTTGAAGATTGGCTGATTGGGGGACACCAGGGGAGTTTCAAGACCGGGGGTGGGGGACGGTTAGAGTAGGCAGGAGGTCACTGGGGGGGATGGGAGCAAAGAGCCAGCATTCACACTCTTTATTAACCACAATTAAAAGAGGTATTTGTTAAGTGATTACTATGCACCAAGCACTGGGTAGCTACAATACAATCAGGTCACAGTCTCTGCCCCACGTGGGGCTCACACACTAATCCCTATTTTACAGATGAGGAAGTAGAGGCCCAGAAAAGTGAAGTCCTACAGCAGACAAGTGGAGGAGCTGGCATTCGAACCCAGGTCTCCTGATTCCCAGCCCCATGCTCTTTCCACTAGGCCCCACTCTTTCCCAAATGCGACTGCTCCTTTCCTCCAAGGTTGAAGCTGGGCATTTTGTTCAGCCCTCGGAGGCTCTGTCCCCCCACCACCGGGACTTGGCCATGATGGTCAGCTCAGTGTCCTGGAAGCCCTGGGGGGGGAGCGCCTGCCCCAGTTATGCTACAATGATCACTTTGTTATGGGCGGGGAACCTATCTGCTCAATAGAGAAGCAGCTTGGCCTAGTGGATAGAGCCTGGACCCAAGGATCTGGGTTCTAATCCTGACTCTGCCATGTGTCTGCTGGGTGACCTTGGGCAATTCGCTTCACTTCTCTGGGCCTCAATACCCTAATCTGTAAAATAAGGATTGAGATTGTAAGCCCATATGGGATAGGGACTGTGTCCAACCTGATTAGCTTGTATCCACACCAGCACTTAGAATAGTACCTGGCACATAACAAATACCACAGTTCTTAATTCTGTTGTAGTATATGCTCCCAAGTGTTTAGTACAGTGCTCTGTACGTAGTAAGCACTCAATAAATGCCAATGATTGATTGATTAAAGAATATGGTTAAAGCATTCACTTGAGCTTCTGGGGCTGATGGGCTGAGCCATCAGAGGGGTTTGGCTCCCAAAGGAAAGGGAAAGCTGTGCTGACCGGGGCAGAGGGAGACATTTTTCCATCTGGTTCCTGGTTGGGGAGGCAGCCTGGCCTAGTGGAGGGGATCCAGGCCTGGGAGTCAGAAGACCTGGGTTCTAATCCCAGATCTGCCACTTGTCTGTTGTGGAACCTTGAGCAAATCACTTCACTTCTCTGTGACTCAGTTTCATCGTCTGTAAAAGGGGGATTCGATACTATTATCCCTTTTACTTAGAATGCCCCATGTGGGTCAGGGCCTATGTCTGACCTGATGATCTTGTTGTCTAACACCTATCTCAGTCATTACTGTTCCTCTGCTTCTGCTGGGCAAGGTTTCCCTCTCCTGGGAAGGTTTGGCAGGTGGGAGAGGGGCTGGGCCTGGAGCCGACAAATCCTCTCAGTCCGGAAGTCTTACAGCAGGCAGGTGGTGGAGTTAGGATTAGAACCCAGGTCCTCTGACTCCCAGGCCCGGACTCTTTCTGCTGGGCCATGCTGCAAGTGGAATAAATCAGAATAAAGTTGAATTAAACTTACAATGGACTCCACAAACATACAGAAGGGCCGAGGGTCTCTTTAGCACCATAAGCGGAGAGGCAGCTGTTGAGTTGATACAGTCTGGGGTGTTGGGAATTAAGCGGGGAAGGCTTCCTGGAGGAGGAAGCAGGTTGAGGACCTCCATATCTGCCCATGAGCTTTGTAAAGCGTAGCCTTGGGAGGCGTAGGAGAAGCAGCTTACTTTTTTTAATGGGCTGTCACAGGCTACCATCAGTCATGTCTGCTGTGTGACCTTGGGCAAGTCACTTCGTGTCTGTGTGCTTCACTTCGTGTCTGTGTGCTTCAGTTGTCTCATCTGTAAAATGGGGATTAAGACTGTGAGCCCCATGTGGGACAGGGACTGTGTCTGATGTGATTACCTTGTCAGTGCTTAGCACAAAGTAAGCGCTTAACAAATACCACAATTATTATAGCTGTTCATAATAATCAATCAATCAATCAATGATATTTATTGAGTATCTACTGAGTCCTAAGAAAGGGCAGGGGAGGGATAAATTTGACGAGTGATTAAAATAAACCATTCTGCCTACACCCCTCCTCATCTTTACACATTCTTCCAGGACATCGACTGAATGAGTTACAGCTTCACATGTTAAAATAACATCTGTTTTCTCCTTGTTTCTAAAAAAAAAACAACAAAAAACCCACCATTTTCAGAGCCTAAGCAGATCGTTCTGAGCCCTGGTGGTAGCATAGATGTGCTCTCTCCCACAGTCTGTTTCACGGTTTTAGAAATTAAAGTGTAATTATACTCCAGAGTGAGCGTCTGCTTCGACAGACCCGCGGTTCTTGCTGCCCCATCATCTACTGGACCTGGAAACAATCCCTCCTTGGATTTCAGTTGGTTCTTTACTATCTTGCTTTTTTTTAATTGGTGTTGATTAAGCACTTACTATATACCAGTCACTAAACGCTGGAGTAGATACAAGCTAGTCAGGTTTGACACAGTCCCTGTCTAACTTGGGGCTCACGGTCTTAATCCCCATTTTCCAATGAGGTAACTGAAGTTTAGAGAAGTGAAGTGGCTTGCCCAAGGTCACACAACAAACTAATGGCAGAGTCAGGATTAGAACTAGATCCTTCTGACTCCCGGGCCTGGGCTTTATCCACTAGACCACACTGTTTCTCAACACCCTGGAAGCTCAATAGGTTTTTGTCACGGCAGATGAGAGGAAGGTTCACTGCTTCAACTTCCCACAGTGGCACTAAGTAATTTGGATGTTGTTTAGACAAGCGTTTCATTGGAAAAAAAAACAACAACAAAAAGCAGAGAAGCTCCCCTGTTGCATTTACACTAAAAATAATTAGCGGGCCACTTGGGCTAATCTGTTTTTTATTGGATCTACCCCCGAGAGCCTGTGTGTGAGTCACTTCAGGATTGTCATCAAACTCTGCAGAAACACTAGGCTTCCTGTCAAAAATTTGAGGGGCAGCATGGCCTAGTGGATAGAGTCCAGGCCTGGGAGTCAGAGGACTTGGGTTCTAATCCTGGCTCCCTTGTCTGCTGTGCGGCCTTGGACAAGTTGTCTGACTTCTCTGTTCCTCAGTTTCATCATCTGTAAAATGGGGATTCAATGCCTGTCTTCCTTTCCCTACTTAGACTGTGAGCCTCATATGGGACAGGGTTGGTGTCCGACCTGATTAACTTGTATCTACCCCTGCATTTAGAACAGTGCTTGACCCATAGTAAGTGCTAAACAAATACAATAATAATAATGATAGTAATAATAAAAATAAAATTTTGGCAGTTAGTGCTGTTGCTAAGACTTCATTACCCCTATTCACTTTCTGACTGTTTCCCAAATCACATATTTCTTCCCTTAAGGAAGACTGAAACCAAGAAGAAGCCATGCACAAACCATGTGCAAGGTCTACCCATGGGGTTGCTTGAGATTTATTTTGACCTTGCCACTTTCTAAGTGATTTTTTTCATCTCAGATTCCTCCCATGCCCTGCTACCCACCTGGACTGTGAGCCCCATGAAGAACAGGGATTGTAGAATAAGAATAATGATCATTGTGGTATTTGTTAAGTGCTCACTAGGTGCCAAGCCCTGGGATAAGCACTGGGGTAAATACATTTATTCAGAGTGGACACAGTCCCTGTCCCACTTGGGGGTCACAATCCAAGCCGGGGGCAGAACAGGTCTCACCTATTACATTCCTGTCCACCCCAGCACTTAGTAGAGCATTTGGCACATCTTGTCTCGTCTTATGCTGTTGAGTTGTTTCCGACCCATAGCGACTCCATGGATACATCTCTCCCAGAATGTCCCACCTCCATTGTTCTGGTAGTGTATCCGTAGAGTTTTCTTGGTAAAAAATATGGAAACGGTTTACCATTGTCTTCTTCTGTTCAATAAACTTGAGTATCCACCCTTGACTCTCTCATACCACTGTTGTCCAGAACAGGTGAGTTTTGACTTGTAGCAGATTGCTTTCCACTTGCTAGCCAATGCCCAAGATAGGAAGGGAATGGGTATGCCTTTGCTTGACCCTCCCTTTCCTAACCGAGTCTGGTGGAGTATTGGAAACTCTCCAGCTGCAGTCCTGAGAGGGGGTTTGGCATATAGGAAACAATAAATACCTTCAATCAGTCAATGGTATTTATTGAGTATTTACCATGTGCAAAGCACTATACAAGCACTTGGGAGAGTACAATACAACAGAGTTAGCAGATCAATAAATTATATTTATTGAGTGCTTACTGTGTGCACAACACTGTACTAAGTGCTTGGGAGAGTGCAATACAACAGTATAACAGACACATTCCCTGCCCACAGAGAGCTTTCCTTCCCCATCAACTGGGGCTTCTTTATCGGATTCAGATAATATCTTGATGCTGAAATTATGGAGCAGTAACTGTCTACAGTCAGCTGTAGAGCCCCCGTGCCCTCAAATTCCCAAGATTCCACATATCTCATCTCGTTCCTGAGAAGCAGCGTGGCTTAGTGGAAAGAGCATGGGTCTGGGAGTCAGAGGATCTGTGTTCTAATCACACCTCTGCCACTTGTCTGCTATGCAACCTCAGGAAAGTCACTTCACTTCTCTTTGTCTAAACTACCTCATCTGTGAAGTGGGGATTAAGATTGCGAATCCTATGTGGGACAGGGACTGTGTCCAACCTGATTACCGTACATCTATCCAAGCACTTAGAACAGTGCCTGACACTTGGGAAGCACTAAACAAATACCATTATTATTATTATTATTATTGGAAATAGACAAATTTTCATGTGGCATTTGGGAACAAGAGTGGATAGAGGAAATGTGGACTGGCTGTAGACCTCGGGCATGGTGTTCAGTAGCTACTGTAGCCCTCTGGTCAATCCTAGGGGAGAAAATGGACATCGCCAATGTTTTCCTGATTGCAGGATAAGCAATCGATGGATAAATCAATGATATTCATTGAGCGCTTACTCTCTGTTCCCCACAGTCAGCTCTGGATCTGGTGGTCCTATGCCCTGTTCTATCCTGGGGTCCCGGCATCCTGCCCCCAAGGAGGACAAAGGGAGTTCACTCGGATGGTCAGTGTTAGAGCGTGTTGAAATGAGAGCCCAAAGTGGACCAGAAAAAGACCTTATTTCAAGCAGGGGAGGCGGTGAGTCAGGGGAGGTGGTGAGGATAGAGGTGAGGGGCAGCGAATTTGGGTGAGTGGGGGGGTCTTAGAGGTTGTAAAGATGCAAGACTCCTGAAGGTTTGAGTCATGAATGGGAGCTCCTCGAAGCCATTCCTGGCGGTAATAAAGGCAGCAATTTGATTTCAGTGATGGAGAATAATAAAGCGCGTCCCCATTCCGGTGAAAGTGGTGCTTATGTTCTATTAATATTTATTAGCATCAGTGACAGGGGAGACAGGCTGCAATCTTGTTTCTGCATCCTGCATTCTGGGGAAGATGCATGACCAGGAGGGAGCCAGGCCGGGGTGGGAGCCAGAGTGGTCGGGAGCAATGGGACCAGGACTCCGGGGTTGGCTGATTGGTCAGGTGGCTGGTTGGCTGCATGGTTGGCTTGTTGGCTGGTTGGTTGTCTGCTTGGTTATATGGTTAGCTGGTTGGTTGGTTGGCTAGTTGTTTGGTTAGCTGGTTGGCTGTTTGGTTGGTTGGCTGGCTGGTTGGTTGGTTGTTTGGATACTTGGTTAGCTGGTTGGTTGGTTGGCTAGTCAGTTGGCTTGTTAGCTGGTTGGTTAGTTAATTCATTGGTTGGTTGGCTAGATGGCTGGCTGGCTGGCCGGTTGGTTGCCCAGTTCATTGGCTGGTTGGTGGGTTGGTTGTTTGGTTGGTTGCCTGGTTGGTTGATTGGTGTGCTTGTTGACTGGATGGTGGATGGATAGTGCTGGCCAATCCACATCCTGGTAAATTAGCCCTAAGTAGGTGGTGGTGAAAGTAACACCATCATTTCTCTAATAAGACAGAAGAGAAGTCAGCAAGGGAAGCTTCTGGCCATATCTCATTCTGTCCAAAGTCATCATTGAATTGTGCAGGGCAACCAGGGCCAGATAGGTGAGCCAAAATGGAAGAAGTATAAAGAGAAGTAGGAATGATCATATTAGTATTTATTGAATGCCCACTTTGTTCAGTACAGTGCACTCTATTAAAGGCTTAGGAAATTGCTAGCTCCTGGAGGGCGGGGATAGTGTCTATCAACTCTGTTTTTCTCTTCCAAGCACTTAGTACAGTGCTCTGCACACAGTAAGCACTCAGTAAATACCATTGATTGCTTGAGAATTCAAGCAAGGAAGTGACTCCCAACATTCTCTCCCCACAGGGTGCTTACACTTCATCAAAGGAGACAGAAATATCAAAGCATTTTGTCTGATAATAATAATACTGGTAATAATGGTGGTATTTGTTAAGCGCTTACTATGTGCAAAGCACTGTTCTAAGTGCTGGGGGATACAAGGTGTTCAAGGTTGTCCAACATGGGGCTCACAGTTTTAATCCCCATTTTACATATGAGGGAATTGAGTCACAGATAAGTTAAATGACTTGCCCAAAGTCACACAGCTGGCAAACGGCAGAGTCGGGATTAGAACCCATGACCTCTGACTCCCAAGCCTGTGCTCTTTCCACTGAGCCACGGAAATGTCACAACCTTGTATCTGCTTGTACAGCTGGTACTCCTTTTCTAGGTAGCAAGCTTCAGGTAGGAAAGGTGGTTCCTCTCTCTCCCAAGTGTCCAGTACAGTACTTTGTAGTCAGTCAGTCAGTCATATTAATTGAGCACTTTACTTTGTGCAGAGCACTGTAGTAAGCGTTTGAGAGAGGACAATACAATAAATATTGTGTTCAGAATTCAGTGACCACACGCTCAGTAAATTCTGTTGATTGATCAATTGATTGGAAGTAGTTTGCTTTTTCCCCCCCCTTTTCATCCTCTACAGGGTGTGATCTGAAAATGATGTGGCAGAACAAATATCTAAAGTCTCTCCCAGATCATTTCTGGCACAGGTTGAAGGACACCCCGCAAAAATCACCCAGCCCCTAAAAATAGCTCAGGAGGGCTCTCAAAAGAATAGAGTATGGGTAGAGGGTCCTTCTGCTTTGAAAGAGAGAGAAAGAGAAAGGGAGAGAGAGAGGAAAGGGGAAGAGAAAGAGAAAGAGGGGGAGAAAAAGTGAGAGGAGACAGAAAGAAAAGGAGGAGAGATCTAGAAAGAGGGAGAGGGAGAGTGAAAGGGAGAGGAGAGGGAGAAAGAAGAGAGAGAGAGGCAGTGGGGAGAGAGACAGGGAAGCCATGGGCCTAGTAGAAAGAGCACTTGGGAGTCAGAGAACCTGGGTTCTAATCCTGGCTGCGTCACTTGTCTGCTGTGTGACCTTGGGCCAGTCACCTCTCTTCTCTGCACCTCAGTTTCCTAGTCTGTAAAATGGAGATTCAAGACTTACTCCCCCTCGTACTTAGGCAGTGAGCCCCATGTGTCCTACACAATTATCTACCTCAGGTCTTAGGACAGTACTGGACACATAATAACTGTTTAAAAATATCATAAATAATAGTAAGGTAATAAGGGAGAGAGGGGCAGAGAGAGGAAGGAGAGCAAGAGAAAGAGAGGAAAAGAGATGGGAGAGAGAGAAAGAAAGGAAGAAAGTAGAGAGAGAGAGGAAGAGAGAAAGGAGAGAGGGAGAGAAAGAGGAAGAGAGAGATACCTGTTTGACCCTTGCAGTCACTATTAGCTGAACACTGATCTGTACACAAAGGGGACCAAAGTTGATCTTTTTCTTTCCAGTCATAAAGTGTAAACCCGGGACCCTCAGACGTTTCCAATCCCAGCAAAGTTCGAGATGCGGGGTCTGCACGTCAGGTATGAGCGCTTAGGGCAACGCTCTGCACACAAAAAGCTCTCAATAAATTATATTGATTGACTGGGGAAGAGACAATGAGTTGTAGTAGAAATAGTATTTATTAAGCTCTTACTGTGTGCAGAGCATTGTACTAAGTGCTTAAAGTGGAAATTAGACACAGACTCTGTCCCTCAGGGGCCACTCATAATCTAATAATAGAAAGGGGAGAGAGGACTATTGACAGATACATAAGAAGAGATGAAACACAGCACAAAGATAGCATGAAGTCAAAATTAAAGTCCCGGAGGGCAACGCAGCAGGAGGAGCGGAATTTCCAACTCCTTGTGGCTCAGAGTCCACAGTCACAACCGGGCCCACAATGATCACCACAGCAGCTGCCGCCACACTCTGCCGGGGACTTTGTGGCGGTGGTCCCAGCCTGCGGCTGCTTTCTTCCACCTTGCCAGAGTGGTGGAAGGGGGTTTGTCGGAAATGCAGAGGAGAGCTCACTGTGGGCAGGGAATGTGTCTGTTATGTTGTTACAGTGTACTCTCCCGAGTGTTTAGTACAGTGCTGTGCACACAGTAAGCGCTCAGTAAATACGATTAACCAACTGACTGAGAGCCAGAGGCGGAGGCAATGGGGCGAAAGGGTAGAGGATGCCGCCAAGGATTCTGGGAGCTGTGCTGGGGGGGCAGCAGGTACCCAGAAGAGTTACGGGACCACCCGATGAGGTTGTCTGAAGCACAATCACTGGTGGCTGAAGTCTACATGGATAGCCCGCGGTGCCCAGGGCATACTGCGAGCAGAGCCCTGGGAGCCGTGACAAAGCGATCAGAGCCGGAAGGCTGCGCTAAGTGCCTCGTGTTTCTCTGAAGCAAAGTCAAGGTTGGGCTGCTGAATTCCAGTTGGAAAGTGAATGGAACGGGGTAAAGAAACAACGGGGAGAAAAAAAAACCCTACAATGACTTCAGTGAATATCCATTCAGGTTAGGCATTTTCATCTTTGCGGTTGCCATAGCGATACGTTCCCCTGTCACTATCACATTAAAAATCAATTCGGTAAACCTGTTGTCACCGATATTGAGCGTAGAACAGACAAAAACAATTTTTAAAGTAGCTTCAGGTGTCTTCTTTGCGCCTGGAAGTGGATTAGATGTTGGAGATGTGTATGTACTGAAATAAGAATGACACTGGAGGGAGGGAGGAAGGAGGAGGGAGCTGAGGGAGGGAGGGGATAGGAGGAGAGCTGTTGTGGGAGAGACTGAAAGTGAGTAGTATGGGAGGGTGCTAAGGTGGAATTCCCCCACCCCTCAATTTGGAAGGAGCATCCAAACCCTCCCCCGCCAGCCATGGTCTGGTCTTGAAAGGCGACGGCAAAGACGGGATGTCAGAGGGGGCGAACCCGGGGACGGTCACGAAGTCATTAGGAGGCAGATCCTACAAGGAGGTATTGAAGGGGAGTGGGAGTGACACTCTCCATTCCTGCCTGGCGTGTTCCCGCGAGGGCATGGGAGCAACCAGCGGGTGGGGAAGCTGGGGTACAGTACTCAGAGAGGGGCATGGGGCCTTTTTTTGTGCAGGACCTCTGGATGAATGGTCACTCAGGGGGTCGGGGATGGAGAGGGGAGAGTCAGGGGTGTTGGATGGCTCGGGCTGGGTCACTGGGAGAGAGGCAGAGACAGAGAGGGGAGAGTCAGGGGTATTGGATGGTCCATGCTGGGTCACTGGAGGAAAGTCAGGGGTGGAGAGAAGAGAGGGGTGCAGTATGGTCCATCTCCAACCATGAGGGTGGACAGAGGGTGGGTAGCTAGGAGGCTACCAAGGACCTGTTTCTTCCCAATTTCCTGGTCTCGGTGCTGCTGCAAGAGGCCGAGTTGTAGGCTGGCCGGCCACAGGGCTGACCCAGCAATGTGACCAGATGCCTAGGTTCCAGGACCTCGTTGTTGGTGGTCAGGGTCCCCGGGCTCATGCCATGGAGCTCATCCAGCCCCCATGAGCCCCTCTTCTTCCTCCCACCGGTCTGTCGAACTGCACCAACCCGCCTAAAGCCAGCGGTTCACACTCTTTGGTTTCCCTTCAGTCTCCCTCCCAAGTGCTTAGTTCAGTGCTCTGCACATAGTACCACTGAATTTATTTCAATTTATTTCAATTACTGATGAATGATTAAATAATGTTTTCTCTTGAGAAGCTCCTTCTGGGGTCTTTGGCTGCAGAACCAGGGGAAAAAGTCATCCCATTCCAACCACCAGATGTACTTGGAACTTCCTACTATTTTTGTTGTATCTCTAAGTGTGACCTAAAGGCACAAGGAGACCCCAAGGTTCGGTGGATCGCAGATAGAGGAGAGATCTGAAGTTGTCTTTGACTTTTATAGTCCTTTTTTTTATTAAATTGCTTAGAGTGCTAAATGTAGTAATAAGAAACTCATTTATCTTGACAAAAGTGCTGCTATAAACTATCCAGCCCTCATAAAATAACCTTTTAAATGATTGTTTCTGCTGGTATCGATAAATTCAGACAAAGTGCTTAAAGGTCAGGCATTGCCAGAAAGAAAATGTCTTTTCGGCTTGTTAATTAAAGGTTTATAGGGACGTGGAGGGACCCAGGTGCTGTGATGCAGGCAAGGGGAGGCTTGGAGAATGACGGAAACAGTCTGGAAGCTCCTCAAAGGCAAGGATCATGTCTACCAATTCTATTCTGTTGGGCTCTCTCAAGCACTCTGTCCAGTGCTCTGCACACAGTAGACTGGAAACTCTTAGGGGCCAGGGATCGTGTCTACTAACTCTCTATTGTATCAGACTCTTCCCAAGTGCTCAGTACAGTGCTCTGCACACAGTAGACTATCAGGTCCTCAAGGACAGAGATCGCGAATACCAACTCTATTTTACTGGACTCTCCCAAGCACTCAGTTTAGAGCACTGCATAGGATAGGACTGTAAACTCCTCAAGGGCAGGGATTATGTCTACTAACTTTATTCTATTGGACTCGCCCAAGCTCTCAGTACAGTGCTCTGCCCACAGTAGACTGAAAGCTTCCTTTTAGAAGGAGGATCTTTTCTATGAACTCTATTATCCTCTCCCAAAAGCTCAGTATAGTGCTTTAATAATAATAATAATAATAATAATAATAATAATAATGTTGATATTTGTTAAGCACTTACTATGTGCAGAGCACTGTTCTAAGCGCTGGGGTAGATACAGGGTAATCAGGTTGTCCCACGTGAGGCTCACAGTTTACAGATTTTACATATGAGGTAACTGAGGCACAGAGAAGTTAAGTGACTTGCCCACAGTCACACAGCTGCCAAGTGGCAGAGCCGGGATTCGAACCCATGACCTCTCACTTCCAAGCCCAAGCTCTTTCCACTGAGCTACACTTTGCACACAGTTGACTGTAAGGTCCTCGAGGTCAGGGATCACATCTACCCACTTTGTTCTCTGGAACTCTTCCAAGTATGCAGTGCACCGCTCTGCACAGGATAAGTGCTCAGTAAATGCCCTTGATTGATTGATTGGAAGGACAGAGGGATTGGCAAGAGGAGAAGCCCAGGTTATCTTCTGCTCACAAGGTGGTGGTTAACAGAGAGCAAAATTGGAGTCATGAGCAGAGGAACCCCACCTCCGTTGTAGAAAACCAGTGGGGCTGGAAATGGGGATCGGGACAGAAGTTTCCGGGTAAATGTTGGAACCATGATTGTTTTTCTCTCTCCGTTCCTGGAGCTCTGACCTTTAAGAGCACAGAGATGATTGGGGGGACAGAGACCGGGTCAGGTGCCGGACATGCAGACATGGGGCGATGTCACCCCCCCCAACTCTGTGGTGGTCTGTGAGGGGTCCCTGGCTCCCCTCCCCCACCCCTTGCTCCAGAGGGCCCTGGTCCCCTTGAACTCAATAACAGTGTCCGAGCCTTGGCATTCAATGGTGGGAGCCAGGTAGGAGAGACACAGGACACCAGAAAAACCAAAATTGGACAGAAAGGCAGCTAGAACTGAATCTGAACTGGACAAGGGGTGAACCGGTTGGAGACCAGACCTTCCCTGTGATGTCACACCAGGTGACTCGTCACCTTGTGGATGAGGTGCAGACCATCCAGAGACCAGGCCATCTCCACGATGTCTCACCAGGTGACTGTGGACAGGGAGCGGATTGGCCCGAGACTAGACTCTCCCCGTGATGTCACTCTGGGTGACTGGTCACCTTTCAGACATGGGTCAGACCAACTGGAGACCAGGCATCCCCATGGTGTCACACCAGGTGATTGGTCACCCTGGGGACAGGGGGTGTGTGAGCCTAAGACCAGATTGTGCCTATGATATTAAACTAGATGCCTGGTCACCGTGTGGACAGGCAGCAGACAGGCCAGAGACTGGACTGTACCTGAGATGTCATTCTGGGCAAAGCGCTGCTCTGTCCATGTGGGGATGTCAGTTAGGGATTGTCACTGGAAAAGTTGTAGGCAAGAGAAGGGCCAAGAGTCAGTCAATCGATTAATAGTATTTATCGAACACCCACTGTTTGCAGAGCACTGTACTGAGCTCTTGGGAGAGTGGGTGGACAGGATCACTGCCTTCAGAGAGCTAAAGTCCACTTCAAGTCAGCAGGCACCGGAGTGCTCTGAACCCAGTCTGGGGCCAGGCCAGCCTTTGGGGAGCTGGGGGAGTCCAGAGGTCCCTGGAATCCAAGGTTGGGGAAGGGGGCAGGCTAAGCCCAGTGTTTCCCCACTCCAGGGTTGGCCAAAAAGGGGGGCCTTGTCCCCGTCCAACCAGACAGACTCAGCACTGAACCAAAGGCAAAACTCGGGAACTGTGCTGAGCCATGCTGAGCCGTCCTAAGCCATGCCACACCATGCTGAGCCGTGCAGTGTGGGGCTGAGCCGTGCCGAGCCGTGCCGAGCCGTGCCATGCTGAGCCGCACTGTATTATGCTGAACTGCGCAGAGCTGTGCTGCCAGAAACCCAGCTTGGGGTCCCAGGCCAGGCTCCCGGAGTTGGGGTCAGCAGCTGCCACGGCAACTGATGGACATTGCTGTGTGCTCTCTCTGGTCAGTCACCCTGAGGCCGATCCCCAAGGTGGATGAGTGAGGTCAGGGGCTGGAGGGGAGGGCCGGAGACTTCTCCACTTTTTTTATCACCGTGTGACACAAGCAGATTCTGGCATCTGGGCCCAACATGACTTTAATCCTCTCTCTCTCTTTCTCTCTCTCTCTCTCTCTCTGCTCCACCCTTTCCCTTCTGCAGGCAGTGGGCCCCTTCGTCACCAAAGCGCCCCTCAAAGTTCCTCAGGTCAGCTCCTTGCAGAGGTTGGCGGGACAAGGACCAGCAGTGCTACCTCAGGTAGAGCAGGAGCGGAGGGGTCACTCTCTACGTCGTCTTCCTCCCTCCTCCCACCTTCTTCCTCCCTCACCCCACCTCCTTCATCCCCTCCAGGCCCTCCTCCTTCCTGGGTTCTGGTTCTTCTGAGCCAGCTGCCACACACCAGTAGACCCAGGGCCCAAGGGGCACACACAGTCGGATTGGGAGCGTCATTAAGCCAAGGCCTCTGAGGGGATGGGGCACAAAGTGCCATCTCGTTCATACCACAGGCTGAGGGCCCGGGGATGGGCACACTCAGCCTGCAGCACCAGCGCGGCTCAGTGGAAAGAGCATGGGCTTGGGAGTCAGAGGTCATGGGTTCTAATCCTGGCTCTACCACTTGTCATCTGTGTGACTGTGAGCAAGTCATAATTTCTCTGTGCCTCAGTTCCCTCATCTGTAAAATGGAGATTAAGACTGTGAGCCTCACGTGGGACAACCTGATTACCCTGTATCTACCCCAGCGCTTAGAATAGTGCTCTGCACATAGTAAGCGCTTAACAAATACCAACATTATTATTATTCTCAAACGCCACTGATTAACTGATCAGTAAATGCAACTGATTGATTGAATGCTCAGAATGGAAGGGGCCAGAACCCCATATTTCCTATTGCTGCTGGGGAGTGGGCTGACAGATCAATGGCTCTGGAAGTGAAGTTGGACCCTCGATCTGTCCTTCCGTTGGGAGTCTCAACCAATCGATCACACCATCAGCCTCGCCCCTCTCTTCTCTCTGTCTACGTCCCCCATCTCTCTCCTGCCTCTCTCTGTCTCTGCCCACCCCCTTCCTCTCCCGCTGCCTCCAGGTTAGGCCAAAGACCGTGATTCCTGACAGCCTGCCAGCATCCCCGTGCCGGGACCGTCCTTCCAAGCAGTCTCCGGTCTTCCAGAAGGCCGCCGTCGTGAGCACCAAGAACCCCAGCCCAGCCCTCCCCACCGCCAACAACACGGTGGGCCATGGCCAGCCCCCGGGCAGCCAATCACCGCCCGGCACGGCCCCACTGACCAGCCCCGGCGTGGCCTTGGCCATCATCTCTGCCGCCCCCAGCCGGACCGTCTCAGGGGCCCCCGGAGCCTCCACTGGTCACGACGATGACCATGCCTCGGGGCCGCCACCCCTCCTCCTCAGCGCCGACAGCAAGGTAGGGCCGGCAGGAGGGCTGGTTTGGGGCTCGAGGCACTGGGGTTCCAGGCCAAGGGAGCAGGGTCCAGAGAGAGAGAGACAGCATGGTCTGATGGGGAGGTCCCTGGGCCGGGAGTCTGTTCCCCTGGTTTACCAGCTCGGCACCCGGCCCAGTCCCTGAATCTCTCTGGGCCTCTGTTTTCTCCCCTGCAGAACAGGGACAAGAGCCCCACTCTTCCTCTCATCCCCCGCTTCTCTGCTCTCCCTGTCAGACCCCCATAGACAAGGGACTGGATTATCTCCCACTCCCATTTGTGTCTTCCTGACTTGCTCCCTTTATTCATCTTCCTTCCCAGCCCCACAGCACTCATGTCCGTATCTGTCATTTATTTCTGTTCATGTCTGCCTCTCCCTTAAGAGTTTAAGCTCGTTGTAGGCAGGGAACAAGAAGCAGCATGGCCTAGTGGATAGAACACAGGCCTGCAAGTCATAAAGTCATAGGTTCTTATCCCAGATCTGCCACTTGTCTGCTGTGTGACCCTGGACAAGTCATTTCACCTCTCTATGCCTCAGTTACCTCATCTCTAAAATGGGGATTGAAACTGTGAGCACCAGGTGGGAAAAGGACTGTGTCCAACCCCTTTTGCTTGTAATAATAATAATAATAATGTTGGTATTTGTTAAGCACTTACTATGTGCCGAGCACTGTTCTAAGCGCTGGGGTAGACACAGGATAATCAAGTTGTCCCACGTGGGGCTCACAGTCTTAATCCCCATTTTACAGATGAGGTAACTGAAGCACCGAGAAGTCAAGTGGCTTGTATCCACCTCAGCACTTAGTACAGTTCCTGGCATATAGTAAACGCTTAACAAATAACACTATTATTATTATTGTTCTGTTGTACCTTCCCAAGTGCTTAGTACAGTGCCCTGTGCACAGCAAGCGCTCAAAAATTATGATTGACTAATTGAACTTGTTCTGGGACTGGGCTCGGCTCAGCTCTTGTCCCAGAGGGTTGCCGAGGTGCCCATCGGAAATGAAGGCGAGCTATTTTTCAGGGGGGATAGAGACCCTACCTCGGGCCTTGTGGTCGGCCCGGATCGGGGACCACCGGGACGGGATAGCCGAGCTTGGCACAAGGCATGGACGGGAGTGGGGGTGGGGGTGGGGGTGGCGGCCCGTGCTCTCTAAACTCCCATCTCCCAGGTCCTCCTCATCCAGCCGCAAGTGCAGACCCAGCCCGACGGCGGCAAGGTGGAGCCGAAGAAACCCTCGGAAGAGGCAGCTCAGGGAGTCCCGGCCACCAAGAGGAGGAAGGAGGAAAACCCAGAGGTCAAACAGCAATTTCATTTCCCTCCCCATCCTCCGAACCCCCCACTGGGATAATCACTGGGACCCCCGGGCTCTGAGATGGCGCCTACGGCCATGGCGGTGATGGTGGTGGAGGAGGAGGAGGTGATGGTGGTAGTGGTGATGTTGGTGATGATCTTGTATCTACTCCAATTCTTAGTACAGTGCTTCGCACAGAGTAAGCGCTTAACAGATACAGTTATTATTATTGTCCTTATTATTATTATTCTGGCCTAGTTCGGTTGATGGGACTTGGGTAGTCCTGACTGTCAGCAAGCCTGCCTTGGCTGTATCCCTCCTGGTCACAGTCGAGCCACAAGTCCTCTTGGAAATACTCATGCAAGTCTTCACGTCTACCCAGTAATAGTCACGAACCAACTAAGAAGTAATGTGGCCTAGTGGAAAGAGCACGGGCCTGGGAGTCAGAGGACCTGGGTTTCTAATCCCGGCTCCACCAAGTGTCTGCTTTGTGACCTTGGGCAAGTCAATTAACCTCTCTGGGCCTCAATTACCTCAATGTAAAATGGGGATTCAATCACTATTCTCCCTCCTACTTAGACTATGAGCCCCATGTGGGACCTGATTATCTTATATTCATTCATTCATTCATTCATTCAATAGTATTTATTGAGCGCTTACTATGTGCAGAGCACTGTACTAAGCGCTTGGGATGAACAAGTCGGCAACAGATAGAGACAGTCCCTGCCGTTTGACGGGCTTACAGTCTAATCGGGGGAGACGGACAGACAAGAACAATGGCAGTAAACAGCGTCAAGGGGAAGAACATCTCGTAAAAACAATGGCAACTAAATAGAATCAAGGTGATGTACAATTCATTAACAAAATAAATAGGGTAACGAAAATATATACAGTTGAGCGGACGAGTACAGTGCTGTGGGGATGGGAAGGGAGAGGTGGAGGAGCAGAGGGAAAAGGGGAAAATGAGGCTTTAGCTGCGGAGAGGTAAAGGGGGGATGGCAGAGGGAGTAGAGGGGGAAGAGGAGCTCAGTCTGGGAACGCCTCTTGGAGGAGGTGATTTTTAAGTAGGGTTTTGAAGAGGGAAAGAGAATCAGTTTGGCGGAGGTGAGGAGGGAGGGCGTTCCAGGACCGTGGGAGGACGTGACCCAGGGGTCGACGGCGGGATAGACGAGACCGAGGGACGGTGAGGAGGTGGGCGGCAGAGGAGCGGAGCGTGTGGGGTGGGCGGTAGAAAGAGAGAAGGGAGGAGAGGTAGGAAGGGGCAAGGTGATGGAGAGCCTTGAAGCCTAGAATGAGGAGTTTTTGTTTGGAGCGGAGGTCGATAGGCAACCACTGGAGTTGTTTAAGAAGGGGAGTGACATGCCCAGATCGTTTCTGCAGGAAGGTGAGCCGGGCAGCGGAGTGAAGAATAGACCGGAGCGGGGTGAGAGAGGAGGAAGGGAGGTCAGAGAGAAGGCTGACACAGTAGTCTAGCCGGGATATAACGAGAGCCCGTAATAGTAAGGTAGCCGTTTGGGTGGAGAGGAAAGGGTGGATCTTGGCGATATTGTAGAGGTGAAACCGGCAGGTCTTGGTAACGGATAGGATGTGTGGGGTGAACGAGAGGGACGAGTCAAGGATGACACCGAGATTGCGGGCCTGAGAGACGGGAAGGATGATCGTGCCATCCACGGTGATAGAGAAGTCTGGGAGAGGACCGGGCTTGGGAGGGAAGATGAGGAGCTCAGTCTTGCTCATGTTGAGTTTTAGGTGGCGGGCCGACATCCAGGTGGAGACGTCCCGGAGGCAGGAGGAGATGCGAGCCTGAAGGGAGGGGGAGAGGACAGGGGCGGAGATGTAGATCTGCGTGTCATCTGCGTAGAGATGGTAGTCAAAGCCGTGAGAGCGAATGAGTTCACCGAGGGAGTGAGTGTAAATGGAGAACAGAAGAGGGCCAAGAACTGACCCTTGAGGAACTCCAACAGTTAAAGGATGGGAGGGGGAGGAGGCTCCAGCGTAGGAGACCGAGAATGATCGGCCAGAGAGGTAAGAGGAGAACCGGGAGAGGACAGAGTCCGTGAAGCCAAGGTGAGATAAGGTATGGAGGAGGAGGGGATGGTCGACAGTGTCAAAGGCAGCAGAGAGGTCAAGGAGGATCAGAATGGAGTAGGAGCCATTGGATTTGGCAAGAAGGAGGTCACTGGTGACCTTAGAGAGAGCAGTCTCGGTAGAGTGGAGGGGACGGAAGCCAGATTGGAGGGGGTCTAGGAGAGAATGGGAGTTAAGGAATTCTAGGCATCGATTGTAGACGACTCGTTCTAGGATTTTGGAAAGGAAGGGTAGTAGGGAGATAGGACGATAACTGGAGGGGGAAGTGGGGTCAAGAGCGGGTTTTTTTAGGATGGGGGAGACGTGGGCATGTTTGAAGGCAGAGGGGAAGGAGCCCTTGAAGATTGAGTGGTTAAAAATAGAAGTTAAGGAAGGTAGGAGGGCAGGGGCGATGGTTTTAAGAAGGTGAGAGGGAATGGGGTCCGAGGCGCAGGTGGAGGGGGTGGCACTTGCGAGGAGGGAGGAGATCTCCTCTGAGGATACTGCAGGGAAGGATGGGAAAGTAGGGGAGGGGGTTGGTGGGGGGGAGGGGAGAGGCGGAGGGGTGACTTTGGGGAGCTCAGACCTGATCGTGTTGATTTTCGTGAGGAAATAGGTGGCCAGATCATTGGGGGTGAGAGATGGGGGAGGGGGAGGAACAGGGGGCCTAAGGAGAGAGTTAAAGGTCCGGAACAATCGGCGGGGGTGACGGGCATGGGTGTCGATGAGGGAGGAGAAGAAGCTTTGCCTGGCGGAGGAGAGGGCAGAGTTAAGGCAGGAAAGGATAAATTTGAAGTTTATCTACACCAGCGCTTAATACAGGGCTTGGCAATCCCTCAGTCAATCAAGTGCTTAACAAATCCCACAATTATTATTATTAAGAGATATAATTTCACTTGTCCTTGGGACCTAGTCACATCTATATGAAACGAAATTATTTTTAGGTAAGGAGATTCATTTTCATGATTCTGCATTTCCATTCCGATTAATTGATGGTATTTATTGAGCAACTACCGTGTGCAGAGCACTGAACAAAGCACTTGGGAGAGAACAATAGTTGACACGATTACTGTCCTCGAGAATCCTACAGTCTGCTGGGTGCAGAGCACTGAGTGTACCAAGTACTTGGGAGAGGACAATAAAGTTGAGACAAATCCTTGTCCTAGGGAATCTACAATCTATTGTGTGCAGAGCACTGAATTGTTCCCTTGGGAGGGGACAATAGTTAAATATATGATCCCTGCACTCAAAGAGCTTCCAGTCTAGTGGAGGGGACAGAAGCAGCATGGCCTAGTGGATAGAGTGCAGGCCTGGGAGTCAGAAGTACCTGGGTTCTAATCCCGGGTCTGTTATTTGCTGCTTGATCTTGGGTGAATCACTTCACTGCTCTGTGCCTCAGTTACCTCATCTGTGAAATGGGAAATAAGACTAGAAGCCCCATGTAGGATGGGGACTGTGTCCAATCTGATAAACTTGTATCTACCCCAGTGTTTAGTACAGTGCCTGGCACATAGTAAGCATTTAAAAAATACCGTTTAAAAAGAAGATGACAGTACAGTAATTTAGAGATGGGAAGAAGGAGGCAAGGGGAATGTGTACCTGAGTTAGCAGAAAAGCGGTGTTCGTTTAAGGGAAGTGGACACATCCCTCCCAGATTCTCTGACACCAAAACCATCCCCCCTGCCATGGGTGATTCCCCTGGGTGGACACAGAAGCCAGCAGCCACCCTGATCCTCCTCTTTCTGTTTCTTCCCCTCAGAAAATCGCCTTTATGGTGGCACTGGGCTTGGTCACCACCGAACACCTGGAAGGTAAGCACAGGGGTCATCTGCCCCCAGGACCATTCCAGCATTGGGAGAGGTGGCGGGGAATGGGGTCAGGCCCCTCGGCGGTCAGCCCCTGACTCTGCTCCCTCCCACCGTGGTCTGAGGACTGAGATTGGCTCACCTGTCCATCTGTCCATCCTTCCGTCCATTCGTCTGTTAACAAACCAGTCAGCCAAATGGTTGGAACCTGTTTGACCTGGACTGATTTCCCTACTTGTCAAGAGTCCAACTTAGTTCTCCCCAGGTTTCCTCCGTTGCCTGCGGTTGATGAGGCACTCTGCTTTTCTCCGCTCCAGACAGAGAAAACCTGGGCCAGTTGGGGAGAAGGGTCTGAGGTGGCCCCAGGGGCCACTGGGCTTTTCCCAAATGAATGACCGAGAAGGATGGAGCACTTGGGTTGCCCCTGCTAGTTCTCCCCCGCCCCTGCCACTTCTTTGGTTTCCCTTGTCCTTGGAGGGGGAAGAGGCAGAGTCGATTATATGTTTGTCTCGGCTGGGCTAGAGGAAGGAGAAACCCAGGCAAGGATCAGAAACAGAGGCTGGTTCTTTGAAATCTGCTCTCTTAGAGTAACATTCCTTGTGCGCTTTAGTACTCACACCCCTTATGTCCATATCTGTCATTTTTAAATTTATATTAATGTCTGTCTCCCCCTCTAGACTGTAAGCTCATTTTAGGCAGGGAATGTATCTGTTTATTGTTGTATTGTACTCTCCCAAGGGCTTTTCAGTTCTGTGCTCAATAAATATGATTGACGGACTGACTGTGGTATCCTCACCACATCTCCAGGGACGGGGAGAGCAGGGGACTCATCCCCATTTTAAAGAGATGGTAACCGAGACTCAGAGAGAGTAAGCGACTTGCCCGAGGTCACCTAACAGGCTAGGGACAGAGCTGGGGCTTGATTCTGGGCCCCCCCACTCCTCACTCCAAATCCAAATTTGCCCACCCTACCAAGGTCATGTTTGGATCGGGATCCCGGCCCAACCCTCTCTGCTCGAGAGAGAAAGGGGCGTCAAGCAGCTCTGCCACCTGTGAGCATTCCCCGCTGGCCAGAAGCACCAGTTCTCTCAGCGTGCAGTCAGAGGTGACTCACAGGCCCTCACCTGTGACCAGAAGTCCATCCATTAGACCATCACTTCCAGTCCATCCATTAGACCATCACTTCCACACCGCCTCGGGCATCACAGCCCTGTAGTTCTGCCAGCTCCGGATTGGACATTCTGAGCCCGCTTTGCCCTTTACTTTCCCAGCGGACCCTGGCCTTGCTCATCCTGAGTCTAGGCCCGATCAGAGCCTTCCCAATCGGGCCAGGGAAGACCCCAAATGGCGACTCCCTGGATCTAGCCCCGCCCCCAATACCCCCCCCCCCGGTTAAATGGATCTCTAAGGAAGCCAGAGGAGCATTGGAGAACTGCCCTGCCATGGTCCAGTTGAACTGTGGGAACCAAAACTGAGCTCAGCACCTCAGGGGTTTTGGGGAGTGGGGTTGCACTAAGGGTGGGTCAGCCAATCACTCAATTGTATTTAAGGAGCACTCACTGTGTGCAGAGCACTGTACTAAGTACTTGGGAGAGTAACGATAACAATAAAACAGACACATTACCTGCCCACAGCAAGCTTTGTCTAGAGACTGTAGAGTCTGGCGGCTGAGTTATCTTTGAATGGATGAAACCAATCAATCAATCAATGCTATTTATTGAGCACTTACTTTGTGCAGAGCACTGTACTAAGTGCCTGGAAGAGTACATATAACAGAATTGGTAGGCACGTTCCTTGTGTGACCTTGGGCAAATCACTTAACTTCTCGGTGCCTCAGTTCCCTCATCTGTCAAGTGGGGATTAAGACTATGAGCTCCATGAGGGACCTGGACTGTGTCCAACCTAATTACCTTACATCTATCCCAGAGTTTAGAACGGTGCCTGGCACATAGTAAGCACTTAACAAATACCCCTAAAGCAAAAACAAAAACTAGCTGGCAGTATGGAGAAAACCAACCGATGCACACCATCCAATGAAGAGCATTCAATGCGAACTAAGCAATGAAAACCACTTCATAAAAGCCACCCAGTGCAAATCCTCCAATGTAAACCTCAAATGAAAGCCATCCAATGAAAAGCACCCAATGCAAGCGACCCAGTGCGAACTACCCAATGCAAGGGACCCGCAGCGTGTTTGTTTGTGTGATTGCAGAGATCCAGAGTAAGCGCCATGAGCGGAAGCGAAGGAGCACGGCAAACCCAGCCTACAGTGGGCTGCTGGACTCTGAGGTAACCATGCCTTCCCTCCCTCCCTCCATCCTTCTTATCCCGTCCCATCCCATTTCGGGAAAACCCTGCTTCCTGCAAAGAGGAGCAGGTTGGAAAATGCTCACGCTCCTTGTTCCCAAAGAGGCCTTGGTGGAGATAGGGCTACCTATAGGGAAGCTGCGTGGCCTAGTGGAAAGAATTTGGGCCTGGGAGCCAGAGGATCTGGGTTTAATCCCAGCTTCACCAGTTATTTGCTGGGTGACCCTGGGCAAGTCACTCTACTTCCCTGGGCCTCAGTCCCCTCTTCTGTAAAATGGGGATTAAGGCTGAGAAGCCAATGTAGGACAGCTTGTATCTACCCCAATGCTTAGTACAGTACCTGGCATATAATAAATGCTTAACAAATAGCATTAATAAAATCAAACAAAGCTTCAGAGTCTTCTATGGTACACGGGCTTGGGAGTCAGAGGTCATTGGTCTAATCCCGGCTCTGCCACTTGTCAGCTGTGTGACCTTGGGCAAGTCACTTAACTTCTCTGTGCCCCAGTTCCCTCATCTGTATAATGGGGATGAAGACTGTGAGCCCTACGTGGGACAACCTGATTACCTTGTATCTACCCCAGAGCTTAAAACAGTGCTTGGCACATAGTAAGCGCTTAACAAATACCAACATTTATTTATTTTATTCTTGAAGACAAAGTCACAGTAAGCAGGGTCTAGGGCTGGATCCTAGGGCTGGAGGAAGCATGAGGAAGGAGAGGAGGAGAGATGAGGAAGGAGAAGCAACATGGCTTAGTGGATAGAGCATGGGCCTGGGAGTCAGAGGACTTGGGTTCTAATCCCGGCTCTGCCACATGTCTGCTCTGTGACCTTGGGCAAGTTACTTCACTTCTCTGGGCCTCAGTTACCTTATCTGTAAAATGGGGATTAAGAGTGCGTGCCCCATGTGGGACAAGGACTGTGTCCAGTTGGCTTGTTTCTACCCCAGCAGTTAGAACAATGCTTGGCACATAAGTCCTTAGCAAGTACCATAATTATTATTAGTTATGGAGGTAGAGGGAGGAGGAGGAAGAAAAGATTCAATCATCTACTCCCAAAGTCCAGCAGAAGCCTGAGACCTCCCCCAGCTTGCTGAGATCTCTGTAACCAAGGGGCTGAAACCCCTACTCACCTTAGCCCTCCCGAGCCTCCTTCATAGCCCCGCCCTGGTCTTTGCAGCACCTTGGCCTCCACCTCAGACCCTGGCCCAACACCTACCAGGATTCTGACACCCCGAGCCTGGGGAAGGGAGCTGCGGGAGGAGCAGAGGAATGGAAAGTCAGAGCCAGGGTTGTAACCGGGGTCATCCAGCTGGTGGTTGATGGCTGCCCACTCCATCTTCTCTGCTCCCTTGTGTTTTTTGTACAGAGCACTGTACTGGGTGCCTGCTGTGTGCACATCACTCTGCTGGGCTCCTACTGGGTGGAGAGTGCTGTACTGGGCTCCTGCTGTGTACAGAAGATAATACTAGGCACCTGCTGTGTGCAGAGTGCTCTACTGGGCTCCTCCTGTGTGCAGAGGGCTGTACTGGGTGCCTGCTATGTCCAGCACACTGTGCTAAGCGCTTTCCCTGAAGCATATTTTTCACCCCCAAGGGATGGTGGCTTGAGAAGCGGAGGGCGGGAGGGCTCCACGGGGTGGTTGCGGGGGCTCCACACTTGATGTGGTACCCCCACCCTAACCCAAGTCTTCCCATCTTCTCGCCCTGCAGAGGAAGCGTCTGGCCCCCAGCTACCTGAACAGCCCCTTGTTCCTGCCTGCCAGAGGTGAGCGTCACCATCCAGGGCCCTGGGGCTGCTGGCGGGGGTCTGGGCTACCCGAGCCAGTGTGGTGCGGGGCACTCGGTGCCCACTGGGGCCAACGGATGGTCTAGAGCTTCATGGGAGCCAGTGCTCTGTCCCCTCCTCCCTACCCGTGCAGAGCCGTGCCCGGGGCCAGGACACCCAGTTCCTGTCCCTTACCCTCTCCAGTCCCACCTGTGGGGAACCAATGAGCAGGGAGCGGTGGACTTCGGGGTCCCTCCTGAACCCCTGTTCCCAGGTGCTTCGGCCCAGTGGGCTGTGTTTCGTACAGTGACTTTCTCCCAGCGGCCCCGGTCCTTGGGTCGCTCCGGCTCCCAGCAGCCACCTGACTCCCGCCATCCTCCCCAGGCCTTCCCTTCACCCCTCCCCACCTCACTCCCACCCCTTCTGCCCTGCTCCCACAGTGTGCCCAGTGCTGGGGGTAGACCCAAGGTGGTCAGATGAGCACATGTCTCTGGCTTGGGGAGGGGATGGATCAGAAGGCAGGTTGAAAAGCCACGGTCCAGTTAATGCTTCTGGACAGCCACCTCTGGGTCAGCCCAGCAGAGAGTGAGCAATGCCCTCTCCAACCGGGAGGAGTAGCAGGGGATGCTGGGAGATTCAGGTGACAGGCGAGAGAGTCCTCGCGAATAGTTGACAAAATCTTTGTTCCTTAAGGAATTGGTCTCTAGACTGGAAGTTCATCTACCAACTCTGTTTTTATTGTACTCTTCCAAACTTTTAGTTTATTACTCTGCACACAGTAAGTCTCAATAAATACCATTGACTGATCGATTGACAGAGCGGGGCCAGTAGTCAGCTGGTTGCCTCAGCTTTTCTTGATCTGATTCAGTCACTGGTACATGCTGAGGACCCAGTGAAGGCTAGGCACTGTACTGAGCCCTTAGGGGAGTTCAGCAACTGCAGCAGCAGCAGGATATAAGGCCTCTGGCCTCCAGGAGCTAACACCCTCCTGGGGAAGACCAATGCCAGTGATTTAGAAATAATGGGAGCAGGAGGGAGAACAAGGGCAGTAAGTGGCATGAATATACCTTCTGAAATGTAAATCTTCTACAGTAGCTACAGAAAATAGGCTGCCCTCAACCCATCCCTCTACATCCCTCTCCATCCCACATCCATCCCTCTTCCCATTTCTGCTCCCGCTCCTGGTCCCACTCCCATCACACATCCATTCTGGCTCCCTCTCCAACCCACCCCCAACCCCTGTTCCAACTCCCATCCTGTTCCTGCTTCTGCTTCCATCATGATCCCACCTCTGGACCAGCTCCCATTCCATCCTGCCCCTGCTTTCACTTCCAACCTTTTCCTGCTCCCATTCCACTCCATCCCACCCCCACACCTTCTCCCCCTCCGTTCTGATCCTCCTCCTCCTCCCATCCTGCTCCTGCTCCCACTCCCATCCTGTTCCTCTTCCCACTTCACTCCATCCCACCCCCACACCTACTCCCACTCCCATTCTGTTCCTACTCCCACTCCATCCCACCCCTGCCCCTGCTCCCACACCCATCCCGCTCCCCCTCCGCTGAAGTAACAGCGAGGCTAAGGGTTGCCATTGATTGCGCTGATTTCCAACCCATTAACGTATTCTCTGCCCTTCCTTCATGCGCCAGCTAATGAGGATCCCTGCTGGAAGGTACGTTCTCCCTGAGCGGCTGGCGGCGGGGGCAGAGGGGGCAGTCTCTGGGGGCCGGGCCCATCAGGAGGGCGGGACTCTGCTTGGGCCTCTCCCCCGATTAGCCACTGCACCTCCGGCCCCAGAGTGTCCCCCGGGGGCCTCAGGGTGACGGCGCCCGGCCCCAGCCCCAGCTCCAGCCAGCCCCAGGCCACTGTGCCTCCGGAACCAGGTTGGGGCCAGTGAATGGTAGGGGCCTCTTGAAAATAGGTGGGGACAAGGGCATAGGCCCCAAACCAGATACAGTCAGAGCTTGGTCCCCTGCCAGGCTGGCAGCTGGGGCAGGATAACAGGGGTGAACCCAGCGGGTCCAGACTCATGGTTAACTGGAAGCCAGGACTGCCCTCTCCGGAACTGGGCCAGAGTGGCAGGTTGCCGGTCAGCCCAGCTGGGACCTTCCTGGTCTCTCCCTGTCCCAGGCAGCCCTGCCACATCCCCGGAGGCTCCCGCAGACGTACTCTAGGGCAGGCTCATCATCATCATCATCATCGTCATCATTATAATTATCATCATCATACTGTTAAGTGCTTACTATGTGTCAAGCACTGTTCCAAGTACTGGGGTAGATACAGTTTAATCCCCTTTAGACTGTAAGTTCACTGTGGGCAGGGAATGCGTCTGTTTATTGTTTATATTGTACTCTCCCAAGTGCTTAGTAATAATAATAAATAATAATGTTGGTATTTGTTAAGCGCTTACTATGTGCTGAGCACTGTTCTAAGCGCTAGGGTAGACACAGGGGAATCAGGTTGTCCCACGTGGGGCTCACAGTCTTAATCCCCATTTTACAGATGAGGGAGCTGAGGCACCGAGAAGTTAAGTGACTTGCCCAAAGTCACACAGCTGGCAAGTGGCAGAGCCGGGGTTCGAACCCATGACCTCTGACTCCAAAGCCCGTGCTCTTTACAGTGCTAGTACAGTGCTCTGCCCACGGAAAGAGCTGAATAAATACAATCGAATGAATGAATGAATCAGGTCAGACACAGCCACTGTCCCACATGCCGCTCACAGTCTAAGCAAGAGAGAGGACATGCACTGAATCCCCAATTCACAGATGAGGAAGCGGAAGCATGGAGAAACAAAGTGACTTGTCCAAGATCATACAGCAGGCACTGGCAGAGCCAGAATTAAAACCCAGATCCTCCGTCCATTCCCAGCCCTCCGCTGTGAGGACTCTGATCTAGGCCTGAATGTTGTCTGCTTCTCCTTGAAAAATCTCTGAACCAGGGACAGCTTTGGAACGGGGAGCTTTTCAACTCAGAGATCCCTGCGTAGACAGAAATCTTAGCAAAGAGCAACCATGTTCTTACTCATATGTTTGAAATGCTCCTACCAAGCAGTCTAGGAATGGAAGAGATAAGTCAGGGTCAGGGTCTCCCCCGGCCTCTGCGTTACCCCATCCGATAAGGCTAAGAATTGTTCCGGTGTTGGGGGTGCTGCTGAAAACCCATTTCTAAGACCCACTCCTTCAGGGAACCCCCAGGAAACAGAACTGAAGCTATTGGGTTTGAGCTGGGCTGACCTCAGGGTCCAGCTGAGCTGGGACAGACCCGGATTCAGTTGTCAGCTGCGACCAGCCACCCTTGTCCCGCCCCCTAGCCCAGTGGCTCACTCATAACTGGGCCTCCCCTTCCAATCCAGAATGTGCTCTGTATGAATTGAGTTCAGGTCCTACAGCATTTTGGGACCTGTAGTACACACATTCCAGTGGATTCCCTCACCTCCCTCCTCTCCACTGCTCTTGTAGTTGTACCAAAGGAAGGGGAAGACCCAGCCGGTGTGGGGCAGGGTCTCCTGACACCAGCCGATAGTGCCTGATGGCTCTGGCTATCCTGGGTCTATCCCGGCTCTGCGGAGACTTGTTGCAAGAGCTCAGGATGGGATGGTCACTGGAAAAAGTCCTGTGGAATTTTCCCTTCTGTGGAATGGGCCCTGGGATTCCCCTGTTTTTGTTTATATACTTTTTAAAAATGGTATTTGTTAAGCACTCATTATGTGCCAGCTGCTGTACTAAGCGCTGGTCATAGTGCTCGGGGGCTGGGAGGGAGAGAGAGGATAGTGATGGTGATGTATCGAGAGTAAGTGAGGCAGGGAGTGGGTGGGCTAGGTTGTTTCCAACTTTAGGTGAAGCAGTAGAAATGTAGAAAGCTCCTTGGAGCAGTCAGTAAATGGACAGCAAGTCTTTGATCTTATCCCTGCTGAACAACATGATTTAGTTGATTGATGGTATGTCCTGGGTGCAGAGCACTATGCTGAGTGCCTACTGAGGGTAGAGCAGTGTTCTGAACGCCTACTGAGGGTAGAGCACAGTCACCAGTCACTACCCCAAGTTGGACCTTTGGCTCAGTGTCTCAGCCGTCGGCTGCCTGACTTGGGAACTTTGGCTTGGCAGTGCAGTGGGACTTTAGCTAGAGTGGAGGGAGACCTCCTTGTCTCTGTGGAGCACGAGCAAGAGGGTGGAGAAATAGATGGACGATGGTGTCTTTCCCCCTGGAGGCAGGGGGATGGACTGGTTGACCTCTCTGGGCTCAGGATTCGCTGTGGTCCTTTTCCTCCCACTCTGGGAAGTGAAAGCCTGGGGCCTCTCGGGGCTTGGGGCGAGAGGAGGGGGAGGTCGGAGGGCCAGCCGGGGACAGGGTTGGGGAGGGCAGGATTGGGGTGTCCGTGAACCATCCCCCCACTTCCCTCGTTGCAGAGCCAAGTCCCGCGTGATGAGCACTGTGCTGCCTGCAGGCGAGGAGCCAATCTGCAGCCCTGTGGCACCTGCCCCCGGGCCTTCCACCTGCAGTGCCTGGACCCCCCCCTGAGAACGGCGCCCAGGGGCCTGTGGGGCTGCCCCACCTGTCAGCAACAGGTATCGTGGGGCGCCGGGGCGAGGGGAATGAGTCAGGGGCCTGGAGCAGAGGGGTGAGGGTTGGGGGAAGGGACAGGGGAACCGGGAGTCACGGAGGGGAAGGGGATCCAGGAGAGGAGAGAAGGAAAGGAGAGGTGGGAGGACGGTCCGGGGGAGAGCTAAGAAGGGCAGCAGAAGGGAAAGGGGTGAGAGGGGAAAGAAGGGTGGGAGGGAGGAAGTATGATGGCTCACCAATGGGCAGTGTTTCACGACTGTGGATAACCCACAGTGCCGACAGTCCATAGTGCAGACCCACAGGGTGGATAATCCACGGTGAGGAGACCCCACAGTGAGGACAGCCCACAGAGCGGATAATCCACAGCATGAATAACCCACAGTGCAGATGACTCACAGTGCAGATAACCCATGGCACGGACAATTCACGGTGCAAGTGTCAGCGTTGGGGCACAGGCCTCTTGACCATAGAGTGGCCCAGGAGCCAAGCAGCTCTCTTGGCCATTCTAGGGCCAGGCAGGCCTTGGAGCTAGGTGGGGGAGGGGGTTTGGGCCTGCCTCACTCCCTGCCGGTCCCCATTTTCAGGCATTAAAGAAGGAAGATGAGACAGAGCCCTGGACTGGAACTCTGGCCATCGTTCACTCGTACGTCTCCCACAAATCAGGTAGTGATTCCCGCCACCCCCGGAAGCCAAGGTGGGGTGGGAGGAGGGGCGGGCCCCAGGGAGAGCTTGGGGCCGGGAGGTGGGACGGTCAGGGGGATGAACCAGAGGAAGGAGCTTACAAAAGTGCTTCTATAGGCTTGGAGGGGGTCAGATGCTCCAACCTGTCCCCAATCCTGAACCCCAGATTCTATCCACATAGTCCCGCTTCAAAGTCCCCAGAAGCCCCGCAAGGGTTGGAGGGCAGTTGGCAGATGGGCAGACCAGAAGGGGCCTGGGCTTTGGCTACTGTTCTCCTCTCCCAGTCACTTAATTCAGCACTCTGCACACAGTAGACCCCCAGTTCAGTCCTCTGCATGCAGACTAGCCGTCCGCCTCCCTGCTCAAAGCAGGCATCCACTACAGCGGTCGGCATGGAGTGCTGTACTAGGCCCTTCCAGAGAGCAGAGTACTCTCTTGGGCACTCGAGAGGGTACAATACAAGTGGAAGACCCAGGTCCCTGTTCATTCATTCAATTGTATATATTGAGCTTTTACTGCGTGCAAAGCACCGTACTAGTTGTTTGGGAGCGTACGATGTAGTAATAAACATTCTTGCCTACAAAGACCTTGTGGACTGGGAACACGTCTACCAACTCTGTTAAATTGAACTCTTCCAAGCACTTAATACAGTGGTCTGCACACTGCAGGCGTGCAATAAATACGACTGATGATTGATTGGGTGGGTGGGGGAGGCAGTTGGGGTGGCTGACACGAAGGTTGGCCGTTGCTGGCAACTGAAGCCAAGGGGGCCCGAGTTGGCCAGACGAGTGAGCACAAGCAGATGTCTGAGTAGCTCGTGAATGGGGAGATGGGGGGTGTGGGGGCTGGCGAGGGAGGGGAGGGTCAAGGGTCGCGGGGGCCAGGGGACCACTGTCCGCCCACCCCCCGCTCAGCGGCCGGCCCCGTGTTCTGCAGCCAAAGAGGAGGAGAAGGAGCGCCTGGTGGGCAGGGGCGGCGAGCTGCAGAGCCAGCAGCGGCAGCTGGAGGAGCGGGCACGGCTGCTCGGCGGAGCCGTCCAGGTCAGACGCCCAAGCGACCCACCCCCGGGGCCCGGGGCCCGAGGCCCAGAGAGACTCGCAGCCACGCCCGGGGGCACACAGTGGGTCAGGGTGGAGTCGGGTCTCGGACCCTTGGCGGGTGGTGGGGTAGGGGAAAGCCCAGCGGCGGGGGGTGGGCCCCGCGCTCAGCGCCCCCGTCTCCCCGACAGCGATGCCTGGAGCTCCAGACCGGCCTGCTGGCCCAGCGCAAGGGGGCTCGATCCTCACTGGACCGTCTCCACACCCTCCTCAGGCTGATCCACAGCGACCACATGATCCAGCTCACGATGACGACCACCACCGCCGCCGCCTCCTCGTCCTCTTCCTCCTCCTCCTCTGCCGCCACCTCCTCCTCCTCCTCACTGCTCCCCGGACCCTGGATCAAGCCCCCACCCGCCCCCATGGCCCTGCACAAAGCCTTGCAGCCACCGCAGGCCAGCAACTGACCCGGCCTCCTGCCCACGGGGGGCGGAGCGCGGGGCCGGGTGACCGGCGGGAACTTCGGGTGGCCCCCATCCCCGGCCTGGGCCTCGCAGCTGCTGCGGCGGTGGTGGTGCTGGTGCCGGTGCTGGTGGGGGCGGCGAGGGTGCCCTGCCCAGTTCAGCTGCAGCGCAACACCATCCCCTGCCCAGGAAGAGCATGCTGGCCTGCCCCAGCCTGAGCGTAGGGACGACCCGGATGGAGGAGGGATTGTGGCGGGAGCCCACCGCTCACGGGCAGGTGCCGGATCCCGAGACGGTGGAGCTCATTGACTGACGCAGGTGGGCACGGGCCTGAGGGCAGAGTGGAGGGTGGAAGGGGTCGGGCTGGGAACAGCTGCCCCGAGTCCCCTTAGCCCCCTGCCAGTCCAGTGGCCATCAGCTGGTCTGCCCCGGCTTTTTGCCCAGCCAGCAGGCTCTCATCCCAGGCACTCAAGGAGAAGCCCCGCAGGAGTGTGAGGCTGCAGGGTGCCCCGAGGCCGGCACTGCTGTCAGCGGGCACGGGGCAGAGCAGGATCAACAGGGCTTGGGGATCGGAGGGATTTTCCTGCTGGTGCTGTCGTCTGTCCGTCCATCCATCCATCCGTACATCCTGGAGTATTTGAACAAGGCTGACTCTGCCAGTGCCCCCCTCTCCGGCTGCACAATTGGGCTCTGCCCCCCTGGAAGTTTGTGTGGGGGGAAGTGGGTTTGGTGGGGAAGGAGCCAGTGGGTGGCGACTGTGGGCAGGGGATTTTTACCATTTGATTTTGGGGTTGAGAACCCCTCTTTCTTAAAGAACAGCCAATAGATCTAGTCTGTTTGCTTTCCTTTTCTCGCCTCGCCAGTACAGACACTATGCCAAAAAAGAACTTTACATTTTTGTACTGCGTTTTTATTGTGACGGGTGGAATGTAGAGGGAGAGAGAGAGAGAGAGAGTGAAAGAGAGTGAGAGAGCGAGAGAGCGCGGGTGGCCTCAGGCAGCGCAGACAGACCCTTGGGTGGCATGGACAGACCTTGGGCGGCTGCTAGTGGATCAGGCCCCATTCAGGGGAGGGAGAAAATCCCAGAGTTCGGTGGTTGGAGAAGCGGGGCCACCCAGTCCACGCGCTCCGGCATCAGCAGGTTGGCCTGGCCCAGAGAGGGCTCTCAGCCTCTCTTTCACATCAGCATCTCACTCAGTACCAGCACTGCCGCCCACCACACCCCCAGCCAGGCCCCCGGGCTGTCCCCCTCCCCCGGCCGGCCCCGGGCTCCAACTCGCTCGGTGTCGGGGGACCCCTCCACCCATTCTCACAACTCCGGGAGAAACTGTGCAGAACTAGACAAATCTATTTTAATACCCAAACGCTGGGTCGAACCAGATTTTTATATTCTTTTACGGACGAACAAAGAATGGAGAAACACGAGGGAGCAGCTGGACCCCGGGCACTGGGCAGGCGTCCGAACGGGGCCAGGGCCGTGGCTCCCCGGGCACCGGTCAGTCCCCGGGCACTGGCCAGGCGTCCGGATAGGGCCGGGGCAGCCGGTCAGAGGGCAGTGGGGAGCCGTGGCTGAGGCCGAGGGAAGTTCTTGAACTGTTGGAGGTGATGGAGCAGGGGCCTGTCCAGAGGATAGTGTGTTGCATAGGAACAAAAAGCAGTGTTTGTCTTAAATATGCCAATGTAGTGTTCTTCTCGATGATGCATTAAACTCGATTGACAGTTCCATAGCTCCGATGACCTTGGTGTCTGTGTCTCGGGGGCCACTGGGATGGGGGTGGGGGGCAGCCCCCTGTTTGACAGCAGCCTGGCCCATTAAAGGGGTCTCGAGAGGACCCCTTGGCCTGGGTGGGGGGGAGGGAGGATGTAATGGTGCTGAGGAGGGGGGTGCTGCCTTGCTGCCACCGACATTCCATGGGGGTGGGGGGTAGCAGACTCCTCACCACCGACGAAGCACATCATCTACCCACAGAAACTGCCAATGGCCATGGGGTCCATGGCCTCGGGAGCCACTTCAGTCTTCCCCACCCACATTGGCCACATATTTTCCTGGTTCACTTCCAGGCCCATCCCACTCGTCCAGGTGACCCCTCAGTGCCAGCCTTCTCCACAGAACGCTCAGCCCTCTGCCCAAGGAGGTGTCCGGAAGCCCCTCAGTAGTTCAAAGATCAAGCCTGGCTTTTCTCTGCACATTCCCTTCTTGCCAACAGGCTGGAGGTCTCTCACTCTCCCTTGCCACCTTTGCCGATGGGCTACCGATCTTTGGTTCCACATATTTTTTTTCCAGCATTTTCTTCCTCCTTACCCTAAGTGGAAAGGCTATGTTCAGAAACGGGAGATCCACCTCCTCTGAACTAGGGAATCTGCTGGATTTCCGATGGAAGGAGTTTCCAGACACAAATAGACAATAAAGCTCTGCTCTGACTCTCGCTGGCACGTTTCTTATTTTTAATAATGGTATTTGTTAACTGTTAACCATATGCCAAGCACTGTACTAGGCGCTGGGGTATATACAAGATAATCAGGTTGGACCCAGTCCCTGTCCTATGTGGGGCTCACAGTCAATCCCCATTTTACAGATGAGGTAACTGAGGCACGGAGAAGTGAAGTCACTTGCCCAAGGTCACACAGCAGACAAGTGGCAGAGCCAGGATTAGAATGCAGTTCTTCTGAATCCCGGGTCTCTGTTCTTTCCACTAGACCATACTGTTCCCACAGGATGATGATTGATTAGACTGTGAGCCCGTTGTTGAGCAGGGATTGTTTCTATCTGTTGCCGAAGTGTACATTCCAAGCGCTTAGTACAGTGCTCTGCACAAAGTAAGCGCTCAATAAATTCGATTGAATGAATGAATTAAAGGCTGCACACCACCCAGGGGCCCTGGAAATGCCCCTGACCCTTCCCCCTAAATAGTCACCGCCCATTTGAGCACAATCGAATTCACACGATCAAGCAATAGTGGAGAATGGTGAGATAATTAGACTGTAGTTTAGGCTTGTAAGATCATCATGGGCAGGGAATATATCTACCGACTCTGTTATGCTGGACCCTCCCAAGCACTTAGTACAGCGCTTGGAGTGCTGTGCTCTGAACACTGTAAGTGTTCAATAAATGCCAGTGACTGATTGACTGAATAGGCAAAGAAATCAGCATAGCCTAATGGATAGAGCCCGGTGGGAGTCAAAAGGCCCTGGGGCCTAATTCCAGCTCCCCAATTTGTCTGCTGTGGGACTTGGGGCAAGTCACTTGGACTGTAAGCTCTTTGTGGGCAGGGAATGTCACGGTTTATTGTACTGTAGTTTCCCAAGCGCTTAGTACAGTGCTCTGCTCTCCATAAGTTCTCAATAAATACGATTGAATGAATGAATGAACTTAACTTCTCTGCGCCTCAGTTACCTCATCTGTAAAATGGGGATTAAGACAGCCCCACGTGGGACAGGGACTGCGTCCAACTTGATTACCTTGTAACTACCCCAGCGCTTAGTACAGTGCCTGGCACATAGTAAGCGTTTAACAGATGCCATAAGAAAGAGGGTCCAGACGTAGGGGAAAGAGAAATGATAGAAATACTGTGCTCTTTCACAAGCTTTTGCTTCTGGGGTTTTCTAAGGGCTCTAATCAATAATCACCTCATTAGTCACTGCCTTCTGTGGCCACAACAATGACTCCTTTTGCATTTCAAAGACTTCACAGTAGCACGAAAAATAATGAGGAAAAAGGAAAGAAGCCCATCTGAGGTGTTTTATTCCTGCCTTTATTCCGTTTGCCTCCAGAAAGGTTTATGAAGTTGTAGCGTCAAACCTCCTAGTTCCAGGATAATGAACGAAGGGTGGGAGGGCCGAGATTTCGGCCCTTGTCCTCGCTTCCTCATCAAAGGCTCTGAGAGGCTCCCGGGCCTATGGACAGGGCGACCCCTCCGCTTCCTGAGCCTGGGGTGGCGACTCTCAGCTCATCTGGGTCCTGATAGGGGGAGGCTGGAGCCGGGGTTTGGAAACAATACCTGACCGAGCTGAAATGCCGCTGTTGATTTGTTTCTTCAGTGAAACGAGGCAGGAATGGGGTTCTTCCCGATTATTCCAGAACTGGTTTGCGTCTGTCCACAGGTGTCCAGCGCTACAGGGGCAGACTCCACTTTCTCCCCTTCCCTTTCTGCTCCTCCTCTTCCCTCTCTCCTCCCCTTCCTCCTCATTCCCCAGCTCCTTTCCCTCCTCTCTCTGCTCCTCCGCCTCTCTCCTTTCTCTCCTCCCCCTCCTTTCCTCTCGACCATGTCAATCCCCACCTTCAAAGTACTAACTGTATTGAATAGTAATAATACTGGTGATGTGTTAAGCACTTACTATGTGCCATGCACTGGGCAGAGGCCTCTACAGGATAATTAGATCGGACACAGCCCCCAACCCGAAGGGAGAGGAGGAGGGCTCTCTGGCAAAGCCCTGTGGGTGGCATCCGAAAGCGCTAAGATCCAGATTTGGGGAATGGCTGGAGTGAGGGGGAGTTGGAGAATGGTAATTCCTAGTCCCTGCGGTTCATTCTCGTCTCTCTCACTGTGGGCCCCTCACCTTCAACCGCCCTCCAGCCTCCAACTCCCTTCCCCTTGATAGCAGACAGACCACCCCTCTTTCCACCTTCAAAGCTCTCAGTACAGCAGCTCTCCACCCCGCAAGGCGCCCAGTACAGAGCTCTGCTCCAAGTAGGTGGCCAGAGCATAACCCACTTCCACCTGAGGGCCCAGCATGATACCGTCTGCACACTGGGGAGAAGCAGATCCTGAGTGGTGTCTCCACCAGTGGGATTTAATTGAAATTTCCACAGGAAATCCAGGAGTTTCTGTTACAGGGGGACACAGGCCCGGGACGATCTTCCTTCGAAACAGGTTGGGAGCAGAAGGAACTGCGTAAACACGCGAAACTTCAGGGGCGCCTCTCTCCAGGGCAGGGCTCCCGTAGGCCCGAGCTGTAGGCCGGACCGGGGGGCAGGAGCCGGGCCGGCTGTCGACGGGCCGGGGGACAGCTGTCCACCCTCCGTCCTGCTTCCTTCGTGGCCCGGGTCTGGGCACCGGAGGGAGGGAGGATCCCTGGGGCTGCGTGGGGGTGAAACGCCGGGGTCCGGTGCTCCCTGGGAGACCTGGGTGTTTCCTGCATCCATCTCTGCCTGTTGGTCCACCGCAGGTGCCCAGTACGGTGCTCTGCCCACAGCAGGTGCTCAGTACAGTGCTCTGCCCACAGCAGGTGTCCAGAACGGTGCTCTGCCCACAGCAGGTGCCCAGTATGGTGCTCTGCTGTTCCCCCCACCCCAACCCACGGTGCACCCACAGGTCGGCGTCTCCGTGCGTCGGCCGAGCTGTATGCACATGGGTGCGGACTAGAGTCCGGCCGGGGCCGTCCTTCACACGACGCTCTGCCGACCCCCATCCAGGCAGACCCCCGCCGGGCCGGACCGGCCCCGGCTGAAGTCGATGAAGATCCCCTCGGCGTCCGAGTCGAGGGACTCCAGGATGCGATCCACGGCGAGCTCGGGGCTGGAGGACGGAGCCGGGCCCGGGGCCGGGTCCCGGGGTGGGTCGGGGTCGGGGTCCCGGCCGTGGCCTCCGGGGTCCGGGCCGGGCGGGGCGGGGGGCGGGCGGGGCAGGGCCTGGAGCTCCGGGCAGGACGCCATCTCGGACAGGGAGCGCTTCCTGCCGGCCGGGCCGCAGTTGGGCACCGGGCCCTCGGCCTCGAACTCCACGACGGGCATTAGCAGCGGGTGGTTGTAGCTCTTGGAGCGGCTCACTGCGCTCTTGGCCAACGCCTCGCCGGGCTTGGGGCGGCGGGAGAACCGATTCTCTGCCAACAGGCCCGACAACGCGGTTACCCGAGGTCGGGCCCAAGGGGCAAGTGGGGAGGGACCGGCTGTCCTCACCGGCCACCTCTCCGTAGGCCCCAGGTCCCAATCCGGCCCCTGCCAACCCGGCCACCCGCCTTGGACTGCCCGCCACCCACAGCCCCAGCCTGGACTCACCTAAGAGGCAGGAGTGTGTGAAGGGTCCGTCTCTCGAGTAGAGTCCGTAGGTGCCCAGGTAGGGGGAAACCACTTTCTGGACCAGCGCCTCCAGTTTCAGGTACTCCTCCGTGACGCCCTGGGACTCATGCACCCCCTGGAGTAGAGAAACCAGGCGGCGGTCAATCCGTGGGGGAGTCCAAATTACCGCCCCGGCCACCTCCCTGCCATGGCACACGGACATCCAGGCTCCATCCTGCTGGACCTGTGGATAATGTACAACCCAGGCCAGCCCACACTTCGACTCTCCCCCTCTCCACTCCTGACTCTCCTCCAGTGACCCAGCACGGACCTCCAACACCCGACTCTCCCCTCTCCATCCCTGACTCTCCTCCAGTGACCCAGCGTGGACCATCCAACACCCCTGACTCACCCCTCTCCATTCCTGACTTTCCCCTCTCCATTCCTGATTCTCCCCCAGTGAACCAACACAGACCATCAACACCCCTGACTCTCCCCCACCGACTGAGCGCGGTCGCTCGTCCGTGGATCCGTCCGACCCACTGTGGACCTGCCAGTGCTTGTTCCATTCTCACACCCTGCTCACCCGGCCCTGGGAGAGCCATAGCTCCCGTTCGTCTGAACCCACCAGTCTCTGGTTCCCGTGGAGTCCCCCGCCCTGTGGAAGGGGTGGGATCTGGGGGACACTAATGTGGTGTTTTTTCTGTCCACCCCCTCTGGGGTCTGTAAGCTCCAGGTGGGTGTCCTCTGGGCCTGTGTCACCTGGTGCCGAGGCCTGCCTTTTTCGGGCACGTAGTCCGGGGGCAGAGCTGAGGGAGGCAGGGGCGGGCTTTGTGTCGGGCACCGCAGGGCCCGGAGATCGAGGGTCAAGTTGGACAAGTTGGATCGCCCAGCATGGCTCAGTGGAAAGAGCCTGAGCTTGGGAATCAGAGGTCATGGGTTCGACTCCCGGGCTCTGCCACTTGTCAGCTGTGTGACTGTGGGCAAGTCACTTAACTTCTCTGTGCCTCAGTTACCTCATCTGTAAAATGGGGATTAACTGTGAGCCTCACGTGGGACAACCTGATGACCCTGTATCTCCCCCAGAGCTTAGAACAGTGCTCTGCACATAGTAAGCGCTTAACAAATACCAACATTATTATCGCCCCTTCTCCGGCCGCCTGAGGCCCGGGCAGAAGGCGCGAAGCAGGGAGAACCGCGGTTCGGACAAAGGCCACCAGGTGGCGCCCTGGCCTCAGCCACGCGCGGTCGGACCGGTCCAGGGCCCCGCCCAGGCGGTGGAGGGGGGAGGAGGAGGGAGGAGGAGGAAGGAGGGAAGAGGGAGGGAGAGAGGAGGAAGAGAGAGGAGGAGAGGAGGACTAGGAGGAGGCCCCTACCTGTTCCCCAGGGACCAGCCGTCCGGTGTTGTACTGGATACTCTGGGACCAGTCAATTGTATTTATTGAGCACTTACTGTATGCAGAGCACAATGATAATAATGTTGATATTTGTTAAGCGCTTACTATGTGCAGAGCACTCTTCTAAGCGCTGGGGTAGATACACGGTAATCAGGTTGTCCCACGTGAGGCTCACAGTCTTCATCCCCATATTACAGATGAGGGAACTGAGGCACAGAGAAGTGACTGGCCCCACAGTCACACAGCTGACAAGCGGCGGAGCCGGGATTCGAACCCATGACCTCTGACTCCCAAGCCCGGGCTCTTTCCACTGAGCCATGCTGCTTTTGTAATAAGCACTTGGGAGGCTACAATATAACAGACACATCCCCCACCCACAATGAGTTTACAGTTTAGAGGGTGAGCCTGTCATTGGGCAGGGATTGTCTCTATCTGTTGCCGAATTGTACATTCCAAGTGCTTAGTACAGTGCTCTGCACATAGTAAGCGCTCAATAAATACTATTGAATAAATGAACCTATACGGTCTGGACCAACCCACGTGGCCTTGCCCTCTCCCCAGTACGGAGAGTAGCACTGGACCACTCAGGGACAAGCCTGCCAGGCCCTGCCTGTTTCCCGGCGACCAGCCATCCAGTGCTGTATTGGGGGCTTGGGGACCAGCCCACCTGCCCCTGCCCAGTCCCCAGGGACCAGGTGTCCAGTAGACAGAATACAGCTCCCCCGGCCCCCCCCCCCCCCCACAGAGCCATCCACCGGCGAGATCCCACTGAGAGGACCCAGGGTCCACCGACTCCCACCCTGGAGCCCGGCCCTCCCCGGCTGATCCCGTACTCTGGCATCTGTTAGCCCGGGGCAACCGCGGGGAGGCAGGCGGCCGACCCCGCCGGGGGCAGGAAGCAGCTGGCGGGAGGTACTGGAAAGTGAAACCGCTTCAGCCGGTTCCCGCAGCTCGTAGCCCCCACCCCACCCCACCCCTCACCCCCCAACCCCTCTACGCTGCGGGCGGAGACCCGGGCAGGAAGGAAGGAAGGTGGGTGACGGTTCACCCGTGCCAGGCCTGTGGACGCCTTGGCAATCACCTCTGGGCTATTTGTTAAGTGCTGACTAGGTGCCCAGCACTGTGCTAGGCACTTGGATAGATAGAGGATAATCAGGTCGGACACAGCCACTGCCCCACAGGGGCTCACAGTCTAAAGAGTAGGAAGACCAGGTATTTGATCCCCATTTTACAGATGAGAAAACCAAAGCCCAGAGAAGAAAAGTGACTTGCCCAAGGTCCCACAGCAGGTGACAGAGGCGGGAATAGAACCCAGGTCCCCTGATTCCCAAGCCCGAGCTCTGTCCACTCGGCCACGCTGCTCCTCAAACATTCACTGTGTGTCAGCGATGGGCCGTAACTGGAACAGGAAGTCACAATCTTTGTCACTTCCCAATTTCACTTCCCCCTTCTCTGGTCAAGGGAAGGAGATCAGGGGCTTAGGCTCCTCCACTGCCCCCACCTACTCGACAAAGGTGGGGAAGAAAACAAAGCTGACCAGTGGTGCTACTATCTGGGGTTGACCCACCAAGCAGAGGGAGGCAAAAAGGCAGAGAACTAAGCAGACCAAGGAAACAAACACTCAAGGACTGCACGCTTGAGAGAGGTGAAGAATACTTAGCGGGGTGGGAGGGGTGGGGGGCAATTTTGTTTGCCTTGAAGATCTGAGGTCTGGATGGGCACCTACCACTCTCTCTGGCCCGACCCCAGGGGCCACCCATGGCACGGTCCTCACTGCCACACCCGGCGGGCTGCCCTGTGGTGGTGACTGCAGATTCCCCTTGGCTGCCTCAACCAATTAATCAAGCGTATTTACTGAGTGCTTACTGTGCACAGAAAACTGTACTAAGCGCTTGGGAGAGTACAAAACAACACTATAACAGAAACCTTCCCTGCCCACAAAGAGTTTACACTAGCACCCCCTCACCACGGGAACCTCGTCTCTTACCATGCGGGTCTCCCCGAATCCGGCGGCCACCCCAGCACCCGCCCCTCCAGCTCCAAGGCTTTTCTTCAGCCTTGATTTTGGCAGGATGCCCCCCAAGGCAAGATACGGTCACAGCTGTCCCCCTGCCTCCTGTTGATCAATTGTCAAGATTTCCAAGCGCCTACTGTGTGCTAAGCACTCAGATGCATTGAAGAGTGCCTTGGAAAAAACTCTACCCCTTCTCCCCCCCGAATCCCTGCTGGCCTCTTGATGATAGTGGTATTTGTTAAGCGCTTACTATGTGTCAGACACTGTTCTAAGCTTTAGGGTGGATCCAAGACAATCAGATGGACACAGTCCCTGTCCTGCATGGGACTCATAGTCTAAGTAGGAGGAAGTAAGATTGAATCCCCATTCTTCAGATGAGGGAATTGAGGCACAAAGAAGTGAAGCGACTTGCCCAAGATCACTCAGCAGACAAGTGGCGGATCCGGGATTACAACCCAGGTCCTTCTGATTCCTAGGCCCGGGCTCTGTCCACTAGACCACACTGCTTCTTGGCTTGTGGAATGTACAGTCTAATGGAGGGGACAGGCAGGCTCAAATTACCCCTTGGTTCTCAATACTGAGGGGGTGGAGGGGGGGTGTGCGAGTGAGTGTCTGTGTGAATGCCGAGGATGGGGGCAGACCCTGATGGCCAAAGGAGGTGGTGCGGGGTGGGGTTGGAATTAATGGAGGAAACCTTCCTGGAGAAGGTGGGGTTTCAGAGACCTTAAAGATGGGAAAGACCTGGAGGGTTTGTCAAGGAGGGAGCCCCAGTTGGGAAGAAGGGAGGGGAGTGGAAGAGCCCAGAGAGCAGTGTGAAGAGCGAGCTGGGGAGAGCTGGGAGGAAAGAGCAGACATGCACGATGGGGACAGCGGGCGGGCAGGTGGCCGGAAGCTGAAGATCAGGAGACGGAGGGAAACATGAGCCGGTTGAAGGGAGGGGTGGGGGGGCCAAAAGGGGGAGGCAGGAAAAGGGTTCGGAGGGGAAGGGGAGAGGGAGGTGGAGGGGAGAGAGGTGGGGCGAGACAAGAAGCAGGGTGCAGGGGAGAGGGAGGAGAGAGAGGGAGTGGCAACAGGCGAGGGGAGGGAGGAGGGGACAGGAAAGCGGGCGTGGGGCTGTGTGCTCTCCGGGGGGGTCTTCGTGGGGTCTCCCGCGGCCCCGGGACAGCTGGGCTCCGTGACTCACGGTTTCCAGCAGCGGCAGCTGAAGAACAACAGAATCCGTATCCGGGGCACAGCCTAACGAAAACGTCCTTGATGTGGTTTCGGTCCAGCCGCAGCAGCCCTGGACGCTGGCCAGCGGAAAGCCCCGGACCATCCTCTGCGGTCGGACCATGACGGGCAGGGTTTGAGGCTGGGAGTGGGCGGGGCCCAGAGCCAGGGGAGAGCGAGCAATCTTCTGGGCCCACCCCCCGGGCCCACCCCAGGACCTGGAGCAGTCTCTGGGTGGGGCCAGATTCTGGCATTCGAATTAGGGAAGCGATTAAGAACCTTTTGCATATCAAACACTGTGCTGAACACTGGGGTCAAACAGGAAGATCAGATGGGACATGGTCCCTGACCCACTCAGGGCTCTCAGTCAAAGAAGAAGGGAGAGTAGGGGTCTTCTCCCCATGGTTCAGTTGAAGACAGTGAGGCTCAGAGAGGCTGAACGATCCGTCCGAGGTCTCAGAGCAGGGCTGGGGGCGGAGCAGGGATGAGAACCTCTGTCTCCTGGGTTCTCCCCTCTGCGAACTGTCCACCTTTGTCCACTCAGACCAGGCCCGGAGGGAGTGATCGCTTTTCTCTTCCCCCACTCCCGTCTGTGTCGCCCTGACTCACTCCCTTTATTCATCCTCCCCTCCCAGCCCCACAGCATTTATGTCCATATCTGTCATATAGCTATTTCTATTGTCTCCCACTCTAGACTGTATGCTCGCTGTGGACAGGGAATGTGTCTGTTTATTGTTCTTTTGTATTCTCCCAAGCGCTTAGTCCAGTGCTCTGCACAAGGTAAGTGCTCAATAAATAAGATTGCCTGACTGACTGGCGGAGAGAGGCCGGGCCCATGTTCCCTTGGGCCAATCCCCTGCTCCCATGCATCGCACGCCATTGGCACTGGGGGCTCTGGGGCCCGGAGGGATCGGGGCGGGAGCCGATCAGTCTCTGTCTGCTGCCCCCGTGGCCTGTCCGACACAAAGTGGGCAGAACTAGCAGCAGGCTGGGATGGGGGAAGACCTGGGGGAGGTTGGGGTCTGGTCAATCTCCGCCACCCCTATGGCCTGTCCGATGGGAGGTGGGCTGTCCGGCTACAGATATATGTTGACTGTTCTATCGTACTCTCCAAAGCACTTAATACAGTGCTCTGCACACAGTAAGCACTCAATAAATATGATTGAATGATTGAATGAACTCGCAGCAGGCTGGGACCGGCATACGTGATCCATCCGCTCCTGGGTCAGAGCTTGAGGCCTCGGTCCACAACCCCTGCCTGTTCCTTCCGCCAAGGGGTCAGCTTTCAGCACCCTGGGACACCTTGCTGCCCAACTCTCTCGTCTGCCCCTCCTCCATCCCCCGAGCTTCGGTCCCCGCTCCTGCCAAAAGCTCCCCTTCCTCAAAGCCTTTTCTTTTATGGTATTTGTTAAGCGCTTACTATGTGCCAGGCACCATATTAAGGGCTAGGGTAGATACAAGCCAGTCAGGTGGGACACAGTCCATGTCCCCATGGGTCTCACAGTCTTACTCCCCATTTTAAAGATGAGGGAATTGAGGCCCAGAGAAGTGAAGTGACTTGCCCAAGGTCACCCAGCAGACAAGTGTCAGAGCCAGGATTAATAATAATAATAATAGTGATGTTAATAACGTTGGTATTAAGCACTTATTATGTGCCAAGCACTGTTCTAAGCACTGGAGTATATACAGGGTAATCAGGTTGTCCCACATAAGACAGTCTTTATCCCCATTTTACAGATGAGGTAACCAGGGCACCGAGAAGTGAATTGCCCAAAGTCATACGCTGACAGGTGGCGGAGCCGGGATTAGAACCCAGGTCCTCTGACTTTCCAGCCTGGGCTCTTTCTGCTAGGCCACACAGCTTCCCAAGTGCCATCTTCTCCAGGAGGCCTTCCCCGATTAACTCCCACCGTCATAATCATATCAACCCTACTGCCAATGTTAGCACATGGGGGGAGCTTCACCCACCCTCAGCACTGAGGGGTGTGCACACTCCCGAGCCCCTCTTCCATTGGGATGCAATATTTTTCTCCCACAAGGAGAGCAGCCCAACCCTGGTACATGGACTGCTGTGAGACCAGTGCCCTTAACGGCCACAGAACAGTTAGCGAACATGGAACAAATGTGACTATTATTCCTATTAATTGTACTCTTTCCCCAAATCTCATCCCTGCAGAGGGGCTGGGACCCCCACGGGAGCCGGAGAGTGGCAGGGTCAGACAAACAGGGGGAAGCAAATCTCTCCCAGAGCAAGGAGAGCAAGAGGTGAGCACTGGGGGAGCACAGGGGGAGCACAGGGAATCTACTCCCACAGGCAACAGGGATCACTGGCAGATCCACAGACATTTGGATGGATCCAAGGACAAGCGTCCGCACTGGGTCATTGGGGGAGAGTTAGGGATAGACGGGGAGAGTCAAGGGCATTGGATGGTCCATGCGGCGTCACTGGGGAGAGTCAACGGTGTTGGATAGTTGATGCTGATCACTGGGGAAGAGTCAGGGGTGTTGGATGGAGCATGCTGGTCACTGGAGAAAGTCAGGGGTGTGGGATGACCCATCTCTAACCACGAGGTGGGTGCCCAGGTGGACAACCAGCACCTGACCGTTTGAGTGTACAGTGCCGCTGTCAGAGGTGGAGCCCTGTGTAGACTCCGGGAAGCTGGAAGGATGCTGAGAGGAGAGTATGAGAGAGCAGCGAGCAAGCAACGTCCGAACCCGAACGGGCAGTGAGCGAGCCGGCACTCACCTGGAGGACCAGCAGCATCTGGATCACAGCCGGGGGCACTCGGGCGCGGGGCCGTGCCAGGGCGTCGTCCAGCCGCACGTTGAGGGCGATGATGTCCCGAAAGTGCAGCAGCGCCCGCTGGCGCAGAGGGGGCTCCTTGCCCTGTGGGAGTTGGGGGAGGGGGAGAGAAGATGTCAGCCCCCCATCACTCCCAGTTCAGCCCCACACCATCCTGCAAAGTTCTTCCAGCCCCTGACAGTAGCACTCAATCAATACTCGATCAATAATCAATCAATCAGCACTTAGTGTGTGCAAAGCACTGAACTGAGTGCTTGGGAGAATACACTAAAACAGAGGGGGTAGACATGTTCCCTGCCCACAAGGAACTTCCAGTCTAGAGGGGCTATCGGCCCAACATCGACTAGCACCCAGAGTCCCCTAGGGCTCGCAGCGATCTGGCTCGGAGACAGAGGCATAGGCAAGGTGACATTAGGACTGGTGGACAGAACATGGCGGTGGGGGCTGTACTCTGTATACTGCATGTTCCCGAGTGCTTAGTACAGCCCACTTAAACGCGGTAGAATGTAAACTCCTTGAGGGCAGGGATCATGCCTACTAACTCTATTAAACTCCCCCAAGAGCTCAGTACAGTGCTGTGCACACAGTAGACTGTAAGCTCCTTGAAGGCAGAGATGGTGCCCACTATTAACTTTCATTCATTCATTCAATAGTATTTATTGAGCGCTTACTATGTGCAGAGCACTGTACTAAGCGCTTGGAATGGACAAATCGGTAACAGATAGAGACAGTCCCTGCCCTTTGACGGACTTACAGTCTAATCGAGGGAGAAGGATAGACAAGAACAATAGCAATAAATAGAATCAAGGGGATGAACTTAATCGAACTCTCCCAAGTGCTCAGCTCTGTGGTCTGCATTCGGTACCATGTAAACTCCTTGAGGGCAGGGATCACGTCTACTAACTCTCTCATACTCTCCCAGGCTCAGCGCAGTGTTCTGCACACAGTAAGCACCACTAGGCCAGGCTGTTTCTGTGCAATTGCCTAATCGACTGATTGGGTCCAGGAAGAAGGAGTGAGCTGACGGCTCAATTTTTTGGCTAGGAAACAGCTGCATCAGCAACTGCCCCTACCCCCGTCCCTTCCCCTCCCCGGGAGCAGCTGCCTCTGTCACTGAGACGCCTCTTCCTGTCGGACAGGGTTCCCTCCCCGTCCCAGCCAGGCTCACCTGCACCGGGTAGAAAATGGCCTGCAGCGTCGGCAAGGCGTGGCCGAAAAAAAACTCCCAGGTCTCCGCCAGCGAATCCAGCAGCTTCTGGCCTGCAGGGTAAAGGTGGGGGCAGGGGCAGGGGGGTGAGGGGTGGGAGAGGGTGCAGGGGCAGTGGAGTCCAGAGGAAGCCTCGGAGGAGTCAGTCAGAGCAGCCACAGGCCTATCGGCCTATCAATCCATCCATCAGAGGTACTGACAAAACTGCCTCACAGCATTTATACTATATAATTTATAGATATATCCTTAAATTGTTTATTTATATTGATGACTGTCTCCCCCACTAGATTGTAAACTCATTGTGGGCAGGGAATATGTCTACCAACTCTGCTGTACTGGACTCACGGAAGTGCATAGTACAGTGATCTGCAGAAGGTAGGGACTCAATAAATACCATGGGTGATATTGACCAGGCACTTAGGTCTTAAGATTGACCTGTGGTGTTCAGAAAGGGAGAGGTTCCTGACTCAGGACTTCTTCCATGCCAAGTGTTGGCATTGTCAGTGGAAGCAATGTGGCTTAGTAGAAGGAGATCGGGCAGGGGAATAATAATAATAATGTTGGTATTTGTTAAGTGCTTACTATGTGCAGAGCACTGTTCTAAGTGCTGGGGTAGATACAAGGTAATCAGGTTGTCCCATGTAAGGCTCACAGTTAATCCCCATTTTACAGATGAGGTAACTGAGTCAAACAGCTGACAAGTGGTGGAGCCAGAATTCGAACACATGACCTCTGACTCCCAAGCCCGGGCTCTTTCCACTGAGACATGCTGCTTCTCTATCAGAGAACCTGGGTTCTGATCCCGGTTCCGTCGGTTGTCTGCTGTGTGACCTTGGGTGAGTCACTTCATTTGTCCGTGTCTCAGTTACCTCATCTGTAAAATGGAGATTTAATACCTTGTTCCCCCTCCTACTTAAACTGTCAGCCCCATGTGGGATAGGGACTGTGTCCCAACTGATTAACTTATATCTACCCCAGAACTTAGTAAATGCTTAACAAATACCAATTTTTTTAAAAAAACAAAAGCACTGTGCTAAACGCTGGGACAGACACAGGATCATCTGAATGATCACAGTCCCGGTCCCTCATGGGGCTCCCTCACAGTTTAAGAGGGAGGGAGACCAGCAATTGGATTCCCATTTTATAGAGGAAGAAACTGAGGCCCAGAGAGGCCGGGGCAGAGCTTGGACTAGAACTCGAGGTTCTGACTCTCCGACCCACATTCTGCCTACTGAACCCAGAGGAGTTCAGCACAGAGCAAGCACTTCACAAATACCATTTTGATGAGCTTCTGTGGGCGGGTTGCGCCCTCCCACTCTTTGTAAATACTCTGTGTGTGTTGATCTGTCTGCCTTCCACTCCCATTTGTGTAAGCCACTCCAGGGAAGGCCACGTGGGCCATGCTGCCTCTGAACTCTAGGACTTCTCTCAAGCGTTTAGCACAGTGTGGCATCCCCCGAGAGGTACTCAGTAAAAACCACTCATTGACTGGTAGATGGATCAATTGACAGGTGGAGGTGGAGACCCCTTCTCCCCCAGGGCTCTGTCCCCCACAGACCCTCCCTTGGGTTAGCCAGCCAGGGTGGCGGGAAGTAGAGGGCAACAGCAGAGTGGGGATGACCGGGGGAGGGGGCGCAATGTGGATGGGCCCCCCCCGGCCACTGGGAGACACCAGGTTGCAGGGGACCCCGGAGATCTCGGCGGGGCAGGGCCCCGGAGGTGGGAGGGGCATCTGGCGTCCGAGTGCCGCAGCCTGGGGAGGCCCGGCGGTCCAACTCACCTTCGTAAAAGTGGACCTTGTCTCTGAGGATCACCATGCCCTTGGTCAGCAGCTGGTTCTGCAATGACACACCGGTCACGTAACGGTCCCCACCCTGACACCGCTCAGAGACACCACACCAAGACACCCCACAGAGATACCCCACAGAGTCACTGCCCAGAGACAACTTAGGGAGTCTCTGTGCAAAGACACCATGAGGAGACACTGTGTGGAGGCACCATGCAGAGACACCACACAGAGACACTGGGAGGGGACAATGGCCTCCCTGGGTTGGGTAAGCATCCCAGACCCCGCCTCAAACACTCACCTGCAAGTACTCCGTGAAAAACGACCCCAGCTCTGTCTTCAGTAACTGCCTGTGGCCAGAGGGAGAGAAGCCACATAAGCACATGGCCCCTCAAAATTACTCCGGGTGACATGGCCCCTGCCCCCTCCCCGTTGACTCAACCCCAAGGGCACGTGACCTGAACTGGGGGCCCTGGCACAAACAGGGTGGCGGTGGGGGAGGGGGAGGAGAGCCAAAGTAGAGAGTCCAGTATGGGGGCAGTGTGTCAGGGTTCGGCCCCCCTGCCCACTGCCTGACCTTGGGCCCGTTCCGTAACCTTCTGGGACCACAGGCTCATCTTCTGTACAACAGAGAGATAGTCCCTTGCTCTCCCCGCCCTTAGACTGGGAGCCCCTGGAGGACAAAGTACAGTGCTCTGCACACTGTAAGCGCTCAATAAATGCGATTGAATGAATATCCTGTTTCTACTGCAGTGCTAAGCAAAGTGCTTGGCATAGAAGAAGCCCCGAATCTCGGGGGACCAGCTGTTGCCTTAAGACTTCCTCAGGGGTAGCAGCTGAAGGGAAAATCATCTCCCTTTGCCCTAAATCAATGGTATTTATTGAGCACTTACTGTATGTAGAGTCCTGTATCAAGTGCTTGGGGGAAGGTCTGATACAATAGGGTTGGTAGAAAGGACCCCTGTCCACAGGGAGCTGATGGCCTGGAGGTGCTGGGGTTACTTCACCCCTCTGGCCTAGGCGCGACTCTCTGCTTGCTCTGCTTCTCCAAGGCCCAGAGAGGCAGGGATCCCCAGTAGAGTCACACAGCAAAATCTGCCCCAGAGCCGTAGTCAGCGAACGGGAACTCCGGCTGCTTCCGAACCGCTGGGCCGAGACGGGGCCCCGGCGGGGAGGGGACAGTGACACTCTCAGCTCGACCCTCTTTATGCACCATCAAGGCAGGTGATGGGGACACAGGGGGAAGCAGGAAGCAGGAAGCCGATGGGTCCCTCCCCCAAGCAGATTCAGGGGCCGAGAGGGAAGCCCGGTTCCTTCCCCAGTGTCATGGCGTGGAGCCGTCCCTTCCTGCCCGGCCTCCAGGCCCGACCCGGACATAAGACCTGATCGCCCCCGGACGGGAGATCTCACCCAAGCTGCATCCTGTGCTCACCCCAGCCCCTCCCTGCCCCCCTCCGCCCCGAGAGGCGGCCGACTCATTGTGGGCCGAGAACGTGTCTATAAACTCTGTCATAATGTACTCTCCCAAGCGCTGCACACAGTGGGTGTTCACGAAATACCATTGATTGACCGACTCTGAAATGTCCATCAGGCCTCAACTCCCTCAACCTCCAAATTCCTGTTCCTCAGCTACTTGCTAATAATAATAATAACAATTGTGGTTTTTGTTAAGCACTTACTATATGCCAAGCCCTGTACTAAGCGCTGGAATCTGATACAAGGTAATCAGATCCCATATGGGGCTCACAGTCTAGACAGTAGGGAAAACAGTTACTGAATCCTCATTTTGCAGATGAGGAAACTGATCAATCAATCGTAATTATTGAGCACTGTACTAAACGCTTGGAACTGTGCCCAACCTGATTAGCTTGTATCTACCCCAGTGCTTAGGACGGTGCCTGGCACATAGTAAGCATTTAACAAATACCATAAAAGCAATATATTTTAGTGTCTGAATCCCCTGCTAGGTTGCAAAGTCTTGGAAGGCAGGGCTCTCCTCCCCCTTAGACTGGGAGCTCCCTGTGGGACAGGGGCTATGTCCAACTCAACTATCTTTTTTTTATGGTACTTATTAAGCTTTCACTATGTGCCAGGCACTATACTAAGCACTGGGGTAGATATAAGCTCATCAGGTTGGGCACAGTCCATGACCCACAAGGGACTCACAATCCTCATCCCCATTTTCCAGATGAAGAAACTGAGGCCCAGAGAAGTGAAGTGACTTGCTTAAGGTCACACAGCAGACAAGTGGCAGAGCCAGGATTAGAAGCCAGGCCCCTCCTCTTTCCAGTAGGCTGTGCTGCTTATCTTGTACCTATTCCAGAGCTTAATACTGTGCTTAGCAAAATACTACAATCATCATCACCATCATCACCATCAGGGTGACTTGTTTAAAAGTGCTGGCAGAAGCTCTCTGACTGGGATTTGATTATTGTTATTATTATAGCATTTATTCAGTGCTACTATGTGCCTCTCTCCCATGTGCTCAGCATAGTGCTCTGTGTTCCACAGGTGCCCAGGACACATGATTGATAGACAGTGGCTTCCAGACTGGTCCGGCTTGGAAATTTTAGTCAGCAGATTCGGGAGCGGGATAACAAGGGAGCCACAAGGGCGATTGGGAGGGGGGGCAGACTGCCTCAATGCTGACAAACAGAGCCAGATCTGATGGAAACCACTGCCCTGGATGGGGCGGGGAATTCACATAGAGTCAATGGACACCTCTGCCTCAGGGAGGGAGGGAGAGGCCCTGTTGGCTTCTACCTCCCTCTGGCCCTGCTGGGTGACCTTGGATGAGCTGCTTAACCTCAGTGGGCCCCAGCTTCCTCCTCCTTACAATGGGGAGAAGATCCCTGCCCATCTCCCCAACTCCCCCACCTTTTTTATGGTATTTGTTAAGCGCTCACTATGTGTCAGGCTGTGAGCCCTATTGTCCCACAGGCTGTATCTACCCCAGCGCTTAGAACAGTGCTTGGCAAATAGTAAGTGCTTAACAAATGCCATTGTCGTCACCTTCCTTTCTATAATAATAATATTAATGATGGTATTTGACAAATGCTGACTATGTGTCAAGCACTGTTCTAAGGGCTAGGGTAGATACAAGTTAGTCAGGTTTGTACACAATCCCTGTGCTACATAGGGCTCACACTCTTAATCTCCATTTTACAGATGAGGGAACTGAGGCACAGAGAAGTGAAGTGACACAGCAGACGGGGCAGAGCAGGGATTAGAACCCAGCTCCTTCTGACTCCCAGGCTGGGGCTCTGTCCATTCGGCCATGCTGCTTCCACAGGAGCCCAGGGGTCTCCCCTAGGCTTCTGGGAGTTAGTCCAGAGGCCTGACACACAATGGCTACTTTGACACTCACTCAGGGGCTCACCCCCTTCGTCTTTCCCTTCCTGATGGGCAATTATTGTAGTATCTGCCTCTCCAAGCTAGACTGTGAGTTCTGTCAACTCCAGGAATAACTGTAACTGTGGTATCTGTGATGCATTTACTGTGTGCCATCAATCAATCAATCGATGGTATTTATTGCATGCTTACTGTGTGTAGCACACAGTAACTAAGCACTTGCGAGAGTACAATAATAACAGATTTGGTAAGCATGCTCCCTGCCCACAACAAGCCTACAGTCTAGAGAGGGAGACAGATGTTAATATAAATAATTTAATTAGGGATATGTGCTATGCACTGTTCTAAGCGCTGGGGCAGATACAAGATCATTAGGTCCCGCATGGGGCTCACACTATAAGTAGGCGGGAGAATGTGTCTTGAAAGCCCATTTTACAGATGAGGGAACTGAGGCACAGAAAAGGGAAATGACTTGCTGTGGGCAGGGAATGTGCCTGTTTATTCTCTTGTACTCTCTTGAGACCTTAGTAGAGTTCTCCCCACATAGTAAACACTCAATAAATACGATGGATTGACAAGGTCTCACAGCACTCAAATGGCAGGGTTGGGATTAGAATCCAGATCCTTTGACTCCCAAACCCATGGTCTTTTCCTTTAGGCTACACTGCTTCAGACACTTTGAGGATCCTCCTGTGAGTAGAAAACTGGATTGGGCTCCTGCTGTTTGCAGGGCGCCGTATTGGGCACCTGGGTACAGAAATCAGGACTGGGAACCTACTGTGTACAGAGTGCTGGATTGGGCTCCTACTGTGTGTAGAGCAGCAAACCGGGCACGTAGTGTGTTCAGAGTGCTGGACTGGGCACTTACTGTGTGCAGAGTGCTGGACTGGATGCCTGCTGTGTGCAGAGGGAGAGTGCAATAGAGGTAAAGGACCTTTCATTCTAAGAGGGGATTCAGACACACTATTCTGCACAGAAAAGAGAAAAAAGGAACCAAAACGGGCCGGTGAATACATGAAAGCTTCAGCAGGAAGTTGGTGAGTACAGAAATGCCAAGGGCGGTCGGGAGGCCAGACCGCAGAGAAGGGAGGACGGGAGGATGGGGCCACAAAGAAGGGACTGCGGGAGGTTGGGGCCCCAGAAAAGGAAGACGAGAGGACAGGGCAGCCGCAGAGAAGGGAGGACAGGAGGATGGGGCTGCAGAGAAGGGGTGGATGGGCTGATGGGGCCCCAGGATGAAGGGCAGGCAGCAATTCAAACCTGTGTGCTCAATCCTGTCACCAAATCCTGTCATTTCAACCTTCACAGCATCACCAAAATCCGCCCCTTTCCTCTCCATCCAAACTGCTACCTCACCGATCCAACACTTATCCTATCCCACCCTGACTACTGCATCAGCCTCCTTGCTCACCTCTAGACTGTAAACTCGTTGTGGGCAGGGATTGTGCCTGTTACACTGTTCAATTCGCCTCTCTCAAGTGCTTAGTACTCTGCACACAGTCAGCACTCCATTCTAATCCTGGATCCCCCACTTTTCTGCTGTGTGACCTTGGGCAAATCATTTCACTTCTCTGTACCTCAGTTCCCTCATCTGTAAAATGGGGATTAAAACTGTGAGCCTCACGTGGGACAACCTGATTACCTTGTATCTACCCCAGCACTTAGAACAGTGTTTGGCACATAGTAAGCGCTTAAGAAATACCATCGTCATATATTTATAATAAATAGTATGATTGATTGCATTGACGCCCAGGGCAGGGCTATCCAAAGGAGGTGGGGAGTCAGGACAGCTTTGCCGGGGCCTAGCTGGGCTCGTGGTTCATCTGCCGGCTGCTGTGACCCCCGTCACCCGGGCCACCACGGCCGCTGCTGGGACCACCACGACCACCAGGGCCGCCCGACTCACCTGACGCCCTCGTTGAGGTTGTAGAGACCGTGCTCCGGGAGGCCTTTCCGCTGAAACACAGCAATCACACCGTGCTGGATGCTGCCGGAGGGGGAGACGAAGGAAGAGGGGGAGGGAGAGGGGGTCAGAGCAGGAATGTAAGAACCCAGGAGTCCCCGCCCAGAGCCCCCGCCCAGAGACCACCTCCCTGCTTCTCTCCCATCCCCCACTCAGGGGGTCCCAGATGGAGGGAACAAGAAAATCCCTTCCACAGAAAGCCTCCTCACCACTGCCCTGCCTCCTCCAGCACCCAGACCTCAGGGCAGATCCAAGGAGCTAGGCCAAACCCTCCAAAACACCATCTCCTCCAGGAAGCCTTCCCCGACCACTTCCCAACCCCTGGTCATGTCAGTCCAATGGGCAACCCAGCCCAGCACTGAGGGACTCGTGCACACACACTGACTTGCATAATAATAATAATTATGGTATTTGTTAAGTGCTTACTACGCACCAAGCACTATTCTAAGCGCTGGGGTAGATACAAGGTAATTAGGTTGTCCCTTGTGGGGCTCACAGTCTTGATCCCCATTTTATAGATGAGCTAACTGAGGCCCAGAGAAGTGAAATGACTTGCCCAAGGTCACACAGCAGGCAAGTGGCGGAGTGGGGATTAGAACCCATGACCTTCTGGCTACCAGGCCCGTGCCCTACCCATTTTGCCATGCTGCCTACACTCAGTTATTCCCCTGTTTATCCTGACAGTAATGTTTCTTCCTCTAGACTGCCAGCTTGCTGTGGGCAGGGAATGTGTCTATTACATCGCTGGGCGGTACTGTCCCCAGCGCTTAGTACAGTGTCCTGCACACAGGAAGCCCTCAGGACAATAATTCCGATTTTTCACGTGGGGAAAGGGGAGTGGACGGGGACAACCCTCACCTGTTCCAGGTGAGTTGGGAGGAAGGCCCGGAGCGCGGCCGAGCACGGGCGGCCGGCCCCGTCCCGTTCCCCGTTCCGCCTCCCCGGTTCCGCTCCCGGTCCCCGTCTCGCTCCCGTCCCGGTCCCGGTCCTCCACCGCGGGCTCTCCCGCTGGTCCGCGCCCGGGCGCCCGCCGAAACTCATGAACTTTACACCTGCATAAAAGGCCCCCATACGGTCAGGCCACGGGCCGGCCCGGGCCTGTCCGATCGGTCCTGTCCCCTCTCCGGAACGAGCTTGGGAGAGTGTGACAGAGACAGCGAGACAGGGAGGGCGAGCAAGCCCGGAAAGAGCCCGGGCTTGGGAGTCAGAGGTCATGGGTTCAAATCCCGGCCCTGTCACGTCAGCTGTGTGACTTTGGCCAAGTCACTTAACTTCTCTGGGCCTCAGTTACCCCATCTTTAAAATGGGGATTAAGACTGTGAGCCCCACGGGGGAACACCTGATCACCTTGTATCCTCCCCAGCGCTCAGAACAGTGCTTTGCACATAGTAAGCGCTTAACAAAAGCCATCATTATTATTATTAATACCAAGCTCGAGCCAGAAACAGCTCCGGCCTCCAATCCTACCGAGTGAATGCTCGGGGTCTTCACCGGGGCAGGGGCGGGGTGGGGAAGGGAGGAAGTCGGATCTGCCTAGTCCGGGGCCGAGAGCAGTCAGCTGGAGACACACGCGGAGACACACGCGCGCACACACACACACACACACACATGCATGCACACAAGTAGGCACACATATACACACACACAGACGCAGGACTGACTCCTCGGGGCTCCACGTGTCTCCACCTGTCAGCGTCTTTGCTCCGGGCCCGCCCTCCTCCCCCTTCCTCCCCTGTCCCCCTCCCAACCCGCCCCCCTCCCCCCCATCCCGGTCCTCTGGCCGCTCATTCCGGGAAACGAAAGCCCCCGGGAAAGGCAAGAAGAGGAGAGAAAGAAGCCGAGCCATCCTGACGAGGCCCCGAGGCCTGCCTTGGAAAGTTTCGCAATTGCTTTGGCGCTGCTCTTCAACACCCGCGTACACGAACTCTATCACACCCTTCACACGCACTGTGACCCCCCCGCGCCCTCCTCACTCCCCACACACAAGCACTGCGACCCCCCACGCCCCCACTCACCCGCCGGCTCTCACATATATACGTGTGAGCACACACATGCACACGGGTTCACATGCACGCATAAGGGGACACACCGCCCATCCCCCTCTTCTCCCCCACCCCAGAACGGGGAAGGGACAGCCCCCCCCCCGTCCGCAACCCTCCCCGAGAACAGTCATCCCCTTCCCCAACTTCCCTTCCCCCACTCCAGAGCAGTCGGCGCGTCCGTCCCCCAACCCCCCGGCATCTCCCTCCCAACGGTCGAATACCACTAACGGTGGATGGACGGATGTGGTACGGGGAGGGTCCCGGTGCCCGATGTCCAGCCCGGCCCGGCCCGTCCGGTCCCGCCGGGCCGTGTCTCCGCCGTCCGATCCAGCTCTGCTCCCCATGGCGAAGCCCCCTCCTCTACCCCTCCCCCATCCCGGGAACCCGAGCCTCTCCGAATCCGCTTGGAATGCTCTCCCGGCTAAGCCCCACCCTGGCCCCCCTCCACCCCTCGGGGGTCAGTCCCACTGTGGCCCCCTGAGACCGAGGCTCCGGCCCCGACCCGGGCACCGGGAGGAACACGAGGAGGCACGGGTGCAGCTCGCCTTCCCGGAAACCCACCTACGTGGTTAGGGGAGGGCCACTCGGCACGACCTCAGTGCTTAGCACATAGTGGCCGCTTAACAAATACCCTGATGCTCCCCCTCCATCCCCGACTCCCCAAACAGTGACCCTGCACAGACCATCCAACACCCCTGACTCTCCCCCTCCAGCCCTGACTGTCCCCAAATGACCATCCTGGTCTGTGGTCAGCGTGTCCCAGTGGATAGAGCCCGGGTCTGGTAGTCAGAAGGACCTGGGTTCCAGTCCCAGCTCTGCCACCTGTCTGCTGTATCATCTTGGGCAAGCCACTTAACTTGTCTGAGCCTATCACCTCATCTGTAAATTGGAGATTAAGACTGTGGGCCCCATGTGGGACATAATTATGATGGTATTTAAGCACTTACTATGTGCCAAGCACTGTTGTAAGTGCTGAATGTACTTTGTCCAATCTGATGATCTTGTCCTTGGAACAGCAGTGCTTAGAACGGAGGCTGCCACGTTGTAAACACTTAACAAATACCATAAAAAGAACAAAAACAAACATCCAACACTCCTGACTCTCCATAGTGATCAGTGATTCAGTATGGGCCATCCAGCACCCCTGATTCTCCCACTCCATCCCTGACTCTCCCCAGTGACTAAGCCCAGGCCATCCAACACCCTTAACTCTCTCCTCTCCATCTCTAACTCTCTCCGTGACCCAGCACGGACCATCCCACACCCGGGACTCCTCGTCTCCATCCCCTTTCCCTGGAGCTGGGGGATTTGGGGACCGGCAGTTCCGTGTCCATCCTGGGCTCTGTTCCCATTTTGAGGTTGTGATTCAGCCTGGACCCCCAGATAGGGGCTCTGGGGCTGTCGGCCCTTCCCCACTAAACAAGCCTGGTGAGCAGGGGCAGCAGCAACGGGTGAGATGGGGTTGTGGGGCTCAGATGGAGTTTGGGCAGCCAGCCGGTGCAGTCCGAATCTCTTGACTGTTCCCAGTCAGGCCTGTGGCTTCAGGGTGAATACGACAACTGATCTGACTGCACCTCTCTGTGCCTCCCAGCCAGCCAAGGACCCCCATCTGGGCAGTGCAGAGCTGGGCTCTGAGGCTTCAGCGCTGCCCCTGGAACTAGGCTTCCGGAGGGTTCAGGGACCTGGCTACTCTCCACCCTGGGGAGCGTGGCTCCTCACAGCCCTGAAGGGGGGGTGGGGGGAGTGGCTTCTTTCAACTCTGGGGGGAGGTCCTGGCTCCTCTCTGACTTCGCGGGTCCCCCCTCATCCCCGGTTCTCATAGCCGTAGGGGCTTGGATCCTCACCACCTGGGGTGGCGGGGGTGTTTGGGGGGGGTGACTCCCCTCAGCCCGAAGGGGCCGGGGGGGAACCCCGGCTCCTCTTGGCCGCCTCCTTGGGAAACAAGGAATAACCAGAAACCCCCGGTCATGAGCAAAGGGTGGGCTACATTCAGGGAGAAGAAATCTAGAATGGGGCGGGAAGGGATGCAGAAGGAAGAGTCCAGGGGCAGGCAAGGTCCAGTCCTAAACACGAGCTGGGGTAACCTTCCCCAGGAGGCAGGAGAAGGGACAGGATGGGCCACCGATGCAGCATGGCCAAAGGGAAAGAGCATAGGCCTGGGAGTCTGAGGACCTGGGTTCTAATTCCGGCTCCACCATTTGTCTGCTGTGTGACTTGGGTCAAGTTGCTTTACTTCTTTGGGCCTCCATTTCTTCAACTGTACAATAGGGATAAGATACCAGTTTTTCCTCCCTCTTAGATCGTGAGCCCTGTGTGGGACAGGGATTATCTGCCATACTACGGAGCACAGTGTTTAGCAGATAATGCTTAATGAATACCATTATTAATAAAAAATGGCATTTCTTATGTTCTGTTCTTCTAAAAGCTCCCTACTGATCTCCCCCTCCATCCCTGATCTCCCCGGTGATCCAGAGTGGACCATCTAATACTCCTAACTCTCCCCTCGAGGCCCCAGAGTGGACCATCCAAAACCCCTGACTCTCCCCTCTCTAACCCTGACTCTTCTCCAGACCCCCCAGCATAGATCATCCAACATCCCTGACTCTCCTCTCCATCTCTGACTCTTCCCCAGTGCTTCAGTCCAGACCATCCAATGCTCCTGACTCTCCCCCTCCATATCTGACTTTCCCCCAGTGACCCAGCACAGACCATCCAACACCCCTGACTCTCCCCTTTCCACCCCTGACTCTCCCCCAGAGACCATCCAACACCCCCAACTCTCTCCACTCCATCCTTGAGTCTTTCCCAGTGACCCAGTACAGACCATCTAACACCCCTGAGTCTCCCTATCTTCAAAGCCCTACTAAAATCATACCTTCCCTGGGAAGCCCTTCCTGACCAATCAGTCAATGGTACTTATTGAGTGCTTACTCTGTGCCAAGCACTGTATTTGTTTTAAGCGCTTGGGAGAGTACAATATAAGAGTTGTTAGATACGTTCCCTTACCACAACAAGCTGACGGTCTAGAGGACTATAACCTCTCATCTCCCTACTTTCCCCAACTGCCACTTCTGTACTTCCGTGTCACCTAAGCACTTGGGTATTTCCCTTGCCCCCGAGCGCTTATGTACAGATCTTGCTATTTGATTATTTCCTCCTTCTTGCAGCTTATTTTAGTGTCTGTCTCCTCAGATAGATGACGAGTTCCTTGAAGGCAGGATTGTGCCTACTATCGCTTTTGTTCTCTCTCAAGTGCTCAGTTCAGTACTCTGCACGCAGTAATCTGCAGTAATCTCTATGCTCTTTGAGGATGGGGATTGTGTGTGCGGGCTAACTGTATTAGTATTCTCCCAAGTGCTAAGCACAGTTCTCCACATATTGTAAACTGTAAGCTCTATGAGGGCAGGAATCGTGTCTAACTCTATCACACTCTCTCAAGTGCTCAGTACAGCGCTCTGCACAGGGTCAATGCCCAGTAGATACCATCGACCGATTGATCTGGATCAGGGTTGGTCGGGGCAGGGCCGGGGGTGGGTGGGGGCCTCGGTGGGGAGCTGCGGGGCTGCAGGCTATTGTGGCTGGGGGAGGGGTAGATTGCAGCCTGCAGGCCGAGGCTGTTGCAGTCTCAGTCTCTGGTTGTGACCTCTCTGTGGCCAACCCCATCCTGCTGAGGGGAGCCAGGAAGTCAAGGGGGCCACGACCCAGGCTCCTCCCTTCCCCTAATAGCCCACAAGAATCATACCTCGATGTGGCTGGGGGTGGCAGGGAGGAGGAGGGGGAGGGGAGGAGTGGAGACCATTGTTATCCCCATCTTCAAAGCCCTTCTAAAATCCCCGTCTCCTACAAGAAGACTTCCCTGACTAACCCCTCATCTCGCCACCCTTCAGACTGAAAGCTCTTTGTGAGCAGGAAATGTGTCTGTTTGTTGTTGTATTGTACTCTCCCAAATGCATAGGATTCATTCAATAGTATTTATTGAGCGCTTACTATGTGCAGAGCACTGTACTGAGCGCTTGGGATGAACAAGTCGGCAACAGATAGAGACAGTCCCTGCCGTTTGACGGGCTTACAGTCTAATCGGGGGAGACGGACAGACAAGAACAATGGCACTAAACAGCATCAAGGGGAAGAACATCTCGTAAAAACCGATGGCAACTAAATAGAATCAAGGCGATGTACAATTCATTAACAAAATAAATAGGGTAACGAAAATATATACAGTTGAGCGGACGAGTACAGTGCTGTGGGGATGGGAAGGGAGAGGTGGAGGAGCAGAGGGAAAAGGGGAAAATGAGGCTTTAGCTGCGGAGAGGTAAAGGGGGGATGGCAGAGGGCAGTAGAGGGGGAAGAGGAGCTCAGTCTGGGAAGGCCTCTTGGAGGAGGTGATTTTTAAGTAAGGTTTTGAAGAGGGAAAGAGAATCAGTTTGGCGGAGGTGAGGAGGGAGGGCGTTCCGGGACCGCGGGAGGATGTGACCCAGGGGTCGACGGCGGGATAGGCGAGACCGAGGGACGGCGAGGAGGTGGGCGGCAGAGGAGCGGAGCGTGCGGGGTGGGCGGTAGAAAGAGAGAAGGGAGGAGAGGTAGGAAGGGGCAAGGTGATGGAGAGCCTTGAAGCCTAGAGTGAGGAGTTTTTGTTTGGAGCGGAGGTCGATAGGCAACCACTGGAGTTGTTTAAGAAGGGGAGTGACATGCCCAGATCGTTTCTGCAGGAAGATGAGCCGGGCAGCGGAGTGAAGAATAGACCGGAGCGGGGCGAGAGTGCTCGGCACACAGTAAGCACTCAATAAATACAATTGAATGAATGAATGAATCAGTCCTCCCTTCTACATCGCTTATTCCCTTGCCTGAGTACACCTTAAGCACTTTGATAACCCAACACCAGACCCATTCTGTTTACATGTGAATCCTTACACTGTGCCATTTCCCCTCACTGTAATTCATTTTAATGTCTGTCTGCCCTTCTAGACCATGTCTTCCAGCTCCGTTGTATTGAACTATCTCAAGCGCTTAGTACAGTGCTCTGCCCATAGTAAGGGCTCAATAAATATCACTGACTGATGGATCAATTGATGGGAAGACATGGAGAGGGGAGAATATTCTTCATCCGCTGGCCTTCCTGGCCTGTGGATTCACTGGGCAGGAATTGGAACTTAGCTGCACCAAGTAGGGGCCAAGTCCCATGCTAAGCATTGTGGTAGACACAGTTAATCTGATCAAAAACAGCCCCTGGCCCACATGGTCACTGTGGGCAAGAATGTGCCTGTTTACTGTTACACTGTACTCTCCCAAGCACATAGTACAGTGCTCTGCACACAGTAAGTGCCCATAAATATGATGGGCTGGCTGACTGACTGAGCTGAGAGGGAGAAGGGAACAGGGCTGCCCACTGTCCAGAGGAGGGAGTTGAGGCCCAAAGAGATTAAGGAACTTGCCCAGTGTCACACAGTAGGCCAGTGGCAGAACCAGTATTAGAATCCAGACCTCCTGACTCCCAGGCTTGGGCTCTTTCCACTAGGCCCCCTGCCTCCTCACTTGGTCTAGTCTCCTGCCTCCATATCCAGGTGATTTGGGGGTTCCCAAACCTCCCCCAGGAGGGGTTTCTGGGATGAGGCTTGACCCCCGCCCCCCATCACCCTCCACCTCAGGGAGAAAGCTCTCAGCCGCCATCTCCCTGCGAGGCCCAACTGCCAGGCCACGGTTTACCAAGGTCTGTCTTCCTGCCCCACTGCCCAGGGACTAGAGGGCAGGGGGATTGTCCTGCCTCGCTCCATTACTTCAGCCAAGGGTGGGGGGCACTGGATGGGGATATGGGGCTTGGGACCTTCGGGGTTTTTTTTAATGATATTTGTTAAGTGCTTACTATGTGCCAGACACGGTTCTAAGGTCTGGGGTAGATACAAGGTAATGAGGTTGGAGACAGTCCCTGTCCCACATGGGGCTTGCAGTCTTAACCCCCATTTTACAGATGAGGTTGCTGAGGCACAGAGAAGGGAAGTAACTTGCCCAAGGTAGAAACAGCAGACAAGTGGCAGAGCCGGGATTGGAATACACGTCCTTCTGACACCCAGGCCCGTACTCTATCCACTAGGCCATATTCCTTCTCTCCCTGCTGTCCCCAGCCCCCAGTATGCCCACAATTCTGAGCTGCCTCCACCCAGACCAGTACTCTGTCCACAACAAATGCTCACTACAGCTTTCTGAACACAGCAGGCACCCACTAAAGCTCTCTGCCCACAGTATACATCCTCTATAGGGTTCTGCCCCAGCAGGTGTTACAGCACTCTGCTCATAGCAGTGCCCCACCCACAACAAGCATTCAGTACAGTGCTCTACAGCACTCTGTCCACAGCAGGCGTCCAAATACAACACTCTGCCCGCGGCAGGAACTCAGTAAATAATATCGCTCGATAACGACGACACCCACCTTTCCAATCTAGAGACCTCCGCCTCAGGCTTGGCTATGGTGTCCCTGGAAGTTGTAGGAGCTGAGAAACAGAGATCTCTCCCCTTGGCGGGCAGGTGGGGTTTGTGTCAGGAGACAGTTGAGTAGAAGAAGAAGAAAATAAAGAAGATCTTAAGGATGCAAGAGTCATGGGGTTTTGTGGCTTCTGGCCCTGCCCCGTCAACCTTGAGTCCACCACCGGCGATCCGTCCACCCGCCCTGGCTGACGGGTATATAGCGCACTAGTCCACGATCCCTCCCCCGTGGCCTGTCCTGCCCCTAGTCCCCACCCCCCCACACCCACCCACTGTCCAGGCTGGGAAACACACTTCAGGGGGCAGGCCCGAAGCCTTGCCTGGAGGAAAGTCCGTAGGGCAGCTTGTGCCATAACCAGCTGCACATCTCCTTGGACCCCTGAGATTCTCCCTCCTACTTCAATCATAAGCCCCAAGTGAGGCAGGGATTGTGTCTTATCTGTAACTACCACAGTGCTTAGTACAGCCCTGAGCACATAGTAAGCGCTTAAACACTATAATCATTATCATTATTGTTATTATTAAGTCCCCCTCCCTCCGAACAGGACCTCCAAGGGTCCTGCCCCAGGAGGCAGTGGTGGTTGTGTCAGGCTTGGAAACACACTGGCCCAAAACAAGCCACGAGTAAATAGCAGCAAGTCTCGAGCCCGGCTCCGAGTGGGACGAGAATGCAGCCAGATTGTCAGATGAGAGCACTGGATCACTGAATAAAGTCAGATTGACCCTCCGACGCAAATCCCTCCAGGACAACAGAAACCATTTCAGGATGCTGGAAAAATGCCACTCATCCTGCTCCCCTTCCGCCCCCGTGTTGTGGGAAGAACGAAGAAATCTCTACTGATCTGGAGCTGCACCCCCCTGCTTGGAATTCCCTCCCCATTCCTCTTCGCCCAAACACATTCCTTCCCTTCCTCGCCACTCTAAGAACCCTCCTTTTCCATGAAGCCATAGACCACAGGCCTGGGAGTCAGAAGGTCATGGGTTCTAATCCCAGATACTCCAGCTTCTCCACTTGTCTGCTTTGTGACCTCGGGCAAGTTACTTTGCTTCTCTGTGCCTCAGTTACCTCATCTGTAAAATGGGGATCGAGACTGTGAGCTTCACATGGGACAGGGACTGTGTCCAACCTGATTTGCTTGTGTCCACCTCAGCGCTTAGTACAGTGCCTGGCACATAGTAAGTGGTTAATGAATACCATAATTATTACTATTAATTATTATTATTACATTCCTTCCCTCCCTCACCACTCAAATAACCCTCCTCTTCCATCAAAACACCCTGGATTAACTCTATCTGACTTTGGCCGCTCCAATTGTCCCTCTGCCCTCTAGCACGGAAAGTACACGCTCTTCCCAACTCAAAGCCCTCCTGAAATCCCACCTCCTCTTCCAGGAGCCCTTCCCTGATTCATTTCTAATCTTCCCAGGGTAAGCCCTACTGAGAGCTCACCTCCTCCAAGAGGCCTTCCCAGATTGAGCTTCCCCTTTTCCCTCTGCTCCCTCTCTGCTCCCCCTTCACCTCCCCTCAGCTAAACCCCTTTTCCCCCTTTCCCCTCTGCTCCTCCCCCTTTCCCTTCCCCTCCCCTCAGCATTGTGCTCATTTGTATATATTTTTATTACCCTATTTATTTTGTTAATGAAGTGTATGTACATCCCCTGGCTTCTGTTTATCGTGATTAAGTTGCCTTGTTTTTGTCTGTCTCCCCCATTAGACTGTAAACCTGTCAATGGGCAGGGATTGTCTCTATCTGTTGCCGAATTGTACATTCCAAGCACTTAGTACAGTGCTCTGCACATAGTAAGTGCTCATTAGATCCTATTGAATGAATGAATATCTCCCCCAACTGCCATTTCAGCAGAAAAGCACTGATGACCTCTCCTGGCACTTGTATCTGTGTCCTACCCACCCTTTTATCAAAGCTCCCACTTGTGTGCACAATCCATTTTCTTTCTTCCTTCTATCTGCAATTTATCTTAATGTTTGCCTCCTTTGTTAGACTGTAAGCTTCTTAACCCTACTGTCCTTTCCCAGTCAATTGTATTTACTGAGCACTTACTGTGTGCAGAGCACTGTATTGAGCTCTTGGGAGAGTACAGTATAACAATAGAACAGACACATTCCCTGCCCACAGAGAACTTAGGGTCTAGAGGGGGAGGGAGACATGAATATAAATAAATAAATTACACATATGGACGGACATAAGTGCTGTGGGTCTGGGAGGGGGGGTGAATGAAGGGAGTAAGTCTGGTGACTCAGTAAGACTTTGTAGGAGTGGAAAGTAATTGTCAGATGTGAGTAAGGAGAGCTTTACAAGTCAGAGGCAGGACATGGGTGAGCGGTCAGTGGTGAGATAGCCGAGATCAAGGTACAGTGAGAAGGTTAGCATTAGAGAAGTGAGGTGTGCAGGCTGGCTTGTAGTAGGAGAGTGGTGAGGTGAGGCACTCAGTACTCCCACATACCCCCAGTACTCCCAGGGAACTCTCAGGTACTCAGTACAGTGCTCTGTACACAGTAAATTGAAAGGCCTCTAGGAGGGCAGAAATCTTATCTACTAACTCTACAGTCCAGTATTAAGCAGTTATTGCGAGAAAGAACACTGTATTACACGCTTTGAAGCGTACAATAGATTTGGTAGACATGATGCCTGCCCTCAAGGATTTTTACAATCTAGTAGGGGAAGACAGATAGCAAAATAATTAGACTGTGAGTCCCATATGGGATAGATATTGGGTCTGATATAATTCACTCATACCTACCCCACTGCTTGGAACAGTACTTGACAAGTGCTTAACAAATATTATTTAAAAATAATAAAAATAAATAAATAAATGACAGATAGGGGAAGAAGCAGAGTGTCAGAATACAGACATTAGTGCTGTGGGGCTAAGCAGAGAAGGCTTCTTGGAGGAGATGTGATTTTATGAGGGTTTTGAGGTGAGGAGAGTGATCATGTGTCAGGTAGGGGAGCAGCGTGGCTTAGTGAAAAGAGCACAGGCCTGGGAGTCAGAGGCTCGGCTCTCTATGCTGTGTGCTTTTGGGCTAGTCACTTAACTTCTCTGTGCCTCAGCTTCCTCATCTGTAAACTGGGTATTCTATCTTAGTCTCTGTTCCGTAGACTGTGAGCAGCCCCATGTAGGACATGGACTGTGTCCAACCTGATTATTTGAATCTGCCCCAGTGTTTAGTACAGTGCCTGGCACATGGCACATAACAAGCGAATAAGTATCATTATTATATAAAGGGGGCAGGAGTTCCAGGCCAGAAGGAGGACGTGGGTGAAGGAGCCAGGGCCAGAGGTGGGGCTGAAATGACCTGAATGTCAGCACCCTGGCCAGGTGACTCCTGGAAGTCTGCTCCTGGCAAGCACCCCCCACCAAGTCCCCCCCCCCCCTTCCCGGTGCTCATCAGAGAAGCAGCATGGCATGGCCTACTGGATAGAGCCCGCCCCAGGAGTCAGAAGGACCTCCTTTCTAATCCCGGCTCCTCCACTCTACTGTGTGATCTTGGGCAAGTCACTTCACTTTTCTGCACCTCAGTTACCTCATCTGCCAAATGAAGATTAAGATTGTGAGCCCCATGTGGGACAGGAACCGTAACCAACCCGATTTGCTTGTATGGATCCCAGCAATCAGTACACTGCCTGGCACAGAGTAAGCGTTTAACAAATACCACAGTTATTATTATTATTCCTGGGAATCCCTCAGTGGTCCTTCTTGCAAAGGTGCCATCTGAGGCTTTTCTCTCTGGGTAGGGGCGCCCCACCCCGCCCCAGACACAAGGCCAGCAGACCCCTGGGGAGTGAGCAACCTCGAAGACCAACCTCTGACAAATCCCTGCCTGCTGGAGCAGAGGGGTCCCCACCAAGTCAGAAACCAGACTGGGGAAACTGAGTCAAGGACCCCCCCAGTGCCTGGCTTTCCCCCCTCGTCCCCACCAGCTCCTGTCCCGTGTGGCAATAGCTCTCCAGCCTTCCAGGCCCAAAGCCCAGGAGGACCTCTTCGGCGGACGATGCAGCAAACGGGCCAGACCCGGGGTCCAGGACCGGGGCCCAGCAGGCTCACCTGCTCCCTCCCCGGGGTCGGAGGATCCCGCAGGTCAAGGTCGGTCCGGGTCGTCGTCGGCCCCGCCCGGACCGAGCTCTAGCGCCGCCGGGCAGGGGGGACCGCAGGGGGCGGGGACACCGGCACTGTCAGCTGGGCGGTGGGGGAGGGGCGGGGCGGGACGGGGGAGGGGAGGGGGCGGGGCCACGTGACTCTGCCCTCCATCCCCGGAGAGGGAGGGGCCACGGCCCTCAGGTCCATCTCCTTCCACTTCCCCTATCTGTAATTTATTCAATCGTATCCATTGAGCTCTCAGTGTGTGCAGAACACTACACTAAGCGCTTGGGGAAGTATAACGCAACAAGAAAAAGACGCATTCCCTGCCCACAATGAGCTTACAGTCTAGAGGGGGAGACAGACACTAATGGGCATAAATAAATTAGAGATATGGACGTAAGTGCTGGGGGCCTCGGAGGGGAGATGAATAAAGGGAGCAAATCAGGGTGACGCAGAAGGGAGTGGGAGAAGAGGAAAGGAGGGCTTAGTCAGGGAAGGCTTCGTGGAGGAGATTAATTTATGTTAATGTCTACGCCCCCCCCCCACTAGATTGTTAGCTCCTTGTGGGCAGGGGTCGACCAGTTGTATTGTACCGCACTCTCCCAAGCACACAGTAGGTGCTCAATAAACGCCATCGATTGATTGATTGGGGAGAGGGCGGGAGAGAGGAGAGGGTTGACAGTAAACTCCTTGGGGGCAGGAAACGTGTCTAACTCTGTTGGATTGTCCTCTCCCAAGCGTTTAGTGCAAATCACTGTACTAAGCGCTTGGGAGAGGACAATCCAACAGATCCAACCCAATAAGAGATCATTAAATACCATGGATTGATTGCTCTTCCAAGAGCTTAGCACAGTGTTCTGCACAGAGTGAGCACCCAATAAATACGAGTGATTGATTAATTAAAAGGGGGGAGGGGAGGGGAAAGGGAGGGGGGAGAGAGGGAGGGTTCTGGGGGTCCTGGGTTTTGGTCCAAGGAGGGAGATTGCTCCCTTAGAAGACCCCGAGACCCCCATCGCCCCCCCCCCCCATAAAGTACCATTGACTTTCTCCTCCACAGTGGCTGGTCTCCCCGGAAGGATAGGATTGGAGGGGCATCTTGGATGCACACGCACACACACGCACAGACACACAACAAACACCCCCCCGTACCCTCCCCCCCCCGCTCCAGTACCGCTCCAGGCCAGACACAACACGCCCCCACTTCCCTCTGACAGCTCCAAGATGGGCTGGAGGGGAGGGAAGAGGAGGGGATGGGGGGGGATGGAGGTACGGGGCGGATGAGGGGCTGGGGCGATGGGAAGACCCCGGCCCCTCGGTCCTCAGGTTCCCCGGGCCCCCGGTCCTCGAGTCCCCTGACCTCCCGGCCCCCTGGTCCCCCGGCCCGCACTCCCGTCTCCGCAGACCTTGGCTTTTGCTGCCATTTTCATGTCTCTCGTCACTCAGCCCTTGGGGCTTGGCTCGTCTTTGTCCCCTTCCCCTTCCCCGCCCCCCCGGCTGGTCCTGGGGTCACCCCTCTCCCCTCCCCCCAGGGTCCCCTCCCCCCGGGTCCCCTCCCCCAGCCTCCCTCACCTGCACAGCGGTGGCGGCGGTGACGGTCCGCGCTGCAAGGGAAACGCACAATGTCCCGCCGCCGCCGCCTCCCGCTCCTCCCCCTCCTCCTCCTCCTCCTCTTCCCCCGGCTCCTCCTCTTCCTCCTCCCCTCCTCCTCCTCCTCCCCTCCTCCTCCTCCTCCTCCTCCCCCTTTCCCCGCTCCTCCTTGCCCTTGTGCCCGGCCTAGGGAGCGCGACGCAATTGATAGCATCTGCTGGGCAGACACACACACAGAAGCACACGCACACACCCCTGACAAAATGAGGCATCCCCCGCCAAGCCCCCAGAGAGTTCATTCATTCATTCCATCGTATTTACTGAGCGCTTACGGTGTGTGGAGCACTGGACTAAGCGCTTGGGAAAGTACAGTACAGCAATGCAGAGAGACAATCCCTGCCCACGACGAGCTCACAGTGGGCGGTTGTTCGGGATGTGGCGGGGCGGAGAGAGCTGGAATGGAGGAGGGGGCATCTTCAGATCACCCCCATCCCCGTTTCCTCGAGGCCACCTGCGAGACTCCCCCATGCCCGGAGAGTTGGGATGGGGGCCCCGGAGTGGGGTCGGCCCTGTGGGGTGGGGGGACGCGCCTAATGGCAAGACCCCGGGCTTGGGACTCAGAGAACCTGGTTCTAATCTCAGCTCCTCCACTTGTGTGCTGTATGACCTTGTGCAAGTCACTTCACTTCTCTGTGCTTCAGCGACCTCATCTGTAAAATGGGGATTAAGACTGGGAGCCCCACTTGGGACAAATTGATTACCTTGTATCTACCCCAGTACCAACAACAGCGTTTGGCACATAGTAAGCACTTAACAAATACCATCATTATTTTTATTAATAAAGATGGATGGACAGACAGGCGGCGGGGGACAAGTCAGGGTTGGAGCGGTCAAGGCAGTCTCAGCCTGAAAGACGCCTGGGGTCTTCAATCTGCGGCTGCTCGACCTCTTTTGGGTGGGGCTGGGATGGGTCTTAGAGCATGCTGTAGTGTAGGCCAGGGGACCAGGGGCTGAGGGCCTGGGGGCTGAAGAGTCGAAGGGGCCAGGGAAGCCCATCCCAGCCCTCTAGACTGTAAGCTTCACAGGGACAGAGAACGTGTCTACCAACTTTGTTTTATTGGAGAAGCAGCATGGCCTAGTGGATAGAGCATGGGCCCGGGAGTCAGAAGGTCATGACTTCGCTATTTGTCTGCTGTGGGACCTTAGGCAAGTCACTTAACTTCTCCGGGCCTCAGTTCCCTCATCTGTAAAATGGGAATTAAGATTATGAGCCCAGTGTGGGACAGGGACTGTGCCCAGCCCAATTATCTGCTAGCTACCCCAGCGCTTAGAACAAGTACCTGGCACATAATAAGCACTTAACAAATACCATTATTATCATTATTATTATTACTATTCCAACCTCCTTAGTGCAGCGCTCTGCCCACAGTAAGCATTCAATAAATATTGTTTACTGACTGATCGATTGGTCCCTGTCAGAGCACAGCAGGTGAAGAGAAAGGAGTCCAGTTCCCCCGCCGCCGGCTCCCTGAAGCACTGCCCCAGGGTTTGGCATTCAGAGTTACCGAAGATCTCTTTCAGGGGAGGGGCAGTAAGGCAGCGAGGTCTGATAAATGCTCTCTGCATGTAGTAATGCGCTCAGTAAATACCACTGATACATGATTGATCGATTGATGGGTGAAAGGAGAACGGGGCTGGGAATCGGAGACCTGGGTTCCAGTCCCAGCTCCACCCGGGTTCCACGGAGTGACCTTGGACAATCAGTCAATCGGTGGTTTTTATTGAGTTCTTATTGAGTACAGAGAAACAACTGACAGAGTTGGTTGACTTGCCCTGCCCACAAGGAGCTTACAGTCTAAAGGGGGAGACAGAAAAGATTAAAAAAATATGATTATGTGCATAAGTATTGCGGGGCTGAGGGTGGGGTGAATAAATATCAAGCGATTAAAAGATACAGATCTAAGTACGCAGGTGACTCAGAAGGGAGAGGGAGATGGGGAAATGAGGGGTTAGTCAGGCAAAGACTTTTAGAGGAGATGTGATTTTAGGAGGGGGTTGAAAGTGGGGAGAGTGGTGGTCTGCCGGGTATGAAGAGGGAGGGTGTTCCAGGCCAGAGACAGGATGTAGGCAAGGGATCGGTGGAGAGAGAGAGATGAGATTGTGGTACAGAGAGTAGGTTGCACTGGAGGAGAGAAGTGAGCGTGCTGTGTTGTAGTAGGAAGTCAGTGAAGTGTGATAGGAGGGGTTGTGGGTGCCTGCTGAGGCAACAGATTAGGTTTTCAATCTGTGAATTTGGAAAATTCCCACAAAATTCCCTAAGAAGGGAATCTCTTCCAATATGACTGGAGAAAGAGAGTAAGGAAGAGAAAATCCCTTGGGAATGGCTTACCAGCCATGACAGCAGGGAGCCTGAGTTAAGGGTCTAGCTACTTCAGGTACATGTTTTGGCAGCTCTTTTCTGGTCTGCCTGGATTTGGGGCACAGGGTGGAGCTGTGGCCGGTAGCAGGGGGAGGCTGTCAGGGAGGGGCAGAGTTCTAGTCGGGTGGGGGACCCCCAGCTTCCAGACGGTCAGGCAGTTCTCTGTAGATAATGCCAAAAAAGCAGCTTCTTGCAGAGTTTCGTTTCCACTCCAAGTCCTTTGTCTGACCTGGAAAATCAGGAATCATTCAGCATTTGTTGAATGTTTGCTATTTGCAGAGCACTGCACTACACACTTGGGAGAGTACAGGGGCATGATTTCTACCCTTGAGAAGTTCGCAATCTACTGAGTGCAGAGCACTGTATATAGAGTTTATAGACACAATTCCTGCCCTCCGGGAAGTCTACTATGTGCAGAGGACTATACTGAGCAGCTGGGAGAGGACAGTAAAGTTAGTAGACACAAACCTTGCCCTCCAGTAACTTACAGTGCGCAAAGCATTGTTGAGAACACTTGGGAGAGTATAAATGGTAGAGTTAGCAGACACACTCCCTGCCCTCCAGGAGCTTGCTGTCTGGTGTGCAGAGCACTCAGAGTACTGAGTGCGTGGGAGAACACACTAGAGTAAGCAGACACAATCCCTGCTCTCTACCGTGTATAGAGCACTGAACTGAGCACCTGGTAAGGTATAATAGGAGATGAGTCTTCCCTGTTTCTCCAGAAATCCAGTGGATGATGGGTTGGTGAGGTGGGGGTCCTTGAAGGTCAGGTGACATTTCCTGAGGGAAATGTCTGCCTCAAGCCCAGGGCACCCTGCCAAAGTATTTAAACTGTTATAAATGATTGATTTATATTAATATCAATCTCCGCCTCTAGACTGTAAGCTTGTTATGGGCAGGGAATCTCTCTGCCAACTCTGTTGTATTGTACTCTCCCAAGTGCTCAGAACATGCTTTGCCCACAAGATAAGCAGCATGGTCTAGGGGTTAAAGCACAATCCCAGGAGTCAGAAGGACCCGAGTTCTGGTACTGGCTCTGCACTTATCTGTTGGGTGACCTTGGGCCAGTCACTTCACTTCTCTGTTCCTTAGTTCCCTCATCTGTCAAATAGGGATTAAGATTGTGATCCCCATTTGAGACTGGGAGTCTGTCCAACCTGATGATCTTGTATCTAACCCAGCTAGATACAGTGCCTGGCACATAGTAAGCACTTCACAAAGACCACAATAATAATAATAATGGCTACTATTATTATTATTATTCTCTGCAGTTTCCACTAGAGGGTTGGGAGTTTCAGCCGCATAGAAACTTCCAACTTGGACTTGTTAGGTTGGGGGCAGAGGGAGTGGCAGGGTGTGGGTTTGGGGGGAGTCTGACTAAGCCCTCCTTTCCTCTTCTCCCACTCCCTTCTGCGTCGCCCTGACTTGATCCCTTTATTCATTCCCTCCCACCCCCATAAGCCCCACAGCACTTATGTCTCTATCTGTAATTTATTTATTTCTACTCATGTCTGTCTCCCCTTCTAGATTGTAAACTCACTCGGGGCAGGGAATGAATCTGTTTAATATTGTATTGACTTCCCCAAGCGCTTATTCATTCATTCATTCAATAGTATTTATTGAGCGCTTACTATGTGCAGAGCACTGTACTGAGCGCTTGGGATGAACAAGTCGGCAACAGATAGAGACAGTCCCTGCCGTTTGACGGGCTTACAGTCTAATCGGGGGAGACGGACAGACAAGAACAATGGCACTAAACAGCGTCAAGGGGAAGAACATCTCGTAAAAACAATGGCAACTAAATAGAATCAAGGCGATGTACAATTCATTAACAAAATAAATAGGGTAACGAAAATATATACAGATGAGCGGACGGGTACAGTGCTGTGGGGATGGGAAGGAAGAGGTGGAGGAGCAGAGGGAAAAGGGGAAAATGAGGCTTTAGCTGCGGAGAGGTAAAGGGGGGATGGCAGAGGGAGTAGAGGGGGAAGAGGAGCTCAGTCTGGGAAGGCCTCTTGGAGGAGGTGATTTTTAAGTAAGGTTTTGAAGAGGGAAAGAGAATCAGTTTGGCGGAGGTGAGGAGGGAGGGCGTTCCGGGACCGCGGGAGGACGTGACCCGGGGGTCGACGGCGGGATAGGCGAGACCGAGGGACGGCGAGGAGGTGGGCGGCGGAGGAGCGGAGCGTGCGGGGTGGGCGGTAGAAAGAGAGAAGGGAGGAGAGGTAGGAAGGGGCAAGGTGATGGAGAGCCTTGAAGTCTAGAGTGAGGAGTTTTTGTTTGGAGCGGAGGTCGATAGGCAACCACTGGAGTTGTTTAAGAAGGGGAGTGACATGCCCAGATCGTTTCTGCAGGAAGATGAGCCGGGCAGCGGAGTGAAGAATAGACCGGAGCGGGGCGAGAGAGGAGGAAGGGAGGTCAGAGAGAAGGCTGACACAGTAGTCTAGCCGGGATATAACGAGAGCCCGTAATAGTAAGGTAGCCGTTTGGGTGGAGAGGAAAGGGCGGATCTTGGCGATATTGTAGAGGTGAAACCGGCAGGTCTTGGTAACGGATAGGATGTGTGGGGTGAATGAGAGGGACGAGTCAAGGATGACACCGAGATTGCGGGCCTGCGGGACGGGAAGGATGGTCGTGCCATCCACGGTGATGGAGAAGTCTGGGAGCGGACCGGGCTTGGGAGGGAAGATGAGGAGCTCCCTATCATGTTGAGTTTTAGGTGGCGGGCCGACATCCAGGTGGAGACGTCCCGGAGGCAGGAGGAGATGCGAGCCTGAAGGGAGGGGGAGAGGACAGGGGCGGAGATGTAGATCTGCGTGTCATCTGCGTAGAGATGGTAGTCAAAGCCGTGACAGCGGATGAGTTCACCGAGGGAGTGAGTGTAAATGGAGAACAGAAGAGGGCCAAGAACTGACCCTTGAGGAACTCCAACAGTTAAAGGATGGGAGGGGGAGGAGGCTCCAGTGTAGGAGACCGAGAATGATCGGCCAGAGAGGTAAGAGGAGAACCAGGAGAGGACAGAGTCTGTGAAGCCAAGGTGAGATAAGGTATGGAGGAGGAGGGGATGGTCGACAGTGTCAAAGGCAGCAGAGAGGTCAAGGAGGATCAGAATGGAGTAGGAGCCATTGGATTTGGCAAGAAGGAGGTCATGGGTGACCTTAGATAGAGCAGTCTCGGTAGAGTGGAGGGGACAGAAGCCAGATCGGAGGGGGTCTAGGAGAGAATGGGAGTTAAGGAATTCTAGGCATCGATTGTAGACGACTCGTTCTAAGATTTTGGAAAGGAAGGGTAGTAGGGAGATAGGACGATAACTGGAGGGGGAAGTGGGGTCTAGAGCGGGTTTTTTTAGGATGGGTGAGACGTGGGCGTGTTTGAAGGCAGAGGGGAAGGAGCCCTTGGAGATTGAGTGGTTAAAAATAGTACAATGCTCTGCACACAGTAAGCATTCAATAAATCCGATTGACTGACTGACTGATTATAGTACTTTTAACTTTCGCTCTCCCAGTCTACACTTGGATTTACACCCTCCCTCAGATCTACAGCATTTATGAACATGCCCATAATTTATATCAGTGTCTGCCTCCCCGTCTAGACTGGAAGCTCCTTGTGGACAGGGAATGCGTCTATCAGTTCTGTTATATTGTACTCTCCCAAGAGCTTAATACAGTGCTCTGCACACAGTAAGCGCTCAATCGATTGATCTGAATGTCTCCAAGAGAAGATGAAGTACTAGTCATAATAACGAAGTGCTTACTGTGTGCAGAGAAGCAGTATGGCCTAGTGGAAAGAGCCCAGGCCTGGGAGTCAGAGGTCATGGGTTCTAATCTCAACTCTGCCACTTGCCTACTACTTGACCTTGGGCAAGTCATTTCATTTCTCTGAGCCTCATCTGCAAAAATGGGGATTCTTTATCTGTTCTTCCTCCTAGTTAGACTGTGAGCCCTATGTGGATCATCATGATCTTTTGTCTACCTCAGTGCTTTGCACAGTCCCTGGCACATAGTAAGCACTTATCAAATACCACAATCAATAGTATTATTGCAGAGCACTGTACTAAATGCTAAGAATAAACAAGTGAGAATTAGACATGGTCTTTGTCCCTCAGGGGACTCCCAATCTAATAGTTTAAGTGGGAAGAAGGGACCGGAGACAAACACATCAGAGATGAGGAATGAAACATTAAAACTCCACATGGACAAATCCACAAAATAAAGGCAAAGTCCGCCGAAGTCGTGGCTGGAGGAGCAGACTTTCAGGCTCCTTAGGCTCAGAGTTCAGGCCGCACCTGTAGCCACATTCATTCAATCATATTTATTGAGCACTTATTGTGTGCAGAGCACTGTACCAAACACTTAGGAGAGTACACCCTAGCAGTAAGACAGATTCCCTGCCCATAATGAGCTTACAGTCTAGAGGGGGAAACAGACATTATTATAAATAATTTACAGATACAATAAATAAATTACAGCAGCCATCAGTCTTGGGGTTCAATAGAAGTAGAAGTAGCGTGGCTTACTAGACAGAGCACTGGCCTGGGAATCAGAAGGACTTGGGTTCTAATTCCAGCTCCTCCACTTATCAGCTGTATGACTTTGGGAAAGTCGTTTAACTTCTCTGTGCCACAGTTACCTCATCTATAAAATGGGGATTAAGGCTGTGAGCCCCATGGGGGACTTGGATTGGGTCCATCTTGATTAGCTCACATCTAGTCTAGCAGTTACTTAGAACAGTGCTTGGCACATAGTAAGCACTTAACAAATATCATTTTTAAAAAAAGGCTTGTTCTGTGGCTGTTCTCCTTCCTTCTAGGGTGGGAGAGGCAGGAAGGGAGTATTCTCTCCCTGTACCTCGATCTCATCGATCTCACCACTGCCTCTGGCCTGCAACGTTCTCTCTCTTCATATCTGACAGACAATTACTCTCCCCAACTTCAAAGCACATCTCCTCCAAGAGGCTTTCCCTGACTAAGCCCTTTTTTCCTTTTCTTCAACTCCCTTCTGCATCACCCTGATTCGCACCCTTTATTCATCCCTCCTGCCCACAACCCCACAGCACTTAGGTATATATCTGTAATTTATTTATTTATATTAATGTCTATCTTCCTGACTAGACTGTAAGCTCACTGTGGGCAGGGAATGCGTCTGTTCTATTGTTCTACCGTACTCTCCCCAGTGGTTAATATAGAGCTCTGCACACAGTAAGAGCTCAATAAGTACATTTGACTGATTGACTGATGGGGCTCTCTGATGGCTTAGAGAAGGAGGGCAGGACTGTTTCCAGGGATGGGATGTGGCTGGCTGTCGATTTTGGGGGTAGCCCCCGAGTACACAGAAGCAGATTTTATCCCGGTCCTTCCTTCCTCCAACCTCTCTGGGCCACAGTTTCCTCATCTGTAAAGTGGGGATAAAATCCATGCTCTCCCTTCTTTTTTTATGGTATTCATTAAGTGCTTACTTTGTGCCAGGCAATATTCTAAGAGCTGAGGTAGATATAAGATAATCAGAGAAGCAGTGTGGCTCAGTGGAAAGAGCACGGGCTTGGGAGTTAGAGGTCATGAGTTCGAATCCCGACTCTGCCACTTGTCAGCTGTGTGACTGTGGGCAAGTCACAACTTCTCTGTGCCTCAGTGACCTCATCTGTATAATGGGGATTAACTGTGAGCCTCACATGGGACAACCTGATTACCCTGTATCTACCCCAGCGCTTAGAACAGTGCTCTGACATAGCACTTAACAAATACCAACATTATTATTATTATTACAGAGTCACAGTGAAGTGAAGCGACTTGCTCAAGGTCACTGGTAGAGCTGAGATTAGAACCCAGGTCCTTCTGACTCCCAGGCCCGTGCTGTATCCACTAGACAATGCTGCTTGAGACTGAGAACCTCATGTGCACCAGGACTCGGTTCGATCTGATTATCTTGCACCTCTTCTAGTGCTTGACACATAGTAAGGACTTAATAAACACCATCATGTTATTACTACCACTGCCCTAGTTGACTTTCATTACTATTTAAGCACTGATTTATTCATATATCTATGTTTCTATTCTCTACTTCCTCCTAACTGTAAAGTATTCCAGTCTATTTCTCTAGCTAGACTGGAAGCTCCTCATGGTTTCTACTTACTCTATTGTACTGTCCCAAATGTTTAGTCCAGTGCCCGTCCCCAAGTAGACTTCGAGCTATTTGTCTTCTAACTCTGTTTTCCTTTCCCAAATGTTCAGATGGTACTGTGCACCCAATAAATAGATTGTAAGGTTCCCTGTGGGTATCATGTCATTTACCTCTATTTTCCTCTCCCCAGTGCTCAGTACAGCATTCTGTGCAGGGAAGCAGCCTGGCTTTCTTTTTAAAAAATGGTTTTTATTAAGTGCTTACTATGTGCTAGATACTGTACTAAGTGCTAGTATAGATGCCAGGTAATCAGGTTGGACACTGTCCTTGTACCACATAGGGCTCACAGTCTTAATCCCCATTTTACAGAGGCGGTAACTGAGGCACAGAGAAGTGACGTGACTTGCCCAAGGTCACTCGGCAGACACGTGGCAGAGCTGGGATTAGAACCCAGGTTCTCTGGGCGCCCAGGCCTATGCTCTATCCACTAGATCTCACTACTTCTCTAGTGGAAAGAGCCTGGGCCTGAGAATCAGAGGACCTGTGTTTTAATCCAGGTTGTGCCACTTGTCTGCTCTGCGATGTTGGGCCAGTCGCTTAACTTCTCTGTGCCTCCGTTTCCCCGTCTGTAAAATGGGATAAAATACCTGTTCTCTCTTCCCTTTAGACTGGGAACCCCATGTGGGACAGGGACTGTGGGTCCTCTAATTAACTTCTATATATTCCAGTGCTTAGTACAGTGTTTGGAACAGAGTAATACCTCAATAAATATCACAGTTATTATTATCATAATTATTTTTTATTAGAGTAATAGTAGCAAACTCCATTGTCCGATGGTCAGCAGCTCCTTGCAGAACGATCCTGATTATGTCCACTAGGTGGCGGCAGAGCCCCATAGCTTTGGTGCTGGTTGCAGGTTCAGATTCAGATGTGGATTTTATTTTTTAATGGTATTTTGTTACGCGCTTGCTATGGGCCAGGACACTGAGCTAAACGCTGGCGTAGATACGAGATAACCCAAATTGGACACAGCTCCCGTCCCACATAAGGCTCACAATCTTAATCCCCATTCTACAGATGAGGTTACTGCGGCACAGAGAAGTTAAATGAGTTGCTCAAGGTCACACAGCAGACGAGAGGCGAATCTGGGTTTAGAACCCAGGTCCTCCGACTCCTAGGCCCGTACTTTTTCCACTAGGCCACGCTGCTTCACGTGTCTGGCTACGGCCGCGCTCCGGTCCGGTTCGGTGCGGTCCGGGCCTGTCCGGCTTCAGGAGTTTGGCAGTGGGTGCCTGGGAACAATCTCTCTGGATTCCTGCTTCCGGGTTCGGTTGGGACCCGAACTAAGAATCTCAGGCGCAGGCCTGGACCCAGGCTTGAGGAGAGAGCAATGTGTCCTGGCGGCTGGTCCGGGCTCGGACCTGCAGGACGGAATGACATAGTGGAAACGGTGTGGACGGGTCAGCCTCCGTGTCCGCCGGCCCAGAGGGGCTCAGGGCACTGGGAGGAATCGGGTACCAGTCGCCCTCCTGGACACCCGCTCTTAGGGAGAGGGACCGATCATCTCACACCCTTACTGTCCCCCAGTGACCCAGCACAGACCATCTGACACCTCTGACCACCCTCTCCATCCCTGACTCTCCCCAGTGACCCAACGCTGACCATCCAACACCTCTGTCTCTCCCCTTTCCATCCCTGACTGTCTCTCAGTGACCCAGCACAGACCACCCCACACCCCCGACTCTCCCCTCTCCATCCCTGACTCTCCCCAGTATCCCGGTACTGACCATCCAACACCATTGAAGCAGCATGGCCTAGTGGCAAGAGCATGGGTTTCGGAGTCAGAGGTCGTGGGTTCTAAACCCAGTTCTTTCACTTGTCTTCTATGCGACCTTGGGCAAGTCATTTAACTTCTCTGTGCCTCAGTTACCTCATCTGTAAAATGGGGATTGAGACTGTGAGCCCCGTGTGGCACAACCTGATTACCTTGTATCTACCCCAGCGCTTAGAAAAGTGCTTGGCACAAAGTAAGCACTTAACAGATGCCATTATTATTATTATTACCCCAGAACTTAGAACAGTGTTTGACACATAGTAAGCGCTTAACTAATGCCATCATCATCATCCTCCATTGATCAGCACGGACCATCCCATCCCTTACTCACCTCCATCCTTGATCTCAAAGCGTCCTGTGGCCACCGGCAGCATCCGAGGAGGGAGCCGGGAGGCCCCTTGGCTGCGACGAAGACCGGAGTCCCCAGAGTCCGGCAGCCCTGCAGTTCAGGAGCCCGGAGGAGGCCTCGACTGAGGCTCGAGAGGCCACGAGAGGACAGCATCGCCCAGCCGGAGCCCCTTCTCCCGCGGGGACAACGGACCCAGGACCCCCGGCCCAAGCTCAGTGGTTTTCATTTGTCTTTATATTTGTTAAGTGCTTACTATGTGCCAGGCATTGTACTAAGCGCTGGGGTAGATATGAGCTAATCAATTTGAACACAGTCCATGACCCACACGGGGCTCAGAATCTCAATCCCCATTTTCAGAGGAGTTTACTGAGGCACAGAGGATGGAAGTGATTGGCCTAAGGTCACACAGCACACAGGCGGCAGAGCCAGGATTAAAAACCAGATCCTCTGACTCCAGGCTCGTGCTTTGTCCACTAGGCCAAACTGCTTTATTGAGCGCATATTATGTGCAGAGCACTGTTCTAAGCACTTGCGAGAGGACAGTACAACAGAGTTGGTAGACACAGTCCCCGCCAGTGAGGAGCTTCCAGTCTAGAGGTAAATTATCAATAAATACTATTGGTTAATTAGCTAGAGGATGTTTTAACACTTTCTACTTGCAGGTTCTGCACTTTGCTGAGCACTGCGGATGATACAGGGTAGTCTGCATGGACACAGTTCCTTCCCTCACAGGGTTCACAGCCTGGGCGGGAGGGAGGGCAGACTACCACTCTCCCCACCTTTAAAACGTTATTGAAGGCACATTTCCTCCAAGAGGCCTTCCCTGACTAAGTCCTCTTTTCCCTTTCTTCAACTCCCTTCTGCATCACCCTTGCATTTGGATTTGCTGTCTTTATTCACCCGTCCCTCGGCTCCACAGCACTTATGTCCATATCCATAATTTATTGATTTATATGAATGCCTGTCTCCCCCTCTAGACTGGACAAGCCATTCTTTGTGTCCCCAAGCCTGGCCTGATTCTTCCATGGCCAGTACTAGTATCTGCCTCCAACCAGCATTATGTCCCCTGGAATCCAGCACGGCCTCCTCTGCCCATCTCCCTCTGGCCACTGCAGCTCCAGGTGGCTCCAGGCCCCAGCCACTCCAGCCCCCGGGGCCACTGGGCCCAGCTCAGGTGGAAGGATGCATTCAGGGACCACAAGCCAGAATCAGTTTGGACATAGTCCATGTGCCACACGGGGCTCATGGCCTTAATTCCCATTTTACAGATGAGGAAACCGAGACACCGAGAATTGAAGTGACTTGCCCGAGGTCACGCAGTAGATGAACGGCAGAGCAGGGATTAGAACCCAGGTCCTTCTGGCTCCCAGGCCCGTGCTCTATCCACTAGGCCAGGTGACTTCTTTAGAGTGATTTGGGCCACTCACTTAACCTCTTGGGCATTCAGTTCCCCGACCTGTAAAACAGGTTTGAGATCCCTCACTCCCTCCAGCTCCCTCCCTTCTTCCCTGCCTCCCTCCTGCCCCTTTCCTCCCTCCCTCCATCCCTCCCTGTTCTTCTCTCCCTCGTTTCCTGGAAAGTTGCCAGAAAGAAATAGGATAATTCTTGGGAAAGTCCTGTCAATCCATCAGGAACTGAATCAAGATGGGGGTGGGGTAAGCACAGCTGACAGGAGAGGGTCCTCTGAGGGGCAGCCAAGTGGGCTACCAGGAACACCTCCTCCACTGCTTTCTTTGCTACAACTGCCAGCTCCAGCTCCACCCCCACTGTGCCCCAAGATGGCGGTGGGGACGGTGGGAGGGAGAGGAGGTCCTGAAGGGGGCGACAGCAGTAGTCCCAAGGGAAGTGGGGGCGGGAGACACCCAGAGTCATCAAGGGTTTGGAAGCTTTTCTGTTTCCAGGTAACTAGGTCCTTCCCTCAGTGATCGCTATGGTAACCGGACATCCTTCCTCCCACTGTTGAAACGAGGCAATGCCTGCTGCCCCCCCTTGTAGCCTTCTCTCAATTCTAGCCCCCCCAAACTCCCATGTGCTGGGCCCTTATTGTATGCAGAGCACTGTGCTTCGTTTATGCTTTGGGCAGATTGCGGTACTGAGTGCCTACTATATGCAAAATGCTGTACTGGGTACCAAATGGTTGCAGAGCACTGTGTTGGGTACCTATTGTGTGCAGAGCATTGAACTGGATGTCTACTGTGTGCAGAGTACTGTACCGAGTGCCTACTTTGGGCAGAGTATTATACTGCGAACCCACTTTGTGCGGCATGCTGTAATGGATACCTACCGTATGCAGAGCACTGTATTGGGTACATATTCTGTGCAGAGTGCTGTACTGGACTCCTGTTATGAGCAGAATACTGTCCTGGGCACCGACTGATTCAGCGCTGTACTGGGCGCCCGTTGTGTGAACAAGCAGCTCAGAATCCTGCAGGGTCAGTGCCCTGACTCTCCCTGCACTTTGGGGCCAGGTTCTGGGGAGTGGGGGACTCTCTAATCCCCGATTCCAAGGAACGGGGTGGGTGAACAGGGGCGGGGAGGGGAGGAAAGGGGCTCGGGGGGGGGGGGGGCGGTTGGATGGATTTCAGAATCGGAGGTTAGGTGGGTGCTGGGGGCTGGATGGGTTTGGGAGCTGGAGGGCTGAGGAGGGACAGGGTGGATTTGGGGGCTGGGGACTGGGGCATTCTGAGCAGGAGCTGGGATTTGGGGGCTGGAGGCTGGGTGAGTTGGGGGGCGGACCGCAAGATGGACAGGTAGCTGGGACCCGCCAGCCCTGCAGAGTCTCAGCTTTGACAACTGGGAGGACGCCGATGCACCAACCTGGATAATCTGACTTCCCTCATCCAATATTAGCATCTCCATGGAAACCTCCTAGCAACGAGGAAAACAGCCGAGGCACAAAGACATCCGTCCTCGGGCCACCTGTGCCCGAGACCCCCACCCCCCACCCCTGCCCGTCGGCCCCTAGGCCCTCAGACGCCCGGGGAACAATGATGAGCACGGGCTTTGGTTATTTTCGTTCCCGGTGGCAGGGTCATCTTTCAGATTCCTCTCGGTCCAGTTTGCTGGGCTTCACCCCCTGTGCAGAGGCCAGGGGCTGACCGACTCCCTCCCTCTTTCTCCTCTCCCACCCACCCCCCCCACCCCCTACCCAGAATCTCCCTGCCCGCTGCTGGGAGAAGTGTCATCTGAGGGAATTTCAGTTGCCCTGCTGAGTAATCACCCTAAGGTCCGGGGGTCAGTGCTGCCGGACAATTAGCCAGTCCTAATCTGAAAGTGCAAAGCGGGACAGTTTGCAGTTGGAACAAAGCCTGCCTGACCCTCACATCTCAGAGCCAGCTGGGGTCCTGACCCCAGGTCCGCTGCTGGAAGAGGGGTTTGGGAGCAATTAGCTGTGATGGCTACATCAGCTCCCCTCTGCCTGGCTTTGTCCCCCTTAGATAGGCAGCGGGGTCACCCTCCCCACTCTTCATCAGGCAATAATAATAATAATGGTATTTGTTAAGCGCTGTACTAAGCGCTGGGGTGGATACAAGCAAATCAGGTTGGACACAGTCCCCGTCCCACGAGGAGCTCACAGTCTCGATCCCCATTTTACAAATGGGGTAACTGAGGCACAGAGAAAGGAACTGACTTGCCCAAGGTCACACAGCAGACAAGTGGCAGAGCAACCTACCAGTAGTCTCTTCTGGATGCCTGTTGCCGGCAGAGCAATGTACTGCGAGATTGACAGGGTGCGATACAGTTAACAGACACAATCCTTGCCCTGGAGGAGTTTACAAATTTACTCTGTGCAGACCACTGTGCTGAGCGCCTGGGAGAGTACAGTAGAGTTAGTAGGTAAGATTCCTGGTCTCCAGTTTACTGTCTACTGTGTGCACAGTATTGCTCCGAGCACTTGGAAGAGAACAGAAGGAGCCACGATCCCTGCTCTCGAGGAGTTTACCATCTATTGTGTGCTGAAAGCTGTACTAAGAACTTGGGAGAACGCAATAGAAGAAGACAAGATACATGAGTATATGAATTAAGGATACATGATCCCTCCCTAAACTGTCTTAAAGGATCAGGCTCGATTCTCAGCACCCGCCAAAGTCCTACTCCCCTCTCTTCCAGGGAGCCCTCAAGGAAGAGGGAGCTGGAACCCTAGAGTGGGAGATGGAGGGGATGCGGGGAACAGAGGGAGGGGAGGGCGTGGAGGTCGAGGCTGTGGGGAAATCCGGGGAGATCCCGGGGAGGTGGGCCCGGCCCCCCGCAACTCCTAGGCTGCTGGGTCCCTTCAGCCTCTCCATGAGTGCGCAGTGTGCATCCGGTGTCCATGAGCAGACCTCTCCACCCATCGGGCTGGCTGCCCCACGCGACCCTCCCCCTCCACACCCACTTCCCGGGACCCACCTAGGACCATTTCAGACTGTCAGATGAGAAGAGGTAAAAATAAGCACCCAGCCCTGCCCACAAAATGGATGGGAACGCTGATCCATTATTAATGAGCGCCCATACTGCCCTCCGAGCTGGCTGGTTCCAGATGCTTCTGAAGGAGGAGGGATAGGAGGTGGGGGGAGGACGAGGGGAAGAAAGAGGGAGAGGAGGAGGACGACGATGAGGAAGAGGAGAATGAAGAGGAAGAGAAGGGAAAGGGACAGAAGGAGCAGCAAGAGGAGGAAAAGGGAGGAGGAGGAAGTTCCCTCTAGACTGTAAACTGATTATGGGCAGGAATGTGCTTCTTTATTGTTGCATTGTACTCTCCCAAGCGCTTAGTACAGTGCTCTGCACACGATGAGCGCTGAATAAATACGACTGAATGAATGAATGATGCACAGTAGGCTCTTAACAAATAAAACAGTTATTTTTAAGTGCTCGGTGTGGCTGTTTGCATGAGAGAAACTGGGGTATTGGGAGTTAATCAGGGAAGGCTTTTTGGAGGTGATGGGGTTTCAGAAGGCAGTGAAGGCTGGGGAGTTGGGATCTGGCGGCTATGTCGGGAAGGAAGTTTCAGGCTGGTGGAGCAATGTGAGTCGGGGGTCAGAGGTAGGAGAGTCCAGAGTGAGGAATGGTAAGAGGGCGAGTGGAGGGAGTGAGCCAGACTCTAGAAGGTGAAAAGAGTAGACTGTAGGGTCGGAGATGAAGATGGGGTGGTGTCCAGGAGGGCTCGCTGGACCCCACGAAGAGTCAAACTCCAGCCTCGGTCCACAGCCGCTCCCAAGGCACCCCGGTTCTTCATGACGGCCAGTTCCGGTCCCTCCGCCAGCGAGTCCACTGCCCACTCCCTGGACTCCCGAAAGCTTGTGTTCTTGGAGGAGGCAGAGCGCTGCGCCCGCCCCAGGTGACCCGAATGAATATTAATTCTGCCATTTCTCATCTGGGTAACAGTTTCCCGGCGGCTCCCATCCAGCAGAGAACAAAGACTTTAATTAGACGACTTTGAAGGTGATTGAAAGCGAATGTCGGGACGCTTCCCCAGGGGAGCCTGCATCCAGCCCAGCTAAGGCCTGTCCAGGGGTGTCTGCCCCTCCGGGCTGGCCCGTCTCCTTCCACGTGCCCCATCTTGTCGTTTGGAAGCCACATGAGACAACCCCATACAGTTCTGAGATTTAAAAGGTAGCGATCACTCAATCGATCAATCAGTGGACTCTACTGAGGGTGTGCAGCACTGAACCGAGAGCTTGGGAGAGAACAATACAGTGAGGAGACACGATCCCTGCCCTCGAGGAGCTGACTGTCTACTGTAGGCAGAGAACTTAATAATTAATAATATCGATGTTGATAATAATGATTATAGTATTTGTTAAGTCCTTCTCTGTGCCAAGCACTGGACTAAGCACTGGGGTAGGTATGTGGTAGCCCTGTGGGGTTCACAGTCTAAGAATCAATCAATCGATTAATCAGTTAATAGTACTGTACTCTCTCAAGGGCTTAATACAGTGATATGTACATGGTAAGCGCTCAATAAGTGCCACTGATTGATGGATTGATTGAGCACTTATTACAAACAGAGTACTGAACTAAGTGCTTGGTAGAGTACAATACACTGAATTGGTAGACACGTTCCCTGCCCTGAAGGAGCTTACAATCCACTTTAGGCAGAACACTTTTGTGAGTGCTTGGGAGAGTACAAAAGAATTAGCAGACAAACAATCCCTTCTCTCGGAGGAGCTTACAGTCTGCTGCATTCTGAGCACTGAACTGAGGGCTTGGGAGAGAACAGTAAAGATATTAGAAAGAATCCCCGTCCTCAAGGAACTGACTGTCTAGCAGAGTTACAAACATCAGAGTTGTATTGTCCTGCCTCTGCTCCTCAATCACAACCTAGGCCTTTGTGGTCCAGGGAAAAGTGGTAGCCATTAAAGAAAGGCCATGAGTCCCGCCATTCCTGGCCCAGACCAAAGGTTCCCCCACCACCCCAGCCCAGGGCTCTGTCTCCACATGACCTCCCGGCCCCCAGAGGGGCTGTGTGCTGGTGGCCCCCGGAAAGATGGAGAGGTCATGTGCTGGTGGTCCCTGGAAAGATGGAGGGGTCATGTGCTGGTGGCCCCTGGGTGCTTGGAGGGGCTGCCCCGGAGCAAAGACCAGAGCCTCTCTGCATATCTCCCCAAGGAACCCCATTAGCCACATTGTTCCCATGGGAAAATCGTCCAGACTCTCTGCATTCCAGCTGGAGCTGCCGACCCCAGGACCTGTCAGGGCTGGGGCTGAGGGTGGGCTCCGAATGGATAAGCTTCTCCCCAAGTCCAGCCTGTAGTCCAAGCCCAGACTCCACAGCCCACAATCCATAGCCTGCAGTGAGTATCTTTCCACCTGTAACCTATGGCCCACAGCAACCTGCAATCCACAGCCTGGAGCCTGCAGTTTGTAGCTTGTAGCCTGTAACCTGCAGCCTGCAGCCATTAGCTCATAGCCGGTAGCCCGTAGCATGCAGCTTGCAACCTGTAACATAGAGCCTGCAGCCAAGAGGGCTGGGGATTTGAGAGGAAATGGTTTGCCCAGAGAAGTCTGGGTCCAAGCCTTCGGTCTCCACTCAGAAGGAGATGATGAGACGATCATCAAAACAGGCCCTGACTGGGGTCTACGCAACCTCTTCACCTCTCTGGGCCTGAGGAATCATCTGTCAAATGAGGATTCAATGCTCCTTCTCAGTTCTACTTAGACTGTGAGTCCCATGTAGGACAGGGACATGATTTTCTTGTATCCGCCCCAGCGCTCGGCCCAGTACTTGGCCCACAGGAAGAAGTGCTGACCGAAGGCCATCATTATCATATTCTGGACTCCAATGGTCAGTTGCCAATGGACCCAGGCCCGGGTCTCGGCTGCCTTCCACCCAGTCAACCCTGCTCTGATCCAAACCAACCTTTATCGTTCAGAGTCCTCATCAGGGAACTGCCTATGGGCTGGAGGGGGTTTGGGAAGGGATTGAAGGTGAAGGAAGAGCCAGAGGATGGGGTTGCTCCCTGATTCCCCTTCTTCCACTCCTCTCCCTGCTTTCCCCACTCTTCTCCCCTCTCTCCCTCTCCTCTGTCTACCCCCCACCCCCCAGCCTACCCGCCACCTTTCCCCACCACCCCCTCCCCTCTCCCTCACTCTCTGTCCTACCCTGTCCCACACTCCCCTCTCCCACTCTAGGCTCCCCTCCTGGGGCCAGGCGTGAGGCTCTCTAAAGCTGGCAAGAGGTCGCAGGCCGAGGGGGAGCTGTCGGAGGCTCATGATGTCAGTGGTTTCAAAGGAGGGGAAACCTTAATTAGATTTCTGATGAGATAACTTTAATTGTGTTTAGTTTATTCTTCTCCTGTGGATTTTAATTAGAACAGTTATGCAAAAATCTTTTATATTGAGCTCGGCGGGTCAACGTAGCAAGTCGGTCTTCCTGTTCGGGGTGGGCAGAGGCGGGGGAGAGATTTCTCTGTAAAAGACTTGTGTTTGGCCAAGTGGAAAGGGTGATGTTTTCCATGAATGAAGTATGAACACACAATCCATTTCTCTCCACCCAACCACAGCGAGAGAAGACTGGACCTCGGTTCACTGCTTTATGACAGCCACTCACTCTTTTGATATTTAAAAAGAGGCCAAGCTCCCTACTCTCCTCCTTCAGTGACTGGATACTGTACCAGCAGCCTCCTCGCTGGTCTCCCCGCCTCCAAACTCTTCCCTTGACCTATATGGTTTCCCCAGAATGGCTTTTGGTTGCCACCTCTTCCCTCTTCGGCCCCTCCACTGGCTGCTGTCCCCCTACTCACCAGTACAAAAGTCTCATGGTGGGTTTGAGACTCTCCCCACAGGTCTTGCCTCCTTTCACTTATCCGTTCTCTTCTCCCACATTCCTCCAGCTTGCACTCCTCACTCTTCTCAAGCTCCCTCTACCCTCAACTCTCCTGTCTCCTCTCTCGTCGCCGGTCCCTGGGCTCCCCAGGACCCTCCAGACTTCAGCTTTCCCCATCTTCAAAGACTCCTGAAATCCCACCTCCAATGAATCCCCAGCCCTGTCCCCAGTCTCTGCCCCCACTCCCTGATCCCCTGACACTAGAATATATGTTCCTATAGAGTTTGGCGGTATATGTCAGGCTTTGCACTCTCACTTTTGGATTCATTCAGTTCATTCAATCATATTTATTGAGCACTGACTGTGTGCGGAGCACACAGTTGACCCTTTCAGAATTCCAGCAACGGAGTGCTGTTTGTATGATCTCCCTCCTTTGTAAAGAAATTGGGTGTGTGGTCTCCCCATCAGACTGTAAGCTCTTGGAGGGCAGGGACTGGGTGTTTTAATCTCAGCTGTGCTCTCTCAATGGCTCAACACAGCACCCTGCATACAGAAAGCACCCAATACAGTGCTCAGGACACAGTAGGCACTCAGCACAGCTCTCAGCACACAGTAGGCACTTAATACAGAGTTCTGCATCCAGAACAGTGCTGTACACAAGGTAGGTGCTCAGGACAATGCTCACCATACAGTAGGACACAGTACAGCACTCCGGACATAGTAGGCACCCAGCACAGCACTCTGCTAACATTAGACACCCAGTACAGTGCTTTGCACACAGTAGTCGCACGATACAGCACTCTGCACACAGAAGACACCCAGTACAGAGCTCTGCACACAGTAAAAGCACCCAGTACAGTGTTCTATACAAAGTAGGTGCCTAGTAGAGGCCTCAGCACACAGTAGGTGCCCAGCACAGTTCTGCACACAGTATGCACCTAGCACGGACCTCTGCACACAGTAGGAGCCCTAAGGCATGAACCCTTTGCGCATAGATGGACATATTTTACCATCTCTAATTCTCTCTGTCCCTCCTGGACCCAATGCCCCCAGATCCAATGGGTGCCCGTGGAGGCGAAGCAGAAAGTGTTGAGGGATTGGGGGTGGGACAGGAGGGGATTGGGGGTCAGGGAGATGTGGGGCTGGAATGTCTAACTGAAACGGAGAGTGTGCCAGGTGAGCATCAATCTCCCACCGAGCACATTACCTTGCTGGGGCAGAGATGACTCTGAATGTGTAATTATATTGAGTCACGTGGTTTGGAGCAAGATTAAGCAGCAATTGAGGAATGAGTCATTTTCAGTGTTTAACTGTGGGAGGCAGACGGGGTCCCCGGGGCCTGGTCTGGTGGGACAAGGGATCTGGGCTCTCCTGAAGCAGACAGACCGACTTCCCAGGGGCAGAGGGTGAACTGCCCTGAAACTCCGAAGCCCCAGCCTGTGTGGGGCACCGGGGCTATTTAGCTCATAATAATGCTTACAATAATCACCATTATCAATCAATCATATTCACTGAGCATTTTCTGTGTGCAGAGAATAATAATAATACTAATAATGGGATTTGTAAAGTGTTTACTCTGGGCCAAATATTGTATACTAAATGCTAGGGTAGGTACAAGATCAACAGGGTGGTCACAGTCCCTGTACCACATGGGGCTCACAGTCTAAGTGGGAGAGAGAACAGATAATGAATCCCCATCTTACAGATGAGGAAACTGAGTCCCAGAAAAGTGAAGTGACCTTGAACAATCACCTCATTTCTCTGTGCCTCAGTTACTTCGTCTGTAAAATGAGGATTAAGAGTGTGAGCCCCAAGTGGGACAGGCACTGTGTCCAACCTGATTAACTTGTATCCACCCCAGGACTTAGAACAGTGCTTGGCACATAGTAAGCGCTTAACAAGTACTATTTATCATTATTATTATTATTATTATTAAGTGGCAGAATCAGGAATAGAACCCAGCTTCTCTGATTCCAGGGCCCAGGTTCTTTCCATTAGGCTGCAGTGTGCCGAGCACTGGGAGAGACACAAAAGAATCAGATCAGACACAGACCCTTTCCCACATGAAGTTCAAAGTCTAAGCAGGAGGGAGAACTTGGAACTTCTCTCTGAGTTTTAGATGAGGAAACTAAGGACCAGAAAAGTTGTGTGGTTGGTTGCCCAGGCAGAGCTGGGGCTAGAACTCATGTCTCCTGACTCCTGGCCCCATGCTGTGCCCAATGACCCACTGGCTCACCGGCCCACCAGCCTACCAGCCCACTGGCCCAGCCTGCCTCCCTCCTGCTCCCATTGTTGAGAGACCCTCCCCATCTGCTCCATTTGTTTTGAAGCTCCTTAAGGGCCGGTGTCAATCAGTCAGTCCACATGGTCTTTCTGATGATGGTCCAGACAAACGGACCACACATGGAAAGAAGGGCAGTGAGGCCTGGAAAGTTCTAAAAAGGTGCATTCCCTCTTTCCCATGCCACCAGGATCCGAGGCCAGCAGTTTTGAACCTAAAGCAATGCCAGAGTAGGAGGGTCTTGATATCCGAGCTCATCGAGCATGATCTCTGCTGAGGTGACCAAGCATGGCCTCTAATGGGGGTTACAAGGCACAACCTTCCCTGGGGGTCACTGGGCATCACCTCGTCTCAGGGTCACTAGGCACAGCCTCCACTGAGGCCACCGGGCTTGACCTCTCCTGGGGGTGACAAGTCAGTCTTCCCTGGGGGGTCACTGGACATGGCCTCTAGTGAGGGTCACTAGGCGCAGCATCTACAGGGTCACCAGGTATGGCCTATACTGGGGGGTCACCAGGCTTCCAGACTGGAAGAGAGGGTCCCTGCCATGCTGCAGGGAGACACCAGTTTTACTCTCATCTGTAACTAATTCGTAACCCGTAAGAAAAGCAGCATGGCCTTGAGGACAGAGCATGGGCCTAGGAGTCAGAAGGACCTGGGCTATAATTCTGGCTCAACCAATCATCTGTTATGTGACCTCAAGCAAGTCACTTCACTTCTCCATGCCTCAGTTCTCTCATCTGTCAAATGGGGATTCAGACTGTGAGCCCCATGTGGGACAAGGAATGTGTCCTACCTGATTAGGGTGAATCTACCCAACACTTTATAAACAAACCATTGATTTTTTTTATGGTATTTGTTAAGCGCTTACTATGTGCCAGGTACTATTCTAAGTGCTGGGAAGGAGAGGAAGGGGAGAAGTTCATTCATTCGCTGGTATTAATTGAGTACTTACTGTGTGCAGACCACTGTACTAGGCACTTGGGAGAGTACAACAGAACAATAAACAGACATATTCCCTGTCCACAAAGAGCTTACAGTCTTGAGTGGGAAACAGACATTAATAGGAATAAATAAATGACAGATATGGACATCAGTGCTGTGGGGCTGGGACGGGGGGTGAATAAAGGGAGCAAGTCAGGACAACGCAGAAGGGAGCAGAAGAGGAAAGGAGGGCCTCTCCGGATGACGTGTTCTGTTCCTTTCTAGCCCCTGCCTCCTGTCCCGGCGCTGGCCTAGGACAAAGGGGCAGTGGCCATCTCTTTCAGACCCATACAGTGGACTCTGACACCTCAAAGCTGGGACCCTTGGGGGGCTGTCCTTCCCGCCCCCCACACCCTGCCCACTGCCTCCAACCCTCCCACCTTCTCTTGGGCCACCTCTGGCTCTGTTGGAGCCTGGTAAAACCTCCGCCTTACAATTACCCAGTCCTGTCTTCCCTCCTGGCTGCTCCCAGACTCCCCATGGCTGCTCCAGGCCTAGCCGAGGGCAACAGCTGCTGACCAAAATTAGCTGTCTCTGGCCAGCAGCTGGGAATTCCTATGGAACAAAGATACATCAGTAACAAACTCATCCTAACTGATTGGAGCGTTTCTCCTCTTCCAGAGAAGACAGGTCATCAACCAGTCAGTCAATCGAATTTATTGAGGGCTTGCTGTGTGCAGAGCACTGTACTAAGCACTTGGGAGAGTACACAACCCAACACTAAAACAGACACATTCCCTGCCCACAGTGAGCTTAGAGTCTACACAGGGAGACAGACATTGATATAAATAAATAAAATTATAGATGTGTACATAAGTGTTGTGGGGCTGGGAGGTGAGGAGAATAAAGGGAGCAACTCACGGAGATGCAGAAGGGAATGGAGAAGAGGAAAGAATGGCTTAGTCAGGGAAGGCCTCTTGGAGAAGATGTAGCTTCAAAAAGATTTTGACTTTCCACAATAAGACTATCCACAACGTGGCCTAGTGGAAACAGCCCAGGCCTGGGACTCTGAGGACCTGGGTTCTAATTCCAGCTCCACCACTTTTCTGCTGTGTAACTTTGGACAATTCACTTTACTTCTTGGTGTCTTGGTTTCCTCATCTGTAAAATGGGGATTCAATACCTATTCTCCCTCCTTAGACTGTGAACCTCATGCGGGACAGGAACTGTGTCTGATCTAATTAACTTGTGTCTACACCAGCACCTAGAAGAGTGCTTGACACATAGTAAGCATTTAACAAATAGCATAATTACCACTGCCATCAATCAGTCAATTAATCAATCAATCAAGACATTGTATACAGAACATAGTGTGTGCAGACATGTACTGAGAACCTACTCTGGGCAGACCATTGTAATGAGCTCTTGGGAGAGTACAACAGAGCAGACACGATCCTGCCTTTGAGGAGCTTACAACCCACTATGTGCAGAGCACTGTACTGAGCACTTGGAAGAGTGGAACAGACTGAGTGGACATGATGATCTTTGCCCTCAAGGAGTTTTCAATCTGTACAAAGTACTGTAAAGTACTGAGTGTTTGGGACAGGAAAATGGAGCTAGTAGACATGACCCTGCCCTCAAGGAGTCTAACAGTCTATTGTGTACAGAGCACTGTACTGAGCACTTGGGAGAGTACAATACAGTTAGTAGACCCACTTCCTACCCAGAAGCTTCCAGTATACAGGACACTGAACTGAGCACTTGGAATAGCACCACAGAGCAAGTAGGCCGAAGGTCACCCTGAGTTACATTGCCCTAGAGGGGAGCCAGAGCCCCGGACGCTGCTGGATCCAGGGTTCATGGTTGATAATAATAATAATCACTGTGATACTTATTAAGCTCTTATTGTGTGCCAACCACTGCTCTAATAGCTGGGGTAGATACAAGTTAATCGGGTTGGACACAATCCTGCCCCACATGGTGCTCACACTCTTAATTCCCATTTTACAGATGAGGTAACTGAGGCCCAGAGAAGTGAAGTGACTTGCCCAAGGCCACACAGCAGACATGTGGCCAAGCAGGGATTAGAACCCAGGTCCTCTGGCTCCCAGGCATAGACTCTTTCCACTAAGCCATGCTGCTTCATACTGATGGCCAGCTGGGGGTCTCAGACTCAACTCCCAGCTCAGCCCGCCATCTGCTCGGCTCCAGAATAGCCGTGGCCCCCACCCCCGCCCAGGCCTGTCCCCCGGAATCAAGGCTGGCTAATTCGGTCGGTCAGCCCGCCGGCTCCACCGGTCGGCTCTAACTAATGATGCGAATTAAGGAACCACAGTAATGAATCCTTCCATGAGCAAACTCATTTTTCAAAGCGACTCGGAGCCAGGGTCATTTCAGCCAGAAGTGCATTTCCTCTGACCCCTTTGCTGGAGGAAAGAAAGCAAAACGGTGTCATCATTCAAAGGAAGCATTTTGTGGTTTAGAAAAAACTGCCCCTGGATGTTGGAGGTTGGCCTTTCCCTGCCTCCCCCTGCTGCCCCCTGCCTCCCCTCCTCCTCATGCCTTCACCCTACCCCCCCCACCCTCCTCCCGCCTCCCCCAATCCCTATGCATCACCAATCAATCCGTCATATTTCCCGAGCACTGTACTAAGCACTTGGGAAAGGACAGTAAAGTTAGTTAACACAATCCCTGTCCAGCAGAAGCTGACAGTCTTTGGTGTGCAGAGCACTAGGTGACTGCTCTACACCCAGTTGTCACCCAGTACAGCATTCTGCATACAGAAGATGCTCAGTACGGTGCTCTGCACAGGGTAGATGCATAATACAGCATCCTGGACAGTCAGTGCCTAGTACAGCACACTGCACTTAACAGATGCCCAGTACAACACTCTGCACATAGTAGATGGCCAGAATATCCCTCTGTACATGGTTAGCAACCAGTATAGCACTCTGCACATAGCAAACGCCCAGTATAGCAATCTGCATGTAGCAAATGCCCAGTATAGCAATCTCCACTCCGTAGGTGCCCACTATAGTGCCCTGCAGTTAGTAGATGCCCAAAATAGTCTTCTGCCCACAGTACGTGCATAGTACAATTCTCTGCACCCAGTGGGTGTCCAGTACAGTGCTCTGCACAGAATAGCCCCCAAGGCGGCCCTCCCCACAAGGCAGGCAGCCAACAAATGGTATCAGTTGAATCTGGAGGGTTTCCCAATTGTCAGGCTAGACATGTTTGGAAAGAATAAACCGTCTTCCTTTGTGGGGTTCCCTGGGGGCTGTGGCATCTTGTTTCATTCCATCTTCGATAACGATGACTGCCTCAACTTAAATATTTGGCAAAAGTGTTCCATGTAAATGGCTTTTAAGTAATTCCAATCTGACAGTCGTCTGCGGGGGAGGAACGCTCTGTTGTCTAATGAGGAAACTTAACTGACAAAAAACCCAAATTTTCAGTTAGCGGCTCATTGTGGCGGCGATGAGTCTACAATTTCTCTCCCTGTCAGGGCCGAGTAGGTTGGAGCAGAAGGTGAGGAATTTCTTCAGCAAATGTCGAGTTGTGGAGATCTGAGGCAACATTCTGAATGGAGGCTTTTCAGGTTTCCCTAATCAATCAATGGAATTTACTGAGCACCACTGGGTGCAGACCACTGTACTGTGTCCTTGGGTGAGGGCAGTAGACTTAGAAGAGGTGATTCCTGCCCTCAAGGAGTGTCCATCTACTGCGTGCAGAGCACTGTGCTGCACACCTGGCAGAGGACAATAGTTAGTTACCGAAGAGGAGCCTACATCTAGCAGGGGAGACCATCTGTAAAATTAATATAAGTAGGAGTGAATCTGGGTAGTAGGAAGAGAACTCATACCTTTCCCATTTTTCTATGTTGGGGTAGAGGGATGGGGGCAGGGGAGAGCTGGAACACTGAGCCAATTTTGTCGGTCCATCTGTCTGTCGCCTGCCTGTCAGTTGTCTGCCTTTCTATCTGTCTGCCCGTCCGTGTGTGTATGTATGTGTCTCTATGTCTGCCTATCTGTCTGTCTGTCTGTCTGCCTGTCCCCAATTCCAGACTGGCCACCTGAACTCCGCCCCCAGCTTGTTTTGGCTAAGAATGGGCAGAGGCTGAGGTTCTCAGCTTAGACCTGAGGGCCAAGGGGAGGAGAGGGGAGGGGAGGGGAGAGGAAAGTCTCCTAAAATCCCCCCATTTTCTGGGGGGCTTCTCTGATTCATTCCCAACACCTCATCACTTGTCAATCCAGCATCCGCTCATTGCACTTCTGGAGCATTTCCAGTCCAGTCTAGCCAAGTGCTTTGCTCCCTGTAGATGCTCAGTACAGCACTCTGCATCCAGTAGGCAGTCAGTACAGCAATATAGTGCTCTGCACACAGTTGGCAACCAGTCCAGCAGCTCGGCCCAAAGTAAGAGTGCAGTACAGTGCTCTGCACATAGTAGGAACCCAGCCTAATACTCTGCACTCTTCCACTCTGGCACACAGCCCCCTGCCCTGCTTGTTCCCTTAGGGCCCACCGGTCTGGGCCGGGATGTGGGGGGTTTCCTGTGGGGGCCCACAAACGGCCCCTTGACTGCCAACGCCCTTCCAGAGACCAGTCTTTCTAACGATCTCATCCCCGAAGCCTCCCCCGAGCTCTCGCTGTAAAGAGCGCAAGTCATTATGAAGCTCTCGCTGCTCTTCAGATGAAGTCAGAAGCCAATCTCCCCTCTTTCACTCCGGCTATTTTCTCCGCCGCTATTTCGAGGGGATTTGACCTGAAAACCTTCCCAGAAGAGGCGGCTGATGGGAGATTTCCTAAATTTTCTCCTTCAGCTCACCCCAGAGGCCCAGGGGATTAAAAAATATATATATGTTCCAAACCTAACCTAAGCATCACAGTGCCGCGGAATGAACTCAGACAAGAGAGGGAGACAGAGAAGAACAGAGACAAAGAGACACAGAGAGACAGATTAGCAGTGGAAGGGGAGGGGGGAACTCCAGTCTACCATCAGAATGTCTTTGTTTCCTAGTCCTGAGAGACCACATTCGGCCTTACGCCTCCCCTCAAACACCCTGGACCTCCACAATAGGGGATCAGCAATGCAGGGGGGAGGGCAGAGGGAGAGGATCAGGTGACAATGGGGAACAGAGGGTAAGCACTTAGGGGCCAAACACTGTGCTGAACTCCAGGGCAGATAGAGGACAATTGGAACAGGCACAGTCCCGGTCCCAAGAGGAGCTTGCAGTCTTAGAGGGGAGGGAGAGCAAGGATCTCATTCCCATTTTACAGAGGAGAGAAATGAGGCCCAGGGAGGATAAATGACTTGCCCAAGAGGCCCTACAGGGTCAGTGACAGAGCTGGGATTAGAGCCCATATCTCCTGGGTCCCAGCCCTGTGCTCTAGCCCTTCTAGGGTTGCTCTTACCTGCCTCTCCACCCTCACTGACCACATCCAGGAACAAGAGAGGTACTGGCTGTGAGAGAAGATTGGTCCAGAAAAGGGTTTCAGGTCTTGCTTCACTCCTGCCTCCAAGAGCAGGCTGGGAAAAGCCCTCTGCTCCATAAGCCAACCTTAGGAACCTCATAAGCCAACCTCAGGAACTCTGTGGGGCCCACACATCCCCAGAGCTGGGACTGAAGTTGGGTGAGTCTCCCTGACCACCGGGAGGCTTCAGAGAGGAGTGAAGGGACAGAGGGACAGAGGGGCAGAGGGAAGGGCTCTGCCTTGAGTACAGTGGGGGCAACTCTTGCGTGCAACTTATTCCCTGATTTGCATTTCCCAGATTCCTGCCCCTCCCACCACGGTGGCCCTCCATCAGTGCAGATACTTAAAATCAACTTCATTTCCACCCTGGCAGCCTCGAAAAACACCAAAACAAAGGGTGTGTGTTTTTTTAAGTGGTCACTTAACTTCTCTGTGCCTCAGTTCCCTCATATGTAAAATGGAGATTAACTGTGAGCCTCACATGGGACAACCTGATTACCCTGTATCTCCCCCAAAGCTTAAAACAGTGCTCTGCACATAGTAAGCACTTAACAAATGCCAACATTATTATTTGCTAAATGCTTACTCTGTGCCAGGCATTACACTAAGCGCTGGAGAGGATACAAGCAAATCAAATTGGACATAGCCCCATCCCATGTGGGGCTTACAGTCTTAACCCCCATTTTACAGATGAGGTAACTGAGGCACAGAGAAGAGAGGTGTCTTGACCAAGGTCACACAGAAAACAAATGGCAGAGCAGGGATTAGAAACCAGGTCCTTCTGACTCCCACACCCGTGCTCTATCTGCTAGGCCACACTACTTCCCAAAGGCTTGCCAGACCCCTGATTTGGCCCCAGTTCCCAAGCATCCCGGCCACCCGCCCATCTCAGAGCAGAATTCCTCCTGTTCATGCCCATGATATTCTCAACAGGAAGTGTTGGGCTGGAACTCTGGACTCGAACAAGGTCAGTTCCTGGCAGACACCTGGTTTTAAAAGGTGGTGATTACATTACTTACCAAGCCCTCAGTGTGTGCCGAGTATTATGCTAATCACCAGGACAGATAGGGACAACAAAATGGACATGTCTCCTGTCCTCCAAGGGCTTGCAGTTTAAGAGGGAGGGAGAGTGAGGTTGATATCCCCATCGTACAGATGGGAAAACTGAGGTTCATTTAGGTTGACTGACTAACCTGAAGTCCCATGGCAGGCCTGGGGCAGAGCTGGGGTTAGGACCCTGGTCTCCTGGATCCCAGCCCCAAGCCCTGTCCTCAAGGCCTCATGGCCTCATGGCCTCATGGGCTCTCTGGAAACCTGGCTTCATCACCCTGGTATCCCTGCAGCTGTGGTCGGAGCCTCCCTTCAGAATTGCCAATGACCCAGCTCTCTGGGGCTGACCAGAGCTGAGCTAGTCCCAGCAGAAAGCAGAACCTAGTTGAGTTTGGACCAGGGCAGGTAGTTGTACAGTTCAATGCTGATGGTCCAGTGTCCGACCGCTCTATCCCCTGGCCAGGATGGATTCGGCTCTGGAAGTCTTCCCATCCTCCATATGTATTCCTAGCACATGACCTCCCTCTATCTTGGCTCCCATCACCGACTGCCAGGGTTCAGACATGGCCCCTGTGATCATGAGGGCTCAGATGGCACATTTAGCAGCCTGCGGAGACACCAGAAAATACCTCAGGACCCTTGTCCATCCACTCAGAGGCTGCCTTGGGGGCCATGAGTCCCTCTGCCTGAAGAGGTTCCACTTAGCAACCTCGGGGTAGACTAAGCAGATGGACAGAGCAGGCACTCACTGGCCCAGGGCAGTGTATTTGGGGATGGAGGGACTATCCCTCTCACTAATGACCTCAGGGTAGACCAGCCAGAGGGATGGAGCAGGCTTTCACTGGCCCAGGGCAGTGGATTTGGGGATGGAGAGAGGACTCCTCCCATTCCTGGGAAGACTCACCCACCCTCCCTCCGGGCCTCGAGAGGAACAAAGGAGGAAAGCAAAGCCTCAGACCCCCCACTGGTTTCTCCTGAGAGGGGTCAAGGATGGGGCCTGGAGGGGAGCTGGGAAAGGAAGGGAAAGGAGTTGGAAGGGGTCAGGAGGGAAGGGGGCAGGGAGAGGAATGGGATGGAGCTGAAGTCCAGGTCCCCAGGTCAGGCCCAGAGATTTTTCCAGCTAGAAGTCTATCTGAGCCCACCTCATCCCCCATCCCCAAGCCCCCTGCCATCCCTCCCCACCCCCCAGCACCCCCATCCCCCATGCCCTGGAGCTCACACAAGGTCCCCACTGCCGATGCCACAGGTGGCAGGTGGAGATAAGGAGGCCTGTGGGCGCCTCGCCTCCATGAGGGCGGTTTAATTTCCACCAGGGACATTGGGTTGGGCATTCTTTATTACCGGGAGAAGCTGTAGCAGAAAGATAATGGCACGAGTCCCTGGGGATTGGAGGGTGGGACAGTCATTGCTCAGAGAGACAATGCTGATGCTTACTCAGACAGACAGGTTCACCAGCGGAACAGCGTGGCCTTGTGGGTAGAGCACAGACCTGGGAGTTAGAAGGACCTGGGTTCTACTCCCGGCTCCACCACTTCACTGTGTGACCTTGGGCAAGTCACTTCACTCCTCTGTGCCTCAGTTACCTCATCTGGAAAATGGGGATTAAGACTGTGAGCCCCATCTGGGACATGGACTGTGCTCAACCTGATTACCTTGCATCTACTCCAGTCTTAGAATGGTGCCTGACACATAGCCTAGAAAATACCATAAAGAAAAAGAAAATTAAAACTAGGGGAGTGGAGAGAGAGATCATGGTGCTGTCTCTGGAGAGTGACACAGGGAAACTTTGATCTGGGGAGGAAACTTGGGCAACTCTGAGGCCCAGGGAATGGCAAATCCATTCAGGAGAGAGCCTTACTGGGTGCTACTGGGTTTAGAGCTTGGAAGAGCACAATAGAGTTAGTAGTTTCTGCACACAGTAAATGCTTAATGAATATAAACGAATTAATAGTTATGATCCTTGCCCTCAAGTCACTTCCAGTCTACTCTTTTCTTAGCTCTGTACTGAGTACTTGGGAGAGTACAGTAGAGTTACTAGATAAGATCCTTAGAGAAGCAGCGTGGCTCAGTGGAAAGAGCATGGGCTTTGGAGTCAGAGGTCATGGGTTCGAATCCCTGCTCGGCCACTTGTCAGCTGTGTGACTTTGGGCAAGTCACTTAACTTCTCGGTGCCTCAGTTACCTCATCTGTAAAATGGGGATTAAGATTGTGAGCCCCCAGTGGGACAACCTGATTCCCCTGTGTCTACCCCAGCGCTTAGAACAGTGCTCGGCACATAGTAAGCGCTTAACAAATACCAGCATTATTATTATCCTTCCCCTCAAGGAGCTTATGGTTACTGTGGGAGGAGCACAGTTTTGGGCACGTGGGAGAGCACAATAGAGTTAATATACATGATCCCTTTTTTCATGGTATTTGTTAAGCACTATGTGCCAGGCACTGTACTAAGCATTTAGGTAGATACAAGATAATCAGCCTGGACCCAGTCCCTGACCCACATGAGGCACAGAGTTTTACAGGTGAGGTGACTGAGACACAGAGAAGTGAAGTGACTTGTCCAAGGTCACACAGCAGATGAGTGGCCGGTATTAAAACCCAGGTCCTTCTGACTCCCAAAGCCGGGGTCTATTCACCAGGCCACACTGCTTCCCTGCCCTTGAAGAGACTGCTATCCAGTGGGAAAATGGCAGACAGGTTGGATGCCTGTGAATAGGGCTGGGAGATGAGAGAAAGCTTTCTCTCTATCCCTCTCTCTCTCCCTCCTCCCCATCCCCCTTTCTTTCTGTCTCTCTGTTCTGTGTGGAAATGCAAAATCAATCCTGAGCCTCCTCCCCCGCTCTTCCTCTCTGTGCCTTCCAGACAGGTGTTGGCAAATGATGTGTTTGGTTTGAAGTCGCAGCCGGGCTGGGGGCGGAAAGAGAGAAAAGGGAAACGCTGCTTCTGGCTGCAGGAGCCAACGGCTATGGACGGACTGATGGATGGATGCCCCGCACTCACCATCCGGACCGTCTGGGCTCTAGCTGACCGAGCCCCTGGAGGGCTTTCAGCCACACCGGGTGCTGAGACAAACAGCAGCGGGGGTGGCAGTATTTACCGAGCGCCTACTGGGCATGGTGCACTGTGCTGAGTGCAGTGTACTGACAGTCCCAAATAGAGAAGTGGTGCTTTCCCTGCCCACAGGAAGCTGCCACTCTGGAGAGCAGGAAGTGGGGAAGCACCATGGTCTAGTGGATAGAGTATGGGCCTGGGAGTCAGAAAATCATGGGTTCTAATCCTGGCTCTGCCACTTGTCCACTGTGTGACCTTGGGTAAGTCACTTTCCTTCTCTGGGCCTCGGTCCCCTCATCTTTAAAATGGTGATTGAGACTGTGCGCCCCATCGGCTCAGTGGAAAAAGCATGGGCTTTGGAGTCAGAGGTCATGGGTTCGAATCCCTGCTCGGCCACTTGTCAGCTGTGTGACTTTGGGCAAGTCACTTAACTTCTCGGTGCCTCAGTTACCTCATCTGTAAAATGGGGATTAAGATTGTGAGCCCCCAGTGGGACAACCTGATTCCCCTGTGTCTACCCCAGCGCTTAGAACAGTGCTCGGCACATAGTAAGCGCTTAACAAATACCAGCATTATTATTATTATTATTATGTGGGACAGTTACTGTGTCCAACCTGATTTGACTGTATCCACCCCAGCATTAATACAGTGCCTGGAACATAATAAATGCTTTACAAATACCACAGTTATTAAGCTTGGGGTGGACCACTATGCAAGCTTCAGGGGGTTCTCGTCTCTGTCTCCACATTTTCCCACAGCAGAGAATTGTGAAATAGCCTCTGCTCTCCAATGACTCCCCGCTAAACTGTGAGCTCCCCGAGAGCAGGGAATGTGTCTACCAATTCTACTGCATTGTTCTCTCCCAAGCACCTAGTATGGTGCATGGCACACAGTAAATGTTCCATAAATACCACTGATCTGCGTGAGCTTGTGTATGTGACCAAGCGTGTGTGCAGGCTGTGAGTCGATGTGAGAAGCTCTGCTCTCCTCTCCCACTGTGAGGGATCTGCCTGCATTGCTTCTCACTCAACTGGAAGCTCTTTGAGGGCAGGTGTTGTACTCTCTGCCGAGAATAAGTGCTCACAATAGTGCTCTCTACCCAGTACTGTGCTCTGCACCCAGCAGGCACACAGTATGGCACTCCATACTGGGTGCCCCCACCTGTCCCCCTCTAGACTGTAAGCTCGTTGTGGATAGGGCATCGTACTCTCCTAAGTGCTTAGTGCATGCTCTCACACAGTAAGCACTCAGGAAATACAACTGACCATATACAGCAGGCACCCAGTACAAAGCTATGCCAGATGGTGACCTGAGTCGTGTTTCGTTTTCATGTGTTCTCCTGGGGCCCTGCATGGTGTGGTGAGAGATACTGAAGCCAGAGTCTGAGAATTGGAGTGGAAGGAGAGAGGGTTGAATAGCTCAAGACCTTGGCCCAGCCACAGAGTCCCGGTCAGTGGCTTTAGAAAGAATACTGCCCACTTCTTGTTCTCGTTCGGGCTAAATTAGGAACGCCTTGAAGAAGGAATGCGTTAGAAGTTGAAGAATAGCCCAGCTGATTGTGTTTTAGGAAGGCATTCAGGGCCAACTGGAGCTCAGGAACAGAGGAAAAAGGAGAAGCAAGAGAAAAGCCAATTGGAAATGTATTAAAGCAAGGCTCATCCCATCAGCAGGCTTGATACAATTTAATGATAAGAAGCGTCGATGCATAATTTATGAGTCTGAAAGCCAACGCCTTGCTTGCAATGATTATGAACCTCCCCCACCCCCGGACCTTTCATCTTGAATCAAAACTGATCGCCAGGCGAGAGTCACAGAAACCCTTGATCTCAACAAGAAACTAGTGGTTAAACTGAGGATCTGAAGTCATCTGCCGATTTCGATTATCCATCTACACCCACCCTCTAATGGATAATTGAGAAGCCATTGGAGGTGGAGTATGGATTTAGGGTGGGTTTTTTTTTTACTGTATTGAACCTGATTTCCATCCCATTAAAAGAAAAAGAATATAGAGAGAGAGAGATCTAGCTGAAGTTTGTACTGTGGCTCAAAGGCATTGGCAGATATAGTGAAATTTCCTGATGTATCTAGACAGGCCACTGTGAGACCTGTAACCCCAGCCCCACTGCTCCCTCTCCCACTGCCCCCCTGCCCCCGACACTTGTATATATGCACACAGAAACTTTCACACAAACACACACACACACACACACACACACACACACACAGAGCCAGTCCCTGCTGGCTGCCTTATGTGCTGCCTGCTGTGCCTGGCGCCGTCTTTGCTGCCGCCTCCTCATCTCCCCATCTTCCTCGAGCTCCTCCTACGGCAGAGCTACTCTTCGCCGGATCGTAATGTGTTGAGCCGGTCCGTCTGTGGCCATGGTCCCAGCTCCCGTCCATCAGGGACCACCATTGCTGTCTGAGGTTCTGTCCCTCTGAAGCCCCTAAAATGTTTCTTGGGGATGAGGGTGATGATGGAGCTTTCTGTTAAGAGCAGCAGCAAGACATGGGGTGGAGGCTTCAGGATGGACACCCCATGTGGAGGAGCTGATTCTTGTGCCTGTGGCTGGCGCGATGCCACTCTCATGCCCTGGTCCCTATCTGCCAGGTTCCTGCTGGGATGTATAGTGCAAGAAGGTGGGCAAGGATGCAGCACATGGCACAATGCACAGGAAAGGGGTTAACCTGCAGGGCCCACTGACTGCTAAAGTGATGTCAGCATAGTGTCAATGCTGGGCTGGAGCACTGTGACCTAGCAGACTTGGGTCTGGGGGGGGCCCAGGTTGGGTCACTGGGGGAGACTCAGAGAGAGGGGAGTCAGGAGTGTGGAGTCTCCTGGGCTGGATCACTGAGGGAGAGTCAGGGATGGAGAGGGGAAAGGCAGAGGTGTGAGGAAGGGGTGTTCTGGATCACTGGAGGCTCAGTATTTGGCACACAGTCAGCTTCCAGTAAAGCATAGTCCAAGCCGTGGGTGTCCATTCGATATCATTGATTGGTTGAAATCTGATTGTGTTGTTGGGGCCCAGGTTGAAGGCGGGGGGCTGATGGGTGTTTATTGAGGGTCCTTGGTGTTGTATCTGCACATTAGCAAACCGAGGTGGGTGGGATAGAGACGCAGGGCTTTTATGATCTCCAGCTGGCAAGCCGTAGATGAAGAGAACAGAAGAGATGCCATCCTGACAGGCCTGAGGAATTTTTTGTTCCCCATGAGGGACTGAGCGCAGGGCTTTCACTAAGCCTCCCCATTAACAACAGGCCAGCATCCAGTTACAGGGGGAGTTCCCCCTCCACAACCATGGTCCAGTTACAGGGGCCCCCTTGCAGCACATCGGTCCTAATCCTAAATCTGCTGCTTACTGAGGAATCAATCGATGGTATTTATTGCGCACTTACTAGTAATAAAAATAATTATTATGGTATTAAGTGCTTACTATATGCCAGGCACTGTATTAATCATGGGGGTGAATGTGAGTAAATCAGGTTAGAGAGTCCCTGTGTCACTTGGGGCTCCCAGTCTTAATCCCCATTTTAAAGACAAGGTAAATGAGGCAGAGAGAAGTGAAATGACTTGCCCAAGGTCATACGGCAGACAGATGGCGGAGGAGGATTAAAAATACAATTGAATGAATGAATGAACAAACCCATGACCTCATGACTCCCAGGCCCATGCACTGTCCACTATACCATGCTGCTTTCCGCATTTCTATGTGATGCTTTTATTACCAAAGCGCCTTACATTATTTAGTTATTTACTCCTCGCAACACCACTGTGTGCAGAGCACTGTACTAAGCTCTTGGGAAAGTACAGTGCAACAGAGTTGGCAGGCATGTTCCCTGCCCACATCGAGCTTACGGTCTAGAGGTATTACTTGAGCGGTTATTGTGTGTAGGGCATTGAACAAAGCACTTGGGAGAGTACAGTACAAAGGAGTTGATAGATCCATTCCCTGCCCACAAGGAATTTACAGTCTAGAGGGGGAGAGAGCCATTAAAATAAATTTTGGAAAAGTACAAAAATGCTGTGGGACTGAGGGTGGGGTGAATATCAAATGCCCAAAGTGTACCGATCCAAGTTCATAGACGACACAGAGGGGAGAGGAAGTCAGGGAATAATATTTTTGTTCCAGAGATCAGCCCTATGATCTTGCCAATTATTTTCCAGAGAGGAAGTCACATACTCCTGGCCTGGGGGCTGGGACAGGGGTCCCCGGCACTGCTCAGGTCTCCCCCTTTTGGCTGGTCAGGGCTCTGGAAAGTGGCCAAGGGAATCTCCCTGTTTAGACTGGAAGCCCCTGACCTTTAGTAACTCCTCTTTCCCCACACTGGAGCTCCGGAGCCATGAGTTTGGTTGGCAGAGAGCACAGGGGAAGAAGGGAACCTTGGCGTTATTTAAAGTTCAAGCCCAAACACGGGAGTTGGCTTTCATTTGCCGCATAAATGCTGGGAGGAAGATAGGATCACATTGAAATGCCAGGCTTTTGGAAAACAAAGACATTATTTATTTTCCCAATTTCCCCCGTCCTTTCCTTTCCCTCTGAGGTGTCCAAGAGGCAGTTCAAAGAACGTTCAGGCACGAAACAAGGAGCAGTGTGGTTTAGGGGAAGAGCTCAGGCCTGGGAGTCAGAGGACCTGCGTTCTAATCCTGGCTCCGCCACTTGTCTGCTGTGTGATCCTGGACAAGTCATTTACCTTCTCGGTGTCCCAGTTACCTCATCTGTAAAATGGGAATTGAGACTGTGAGCCCCATGTTGCACATGGACTGTGTCCAACCTGATTAGCTTGTATCTACTCCGTACTTAGTAAAGTGCTTGGCACATAGTAAGGCTTAATGAATACTATTTTTTAAAAAAAGAAACAAAAAGAAACAAACATTGGTTAAATGCCATCCTTTAGCAAGCAAGAACAGAGTAGATGTCCAGAACAGTGCTTTTCACATAGTAAGTGCCCAGGACAGAGCTATGCATGCAGAGGGTGCCCAGTACAGGGCTCTCTGCACACAGCAGGTGCACAATTCAGAGCTCTGCACCCAGGAGACATCCAGTACAGTGCTTTGCATACAACAAACGTCCAGCAGAGTGCTTTATATTCAAAGCGGGGATGAAGAGAAGCAACATACCCTAGTGGATAGAGCATAGACCTGGAGGTCAGAAGGACCTGGGTTCTAATTCCAGCTCCGCCACCTACCTGCTGTAGAACCTTGGCCAAGTCACTTAACTTGTCTGGACCACAGTTACCTCATCTGTAAAATTGGGATTAAGACTGTGAGCCCCATGTGGGACATAGATTGTATCCAACCTGATTAACTTCTATCTTCCCCAGTGCTTAGTACAATGCTTAGCACATAGTAAGTGCTTAACAAATACTATTTAAAAAACAAACAAAACCCGACATGGGCCTGGATTTTAGAAGTCTTAGTTTCTGGTTCTCTATTTAAATAACTGAGTTCAACTTGAGTGAAGTCTTCTTGCCCAGAACTCCCTCCTTCCCTTGAAAAGTTTTTCCCATTAGTCAATTTTGGTCCCCCTGCAATGCCAGCGGCCGCAGGGACTCTGTGCTGCAGCCCCCAGCATTTCAGACGTATTTCTCCATTCTGCACATTACAGTCTTTCCTTGCTTGGTCTGAAGGAGTTTCTCTTTCCACAGCATACTCAATCTCAGAGCCTCTGGAATTGGAGAAGCAGTGTGACCTGACAGAAAGAGCCCAGGCCTGGGAGTCAAAGGACCTGGGTTCTAATTCCAGCTCCACCACTTGCCTGCTGTGTGACCTTGAGCAAGTCACTTCACTTCTCTGGGGCTCAGTTCCCTCATCTGTAAAATGGGGATTCAATACTTGCTTTCCTTCCTTCTCAGACTGTGAGCCCCGCATGAGACCTGATGATCTGGTATCTATCCCAGTGCTTAGTATAGTGCTCGGCACATAGCAAGAACTTAACAAATATCATGATTACTGTTGTTGTTATCCTTATTATTAACATTATTACTAATCCACCAAATCTGCCCAAGGGTTTTCACCCAACAAAGGGGCTCTGGGGGCTGGGGTTGGGGAGGGGAAGGGCTGATGCTTACCCCTGCCTTTGCTCAGCTCCAGTGGCTCACAGCCAGACAGAGATCCTGAGGCTTCAGCTCTGGGTGCTGTTAGACTTCAGTGAGCAGAAAGAGATAAGACCTCTTTGCTAATTGTGGAACTTGAGCCCCAGCTTCCCTGTCCTCCACCATCCTCCCTCCTCCTCCTCCATCCTCCCTCTTCCTCCCTTCCTCCTGCTGTTCCTCTCACCACACTGCCCCCTGAAAGTCCTGGGATTATGAGATCTGGGTCGGACATGGGGAATGCCACTAGTGTCCAACCCTGACCCTAGGAGGGGAGAACCTGGGCTGAGTTGTAATCCGGTTTGATGCTGCTAATGAAAATCAGCAACGATGCTGCTCCGCCACTGGTCCCAGAGGAAAGGAGAAACATGACCGGCCATCTGTCCATCCGTCCGTCTGTGCAGATTAGCTGGGAAGGGCGTGTTTTAGCCACAGCTGTTTTCTGGAGAGAGATGAAATTTGGGAGGTAAGGAAGGGGAAGGAAGGGAGAGAGATCTGGATTGGCAGCGTGATGGGGGTCCATCCCTCGGCTGGAGCCTGTGCTTGATTTGGCACTGGTGCAGAGTTGTCAGCAACAGCAGTCTGGGGGTCCATCAATCAATCAATCAATCATATTTAGTGAATGCTTACTGTGTTCAGAGCACTGTACTAAGCTCTTGGGAAAGTACAATACAACCGAGTTGGAAGACATGGTCCCTGCCCAGAGCAAGTTTATAGTCTAGAGGGGGAGACAGACATTAATCTAAATAAATAAATTAAGGATATGAATGTGAGTGCTGTGTGGGTGGGGTGGGTGGGGGGGGGAATAAAGGGTGCAAATCTAAGTGCAAGGGGGACACAGAAGAGAGTATGAAAGGGGGAATTAAGGGCCTAGTTGGGGAAGACCTCTTGGAGGAGATGTGCCTTCAATAAGGCTTTGAAGGTGGAGAGAGTGATTTTCTTTAGGAGATTGAGGTACAGTGCCTAGGATGGCATTATAGGAGCAAAGTGTGCAGGCTGGGCTTTAGTAAGAAAGCAGTGAGGTAAGATAGGAAGGGGGAAGGTGAATGAGTGTTTTAAAGCCGGTGGTAAGGAGTTTCTGTTTGATGCGAAGGAGGATGGGAAATCACTGGAGGCTCTTGAGGAGCAAGGAAACAAGGACTGAACAGTTTTGTAGAAAAATGATGTGGGAAAGTATGGTCCGGGATGGGGAGAGACAAGAGGTTGGGAGGTGAGCAGGGAGACTGATGCAGTAGTCAGGTGGGATAGGATAAATTCTTGGATTAATGTGGTAGCAGTTTGGATGGAGAGGAGAGGACAGATTTTGATGATGTTGTGAAGGTGGGACTGCCAGGATTTGGTGACAGACTGAATATGTGGGTTGAATGAGAGCGATGAGTCGAGGATACCCCCAAGGTTATGGGCTTGTGAAACAAGAAGGATGGTGGTGCTGCCTACAGGAAAGTCACGGAGAGGACAGGGTTTGGGTGGGAAGATGAGGAGTTGTGTTTTGGACGTGTTTAGTATGAGGTGTCAGCAGCATACCCAAGTAGAGATTTCCTGACGGCAGGGGGAATTGGGAGACTGCAGAGAGGGAGAGGGATCAGGACTGGCGATATAGGTGTAGAATCATCCACATAGAGATGGTAGTTAAAGCTGTGGGAACCAATGAATTCTCTAAGGGAGTGGGTATAGACGGAGACTAGAAGGGGACCCAGAACTAAGCCTAAGTTAGAGGGTAGGAGGCAGAAGAGGATCCTGCAAAAAAGACTTAAAAAGAGTGACCGGAGAGATTGGAAAACCAGGAGAGGACAGTGTCATGGAAGCCGAGGGTATTATTATCCAATGTTTCCAGGAGGAGACGGTCGACAGTGCCTAAGGCAGCTGGGAGGTCGAGGAGGAATAGGATGGAGTAGAGGCCATTGGATTTGGCCAGAAGGAGTTCGTTGGTGACCTTTGAGGGGGCAGTTTCTGTGGAACAAAAAGTGTGAAAGCCAGATTGGAGGTGGTAAAGGAAGGAACTGGAGGAAAGGAAGTAGAGTCGGCAGATGTAGGCAACTCATTCAAGGAGTTTGGAGAGGAAAGGGAGGGAGCTGTGGAATCAAGGGAAGATTTTTTTTAGGATGGGGAGACATGAGCATTTTTGAAAACAGTGGGGAAGAAACCACAGGGGAGCAAATAGCTGAAGATGGTGGTGAGGGAGGGAAGAAGAGAGCACCTTTGATAAGGTGTGAAGGGATGGGGTCAGAGGCGCAGGTGGAGGGGGTGGATTTTGAAAGAAGGCAGGAGCTTTCTTCTAGAGGTACAGCTGGGAAAGATGGGAGCTGGGTCCCGGAGATGGCGGGGTTCCGGGGACCCGGGCCTGGCTGTCTCCTGCACTTCTGTGTCTCCTACTCTGTTTTCTCTCTTCACATTATTGTCTCTCCTGCACTTTTGTGTCTTCTCATACTACTTTTCTTTCAGCACTGCTTGTCTCTCCTCCACTACTGTATCTCCTGTGCTATTGCCTCACCTAGCACTACTTTCTTTCTTGTACTACTGTCTCTCCTCACACTATTGTTTCTCCTGCACTATTGTCTCTCCTGTGCTGTTGTCTCCCTTCATACTATTGTCTCTTCTGAGCTTTTGTGTCTCCTCGCACTGTCTTCTCTGTGCCATCGTGTGCCCTGAAATACTGTGTCTTCACCTTGCTGTTTCTCCTTTGCCACTGCATCTCCCACTCTCTTGTCTCTTTGAACTATTGTCTCTCCTGCCCCATTGTGTCTCATGTGCTGTTTCTCTCCTAGTCCTACTGTCTCTCCTCTACTACTGTGCCCCCTCACACTATTGTCTTTTCTGCACTACTGTGCATTGTCTTTCCTGCATCACAACTGAGGCACACTGTTGTCTCTCCTTGCACTACTGTCTCGCCTGTGTTTTTGGGTCTCCTTGCACTATTCTCTTTGCTGCATTCTGCCATTGTGTCTCCTGTACCGTTGCCTCTCCTCACACTATTGTCTCTCCTGGACCGTTGTGTCTCCTGCACCACTGTCTCCCCTCACACCATTGTCTTTCCCACATCATGGTGTCTCCTACCCAGTTGTCTCTCCTCTCACTAGTGTCCCTCTTGCATCACTGTGTCTCTTGCATTGTTATGTCTCCTCACACAACTATCTCTTCTTGCACTACTGTCTCTCATACTCTGTTGTATCTCTGATCCCCTCGCACTCCTGCGGCCACAATCAGAGCCAAAAGCAAAGCCACCCAAGTGTTCCAGGGGCCCAAGGGAATGGAGGCAGGTGGACCCTGGGAAGACTAGAATGAGGGAAAACCAGAAAAGGCAGAATCCCACTGGGAACCAGCGGGGCCTCCAGGCTGCAGAGAAGGAAGGCGCTAATGAATTCATTCGAGAATCTGTTTTGTAATGGAAATCATGGTGGATAATTGGCTGGTTTAATGATTTCTTGGATAATTGGGATTTAAGCAGCATGTTTAATGACTGCAAATGTTGCAGCATGTTCCAGAGAGACTCTGGGGCCTCTGCAGGGTTTCCCGAACTCCCCCAGGAAGGGGACGGTCCAGGCTGCAGGCTGAAATCCCAGGGGGTAGGGAAGCATCTGGACCAGGACCTTGCAGTATTTAGTAAGCACCAACTGTGTCCAGAGCACTGAACATAGACCTAGCAGACACAATCCCTGCCCTCCAAAAGCTTAAATTCTACTGTGCAGCAGAGCACTGGACTGAGCATTTGGAGAGTCCAATACAGTGAATAGACATGAACCCTGTCCTTGAGGACCTTACAGTCTGTGTGCAGAGCACTGAATTGATTGCTTGGGAGAGTACAATAGAGATAGTAGTCAAGATTCCTGCCCTCAAGGGGCTTATAGTTTACTGGACCAGACAGCTGTACTGAGCCCTTGAGAGAGTACATAGTAAGTAGACATGATTCCTGCCCTCAAGGAGCTTTTCATCTACTCTCTTCCCCTCTTCAAAGCCCTACTGGGAGCTCACCTCCTCCAGGAGGCCTTCCCAGACTGAGCCCCCCCTTTCCCTCTGCCTCTCCTCCCCTCCCCATTCCCCCTGTTCCCTCCCTCTGTTCTTCCCCCTTCCCCTCCCCACAGCACTTGTGTATATTTGAATATATTATTTACCACTCTATTTTATTAATAATGGGTATATATCTATGATGATCTTGATGGTATTGATGCCTGACTACTTGTTTCATTTTGCTGCCTTTCTCCCCCATTTAGACTGTGAGCCCATTGTTGGGCAGGGAATGTCTCCATCTGTTGCCAAATTGTACATTCCAAGCTCTTAGGACAGTGCTCTGCACATAGTAAGTGCTCAATAAATATGACTGACTGAATGAAACTGTGCAGAGCACAGTTAGTAGACACAATTCCTGCCCTTAAGGAGTTGATAGACTAGCTGATTCTATCTCCAACATGATTGGCAATCAAATGGTTTCTCTCTTATTAACCCTGCCCAGTTCTGTAAGATGTCCCTGCATCGACTCTAATGGTCTGAAGAAATGACGACGCTCTACCTGAAGGTCTGAGCATGCATGGTAGCCCCCTGGGGGACAGACTACCATGGTCCATGGCTAGAGGCTGGTTGGAGGGGCTGGGACAAAGGCGGGGAGCAGTGGTGAAGCTTGGCAGCTGAGACAGCATGGTCACTCATAGAGACATAGACCGACAGAGAGCTGAATGCAGGAAAGAGACATCAGCCCAGTCTGACCCGATCCCTTGTCCTGACGGTCTCCCAGAGACCAGGAGAGAGAGGGAGGAGCTGTGACCCCCTGCAGCTCACAATCTCCCTCGCCCCTGATCCCAGCCTCCCACCCACCCCAGCCCGGTCATCTGCCCCAACCTGGAGCCCAGACCCAGAACCCAAGGATTTCCCCAGCTATAAGCAATGGGGCTGACTGGCTTCTCACCACCTACTCCTCCCGCTCCATCACGATGTGTCCCTGGGCCACAGGGCCCGCCTGGTTCCTCTCGGAGTCGGCGCTTTTGCTGCTCAGGTTCTCAGGCCCAGAACAGGCACTCTGCCTCAAATAGTCAAAGAAAAGGGGACCTGGCTGGGCTCCCTGGAACTGTGTAGGACCCCTCCAACCCCCACCCATACACACATGAGGTCTAGTAGAAAGAGCAAGGGCCTGAAGTTAAAGAACCTGTGTTCTAATTCTGGCTCTGCCACATGCCTGTGGTGTGTCTTTAGGCAAATTATTTCATTACTCAGTGCCTCAGTTACCTCATCTGTAAAATGGGGATTAAGACTGGGAGCCCCCATGGGACAGGCACTATGTCCATTCTGATTATCTTGTACTACCCCAGTGCTTAGAACAGGGCTTGGCACATAGTAAGCAATTAACAAGTATGACAGTCATTATTATCATTATTATTACAAACTGAGAAGAGTTCTCCCCCTGCTCCCGTCAACTCCCCAGGAGTGTAGTGACTTCACAAGATGCTCAGAGTCTGGCTGGCAAAGGGACAACCCCAGGAGTGTGCTCAGTTAACAATAATAATGATAATACTACTACTAATAATAATACATAGTTGTACTGGGGAAGTTCTTACTGTGTGTCAACACTGGACTAAATGCTGAGGTGGATAAGAGTAAATCGGGTTGGAAACAGTCCCTGTCCCACGTGGGGCTCACATTCTCAATCCCCATTTTGCATTTTAAGGTAACTGAAGCCCAGAGAAGTGAAGTGACTTGTTCAAGGTCACAGACTAGTGATGGAGGCAGGATTAGACAAGTGATGGAGCCAGGATTAGAACCTATGACCTCTGACTCTCAGGTCCGTGCTCTATCCACTATGCCATGCTGTTCTCTACTATGCTATGCTGCTTGGCTCTCAGCATGCTAAGCTCCTTAGCCCAGGATAATCCTGATGACTGCGGATCGCCCATGGAAAAGCTGAGACACTGCTTGGGATAACGTCTAAATCCCCTTACAACGGCCTCCCCCCAGGACTAAGCCGGGAGAAATCCGGCTATTCCCACTTGCCGCTGCTCCGGTCCGACGCACCCGTTGGCTGCAATAGCCGCGTTGGCTGGTTTGGCTGTATTGGCTGCACTGGTTGCATTGATTGCGCTGGTTCAGTTGGCGGCATTGTCTGTGTTGGCTCCGTCGGCCTCATTGTCTGCCGTGGCTGCCGTGTCTCCTTTGGCTCCATCAGTTCTGCCCTGTCTGTGTGGCAGCCGGAGGCTGAAGAGCTAAAATGGAAACGTTCATTCATTCATTCAATCGTATTTATTCAGCTCTTACTGTATAGAAAGCACTGTCCTAAACACTTGGGAGAGCGCAATATAATGATAAATAGACACATTCTCTGTCAACAATGAAACATGATGGAAATATGTGAGTGGGATCAGAACCTCAGGGTGGAAATGCCAGAAATGTCCTTCAAAATGGGAGTTGAACTGCGGGTTTCTGTGAAACGGCCTCTTAGAGACTCCTATCTCGGGGGGGGGGGGGGAAGAAGGTGGGGGAGGGAAGGAAGGGTCGTGAAAGGCAGGGAGGGAAGACAGAAAGTGGGGAGCAAGGAAGAGGGGAAAGGAAGAAGCTATCAGCCGCTTGGTCTCTCAGCCCCCTGCTGTGACACCCCTGGCTCTGAGCCTGTGCCTTGTCGGTTCCCTCAAGACCCCCCTGGTCCACAGGGTGTCTGGCCCTCAGGGAAGGTCCTGTCCATCCCTCGGTGTGGTCAGTTGGGCAGGAGGTCAAGGAAGCTGAAGGATCCCATGGTCACCCTGCCCGCCCGGAACTTCATATCCTGGAACGCCAACCACCCATCCACTGAAGCGATTCCTCAACTGCCAAGTTTTCCAAGGGTGAACTCTCAGCTCAGCTCCCTAGTCATCCCCATCCCCCGCCCCTGCCCTTACCCCTGGCCCCAGCCACAGGTCCTGCTACCACCAGGAACACTCCCAGAAATGGACAGGCTGCTGGAAGAGCCTCAACCATGACTGGGCCTAATTGCAGGCTGTTGAGATGACTTAGGTCTTTAGAATTATCTCCAAACTGCCCCACCCAGACCATTCACTGTTGGAGCTAGCAGGGTCAGGGCAAAGCACTTGAGAGCTTTAAGATCAGGAAGCAAAGTGTGGAAACCTTTCTTGCTGGGAATCTGGCTGGCAATTTTGGGGTGGAATGTTTTTCCCGTTCCCTTGGACATGGCGTGTGGCTGTGGGCCAGTCTCATCAGTTGCCGCTCCCTCTAGGAATGTTCCCTCCTTTCTAGCACCTACCTAAAAGAAGGAAGCCATCATCAGCCCCAGAGACCCCGCGGGACTCCCACCCTACACGTGCTTTGGCCTGGTGACAGAGTATCGGGGTCCTAGTATGTGCCGAGCCCCATGCTGAGCATTGGAGTAGATTCAGGATATTCAGATTGGACATAAACCCTGTCTCACATTGGCCTCACAGTCGGAGAGGGAGTAGGGATCTTATCCCCATTTTACATCTGGGGAAACTGAGGCCCAGAAAGGTCCAGTGTCTTGGCCAGGATCACACAGTAAAGCAGGGGCAGAGCAGGGACTAGAATCCAGCTGGGCTTCCTGGTTCCCAGCCCCATAGTCTGTCCACAGACTGTGCTACCCGGCCCGAGGTCCTTGAGACCACTCCCCCCTGCCCCCCTTCTCTCCCCGGCCCTCCAGACGATATTGAGTTTGAGTTTAGACACTACACCATCATCATTCCCCAGAAGTATGTGCAGTGACGTCCAGAAACTTCGCCCACCTCGTCCACGTCCGGAAAGATGAAACCACTGACCCACAGGGACTGGCCAAGAGTGACAGGAACGGCAGGGAAATGGCAGTGGAGAGTGGTGAGGGGTGAGCAGCAGGGAGTGGGGGGTTGGGAGGGGGAGGAGTGTGGGAGGGAGCGAGGAAGGGCGGAGGAGGCATGGAGCAGGGGAGCTGAGCGTGGAGCCCAAGTCAACAGAAGCAGTTCAAGGATAAATCCATAGGGACCCATCCCTAAAAGGAGTTTCCAGAGGTCATGGAGAGAGCCCGCCAGATCCTCCTCTGGTCTTGGGGCAGAATGGGGAGCCTGTCACCTCACCCTCCTCTCCTCCTTTTCCTCCTCCTCCTCTTCTGCACCAGCGCTCAGCACAGTGCTTGGCACAGAGAAAGCACTTAGAAAATTCCATCATTATTTATTTCTTGTCCAGAAACCTGGTCCATCCGGGGAATGCCATCTGGCCCCTCTGGCCCCTCTGGCCCCTCTGGCCCCTGCGGAAACTCTCACCCTCACTCACGATTGAATTTTCAGAGTGGCTTGGGCCGCTGAGCTACCCATTGGCTGTACAATAATTAGGGTAACACTCCTCACCTATGACTTTCATCTGTGTCTAAATTTAACTAGAGAGTGCTCCTCTAGACTGTAAGCTCGTTGTAGGCAGGGAATATGTCTGCTTATTGTTTTATTGTATGCTCTCAAGCGCTTAGTACGTGCTCTGCACACAGTAAGTGCTCAGTTAATGCAACCGACTGACTTTCTGACTGACTGGCTTTGTCTGTGCCAAACACTGTGCTGAGCACTGGAGTACATAGAAGGTAATCTGATGGGATCCAGCCCCTGTCCCACGAGAGGCTCCCAGTCTTAAAGGGAGTAAGAACGAGTATCTTATTGCCATTCTACAGAGAAGGAAACGGAGACCCAGAGAGGCTAAGTTACTTGCCCAAGGTCACACAGTGGGCCAGTAGCGGAGCCGGGATTGCAACCGGGGCCTCCTGACTCTCTGTCTTGTGCTCTTTTATAAACTTATATTTTTATAAGATCGGCATTTAAGATCCAAATTCAATAAATATCTGTGAGCCGAAGCCCCAGGCCTGGGACCCACTCTTACCTGTGGGACAAAGGTTTTATCCCAGTGAAAAGCAGGAGGCAGCAGGGGCTGCAGCCTGGAGTCCCGGGTTCTAGTCCCTGGCCCTGCTGTGTGACCTCGGCCAAGTCCCTCACCCTCCCCGGGCCTCAGTTTCCTCTTCTGGAAAATGAAACAGAAGTCAGACCCCAGATCTCCCTCCCTCCCTCCTTGCCTGGTAGTCCCATGGAGGAAAGGGACTGTGTGCCAGTCTGATTGTTGTGTGCCACTAGCACTTAGAATGGTATTCTGCACATGGTGACTGCTCAATCAATATCAAAGTCAAGATAGTTGTTGCCACTGATCAAACACAAAGTGGGTGGAGGCTGTTGGCTCGGGATTTGGGGGCTGCCTGGCGGGGAGAGGGCGGTCATGAGATTCCGCCTCCCCACCGCCCCAAGCCCCACCCCCCATGCCGCCAGTCTCCAGTGTCTCCTGCGACCGCTCTCCTAAAGGTTTCCGGTTTCAGGGAGTCTCAGGTTATCGGGTTCTCTCCCCACGGCCAGGGCCGAGGCCGAGGAAGCCGAACCCGCAGACGCGGATCCCGGCTCGGATGTTTGCCTTGGCCAGGACCGCTGGCGGCAGCCGGTCGGAGGCGGCTCTGAGCCACGAGGCCCCGTCCGGGGGGTGCTGGAGGGTAGGGATCCTGCCTACTAGCTCTGCTGTGCCCCCAAAAGTGCTCAGTCTGGTGCTCTATGCACAGTAGACTGACATGTCTTCGAGGCCAGGCATAGTGTCTTAACTCTATTGTGCTTTCCTAAGTACTCAGTCCAGCGCTCTGCACACAGTAGACTAGAAGTGCCTCGAGGGCAGGGATCGTGTCTACTCTTTTGTCCTCTCCCAAGTGCTCAGCCTGGTGCTCTACTCTACTGGTGCTCTGGTAGACTGATATGTCCTCACGGGCAGGCATAGGGTCTAACTTTGTTGTGCTCCCGGAAGCATTCAGTCCAGTGCTCTACACATGGTGAACTAAGCCCCTCGAGGGCAGGGATCATGTCTACTCACTTTGTCGTACTCCCCCAAGTGCTCAGTCCAGTGCTCTGAACACAGTACAAGCTCCTCGAGAGCAGGCAGAGTGCTTAATTCTACTGTCCTCTCCCAGGCGCTCAGTCCAGTGCTCTACACACTGCCGACGGAAAGCTCCTTGAGAGCAGAGATCATGTCTTCCAACTCTACAGTCCTCTTCTGAGCACCCAGTACAGTGCTCTGCAGCCAATAGGCATTCAGTCAGTGTTACTGATGGATGATGGAATGAGTCCCAAAGCAGCACTTTTCTTCCTGGCAGGTTGTCAGTCTGTCTATGTTAATATGAGGTGACTGGACTCTGTCCGTTTCCACTTTGCATCTTCGGATGGTTTTCCCAGATGGGCTGGGTTTCTGGACAAAAAATAAATAATTGTGATGGAATTTACTAAGTGCTTACTCTGTGCCAAGCACTGTGCTGAGCACTGGCAAAGAGAAGCAGCATGGCCTAATGGATACAGCTTGGACCTGGGAGTCAGAAGGACCTGAGTTCTAATCCAGTTCTCCACTTGTCTGCTATGTGACCTCAGGCAAGTCATTTAACTTCTCTGTGTCTCAGTTTTTGCAACTGTAAAATGGGGATTAAGACTATGAGCCCAGTGTGGGACAGGAACTGTGTCCAACCTGATTAGCTTGTATCTACCTCAGCACTTTACCAAGAAGGCCCCGGCAGGCAGCCGGTCATGTACCAGAGAAGGTTGAATAAGAAAATGACCATTTCTCCACCAATTTCCTTTCTTAAGGGGGCTTAGATATATCAATAAGGCACTTGATCTATCAACTGATTGATTAGTTTGCAGCTTTGTAGCCAGCAGGGTAGCACCACTCACAGGATTCCACTGAACATGACAGTGAACAAACCAAAACAAAACACGACTGTGACCACACCGAAACACGACAGTGACCACGCCAAAATACAACAGTGACCTCACCAAAACACCATTGGCAACCGCTTTAATTTTTTCTATTACTGAAGGACAGTGAAAGTAATCTCTCTGCTTTCTTTTGCCTTCAGATAATGGGATTAAGTTTGTCTTGACTGTGTAAGTGCTATTTTATTTTCTTATTCCACTCCTCTTCCTCCCTCCCAACCTGCTAGAGGATCCTGGGCTCCAGGATGATGATGATGATGATAACAACTTCTCTGTACCTCGGATCCCTCATCTGTAAAATGGGGATTAAGAGTGAGAGCCCCACATGGGATAGGGACTGTATCCAACCTGATTAATTTATATCTACCCCAGGGCTTATTACAGTGGTTGGCACATAGTAAGTGTTTAACAAGTACCATTATTATTATTGTTATTGATAATAATAATGATAATGAAGATATCTGTCAAACATTTACTCTGTGCCAAGCATTGTACTAAGCGATGGAGTCAATACAAGATCATCAACCTGGTCCAGTCTCTGAGCAGTTCTCCCCAAAGACAGAGGAGGCACAACCACGAGAAAGAGCTCTCCAAATTTCCCAATTCCCCTGTTGGGGATGCAATCCTGTCAGTCAGTCAGTCAGTCAGTCAATCGTATTTATTGAGTGCTTACTGTGTGCAGAGCACTGTACTAAGCCCCTGGGAGAGTATAATAGAACAATAAACAGGCACATTCCCTGCCCACAGTGATATTACAGTCCCTCTTCTGGGCCTGGTGTCCCAGCTCTCCGAGGGTCATTCAGGACGGAGGTGGAGCATTTGTCTGGCAGCCCTGGCCCCCGAGTCTGGCCCCGACCCTGGTCCCGGCTCATGTCAAAGCTGCTGGGCTTTCAGGAACTGGCCCGGACTTGCTCCAAGTCAATGGATTGGATTTCTGGGATTACTGGAAGAGCAAATCTCTTCTCCATATGTTTCCTCTTGTCTTTATCTGGAATGCTCTTATTCCAGAATCATCCAATAAATGGGAGGATTTTCGAGAGTTTTTACGGCATTTGTTAAGCACTTATTATGCGCCAGACACTGTACTAAGTACTGGGGTTGATACAAACTAACCAAGTTAGACACAATTCATGTCCTGCAGGGGGCGCTCACAATCTTAATCTCTTTTCCCAGATGAGGGAATGGAGGCACAAAGAATAGAAATGATTTGCCCAAGGTGACATTGCAGACAAGTGGCGAATCTGGAATTAGAACCCAGATCCTCCTGACTTCCAGGCCTGTGATCTTTCCACTAGGCCATGCTGCTGCTCAAACAATAAAGAGTTTCAAGAGAGTGTGAAGGTGCTCTGTACACTCATGGACAGAAATGGGCAAAGGCTCCTCAACATAAATATCTGGATCCAGGCACCTCTTGGCTCACTCCAGCAACCATTACAGCCCTCAGCTCCCAGTAGGTGTCCAGTACAGCATTCTGTACACAGCAACTGTCCAGTACAGCTCTTCATACATAGAAAGCACCCAGTACAGTGTTCTGCTCACAGAAGGTGTCCAGTAGAGCACTCTACACACAGTAGGCGTATAGTGCTAAGAACACAGTAGGCAGTAAGCCGTTGGAGGGCAGGGATTGTTTCTACTAAATCTATTGTCCTCTCCCAAGCTCTCAGTACAGTGCTCTGCACCCAGCAGGCATTCAGTAAATGTCACTACAGACTTCTGACTGATTGACCAGGGCCTGTTAACTTACAAAGGAGAAAGCAAAGATACATTTGAGCCGGACAGATGGTGGGACCTGAGAAAGGGAGGAAAACACCCTTTGCTTCCTCACTGTCCCATTAAATATCCCTCTACTCAGTTAAATCCTCCCTCTGCCCAGTTAAATCCCCCCTCTGCCCAGTTAAATCCTCCTTCTGCCCAGTTAAATCCCCCTCTTTGCATAGTTTAGTCCCCCTTCTGCCCAGTTAAATCCCCTCCTCTGCCCAGGTAATTCCTCCTCTCCGCCCAGTTAAATCCCCGTCTCTGGGCAGTTAAAATCCCCTCTTTGTTCTGTTAGAGGGTGTGATCCCAGAGAGAACTCCCTGTCCCCATGGTCCTCTCATTTTCTCAGCTTCCATAGCCGAGAAAAGCGGAAAGGTGTCGGGTTTCCTGGGTCTTGGGTCGGTGACAACATTCCTGAGGAGCAGCTGGGACGTCACTGTGGGAAGCAGAGGGGCAGAAGAGCGGAAAGCCCCCCTGACCCTCGACTCCCTGGCCCCCTGGCCCGTCAGTTCAGGGTTTCTCTGATGTCTCCAGGCAGCTCAAGGAAATCAAGAATGGCTTTATATGCCGAGCTGCTCCTGCTAAGACCATCCGCCTCTGAGAGCATCCACCTCCAGAACTCTGATCTGCTTCCTCTCATCCCTGCATGTTGGCCAGATGCCTTCATCCTCCCCCACTCCCCCCATCCCCCTAAACTAAACTCTCTGAGGGCAGGGATGATATCTATTAACTGCGTTGTACTCTCCCAAGCACTCAGTGCAGCATTCTGCACACAATAGACTATAAACTCCTTGAGGGCAGGAATCATACCGACTATAACTCTATTGGGCGCTCCCGAGTGCTTACTATAGTGCTCTGCACATAGTAGACTGTAAGCATCTCGAGGGCAGGGAGTGTGTTTACTAACTCTATTGTCCTCAGCCGAGTGCTCAGTACGTGTTCAGCACACAGTAGGCTGTAAGCTCCTTGAGGGTAGAAATCGTGTCTACTACTGTCCTCTCCCAAGTGCTTAGCACAGTGCTCTGCACACAATAAAACACCACTGTTGGATAGATTGATTAAACTAGAGTTGGTAGGATCTAATCCCTGTCCTGAAGGAGCTGGGTCTAGGTGGGGAGACTGAAAGCCTCCCCAGAAGCAGGAGCAGCAGCAGCCATCGAGGGGATCGAGGGGGAGCTTTCCTGTGATTATGGAGATTGTTGCCTAGTTGTTCGAGTGTCTTTTCCACCTCAAACCGGTACTCAGCTAGGCAAGAATTGCAGCAAGATTGTGGATTAGTCGATGCCACAGTGCTCCGCTGGCCAGAGAAATCAGTGCAACCTTGAGAGAAGGTGGCATTTATGGGCCTCCGTCCTCAGATGCTGAGGAACTCAATAGCCACCCACTCCAGTCAGCCAGGGGACTTGGCAAATGTCTCCACCCCCTCCTCTCCGCTGTCCATGTCCTGCTGGTAATCATCCCGCTGGTCATCATCCTAATCGCCCCTCACCCCCCACCCCGGGAGCACTGACGTTTGAACTCTTTACCATCGACTTTAAATCACTCAGCTGGCTCCCTCCCTGCCTCATCTCCCTGCTCTCCTATTACAGCCCAGCCCGCACTTTCGGCTCCTCTGGCGCCAGCTTACTCACTGCGCCCGGATCTCATCTATCTCGCTGCCGACCCTTTTCCCACATCCTCCCCCTAGCCAGGAACTCCCTCCTCCTCCATATACACCGAACACCACTCTCTCCACCTTTAAAGCATTACTAAGGTCACAACTCCTCCAAGAGGCCTTCCCCTGGTTAAACCCTCTTTTCCCCGCTCCATCTCCCTTCTGCAACGCCTGCCTTTGCACTTCAATCTGTGACCTTTGGGAATTTGGTATTCGCCAGCCCCCCTCCCCCCACCTCCCCCGGCCAAATCCCACAGTACTTATGTGCATATCTTTAAATTATATATTTTAAATGATTTATTTATTCATATTATCTGTTTTCTCCTTTAGACTCTAAGCTAATGACGGGCAGGGAACTTGTCTGCTGATTCTCCTGCATCACATTCTCCTAAACATTTAGTACAGTGTTTTGCACATAGTAAGCGCTTAGATGCAATTGACTGATTGATCGATTGAACAGTGCTGGGCAGCCAGGCCGTGCTCAATTATAATGGTGGTATTGGTTGAGCATTTACCATGTGCCAAGCACTGTACTAAGCGCTGGAGTAGACACAAGATAAGTAGCACGTGCGGATCATGGCCTTAGTATCAATCAACCAACCAGGGGTATTTATTGAGCATTTACTATGTGCAGAGCACCGTACTACACTGTACTTGATTGAAAAGCTCCTCCAGGGCAGGGATCTTGTCTATTAATTCTATTTTATTCTTCCAAGTGCTCAGTTCAGTGCTCTGCACCCAGTTTATTGATAATCAGTACTGAGCTCTGCACAGAGTAGGCATCCATTACTGGGCTCTGCTCATAGTAGGAACTCAGTATGACCTCAGTACAATGCTCCACACGTAGTAGGAGCATAGCACACAGCCCCACTTTTCCTCAGCTCCCCCTCCCCAGCGTGGCTTAATGGAAAGATCACAGGCTTGGGAGTCAAAGGCCATGGGTTCTAATTCTGGCTCTGCCACTTGTCAGCTGTGTGACTTTGGGCAAGTCACTTAACTTCTCTGTGCATCAGTTACCTCATCTGTAAAATGGGGGTTACGACTGTGAGCCCCATGTGGAACAACCTGATTATCTTGTATCTACCCCAGTCCTTAGAATAGTGCTTGGCACATAGTTAGCACTTAACAAATACCATAATTATTATTATTATTTTTCTGCATCATCACAACTCGCTCCACAGTACTTATGAGTATGTGTACGTATCAATAATTTTATTTATTTATATTGATGCCTGCTTATTTGTGTTGGTCTGTCTGCCCCGCTCTAGACTCTGAGCCGGTTGTGGGCAGGGATAGTCTCTACTGCTGTACTGTACTTTCAAAGCACTTAGTACAGTGCTCTGCACACACTAGGCACTCAGTACAGCATTCTCCACAAAGTAGGTGTCAGTACAGCACTCAGCAGGCACCCAAGACAGTGCTCTGCACACAATAGCTTTCAGTAAATTTGACTGACTAAATATTAATCAATCAGTGGTATTTATTGAGGGCTTACTGGGTGCAGAGCACTGTACAAAGCACTTGGGAATGTACGATACAACAGGGTTGGTAGAATTGTTCCCTGCCCACAATGAGCTTACAGTTTAGAGGGGTCGTACAGTCTAAATGTGTCTTAGCCCCAGGTTTACCAGATGAAATCTGGATCTGGGGGCAGAACCTCCACTCTTCCTGGCCCCGTGGTCTCAGTCACCTCAGTCAGAGGAGGTCCTGGGCCACCAGGGACCAGGGTTGGGGGGTTCCCCTTTTATGTTTATGTTTCCTCTGGGATCTAACTGGGGAATCTGAGTTACCACTACTTTTCAATGGCCTGAATTATCCAGATAATTCCCGCAGCCTCTCTGCCTGCTTGGGGGCAAGGTGGAAGACTGGATTTTCTGGCCAGTGGTGTTAGCCCTTGGAAAGAGAACCAGACTGCTGGCTCTGGCTGACGGTTGTGGGAATGGAGGGAGGTCGGGCACTGAGAGAAAAGAGGGTTAGGGTGGAGGGAGAGGAAGCCGGCTGGTGAGCGTATGCTGGATTTTGGGCCAGGGCCAGCTGGACACGCAGCCAGGCCCGTGTTGCTTTCCGGGAGCAGCTCCCCAGCATGCTGCACGCTTCGGCCTGGCTCACTGAGGTGCCTTCACTTCACCTTCACCACTCCGGCCCCTTCCTGAGCCTGCCTCCCTGGCCCTGCCTCCCTGGCCCCACCACCCTGTGTCCTTCTTGCATCTCCCTCTCTCCCTGCTCCCTCTCTACGCCCTCTCTGAACTCTTCTGAACTCTTCCTGGCCCCCCTCACCTCCTCCCTGCACCCTTTTTGCCTCCCCTCTCTCCCTGTCCCCTCTCTGTGCCCTCTCTGCACTCCTTCTGTCCCCTTTCCATGCCCTCTCTGCATTTCTCCTGGCCCCTCCTCATGCCCTCTCTGGATCCTTCCTCCCCCCAGCCCTCCATGCTATCTCTATGCCTTTCTTGCTTCCTTCTCTCCCTGCCCCCTCTTTGTGCCCTCTCTAAGCCCTTTCTTCATCCTCTTTCTCCCTGCCCCCTCCTTGTGCCCTCCCTATGCCCTTCTGGCTTCCTTCTTTTCCTGCCCCCTCCCTGTGCCATTTCTCCACTCTTCCCATCCTCCTTACCCCCTCCCTGTGCCCTTCCTGCCTCCCTTCTTTCCCTGTCTCCTCCCTGTACCCTCTGCATGCTTCCTGCCCCCCCCCCCGCCGCCTCCCCATGCCCTCTCTGGACCTTTCCTGTCTTGTCTCCCTGTGCCTTCTCTGTGACCTTCCTGCCTCACTCTTTTCCTGCACCCACCTTGTGCCTTCTCTGACAGTCTTCCTGCTTCCCTCTCCCCCTGACACCTCCTTGTGCCCTTCCTACCTCTCCTCTCTCCCTGTTCCCTCCCTGTGCCTTCTCTGTACTCCTCCCACCCCCCTCTCTCCCTGTCCCCTCCTTGTGCCTTCTCTGTAGTCTTCCTGTCCCCCCTCTTTCCCTCTCCCCTGCCTCTACCTTCCTGCCTCTCTTTTCCCCCATCCCATCCCTTGCCCTCTCTGCCCTCTCCCTGTGCCCTCACAGTTAGAAATGCCCAGGAATCTGGGCTCAGCCCAGTTCACCCAGCCCCAAGTCTCAGTCAGGCCTGTGCCGTCTCCAGATGATGATCACTGCGCTCCACCACATGTCTGCTGGGTGACATTGTGCAAATCACTTAACTTCTCTGTGTCTCAGTTTCCTCATCTGTAAAATGGGGATTAAGACTGTGAGCCCCAGGTGGGACAGGGACTGGGTCCAATCTGATTACCTTGTATCTTCCCCAGTGCTTAGAACAGTGCTTGGCATATAGTAAGCACTTAACAAATACCATTTAAAAACCACAACAAGTTGTATATAAAGCCTCACTCAGTGGCAAGCATTATACTAAGTGTTGGGCCAGGTACAACATCATCGGGTCCCACATAGTCCCTGTCCCACACAGGACTCGCAGACTAAAGGAGTAGGAGGGAAAATTTTCAATCCCCATTTTATAGATGAGGAGACTGAGGCTCAGAGAAGTGAAGTGACTTGTCCAAGATCTCACCCAGTGGACAAATGGCAGAGACGGGTCTAGAACTAGACTGTGAGCCTGTTGTTGGGTAAGGACTGTCTCTATCTGTTGCCGAATTGTACTTTCCAAGCACTTGGTACAGTGATCTGCACACAGTAAACGCTCAATAAATACGATGGAATGAATGAATGAATAGAACCCAAGTGCTTGCTACTTCCCCTGCCCCCTGCTGCAGCCCCTCTCCCCTGCTTCCCCCCCACCCGCTTCAGCCCCTCTCCCTGCCACCTCCTCCCCCCACCCCCCCCCACTGCAGCCCCTCCTGCTACAGCGGCTTCTGCAAAATTAATGAGCAAACATTACCGGGACGAGAGCAGCTTCCCATGGGGGCGAGGGCAGGGAGTTCCTGGCAGGGCTGGTCTATGCTCGGCTGGGGCGGTGGGCATTATCTGGGCGGCGACTATCCGGGTGGAAGAGACCAGTCTCCTCTTAAGTCAGTCATCGTATTTATTAAGCGCTTTCTGTCTACGGAGCACTGTACTAAGCTCTTGGGAGAGTACACTTTAACAATATGACAAACTCATTCCCTGCCCACAGTGAACTTCCAGTCTAGAGGAACAGTGCTTGCCACATAGTAGAGGGCTGTCATAAATCAGGCTGGTCCACCACAACCGCATCTTCCCGCTACCCTGAACCCTCCACCCTCCACTCCAGGATCAGTTAATCAATTAATCAATCACATTTACTGAGCACTTACTATGTACAGAGCACTGTACTAACTGGTTGAGAGAATACGATAAAAAAGAATTTCGTTTTAATGGCATTTATTAAGCGCTTACTATATGCTAGGTACTGTACTTAGCACTGGGATAAATACATACTAATCAGATTGGACACAGTCCTTGTGCCACATGGGGCTCACAGTCTTAATCCCCATTTTACAAATGAGGAAACTGAGGCAAAAAGAAGTTAAGCGATTTACCTAAGATCACACAGAGGACAAGTGGCAGAGATGGAATTAGAATCCAGGTCCTTCTGACTCCTAGGTATGTGTTCTATTGACTAGGCCAAGAGATCCCTGCCCACGATGAGTTCACAGTCTAGAGGGTGGTTTACAGATAAGGAGAGAGAGAAGAGAGGGAGGAAAGGACAGGGAAGAAACCCCATCCCTCAACTTCACACCACGCCCTACCCACATGGTAAAGTGTACACACATATTCACACACACACTCACATACACACACAACAGTGGCTGAAGCCCAGTCTCTCTCACCCTCAGTCATCAGTGCAGAAGCAATCTGGGTTGGGTTCTAATCCTGGCTCTGCCACTTGCCTGCTGTGCGACTCTGGGGAAGTCACTTCACTTCTTTGGGCCTCAGTTTCCTCTTCTGTTCTCCCTCCTTCTTATACTGTAGGACAAGGACTGTATCCAACCTGATTTTCTTGCATCTACCCCAGTGCTTCATACGTTGTTCAGCTCATGATATGCCCTAAACAAATACTATACTGTTATCTTTATTATTATTATTTTTATTAGCAGTGGAACAGACTGTCACTGCTGGAATCTACACTTGCACAGGGCAGAGTCAGGTCCAGCTTCTGCCAGATCCTCAGTGACCGTCCGTCTGCAGGGGCTACCGTCCCCAGGGGCCTAGCCCGGGTACACTGATGCTGATCAAAGATGAGATGTGGCAGCTGGCCACCCTGGCCACACGGTCAGGTTCCAATTTGCTGGGTGGAGGCAGAAAGAGCTGCAATCCGCAAAGCAATTTCCATCATCGGGAAGGTTGGATCAGGCCCTAGGGAAGGCAGCAGACTCCATGGACTGTGCCTCAGCTGACAGAGAACTGCAGCATCCTGGCCTCTGGGGGCCGAGGTCCAGGGGACCAGGTTTCTCCAACTCCAGGGCCGGACCACTATGAATGGCAAATGCCACTACTAGAGCCCACGGGACCTGGAGGCTGGAGTCTGGAGTTTGAAGCTGGCGTGTGGAGTCTGGAGCCTGAGCCAGGACCTGGAGTCTGGAGCCTGAAGCCGAGACCTGAAGTCTGGAGCCTGAAGTTGGGCCCTGGAACCTGGTGCCTGAGCCAGGACCTGGAGTCTGGAGCTGGGGCTAGAGCCAGGAACCTGGAGGCTGAAGTCTAGAGTCTTGAGCTTGGAGTCTGAGCCCCACCTAGCATTCCCAGTTGCATTAGTAGCTATTAGGCATTTATTCTGCCCAGAACTGTGCTGAACATTAGGGTCAATACAGGTTCATCTGATCAGGCACACTTACTTCCTTTCCACACAGCATTCACAGTGTAAGAAGGAGGAAGAGCAAATAAATGTTTTTGCCCTTTTACAGATGAGGAAACTGATCCCCAGAGAAGTTAGATGATATGGCCAGGGTTGCCCAGCAAGCCAGTAGCCCAGCTAGGACCAGAACCCAGAACTCCTGATTCCCTCCTCCATGAAGACTTCCCAAATTTATCTAGCCTGACTCTAGCTGCTCCTTAGCCACTTGTTTCTGACAAATCCCTGGCTCTGTTGTTTGTTTGTTCTACTGATGTGTTTGTTTGGTTCTGCGCCTCTAACTGGGCCCAGACTGATTTCCGAGTGGGATAACCGTGGGAGGGAGGCACATTTTCCCTTGCTGGGCTATAAGCTCCTGAAGGGCAGGGCCAGCCTGTTGCTTTTCTTGTAAAAATTCCCTGCACTGCCAGGATCCCACAACAAGACTTGTGGGGTTCAGCTAGACATCAGGTACCGTGGCCTGATACTGTGTGGCAGACCCCCGGCCAATCAGTCCATCAGTCGGACAATCTATCCACCAGTAAACCAATCAATCCATTCAGCCAGCCAATCAATCCATCAGCGGGCCAATCCATCCATCAGCAAGCCATTCAATCCATCAGCCAATCAATCAATTCATCAGCCAGTCAATCCATCCATGAGCCAGCCAACCAACCCATCAGCCGGCCAATCCACCTATCAGTCGGCCAACCCATCCATCAGCCAGCCAATCAATCCATCAGCCGGCCAATCCATCAGCCAGCCAATCCATCCATCAGCTGGTCAATACATCCATTAGCCAGTCAATCCATCAATCGATCAGCCAATCGATCCATCAGTCATTCAATCTATCAATGGTATCTGTAGCTTGCTTGCTATGTGCTCGAGAGAGTACAATACAAGAGAAACAGGGTAGCCTAGTGGACAGAGTACAGGCCTGGGAGTCAGAAGGACCTGGGTTCTAATTTTGGCTCCACCATTTGTCTGCTGGGTGACTTTGAGCACATCATTTCAGCGTGGCTCAGTGGCAAGAGCCTGGGCTTCGGAGTCAGAGGTCATGAGTTCGACTCCCGGCTCTGCCACTTGTCAGCTGTGTGACTGTGGGCGAGTCACTTCACTTCTCTGTGCCTCAGTTACCTCATCTGTAAAATGGGGATTAATTGTGAGCCTCATGTGGGACAACCTGATTCCCCTGTATCTACCCCAGCGCTTAGAATAGTGCTCTGCACATAGTAAGCGCTTAACAAATACCAACATCATCATCATTTCACTTCTCTGTGCCTCAGTTACCTCATGTGAAAAATGGGGATTAAGACTGTGAGTCCTATGAGGGACAGGGACTGTGTCCAACCTGTCCAACCTGATTATCTTGCATCTACCCCAGCATAAGAGGAGCAGAGTGTACAGGCTGGGCTCTAGTAGGAGATCAGGGAGGTGAGGTAGGATGGGGCTAGCAGATTGAATTCATTAAAGCAAATGTTTGACGCAGAGACAATTGAAGTTCTTGAGAAGTTGGGCAACACTGACAACGTTTTTGTTGAAAAATGATCCAGGCAGCAGAGTAAAGTCAGGACTGAACTGGTGAGAGACAGGAGAGAGGGAGGTCAGTGAGGAAGCAGATGCAGTAGTCAAGATGGGATAGTACAAGTGCTTGGATTAATGGGGTAGCAGTTTGGATGGAGAGTAAAGGGCAGATTTTAGCGATGTTGTGAAGGTAGAACTGACAGGATTTGGTGACAGATAGAATATGTAGGTGGAATGAGAGAGATGAGTCAGGGATCACACCAAAGTCATGGGCTTATGAGATAGGAAGGTAAGTGCTATTGTCTACAGTGATGGGAAAGAGGGGGAGGACAGAGTTTGGGTGGGACGATAAGGGGTTCAGTTTTAGACATGTTTATCTTGAGGTGTCGGAGGGACATCTACGTAGAGATGTCTTGGAGGCAGGGGTCAGGGGTCAGTCCATTGGTCAGTTAATCAGTCATCCCATCAGTCGATCAATCAGTCCATCATCTGGAAATCAATCCATCAGTCAATCACTCTATCTGTCGATGCATCAGTCTGTCAATCAATCCATCAGTCAGCCAATCAGTGTCACTTTCTGAGCACCTCTCAAGCGTTAAGCACTGTATTAAGCACTGGGGTGAGTCCCAGCAGAAGTAGTTTGGGGGCAAACCGGTCTGGCACCTCAGCCCCCACACCATCCCCTTCCCTGGCCTTGGGAAGGACAGCAGGAGAAAGAGCAGCAGTAAGCCATTCTCCCTCCACATCACTGCCAGCCCCATCCCTGCCCCTTCCCTCCCCCTGCCCAGGAGAGGTCAGACACAAGAGTGACTCTTCACTGACCCTGCACTGACCTCCTTCAGGCTCGGGGAGGGCGGGGGGAAGGAGGGAGAGCCGGGGGAGCCGGAAGGGGGTGGAAGGGATGATGTGGGAAGAGGGAAGGAGGGAGGGGAGGGGGATGCTGAAGGAGTCTACCGTCACAAATCGGACAGCGGCCTAAGCCTCTGGAGACAGACAAAAGGTGGGGGGTGGGCGGAGACCAACGGAGGGAGAGAAGCCAGGCTTGTCTGGGAAGGGGCAGGATGTTGAGAAGGGGGAGGTGTTTGTGGGGGGTGATTTTTCTCCCCCGTTCCCCCTCTGTGGGAAGCGAGAGGGCAGAGAGAACCGAGGCGCTTTCGTTGGCCGGGAGAGAGAGAGAAAGGAACGATGTTGCTGGCATTCCTCCAGATTAATCTTTCCTTCCCAACACCTTCCTCCTGACGCCCGACCCTCTGAACTGCCGTTCTCTGTTCCAGCCCTGAGATCCGAATCGCATTCTGATTGTGCCTAGCGCCTCTGAGCTTTCCAAAGCGCCTTCTCCCTGAGAGGTCGAGAGAGGCAGGAAACCTAGGCCCAGAGAGGTTGGGGGACTGCCCAAGGTCACACAGCAAGCCGAGGCAGAACTAGGGCCAGAACCCGGGTGTCCCGGCCCTCCAGGCCCTGGCTCTGCCCGCTGAACCGTAGTGCCCCAACCCTCTGCCCCTTTCGTGGCCCGAAAGCTGAGCTTCTCGAGGGACCTGGGGCCTGGGTTTCCTTGGGCTCGGGTCTGGGTTCTTGGCCAGCTCCCGGCCTGCTCCCAGCCGACTTCCGGTCAGCTCCCGGCCCAGCAGACTAATCCTGCTGCTGACCTTCAGGACTCCAAGGCTCTGAACCCGACGATGACCGGGGGAGGGAGTGGGGGGACACTTTGGGGGCGGGGGCAACGAAGGGAGGGAAGAGGTGAAATGAAGACTAGAGAGAAGAGGCCAGGGAAAGGAAAGACGGAGGTTAGAGGGGAAGGGCAGGGAAATGGAGAGGAGCTCAGCTCAGACAGGGAGACCCAAGGACGGAAGGAGAGACAGAGACCCACACGGAGAGGCAGAGACAGACAGAGACCCAAACGGACCCAGAGACAGACAGGGCTGGGGGGGGCGGGGGCGGCGGGGAGAGACAGAGGCAGACAGTGAGGTGGAGGTGGTCGACCCGGGAAAGCCTCGACCCCGCAGATGGGGAGGGGCGGGGAAGCGGAGCAGGAAAGAGTTAAGGAGAGGGAAGCAGGGAGAGGAGGAAGGGAGAGACGGGGAGACAGAGGGGGGGAGGGGGAGGGAAGGAGGAGTAAAAGGGAGAGATACAGATGAGAAAGGGGGGGAATCCGGAGAGCCCATCGTCCTATCTCCGAGCGACTGCCGACAAGTAACCTCTCCCCCTCCCCCCTCTCTCTTCTTCTCCCCTCCCCCCCTCCCCCCGCTCCCGTGGCGGCGGCCGGGGGAGTGACGTTGAGACTCCCCGGACACCCCCTTCCCCCTCCGGATCCTGCGACCCCTCCCCAGCCCTCCCCTCCCCTCCTCGGGCGGGGGTCCCCGGCGGGGGGGGGGGGGCCGAGCGGGAGCCCGAGCAGGAGGCCGGAGGGAGCCGGCCAGCCGCGGCCGGTCCGGGACTGGGAAAAGGGGGGAGGGGGAGGGGCCGGGGGCGGGGCGGGGGGCGGAGGGGAGGAAGAAGGAGGGAGGAGGGAGGAGGGAGGAGGGGGAGGCGGAGAACCCCCCGTCCGACAACTGTTGCGGGCGGCGGAGCGGCTCCGGGCGCGGGGTGCGGGGCGCGGGGTGCGGGCGGCCCGGCTCGGCTCTCTCCGTCTCCCTGATGCCCGGGGCCGGGGCCGGGGCCGGGGCCGGAGCCGGAGCCGGAGCCGGAGCCGGAGCCGGAGCCGGACCTGGGGCCGGACCTGAAGCCGGAGCCCCGAGGGCGCTGGGCCGGGAGCTGCGGCGCCGCCGCCCGGGAGCCCGGAGGAGGTAGGGGGCCGGGGGCAGGGGGCCGGGGTGGGGGGGCGGGGGGCTCGACTGGGGACTCTGAGGGTCAGGGGGCTCGGCGGGGGCCGGGGATCTCGACTGGGGACGCCGAGGGTCGGGGGTCTCGGCTGGGGTCGGGCGTCTTGGCTGGGGATGCTGAGGTGAGGGGGGCTCGGTTGGGGTCGGGGGTCTCGGCTGGGGACGCTGAGGTGAGGGGGTCTCGGCGGGGGTCGGGGGTCTCGGCTGGGGTCGGGGGTCTCGTCTAGGGACGCTGAGGGTCGGGGGTCTGGGCGGGGGTCGGGGGTCTCGGCTGGGGACGCTGAGGGTCGGGAGTCTCCGAGGGGGGCGGGAGTCTCGGCGGGGGACGCTGAGAGTCGGGGGTCTCGGCGGGGGTCTCTGCTGGGGTCGCGGAGGCGGCAGGTGGTCTCCGGGGGTGGGGCGGGGGCGGTAGGGGGAGCAGAGAGACCCGGCGGGGCTGGGAGGGGGCTTTCCCCTGCTCCCCCGCCCTCCCCAGAAAGTAAGAAACAAAAGGGGCAGCGCGGGGGGCCACGAACCGCTGCCCGTGTGTCCGTCCCTCCCCTGCCCCCGCCCCTCCCCATCCCCAGCCCCGCCACAACTGCCATCCCCCTGCCGCCGCCCCCCGCCTCGGCTTCGGTCCGGCTCCGGCCGGGATCCGGGTTCGGGAATTGTTTCCCGGCCCAGACCCGGGGCCGGACTAAGCAAGCTCATTAGTGCTCACGGTTTCCATGACAACGGGACCCTAATTATCGGCAGGTTGGCCCTTTGGTGGGAGTCCGTCCCCCATCCTTCGTCCCCCTCCCAACCCGGGGTTCCTTCTTTTTTTTGAGGGGGGGGGGGCGGAGGCCGGGAAGGAGACTGACAATCCCACCAGTCCCGGGGGTCTCGCGGTTAAAGCGAGGAAAGGCGGGCGTCTTGGGCTCGGTTGTGGGGAGGGGGTGTCCTGGTGCTATAGCTGGGGTATTTGGGGGAGCCTGGTGCTACAGCAGGGGTATTTGGATAGAGTACAGGCCTGGGAGTCAGAAGGTCATGGTCTGTAATTCTTACTCCGCCACTTGTCTGCTGTGTGACCTTGGGCAAGTCACTTCACTTCTCTGGGTCTCAGTTCCCTCATCTGGAAAATGGGAATTGAGACTGTGAGTCCAAGTGGAACAAGGACTGTGCTCAACCCGATATGCTGGCATCCACCCCAAAGCTTAGTACAGTGCCTGGCAGATAGTAAGCGCTTAACAAATTATTTGGGGGAGTAGTGGCATTTTTCGTGGGACGGGGGAGCAGGACCAGGAGGATGGGGGAAGCCAAGAAGCGGTCACTTTCAGACACAAATTCCCACTGTGGTGGGCGGCCCGGGGATTCCCCAGCTGTCCACCGCTGGAGGAGCAGTCCAGGACCAGCGGAGGCAGAGGGCGAGCTCTCCCCTCCAGTGCCCTCTGAGTGCCATACGGGCGGGGTCCCCGGGACTGGCGGGGGTCGCCGAGCCCCCTCTTCCAGTGTCCGGAGCAAGATCCCGGGCCAGATGGGGCCGGGAATGCTGGCAAGCCCCCCTGGGCTGCGGGTCCAAAGGGTTGTTTGATCGTGGGGACCATCGGCCTGTGGAGAGTGGCCCCCCTGCCCCCCTCCCGGAAGCCGCAGACAGAAAGGGAAGTATATTCGGAAAACCCACTTGGAAATCCCCACTATCTTTGTGGCAGCCCAGGATGCCCAGTTAATAATAATCATGATGGTATTGTTAAATGCTTACTATTTTCCAAGCACTGTTCTAAATGCTGGGGTAGATACAAGGTAATCAGGTTATCCCACGTGGGGCTCACAGTCTTAATCCCCATTTTACAGATGAGATCACAGAGGCCCAGAAAAGTTAAGTGGCTTGCCCAAGGTCACCTAGCAAACAAGTGGCAGAGCCGGGATTAGAACCCTCGTCCTCCGACTCCCAAGCCCGCGCTCTTTCCACTAAGCCACGCTACTTCAGTTACCCAGCTGACGGCGGGGAGAGGGCCGGAGACCTTGACATTGGGTGGGAATTACAGCAGGAGACACTGTGGCGGGCTGCGAAGAGGGACTACCTGGGGCCAAGTGGTTTAGACACTTGAACAGGCAACGGAGGGAGGTTGAGGCACCTCTCCAACCCCGGCCCTCCCGGAGAACTGTAAAGAAAGGATAGACATTCATCTGGCCTGGAAGCAGGGGACGGGTCCAGATGACCTCAAAGACCGTCGATGGCCTGACATTTAAGTAACCTGTCCCCTGCCCGCCCCTCTCCCATCCCAGTGAAGGTTATTCTGGGAGGACCAGAGCCAGAAAGAGACCACAGCTGCCCAGACCGCCCTACTGCTAAGAAGGCCTGGGGGAGCGGGGGAGGGAGAGGTGAGGGAGCCTCCTCTGGGAAGCTTTCCCAGATTACTTTTATCCCCTCCCCAGGCCACATCCGCCAACTTCCCTCTCTGCACATATGGCCACTCTTGTTATATGTCAACTCCACTATTTAAGCACTTATTTATCTCTCTACCATGCCATGGTCTTTTCCCTCCTATCTGTGCATTATTACCTGTCTCCCCCGCATAATTCTCGAGGGCGGGAATTGAACGTGATGGGCCGATGGACGGGCCGACAGGCTGGCGGACGGACAGGAGGGCGGGTGGGCGGACGGGCGGCTGGGGGACGGAAGAAAGAAGAAAGCAGAAGGTCAGCTCAGTCATGGTGTCCACGGCTGCCCCTTAGCAACGGGCCAGGCAGAAACAGGCAGAACCCAAGGGAGATCCACCAGCTGGGCAATTCAGAGCAAGCCAGATGTGGGGGAGAGAATTTCGGGGGTTTGCCATGTCCACCCGGTGGCTTCCCCTCCCCCTCCTGCTGACCCCCCTCTCCTCCCCGCAGCCCCTTCATCATCCTTCTCCGCCTGTCCCTGGAGCCAGGGAGGTGATGGGGGGCAAGAAGGTGGATGGATGGGAGATCCCCAGGCCCCTCCACTTCTGGGCTAGAGGCCTTCCCATGTTGGACCCGACCACCCCCCCTCGGAATCTCAGCCGGTTGTGGGCGATCGAAGCTGGGGAGCAACCAGGCTCTGCAGGCTCGCCCGGGGTCTAGAGAGGTCAGCGTTTACGAACACTCAGCCAGGTTACTGGCTGAGAGATAATCAATCAATCATATTCATTGAGCGCTTACTGTGTGTAGAGCACTGTACTAAGCACTTGGGGGAGTACAAGAGAACTACATAACAGATGCATTCCTTGACCGCAAAGGAGCTTACAGTCTAGAGGGGGAGACAGACATTTATCTAAATTCATAAATGACAAATATGGATGTAACTGCTGTTGATCTGGTGTGCCGGGGGAGGGAATGAATAAAGAGAGCAAGTCAGGGCAATGTAGAAGGGAGTGGAAGAAAAGGAAAACAGAGCTTAGGTCAGAGAAGGCCTCTTGGAGGAAGTGTGCCTTAAATAAGACTTTGAAGTGGGAGAGAGTAATTGTCTGTCGGATTTGAGGAGGGAGGGCATTTTAGTCCAGATGCAGGTGGTGGACGAGAGGTCGGTAATGAGATAGATGAGACTGAGGTAGAGTGAGTAGGGTGGCATTAGAGGAGCAAAGTGAGCGGGCTGGCTTGTAGTAGAAGAGTAGCGAGGTGAGGTAGGAGGGGCAAGGTGATTGAGGGCTTTTAAAAGCCAATGGTGAGGAGTTTGTTTGATGCGGAGTGGCTGGGCAACCAGTGGAGGGTCTTGAGGACTGCAAGAACTGACTCCCGAACACTGCGAAATTGGCGGGGGGCGCGGGGGAGGGAGGGCGGGGAGGGCGGGGAGGAGGGCAGGGGGAACTTTTCAAAGCACGTCAAAGCTTTAACGTCCATCTGTAAAGCATTTAAAGGTGGAGAGGGTGGGCAGCACAGTCTGGTGGACAGAGCACAGGGATGAGAGGTGGGAAACCTGGGTTCTAGTCCCAGCTCTCCCCTAGGCTGTGGGCGACCTCGGGCCAGTCATCCACCCGCCCATCCGTCTGTCTTTTTTCTGGGTATTTTTTAAGCGCTTACTATGCGTCAGGCTCTGTACTAAGCACTGGAGTAGTTACAAGCTAACCAGGTTGGGCACAGTCCAAGTCCCACTTGGGGGGAGGGGGGTGTTGCAGTCTTCATCCCCATTAAACAGATGAAAGAACTGAGGCCCAGAGAAGTGAAGTGACCTTCCCAAGGTCACACAGCAGACAAGTGGTGGAGGTAGGATTAGAACCCAGGTCCTCCTGACTCCCAGGTCCGGACTCTAACCACTAGGTGACAATGCTTCTCTATGGTCAGTACTATTTATTACTCCCATCCCCACTGAAAAGATGAGGAAGCGAGAAGCAGTGTGGTCAAGTGGATACAACCCAGGCCTGGCAATAAAAAGGACCGGAGTTCTAATCCCAGTTCCGCTACTTGTGTGACCTTGAACAAGTCACTTCATTTCGCTGTGCATCAGTTACCTCATCTGTTAAAATGGACAGTGGGCCCCGGGTGGGACAGGAATAGCGTCCGACCTGGTCATCTTGTAACGACCCCAGTGCTCAGCACAGAGGTTGGCACATGGCAAGCGCCGAATGGATACCTCAGTTGACTTCGGTGAGATTAGGGACCTGTATGTGGGGAGGTGAAGACCCGGGTCAGAGGCCGAGCCAGTGTTACACGTGACAGACCCGTTGAAGACAGACAGAGGTCGTTCGAAAGGGGGAGAGGGCTCCGGAATCAGTACCATTAGACCTCTCCGCTCCGCCTCCCAGCAGACCGAACTTCACTCCTCCCCCGGCCACACTCTGTACAGAAAAAGAAGCCGTGAAACTTCAGGGCCCAGTGGGGTGGGGAACGTCACTTGGTTCCTCTTCGCAACGGAAACCCCGCCTCCTTAGGGAGACCCCATAAGAAACTTCACAAATCAGGACCCTTACTGTCCGGAGGAGGACAAGGGATAGGACCCCGGAGACACTGAGGTTGAGACTGGTCAATGTGGGGAGGGGCAGCCCTAGCTGGGGTGTCTGTATAACCACTGAAGAGCCTATAGTGGTTTTACTCCTGGAGAAAATCCCTCCCCCTCCCCCCCAATCTCCCGAGCCCCCCGCGAAGGTGGCCAGCGACTTGAACGACCTGTCCTGGGTTCAGAGTGATGGCTTAGACTCCAGAATGTATATTTTACTCCGTGACTCAGACCCCAAGCCATACAATTGCTGCACAGAAGCCTTGGGCAACAAGGAGGGCGGTTCGGGAGACCAAAGCCCCAGGCCCACCCCATCAAGGCTGTGTGGATACCCAAGGTGGAATCTGGGCAGATATTTTGGTGCTGTGGCAGAGGGCTGTGCTGATTGCCTGCTGTGTGCGGAGCGCTGGACTGGATGCCTGCTGTGTGCGGAGTACTGGGCGGGATGTCTGCTGTGAACGGAGGGCTTTGCTGGAGGTCTGTGCAGAGCTCTGGGCTGGACCCCCGATGAGACAAAGCACTGTCCTGGGCACCGGCTGTTTGCCATTGTTCTTTTATTGCCATTGTTCTTGTCTGTCCGTCTCTCCCGATTAGACTGTAAGCCCGTCAAACGGCAGGGACTGTCTCTATCTGTTGCCGACTTGTTCATTCCAAGCGCTTAGTACAGTGCTCTGCACATAGTAAGCGCTCAATAAATACTATTGAATGAATGAATGAAAGAGCAATGCCTGCTGTGTGCATAGCGTTGTGCTAGGCAATTGGGTATATTTACAGTAAAAGTGAAAGCAACACTATCGTTTCTCTCAAAGAACTCTGCAAGCTCGTCTTCCGGGAGAAACAGAGGGATCTGGGTCATTTCGAGTCAGTGGGAGTAGGAGGAAGGGCCCAGGATCAATCTTGGGCCCGAGCAGATGTCCAGAAGGGCGGGTCCGTGAATCCAACACTCCTGCCCAGCAGAGAACTCGGGCTGTGGTTGGCTTTACTGGACCAGTCCTCGACGGTCTCTCCAGCTGTCTCTCCAGCCTGGGCAGCCATCTCTCCGGGCCAGGGATCTATCTCTGGGCCCGGCGACCGTCTCTTTGGGTCAAGTGACCGCCTCTCCAGGCCGGGCAGCTGTCTCTCTGGGCTGAACGGCCGTCTTTTCGGGCCAGGTGGCCATCTTTCCAGCAGGGTGGCCATCTCTCAGGGCTGGATGGTCGTCTCTTTGATTCAGGCATTTATCTCCAGACTGGCAGGCTACCTCTCTGGGACATACAACCATCTTTCCAGACCGGGTGGCCGTCTCTCAGGGCTGGATTGGCCGTCTTTCTTATCCAGGCATCTATCTCCAGCCAAGGTGACCATCTCTCTGGGCGATATGACCGTCTCTCCGGGACAGAAGTCTGTCTCTCGAGGTCGGGCAGTCGAGAAGCAGCATGGTGTATTGGACAGAGTATAGGCCTGGAGTTAGAAGGTCATGGGTTCTAATCCCGATTCTGTCACTTGTCTGCTGTGTGACCTTGGGCAAGTCACTTCACATCTCTGTGCCTCACCTACCCCATCCATAAAATGGCGATTGATACTGTGAGCCCCACATGGGACAGGGACTGTGTCCAATACGATTTGCTTGTATATACCCCAGCGCTTAATACCGTACCTGAGCACTTAACAAATACCACAATTTTACCACAAATACCACAAATTATTACTGTCTCTCCAGGCCAGGCGGCCGTCTCTCTGGTCCGGGTGGCCGTCTCTCCAGGTCAGACAGCTGTCACTCCAGCCCAGGTGTCTGTTTTTCCAGGCCGGGGAGGGCCAAGCACGGGCACAGGGCTTGTGTCCTTTTGAACTTGAACAGGTTGGGAAGGTTCTCCGTCAGTGCCCTTCATGGCCCTTTCCCCGGAACCCGGCCCTGCGCCTCTTTTCCCGGGGGAGAGTCGGGCAAGGCTGAGTGGCAGCTGGGCTGGTCACTGCTCGCCCACAGCAGCCTTCAGAGAAAGGCGAGAGACTTTGACAGGGAATCAAGAGCGCGGTGAGTCAGGGAACGGGAGGCGCCTTTGGGCTTCGATCCCCAGACGCTCACTCCACTTCAGAGGCATCGAATGTCCTGTTTGGAAAATTGGCTGGTAGTGGGCTCAGCGGAACGAGATCTGTGGGAAGATGGGGTTGAAGAGAAGGGTGGGAGAGGGTTTGGGGCCTGGAGACACGGAGGAAATCAGTCCGTCCATCCATCCACGGCGTTACTGAACACTGAGCAGGAGCAGAGCGTTGCCCTGGAGGAATGAGCACCCTTGGGCCCAGGACAACTCTAATTATGTCAGAAGACTAGCTCGTTGTAGGCAAGGAACACGTCTACGAAATGTTATATCGTATTCTCTCAAGAGCGTAGTACAGTGCTTTGCACAAAGTAAGGGCTCAATAAATACGATCGATTGACTGATGGTATATGAGGACAGCACTAAGCACTGTTTATAAACTAAGCACTAGGGAGAGGACGGTAGGGTTAGTGACAGCAATCTCTGCCCTAGAGGAGATTATAATCTACTGTGTGCACAGAGCTGTACTAAATGCTAGGGAGAGTACAGCAGAGTTAGACGTGATTTTTGCCTTCAGGGACTTACAGTTTCCGGGGTGCAGAGCACTTGGGAGAGCACAATAGAAGTAGTAGTCACCATCCCTGCCCTCAAGGAATATGCAGTCTAGCAGGGGAAACAAATCAGAAAAAGAGACAACAGGTGGGAGAAGCAATAGAAGTCCCAAGTCTAATGGGAGAGACTTGGCCAACAGAATTTATCTACAAAGAGTGGAAATGGTTTAGGTGGAAGCTGGGCGAGGAAAAATAGGAACATGGGAAGATAAGAAGGTGAAGGATAAGGGAAAATGAGTGCGAACTGATACGTTCGTATGAGCAAAGACACCCGGACCTCTGAAGGTTGAAGAAGGAACTCCAGAAGTGCAGCTATACCAGAAGGGGGGCTAGAAGGGGAGGGGAGAGTCGGAAAGAGGGGCTGAAGGTGTGGAGGGAAGAGCAGGAGAGATAAGCTGGTGGGGGAGGGAAGAATAGGGGAGAGGAACGGGTGGGCAGAGGGAAGGGTTGGAGGAAAAGAAAGGCTGCGGAGGGGAGGATTGGGAAGAGAGGAAGGTGGGAGATGGGGGAAAGGAGGAATGGGGAGGGGGACCGGTAGTGGGGAGGGAAGGCCAAGCAGGGGATTGAGGAAAGAGGAGAAAGGGGGCGGGGATTGGGGGAGAGACAGTAGGGGAGAGGGGGCAGGGGGGCTCTCTTGGATATGTTTCTCTCTTGCCCTTTTCCCCCATTCGCTGCCTGCTTCCTGCCTCGAGTCACTACCCTAAAGGCCACGGCTGTCTATTAATACCGTGCTATTTAGACCGCCCGCTGGGAGCGGGACGGACAGATCTGGGAGCAGGTGCGACACACGCTGCCCCTGCCGGCAGTGAGCTCATCGCCCGGCCTGTGCCTGCGGGGGGCGACGTTTCCTTGGTCCCCGCTCTCACGGCTGCCCCGCCAGGCTGACCGGGGGACCGGACCCCGGGGACCGGAGGCGGACTGGGCTCTGGCGGTGGCTGTGGGGACGCCCGGGGCACAGGCCCTAGGGGGCCCGTCCATCGGGGCTCACCGCTGGGCTGCTACCCCGAGCACAGTCCCTGTGGGCCCGGGACCGGCGTCCGCCCAGGGTCCATCCAGGGTCCGACCACCCCAGACGCTCCATCCAACGGGCCCCCGGGAGGAACCCTGGGCTGGTGGCCCTCCTAGACACCCACCCTCATGGTCAGGGCTGCACCGTCCAAAGCCCTGGATTTTCCCACAGTGACTCCAAACAGACCACCCAAAGCCCCCAAATCTCCCCTCTGCATTTCTGACATTCCCCGAGTGACCCAGCACGGACAATCCCCCACCTCGACTCCCCTCTCTCCATCCCTGACTCTCCCCCACAGTGACCCAGCGCAGACCACCCGCCGGTGGTTTCTTCTTTCAGCCCACAGTCCTTGATGTAGGCCTGAAGCAGATTCCAGTGACGGTGAGCTTTCCTGTTGGATAGGTGTGTGGCTGGATGGACCAATGTGGGATCCTCAATACGAGACACACTGTGCTCTCTCTCTCTCTCTCTCTCTCTCTCACACACACACACACACACACACAAACACAGACACACACACAACGTAGACACACACAGTCCCAGAGACTGTCCCTGCTGGCTGCCATATGTGCTGCCTGCTGTGCCCAGGACCATTTTCACGGCGGCCTCCCGGTCCGCCTGTCCTCTCTGAGCTTCTCCTGCGGCAGAGCAGCTCCTTCCCGGATCGTAGCACGACAGTCTGGTCCGCCTGTGGCTTCAGCTCCCAGGTCCGGCCGGCCGGGACCAGCAGGGTCGAGGAGTGCTGTTCTTGGACCTCATCTGCCGGCTCCAGGGCCTGGGAGCAACTGTCCGCAGGGGCATGACATCGGGATGGATTTGGGGGACAAAACGTGTGAGCGACGCCAAGACTCTGGCTTCCCACTGGGATTTGTTTTTGTTTTTGGTGAATTCTTCAGGATCAGGATGAATCCTTGCTTTGCTAAGTAAAGACAGAAGTGTTTGTTCTGCCACGGGCCAGTGCATGAGTCTCCGGAGGGTCTCTCTGACCATCTGACCAGCCGGGATATTTGGCCGGGACTGATGCAACCAGTCACAGCCTTCCCAGCTCCTCTGGCTTTTCAGATATCCATCTGTCCTTCTCGGTTTCCAGTCTGTCCTGGAGGGCAACTCTCCTGCCACAGCCCGGACGAGGCTCTTTGTCTTCGGCCCCTGAAGTCTCTCTCCTCCCCGGTTAGGCTGGTGGGAATGATTGCTCATAGCACTGACGAAGGTCCTGCGTCGCATCCCCCTCTCACCCCATCAGGGAGTCCTGCCTCGGTCCCAGCGCAGCAGGGAGGATTGCCATTAATTCACATTATTTCAGTCTATTTAATGGGGGCCGGGGTTAGGGTGGCGCGGTGGGGCTGGAGCTGAGGGTGCCAGGGTTTTCATACAGGCTGTTCCTGGACGTTCCTGGCCTCAACTGTACCCACCTTAGAGGGTCCAGCTGAAACTGCAGGTTATGTTCTAAGTTTGGGGGCGGGCTAGGGTTGCCCAGGGAACTCTCAGTTATCCAGAATGGAGGACTAGAGATCCAGGTGAAGGTTATCTGGACTATTTAAGGACCTTGAGGGAAGGGATTGTTTCTACCATTCTTTCATTCAATTAATCATATTTATCATTATTATTATTATACTGTTGTCTTCTCCCAAATGCTTAGTACAGTGTTCTGGACATGGTAGACTGTAAGCTCCTCGAGGGTAGAGATCCTGTCTCACTCTTGCCTTCTCCCAAGTGCTCAGTATAGTGCTCTGTACACAGAAGATTGTAAGCTCCCGAGGGCAGGAACCGTGTCTACTAACCGTTTGACTACTGATGGACCCACTGACTGCTCCCTTGGGCTGGGATTGCCCTGTTCAGGCCCCCTGCCCAGTTGGAGGAGTTCCATAGTTGTTGACACCGTGCGGGCAGGAAGCTATTTCAAACATTTGCTGGGCAACACTTATCTCATCTCAGCCAAAAACATGGAAGGGCATTGAGGCGGGGAAGCTGCTCCCAGCCTTCCCAAGCTGGGCCTTGAGGTCTGGCCAACCCCCGGGTGGGGTGCCGTTGGTCAGAGGGAATCCCGACGGCTCTCTGGGTTCTGGGACGTGCAGCTGTGGCTTGGCACACCACACTGGTGGGCTCGTGTGCCCTCCCAGTTGCTGTAGTCATTTTCTGGGCCAGAATAGATAGAGGGATTCCACGGGCGAGGCAGTGTAGATGGAGGGAACCCACCAACGAGGCAATGAAGATGGAGGAGCTCCACCAGCAAAGCAGTATAATAATAATGATGATGGTGGTATTTGTCAAGCGCTTACAATGTGCCAAGAACTGTTCTAAGCGCTGGGGGAGATACTAGGAAATCAGGTTGTCCTACGTGGGCCTCACAGTCTTAATCCCCATTTTACAGATGAGGTAACCAAGGCAAAGAGAAGTTAAGTGACTTGCCCAAAGTCACACAGCTGACAAGTGACGGATCCGGGATTAGAACCCACGACCTCTGACTCCCAAGCCGGTGCTCTTTCCACTTAGCCACGCTGTAGACGGAGAGACTCCCCTGACGAGGCAGTGTAGATAGAGGGACTCCGCTAGAGAGGCAGTGTAGACAGAAACCACCGGCGAGGCCATGCAGATGAAGGGGCTCCACCGCAGAGGCAATGTAGACGGCGAGACTCGGCCAAGGCGGCGGTATAGACAGAGGGACTCCACTGACAAGGAAGGATGGGATGTATTCAGAGCTTCTCTTGTGCCCAGCTCTATGCCAAACACTGTGATAGATATAATCAGATCGGGAATCGTACCCGACCCTGCCCCTTGCTCCCTATCTAGGGTCAGCCGGCAGGCCAGGGGCAGGTGGAATGGGGAAGAGAATCTGGGTCCCCTGACCGATGGCCAGCCCTATGCTCCGCCCACCAGGCCAAGCCACCCAGGGGAGTCCAGCTCAGTTTCTGAAAGGGATCGAATTCGTCAGCCCCGTGGTGTCAAGTGCACGCACGTTAGCACTCTATCAGCCAGTGGGACGTCAGTAAGAATGATTTATTTTTACAACCGTGAAATCATTTGTAAAAATAAAATGCTGTTCCAGATGCATAGGGGAAAGATTAAATTATTCACGTGTATGAATATGTACACACACACGCACACACCCACTGGCCCCGCTGGCTGCAGTGTCTGCTGCCTGCTGTGCCTGGTGCTCTCTTTCCTGCTGCCTCCTCACCTCCCCATCCTCCCGGAGCTTCTCCTGCTTAAGGGCCTCCGAGTCACTTGACTTTGCACGTTTAAGTAAAACTTTCCACAGTGTGGCTTTCTACAGGCAATAATAATAATAATAATTGGGGGATTTGCTAAACTCTCGCTCTATGCCAAGCATTGTAGTAAGCGCTGGGGTAGATACAAGGTAATCGGATAGGGCACAGTCCCTGCCTCACATGGGCCTAAGTAGGAGGGAGAATGGGTATTTAATCCCTGTTTTACAGATGAGTACCATTGTTAGTGGTTGTTAGTAAAATCACTCATCACATCCCGAATGGATTAATGCATCAGCATCCTTTCTGTTCTCCCAACCTCCTGTCTCTCCCCACTTCAGTCTATACTTCACTCTGCTGCCCGGATCACCTTTCTATAGAACCCCTCTAGGCATGTCACCCGTCTCCTCGAAAGTCTCCAGTGATTGTCTATCAATATTCGTATGAAGCAAAAACTCCTCACTGTTGGCTTCAAAGCTTTCCACACCTTGCCCCCTCCCACCTTACCTCCCTTCTCTCCTTCTACAGCCCAGCCCCACACACTCCATTCCTCCTCCACTAACCTCCTCACTGTGCCTCGTTTTCGCCTGTCCTGGTCCACGTCCTAACTCTGGCCTGGAATGCCCTCCCTCCTCACACCCGCCAAACTAGCTCACTTCCACCCTTCAAAGTCGTACTGAAAGCTCACTCCTCCAGGAGGCCTTCCCAGACTGAGCCCCCCTTTTCCTCTGCTCCTCCTCCCCTCTCCATCGCCTCTACTCCCTCCCTCTGCTCTACCACCCTCTGCCGCACAGCACTTGTGTATAAATGTACATGTTTATTATTCTATTTATTTTATTAATGTGTATAATCTATATTTATATTTATTTATATTGATGCTATTGATGCCTGTCTACTTGTTTTGTTTTGTTGTCTGTCTCCCCCATTTCTAGACTGTGAGCCCATTGTTGGGTAGGGATTCTCTCTCTCATTGCCGAACTGTACTTTCCAAGCGCTCAGAACAATGCTCTGCACACAGTAAGAGCTCAATAAATACGATTGAATGAATTAATGAATTAATGAATGAAAGATGAGGAAATTTAGAGAAGGGAAGTGACTTGCCTAAGGCCATGCAGCAGGCAATTGACAGAGCCCGGATTAGAGCCCAGATCTCTTGACTTCTAGTCCTGGACGCCCTCCCTGCCCCCCCCCCCCCCCCCCCCCGCCCCGCCCCCATGCTGCTTCTCCATCTGTGGCTACAGGTGATGCCCTGCTTGGGTCATGGTTGCTGCTGAGTTGGCCCCCAGCCTGTCTGTGCCGCTCCCCTCTTCCCCCCGCCCCCAATCCCCACATCTTTCTCAAGCCCTGCTGCGATTCCCCCTCAGCTCTCCACTATCTACTTTCTCCTTCTCCTATTGCTCCCTTTCTTCCCAGGGGTGCTAATGGTTTAATTAATTGCTTACTTGATACTTTAGGAGTTGCTTTGATGTCCTAAGATGGAAGTTGCAAGCCAAGCCCTTGGCGATGGCTTATATGACGATTTTCTGCCTTTCCATCAGGCGTTAAGTCATTTGTAATTAAAGTCATGATGAGAGGTAACATCTCCTTTTTTCAAATAATTCAATAAATCCGAGAAACTCTGCAACCGGAGAGGTCTCTGGCCAGCCTTGCAGATTAACACGTGCCCACGGCTCACAGGCCTGTACCAGTGAACGGGCCACTGAAAATGGAAGTGGAGTCTCAGCTTGGCTTCTGCTCTTCTTGGATTGAGGGGAATGAGGGTTGTGAGCGGGTGCAGTGGCAGAGGGTTGAGGAGAGAGAGAGATGATTGAGTGCCTTAAAGCTGATGGGCCGGAGCTTCTGCTTGATGCAGAGAGGAATGGATAAATGGAAGGTGTATGCAGAACACTCTCTCTCTGGGTCTTTCTCACTATCTCTCTTATCTCTCTCTGGGTTTCTCTGGGTGTCCGTTTCTTTGAGTGTGACTCATTCTCTGTACGTCTCAGGGCAAGTGTGTGTATGTGTTTGTGTGCATATATGCTTCTGAATGCCTGTCTCTCTGGGGCAATATATGTCTCTGACACTCTCTATGGGTGTTGCTGAGGGTCCTTCTATGTGTCTATTTCTCTCTACGAGTGCTTCCCAGCACCTTCCTGTGTGTGTGATTCTGTTTGTGTTTATTTTTCCCTCTGGATCTGTGTGTCTCCAGCTTGTGTGTTTGTGAGTGCGTCTCCCTCTAGATCTGTGTGTTTCTCCACCTCTCTCTTAGTCTGTGTGCATCTCTCAGTGCTTATGTGTCTCTTTCTGTCTCTGCCCACTTTTCTTGTGTTTTTCTCCCTTTCCCTGCAGTGTATCCGGACTATTGGACACACAAGCACACATACATACACACAAACCAGAAATCTTCTGCAGTCGAAAGACTCTGGGCCTGAAACCTATGCACAAGGACCATGTCTCTGAGATTTCCAGACTCACTCTCCCATCCATCCGTCTCTCTGTCCATCCATCCATCCACTCATCCTTGGCCTAGTGGATAGAGCCTGGATCTGGAAGTCACTAGGACCTAGGTTTGAATCCCAACTCTGCCACTTGGGCAAGTCACTTCAGTTCTCTGTGCCTCAGTTCCCTCATCTGTAAAATAGGATTAAGACTGTGAGCCCTATGTGGGACAAGGACTGTGTCCAACTCAATTAGCTTGTACCTACCCCAATGCTTAGAACAGTGCCTGGCACATAGTAAGCCCTTAACAAATACCATTATCATTACTATTAACCACCAACCCACACAACCATCCATGGAGAAGCAGCGTGGCCTAGTGGAAAGGGCACGGGCTTGGAATTCAGAGGTCATGAGTTTTAATCCCAGCTCTGCCACGTGTCAGCTGTGTGACTTTGGGCAAGTCACTTAACTTCTCTGGGCCTCAGTTCCCTCATCTGTAAAATGGGGATTAAGGCTGTGAGCCCCACGTGGGACAATCTGTTAACCTTGTATCTACCACGGATCTTAGAATCGTGCTTTGGTACATAGTAAGTGCTTAACAAATGCCATTATTATTATTATTATTTATTCACCCACCCATCCTTCTCTCTCTCCAGGTACCCATTTATGTCCACGCATTGGTCTGAGCATGTCTCCTGAGCACTTGCTCCCATATTCCAGTCAGCCAGCAGGCCTCTGGAACTCCCTTGGGGGCCCAGGGTGGGGTCAGTTCGGGTGCAGTGCTCCCCTTTGGCTCCAGCCCAGGAGACCCAGCCAAGTTGTGGGGGAGGTACCTGTCGGGCTCTGTCTTCCCAGTCGCAGTTCTGTCCCTGGGTCAGGACCTCTAGACTGTAAGCTCACTCTCGGCAGGGAATGTGCTTGTTTATTGTTGTATTGTACTCTCTCAAGATCTTAGTGCAGGGTTCCATACCCAGTAAGTGATCAATAAATACGATTGAATGAATGAACGAAAGGATGGGCAGGAAGCTCTCCCTTTGGGAGGCAGGGCAGCCCGGTTAATCAATCAATCAATCTGGTTGTGGCCTGGTGGGCTAAGTGTGGGGCTGGGAGTCAGAAGAGCTAGGGCCCTGTCCCTGACCTGCTGGGTGACTTTGGGTAAGTCCCAGAGAAATGTCTTCAAGTCTCAGATTTTTCCCTGTGAAGTGGGGATAATCATGGCCGCCACCCTGCCATCCTCCTTCCCTTCTTTCCTTCCTCCTGGGACACTCCTCAGGAAACAAAGAGGGACACTGCTAGGAGGACAAAGCAGGCCATTCCTGGGAGGACAAAGCAGGCCACTGCTGTGCAGGTGCTTTGGAGGAATAAAAGTCTCACAAAGACCCATGGGGTCACTCTTCATCTTTTGACGTCCTTAGAATTCTGCTCAAAAGAAAAAGAAAAGTCCTGTTTAGGCTGAATTTAGCTCTCATGGAGGCGTGGCCCCCTAGGGGAGCCCCAGTCTGAATCCAGAAGCCTCAGGGAGCAGAACGCCCAGACAGGAAACGGACAAACCTCCCTATTTCTTCTTCAAAGACATCTCATGGCTCCACACCTTCCTCTCCACCCACACAGCCAGCAGAGACCACAGGCTAATAATCCATGCCCCTACCGCATACCGGACCTCAGGTGACCAAGTGGCGAATATCAGGACTGTAGTTCCACAGGGCTTTCACTGGTGAAATTTGGTGCAGTGGAGGCAGCACCCACTCCCAGAGAACTCTGGGAAAGCACCGCCCCCCGGCCCCAATGACACTTCTCATTGACTCACAGTCCAGCAACTTAGCCAGTAGTTCTGCCTTTCTCAATTCCAGGGAGGCAGTGTGGCCCAGAGGATAGAGCACAAGGCCGGCAGTCATGAGCTCTGGGTTCTAGTCCCTGCTCTGCCCCGGCCTACTGTTTGATCTCAGGCAAGTCACTTCACCTCTCTGATATTCATTGCTCCCCCCTATAAAATGGGGATCAGATCCCTTTCTCTATCGACATCCCGGTGATGCCAGATTGGAAGCTTCTTGTGGGCAGGGATCGAGTCTACTAACTCTCTTGTACTCTCCCAAGTGCTCAGTACAACACTCTGCACATAGTAGACTAAGCTCCTCTGGACCAAGATTGTGCCTACTAACTCTATTGTCTTCTCCCAAGTGTTCAGGGACATATGCACTGCGTATATTTCCAAGCGCTTAGTACAGTGCTCTGCAAATAGTAAGCGCTCAATAAATACTATTGAATGAATGAATATTACTAAGTATTATTTATTAATTACTCTATTTTATTACTGACATGAATATATCTATGATTCTATTTATCTATTTTGAGGGTATTGATGCCTATTTGTTTTGTTTTGCTGTCTGTCTCCCCGTTTTAGACTGTGAGCCCTTTGTTGGGCAGGGATTGTCTCTGTTGCCGAATTGTACATTCCAAGTGCTTAGTACAGTGCTCTGCACACAGTAAGCGCTCAATAAATATGATTGAATAAATGAATGCTGTGCGCACAGAAGACTGTAAGCTCCTTGAAGGCAGGGATTTTGTCTATTAACTCCATTGTACTCTCCCAAGTGCTTTGTACAATGCTTTGCACACAGTAGACTGTAAGCTTGTCAAAGGCAGGGATCATGTCTATTAATACTATTGTACTTTCCCAAGTGTTATTCATTCAGTCTTATTTATTGAGCTCTTACTGTGGGCAGAGTACTGTACTAAGCGCTTGGAACGTACAATTTGGCAACAGAGACAATCCCTACCCATCAATGGGCTCACATTCTAGAAGGGGGGAGATAGACAAGAAAACAAAGCAAAGCAAGTAGACAGGCATTAATAGCATCAATATAAATAAATACACATCATTAATAAAAATAAATAGAATAATAAATATGTACATATATACACAAGTGTTGTGGGGTGGGGAGGGGTGTAGAGCAGAGGGAGGGAGTCGGGGTGTTGGGGAAGGGAGGAGGAGCAGAGGAAAAAGGGGGCTCCTTCAGTGCTCTGTGCCCAATAGACTCATCTCTCTAAGAGCAGGGATCATTTCTCCTAACTCCATTGTCCTTTCCCAAGCACTTAGTACAGTGCTGTGCACACAGTAGACTGTACACTCCTCATGGATGGGGTTCATATCTACTATTGTCCTCTCCCAAGTGCTCAGTATAGACTTTGCACACAGTAGGCACTCAATAGGTACCACTGATTGATGGTGAAATGAGACAGTTGATTGGAAAACACTTTAAAAATTGCATTCACTCAGTCAGTCATATTTATTGAGTGCTTACTTTGAGCAGAGCACTGCACGAAGCTCTTGGGAGAGTATAACAGTAAACAGACACATTCCCTGCCAAAAGCAAAAAACACTCCAGACGTTCAAGTGGTTGTCAAGGCAGCTATTGAATGTCTATCAGTGAATGTTCCGGGAGTGCAGTGTAGTGCAAGTGACGCCGATCCACCAGGAAGAATTGGTCCCCAGACCCTTGTTTAATTGGAGAAAGGACTTTTTGGCCATCTGTCCACTGTCCCTTGTGAAGCCAGTCACCCCTTCCCAGGCCCTGCTCCCCGGTCTTGCTCCCAGACCTTCCTCCCGGGCCCTACTCGCGAGTCCTGCTCCTGGGCCCTACTCCAGGGCCTGACTCCCGGGACGGACTCCCGCACCTGCTCCTAAGCGTTGCTCCCAGGGCAACGGGACATTTAACGCCTGTGGTCTCTGGTTTACTAGGTGATTATTCTCCGACGGGCCGATGAAAGCCAACGATGACTGGTTGTGGCTCACAGTCCCTCAAAGTGCTGATGGTGGTCTTCTCCTTGCTGACCCCCGCAGGTGAGAGGGGCCGCCTGAGAGTCAGGGAGCCGGCGGGTAGGGTGAGTGGCAGGGGGTGGTGGTGGAGGGGCAATGAATGGGAGGAGTGGGGCGGGGAGGAGGAGCTGGTTTGAGCTTGGGAAGCAGCAACTCACCTCGGGGTTTACATATTTTTTCTCGGCTTGTTTCTCCACCTTAACTGTTCCATGATGTCTGCTCTCCCGTCCTGTGAAACTGTAGTAGTGATAATCAATCAATCAATCAGTCATTAGTATTTATTGAGTACTTACCATGTGCAGAGCACTGTACTAAGTGCTTGGGAGAGTATAATACAATAGAATTGGTAGATGTTATCCCCATCCACAAGGAGTTGACAGTCTAGTAATCATGGTATTAAGAGCTTGCTCCATGCCAAGAGTCGCAGAGGGCAGAGCACAGGGCTGGTAGTCACGATCTCCGGGTTCTAGTCCTGGCTCTCTCCCGGACTGCCGTGTGATCTCAGGCAAGTCACTTCACCCCTCTGGGCCTCAGTGCCCCTATATAAAATGAGGATCAGACCTCTGACTCTCTCACAACCTCCCAGTGACTCTAGACTGGAGGTTCCTCGTGAGCAGGGGTCATCAACTAACTCTACTGTACTCCCCAAGTGTTCAGTACAGCTCTCTGCACACAGTAGACTGTAAGCTCCTCTGGACAGGGACTGTGTCAATTAATTCTAGTGTAGTGCTAAATGCTGGGGTATTTGCAAGAAAATCAGATGAGGCACATTCCCTGCCCCATGTGGGATTCCCAGTCTAAGAGGGAGCAAGAGCAGGTGTCTGATCCCCATTTTACGAGTGAGGAACTGAGGCCCAGGGAGGTTCAGTGAGTCATCCAAGGCCCCTTAGCAGTCCAGGGGCGGAACCGGGACTCGAACCCGTGTCTCCTGAGTGCTAGATCCAGGCTCTGTCCTCTGGGCCGCGTTCCCCGATGACCAGTTGAGGTCTCTGCTGGTGTCCCGTGATCCCACGGGGCTCGCATCAGTCAGTCCCGCCCTCCCCGAGCTGACCCTCGGGTCCGGCGGGGCCCTTTCCCACAGTCTCGTCCACGCACTTCCGCGTCTGCGAGCCGTACGCCGACCACAAAGGCCGCTACCACTTCGGCTTCCACTGCCCACGGCTCTCTGACGATAAGTCCTTCATCTTCTGCTGTCACCATAACAACACCGTCTTCAAGTATTGCTGCAACGACACCGAGTTCCAGGCAGTGATGCGGATGAACCTCACTGGACACTCCGAAAGTTTCATGCACAAGTGAGTACGTGTGAGAGCCCAGAGCCGGCCCCATGCGGGGAGGGCGGTGGGCACTGTCCCAGCCCGAAGCAGACAGACGGGGGGCGGGGGTCTGCTCCGAGAGTCTGCAGCCCCCGTTCCTCCAGCCCCAGTTGGGTGGTGGGGGTGGGGAGAGGGTGTGTGGGGACCCCCCCCCAACCCATCTGCCGCTGTCACTCTGCAGCCGACTCCCAATTGGCTAAGGGGGAGGGGTGCAATCAGTCCTTTTCGCACCTCCATCAGGCTGTTTTGCATAGCTAAATGTTACTCAAAATGTGCACATGTTTCCTGTTAATGACCTGCATTCATTAGGCCTGATTTTCTAATTGGGCTTTGTTGTCCTCCTGGGGCTCAATCATCCTGTGAGTTTTGATTCGGTTGATTTTGCTGGTTTTCTTGAGACCCAAGGTGAGCAAAGGCTAGGAGGGGTTAGGAGAGGCTAGAAGGGGTTAAGAGGGGCTAGGAGGAGCTAGCCAAGACCAGGAGGGACTAGGAGAGTCTAGGAGGGTCTAGGAGAGACTAGCACGGCCTTGGGAGTCAGAGGTCATGGGTTCTAATCCCTGCTCCACCACTTGTCAGTTGTGTGTCTTTGGGCAAGTCACTTAACTTCTCTTTGCCTCAGTTACCTCAACTGTAAAATGGGGATTAAGATTGTGAGCCCCACGTGGGACCACCTGATTACCTTGTATCTCCCCGGAGTTCAGAACAGTGCTTGGCACATAGTAAGTGCTTAACAAATACCATTATCATTATAATTAAGAGGGGTTAGGAGGAGCCAGCCAAGGACAGGAGGGGCTAGGGTAGGAGTAGAGTCTATTCTCAGAGAGAATCCCTGCTCCTGCGTGGGATGCGGTGGCAAGGGGAGGGGGAGACCGGGGGCCCGACTCTAGGAAAAGCCAGAGACTCGAGGGACCAGGCCCAAGTGTGACTGTTCCCGGAATCTGTTCCCACAGGAAACCGTGTGGCCAAAAACGTCAGCGGATTAAGAAGGGTTTGGATAGACACACAGAAAAGGATCTGGGCTGGGTCACTGGGGGAGTGTCAGGAAGGGAGAGGGGAAAGTCAGGGGAGTCCGATGGTCCATGCTGGGTCACTGAAATGGAAATCAGGGGGGTTGGGTGGTCTCTGTTGAGTCACTGGGGGAGAGTCAGGGATGAAAAGGGGAGAGTCAGGAGTGTGGACGGTCTGTGCTGGGTAACTGAGTGAGTGGGGGCGGTGAAAATGGGAATGAGGTGGTGGTCCCAGTGACTCTGGGCCACAGGAACCAGTTTGGGTGCACTCCATCCTAGCGGCTGGCAGTCTAGATGAAGCCGTTTTCTCCGGAACCACCCCCTGACTCCGAGCCTAGTTTGTTTCCCCGGGGTCTTGGGGCTCTTGGGGGCTCCCTGGGCTCAGGATTTGAGTGAAGATCAGGCCCGACGGGTCCCTGGGTCTGGGCTCTCAGTAAAAAAACAAAGACCCTTGGAAGACCCCTCTGACGGGAGGCAGCACCCCCTGACTCCCAGGCAGTCACAAGCCCCCCAACCCCCGAACCCTTAGCAAGTGTGGATCCCCTAACCCTCCCCCAGCCCAGGTAGATCGGGTGCAGAGAGGGAGGAAGGGAAGACTCAGGTATCATTACTCCTTCACCCTGCCAAGAGCCGGAAGACCGTCCATGCTATTAAACAGGAAAATATTTATATTCAGGAAACTATAAAAATAAACTGTAGAAGAAGGGAAAGTTGGAGCCTGCCCCAAACCTCAGATGAGCAATGATCCTCAGGACACGCACTGTCTCAACCCGGCCAGCCCCTCCCGGGGAAAAGGGGGTGTAGGTAGGGAGGGATGGGGGGATGCAGCAGAAGCCCCCTGCCCTACGCTCCAGCCTACAAGCTCACTCTCTTAAGGCATCCCCACCCTGGCTTCACAAAAGCCCCCTATACTCTCACTGCCTCCCCCGGTTTGGGGCTGGGAAGGTCCAGTCTTGGAGCAGGGAATGACGCTCTGTAAATGCTCAATGAATGTCGGCAGTCCGGGAAGCAGAATAAACCCGGGAGGGGCCAGGGGATTTAATAAACAGTCACCCCCTCAAACCTCCACACCCTTCCCTCACCGAAAAACTCCTCAGAGAGTTTAGGGCATTCTGGGAATGAGATTATCGAGGATTGTATAGATACAAGCACATAAGTACACAAACAGGAATTTGTTCATTTGAGTATTCATTGAGTGTTTTTTTTCAGAGCGCTGTGTTAAGTGTTTGGGAGAGAACAGCATAAACTTCAGAGCAGGTGCCTCTCTCCGTCTCTTTCTCTTTCACACACACACACACACACACACACACACACAGAGAGAGAGAGAGAGAGAGAGAGAGAGAGAGACATACACACGGAGCTAAAGAAGAAGCGTAGTTACAATTGCTAAGAGCAAGAATGTGGAAAAATAAATGAGCATAAGTAGCTCTCCACACCTAAATGGTATGGCAGCCTGGAGTCTGGGAGGCTGTGACTACTTGGGGGAAATGACTGCTGGATGGGGAGGTGGGGGGGAACGAAGAGAAGGAGGAGGAGGAGAGGAGGAGGAGGAGGAGGGATTGCAAGAGGTTTTGCAGATGGGGAGTGCTGTGGTCAGCTGAATTTTTGTGGGGATTCCAGGATGGGGAACAGGGGTCAGAGACAGAAGAGTGGAGAGGCAGGAGATGGTGAGACTGGGAGGAGACGGGGTGCGATCTGGGAGCAGTAGGGTTCAGGAACTGCCTGGTTAAAAACTAGTAGTCCTGGAGGATCTGGGGGTTGTCATAGCATCCAAATGACTCTGGGCATCCCTGGGCACCTCCACACCCCAGCCTCCTCTCTGCCAGGCTGACTCTGGAGTCGGAGTCCCCGGGGCTCAGAGTCTATCTGCTGCTAGGCCGGGAGCCAGAGAGACTGAGGTTTCCCTCCCCAAAGGGCTTCAGCCCACAAAGAGCTAATTGGCTTTGAGATTTTAAATTAATCTCATTTCACAAGGGCTTGATTCTCAGTCCCTGCTTCTCTCCCAGTTCCCACTTTTTCACAGGGTTATGCGTTCTTGGTATGTGAGGGTTCACCCAAGTAAGTGCAGAAAATATTGGACCAGAAAATATTGGACCAGTGGACTGGTTTGCTGTGTGACCTTGGGCCAAGGCACTCAACCTCACTGGGCTTCAGTTTAGTCTTCCATAAAATGTGGATCCGACCCCTGCCTCTCTACACCTAACAATGATCCTGGGTTGCTGCTGCCCCACCTCCCACAATATAAGTGTAGTGTTCTTTCTTAAAGCCAGATCCACCTTGAAGTAGCCAATTTAGGAGAAGCAGCATGGCCCAGTGGTAAGAGCACAGGCCTGGGAGTCAGAGAAGCTGCATTCTAATTCCAACTCCACCACTTACTTCCTATGGGACCCAGGCAAGTCATTTGACTTGTCTGTACCTTAGTTTCCTCAATTGTTTAAAAATGGGGATTCGAGGCCCGTTTTCCCTTCTAATTAGACTGTGAGCCCCATGTGGGATAGGGACGATGTCTGACCTGATTAACTTGTATCTACCTCAGTGCTTGGAACAGTCAGTCATATTTACTGAGCTCTTACTGTGTGCAGAACACTGTACTAAGAGTTTGGAGGAATTCAATACAACAGTAAACAGACACACTCCTTGCCCACAATGACCTAACAGTCTAGAGGAATAGGCTTGACATGTAGTAGGAGCTTAACAAATACCATCATTAACTGTCAGTGGGAAATGGAAATGAGACAATTCGTAGTAAAAAGGCTTTGGAAAAATAAAACCCCTTCTCCACGAAGTTAGGGTCCCATTATGATTGTTAGTGGTGCTTTTCCTCCACTGAAGATGTCTGCTTGTGAGCTCTGGAAGTCAAATGGGAGATGGGGGCAAAGATGCACCAGCCAGCCAGGTTTCTTTGTTTTTTGTTTTTTTTCTTGTTTATATGGTATTTGTTAAGTATTCACTGTGAGCCAGGCACTGGGCTAAGTGCTGGGGTAGATACAAATTAATCAGGTTGGACTCAATCCATGTCCCACTTGGAGCTCAGAGTCTTACTCTCCATTTTATAGATGAGGAAACTGAGGCACAGACAAGTGAAGTGACTTGCCCAAGGTCACACAGCAGACAAGCGGTAGAGTCGAGATTAGACTACATGATCTTCCGACTCCCAGGTCTATGTTCTATCCACTAGGCCATGCTGCTTCCCTGACCAGATGATTTCAGTCAAGAACATTTTAATCTGAAAAATACAAATAATTAAGATCAAAGCACTTTTTTTAAACTCAGATTCCCAGGTCTTATTAGACCTTGGGCCTAGTCATAGAGGGTCATCACCTGGTCATTGCCCAGTCAGCCCCTTGGCCCTCTCAGTCCAAGACTCCATCTCCAACTGGGCCCCCACCAGGACAGTTGAGTGAATCAAGTGCTGGCAGCCCTCTTGGGTCTCCCAGTCTGATTGGTCCAGATCTGACAGCTACAGCTGTGACTGCCCAGGAAAGGCCTGTGACTTTTCTTGGCATTGATACTGGTATTCTTGTTATTTTGCTATGTATTAAGTGCCTCCTGGGAGCTAAGTGAGAAGCAGCTTGGCCTAGTGGAGAGAGCAAAGGCATGGGAGTCAGAAGAACAATATTTTTGTGGTATTTGTTAAGCGCTATGTGTCAGGCACTGTACTAAGCACTGGGGTAGAATACAAGCAAATTGGGCTGGACACAGTCCCTATCCTACATAGGGCTCACAGTCTTAATCTCCGTTTTACAGATGAGTTAACTGAGATATAGAGACGTGAAGTGACCTGTCCAAGGTCACACAGCAGACAAGTGGCAGAAGGATGGCCCGCCTTCAGGAGAGTCACCCCGGGGGCTCAACCCCAGTCCATCGATCTGTCCATCAGCTAATCCATTGGTAGCTTTGACTGACTGTCTACTGGGGGCCAAGCACTAGACTGAGCACCTCACCGAGGATGGTAGAGACAGAGGATATGATCCCTGCCCTCAAGGAGCTTATAGTCTGCTAAGTGCACAGCACTATACTGAGACCCTGGGAGAGTACATTAGAGTTAGCAGACACAATCCCTGCCCTTGAGGAACTACGGGTCTACTGGGTGCAGAGCACTACAGTAAGCATTGAGAGCAGGAAACCTACATACTAACTCGGTTATATTGTGCTCTCCCAAGTGCTTAGCACAGTGCTGTGCACAAAGTAAGTGATCAAGAAATATGATTGACTGAGTACCAAAGTCAGCAACACGATCCCTGGGCTGAAGCAGCTTACGATCTAGCAGAAAGCAGAAAAATCACTTTATAGGATCTCGTTTTCCTGGGATCTGAATCCCTCCCCAAAATCCCAACGCCACATTTCCTTTGGGATCTCAACCTCCGAAGCCTGCCCAGCTGAGCTGTAAACCGGGCTCCTCGGAAAGGCTGAGGCGGGGCTCCGTGGAGCTGATCCCCCGCTGTGCTCAGAGCAGAGGGAGGCTGAGACTCTGCAACGTTCAAGCTTTAATTACTGCTTTCCACAAGAAAAGCGGGGTGTGACGGAGGACATTAGATCTGTGCTTCAAAAGGGCCTCGCCGTCAGGAAGACTGCCTCACCCTCAGTATTTTCAAACAATTTCTCGGCCCTGGGCGGCTCTGACAATGCGGCTGATGGCTCACAGAGGGGTTCTGGGCCGGGATGGGCCAGGCTGGGCAGGTCTGCTCAAACGGAGGGTGGTGGAGAGGCCCAGCCCGAAAGGACATAAGAGGAAGAGTCGTCCAGCCACGGACTGGACAACGCAGCCATCCATATGGGGGTGGGGTGTTCTTGTTCTCCCCCTAGTCTGGATGCCCCGAAGTCCAAGAGGGACAAGATGGGCTCAGGATTTTCCTCTGGGCCCACGGCCCAGGGGAGCAGACTGGAGGAGGCTCCCTCCGACTGAGAGTTTGGGGCACCTCATGAGCCTCTCAGCTCTCAAGCTAGGAGCTGTTGCTCCCTGGCTGGCCGTATGGACAGACCCTGAGACATGGGGGGAAGTGGTGCACAGACGGCTGGGGACCCCACCCCTCCAGAGTCCACGACCCAGGCCACAGGGAAATAGCCAGTGATTTTGATCCCAGTGAGTGAATCACCCCTGCTGGGACAGGCCAGTGGAGTCCATCTATGACAAGAGCGGTCAGAGGTGGACACCAGCTGGACATGGGCAGGAGCCTTGGGATGGACACCCACCCAACCAAACCCCCCAACTCTCCTAAGTGACCCAGCACAGACCATCCAAACCTCTTGACTCTCCCCTCTCCACCCCTGACTCTCCCCCGGTGACCCAGCATGGATCGTTCAACACCCCGGACTCCTCTCTCCACCCCCGATTCTCCCCAAGTAACCCAGCGTGAATGAACTAACATCCCTCTGACTCTCCCTTATTTCCCTCCAGTGACCCAGCATGACCCAGTTAGCCACTGGTTTATCCAAGCCCTTCTGGACCCCGCTGATATTTCTATCTTGTACCTGCGGGAACAGATTCCATATGTTCATTCCCTGCCAGTGGAAGACATTTCTTCTATTTGAAACCCTTGACTGTTCAATTTCTCCAGGGGCCCCTCTTTCCTGTGCTGGGACAAAACAGCGCAGATCCCATACCGGCTCCAAAATAGCCCAGATCCCAGACTGGCTCCTAAATAGTCCAGATCCCAAGCAGGTTCCAAAATAGCCCAGAACCTGGCCCAGCTTGGACTCCAAAATATTCCAGATCCTTGACCGGCTCCCAAATAGTCCTGATCCTGGACTGTCTCTAAAATAGCCCAGATCCCAGGCTGGCTCCAGTATGTTCCGGATTCTGGACCAGCTCGGATAACCCCGATACCCAGATGAAGAACCGCCCTCCAAGTAGTCCAGATCCCAGAGGGGTTGTTGCCGGCTCTGCCCGGTGTCCCGTTGCCTCGGTTCTTAAATGTCGGGCGGGCGCGATCTCGGGCCTATTGGCCCCTGGCACTCCCGCCCTTCCAGGCCTGGTCTCTCTCCCGCAGCAACTACCCGGCTCTGCTGGGCGTCTGGGTGTACGGCTTCTTCGTGCTGGGCCTGCTGGTCCTGGATCTGGTGCACTACTCGGCCATGAACTATGACGTCTGTAAGCTGTACCTGGCCCGCTGGGGCCTCCAGGCCGCGTGGATGAAGCCGGGGCCCGGCCCGTGGGGCAGCCCCGCCCAGGCCCCGCCACGCCCGGACCGTGCCCGGCCCCCGCCGCCCGCCTCGGCCCCCGCCGCCTCAGCCCGCGCCACCTCGCCACCTGGCCCTGCTCCAAAGGGGGACTCACGGAAGCCGACGTTGCTCTCCTTTCACAGCTCCTCCGCCTGGTAAGTGCTCATTGAGTTACTTAGGGATGCAGTGTGGCCTACTAGATAGAGCACGGCCCGGGGAATCAGAAGCTCATGGTTCTAATCCTGGCTCTGCCGCTTGTCTGCTGTGTGACCATGGGCAAGTCACTTCACTTCTCCGTGCCTCAGTTACCTCAGCTGTAAAATGGGGATGAAAACCGTGAGCCTCATGTGGGGCATGTATCTACTCCAGCGCTTAGGGCAGTGCCTGGCACATACTAAGTGTTTAACAAATACCGTAAAAAAAAAAAGAGAGAAAAGAGTGTAGCAAAAATGCCTGGTTTCAAGGGGCAGCCGGTTCAACCGCACAGTCGATAGGAGATCGAGTAGAAACCGTACTCTCCTATGTCCCATTTCGAGCTGCACGCCATTGCCGGGGTTGACCCCGATGGCAGAGCAACCTCGCGTCTGAGGCAGCGGCCTCCTCCCTCATTAGCAACGGGAGGGAGGAAAGCGCCGGCTGGGAGGCAGGGCAGACCAGTGGGCAGAGCCTCGCTGGCGCCCGGGAGCCGGGGGACCGGGATTCTAATCCTCTTGGTCCTGGAGTCTTCCTCAGATGCCCTCTTCAGATGTTCCTCCCCAACTGGGCAGTCACCCCTACCCTGAGTGAGTGGGTGCCTGAGTGAGCATGTTGGGGAGCGAATGCAAGTGTGAGGGAGGAAAGTGAGTAAGTGCATGAGGGAGAAAATGAGTGCCAGGGGGAGTGAGTGTGAGAGAACACAAGAATGAGTGCATGAATGATGGTGTGAGGGGGTGAGGACATGAGAGAAGGAGTGAGTGTGTGAGGGTCTGAGCGGGTAAGGGAATGAGTGAGCACGTGTGTGAAGGAGTGAGGGAAGCTACAGACATCAAGGTGGTTAAAGGAGTCTGGGGGAGACAGAGTCGATTCCCTTCCTGGCTTGGGATCCCCAGATTCCTGGAACCTGGATCCCCAGAGTCCCGTGGCTCAGTGGAAAGAGCACGGGCTTTGGAGTCAGGGCTCATGAGTTCGAATCCCAGCTCTGCCACTTGTCGGCTGTGTGACTGTGGGCAAGTCACTTAACTTCTCTGTGCCTCAGTTCCCTCATCTGTAAAATGGGGATTAAGACTGTGAGCCCCACGTGGGACGACCTGATTCCCCTGTCTACCCCAGCGCTTAGAACAGTGCTCGGCACATAGTAAGCGCTTAACAAATACCAACATCATCATCATCATCATCAGGTCCCCAAATGCCCAGAACTGGGCTCTTCCCACCAACCCATCCGCCTCCATGCTTGCTTAAACTCATGATCTGCCCTCTTACCTCAGGCTCCGGGTCTGAATTTGGGATTGACGCTGCTGTGCTTCCTCCCTAGAAACAAACCGTCGTCCATGTGCCTCAGGTTGGGAGGGGAGATGTCAAAGCCCCAACCGGCAGCTTCCAGCAGGAGACCCAGCCGGGCCAAGATGTTGGCGGGGAGCCAAGATGGAGGCGGAGGACCAAGATGGGCCAGCACCCCACGCCCCTAGGGACCCTCCCGCTGACCGGCAAGGGAAGAGGCGTCCCGGGCAGGGCTTCCCCAGGCAGACGTCAGTAAGCAATATTTCCGTGTTCGACCGCCCCTCGTTTGCAGGCGATGGCGGGGCTTGGGGGGGGCTGGGGAGGTCAACGGCTGGTCCACGGCTCTGGACACCTGGGTTCCGGACCGCGAGTTAGACCAGAGACAATCGCCGCTTCTTCGCCCTTCACCCAACCCACTGCCCCCACGAGCTGAGTACCGCTCACCAGAGCACTGAGCGAGAGGGGCCCAAGGGGTCCGATGGACATGGGCCACAGCAGGGTGGATGGTGGAGCTCAGACCGGCCTGGTGTCGGGGCGTCTCCTCTCCGGACCTGAGGCAGAAAGGTCTCTACTGGCACCGGGGGGGAGAGGGGAAGGCTCATTGTGGTGCAGTCGGCTTAATTTGGACAGTTGAAAGGGGATGGGGGGGCAGGGAGAAGAGGGGGTGTCCCAGGGAATTCCTTCCCATCATAGATCTCACTGCCCAGTCTAGTCATCCACAGTGTGGCCCAATGGAAAGAGCACGAGGCTGGGAATCGGAGGACCCTGGTTCTACTTCCGATTCTGTCCCTGGCTGCTGTGAGACCTTGGGCCAGCCACTGAACTGCTCTGGGCCTCAGTCTCCTCCTCCTCTGTAAAATGGGGATTAGGGTTCCTACCTCACGGAGTGTTGTGAGAATGAAACGCGATTACTGAAGTTAAGGCACTTTAGAAAAGTGAAAGGAACAGTGCTGTCCAAGTTCAACGTATTCTGAAAAATTGGCCAGAGGGTTTTCGGAAGAATCTGAGTAGCCACTCAACCAGGTCAGTGACTCTGTGTGGCTAACTCTTTGGGGGCTGACCGATGATCACTGCACCTGGCAAGATCCCTGAGTGGGGACACTACTGTTGGGGATGGGAGCAGAGGACACAGCAAAACCCCTGAAGGATAAAGAAACCCCCTGCCGGTGCCGGTGCTGCCGGTGTAGAAACGCCCTCCCATCGGTCCATCAATCAAGAGTAGTGACTGAGTGCCTCCTGGGTGCAGAACACTGTAGTAAAAGCTTGGGAGTGTGCAATACAGTGAGTTAAACATAATCCCTGCCCTTAAGGAGTTTATGGTCTACTGTGTTCAGAACACTGTGCTAAACACGTGGGAAAGTACAATGAAGATGGGGAAGCAGTGTGGCCTAGTGGAAAAAAGCTCAGGCCTGGGAGTCAAAGGGTCAGGGTTCTAGTCCTGGCTCTGCCACTTGCCATTGGCATAACCTTGGGCAAGTCACTTAACTGCTCTGTGCCTCAGTTTCCTCATCTGCGAAATGGGGATGAAATACTTGTTTTCCCTCCTACTTAGACTGTGAGCCCCTTATGAGACAGGGACTGAGTCCCACTTGATTATCTTGTATCTACCCATGTGCTTAGTACAGTGCTGGCCCATAGTAAGCGCTTAACAAATACCATTATTATTATTATTGCTATAATTATTATATTACTGTTAATACTGGTTAGACACAACTCCTGCCCTCAAGGAGCTTACGGTCTCCTATGTATAGACCACTGTACTAAGCGCTCGGAAGAGAACGATGGAGTTAGTAGACAAGGTCCCTGCCCTTGAGGAGCTTCTTCTACTGTGGGCAGACCACTGTTCTGAGTACTTGGGTGAGGACAAAAGAGTTAGCGCACCTGATCCCTGCCCTCAAAGAGCTTCTGGTCTACTGTGTGGAGAGCACTAAACTGAGCGCTCGGAAGAAGACAGAGTTAGCAGACACAATCCCTTCCCTGGAGAAGTGCCCGGTTTAGTGGGAGAGAGAAACAGAGTAGGGCCAGAGACAGGAAGAGGAAGAAGAGGCCGAAAGAGAGCCCGGGCCAGATGGGGAGGGGAAAAGAGTGGTCAGTGGTCAGAGGGTGGCGGGGCATGTTAACTGTCGGCCAGGCCAGGGCCCAGAGGAACCGAGGCCCCAGCTGCGGTTCACTGCTAACTAACTCCTGGCTCCCGTGCCCAGCGAGGCTCCCTGATGATGGGAGACATCTTTCCGATTCAACCCTGGGCAGAGGCGGGCTGGCCCAGCGGATGCCCGGTGCTGACCAGTGGCCAGTGTGTCTTCCCCGGGCACGAGGCCAGGATAGGAGCTGGAGCAGGGCCGAGGCCCAGGCCTCCAGGAGACAGAGCAGCTGTGGCCTGGCCTGCAATAGCCCCAGCCCCCATGGCCCATTTTTAAACTCCTCAGCCACTGTCAGTTTCCCCGGAGCCCTGGAACCTGGCCTGGAGTCCCGAGCCTCAGGCTCGCCTGCCCCAGTCTCTGCCGGGCTGGGCCACTCTAAACAGCCCCAGATCCTCGCCCCGAATCCCCACTCAGGCCCAGCCCATACCCCTGCTCCCGACGTGGCCGGGGCCCGGAGCCGTCACTGAGCTGGGGATCTGTGGCATCCCTTCACTGGGTCTATTTTAAAAGATTCATCGTTGAAGCAGCACTGGAGCTAAGGCAGGCAACTGCCCAGCCCGCCCCCTCGCCCTTCCGCCTGCTCTGCTCGGGGGTGTGGAGGAGACCCTCCCCATCTCCCCGCAGTAGATGGGTGGAGGAGTGCGTGCTTGAGTCTGTTTCCTTTAACACCTGCAGTGCCAGCGAGGTGTAACAGAAACCTGACACCTAGTCATCTAGAGTCCAGCCTCCTCTTTTAGGAGAGGGTGTGGTGTTGATCAGGACACAGCCCCTCCTACCTCCCCCACCAGGGGCCCCCGCCTCCCGACCAGCCCGATACCTGAAGCTGAACTATATGGGCGGTGAGGGAGGAGGGAGCAGGGGGGCAGTTGGGGAGGAGGGTCCTCGGCTGGCCACAGCAGCCCCTGGATCACATAGCCCGAGAGTGGGAACACTGGAGCTGGCAGCCCCTCCACACCAACCCTGGGACGGGAGGGATCAGGTGCCCGGTTCCCCTAGGGAGGGCTCTGCCCCACAGGTTCGGGCAGGAGGAGACCGCGAGTGTGCCAACTAGAAGAGAAGGGTCGGTGTTCAGGAGTCAGGAATCGGTCAGCCCTCCAGGCCACCCAAGCCACCCTCGTGGCAAGCCCCGTCCCCTCAGGCACCAGGGTCTTCCCAGAGATAGGGGTGGCACCAGAGTTGGGCAGGTCAACGGCGGGGCCATTCCCTAGCCCCTCTTTAGCCCCCCCAATCTGACCACTGCCTCAACGCCATTCCCAGACTCTTCCTCTTCTGCCTTGCTCTAAGCCACCGGGCTGCCCTCTGCTCCCGGGTGCCGTGGGGCTGCAGGTACCTGGGTCAGTTCTCCTGCCCCCACGGCCACTCGGTCACTCCGCTGCGGTGCTCTGCGCCCAGTGATGCTCAGACCCTGCCACTGCTGCGGTGTCCTGCTCCAGCTGCAGTGGAATATGCCCAGGGGTTTTCAGTAAATGCCACCACTGCAGTGCACTCGATCAACGCTGCTGCTGTGATGCACTGCCCTCAGGGGCACTCGATAAATACCACCACTGCTACAACAGTGATGCACTGTACCGGTCGCCCTCGGCAAATACCATCGCTACTACTGTCACAGCGCACTGCACCCAGGGATGCTCAATAAATATACTCCCTGCTACTGGTACAGTGCATCGCACCCAATGACGCTCAGTACATACCACCACTGCTACGACGACAAGGCCCAAAGGAGGCTGCAGGGTGAATGGAGGATGAAACAGCCCCACTAGGACACCTACCCCGCTCTAGGACCAGAGTGAACCCCTCTTCACCGTTTCCTCACTGCCTCACCCCGAGGTCCAGACCCCATTCTCCGTCCAGCCCCGATGGCCTCCCCAACCGCTCCCTGGCCCTGCCCGGCCCGGCCGGGACAGTTTCAGGGGTCCGGTAGTCCCCCCGGGGAGCCACGGGACCCCTTCCCTTCTGTCCTGCCGCCCCACCCCCGACGACTCTTTTCATGAGGTTAAACCCCGATCTCCAAGCTCTTTGTAGAGACACACCTTGTGTTCTTGAGAGAAGTTGTATTAGACCAGGTTTGTGTGACTTACTGTATTTTGTAAGGTTCTTTTCCCTGTGGGGAACTATGTGTCACAATGAGCAGTTTTATGCTTTACCTCCGGATGTGTTTGTGGTGTTGCTGATGTGTGTGTGTGTGTGTGTGTGTGTGAATCCTCAAACCCAACCACTTCGGCCGAGAGCCTATGCTCTCCCACCCCTAATTCCTGGACAGATTCCTCCGACAGCAGCACGAGGGTACTGAGAGGGACCGGGGGCTTGTGACCTCCTAACCCCCCCTTCCCACCCGAGGCTAGGGACAGACCACCCCACACCCCTGACTCTCCCTCCAGTGACCATCTTGGCCACTCATCCCTGAATTTGGTGTGGACAGGGGAGGAAACAATCAGACAAAATTCAATCTTTGGACTATCCGTGGATTTCGATTATCTGTGCATTCCCAGTCCTGTATATCTGGGCACCCAGGAACTCGATGCATTTGGAAATGAATTTTTTCAAAAAAAACAAACAAAACCAAACCACCACCACCTCCTCAGTAGGCTGATTTGCATCCCTTTTGTCGCTCAAAGGTTTACACCCAATTTCAATTGCTGCTACTGGGCTCACAGTCTCTCCCACCTCAAGCAAGACTGGCACCACAGACTGCAGAGTGGCAGGGGGCTTGAGGTGCCAGGACCTGGTTTCCTGCCCCCTCTCTGTGCCCTGTGACCGGGCTGGGGCCACACAGGTCCCTGTGAAGGTCACCGAACCCCCACCCAAGCTGTTCACCTGGCATCCTGCTGCACCCAACCACAAATAGTGCCCTGTTTCACCCCCTTCCAAATCGCGGAGCTCAGGGGAGGGACGGAGGGAGAGCTGGAGAGCGCAGTGTTTGGTGTAGAATTCACCGCCCTTCTTCCCTCCACTTAAATTCCAGAACTGTAGTTCCTCATTTCTTTCCCAAACGGTGGCCTCGAGTCCAACCCCTCAACCCCTTTGGCCCCCGGAAGGACCCCAAGGCACCCTCCCCCCTCCCCCGTGCCTCGGGGGACTTTGAGAAGCACTGCTGACCCGCCCAGGCACATCCAAATCAGATCATTCACCTGGCTCAGACATTTGCATGAAGGTCTTCCCGGGCGGGAAAAAGCCAAGGGAGTACCACGGGGAAAGTGGGATCAGATGTGAAAGCCGATTAAGGAATTTCAGTAGCGTCCGTCCTGCCTGTGGAAGGTTGCCCGGGACACATTCTTCTTCTCCAGTACCTGCAGCCCCGAGTGGCCCGCGGGGACCCGCCCCCGCGGGTCGGGGGTGGGGGGTCGTGGCGGAGGCCAGTTCAGCTGGCGCCAGAGCTCCTGCAATAACTGACCATGCGGTCAGCTCCTGGCCTCCCCCGCCCCGGCTCCCAGGCTGGGGTGGTCACTCGGTGCCCGACAACGCCTGGTGTACGGAGGACAGGGGTTCCGAATCCAGGCCCCAAGGCCCGGGACCTCGGAATTCCTTGCCGGGCGGGCGGCCTCTCTCTCTTTCCGGGTGACTGACGGTCGGGAAACCAAAAAGAGGAAGATTTTAAACCGTGTTTTACACTGCTGCTGCTGCTTTGGTCTTTCTATACGGTAGTTTTTATAACGACGCCCTTGGGTTTTAATAATGAGTGTTATGTAAACTATTCCCTCTATTAAAATTTGCTTTCATGTTTCAAAACACCTCGGATGCCTTGGAAGTGTTTTCTCTCCCACCCTTGGAAGGCTGGAGAAAGAACGACGTCTCCCTGACTCCCTTCTCACCCCGGGGATACCTATTTCAGTGTCCAATTTGGAAATGAGGAAAGGAATTGAGTGTCTTTGGGCAGCTAGACGTGCCGAGGGTGGGGAATCTTGGGAGTGGAAGGAGTCAGAAGAATGAGGGCCTGCCCCCAGATGGGCCCGGGGGTCCTGGAGGACCCGGGTCAGACTTTTGGCCTCCCTGGCTCTCAAGACACCTTATCCTCCTCTTAACCTGACAGAGACTCTGGCACCGTCACTCTCACAGAACTGAGATCTCTTTGTACAACTGCTCTTAGGTACCTGAATTACTACCACCATCATCTCCACCACCACCACCAGCATCTCCACCACCAGCATCACCACCTTCACTCTCACCCTCATCTTCCCCACTATCATCTCCACCATTACCATCATCATCACCACCACAATCATCTCCACCACCATGACCACCATCATGTCCACCGCCATCACCACCATCATGTCCACCGCCATCACCACCATCATGTCCACCACCATCACCACCATCATGTCCACCACCATCATTACCACCATCATCATTTCCACCACTATCATCTCCACCATTCTCACCATCATCACCATCATCTCCATGGCCATCAACACCACCTCCGCCACCATCATCTCCACCGTCACCACCACCATCACCACCCCCACTAGCACCTTCCCCATTACCACCACTACTACTATCATCTCCGCCATTATCACCACCATTCCTGCCACCGACAATCGTCGCCACCACCACTATTCTAATCTGACAAAGTAAGTAGAAGATGGCCAAAGTACTCAATCGGTCAGTGGTATTTATTGATCACCTAAGGTGCAGAGCACTGTACTCAATACGTGGAAGCATACCACCGAATCAGTAGACAAGGAGCTTGCGGTCTAGAGGACTCCTCTTACAAGACAACAATTTTTTTCATCCTCCGATAGGTCTGTGTGATGTCCAGAAGGTTCTGACAATAACAAAGTGAGATTTCTCTCTGCTCTCTCCCAGTCCTGCCCTGGGGCTCCCCATCAGCTCAGCCCCCAGACTGACCCCATCCCCCGCAGCTCTGGAAAGTCAGTGCTGGAGAGTTGGCATAGGTCTGGGTTTCTGGACCCTGTGGCTGGAATACCACATGGGGTGTTTCAGGAATCATCCTTCTCCTGCTCCTCCCTTACTTTTCCAATACCCAGCCCCTCCCCGCTGCGGCAGTGCAGCTCCGGGCCTCCCTACTGCAGCCCCTACTGTAAGCACAGCACTGCAGTAAGTACTTGGGCAAGAACAGCAGAGTTAGTAGACACGACCCCTGGCCTCAAGGAACTTACATTTTACTGTGTGCAGAGCACTGTACTGAGCACTTGGGAGAGGACAATAGCGTTTATAGGTATGATCCCTGCCCTCGAGGAGCCCATATTCTAGTAGGGGAACAGACATGAAAATGATTTATTCATTCATTCAATAGTATTTATTGAGCGCTTACTATGTGCAGAGCACTGTACTAAGCGCTTGGAATGAACAAGTCGTCAACAGATACAGTCCCTGCCGTAGTGATCATCTATGGAAGCTGATAGCTACCGAGGCTGTGAATACCCCAGTGCTCTGGTGGAACAGAACCACTGAGGGGGCAGTTGGTGTGGGGAAACGGGAGGGGCAGACCAGAGAGTGATCAGGGAAGGTTTCGTGAAGTGCCAAGACTTCTGGAGAGTGGGATGATAGTTCCCAGAGTAGGCTGAGCAGGACTCCCAATTTCCTCCACCCCGTTCTCTGACCAGACCTCATAGTTTCTAGTTAGGGCTGAAAATATCCAAAATGGTGGCATTCTGCCCTGAGGGCTTTCTAAACCTGCACAAGGAGAGCTGACTAAGGCAGGGCCTGTCCAGGAGGTCAAAATTCCAGCCTGGAACCTTCATCTCAGAGGCGGGGGTGGGAGATCTGGGGCTGAGAGGCCCTGGCCACTCCACAGGCCCAGAGAGAGGGTCATTGTTAATGCCTCCGGAATGCCCCCCCCATCCCCATCTTCTTCAGCAGCTGTGACCCCATCTCCCACATCTCTCAGCAACAGTCCCCCTCCCTCCCCACAAGGTTGGGCCCGTCTGCAGCCCTGTCCCCCTTCTTCCTCAGCAGTGGTAGCCCCATCCCCCATTCCCCACAGCAGCAGCAGCCCCCATCCCCCACCCACCTCAGCAGGGGCGGGGTAACGTTTCGCTCAGGGCCTCGGGCTCAGTGGATGCGCCCGCCTCCCCACCCCCTGCAGGCTCCCAAAATAGACACAAGCTGTTCCACACCTCCGAAGGAGACGTTACTGGCCCAAAATAAAACCCAGCCACCCGCCTGCCACCCCGGGGGGCCCACTCTGCCCCCGCTTCTGGCGGGCAGCGGGTGAGTCCGCCCCCACCCCGGAGGAAGTGATGGCTGAGCCCAACCCACCCCGCCATCAGAGATAACCCCAACATCACCGTCACCATTTGGGTATTTATTGAGCACCTCCGATGTGCTCAGCAGTGGGCGAGGTACGAGATTCAGGGATCAGATACACTTCCAGTTCCCGCCGAGGCTCTCAGTCCATCTGATTACATAGGGGGAAACCGAGGCCAGAGAGGGGCAGGGACTGGCCCGAGGTCACACCGCAGGCTGGAGCTGAGCTAGGACTCAAACCCAGGGTTCCTGACTCCCGATCTGTGCTCTGACCACTGAAACACACAGCCTCGGTCTCCAGCCAATTCACGTCCTAGCTCACATATGCTGCCTGTCACGCTCCACACTGCCTCTAACACCACCGGCTGGGGCTTTGCTCCTCTTTCTAGTTCCAATCTGTTGAGGCTAATTGCTCTGTGCTGCCTAAATGAGAGAATTCTTTGACTAGCTAACTGGTCTGGGGAGATCACAGCAAACATTTTACTTTTTTAAAAAGTGGTTAATTCTATTTATTACTGCATTTTTTACTTATGGCAATGCTAAAAGCAACGAGAAGCAATGGCAATAAGAAGCAGCGTGGCTCAGTGGAAAGAGCACTGGCTTGGGAGTCATAGGTCATGGGTTCGAATCCTGGCTCTGCCACTTGTCAGCTCTGTGACTGTGGGCAAGTCACTTCACTTCTCTGTGCCTGAATTCCCTCATCTGTAAAATGGGGATTAAGACTGTGAACCTCATGTGGAATGACCTGATTACCCCGTATCTACCCCAGCACTTAGTAAGCGCTTAACAAATACCAACATTAGTATTATTAAATATATGTGTTATGGAATTTTTAAACAGGTCCCAGCCGAAACAATGGTCCAGTGAAAATTGATGATGAATGGATTTAGGAAGAGACCTCACTTCATTTCAGGGAGGAGAAGGAGGACAAGGAGGAGAGGGAGAAGGAGGAGAAGGAGGAAGGGAAGGAAGAGAAGGAGGAGGACAATTTAGATTCAAAGTTTTGACCTCATTGATTATATATATACATATATATATACATATATATATACATATATATATATACATATATACATTGAAGTGCGTTCTTTGCTAAGTGCTTACTATGTGCCAAGCCCTGTAAGGTCTGTTAGAATAAATACAGAATAATCAGGTCCTGCTTACAGTCTAACTAGGAGGGAGAACAGGTATTGAATCCACATTTTGCATGTCAAGGAAGTGAGGCAGAGAAAAATTAAGTGAGTTGCCCACGGTCACACAGCAGGTAACATGGAGGAGTCGGGGTTAAAACCCAAGTCCTCTAAACCCGAAGCCCATACTCTTTCCACTAGGCCACACTTCTTCGCATATACATATATTGATACCATACATAAAGTATCCGTTTATGTATATGCATGTATAAATGGATACATCTATTAACATGTGTGTATATATATATATGAATGTACAAAATATAGAAAAATCCAGCTATTGGGCCGACCGGTCCTTCAGTCTGCAGACACTGCTAGCCACAGTGACTGTGAATCTCTTGCACACTCAATGATGATGGGGTGTTAATATGAAGCACCTACTAGGTGCCAAGTCCTGCGTTAAGCACTGGGGCAGATACGAGGACATCTAATGGGGCCCAGATCCAGTGGATCCCTTTCCTGGCCACAATGGCGCAGAGGGGAAAGAAGAGTCCACAGCTGGTCTTCCCTATGTCCATGTAGATTTTTTCCCTCCTTATTAAGGGAGAAATCAAAGAAAATAGATGTTCACTACTTACCCCAAAGCCCGGTCATACCTGGACTGGCTCCTGGGAGAACTCGTCGTTATTTAAAAGGCATTATCGAAAACTAAACAACTGCTTTCTGGGGAAAGAACATTTTCCCTTTCTTGATTAATGATGACTGTCCTTTTTCGCCGGAAATAACCTCTGCAAATTACAGAGTCGCTGGAAATTTTTCAAATCACAATCCGAGGATAGAAGCGCAGCAGGTGGAGACGTGAAAGATGAGACCGTCTTATGCCGGATGAATTGGGGCGCCGATAAACATCCGCTGACCACTCACCTTCATGGATGACTCCGTCCTTGTTAATATTATTATAATACTGATAAGTATGACATTTGTTAAATGCTTACTGTGAGCCAAGCACCGACCTAAGTGCTAAACTAGATACAAGGTAATCAGGTTAAAACACAGTTCACACAGCAGGCCAGTGGCAGATCTGGGTTTAGAACCCTGTGCTCTTGAGTCTCAGCCCTGGGTTCTTCTCCACTGGGCCATGTTACCTCTGTGTTACCTCTGGGTCCCTAGTCCTACCTATCTCGGGTGGTGGTGTGAGATAAATCTTGTCAACAGGGTGTTTTCTCAAAGTGGTGTTCGGGCGAGGGAAGGAGGGGTCCTGTGCTCCTCCAGCCCCAGCCAACACCCAGCTATTTCACAAGAGACGCACTGAGGGAACCAATGTTCGACACCCGTTCCCCCCTCCGCCCCCCCATCTCCTTTCTACCACAGTCCCCTTTGTTCCGGGGCCTCTCTCAGGGTGTTTCGGTTCATTGAGTGCGAGGAGCTGTAGCTGTTGAGCAAAACCTTTCAACTGTTGTTTGGAAAGGAGAGACAAGCTCCAAACAAGGAAACCCATCAGTAAAAACCCCCGCTTTTCACTCAGCCTTATTCCATTTCTCAGCTTCAGTCTCCACCTCCGCCTCCGCCTCAGCCACAACCTAAGCCCGGCGCGCTGCGATCCGGCTAGGAGCTGCTCTACTGCGGGGAAGCTCGGGGAGGACGGCCAGACAAGGAGGCGGCCGTGAAGACGGCGTCGGGCATAGCAAGCAGCGCACATGGCAGCCGGGAGGGTTGGGGATGGGGCGCGGGGATGTGTGTGTGTGTGAGAGAGAGAGACAGAGACAGAGATCAGGATAGACAGTGGATGCTACACTGGCCTGTCTGGCCACACACGCTCCCACAGGTGAACTTCAGATTTGCTGGCATCTTCTTGGAGTCCGAAGGTCAGCTGGACACACACAGAGAGTGGGGTGGCCGCAGAACTATGTCTCCTAACAAAACAACACTAATTATGTTGGTCATTAAATGTTCCCTAGGTGCTAGGAGCTTAGGGTGGATACAGCATGCTGGCCCACATGGGACTCCCAGTCCAAGAAGGAAGAGAGCAGAGACCTTAACCCCATTGTACACAGGAGGCGACCAAGGCTCAGAGAAGTTAAGCAACTTAGCCAAGGGCACCCACTAGGGTGCCCCGGGCCGGGTCCACCAGGCCCCATTCCAGTTTAGTGTAGACGATAAAGCACAGATCTGGGAGTCAGAAGGTCATGGGTTCTAATCCCTGCTCTGCCATTTGTCTGCTGTGTGACCTTGGGCAAGTCACTTCACTTCTCTGTGCCTCAGTTTAGCTCATCTGTAAAATGAGGATTGAGACTGTGAGCCCCAGGTGGAACGGAGACTGTGTCCAACCCGATTTGCATGTATCCACCCCAGCGCTTAGTACAGTGCCGGCCACATAGATAGCCCTTAACAAGTACCATCATTATTATTAATAAAGGCTGGCTCAGACCCAGCTCAGCGGAGCAGTGATGCCCAAAACACTCGGATCTCATTCTTGGCCAAAGCGTCCAAACCCAGAGGCCTGGCATCCTTCGCCCCGGGCACACAGTCCTGATTGAGTACGGCCCCTCTTCCCCGCTGCTAGAGTCCAGCAATGTGCTCACGCCATGGCCTGCTGGAGCCGCTGGGCCTGAAAGCTGATCGCATGCAACTGCAGATACATTAGTCGTTGGATGGCATTATTGATCGCCTACTGAGTTCAGCCTGTCTGTGCCAGCTGGTCATTGTTGGGAAGGAGCATGGCATAGTGGACAGAGCATGAGCCTGGGAGTCAGAAGGTCATGGGTTCATTCATTCATTCAATAGTATTTACTGAGCGCTTACTATGTGCAGAGCACTGTACTAAGCGCTTGGGATGAACAGGTCGGCAACAATCCCAGGGTTTGTTGGGTTCTAATCCCAGCTCCGCCACTTATCTGCTGTGTGGCCTTGGGCGAATCACTTCACTTCTCTGTGCCTCAGTTACCTCATTTGTAAAATAATAATAATAATTAATATTAATTGTGATATTTGTTAAGGCTTACTATATGCCAGGCACTGTCCTAAGTGCTGGGTGGAACAGGGACTGCGTCCAACCTGATTTGCTTGGATCCACTCTAGTGCTTAGTACAGTGCCTGGCATAAAGTAAGCATTTTACAAGTACCGTAATTATTATTATTATCATTATTTTTATTGTCCTCGCTCCCCATCCGCCAGAAGCCTTCATGTGCCAGCTTTCGGTACCCTATGACTCCATCAGGACCTCAAGCCCCTACCCCTTCCTCCTCCTTCCTCCATCTGAGTATCCACCTCCCGGCTCACCGTCCCTCCAGCTTCCCCCGGCTCATCTCCCTCTCAGCGCCTCTCGCACCACCCGCGGTCCCACAGTGACTCGTGCATGCGAGTTCGCAGTACGAGCCTCCAGAAAGACTCTCCGCGTACCCCTGGCCACTAAAGCTATTTCTGTCCGAGCTGAGCACCCCTACAAAGCCACCGGTACAGAACCTGACTAAGCGTCTGGAGAGTCTTCAGTTTAAGACAGATTCTCAGGCTCCTCGCCAGCAGAGGAACAGGGAGAGAGCAAAGCTGCCCTCTTCCCTCTCCTCTTCCGCCTCTTTTTCTCCTTTCTCCTCCTCTTCCTCCTCTCCCCCCAATTTTCTGTCTCCTCTCTCTCCTGCTTTTTCTCCTCAAATTCCTCCCTCTCCTCTTTTTTATCTATTGACTGTGGTAATTATTAAGTAATAATAATAATAATGTTGATATTTGTTAAGTGCTTACTATGTGCAGAGCACTGTTCTAAGCGCTGGGGTAGATACAGGGTAATCAGGTTGTCCCACGTGAGGCTCACAGTTAATCCCCATTTTCCAGATGAGGTAACTGAGGCACAGAGAAGTGAAGTGACTTGCCCAAAGTCACACAGCTGACAAATGGCTAATAATAATGGTATTTGTTAAACGCTTACTATGTGCCAAGGACTGTTCTAAGCGCTGGGGTAGATACAAGGTCATCAGGTTGTCCCACGAGGGGCTCACAGACTTAATCCCCATTTTACAGATGAAGTAACTGAGAGGCAGAGAAGTTAAGTGACTTGCCCAGGGTCCTACAGCTGGCAAGTGGCAGAGCCGGTATTAGAACCCACGACCTCTGACTCCCAAGCCCGTGCTCTTTCCACTAAGCCACGCTGCTTCAAAATAATGATATTAATAATAGTGGCATCTATTGAGGGCTTACTGTCACACCCTGGGGCAAATACCAGATGATCGAATGGGGCAGAGCACCTGTCCCGCACGGGGCTCCCATTTCAAAGAGCAGGGAACTGAGGCTCAGAGGGAGGAGGAGTGTCAGACAGGCAGAGCGGGGCCTCGAACCGGGTCTCCGGACTCCCGGCCCGGGTTCCGCCTTCAGAGGACAAAGCCTCTCCCTTGCCCTCTGGGTGGCAACAGGTGCAAATTCTGCCATCGCCGCACGCTCCAGCTGGGGCGGCCAAGACTGACTCCACGGGCCCCGGGCTTCCCACGCCTGCAGAGCCCGGAGCTCCCCTTCCGACACTTCTCTCTGCTTTCCCTTCCCCCAGCTCTCCTCAATGCTCCCTCCTCGCTCCCCTCAACTCCACTCCCCACTCCCCTCCGCCAACTCAGCGCCCTGCAGCAGCTGATGGGGGACCTCTGGACCCCACACCACCTCATCTTCACAGGCCCCTGTGGAGGTTGGGTTGTGGGGGGGCCGAGGACATGCGTCCCAGCTCCACCCGCCCCCCCCCCCGCCCAAACATCTCAGTCCTTGCATGGGATGGGGGGCCCATGCGCGTGGCGGCCGGTGAGGCCTGGGACTTCCTTGTGCAGCTGGACAGGGCCCCCCTGAGCACAACTCTGCCTGAGCCGGCCAGAGCAGAGGACCCAGCGGGGATGTGCTAATTCCAGCAGAACGACGGGACCACGGGCGACCCTGCTGTCTGTCCTTAGTTGCTTTGCAAAGGGCACCGATCACAGTTCTTTAAAGTTCGTTGCTTACTAGAAAGTGATTTTCAGCAGGGCGATTGTGTTCCTGGAAAGCGTTAATGATCGCCGCTAAAAGCCAGCCCGAAAACTAGGGAAACAGAATAGTTCCCTTCAAGGTTTAGCCTGATCAAGCTTAAGACAAGAATTCGGGAGATTTTTGTGTAAGATACCTCGTGGAGTCAGGTCTCTGATTTTCACCGTTAACTGGTCCTTCGTGTACCGGCAAGCCCTGTTTTTCAAACCCCTTGGTCTTTCTGAGATCCCCTTCCCCACTTCTCCCTCCCCTAGCCTCGGTTCTCAGGTAGGTGCCCCTTCCCCTTTCCAAGAACTGTCATCTCCTGTTTTCAGCTCAAATACTGAGGAGATCCTGGGTGGAAAAGGCAAGATGTCAAGGCGGTCTGTCTGAAATACCAGCGGCCAGTCAGAGGAGTGCGAGAGCGTGTTGGGGGAGAGGAGAGTGAGGGTGAAGATGAGGGATTGTGAGGTTGTGAGTGTGAACGTGAGTATGAGGATGAGGGTGTGTGGGGGTGGGTATGAGGGTGAAGGTGAGGGAGGGTGAGGGTGTGTGAAGTTGTGTGAGCCCCTCTAGACTGTAAGCTCGCTGTGGGCAGGGAATGTGCCTGTTTATTGTTACATTGTACTCGCCCAAGTTCTTAGTACAGTGCTCTGCACATGGTAAATAGATTAGACTGTAAGTCTGTCTTTGGGCAGGGATTGTCTCTTGCCGAATTGTACATTCCAAGCGCGTATTACAGTGCTCTGCACATAGTAAGTGCTCAATAAATACTATTGAATGAATAAATACAACTGAATGACGACTGACTGACTGGATCCTGTTCTGGGAGCCTCCTGTGTACAGGGTGCTGTTCTCGATGCCTACTGTGTATAGAGTGCTCTTCTGGGGGCCTGGTTAGTCAGTCAACCGTATTTATTGAGAGCTTACTATGTGCAGAACAGAGTACTAAGCGCCTGGGAAAGCACGCTGCAACAACAGTCGTGTTCCCTGCCTACAACCAGCTGGTTGGACTGGGTGCCTACTATGTGCAGAGTGCTGTTCTGGGCACTCTCTGTACTGGGAACTGCTGCCCTCCAGGAAAGGGTGTTCTTCCCCTTGATCCTATTTATTGCCACTGTTCTTGTCTGTCTCCCCCGATTAGACCGTAAGCCCGTCAAAGGGCAGGGACTGTCTCTATCTGTTACCGATTTGTACATTCCAAGCGCTTAGTACAGTGCTCTGCACATAGTAAACGCTCAATAAATACTATTGAATGAATGAATGAATTACTGTACAAAGCGCTTGGAAAGTACAATACAGCAATAAAGAGAGACAATCCCTGCCCACACCGGGTTTACAGTCTAGATGGGGGGAGATAGACATCAAAGCGAATAAACAGGCATAAATATAAATAGAATGATAGATATATACATATATACCTAAGTGCTGTGGGGCTGGGAGAGGAGAGGAAGAGTAAAGGGAGCAATACAAAGTGACGTGGAAGAGAGGGGGAGCTGAGGAAAAGGGGACTTAGTCCGGGAAGGTTTCTTGGAGGAGGTGCGCCTTTAGTGGGGCTTTGAACGGGGGAAAAGTGATTATTTGGCGGATCTGAGGAGGGAGGGCGCTGCGGGCCCGAGGTAGGACGTGGGCCAGGGGTCGGCGGAGAGATAGGCGAAATCGAGGCACAGTGAGACCTCACTGTGCTATGTGACCTCAGTCCAGTCCCTGACCCTCTCTGGGCCTTAGTATCCTCAGGTGAAATAACTGGAGGGGAAAACCTCTTTAGGAAACTACAAAGTATGTTTATTCAGACCTCTGTCCCCTCCCTCCAGGAATTCTTCTCCCCACCTCCCCCCGCACTCCCGCTTTACCCGCCCCCCCCCAACTCCCGCCCCGGAAGGCGCCCCCAGATCCTGAAAGTGGAGCCGTTCCTGGGAGGCCCTAGCTCCCTGTCCGGCTGGGCCTGCCATCCTTGCCCAGGCTGAGCCGGTGCTTGGCGAAGAGGCAGTACAGCACACGCAATGTGGTATTCGTGTCCCCGCTCACCACGCCTGCAGACACGCGGGGAGTTGCCATCAATCCCCTGACTCCCCGCCCCAGGGGGTCCCCCAGTCTGCCGCCCCCATCAGGAACCCTCCAGCCTCCCCCTCTCCACAGAGGGCCCCTCCCCGAGACCTCCTGCTATCCCAGGATGCGAGCAAGGCCCTAGAGGACAGCCAGGCTGGGAAGGGTTTTGTGGGGGGGTATAGACGGGGCTTGACCCCCAACGAAATCACCCAAAGGAATCCGAGCAGAGCCCAGGGACCTGGGCCCCTGCTGACGGGTGACCATCATCCCCCAGTTGACATAATAATAATGTTGGTATTTGTTAAGCGCTTACTATGTGCCGAGCACTGTTCTAAGCGCTGGGGTAGACATAGGGGAATCAGGTTGTCCCACGTGGGGCTCACAGTCTTAATCCCCATTTTACAGATGAGGGAACTGCGGCACAGAGAAGTTAAGTGACTTGCCCACAGTCACACAGCCGACAAGTGGCAGAGCTGGGATTCGAACTCATGAGCCCTGACTCCAAAGCCCATGCTCTTTCCACTGAGCCACGATCTGGTTCCGGCCTAAACGCCGACTGACCTGTGGGCTGGATCGGGAAGTCCAGTAGGCCCAGCTCCTTCATCAGCTCCAGGGCCAGGGTCACATTATGCATCTGCCGGCACAGGGACCCGTCAGGACCACCACTGACCCGCCACACCCCACCCTGCACCCCAGAAGGGCCTGTGAGGACACTGACTCCCCTCTGCACCCCCACAGGAGCCATAAATTCACTGACTTCCCCACCCGAACCCCCGGAGTGACCCGTGAAGACCCAGATGCACCACTCTGGAGAGGAGCAGTGAGGTCAGGGCATCGCTGTCAGCCCGGTACAAGCTCCAGTTTATGACACCAGCCCGGCCGAGCTGAACATAGGATGAAGGGGTACTTTCCTATCTCCTTCCTCCCCCAAGGAAACCCCTGGGAGGCTTCTGGAGGATGTCCCAGCCCCCAGTGTCCACTGCTGAACCTCCTGCTGGGGCCGGGCCCTGGGACCACAGACCCCCGAGCACCCATTCTAGCACCCTGCAAACACAGGGCTTCTCCGGGACTGGCACAGAGTTAGGGATGGAGTCTGTGCTTCATAAGTGCTACCGTTATCATCATCTGTTGCTGAATTATACTTTCCAAGAGCTTAGTACAGTGCTCTGCACAAAGTAAGCGCTCAATAAATACAATCGAATGAATGAATGAATGAGAAGGATGGCCACCCCGTATCTCGGTGACTCAGGGTCTAATAATAATAATAATAATGATGATGATGATGGTATTTGTTAAGCGCTTACTCCGTGTCAAGCACTGTCCTAAACGCTGGGGTAGCTACAGGCTAATCAGGTTGGACACAGTCCCTGTCCCACATGGGGCTCCCAGTTTTCAACCTCATTTGACAGAGGAGGGAACTGAGGCACAGAGAAATGAAGTGACTCGCCCAAAATAAAGTGAAGTGACTCAGACATGTGAAGGAGCTGGGATTAGAAGCCAGGTCCTTCTGATGCCCAGGCCCGTGCGCTATCCACTAGGCCGTGCTGCTTCTCTCTTGGTCTGTGCTGGGTCACGGGACCCAGGAGGGGGTCAGAGAATCCCACTATTGACTGGCTGACGGCTGGTTGATCCCTTCTCCCTTTACTGCAGAGTTCAGATGAGCCTACCATTTCTTCGGAGTTTCTGGGCTTGAGGAAAAAGTCCTTCAGGTTCAGAAAAAAGCCTTCCAGTTGTCCGATCAACAAGAGCAGGATAACACCATCTGCAAACTGCAAAATGACCGGCTGAGAGAGCCATGACAGGAGCAGGGGACGGGGCGGGGCGGGGATGGGTTTTGGGGGAACGGTGGACTCTGCCTTCATTTGGGCAGGGAAAGACACAGACTCAAGACTCTCCACACCATTCAAAAAAAGGCACGAGGCTTCTGGGGAAGCAGAGGCGAGCATCAGTTATAAAAGGATTTTCCTCCTGAAAGCGGCCGGGGACATCACATCGATAACCCCGTCCGTCCGTCCACCCGCCCGTCTGTCCATCTTGGGAACTCATTCCAGTTCTTCTGGCCAAGGCCAAGAGACTCCTGCCGCAGCCCCGCCCCGCCAACTGCCTGCAAATCATCCTTCCACCCGCTTCAGCCCCACCGAACGGGAGATTGGATTTTCAAGGGAAATTCTCAACCCATTAGTCTGGCCTATTTAGAGATCTCTTTTGTTTGATAGCTCTATAATCCGGTCTCCAGCAATGTTGCAATAACTCTGTCAGAAACCACTAAGCAACACTACCAGCTCTAGACTCGCAGAGGGAAAGGAATGTGTCTGGAATACTGTCACCATTAAACAGCATGGCCTACTGGATAGAGCACAGGTCCGAGAGTCAGAGAACCTGGGTTCTAATTCCAGCTCCGCCACTTGTCTGCTGTATGACCTTGTTGGGCAAATCACTTTGCTTCTCTGCAGCTCAATTACCTCATCTGTAAAATGGAGATTGAGACTGTGAGCCCAATGTGAGACATGGACTGTGTCCAACCTGATTACCTTGTATCTACCCCAGTGCTTAGAATAGTGCTTGGCACATAGTAAGCCCTTAATAAATGCCCTAATCATTTTCATTATTATTATTACTCACTGAAGAGCTTAGTACAGGGCTCTGCATACAGTAAATGCTCAATAAATACAATTGGCTACCAGTTCAAGGGAGGATGATTAATGGGTTGGCAAGGGAAAGGGAGAGAGAAGGCTCTCTCTACTAACTCTATTGTCCTCTTCCAAGTGCTCAGTTACAGTGCTCTGCACACAGTAGACTGTAATCTCCTCAAAGGCAGAGACTGTATCTGCTATCTCTAGTGTCCTCTCCCAAGTGCTCAGTTTAGTGCTCTTCACACATAAAGTGGAAACTCCTGAAGGGCAGGGATCATGTCTACTTTATTGGACTCTCTCAGGACTCAGTCCACTGCTCTGCACACAGAAGGCTGGAATCTCCTGGAGAGCAAGGATCTTATCCACTAACTCTATTGTCCTCTCCCAAGTGCTCAGTACAGTGCTCTGCACACAGTAGACTGCAAGCTCCTGGAGAGCAACAATCGTGTGTCCTAATTCTATTGTCCCCTCCCAAGCACTCACCTCAGTGCTCTGCACACAGTAGACCAGAAGATACTTGAAGGCAGGGATCTACTGATGGAGATGGTGGTGACAATGTGTAGACAGAAAGAGAAAAGCAGATGGGCAGATGAAAGGCTTCCTCTCTTATGTTTCTTGCAAATGGCAGCCCACATACGAGAGTATTCAGAAAGTCTTTGGATCTATTATCAGATGGGAAAACCCACCAACTGCATCGTTGATGTGACCTTTTAGGGGGCGGAAAGGAGAGAGGGAGAGAGGCAGGTGGAGAGAAAGAGAAAGTGGCGGGGAAAGGGATGAAAGCTAGAGTCATAGGCAGCAAATACAGGAGGCAAAGGATTACGGAATTTTCCTTCCATTTTTTATTGCTGGTCAGGTACATGATTAAAACTCCCCCTTCGTGCCTGACGCTCAAAATACAAATGAACGATTAGACTCAAGCTCTAAAACTGGCTAGGCTCAATCAGATGGAACTGCACTGATTCAAACACATGCCTGCTGCTTCTCCGTAATCTTCTGGCATCACTAAAACAAATCCCAGACCCTTGTTATCTTGGGCTACCTTGGCTAATGGCCAAGGGATTTGGCGGAGGTGTGGAGGAAATGCTAGCCAGACACTATGACCCAAGAAGCTATGCTTCTCTCTCTCTCTCTCTCTCTCTGGTATTCGTTAATTGCTTACTACATGTCAAACACTTTTCTAACTGCTGGGGTAGATACAAGTGAATTAGATTGGTCACTGTCCTTGTCCCGCATGGGACTCACAGTCTAAGTAGGAGGGAGAACAGAAGACCAAGGCAGAGAGAAGTTAAATAACTTGCCCAAAGTCATGCAGCAAGCATTTGGCAGAGCTGGGAATAGTACACTGGTCCTCTGACCAGGCCTGTGCTTTTTCCACTAGGCCATGCTACTTCTCTACCCATAAAATCTCTCCAATTGCTACTGCCCTCTGGTTTCTTCCAAAATGAAGCCCGGGTTGTGATGGGAGTGAAGATCATGAGGGGAGGAAGCAATTGGTGTCAGCCCGGAGGGACCAGCTCTCCGGAACCAGAGCGGGCCAGGCCAGGCCAAGCCAGGCCAGGAGATCCTGACCCCTTGACCTGCTGGACACGCCTACCTGGGTTTCCAGATCGCTGACCGACAGCCCCAGGTTCTGCATTTTTTGGTTGATGAACTGAACGATCGCCTGCGGGGACAAGACAGGAGCCGTGAGCCTCAAATCCCCATTTTCTCCTCCCGCTGAATTCCCAGGATTGCGTCCCCTACCTCTCTGACATTGTGCACTTCGTCAGGGGCCCGTTTGAGCATCGCTTCCAAGTCGGTAATGCCTGCGAAGGCAAGGACCCTAAGTTGGCTGCCCTCGGGAGTCTACCGGTCCTGCTCCCCTCCTGTTGCCCAGCATGAGGCCCTCTCCACAAAATCAATTGTACCTGCAGCAGCCCAGATCAACCCCCACAACCGTCCCCTGCTCGGAAGGCAGCATGAACAGGGGTGGACAGTGGGGCAGAGGGGGGCGACCTGGCAGTTCTGCTCTCCATCAGAACTGGACCAGCCCCCTCAGGTCATTAAGAGAAGGAGCTCCTCTAAGGGCCATGACCTCTGACCTCCCTACTTCTGGTCCTCTCCCAAGGGCTCAATCTGATGCTCTGCACACAGTCGGCGACCCGCGACCAACACCGACGGACAGATCGATTGAATGATTGCTCATGGTTTAGTGGATAGAGCCCAGGCCTGGGAGTCAGAAGGACATGGGTTTTAACCCTGGCTCTGCCACATGTCTGCTGTTTGACCGTGAGTAAGTCACTCTGTTTCTTTGGGCCTCAGTTCCCTTATCTGTAAAATGGGGATTAAGAATGTGAGCCCCATGTAAGACAGGGACTGTGTCCAACCTGAACAGCTTGTATCTACCCTAGCACTCAGAACAGTGCTTGGCACATAGAAAGTGCTTAACAAGTACCATAAATATTATAATCGTTATTGTTGCAGGAGGCAGCCCCAGGAGAGACCCTGCTGCATATTGCTGGGGCGGGGGTCGTCAGGGCTCATTCATTCTTTCAATCCAGCCCCCTGCCTCTGGGCCTGGAAACCCCTCCCCCCGGCTGTGACGGGAAAGTCTCGCCCCGTCTGGCAAGCCCTCGCCCATTCTCCGAGGAGCCGGTTCAGCACTGCTATGGATGATGGATGGATGGAACATGGGGCAGATTGGCTGGCCCTCTCCCATCACAGGACATGGGCGACCAGGTCCATGGGGAAATGCTCCCATCTAAGAACAGGAACTTACTCGACGCCTTCCCCGCATCCGCTCTGAAAGACATAAGTGGAAAGAAAAAGGCAAAAGTGGAAGTGGAAGGCCCAGATAGCAAGACCCTTCCTACCGAGAAGCTCTGGCAGCAGTGGCCCAGGCCAGATCATCTGGACAAGTAGGGGGCCCCAGCCATCCACCTCACGCTACCGTGGAAGGTGCCCATTGTTTTGTTTGTTTTAAGATAACTGTTAAGCAGTTACTATGTGTCAAACACTGTTCTAAGAGCTGGGATATAAACAAGTTAATCAGGTTGGACACAGTCCCTGTCCCACCTGGGGTTCACAGTCTAAGAAGGAGGGAAAACAGGAGAACTAAGGCACAGAGAAGCAAAGTGACTTGTCCAAGGTCACACAGAAAGCAATTGGCAGAGCTAGGATTAGAACTCAGGACCTCCGACTCCCAGTCCGTTCTCTTTCCACTCGGCCATGCTGCTTCTCATCAGTGGAACTGACCACCCAGAGGGCTTGCCCCGTCCAAGGGCCAGCTGGACTCCAAGCCTCTTCACTAGCTGCCAGGGACACGGCGGGGGTAGGGGGCACAATCCTGCGAGGTATGCCTTGGAGGGGACTCCAGGTACTGGATTCTAATCCTGACCCCGCCCCCAGCTGTGCCCCCGTCCGCTGGGCAACCTGGGCCAAATCAATTTCTGGGGCCTCGGTTTCCTTCTCTGTACAATGGGGCTAAGATCCTCCCTCTACCTCCCTCCTAGATGGAGATCCAGGCAATGGGCAGGGCTCCTGTCTGTGTGTTCTCATGCTTTGTTTGTTTTATGGAATTTGTTAAGTGTTTACTATGTGTCAAACGCTGTTCTAAGAACTAGGGTAGGTACAGGTTAATTAGATGGGACACAGTCTCTGTCCTACATGGGGGCTCCCAGCCAAGAGCAGGACCCCAGGTGAAAATCCAGAGGGTTTGCAGAGCTCGGAGCACCTGCCAAGCTTGGGATTTTACGAGAGGACAAAGGATGGCAAGGGCCTCAGTTTCCTCAACTGTAAAATGGCAATTCAATCCTACTTCCTCATACTTAGGCTGTGAGCCCCATGTGGGGCAGGAATTGTGTCCGACTTGATAAATTTATATCTACCCAAACACGTAGAACAGTGCTCGATGCATAGTAAGCGTTTAATGAATACCATTAAAAAAAAGGACCTGGGAAAAGTCCAGTCATCACATCAATTAATCAGTTAATGGTGTTTAGTAAGCACTTATTGTGTGCCGAGTGCTATACTAAGAGCTTGAGAGAGTATGATATAACACAGTTGGTAGACACAAGGAGATGACAGTCTAGTGGGGGAGACAGATATTAAAAATAAATAATGGATATGCACATAAGTGCTTTGGGGGTGGGATGAAAAACAAAGTGCTTAAGGGAAATAGATCCAAGTATAGAGTTGACTGCAGAAGGGAGTGGGAGAGCAGGAAATGAGGACTTAGTTGGGGAAGGCCTCTTGGAAGAGATGGGCTTTCAATAAGGCTTTGAAGGTGGGGGGAGTAACTGTCTGTCGGATATGAAGGGGGAGGGAGTTCCAGGACAGAGGCAGAATGTGGGGGAGATGTTGGAGGTGAGATAAAAGAGATGGAGGAGCCAGTCAGTCAGTCGTTATTCAGTCACTTGTATTTACTGAGCACTTAATGTACAATGAGCACTGTACTAAGTGCTTGGGAGAGTACAGTTTAACAATAAACACATTCCCTGCCCACAACGAGCTTACAGTCTAGAGAGGGAGACAATCATTAATACAAATAGTCTTTACTGAGAGCTTACTGGGTGCAGAGCACTGTGCTAAGTGCTACATCTTCCGACCCCACGATCCTTCGCTTACCTCCACCCTGTGTGCCTCCAAGCCCCTCACCCTCCCGCTCCCCCCCAGCCTGCTCCTGCTCCCCCCGGCACCCCACGCGCGAAGGCTGGGGTGACTGGTTTGTCCTGCCAGCTGAGCACTCTCCCCCCGCCTCCGCCTCCGCGCCGCACCTGCAGGCCGTGATCTGCTCCACCACCTTCTCCGACTTCAGCCCGCTCCGTGTTCTCTGCCGCCCACCGGAGAGATGGAAGAGAGACGGGAGGGGCTGGGGTCGGCCGGACATACTGACGGTGCCCCGAGCGGGCGGGGGGCGGGAGGGGTGGATTCGGGATCCCGGAGGATGGGGATGGGTGGGGGGAGGGACTCGGGGCCCCGGGGGAGAAGGGAGATGGGAAGGGGAGGAGGACCCCCGGAGGTCGAAGGGGAGGAGGGGCACGGTTACCTCGACAAGAACAACCTCCACTTGGACTCCGGACGGGAGGGCCAGTTGCGGGCAGAAGTGGCAGGCCAGGGCCACCAAGAGGTGCAGTGTGGCTAGGAGGTCCTTGCCGAAGATGTCTAATGGGGACAGTTGGATGGAGGCTTCAGGGGCGGATTGTGGCAGGGGCAGATCACGGTGGGGGAGGGCCATCTCCCAGCCTGAGACTCTCCATTAAGGAGCTCCTGTCCCCTGACCCCCACCCAGACTCAACACTCCCCAACTCCATTGTCACTGAGCACTGCACCTCCTCCAAGACGTCTTCCCCGAATGTCTCCCCTCTAACAGAGCGTAAGCAAGTTTGCTCATCTGAGCACCTACTCCTGTCTCGACTTTAAGCCAGTTTAGGGGTTTATGGATTTGTCTTCCGCGCCCTGATCCCCAGCAGAAAGGTCGGCAAACCCCCGGGATCGTCTCTCTCCTTGCTCCACTGGACCTGGAGACCCTCGAGGGCAAGAGCTGGGTCCCTTACACCTGTTGTACTCTCCCAGGCCTTCGACATAGCTCTCTGCACACGGCAGGCGTCCAGAACAATTCTGTCCACAGCAGATGCTGAGTAGAACACCCTGCACACCGCATGAACTGATGCTGGAAGGAGGGCATCTGTGAAAGGGGACCGGGAGTAGCTCCAGGTCCACTAACTGATCAGTTTTGTTGCCTTGGGTTAATCCATTAACCGACTCTCGTCTCCTCGCTTCTTTTCTGCTTCTCTCTCCCTGAGACCCCATCTCCCTCTATTTTCTCAACTCTGGGCTCCTCCCTCTGAAACAGAGGGGCGTCTCTGCCTCTGATTCCTCGTCCGGCAAAGTTCAGGGAGGATTGGCCCGGGGACCTCTGTGGCTTTGGCTAATGTGAACGTGGGCAGGAGTCCCGGCTGGGGAACAGCTCGGTGCGCCCCTTGCTGGATATGCGTCCCCTTGGCTGGTTGTACGCCCCCTGGTTGGCTGTGCACCTCCCTCCTGGATGTGAATAATAATAATAATTATAGTATCCGTTAAGCGCTTACTATGTGCCAAGCACTATTCTAAGCGCTAGGGTAGATACAAGGTAATCAGTTTGTCTTACGTGGGGCTCACAGTCTTAATCCCCATTTTAAAGATGAGGTAACTTCATGAGGCGCAGAGAAGTTAAGTGGCTTACTCAAGGTCACAGTGCAGACAAATGATGATGATATTTGTTAAACGCTTACTATGTGCAAAGCACTGTTCTAAGCGCTGGGGGGAAATACAAGGTAATCGGGTTGCCCCACCTAGGGCTCACAGTTTTAATCCCCATTTTACAGATGAGGTAACTGAGGCACAGAGAAGTGAAGTGACTTTACCCAAAGTCACACAGCTGGCAAGCGGCGGAGCCGGTTCTTTCCACTGAGCCACGATGGCGGAGTCGGAATTAGAACTCACGTCCCCGGATTCCCAAGCCCGGGGTCCTTCCACGGATTGTCTCTATCTGTTGCCGAATTGTACATGCCAAGCGCTTAGTACAGTGTTCTGCACATAGTAAGCGCTCAATAAATACTATTGAATGAATGAATGAATGAATGAAAGTGAAGCCCCTGCTGGTGTGTGCGCCCCCTGCTGGCTACGCGCCCCTTACTGGCTGTGCGCCCTCCCCTGCTGGTTTCAAGGACCCTGCACTACTTGCTGAACGCCCACTGTTGGCTGGACGCCCCCCGCTGACCGCGCCCCCGAGCCCCTGGCACCTTCCACACTCCACTTGCTGGCCTTCTCCACCTCTGGCAGGAACCGGCTCACGGCATCCAGGACCGTGGCCAGTTTCCGCCTCTGGTTGTCCGCCGTCAACGCGATCTCCTCCACTTCCAACTTAATCCCTCCCAGTCGCTCTGGGGGAGAGAGGAGAGAAGTGGCCACAGCCGCCCCCCGGGCGTGACCCAAAATCACGTTTCTGGGGGCGGTGGGTGAGTGGCTGGAGAAAAGGGAGCAGGAGTCATGACCCCGTAGAACTCTGCCAGCCCCGGGAAAATCAGATTGAATCCCTCCCCAGGGTTGCACTGTGAGGCCCAGAGAGACTAAGTGACTTGTCCAAGGTCACACTGCGGGCCAAGGACAGAGCTGAGACAAGAACTCGGGCCTCCAGACTTCCAAGCTCTCTGCCCCAGGCTGTGCTTCTCCGTGGACACCCTACAGGGGACCCGCGGCAAGTGTGGGTGCCGGGGTAACCGCTTCCCGATCGGCCTGCAAGATGCGGGGGCCCCTGAGTCTGGGGCCCAGTGGCCAGGGTAACCACTTCCTGGCCGGCCTGCATAGGAGCTGGGGACCTGGTTCCCGGGGTCCAAGGTAGCTTCTTTCTGGCCGGCTTCTAGGGGAGCAGGGTCTCCCCTAAAAAGAGAAGAGATGAGAAGAGAAGGGGAAGGAGAAGGGGAAGAAGGGGAAGGGGAGAGAAGGGGAAGGGAGGGGAGGGAAGGGAAGGGAGAAGGGAAGGGAAGGGAGAAGGGAAGGGAAGGGAAGAAGAAGGGAAGGGAGAAGGGAAGAGAAGAACAGGGGCCAGGGTCTTACGCAGGAGATGGTGCAGCACAAGCCCGTCGAACAGGTCCTCCTCCAGGCTGCGGACAACAATATGCTCAGGGCGCAGGGCCGTGTTGATCCAGTCCACCAAGACCTGCGTGGACACGGAGCGGGGCTGGTTCAAATGTCCGGCCCAGGGGTGCTGCCCTCCCCTGCACACCCCCTCTACCCGCCCCCTTCCATTCCTCCTCCCCTCCACGTTCTGGGACAGGGAGCCCACAAAAGACTGGAGAGCAGCTGGTCCAAGATCCCCTAGTGGGAGGAGTCAGCGGGGTTGGGGGAGGTCAACGGAGGTCAGCGGAAGTCAGGGTTACCAGTAGGAGTTGGGGAAGATCAGCAGAGATCAGCAGGAATCAGGGAATTAGCAAGGACTGGGGCAGATCAAAGAAGAGCAGTGGGCATCAGAGGGAGGGGGTCAACAGAAGCCAGGGGAGGTGTGTGAAGATCAGTATGGGTTAGGGAGGTCGAGGGGATCAGCAGGGGTCAGCAGGGACTAGGGGAGGTCAGTGGAGATCTTGGAGGGTCAGCAGGAGGCGGGGGGGATCAGCGGAGATTGGAAGAGACCAGGGGGTCAAGGGGATCAGCAGAGGTTGGGGGAGTCAGTGGGGTTCAGCAGGGGCTGGAGGAGGTCAGCAGGCATCAGTGAGGGTTAACAGGTTAGAGGAGGTCAACGGAGATCGGCAGGGTTTGGGGAGTCAAGGAGATCAGTGGGGATGAGCAGGGGCCGGGAAGGTCAACAGTAATTAGCAGAGTTGAGTGGAAGTCAGTGGAGATGAGTGGGGTTTGGGGTCAGAGGGCGTTAGGGGGTCAGGGAGGTCATCAGGGTCAGGGAAGGTCAACAGGGGTCAGTGGGGGTCGGGGCATCATAGGGGGGTCTGGCAAAGGGAAAAGCCATTACTTTCTGGAGTTCCTCCAGTTTGGGGTCCTTCTGAGAGTTGGGCTGAAGATATTTCCTCTTTTCTCCTGCCAACAGAGCAGAGCTTCGTCCATCCCCCCACCCACCCACCAGCCTGTCCAGCCACCCTCGGGTGAGCTTAGACTCAGCTCTCCTCTTCTCTTCTCCCACTCCCTTCTGTGTCACCCTGACTTGCTCCTTCATTCATCCTCCCCCCCAAATCCCACAGCACATATGCATATATCTGCAATTTATTTATGTACATTAATGTCTGTCTCCCCCTCTAGACTCCGAGTTCATTGTGGGCAGGGAATGTGTCTGTTGTTATATTGCACTCTCCCAAGCGCTTGGTACAGTGCTCTGCACAAACTAAGTGCTCAATAAATACAATTGAATGAATGAATGAGCTGCCACTCTGTCTTCCAGCCGGGGCAGGGCAGGGGCGGGGGCCATTGGCAGGAAAGGTGTGCAGTGCAGAAGGGCAGCGTCCGAACCCACTCTGGACTGGGTTCAGGCCTTAGTCCAGGCCTCGCAGGCTTTCTGGCCTGTGATGAGCTTTGACCGTGGGATGTGTCGGTGGTTCCCTCTGTAACTTTCACCATTTGTAACTTCCCCTTCAGCCTTCCCGAGAACCACCCCACCCCCAGCCGGCCCAGATGGTGACTGCTGTCTGAGCCCTCTCCATCACATGTCTGCTGTGTGACCTTAGGCAAGTCACTTTACTGCTCCATGCCTCAGTTACCTCATCTGTAAAATGGGAATAAGAGTGTGAGCCCCATGTGGGACAGGGACTGTCTCCAATCTGATTAGCCTGTATCTACCCCAGTGCTTAGAAAAGTGCTTGGCATATAGTAAGTGCTTAACAAGTACCATAATTATTATTATTCAGTTCCCCTCCTCTGTAAAATGTGGATAAGATCTGGACTCCCCCTCCCAAAAAGACAGTGAGCCTCGTGTGGAACCGGGGCCATGTCTAATAGGATATCTTATGTCTTCTCCAGTGCTTAGTGCGGTGCTTGGCACAGAGCACATGCTGGGCCCATGTCCAGCATCGTGGACTTTAGGAAAACACTCGCTGGCCCAAACCACCTGGGCTTGTGTCCACTGACCCCCACCCTCAGCCTAAGGCTCGGCCCCTTTGCCCCAGACTGTGGGTCCAGCCCAGCTGTTCCCTGCCCCCACCGGTCCCAGCCAGACCCCCTCCCCCAACCCGATGCCCCTGGCCCAGAAGACTCCTACCTTGGCTAAGCTCCCCCTCGGCGGGGGCAATGGGCTGGCTGCCCGCGTACAGAGGGTTGATGTCCATGCCAGGAACTGGGGCCGGGAATCAGTCCTGGGAATCGAGACTGGGAAGCACTCGCCAGGGATCGATGCCCGGAAAGCCCCTAGCACATCCACTCGACGCGGAAAAAGCTTCCAAGCAATGAGAACGGCAGTCAGAGCGAGTGGCCCCTGGGACCCATAAACTTGGCTTTTCCCACCCTTGACACCACCTTGTCCTCACATCACTCCCTTGGGGTTAGCACCATTTTACAGAGGACGTGAGCTCCCAGTACAGCTCTCTGCACATAGTAGGCACCTCGTAGAGTGCTCTGTACACAAAAGGCATCCAGTACAGTGCTCTACATAGAATAGGCACCTGGTACAACGCTCTGCACACGATAGGTGCCCCAGTAAAGTGCTCTAAACAGTAGGCACCCAACACAGCGCTTTGCACACAGTAGGCCCCTAGTACAGTGCTCTACAAAGTAGGTGCCCAGCACAGCACTCTGCAGCCAGTAGGCATCTGGTATAGCGCTCTCCACTCAGGAGGCCCCCAGCACAGCCTAGCACTGTTTCAGGCAAGGCGGTAAGCCCAAGTTCCCTCAGACCTAGGAACAAAACTTGTTTACAGGAAGTTCCGCAGTGTGAGATCAGACTTGCCTCCAGTGACTCGGCCTGGGCCATCCAATACCCCTGGCTCTCCCCCAGTGACCCAGCAAAGACCATCCATCACCCTTGACTCCCCCCACCTCCATCTCCGACTCTCCCAGTGACCCAATGCCGACACTTGTCCTTGGATCCAGGTCCTGTGGACCTGCCAGTGCTCTCGGTTGTCCGGCTTCCTGTGGGAATGGATCCCCTGTGCTCAGCCCATGCTCACCCTGCTCTGGGGGAGATGTGCTTCCCTATTTGTCTAGGCCTGCTGGTCTCTGGCTCCCGTGGGGGCCCCAGGCCCTGATATGTCTGTGTGTGGTGGGGGCAGAAGGATTTGGGGAACAGCCATGCTGGGTTGGCCTTGCTCTCGTCCTGACCCTGTAACAACCAAGTTGCCCGCTCCCAAGCTGGGCACTCACCTGCCCGAGGAAAGCAGTCGGCCACCCTGCCGGCAGGACGCAGCGGGCAGCACAGACCGGAAGAGGGCCGCTCCGGGGCTGCCTCCTTCCAGCCGGCGCCAGCCCCGGGACCTGCAGCCACAGGCTTGTGGCGGCAACGACAACGGCTCAGTTCCCCTCCCACTTCCTGTGGCCCCTCCACCTTCTGTGTTCAAGCACAGGCTGAGCATCACCAGGGGAGGTTCTGGGGATGGAAACAGGCATCCCCGCCCAGCCCAGCCCAGCCCAGGGCGGCCAACTGTCCAGAGACCTGGCTTTGAGACCCAACTCTGCCCTAGGCCGGCCGGGGGACCTCAGGAAAGTCAATCCACCTCTTTGGGCCTCAGCTTCCACTTCTATACAGTGCTCTTCACAAGAGCCATCCAGTCCAGCATCTTCACACAGTAGGAGTCCAGTTCAGCATTCTGCACACAGTAAGTGCTTAGTAGAGCACCGTGCAGAACAGGCTGCCAGTACAGTGTCTGTAGACAAAGTTCTCTGTGGGCAGGGAATGTGACTGCTAACTCTACTGCACTGTACTCTCCCAAAGGCTTAGTACAGTGGTCTGCACATAATAAGCACTCAATAAATACCATTAATTGATTGATTACAGTGCTCTGCACACAGTACTCACCCAGTAGGGTGCTCTGTACCCAGCAGGTGCTCAGCACAGCACCCAGGAGATCCCAGGCCAATGTCCCTGGGACTGGGGGAGGAGCAGTGTGCAGACTAGACCGGCCATCCCCCCCCACACCCCCCTGCCCCGGGAGAGGCCCTCCCTAGCAATGCTCAGGAGCTTGGGAGAGCCCTTGACCCCAAGAACACCCCCCATGCTGCCCTGAGTCCACACATCCGCTGCTCAGAAAATACCTCCCCCCCCAGCAAAAAATCTTCCCTATCAGAACATGAAGTGATGACCGATAGCCATGGGGCCACTTGGCCAGTTTGGGTGAGGGCTCTGGGGCATCCCTCACCCATAGGAATGTGTCTGGCCGCAGGCTGGGCCTCTAGGACCTCCCAAAGCCAGGAGGCAGGCAAACTGGCCGCTAAACCAGATTGCTAATCCAGATCGCCAACCCAGGCAGGCAGGCACAAAACAAGATGATCATTGTCACCTCTTGTGGAGGCAGGAAGTGCAACAAAGGCTAGGTTAGGCAATGTGGGAAAGCTTCCTGGAGGGGGTAGCCAGACGCTGTGGTTTGGTGATCTTTGCTATTTAAACCCCAGCTACCAACCGCACCTCCACCTTGGACATCTCTAGTCAGCGTGGCTCAGTAGAAAGAGCCCCGGCTTCGGAGTCAGAGGTCATGGGTTCGACTCCCGGCTCTGCCACTTGTCAGCTGTGTGACTGTGGGCAAGTCACTTCACTTCTCTGGGCCTCAGTTACCTCATTTGTAAAATGGGGATGAACTGTGAGCCTCACGGACAACCTGATTACTCTGCATCTCCCCCAGTGCTTAGAACAGTGCTCTGCACATAGTAAGCGCTTAACAAATACCAACATTATTAGTCCTGGACTTGGGGGGCCCTGAGAGGGATTCCAGGAGACCTTGGGAGTGCTGGAAGGAAGGTTCTCTGCGAAGCACCAGGGAAATTTAAGAACTCTCCTTTCAGGCAGGAAGCAGAGAGAGACTATGCCAGGCTTGCAACTGGTCCACATGAAACAGGGAGAAAAACTGGCTTTTTGGTCAAAGAAACAGATTCGATTTCAGCCTTGCAAATAGTTTTCTCGCAATGTATTAGGTCACAAAAATACAAGTCTGACTTGCACAAATAAATCCCAGAGCCCGTTCTTTCTGCCTCGGTGTCTATCTCCATCCGTCTCCCCTGTCCCCCCAGGCATTGCCACCCTCCAACAGCTCCAGCCCACCCAAAAGAGGAGGAGAAAGAAGTGAAGGCAGCAGCTCCCAGGGCTTCTGTGGAATAATTAGAGCCAAGCTGGGTGAGCCGGTCCTGCCGTGGTGCAGCTCCCAGTGTGCCTTCTCTGAAGCTCAGCCATGGGTGACAGTGGCGGGTGGCACCATTCCCAGCCTCTCAGAGCAGACTCTGTGCGCCAAAGACAGGAGGCTGTGACCATAAGAGCGCCCGTGGCCTGGGGGGCTGTGGGTAGGGGGCGCCGCAGGAAGGCTGGGGCAGGTGAGGAGGAGTGGGCACTGCAGGGCACCGGGTCCTGGAAGGGGTGATGTCTGGGGTCCCAGTGGGCCAGGCATGGGGCAGTGGGGTCAGGTTAGGGTAATGCGGGGAGGGCGGGGGAGGGTGGTGGGCAGAAGGCAGCTCCGGGGTGGGGCAGGGCGGAGACTGCTTCGCGGGAGAGGCTTCCGGGCTGCCCTCACGGATCACTCGATCACTCGGCATTCTTGTACCGGACGTACAGGTTGTTCAGGACCCGCAGGGTCGATTTCAGGTTCAGGTTGACAATGTCTGTGGGAGGAAAGTCAGGGTTGGGGCTGGGATCCTGGCGGGACCCTCTGCCGCAGCCCCCACCCACACCCTCCCGGCAGCCGGGCACCCCCATCACAGAGAGGAAGCCCGGGGGCTAGGGTTGGTTTCAATTAATCAATCAGTTGTACATACTGAGCACTTACTATGCACAGAGCACTGAATTAAGCTTGGGAGATTATAACAGAATTAGCAGACATGTTCCCTGCCTACAATGAGCTTCCAGTCATGAGGGCCTGGATGATGGGAATTTCAATCACCGATCCTTGGGTGGGAGTGGGAGGAGAGGATGGGAAGAGATGGAAGGGATGGGGAGGCAGAGGAAATGGGGGACAGTAGCAGGGAGGGAAGGGAAGGTCCAGGGGCAGAAGGGATGGGGGAGTCACAGGATCCAGGGAGGGTAGGAAGGCCCTTCCCCCTGGAGAAAGAGGAAGGGAAAACAGGACGGAAAAGCCAGGGACAAGAAACCAGAACTGCCCTGTGACCGGTCACCCCAGGGTCAGCAGGATGGACAGATATGTGTTTCCAGACAAGCTGGGCTTGGCCTCCTGGTAGAAGGGGTGAGGGACCGAGGGGCAGAAGCAGCCAGTGACCTGTCTCCCCGAATCACCAGCCCCAGAACTCCTGGGCCATGCCCAATCACATTTATTGAGTTCTTACTATGTGCAGGATTATGGAATAATAATAATAACAATAATGGAATTTGTTAAGTGCTTACTATGTGCAGAGCACTGTTCTAAGCGCTGGGGTAGATACAGGGTCATCAGGTTGTCCCACATGAGGCTCACAGTCTTAATTCCCATTTTACAGATGAGGTCACTGAGGCACAGAGAAGTTAAGTGACTTGCCCACAGTCACACAGCAGACAAGTGGCAGAGCCTGGATTCAAACCCATGACCTCTGACTCCCAAGTCTGGGCTCCTTCCACTCAGCCACGCTGCTTCTCTGAAGAAGACAGATCGTTCTGGAGAAAATACATCCACAGAGTCGCTACGAATTGGAAATGACTCGACGGCACTTGATAATAATACTATGTGCAGAGTACTGTACTAAGTGCTTGGAAGAGTACAGTATTACAGAATTAGCAGACACCCCACCCACTACAGGCAGCAGCCCTGGCATGAGCCCCCAATTTATTGGTGTTTCAGTGGAGGAAGGGAAGACTGATTGTGGGGAGGAGGATGATGGAGAGGAAGCGAGGTCTTGTGAAAAAGTGCAATGCAACTCCAGAGCCTGTGGCAGGGATTGGCATTCAAGCAGACTGCCTTTCCCTTGTAATCAATAGCACCTCGGCACACACTTCCTTCCGTCACACCCACCGCCATCTGCAAGCAACATGGTCACCGGCTGAAAGAGCTGGGGTTCTCAGCTCAGCTAGGCCCTGGCCTGCTGAGTGACCACGGCAAGTCCCCGGACCTCTCTGGGCCTCAATCATCTCCTCTGTACAATGGGGTCAGATCCCCGCTCTCCCGCCCTCTTAGATAGTGAACCTCGGGTAGGTCACAGGCCATGTCTGACCTGACTGTCCACTATCGATCCCAGTGCCGAGCACAGTGAGGCCATGGATCGGTGCCCAAGGCCCAAAGCCAACATTCTCCTTGGCCAAGCGGGGCCAGAGGGGGGCGAGAGGGGGGTCAGAGCGGGACCAGAGTGGGGCTACCTTCAGGGAGAGTCTCAGGTTTCTTGAGTTCGGCATCCTGCATCAGCTCGAAGGCCAAGGCGACATTGTGCACCTGTTCGGGGACAGTCATGGAGGTGGGTCCCACGGGGCAGAAGTGGTAGGGGAAGGGGGAAGAGTCCCGGGGCAGGGGTGGTGGTACCCCAGAGGGGAGGAGGGGAGGAGGGCGGGACCCTGAAAAGGTTGGTGTTGGAGGACTGGAACAGGCTCACATTGGATGGGGGTGTGTGTGTGTGTCCCTCCTCCCTCCGCCACCTCTGCCCCAGGTCCCCCCTTCCCACCCTCCCTGGCAGAGCCACAGAGCCTGTCCAGGTCAGAAGCCCAGGCCAGCCTGAGTCAAAGGTCAACAAAGGCTGCGTTAACATCAAAGGTCACACAGGAGAAGGGTCACAGTTTGTCACAGTTCCCAGATGCCTTCCTGGCGGGGTTCGGCCCGCCCCACCCTTCCTGTGCCCTTACCTGCCCTCCCCCTAGACTTGATTCTGCCCCTTGAGCACTTGACATTCACCCCACACCCAGCCCCACAGCACTCACGTCCATATCCTTACACTCTGCCATTTCCCCTAGCTGTCATTTACGTTAATGTCTGTCTCCTCCAGACTGTAACCTCCTTGTGGGCAGGAACTGTATCTACCTACCCTGCTTTATTGCACTCTTCTGAGGCCTTAGTACAGTGCTCTGCACACAGTAAGTGTTCAATAAACACCGCTGACTGCCTTTATGAGCCGTGTCCCTCCCCTCCTCCTTTCCCCTCTCCGATCCCCAACAGGCTCCCCGAGGTGACCTGGTGGTGACCCCTGACCTTGTGCTCGAAGCTGTCAGGAGTGAGGTAGAAGTGGTGCAGTGGGATGAAGTAGTGTCCCAGGATGCCCATGAGCAGGACGAGGTAGACACCGTCGGCAAACTGGATAGAGAGCAGAGTGGGAGCTGGGCGTTGGGGAGGAGCTGGGGGCAGGTGGCCAGGGGCCCAGAGTGGAGCTGGGGGCAAGGACCGGGTGGGCGACTGCCAGGGGCCGGCAGCTGGGCGCAGGGCCCGGGACCTGGTGGCCACTCCCTTTGCCCTCGGGCCCCGGCAGAGGGACAGACAGGACCAGGGCTTGTCCTTAAACCTGGACTTCTCATATGGGCTTAGCCGGCCAGGCCCTGGACCTCCGGGGTATGGAGTGGGATGGAGAGGGAGATGGGATGGGCTGTACTGAGGGTCCGCTTTGGGTCATTTCAGCCCTGCCCATAAACTCTCAGGTCCAATCGGAATCCCTGGGGTGGGTAGGGTCTGGCCCAGACCACAGAGGAGCCATCCCAGGACCCTCGGACCACAGCAGGGCAATCTCGGGGCCCCCAGCCCCGGCACCTGTGTCTCCAGCTCCGTCACTTCCAGGTTCAGCTTGTTCAGGTGCTTGTTCACGAAGATGATGAGAGACTGACAGGGGTCACAATGAGATGGAGATGGCCAGGGTCAGAGCCAGAGTGAGAAGCGGGGTCCCACCCGGATAGACCACACCGGCCCCAGAGACCCCTTGCCCACAACCACCCGCCCCCCGATGCCACACTGAGTCTCTCTGCTTCCGCAGAAAGGTTCACTTTGCTCTTGGAATGGGAAGGCTCTAAATTGTCAATCAAATTCTGCGGTGAGCACATGCGAGTATGTGTGCGTACTAGTGTGTGTGAGCATGAGTCTGGGTAACAAAAGTGGAACCCTTTCCCTCCAGGACTGGGCCCCCCGCCCCCCCAACCTGAGGACCATCCCCAAGTCCAGCAGCACAAAGCCTTCTGCCCCCGTGCTGACTGGACAGCCCAGGCCTCCGACGCCTGCCCTGCTTCTCGACTATCCCGGGACAGGCCTGCGGCTCCAGCTATCATCCACTGCCTTGTCCGTCCACCCGCCTGGAGGTGGATGAGAATCCAAATGGCCACCAGAGTCTACCTGTTTCACCATGATGAGCTTATCCGGGGCATGGTCAAAGAGGGTGTCCATGGCATCCCGCTCTGGGGTGGAACAGAGGAGAAAACAAGGGAGGTTAACACAATCATGTCTCGCCCCCACTGAGCTGGCCAGTTGGGCAGTCAGAAGGGCTGGGGATGGCACAGACCCCTGCCACCTCACCACCGTCCTAGTGGGGAAGCGGGAAAACTCGAGAGCTCTGACTGGCCAGCCACCTGAAGCCCAAGGGCAGTCGGCCTCCCAAGGGGCTAGACTCACCCGATGGCAGGATGGACACTGGGGAAAGGAGTTTGGGTAGCGGAGAGGCAACATGGCCCGGGGGGAAGAGCCTGGAACCTGGAAGTCTCAAGAACCAGGTTCTAGTCCCTTCCCCACTGAGTGACCTTGGGCAAAGTCACTCAGCCTCTCTGGGCCTCGGGGGCTTCTTCTGTCATATGCGGAGAAGATCCCTGCTCTCCCTCTCTTCACCTTGTGGGAGACAGGGACTGTGTCCAATCTGGTTGTCCTCTATCTGCCCAGTGCTTAGCACAGGGAAAGTACTTCAAAAATAACATTATTGTTCATCTTACTATTATTATTCTGTAAATACTTACAAATTTTTCTTAAAGCTCCTCCCATACAGTTGCCACCTCTTCCCTCCCAGCCTTGAAGAACACAACCCACCTACCCTTCCCCACATCTTCCAAGTGCGGTGCACTGGACCCATGAAGGTATTTCCAAGCACAATGGCCCATTTGGTTCTCCGCACGGTCCGGGACCCAGTGCCAGGGGCACAAGGCCTGGCATCGGCAGTCTGGAGGTCCAGGTTCTGTTCTAAGTACTGGGGGAAATTCATGCTAATCAGGTTGGACACAGTCCATGTACCAAACAGGGCTGTCTTAATCCCCATTTTACAGAGGAGGGAACTGAGGCCCAGAGAAGTGAAGTGACCTACCCAAGGTCACACGCAGACAAGTAGAGGATCAGGGATTAGAACCCAGGTCCTTGTGACTCCCAGGTCCGTGCTCTATCCACTAGGACGGGCTGCTTCTCTACCGTGCTGCGGTTCTAATCCCGCCTCTGCCCTGGCCTGCTGTATGCCCACAGCCAACTCACTCAACCTTTTCAGGGCCCTGGCTGCCTTATCTGAAAAATGGGGCAGATAATATCCTAGAGGGAGGGAAAGAACAGACGGGGTAGTGCGCTGGAAAATGAAAAGCTCAGCCTCATGGGTACTGACTTTACCAGCAAGGGCCACCTAATGCAAAGGGGATTTAATGAAAAGAAAAAGTGCTGGTGGGGAGAGATTTCTTTGCTCTTCTAGAAATTCCTGGCTCTCTCCTTGCCTCCAGCTGTGCTGAAATGCTGTGCTGGGTGTGGAAATAAAAAACCATCACACCTCATTTTCCACCCCCTGAAATCTCCATGGCAGAAAGTGCTCCCTGACGGAGAGGTTATTAAAGACACGCGTTTTCTGGAAGGCCTGTTCTTGCTGTGATGAGCAGATTCTTTCCCTAGCATGAACACGCCTGGACTGTCCTTGCTCACCCAGCGTGTGCTCATTTGGACCACCCTTCCTTCCCTAGTGTGCACATTTCTGGTCCATTCTTCCTCCCCGAGCGTGCACACACCTGTACCATCATTCTTCCTTTCACATGCACACGGCTGGACCATTCCTCTTCTCCCAGTGTGCAGTTTGGCCATCCTAGCTCACCCATCATGCATGCCTGGACCGTCCTTCCTCCCCTAGAATGCATACACCTGGACTGTACTTGCTCACTACAGCATATATATGTCGGGACCGACCCTGCCCCGCTGCCCCCCGCTTCCTCCCCGCCACCACCCCCACCTCAACCTCTCTGTCCTACAGGTTAGGGTGAAGCACTCTCCCAGCTGGGAGAATTCTGACCAAGGCTGGAGGCTTGTGAGCTCAGAAACACTTTCAGTCCTGGAAACCAGGGTCTGTTTGATCTTTTTTTTAAATTTATTTATGGCATTTGTTAAGCACTTACTCTATGCCAGGCACTGTATTCGGTGCTAAGTAGACACAAGTTAAATCTGGTTGGACACGGTCCCTGTCCTATATGGGGCTCACAGTCTTAATCCCCATTTTCCAGATGAGGAAACTGAGGTCCAGAGAAGTTAAATGACTTACCCAAGGTCACAAAGCAGACAAATGGAGGAGCCGGGATTAGAAACCAGGTCCTGCTGACTCCCAGGCTTGGGCTCTACCTACCCACTAGGCCATGCTGCCTCTTTGGGGTCTTGCCACCTGAGGGTCCCCACGGAAGAAGGGGAGTTGGGGGAAGGATCCTGAGGGAGGAGGGGGACAGGAAAAGAGGAGGGAGAAACCCTGGGCTCGGCCACAGGGTTGGGGGGACTTTCAGAAAACTGTACTCACTGGATCGCCCCATCATCATCCTGTGAAAGAGAGCAGCAGAAGGCACTGGGTTAGCCTGGGTTAGCCACACCACTGACCGGGATAGATGCTCGAGGAAGAGAGGAAGAGGACTGATTGATGACTTGGCTCCCCAGAGGGGGAATCAATCCACACCCCCTCACTCTGTCGTGGCTCCCCAGTGCTCAGGACATAGCACCACCATCAACCACCACCCTCACTACATCCACCCCGGAGCCCTACAGGCTATTCAATGGGTCGGCGGGCTGCAATGGGTGATACTGCTCCCAGCTGTGCAGCGGGCCGAGCCCTGGTTGAGGGGGATGTCCGAGCGGCCTAACTGATTGATGGTATCCATCACCTAAGAGACCGTCGGCCGACGCCACCTCAGTCGAAGCTAAGCTCAGATAGGGAAACGCGCCTTGGGTTTTGCACCCTCAAGTTACGGGTTCGGTATAGAGGTCCATGAACTGTGCTCTGCTAACAGTGCTCTGCAAACCCTGCTCTGGGCAGGAGGATGAACGTCAGGGCCGAGATGGAGAGTTTAACACATGAACGCCCCTTTGACTCAGTCAGCAAAGTGATAGAAATGGGAAGAAGGAGTTAGGGCCCCCGGCTCCCCACAGCTCAGGAAACAGAGGTTGAGGAGAGTGGGATTGAACTCTCCCGAGAGTGCAGAACAGATCAGGATGGCTGAGAGTGGAGCCTGGGCACTCCTGATCTGGAGGGGCCACTGCAGCGGGTCTCTAGGCCACTCCCCGAAGGCCCACGGATCCTTTTTGGACTACCCAGGGGTTCATATCTGGCCTTCCTTGGTAGCCTTTTCCAGTGATCACCGCTCCTTAGGGCAGTCTGGAGGTCCCTCCTCTTGTCTAGCTCAAATTCCCGTTGTTTTAGGGGAAGCCCATGGGGATCGCAGGCCCAGTCTTACTCACAGGGACCACACATACATAAAAGGCTGAACTGTCTGGCCCTGAGCCCAACCTTCCCCAAGATGGGGAAGCCCAAATCTTCCATGCTTCCCATGCAGGGCCAGGGCTCCAGACAGGCGACCTCTCCGGTCGCTGCTCACTGGGAACTCTCTTGTTTCTCCAGCCCCCACAGTGGGGGCAGCTGCCCAGACTGGATCTGACAGAAGACTGACCCCAACCAAATTTGGTGGGAAGAGAAATCACTGGGCAGGTCGCCCTTATGCTACTGCATCTCAGATTCATGCTGGGACCTGGGGTTGTGGGTGTTCAGCTCTGGAGTCCACTGTGACCCCCAGATCGTCTTCTGTTCTCCTCTGGCCTGGCCAAATTTTCCCAATTCTGGTCCTTTTGTCCCTATGGCTTTCTGCCTGTTTCTGAGGTCTCTTTCTCCATCAGCCTGGGTGCGTCTCTTTCTCCATCAGCCTGGGTGCGTTGCGCTGGGTCCTCGTCTTCTGGGACTCCAGAAGCCTGGGGATCTGCAGGGGCACCCTGACCAGCTAGCTAGACAATGGGTGCCTACAGTGAAGAAACAGGGGGACCCAGAGCCCAGGTCCCAGGAGGATCAGGGGCGGTGCCTCACAGTGGCTCCCCAGAGTTGGGGGGCTCAGGACATGGTGTTTCTGGGGGTCAGCGTGGGAAGGCGGGGGTTTCCAACTTACTCCATTGAGGTGGTCAGCTCCTCAGTGACTTTGGTTGAATAAAGCACACCTTCTCGCTTCTAGAAACCATAAAATTAGAAAGAGTCAGGGGAGTGGGCCAGAGGAGAGTGGGGAGTAGCCAGATGTGGTGGAAACCCAGGCACCTTAGCTCCCAGCACCCCCACAATCACTACCAGCTTAGGGCAGACCCTGTACAGTTAAACTTGGGGCCTCTACTTAGGTCAGAGTTCTATTCTGGGTTCCTGCTGTGCAAAGAACACTGTACTGGGCACCTGTGATGGGCAGATGGCTTTACCATGCACCTGTGATGGGCAGAGCACTGTACTGGGAGTCTGCTGTGGGCAAAGCGCAGTACTGGGTTCCTGCTGTAGGAAAAGAGCTGTTCTGGGTGCCTGCTGTGGGCAGAGCACTCTACCAGGCACCTACTCTGGGGAAAGCACTATACTAGACAGCTACTGAGCGAGGAACACTGTCCGGAGCGCTGTACTCACCCGGACCACGACAACTTGGACGGAGACGTGCTCGGGGAGCCGGATGGGTGCTTGGAAGTGTGTGACCAGTGTGATCAGCAGGTGCAGGGTGGCCACGAGGTTCTTGCTGTGGATGGCTGGGCAGGGGGCAAGGAGGACAAGGAGGACCGAGAGGACGGGGACCGGGGGAAAGAGGAAGGAAGATACTGGAGGTGAGCTGTGGCGAGCCAGAAGCCAGTGTCAGGGGGAGGGTGGCCACTGCGGGCATAGGGCACCCTGTGCTGGGTGTGGAGGGCAGTCTTGTCTGGGTGTGGGCCAGCAGGGGCAAGGCACAAGGGGCAGCCTCCAGGTGGCTCCTGGGGGGGAGGAAGGAAAAGACCCCCCCCCCACCAAACGGTCACTTTACCAATCAATGATGCTTATTTAGCACCTACTATGTGCAGAGCTCTGAACTTAGCACTTGGGAGCATACAGTGCAACTGACATGTTCCCTGTCCATAACAAGCTTACAATCCAGATCCCCAAACAAGCTCTGGGCACTGTTCCCTCGGCATCGGCTGTGGCCTCAGGGCCTAGCCTGGGTTGAGAAAGAAGCTATAATAATAATAATGTTGTTATCTGTTAAGCGCTTACTATGTGCCGAGCACTGTTCTAAGCGCTGGGGTAGACACAGGGGAATCAGGTTGTCCCACGTGGGGCTCACAGTCTTAATCCTCATTTTACAGATGAGGTAACTGAGGCACCGAGAAGTTAAGTGACTTGCCCAAAGTCACACAGCTGACAAGTGGCCGATCCGGAATTCGAACCCATGATCTCTGACTCCAAAGCCCGTGCTCTTTCTCCTGAGCCACGCTGCTTTTCCGGGCGATGGGAACGAGGGCGCTGGAGTGTTGGCGGCTCTGACCAGCACCCCCCAACCCCTGCCGCACCATCCCCTCCATCCGATGCAGCACTGCTCCCCGCACTGTCCATTCCCCAGCAGTGGATGGCACAGCTGCAGGGCCACGGCAGGCCTGGCACAGTTCCTGTTTCCTTGGCCTCCCCTCCCCCGGGCCGCCCTTCCTCACCATCCACAGTCCAGCGTATGGGCCGGCCGTGGGGCCGCAGCAGGCCTTGCATGGCTTCCAACACCGTCTGCAGCTTCTGCTTCTGCCCGACCTCCGACTGCGTCACCTCCGCCACACTCAGCTTGAGGCCGGACAGCTTCTCTGCGGGGACAGGGGATGGAAGACAGACAGACGGACAGAGGTCAGGGGCCACGGGGACCAATCAGGGAAGCGGACAGATGGGGTCCAGTAGAGATTCAATGGGTCAGGGCACGGGGACTGGCCAGGAACACACAAGTTACCTCGCTCTGCCAGCCTCAATGTTCCCATCTAGAAAGTGGGCAAAAGGCCAGGCCTCAAAGATGTTGGGTGGCGGGGAGGGGTAGGCTTTTCCAGTAGGCCTGGTTCTTGGGCAGAGGCTATGGATCCGGGGGGCGGGGGGGAGGTCTGAGTGAATTCCAAATCCCTGCTTGCTGAAGAATGGTGGGTGGGGCAAGGACGGGGTGGGGCGAGGTGAGTGAGGGACCAAGGGGACTGGGTGGAGGGCAGTGGGGGGATTGGGAGATGGGGATGGAGGGGTGGGGGATGGGAGGGGGGAGGATGGGGCTGGACTGCAGGGACAGGTCGGGGCAGAACGAGGTGGGCAGGGGCCCGGCTGATGGGGATGGGATGGGACAGGGCAAACTGGGTGGGGGCACGGAGGGGCAGATGGCGGGACAGGATGCGGCAGGATGGGACTAGTGGTGAGGGGGTAACAAGGCAGGGGAGCTGGGTGGGAGGCAGAGGGGGACCGGGGCAAGGTGGAGTGGACAGCAGGGGGATTGGGCAGTGGGGATGGGATGAGGCAGGATGGGCGGTTGGCAGGGAGACCTGACAGGAAGGCTGGGGCTGGGCAGGCCGGCGCAGGGGGCTGGGGCACTGTGGGGGGCAGGGGGAGGCGGCCCGGGGGCGACTCTCTCACCCAGTAGCTTGTGCAGCACCTGACCATCATACAGATCCTCCTCCAGCTGCTTGACGATGACCCTCTCTTTCGCCAGGACCCCGTTCATCCAGTCCGTCAGCACCTGCCACACATAGACCCCACCTCTCTCTCTCTTTCTCCCTCTGCCCCTCTCTCACACACACATGCATGTACATGTATGCCCCAACATGCATCATATGCATACACACACATCCACCACTGCCCTCCATATCCCACAGCATGGTCTACGTGGCATGGGGTGTGGGGTGGTTCAGAGAAGGGTGGAGACAAGGGAAAGAGGGAATACAGAAAGTATCATTGCCTAGTGGATAGAGCACGGGTCTGAGAGTCAGAAGGACCTGGGTTCTAATCTCAGCTCCGCCACTTTCATTCAATAGTATTTATTGAGCGCTTACTATGTGCAGAGCACTGTACTAAATACTTGGAATATACCATTCGGCAACAGATAGAGACAATCCCTGCCCAATGATGGGCTTACAGTCACTCGTCTGCTGTGTGACCCTGGGCAAGACACTTCACTTCTCTGGGCCTCAGTTATCTCATCTGTAAAATGGGGATTAAGATTGTGAGCCCCATTTGGGACACGGAGTGTGTCCAACTTGATTAGCTTGTATCTTTCCCAGCACTTAGAATAGAGGTTGACACATAGCAAGTGCTTTACAAATACCATCTTCATCATCATTAGGAGGAGAGAGAACAGGGGAGGAGGAAAGAGGAGGGAGAAGAAGGGAGAAGGCTGCTAATCGGGGTCCCTCCAGCCATGAGTGGGGACTCTCAGGGGACCAGAGAGGAGGGTGGACGGGGCCAGAGACCCGGGCTGGACCAGACCCCAGCCCGGCCATTTGATCAACAGGTCGTGTCTCTTCTATTCTTACTCCGCCCAATATCTGAAAGCATTTCCAAAATCCCCTTAAGCCTTTTGTTTTCCAGGCTAATATCTTTTCCCAGGGACCTTACTGTCCAATAAAGCCTAAATGGACTGCCTCCACCCACACAGTCTCCTGAAATGTGGATTTAATATTGGATTTGGAGCAAAGCTAAGCATCTTACCGAGGGGAGGGGGACAGGGACAGTGTCAGGGACCAGCAGTCCCTATGGGGTAAACAAATCCAAAGCATAATGATAATAATAATAATAATGTTTAATGCTTACTAAGGGTCAAGCACTGTGCTAAGCACTGGGGCAGATTCAGGCTGATCAGATCAGACACAGGCCCTGTTCCACCCAGGGCTCAGAGGGAGGGAAGAAGGGAGGGAGGGAGGGAGGGAGGGAGAGAGGGAGGGCCAGGATCTGGACCTCCACTGGAAAAAGGAGGGGACTGAGGCCCAGAGAGGTTCAGTGATTGCCCCCAGATCACCCAGTAGGCCACAGGCAAAGTAGGCACTAGAACACGGGTCGGTCAGTCAGTCCGTCGGTCGGTCATATTTATTGAGCACTTACTGTGTGCAGAGCACTGTACTAAGCGCTTGGGAGAGTATAATACAACAATAAACAGATACACTCCCTGCCCATAAAGAGCTTACAGTCTAGAAGGGGAGACAGACATTACTACAAATAAATGAATCACAGATATGGACAAAAATGCTGTGGGGCTGGGAGCGGGAATGAATAAAGGGTGATGCAGAAGGGAGTTGAAGAAAAGGAAAAGAGGGCTTTGTCAGGGAAGGCCTCTTGAAGGAGATGTGCCTTCAATAAGGCTTTGAAGCCAGGGAGAGTAGGTCTCCCGACTGGAAGCCCAGGGCTCTGCCCATTACCACCAGGCCAGGCTGTCTACCCACTGCCAGGAGTCTGGCTCCTGCCCTCCCCCCATCCTTTCTTTTCTCTGGGCCCAGGAGTCCAATTTTCTCCCTGCCCCCTCCCTGCCTCCACCGCTGCTCCTGCTGCATCTGCCGGGCCAACCCCACCCCCTTGCTCCTTCCCCACCACAATCTGATTTCATTTTCCCTTTCCCCACACCCTGCTGCCAACAGTGCTTAGAACAGTGCTTGACACATTGTAAGTACTTAAAAAAATACCATAAAAATAACTTCTGATGACCGTGCTGACCCCAGCCCAGGGCCCGCTACAGTTCCTCAGTGCGAGGCAGCCCATCACCCCCGCCCCTGGGAAGTGTCCCCTGCTCCCAGCCACAGAAGTCCCCCCATGTCCTCAGGCAGCCCCCAAAATGCTTTCACCGCCCCAGGACACCCCCCTCTGCCACGCCTCCCCCCAGCCAGCTCTCCCCGCCCCCAACCCAGGGGTACCCCACCCCATGGCCTCCCAGCTACCTGCAGCAGCTCCTTGAACCGGCTGTCCTCCTTTGAGTTTGGATCGATCATTTTCCGCTCCTCATTCTCCGCTGCCATGGCACAAAGGGGAGTGGGTCAGGGCTGGTTGGAGCAGGGTCAGAGCGCAGGGTCGCAGCCGTGTGGCCTGGTGTTCAGTAACACCACTGGCGTCTATACAGGCCGGGTGCCGGGGCGGCCCAGAGGGGAGTCGTCCCGGAAGGGTCAGCTTCCTGGGCCCCCACCCAAGCTCCGACACAGGGGATTTTTCCTTTTGCAAAATGAGAGCCATCTTGATGACACGGACTTTTTCCCTGAACTGGGGGGGGGGTGTCACATGGACACCCCATGTGACCCAGGGTGAGTGAGCTCGAGGCCAGGGATTGTCCACCCCCACCTTCCTCCGTGCAAAGCACTGAGCACTTGGGAGACGACAATAAGTGCAACGGTGCTCTAGCCGATCAGTGCTCAACCAAACTCTTTGAGGAGAGTGAACACCCAGTATGGTGCTCCACAAACAGTAGGTGTCTGGAACTGTGCTCTGCACATGGTAGGCACTCAGTACAGTGATCTGCACAGAGTAGGTATCCGGTACAAGGCTCTGCACGTAGCAGGAATCCAGTGCAGTGCTCAACCCACAACAGAACCTCGATCAGTACCGCTGACTGATAGATTCTCACCGATTCTCAACTTCCTCTTCTACTTCGGTGTGCCTCACACCTGGACAAGTCGGCCTGCCCGCGAGGGAGCAAAGCCCAGAAGTGAACCTACCGGCCAGAAGGCTGGAGGCAGGACCTGAAGCCGGATCCCGCAGCCAGCTAACCTCGGGGGTCTCGCCTCATCCCTGAGGGAGGGGAATGACACACATACCCAGGTGGACGTTCTCCAGATGGAGACATGCTGTGGAGGGATCAGACGGCGATGACGACAAGTCGACGGCAGTCTTCCCCGTATCCTGAAGGCCACTCACTGGGAAGCCGTGAGCACAGAGAGAAGTCCTGGTTAGGGCTGGAACTGTGGGCTTGGGAGGCGGCCAGAGTGTCCAGGCCTCAGGCTGGCCGGCAGCGTGCGGGGGGCTGGGACCCTCCAGTCCGACCCAGGGAGGTTTGAGGACAAGGAAGAGGATTATGGAAATCCTAACATTTGGTGGTGAGGTAGGTTCTGGGTGAGTGAACACCCAGTATGGTGCTCTACACACAATAGGTGTCTGGTACTGTGCTTTCATTCATTCATTCAATAGTATTTATTGAGCACTTACTATGTGCAGAGCACTGTACTAAGCACTTGGGATGAACAAGTCGGCAACAGATAGAGACGGTCCCTGCCGTTTGACGGGCTTACAGTCTAATCGGGGGAGACGGACAGACGAGAACAATGGCAATAAATAGAGTCAAGGGAAAGAACATCTCGTAAAAACAATGGCAACTAAATAGAATCGAGGCGATGTACAATTCATTAACAAAATAAATAGGGTAATGGAAATATATACAGTCGAGCGGATGAGTACAGTGCTGTGGGGAGGGGAAGGGAGAGGTGGAGGAGCAGAGGGAAAAGGGGAAAAAGAGGGTTTAGCTGCGGAGAGGTAAAGGGGGGGTGGCAGAGGGAGTAGGGGGAGAAGAGGAGCTCAGTCTGGGAAGGCCTCTTGGAGGAGGTGAGTTTTAAGTAGGGTTTTGAAGAGGGGAAGAGAATCAGTTTGGCGGAGGTGAGGAGGGAGGGCGTTCCGGGACCGCGGGAGGACGTGGCCCAGGGGTCGACGGCGGGATAGGTGAGACCGAGGGACGGTGAGGAGGTGGGCGGCAGAGGAGCGGAGCGTGCGGGGTGGGTGGTAGAAAGAGAGGAGGGAGGAGAGGAAGGAAGGGGCAAGGTGATGTAGAGCCTCGAAGCCTAGAGTGAGGAGTTTTTGTTTGGAGCGGAGGTCGATAGGCAACCACTGGAGTTGTTTAAGAAGGGGAGTGACACGCCCAGATCGTTTCTGCAGGAAGATGAGCCGGGCAGCGGAGTGAAGAATAGACCGGAGCGGGGCGAGAGAGGAGGAAGGGAGGTCGGAGAGAAGGCCGACACGGTAGTCTAGCCGGGATATAACGAGAGCCCGTAGCAGTAAGGTAGCCGTTTGGGTGGAGAGGAAAGGGCGGATCTTGGCGATATTGTAGAGGTGAGACCGGCAGGTCTCGGTAACGGATAGGATGTGTGGGGTGAACGAGAGAGACGAGTCAAGGATGACACCGAGATCACGGGCCCGGGAGACGGGAAGGATGGTCGTGCCATCCATGGTGATAGAGAAGTCTGGGAGAGGACCGGGTTTGGGAGGGAAGATGAGGAGCTCAGTCTCGCTCATGTCGAGTTTTAGGTGGCGGGCTGACATCCAGGTGGAGACGTCCCGGAGGCAGGAGGAGACGCGAGCCCGAAGGGAGGGGGAGAGGACAGGGGCGGAGATGTAGATCTGCGTGTCATCTGCGTAGAGATGGTAGTCAAAGCCGTGAGAGCGAATGAGTTCACCGAGGGAGTGAGTGTAAATAGAGAACAGAAGAGGGCCAAGAACTGACCCTAAGGAAGGGAGGAGGGCAGGGGCAACGGTTTTAATAAGGTGAGAGGGAATGGGGTCCGAGGCGCAGGTGGAGGGGGTGGCACTTGTGAGGAGGGAGGAGATCTCCTCTGAGGATACTGCAGGGAAGGATGGGAAAGTAGGGGAGAAGGTTGGTGGGGGTGAGGGGAGAGGCGGAGGGGTGACTTTGGGGAGCTCAGACCTGATCGTGTTGATTTTCGTGAGGAAATAGGTGGCCAGATCATTGGGGGTGAGAGATGGGGGAGGGGGAGGAACAGGGGGCCTAAGGAGAGAGTTAAAGGTCCGAAACAATCGGCGGGGGTGACAGGCATGGGTGTCGATGAGGGAGGAGAAGAAGTTTTGCCTGGCGGAGGAGAGGGCAGAGTTAAGGCAAGAAAGGATAAATTTGAAGTGTGTGAGGTTGGCTTGGTGCTTGGACTTTCGCCAGCAGCGCTCAGCAGCTCGAGCGTAGGAGGCGGACAGAGGAGGTGATCCAGGGCTTTGCACATGGTAGGCACTCAGTACAATGATCTGCACAGAGTAGGTATCCGGTACCTACTCTGCTGCCCCTCACCCCCTCCTCGGAGGGACTGCGATTGCAATTATTGAGAATTTACTGTGTGCAGAGTACTGTACTAAGCACTTGGAAGAGTACAATATAACGATAAACAGACACGTTCCCTGCTCACAACGAGCTTACGGTCTAGAGGAAAGAAGCACAAGGAGGCCCAGAGCCACCCTGGGAAAAGGGCCCAACTGAGCGGAGGCAGGAAGCAGTGACAGAGGCATCAAGAAGCAGCATGGCCTAGTGGGTAGACCTTGGGTCTAGGAGTCAGAAGGACCTGGGTTCTAATCCCACTCCGCCATTAGTCTGCTGAGAGACCTGGGGCAAGTCGCTTTATTTCTCTGGGCCTCAGTTACCTCACCTGGAAAATGGGGATTAAGACAATGAGTCCCACATGGTGTCCAACTTGATTAACTTGTATCTACCCCAGTGCTTAGTACAGTGCCCGGCACATAGTGAGCGCTTAACAAATACTGTTAAAAAAAAGAGCTGCAGCTTGGCTCTCTGGAAGCACAGGCCTTGGCCAAGCCAGTACCGGCCCAGAAGCCAGGAGCAGAGACGTCTCCTCCAGCCTCTAATGGCTTCCTAGGGCGTCTCCGATACTCTATCGATCCAGTGATCAGTTGATCGTCTTCATAGTGTAACGCTTCTTCGAGCTGAGTAACTACACCCTCACTCCAATTAAACTCCCCCCACTGGCCCTCAAAGTCTCCATGGCATAATGCCGTGGTCCCACTGGATGGAGGCCTGTGCTTTCATCTAATTAATTAATTGTGGTATTTATTAAGCGTTTACTCTGTGCCAAGCACTGTTCTAAGCACTGGGGTAGATACAGGGTAATCAGACTGGACACAGTCCCTGTCCTGCATGGGGCTCACGGTCTTCCCACTTTACAGATGAGGTAACTGTAACTGAGGCCCAGAGAAGTGAAGTGACTTGCCCAAGGCCACACAGCAGACATGAGGCAGAGCTGGGATTAGAACTCACGTCCTCTGACTCCCAGGCCCGGACTCCTTCCACTAAATGGGACAATGTGCCAAGCTGTCTCCTCCCCTGGAGGCCTCTGGTGCCTGTAGATAAGGTGAGGACACTGGGCACCCAGCCGGCGGGTAGGGCTGATGCTGACCCCAAGCTGGGAGCTATTTTTGGTCGGTGGGAAGATGAAGCCCCCCATCCCTGAGAGCGGAAATCCAGCTTTCTCCCCCAGGTTCTGCCTCTCACTGCGATCTATCCCTCAACCGGACATCTGGTCAGAAAAGAAACCAGGACTGATGTTCAAACCACAGCCACTTGTCCTCCCCCCTCCCCCCCCGCCCACCAGTTTCAGAAGGGTTAAGTTTGGTTTTTTTTAATGTTCGTTTGGTAGCACCCAGTCAGGAGGAGAAGCTATTTTTAACCTTTGACGTGGCCGGCCTTTGTTTCGTTTCCATCTGAACTACTCTGGGCTGGAGTTAAGCCGTATCTTGGCTCCTGGAATCCTAATTTCAATGACAATCAGCCACCTTGACATCAAACAGTGTCGCCACCGGCCCCTTGCCCCCTGCCTGAACAATTATCACCTAAGTACTGGGCCATCCTGAGCTTAAACATCCAGTATGCTGGGCTTTATCCTCCAGCCAACATCTATCCCACGGCACAGAGTAGTGCTTGGCACATGTCTGTCTCCCTTGCTAGACTAGAAACTCTTCGAGGGCAAGGAGAAGCAGTGTGGTCTAGTGGATAGAGCTTGGGCCTGAGAGTCAGAAGGATCTAGGTTCTTAAACCCAACTCCGCCGCTTGTCTACTGTGTGATCTGAGCAAGTCTCTTCACTTCTCTGGGCCTCAATTACCTCATCTGAAAAATGGGGATTTAGACTGTGAGCCCCATGCAGGACATGGTTTGTGTTCGACCTGATTAACCTGTATCTATTCCAGTGCTTAATACAGCACCTGGAACATAGTAAGCGCTTCACAGATATAAAAATAATTTTAAAAAAGGGATTGCGTCTACTAACTCTATATCCTCTCTCAAGCACTCAGTATAGTGCTCTGCAGACAATAGACTGTAAGCTCCTAGAGATCAGGGATGGTGTCTACCAATCATTATTAATAAGCATAATAATATAAGGTAACATTATTATTATTACCAACTCTAGTGCACTCTGCCAAATGCTCAGTACTGTGCTCTGTACAAAGCAATCTGTCAGCTCCTGAGGGCAGGGATCGTTTGCAGAGTGCTGCCTTGATGCCTACTGTGTGCAGAGCAATGAATTGGGCAACCGAGTACTTTTCCAGACAAGAACATAACAAACCGATTCGCTTTTTCCAGCAAGGGAATAACCTGGAGGGCGAAGGAAGGCAGTGTGGCCCCAGGGACAGTTAGTGAAGCAGCTTGGTGGCCTAACGGATAGAGCTCGGGCCTGTGAGTAAAGACCTGGGTTCAAATCCCGGCTCCGCCCCTTGTCTGCTGTGCAATCATGAGTAATTTTTCTGGGCCTCGGTTCCCTTATCTGTAAAACGGGGATTAAGACTATGAGACCCATGTGCAATGTGGACTGTGTCCAACATGATTAGCTTGTACCTACCCCATGCTTAGTCTGGTGCCTGGCACATAGTAAGTGCTTAACAAGTACCGTAAAAAACCAAAAAACTAAAACAAAACCAAAAAAGCACCCAAGAAAGAGCTGAGGGCTAGCCCAGGCTCCTTCTGCCCCTAAGGGGCTCATGCCAAACATACTCTGGATGGAGGAGAAAAGAGCACGGATAGCTGTCTACATGAAAAGGCTATGGGAATTGGCTTTTCTGGGCCGCTCAAGTCAGAAGGCAGACGTTGGGTGGCGAGCGAGTCCTGGACCACAGCTCCCTCTTGTGTTGGAGACTTTCCGACTACTAGACCACCACACTAGGACATCGTTTTTGATTTTATTTTGGTTTTTTGGGGGGTGGCGGCGAATGTTAACGGTATCTGTTAAGCACTTGCTATGTACCAAGCACTGTACTAAGTGCTGGGGTAAGCCCAATCTAAGCAAGTTGGACATAGTCCATGTCCCACGTGGGGCTCAGTCTTCATTCCCATTTTTTGGGATGAGGTAACTGAGGCACAGAGGAAGTGAAGTGACTCGCCCAAAGTCACACAGCAAGGAAGTGGCAGAGCTGGAATTACAACATGTCCCTCCTGCTCCCACCCCTTCCTTTTCCTCCGTCTCTTCTTCCTCTTCCCCTCTTGCCCCCTCCCCAAGCTTCTGGACACCCTGGATGTCCAGAACTTTCCACTCTACTCTGGATGTGTCCATAAATTTTCAGGGGAAATACTACATTGTAAGTTATATTGTACTCCTCCAAGCACTTAGTACACTGCTCTGCCCACAGTAAATGCTCAATAAATACAACTGAATGAATGGAAGAATGACCAGTCTGGGGCCATGGAATGGTTCAAGCTGGGAAGAGTTGGCCAGGGCACCCCAACAAGCCTCCCACCAGTGACCAAGCTGGTGGGCTTGCAGCGATAATGGTCCAATGGTGAGCTCCTCAATCACTGCTAGCTTGTGTGTGTGTGTGCGTGCACACGTCCCCATTCCCCAAGTGCCCCAGATCATGCCCTGCCCTCAGAATGGTGCTGTTGTTCACCCTCCACTCCGGGAAGCCCACCGACATCACTGGCCATGGTCTCCCGCCGGCCACCCCGACTGCGGGAGACACAGTCACTGGTCACTATCATCCACCGGTCAGTCCTCCGAGGGAACCACTGGTCCTGGTCACTGTCATCCACCGGTCATCCCCTTCTAGACTGTAAGCTCACTGTGGGCAGGGAATGTGTTTGTTGTTGTATTGGACTCTCCCAAGTGCACAGTACAGTGTTCTGCACCCAGTCATGCTCAGTAAATACAAGTGACTAGCTGACTGGTCTCCATCACCCACCAGCCAGCCCTGTTGTGCTCATTCTCCTCTTCCCCTCCCTCTTCCTCCCCTAGCTTCTGGACACCAGAAGCTTGGTCATTAACTACCATTACCACCGGTCACCCCCACTGAGAGAGCCACTGTCACTGGTCACTGTCACAAGCTTGTATCACGGTCACAAGCGTTTAGTATAGTGCTCTGCACATAGTAAGCGCTCAGTAAATACGAATGAATGAATGAATGGTCACCATTCCCTGCCAGTCCCTGCTGTGGGAGCCACAGTCACTGGCCATCACCCCCCATGCACCCCCACTATGGGAGCCACCATCACTGGTCACCATTACCCGCTAGTCACCTATGCTGCAGGAGCCACAAGAACGGGCCACGATTACCTCCTGGTCATTACTGCTGTGGGAGCCACAGTTACTGGTCACCATCATCCACCAGCCACCCCCACTGCGGAAACCACTGTAACTGACCACTGACATCCGCCAATCGCCCCCATTGCAGGAGCCACAATCACTGGTCGCTATTGCCCACCATCCATTCCCACTGCCGGAGCCACTGTCACGAGCCACTGACATCTGCCGGTCACCCCCACTGTGGAAGCCATAGTCACTGGACACCGTCACCTACTGGTCACCCCCACTGTGAGAGCCACAATTACTGGTCATCATCACCTACTAGTCACTCCACTGTGGGAGCCACAATCACTGGTCACTATCTTCCACTGGCCACCCCCACTGTGAGAGCCACAATTACTGGTCACCATCACCTACTAGTCACCCCACTGCGGGAGCCACAATCACTGGTCACTATCTCCCACTGGCCACCCCCACCATGAGAGCCACAGTCACTGGTCACCGTCACCCACCGGTCACCTCTGCTGCAGGAACCACAGCCACTGGCCACCTCCAGCCACTCCCCAGGGTGGTTCAGGCCACCAAATGGGTACATAGCACCAGGGGAAACCCAAGTTCTCAAATCATCTTTCAAAACAAAGTGAAACCCGAGAGAAGGCAAAGAACTCACTGGTGAAGAAGACGGTGGCAGGGCCAGGGACTGGCAGGGCAGAGGATGCCACCCACCCCTCCCAGTGAAGAATGATGGCAATAAGCAAGTGCCCAGAGACCCACCCCTGCACACTAAGACACAGGACAGAAAGGAGAACTGCCATGACTTGCACTCAGAGGAGGGACTTGTGGGGGAACTTGAGGCCCACCAGGAAAGGATGCTACTGAGAGATAAAGTGGCCCTTGGCCGATAAAGCCTAGCACAACCCACAAAAGGAAGGGTGATCAGGTCCCAATCGACTACACAAGAAAGGTCTAACAGCAGAACCAGCAAGACAGTATCCCTACACACACACAAGCACACACACTCACTCACACTCTCTCTCTTTTTTTTTTTTTAAGAAACACAGAATTCTCCCTGCAGAGGTGGGCAAGTTTTCAGATTTAAATATAGTCAGACCCCAAAATAATCCATCAAATAGTATTTACTGAGTACCTACTGTGTACTGGATGCTGTACTAAGCATTCGGGAGAGGATCAATTAATTAATCAATGGAATTTTAGTGCTTACTGGGTGCAAAGCACTATACTAAACTCTTGGGAGAGAACACTATTACAGAGTCAGTTAACACGTTCCCTGTCCACAAGGAATTTACACTCTAGATTGGGAGACAGACACTAATATAAATACAGTCCCTGTCCCACATGGGGCTCACAGTCTTAATCTCTATTTTAGAGTTTACTGAACTGAGGCACAGAAAAGTTAAGTGACTTGCCCTGGGTTACCCAGTAGGCAAGCAGGGCAGCTGGAATTCAAACCCAGGTCTCCTGACTCCATATACCTTGCTCTACCTTGCTGTATAATTTTATTTGTTTATGTCTCACCTTCTAGAGCATAAGCTCATTGTGGGCAGGGAATGTGTCTGTAATAGTATACTCTTCCGAGTGCTTAGTACAGTGCTCTGCACGCGATAAGTGCTCAATAAATATGATTGACTGACTAACTATCCCCTAGCCCGCACTGTCTCCCTGCAGCTGGGCCTCCCAGGCCAGGTGCACACTAAGGCTTCAATTCCCGGCAGCTGCCAGCAAGATGACTTTCGATGACCACATGCCCTAACAGCCCAGGTGCCGAGGCCATTCACGGAGGGACCTCGGGAGGCTCAGAGGAGAACCCTGCCTGAGACTCTGAAATGAAAAATAATGGCTAGAGCCCGGATCTGAGAGTCAGAAGGACCTGGGTTCTAATCCTGGATCTGCCACTTGTCTGCTATGTGACCTTGGGCAAGTCACTTCACTTCTCTGTGCTTCTGTTCCCTCCACTGTAAAATGGGAGTTAAGACTGTGAGCCCCAAGTGGGACATGGACTATGACTAATCCGGTTACCCTGTATCTACCCCAGTGCTTAGTACAGTGCCTGGCACATAGTAAGCACTTAAAATATGCCATCCCAAGGGAAGTCACTGCCCAAATTGGACAGTGTTTCTATTTCTCCAACACCTGCGGCTCGGTCTCTGCCCAGCCTCCTCCCCGCAGGACTTGGGCACGGTCCTGGGACTTGCGCTCTTGGGCACGGGGCGGCAGAGGGGCCCAGGCTGGGACAACCAGGGGGAGTCAGATGTCTCCTAGGTCATCTCGGGGGCGTGGCCAGTCCCGGCCACACCACAGAGAGGCCCAACTCTATGGGGGAAGAAGGCAGACCAGGGTGTAACTCCGGAGGGCAGCGGCGGCCTGGTCTCTGTCTCTCGGGCAAGGTCCCGCAAGATCCAGAGGTCTGGTACCTGGAGTGGGGAGAGGGGGACCCTCGCCCCTAAAATGGAATAGGAACAACCACCTTGCTGAACTCCATCCACCGACCGTCCACTCGCTTCCTCCGGCCAACCCCCTGGGAAGTGAGGGGTCAGGATAGGGCGTGGGCTTCTGGGGAATCGTGGGGAGAGCCAGACTGCCCGCCAGCCTACCCACCAGCCGACTTCAACCACAACCTCTGCCTCTGCCTCCAACTCCACCACAGCCCCCCCCTTCTACCACAGCCTCCGCCACCTGGGGACTTCGCAAACACAAACTCAGCTGCCCCTCGGACACCTCCACCAGTTTAGACTGGTCAGCTCAGCCTCCCCCACCCCCCGGCCCCCAGCCCCAAGACAGCTAAACTCTCTCCTGAGAACTATCCGACCAGGAATCCAGGGAGCAGTGGCCCACACCACTGCTGTGAGAATCCAGGATTCACTTCAAGGCCTGACTCACTCCAGCCAGCTCCGAGCCCAGACCCGCAGAAACCCAGCTGTGGGCTCAGAAGCTGAAATTCCCCCGGGTGACACTCTAACAAAATATTAAGTCATTAAAATTGTATTAGCCTAATAAGATGGTTTCCAGATACACTGAACGACACACACACTTTAGGTGTTTGAAACCAACACAGAATTCCTCTGAAAAAAGACACTCCTATTTTCTCGAAGTGGGGCCCCCCCGACCCGTGCACACTCCTCCCTTGCTCCCTACCCTCTAGTCATTTAATCTCTAAAAGCTCAGGGCAGAGGATTTGACCAGTTCAAAACAAAATGATATTTTGCAGGGTGAGAAAGGGAAGGAGAGAGAACCTATATAAAATTCTGGTTTGTTTCCTCAGAGCTCTTCAAATGAAGGATGTTTTTGTTACTCATGCATAATTCCATCATCCCCTGGGGTACCCGCTCTCTCCCGCTCCTCCCACCTTCCTCCCTCTCTCCCGGGGATCCCCCGCCTTCACTCCTAAAGAGATGGAGACATCCGCGACTGACGGTGCTAACACGGCCCTGGCTTGGGCAGCCCCAAGGGGGCTCAGCTGCCCCCTCGCCCCCATGAGAAACCGGCCCAATCTGAGGAGGAGAAAGCCAGTGACACTGATGGGAGGATGGGGGGCTACAGGGAGAGCAGGGGCACTACAGGAAGAACGAGGTGCTGCAGGCAGGGCAGGGGCACTGCAGGGAGGACAGGGGTGCTGCAGGCAGGGCAGTCAGAGGCCTGGGCAGAGTCCCGGCCTGGGGGAGGAGACGCTTCTGCCCGTCAACACAGCCGGTCATCCCCCCTCCAGCCGGCTTCCTGCTGCTCTCTGCTCGGCCCCCCGGGGCCCAGTCCCCACTAAGCCATGGGCCACGGGCCACTGACCGCCTGCAGGACACCGGACTTAACGTGGCTGTGGATTCTCTCTGGAGAAGCAGCATGGCCTAGTGGATAGTTCACAGGCCTGGAAGTCAGGAGATCATGGGTTCTAATCCCGGCTCCACCACTTGTCCGCTTTGTGACCCTAGGCAAATTAACTTCCCTGTGCCTTAATTCCCTCATCTCTAAAATGGGGAATGACTGTGAGCCCTATGTGGGACACGAATAGTATCTAACCTGTCTTGTATCTACCCCAGTACAGTGCCTGGCACATAGTAAGTTTCAGGAGCAGCCCTAAGGCCTCAGGAAGGGTAGCCTAGGGGGTGGGGGGGGCGGTGGAGGGGTGGGGGGGGACCAAATTACAATCTCAGCCAAGACTGGCAACCCCTCCCCAAGCGTCCCTCACCCCTCATGCCATCCTCGTGTCCGGCTGGCTCCGTTTTTCTGTAGTAGCCGGAGCATCTTAAATTAGAACGCAAGTGTGTGGGTGCATGTGTGGGTGTATGCAAACTGCAGCACCTGGTCAAGGAATGGGAGGGACCAGACAGGCAGCTAGTGCTGCCAGGATGGGTGAAACGACGTGGGACACACCCTCTCCCGTGGAATAACTGAGCAAAGATGAGCAAGTAGCATGGCTTAGTGGAAAGAGCCCTGGCTTGGGAGTCAGAGGATGTGGGTTCTAATCCCGACTCTGCCACTTGTCTGCTGTGTGACCTTGGGCAAGTCCCTTAACTTCTCTGTGCCTCAGTTACCTCATCTGTAAAATGAGGATTAAAAGTTTGAGCCCCATGTGGGACAACCTAATTACCCTGTATCCACCCCAGTGCTTAGAACAATGCTTGGCACATAGTAAGCACTTAACAAACACCATAATTATTATTAAAGGTGGCAGGACCAGGGTCGGGGGCAGAGGGCTCTGGGCCTCACACAACTCCGAGGGCTCTATACCATTGAAAGTGGGGACAGCCCCCACCCCACAGCGTTCAGTACATCTCTTGCACACAGCAGGGGCCCAGCACAGTGCTCTGCACCCAGCAGGAGCTCAGTACCATGCTCTGCATGCAACAGTTGCCCGATACAGTGCTCTGCACCCAGTATGTGCTCAGTACAATGCACTGCACAAAACAGGCAGTGGATGCCTTGCACAGCTCTCTGCATTCAATGAGTGCGTTCTCTCTTTCCATACAAAAATAAATCCACCTATGAAAGTGCGTGTGTGTGGTGTGTATCTGACAAGAACGATGTGGGATCCACTGTCCCAATCACACTGGGGCACACTGGGCACAAAAAGACTGACCTTCACTGTGGATGGGCCTACTTAATATTCACAGGACCTGTGTGATTTTTTTCTCTTGCTGAGAGGCAGCGGCAGAAGGTGGGGAGTGAGACGGGGGGGGGGGGGGGGGTAGGGTGGGATAGTGTCGAGGACAAAAAGCCAGAAGGGGCTAGCGGATGGTGTGGCCTTGTGGATCCCAGCTCAGCCAGTGTGTCCGGCTCCCCAGACTCCGGCCGTCTCCACGAGTCACTAGGGGCACAATTCTCTCCCCAGCTGACCCATCGCTGGTCTGTGGGCAGTGGGGCCTTTCTTCTGTCAAGAGCCTGACTCCCCGAGCCCTGGGAGATCCCCAGTCCTGGGGCCGCCAGATTGGGATCCCGGAGGGAGCCCAGCCCTGCAGGCAGCCTACTCTGTGTTTTTCAAGAGCCTGGGCACTGAGCACCGGGGGAGAGTCCACAGTGATGAGATCAGACCCACCATCTACCCCCTTGTGACAATCTAACTTTTCCCCATTTTTATAGATGAGGAAACTGAGGCCCAGAGTGGTTCAGGGACTTACCCAAACACACCTAGTAGGTCAGCGGCTCAACTGGGAATCCCCCAATGCCCAGACCCGTGCTCTTCTCACTAGACCTCACCTCCTGCCCTCAAAGCCGCCAGAGCACCAAACCTGGGGCGGTGGGGATCCCCGGCCACCCCGGCCGCTGTCCGACAAAGGAGTAGCCGTGATTTGCCAGAGGCTTTTCTCACCCTGCCATGGGGCCTAGCCTTTGTGCAGCGGCGGCGGCGGAGGAGGAAGTAGGCCAGGAGGAAGCTTGGCCGGCCTGGACCAGAGTCCGGTGGACCCAATTTTCTTTCAAACATCTCCCCCTGGATGAGGCAGGATTATATTGTTATATTGTACTTTCCCAAGAGTAGTACACTGCTTTACACACAGCAGGTGCTCAATAAATACATTTGGCTGACTGAGAAGTGCTGGATCTAGAGGGGACGGTGGCAGGTTCCATGTCCCCGGGAACCGGCCCAAAGGGGCAGAGTGGGGACTCCCAAAGCCGGGGCAACGCGGCCCTCCATTATTTCCGCCTCACTGACACCAGCTGTAGGCCCCATGAGGGTGGTGATAACAATAATAACAACAATAACTGTGGCATTTAAGCGCTTACGATGTAATAATAATGTTGGTTTTTGTTAAGCACTTACTACGTGCCGAGCATTGTTCTAAGCGCTGGGGTAGATCCAGGGTAATCAGGTTGTCCCACGTGAGGCTCACAGTTAATCCCCATTTTAGAGATGAGGTAACTGAGGCACAGAGAAGTTAAGTGACTTGCCCACAGTCACACAGCTGACAAGTGGCAGAGCCTGGAGTCGAACCCATGACCGCTGACTCCGAAGCCCAGGCTCTTTCCACTAAGCCACGCTGCTTCCCCATTCATTCAATCGTATTTATCGACTGCTTACTGTGTACAGAGCACTGTACTAAGCACTTGGAAAGTACAATTCAGCAATAAAGAGAGACAATCCCTGCCTACATTGGGTTTACAGTCTAGAAGGTGGGGAGACAGACATCAAAACAAGTAAAGAGGCATCAATATAAATAAAAAGAATTATAGAATTAGGCACTGTTCTAAATGCTGGCGTGGATTCAAGCAAATCAGGTTGGATACAGTCCCTGTCCCACATGGGGCTCAGAGTCTTAATCCCAATTTTACAGTAACCGAGCATACAGAAATGCACTGACTTTGCCCCAAGTCCCACAGCAGACATCTGGTAGAGCTGAGATTAGAACCCAGATCCTTCTGATTCCCAGACCCAGGCTATTATCCATTTGACCAGAGATGCACTTGTCTCTCTGTTCCAGGCCAAGAACAGCTTTTTTTTTTATGGTATTTGTTAAGTATTTACTATTTGCCAGGCACTGTTCTAAGAGCTGGGGTAGATACGACAATCAGGTTGGTCACAATCCATGTCCCACATGGGGCTGCAAGCAGATGAGCTAACTGAGGCACAGAGAAGTGAAGTGACTTGCCCAAGGTCACAGAGCAGACAAATGGAGGAGCTGGGATTAGAATCCAGGTCCTACTAATGCCCTGGAGAGGGCTATATCCACTAAGCCACACTGTTCTTCGGGGAGGTAAGAAGCAGGTGATAGGGTGGAGAGGAGCTGCTGGGAAACAGCCTTCTCTCTGCCTGTTGCCTCATCTGTAAAATGAGGATTAAGAGTAATAATAATAATAATGTTGGTATTTGATAAGCGCTTACTATGTGCAGAGCACTGTTCTAAGCGCTGGGGTAGATACAGGGTAATCAGGTTGACCCACGTGAGGCTCACAGTCTTAACCCCCATTTTACAGATGAGGTCGCTGTGGCCCAGAGAAGTGAAGTGACTTGCCCACAGTTAAACAGCTGACAAGTGGCAGAGATGGGATTCAAACCCATAACCTCTGACTCCCAAGCCCGGGCTTTTGCCACTGAGCCACGCTGCTTCTCTAAGACTGTGAGCCCCATGTGGGACCACCTGATTACCTCTTATCTACCCCAACGCTTAGAACAGTACTGGGCACATAATAAACGCTTCACAAATACCTTAAAAAAAAAAAGTCAGAGATGCCCGCCCTGCCGGCGGCAGGTTGAGAACAAGGTTGTGCCCATGGTGGGGTGGGATGGGAAGGGGACTCACCCCAGCCCAAGCCCAACGAGGTGGGGGCCGGTGGTTGGCATGAGATCGTTAGAACGGCCCTGGTCATGGCGGGGGGCGGGGACGGGGGAGAAGCAGCACCGCTAGTGGACGCAGCCCGGGCCTGGGAGTCAGAGGACCTGGGTTCTAATTCCGGTCCGCCACTCTTCTGCTGCGTGACCTCGGGCCAGCCTCTTAACTTCTCTGCGCCTCAGCTGCAAAATGGGGATACCTGGCCTCGCTCCCTTTTAGCCTGGGAATCCCGTGCGGGACAGGGACTGGGCCCAATCTGGTTATTCCGTACCTAGCCCAGGCCCCAACACAGTGCTTGGAACGTAGTAGGTCCTTAGGAAGTGCCCCGGTTACTGATACGACTGGGGGGGGTCGGGAGGGCTCTTCCCCCCGGGGCCCGGGCCGCCCCCTACCGCGAAGGGTGGGTCCGTGGGCGCCGACTGTGCCCTCAGTTGCCTCTTCTGTGCAATGGGCAGCCCACTGTGCCCCTCCCCCCCACCCCGCCTGAGGTCGGCGGGAAAAAAGTCGGCCTCCAAGCGCCGGCCGGCGCGGCTGACCGGAGCGACCCCCGGGGACAGGCGGGGTCAGGCGGGGTCAGCTCGGGCTCAGGCCCTGTCCCGGCCGCTTGGGCGAGGTGCCCCCCGCACGTGCCCGCCCTGCGGGGTCTGGGGGGTCGCGGGGTCAGACACTCACCGTGCCCGTTCCTGGCTTTCCTCCTGCGGGTCAGCGTCCCGCCCAGCCGGCGCAGGAAGGTCCGGTCCTGCGGGGGCCCGGGGGGCTGCGGGGGCCCGAGGGGCAGCGGCGGGGCGGGGCGGGGCCGGGCGGCGCACATGGGCTCCCGCACCCGGCCGGGGCCGCGCCCTCACACGCTCCGCTAGGCCCGGATCGGCCCGCTTCGGCCCGGCGGGGGCGGGGGCAGGGGCAGGGGCAGGGGCAGGAGCAGGAGCAGGGGCAGGAGCAGGGGCAGGGGCAGGGGCAGGAGCAGGAGCGGGCAGAGAAGGTCAGGCGGGACGGAGGAGAGAGGAGGCGGGACGAGGAGGCGGGGAGGGCGGGGAGAAGACAGAGGAGGAGGAGGAGGAAGGCGGGGGCCACACGCTCCCTCTGCCCGACTGTCCCTCCCGCCTCGGCCGGGGAAAGGACTCATGCATTCATGGTCATGGGTTCAAATCCCGCCTCTGCCGCTTGTCAGCTGTGTGACTTTGGGCAGGTCACTTCACTTCGCTGGGCCTCAGTGACCTCATCTGTCAAATGGGGAGCCTCATGTGGGACAACCTGATGACCTGTATCTACCCCAGGGCTTAGAACAGTGCTCTGCACATAGTAAGCGCTTAACAAATACCAACTTTATTATTATTATTCTCTGGGCCTCAGTGACCTCATTTGGAAAATGGGGATTAACTGTGAGCCTCACGTGGGACAACCTGATGATCCTGTATCTACCCCAGCATTTAGAATAGTGCTCTGCACATAGTAAGCGCTTAACAAATACCAACATGATTATTCAGGGACTGTATCTGTTACCGATTTGTACATTCCAAGCGCTTAGTACAGTGCTCTGAACATAGTAAGCGCTCAATAAATACTATTGAATGAATTATTATTATTATTCTCTGGGCCTCAGTGACCTCATCTGGAAAATGGGGATGAAAACTATGAGCCCCACGTGGGACGACCTGATCACCTTGTATCACCCCAGCGCTTAGAACAGTGCTTTGCACACAGTAAGCGCTTAACAAATGCCATTATTATTACTATTATTCATTCGTTCGCATTTATTGAGCACTCACTGAGCACTGTACTAAGTGCCTGGGAGAGCACAGTAGAGCAATAAGCAGATACCTGCCCTACCGGCACCGAGTTTACAGTCTAGAGGGGGAGACAGACATCAATCTAAATAATAATTACAATGTTTGCTTAGCGCTTACTATGTGCCAAGCACTGGTCTAAACGCTGGGGGTAAATACAAGGTGAGCAGATTGTCCCACGTGGGCCGCACAGTCTCGAGCCCAGAGAAGTTAAGTGACTTGCCCAAGGTCACACGGCAGACAAGCGGCGAACTGGGATTAGAACCCACGATCTCTGCCTCCCAAGCCCGTGCTCTTGCCACTAGGCCATGCTGCTCCTCTTTACAACCCGATTATCTAGTGTCCCACCCCGGGGCTTAGAGCTGTGCCTGGCAGATAGTAAGCGCTTAACAAACACAACTATTATTATTTTAAATAAATTACAGATATGAATCTAAGCGCTGGATAGACTCGATCTCGCCTGTCTTGCCGCCGACCCCTCGCCCACGTCCTGCCCTCCCTCCTCATACCCGACAATGACTCTCCCCTGTTTCAAAGACTTTCTGAAAGAGCATCCTCCTCCAAGAAGCCTTCCCTGACTAAGCCCTCCTTTCTCTTCTCCCAGTCCCTTCTCCGGCGCCCTGACTTGCTCCCTTTCTTCATCTCTCCTCCCAGCCCCACAGCACTGATGTCCATATCTGTCATCTGTTTACATCTATTAATGTCTGTCTCCCTCTCTAGACTCTAAATTCGTTGTGGGCAGGGTTTGTGTCGGTTATATTGTCCTCTCCCAAGCGCTTAGTACAGTACAGAGAAGCAACATGGCACAGTGGCTAGAGCACAGGCCTGGGAGTCAGAAGGTAATGGGTTCTAATCCCAGCTCACTTCACTTCTCTGGGCCTCAGTTCTTTCATCTGGAAAAGGGGGATTGAGACTGTGAGCTCTGGGTGGGATGGGGACTGTGTCCAACCTGATTTACTTGTATCCACAACAGCGTTTAGTACAGTGCCTGGCACATAGTAAGCGCTTAACAAACACCATTATTATTACTATTTTTACAGTGCTCTGCACACAAAAGGGCTCAATTAATACGATTGAATGAATGAATTAACGAATTAATTAATTAATTAATTAATGACGGGAGGGGCGGGGAGAGGCAGGGTGTGGAACAGGAAGGGCGGAGCCGGGGAGGGGACAGGAGGACCCCAGCGGTGCCCTCCCGGGACCCCCTGTCCCCGCGCAATCAGTCGCCAAATTGCGACGTCTCCTAGCGCGGAGTGGATCGCTGCAGTGGGGATAATAATAATAATAATGGTGTGTGTTAATAATTGTAATAATAATTGTGGAATTTGTTAAGGGCTTACTATGTGCCAGGAAGCGTACTAAACTCTGGGGTGGAAACCGGCACATCAGGTTGGACACAGTCCCTGTCCCACGTGGGGCTCAGTTTCAATCCCCATTTTACTGAGGCCCAGAGAAGTGAGGTGACTTGCCTAAAGCCACACAGACGACAAGTGGAGGAGTAGGAATTAGAACCCATGCTTCTGACTCCCAGGCGCGTGCTCTATCCACTGTGCCAAGCTGCTTCCCTGCAGCTTTGCTGTGCGCTTATTATGTGCCAAGCACTGTTCTAAGAGCTAGGGTAGATCCAAGCTAATCAGGTCCCAAGGGGATTCACAGTCTTAATCTGCGTGGCTCAGTGGAAAGAGCACGGGCTGGGGAGTTAGAGGTCATGGGTTCTAATCCCGGCTCTGCCACTTATCAGCTGTGTGACTTTGGGTAAGTCACTTAACTTTTCTGTGCCTCAGTTACCTCATTTGGAAAGTGGGGATTAAGACGTGAGCCTCACGTGGGACAACCTGATTACCCTGTATCTTCCCCAGCGTTTAGAACAGTGCTCTGCACATGGTAAGCACTTAGCAAATACCAACATTATTATTATTTTCTGTGCCTCAGTTACCTCACCTGTAAAATGGGGATTAAGGCTGTGACTCCCACGTGGGACAACCTGATGATCTTGTATCTACCCAGCGCTTAGAATAATAATAATGTAGGTATTAGTTTAGCGCTTACTATGTGCAGAGCACTGTTCTAAGCGCTGGGGTAGGTACAGGGTAATCAGGTTGTCCCACATGAGGCTCAGAGTCTTTATTCCCATTTTACAGAGGAGGGAACTGAAGCACAGAGAAGTGAAGTGACTCGCCCACAGTCACACAGCTGACAAGCGGCAGAGCGGGGATTCGAACCCATGACCTCTGGCTCCCCAGCCTCGGGCTCTTTCCACTGAGCCACGCTGCTTCTCAGAATAGTGCTTGCAACCCCCTGCTGCTCGGCGCCTCACCGCCCGGAGCCCCCCACTCTCTTGGGGTTGCCAACGGCGCGGGCCCGGGCTGCTCCACGACCATCACCGTATCCTAGGCCCTTCCTAATAATAATGTTGATATTCGTTAAGCGCTTACAATGTGCACAGCACTGTTTTAAGCGCTGGGGTAGATTTACAGGGTAATCAGGTGGTCCCACGTGAGGCTCACAGTCTTTATCCCCATTTTACAGAGGAGGTAACTGAGGCACAGCGAAGTGAAGTGACTTGCCCGCGGTCACACAGCTGAGTGGCAGAGCGGGGATTGGAACCCATGACCTCTGACTCCCAAGCCACGCTGCTTCTCCAGGGGCACTGCGTGGCGCAGTGGAAAGAGCACGGGCTTTGGAGTCAGGGCTCATGAGTTCGAATCCCAGCTCTGCCGCTTGTCAGCTGTGTGACTGTGGGCAAGTCACTTCACTTCTCTGTGCCTCAGTTCCCTCATCTGTAAAATGGGGATTAAGACGGTGAGCCCCAGGTGGGACGACCTGATTCCCCTGTGTCTACCCCAGCGCTTAGAACAGTGCTCTGCACATAGTAAGCGCTTAACAAATACCAACATTACGGGTGGCGCCCACGGCAAGGGGCAGCGTGGGGCACTCGGCCACGGCGGACCACTGCGAGCTGCACTCCCTGAGACCCGCTCGCCGCGAGGTGGAGAGCGTGTCGCGCATAGTGGGCGGCTCAGGCCCCCCCCCCCCTCCCGCGGCATTGGAGTGCGGACCGGTCCCCGGAGGGCCCGGCCTCCTCCCGTTGCCACTCACCTTTACCGCCGTAATCGCCGTCTCCCGCACGGCCCCATCCAAAGTCTCCCCGCGGGGCTTTTCCGCGGGCTCGGTTGCAGATTCATTCATTCATTCAATAGTATTTGAGTTAGAGGTCATGGGTTCTAATCCCGGCTCTGCCACTTATCGGCTGTGTGACTTTGGGTAAATCACTTAACTTTTCTGTGCCTCCGTTACCTCATTTGGAAAGTGGGGATTAAGACGTGAGCCTCACGTGGGACAACCTGATTACCCTGTATCTTCCCCAGCGTTTGGAACAGTGCTCTGCACATGGTAAGCACTTAGCAAATACCAGACCAGAATGCAAGAAAGCCATGCCTGCCCCTCCATTCATTCATTCAATAGTATTTATTGAGCGCTTACTATGTGCAGAGCACTGGACTAAGCGCTTGGGATGAACAAGTCGGCAACAGAGACAGTCCCTGCCGTTTGACGGGCTTACAGAGGTCCTGGGGGGAGGCGGACATTTCCTTACCGAGGCCTGCGGCCCGGCCCCACCAGCGGCCCCCGAGTCGGTAAGGAGCCGAGCGCTCTGCAGACGGAGGATAAATTGGCCCTCCCCGGGCCTGGGTTCGTAGCCCACCTCCCCCGTCGGTCCTGCGACCTCGGGCAATCCCCCTGACCACTCTGGGCTAAGAAGCAACGTGGCTTCAGTGGGAAGAGCGCGGGCTTGGGAGGCAGAGGGTTTTGGAGTCAGAGATCATGGGTTCGAATCCCTGCTCGGCCACCTGTCAGCTGTGTGACTTTGGGCAAGCCCCTTAACTTCTCGGTGCCTCAGTGACCTCATCTGTAAAATGGGGATGAAGACTGTGAGCCCCACGTGGGGCAGCCTGATTCCCCCGTGTCTACCCCAGCGCTTAGAACATAGTAAGCGCTTAACAAATATTAACATTATTATTACCGAGCCCTGCTTGGCCTAGGAATATTTACTGCAGAGAAGCAGCGTGGCTCAGTGGAAAGAGCACGGGCTTGGGAGTCAGAGGTCACGGGTTCTAATTCCGGCTACGCCACTTGTCTGCTGTGTGACCTTGGACAAGTCACTTAACTTCTCTGGGCCTGAGTTACCTCATCTGTAAAAATGGGGATTAAAAAATGTGAGCCCCTCGTGGGACAATCTGATTACCCTGTATCTACCCCAGCGCTTAGAACAGTGCTCTGCACATAGTAAGTGCTTAACAAATACCATAATTATTATCCCCATTTTACAGATGGGGTAACTGAGGCACAGAGAAGTGACTTGCCCAAAGCCACACAGCTGGCAAGTGGCAGCGCCGGGGTTAGAATTTAATTTGAATTAATTTAATTAGAATTAGAATGCCGGGATTGCATTTCAGTAGGCATGCAGTGGCCAGCGCCAGGCACACACCACAGCTATTGCCCCTACCATCACGTGTCCTACCGACGAGGGCATAGGCGGCGGAAGGATGTGGCCTAAACGCCCAGAGGAAACGCGGGTGCTAGACAATCAATCAGTGGTGTTTATTGGGCATGTTCTTTGCCGGCAGGGGCTCACGATGTGATACTCTCCCAAAAGCACAGTCCAGTGTTCTGCCCACAATAGGGAAGTAGCATGGTCTAATGCAAAGAGCTCAAGCCTGCGAGTCAGATGACCAGGGTTCCAATCCCCTCTTTGCCAGCTTCCTGCTGTTTCCTTGGACAAATCACTTAACTTCTCTGTGCCTCGGATTCATTTGTAAAAGGTGGATTTGAAACCTGTGGAACCCGCTGGGAGCCTCGCGTAGGGAAGGGATTGTCACCTGGTAAACTGAGCAGGCCCGACCACACGCCACGGGTCACTCCCACATTGGGGAGCGATTTTCTGTTTCTGCAGGCTGAACACCTTACCCCCCAACATCCCACTCTCTGCCGGGCCCATGGGGCTCTAGGAGAAAGAACGTGGGAGCTCTGAGCTGCAGGCCTGGGGTCTGCAGGAGAGACTTAATAATAATAATGATGGTATTTCCTATGCACTTTATGCCAAGTACTGTACTAAGCACCGAGGTGGGTACAAGCAAAGCAGCTTGAACACAGTCCCTATCCTATATGGGCTCAAAGTCTTAATCCCCATTTTATGGATGAGGGAACTGAGGCCCAGCAAAGTGAAGTGACTTATCCAAGGTCACAGGGCAGAGAAGTAGCAGAGTAGCATTAGAACCCAGGTCTTTCTCTCAGTCCCATGCTCTTTCCACTAGTTCCTGCCTTAAGTCGCCCTCAAGCCCATTTGGAATCCTGAAAAAAAGCTGGCTGGCTTGGACCATGGTGGTCACCGAACCCCCACCTGCTGGGTCACGGAACTGCTTTTCGGTGGCAGCACTGGGTGGTGGCCACCGCAGATGCCAATGGGTCCTACGTGTAGAAACCCGCCAGGCAGGTTTGAGAGCGGGTGAGGGGGACTCTGACAACCTGGCCTTCAGGGACCCCCGCACCAATCACCTCCATCCTTATGGCCGGACCCCGGCACCTTCTCCTTCAGGGGCCCACCGACACTCGTCTCCTGGTTTCTCCTGGCCACTGGCTGAGCTGCCCAGTTTCTCTAGCTGCAGGGATGGACCCCGTATGTCCCAGTCCAGCTGGGGGCCCTTGCCCCTGAGCTGCAGGATTTGAGGAACAGCAGTTCCATGGCTGCCTCTCCCACCACTGCCTGGCTGGGGGAAGGGGAGAGGAAGGCAGGAAGCATCCACCCCCTTTGACCCACAGCCTGGCTGGCCTGGGCCCAGGGACAGCTCCTCACCCTGTGGCACCCCTGCCCATGAGCCTAGGGGAGAAGACCTTGGGACAGGGCGACCAGAATGCAAGAAAGCCATGCCTGCCCCTCCATGGAGACACCCTGCCTGGAGTCGTAAAGGCCCCCTGTCCGTTCCCCACCCTGGCGGGGCAGAGCCACTCTTCTCCAACCTGGCCGGCACTGGCCCCTCTTGACCAGCCAGATCCTGAGCTAAGTGCTTAAGGGTCTGTTTGATTGAATGGGCCTGGCTATTTCACCCCCGGTAGGTATGCCTTCTCCCGGCCTCTCCTCCTCCTCGCCGAGTCTCATGGTACGAGCCCCCGTCTCGCTGCCCGGCGCTCGGCCCAGGGGCGAACTGAACTGGTGCCGGAGGTGCAGGAGGACGGAGGCCCAGGCGCAGATCCTTCAGGAGCCCTTTGCTTTCCGGAAAGCGCAGCTCCGGAGCAGGAGTTGTCGTTTCGTTTATTAACACGGTCAAGTTTGCCGGGAAACGGTTATCCCGCCCCGTGTGTGCTGCGGGCCCGGGTGTCGGCACAGAGACCGAGACCGAGCTTTCTTCGGTGCTACAGGAACCGGATCCCGGCCCCAAACTGGACGCCGTCACACACTCTGGAACAGAGAAGGCCCACAGACGAGTCACAGGAGGCCAGCCCTTGTCGACTGGTGGGGGGCAAGGGACGGGAGCGGGACAGGGCTGCTGCTGCTGCCCTCTCCTTTTCACAGTTCCCTAGCAGGGGCCGGGCGGGCCGGGCCCAGGGGATAAGCCAAGGTCCTGAGCCCCTAACCCCAGGACACCTTTCCAAAACCCAAGGCCCCTCCACGGCCACAGCAGCTCATCCAGGTAAAAGGCCTGTCCCCTGGTGTGCCAAGGATCCCCTCTAGACTGGAAGCCCACTGTCGTGGGCAGGAAATTTTCCTGTTGTTATACTGTACTCTCCCAAGTGCTCAGTACAGTGCTTTGCACATAAGTGCTCAAAAAATACAACTAACTACAACACGTGTGCTGAGGGCAGGCCTGAGGAGTGCGTGGATGACTGTATTTTGTTCATTCATTTGTATTTGAGTGCTTACTGTTTGTAGAGCATTGTACTAAGTGCTTGGGAGAGTAGAGTAGAACAGACACATTCCCTGCCCACAACGACCTGATGTGAGTACAGCACGAGAGCACGCACTTCTGCCAAGATGCCAGGGTGACCACAGCGGTTTCTGACCCCTGGAAGCAACGGCCCACAGCCTGAGCAGTTTCCAAAACCCCAGCCATGTGGAGTGACATGACCACTGGCCAGGTCTCTCGTAGTCGACGGCCTCCCTGGGGAGGCCGCCGCCACCAGACACGGCTCGGTTCAGTCCGAGGGACGGAAGACTGCCGGAAGCTCCGGGCACTCCCCGGCTGTGGCAATTCCAAACAAAGGGACCCGGCCCAGCCCTGTGACCCGAACGCGCAGCCTTCCTTATCCCCCACTTCGGCTACAGTCCTCCGGGAGGTGGGCGGGGCTGCGGCAGGGTCCCGGATGGGGTCGCAGGGGCACACACCTGTCTCCACGCTGCACTCCCATGGGCACGCAGTAGTTGAGCTCCAAGCGGGCGATGTTCCCAAGGCGGAGAACCAGGCCGGCCCCATAGGACCAGCGGATGCATGCCGCCAGCTGGCGCAGATGAGCCTTGGGGCCCGCTCCTGGGGGAGACAGGGAGCGGCAGGTTCAGGGGGCAGCCCATCAGGCCTGGGAGCCTTGCCAAGCAGATGGGCGAGAGAAGCTGGGGCTCAAGGGAGGCCGACAGGGCCCAGGCCCAGGTGAGCAACCAGGGGCTCGAGTGTTTGCTGCTAGATCCCACTCCCCACCCCAACACCCCCAACTTCCCACACTGCTCCCCGAACAAACCGCCACAACCCCACCGCGGGCTGCCCATAGCTCCATCCTCTTGCACCGACATGATTCCACAATGCTTTTCTAGTGACCTCGTAGTCAGAAAACGCTCCCCATTAGACTGAGAGTCTCTAGAGGGCATAGCACCTTCACATTCGGTCGGGACAGCGCCGAGCCCTCAGGAGGAAGGTTCTCGGTCACCGCCACCCATTGACCGCAGTCCGACTGCGTGCCCTGGGACTTCCCCTCTTCCTCCCTCAACCCATCACTCACCATAGTTGAGGTTACAGAGGTTCCCGGCGTTGAGGAAGAAGTGTGTTCTGAACAGGTCTCCGAAGCCGCCCTGGCCGGGCCTGAAGGGCAGTGGGGTGTACAGGTGCAGGCCCCCTGCCCAGTAGGCCTCGCCACCCAGATAGTCACCTGGCAGAGACAGGGCACAGCAGGCTGGCACTGGCACAGGAAAGGCTGTCCACTCACCCCAGGCAGGGAGCAGGGAGGACACCTTTGCCAGCCATTGATCCCCCTCTCCCAGGGGAGCTCCGGGATCTGCATCTAGCCCCTTCTCAGGGCCTCCCATGCCCGGGCCAGGTGGCATGGGGGTCCTGGCCAGAGGCACCCCACCTCCCTGTCACCCTGCTTCCATCTCTCCTGGGGCCTGGGCCAGACTGGATATTTTAAGAGATGGCTATTTCCCCAGAAGTCAAGGCTACTGTTTGGGAAGTTTTGCTTTTTTTCAGAAGAGATCCATGTGTGGATTTCTTCCGACTGTGCCCTTGTCTCTTTGGATCAAGTGGCAGGGGGAGTTTCAAATAAAAGACCCCATCCCTTGCCCCAACAGCAACGCTGCCCTTGCCCAAGGTGGGAAATGCCCTGGACCCCATGGGCCCACCAGCCCTGGCTCGGGTAGAAGAGCGGCCGCCCACCCCATAGAGGGGCTGTTGCTGCCACTTCAAATCTCAAGTCCTCCACCCTGCTCGGCCCTGACAGAAATCATCGGAAAAGAGTCCATGTACCCCAACAACCAGGGATGCCACCTCTCCCGGGCCCCAGTGGTCAGCAACAACATCTCTCCCAGGTCACCAACAGCCAGCGACACCACCTCTCCTGGGCCCGACCTCACTGTGTGCAGGGAATGCGTCTGTTATTTTGTTCTGTGGAATCTCCCAAGTGCTTTAGTACAGCGCCCCTCACACCATAAATGCTCAATGCATACAACTGATTGATTGACCTTTGGGCCGGAGGGGCCGGTGTGAGGCAGGCATGCAGCAGGGCAGGCCCATCTGCCCTTGCTTGGTCTGGCAAAGCCCCACTTGGCTGTTTTTGTCATTTCGTCTTTCCTCGTGCCTGGTGCCAACCCCAACGCACGGCCACCCCCAGCCCTTGGAGCGTGAGCCCCGAGGGGAGCGGAGTGGGCCGGTGCCCAGGCACCCGGCTGGCAAGGGAGAGCCAAGCAGGTTCCTGCCGGGACTGGGGTAGGCCCAGATGCCCCCAGCCCGCAGATCTCGACGGGCTGGAGGGGGATTTCCGACCTTCGCTCTGTGGCCCGATGCTATACATGCTGAATCCACGCACGCTGGTTGGCCCTCCGAGGTAGAACCTGAAGCACAAGAGTCCGATAAGGAGAAAACTTTCAGGGATCGCTGCCACATGAGCCTCGGTCAGAGGAGGAAGAGGGAGAACAGGAATCTTAGGCCATTTTACAGATGAGGGAACTGGTCTGGAGAGGTTTAGTGATTCACCCAAGGTCAGACAGCAGGCACGTGGCAGAGCCGGAATATAAAGCCAGGCCCCCACCACCCAAGTCCAGGCATATTACATTTGGCCACGCTGCTTCACATCCCAGGCCCAGAGGGGTCACCCACACTGGATACCTGGGATATAAGACCCTACCCCGGGACTGAGGGGAGGCGCTTGGCCCCACCCCGGGGACCCAGGCCACCACTTGCCTGTCGGCGATGGACGAGGGCTTGTCTCCGATGGGCACCAGCATCCCTCCCCAGAGGGAGGCAGACACCACAGAATCCAAGAGAACACGCTTGTTCATCTGCAGCTCAAAGTCCTCCTTCAGGAAGCTGATGTCTCCACCCGTGTAACCAGCCAGCTCCTGCCGGGACCCAGGGCAGGTGTCAAGGCCCAGAACAGGCATCAAAGCCCAGAATGGGTATCAAGGATCAGAGAAGGCATCAAGGCCTGGAATGAGCCCGGAAAAGGTATCAAGGTCCAGAACCAGTGCCAGGGCTTGCAACAGGCCCAGAAGAGGCATCAAGGACCACAGCAGGCACCGGGGCCCACTTTTCTTTTTTTTAAATGGTATTTGTTAAGCGCTTACTATGTGCCAGGCACTGTTCCAAGAGCTGTAGTAGATTAGACCGTATGCCCATCAATGGGCAGGGATTGTCTCTATCTGTTGCCGAATTGTACATTCCAAGTGCTTAGTACAGGGCTCTGCACCTAGTAAGTGCTCAATAAATGCTATTGCATGAATGAATGAATACAAGATAATCAGGTTGGACACAGAACCTGTTCCTCATGGGGTTCACAGTCTTTATCCCTACTTTAGAGATGAGGTAACTGAGGCCCAGAGAAGTTAAATGACTTGCCCAAGATCACACAGCAGACAAGTGGCAGAGGAGGGATTAGAACCCAGGTCTTTCTGACTCCTGGGTCCATGCTTTAACCAGTAGGCCAAGCTGCTTCTCACCTGGAACAGGCTCCAAGGCCTAGGTCTCGCTCCCTCACTCCATGTGGGGACGGCACTGGGAACAGAGTTCCTGACGGCCTGCTTGCCCCTCTCCCATTGTGCGTGTCCTTGCTGCAGCTCCTCAGCCCCGGGACCCACCCAGCGCAGCCCAGCAACACCCACCCCCACCGGCCTGCTGCTCCCCCGACCGCTGGATGGAAGCCGAGTGTGGCCAGACTCACCTGGTTGATTTTGAGCAAGGCACCTCTGGAGGGCAGAATGGAGGAATTGCGGGAGTCGATGACCATGGCGTGCTGAAAGAGACCAGTGCTGCCGTGGCTCCCCGGCCTGCACCCCTCCCGACGGAGCCAGAGCTGGGGCCGGGATCACCCGGGGCCTCAGCCCAAGTTTGGGGAATGGAATGTGGGGACGGGGGAGGCAGCACGAACAGGGATTTTCACTTTCCTCCGGCAGCTGAGGAGACAGGGATCAGGGAGATCCAAGTCACCCTTCCTTTCCTGATCCCTGGGGGGCACAGGTCACCCCCCACTGACCCAGCTAGAGGGGCACGGTCCGGGCAGCGGATCCAGTGGGTGGGAGGGGAGTGTCCTCTCCTCCCCATGCTCAGAGGAAGGTGCCCCCCGCAAAGGCAAACACAGGATCAGCAAGGAGAGCCAGAGACCCTCGCCCACAAGGCCCCCGCCCCAGGCCGTCTCCTCACCGACAGGGACGACTTGAGCGAGTGTCCACTCTCCTCCCGGACGGCAAATGAGGCAGTCCTGGCCAGGCAGCCCAGCTCCCTCCAGACGGTCTCCCACTTCACCGTGTGGCTGGTCTTCCAGATGGGGAACTGCGTCCGGAGCGAGCCAACAGTCACTGAGGGCCGGCCCACCCCTCGCCCGGGAGCCTCTGGGGCTGCCGACCCCTCGCCCCCTGACCCCGCGGGGCCGCGAACCCCAACTGCCACTCACACTGTATTCAGCCGCCAGACCCCGATCTGTCTCCCGGAGGGAGCTCCATGGAAACTGGCCCGTCACCTTGTACAGATTCACGGAGAAGCTAGGAGGGAAAAATGGAAACCGCAATCAGCGCCCTCCCACCCTGCCGATAACTGCCCCCGGACTGCAAGCATCCTGGCTCCACCCAGTTCATTCTGACTCTCCCACTTCCTACTTGCGGTCAAAATTCCCGGGCTGCGGTCTGAAGAGCGACAAGCCGTAGGACGTCTCTTTGGTGCCGTAGGAGAACTGGAAGGTCATCTTCTCTGCCCGGCCCAGAAGGTTGGGGAACTTGAGGCCCAGGACCTGAGGGTGTTGATAAGACCCACTGCCTTTCAGGTGCCCATCCAGTGGCCTTACCCAGGCAGCAGTACCGCCCAGCAGCCGGGCAGGTGGGCGATTCTGTGCCACCTTCAGACAAGCTCCCAGAGTCCCTCCTCCCGGGGCAGCCTCAGCCTCGCAGCAGAGAACAAAGGGCATGAGGGAGGGCACTTCTGCCGTTCTGGCTTCTGGGGAGGAGGAAAGGACTGTGGACACCCCCGGTCCTCGAGTGGAGGAGACGCGGACACCCGGTTCAAAGTCGGTCGGTCCGGGCCCGGTCCTTACCATGCTGCCCTCGTTGTTGCCCACCATGGTGTTGTAGCTGCCCGTCAGCCTCCTCAGCTCTGCCACCTCAAACGTGACATCCAGACCGTTGGGGAGAGCGTCGGTTCCTGGCAGAATGGGGAGGTGGTCAGATCTGACAGCCGTCAGCCCCTGACATCAGCAGGGGGAGGGCGGAGAGGTGAGGCCTGGCCAGGGTATGCTCCAGGGGCGCAGAGGATCGCCCCCCACCTCCCACCAGGCCCTACCTTGGCATGTGTCGATCAGAACATCCACCTGCCGGAAAATCCCCAGACGGAGCAGCTTCTCTCGGGCCTCGTGAGACTTCCTCATCACCTGGGTGGGAAAGAAGCAGGCAGCATGTCTAGTGTCCACGGCTCCGGGGTAGACCCCGAGGTGAGGGGTCACCAGGGTCACCCTCGGAACGATGTGCCCGGGGACACCCCAATGAGACCCAGGGGTAAGGTTATGAGCTAGCGGCCAGACTCCCTCGGCCCTGATCATGAGGACAAAAGAAAGCGGGGAGGGCGGGGGTCCCGCCCGCCCAGACCATCGTTATTGGAGCTGTGTGGCCCACAAGAAAGAGCCCAGGGCTGGGAGGCAGGAGACGCAGATTCAAGCCCTGGCTCTGTGCTCCTGGTGATTGGGGCAAGCCGTTCAACCCCTCTGGGCCCCGGCCCCTCCACTATATTACAGGAGTCCGATCCTGGCTCTCCCCAGGTAGGCCGGGGAACCGGCCCGCTCATCACCTCCTGACCGCTCAAACCGTCCCGAGCCTGGCACTCACATCGATCAGGTTCTTGGCTTTGAAAACGTCTCCGATCTCGTACATAATGATGTCATCTTTCGTCCGTTCGAGTCCGTCGAAGTGCACGTGCTGGACCACCACCTGTGGCGGAGTGGAGGTGACTGCCGACCGGGGACTGACCGGGCCCTTCCCCGGCCCGAGCCCTACCACCGGGAGGAACCCGAAGCGGTGCGGCCTCAGAAATCTCCCTCATGCTTCCCTGGGGCCCTTCGGCCATAAAAAGCCTGATGTTTTGAAGGCTGGCGTGCCTTGCTCCGGCAGTCAGGTATATCTGTGTCTCAGGGACGGGGGAGATGGAGCCGGGGCGTGGGAAAGGTTGGGGGTGGGGTGGGGGGGGTGGTGGTGTGTGTGTGTGTGTGTGTGTGTGTGTGTTTCCCTTGGGAAGCAGTAAGGGGACTACAGGATAAAATCATACCTATGCCACCCACTCCCCCAACTGCAGCAGCCCCAGCTTCAGCTCTCCCGTGCAATGTGTGTCACCACCACCACCAACCGTAACCAGGTACCACTACCTGGCGGGTCCCCATCCCGGGCAGGCCTCCTGGCTTACTGCGGGGAGAACCGCACCTCCGGTTCTCATGGGGGTCGGGGCCGAGGCCCCGCACACCAACCCATTCATCTGCTGAACACGCTCCAGGCCACAGAGACTCACATCTTTATTTTCCAGGACTTCCTGTTTCGCTTCGGGTTCCACTTGGACGAGTTCTGCTTCTTCCCCCAGGGCGCCAAACTCGGGCCCTCTCACGGGGAGGGGCTCCAGACTCTGAAAGGCAAGAGAGTAGGGGTCGCCCAGCCCTGCATACACATGCATACAAACAAATGCACACACCCCCGCCATAACACATAAGAGTCAGGGGGCTTGACTTGCTCCAACTCACGCATTAGAAGAGTGGCGTTATCCTTGACTCCTTTCTCTCATTCAACCCACATATTCAATCCATCACTAAATCCTATCATTCCCACCTTCACATAGCTAAAATCCGCCCTTTCCTCTCTATCCAAACTGCTATCACGTTAATACAAATCACTCATCCTATTCTGCCGGGATTACTGTTTTAATGAGATGTTCATCCCCTTGATTCTATTTATTGCCATTCTTTTTGTCCGTCTCCCCGGATTAGACCGTGAGCCCGTCAAAGGGCAGGGACTGTCTCTATCCGTTACCGATTTGTACATTCCAAGCGCTTAATACAGTGCTCTGCACATAGTAAGCGCTCAATAAATACTATTGAATGAATACTGCATCAGCCTCCTTGCTGACCTCCCAGCCTCCTTTCCCCACTCCAGTCCATACCAGGATCATTCTTCTATAAAAATGTTCAGACCATGTTTCTCCACTCTTCAGGAAACTCCAGTGGTTGCCCATCCAGCGCTACACCAAACAACTCCTCGCCATTGGCTTTAAAGCACTCCATCAACTTGCCCCCACTTATCTCATCTCGTTACTCTTCTAATACAACCCATTTTACTCCTCTAATGCTAACCTTCTCACTGTGCCTCCATCTCACCTGTCTCGCCACAGACCCCTGGTCCATGTCCGGCCTCTGGCCTGGAACGCCCTCCCTTCTCAAATCCAACAGACAATTACTCTCTCCCCCGCTTCAAAGCCTTATTGAAGGCACATCACCTCCAAGAGGCCTTCCCAGATTAGGTCCCCCCTTTTCTCTTCTCCCACTCCCTTCTCTGTCACCCGGACTTGCTCCCTTTGTTCTCCCCCATTCCGGCCCCACAGCGCTTATGTACATATCTGTAATTTATTTATGCCTCCCCTCTCTAGACTGTAAGCTCACTGTGGGCAAGGAATGTGTCTGCTTATTGTTGTACTGTATTTTCCCAAGTGCTGGGTACAGTGCTCCGCACACAGTAAGTGCTCAATAAATACACTGGATGACAGAATGCATAAATGAATGCATGACAGAACCAGGCCCATTACATTGGTAGTTGACGGCAGGTAACTGTGACTACCCAACCATTCCATGTTCCTCCCTCCCCCACCCACCTCACAACCAGGGCTCCTGCTTGGCCAAAAAGTAGCAATAATAGTAATAATAATAATAATGCTGGTATTTGTTAAGCGCTTACCATGTGCCAAGCACTGTTCTAAGCGCTGGGGTAGATAAAAAGGGTAATTAGATTGTCCCACGTGGGGCTCACACTCTTCATCCCCATTTGACAGATGAGGGAACTGAGGCCCAGAGAAGTGACTTGCCCAAGGTCACCCAGCTGACAAGTGGCGGAGCAGGGATTCGAACCCACAACCTCTGACTCCCAAGCCCGGACTCTTTCCACTGAGCCACGCTGCCTCTCTAATAACAATCGTGGTAACTGTCAAGTGCTCACTATGTTCCAGGCAGTGTACTAAGCGCTGGGGTTGATATAAGCAAATTGAGTTGGACAGACACTCACGGTCTCAATCTGCAATTACAGATGAGGGAACTGAGGCACAGAAAAGTAAAGCAAAATACTTTTGAGGTAAATAGGAGGTAAAGCAAAAGCAAAGTAAAATTGTCAGCTGGGTGACTTTGGGCAGGTTGCTTAACTTCTCTGCGCCTCAGTTCCCTGAGTAGTTAGTTCAACCAACTCTCTTCCCCTCTTCAAAGCCCCACTGACAGCTCACCTCCTCCAAGAGGCCTTCCCAGATTGAGCCCCCTTTTCCCTCTGCTCCCCCTCCACCCTCTGCTCCTCCCCTCAAATAAGCCCCCTTTCCCTTTGCTCCTCCCCCTCCCTCAGCACTGTGCTCATTTGCATATATTATTTATTACCCTATTTATTTTGTTAATGAGGTGTACATCCCGATTCTATTTATCGTGATAATGTTGTCTTGCTTTTGTTTCGTTCTGTTTTGCTCTGCCGTCCGTCTCCCCCGATTAAATAAATAAAATAACTGTGGCTTTTGTGGCCAAGCACTGTTCTAAGCGCTGGGGGATACAAGGTGATCAGGTTGTCCCACGTGAGGCTCACAGTTTTAATCCCCATTTGACAGATGAAGTCACTGAGGCACAGAGAAATTAAGTGACTTGCCCAAAGTCACATAGCTGACTAGCGGCAGAGCCAGGATTAGAACCCGTGACCTCTGACTCCCAACTCTAGATGCCACGATGCCTCTCTAGACTGTGAGCCCGTCACTGGGCCGGGACGGCCTCTGTTGCCGAACTGTCCATTCCAAGCGCTTAGTACAGTGCTCTGCACATAGTAAGCGCTCAATAAATACTACTGAATGAATGAATGACTGTGAGCCCATCACTGGGCTGGGACACTCTCTGTTGCCAAACTGTCCATTCCAAGCGCTTAGTACAGTGCTCTGCACATAGAGAAGCAGCATGGCTCAGTGGAAAGAGCCCGGGCGTGGGAGTCAGAGGTAATGGGTTCGAATCCCGGATCTGCCTTGTCAGCTGTGTGACTGTGGGCAAGTCACTTCACTTCTCTGTGCCTCAGTTCCCTCATCTGCAAACTGGGGATGAAGACTGTGAGCCTCACGTGGGACAACCTGATGACTCCGTATCTCCCCCAGCGCTTAGAACAGTGCTCTGCACATAGTAAGCGCTTAACAAATACCAACATTATTATTAGTAAGCGCTCAATAAATACGGTTAAATGAATGAAATTTCCCTCATCTGGAAAATGGGGATGAAGTCTGTGCACCCCATGGGGGACAGCCTCATTTCCTTGGATCCCCCCCAGCGCTTAGAATAATAATAATGTTGGTATTTATTAAGCGCTTACTATGTGCAGAGCACTGTTCTAAGCACTGGGGTGGATACAGGGTAATCAGGTTGCCCCACGTGGGGCTCACAGTCTTAATCCCCATTTTACAGATGAGGGAACTGAGGCCCAGAGAAGTGAAGTGACTTGCCCACAGTCACACTGCTGACAAGGGGCAGAGCAGGGATTCACACCCAAGCCCGTGCTCGTTCCACTGAGCCACGCTGCATAATAATGTTGGTATTTGTTAAGCGCTTACTCTGTGCAGAGCACTGTTCTAAGCGCTGGGGGAGATCCAGGGTCATCAGGTTGTCCCCCGTGAGGCTCACCGTCTTCATCCCCATTTTCCAGATGAGGTCACTGAGGCCCAAAGAAGTGACTCGCCCACGGTCACACAGCCGACAAGGGGCAGAGCTGGGATTCGAACCCATGACCTCTGACTCCCCAGCCCGGGCTCTTCCCACTGAGCCACGCTGCTCCTCCGGACAGTGCTTGGCCCGTAGGAAGCGCTTAACCAATACCATTATTATTTATTATTATTAAAAAGGACTGGGCCAAGGTCCCAGAGCGCAGACAGGCGTCAGGATTCGAACCCACGCGTGACCTTCGGAGTGGCGGGGTCGGCGCGGCCTGGCCGAGGTGACGGAGGCGTCTCCCCCAGCCCTTACCCGGGCGTGGACGGCGCCCATGTCTGCGGCCTCGGGGCCCCCGCGGGGAGCGGGCGGCGGGCGGCGGGGAGCGAGCGGCGGGCGGCGGGGAGCAGGCGGCGGGCTGCGGGCCGCCGAGGCCCGGGCTGCGCGGCCTGTCGACGCGGCTCCGCCACCGCCCGGACAGCGCGGCCCCCCCGGGGGCGGCCATGACACCCGGGGGAGCCCCGCCCCCGCCCGCCCCGGCCCGGACGCTCATTGGCCGCCGGCGCCCGCCGGCCCGGAAGTCCCGCCCTCCGGTCCGATGCTGAGTGGCCGGAGAGCGGCGGGGCGGGGCTCGGCCGGCCCGCGCATGCGCCCTGGTGGGGCGGGGGCTGAGAGGACGGCGTTTTCTACAACGCGGGGTCTGGCGACGCCCCCAGGGGCACCCGCGTTTTAGCAGAAGGGGCGGTCCTGGGGGGCGTTGGACGCCCCCGGCCGCCATTAGAGCGCCTGGAAGCCAAAGGGGGGGGGGGGGTCGGGCGCCAAGGGGGGGCCGTGGCGGTGGGGTCCCCGCGGAGGCGGTCGTCCGGAGCCCCCGCTCGCTTCCGAAGCCCCCCATCTCCCCCCCGCCCCTTCTGCGCATGCGCCTGTGTCGGCACGTGCTCGTGCGTAGTCGGCGGCGCGCTTCGCATAGTAATAGTCATAATAATGTTGGTATTTGTTAAGCGCTTACTATGTGCAGAGCACTGTTCTAAGCGCCGGGGGTAGACACAGGGGAATCAGGTTGTCCCACGGGGGGCTCACAGTCTTCATCCCCATTTTACAGATGAGGGAACTGAGGCCCAGAGAAGTGAAGTGACTTGCCCACAGTCACCCAGCTGACAAGTGGCCGAGCCGGGATTCGAACCCATGACCTCTGACTCCAAAGCCCGTGCTTTTTCCACTGAGCCACGTTGCTACGCGCTTACTATGTGCAAAGCGCTGTTCTGAGCGCTGGGGAGCTACCAGCTGAGCTGGTTGTCCCACGTGGCGCTCCTAGTCTTAATCACAGAGCAGCAGCGCGGCTCAGTGGAAAGAGCCCGGGCTTCAGAGTCAAAGGTCGTGGGTTCTAATCCTGACTCTGCCACCTGTCTGCTGGGTGACTCTGGGCAAGGGACTTGACTTCTCGGAGCCTCAGTGACCTCATCTGGAAAATGGGGATTAAGACTGGGAGCCCCAAGTGGGACAACCCGATGACCCAGTATCCACCCCAGCGCTTAGAACAGTGCTTGGCACATAGTAAGAGCTTAACAAATACCAACCTTATTATTATTATTAATCCCCATTATACAGACGAGGGAACTGAGGCCCAGAGAAGTGAGGTGACTTGCCCAAAGTCACACAGCTGACAAGTGGCAGAGCCGGAATTCGAACCCATGACCTCTGACTTCCAAGCCCGAGCTCTTTCCACTGAGCCACGCTGCTTATGATGATGGCATTTTTAATAATAATAATACTAATGTTGGTATTTGTTAAGCGCTTACTATGTGCCAAGCATTGTTCTAAGCACTGGATAGATAAAAGGTAATGAGGTTGCCCCACATAGGGCTAACAGAGTAGCTCAGGGAAAAGAGCACAGGCTTGGGAGTCAGAGGTCATGGTTTCGAATCCTGGCTCTGCCACTTGTCAGCTGTGTGACTGTGGGCAGGTCACTTCACTTTTCTGTGCCTCAGTTACCTCTTCTGTAAAGTGGGATTAAGACTGTGAGCCTCACATGGGACAACCTGATTACCCTGCATCTCCCCCAGCACTTAGAACAGTGCTCTGCACATAGTAAGCACTTAACAAATACCGATTTTTTTTTAATCCCCCTTTTAACAGATGAGGTCACTGAGGCACAGAGAAGTGAAGTGACTTGACCAAGATCACACAGCTGACTAGCGGCGGACCCGGGATTAGAACCCACGACCTCTGACTCCCAAGTCCATGCTCATTCCAGTGGGCCACGCTGCTTCTCTCTGCTGCTGCTCCCCTTGTGAAGCCTGCCCTGCCCCTCCTTTTAAGTGCTTACTATGTACCAAGCACTGTTCTAAGCGCTGGGGTGGGGGCAGATACAAGGTGATTGTCCCTACCTTCAGAAGGGTGGTCTGGCTCCCGGGACTCCCCCCAGCATAGGGATTTAGAACTCCTGGGTTCTGGTCCCAGCGTTACCCCCTAAAGGGAAACCTTCTAATCCATGTTTGGGGGTACTTTCAGAATATCAGCAATAGGAAAGGACTGATAGAGCTTGTGAAAATTGAAAGGCGGCCCAGAATGAAGATTTCCTTGGAGCCTAGTGACCAGGAGGATGTCACGCTTTCCCATGCCTTCAGCCTCTCTTCCCTCTTGTAGTCAGTGGTTCTGTTTTGTTTTGCTGTCCATCTCCTCCGTTTAGACTGTGAGCCCATCATTAGGTAGGGGATTGCCTCTATCTGTTGCCAAACTGTACATTCCAAGCACTTAGTACAGTGCTCTGCACATAGTAAGCACTCAATAAATACTATTGAATGAATGAATGAATAATCAGGTTGTCCCACATGGGGCTCACAGTCTTAATCCCCATTTTCCAGATGAGGGAACTGAGGCACAGAGAGGTGAAGTGACTTGCCCAAAGTCACACAGCTGACAGTGGCGGAGTGGGAATTAGAGCTCACGACCTCAGACTCCCAAGCCCGGGCTCTTTCCACTGAGCCATACTGCTTCTCTCTGCTGCTGCTCCCCTTGTGAAGCCTGCCCTGCCCCTCCTGCCTGGTGGGCTGGTGAGGGGTGGCAGCCGCAGCATGGCAATCTAGGCCTGGTCCCTCCACCCGCTCCTGCTTGGCTGCAGCCTCCAATGTGTCCCCAGTCAGTGCCTAAATTCATTTATTCATTCGATCGTATTTATTGAGCACTTACTGTGTGCAGAGCACTGTGCCAAGAGCTTGGGAAGGTACAATACAACAATAAAGAGAGACAATCCCTGCCCACAACAAGCTCACAGTCTTGGGGGCGGGGTTGGGAGACAGATGTCAATACAAATAAACAGGCATCAATATAAATTAATAAAATTACAGCTAGAATTACTGCCACCTAAGTGCAGTGTGTGCAACGAGGTGAACTAAGTGTGCTGAACTAAGTGTGAAGGAGCAGGCCTTCATGGAGGTGGGGGCCCCAGGGGTTGACAATCAATCCATCAACTGCATTTATTGAGCATGCTTAGTAATAATAATAATAATTGTGATATTTGTTAAGCACATACTCTGTACCAGGCACTGCACTAAGCACTGGGGTAGATTCAAGCAAATCGGATTGGACACAGTCCCTGTCCAGTACATTCTTAACCCCCATTTTACAGCTGAGGTAACTGAGGCACAGGGAAGTGAAGTAACTTGCTGAAGGCCACACAACAGCCAGGTGGCAGAGCTGGGATCAGAACTCACGACTTAACTCCCAGGCCTGTGGTCTATCCACTATGCCATGCTGCTTCCCATGCTTACTGAGTGCAGAGCACTGTTTTAAGCACTTGGGAGAGTACAATAGGAAATAGTTGGGAGATATAATAATAATGATATTTGTTAAGTGCTTACTATGTGCAAAGCACTGCTCTAAGCGCTGGGGGGATACAAGGTGATCAGGTTGTCCCATGTGGGGCTCACAGTCTTAATCCCCATTTTACAGATGAGGGAACTGAGGCACAGAGAAGTGAAGTGACTTGCCCAGAGTCACACAGCTGACAAGTGGCAGAGCTGAGATTAGAATAATAATAATAATAATGTTGGTATTTGTTAAGCGCTTACTATGTGCCGAGCACTGTTCTAAGCGCTGGGGTAGACACAGGGGAATCAGGTTGTCCCACGTGGGGCTCACAGTCTTAATCCCCATTTTACAGATGAGGGAACTGAGACACCGAGAAGTTAAGTGACTTGCCCAAAGTCACACAGCTGGCAAGTGGCAGAGCCGGGGTTCGAACCCATGACCTCTGACTCCAAAGCCCGTGCTCTTTTCAGTGAGCCACGCTGCTTCTAGGACCCATGACCTCTGACTCCCAAGCCCGGGCTCTTTCCACTGAACCACCCTGCTAGTGAAAATAAATTGCAGACAAGGACATAAGTATTGTGGGGCTGAGAGTGGGGTGAATATCAAGTGCTTAAAGGGTACAAATCTCCAAGTGTATAGGTGATGCTGAAAATTGGGATCAAATACCTGTTCTCCTTCCTACTTAGATCGTGAGCCCTGTGTGGGACCGGGACTGTTAATTATATAGTTGTATCACATCTACCCCAATGCTTAGTATAGTGCTTGGCACATAGTAAGTGCTTAACAAATTCTACAGTTCTGGTTTTTAAAGTCTAGACTGCGGGGAAGACACTAGTAAGCCCGAGACAGGGAGTGGAGGGGAGAATCGCTGCTAGCCCTGGACATTCCCCCCAGTTCATCCAGGGCTGTGAATCTTGAAGACGGCCGCCTCAGTCACTGGTTCCTGAAAGGGGCTGAAAAGACCAGCTGTCGCCGGACATACTGAAGCCTCCAGGCTCTTAGCGAGCTAAACTCTATCCCTAGAATGCTAGCCTCCGGTCTCTACTCCCCGAAGCACACTAGTCCTTAGCCTCCAGCCTCTATCATCCAGCATGGTAGCCAGCCTCCAGCCTCTATCCCCCAGCACACTACCCCTTAGCCTTCAGCCTCCATCTCCCCAGCATGCGACCCTCTGCCCGTGCCTCCCATTGCTAACCCCCGACAGGATGCTAGCTTCTAGCCTTTATCTTCACAGATCACTAGCCTCCAGTCCTCTAGCCTCCACTCTTTAGCCTCTATCCCTGTGCCTGCTAGCCCCTAGCCTCCAGAACACTAGCCCCTAGCCTCCACCATGCTAACCCCTGCCCCCCAGGCTCTGCCTCTAGCACACCAGCCCCTTGCCTCTAACCTCTGCCTCCAGCACCGTAGACCCTAGCCTTCAGCCAGGTCTCCCAGCTCCCACGGCTCTGAGGGTGGCCGCTTCCACTTTCAGCCTGGCAGCTTCTCACTGCCTCCCCGGTCCGGATCCCCACCACCGCCATCACCCTCACCAGCAGGGGAACAGGAGAGGAGTTGCGGGCTGGGGGCCGGGGATAGCAGTCTGGATGGAGGGCTTTGGTCCCTGGAAGCAAAAAGGGAAACAGGGAAGATCAGTCCACTATCATCTTGGCCTGAGGGTGGCCGGGGTGGGCCGGGAAGGATGGGCCAGAGGGGAAGATCGGGGTCCGGGATGTGCCCGGACCTTCAGTGAGTGCTTAGTACGTGCTAAGTGTCGGCCAAGATACGAGGTTCTGAGATCAGCCACAGTCTGACTGCCCACCTCGCCTCCCAGTTTATCTTATCCCTATTTTACAGATGAGCAAGGGGAGGCCCAGAGAGGGCGAATAAATTGCCCAAGGGGCAGAGACAGAGCTGGGACTAGAACCCAGGTCTTGGGGCTTCCCCCTCCCAGACTCCCACCGCTGCCTCCCTAAGGTCCAATCCCCCAAGCCCGACATCCTGCTCTCCCTCATCCACATTCTCCCATGCTCCTGCATGTCTTTGCTCCGGACCGCCCCCGACCCCAACCTCAGGCCCCTTACTCCCGGGGGACCCGGGGAATCCCCACCACCACCCTGGTTCTCTGGGACCCGTGAACACCCCCGGGGCAGGGCATCTTCCCATCAGAATTGTAGTCAGAGATCGTGGGTTCTAATTCCAGCTCGGCCGCTTGTCAGCTGTGTGACCTCGGGGAAGTCACTTCACTTCTCTGGGCCTCAGTGATCTCATCTGTTAAATGGGGATGAAGACTGTGACCCACACATGGGACAACCTGATTCCCGTGTATCTACCCCAGTGCTTAGAACAGTGCTTGGCATATAGTAAGTGCTTAACAAATACCAACATTATTATAGTTATTAGTTCGTGGCCCAGGCACCTGGCTGGGGTCCTTCCCTTGGAGGGGGCCTGTGGTCCTCAGGCGGGGGTCCTGGGAGGAGAGAAGGGGTGGGGCAAGGGGTCCCCCAGTTGTGACTCACCTGTTTGTGCCCGCGAGAAACCCTCGTGGCTGAGGCCAGAAGGCGCCGTTCATCTCCTCTAGCAGCCACCGAATGTCCTCTTGGATGTCAGGAATCCACTCGATCAACCTGTGGGGCAGGTCACAGGGCAGCCGGTCAGAGGATGGGCAAGAGAAGGTCCTGGCTGGGCCAGGTTTGGGGCTGGGCCCTTCACTTGGGGCTTTGAAAAGCGGGAAAAGCCAATGGCACCATCAGAGCCACTGTCTGGAAGGTGGGGAGGCCACCTGGCCTGATGTGCACATAATAATGACAATAATCATGTTGGCATTTGTTAAGCGCTTACTACTTGCTAAGCACTGTTCTAAGAGCTGGGATTGATACAAGGTAATCATGTTTTCCCATGTGGGGCTCACAGGCTTCATCCTCATTTTATAGGTGAGGTAACTGAGGCACAGAGAAGTTAAGTGACTTGCCCAAAGTCATATAACAGACAAGTGGCAGAATCAGGATTGGAACCCATGACCTCTGATTCCCAAGTCCGTACTTTCCACTGAACCATGCTGCTTCACATGACTGCCCACTCCACTGTCCCTCTCTGTCCTGGGAAGATATGCATCCCTCCTGTCCCAGGAAGACATGTGACCACACACTAGCCACCACCTTACTGAAGCTTTATTGAAAGCATATCTCCTCCAAGAGGCCTTCCCGACTAAGCTCTCCTTTCTTCTTCTCCTATTCCCTTCTACATCACCCTGACTTGCTCCCTTTATTCATCCCCTGTCCCAGCCCCACAGCACTGATGTACATATCTGTAATTTATTAGTATTAATGTCTGTCTTCCCCTCTAGGCCGTAAACTCGTTGTGGGGAGGGAATGTGTCTGTTTATTCCTCTATTGTACTCTCCCAAGTGCTTAGTACAGTGCTCCGCACAGTAAGCACTCAATAAATATGAATGAACGAGTGAACACTGCTCCGCCCCTCTCTGTCCCAGGAAGACATGCAATCACACACGGCTCCATCCCTCCTTGTCCCAGGAAGACACGTGACCATGCACTGCACTGTCCCTCCCTGCCCTGGAAGGCAGGTGACCACACTCTGTTCCATCCCTCCCTGGCCTGGGAAGACACTCATGTCATCCATCCCTTCTCCAGCCTGGGAATGGGAGGCTTCAGCTGCAAGGAAAAAAGGCTGAAGTGGAATGACAACACACAGGCCAGAGTCTCCCTTGGTAAAGAACAGGGATCGTGTCTACTAAACCTACTGTACGCTTCCAAGCATTCATTCATTCATTCATTCATATTTATTAAGCACTTACTGTGTGCAGAACATTGTATTAACCACTTGGAAAGTACAATTCAGTAACAAATAGAGACAATCCCTGCCCCCAGCAGCCTCACACAGTCTAGAAGGCGGGAACAGACATCAAAACAAAAGTAAACAGGCACCAGTAGCCTCATTATAAATAAATAGAATTATAGATGCATACACATCATTAATAAAAATAGAGTTATACTTATAAATATGTACATATATACACAAGACCTGTGGGGCGGGAAGGGGTGGTAAAGCAAAGGGTGATGGGGTAGGGAGGGGGAGCAGAGGAAAAGGGAGGTTTAGTCTGGGATTAGCATTCTAATTCTAAACGGTCTCACATTCCCCCCCTTCTAGACTGTGAGTTCGTTGTGGGCAGGGATTGCCTCTCTTTTTTGCTTTATTGTACTTTCCCAAGCGCTTAGTGCAGTGCTCTGCACACAGAAAGTGCTCAATAAATGCGACTGAATGAATGAATGTATGAATTCAGCCCAGTGTTCTGCGTACAATAGAGAGTAAATTCCTCGAGAACAGAGATTAACTATTAACTCTCTAGTGCTCACCCAAGAGCTCAGGACAGTGCTCTTCACTCAGCAGGCACCCAGTAGATACTAGTGATTGACTGAACATGCTGCCAGCCCCCAGTTCCTCCCTTGCTCTTCACCATCGTGCTGGCGACGACCCCCAGAACAGCCTCACCTGCGGACAGTCCAGAGGGCAGACTCCACAGGTAGTGTGCAGGGCAGCAGCGGGCAGGACAGGATCTGCACAGGCAGCAGGCGAGAAATCTGGGCCTGGAGTCCACCCTGCTGTGCCAATGCCCAGGTCAGTGCTGGTGGACAGGAGAAACAGGGACTGTTAGTTATTCATTCATATTTACTGCTTACTGCATCCAGAGCGCTGAACCAAGTGCTTGGGAGAGTACAGTACAACAATAAACAGAAAGGTTCCCTGTCCACAATGAGGTTATAGTCTCTATAGTCTCCAGCTGGAGGCAACTATAGTCTCTATAGTTATAGGGTTATGATATTCATGCAACACTCATTGTATGGCAAGCACTATGCTAGATACAATCCTTACCCCACACAGGGGGCACAGTGAGGAAGGAGGGAGAGGGGACTGATGGAGGGATCTTATCCCCATTTTACAGAGGGAAATATGGAGACCCATAGAGGTTCAGTGACTCAGTCAAGGTCACACAGCAGGCCAAGGACCACGTTAGGTTAGAACCAATCTGCGTGGCCTAGTGGAAAGAGCACAGGGTTGGGTGTCAGAGGATTCTAATTCTGGTTCTGCCTTGAGATTTGGGCAAGTCACTTGTCTTCTCTGTGCCTCAGTTACCTCATCTGTAAAATGGGGATTAAGACTGTGAGCCCTACAAGGGACAGTGAGTGTGTCCAATCCAAGTATTTTGTATCTACCCCGGTGCTTTGAACATTGTCTAGCACATGGTATGTGCTTCAGAACTACAACTGAAGAAACAAAACCCTGGTCTACTGGAACCCAGGTCCTTCTGACTTCTAGGCCTCGCTCTATCCACTAGGCAACACTACTTCTCTGAGCCCCTCTGATCTGACAGGAGGATGATGGTGGCCCTGGCCATCGCCCCTCTGGGCAGTGTGGACAGGTAAATGTTCCTGCGGTCAGCTTGGAGAGACGCCAGGGTCTCCAGGTACCTTTGAACAGACCGGACGACAGGATGTCGGAGATCCTCTCATTCCGGGGCACGATGGTCTGGTGCTGGAGGGCGGGCAGAGTATCAGCCTCCCGATGGTCCTCCAGTCCACAACCTGTGGCTGGAGGGGCAGAGCTGGGGATGGGCGGCAGACATGAGCAGGGAGCCGGTGGCTTCAGGAGGCCTGGGAGGGACAGGAGGAGTGGACACAGTCATGAGGAACAGACCTTCCGGGTGGCTCCTGGGCGTGACCAGGCTGAACTGTGACCTGATCCCCAAAATGGCTGCTCCCAGCCTGGATGTAGGGACTGAGATCTCGTGGCCACCCCCTGGTCATCAAGATGACAGCGCTCTGCTCTCTGTGCAGGGTGACACATTCCCATCGGGGAATGTGTCTGTTTATTATTGTAGTGTACTCTCCCAAGTGCTTAGTACAGTGCTCTGCACACAGTAAGTGCTCTATAAATACAAATGAATGAATGAAAGCCCTGATTATCATCAGGGGCTGGCTGGGGGCTTCTTTCTCCTTTGGAGTGTTGGGCTCCCCTCAAAGTACAGGTCCAGCCTGAGCCATTGCCCCACTGCCCACATTCAGGCTCCCTGGTTACACTGGAAGTAACGTGTCGAATAACTGTGCTTTTCACTAAGCACTTTGTGCCAAGCCCCGTACTCAAACCTGGAGTCGGTATAAGATCATCAGTTCCCATATGGGGCTCAAAGTCTAAGTAGTAGGCAGAAAGTCCCCATTTTGCAGATGAGGGAAGTGAGGCACAGAGAAGATAAGTGACTTGCCCAAGGTCACGCAGCAAGCCAGTGGCAAAGCTGGGATTATAAATGACTCATTTATTCATAATGATGTCTCCCTCTAGACTGTAAGATCATTGTGGGCAGGAAATGTGTCTGCTAATTCTGTTGAACTGTGCTCTCCCAAGGACTTAGTACAGTGCTCTACACATAGTAAGCACTCGATAAATGTGATTGATTAGAACCCTGCTCTGACTCCTAGGCCTGTGCTCTTTCCACTAGGCCACACTGTTTCTCTACTACTTTCAGGGTTTGCTCTCTGGTCCTTGGCCCAGTGCTCTGCTCATATCCCACTTCGAGCACAGTCCTCTGCTGACAGCCCACTGTCAGCATATTGTTCTCCCCACAGGGCAGTATGTTTCTACATGGCGATTTTCCTCACCTTCACTTCTCATGCTAAGGCACCAGGATCCGGTCAGGCGACCAGAGCCCACCGGATGAGTCCCCTGACCTTCCAAGCGCTTAGTACAATGCGCTGCACATAGTAAGCACTCAATAAATACGATTGGCTGACTGACTGATACCGAGGCGCCAACATACCGTGGTCTTCCAAGAAGTGGAAAGTATCCAAGTACCCTTGATGGCAGAGCTCTGTAACGACCTGGAGAAGCCGTCCGATGGGTCAGACCGGAGGTGGCAAACGGGAGTCTGGCTTTCATGGAGGTGGCAGGGGCGGGGGGTGGGGCTTTCATGGTTTGAGTCTGGCTTTCATGGAGGTGACAGGGGCGGGGCTTTCATGGTTTTGGACTCCAGAAGGAATCTCAGTCTCTGCCATCCTTAACCCGGGGCCACCCCACCCACCCATCAAGATCCTCATGGCCAGCTCAGGGCAGAGCAGGGCCTCACAGTCAGGCTTCCGTTCCCCCTCTCTGGGCTATGCCCCGAGGAGTGGAGCTGGGTAGTAGTCACCCAGCCCCCTTCCCTCCCCCCCTCTCCCCCTACCCTATTCGCACCTGTGGCTCTGGGGGGATTAAGGTCCTGGTGAGCAGGTAGAAGTTTTCCTGGCACAGCCGAAAGCTGAGGTTGGCCATGGTCACGCAAAATAAATTGGACATCGGGACCCTCGGGCAGATGTCGCACTCGCCGTAGAATGGGGACACGGTGATCGTCGCGCTGTCCTCCCCTTGGGGCTGGTTGTTGCTGATGCCCCCATCCACGTAACGCTGTGGCAGGACAGGAGTACTCAGGGACCACTCTGCCCCAGACAAAGGTCCCCTCTTCACCCCACCCCACCCCATGCCCACCCCACCCCATGCCTTCCTTTCTATAGGCTAAGTCATTGCTGAGGCCTCCATCCACATAGAGGAGCAGGGTGACGTGGTGGATAGAGCACAGGCCTGGAAGTCAGAAGGTCTTGGGTTCTAATCCCATCTCCACCACTTGTCAGCTGTGTGACCTTGGGTAAATTGCTTCACTTCTCTGGGCCCCAGTTACCTAATCTATAAAATGGGGATTGAGACTGTGAGCTCCATATGGGACAGGGACTGTATCCAGCCCAATTTGCTTGTATTAACCCCAGTGCTTAGTACAGTGCCTGGTTCATAATAATAATAATAATGTTGGTATTTGTTAAGCGCTTACTATGTGCCGAGCACTGTTCTAAGCGTTGGGGTATATAAAGGGTAATCAGGTTGTCCCACGTGAGGCTCACAGTTTTAATCCCCATTTTACAGATGAGGTAACTGAGGCACAAGAAGTTAAGTGACTTGACCAAAGTACACAGCTGACAGGAGGCGGAGCCGGACTTAAAACACATGACCCCTGACTCCTAAGCCCGTGCTCTTTCCACTGAGCCAAGCTGCTTCTCTATAGTAAGCACTTAATAAATATCACAATTATTATTAATATACTGCAGTGGGACAGGAGTACTCAGGGATCACTCAGTCTCAGACACAATGACTCCCTTCCCTCCATTCCCCCAACCCCATGCTCTACTCACAGTTATAATAATCATAATTGTAGTATTTGTTAAGCACTTACTGTGTGCCAGGCACTGTACTAAGTGCTGGTATGGATACCAACAAATAGGGTTGGACACAGTCCCTGTCCCACGGGGGGCTCACAGCCTCAATCCCCATTTTACAGATTAGGTAACTGAGGCACAGAGAAGGGAAGTGACTTGCTCAAGTTCACAGCAGACAAGTGAACTAGGTGGGATTAGAACCCACGACCTTCTGACTTTCAGGCCCATGTTCTATCCACTACGGTCGTTTCTGAGGCCCCTATCCACATTATGCTGAGGCAGAGTGGGGGTGTTCAGGGATCCCTCGGCTCCAGGCACGGTGACCCCTCTGCTCTCCTCCCCTCAGGGTGGCTTGTTGAAGAGGCCCCTACAATGCTGCCCCGCCTGCCAGCAGCAGGGGAAGTGGGCCACTGAGAAGTCACCAACCAATATCACCACCCTGGATTGATCGATTAGCTATGTGAACTGAGCACCTACTATGTGCAGAGCTCGGAGCAGAGTTAGTTAGCCCCGATCTCTATGGCCGAGGGTCTTACAGTCTACACTGTGTGCGGAGCACTGGGCTAAGCGCTTGGGACAGTTACGGTAGTGTTACTAGACCCGATCCCCACCCCCAAGGAGCTTACAGTCTACTGTGTGCAGAACACTGGGCTGAGTTCTTGGGACTGTAAAGGAGAGTTAATAGACCCTGTCCATGCCCCAAGGAGCTTACAGTCTAGTGGGGAAATGGGCCCTAAAACAAACTGCAGATTGGAAGAAGGAGGCTGCCTATAAGGGACTTAATGCTGAAGGGAAGGTGTCTGAGGTAAATATGTCCGGGCCATGGAGGTCGTGAGCTCACAAGTGCTCTGGTGGCGCAGAAGGACTGAAGTGGCAGTTTTGAGGGGGTTAGGATGGGGAGATGAATGAGGGAAGGCCTTCTGGAGGAGATGAGCTTTCAGAAGGGCTGTGAATTTGGCCCGAGCAGTGGTCTGGGGGATGTGAATGGGAAGGAAGTCCCGGCCAGGAACAAAGGCTTGTGCAAAAGTGTTGGCACATGGCCTAGTGGAAAGAGTACAAACCTGGGAATCAGAGGACCTGGGTTCTAATCTCAGCTCTGTTATTTGCCTCCTGTGGAGCAGTCACATAACTTCTCTGTGCCTCAGTCTCCTCATTTGTCAAGTGGGGATTCAATACATGTTCTCCCAAACCCTTAGAATAGGATCCTCATGTAGGACAGGGACTGTGTCCAATCTGATTATCTTGTATCTACCCCAGTGCTTAGTACAGTCTTTGGCACATAGCAAGCATTTAACAAATGCTACAATTATTTATTTTATTTGAGGCACAGTGAGTAGGTTGGCTTGAAGAGAGCAGATGAATAGGATGCGTCTGAGAAGCCGTGGGCTGGGAGCACAGGGGAGCCAAGACTGACTCCGGGCATCTGGGGCAGTTTGGGCAGAGAGCATCTGGGGGATTTAGCAACCGCCAAAGCCAGCTCACCTCTCCTCGGAATGAAGGCGGGATCCATCCGCAGTAAATCGGGATGAAAGATGAGCAAATGAGTGCCTGAGGATAAAGGGAGTATGGTGGGGGAGGGGAGCACAAAACCTCAGGCAGACCCCAGCACAGATTCTCTAAATCTGGAAGCCACTGCTGGGGACCCTGTCTGGTCACCAACAATCCCTCCCTCCCCAACAGCCTGTATGTATTTGCTCTGCCCACCTCCCATAGGCCAGGCCTCCTCTACCCCATTCTTCTTAATGATATTTGTTAAGCACTTAACTTTGCGCCAGGCGCCGTACTAAGCACTGGAGTAGATACAACCTAATCAGGTTGGATTCCATGTCCTACATAGGGCTCACAGGCCTAATCCCCATTTTACAGGAGAAGTACATGAGGCTCAGAGAAGTTAAGTGACTTGTCCAAAATCACACAGCCGACAAGTGGCAGAGCTGGGATTAGAATTCTGGTCCTTTCAACTCCCAGGCTCGGGCTATATCCACTAGACCACATTGGCCACACCTCATCATATCACCCCTACCCCCAACATGCAGGGATATTTAAATTTGATTATACATCCAATTAATTATGCAGCTTGCTCTTCTTGATCTAATCCTGCTACTGCTGTGATTTTCTTCTTCTTCCTCCTGCTTATTATCTGTCCATTCACACACTAGACTTTAAACTCCTTGAGATCAGGCATCGTGACTACCAGCTCGGTATTCTCCCAAGTGGCCTCAGTGCCCACAATAGATTGTAAAGGCAGGGATTATGGTCTATTGACTTTACTGTACTCTCCCTAGAGCTCAGTACAGATAGAAGGTGCTCTCTATATAATAATTGATAATAATAATTATGGTATTTGTTAAGCCCTTACTATGTTCCTGTCACTATTCTAAACTCTGGTATTAATACAAGTAAATCAAGTTGGACCCAGTCCCTGTCCCACATGGGACTCACATTCTCAATCCCCATTTTAACAGATGAGGTAACAGACACAGAGAAGTGAAGTGATTTGCCCAAGGTCATGCAACAGACAAGTGGGAGAACGGGGATTAGAACCTGTGACCTTATATATAGGATTGAGGGATCGGTCAGACCCTTCCCCAGAGACTCACATCGATGACATCTTGTTTGGAGAGGAAGTGAGACACCAGGACGTTCTTCCCGTCGGCCACGCGGGTGAGGGAGACGCACAGCTTGTCCGACACCAGTTGGTGGGCATTGCCAGGGAGGTGCTTGTCCAATATCTTTCTAAGGTTCCGGGAGAGGTTGAAGGACGGGTGGAGCACCCCAATGTTTTGGTACCGGGCTCTTCGGACCAAATCCACAAGGATCTCACAGAGAACATCTGGAAAAGTGGGCATCGGGCCGGAGGCAAAGGCCTCCTTTGAAGGAGCTCTGAGGGAGAGGGACCCTCCCCCCAACATAACAATAATAATAATGTTAGTATTTGTTAAGCGTTTACTATGTGCAGAACACTGTTCTAAGCGCTGGGGTAGATACAGGGTAATCAGGTTGTCCCATGTGAGGTTCACAGTTAATCCTCATTTTACAGATGAGATAACTGAGGCACAGAGAAGTGAAGTGACGTCCACAGTCACACAGCTGACAAGTGGCAGACTCGGGATTCGAACCCAAGACCTCTGACTCCCGAGCCCAGGCTTTTTCCACTGAGCCAAAATCTGAGCGGGGAGGGGCGGGCCATCCTCGCTCTTCCAGGAGTATGTACCAAGTGCTCACTGGGTGCTCCGTGCTGAACTGAGTGCCGCTTCCTGGGCGGCTGTGAACTGTCCTGCCGCCGGAGAGGGGAAAGGGCCTCTGATGTCCACCCCTGATTAGGGTCTCTCCCGCGACCCCCAAGTCAGTGAGAGGCCCAGGGCCCCATGCCAGCCTATGGCTCTGGTTCTCGGTCACCCGAGCCCGGCCCCCCAGCCCCGACCCCTGCAAAAGTGAAAAGCTGAGAGGAGGCCGGTGCTCTTTCCGCCAGCCCCAGACTGAGTCCCCGGTCCTTGCTGTCACTGGCTGCCCCTATGGGTGACCCTCCCACCTCCCCTTCCGGGGCACACGAGGGTCGCAGACGGAGGAATGGAAGTTTGCACGAATTTGGAGCGGGATCCACAGACAGACAGACGGACGGACGGACAGGCGGACAGGCAGTGCCCCCGGACGGACCTTTTCTGAGGCCGGGGGAAGGTCTTGGAGGGACAAATGGGGTGCGCGGGAAGGTAGGTACCCAGCCAGGGGCGGGTCCCGGAGGAGACCAGAGTCCAGAGGCCGGGGGAGGGTCCTAGGGGGAGGTGTGATGGGGGTAGGCTGGAAGGCAGGGAGGTGGAGACCCGCACCCAGGGGCCCGGGGTGGTCTTGGGGGGGCCGGGGCGGGGGCCGGGCGGGTGGAGACACTCCCCCAGGGGCCGGGGGAGGGTCCTGGAGGATCTGGGCCGGGGGCAGGAGGCAGGTGGTGGCACGTGCTCAGAGGCCGGAGGAGGGTCCTAAGGGGAGGTGTGATGGGGGTGGGGCTGGAAGGCAGGCAGGTGGAGACCCAAGCCCAGGGGCCCGGGGGGATGTTCGGGGCGAGGGGCCGTGGAGGGGGACGGGCAGGTGGAAACACGCACCCAGAGGAATCTGGCAGAGGTGGATGGCGCAGCTGAGCGCCCCGGCGGAGGCTCCGTAGAGCTTGCGGGCTCCGAGCAGCAGGTGCGGGGCGCGCTCGTTCAGGCAGGTGAGGACCCCGGTGTGATAAAAGCCCAGGAAACCGCAGCCGGTGAAGGAGAAGTTCCAGCCCCGCTCCAGGTCGAACATGGTGGCGGTGGGCGGGGAACCCCCCCGGACCAGCGGCCTCCCCCGGAGCGGTGCGGCCCGTCCGGTCCCGCGCCCTCCCGCGCTGCCTTTATGGACCCGCGTCGGCCTCCTCCGGGGCTCCCCGTGACGACTCCGCCTCCGACCCAATCGGCGGCACCCGGGCTCCCACCTCTGGGAGCTCATTCGTTCATTCAGTCGTATTTATTGAGCGCTTACGGTGTGCTGAGCACTGTACTCGGCGCTTGGAACCTCGGGCAGCCGTCCCGTCACCCCACCATTGGCTTCGAAGTACAGTACAGCAATTCGTTCATTCAATCGTTTTTACTGAGCGCTTACTATGTGCAGAGCACTGTACTAAGCGTTTGGAAGGTACAATTCGGCAACAGGTAGAGACCATCCCTGCCCAGTAACGGGCTCGCAGTCTAAACGGGGGAGACAGACAGCAAAGCAAAACAGAACAAAACAAAGCAAGTAGTCTGGCGAAGATATCGAGATAAAAAGAATCATAGATACAGACCCATCATTAACAAAATAACTAGAGTAATAAATAATATATACAATAAACGCACAGTGCTGAGGGGAGGGGACGGGGGAAGAGCAGAGGGCGGGAATAGGGGGAACGGGGAGGGGAGGAGGAGCAGAGGGAAAGGGGGGGCTCAGTCTGGGAAGGCCACCTGGAGGAGGTGAGCTCTCAGTAGGGCTTTGAAGAGAGGAAGAGAGTTAGTTTGTCGGATGTGAGGAGGGAGGGCAGCGATAGGACATGGGCCGGGGATAAATATAAATAGAGTCGATCCCTGCCCACAACGAGCTCACAGTCTAGAGGAGGGGGGAGACAGACGTCGATACAAGTCAACGAGCCTCTGTATAAATAAATAAAATGACAGATATAAACACAAGTGCTCTAGGGCGGGGAGAGGGGGATAGAGCAAAGAGAATGAGTCGGAATGACGCGGAAGGGAATGGAAGAGGGGGTAAAGTGAGGCTTAGTCTGGAAAGGCCTCTCGGAGGAGATGTGCCTTCAGTAAGGCTTTGAAGCAGGGAGAGTCATTGTCCGACGGATTTGAGGAGGGAGGGCGTTCCAGACCCGAGATAGGAAGTGGGCCAGGGGTCAGTAGGTGAGATGGAGGCCCAGTGAGAAGGTTAGCGGCACCAGAGGAACCGAGTGTGCGGGCCGGGCTGTAGAAGGAGAGAAGGGAGGTGAGGTAGGAGGGGGCAAGGGGATGGAGAGCTTTGAAGCCAATGGTGGGGTGACAGGACGGCTGCCCGAGGTTCCAGCTGTGGGGGTGTTAGGACTAGTGCCCCCTGGTTCTAGCTGCGAGGGCAGTGGGAACGGTGCCCGGGTCCTAGTGTGGGAACCATGGGAACAGTGCCCCCGGGGTCCAGGCTGTGGGGGTCGATGGGGCTGGTGCTCCTGAGTCCTGGCTGTGGGGGCGATGGGGCTGGTGCTCCCGGCTTCCAGCTGTGGAGGTGAATCCATCACAGCCGACTGGACTGGACTGCCGGTATTGCTCACTGGACCTGGGAATCTAAATGTCCAAGGGTGGGGCCGGTCCAAATAGGATGGTTTTGACCCATTTGCTCTTCCCAGACGAAAGAGCAGTTCTGTACTGACAGCCCAGAGAGTCTGTCCATTTGTTTGGCCCTGTGTCTGCTGGCATCTTGTTCCTTACTCACCGCCCAACCTCCATTCCATGGCACTTATGCCCATATCTTAATATATTATTGCTTCCTCCTGTCTAGAAGTTACTTAACCTCTTCATGCCTCCGTTTTCTTATCTCTAAAATAGGGATTCAAAGTCTGTTCTCCCTCTCTCTTAGACTGCAACTATCTTTAATTTACCTCAGCACTTGGGACAGAGCTTGATACCTAGTGAGCCCTTAACAAATACAACAATTGTTCACTCATTCATTTATTCATTCAATCGTATTTATTGAGCACTTACTGTGTGCAGAGCACTGTACTGAGCGCTTGGGAGAGTACACTATAACAAGAGACGCATTCCCTGCCCACAACGCGCTTACAGTGTAGAGCTGGCACATAGTAAATGCTTAACAAATGCCATTATTATCATTATTATTATTAAAGGAGGGACAGACATTATTATTAATAATAATAATGGTACTTTCTAAGCCCTGGGGTAGATACAAATCAATCAGGTTTGACACAGGCCCTGTCCCACCTGGGGCTCGTACTCTTAGTGCTAGCACTTAGAACAGTGCTGAGCACATAGTAAGCACTTAACAAATGTCATTATTATTATTATTATTATTATTATTAATAATCCCTATTTTACAGATGATGTTACTGAGGCCCAGAGAAGTTAAATGACTTTCCCAAGGTCACACAGCAGACTTGTGGCGAAGCCAGGATTAGAATCCAGGTCCTTCTGACTCCCGCCCATGCTCTATCCACTAAGCCACGCTGCTTATAATAAATATAAATAATATCAATATAAATAAATGAAAGGTATGTACGTAAGTGCGTGGGGCTGGGAGGGGGCAATTTCATTCATTCTTTCAATCGTATTTACTGAGCGCTTACTGTTTGCAGAGCATTTACTAAGCACTTGGAATGTACAATTCGGCAACAGATAGAAACAATCCCTGCCCAACAACGGGCTCACAGTCTAAAAGGGGGAGACAGACAACAAAACGGAACAAGTAGTCAGGCATCAATGAATGGAGGGAGCAAGTCAGGGCAATGCAGAAGGAAGGGGGAGAAGAGGAAAGGAGGGCTTTGTCAGAGAGGCCTCTTGAAGGCTTTGAGGGGGTGGGGGGAGAGATTTGTCTGTTGGATTTGAGGAGGGAGGGAGTTTCAAGACAGAAGCGGGACGTGGGCCAGGGGTCGGCGGCGAGACAGGAGAGATGGAGGCATAGTGAAAAATTTAGCATTAGAAGTGTGCGGGCTGGGTTGTAGTAGGAGAATAGGGAGTTGAAGTAGGAGGTGGCAACGTGATGGAGTGCTTTAAAGCCAATGGTTAGGAGTTTTTGTTTGATGCAGAGTTGGATGGGCAACCGCTGAAGTCTCTTGAGGAGTGGAGAAAGGTCTGAACATTTTTGTAGAAAAATGATCCGGACAGCCGAGCGAAGTATGGACTGGAGTGGTAAGAGACAGGAGGCAGGGAGGACAGCAAGGAGGCTGGTACAGTAATCAAGGTGGGATAGGATAAATAATTGGATTAATGTGGCAGCAATTTGGATGGAGAGGAAAGGATGGATATTAGCGACACTGTGGAGGTGGAATAATCAGGATTTAGTGATGGATTTAATATGTGGATTGAATGAAAGAGAGGAGTCAAGGATAACATCAAGGTTATGGGTTTGTAAGGCAGGAAGGATGGTGGTGCCATCTACAATGATGGGAAAGTTATGGGGAGGACAGGTTTTGGGTGGGAAGATAAGAAGTTCAGTTTTAGGTAGATTAAGTTTGAGGTGACAGAAGGACATCCGAGTAGCGATGTCTCGAAGGCAGGAGGAAATGCGAAACTGCAGAGAGGGAGAGAGATCAGGGCGGGAGCTGTAGATTTGGGTAGCATCTGCACAGAGGTGGTAATTAAAGCCAAGTGAGCGAATGAGTTCACAATTAGAATTAGTATTATTCAGTGTCTGCTTCCCCAACTAGATGGCAAGCTCTTCGAGGGCGGGGATCATGTGTAGTAACTCTCTGTACTCTCCCAAGTGCTCAATTCAGTGCTCTGCACACAGTAGATTATAAACTCCCTCTAGTCTGTAAATTCCTTGTGGGCAGGAATCGTTCCTACTAACTCTGTTGTACTATACATTTCCAAATGTAGGAAGCAGTGTTGCTCAGTGGCAAGAGCCCGGGTTTGGGAGTCAGAGGACGTGGGTTGTCATCCGGCTCTGCCACTTGCCTGCTGTGTGACTCTGGGCAAGTCACTTCACTTCTCTGGGCCTCAGGTACCTCATCTGTAAAGTAGGATTAAGACTGTGAGCCCCACGCGGGACAACCTGATCGCCTTGTATCCCCCCAGCGATTAGAACAGTGCTTTGCACATAGTAAGCGCTTAACAAATACCATTATTATTATTATTATTATTAAGTGCTTAGAACAGTGCTCTACACAAAATAAGTGCTCAACAAATGTCTTTGATTAATTAATTAATTGATGTTGACTACTTTTATTTTATTCTTCCTCAGGCTCAGTGCAGTGCTTTGAATACAGTAGACTGTAAACTTCTTGAGGGGAGGGAGCGTGTCTATTCACTCTATTGTACTTTCAGTACAGTGCTCTGCACAAGCAGGTGCTCATTCAATAGCACTGAGAAGCAGCATGGCCTAATGCAAGGAGCCAAGGCCTGGGAGTCAGAGGACAATGGTTCTAAACCCGGCTCCACCACTTGCCTGCTGTGTGACCTTGGGCAAGTCACTTCGCTTCTCTATCCCTCAGTTACCTCATCTGCAAAATGGGGATTTAATACCTGTGCTCCCTTCTACTTAGACTGTGAGCCGCATGTGGGACTTGTGGTCAGGGACTATGTCCAATCTGATCGTCCTGTGCCTACCCCAGTGCTTAATACAGTGCTTGGCACATAATAAGGGCTTAACAAAAACCATAATGTATTATTATTATTATTCATTGACAGATTGGTTGCTTGATGGTGTAGACAGACTGAGTGTCTGGAGGCGTTGCTCAGTGCCTTGAGGGGGGCAAGTAACACTGGAGAGCTCTCGGTCTGGTTGGCTCTGGGGGTAGGCAGCGGGAGGTCTGATCTTGCTCAGAGGCAGGGGACTGTCTAGATGATCTTTCAAGAACCCTTTCAGCCCATCTGGGCTCCCACGGGGGTGCCCCCCGGGGTTTGGGTGGCTCAGGGACAAAGCCTGAATCCCCTCAACTGCAAGGGGACACTCAGAGGGGGAGGGCGAGCCACCCAACAGCGGGGTTCTGCTCTGTCCGGGTGGTCCCCGGTGGAATGGCCCCGTTCGCTTGGGCTCTGTCCCTGGACCTGGCAGCAGGCAGCCCGTAGCTCTCGGGCAGGGGGCCCCTTCTCGGGTGAGCCTGCGAGGGCGGCGATCTACCTGACAGCACTGCCTCGACACCCCCTGGACCTGCAACCTGTAATCATGCAGCCCCTCAACCCTGCAGCCTGCCCTGCACAACCCTGCAACCCTGTAACCCCGCGACCACGCAGCCCTGTCCTCTGCCCCAGAGTAGGCAAAGGAGATGCCAAAGACCTTAACTCCCACCCCTCTCACCCATCCCTCCATTCCCTGACCTGTGACTCCCGTCCCCGAAAGGATGATCCCCAGCCCCCGCCGTCAACGAGACTTCGGGCAGTTCCTCGGGCTCTGACTGACCTGGCCGGGGCCCCCACCCACCCACCCACACCCCTTCCCTCGCACTCTCCCCGGGTGCAGGATCGGACTGGCCTGCAGCTGAAGTGGACGAATCCCTGACAGGCAGAACTCATCGGCAAACCCACAGGGTCAGAGGTCCAAGGGACCCAGTGGGGCACGAATTTTAGGAAAAGGGATGGGGGAGAGAGGCGAGGGAGTCTTCTTGGGCAAAGCGGCTGACCACGGCCTGCAGTGCTCAAGAGAACAACTTTTTCTGCTGCTGCCCAACAAAGCAGAAGTGACTGACAGGCAACTGGCCGATTTTTTAACGCTAATTTGTTAAGCGCTTATTGTGTGTCAGACAATGTACAGAGCACTGGGTGGATACAAGATAATCAGGTTGAACCCAGTCCGTGACCCAAATGGGGCTCACAATCTTAATCCCCATTTTATAGATGAGGTAACTGAGGCCAGAGAAGTGAAAAGACTTGCCCAAGTACATACAGCAGACATTATCTGGGTACTGGAACCAGCCTGGGGCTCGTCAGCCTGCCCCGGGACCCCTACATGGTGAGGTGGACCCCAAATAGTCCGGGGGCAGCCATTGGACGTCCCCGGCAGCCAGGAAGCAGGACCACCTCTGCCAATGGAAGCTCCGGCAGAACTCCCAGCTTCTTCCCTCGAGTCAAAAGCAAAGTGGCTTAGTGGAAAGAGCACAGTCTTGGGAGTCAGAGGACATGGGGTCTAATCCCGGCTCCGCCACTCGTCTGCTGTGTGACCTTGGGCAAGCCACTTAACTTCTCTGTGCCTCAGTCACCTCCTCTGTAAAATGGGGATTAAGACTGTAATCAGATACAACCTGATTCCCTTGTATCTACCTCAGCGCTAAAAACAGTGCTTGGCACACAGTAAGCGCTTAACATATACCATAATTATAATTATTATCATTATCAAGTGGGGCACTGGGACAGGGCTGAGCCCGGTACTCCCGTCTTCTTCACATCCAAGAAGGGATGTGAAGCAGCGTGGCTCAGTAAAAAGAGCCCGGGCTTGGGAGTCAGAGGTCATGGGTTCGAATCCCAGCTCTGCCACTTGTCAGCCGTGTGACTGTGGGCAAGTCACTTAACTTCTCTGTGCCTCAGTTCCCTCGTCTGTAAAATGGGGATTAAGACTGTGAGCCCCACGTGGGACAACCTGATTCCCGTGTCTACCCCAGCGCTTAGAACAGTGCTCTGCACATAGTAAGCGCTTAGCAAATACCAACATTATTATACAACCACTGCTCTCCCCATCTTCAAAGCCCTTCTGAAATCACCTCTCCTCCAGGAGGTCTTTCCTGACTAACCTCTCATCTCCCCACCCTTTCTTCTACCGGCAGTTTATTTTAGCGACTGCCACCCCGTCAGACTGTAAGCAGCTTGACAGCAGCAATCGGGTCCATTGGCTCTTCCGCACACTCAGCAGCCTCTCAGTACAGTGCTCTGCACACAGTAGACTGGAGAGCTGGAATCATGCCTACTAAGGCTATTGTACTCTTCCAAGGGCTCAGTAGTGCAGTGCACTGCACACAGGTGTAAACCCTCATTTCCTCTTCCTAAACCCTCATTTCCTCTTCTCCCACGCCCTTCTGCGTTGCCCTGATTTGTTCCCTTTGTTCTCCCCGCCTCCCAGCCAAACAGCACTCATGTCCAAGTCCATAATTAATTTATTTATTTTAACGTCCTTCTCCCCCTCTAGACTGTAAACTCGTGCTCAGGGACTGTGTCTGTTATGTTGTTATACCGTACTCTCCTTAGCGCTTAGAACAGTGGTCTGCCCATGGTGAGCGCTCAGTAAATACGATTGACTGATTGAATGTACAGTCTGATTATCCTGTATCTACTCCTGTGCTCAGCACACTGCTTGGCACATAGTAAGTGCTTATTGATTGATAGGTAAACAAATCCCACAATGATCAGAGTTAGAATTTAAAGCGAGATTAATCAATCATTGGCACTGACTGAGCCCTTACCATGGGCAGAGAATTGTACTAAGCACTTGGAAAAGTACAATACAGGAGTGGGTTGATGCTTATCCACCCCTGCCCTCAAGAGGTTTCCAGGGTACAGAGAAGCAGCTCTGCTCCTTCCGGTTAGGGCCAATAGAGTCTAAGAGGGCAAGCGATGAATAGAGAATGGCCTAAGTGGGACAGGAGTGGGGAAGGTGGCACCACGCGGGAGGGAGGAGGGCAGGTTGGTTCAGATCCTCAGGATGACAGAGAGCTTATTCATTCATTCAGTTGTATTTACTGACCACTTACTGTGTGCAAAGGACTATACCAAGCACTTGGGAAACTACAGCTCCTCAGCACTTACGTCCCTATCTGTAATTTTTTTTATTAATGTCTGTCTAGACTCTAAGCTCACTGTGGGCAGGGAAGGTATCTGTTTATTGTTATATTGTACTCTCCCAAATGCTTAGTACTCTGCATACAGCAGGCGCTCAATAAATACGATGGATTGAATGAATGAATGCAGCACAACAACAGACACATTCCCTTCCCACAAAGAGTTTACAGAGATGGGTCACTGTGCCGGCTACCCTCAGCACAGCTGGCCGGGCAGGGCTGGGGTGGCAAGCGTCTAAACCACTCGGGCCACATCGTTCGATCTGCTCGTTGGCCCTGCGGGGGTCAGCTGTCTCAGGGCCCCGGTTGGGGAGGGTGGTTTCTTGGGCAATCAGTCCTCCGGGATCCCAGGCCACAGGCCAACAAACTTTTCCCTGCTTGGATACCAGCTAGCCAGTCAATAGAACCTATTGGCACCTAGTTCATTCAGAGCACTGTACCGGGCGCCTAGTGTGTGCAGAGCACTGTACTGGGAGCCTTCTTTCTGCAGAGTACTGTACTGGGTGCCTTCTGTGTACAGAGTATTGTACGGGGTGCCCGCTGTGAGCAGAGTGCAGGACTGGTAATTCTCCATTGCCTGAAAATGAAATTCCTCCCCCCGTTTGGCCAGTTTCCAGGTCCAGTTTCCAGGACCCGTGTCAAGGATGAGTCTGGAGCCCGGAGCCTCAGACACAGGATTTCAGCGGCGCTTCTGAGATTGCCCGACGAGGCGATTATTTTAGCGGGGCCTGGGTGGGCTGGGGGAAACCTGGGGCCATAAGGGGAAGCTCTTACTCTGGGACCACTGTCCGTCCGGCTATGGTGAGAGCGCCCAGCCAGGCCAGGTCAGGTTGCGGCCGGCCAGGGGGAGGGATGGGGGTGGTCAGATGCTTCCCTGGGCAGCCCACGCAGAGTGGATGGGCCACAAGGGGTTATCATCGGGAGCCACGTCCTCCCTGCCCCCAGATCTGGGGGCAGGCAGAGTCAGTGGGCAAGAGGTGATAGCCAGAATGACCCTGTGGTCAAGACTTCATGCTAAGGGACTCAGCGAGGGCGGTTGTTGGGGGGGAAGCGAGGACCAGGGACCTTGAATTCTTTCCTTGGATCCATCCTGCTCCGGACAGGAGAGGAGTGCAAAGAGGGAGTCACCCGGTGGACAGGTGGGGAGGGTCTGGGTCACCCCCTCCCCATGACCCTCCCGGCTGAGGGAGGACGGGAGACTCTGCCAGGAGGGAGCCACGCGAACAGCAGGAGAAAGGGATTACCCCCGAGACCCACAGAAGCGGGATAATAATAATAATGGTATTTGTTAAGCGCTATGTGCCAGGCACTGTACTAAGCGCTGGGTTGGAAACAAGCAAATAGGGTGGGACACACTACCTGTCCCACACAGGGCTCATAGTCTCAATCCCCATTTGACAGATGAGGTAACTGAGGCACAGAGAAGTGAAGTGGCTTGCCCAAGGTCACACAGCAGACATGTGGCAGAGCCGGGATAGATCCCATGTCCTCTGACTCCTAAACCCCTGTTCTTTTCACTAAGCCTCTCTGCTTCTCCGAGAAAGACAGCCCGGAGCTGCAGCAGCAGATCTGAAGATCCTGTGGCCTGTGACAGGTGCCTCTAGCAGGTGGCGACTCAACACTTTCCGTTTGGGGGGAATCCACAAATTCTGAGCTGCGATTAACGAGTCATTAAAGCGACTGTCCGGAGGGAATGGGAGAGGAGCGCTATCCAGTCTTTCGTCGTTGATGGGTGACTGTTGACACCTTGTTATCTCCTCCGTGAGTCGCCGTCCTGCTTCTTCGGTGGGGGTCCGGGTCCGGGTGTGCGGAGAGCTGGGGGGATTGCTGATTCCTCCCTCGTGCAGACCCAAGCCCTCGGTGCACGGATGGAGAAAGGGGGAAAATGGGAGTGCGGGGGTCCTCCCCAACACCAGATGCAGTTCTAGGCCCCGGCTGCGTGGGAGGTGGGAGGGATCCAGAGTCTTCTTTTTCTGGGCAGTCCCGGGCCCTTGGTGAGCGAGGCTAGGGGGCTGGGGGCGCGACCACCCACCCCTCTGCTCAGTCCTCAGGCACCCACGTGCAGTGGGCGACCCTTCCCCACAAAGCGATCCTAGACCTCCGGGGGGCTCAGCATCCCTTCCCTTCGTGGCGATCCCAGGTCCCTCGCGGTGGAGGGAGGGGGCGACGGGGGTTGCGGACATCCTCCCGCTTGCCCCGGATTTTTGGTCCCAATTTGGCCCCAGCTCCTGCCCCAATTTCCCCGTGGAGTGGCTTCGATTTCTGCGGAGAGGCTCCCCCAAGTTCCTAGGAAGGGCTCTGCACTTCGCTGGTGGCGGTCACTGTCGGACAGGGGCGGACTGGGCAGGCTGAGCGAGGCTGGCCACGATGGACTCAGGCTGGAGAAACCGCGCTGGGAGAAGAGGCTGGGAGAAGCTGTGGGGCCGGAGACCCCCGAGCCAGTGGTTCACCTAGCTGCGCGGACAACGCCAACGATGTGCTGCAGCAACCAGCAGATATCATCGCCTATGTCAGGAATCCACTCAATCAGCCTGTGGGGAGGGATGATAATAATAGATCATGTAGAATAATGTAGAAGCAACGTGGCTTAGTGGATAGAGCACGAGCCTGGGGGTCAGAAGGACCTGGGTTCTAATCTCAGATCTGCCACATGTCTGCTGTGTGACCTTGGGCAAGTCATTTAACTTCTCTGGGCCTCATTTACCTTATCTGTGAAATGGGGATTAAGCGTGTGAGCCCCATATGGGACAGGTACTATGCCCAATCTGATTAATTTGTATCTACCCCAGCTCTTAGAACAGTGTTTGGCACACAGTAAGTGCTAACTTGTATCTACCCCAGCGCTTGCTACAGTGCCTGGCACATCGTAAAAGATTAACAAATACCATAATTATTAACAAGAACCATTATTATTATTAATATCGGCATTAATTCCAATAACTGGGCACTAGGGTGGATATTAGATAACCAGACTGGACACAGTCCTCTGGTCTACAAGGGGCTCCCGGTCTAAGAGGAAGGAGAGCCAGGGTCTTATCCCATTTTACGGAGGAGGAGATTGAGGCTCGGACAAGTTCAGCGACAGGCCTGAAGTCACACAGCAGGCAAGGGCCGAGCTGGGACTCGAACCCGGTTGTCCCTACTCGCAGCTCCACGCTCCATCCACCACCAGGTCGCACGGACCAGTGGGTTAAAAACGTAACCCCGGGAAGAGTCTGCAGAGAGTGCTAAGTGGTTTGTTTGGCCCTCGGGGAGTCGGCTCCCCCACCGGAAGAGCCTTGCCCTTGGGCCGCCCCCATGCCGGGTTCCTAGTGCGAACCCCCTCGGGAGCTCAGCCAGGGTTATTCATTTATTTATATTGGTGTCTGTCTCCCCCTTTAGACCGTAGGCTCGTTGTGGCAGGGGCTATGTCTGTTTATTTTACTGTACTCTCCCAAACACTTGGTACAATAATAATAATAATAATAATTATGGTATTTGTTAAGCACTTACTATGTGCAGAGCACTGTTCTAGGCGCTGGGGTACATACAGGGTAATCAGATTGTTCCACGTGGTGCTCACATTTTTTAATCCCCATTTTTACAGATGAGGTAACTGAGTCACAGAGAAGTTACATAACTTGCCCAAGGTCACACAGCAGACAAGTGGCGGAGCCGGGATTAGAACCCACGACCTATGACACCCAAGCCCGTGCTCTTTCCAGCAATACTTTGCACAGGGTAAGCGCTCAATAAATATGATCGAATGAATGCGATCCCACTAGAAACCCTTGAGGGCAAGGTTCATGCCCGCCCCCTCTATTGTATGGTACTGTCCCAGGCACTTAATTCAGCACTTTGCACAGATTGATTGATTGATTGAATTTGCAAGGCTATGGCCCGCCAGGGCAGGTCTAATGTTGGCAGGCCTAATGGAAGGTGACTCGCGAGAGAAATTCTCCATTGTTCTGGGGGTCCTGGCCTTAACACCCTTCAGAAGTTGGGGAAGGAAGTCACTAAATCTTCCTTTGCCACTCTTTAAATTAGAGAAAGACCCAATGTCCTGTCTGTTTATTGTTCTACTGTACTCTCCCAAGCACTTAGTACATCCTCTTGATTCTATTTATTGTTATTGTTTTAGTCTGTCTCCCTCCATTAGACTGTAAACCCGTCAATGGGCAGGGATTGTCTCTATCTGTTGCCGAATTGTACATTCCAAGCGCTTAGTATAGTGCTCTGCACATAGTAAGCGCTCAATGCTCTGCACATAGTAAGCGCTCAATAAATACTATTGAATGAATAGTACAGTGCTCTGCACACAGTAAGTGCTCAATAAATACGAATGAATGAATGAATGAATGAATGAATGAATGGCCTGGAGGGCTAGATCTGGGGCTGTTTGGGGGCAGGAGGATGGATTATATGTCCTAGCTCCGGGCACCCGGGGCCTAATAATGTGCCAGCACCGTACTAAGCGCTGGGGTGGATACAAGAAAATCGAGTTGGGTGCAGTCTTAGTCCCACGTGAGGGTCACAGTCTCAATCCCCAATTGACAGATGAGGTAGCTGAGGCCCAGAGAAGTGAGGTGGCATGCCCAAGGTCACACAGCAGACAAGTGGCAGATCCGGGATTTGAACCCACGACCTTCTGACTCCCAGGTCCGTGCTCTAACCACTACACCATGCGGCTTCCCCCGCAGCCTTTGGTGGGCTGGCTAGAGGCACCCACGATTCCCCACTCGGCCTTAAAGCTGAATGAGATAGGGGTGCCCTTCGCCGTTCCCCTTCCCCAATACCATCACCGAGTCCCTCTCTGGCTTTCACCGGAGAGAGGGGTGGAGGCCGCGGGGAGTCCAGCTGACCGGCCTCTCTCCGGGCTCCATCTCCCTACCGTTGCAGGGCTATGAACGCAGACTCCACCGGCAGCGTACAGGGGAGGGCTACGAGGGACAGGACTCGAACTGGCAGGAGGCTGAACATCTGGCCCCAGAAACCACTCCTCTCCCTGATGGCTGCGTTCAAGGCTGAAAGCAAAGGTTGTTGGGGTTTTTGATGTATTTGTTAAGCGCTTACTATGTGCCAGGCACTGTACTAAGCGCTGGGATAGATATAAGCTAATCAGGTTGGACATAATCCTTTTTCCCTCACGGGGCTCGCAGTCTTAATCCCCATTGAACAGACGAGGTAACTCAGGCCCAGAGAAGCGAAGTGACTTGCTCAACCCTCTCCCCTCCCCACAGCACTTAGGTATAGATGTATTTAAGAAGCAGTATGGCTCAGTGGAAAGAGCACGGGCTTGGGAGGCAGAGGTCATGGGTTCGAATCCGAGCTCTGCCACTTGTCAGCTGTGTGACTGTGGACAATTCACTTAACTTCTCTGTGCCTCAGTTACCTCATCTGTAAAATGGGGATGAAGACTGTGAGCCTCACCTGGGACAACCTGATTACCCTGTATCTCCCCCAGCGCTTGGAACAGTGCTCTGCACATAGTAAGGGCTTAACAAATACCAATATAATTAATTCTATTTATTTATATTGATGCCTGCTTACTTGTTTTGATGTCTGCCTCCCGCCTTCTAGACTGTTAGCCCGTTGTGGGCCGGGATTATCTCTCTTTATTCCTGAATTGTACTTACCGAGCGCTTGGTACAGTGCTCTACACACAGTAAGTGCTCAATAAATACGATCGAATGAACGAATGAAAAGGTCACAGAGCGTAACGAAGCCTGAACCGGGATTCAAACCCAGGTCCTTCTGACTCCCAGGCCCATTCTCTATCCACTAGGCCATGCTGCTCATTTCCATCACCTTAAATAAGGTGGTGGTGGACACGTGAGGAGGGAGAAGGTAGTGGGGGCCAGGGGAGAACACACAGGTCTGGAGGTCAAGAAACTGGCTTAGGTTCTGACCTCCCCTCCACCCACCGGCCCCTGTGGTCAGCGTGGAGGGACGCCAAGAGTTCCTGGGTACCTTTGGACAGGGCGGGAGACAGGATGCCCAAGATCCTCTCATCCCAGGACGTGACAGTCTGGCACAGGAGGACATGTAGAGAGTCAACCTCGTTCAGAGAAGGCTTCAGATGGCCTCCCAGTCCTCGCTCCACGGCCGGCAGTTCCGAGCTGGGGAGGGGCGGCAGGCCCCGGTCGGGGGCCGGAGGCTTCAGGAGGCCTGGAATGGTCAGGAGGAGTGGACACAGTAATGAGAGAGGGTAACTGGTTCTGAACCCCCCAATCTTCCCCCCACCCCTCGCCCCAAAGCCGTGTGAGCCTTGTCCTCTAGACTGGACAAACTCCTTGTGGGCTGGGAATGTGTCTGCTTATTGTTGTATTGTACTCTCCCAAGCGCTTAGTACAGTACTCTGCACACAGTAAGCAGTCAATAAATACGGTTGAATGAATGGGTTGAGGCTCCAAGGTGGCGATGCCACGGCTGCACCTGTCCTGCTGCCCGGGTCACACGTGGCTTAGTGGAAAGAGCACCTTGGGAGTCAGAGGTCGTGGATTCTAATCCCGACTCGGCCATTTGTCAGCTATGTAACTTTGGGCAAGTCACTTAACTTCTCTGAGCCTCAGTTACCCCATCTGTAAAAGGGGGATTAAGACTGAGCTCCACGTGGGACAACCTGTTCGCCTTGTATCTACCCCAGCGCTTAGAACAGTGCTCGGCACACAGTAAGCGCTTAACAAAAACCATCAACATCAAAACAGCCCCCACGTACCAGCGATCTCTAGGAATCGGAAGGCATCCAGGTACCCGCGATGGCAAACCTCGCCGAGCTCCTGCAGACACACAACGATGCCATCGGCCTTTCCCAATCCGACCCCAACCTGGACACCCTCCTCCCCGCACGACCCCCTCAGCGCCCTCACCTTCGGATCCGGCGGGAAGAGCGATCTGGATGTGAGGTAAGCATTTCCCAGGGAGACGTGATAGTTGAGGTGGGTGATGTCCACGTGGAAGAAGTTCGTGGACTGGGTTTTGGGGCAGATGTCGGTTTCCCCAAAGAACGGGGAGACCGTGATAGTTGTCCCCACGTCCAGGACGGGCACGTTGTTGCTCATACCCCCGTCCACGTAGCGCTGCCGGCCGGACCCCGCGGGGGAGAGAGGAGAGGTTGCCAGGAATCCGCCATCATTCCCTTCCATCATCCCCCTCCATCCCATCGATGCCAGATGCCATCTGGGCGGGCAAATCTATGTAGCTGATGAAACCCGGCGGTAGCAGCGACAGAGACAGAGCAGTGGATGGAGCGACAGAGACAGAACAGTGGAGGGAGAGACAGAGACAGAGCAGTGGAGGCAGTCGGTGGACAGTGGCAGTGATAGCAAATACCCCAGCCCAGCTGGGGGCCCTGGGAGTTTGTTGGATGCAGAGCATTCCCTCAGGCCAGTGGAGCCTGAAGGAGGGGTTTTGCCTCTGTCCCCCGGCCCCAGTGGAAACTAACTTACCTCGCCTTGGAAGGAAGGGGGAATCAGGCCGCAGTAAATTGGGACAAAGGAAGAGCAGAGCAGCGCCTGGGGAGGGAGAGGGCAGAGGGAGGTGGCGGGTTGAGTTCTCTCCCTGCCCTTAGGTGCTATCAGAGAAACCAGCTGGAGATTCTCTGGTCAGAATCCTGCCCGGCAGGATCGGATTATCACTCTGAGAATTGGGAGTCTCCAGTAGTACAAATGTGGGTGGAGGTGTTCGGGTCCAAACTGTTGGCCAGCTGGCCCCCTCCTCACATTCAGTAGCCCAGTAGTCTTTTAGGCTTCGGATGTCCATACTGGCTCTCTCTCTCTCTCTCTCTCTTTTTCTCCCGCATCGTATAGGCAAATACTTCTGTTGACTACTGGAGTGGCACCCGCTTTTACGTCTGTCAGTCTCCCCTACTGGAGTGGAAGCTTCCCGAGGGCAGAGAAAGTGGCACTTGGCATTTCTGTACTTCCCAAGCAGCAGGCCCAGTGTGGTGCTGGGACAGCTTCCTGCTGGCTCCCCACAGAGCGCCCCTTCCATGCGATTGATCCCAGAGTTGCCCACCGCACAGTTGCTGCCCATCCCCATGTCCACCACCCGTATATTTCAGGACAGTTCCCTGCACCAAGTCCTGGCTCCCTGCCCATCTCCTTCCCCCTGCGGCCCAGAGCCTCGCTGCCCTTCTGCCTGCCCAAACACTCTCCTCTCTGCCTCAGAATCACCAACTGGAAGCCTGCTTCCCTCAACTCCTCACAGCAGTTCTCTAAGCCCTCTGAAAGCTCTCGGGCACTCGCCCCCCCGGACTACCCAGAGCTGCCCCTCTGTGAGAGTGGGGGCAAGGAGGTGCACACTAACGTGAGAGCACGTTTTCGGGCTATGCTTGTGGCCTGGGGAGTCCAGGAGACTGGAAACTCCTTGAGGGCACGGGTCAAGTTCATTTAGTCACACAAGACCTTTGTCCGGCTGTGCGCTCCGCATTCTGGAAGCTTTCAGAAGCAGTGGTTTTCCCTCCATCACTCAGAGTCCAGCCTCAAAGCCTCACATTCATTCAGAATTGTGAACCGAGGGAAACCGATGAAACATAACAAGTGTTCTAGCACGCCAGCCTGAATCCATTTTTCAGATGTGAGGAATGAGCATGTGCAGGGCGAACATCCTAGGTAAGAGCATCTAAGATATGATGGACACGGATGGCTTAAACATCTAAGTTATGAGCATGCACAGTCGGAGGGTGTGCAGTCTGAGCAGGAGCCAGCCATACCAGCCTAATAGCTACACAGTGTCATCACTCATATTAAGCTCGTGCCTGTAAATTGTAAGCTCTTTAAGGGTAGGGATCATGTCTACTAGCTCTATTGTATTCTCTTCAGTGCTCACTACAATGCTCTGCCCGCACTAAACTGAAAGCTCCTTGAGGGCAGAGATTATGTCTACCAACTACTGTACTCTCTCAAGTGCTCGGTACAGTGCTCTGTAGATAGAAGGAGCTCTCGATATAGGGTTGATTGTTCCGTCAAATCCTTCCCCAACCACTCACATCGATGACATCTTGTTTGGAACAGAAGTGGGACACCAGGACGTTCTTCCCGTCGGCCACGCGGGTGAGGGAGATGCACAGCTTGCCCGACACCAGCTGGTGGGCGTTGGCAGGGAGGTGCTGGCCCAGATTCTTTTTGAGGATCCGGTAGAGGTTGCAGGAGGGGTGGAGCACCCCGATGTTTCGGCTCCGGACGCTTCGGACCAAATCCATGAGGATCTCACAGAGAAGGTCTGGAAAAGAGGGCCCGATTCTTTCCCCCGTAAGGGCACGCTCGAGGGGTCCCGATTTCCTGGAGAAAAATGGCCACTCCCAGGTGTTCTCCGAAGTCCCCAGAAGGATCCTGCCTGCCTAGACCCCCTTACCCACTTCACCCTAATAATAATGGTATTTTAAGCTCCTTCTCCATGCCTAACACTGTAACTATGTCCTGGGCTTGATACAGGACAGAGCAGACACAGTTCCTGTCTTACACTTGATTCCCAGTCGAAGAGGGAGGGGGAACCGCTGAAGAATTGAGGCCCAGAGAAGTTGTGACACCTCAAAGAGTCACTCATCCCTTCCTCCTCACACCTTCTTGAACCTTGAGTCTCCTGGGACCGTGTCCCATCTACATCAACTCTGCTGAGTCTTCTTTCCTCCTGCCCGCCCCGCCCCCCCCCCCCCCCCCCCCGCGCCTCCTTCGCCTCACCAAGCATTGGGCCCAGGAATTGATCAGGAATGAAATGAAACCTCGTGGTTCTTTGTGGTGATTGGGCATGGGGGTGCAGCCCTCTGTCAGCCCTCCACCCACCGCCCGGTGAGTCCTATCCCGCAGTGGTTCATCTTCTGACCTCCCATGGGCCAGCCCGGTCTGTGTCCTCCAAACTAATAATAATTTTGGTATTTGTTTAGCACTTACTAAGTGCCAAGCACTGTTCTAAGCCCTAGGGTGGATACAAGGTAACAGCTTGTCCCAACTGGGGCTGACAGTCTTAATGCTCATTTTACAGATGAGGTAACTGAGGCACAGAGAAGTGAAATGACTTGCCCAAGGTCACGCTGCAGACAAGTGGCAAATCCGGCATTTGAACCCATGTCCTCTGATTCCCAAGACCGTGCCCTTTCATTCATTCATTCAATAGTATTTATTGAGCGTTTACTATGTACAGAGCACTGTACTAAGCGCTTGGGATGAACAAGTCGGCGACCCCCTTCTCTCTATCTTCCACCAGAGAATCGCCCAAGACGTCCCCTGATGCCACTGGACACTGCCCCTAGGGAGGATCCCCGAGACGGGGACTCTCCCTCCCACTTAGGGCTGGGTCGGGGGTTACAGGACCCCAAGGAAACTTCCCAGCCCCCGCCCGCCCCCAAGAGTTGGTGCGATAGGAATCAGGAATCAGTAGCCCAGTAGCCCAGAGTTGGTGTGAAGTGGGTTAGGATAGTGCCCTTGCCACCAGACCATGCTGGGCTCCATAGGGTGGGTTTGGAGGGGCCAACAGCTCCAAGCACCAGGGCCAATTCGGGGCCAGAATGGGGAAAACAGTTGGGGGGGGAAAGAGGGAATGGGTTAGAGTCCCAACCCAGAGTGGTCTATGCCAAATCCAACTTTCTGGCCACCAGCGTCAGCGGCCTGAATCTTCAAGTTTTGCAAGTAACCTGAAAGAATCCCCATTCCTCACTGCTGACCCAGCAAAGGTTATCTTTGGTCATTCAGGGTCAAACTGTGGGAGTGCAGAGTGACCAAGAAGCAGCGTTGCTTAGTGGATAAAGCACGAGCCTGGGAATCAAAAAAGACCTGGGTTCTAATCCCGACTCTGCCACATATCTGCTGTGCGACCTTGGGCAAGTTACTTCACTTCTCTGTGGCCCCAGTTACCTCATCTGTAAAATGGAGGTAAGACTGTGAGCTCCATATTGGGCAGGGACTGTATCCTGATTAACTTGTATCTACCCCAGTGCTTAGAACGGTGCTTGACATACGGTAAGTTCTTAACAAATACCATGATTATGATTATTAAGAAAACTGGCAAAATCCTACCAGAAGATGGAGGAAGGGTGGCCTTATGGGTAGCGCCCGGGCCTGCTGTGAGACCTTGGGCAAATCACTGAACCTCTCTGGGCCTCATTTTCCTCATCTGTACAATAGGGTTAATAATTCCTACCTGTCTCTACCTCACACAGAATGAAATATGGAAGCATTTTGGAAAATAAAAGGGCTATCAAATTCGAGATGCATTTCTCCACTATCCCTGCCCCAGATTTCTGAGTCGGAAAGCCAACACGTGATACCAAAGGATGAGGTGCCACATCGAGGCCCACCCTCCGGAATGGGCCGTAACCACGTCCAAACCACCCCTCGCGCCTCCAGACTCAGATGGCAGAAGGTCGGAAGGTCAGGGGCAGATATCGTAAGTTATTGGGGCACTATGGCGGCTGGCAAATTTGTGGAAAAATCCATGGAGACGGATTGGGTGGTTTATATGGTGGGGAGCCCAGCAGCGACAGGGAGGAGAAAGAGCCCTTGGACTGTCGACTGTGCTTTGGGTTTTCTAAAATGCTTCCATACCGGCCCCTCCTGCCCCCACTTGGACCCCGACCCCCTTCTCTCTATCTTCCACCAGAGAATCGCCCAAGACGCCCCCCGATGCCACTGGACACTGCCCCTAGGGAGGATCCCCGAGACGGGGACTCTCCCTCCCACTTAGGGCTGGGTCGGGGGTTACAGGACCCCAAGGAAACTCCCCAGCCCCCGCCCGCCCCCAAGAGTTGGTGCGATAGGAATCAGGAATCAGTAGCCCAGTAGCCCAGAGTTGGTGTGAAGTGGGTTAGGAACGGGGAGGCATCGAGGGGCTGGGCCAGGGTCCGGAAGGGGCAGGTGGGAAAACAGGCAGATGGAAACACGCTCCTAGGCGCCGGGGGAGGCTCCTGGAGGATCTGGGCCGGGGGCAGGAGGCAGGTGGTGGCACTTGCTCAGAGGCCAGGGGAGAGTCCTTAGGGGGAGGTGTGATGGGGGTGGGCTAGAAGGCGGGCAGGTAGAGAGCCGCGCCCAGGGGCCCGGGGTGGTCCGGGAGGGAGCCGGCGCGGGGGACGGGACACGCACCCAGAGGAATCTGGCAGAGATGGACGGCGCAGCTGAGCGCCCCGGCGGAGGCTCCGCAGAGCTTGCGGGCTCCGAGCAGCAGGTGCGGGGCGCGCTCGTTCAGGCAGGTGAGGACCCCGATGTGATAAAAGCCCAGAAAACCACAGCCGGCGAAGGAGAAGTTCCAGCCCCGCTCCTCGTCGAACATGGTGGCGGTGGGCGGGAAACCCCCCCGGACCAGCGGCCTCCCCCGGGGCTGGTGCGGCCCGTCCGGTCCCGCGCCCTCCCGCGCTGCCTTTAAGGGCCCGCGTCGGCCTCCTCCGGGATTCCCCGTGATGACTCCGCCTCCGAACCAGTCGGTGCCGCTTTCTCCCAGCCTCTGCCCCCTCCATAGCTCAGTAGCCCAGTAGTCCAGCTCGGTGGGCCTCCCCGCTCCACGTCCACTGACCGCCTAGACCAGCTTTCCTCAGAATTCAGCAGCAGCTATGCAAGTGACCAGCAATTGTTCGACTATCCAGGCCGGGTGAACGGGGACCCAGGTATTAGTTCCCTCTTCTTCAGTGTGGCAAGCACTGTCCTGAGCGCTGGGATGGATACGGGACGATCAGATCAGACAGAGTCCCTGTCCCATACCCGGCTCACAGTCTACGGACGGAGGGGGAGAAAGGACCATACCCCCTTTGCAGAGGAAGAAACTGAGGCCCAGAGAGGTTAAATGACTTCTTTAAGGTCATACAGCAGGACAGCGAGAGTTGAAGCTGAGACAAAAACCCAGGTCTTCCAATATCCAGCTCCTGGCTCTCTCCCCTAGACCTCGCTGCTTCTCTTCTTCACGGTCTATGGTTTCCCTGAAAAGAATAAAGAACCCAAGTGGAACAAAGTGATCGGAGGTAAGAACACGAGTGGTCACTGAGTGGGCATTAAGTGGGCAGTGGGGAAGCACCACCACTGGGCCGTGAGTAGGCACTGAATAAGCATTAAGTAGGGATGGGGTAAACAGCCAGTGGGTTGTCAGTGGGTGCAGGGAGATCGCCATTACTGGATTATGAGTGGGTGTTGAATGGGCACTGAGTGGGCAGTGAGTGGGCAATGGGGGAGCACCTCTACTGGCTTGTAAGTGGATGTTGAGTGGGCGAGGGGCTCCCTCACACTGTCAGCCAGCAGGGATCGGGTCGTGAGGTCCTTGGCATAGAAGGGGGGATTACATGTGCACACCTCAGCCCTGCCAGGATCCGTGTTCTGCCTCTTTCTCTCCACTCCAAGTCCCGTCCCCCGTCCCACCCCCAGCCGGTTCAGACTCCAGAATTTCTCTCCCAAACCTTGGAGCTGCCAAGGCAACTTCCACCTCTCCCCAAATGCCAACTCCCCTGCTGCAATTTTATAGGTCTACAGGACTGAGCAAGACCCACTGGTCTCATTTGCCAACTGCCAGCTGGAGAAACTGAGCACCATTGGCCTGGGACTCAGACTGGCCACTCAAGCTTCCATAACCACTTCTAGTCATCCTTCCTGACCACCGGTCACACTAGAGTCCACCGACCCTCTCCGCTGCTAACCACATTGCCACCACATCCTTCCAGTAGAAACCTGGGAGCGTGGGCCTGGGAGTCAGAGGACCTGGGTTCTAATCCTGGCTCCGCACTTGTCTGCTGTGTGACCTTGAGCAAGTCGCTTAATTTCTTTGTGCCTGTTACCTCACCTATAGAATAGGGATTAAGCCTGTGAGCCCCATGCAGAACACAGACCTCGTCCAACCTGATTATATTGAATCTGCCCCAGGGCTTAGTATAGTGGTTGGCACATAGTAAGTGCTTAAATACTATTAAAATAATAATAATAATAATGATCTTAGTAATAGTAGTAGTAATAAGAATGACAGCAGTTTCTCTGTGCCAAGCACTGTACAAAACACTGGGGTAGATACAAAATAATCAGATTGGACACAGTCCCTTGCCACAAGAAGCTTCCTGACAAGGCAGGTAATAATAGTAATTATGGTATTTGTTAAGCATTCACTCTGAGTCAAGCAGTGTGCTAAGCACTAAGGTACAGGATAATCTGACTAGCTCCCAGCCATAAAGGGAGGCAGAACAGGTATTGAATCTCTATGCAACAGATGAGGAAATTTAAGCACAGAGGAGGTAAGTGACTTGCCCTATATCACAAAGCAGGCAAGAGGCAGAGGCAGGATTAGAAACCAGGGTTCCTGGCTCCACCACTTCTCAGAAGTGCTGCTTGGGATTGTAAATTCATTAGTGTAGGTCTCTCCCTCCTACTGCACCTTGTTCGACTTTCCCATCTTTCCCAGCAGTATCTCAAGATCTCCCACCTCCTCTTAAAATCTACCCCCTCCACCTGTGTCTCCACACAATTGATCAAAACACTTGCCCTTGCCCTTCTTCCCTTCCAGACCACCATCTTCATCTTTTCACTCTCCAGTGGCTTCTTCCGCACTGCTTTCAAACACGCTCATGTCACCCCATTCTATTTTTAAAAATCCCTTCCACTTATTGCCCCATCTCCCTCCTATCATTCTTCTCCAAACGTTTTGAGCCAGTTGTCTACCCCCACGGCTTCCTCTTTCTGTCCTCCAATTCTCTCCCTGACCCCCTCCAATTTAGCTTCTGCCTTTCACTTCATGGAAACTGTCCTCTCAACATCACCCATGATCTCCTTCTTGTCAAAACCAACAGCCTCCACTCAATCCTAATCCTTTGCCACCAAATCACCTGCTTCTCCTGGAAACATTATCCAACCCTGGTTTTTAACAACACGGTCCTCTCCTGGTTCTCCTATCTCTGTGGCCGCTCCTTCTCAGCCTCTTTAATAGATTTCTCCTCTGCCTCCCTCCCGCTAGCTGCGGGTGCCTGTCACCCGTCTACAGGAAACGGGTTCGTTCGGGAATCGGTGCGGCGAGAGAGAGAGACCGGGCACAGAAAGGCTGGGTTTTATACAAAATTTATTCCGAGAGGAGAATTGAACTATTCGATTATTTTGAATGCGGCGAATTGAACCTCCCTTCTGGGAGGAATACAATTATTTAATGATATTAGAGCTTCCTTAGTCGGAGGAATATTCTTATGCATTACTCGCATGTGGCGAAACACCTAGGTGCCACCCACGAACTCTTCCCATCCGAGAGGAATTCACTTATGCCTTATTCGCACGTGGCGAGGCAGCTACCACCCACGAACGCTTCCCACCTGGGAGGAATCCATTTATGCGCTACACACCCATGGCGAAGCATCTTTTTCAATCCCCACAAGGGTTCAGAGGGATACTGACCCATCCCACGGCTCCTCACTTGGTACAGGCAGAGAGGACATCCCATGCTCTGGGCAGAGGAGACCCGCAGTCGCCTGTTGCAAGTCTCCACCCGCTAACCAGCAGCAGGTCAGAGGCCACAGGTATTTAATACTTGTGCCATTCCAGCTTCCGGCCTCAATTTATTCAATCTCCACCCTCCACCTTCCTCCTTACCTAATTTGATTGGCACGGGGGCGAGGGACACTTTCTGTATACCCAACTTGGGCTGTCAACCTAGCGGTCTTGTTTGCAGGGGCGGCATCCTGCCCTCACCTCCGAGTTCTGCCTTGCTGCCTCGGGCAGTCTTGAGATAGCATTTGACCTTGAGATGTTGGGTAACCCGGTTCACCTTGGGACAGTGCCCCTCGAGGTTCACTTCTGAGTCCCTTTCTATCCTCCATCTACACCCATTCCCTTGGAGAACTCATTCACTCCCATGGCTTCAACGACCATCTCTATGTGGACAATTTCCCAAAGTACATCTCCAGCCCTGATCTTTCTTCTTCTCTGCAATCTTGCATTTCCTCCTGCCTTCAGGGCATCTCTTCTTGAATTTCCTGCTACCAATTCAAACTTAATGTATCAGTAACAGAACTCTTCATCTTCCCACCCAAACTCTATCTTAACCCCGACTTTCCTATCACTTTAGGCAGCACCACTTTCTTCTCAGCCTCACGAGTCTGTAACCTTGGGATTATACTCATCTCGTCTCTCTCCTTCAACCCACATATTCAATCTGTCACCAAACCCTGTTGATTCAACCTTCTCAACAGTTCTAGAATTCACCCTTTCCTCTCCATCCAAACTGCTACTATGCTGATAAAAGCACTTATCCTATCCTACCTTGATTACCGCATCAGCCTCCTCCCAGACCTCCCTGTCTCCTGACTCCCCTCACTCCAGTCCATACTTCACTCTGCTGCCCAGATCATTTTTCTACCAAAACGTTCATTCCATGTTCCCCCTACTCCCCAAGAACCCTAAGTGTTTGCCCATCCACCTCTGCATCCAACAGAAACTCCTTACCAACAGCTTTAAAGTGCTTCAATCACCTCACTCCCTCCTACCTTACTTCTCTGATTTCCTTCTACAACCCACCCCACTCACTTCACCTCTCATCTTTTTCTCCGCTGACCCCTTGCCTCATCCTGTCCTTGACCTGAAATTTCCTTTCTCTTCATACCTGACAGACCACCATTCTTCCTTCCTGCCAGGCTTTCTTAAAATCACATCTCCTCCGAAAGGCCTCCCCCTGATAATCCCTCATTTCCTCTACTCCCTCTCCATTCTGCATTGCCTTAGCACTTTATTCACCCCACCCTCAGCCCCTTAGCACTTACATCCACATCCATAATTTATTTTAATGTCTTTCTCCCTCTCTAATCTAGCTTCTTGTGAGCAGGGAATGTGTCTTCTAGGTTATATTGTAATCTCCCAAATGCTTAGTACAGTGCTCTGCACACAGTATGCCCTCAATAAATGCCACTGATTAAGCACTTGCTGTGTGCAGAGCCCTATATGTAAAAACAGATCATCTTACAAAGATCATCTAACTTTTCCCCAAAATAATATATGACTTTTTTCCCCCGGAGAATTTGAAATCAAAACATCATTGGGTATCAGAGTTGGCAGTTAACTAGACTGCCTATCTCTTCCCCTGGCGATGAGGAGCAGAATTGCAGTTACTGACTTTACCCCATTCCCTCTTCTCCTGGAGGTAAAGAGAGAAATTTGCCATTTCAGACTTGCTCCTTCTAAATTTATATTAGATTTTTACTTTCTTAAGTCCCTTCTTGAGGCCTGAGGCTCTGAGACTAAGGACTACATCTTCCATGGGTGGCAAACTTGACAAACCAGGGCAACCTGTGGGCAAGAAACCAGAAAGATTTCCCTTAGCTCAGATTCCTGGAGGAGTGAAGTTCCTCCTCTTCTCAATCTGAAAATCAGGGGTAAACCCCTGCCCTTTACACAACACCTCTCCCTTTTATACTTCCCCACTCTATCAACCTCCTACACATCTGCTCTCATCATCTATCAATCGATCAACAGTACTTTCTGAGCATTTACTATCAATCAATCAATCAATCAGTGGTACTTATTGAGTGTTTACTATCAATCAGTCCAACAACCAGAACCTCGGAGTTCTTTCTGGGAGCAATTCTTCTGAGTGGCCAATCTCTATGGACTCTCCAATCGCCAGTGACAGTCAGTTGTATTAATTGCGCGCTTACTGTATGCAGAGCACTGTACTAAGTGCTTATCATTTGGGCCATTGGAATGACAATTGGGAATCACATTTCTTTGCCATCTACCGACCCCCACCTGCTGCTCTGGTTCTCTGGGGAGGCCCCTGCAACACTGTCATAGTGTCTGTCACAACGTCAATGTTTACTCTGAGCCCTGGGCACCTCACCTCCAGGGGCGAATGCATCAACCCAGACCACTTGAAAATAACCAGTAGGAAGTACGGTTTATACCGGTGGGGGGAACCGAAGCTCTTTTCATTTATTACCTGAGTATCTTCAAAGGGAAGGTGGACTCGTAAAAGAAGATTTTGAGGGAATGGGCCAAGCTGGTAAAATGGACCTACTTATTGACAAGGCTACTTTAATGCCCAAGCACACTGATATGATGATGATGATAATGATAATTTTTTCGTGCGGATGAATCATGATGTTACCCAAGTCCTAGATTGTGTTACCAATCAAGATAGGTGAGTAGGATAAGCAGCTGGAATGGTGTTGACCCAAAAACAAGGCTTGGGAAAGAGCTCAGCATCTGCCTCAGCAGGGCCTCTCTCCCCTCATTCCTAGGAAAAGGCAGCAGATGAGTGAGGTCGGACATGGTACTGTCTAGTAGGCATGGGGAGCAGGGCAAGAGTCACTGAGGACAGAGGGGGTTGGGTCAGAGGGACAAGGGAGAGGGGCTGGGGAGGAGATACTGAGGAGAGGGCTTGGGGAAGGGCCCTGAGAGATAAACTGGGGAAGGGAGGTAGGGAGTTAGGGCCTGAGGAAAGAGATTGAGGAGAGGACTTGAAGAGTGGGACTGAGAAAGGTGGAGAAGAGAGAGGCCAAAGAGAGGGAATAGAGAAGGGGCCTGGGGAAGGAGGCTGGGAATGGGACTGGAGAGAGGGACTAGGGGATGCTGGGAAGGGGGCTGGGGCTGGAGTATAGGAAGAGGTAGTGAGGAGCTGGGGAAGAAGACTGGGAAGGGTGGTGGGGAGAGAGACTAGCCTCCAGGCAACAGCTGCAGAGCTGAGCCTTACCACGCCCCACTGCTCCCCTCCCACCCTGTGGGTGAAAACAACATCCATCTAGGGCACGTGGAAGGGGGCGAGAAGTAGCATTGCCTAGTGGGTTCTTAGCCCGGCTCTGCCACTTGTCTGCTGAGTGACTTTGGGCAATCACTTCATTTCTCTGTTCCTCAGTTCACTCTTCTGATCAATCAATCAATGGTATTTATTGAGCACTTACTATGTGCAGGGCACTGTACTAAGAGCTTGGGAGAGTACAAGACAACAGAATTAGCAGACACATTCCCAGCCCACAATGAGCTTACAGTCTAGAGGGAGAGGCGGACATTAATTAATGTGAAGAAATATCTAAGAATAATAAACATAGTTCATACGGGCTATAAGATTGGGGGTGGGGTGAATATCAAATGTCCAAAGGTCACAGAACCAAGAGCATAGATGATGCAGAAGTGAGAGAAGGCCGGGAAAAAGAAGGCTTAACTGGGGAAGGCCTCTTGGAGATGTGCTCTTAATAATGCTTAAAAATGGGGATTAATACTGTGAGTCCCATGTGGGACACGGACTGTGTCCAAGCTGATTAGACTGTACCTCCCTCAGAGCTTAGTACAGTGCCTTGCACATAGTAAGTGTTTAGCAAATACTATAACAAAGAATGAACATCCTGAGGAGGGAAACGGAAGGGGTTTCTGACTGAGAGCCACAGTAGGGAGAGGGGACGGCATCTTTGCTTGTGGTTCCCCGCCTAGAGTGGAAGCTCCTTCAGGCCAGGGAATATATCTGGGGCTTCTGCTGTATTTTCCCCAGCTTTCAGTACAGTGTCCTTTGAAGTTATCGAGGTCTGTCTACTTGTTTTGTTTTGTTGTCCGGCTCCCCCTTCTAGACTGTGAGTCCGTTGTTGGGTAGGGATTGTCTTTATCCTTTTGCCAAATTGTACTTTCCAAGCTCTTAGTACAGTGCTCTGCACACAGTAAGCACTCAGTAAATACGATTGAATGAATGAATGTCCTGCCACTCGTGGGCGCTCAGTTAATACCTTCGCTGCTAAAGGACCTCCTTCTGGTAATCTCATCGGTTCCCCGGGCCCATGGCAACTTTTCCCCAGTCTATTCCTGCAGAAAGCATGTGTCCATTTGTGAGAATTTCCCTAAGAGTTTTGAGATCACTGCTTGCTTTCTGTCCTAGGCCGAGGGGTTACCATAGGTGTTTTTCTAGATTGTAAGCTTACTGTGGGCAGAGAATGTGTCTGTCTACTTTGCAGTGTACTCTCCCAAGCACTTAATACAGTGCTGTGCACACAGTAAGCACTCAATAAATGCGATTGAATTAATGAATGAATACAGCAGAAGCCACAGAAAGGCCCCCTCTTCACATCCCCAGCTGAGGTCTCTGAGGTTGTTGCTGGGAAACCAGGGAGAGAGCAGTGGGATTTGTATCCATGATCTCTGCCCTCCCGAGATTTGCCATCTAGTAGGGGTGGGGGCGGGGAGTGGGGGGCAAGGAAGGAAAGGGACACTTACAGATAAGGGGAACAGTAGAGTATAAAAATATGTTCATGAGTGCAATGGGGGACTAAACTGTAAGCTCACTGTGGGCAGGGAATGTGCCTGCTAATTCTGTTGTATTGTACTCTACCAGCTCCTAGCAGAGTGCATGGCACATAGTAAGCGCTTAACTAATACTAACATTATTATGTTCCCTGTCCACAGTGACCTTATAGTCTAGAGAGGGGGGACAGACATTATTATAAGTAAATTATGGATATGTACGTAAGTGCTTTGGGGCCGAGGGAGGGGTAAATAAGGTGTGCAGATCCAGATGCAGGAGGGAGTGGAAAACGAGGAAATGAGGGCTTAGTTCTAAGCGCTGGGGTAGATACAGGGTAATCAGGTTGTCCCACATGGGGCTCACAGTCTTCATCCCCATTTTACAGATAAGGTAACTGGGGCACAGAGAAGTTAAGTGACTTGCCCGCAGTCACACAGCTGACAAGTGGCAGATCTGGGATTCAAACCCATGACCTCTGACTCCCAAGCCCGTGCTCTTTCCACTGATTCAGGCAGAGCCGGGATTCGAACCCTTAACCTCTTACTCCCAAGCCTGGGCTCTTGCCACTGAGCCACGCTGCTTCTCTTGTCTACCAACTCTGTTATGTCATACTTTCCCAAACGTCTGGTCCAGTGCTCTGTAAACTGTAAGGACTCAGTAAATTCAATTGATTGACTGATGCGAAGGGGAGGGAGCTCCAGGTAGGACGGAGAGGGTGATCAAGAAGTCAGCATTGGGAAAGATGGGAACAAGGCACAATGAATAGATTGTCTTGGGAGTGTGAGCTGGGTTGTAGTGGGAGAAGAGAGTGGATAAGTGGGGGAAAGAGAACTGATTGAGTAGCTGAAAACCGGTGATGAAGAGTTTCTGCTTGATGTGGAAAGGAGTGGGGCAATATTGGAGCTTTTTGAGATGCCCATGGATGCCAGGAAACTCAGTACATCACTCAACCAGACCAGCCAGTGACCAATAGGATGAACTCTTTCTGGGCCACTTAGGCACTTGGATCTGTACTCTTTAAGCACTTGATATTCCCCCTACCCTCAGCCCCACAGCACATATATATATTTATATATTTTGGTATTTGTTAAGCACTTACTATGTGCCGAGCACTGTTCTAAGTACTGGGATAGACACAGGGGAATCAGGTTGTCCCACGTGGGGCTCATGGTCTTAATCCCCATTTTACAGATGAGGGAACTGAGGCACAGAGAAGTTAAGTGACTTGCCCACAGTCACACAGCTGACAAATGGCAGAGCTGGAATTCAAACCCATGACGTTTCTTGTGGTATCTGTGAAGCACTTACTATATACCAGGCATGCTCTAAGCACTGGAGTAGATAGAGTTCCTGTCCCGCTTGGGGCTCATGATATTAATCCCCATTTTACGGATGAGGGACTCTCTCTATCTGTTGTTGATATGTACATTCCAAGCGCTTAGTACAGTGCTCTGCACATAGTAAGTGCTTAACAAATACCGTAATTATCGGGAAGCAGCATGGCTCAGTGGCAAGAGCCCGGACTTGGGAGTCAGAAGTCACGGGTTCGAATCCCGGCTGCGGCACTTGTCAGCTGTGTGACCGTGGGCAAGTCACTTCACTTCTCTGGGCCTCAGTTCCTTCATCTGTAAAATGGGAATTAACTGTGAGCCTCACGTGGGACAACTTGATTACCCTGTATCTACCTCAGCTCTTAGAACAGTGCCCCGCACATAGTAAGCGCTTAACAAACCCGGGCATTATAAATACTATTGAATGAGGTAATCGACGCACAGACAAGTCGAGTGACTCGCCCGAGGTCACACAGGTTAGATTCAGGTTAGAATTACCCAAAGTCCCTGGGTGCGCCGCTCTGGGACCTGATTGGTCGGTCCGGGAGCACTCATTTGCATGAGGAGCGAAGGCGGGGCCCCGAGGCGAGGGGGGATTGGCTCCGGCCGATGTGACGTCACGGGCCGGCGGGCTGCGGCGCGGGGCCCGTCAATCGGTCCCTTTGCGGTCTTCGCAGTAGCTGCCCGGGGAGCGCGCGCGCGCGGCTGCGGCGGCGGCCACTCACCGATAGGCGGCGCCTGCGGCCACCTCCCGATCCGCCCTGCGCTCCCACCGTACCCCCGCTCCCACTCTCCCCCTGCTCCCTGCATCCTTCCGCTCCCCCCCCTCCGCTTCCCCATCAGCTCCATCCCTTCCTTATGTCCCTGCCCGCCACTTCCTCCGTTTCCCCTCTCTCTCCATCCCTTCCTCTGCTCTCCCTCTCTCCCCCGCCTCCACCCGGCTCCGGCCCGCCCAGCGCCCGCAGCATGTTCGAGCGGGAGGGCGGCTGGAGCTTCTCGTTCTCGGGCTCGGGGTTCCTGGGGCTCTACCACGTGGGGGTGACGGCCTGCCTGGACGAGCGCGCCCCGCACCTGCTCCAGGGCGCCGACAAGATCTACGGCATCTCCGCCGGGGCGCTGAGCGCCCTGAGCTGGGTCTGCGGGAAGTCGGCGGGTGCGTGTCTGTGCCGGGGTCGCCCCTTTGCCACCCCCTGGTCGGGGGCAAGCAAGACCGGTACCCAGGGTGGAGGGCTCCGGGGTCCCCATCGCGGCTGGACCCCGAGGGGGGAGGGAGGGAAACACTCCTGGACCGGTCTGGGAGTCCTGCCGAGACCTCCCTCTCCCGCTCCTCCTCCTTTCCGCCCCAAATAATAATAACGATGCTGTTATTTCTTAAGCGCTTACTATGTGCCGAGCACTGTTCTAAGCGCTGGGGTTGATACTGGGTAATCAGGATGTCCTACTTGACGCTCCCAGTCTTAATCCCCATTTTACAGATGAGGTCACTGAGGCACCGAGAAGCCAAGTGATTTGCGCAAAGTCACCCAGCTGACAGGTGGCGGAGTCGAGATTAGAACCCACGATCTCTGACTCCTAAACCCGGGCTCTTTCCACTGAGCCAAGCTGCTTCTCCAAAGCCTCAGTTGGTTCCCGCATCAGGACAGGCGTCGGCCCAAATGTGTCCAGACCCGCGAAAAAACTACTGATCCAGTCCAGGACCCAGGGCCTCTTTCGAAAGGGCCCAAAAGCCAGAGAATTGCCATGTGGCTAGTCTTCCAGCGGGCCGGCTTTGGATCTAGAGGACTTGGAAAAAACTCTGGGGGTGGGGCGATGTCACGGTGCCCACGGAGCGGACAGCGAATTATTGATTCCAGGGCTGGAGAAGGGTGGGGAGCCTGGAAATTGGATGAGCAGGGACGCGGGAATTTGGGGTGAATCCTGGGGCTGGCTAAACCTGTCCCTCTCGTGGCTCAGTGGAAAGAGCCCGGGCTTGGGAGTCAGAGGTCGTGGGTTCTAATCCCAGCACCGCCACTTGTCAGCTGGGTGACTTTGGGCAAGTCACTTCACTTCTCGGTGCCTCAGCTACCTCAACTGTAAAATGGGGATTAAGACTGTGAGCCCCACGAGGGACAACCTGATGGCCTCGTATCTACCCCAGTGCTTAGAACAATGCTGGGCACATAGTAAGCGCTTAACAAATACCATCATCATCTATCCAGACTGGGCATTCACGTGGACAGTCCTTGGGGGTAGGGAGAGGAAACTAGGGAGAAAGGGAAACTCTGGCCCTTCCTAATTCGTCCCCTAGAGGCAAGTGTCTCTTCTTGAAATTTAGAAGCCCAACCCGTAAAACGGCTGAGCTGGAGTGATTGATTAGTGATACTGGCAGAGATGGAGTCCCTGAGGCCGGTAGAGAACAGGCCCAGTGGTCCTGCCTTCCGGCGATGATCCCGTCGGGATGGACCACTGCAAGGGGACTGTGGCCAATGGTCAGATGAGAGCCAACTAGGGAGGATTGGGAGGATCATCTGGAAGTGGGCCTGCCAGCAGCTGAGGGGGATGGAGGCACGGAACCTCAGGGACTCATGGAATCGGAGTGTGGGGGGCAGAGGGAGCTCTCAGAAAAAAACTGGCTAACAGGCCGTAGACCAAAGGACAAGCAGGCCGAAGCCACTGCCTTCCAAGATGGAGAGGTGTGACTAGTTAAAGGAACTTGCCCGGTTTTACTTACTATTTCCATAAACGATCTGAAAGAGAGAGACCGCACAGCCAAACCTTCAGATTCTCAGATAATAATAATAACAACGGCATCAACTGAGAGCTGATTCTGAACTAAGTGCTGTGGCAGATAACGAGATTACCAGATTTGATCCAGGGCACCAAGCTCCCCCACAGGCGAAATGTCTCAGCGAAGGGTTGAGGAGCGGAAGGGTTTCCTAAAACGGGGGTGAGTGGATGGGTGAGTGAAACCCCACTGATTGGAGAAGTTCAGCGAGAGCAAGGGGTCGACAAGGGAGATCACTTGGGGAGCCATCCCTTGGACTAAAACAGGAGGGAAAGAAGGGCTAGGAGGGAGGCTGGGGCCGGGGGTGGAATATGAGATGGGCATATTCGAGGGCAAAGGCTTAGACCCCATGAACCCCATGTGGGAGAAGGACTGCTTCCAACCTGACTACTTTAATCATTTTGATATCTGTTCCGTGTTTCTAGGGTTTTAGGCGGTGGGGAAGATACAAAGTAATCGGACTGGAAGTAATCCCTTTCCCTCATTGGGCTCACAGTCTATGTAGAAGGGAGAAGGGGTATTGAATCCCCATTTTGCAGATGAGGAAACGGAGGCACAGTTTGTATCTATCCCAGGGCTTAGAACAGTGTTAAGCGCTTTGTGCTAGCACTTAAAAATATTATAATTATCCTGGAGGGATATGGAATGGGGGATGGGGGTGGGGGGCTCCCCTTTGTGCCGGTGATGGTAGGAGGAGCTGCTGATGGCTTTAAAGGCTGTCTTTCCGCCCCTCTTCAGGGAGTCAGGGCAGCCTTAAAGACAACCCACAGCATTTAATAATGATAAGAATAATAGTATTTGTTAAGGGCTTACTATGTGCTAAAACACTGTTCTAAGCACTGGGGTAGATACAAGATAATCGGGTTGTCCCACGAGGGCCTCACAGGCTTAATCCCTATTTTACAGAAGAGGTAATTGAGGCCCAGAGAAGTGAAGTGACTTGCCCAAGATCACAGCAGACAACTGGCGGAGCCAGGATTAGACTCCCACGCCCATGTTCTTGCCACTAGGCCATGCTACTTTACGTCCACATCCGTAATTTATTTGCCTTATTGTACGTCTCCCCGATTATGTGGTAAGCTTGTTGTGAGCAGGTGCAGTTTCTACCAAGTCTTTTTATACTGTACTACCCCATGCGTTTAGTACAGGGTTCTGCACACATTAAGCGCTCATTAAATATCTGTGTGGGTCTTGTCTCCTTTCAGATTTCTGCTGCTCGATTATCTTGGACACCGTCAAGGAGGTCAGGAGGAGAAGTCTTCCCTCGTTTGACGTCATCGGACTTCTGAAGAAAGGTCTCTGTGAGCACCTGCCGGACAACGCCCACGAGGTGGCCTCGGGCAAGCTGGGCATCTCCCTGACCCGGTGGCCCGACGGTCAGAACGTGGTGGTCACAGAGTTCGCCACCAGGGATGAGCTCATCCAGGTCAGTGTGTTTATGGGCGGAGGGGGAGCGTTGCTCTTTCTGCCCGGGAGGGAAGGGCGGTGGAGGGGAAGGGGAGAGGAAGGGAGGAGTTGGAGGGGCCCGGTGGGAGAGGGAAAGCAAAGGGGAGGATTGTGTGAGAACTGCATTCTTCCATCTGGACATCTTTTTCCGAGGAAAGGGGAAATTGGTATCTGTTTATATCAAGGCTCTGTTCCTGGCCCCCCCGAAGCCCCCGGCTTTGACACCCACCCCCCCAGTCTGGCTCAGGGAATTAGACACTAATGCAACTCTTTTGAATTGTCCTCTCCCAAACGTAAAGTGCAGTGCTCTGTACACAGTAAGCCCTCAATAAATACCACTGATCATGACGATGCTGATGATTGAAACTTTATTTGGTTCCCAGGAAAATTTCTGAATAGAGGCTAAGAAGATTTGTGTCTAAGATGAAATCCTTGACCAAATCAATGAAATTGAGCTTCCTTCAGAATCCAGGTCTTTCCACTTGACCCAGAGCCCTCTGGGCCCATTGCAGTTCACCTCACGTTATCTCCCCTGGACAGCCACGGGGGGCTCCTCTTCTCAGTCCCTGGACCCAGACCCACCCAGGGATGGTGGAAACATTGTGTTAGGGTTCAGTTATTCTCCTCTGAGAGGCCTGGGTACTTCATCAGAATTTAGCCAGTACATTTTTGGGTACTCTTGCTGGGTACTGTTGTCGAATACTTTTAGTGCTTACCTTTGCTGGGTGGCTTTCTTGGGTATCATTGCTGGGTACCTTTTCTGGGTCCCACTGCTAAATACCTTTCCTGGGTGCCATCGTTTGGTACCATTACTGGATTCCATTGTGCCGCTAATGGGTACTGTCGCAGAGTGCCATTGCAGGGTGTTATTGCGGAGTGTCTTTGGTCTTCTTTCCCCCAGGCAATGGTCTGCAGCATGTTCAATCCCTTCTACTGTGGTCTGGTTCCTCCGATGTTCAGAGGAGTGGTGAGTGTCTGGGTGTGGCCACGGTTAGGAGCCTGCAGTGGGAATGAATTAGTTTCCACCTCTTTAGAAACTAATTTTATTGTACTAATTTCTTCGGCTGGATAGGAAGGCTGGAGTAGGCCCCTTAGACCTAAGCAGAGGAGAATGGATAGAGGATGGGGGTTCCCTAATTAATCTGAACCCCTACCCTAATTAATCTGTACCCAGTCCTCTTCCGCCGGGAGAGAGCCACAAAGTGGATTAAAAACCTTGGAGAGAATTATGTCAACCAGGCCGGGGCTGAGCGGAAATTCAAAGTGGCTCTCGAAGAGACACAGGATTCTGTGAGAGAGGATGCCGCCTGCTCTTTCCAGGCAGAAGGAGAAGAAGGAAAGGAGGAGGGGAGACGCAAGAAGGGGGAAAACTGGAGGGGAGAAGGGGGGTTTGGAGGACGGGCCCGGGGCGAGGAGCAATAGAAGCCCCTGCCGCGGCCCTGTGTCGCAGCGCTACGTGGACGGATCCCTGAGCAACAGCGTGCCTCTGAGCGAGCGCAGCTCCACGATCACCGTCTCCTCCTACACCGGGACCCTGGACATCTGCCCTCGGAGCCGCTCCGCCTGCTTCCACGAGCTCACCACCTGCAACGTCTGCTTCCAGACCCTCACCGAGAACCTCCACCGTCTCGTGCTGGAGCTCCTTCCCCCGGACCTCCGGGTACAGCACCCTCCGAGCAGGGCCAGAACGGGGGAGGTTGCTCACAGCCTCTCTCCCCCAACGCCTTTTAATACTACTACTACTAATAATAATATTAGTTATGGTATTTGTTACGTGCTTATTATGTGCACTGTTCTAAGCACTGGGGTAGAAATAAGGTAGTCAGGTTATCCCATGTGGGGCTCACAGTCTTAATCCCCATTTTATAGATGAGGTAACTGAGGCACAGAGAAGTTAAGTGGCTTGCCCAAGATCACACAGCAGACAAGTGGCGGATCTGGAATTAGAACCCACGTCCTCTGACTCCCAAGCCCCTGCTCTTGCCTCTCTCCCCTCCCGCCCTCCAGCCATTTTTTCCTTTCTTTCTTCCCCTTCTCCCCTGTGATGGATCCCTGCTCCTGCCCAGGGACCAAGCCAGCGGAGCTGGGCTGGAAGCCAGTTAGGCCCCAGCTGTTTGTGGTGAGGGTTGATGAGCTCCAGGACCGCTTGCGGGGAAGTGGAGTAGGGTGAGAGGTTCTGAGATGTAATTGACTGCTCAGTGAACCAAGCGAAGTGGAATGGCTCTGAAGTCTCGTGACCCATCCGCTCTAAGCGGCAGGACCGGGCTGTGCTGAGTGGTTTGCTTGGGAGAGCGGTTCCTGTTGTCCGACTGGGACTCTGGTACGGCCTGATCTGGTGGAGGTGGTCATTGTGAGACCAGCCTTTCCCTAGTTAATTATTGCCGAATTGTACATTCCAAGCGCTTAGTACAATGCTCTGCACATAGTAAGCACTCAATAAATACTATTGAATGAATGAAAGGTCAGGGCTCAGGTCATTCATTCATTCAATAGTATTTATTGAGTGGTGTTTATTAGGTGCATACTGTGTGCAGAACGCTGTTCTAGAGGCTTGTGTACCCAGTGGAGAAAGGGGGTGTAGAGCCCCTTAGACCTAAGCAGGGGGGAATAGACAGAGGGTGGGGGTCCCGTAATTAATCGGAACCCCCAATTTAATCTGTACCCCATCCTCCTCCTCCTCACTGTACCCAGTAAAGAGAGGGGGTGTGAGGGGGGGCGGTTAGGGTGAGGGGTTACCCCCGCTGTCCCATTGCAGATATTTTCCAGGCTCTGCAAGCAAGGTTACTTTGATGCGCTGAGATTCTTGGAGCAGCACGGTAGGTGTTGGAAGATTGGGTATGATGTTGTTTGTGGTGCTTAAGTGCCTGCTCTGTGTCGGGCATTGTTCTAAGTGCTGGGGTAGATACATGATAATCGGGATGAACTCAGTCCATGTATCATGTGGAATTCATAGTTTTAATCCCCATTTCCAGAGGAGGAGGGATGTGTGTGGGGTGGAAGGGGGGAATGGAGGCTTGGGTGGTCGGAACAAGGAACCCAAGTGGCCCCTCCCCTTTTGCCTACTCTTGCCCAGTCTGCAGGCTTGCGGGAGGCTCGGGGACCCTCGAAGACTGGAACTGGGTCTGATACATGTGTCAAGTCTCCCAGCACGGGACGCTGTGTCCGACAGTCCTACCCCGTGCTGACTCTTACCTGCTTCCTGATGTCATCTCACGGATCGAGGACTCTGCAGACCAGTCTCCTCGTGCCAGTCAATCAATCCATTATATCTGTTGAACTCCTACTACTCATTCATTCAATCATATTTATTGAGTAGAACGCTGTATTAAGCGCTTGGGAGAGTAAACAGACACATTCCCTGCCCACAACGAGGTTTACAGTCTAGAGAAGTGTTCTAGTCGCTTGGGAGAGCACGCTAGTGTTAATGCACACGGTTTCCACCCACAGAGAGTGTCTAGTTCACTGCGGTAGCAGAACACTGTACTGAGCGCTTGGGAGAGTATAATAGTGTTAGCTTGCATGATCCCTGCCCTCGGGAAGTGTCCAGAGCCTTGTGCTGAGCGTTTGGGAGAGTACAATAGTGTACACCATCTTGCTCTCAGAGAGTGTACAGTTCACCGTGCTAGCAGAGCATTGCTCTGGGCCTTGTCAGTGCTCCTGATGGAACTGCCCGCTATGTCTCCCTTCCGTCTTCGACCTTAGGAATTGGGTCACCATCAGCCCTGTCCACCCACGTATCCCAGCGAGAGTCTTCGGCGGGCGCAGGCACTGCTGCTCTCAGGGGTTGTGGCGGCGCTGGCAAAGGGGAGGCCATAGAGCAGGTGGCCGGATGTCACGCTGAAGGGCTGGGGACCCCCGGCTCTGCAAAGGAGATTCAAGACCTCAAGATCCTGTCTCCTGAACTGAAAAAAGGTAAGGTGTCCTTGGGGTCTCCCGGTTGGGGAAAGTGGGTCCCCTCCACCTCCCCTCCCCCTAGCCGGTCCTGTCCATCGCGTCTGTCCCAGCGGCTTCTGGGAAGAGGGAATAGTGAATGGACACATTCGGTGAAGCCATTCGAAGCTCCTGAAATGCTCTGGGGTTCCGGGAGTCTGACATTTGGACTTCTGTCTCCGTTCCTAACTCGACTCTTGTCCTATGACTGTTTTTTTTTTCTTTGGAGGAAGGAGATCCTGGAGGCTTTGGTTCCTGAGAGCCCAGGGGGTCTTCAGAGTAGGAGCTGGAGTGGTCCCAGGGAGGAAGGGGAGAGCAGGCGGCCAGTCAGCCCCGCCCGGCCCAGTCCCTTAGGCCGCGGCTTCCAGACCCAGGGGGAAAACGTAGGATTCTGGCCGCCAGGTAAACCCTGGGAGTTTCTTCCTCTGCCCCTCATCTCGGGGGTGAAGGAAGAAGAATCTAGAAGGAGCGTGCAGACCCCACCCGTCTTACTTCCCGGAACAGGCACGGGCATGGCTTGGAATCGTTCCTCTTTTGCACAAGGCTACAGTCCCTGTCCCCCTCCCTCCACCACCACCTCCACGAAATTCAGGGTCCCCGCTCCCCGCCAGCCATGAGGGAGCCGGCCTGAGCCCCCGCTATAGCATCGATCAGCCCTGTAGAATCGTTCCCTTCTCGGGCCCGTGGCGGTGAGTCTCTGACGGCCGCGCCAACACTCTCTTCTCCAGCTTTAAGGAAAGCGTGTGAGGAGGACAGGGGCCTCTTCGCCCGGTTTTCCCGCTCCTTTCCCGGCCGTATGTTGACCTACTTCACGCTGCCCTGTATCTTGCCATTGGAGTACGTCTATTTTTGCACCCAAAGGTGAGGTTTCGTTTGAGCGGGGAACATCCTGTAGAAACCCTCACCTGTCTTCTTTCACATAGCTTCTCCTTTCTTTGTTCTCACCGCCCCTGCTTCCTCTCCCTATCTCCGTTGACCCTCCCATTTAGACTATAAACTAGTCCCTGAGACAGAGACTAGGCTGATCCGTTGGTAGTGTGGGGAAGCAGCATGGCATAATGGATAGACAGCGGGCCTGGGAATCAGGAGGACATGGGTTCTAATCCTGGCTCCTCTACTTGTCTGCTGTGTGACCTTGGGCGAGTCGCTCCATTTCTCTGTGCCTCAGTTACTTCACCTGTAAAACGGGGTTTGAGACTGTGAGCCTATGTGGGACAGGAACTGTGTCCAACCAGATTTGCTTGTATCCACCCCAGTATTTAGCCTGGCACATAGTAAGCGCTTAAGAAATATCATTATTATTATCTATCTCAGTGCTTGGTACACAGTGAGCATGCTTAATATCATTGATATTATTATGAAAGATTATTATTATTATTATTAGGAAATCAGTATGGCCTCGTACAATGAGCATAGGCCTGGAAGACAGAGGATTAAGGTTTAATTCCAGATTTTGCCACCTGCATCCTGTGACCTTGATTAAGTCACAACTTCTTTCTCTAAACTTCAGTTTCCTCATCTGTAAAATGAGGGTTCAATACCTCTTCTCCTCCTACCTAGACCGTGAGGACCATGTGAGAACTAATTATCTTGTACTTACCCCAGCGCTGAGTACAATGCCTGGCACAGAGTAAGCATTTAAGTAAGAGGTGGAGTCGGGATAGAACCCAGGTCTCCTGGCTTCTAGTTCTGTGGTCTTTCTCAGTCAGGGGCAGGGGTTGTGGTGTGGGAAGGAGGTGGCCGGGGGCGGCTCCTCTCTCGTCCTGCAGCGTGGGGGATGTGCCACGCTCTGTCCCTCGCCCCCGCCCTTCCCCCCTGAGTGGGTTTTCTCCGCTCCCTCGGGTCTCAGGTTCGTGGAGTGGCTACCGGATCTCCCTGACGACGTGGCGTGGATGCGGGGGGAACTGAAGATATTCGGCTGCTTCGTCCTCTCTCGCCTCAGAGCGCGGCTCCTCAGAGCCCCGGGGTCGGTCCTTGGGCCCGGAATGGGGATGTGGAGGGGCGGGGAAGTATCCATGCCCTTCCTCACCTGCTTTAACCGGGTGGGGGGAAGGAGGGAGGGCGGAGCCCGGGGAAACCGTGCCAGCTCCACCCGCCGGCTACACGGGCGGGACCCAGGCTCTCTGACCCCGGAATACCTTTTCTCTTCTCTCCTAGGCCCTGGGAACACCCCGGCCTGCACCCCCGAACCTCTCCGGCCTCCCGGAGACACTGTCGGGGGCTCGGGAATGCCACGCCAGGGTAGAAACAGCTCAATCTCCAGCTCTGGCCTAGCTGTGGTACCTGACTGGGACAGCCTCCCTCCTGCTCTTCTTCGATTGGACAATTGTTAATCAACTATCTTTTTATCCCCCCCAAGGAGCCAAAATTAAATATTTTATTCATCTATTCAGTAACGTTTGTGTGTTCAATGGGAAGATCAATCAATGGTATTTAAGTGCTTACTGTGTGCAGAGCATTGCACTAAGCGCTTGGGAGAGTACCATACAGTTGGTAGACATCATCTTTGTCCCCAAGAATCTTACGATCTAGAGGAAGAGATGGACGTTGAACTAGGGGAAGCAGCAGAGCGTAAAAATATGTTCATAAATGCCGTGGGTCTGGGAATGGGGTAAGTATCAAAGTGCTTAAGGGATATAGATCAAATGCAAAGGCAACATAGAATAATGTTGGTATTTAAGTGCTTACTATGTGCAGAGCACTGTTTTAAGCGCTGGAGTAGATACAGGGTAATCAGGTTGTCCCCCCTGAGCCTCACAAGCAGCGTGGCTCAGTGGAAAGAGTCCGGGCTTGGGAGTCAGAGGTCATGGGTTCGAATCCCGCCTCTGACACTTGTCAGTTGTGTGACTGTGGGCAAGTCACTTCTTCTCCCTGCCTCAGTTCCCTCATCTGTAAAATGGGGATTAAGAATGTGAGCCTCGCGTGGGAAAACCTGATGACCCTGTACCTACCCCAGTGCTTAGAACAGTGCTCTGCACATAGTAAGTGCTTAACAAATACCAACATTCTTATTAATCCCCATTTTACAGTTGAGGGAACTGAGGCACAGAGAAGATTAGAACCCATGACCTCTGACTCTTAAACCCGTGCTCTTTCCACTGAGCCACGCTGCTTCTCTAGCAAAGGGAGGGAAGGGAGAGCAAGGGAGGGAGAGCAAATAAGGGTGGGGAAAAGAGAGGTTAGTCAGAAAAGGTAGCTTGGAGGAGATATGATTTTAGGAGCGTTTTGAAGTTGAGGAGAGTGGTGATCTGTCAGATATGAAGGGGGAAGGAGTCCCAGGCCAGAGGGAGAATGTGAGCAATGGGCGGAGGATGAGAGAGAGGAGATGTAGGTTGCCGTTAGAGGAACAGAGGGTGTGGGCTGGGTTATAATATGAAATCAGCGAGGTAAAGTAGGAGGGAGAGAGCTGATGGAGTGATTTATAGCAAATGGTGAAGAGTTTCTGTTTGTGGCAATGAAAGTGAAGAGAAGTGGCATCGTCTAGTGGACTTGGGTTCTAATCCCAACTTTGCCACTTGTCTGCTGTGTGACCTTGGACAAATCACTCAATGCATGGGTGTTTGTTTCCTTATCTTTAAAATGAGGGTTAATTACCTATTCTCCTTTCCCTTTAGAATCTGAGCCCCATGTAGGGCAGAGAATGTCTGACTGAATGATCTTGCATCTACCCTAGTGCTTAGTATAGTGCCTGGCACATAGTAAGCATTTAATAACTACCACAATACTTATGGATGGGCAAACATTGGGAGCTTTTGAGGACTGGGGGAAATGTGTGCAGAAAAAAATTGTAAAAATTACTTGGGCAGTAGAGGGAAGTATGGATTGAACCAGGGAGAGGCTGGAGGCAGAGAGGTCAGCAAGAAGGATGATAAAGTTGGGTATGTAACAAGGGCATACAACCAAAATCTTATACATGGCCCCTGCCCTCTGATCTTCCCCCTCCCACCCATTCTATTTCTCTCTCTTTTCCATTCCCCAATGTCTCTGTGTCCTCTCCATTCTCTGTGTCCTCTCCATTCTTCTGTTCTTCCCTTTTCCCTTCTTCCAGCCCAGGTTCACCTGACTCTGGCAGTGAGAAGGCCAAGTAAGAATGCCTCTGGGGGCCAGAGTCGGAGGAGCTGTCCAGATAATAATGTTGGTATTTGTTAAGCGCTTACTATGTGCAGAGCACTGTTCTAAGCGCTGGGGTAGACACAGGGGAATCAGGTTGTCCCACGTGGGGCTCACAGTCTTCATCCCCATTTTACAGATGAGGTAACTGAGGCACAGAGAAGTGAAGTGATTTGCCCACAGTCACACAGCTGACAAGTGGCAGATCTGGGTTTTGAACCCATGACCTCTGACTCCCAAGCCCGGGGGGTGCCAGGAGGGGGCGGAGTCCAGGGCAAGGCCAGCTGGCATGGGCGGAGGTGATTTAGCTACCAGTTTGTGTGCCCTGAGTTAGTCTTGGTGCTGTCACCCACATTGACCTAGGGGAAAGAGCACTCTGACCCAGAGTTCTAAATCTGGCTCCTCTACACACCTGCTGTGTGATCTTGGGCAAGTCATCTGACTTCTTTATGCCTCAATTCCCTCGCCTGCAAAATGGGGTCAATACCTACTCTCCCTCCTACTGTGACTGTGCACTCCCTGTGAGATCTGATGATCTTGTACCTGCCCCAGCACTTAGTACAGTGCTTGGCACATAGTAAGCACTTAATAAATGCACAATTATTACTGTTGTTAACAGCGAGAGTTCAGACTAGCCTGGCAAGAGGCCATAGACAGTTATTCCTATCTTTTTGCTGGTGAGCCTGGCTGGATGGAACCCCTTTCTCCCATATTTTCACATCCGGTTCTGGACTCTAGTTGGGCTTCCCACCTCCCAGTAGCCCCTTCTGGACAATCTCAGGCACCAGCATTGGCTTTCTTTTTCATCAGCAGCAAGTTCTCCTCGCTTCTCTTTTCCTGAGGCCTCCATCTGGGACAGAGGGCCTTGCTCTGTCTCTGTCTCTGTCTCTCTCTCTCTTTGCCTGCCTCTCCTTCCAGAGCTCCAGCAGGAGGGTGATGTGCAAATCGGGGGATATGTACAAAGCCTGCTCAGGGTAATGGTCATTACTATGTCGTACTATTTCCAAATGCAAGGGTAGAATCAGGATAATCAGATTGGACAGAGTTCTTCCAACTGGTCATTTTTTTTTTGAGTGCTTACTGTCCGCAGAGCACTTAATAAGCACTTGGGAGAGGACAACATAAAAGAGTTAGTAGACATGTTCCTTGCCCATATTCTAGACGGAGAGGCAGACATTAAAAAAAATTAATTAAGGATGTGTACATAAGTCCTGTAGGGCTAAGAAAGGAGTGACTATAGGATGTGAATCCAAGTGTAAGGATGAAGCAGAAGAGAATAGAAGAGGAGGAAATGAGGGCTTCATCAAGGAAGGCCTCTTGGAGGTGTGCCTTCAATAAGGCTTTGAAGGTGGGAAGAGTCATTGTCTGTCAGATATGAAGAGGGATGACATTCCAGGCCAGAGGTAGGATGTGGGCGAAAGGTTGGCAGTGAGATAGATGAGATCGAAGTATGGGTGAGTAGGTTGGCGATAGATGAGTGAAATGTGCCGGCTGAGTTATAGGAGGAGCAAGGCGGTAGGGAGCAAGGTGACTGAGTGCTGAGAGAACAGTGCTCGGCACAGAGTAAGCGCTTAACAAATACCAACATTATTAAAGTCGGGATTAGGACCCGTGACCTCTGAGTTCTAAACCCGTGCTCCTTCCACCGAGCCAGGCGGCTTCCCTGTTTAGCAGAGCGCTTTGCGCCCAGTCAGCGCGGAGTGAATCCCACCGCTCGAAGGAGAGGCAGCTCCGCCCTCTCGGCGCCGCCGGCGGGGCCGCCCCGGGCCGACAAGCGGCCCCGGGACGTGATTGGTGGGCCGCGGGAGCTCATCTGCATAAAACTGGAAGGCGGAGCGCCGGACCAGCCGGGATTGGCCCGGCGGGCGCTGACGTCACGGGCCCGGGGGCCTCGGCGCGGGCATCTTTAGTCGGCCCTCGGGCCGTCACCTCCACGGCCGCGGCGGCGGCGGCGGCAGCGGCAGCGACGGCGGCAGTTCTCCAGGCCGGACCCAGGGGGCGCGCGCGGGCGCAGTCACCGACGGGCGGCGGCCACTCCAGCGCCCTCTGCCGGCGGGCCGGGCCACGCCAAGCGGTCCCCTCTACCTTCCCTCCGCTCCCACTGTCCCCCCGCTCTCACTCTCCCCGACCAAGTCCATCCCTCCCTTATCTCCCTCCGCTCCCCCCACCCCTTCCATCCCTTCCTCCGCTCCCCCTCTCTCCCCCGCCTCCACCCGGCTCCGGCCCGCCCAACGCCCGCAGCATGTTCGAGCGGGAGGGCGGCTGGAGCTTCTCGTTCTCGGGCTCGGGGTTCCTGGGGCTCTACCACGTGGGGGTGACGGCCTGCCTGGACGAGCGCGCCCCGCACCTGTTCCGCGGCGCCGACAAGATCTACGGTTCTTCCTCCGGGTCCCTGAGCGCCCTGGGCTGGGTCTGCGGGAAGTCGGCGGGTGCGTGTCTGGGAGGGGCGGGGAGGAGGGTATTCTTCACCTTAGAGGTAGCCTGGCTCCCATCCCGATTATAATAACAGTAATGCTGGTATTTGTTAAGCGCTTACTACGTGCGGAGCACTGTTCTAAGCGCTGGGATAGATACAGGGTAATCAGGTTGTCCCATATGATGCTCACAGTCTTAATCCCCATTTTACAGATGAGGTCCCTGAGGCACAGAGAAGTGAAGTGACTTGCCTAAAGTCACACAGCTGACAAGTGTCAGAGCCGGGATTAGAACCCATGACCTCGGACTCCCAAGCTCGGGCTCTTTCCACTGAGCCACGCTGCTTCCTGATCAAGGCCCAGACTGGGTGACCTGCGTCCCCAGCGGCTCTTCCCCCGTCAGGCCGTTCATTTCGCACCAGGGGTTTGGGGGTCCTTGAAAGAGCTGGACCTCGGAGTGGCCCTCAAACCGGACCAGCTTCTGATGGGTTTATGGACCCCGGTGTCCTGCAGGCCCCACCCAGGACTGAGTTCTCCCCTGAGGCCGGCATTGGGCTGTCTCCAGCTGGCAGTTAAAACCCCCTTTCATTCTGACATCAGCATTTCTCCCGGACTGGGTGGACAGCTGTGCGTGGCTCAGCGATGGACACCCGTATCTTTGGGGTGAAGGAGCCCAGCGATGCTAATACCTACCACCGGGAGCTTCCTTGGAATATTTTTGGTTAGAAATGACGTGGCCCCGAAGGATGAGGACAGAAGGATCATAGCTCTTGGATAGTCATACTGACAGATGTCCCCTCTCAGCCTTAGGGATGGCACAGTATTTTCGGTCCACTTGAGGGGCAGCTACTCTCCCCCTCCCGCATCACCCCCCAGCCCTTCTCTGCCCCCTTAGCAGCAGTCATAGTCACTGGGGAAGAGACAGGCCTGAATGCAGCTCTTCTTTCATAGTTCTGAAGGGCAAGGCCTTCAGTGCTTGGAGGATGGGCAGGGCCCACATCTGACCTTTCAGCACTCTACCCCCTTCCGTGTCTTTTACTGGGGACTTGTGCTCTGGGGAGCCACTTTCTCCATTCATCCCATCCCTGGCCCCCCTCCCCAGCTCCAATCTGGGTCTCGCTTAGAAGGAAATCCTGGATTTCATCCAAGTAGCTTGGAGGAGTTTTCCGAGAGCTCACCCATGGTGGATGGTGTTGGGCAGATGGTGGAGGGGCTAATGGTGATATTCACTATTCACTGGCCACTGAAGAGACCCCCAGATGCCAGCCCTCTTGGGCAGTGAAGCTAAGCCTAGAATTTATCTGCTCCCCTTCTGGCTCATCCCAAACTCCCTTCTGCTCCAGCCCCCTCTGCCTGCTCAGCCAACCCCCCGGACCTCCCTACTGCCCGCCAGAGCCGGGTGGGTCCCGGATCCCGGTTTCTGGGGCCTGGGATTCTCCTGTCCTCATTGAGCAAACTGACTTGGGGTGGGAATCCCGAAGCAGGTGCTTCCCATTTTTTCAGTGAACCTAGCCTGCTGTTTTTCCCTGTGGGTCAATCAGGTCTTCCCCCTGTATTCTGGCCTGAGAAGCAGAGAAGGCTACTGCTAGTCTCGGATCCCAGAAGCCCTTCCCTCTGGGTTCAAAGACCTCAGAGCAGAGTGGAATGGTGGCTTTGGAGCCAAGGAAGAAAGAGCGATGCCAGGATGGATTTCTCCTTTGAAACAAACTTCCTGTTCCTGTTATGTTCTCCCTTCCCAAGCCCCTCAGCCCTTGGCCTCCCCATCGAGGCGAGGACAGGTGTGGTTGGGGGGAGGAGTGGAGGTCCAGCAGAGGTTGGCTTGACCATCACGGACGGTGGCCGTGGTCATTGTTTTGGGAGGCTCTTGGTTTCTGCCGCTCGGTCCTAGTGAGAAGGAAGGAGAGGTCACGAGGTGGGTCGGCGGGCCTTGGACGGTCCCAGCGGGGAGGCCCAGGAGTGTCATTTCCTCCCAGAGTTCTGCTGCAACATTCTCATGAACACGGTCAAAGAGGTAAGGGGCAGAAGCATCGGGGCGTTCCATCCATCATTTGATGTATTCCGGATTGTGAAGAAAGGTCTTCTTGAGCATCTGCCCCACAATGCTCACAAGGTGGCCTCGGGCAAGCTGGGCATCTCTCTGACCCGGTGGCCAGATGGTCAGAATGTGGTAGTCACCGAGTATGCCACCAGAGATGAGCTCATCCAGGTCAGTGTGTTTATGGCAGAGAGGGTTGGGCTGGCCCAGGGAAGAGGCCGGGCCTGGTGGGTCGGGGGCTGGGGGAGAGTCCCGTTGCAGGTGGTGGGAGGCGAAGACCCCGAGGGGCAGGTTGGGAAGTAGTCAAGGTGTTTCAGCGTGTTTCCATTTGTATTTGAGCTGCCACAACCTCTGGGCACCCTCCGTGTTCCACAGTCAGTCAATTGGTAGCATTTATTTACTTATATTAATATGCGTCTCCCCATCTAGACTAAAAGCTCATTGTGGTCAGGGAACATGTCTACCAACCCTTTTGTATTCTAATGATGGTACTTGTTAAGCACTCACTATGTGCCAGTCGCTGTTTTAAGCGGTGGACTGTATCGTACACTCCCAAACGTTTAGTACAGTGCTCTACACATGGTAGAGCTCAATAAATACCCTTGATTGATTGATTTTGCTGAGTGCCTCCTGTGTGCAGAACATTGTATTGAGCACTGGAGGGAATACAGTAGTTAGGAGACATGGACCCTGCCCAAGAGGGGCTTCCAGTCTACTGTGCGCAGAGCACTGTGCTGAGTGCATGGGAGAGTATACTAGGTTTAGTAGACTTGATCCTTGCCCTCGAGGAGCAAGTCTAATTCACAGTTCATTTTGACACTATTGCTTCCCCCTGCCCCTTCCCCGCTCTTCCCGTGGACAAGATGGCAGCTGGTTCAACCCCTGAGAGGCCCTGAGCGTCTCTGGCGAAATCGTATCCCGTGTCGGATAACTGTGGTTCCCGTCTCTTCCCAGGCTGTGCTTTGTAGCATGTATGTCCCCCTGTACTGTGGCATCATCCCTCCTTTGTACCGAGGACAGGTGAGTGAGGCGGCCCAGCCTCTCCTCCAGCCGAAGGGGATGGGAGGTGGGAAAGTGGGTGGAATGGCCGCTGATCCCCGCTCTGCCCTAGTGTGAGCTATTGCCCAGGTGGTGCCCAGCCGGTGGCCTTACTGTCCAGCGCAGAGCATTGCTTCAAAGGCTCTTGAGGAATGCATTGTATGGTGATGGCAAGGCCCAAAACAAACAAACAGTTCCTGGAGATTGAATGGTTGAAGCCCGCTGGCCTCAGGAGTGTGGGGTGAAACCCGGGCAGGGGACAAGAGGCAGCAGATGAAGACATAATAATAATAATAATAATAATAATAAAAATGATGGTATTTATTAAGAGAAGCAGCGTGGCTCAGTGGAAAGAGCACGGGCTTGGGAGTCAGAGGTCATGAGTTCGAATCCCTGCTCTGCCACTTGTCAGCTGTGTGACTGTGGGCAAGTCACTTAACTTCTCTGGGCCTCGGTTACCCCATCTGTAAAATGGGGATTAACTGTGAGCCTCATGTGGGACAACCTGATTACCCTGTATCTATCCCAGCGCTTAGAATAGTGCTCGGCACATAGTAAGCGCTTAACAAATACCAGCATTATTATTATTATTTAGTCCTTACTATTATTAAGCACTATTCTAAGCACTAGGATAGATAGAAACTAATCAGGTTGGACAAAGTCCAAGTCCCACATGGGACTCAGAGTCTTAATCTCCATTTTAGAGATGAGGGAACTGAGGTACAGGGAAGTTAAATGACTTTCCCAAGGTCACACAGCAGACAAGTGGCAGAGCTGGGATTAGAACCCAGGTCCTTCCGACTCCCAGGCCCAGGCTCTATCCACTAGGCCATGCCACTTCTCTACCAAACTTGAACCTCCACTGATAGATCAATCAATAATATTTACTGAGCCCATGCTGTGTGCTTTTTTAAAAGCACCTCGTAAGTACCAGGCACTGTACTAAGTGCTGGGGTAGATACAAATTAATCCATTTGGACACAGTCCACATTCCATATGGGATTTATAGTCTTAATCCTCATTTTAGAGGTGGGGTTACGGAGACACAGAGAAGTTAAGTGACATGCCTAAAGTCACAACAGAAAAGTGGTGGAACTTGCATTAGAACCTAGGTCCTTCTGCGTTCCAAACCCCAACTCTATCCACTAGGCCATGCTTGGAGAAGCAGCGTGGCTCAGTGGAAAGAGCACGGGCTTTGGAGTCAGAGGTCATGGGTTCGAATCCCAGCTCTGCCACTTGTCAGCTGTGTGACTGTGGGCAAGTCACTTAACTTCTCTGGGCCTCAGTTACCTCATCTGTAAAATGGGGATTAAGACTGTGAGCCCCACGTGGGACAACCTGATTCCCCTGTGTCTACCCCAGTGCTTAGAACAGTGCTCTGCACATAGTAAGCGCTTAACAAATACCAACATTATTATTATTATTATGCTAGTTCTCTGTGCGCAGCTGATCCCCAATTGATTTATAATCTCATATTTCAATGTCAGTGATTTCTACTGAGCATCTATTGTGTGAAAAGCACTGTGCTTTGCTATTGGGCAAGCACACTGAAGTATGAAGATATGATCAATGCCTTCAAGAAGCTTATAGTCTTCTGTTTGCAGAACACTGTACTGAACCCTTGGGAGAGGACAATAGGGTTAGTAGACATAAACCCAAACCCTGAGGAGCTCACAGTCTAGGGGAGGAGGCAGACATTAAATAAATTACAAGGAGGGGAAGCATCACCATCATCATCAGAGGTATAAACTGAGCGCTTACTGTGTGCAGAGCACTGCACTAAGTGCTTGAGAGAGTACAATAACATTAGTAAGCACTAAGTATAACAATCTGTCTATAATAATAATGGTATTTGTTAAGTGCTTACCATGTGCCAAGCACTGTTCATTCAGTAGTATTTATTGAGCACTTACTATGTGCAGAGTACTGTGCTAAGCGCTTAGAATGTACAAATTGGCAACAGATAGAGACAGCCCGCAACAGATAGAGACAGTCCACTGTTCTAAGCTCTACAGGGATTGATGGGGTGGGGTGCATGTGTGCTGAAGTGTTAAGTTTTGATCTCCCCAAATTGCTACTTCAGTTCCTCGGTGGTACCTGATCGCTTGTGAACTCAAGACTTTACACACCCCATCATTTCAACACTAACTCATGTACAGTTCCTCCTCCTCTCCTCCTCCTTCCTTCTACCTGGAATTTATTTTAGTGTTTGTCTCCCCTGCTTGAAGGCAGGGATCTTGCCTACTCACTCAACTGTACTCAGTATATTGCTCTGCACACAGTAGGTGGTAAACTTCTTAGAGGTAGGAATTGTGTCGTAGGAATTGTGTCTACTTCTCCGTGTTCTCCCCAGTACTCAGCACAGTGCTCTGCACACAGTAGACTGTAAGCTCCTTAATAATAATAATAATAATAACGGTGGCATTTGTTAAGCTCTGGGGTATATACAAGACATTAGGTTTGACAGAGTCTCTAGACTCACAGTATAAGAAGACAGGAGTGTATTGCACTCCGTATAGTGCTCAGCAGAGATGGAGAGGTGGGCAGAGCAGTGGGTAGAAGTAGAAAGACCGGCCCCGAGAAAGTGGCTGAGGAGTGTGGGCCGGACCTCTGTCACCCAGCGCTACATAGATGGGGCATTTAGCAGCATCATGCCCTTCGGCGATTCCCGGACGACCATCACCGTCTCCCCATTCCCGGGGACCATCGACATCTGCCCCCAGAGCCGCTCCGCCAGCTTCCATGAGGTCAACGCCTTCTACTCCAGCTTCCAGATCTCCACCGAGAACTTCCACCACGCAGTGCTATCCTTCTTTCCCCCGGAACCCAAGGTATGCAACTCCTCTTATAATAATAGTAATAATAATGGTATTTGTTAAGCGCTTACTATATGGCAGGCACTGTACTAAGCACTGGGGTGGATACAAGCAAATCGGGTCAGACACAGTCCCCATCCCACATGGGGTTCACAGTCTTCATCCCCATTTTACAGAGGGGGGAACTGAGGCCCAGAGAAGTGAAGTGACTTGCCCAATATCACACAGCAGCAAGTGGCGGAGCTAGGATTAGAACCTATGACCTTCTGACTCCCAGGCCCATGCTTCTGCTGCACTCGGGGTTGGGGAGAGGGTTCCGGGTGGACAGGGCCTTGGCGTTTTCCCCTTTGGCCTGGGACCTACCCTAGGAGTTGGGCTGGGAGCCGATTAAGCCACATCTAGTGGGGATGACTGGCCTTACTGATCAGTGCCAGTTGTCGGGGGAGGTTCCCTAATGTCACTGACTGCTCATTAGAGCAAGAAGACTGGAGTGGGGCAGCTCTGCAGTTCATGTGACCTGTCCTCTCTAGGGGCCAGAGAAGGGTGGTCTGCTTGAGAGAATGGCCATCACAGGCTAGTGTCCTGGGCTTCCGGTGACTGACCAACCGGGGTTCCGGCCGGGGCCACCCTCCTGAGGTGGCCACTGAGTGACCCGTCCTACCCCGGCTAACGAAGTCAGGGCTCAGGCCATGACTTCCCTGGGGGCCTGAGCCGGCGGGACCCAGGTGCTCCAGGGGCTCCTCCCCTGCAGAGCAGGAAGGAAGGAGGTCAATGTCCACTGGTCAGCATTGTCAACTGAGCGCCCCCGGGCTGCAGAGCACTGTGTTGGGAAGTTGGAGAAACAGCAGACGCAGTCCTTGTCTGATGAAAACTGACAGTCTGATAAGTCCAATCAATTAATCAATTGTAGTTTTGAGCACTTACTCTGTGCAGAGCACTCTACTAAGTGCTTGGGAGTGTACAGAATAGTAGAGTTGGTAGACATGTTCCTTGCCCACAGTGAGTCACAGTGAGTTTACAGTAATATAGGGCAGACCCCAATTATTACCCCCGCCCCCACCCCAATCCTGTAATTAACTATGGTGTCAATCTCTCCTGCTAGTCTGTCTGTTCTTCGAGGCTAGGGATCTTGTCTCCTAACGGTTCTGCTCTCCCAAGTGCTCAATAGAGTGCTCTGCATACAGCACAGCCTAGTGGATAGAACATGGGCCCGGGAATCAGAAGGTCCTGGGTTCTAATCCCAGCTCTGCCACCTACCTGCTGTATGGCCTTGGCCAAGTCACTTAACTTGTCTGGGCCACAGTTACCTCATCTGTAAAGTAGGGATTAAGACTGTAAGCCCAATGTGGGACAGGGACTACATCCAACCTAATTACCTTGAATCTACCCCAGCACTTTGTACAGTGCCTGGCGCATAGTAAGTGCTTAACAAATAGAATTATTATTAATAATAGTAGTAATATGGACCATGGACCATAGTTTCTTGAGGGCAGGATTTGTGACTACTTGCTCTATTGTATTGTGTTCTCTCAAGTGCCCAATACAATACTCTGCATAGTGTAAATGCCTGATAAATAACATTCATTCATTCATTCATTCAATCATATTTATTGAGCGCTTACTTTGTGCAGAGTACTGTACCTTAGTACGTTTGGCACTGTAGTGTGCCTGTGGCTGAAACCCCTGCATATATTGGACCCTGCAGTGGCTGGCTCCTCTGTTCCAAGGCTAGGTGGGGGATGGGGGCGGGAAGGAGGACAGGTGGCCTCTCTCTGAGACTGACTGACTGGCTGGGACATCACCAAGTCTGAAGGAAAGTCAAGCATTAGTTCCCCAATAAGTGTCTGGAAGGTTGTGCATATGAGAGTGACTTCACACAGGTCGATGAGCTCTCGGCAAAGTTAGCGTTTGTCAGAGATCCATCGGTCGTATTTATTGAGCACTTACTCTGAGCAGAGCACTGTGCTAAATGCTTGGGAGACTATAATATAACAATATAACAGAGGTGGTAGTCACATTCCCTGCCCACATCTTACAGTCTAGCCGGGAAGACAGAAATTAATATAAATAAATTAGATATTCATTCAATCGCATTGAGTGCTCATTGTGTGCAGAGCACTATACTGTGTGCTTGGGAGAGTACAATACAACAATAAACATGTACATAAGTGCCGGTAGGGTGGTGAATAAAGGGAGCAAGTCAGGGAGACACAAAAGGGAGTAGGAAAAGAGGAAATGAGGGCTTAGTCAGGGAGGACCTCTTGGAGGAGATGTGTCTTAAGTAAGCCTTTGAAAGTCGGGAGAGGGAATTGGCTGCCAGATTTGTCATATAAACCATGGACCATCCCAGGCCTTCCCCTGCCAGCCTGGAACTATCCCTTAATTCATCTTTCTTCTCCAGGCCAACTAACACCCTTCTGCTTCCAGGTCATTTCTAGCATTTGCAAACAGGGTTACCTGGACGCTTACTGCTTCCTGCAAAGACATGGTAGGTTTGGGGTGTGAGGCTGATTCAGCCCGTGACTTTGCTAAAGGGCTGCCATTAGTCAACTTCGTGGCTGGGGGGAGGGAGGGAGAAGGGGATGGTAGTGGGCACAGCCATGGGGACTAGGTCGGGAAGGGTGGGCACAAGTAGAGGCAGGGGGTCCCCGGGGCATTATTCGCCCTCTCACATCTGCATCCCTGTTTTAGTCAATCCAAGTCTTGTTTCTCACCTCCCTGTTCCACTGCTCCACCCAGCCTCTCGAAACCCCCAACCTCCTCACCTCCTAATTTACTCATTACAGCATTGATGAGGCACTCTCCCTGTGCTAAACATTGGGAAAGTTTATAGGATAATCAGATTGGACACAATCCTCAATCCCCATGGGGCTCCCAGTCTGAGAGAGAGGGGGAGAAGGAGGGGACTGAGGCCTAGAGCGATTAAGTGATTTGTTCAAGGTCTAACAGCTGGCTGGAGACAAAGCTGGGACGAGAACTCGGGTCTCTGATTCCCAGTCTCCCTGGGGCCTTGCGGCCTACCGGCTAGGGCCGGGCAACCGAGAGGGGCTTCCTGTACGAGTGATTTTTGAAGTGGACAGTCACCAGGAGGGTTCTTTCTCTCTGCGGGCTCTGTGCTGGAACTGTCCCGGGCCCTGGTTTTCTCGGCACCCTGGCAAGCCAGCTTTGGCCATGGCTCCCACCCTGCTAGGGTAGGAATCCCCAAGTGCTGAGGGGTCAATACATTTTCTCCTGTCTCCACCGCAGGGTTGGTGAAACAGTCAGCCCTTTATGTCACCCCATCCACGCTCGGGATGAAGCCTCCAGCTCCCGCTGCTTCCGGGGGCGGTGACGGAATGGGAGGTGGTGATGCTGCCGGAGGGGAGATGGCAGGGCAGGGGGATGGACGTCCGGCTGTGTGGCTGAAAGCGGGCCTGCAGGCCAGAGATATTCCAGACTTTGGGCTTGTGTCTCCTGAATTGGAAAAAGGTATGGCTTTCTCCCCCACTCATCCCAACATCCCATCCTCTCTCTGTTTCCTCCCCCTCCCTCCCCTCAGTGTCCCTAAGGGATCTGGGAGGGGGATAGTGGGTCCGGCCCCACCCCCGGCCATGAGACACTAGTGACAATAGCGGCTTAGATGTGAGTGTCTGTCCCGGGGGCTTCTGGGAAGAGGGAATAGGGAAATGGTGAATTCGGTGACACCAGTCGAAACCTCTGAAACACCCTGGTGTGTGGGGGAGACGTGACTACCTGGGTTTAGGAATATTCTGGCATTTGGATTGCCCTCTATTTTCCCAGACTCCTCATCCATCCCCCGTCTCTTAGAAGAAAGTGGTTCTGGAGACTTCGGTGCCCGCGAGCCCCAGGGAACTTCAGAATGGGAACTGGAGTGTCCATGTGGGCCAAGGGAGTGCTCCCACCCTGTCTGCTGGGTTGCTGGACAGAGCCGCCTCCTGGTGCCAGACTTGCCCAGCTCAGTCCTTGGAGTCGGTGTGATTTTGCGTGTCACACTGAGTTTGAGGTGGCTCTGACACTGCCAGTTGAGGGTGGTGGGGACCCATTTCCCCTGGCACTTGGATGGGAAATGGCCTCGGGCACCAGACCCCACAGGACAAGCCTGGAAACAGTCATTTTTGTGACTGCAGGCATCAGGTTTTGTCTGGAACTCTGGGTCCCCCATCCCCATCTCCACCTCTGGCAGTGGGTCTCTGACGGTCATGCCAATGTTGTCTTCTCCAGCCCTAAGGAAAGCATGTGAGGAGGACAAGAGACTCTTCGCCCGGTTTTCCCGCTCCCTCCCTGGCCACGTGCTGACTTATCTCACGCTGCCCTGCATCCTGCCACTGCAATACGTTTATTTTCGCACCCAAAGGTAAGGATTTGGGTCAGGACGGAAGGATAACTGATGTGAAACACTCCTCTATTGCTCTTTTCTCCCCAGAGCTTGTCTTTTGCCCTCCACTTAAGGGCAGCTGTTGGGGTGGGCAGTTCCCTGGGTTCGGCAGTGCCTAGATGTTGGTAGTGCCAGGATTTAGCGGTGCCTGGGATTTGGCAAAGTCAGAAGTGGGCAGTGCCCAGGGTGGTCAGTGCCTAGGGTTCTGCTGTGCCCAGGGATAGGTGGTGCCATGTGGGAGTGGCTGGAGTGAGCAATGTCTGGAACCAGAAGAGGAGGGTGTCCTCTCAGGGTGAGGCTAAGGCTGGAGTGGGATTAGAGAAAGAATCCATACATTGGCAATTTCTCCCTCCTCTTCTTCAGCATGGTTGAGGGTAATAATAACTGTGGTATTTTAGTTAGTCAGTCATTACTAACATTACTGAGGTTATATCTCCTCCAAGAAGCCTTTCCTGATTAAGCCCTCTTTTTTACTGGCTTGCTCTCCCTTCCGCATCATCTGTGCACCTCAGTCTGTGATCTGTGGACATTTGATATTCTCCCCACCCCCAACGCTGCAGCACTTATGTACATATCTTAAATTATAAATTATTTATTCATATTAATGTCTGTCTCCCCCTCTAGGCTGTAAGCTCATTGTGGGCAGGGAACATGTCTATTAATTTTGTTGAATTGTACTCTCCCAAGTGCTTAGTATAGTGCTTTGCAAGTAGTAAGCGCTCAATAAATGTTATTGATTGATAATCATATTTCCCGAGTGTTTACTGTGGATAGAGCACTGAACTAAGCGTTTGGGAGAGTACAATGTAACAGACTCAGTAGACCTGTTCTCTGCTCAGAATGAGTTTACAGTTTAGAGGGCGGTACAGAAGTTAATATAATAAATTACAGATAGGTACAAAACTCTCCTGTGCTGGACATCAGTGACATGGGAGAGGGTCCAGGGCGGAGACTCAAGTTTACTGCGCAGAAGGAGGCAGTGGTAAACCACTTCTGTATTTTTACCAAGAAAACTTTATGGATATATTACAAGAATGATTGTAGCTGGAGGTGGGGTGTTCTGGGAGAGAGGTGTCCATGGCGTCGCTATGGGTCGGAGACGACTCGGCGCAAAACAAGACAAGACTTAGGTGCTGTGGACCTAAGGGTGGAATGAATAAAAGGAGAAAGTCCAAGTGCAAGGATGATGCAGAAGGGAGTGAGAGAAGATGAAATGAGGACTTAATAGGGAAAGGCTCCTTGAGATCGTTAAGGGTAGGGAACGATGTCTGCTATTTCTGTTGTACTCTCCCAAGGACTTAGTACAGTGCTCTGCACATAGTAAGCACTCAAATAATGCCATCGATTGATTCAGGAGATGTGTTTTTAATAAGGTTTTGAAGGAGGGGAGAGTGATAGTTTGTCAGATATGTAGAGGGAGGAAGTTCCAGGCCAGAGGCAGGACACGAGTGAGAGGTAGGCAGCGAGATGGACAAGACTGAGGTACAGTGAGCAGACTGGCATTGGAGGAGTGAAGTGTGCAGGCTGGGTTTTAGTAGGAAATCAGAAAGGTATGGTGGGACGGTGCAAGCTGGTTATGTGTTTTAAAGTAAGGAGCTTCTGTTTGATGCAGAAGTGGATGGGCAACCACTAGAGGTTCTCGAGAAGTGGGGAAACATGGACTGACCATTTCTGTGAAGTATTGACCGGAGCGGGGAGAGACAGGAAGCAGGGAGGTCAGCAAGGAGGCTGATGCTGTAGTCAAGGTGGGATAAATCCTTGGATTAACACTAGAGCAATAGCATTTTGGGTGGAGAGGAAAGGGCAGATTTTAGCACTGTTGTGAAAGTCAAACCGGTAAAAGATTTGGTGACCGATTGAATATGTGGGTTGAATGATAGAGATGAGTGGAGGATAATGCCAAGGTTACAAGCTCGTGCGGCAGGGAGGATGGTAGTGCTATCTATTGTAATGAGAAAGTCAGGAGGAGGGCAGGGTTTGGATGGGAACATGAGGAGTTCTCTTTTGGACATGTTAAGTTTCAGGTGTCGGCAGAACATCCAGGTAGAGATGTCCTGAAGACTAGGAAATTTGAGACTGCAGAAAAGGAGGGAGACTAGAGATGGTAGTTGAAGCCATGGGAGCAAATGAGTTCTCCGAGGGAGTGGGTGGTATTTGCTAAGTTGTTACTATGTGTCAAGCAGCGTATTGAGAGCTGAGAAACAGCGAAGCCTAGTGGAAAAACCACTGGATTGGGAGTCAGAGAATCTGGGTTCTAATCCTACCTCTGCCTGTTGTCTGATGTGTGATCTTGGGCAAGTCACTTAGCGTCTCTGTGCCTCAGTTTCCTCATCTATATAAGGGAGATTAAAACTGAGAGCCCTATTTGGGAAAGAGACTGTGTCCAACTCAAATATGTTGTATCAACCCCAGCACTTAGTACAGTGTCTGGTACATAGTAAGTGCTTAAGAAACATAATAAAAATAGTAATAATAATAATAATAATGTAATGATATTGGAAGCAGCATGGCCTAATGGAAAGAACCCAAAGCCAGGAGGACCTGGGTTCTAATCCTGCTCCACCACTTGTTTGCATGTCACTTAACTTCTCTGTGACTCAGTTTCCTCCTCTGTAAAATGAAGATTCCATACCTGTTCTCCCTCCTACTAAGATTGTGAGTTCTCTCTGGGACAGAGACCGTGTCAGATCCTATTATCTTGTATCTACCCCAGGGCTTAGCACAGTGCTTGGCTCGTAATAAGTGCTTAACAAATACCATTGTTATTATTTGACACGGTCCTTGTCCCACTTGGGCCTCACAATCTCAGGGGGAGGGACAACAGACTTTGAAACTCCATTTTCCAGATGAGAAAACAGGCACAGAGAATTTAAGCGAGTTGCTCAAGGTCTCGCAGCCAGCAAGTGGCCAAGGGGCCTAGAACCCAGGTCCTCTGACTCTCAGGCTTGGGATCTTTGCAGTGGGGGAGAGGTCTGTGAGAAACGCTGGGCTCAGCCTTTCACCTCTCTCCACCCCAGGTTGTGGCCCTGAATCCTTTAAGGTTTGCCCCCAGACCTTGTCCTGTGTTCCCATCCAGGTCCGCAGGTGCTGCTCTTCTCTCCCCCTGCAGCGTATGGTCTGTGTTCTGCTCTGCTTCCCCCGCCCTTTCCCTGAGCGGGTTTTCTTTGCTCCCTCCGGTCTCAGGTTCGTGCAGTGGCTGCCGGATCTCCCTGATGACATGGTGTGGATGGCGGGGGAACTGAAGGTGTTCAGCTGCTTCATCTTCTCTCGCCTCAGAGCACGGCTCCTCAGAGCCCCTGGGTCAGTCCTTAGGCCCCAGGATGGGGGTGGGGGGAGAAGTGAGGTAGGGCAGTGTCTGTGCCCTTTCTCACCTGCTTCAACAGCATGGGGGTGGGGGGCAGACCCCTGGGAAACTGAGCCCACGTGAACCACCATCTACACCGGCAAGACCTGGGATGTGTACATGGATGGGTCCTTGGCCCTCTGAACCAGGAATACCTCTTCTCTTCAGGTCCCAGGAGCAGCTCAGATTCCTCCCCCATCCAGTGCCAGAGCCTCCTGGCCTTCACCCTCCGCCTCTCCAGGCTTCCGGAGATGCTGTTGGGGACCTGGGGACGGCGCCATCCTGGGCAGCAGCGAGAACAGAGCCGCAGGAATCAGTCTCAAACACTGTTGATTCCCTGGCCCCACCAGGCATTTGCAGGGCAAGGGCTGAAAAAGGCTTTGACTCAGTCAGTCAGTCAATCAGTGGAATTTATTAAGCCCTGTGCTGAGCGCTTGCAAGAGGCCAGTAGAGTAAGTAGACATGATGACCCTTGCCGTCGAGGATCTTACAGTTTAGCCGCTCTTACTTCCTCCATCTCTTCTGCCTTCTCACTACTATCCCCTGGGAGGCCCACAGCATGTCGGTCAGTGTAGGTGGGGGGCCAAGGGGGATTCTGGGATTACTGAAGGAGAGAAGATTAGATTGATGAGAGTCCTAGCTGAGCAGGGGACAGGGCAGGCACTGATTGGCACTACCACCTGGCAGATTGAGTCAGTCACAGGTCAAGTGTCTCTCAGGGAGTAAATGACCTGCTCCCTCCCAAGCGTCACCAACTTTTGCCTTTGGTTAATGGGGGGAACCTCCACTAGGCAAAGAGAGCCAGAAAAACGTTTGGTTTTCTGGTCTGACTTTAGCTTTTGGGGCACAAATGGTAGCTGCTGCTGGTGGAGGATTTTCGTTGTTTCAAAAGAGCTTGTGCACTTCGTGTCTGCCCTTGCGAGCCCTCCCCCTCCCTTCTCCCTCATGTCCTCCATCTCTTTCCTTGCACCTCCTGAAGGCTGAGACAGGGCATCCCAGTGGCTGGTGTTAGAATGCCCACCAACCCAGCACCCATGTGCTGTGGCCACTCGGCCTCAAAATGAAAACCTGTGACTATGACCCCGCTGCTCTCTTCAAAAGGACCGCCAATGGAATGGCCTGCCTTGGTACCTAGGAGCCTCTGGGGCCTCAAGCTGGGGACTTTGGGAAGCTGCTTGGGCTGGGCGAGGAGCTGGCTGGGGCTCAGGTACCAGGGGCGAGAGGTTTGCTCTCCAGGACCCTCCCACTAGTCAGTGCAGCCTCACACTGTCAACTTCACCTTCGAAGCGAGGGCCTCCTCCGGGCATCCTTTGGACTGGCTCCTGGTCTCTTCCAGACTTTCACTGGGCCTCTTCTCACTCTCCCCTGGATCTCTTCTGGACTGGTTGCACTTTGACTCTGGCTCTCCTCTGGGCCTCCTCTAGGCTGGCTCCAGGATTTTATTTTAGTGTGGAGCTCTGAGAGTCTCCGGGCATTCTCTTTCAGTGACTGAATGTGTGTCTTTGTTTATATGAAACACTGGCTCCTACAAATCTGCCCTAGAAGTTAGTGAGTTCTTTTAAGTCAAATCAAAATAAACAAGGGTTTGATCTTACTTCTGTGAGAAACTAGTCATGACCCTGGATGGATTCATTGCAGTCATTTCATCCCAAACCCTGACACGTCACGATTAACCAATCCAGTACAGACAATAAGCTCCTTGAGGGCAGGGCCCACGTCTCTAACTTCCTCAGTACTCCAGCACAATGCTCTGCCTACAGTGAGTGCCTGGCACAGTGCTCTGCCAATGGCGAGCACCCGGCATAGTGCCGTGCCCACAGTAAGCACCCGGCGCAGTGCTCTGGCAAAAGTAAGTGGCTGATAAAAGTGCTCTGCCTACAGTGAGCACCTGGCACAGAGCTCTGCACGTAATGAGTGCCAGGCAGAGTGCTCTATAAACCGTGAGTACCTGGTGAATGGATGAAGAATGGGTGAATGAAGCAGATAGATTTGTCTTTGGGGGGAAACCTCTAAAAGCTAGATGAGCTGTCTCGGGAGCTGTTTAGGCCCCAAAAGTGAGGAGCCTCTGAGCATTGCCCTCTGTTGCATGCTGGGATGTGGCTGCCAGCAGCCCGAGCCTTCTCATGGCACTTAAAGAACATGGGCTTGAGAGTCAGAGGTCATGGGTTCTAATCCCGGCTCCGCCACTTGTCAGCTGTGTGGCTTTGGGTAAGTCACTTAACTTCTCTGTGCCTCAGTTACCTCATCTGTAAAATGGGGATTAAGACTGTGAGTCTCATGTGGGACAACCTGATTACCTTGTACCCCCCCCCCCCAGCACTTAGAACGGTGCTTTGCACATAGTAAGCACTTAACAAATGCCATCATTATCATTATTATTAATTTTCCATAGCCTTGTAGCTGCTTCCCAGGTTACCACAGTTACTCTTATTATCAGGGCTTGAGATGAGCACTTACTATGTGCGAAGCACTGCACTAAGAGTTTGGGAGAGTGCTTATTGAGCAGTTACTGTGTCCAGAGCACTGTACTAAGCACTTGGAAGAGTACAAGACAATAGAGTTGGTAAACTGGATTCTTGCCCACAAGGAACTTATAGTCTACAAAGGGGAGGCAGACATTATAGTAAGTTACAGCTAAGGTATGTACATAAATGCTGACTGAGGGTGAGGTGAATATCAAAGTGGGTATAGACCCTAGTGCAACCATGATGCAGAAGGGAGGGCAAATAGGGGAAATCAGGGTTTTTTCAGGGAAGGCCTCTTGGAAATAAGATTTTAGGTGGACTTTGAAGATGAGGAGAGAGGTGGTCTGTTGGCTATGAATGGGGAGGGAGTTCCAGGCCAGAAGGAGGATGTGGGTTGGTTGATTGAGAAAGACAAGATCTAGGACAGTGAGTAGGTTAGCTGTAGCAGAGCAAAGCATTCGGGAGTGGGTGGGAGAGGGTGGAAACGAGTCATTCAGAAGTGTTTGCTTTAGTTTGGGAATCTCTTTTTTTATGATATTTGTTAAGCGCTTACTATGTGCCAGGCTATGTACAATGTACTAAGCACTGGGGTAGATACAAGCTAATCAGGTTGGACACAGTCCATTCCGACATGGGCTCACAATATTAATTCCCGTTTTACAGACAAGGTATATAAGGCAAAGAGAAGCTAAGTGACTTGCCTAAGGTTATGCAGCAGACAAAAGACTCATCTGGGATTAGAACCCAGGTCTTTCAGATTCCCAGACCCGTGCTCTTTTCACTTGGCTAAATTGCTTCTCTCCTGAGGGCCAGGGACCACGTCTTATCTATCCTTATTTGTATTCTTCCCCAGCACTTGGTACAGTACTTTGCATATGGTAGGTGCTCAGTAGAAAAAGTGGGAAGATGAATGAAAGAATGAATGAGGGGCTGAATGAATGAATGAGTGGTTGAATGAATGAATGAGCGTGAGGGGTTTTTTAATGATATTTGTTAAGCACTTACTATTTGTCAAGCACTGCTCTAAAGGCCGGAGAAGGTACAAACTAATCAGGTTGGTGACAGTCCATGCTCCACATTGGGCTCACAGTCTTAATCTCTCTTTTACAGGGGAGTTAAGTGACTTGCTCAACATCACACAGCAGACGTGCTGAAGTGGGAATTAGAACCCAGGTCCTCTGACTCCCAGGCCCATGCTCTCTCCAGTAGGTGAATTGATGAATGAGTGATGCCAACCTACTCACTGCCTTCATCTAGTCTATCTAGCCACCAATCTCTCGCCCACATCCTGCCTCTGGCCTGCAATGTCTTTCCTCTTCATAATTGACAGGCTATCACTCTCCCCACCTTCAAAGCCTTACTGAAGGCACATCTCCTCCAAGAGGCCTTCCTCACCTAGACCCTTATTTCTTCTTCTCCCACTCCCTTCTGTGTCACCCTTGAAGGAAACTTCTTGCTTCAGTTTTATGGCCATTTGTAGGCCAGTGCCTGTGTTTGTGTTGACAGAAGCATCTCACAGACTTGGTCAAGCCCTAAGCAGCTGGACAACAAAATAAACAAAACTACTGTTCTCAGAACTGGTTGCTGGACCTCTCCACCTCTTGCTTCAGATTCATTTTTTTACCAGTTTATGGATTGGCTCAGGGTTATTACTGATGGCTCTAAGCCCAACAGAGTCATCAGTTCACATAGCTTCCTCTTTTGGACTGCAAGTTCCTGGAGGGCAGACTGGCCCGTTGGTCTCCTGGAGCGGCTCCCCCAGTGCCCAGGTGGAGGTGCTGGATCAGCACGGCTGAGGGATGGGACGAGTGGGCCCCTTCCTCCCAGCCTGCTACCCCGGAGGACCAAATCCCTGCTCCGACTAAGGGTGGATCAGCCCATCAATCAATCAGTACAGTGGTGCTGACCAGGCTCAGACTGAGAACTAGATCCTGTACTCAGGGCTGGGCACAGTTCAGGAACAGCAAGACCCACCTTCCCTGTCCTCAGGGAGCTCAGTCAAGCGGACCATGGATAAAGGTCTTTGGTTTGGGAATCTGGACACAAGGTAAATGCAGCAAAGGTCAGTGGCAGTGGAAGCTGCAGGACATTACTGCTTGTACTTGGGACAGCCCCCACCCAGCTTCTCTCCCTCCCAGCCTCCACCGTGCTCCCTCCACCCTCCTGCCCCCAACAGCCTCCCAGCCACAGCCTCCCCGGCCCCCAACTGTATATTCAGTTGCTGTCCTTCGGTTCTGACCGTGGGATTTCAACTGTGCAGACAGGCACGATTCCAAGAGAAGTGGGAGACATGCTTCTCTCCTTGCTGTTTTCGTTAACCCCTCTTGGTCCCCGACCTCTGCCCTAAGGGAGACACCCCCCCACCCCGCCCCTCATTATTCATTAATTCAATCGTATTTATTGAGCGCTTACTGTGCGCAGAGCGCTGTCCTAAGCGCTTGACTAAGAATAATATAAAAATAGATACATTCCCTGCCGCCAGGCTGGTCTGCCTCCTGATGCTACCCCTCCCACCCCCCACCATGTTCATCTCTGGAGGGGGGCGGGGATTGCACGGGTCTCCCTCAGGGAGGGCGACCCCTGCGCCGCAGCCGGACCCCGCGCCCCTCCGGCTGGGCCCCAAAGGTCGCACGGGCTGGGGGGCGCAGAGTTGAACCCGTCGGGGGCTCTCCACCGAGGGGAGGGGTCGTCGGATGTGGGGGGTGGGGAGGGCCGGGGGACGTCGGGGTGGGGCTGCCGGAGGAATCTCAGGGCAGGGTTTGCAGTCTTCCCGGCCGAGCAGTGGTCCAGCCTGGACGCGGGGGCAGCGGGCGGGTCCGCTGCAGCTGAGGAGGGGTCGAACCGGGCCGGGCCCGGCTGCGCAGGCGGCGTGCGGGGTCTGGGCTAAGGGAGGGGCCGGGCCGAGCCGAGCCGAGCCGAGAGGAGCAGAGCACAGCAGAGCAGAGCGCATTACATCACCGACTCCCGCGCCCATTCGCTGCAGGGTCGTGCTGCGCGCGCGGGGGCGGGCCAGGGTGCGCGCGTGGGAGTGGGTGCGGGAAAGTGGGGGCACCGAGGACCAGGGACACCCCCCACCCCCCTAGCCCCCTCCCCGGCCTGCTGGGAGCTGGGTGGTGTCCCCCACCCACCCACCCACCCACCCACCCATCCATCCATCCTTCATCCGTCCGTCCGTCCATCCATCCATCCATCCATCCAGCCAGCCAGCCAGCCAGCCATCCAGCCATCCATCCGTCCATCCGTCCATCCGTCCGTCCATCCGTCCGGTCCTCCGCCCACCTGCGTGTCCGCCAGAGCCCGCTCCAGGCCCCGGGCCGGCCAAGGCTGCGGGACGAGAACGAGGATGGCGGAGAGCGAGGCGGAGACCCCCAGCACCCCGGGGGAGTTTGAGAGCAAATACTTTGAATACAACGGGGTCCGGCTGCCCCCCTTCTGCAGGGGGAAGATGGAAGAGATCGCCAATTTCCCCGTGCGGGACAGCGACGTGTGGATCGTCACCTACCCCAAGTCAGGTGAGCGGCGCCCCCCTCCTTCCCAGGCCCTCCGGCCCCCTCCCCCCTTCCCTGGCTCCCCTCCATCCCCCCATCCCTGCTCCTCCATTCCCGGGGGCGGCGGTGGCACAGGTCCGGGGGTGCGGGAAACGCAGGGAGGGGCCCTGCTCGGTGGGCGGGGGAGAGGGGAGAAGACCCTTGCCACTGGGCGGGGAGGGGGTGCGGAATGGGGCGGTCCGGTCCGGCTGGGTCTGGCTAGGCCTGGCTGGGTCCGGCTGGTCCTGGCTGGTCCTGGCTGGGCCTCGCTGCCGGTGCCGCAGTCACCTTGCCGTGCGCTGGTGCGGGTGCAGGCGCGGATGCACATCCATGGCCTCCTCTCCTTGTCCTCCCCCTGTCCTCTCCCTGTCCACTCCCTGTCCGCTCCCTGTCCGCGTGACCCGCGGACCCTGTAGGCCCTGGGCAGTGTTCAGAGGGGACAAGATCGCACTCGGGAGCTCGGGGACAGTCAGCCAGTCGTATTTACTGAGCGCTTACTGTGTGCAGAGCACTGCTCTGAGCGCCTGGGACAGTACAATAATAATAATGGTATTTGTTAAGCGCTTAGCACTGTTCTAAGCGCTGGGGTAGATGCAAGGTTATCCAGTTGGTTACAGTCTCTGCCCCACATGGGGCTCACAGTCTTAATCCCCTTTTTACAGATGAGTTAAGTGAGGCACAGTGAAGTGCAGTGATTTACCCAAGGTCACACAGCAGACAAGTGGTGGAGGTGGGATTAGAACCCAGGGCCTCTGACTCTGACAATATGACAATATAGGGAGACTGCCCCTCGTTCCCTTGGGAGGGCACAGTTGGCATTGGGCTCTGACCCACTCTCTCAAAGCCCTTGTTATGGAAAGCAGTTGGGGCCTTTTGAGAGCAGGCAGCCATATCTAGCAATCTTTTTTTTTTTTTAATGGTACTTGTTAAGTGCTTACCATGTGCCAGGCACTGAACTAAGCGCTGGGCTAGATACAGACTTATCAGGTTGAACACAGTCCCTATCTCGCATGGGACTCACAATCTCACTCCCCATTTTACAGACGAGGTAAGAGGCAAAGGGAAGTGAAGTGACTTCCCCAAGGTCACACAAGAGACAGGTGGCAGAGCAGAGATTAGATCCTAGGTCCTCCCATGCCCGTGCTCTTTCCATTAGGCCAAGCTGCTTCCCAGTCAACCAATCAGTAGTATTTATTGAGTGCTTACTGTGTGCTGGGTACTGTAGTAAGTGCTTGGGAGAGTACAGTACAGCAGAGTTAGTAGACACATTCCCTGCCCACAAGGAGCTTAAAGTTACAGCAGGAGAAAGACATTAATATAAATAAATCAATTATGGATATGCACTTAATTCCTGAGGGTGAGGTGAATATCAAGTGTTTATTATTGTTATGGAGAGCAAGGTGCAGTTAGGAGGTGCAGTTAGGACGCGCAGTCTCTGTACCAGACTCTAATCTCCCTGAGGGTAGGGATACCAACTCTTTTGTACTCTCCCAAGGGCTCAGCATAGTGCTTTGCTCAGAGTAGGGGCTCAGTAAATACCATGGATGGATTGGTCATTTCAGTCTTCTGCATTTTTCCAAGAATGGCAGGGAGACATGCGAGAGCATTTTCCAATCAAACTAACCCCCCCCCACCCCAAGACCTATTAGATCCCCTTCTTCAAATGATGATGAAATGAGTGTATTCTTTGAGATAATGACTGTCCTGCCCCTCCCAACCACTGTTTATAATCATAATATTATTAATTGTGGTATTTAAGTCCTTACTGTGTGCCCGGCACTATACTAAACATTGGGGTGGATACAAGCCAATCGGGTTGGACGCAGTCCTGTCCCATAAGGGGCTCACGGTCTCAGTCCCCATTTTACAGTTGAGGCCCAGAGAAGTGAAGCAACTTGCCCAAGGTCACAGAGCGGACAAGTGGCAGAGTCAGGATTAGAACCCATTACCTTCTGACTTCCAGGCCCATGAATATCCACTCCGCCATGCTGTGCACACGAGAGAGAGAGAGCTCTGAGCTGCCGGGGGAGCAGTGAGAGAGCCGGACTTCAGACCCTGGGAGAAACATGTCAGTGCTAGAGCCAAAAGTTCTGTCCCTCTGCAGTCTGAAAGCTCGTTGTGGGCAGGGAATGGGTCCGTTTACTGTTATATTATACTCTCCAAAGCGCTTAGTACAGTGCAGTAAGTGCTCAATAAATACGATTGGATGACTGCCCGGCCAGGACAACAGGGATCAGCTGTGCCTCCAGGTTGGGATGTTCTGCAGAGGTGGTCTCAGGGTTGGGGAGAGCCTGTTACTCTCTCCTTCTGGACAAGCTTTCTGGGAATTTTGCCCCCAGCAGGAGTGGAGGTGGGATCTGTGCCCCCCAGCTCCTGGGGGAAGTGTGGGTCAACTGTGGACTGTTTCCTTCCTGCTGTCTTCTCTTTCTGCCATGTGGCACTCCTTCTTGTCTTCCCTATTGGCTGACAGGTGGTGAGGGAAATCTGGCTTCCAGGGCAGGATGGGAGTCAGTCTGTCATCACCAGCAGAACAGGGAGGATCCTGGACAGGTCATCTTGTCTAGCCCCCCGCCTTTGGATGAGATGCCACCAGAAGGCCCGGGATATCCAGGGGAAAGAGCATGGGCTTGATAGTCAGGAGACTGCGGTTTAGGTCTCAGCTCTGTCCCGGCCCCCTTGAACAAATCACTTACCTGCTCTGAGACTCAGTTTCCTTGTCTATAAAAAGAGAATAATAACCATTGCCTCTCCGTCCTTCACAAGGCTGTTATGAGAACAAGAATGAGATGTCACATGACAGCTCTTTGGCAAATGAAAGCACAGACTAAACTCAAGGTGTGGTTATTCTTTGGTTTTTGCTGCTGAATTCTCCCAAGTGCTTGGTTGAACACTCAACCCCTAGTGCCCGGCCCCCAGCAGACCCTAATTGGTGGTGGTGGTGGTGCTATCCATGAGGAGCTTTCCACTGTAGGCAGGGAACGTGTCTACTAGCTCTGTTGTACTGTACTCTCCCAGGTGCTTAGTACAGCAATGCTTAGTACTTAGTAAATACCATTGATGATGATTTTGCCTCCTCTTCCACTAGGCAGTTGTCACTTCACTTCTCGGTGCCTCAGTTTCCTCATCTGTAAAATGAGAATTCAATCCCTATTCGCCCTCCTACTTAGAATGTGAGCCCCATGTGGGATAGGGATGGTCAGACCTGATTAACTCGTATCTACCCCAGTCCTTAGACCAGTGCTTAGCACATAGTAAGTGCTTAACAAATATTATTACTAATATTACTTTGTACTCTCCCAAGTACTTAGTACAGTGCTGTGCACACAGTAAGTGCTTAATAATTACCACTGATTGATTGATGGGCCTGGGAGCCAGAGGACCTGGGTTCTAATCCTGGCACCGTCACTTGTCTGCTGTGTGATCTTATGAAAAAGTCATTTAACTTCTCTTTGCCTCCGTTCCCTCATCTGTAAAATGGGGATTAAGACTGTGAGCCCCATGTAGACACGGACTGTGTCCAACCTGATTAGCTTGTATCTACCCTAGCACTTGGAACAGTGCAGGCACATAGCAGGTGCTCAACAAATACCTTTTTTTTTAAAAAAAAAAAAGAAAGGTACTTTGGGAGATCGGGCCCATTTCTTCCTCTCTGGATGATCCAGGGGTAGCAGTGTGGCAGGCCCAGAAAAAGGCACCCTGGGTCTCACAGTGTAAGTAGGAGGGAGATCAGGTATTGAGTCCTCATTTTACAGATGAGGAAATTTAAGTAAAAAAAGTTAAATGACTTGCTCAAGGTCAAACAGCAGTCAAGTGGCAGAGCTGGAATTGGAATCTGGGTCCTCTGACTCCCAGGCCCAGCCTCTTTCCACTAGACCATATTGCTGCTCATTTCTCCCATGTAAAATAGGCATAAGGTCCCTGCTGTCCCTCCCTCTTAGTTGGCCCCCTGTGGGCTAGCGACTGTGTCTGATCTGTCTATCCCATGTCCCCCAGTGCTCAGCACAGGGCTTGGCACCTAGTTGGTGCCAAATCAGGAGCCTTTTAAGGTATTTGAGGGGCATGGCAGAGAAGACCAGAACACAGAGAAGCAGTATGACATAGTGGATAGAGCACAGGCCTGGGAGTCAGAAGGCTCTGGTTTCAAGTCCTGGCTCCTCTGCTTGTCTGCTCTGTGACCTTGGGCAACTCACTTCACTTCTCTGTGCCTCAGTTCCCTCATCTGTGTAATGGGGATTAAGACTGAGAGCTCCACATGAGATGGGGACCATGTCCAGAAGCAGCATGTTTTAGTGGAAAACGCACAGGCTTGGGAGTCAGAGGATGTTCTAATCCCAGCTTTGCCACTTGTCTGCTATGTGACCTTGGGCAAGCCACTTAAATTCTCTGTGCCTCAATTTCCTTATCTGTTAATGGGGATTAAAACTGTGAGTCCCACGTGGGACAACCTGATTATTCTGTATCTACCCCAGTGTTTAGAACAGTGCTCGGAACATAGCAAAAGCTTAATAAATTCCATCATCATCATCATGAGCCTGGTCCCCGGCTTCTGGAACTTCCCTCCCAGTCGGGTGCTAGTAGATGGGCAGACGTGTTGGGCATTGCACAGCTGACAGTTTGGAAGATAATAATAACAATAATTATCATATTTGTTAAGTGCTTACCATGTGCCAAGCACTATTCTTAGCACTGGGGTGGATACAAGTTAATCAGTTTGGACACAGTCCCTCTCCCACATGGGGCTCCCAGTCTTAATCCCCATTTTACAGGTGAGGTAACTGAAACCCAGAGAAGTTAAATGACTTACCCAAGATCACACAACAGACAAGTGGAGGAGCTAGGATTAGAACTCAGGTTCTTCTGCCTCCCAGGCCCATGCTCTATCCACTAAGCCATGCTGCTTCTCTATGACAAAAGTCTCAGAGCTCATACAGCATAAGCCTAATCTTCTGCCTTTCAAGGGTAGGCACATCGTGTTTTGGGGCAGGAGGGTGGGGACAGGGGCATCCGACAGCATTAGCTGGCTCAACCAGGCAGGATAGTCTGGGAGGGCTTCCTGGAGGATAGCTCTAAAAAGTAGAAGGCCTTGGGAGCAGAGGTGGACAGGCTCCGGCAGAGGCAAGGGAAATGATGATTAGGCACTGGGCCAGTCTGGGGCTGGGGCCGGGCCTGGGGGTGGGCTGCAGAGTGGGTGGCCGTTCCCTGCAGGCGTCTCCCCCTGGTCACAGGCACCGGCTTGCTGCAGGAGGTGGTGTACCTGGTAAGCCAGGGTGCTGATCCGGACGAGATCGGCCTGCTGAACATCGACGAGCAGCTGCCTGTCCTGGAGTACCCCCAGCCGGGGCTTGACATCATCAAGGTACACCATTCCGGCCCTGGATATCTTCCCCGTGTGGCATTCGATCATTCAATCGACTGGTCGGTCCAGCACTCCTAGCCCTGGTCACTGTGGGCAGCTGGGGTTGGTTGGTCATTCAGGTTGTTCAGTCTGTGGCCACTTGCCCTGGTGACTGTGGGCTGCTGGGGTCTGTCGGTCGGTCAGGTAGGGCAGTCCACCATCGCTAGCCCCAGTCGTATGGGTGGCCTTTTCTGGGCACTTGGGAGAGGTAATGGAGGTGGCACTGTCTGGGTCTGCCCTCCAGGGGCTTCTGATTGAATGGGAAATGACTGACAAACCGCAGAAAGATGCAGACCTTGCCGGCCTTGCCCCTTTCCATTGCCCTCTGTGGGCGAAGGGGTCCCCCAGTGGTGCAGGGTTGGGAAAAGCAGTAGCTTTGGGGGACCCCTTTCCAAGCCCCTTCCCAATTCAGGACTTGCAGGATGAGTAGAAGTACGGTATAGTGGAAAAAGCACAGATCGCAAGTCCTGGGTTTTAATGGTCTACCACAGCATTTAGTATGGTGTTTGGCATGCAGAAAGTGTTTGTCCAATACCACAACGTTTTCTATGACTCAATCAGTCAACAGGATTTATTAAGCACCCACCAGGTGCAGAGCATTGTAACAGTAATAATAATGCTGGTATTCTTAAGCCCTTACTACGTGCCAAGCACCGTTCTAAGCGCTGGGGTAGATACAAGGTAATCAGGTTGTACCACTTGGGGTTCACAGTCTTAATACCCATTTTACAGATGAGGTAACTGAGGCACAGAGATGTTAAATGACTTGCCCAAAGTCACGCAGCTGACAAGTGGCAGAGCCGGAATTAGAACTCACGACCTCTGACTCCCAAGCCTGTGCTTTTTCCACTTAGTCACGGTACTAGACTCTTGGGAGAGTACTATAGAGTTAGTAGACATGATCCCTGCCCTTAAGGAGCTCGCATTCTATTGGGGGAGACAGACCCTGATGAAATTACTGGATTAACAGATGGAAAGGACAGATGGCTGACTGTGCTGATGGACAGGTGGCCTGTGACTGTGTTTTCACTGCGAGCTTCTTTTGTGTCTCTGCGCTAGGAGCTCACGTCTCCTCGCCTCATCAAGAGCCACCTGCCCTACCGCTTCCTGCCCTCCGACCTGCACAATGGCAATTCCAAGGTATCCCTTTGATCCCCCACCCCCACACTATCCTGGCCATGCCCTGTCCTGGCTCCTGACCTCGCCCCTAAATCAGTCAATAAATCAATCTGTGGGATTTATTGAGCACTTACTATGTGCAGACCACTGTCCTAAGCACTTGACAGTGCACAACAATTAGCCCCTCCCTGGCCTCATCCTATCCTGGCTCCTGGCCACACCCCATCCTGGCTTCTGACCTGGCTCCAAATCCTGTCTAAACCCCATCCTGGCTCCTGGCCCCGGACTCCTGGCCCCACTCCCAAGGTTCCTAATGTGGCACGTGCATGTGTGTGTGTGTGTGTGTCTGCAGGTCATCTACATGGCCCGGAACCCCAAGGACCTAGTGGTGTCCTACTACCAGTTCCACCGCTCGCTGCGCACCATGAGCTACCGGGGGACATTCCAGGAGTTCTGCCGGAGGTTCATGAATGACAAATGTAAGGACAGTGGCCCAGGGTGGCACCCACATCCTGTGCCCTTTCCCTGAGCCCAGCCCCTGTGCCAGGCCTCTGTGCCTGCCTGCGTGCTGCCCATGACTTGTGGGGCTTGAAGAGCCTCCCCAGGCTGGATGTTGGGGCAGCCCGACTGGCCCGAGAGCCCGGAGCCATCGAGGTTTCCGACTGACCAGGCAGCATCTCCCTTCTGGCCTCTTCTCCCCCATCATCCCTCTGCAGGCCTCCCACAGTGACTAGGCCTGGAAGCACACACAGGGAAGGGCGGGATGGGTGAGGCAGTCAGGCCCTATGCTTCCACCTACTGCCTGGGCCTTGGTGGTACCTTCCAATGGCATCTGGGTTGGGGTCATGGTGACTGACCCAGCCTCACAGTGTCCAGTCTCTCACCAGCGTGCTCTGGGACAAATACCTCAGGGGCCTGGAAATGGGGAGCAGAAGGCACCGGTAACACCCAAACTGAATTAGGGGGGCACCCATAGCAACATGGCCTAATGGACAGAGCATGGGAGTCATAAGGACCTGGGTTCTAATTCCAGCTCCATCACTTGTCTGCTGTGTGATCTTGGGCAAGTTGCTTCACTTTTCCGTACCTCAGTCACCTCATCTGTAAAATAGGGGTTGACTGTGAGCCCCAAGGGGGACTCGGACTGTGTCCAACCTGATTAGCTTGTATCTATCCCAGTGCCTAGAATAGTACTTGACAAGCACTAGTAAGTGCTTAGCAAACACCGTAGGAGGGGTCAGGATGCAGAGGGCCAAGGTGTTTCTGAACACCCCAGGGGCATTGCCTTCTGATGCCCATGGCCTGTCAGAGGGGGCATCTTCTCTTCCAGGTGGTTCACCTGGAGGCTGGGGTGATGGTGCTGGTATCTGTGTTGTGGGCCTGCTCTCTTCCTTGTGACCTGCGGGCCTCAAAGTGAAGGGAGCTGGATGGGCCGACAGACACAGACAGATGAGCAGAAGCAGCAGAAAGGCAAGCAGGCAGATAGGAGGAAAGGTGGGCAGACACCAACAGGTGGGTGTGCAGACACTGGTAGGTAGGTGGGTAAGCAGATAGATGGGAAGATACAGAAAGACACATGGGCAGGGAAGCAGACAGTTGGGAAAATGGGTGGGCTGGTTGCCTCTTGGTCTGGGTGGTTGGGTAGTCCTTTGGCACAGTCTGATGTCCTCTGGAGAGCCCAGCCTTCACTGTTGGCCAGGGTCTGGGCCCTCTCTCAGGAAGTGGCTGGCCACTCACAGCTCAGCATCATAATGCCAGCTTGGCCAGACCCGGGTTGGGGGGAGGTGAATGCCAGCCTTGGGGAGATCCACCTGGACATCTGAGCTCCTGCAAGGCAGTGGGCTCCTGCATCAACCCCACAGCAGGTGGAGGCAGATTAGACATCACCCCAACCCCTCCGAGTCTGTAAAGACTCTGAAATATGTGTGCACACAATCCAACAGTTGCAGTAGTCATGATAGTTACTGAGCATCCACCAATTGCATTGCACTGTAATAATAACAATAATAATAATAATAATAATGATTGTGGTATGAAGTGCTTACTATGTGTCAAGCACTATACTGAGCATTGAGGTAGATACAAGATGGGCTCACAGTCTAAGCAGGAAGGAGAACAGGTATTGAGTCCCCATTTTGCAGATGAGGGAACTGAGGCACAGAGAAGTTAAGCGATTTCCCCGAGGTCGCATAGCAGACAAATGCCAGAGCTGAGTTGAGAATCCAGGTCCTTCTGACCCCCAGGTCTGTGATCTTTTTACTAGGCTAAGCTGCATCTCAGCACTAAGCACTTGGGGAAAGTACAATGGGATAATAACTATGTGCCAAGCACTGCACAACATAAGCAAGGGATACTGTTTCTTGCCCTTGATTTAGTTCCAAACTAATGGATGGTCCTGAAATGAGTAAACGATTGGTGTGTCTACCTTCAGTCCCGTCTCTCCGCTTGTATCCTTCGACCATGCGCCCCCAGAGCGGCGGGCTTCGACTCGTATTTGCTCACTCCGTGGTGCGCCACCGCTTGGGCTAACCCAGCCATGTGTGCGCTCTCCCTTTAGTGGGCTATGGCACGTGTTAATCCAGCCATGTGTGCACTCTCTACGTTAGGATACGGTTCATGTTAATCTGGCCGTGTGTCTACTCTCTCCATGTTGGGCTACGGTTTGTGTCAGTCCAGGCATGTGTTCACTCTCTCCATGTTGGATGACCTTTTGTGTTAATCCGGCCTTATGTGCACTCTCTCCACAGTGGGCTATGGCTCGTGGTTTGAGCATGTGCAAGAGTTCTGGGAACACCACGTGGATTCCAACATTCTTTTTCTCAAATATGAAGACATGCACAGGGTGAGTCAGTCTGCAGTGGGGTGGTGGTCTCCATTTACAGAAGTACTGTGAGGCTGGGGTGAGTATCAAAGCACTTAAGGGATACCCAGCCAAGTGTACGGTAGACACAGAGGGGAGGGCTACTAGGGGAATAAAAGGGCTTAGTGTGGGAAGGCCTCTTGGAGGAGATGTGATTTTTAGGAGGGTTTTGACAATGGGGACAGTGGTGGACTGTCAGATATGTAGAGGGAGGGAGTTCCAGGCCAGCGGAAGAATGTGAGCAAGGGGCTGGTGGTGAGACAGACAAGATCGAAGTACAGAGATTAGGTTGGCGTTAGAAGAACAGAGCTTGCGGGTTGGGTTGTACTATAAGATCAGCAAGGTTAGGTAGGAGGGAGAGAACTGATTGAGTGCCTTAAAGCCAATGGTAAGGATGAGGAAGTGGATGGGCAATTTTTGAATAGTAGAGACATTTGGAATGAGTGGATTTTCCAAAAAATGACCTGGGCAGGAGAGTGAAGTGGGGAGAGACAAGAGGCGAAGAGGTCAGTGAGGAGGCTGATGCAGTCATCAAGGCAGGAAATGATTAGTGCTTGGACTAGTCGATTCAATTTAATTCATTTGTATTTATTGAGTGCTTACTGTGTGCAGAGCACTTACTAAGCACTTGGGAGAATACTAAATAACAATAAACAGCCACATTCCCTGCCCACAACGAGCCTAGAGGGAAAGGGGAATTAACCTGGTAGCAGTTTGGATGGGCAGATTCTAGAGATGTTGTGAAGGAAGAACTGACAGGATTTGGTGATGGATTGAATATGCAGGTTGAATGTGATAGATGAATTGAGGATAATACCAAAACCTGTGAGACAGAAAGGATGGTGGTGCTATCTAAGCAATGGGAAAGTCACGGGGAGGGAGGGTTTAGGTTGGAAGATAAGGAGTGTGATGGACATGTTAAGTTCAAGTTGTCGGTGGAACATCCAAGTAGAGATACCCTGAAATGTGAGATTGGAGAGAATGGGAGAGAGGTCGGGGCTGGTGAGGTGGATTTAGGAATCATTCATGTTGAGATGGTAGTTGAAGTTGAGGGAACGAATGAGTTCTCCAAGGGAGTGAATGTAGATGGAGAATAGAAGTGGACCCAGAACTGACCCTCGAGGCTCCCCCACAATTAGAGGGTGGGAGACAGAGGAGGAGTATGCAAAGAGACTGAGAAGCAGCGGTTAGAGAGATAGGAGAACAAAGAGAGGACAGTGTCCGTGAAGCCAAGTATGGATGATGTTTCCGGGAGAATGAGGTGGTCCACAGTGATTGATGGCAGCTGAGATGTTGAGGAAGGTTAAGATGGAGTTGTAGTGGCTATTGGATTTGGCAAGAAGATCATTTGTGACCTTCAAGAGGGCTGTTTAATTAGAGAGGAAGGGGTGGAACCCAGATTGTAGGAGGTCAAAGAGATGAAACGGAAGCAGTGAGTGCAGACAACTCGCTTGAGGAGTTTGGAGAGGAATGATAGGAGGGAGATGGGATAATAACTGGAAGGAGCCATGCAGTCAAGGGAGGGTTTCTTTAGGATAGAGGAGGCAAGAGCATTTTTGAAACCAGTAGGGAAGAAGGTGTTGGAAAGTGAATGGTTAAGGATGGTGATCAGGGAGGGAACAAGTGCTTTGAATAGGTGAGAAGGGATGGGGTCAGAAGCACAGGTGGTGGGGTTAGACTTTGAAAGGAAGCAAGGGGTCACCTTTTGAGATACTGCTGCAAAGGATGGGGGAGTTGAAGAGTGAGCTGGAAGAAGAAGGGACAGTAAAGGAGCAGGGAAGATTTTAGGGAGACCACACCTAATGGTTTTAATTATATTGATAAAAGAAAGCATACTGTGGAGCTGATCCAGGGCTGAGGGTTCATGGTACAAGATAGTAATAATTATTGTGGTATTTGTTAAGCGCTTACTGAGTGTCAAGCACTATTCTAAGCAATGGGGAAGATGCAGGATGATAAGGGCCAGTCACAATCCCTATCCCACACAGGGCTCACCATCTAAGGAGGGAGAACAGGTGTTGATTCCCCATTTTTACAGATGAGGAAACTGAGGCATAGAGAAGTTACTTTCTTCTCATTTTTACAGATGAGGTAACTGAGTTACTTTTGCAAGGCCATATAGCAGGCATGTGGAGGAGCTAAGTTTAGAACCCAGATCCTCTGACTCCCAGGCCTGTGCTCTTTCCTCTGGCCCACACTGCTCCTCCTGATCAGCAGGACGGGGGAATGAGGGAATTGAGTTCAGTTGAGAAGGGGGTTGAGCGTGGATTTGTATATCAGAAGATGGTAGGTTGGGTGTGGAGATCAGATGGGACATGATGCTTCTAGAAAATTGAAGGGGGTGGGAGAGCAGGAGATCAGAGGTCTCGGTGGGGGAACAGGAGAGATTTGTGGGGAGGGGGCATATAGGAGAGAACGGAGAATAGCAGGCTGAGTCCCAAGAGTGGAATTTCAGAGTTGGTGAGGTTGAGATTGTTCAGCCAGGAAAGATGATGAGATCAAGTGTGTGGACAAAATGGTGATTTGGGGTGGAGCAGGAGGTCATGGTCAATCACGCAATCAATCAATGGTATTTATCGAGCGTTTTACTGTGTGCAGAGCACCATACTAACCACTTGAGAGAGTACATTACAACAGAGTAAATAGACACCATCTCTGCCCACAAGAAGCTTGCAGACTAGAGGGGAGACAGACATTAAAATGAATAATGGTTATGTACATAAGTGCTGTGGGGCTGGGGTGGGGTGAGTGTCAAATGCTAGAGGGGTTTAGGCCCAAATGCAGAGGAGATAAAGAAAGGGGAGGGAGTAGGGGAAATGAGGACTTAGCCAGGGAAGGCCTCTTGGAGGAGATGTGATTTTAGGAGGATTTTGAAGGTGGGAAGAGTGGTGAACTATAGAATACAAAGAGGGGGGGAATTCTGGGCCAGAGGGAGAAGGTGGGTAAGGCATCAGGGGCAAGACCATCGTCTTGAAAGCATTCAATCACCTTGCCCTCCCACTTCACCTCGCTGCTACCCTGCTATAACCCTGCTTGCACTCTTCTCTCCTCTAATGTCAACCTACTCACAGTACCTCCATCTTGTCTGTCTCGCTGCTGACCTCTCGCCCATATCCTATCGCTGGCCTGGAATGCCTTCCCATTTCATGTCCGACAGACAATGATTCTACTCACCCTCAAAGCCTTATTGAAGGCACATCTCCTCCAAGAGGCCTTCCCTGACTAAGCCCTCATTTCCTGCTCTTCCACTCCCTTCTGCATAACCCTGAATTGTTCCTTTTATTCAGCCTCCCTCAACCCCACAGCACTTTTATCCGCATCTGCCATTTATTTATTTATTTTAAAGTCTGTCTCCCCCTCTAAAATGTGAGTTGGTTGTGGGCAGGGAATATGTCTACCAACTATGTTGTAGTGTACTCTTCCGGCTCTGCAACTTGTCTCCTGTGTGGCCTTGGGCAAGTCACTTCACTTCTCTGTGCCTCAATTACCTCATCTGTAAAGTGGGTGAGCCCCATGTGGGACAGGGGCTGTGTCCAACCCTATTTGCTTGTATCCACACCAGTGCTTAGTACAGTGCCTGGCACATAGTAAGTGCTGAACAAATACCAGAATTATTATTAATTATTATTATTATTATAAGCACTTAGTACAGTGCTCTTCACACAGTAGGTATTCAATACTATTGATTAATTGATTGATTGATTGATTGATCCCTGCTACATCGTGGGTCCTCCCTGCCTCTCTCTTCCTTCCCAGGACCTGGCAACTGTGGTGGAGCAGTTGGCGAGGTTCCTGGGGGTGCCCTATGACAAGGCCCAGCTGGAGGCCACTGCAGAGCACTGCCACCAGCTCGTCGACCAGTGTTGCAACGCCGAGGCCCTGCCCGTGGGCCGGGGTACGTGCCCGCCCGCCCGTCTGCCCACCGGACACCGGGTTCCCCCGAGGGCCGGGCTGGGCCGGGCAGGGGCCGGGCAGGAGCTAAACTTCCTGTTCAGCCTGGCATCTGGAGGTTGGTGTTGGGGGAGGTCTCACCAGCGCAGAAGGATGAGCAGTACCCCCTCCTTTGGCCGGACCCCTGGATGACCTCACTGTTGGGGGAGATGTCCAGGGGAGGATGGCCATTCCCTGGGCCAGGGGAGTGCTGGAAGGAGTGACCGTGCTCTGAGGTTTCTGGGACTTGTAGTCTCAGTAGCACTGTCTGGGAAGAAGTCTGCATTTTTGGGCTGCATGAGCTAAGTGCGCTCAGAGCAGAGGAATGGGACCCTCCCGTTCCCATCCCTGCTACCTCCCCGGCAAGCTGCAGCCCAGCCACCAGTTTTTTTCCACCACTTGGCGGTGGCCAGAGGTGGTCAAAAACACAGGGATACTGGCTGCCCCAAACTGGTCCACCCATCACTGTCATGGGTTTGGTCAGTGGAGGAGTCCCAGAGGCCTAGGTGCCTGGTCTGTTCCGCAGGGCCGTCTGCTGGGCCCAGGATTTCCCCCCCAACTCCCACCGCCCCCGGGGCTGAGTTGGGGATAGGGGTCTGCCGGAATTAGGGACTGGAGCCATTCCCAAGGGACCCTCCGGATTCTGGGCAGAGTGGTGGGGAGGGGTATGTATTGAGTGAGGAGCTGGGGCCCTGGGATCTCTGCCTGCTTCTTTGGACATCTGTTATTTTAACTTCATCTTGGCTCCATTTTCCTTTGGTGGTGTTTGACGATTGTGAACGTGCCCCCTCCCCCCCACCCCTCCAGACCATTCTGGAGAACCCCATTGGTGTGTGTGCTATGTGCCACATATGGCTCCCTTCTCACCGCTCTCTTGTTTGGGTTTGATTTTTCCATTGTTCTCCTTCGATTTGGCTTTATTTTGGTTCTTTCACTTTGTTTTTCTTTTAGCTCACTGATTGGTTCCTCGAGGTAGCCCTGAGCGGGTGTGAGAGCGAGGTGTGATTGGCGGCGACTTGTGTTGGGCCATTTCATAGCCTAGCTGGCCCGGGGGTAGGGTTCAGGTGGTGGACAGGTGGGTGACTTGCTGCCCGTGACCGAAGAACCCTGGGCGGAGCCACAGCACTCTGGGAGGCAGCTTGTTCCGGGGCCATGGTTGGGAAGGGCCCGGAGACCTTGCTTTCCCGCTGTCGAGACATGGTCTTCCCTGCTGGGCACTGCCTGGCAACCCTGGTTTTGCTCCAAGTTGTCTAGGCAGGCTGTAGGCTGGCAGGCTCTGGCCAGTCTGATGTCCCGGTGGCCTCCTCCCCTCCTTCCCCGCCCTGGAGCCTGGGTTTCTGGAACTCATGTTGCGGGGGATTTAAGGCAGCAGGATTTTCTGACCAATTGCCAAATCCGGAGCATAACACTGAACAGATCCAGATCCAGTGCCTCTGAGGCAGGTTGTGCCCACAATCAGGCTGAGCCTACACCTGCAAGGTTTTCCCCGTCATTTAGGCCCCCCGAGATGTGGGCTTCAATTATTGGGTTATAACAGTCCAAGAGGGACCCTGGCCCAAACTTGCCGGTGTTTAGGAATTGTTCCCAGGCCACTGGGGTAACCGGGCTCTTCCCTTTTTCCGTCGCAGGAAGAGTTGGGCTTTGGAAGGATGTCTTCACCGTGGCGATGAATGAGAAATTCGACTTGGTCTACAGACAGAAGATGGGGAAGGGCGACCTTACGTTTGACTTCTATTTATAAAACCCTGTGCATGCGCCCGTTACCAGAATCTCGCTAGGAGTGCTTGGTGCAGTCATTTAGTACGTGCTGGACAAATCTCTGTAGCTATGTGTAAAACAATAGAAAAATCAACAACTTACTAACTGTCAGGCGGTCGGTTATGTCCGGTTCTCTCCCCTCCATCCCCTACCCCGTCTGCCAGCTGCCCTGCCTGGGAGTCGTGCTCATAAATGGGGCAGGTAGAGGCAGTTGGATGAAACGTCTTATCCAGTACAAAATATGTAAAGTAGACGTAACCGGAACGCTTACCTTTCAGCCCCCTCCTACCGCCAGCCCCCCCCCCCCACTTGGCCCCTTGCCACTATTTATTGTATTTTATAGAGCTTTTCCCTGAAAAACCAAAGTCCATTTCAGTTAGACCAAATGTGTGGTCATTTGGGATGGGCCGCCGAGAGGCCCCCCCTGGGGTGAGTTAGAATGGACTTGGAACTGCAGCTGTCGCATTTTATTTTTGTAGTTTTACCAGCACGGATGCAATTGATTGATTTGGTGACTGATCGTCCCTTTCCCCCTTAGGGGAAGGTGGTGTGTCGAGGTCATGATGGGGGAGGCAGGGATCTCCAGCTTCTCTCCCTCTGGCCCCCACCCGATAAGGTTTAGAACGGTCCCTTGGCAGAGGTGTGTGGAAGTGTTTGATCTGGCAGCTGTGCCCGGCAGAGTGCAGTGGATGGGAGTGTGTCTGGCATTCCTCTGCCTATGCTGCCCAGCTGAGTACAGCAGATGGGAGTGTGCCCGGTATTCCCCCATCTACACTGGCCTCGCTGAGTACAGCAGATGGGAGTGTGTCTGATGTTCCCCTGTCAACAAAGGCCTGGACAGAAATTAAAAGTCAGCCCTGAATGGAGGGGAGAACCAAAGTTAGGCCTTGGGGTTTTTCCTCGATCTGATTTCTGTCCCTATGGCAGCCACCCACCTACACTAGCCATCCAGCCACCCAAAGGCCCAAATCCAGGTGTGTTTACGATAGCCCGACCCCACAACATCTGGAAGTGGGGAGAGCTACAGGCCTCCTGTCCCAGTCCCGGGTTCTGGGTCCCAGGTTGGACAGGGGAGTTGGGAAAGGATAGCCAAAGCAGATCAGTGGTGTGCAAGTCCAGGTGACCCGCGGGTCGGGGAATTGTCAGAGGGAGGCCCTGGGGTAGATGGTCTGCCAGCCCTGATCACAGTGGCGGAAGCCTCGGGGGCTGGGGTAAAACTCAGAACCGAGGGCCAAGTCTCAGCTAGGTGGATGCACCCGTGGAGTGAAAGCTTTGTGGCTTGGCTCGAGACTGCCAGGCCCTGGGGTCGGGCAGGTATGCTGGGGGAATCCCAGGGGACGTGGCCCGCTCTGTCTGTGTGTCTGCTTGCTTGCCTGCCTGGACCGCCGTCCGTGAAATTTGATTTCTATTTTTCTATTTCCAGTTCTGTAAGACTCCTGAGCACGACACATCCTGCCTTGGTGTTTGCTGCTCTTCAAATAAAGACATATTCCATGCCCTGTGTCCTATGGTGTAATAATAATAATAATAATGATTATGGTATTTAAGCATATAATAATAATAATAATCATGATGTCCCACCTCTTCCAGTTGCCTACTATGTGACCTTGGGCAAGTTTTTTCCCTTCTCTGTGCCTCAGTTACCACATCTGTAAAATGGGGATTAAGATTGTGAGCCCCATAAGGGGCCGGGACTGTGTCCAACCTGATTATCTTGTATCTACCTCAGTGCTTAGTACAGTGCCTGGAACTTAGTAAGCACTTTACAAATAACATAAAACATAATACTGCTACTAGTAATACTAATAATAAACCATCTTGAATTGACATCCTCTATGGAAATCCAATCACCGTGCTGAGCACTAGGAAAGATATGGGATAATAAGATTGGATTATCTGTTCCACGTGTGCTTAATAATCAATCAATTGTGTTTATTGAGCACTTACTGTGTTCAGAGTGCTGTACTAAGCACTTGGGAGAGTATAATCTAACAATATAACGGTCACATTTCTTGCCCACAAGGAGAATACAGGGCTTAACACCTAATAAGCATTTTACAAACACTGAAACCCCAAAATTGAGGGAACAAGGTAAGCAGGGGTTCTGGGCCACATGGTCTGAAGGCAGGGGCCTGGGCCAGATCAGTAACTGGCTGAAGCAGTTACTAGAGCCACGTTAGAGAAGCAGTGTGGCTCAGTTGAAAGAGCATAGGCTGGGGAGTCAGAGGTCATGGGTTCAAATGTGACCTTCACTGCTTGTCAGCTGTGTGACTTGGGGCAAGTCGCTTAACTTCTCTGCCTCGGTTACCTCATCTGTAAAATGGGCATTAAGACTGCGAGCCCCACAAGGGAAAACCTGACCACCTTATATCCTCCCCAGCGCTTAGAACTGTGCTTTGCACATAATACGCGCTTAACAAATGTCACCATTATTATTAACTGCATTCTTTCAATTATATTTATTAAGCGCTTACTATGTACAGAGCACTGTACTAAACGCTTAGGAAAGTACAGTTCAACAATAAACAGTGACATTCCCTGCCCACAACGAGCTCACAGTCTATAGGTGGGGAAGACAGACATCAAGACAGATAAATCAAACTACAGAGATAGACTTAAGTGCTGTGGGAGCAGAGTGGACTGACCGAGAGCCTGCGGAAACCGGTTTGGCTGTCTCCAGAGCCAGGTGGCTATAGGATTGAACAGTCAATCCTTCGGTGGTATTTACTGAGCGCTTACCTAGTACAGAGCTCCGTTCGAGGCGCTTGGGGGGGGACACGAAACAAGCCATCGAACCTGCCTCCATCCTCTCGCCGTCCCGCCAGTGGCCGCTAGGGGTCACACTTACCCTCCAGTGGTTACTATGTTCAGAGTGCTGGACTAAGCACTTGGGAGAGTATAATATGACAATATTACGGTCACATTTCTTGCCCACAAGGACAATACAGGGCTTAGCACCTAATAAGCACTTTACAAACCCTGAAACCCCCAAATTGAGGGAACAAGGTAAGCAGAGGTTCTGGGCCCGGGGGTGGCCGGGTGGCCTTGCGCTCAGCTCAGTCCTCCAGCTGCACGTTCTCCAGAGCCTGCTGGACAGGGAGCTCTATCAGCCGGTCGATTGATGGTATTTATTGAGCCCTCAGGCTGGGATGGGAAATCCGGAATCTTTAAAAGGGGACCGAAGAAATGCCTTGACCCAGTAAAGTGGGACCTCAAACATTGTGGACAGCCAGGGGAGACAGCAGCGTGATTCAGATCAGCTTGAGAAGGAGCCAACGGAAACTGGGCGACTCTCTTAGCACAGAGGTTTCGGGAGAGGTGGGACACTGGGAAGGTGAAGTGAAAACAGCTCCAGAGGCAGTGGGAAAGAAGTGTAGAAAGGAATGATCTTGGTGAAAGGGAGAAGGAGTGTGTCCTAGTTAGACTGTAAGCCCTTCACTGGGGAGGGATTGTCTCTATCTGTTGCCCAATTGTACGTTCCAAGCGCTTAGTACAATGCTCTGCACATAGTAAGCGCTCAATAAATACTATTGAATGAATGAATGAAAGAGCCCAGGCCCGGGAGTCAGAGGACCTGAGTTCTAATCTCGGGTCTGACAATTGCTTGCTGTGTGAACTTGGGCAAGTGACAATTTTCTGTGCCTTAGTTTTCCTCCACTGTAAAATGGGGATTAATTACTTGTTTTCCTTCCTACTTAGACTGTGAGCCCCATGTGGGCCGGGGACTGTGTCTGACCTAATTAACGTGTACCTTCCCTAGTACTTAGAATAGTGTTCGACACAGAGTGAGTGCTTAAAAAATACCAAAAAAAAAGGATGGTAAGTGTAGACTCCTTGAGGGCAGGGATTGCATCTACTCTTTCTATTGTACTCTCCCAAGTGCTTATTACAGTACTCTTCATCCAGTAAGCACTCAATAAATACCACTCACTGATAATGATTGTGGCATTTGGTAAGTCCTTATATATTCCAGACACTTTACTAAGCCCTAAGGGTAGGTACAAAATAATCAGGTTGGACAGAGTTTCTGTCCCATCTGGGCTTGTCTTTTACAGTTGAAGAAGCTGAGGCCCAGAGAATGATAATGTTGGTATTTGTTAAGTGCTTACTACGTGCAGAGCACTGTTCTAAGCCCTGGGGTAGATATAGGGGAATGAGGTTGTCCCACGTGAGGCTCACAGTCTTCATCCCCATTTTACAGATGAGGGAACTGAGGCACAGAGAAGTTGTGACTTGCCCAAGGTCACACAGCGGGCAAGTGGCAGAGCCAGAATTAGGATAAATGACCCCTGAATCCCAGACCTATGCTTTTTCCTCTAGGCCCCACTGCTTCTCTTCTTCTCTCCGTCTTTGCTTATGGAGCCATTTCTGTTTGTCAGGTCGGCTTGTACTCCCCTCTTGTGTGGATTTGTATTTACTCTACTTTGGGTGCCAAGGCTGATGGATGACACTTTTGTTATGAGTCTGGTAAAAATAGCAGCTGCAAAAAACTGGACATCAGTTAATTTCTGGTAAGGCAGTTCCCGTGCCAGGGAATATTCTAATTATGGCGCTGTTGGTTGTTGACCAGCTCATTTGACGTTCAATGCCCTCAATTTTTTTAATGGAAAAAATTGTGTATACTTTGCTGATTTTGACTTTCACTGGTTTGAACAAACTTCTTTGGTTTTGGGAGCAGTCTGGGTTTTATTGGGGGGAAAGTGAAATTCAATTCAAGGGGGCTGTTGTTTTACTCTGTGAGTCAGGGAAGGGGCCGCCCCACCTCGCCAAGCCCTTTCTAAAATGCCACCATCTCCAGGAAGCCTTCCCTGGTGAAGGCCCACCCTCTTTGAGATCCGTATCGGCCAGCACAGCTGCCTTTTGGTTTCCAAGGTGATGCCACAGATGCTGAGATGTTTAATCATTCAATTGTATTTACTGAGTGCTACAAGTGTGCAGAGCACTGTACTAAGCGCTTGGGAGAGTACAATGTAACAATAAGTAGACACATTCCCTGCCCACAATGAACTTACATTCTAGAGAAGTTAAGTGAGGAGAGGGGAGACATTAATCCTCTAGAGGGGGAGACAGACATTAATATAAATAAATAAATTATGGCTATCGGCAGGACCCTCTTGTCTCTTCCTCTGGTTGCCCCAATTTTTCTGAAGGCTTGGTGTTTAGGTGGTCACTTTACCTAATATAAGCATATAATAATGCTGTTGTTTATACTAATATTGTATAATTTTATGGTATTATTATTATTATGGTACTTGTTGAGCACGTTCTGTCTGCCAAGCATGGTACTCAGTTCTGGGGTCTTGTCTTACACTGTCGAGTCGTCTCCTACCCATAGAGACTCCATGGACACATCACTCAGAAAACACTCTACTCTCCACCTGAAATGGTTCTGATAGTGTATCCATAGAGCTTTCTTGGTGAAAATACAGAAGTGGTTTAGAGTTGCCTTCTGAGCAGTAAACTTGAGTCTCCAGCTCCGGATCTCTCCCATGCCTCTGCTGCCCAGCACAGGTGAGTTTTGACTTGTAATATTGTCTCACTGTCCAAGCTAGGAATGGAATGGATATGCCTCTGCATGACTCTCCCTCCAGTAGCCGAGACTGGTAGAGTACTGGAAACTTTCCAGGTGTCATCTTGAGATGGGAAATACTGGGGTAGATATAAGTTAATCAAGATGGACACAGCCCAAGTCCCACTTGGGACTCATAGTATTAATCTCCCCTTTACAGATAAAGTAACTGAGACATAGAAAAGTTAAGTGACTTGCCCAAGGTCACACATCAGACAAGTGTCAGAGCGTGGATTAGAACCCAGGCCCTCTGACTCCTAGGCCCATGCTCCTTCCACTAGACCACGTTGCTTCCTAGCTTCTCCAGTCTCCCTTTTAGCAAGGCTAACAGGATTATTTCATTTGCAACCAATTAAGCATAATAAAATCTCTAAAAAGCAGCTAAATAATAAAGACTTTTGCCTAGGGTTTTATCTTTACAAAATTGTTCCCAGCCTTTTAAGAATCATTCTAACCACTCACTCTTAATTCTCCTACCTCCAGCACTTATGACTGGCCTGAGCACTCCAGTACATATACAGACTTATTTATTCTGACCTCTCAAATTGTAAATATTTTTAAGTTTTCGTCCCCTGTTAGAATTTGTCAGCCACTTGTGGGCAGAGAAAGTGTCACTTCATTTTTCTGTACTTCCCAAGCACCTAGGACAGTGCAGTGCACCAAGGCTCAATAATTAATGAATCAGTGGCACTTAATGAATGCTTACTATGTGCACAGCACTATACTAAGTACTTGAGAGAGTAGAGTAGAGTGAGTAGACATGATTCCTGTTCCCAAAGAACTTACAGTCTAGTGGGGAAGGTAGGAGAAAGAGAAGAGTGTAAAGATATGTTCATAAAGGCTTTGGGATTGAGGGTGGGATTGCGGGGACTACCTTGAGTGCTTAGGGATATGGTCTCATGTGCTTTGGTGATGCCCTTGGGAGGAAGGGTGGTACAGTAGCGAGGGGTGGGGCAGTGAGAGGTTATTCAGGGAAGGCTTCCTGGAAGACATGCAATTTCTGGTGTTGCTGCTGCCCATATTACCACTAACATGCAGCAAGGCAGGTGCCTGGTGCTCAATGTGCCCCCAAGAAAAACCCGATTTAAAAACAGGAAAGTTGAGCATGAGAAAGTTTTAGTGGAAGGAGCCCAGGCTTGGGAGTCAGAGGTTCTGGGTTCTAATCCCAGCTCCTCTACATCTCCACTGTGTGTGACCATGGACAAGTCATTTAACTTCTTTGTGCCTCAGTTAGTTACCTCATCTGTAAAATGAGGATTAAGACTGTGAGCCCTATGAGGTCATGGAAGACTGTGTCCAACCCGATTAGCTTGATCTAACCCAACATTTAGTACAGTGTCTGGCATGTAATGAGCACCAAACAAATACCATTAAAAAAAGTGAACATCCTGCAGAGCTGTGACAAGGCACACTCTGCTCTGTCCATCTCCTGAGCCTGTCTCTGTTCCCACCCGTCGTCCCCCCCCCCCCCACCCCTCTCCTTCTCCCTGGACATGGGAGACCTGGCGGAAAATACCCCCATGTTGGGTGTGGCTCGGGGGTAAATGGTTCTGTGGGGTGATGTCTGCCTGATTCAGCCTGCCAGGTAGCTGGGCTAACACTCCCCTACCTAGGGGTGACTTCCTAAGGGGACGTCCTAGGTGAATGAGGCAGTGGGGAGGAGGGGAGGGAGGTCACCCAATTTAAAGGAGAACAGCTTAGCTCAGTGTTATGGGGAAACTTTGGCTCCTCGGGTCTTTCCCACTCTGGGCCCATTTAAGCAACACGGTGTAATGGATAGAGCCCCGGCCTGGGAGTCAGAAGGCCATGCGTTCTAATCCCAACTCTGCCACTTATCTGCTATGTGACCTAGGGCAAGTTATTTCACTTCTCCGTGCCTCAGTTCCCTCATCTGTAAAATGGGGATTGAGACTATGAGCCCCAAGTGGGACGGGGTCTTTGTCCAACCCGATTTACTTGTATCCACCCCAGCGTTTTAGTACAGTGCCTGGCACATAGTTAAGCGCTTTTGGAGAAACAGCGTGGCTTAGTGGAAAGAGCACGGGCTTGGGAGTCAGAGGTCGTGGGTTCTAATCCCAGCTCCGCCACGTGTCAGCTGTGTGACTTTGGGCAAGTCACTTCACTTCTCTGTGCCTCATTTATCTCATATGTAAAATGAGGATTAAGACTGTGAGCCCCACATAGGACAACCTGATTACCCTGTATCTACTCCAGCGCTTAGAACAGTGCCTGGCACATAGTAAGCGCTTAACAAATACCATCATTATTAACAAATGCCATAATAATGATTAAGGCCGAAAGGGCCCGGGAGCCGTGTCGAGAGACCCGTTTCGGCCTCCTGCACTGTTCCCGAGGGCCGGTAGGTGGCGGTCGCCGCGGCTAAATCCGGCTCGCCTCGAGGCCGGGTCCGCGGAAAAACGGGAATAGCGTTAAACCAGCACCTTAATGGCTAGTAGGCCGCTCACTGCCTCTCTTCTGGTAGCTTGTGTGTGTGTGTTTGGTTTGGGGGGCGGGGACGACTCTAACGGAGTGTTAAACCTAGACCCACCCCTTCTTTAAAATGGTATTTGTTAAGCACTTACTATGTCCTTGTGGGCAGAAAAGTGTCTACCAACTCTGTTTTTGTACTTTCCCAAGTGCTAATTACAGTGCTCATCACACAGTAAGTGATCAATAAGTAGCAGCGATTGATTGATTGATGTGCCAGGCACTTTACTAAGCCCTGGGACAAATACAAAATAATCTAGGTAGATACAAAAACTCATTATGGGCGGGGAATGGGTCAGCTAATTCCGTTAACGGTGTACTCTCCTAAGGACTCGCTACAGTTCTCTGCACATAGTAAGTGCTCAATAAATACCGTTGATTAACTGTTAATCTGGTTGGACACAGTCATGTCCCACATGGAGTTCACAGTCTTAATCCTCATTTACAGATGAGATAACTGAGACACAGAGAAGTTAAGTGACTGTCCATGGTCACACACAGCAAAGGGGCAGAGCTGGGATAAGAATCCAGGCCTGTGCTGTTTCCACTAGAAGCTTCTGCTTCCTCTCTCTTCCTCACTCTTCTCTCCTCCCCTTTCCACTTTTCTCTCCTCCCCTTCTTCCCCCCTCCCCCTTTCCTGATCACCGCCCCCCTCCCCTCCCAGCCATCTCTGACCCACAAGGAATTCAGCATTTTTGTATCCAATGCTTCCAGCATGTTAATGGGACTTTTTTTTTGATAGCCTGCACACATTTTGAAAATGGTTTAACTTGCATAGAAAGATGAATGGATTGATTGCTGTTGGAAGCCAATTCCGCTGGAGCCTGAAATGGGGCCTGATCATTCCAAAGCAATTTTCAGCTTTTGGGGGGCCCTGAGAAGGGTGGGGGGTGGGAGGAAGAACTTTCAGATGGAGGAAGTAGTCTCTTCCTTTCTACCAAAGGGATTCTAGTTTCTTGGCAAGTCACCAACCTAATTGCTTGTATCTACCCCAGCATTTAGAACAGAGTTTGACACATAGTAAGTGCTTAACAATCAGTCAGTCGGTCGATTGTATCTATAGAGAAGCAGCGTGGGTCAGTGGAAAGAGCACGGGCTTTGGAGTCAGACAGAGGTCACGAGTTCGAATCCCGGCTCTGCCACTTGTCAGCTGTGTGACTGTGGGCAAGTCACTTAACTTCTCTGTGCCTCATTTACCTCATCTGTAAAATGGGGATTAAGACTGTGAGCCCCATGTGGGACAACCTGATTCCCCTGTGTCTACCCCAGCACTTAGAACAGTGGTTTGCACATAGTAAGCACTTAACAAATACCACCATTATTATTGAGCGCTTACTGTGGGCATAGTACTGAACTAAGTGCTTGGGAAATTACATTATAACAATAATCTGACTAATTCCCTGCCCACAGTGAGTTTACAGTCTATAAAGGGACAAATCACAAATACCAACAAAAAAAAAACCCATAGAGCCCATTTTAAACCCGGTAGAGACCATTTTCCCGTTTCCCTGAATCTCCCAAGGTGATGTGGAAAGATAATTCATTCATTCATTCATTCATTCAATTGTATTTATTGAGCACTTAATGTGTGCAGAGCACTGTACTAAGCTCTTGGGAGAGTACAAAATAACAATAAATAAGACACTTTTCCTGCCCACAATGAGTTTACAACCTAGAGCATTGAGCTTATAGTCTAGGATGAGTTACAGACTAGAGGACTGTAAAAGTGTATCTGTGCTTGGCCCATGGAATGGGAAGTGTGCTAATTTGAAAGTTGTGCACTTCTGAGGGAGTCTCCTTAATGGGATCACAGTGTGGGGTGATATTTTTTAACATCTCCTTAGGGGTTTTGTGCACCTGGAGGCAGGTCATGCTGGGACTAACATTTTTAAATGAATAGGCCAAAAAAGTCCAAGGTTTTAGGTGTCAGAAATATATTTCTTTGTCATTGTCAGCCTAAAATGTTGGGTTCTGCCTTAAGAGAAGCAGCGTGGCCTAGTGGATAGAGCATAGGCCCGGGATTCAGAGGGACCTGGGTTCTAATCCCAGTTTTGCCACACATCTGTTCTGTAACCTTGGGTGAATCACTTCACTTTTTGTTCCTCAGTTACCTCAGCTGTAAACTGAGGATTAAGACTGTGAGTCCCATGTGGGACATGGACTGTGTCCAAACTGATTATCTTGTATCTACCCCATTGCCTAGTACAGTGCCTGGCACATAGAAGGAGCTTAACAAATACCAAAAAGAGCTTTGCTCTCCAACGTTGTTGGGAAAAGGGAGGGGGGCCATTACTCAAACCTTCTGGGTAACAGAGTTTTTTTTTTTAAGGAATCAGACTGCTTCATAACAGCTGTTTTGAAACAAGGCTGAACTTACATGAGCACAGTAATGTCAAAGCTAGACTTCAACAATCCACTTAGAGCTGTTCTGGTCACTGGAGCTGGACAGGGCCATTCAGCGTAGGCATGACAGGACCCAGTAAGGCTTTAGGATCAATGGGAAAGTTTGGGGGTCCAAATGCCTATTCTCCATCCACTGCCTGCTGTGCCATGGGGAAGTTTAACTTCGAAGAAGAAGCAAAGAGTGTCCAGGAGTTTCTGCTTGAGTTGCAAAGGAATGGGCAACCACTTGAGGTTTTTGAGGAATGGGAAGAAGTGGGTAGAATGATGAGGATGAGCGCTCCAGCTGCCAAATGGGAACAGGCCTGCGCTCTCTTCGGGCCAGGCAATGTTTCTAACGTGCTCTTTCGTGGGAGGTTCGAAAACATGCTGAAACCAAGCCCCCCAAATGCCTCTGCCATCCTCGGATTACCTGCGCTTTGTAAACAAGGGCTCACCAACTAATACCTCCAGAGGCTCTGGGGCAGTTGGGTTTTGCAGCCGCCAAAAGCCAAGCCTCCTATAAGCCCACAGCCTTAGTGCTCTGGGAGTGGTTATTGTCTGTCTCCACTGAGCTCCGGGAGTTGATATTGAACAATAATAATAATAATAAAGAGAAGTGGCATGGCCTACTGGATAGAGCACAGGCCTGGGAGTCAGAAGGACCTGGGTCCTAATCTTGGCTCCACCACTTGTCCATTGTGTGACCTTGGGCAAGACACTTCGCTTCTCTGTGCTTCAATTACCTCATCTGTAAAATGGGGATTAAGATTATGAGTCCCATGTAGGACAGGGATGGTGTCCCATCTGATTATCTTGTATCTACCCCAGCACTTATAACAGTGCCTGGCATATAGTAAGGGCTTAACAAATACCATTTAAAATAACAACAACAATAATAATAATAATTGTGGTATTTGTTAAGTGATTACTACGTGCCATACACTGCACTAAGCACAGAGATAACTAGTTATCTGACTCCTCCCCCTACCCCGACCCCGAGCACAGAACTGTTCAGTCTGTGTTTCCCCACTCCTCAAGATCCTCTAGTGGGTGCCCGTCCACCTCCACATCAAATAGAAACTCCTTACTATCGACTTTAAAGTACTCAATCTCCTTGCCCACTCCCACCTTACCTCGCTGATCTCCTACTACAACCCAGGCAGCACGCTTCACTCCTTTAATGCTAACCTTCTCACTGTACCTCCATCTCGTCTATCTCGCCACCGACCTCTCAGGCAGGCCTCTTCTGGCCTGGAACCTCCTCCCTCTTCATATTTGACAGGCTATCACTCTTCCCATCTTCAAAGCCTTACTGAAGGCACAACTCCTCCAAGAGGCCTTCCCTGACCAGGCCCTCATTTCCTCTGCTCCCTCTCCCTTCTGTGTTGCCCTAATACTTCGATTTGCACCCTTTATTCATCCCTCCCTTAGCTCCACAGCACTTAGGTACATATCCATAATTTATTTATTTACATCAACGTCTGTCTCTCCCTTTAGGCTATAAGCTCATTGTGGGAATGTGCCTACCAACTCTATTATATTGTATTCTCCCAAGTACTTAGTTCAGTGCTCTGCAACAGTAAGTGCTCAATAAATGTGATTGATTGTTTGATTGGGGTAGATACAGATCACTGAGTCCCACACGGTGCTCATAGTCTAAGTAGGAGGGAGAACAGGTATTGAATCAACATTTTTCAGAAGAGGGAACTGAGGCACAGGGAAGGTAAGTGACTTGCCCAAGGTCACACAGCAGGTATGTACTGGAGCCTGGATTAGAACCCAGGCTCTAACCCATAGAAGTAGCAAGGCTTAGTGGAAAGAGCCTGGGTTTAAGAGTCAGAGGTTGTGGGTTCTAATCCTTGCTCCACCACTTATCAGCTGTGTGACCTTCGGCAATTCACTTAATTTCTCTATGCCTTAGTTCCCTCATCTGTAAAATGGAGATTAAGACTGTGAGGCCCACGTGGGACATCCCGATTACCTTGTATCTACCCCAGCGCTTAGAACAGTGCTTGGCACATAGTAAGTGCTTAACAATTACCATCATCATCATCAACCCAGGTCCTCTGACTCCCAGGCCCATACTCTTTCCACTAGGCCATGCTGCTTCCACTCCATTAAAGCATTCCTCTTCTCTCTCACTTGGAAATATGATCAAACATCTCCTTTTTGTTCTTGAATCAAGCCTCCTCACTTTCTTTCTCTCTGCTGCTCCCCGGTATTTTGGATCGATCCTGGCATGGAAGTCAGGAGATCAGACCCAGCCCCTGTCCCACTTGGGGCTCACAGTCTAAGGGGGAGGCAGGACAGGTATTGAATCCCCATTTTACAGATGAAGAAGCTGAGGCCCAGTGAAGTGAAATGGCATGCTTAAGGTCATACAGCAGGCAAGTGGTGGTGTAAGGATTAGAACTCAGGTCTTCTGACTGCCAATCCTGTGCTCTTTCCACTAGGCCATGCTGCTTCCCCTCCATCAAAGCATTCCTCTTCTCCTCCATTTGGAAGTAAGAACAAACATTTCCTCTGTGTTCTCGAGTCAAGCCTCCTCTCTTCCTCTCTGCTGCTCACTAGTATTTTGGATTGATCCCAGCGCAGAGGTCATGGAAGTTGGCCCAAAACCCCAGGACCAAGAAGGTCAAGAGAAAGGAACCGGCCACGACAGTGGCCCACCCTTGGAGTAATAGCATTTATCAAATGCTTTTTGTGTATGAAGCACTGTACTAAACTCTGGGAAAGAAAGGAGGTCCTTACACCCCAAAGGGCTCAGAATCTAAGAATGAGGAGGGGAGGAGAGGGGTTGGTGACAGACTCGTAAGGAAAGGGGAACAAAGACACAAAGAGGATGATGACAAATCCCAAAAGATTCTAATCCTGGCTCTGCCACTTTTCTACTGTGTGACTTTAGGCAAGTCACTTTACTTCTCTGTGCCTCAGTTACCTCATCTGTAAAATGGGGATTGAGACTGTGAGCCCCATATGGGACATGGACTATGTTAAACCCAATTAGCTTGTAACTACCCCAGCACTTAATACAGTACCTGGCCCATAGTAAGTGCTTAATAAGTACCATAAAAAAAGAGCAGCTGAATTTCAGGCTCCACAGGGCTCAGACCGGCGGCTGATATGGACCATCACAGAGGAGGACAGTGACCGATCCGAGAGCAGGCGGGCACTAAGAGTGGGAGTGGGAGATGGTACACATGGATGCCACAATGGGAAGGTGGTGAGGCTCTGGGTGGATCCGCTCAGCCATCTGGTGGAGGCAGAGTGAGGGCAGCATGGCCTACTAGAAAGAGCCTGGGCCTGGAGTCAGAGTACTTGGGTCCTAATCCTGGCTCTGCCACTTGTCTACTGTGTGACCTTGGGCAAGTCACTTCACTTCTCTGTGCCTTAGTTACCTCATCTGTAAAATGAGGATTAAGACTGTGAGCCCCATGTGGAACGTGGACTGTGTCTAACCTGATTAGCTTCTATCTACCTCAGTGCTTAATACAGTCTCTGGCACATAGTGCTTAACAAATACCATAAAAAAGGCAGATAATTCATCCACCAATCTTTGTTAAAACTAAGCAGAATCTGAGAGGCAGTGGTAGGGGTGGGATGTACTGAATGCCTACTGGGTGCCAGACATTGACTGGACTAAATGTGTGGGAAAGAAGGAGTTACGATGCTTACACTGGGTGGAGTTGGAGGAGGCAGGCACAAAATGAGTCACAAGGAAAGTAATTTTTTTCAATGGTATTTATAAAGAACTTATTATGTGCCAGGCATTGTACTAAGCGCTGGGGTAGCTACAAGCTAATCAGGTTGGACACAGTCCATATCCCACTTGGGGCTCACAATCTTAATACCTGTTTTACAGAAGGGGTAACTGAGGCACCATGAAGTGACTTGCCCAAAGTCACACAGTATATAAGTGGCAGAGGTGGGATTAGAGTCCTTCTGACTCCCAGGCCCGTGCCTTATCCTCTAAGCCATGCTGCTTCTCTAGAATTCATCAGGGTGCAATTCTTTCTGGAATCATCCCAAGCTTTTTCTCTTACTTTGGATCTACGACCCCGGAGTGGTTCAAGGGCTGTAGCTGGGGAGGTATCCTCTCCTACCTGGCACCCTGCCCCAGGCAGAGACCTCCCTCCCTCTCTTCCCAGGAACGGTCAAGCCCAGCAGCACCTCCAAGTTCTTTGTAGATGCTTTGCGCCTTGCAGATCTGTTTGTTATGAGAATAAATCACCAACAGAGAGTTTCAGGCTCAATCCCAATCCGGAGACCTTGACCTTCCTGGCCCAGTGCTCCACAGACTCCTCCTCCTCCCTCCCTCCCTCCCTCTTTCCAGACACGCTTGTTTCTTTTTTTTTGAGCTCAGGATGGTGAAGAGGTGCTCTCCCGCCTTTGTAAAGAAGTGTGGTCCCTGTGAACTAAGTGTCAGCTTGAACCTAAGCCCAATTAGGCAGGCAGGTCATTGCCTTCTCATGGACTTCTGGATAGTTGACTTCTCCGCATGGGAATGCCTGTTGGAATTAACCATTGCAAGTCTATTTTAAGGAATTTTGGAAGGCCATCCCAAGGGCCTCAGCTGTGCTGTACTCTACCAATCACTTAGTATAGAGCTTTGCACACAGTAAGTGCTCAGTAAGTATGACCGACTGACTGACTGAATGAATGAATCTAAATTTTGAGAAAGTCCACTGGGTTAAAGAAGATGGTTAACTTTCAAGGGGAAGGTTGGGAAAGTTGAGTTTTGAGGTGAAATGTGGGCTTGGATAGCAGTCAGATCTGCTTCCCACTTTCTCTGCCCTAAAGGAAAAGGGGCAAGGCCAAAGTGTGTGAATCTCCATAAAAATAAGTTGGCCCACGATGACCGGAAACTTGAAACCTGAAGGCACCATTTCTGCCTTATTTTTATTTTGTCTTTAGAAGGCTCTAAGGGGCTTTGATAGTAGTAATAATAATAATAATGATGTATTTGTTAAACACTTACTAAGTGCCAAGCACTCTGCTGAGTGCAGGAGTAGATACAATGCAATCGGATTGGACACAATCCCTTTTCCACCCAAGGATCACAGTCTAAGGGGTTGGGAGAACAGGTACCATATCCCCATTTTCCCGATGGAGTAACTGGGAAACAGAGAAGTTCAGTGACCTTCTGACTGTCACCCTAGAGGGAAAGCCACTTGTCTGTTGTGTGATCTTGGGCAAGTCACTTACCTTCTTGGTGCCTCAGTTCCTAAATGTAAAATGGGGATTAAGACTGTGAGCCCCAAGTGGGACATGGACTGTGTCCAACCTGATCATCTTATATCTACCCCAGTGCTTAGTACAGTGTCTGGCACATAGTAAGTGTTTAACAAATAACATTTTTAAAAAGTGAGAGTTCAAGCTCAAAATTCTATGGATTCCCAAGGAAAGTGTAAATTTCAAAAAGAAAAATCTGCTGAATTTTGAGTCGATTTTCCAGAAATGCTTGATCTTCACTGGAGCACTGACCACCATTTCATTAACTGGAGCACTGACATTCATTAGCCTGTGTCAGTCCACGCCTGGATTGTCCTTGGCTGAGTCAGACAGAAGGGCAGCACTGGGTTAGATGATACTATTTAGTGATGGCAAAGTTGACTGGGACCCTGCTCTGCTGGGGTTTTGATTGGTCCCTGGCCCGTTCACTGAAAATCCCTTGTTCTGGTGAGGAGAGAGTAGCTGTGACCGGTTGGGGGGCCACGGAGTCACCCCCTCTGAGACTCCTGGCTAAATTTGGGTTCTTGGTCTCCAGAAGAACTGGAGAAGCAGCACTGCCTAATGGAAAGAGCACAGGCTTGGGAGTCTGCCAACCTGGGTTCTAATCCCGGTTCTGCCATTTGTCTGCTGGGTGAACCTGGGCAAGTCACTTCACTTCTCTGGGCTTCAGTTCCCTCATCTGTAAAATGGGGATTAAGACTATGAGGGTCATGTCGGGTAGGGACTGTGTCCAACCTGATTAGTTGTATCTACCCCTTAGTAGTTAGTACTTACCGCTTAGTACTGTGCCTGGCACATAGTAAGTGCTTCACTCAATCAATGCTATTTATTGAGGACCAACAGCATGCAGACCTTGGGAGAGTACAATAGAATTAGCCAACACAACCCTTCCCTCAAGCAGCTCACAATCTACTGTGTGCAGAGCACTGTAATGAACACCTGGGAGAAAATAATAGAATTAGCAGACGCAGTCTCTTTCCTCAAGGATCTTAAATACTACTGTGTGTGGATCACTGAACTGAACACTTGGAAGAGTGTAATAGAATTAGTAGACACAATCCCTGCCCTCAAGGAGCTTACAGCATGTGTTGGGGTACCCAGGGAAGAGGCTTCAGTCTGAGCTAGAAGTCCTTGCTCCAAGCACCCTGACCACTCCCTCCCCAACTCCCCCAACACTCCCTTCTCTAGTTAGGAATGTGAAATGTGAAATGGAGGATGGAGACTGGCCCCTCACCAGCCCCCACCCCCAACCTGCTGAAGGGACCCGGGGAAGTGACTTGTCTCTTTGGGAGCAGGAAGCCTGGGGCAGCCAACTGACATGGGGAAGATCTTTCTTGGCACTGAGGCATCTGGAGGAAGGGGCCGAGGGTGGAAGGGAGGGAGGAAGGGAGGGAGAGAGAAAAGGTGGGGATCGTGAAGAGTTACTCTTTCTGAGAAAGGGAGATGGGCAGGAAGCAAAGTTATCTCTTTCTTCTCCCTCTGGAGGGATTACCGAGCCAAACAGAGGATTTGGATTTGAATTTCTAGGATTTTTGCAAATCCTTCTTGGGATTTGAGAATCTTTGGGGCGAAAAAGCAAATTGTTCAGCTGCACAGCTGACAATGTGCAGACCCGCTGGTGCCTGGGAGGGGCCACTGTACATTCTCTTAAGAAAAATAAGCAAATGAAAAATTTGAACAAGTACTACGGGCCTGGAGACAGCATCAAGGATGAAGTAAAACCAGACTAATGGTGTGAAACATTACCCGAAACGGACTAGTCAAGGAAAGAATTTGCGAGCAGAATCACTGTCAGACCGAATTGCAGATTCTTAGGATTTAGCATGGATTTCCCAATTCCATAACACTGGTCACTGGTTTGGAAAAGACTCTGAGATGGTAATCTTGATTTCTAATGATTCCATTGAATTAACTGCATTCAATTATTTGCTTCTAAATAAGCTTTATTCATAGTGATGGAGGCCTAAAACAAACTTGCCGAGTAAGTGATGAACACGGAACATTAGGGTGGAACACTGGGTTGTGGACTGGAACGTGGTCCCAAGCTGCCCCACATTCAATCTTGTGGCCTCACTGCTCCAAGTGTGATTAGCTCTACCCTAGTGCTTAGTACGGTACTTGGCACACAGGAAACACTAAACAAGTACTTCACGTCTTCACTTCTCTGGGCCTCGGTTACCCCATCTGTAAAATGGGGATTAAGAGTGTGAGCCCTATGTGGGACAAGTACCATGTCCAACCCGATTAACTTGTATCTACCCAGTGCTTGGCAGTGATTGGCACATAATAAGCACTTAACAAGTACCATCATTATTAAATACTATTATTATTATTATTATCATTATTAATCCACATTATTTGAGTGTTTACTGTGTACAGTCTCAAGACTGTAGGTAGAGAATGTGTCTACCAACTCTGTTATATTGTTATATTGTACTCTCCCGATAATAATAATAATAATGATAACAATAGTTGTGGTATTTGTTAAAAACTTACTGTGTGCCAGGAACTGTACTTAAATTCTGAGGTGGATACAAGCAAATCAGGTTGGACACATTGTCCATGTGGGGCCTCACAGTCTCAAAACCCATTTTACAGATGAGGTAACCGAGGTCCAGAGAAGTTAAGTGACTTACCCAAGGTCACACAGCAAAGTGGTGGCACCGGCATTTAGAACCCATGACCTTCCGACTCCAAGGCCCAAGCTCTATCCTCTATGCCCTGGTCTGCACACAGTAAGCGCTCAGTAAATATGATTCATTGATCGTCTTCCTCCAACATCCCAACTCCTTACTGCCTGACAGAGGCAGGGTCTGCTTGATTTGCTTTGTATGGAGGGATGAGACTGAAGTGGGTGGCCGTCCTGCCGGGCAGCAAATTTGACTATGGAAATCTAGCCACTGCCTCTGCTGCCAGGAAGCCCTCAGGCCTGCCAATTGGTCCGGGGTCAACCAGTCAGCAGGAAACCCAGCGGGACTGGATGGGTGCCGGATGCCGTCACGGATCCTGGAGCTCAGTTCATCAGACGGGACTGTGGTGAGTGACCTCTGAAGGAGAGTGTGTTGTCTGGTTTCTGCCAGCTGTCTTCCCCGGCAGATTGCAGGCTTCTCAGGGAGGGGTCTAGGTTTGTCACTCCTGAGCTCTGTTCCAAAGTGCTCCGTCCACAGTTATTGTTGCTATTATTGTTAGGGAGTGGCCGGGAGTCTAGGGATTGGCTCATGGGGGCATTGGCCAGGGCTCTTCATCTCTTGGTCAGCTGGGTCATAAGGTCCAGAATTGGAAGCTGGCAGTGAAAGGCCTGTGGTTGCCACTCAGATTTTTCATGCACTCAAAAACCAAGTCTACCTGGGAAATAGGTGAATTATGCCTCCTGTCCAAAGTTTAAGTTCCATCCTCTGTTCATCTTTGGGTACTTTTAGGTGGAAGTGTAGCCAGAATAGATGTCATGACATTAACTCAACCTGAAAACCTGCTCAAAGCAAAGGAGAAGCAACATGACCTTTGGAAAGAGCTCAGGCCTGGGAGTCAAGAGACTTGGGTTCTAATCCCACCATTCGCCTGCTGTGTTTGCTTGGGCCAGTTATTTAACTTCCTGATGTCTCAGTTTCCTCCTCTGTCAAATGGAAGTTCAGTGTCTGGTGGTTAGCCCTTGGAATGTTGTTGGTTTTTTCAAATGGTAAGAATCTCACGTTTCATGGCTGAAATACTTTCATGGGAAATGTGCAAATGAGAAAAGTCCAAATTTTTTGTCTCTGATTAGTTGTTCTAATACTTTAGCTAATTCCTAAATGTATACCAGATTTGAATCTATACAATATCTGTTTATAAAGCATCCCCAGGTGATTGCCAGAAGCCTCAGTCAATCAACCATATTTATCAATTGCTGTGGGCAGATCACTGTACTAAGTGCTTGCGAGAGTACAATAGGACAGAGTTGGGTAGATACATTCTCAGCCCGCAAGGAGATTAGAGTCTAGAGGACTGTACTGTCCTTTCAATCTACAGTCTTAATACCCGCATTTGATTACAACACTCTTTATACACTGTAAATGATTCAAGAGCCTCAGGAGGCCACCTGGGGTTTTGCCAAACCTTATGTTGGTCTAGTGGAAAGAACCTGGGCCTGGGAGTCAGGAAACCTGGGTTCTAGTCCTACCTGTGCCTCTGACTTGCTTGGTGACGTTATGAAATGGCTTCTCATCTGAAAAATGGGTAGCTGCTTCTCCCTTCTTCAAAGGAAGGTTCTGAGACTTCGTGAGATGACTGATGAACCAGCTCTTTGGAAAATAAAAAAAAAGGTTCTACAAATTTGAGGCACTATTATTATTTATCACAAATATTGACATTCTGGGGGCAGAGTGGGTTGCCTAGCATCAAAGCTAGGCTTATCTTAACCCAACCATGCTGGATGGGACATGCTAGGAGAATGAGCTCCAGCAGGAGACCCAAGTAGCCACTTTCTTGAGAGCTGAAATCGGGAAACCAAAAGCCAGGAGGGCAGAGGAAGTGTTTTAAGCATTTACATAAGATAATAATTATAATAATTCAGTGGAATTGCTATTGAAGGAAATATTTCTTTGTATTTGCTTTTTATCAACTCAGATAGAGTTTTTCAATGGAAAATGAATAGAGAGGAAAAGTGACTGTTTGTGGGAACAGCAGCACTGTGAAAATACTAGTTTTCATTGATGTTAATGATATTATTATCCACTGATCACACAGATCAACTCGGGATTTGGAGCCCTGCCATGGAGGATGGCCAACGAGGAAGTCCAGGATTGTAGATCACCAAGGGAGAAGGCAACTAGACAAGACAAGCTCTAGTGAACTACCACTCTGGACTTCCCCCATCCCCCTTTCCCTTTCTCCTTCCTTTCCTCCTCCCCGCCACCCCAGCCTCCTTTTCACTCACTTCCCCCCTCCCCCAGCCCCTTCTTCTCCTCCCTTGTCCTCCACTCCCAGCTCAAAGCTCATGGTCAAAGGAAGAAGGGGAACCCAAGCCTCAGGAAATGGCAGGCTCAGGCAGCCCTCGTCTGCGCACCACCCCAGATGAGGCTGCAATGGCTCCCCTAGGGCTTTGCCAAAAACTCATGGAGACAGTGACTCCACTGGGCCCCTGGTGGTTCTCTTGGCATATTTTCAGTCCCACTGGGAGACCCCTTCTCTCTCCATCCTGGCCCCTGTAATGGGATGCTGTCCCGGCTGGGTGGCTGTGCTCAGACTGGGGCCACTGAGCGGCCATGCGTCCCGCCGGCAGGATGTAGCAGGACTGTGTAAGTGGGAAATGGGTGAAAACGGAAACAGTGGAAGGCGCTGAAAATCACGGACCAGCAGGCTGGCAAAGGACTATGTGTTTGTCCATATGTGTATGCATGCTTGCATGTATGTATGCCTGCATGTGTATATGTGGATCTGGGTGTGCATCTTTTTGTGTTTCTATTTGTGCCTGTGTGTGTATTAATAGGTAATATTGAAGTGCTTACCATGTGCCAAGCACTGTTCTTAACATGAAGGTACATAGAAGGCGATCAGGTTAGACATAATCCCTGCCCCAAAATGGGGCTTTCAGTTGAACTAGGAAGGGGGACAGTGAAGGGGGACAGTACTATAAGGTCACTGTGGGTAGGGAATGTGCCTACCAACCCTACTATATTGTACTCTCCCAAGTGCCTAGTACAGTGGTCCTCACACAGTAAGCACTTAATAAATACCATTGAATGATTAACTATTGATTCCCCATTCTACAGAGGAAGAAACTGAGACACAGGGAAAGAAACTGAGACACAGAGAAGACACGTCACTTGTCCAAGGTCATCCTACAGGTAAGTGGCTTAGAATCCATGTCCTCTGTTTACTAGGCAAGGCTCTTTCCACTAGCCCACACTGTCTAGTATTTGTACATGTGCATGTGAACGGTGAAGGTGGGATGGTCCATGGCTGCCAGCCTAATCTGCTTCACTTGCACCTGTATGTATGCATCAACATGGGTCATGTCATCTTCAAAAGTGAAGGACCTTTCTCTCTCTCTCTCTCCATATATACATATATATGTAAAATATAGTAGACCTAAAAATGAGGAATGCAGAAAATGTTTCCAATTGCAACAAGAAATTAAAAACTCTGACCCTGCTCTTTCAATACTTCGCTACTTTTCCACTTTCCACACAACTGTTCATTACAGACACAAGGCAGCAGGATTTGCTGCCATCATTCCAGAAATAAACAGAAAAGAGGTTCAGCTACTAAGCAATTTTCTTTCCTGCTGGGTAGGGCACACTCATGAAAAATATTGAAATGTTTAACTTGGTGGGCAAAGCAAATTGAAAAGAAGCAATATAAAATATATACGGAAGGAATGGAAGGTTAACCATTACGCAAAACTATTTCTTAGACTGAAATCTATTCCTAAATTTCCAACCCAAGTGCCTGGGGAAAATGGTCTCTAGGATATAGCACCAGTAAAAAGAATGGAATGAAAGGCTGTGTTTACTCATCCAAAGGCCACGTCAAAGACCAAGAATTCACAATGAGGCTCTCACGGCATCAGTACCTTGGGCCACATCCAGAGCTGTCCCGACCTTCCTGGGTGAAGGTGACACCCATTATCACGCTCCCCATCTTCAACTCCCTCCTAAGATCACACCTCCTCCAGGAGGCATTCCCAGATTCATCTCTCAACTCCCATCCTATACCCCCGCCCCCCGCCCACCACCCCACTGCTAATGCAGCACTGCTGAGCCAACTGAGTACTTGAGAAGCAGAATGTCCTAGTGGGAAGAGCCTGGATCTGCGAGTCAGAGGACCTGGGTTCTAATTCAGACTCTATTACTTGCCTGCCATGTGACCTTGGCCGAGTCACTTCATCTCTCTGTACCTCAGTTTCTTCATCTGTAAAATGGGGATTCATTAAAGTTCTCCCTCCTGCTTAGGCCATGAACCTCAGATGGGACAGGGACTATGTCCAACCTGATGTTCTTGTATCTACTCCACTACTTAGTCCAGTACCTGGCCATTATTAGTAGTGTCAATTCATACTCTTCCAAAACACTCCTGCATGAATCTTACGCAGATAATAATAATAATAATGGTTTTTGTTAAGCACTGACTATGTGCCAAGCACTGTTCTAAGTGTTGAATCTTCCCTTAACCACTATCTCATGTTCCGATCCCCTTTTCCTTTTTCCTACTGTCTGCTAATCATTTTAGAGTCCATCTCCCTGGCCAGATTGTCACCTCTTTGACAGCAGGGATCGGGCCTACTAATTCTATTGCATAAGCTTTCAGTTCAGTACTCTGTACCAGAGTAGGTGTTCAGTAAATACCATTGTTCAGTTGAATGACACAGCTGGCAGAGAGCTCTTATTCAGATATACAGGCATGGCTGAAAAAAGCTAAGGTATGACTTTTTTATAGTATTTGTTAAGCACATACTATGTACCAGGCACTATTTTAAGTGCTGGGGTAGATACAAGCTATTCAGAATGAACACAGTCCCCCTCCCCCATGGGGCTCACAGTCATAATCCTCATTTTGCAGATGGGTAACTGAGGCATAGAGAAGTGAAATGACTCTCCCTAGGTCACACAGCAGACAAGTGGTGGAGCCAGGATTAGAAGCCAGGTCCTTCTGACTTCCAAGCCCTTACTCTATCTACTTGGTCCTTTATCCCAGGTTGGGTTTAACAAAGCCCATGAGACACATGCAGAGAGCAGTCTCCATTACACTGAGAGGCCCTTCAGGACAGGGATCATATCTCCCATCTGTCTCAACAAATATCACCCTCATTATCATTATTATTATTATTTCTATTGTTATTACTGAGAAGTAGCATGGCCTACTGGAAAGACCACAAGCCTCAGAGTCAGAGAACCTGGGTTCAGATTCCATGGTCTTAGCACAGCACCATGAACACAGTAAGCATCCAGTCAAGTATCACTGACTAACTGGCTGGGCTGGGTTGGCTCCGAACCAGTTGCTTGTCCCTCTGGTCCTTCTGACTCGGCTGAGATCTGTGTTTGGACATGGCCAGTGACCTATGGACATATCATGGTCCCTGGATCCTTGGGGATGGTGATTTCCACCCCCTTCCCACCCCACCCAGACAGTCTCCACTAGAGTATGCCTCTGCCGCCGACAGAACAAGCATCTCAGCATGTCTCCTCTCTCGTCGGAGGAAAATATTAACATATCACAGAGTTGTTAGGACAGATTGTATCCAAGGCATTTTTTCCTCACTGCAGAAAAGCCCATCAATCATAACTGAATCTAGTGATTAATAATGTCACAGCTTTTATTCATTTGCCGATACGCAGCTAACTGAAGAGTAACGTTTACATTGAGATGTTGAGTATCTCAGAGCACCAAAAAAAATCAGTTGTCGGTTTATAAAAAAATGATATTAAAAATACCTCCGCCCTCAAGGCCTGCATTTGCTTCCATTATTGTTAATTTGCTTATGAAGAAGAACCTTGTCACCAAATATGGAAGGAGGGTGAAATATAATTGATGCTGGATTGATAGTGTAGTCTACTGACTAAATTTGGGAAGCAGCATTGCCTAGTGGGAAGAGCAGAGACCTAGTGGAAAGGTTCTAATCTCAGCTCCTTCATGTACCTGTTATGTGACCTTGGGCAAATCACTTAACTTCTTTGTGCCTCAGTTCTCTCATCTGCAAAGTGAGGGATTCAATACCTGTTCTCCCTTCTACTTAGACTGTAAGCCGCATGTGGGACCTGATTAACTTGTATCTACCCCAGTGCATAGTACAGTGCTTGGCACACAGAAAGGACTTAACAATTACCACAATTGCTATGATGATTATCATGATCATGATGATGTTGATGATTATTATTACCATTAAGAAGTAGCCTAGCCTAATGGAAAGGGCACAGGCCTGGGAATCAGAAGACCTGAGTTCTAACCCTGACTCTGCCACTTGCCTGCTTGGACAAGTCTCTTCACTTTTCTTTGGCCCCATTCCCACTTCTGTAAAGGGAGATAAGATACCTGTTCTCCTGACCTCTTAGACTGAAAGCCCTGGGTGGGACAAGTATGGCAGCTGATTTGATTGTATTGAATCTAGTCCAGCGCTTAGTACAGTGCTTAGCACAGAGTAGGTGCTGAACAGATAACACAGTTATTGGTACTATTATTGTTATTTCTGTTTTCATTATCATTAATATGGGAACCACTGAGAAGGTGCCAATGCCTCTGCCATCCTCAAGGAGAAATGCGAAAGCACATTCGCGAGCAACAATAGTTGGACATCTTAACCTCTCCGATGCAGGCAAAACCTTAGCCAGAAGCCAGACTGGCTCCTAAGGAATATCCCTGACTGGTTCCTGTGGAATGTTGCTGACTGGCTCCTAAGGAGTATCCCTGACTGCTTCCCGAGCTATTAATGACCAGCTCCTGAGGAATCTTCCTGAAAGCTTCCTGAGGAATATCCCTGACTGGCTCCTGAAGAATATCCCTGACAGGCTCCTCAGGAATTTCAGTGACCAGCTCCTGAGGAATATTGCTGACTGGCTCCTGAGGGATAGCTCTGATTGGCTCCTAAGAGACTATCCCTGAGCAGCATCAGCCCCCAGCCAGGCCCAAGGCATGTGATCTCTAGAGGGATGTCAGAGACAGGAAGAGCCTGCCTGACACATACTAAGTGCTTAACAAATGCCATTATCATTATTATTATTATTGTTATCAGACCTTCTGACAGTTCTGACAGGAACTGGGCTCACCTGGGCTCAGGCGGTACCTTAGGTTGTGTGTCTGCCCTTGAGAGATCATTGAGAATCTGAAACTGCCTTGGGATGGTGTGACTGACTGTGACTGAGCTGGGGGTGCCCTATCTGAGCTGAGGGTGTCTTGTCCGAGCTTAAGGTGCCCCGTCTGAGCTGAGGATGCCCAGGGAATTCATTTCCCATCGCCTGTGGAGAAGAGGGAATCCATCCCTGGCCCACATCCTCCCGCTGTCCTGGAATGCCCTCCTTCCTTACCTCCGCCAAACTAACTCTCTTCCCCTCTTCAAATCCCTACTGAGAGCTCACCTCCTCCAAGAGGCCTTCCCAGACTGAGCTTCCCCTTTTCCCTCTGCTGCCTCTCTGCCCCCCCTTCACCTCCCCTCAATTAAGGCCCCTTCCCCCCCTCTTTCCCTCTGCTCCTCTCCCTCTCCCTTCCCCTCCCCTCAGCACTGTGCTCATCCGCTCATTTGTATATATTTTTATTACCCATTTATTTTGTTATTAAGATGCACATCCCCTTGATTCTATTTATTGCTATTGCTTTTGTCTGTCTTCCCCGATTAGACTGTAAGACCGTCAATGGGCAGGGATTGTCTCTATCTGTTGCCGAATTGTACATTCCAAGTGCTTAGTACAGTGCTCTGCACATAGTAAGCTCTCAATAAATATTATTGAATGAATGAATGAATTCCTGCTCCATTCATTCTACGGTGCTGCCACAATGTAAAATCTGAGAAAGATGTTACCAAGGACCCTAAATCCCAGTAACAACATGAACTCCCTCCAGATCCCAGCCCCTACTTTCACTACCCCTCACCTGACCCAGCACTGCCCTGCCAACTGCCTTCCTTATTCTGCCCCAGCCCGTCCCCCGCCCCCAACCCCTGATCTTAACCCTACTCACCTCAAGCTTCCCAGAACCCTCCCCCCAGGCCTGTGCTCTCTCCAGGACCTCAAGCGTTGATTCTGGCTCCAGAGAGGTAAGGGTCTCCCCCTCCCTCCTCATAGAGCACCTTTGGGGGTCCAAGGTCTTTGGACAAGCAGGAGAGGAAGGGGACAATGACAAGAGGTTGTCGACATCTGGATCTGACCAGGACGGCCACTTCCATTAGTGTGGATGGCCCAGTGGCTGCCTCCTGCCCAGAAAACATTCAAGACAGCCATGTAGCTCCCTTCTGCCTTGGAAGGTGCAGGCTCAGACTAGCCCTGCCACCCTGATCTAGCTCACAGGGCAGAGGGGAGGTCTGAGAACCAGCCCCTATCACTGTAGTGGTCCCAGAGAGGGGGGCTGTAGGGGCCTTAGGGCACAGCGAGCAGTGGGTGGTAACCACATTCCAGGCGAGGCCACAGGTGAATGGGGAGAGGCAGATACAGGGTTATTTAGGGGCTCTCAGTGTCACCGAGCCAGGTTTCCAAAAACAGAAGTTGTGGGAAATTCTGTTGCTCCTGAAAACTTGACTTTTCATTTTTATGGTATTTCCTAAGTGCTCACTCTGCACCAAGCGCTCTACTAAGAGCTGGGGAAGATAAAGTACTCAATCTCCTTGCTCCCTCCTACTTCATCTCACTACTCTCCTACCACAACCCAGCCCGCACTCTTTGCTCCTCTAATGCTTACCTCTTGCCCAGAGCCTGCCTTGGGCCTGGAACACCCTTCCTCTTCACATCTGACAGATAAACAATGTCCACACCTTCAAAGCCTTATTGAAGTCACATCTTCTCCAAGAGGTCTTCTCTGACTAAGCCCTCATTTCCTTTTCTCCTGCTCCTTCTGCGTCACCCTGACTTGCTCCCTTTATTCACCACCATTCCCCACCCCAACCCCTCAGCATTCATGCACATATTCATAATTTATTTATATTATTGTCCGTCTCCCCCACAGACAGTAAGTTCATTGTGGGCAGGGAATGTCTGCTCTGTTGTTATATTGTACTCTCCCAGGTGCTTAGTACAGTGCTGGACACAGCATTCAATAAATATAATTGATTGATTGGGTTGGACACAGTCCTTGTCCCAAATGAGGCTCAGTCTAAGTGTTGTCCTCATCATAAATGACCCCATTAGAGTGTGAAAACCTTGGGGCCAGCAAACGTGCCTGGTGCTTCTATTGTTCTTTCCTGAGTGCCCAGTACAGTGCCCGGCACCCAGCAGATGTTCAGTACATACCATTATTGCCACTGCTAGTACAGAAGCAAGAGGAAGATGGAGTATTTATTGCAGTTAATCTCTGGCCCCGATTACCCCAAACCTGCTCTGTTTCTCCCCCAGCCTGTTTCTCTCTGGCTGGATATGGCCGGCCTGCTCCACGTGTCGCTGGCTTGCCCCTCAGCCTTCTTCTTTCCTCGGGACACCCCCAGCCAGCTCCACTTCTCCAGTCCGATTCCCCCCACATGCTCTGCTTTTCCTCCAGCCTGCTTCTCTCCAGCCCACTCCACTTCTCTCCAGCTTCTCCCTGGGCCTGCTCCACTTCTCTCCTGGCCCTGGGCCCGGGTTCATTTTTCCTGGCTGCTTTGCACGTCTGACTCCTCTTTTCCGGAAGCGTGTGAGCGCTGGGTTGGCGGCAGCAAAAACCACCGGCGGGGAAAGGATGGCAAGGCGGCCGCTGAGGCCCGGAGGGGTCCAGGCAACAGTCGGCCGTGGGCATGGCAGCATCACAGAGAGGAGCAGGCGGAGGGAGAGATGCTTTAACAAGTTTCCAGCAGCCACCCCCTTACCCCCTCCTCACCGACTGGGTCTCCTGCCTCCCCCACCCCCTCCTGCATCTCCTGCCCCGGAGTATGTGTTGAAGAGGGTCTGAATGTCGCCTAATTTTTCCTATCTGCTTTGGCCCAGCTCTACCAGCTGGTAAATAGGAAATGTTCACGCTAGGAAGCCAATCCACGGCAGTGTGTAAACAGATGGAATCAATATAAAGTGACAAGTCAGACTGTGCTACCCAGAGCACAGAGCCAAAACTACCACCATAACAGTCAAGATACTTATTTCGTTCCAGTTCATTTAGTCCTGAATGGCGCTTCATATCTGCACAGCTGTGTTTTCCTTTTTTCCTTTTTTAACTTTCTTTCTTCTGGGTTGATAATGACAATTTCAAAGAAAAACTTTAATTAAAGATTTTATAGAAAATGGCCAAAAGTAGAATAATAAGGAAGATGAGCATTGATGTGTTTATTGTCAGAGAAAGCTCTTTTCCTGTTTTATTTAAGTTTTTATTTTACTTCTTAAGCTGGGAGAGGATTTACTGCACATGACAAAAAGGAGAAGGGATGAGATGGGATTACTGAGGGAGGGTGGGGTCCTCGCCTCTGAAGTCGGGCCCCAAGGACAGGCTGGAGGGTGGGTGGGTGGATCCGGGCTTGGCCGGTTGCCTGACCACTGGGTCCGCCGGGACCCCCAGGCAGTGTGAAAGCATTTCCCAGGAGGGACGATGCCCACCTCTCCAGTGGTGGGAGTTCTGTAGGATGCTGTCTCTCTAGGCAGAGGTGAGGGGATGATGGTGGCATTGTCTACAGTGACAGCTGGTCCAAGCATTCAGTTCAGTGCATCACATCCTATAGGTGCTCAGTAAATAGCATTGTCCCCACCTCCACCAACTCTACCTCCATGGCGGCTATCACCTCCATCACCACCACCTCCACCTTCATCACCATCTCCACTGATTCTTGGACCCTGAAGATGGAAAAGAAGATCCACAGGGCTTGAAGGACCCAACTGTCATTGAGCTTAAAGGCCACCACTAGACACACTAGACAAGAAGTTGGCTGTCGATCAAAAATCAGTAGGATTGATTGAGCACTTACTACATGCAGAGCACTGTACTAAGTACAAGGGAAAAGTACAGCACTGGGAGCAGACCTGATCCCAGTCCTCAAAGATCTGACATTCTAGAGAAACAAATAAATTACTCGTGTGTAGGGAACGGGTCTGCCGACTCTGTTATACAGTGGAAAGAGCCTGGGCCTGGGAGTCAGAAGACCTGGGTTCTAATCCTGACTCTGCCATTTACTTGCTTTGTGTGACCTTGGGCTAATCACTTAACTTCCCTGTGCCTCAGTTCCTTCATTTACAAAATGGGCATCTTATACCTCTTCTCTCTCCTACTTAGACCTTGAGCCCCATTTAGGACCTGATTATCTTGTACCCAACCTAGTGCTTCATACAATGCTTTGCACATAGTGAGCACTTAGCAAATGCAATTATTATTATTCTTACTCTCTCAAGGGCTTAGTACACTGTTCTGCACATGGTAAGTGCTCAGTAAATACCACTGATTGCTAGATGTGGAGAGGTAATAGAGCATAAAGATGTGGGTAATAGTACTCCTGAGAGTGAGGAGTCGGTGATGTGGAAGTGCTGAAGTGGTCACTGTGGGGATGGAAATAGTGGAGGGGATGAAGGATTAGTCAGGGAAGACCTTCCAGAGGAGATGGGATTTCAGAAGGGCCTTGGAGATGAGGAGTGCGGTGGTCTGTCGGACGGGGACGGGGAGGGAGCTCCAGGCAGGAGAGGATGGTGTGAACAAGTGGCGAGAGCTACAGACTGTCCCACCTTCAAGCCAGAATCATCACTGCCTATCCCTTAGTTATGCCGTGCCGGCCGAGTCATCATCTGGCTGCAAACTGGCATCCTTGGCACTGGACTGGGGAGGGTTATTCAGGGTTATGGTCCTGAGCACTGGGGGAGGAGGGACGCTCTGAAGCACCCAATGGCCTGAGCAGGGATGTGCTTACTGTGTGCAGAGGACTGCACTAAGAGCTTGGGAAAGTACGGGAAGCAGCAGGGTTTAGTGGCAAGACCATTGGGAGTCAGAGGCTAAGGGTTCTAATCCTCCGCCACTTGTCTGCTGTGTGACTTTGGGCAAGCCACTTCACTTCTCTGTGCCTCAGTTACCTCATCTGTAAAATGGAGATTGTGAGCCCCACGTGAGACAACCTGATTACCTTGTATCTACCCCAGCATTTAGAACAGTGCTTGGCACATAGTAAGAGCTTGATAAATTATTATTATTATTATTATTACAATACAACAGAGTTGGTAGACCTGTTCTTTGCCCACAAAGAACTCACAGTTTAGTGGAGGAGCTCACTGTCTAGTCTGCCCCTCCCTCTAAGACTGTGAGCCTTGTGTGGGACAGGGACTGTGTCCAAATTGATAATGCCATGCCTTCCCTGGGGCTAAGCACATAGCAAGCACTTGATAAATAGTATCGTTATTATTTTTATTAACAAAATTAAAAACTCCCCTAAATATTTTGTCTGAGTGGTGAGAGGGTTACATGTCCATCACCCTCCAGGTCAGCACATAATAGGAATCGTTTGCGCTTCTTCAGCACGTGCACTGTCCTGGGAAAAACAAATATTTGGCAAGAGAGGATTCATTCCTCAGAGTCCAATTCTTTAAGTTTCAATTAGCCAAAAGAAGGCTTTTATAGACCTGGGAAAAGAATGGATGGTGGAGAACACATTATTTACCTCGGGAAGAGTTTTTGGCTTCACCAATACTGTCTACGGAGAAAATTGCCTGAAAAACACTCAATCAATGCAAAGTGTTGGGTCTGCAGAGATGAATCACTTTGCGGTGCTCACCACGGAGCTCCTTCACAAAGCACTTCGCTTTCAAAAACCTCTGCATCCCATGTGGCCATTCTCCTCTGAATCCTTAGATTTGGATGGCTTCAGCCAAGCATCTGAACTCTCGGATTTTGCAAAATCTTAGTCATGGTTTAGGCCGTCCGGGGCCTCCTTGAGGCGGGAGTTGCAGCGGGGGCAGCTGGAAAGAGAGGAACAGAGCTGGGGCTGGGGGCTTTGAGGCCGGCCCCTTGCAGTCCTGGGATATAGGACACAGGTTCTGGGGGCCACCCCCACCATTAATTATAAGAATATTATTATTATTATTATGAATACAGTATTTGTTAAGTGCTTACTATGTGCCAGGCAAAGTACTAAGCACTGGGGTGGATACAGGCAAATCGGTCTTACAGATGAGGTCACTGAGGCCCAGAGAAGTGAAGTGACTTGCCCAAGGTCACACTGCAGACAAGTGGCGGGGCCAGGTTTAGAATCCATGACCTTCTGATTCTCAGGCCTGTGCTCTATCCACTATGTCGTGCTGCTTCGCTACACCATGCTGCTTCACCATGCCATGCTGCTTCATTAGTGTGACCTAGCAGAAAGAACACCGGCCTGGGAATCAGAGGACATGGGTTCTAATCCCAGCTCTGCCACCTGTCTTCTGTGGGACCTTGAACAAATCACTTCATATTATTCTCTGGGCCTCAGTGACCTCATCTGTAAAATGGGGATGAAGACTGTGAGTCCCATGTGGAACAAGGACTGTGTCCAATCTAATTAAATTGTATCTACCCCAGTGCTTAGAACAGTGCTTGACACATAATAAGCACATAACAAATACCTCAGTCACTAGGGCACCATGGAAGCCCAGTCAAGGGCTGGGGGCAGCCAGAGGTGGATGAGGGGAGCACGTGGTGCTCTTTGTGATGGTAAGAAGTGCCGGCCCCTCCGGTGGGCAGTCGGGGAAACTTCGGGGTGGGGAGTGGCTTGTGGGTATCGGACCAGTTCCGATGGAAACAGCTCACCTGCAGTTCCATGGATGGAGTCGGGGAGGGGTTGTCAAGGGGGTGGCCGAGTAGGCGGCGGAGGAGGCAGATGGTGGAGGGGGGTGTTGTCTGGAGGGGAGAAGGAGGAAGAAGGGGGCAAAGGACCAGTCCCCCGTCAGCCAGTAGAAATCTCTCTGAGGGATAGTTCCTCTGTTCTTCAAAAAATATCTTCTCTCTTTATAAGCCACCCCACAATATAAAAGACATAATAGATGTTTTAATTTTTACATCTTTTCTAACTGGGAAAGTGTCCAGAATAAGATCCAAACAAAACAAATTAAATAATTTTGCGCATGCAATTATAGAACAGAAGCAACACTCTTCTAAAACAGGCAATCAAAAAACAAAACAATGTTTTATTTGACAATAAACCTTGTGTTTGGCACTGCCGTCTCCAACCTAGTGAAACTATAAAAAAGTGGTCCTGTCTGGTTCTGTCTCATAAGTAGAGCAAACTAAAGAACTCTACAATTTTTCATTTGTGATTGAAACCCCCAAGCAGCGCCATTTCCCGTGTAAATCTTGGGGAGCTGGACTTGGCAGGGCTGTTTTTCTTTGGCACGAGGAAAGTAGGAACCTAGTGCTACCATGAACTTCAAATGGCTCTGCTGTTTTCCCTGCCGGAAAGGAAGACAAGGAAGCCTCTGTGAAGTACCTGGGTAGCTCTTCTGCCTCCCATGGCCTCTGAGCTGAAGACCCCCCTGGGCTGAGAGACCCCCACTTCGAGGTAGGGTTGCTTAGCCCAAGTGAGGTGGCAGACTGACTGAGCCACCATCTGTTTGAGCCTTACTGAAGATACATTGCCTCCAAGAGGCCTTCCCTAACTAGCCCTCCTTTCCTCTATTCCCACTCCATCTGCATCACCCTGACTTGCTCCCTTTATTCATCCCCACTCCCAGCCCCATAGCACTATTGTTCATATTTGTAATATATTTATTTATATTAATGTCTGGCTCCCCTTCTAGATTGCAAGCTTGTTGTGGGGAGGGACTATGTCGATTTATTTTTACACTGTACTCTTCCAAATCCCCTCTCAGGATTTCACCTGGAGAGTTTTCAGTACTCTGCCAGTCTGAGAGTCAAGCAGAGGCACACCCATTCTATCCCTAGTTTGGGCAGTGTCTAGTGAGTGGAAGGCAATCTGTTACAAGTCAAAACTCACCCGTGCTGGGCAGAAGCGGCATGGGAGAGAGTTGAGAGCAGAGGTTCAAGTTTACTGCGCGGAAGGAGGCAATGATAAACCACTTCTGTATTTTTACCAGGAAAACTCTAAGGATACACTAATAATAATAATAATAATGTTGGTATTTGTTAAGCGCTTACTATGTGCCGAGCACTGTTCTAAGCGCTGGGGTAGACATAGGGGAATCAGGTTGTCCCACGTGGGGCTCACAGTCTTAATCCCCATTTTACAGATGAGGGAACTGAGGCACCGAGAAGTTAAGTGACTTGCCCAAAGTCACACAGCTGGCAAGTGGCAGAGCCGGGGTTCGAACCCATGACCTCTGACTCCAAAGCCCGTGCTCTTTCCAGTGAGCCACGCTGCTTCTCTACCAGAACGATTGCAGGTGGAGGTGGGGTGTCTCGGGAGAGATGTGTCCTTGGAGTCGCTATGAGTCAGGGACAACTCGGCAGCATAAAACAGGACTCTCCCAAGCACTTAGTGTAGTACTTTGCACACAATAAGCACTGAATTAATGCAACTGAATTAATGAAAGTTGAGCTGATCCCTCCAGAGAGCCTGACTGGTTGATGTGGGGTCCCCAAATTGTGTTTTGGGGTCTAAAGGACCTGGTTGTGCTGCTCCAGGGGGGAAATCTCCTGGATAATTACGCCATCCTCCTCTCTGCTTGGATCAGGCCTGACTCAATCAGATTGTCCTCTGTGCTTCCACCTAATAAGAATTTAAAAAACAATAATTGTGTTATTTAGTAGGTACTTACTCTGTGACAACCACTCTACTGAGTGCTGGGGAAGATACAAAAGAATTAGGCCAGACGTAGTTCCTGTCCCACATGGGGCTCACAGTTTAAGGGGGAGGGAGAATGGGTATTTCATCCCCATTTTACTGACGAGGAAACTGAGACTCAGAGCTGATAAATTCAGTCCCATTTGGGGTAGGAACTGTGTCTGATTTGATTATTCTGTATTTTACCCCACTGTTTAACACGGTGCTTGGCACAGAGTAAGCGCTTAACAAATACCACTATTATTATTAATTAACCATGGGCTGACTACCACCCTGCTCATTATGCTAACTTAACTCCTCTGTGTCTCAGTTCCCTCATCTGTGAAATGGGACTATAAGCCCCATGTGGGACATGGACTGTGCCCATCATGATCAGCTTGTATCTACCCCGGTGCTTGTTATAGTGCCTGGCACATAGTAAGTGTACAGTGAATACCATAAAAAAAAAAATGAATACCATTGATTGCTTGATTGATTTAGGTACTTTCTGAAGAAGAGCAATAGGTGAGATTGTTCAAAGCGAAAGAGATAAGCATCACAATGAAAAACATGGCCCCACTGTTAGTTATAATTGGAAAACAGAAAAATAACAAGTTCCTCAAGTGATAATGACTGGATTTTGATGTTTATCGAGAGGAGTCCCAACACAGATCATTATAGAAACCAACACATATGGAGAGCATGCAGCTGAACTCTTTAAAAACAGTCATTTTTACATTATCTGAGGTGTCACACAATATAGGATTGATCTGGAAAGACATTTCTCTAGTTACAGATTTGAATAAAGAAGAAACTTGTTTCTTCCTAATTGCCATATTTGAGACAGGATTTAGTCCTTCTTTGTGACAAATCGAATGTGCTCATGTCTTGAAAGACTTGGGCCCCATGCCCACCTCCACTCCCCCATGTCCACAGCTGGGTCTGGACCGGTTCAATTCTCCCCTTTGGAGCCATGATAGGGCTCATTTTTGCTCTGCTAAGTCACAGTCTTTTCCTTCTCTAGGATTCCCCCTGCAGTCAGGTCTCTCAAGGGTTGGGGGCCCAAGGAGTTTGCCAGTGTGCAGGGTGCCTAACCCCTCCCCCCCATCCAGGAGGACCAGTCCGGAGGGCTCCCAAGGGGAGGGTCTCCCTCTGCCAGCCCCACGATAGCCAGGAGAAAACAGGGTCCCTGGGAGCCGGCGTCATTAGCAATCCAAAGCAGATGCAGGGATTTAACAGGTAAGGAATGGAGAAATGAGGAAAGATCCCAAATGTTTGTCCAAGCTCTGAACACCAATCCCTACCCCCAGGGCCTTATCATGCCAGCCTTCGCTGCAATCAATATTCTTCCGTCCTTTCTGGCTTCCAGTAGCATTTCTCAGCTTTCTGAGAAGAGACAGGAAGGGAGGTTTTTAGGTAAAAGAAATCGCAAGCTTGCCCGGCCCGGAAGTGTTAGGGTTTAAGGTGAAATCTTGGTAATTCTAAAGGAGAAGAAGAAGAAGAGAAAGAGGAGGGGGAGAAGGAGACTGCTACAGGTTCTGCTAAAGATAGAGCAGTGAGAGGTAGAAGGAGCATTTGCAGAGAATTGGTTCATTTTAGCTTGCTCAGGCCCCAGTTTGGGGTGGCTCCTGAGCATTTTAGAGTGATCTTCTCTTAAAAATTTAAACTTTAAATAATGGTATTTATTAAGTGCTTACTATGTGTCGAGCACTTAATACAAGTGCTAGTGTAGATACAAGTTAATCAGGTTGGACACAGTTCTTGTCTCCTTTGGGGCTCACGGTCTAAGTAGGAGAGATTTAATACTCATTTTACAGTTGAGAAAGCTGAGGAAAAGATAAGTCCAGCGACTTGCCCCAGGTCACCCAGCAAGCATTCGGCATAGCCAGGATTGAAACCCAGGTCTCCTGACTCCCAGGCCCATGCTCTATCCATTAGGCAACACCATTTGTCTTCCTCCTTCCCTTCTTGCCCTCTTCCTCCTCCTCCTTTCCCTTCTCCCCACTCTCCTTCTCTTCCTCATCTCCTTTTCTTTCTCTCATCCCACCCTCATTGTAGGGCCAGGGCTGCCATCCAAGAGGCTTTGGGCCTGGGGATCTTCACTGGATTGAGTGGGTGGTGGCAAGACAAAATCTGGGGTCACTTCAGGATGCAGCATCATGTTCTGCTTTGCCCCAGTAGTGATAATACCTGTTATTTTATTTATTAAGTCTGTAATTTTATTTATTTATATTGATGTCTATTTGTATTGATATCTGTCTCCCCCCCTCTAGACTGAGAGCTCATTTGAGCAGGGATTGTCTTTATTGCTGTATCGTACTTTCCCAAGTGCTTAGTACAGTGCTCTGCACACAGTAAGCTCTCAATAAATACGAATAAATTGAATTAAATTGAATAATGATATTAATAATAGCTATTATGGTACTTTTTAAGCACTTACTATGTGCCAAGCACTGTTCTAAGTGCTGGGGTAGATACAAGTTGATTAGGTTGGACACTGTCCCTGCCCCACATGGAACTCAAACTCTTAATCCCCATTTTACAGATGAGGTAACCGAGGCACAGAGAAGTTAAGTGACTTACTCAGGTTCACACAATAGAAGGATGGTGAAGTCAGGATTAGAACCTAGGTCCTTCTGACTCCCAGGCCTGGGTTCTATCCACTAAGCCATACTCACAGTGAGCAGGGACATCCTTCCAAGGGGCTTTCTGAGAGCGATTAGGTGCAGCCTAACATTCAAAGTCATCGACTAATTGAAAGGGAAACATTTACTTGGGTTTCACAGCTCAGGCAACACAAAAAATCCTTATCTATTTTCTTAAGAATCAGGCTTAAGGGCTGCGCGGATTTTGTAGATAGCAGTCGAACAGCTTCTGTCGCCGCATTTCTGAAGAAAAAGAATATTGCCGCATTTCTGAGGAATTAAGGATATTGCCGCATTTCTCTGGAAATGCCACCAGTTCTGGCTCTACTGTGGCTTGTGAGAAAGGGAGCCCTCCTGAGGGATTTAAATAGCTCTGGTCTTCCTGTTCCTCTCATCCCTGTGGGGTCCCCGCTTGCCTCGGTGGGCCTGGGGTGAGGTGGGGCTGGGTGAGGGAGGAGGGGTGCTGGCAAGAGCCCTGACCTGGCTCTGGAGGCTCGGTCAGACTCACTCTCTTGACCCATCATCCTTCTGGTGCCTCTGACTCTTGGGCTTGACTCTGCCTGCTTCTATATCCTGCTACCTCTTGCCTCCTGCCTTTCTCCTGCTTTCATCCTGCCTCCCTCCTGCCTCCCTTCTGCCTCCTCCTACTTCCATCCTAGGCCCTTCTTGCCTCCCTCTTGCCTCCATCCTGCCTCCTCCTGCCTCCCTCCCTCCTGCCGCTTCCTGCCTTCCAGTTGGTGCTCTTTCTTCCAGGGCACCAGGAAGCCTGGCAGAGTCTGGCATGAGGTGCGGATGGGATGCTGCCCAGCTGTTTCCTCACTGTCCAGAAGATTAGGTCTGGGGGCTTCAGAGGCACTAGTGGCTTCCTTTATTTCTGGACCCTGGAGAGTTTCTCTTTTCTCCTGGCCCTCTGAGTCTCTGGGACTGGCTCAGGGAGGATGGCAGGCAGATAGGTCCTCTAGCAGACCAAAAGGTCTTACTAAAAATCCAATCCCGCAGTGCCCGGCACATAGGAAACTCCCAATAGAAATTAATCAATCAGTCGATGGTATTTATTGAGCAGAGCACTATTTTAAGTGCTTGGGAGAGTACAGAGTTGATAGGCACATTCCTTGCCCTCAACGAGTTTTCAGTCTAAAAACTGTAGGAGTATTTGTTAAGCACTTACTATGTGCCAAGCATTGTACTAAGCACTGGGAAGATACAAGTTGAACGAGTTGGACTACCCATAGCTCCCAATCTAAGTAGAGAAGCCAGTGGTTGACTGGAGCACAGCCTCAAGGTGTTTCAGGCCAGGTTCTAAAACTGGTTCAGTCTCTTGCCTGCTGTAGTTTTGTCTGGATCCGCTCAGCCACACCACCTCCTTGGTTTGTGAGAAAACACAGCACAAACCCCAGTCCCCAACAGGATGTGACATTTTGGAGAAACAAGGAACGTGAGGAGGAAGACAATCAAAACACTTGAAAGTCATTTCAGTAAGACAGGAGAGCCAAGCCAAAATTAAAAAATTAAATTGAATAATGGTATTTTTTAAGTGTTTACTATGTGCCAAGCACTGTTCTAAGCAATGGGATAGATACAAAGTAATGAGTTTGTCTCATATGGGGCTCATAGTCTTAATCTCCATTTTACAGATGAGGCAACTGAGGCAAGGAGAAGTTTAATGGCTTGCCCAAGGTCACACAGCAGACAAGTAGGGGAACTGGGATTAGAACCCACATCCTCCAACTCCCAAGCCCATGCCCTTTCCACTCAACAATGCTGCTTCTCAAGGCAAGTTAGGGGGTGAAAGGATGGTCTTCTCCTTTTATCTTTCTTAATTTTGAAACCCCAAGAGTGAAATGGGTCCCTCGCTCTGCTCCTCTTGAATATTTTTCCACAGTTCAGATGTCTTACTTTATTTTATTACAGTTCTGAAAATGCTTCGGTTAAATTGTTTAGCTAGAAATTTTTAGTACAAGAATTAAAAATGATTAAGATTCTTGCCCAATTAGACTGCTGGTATAAAGCGGACTTAATGAATCTATAAAAAATATCAGGCTGGTGAATGAGCTGGCTTGTCTTCATTTTGAAAAATAGGGTTTTGGGCAAATGAGAAATAATTATTTTAAGTTACTTTTTCATGGGTTGCAATAAATCCATTAGGAGATGAAAAGGAGATGGAAGTAGGGCCTTTTAGAGAGGGGGTTGTGCTTCGTTTCCTCCCTATCCCAAAGTTGTTAAATTGAAAGCAGGGGTGAGTCGAATGGCTGATGGATGAAATTCAAGGACCTCAGTATCAAAGTATTCTTAAAATTGCAGCTAAAATTTTATCAAGCGAATAGGTTATATTTTCCAAATTTGGATCTTTTCCCTTAGCTCTAAGAGAAAAAGGATAAATTGCTCAATTAATGAAATATGATCCATGAAGGGGAGCAGGAGAGAAAGCTCATTCCCCTAACCCCACCTCCAAAACTCAAAATATAGAAGTTCTGATGCCTGGAAAATTCACTCCATCATATAAACCACATCAGTGCTATCTACAGAAGATACTTTTTTTTTCCTGTGCCACTTTCTTTTATGGTATTAAGTGCTTACTGTGTGCCAGGCACTGTACTAAGTGCTGGGGTAGATACAAGATAATCAGTTTGAACACACTTCCTGTCCCACATAAGTCTCTTGGTCTGAATCCCCATTTTCAGATGAGGTAACTGAGGTGCAGAAAAGTGAAATGACTAGCCCATGGTCACAAGGCAAACAAGGAGTGGAGCTGGAATTAGAACCCAGGTCCACTGACACCCTGGCCTGACCTCTTTCTACTAGACCACTATACTTCTCTAGGTCACCACTTGATCTTAAGTTAAATAATAATTTTAATAGTAATATTTAGAAAGTCATTCAGTTTTCCCCCTCCTAGCTTTCCTTGCTGATTTCTTATGACAACTCAGCCCTCACACTTCACTTCTCCAAGACCAGTTTACTCACTGTACCTTGATCTTGCCTATCTCATCACTGACCTCTTGTCCACATCCTCCCTCTGGCCTGGAATTCCTTACCCCTTCAAATTCAACAGACCACCAATCTGCCCACCTTCAAAGCCCTCCAAAAATCATATCTCCTCTAAGAGGCTTTCCCCATTTAAATCCTCATTTTCCCTACTCCCTCTCCTTCCTACATCGCCTATGTACTGGATCTGCACCCTTTAAGCACTTGATATTCACCCAGCCTCAGTCCCGCAGTTCCTATCCATATATCTGTACTGAGCGCTTAGGAGACTACATTACTTAGTAGACGTGATCCCTGTGCTCAAGGAGCTGATGGTCTCTTGTGTGCAGGGCCCTGTATTGAGAACTTGGGAGACTACATTACTTACTAGATATGATCCCTGCCCTCAAAAAGCTTACTGTCTACTATGTGCGAAGTATTATACTGAGTGCTTGGAAGACTTAATAATAATAATAATAATAATGTTGGTATTTGTTAAGCGCTTACTATGTGCAGAGCACTGTTCTAAGCGCTGGGGTAGACACAGGGGAATCAGGTTGTCCCGTGTGGGGCTCACAGTCTTCATCCCCATTTTACAGATGAGGGAACTGAGGCACAGAGAAGTTAAGTGACTTGCCCACAGTCACACAGCTGACAAGTGGCAGAGCTGGGATTCGAACTCATGACTTATAGACATGTTCCTTAGTAGATATGTTCCAGCATGTCTTAGTGGCTAGAGCATTGGCCCGTAAGTAAAAAGGACCGGGGTTCTAATACTGACTCTGCCACATGTCTTCTGTGTGACCTTGGGCAAGTCACTTCATTTCTCTGTGTCTCAGTTACCTCAACTATCAAATGGGGATTAAGAGAGTGAGCCCCTTGTGGGACAGGGACTGATTACAAGGTATCTTCCCCAGCATTTAGAACAGTGCTGGGCACATAGTAAGCATATAACATGTTCCATAATTATTATTATGGTAATGGAATAATAATATAGTAGTACTAATGATAATAATAAAAATGTTGCCTGTCCTCAAAGAGCTGACAGTCTACTGTGTCAGAATGCTGTACTGAGTGCTTGGAAAAGTATAAAGAATTTCCCTCAAGGAGGTATCAATCTAATGGGGGAAATAGACAGGTAGAGGAAGCAATCCAGTACAGAGAATGAAGACGGAAACAGATGTAGGATGGAAGGCCCCACACCCAGAGCCAGAAGGACCCATGCCTGGTGCCGGGAGGACCAGGAATGACAGAGGGAAGTCTGGGAAGTCTCGGAGGAGCCCTAGAACCAACATCTGGACTGCTGATCACTGTTTCTGCCCTGTGGAGATCAGTCATCAGTATTGCTGTTTCCTGAACCCAGACACCAAATCCAATTGTTTTCCAAGTGGATATTTTGGGAAGTTATCAGGGAGGAGATCATGGTTTTCTTTGAAGTTGTTTGCACTTAGGACCTGCCTCTAGGGGCAAATCCAGGAGCAGGGAGGCTTATGTCCTATAAGAAACACACTTATGTCCATATCTTTAGATTCACTCATATCTCCACACCTTTTATTTTATGTTAGTGTCTATCTCCATGGCCAAACTGTCAGCTCCTAAAGGCCAGGGACTGTAGCTACAAACTCCACTGTAGTCTCCCAAGTGCTCAGCATAGTGTCTGCACACGGTAAACTGTAAACTCCTTGCTGGCAGAGAATGTAGCCTCCCATCATCTTAGTTCAGTCTTCTGCACACGATAAGTGCTCAGGAAATACCACTAATTAGCTGATGTTGACTAATTCTATTGAACTCTTCTAAGCACTCGGTACAAGGCTTTAAACACAGTAGACAGAAAGCTCTTTGAGAGCAGGGATTGTGTCTACTGACTGCTATTGTACTCTCCCAATTGCTCAGTACAGTGCACTGCACAGAGGAAGGACTAGATAAATACCGTTGATTGATTGACTGATTGATTGAGCACGCAGGCTGCCCATCGGTCGACAGACTGTGGACAGGTGGAGCCAAGCCCGTCTGGAAGCAAACAGGACAGGAGATGGGGACGGGTGGGGGCGGGAGGCCTGGAGGTGGGGTCCGCCATGCAGCTGGGACAACGAGAATGGGTTTTGGGGATTAATTCAGACCAGATGTGCAATCACAGACTTTAACAGGGTCTTTGAAACAAACAAGAAAAAAAAAACCCAGGGGAGATTAATGATCCCATTAAATTTAAAACACAGTTATTTATTATTTTTTTTTCCCCCTTCAAGACCCAAACAGAAGATTACGGATGCAGAACTAGCTTGTGAACAGCTCATTACTATCTTGTTACCAAAGCACAAAACAGATGGCCCAGCCTTGTGGGGTAAGCGAAAGAGAGTTTTCTCGAAAGGGAAAGGAAATCCATTTTACTGTTTGGGAGCTTACTAATGCCCTATGATGATCAGACTTCAAAAGCGATTTAAAAATTGTTTGCACCAGAGGAAAGTAAGAGGCAGCTTCTATTTGTGGTTATTGACATTTTTATTATGAGGATTTTTCTATTTTAAAACTTCTCTTTACATATTCTTTTCAGTTGGACAGGAGGGCAGCTAGACTCATTTTTCACCAGACCATCTGATTCTTCAGCTATTTCTTGGGATTTGGCCCCATCGTTCTGGTGAATTGAAATTTAATAACTTCAGCAGCTGTAGCTGATGTGAAGGAGAGAATAATAATGATTATGGTACTTGTTAAGCACTTCATCGTGCCAAGCACTGGGGAAGATACAAGATAATCAGGTTGGACACAGTCCCTGCCTAAGGGTCTATGTAGGAAGGTATAGGATTTAATCTCCATTTTATAGATGAGAAAATTGAGGCCCAGAGAAGTTAGGTGACATGCCCAAGGTCATACAACCAACAGGAGGAAGAGACGGCATTAGAATCCAGGTCCTCCGAGTCCCAGGCCCATGCTCTTACCACTAGGCCACAACACTTCATTATTCTCTGTCGGGAGTGATGGAGGCCTTGTCTGATTATAGAGAGTAATGGGAAGCAGATTTCAGGTTCTCCCTTCTGATCGCTCTGTCCTCATAACCCCCACCCATGTTTGTGGCTGGTCAGCATCCTCTAGTGAGAGGTTTGAGAAGGACATTTTGTTACTTGGCTACGGTGTGGAGACCGCCCTCTCCTGGCTACTGGCCCTGGAATCGGCCCTCATGGGCTCCGTGGCTACCGGCAGGACCCACCTTTGGCCGAGAAGGAGGAGGCCAACCGGCATCCCATGCTCAAACCAGTGGGTGTAGGCAGAGACTCTGTCTGCTTATTGTTCTACTGTACTCTTCCAAGCCCTTAGTACAGTGCTCTGCACAAAGTAAGTGAGAGGGCCGTTCTGGGAGAGATGTATCCATGGAGTTGCTATGGGTCGGGCATAAGACAAAACAGTGAGCTCCATGTGGGACATGGACTGCATCCAATATCATTAGCTTGTATCTTCCCCAGTGCTTAGAACAATGCCTGGCACACAGTAAGCACTTAAGAATAGCATTAAAAAAATATTCACACAGACTCATGATGTCAAACAAATGTTCTCTAAATCCGTAACAGTGTTTCAGCCAAAATAGGTAATGGAAACATGCATTATGGGAGAACTGGGGGGAAGCATGCATTATGGGAGGGAGGTCATCTTCACTCCCATAGATGAGGTGTCTGTTTTGTGTGGAGCACTGCACTGAGTGTTTATTGAGCATAGAGCACTGCATTTTTTTAATGGTATTTGTTAAGGGCTTACAATGTGCCAAGCCCTATACTAAGCACTGGGGAATCTAAGTAGGTTGGACACAGTCCATGTCCCACATAAGGTTCCCAGTCTTAATCCCCATATTACAGATGAGTTAACCGAGACACAGAAAACTTAAGTGACTTGCCCAAGATCACACAGCAGTCAGCAGGTAGGACTGGAATTAAAATCCAGGTCCCTCTGACTCTGTGCTCTATCCACTAGGGCACATTGTACTGGATGTATACTTGTGTGCAGAGTACTAAATTGGGCATGCCTGAGTTCAGAACACTATACTGAAAGCCTGGTGTGGGCTGAGCACTGTGTTGGGTACCTACTCTGTGTAGAGCTCTATCCTGAATGCATGGGTACATATAACAGAGGTAGAAGACATGGTTCCTGCCACTGAAGAGTTGAAGTGGTGTTTAACTATTTCCTTTTTTTACTGTTTACATTTTGAGCTCAATTTTAGTCTGTTTTTCTGTTGATTGGATCAGATCCTTATTGTTGGATTATTTTCTCATTGCTTTGTGGGTCTCTCCTCTGCCATTCACCATGTGAACTTTTGGGAAGCAGGGTGGCCTAGTGGAAAAAGTTCAGACCTGGGAGTCAGAGGACCTGGGTTATAATCCCAGACTTGCCACTTATCTGCTATGTGACCTTGGCCAACTCACTTAACTTCTCTGAGCCTCATTTCCCTCATCTGCAAAATGGGGATTCAAAACTGTTCTCCCTCCTACTTAGATTGTAAACCCCATGTGGAACCTGATGATTTTGTATCTACTCCAGTACTTAGTATAATGCTTGGCACATAGTAAGTGCTTAACAAATAGCACAATTATTATCTAAACTGAGTTTCCCCAGCCCTCAGCACAGTGTCAACACTTGTGCTGAAAAACATTGTCTTACTGCCCTCAAATGGAGATGAGGAAAAATGGGGCTTAGTCTGGGAAGGCCTCTTGAAGGAGATGAGCCTTCAGTATGGCTATGAGGTCAGTCTGGCAGCAGCTGAATTAAGGAGCAATAGCTGCCGTGGGTGGTAAGAGGCTGACTGCAGCCCCAGATATCCTCCCCAGGATTCTGGGCACATATGTCTGTATAGTCTCTGGGCCCAAATTGCTCTTCCTCTTAGGGATTTGAAGAAATTCTGGGCTTCACAGTTGCTCTTTAACATAGCGGGTTTGGAACTTTCAGAGGCTTTAATAATAATGGTGGTATTTGTTTAAAGCTTAGTAAGTGCCAAGCACTGTTCTAAGCACTGGGGTAGATACAAGGTAATCAGGTTGTCCCACGTGGGGCTCACAGTCTTAATCCCCATTTTATAGATGAGGTAACTGAGGCCCAAAGAAGTTAAATGACTTGCCCAAAGTCACACAGCTGATTAGTGGCGGAGCCGGGATTAGAACCCACTACCTCTGACTCCCAAGCCCATGCCCTTTCCACTAAGCCATGCTGCTTCTGCTTTAGCGGTACCTGTGTGAGTTTAAAGTCCAGCTAGAGTGTCAGGAGAAACCTTCACCTTTATTTCTGCTTCCGCAAAGACACTTTGTCTTCTCCATGAGTTTCATTAAACGAGGTCCACTAATGTTCAGCGAATCTTGTAACGTTAGCCAGGGTGGAGACTGGATGGGCCTGTGCTTAGCCCTGATGAAGGACCAGAAAAAGAACTCGCTGCTGGGAACAGGGAGAACTGGATTCTTCCCCAGCTCCATCAACATCAATGGTTTTTATTGAGTGCTTACTCTGTGCAGAGCACCATACTAAGTGCTTGAGAGGGTATAGTACAACAGAGTTGGCAGGCACGTTCCCTGCCCAAAGCAAGCTTACAGTTTATAGAAGGAGACAGATATTACTAGAAATAAATAATTGATAATATAGAATTTAAAGATATGTAATAATAAAAATTGACAATTATGGAATTTGTTAAGCGCTAGCTATGTTCCAAACACTGTTCTAAGAGCAGGGATAGATAGAAGTTAATCAGACTGGTCACAGTCCCTGTCCCATATTGGGCTCAAACTCTTAATCTTTATTTTTTACAGATGAGGTAACTGAGGCATAGAGAAGTTAAGTGACTTGCCCAAGATCTCACAGTAGACATGTGGTGGAGACGGGATTAGAATCCAGGACCTTCTCACAGCCAGGCCTGCGCTCTGTCCACTAAGGGACGCTACTTAATGGAGAGAGCACATATACACATGTACAATAGGCGCTGGAGCCGGCTAACAGGGACTGAGACCACCCAGGCCCTTTGCCGGTCACTGTGCCTCTGCCCACCTATGTGTCCAGTGCCCTCCCCCGGACTCAAGTGGTGTCATGTTCAGATAAGGCTCTTGTAAACTTGTTCTTGTTGACATGCTAATCTGTTCCCCTATGAGGAACCTGGAAGGAACATGGCTGCTGAATGAAAAGTGTCACAGTTTTCAAAAGAATTCTTTCTGGAATTCTGTCCTGGTCGGAAAGTGGATCCGCCTCAACTCCTCCCCCACTCTTCTTTCCTGAATTGTGACTTTCCTGTCTCCCACTTCTGCAATCTTGGTGCATTATGGGATGCCGCTGCGACAGTTACACGCTGAAATCACTTAGAGTGATGGTGGGTGAAAATCTGCAGCCCTCACTTACTCGATAGATTGGGGAGGAGCGGTCCCCTGAATTTGTCTTATTCACGCGCTCTTAATAATCTTAATCACTCATTCTCTTAAGGCAACTTCTTAGACACCTTCGCAAAATCATTTCTTTCATATAACCTTCAGTCACTCTGGCTTCCGGATATTTCTCCAGCAAGGTTTTTCATCTTGGTTTCACCCCTCAATAATAACGAAAAGCTAAAGCACTATCGCTCCCTCCCTCCCCCAGCTCTCCCCTCCTCTCTCCTCCCCTACCCCTCAGCCCCCCTGCCCACATCCCACCAAGAAAACCTCATTTTTCCAGGAGCAATGAGGCAGGGAGGATGCCGGGGAGGTGGCCGGGTGTGTGTGTGTGTGTGTGTGTGTGTGTGTGTGTGTGTGAGAGAGAGAGAGAGAGAGAGAGAGAGAGAAACATATTTCTATCCTCATGGGAAAAGATGCCGATCGAACAGGTAAAGTACCAAAGGAGAGAATCTGGGAAGCCTGAAATTTTCATTCTTCTCCTGTGCCCACAAAATTAACTTGAAGTGGGGAGAGTCCTGCTTGACCTGAGCCAGGAGAGCCTTTAGAAAGACCACGAGGGTGAGACCCTTGTGCCAGCTTCCAGTGGCCAGAAAGAAGCAGCAGAGTCACTGGTCAGTTAGAACTGGTTCCAGCTTTGGCTGGCGACATCCAGTCATAGTTGGTCCAGCCCAGTCAGTGGCGGTCAGTACTGGCTCCGTCCCAGAGTGACAAGTCAGAGTTGGTCTGGCTCAGCCAATGACAGTTGAGGACTGGCCCTGGTCCCAGAATAAGACTGAGTTGGGGTTGATCCAGCCCAGCCAGTGGCAGGTCAGGACTGGCTCCGTCCCAGAATGCTGAGCCAGAGTTGGCCCAGCCCAGCCAACATCTCCGCAGGATGGGCTCTGGTCCTAGAGTGACCAGTCAGCAATGGTTCAGTCCAGGCAATGGACCTATCAGAACTGGCTGCGGCCTCAGAGTGACCAGTCGGAGGTGGAAATGGAAGAGAGCCCTCACCACCTGTTTCTCGAGCTGGGAGTTCCTGCTTGACTGACTGTGGTCTGGATGCCCCAACTGTCACCTTTGACCCCACAAAGTTCTCCGGGCACCAGCAGTCTGACCCGGTCCCAAGCTTTACAAAGGGATGGGGAAGGATTGCTGTGCACAACTGTTGAGGGCTGTGGACAGCAGCAGCAGCAGAAGCAGCAGGGGTGGTAATAATAATAATAATGTTGGCATTTGTCAAGCGCTTACTATGTGCCAAGCACTGTTCTAAGCGCTGGGCTAGACACAGGGGAATCGGGTTGTCCCACGTGGGGCTCACAGTCTTAATCCCCATTTTACAGATGAGGTAACTGAGGCACCGAGAAGTTAAGTGACTTGCCCAAAGTCACACAGCTGACAAGTGGCCGAGCCGGGATTCGAACCCATGACCTCTGACTCCAAAGCCCGTGCTCTTTCCACTGAGCCACGCTGTGGTATGCCCTGAGCTCCCGGTGATAGGAGTAGTAGCAGTGTAGAATAGACTAAGCACCCACTGGGTGCCAGGTTCTTTAGTACAGATGAATTAGAGAACCAGGACCCGCTCACAGAGGCTCCTCCAACCTGATATGGACCCATTCTAGAATTCGTACAATGGAATTCATTTTGCTCCTCGTAAAGAACAAGACAATCCCTTCAGCACCATTTCTGGGTGGGATTTAGGCCATGGAACTTGACAGCGGGGGTGGGGGTTGGGCTGAACCTCTAAAAGCCTTGGCAGGGTGCAGGTAGGGGCATACAGAGGAGGAGGTCATTCCTTCCCTGAGGAGAAGCGTGTCCTTGTGGTTATGTATATACCTGTAATTTTATTATATTGATTCTCTCTCCCCCCGTCTAGAGTGTGAGCTCTTTGTGGGCAGGGATTGTCACTCTTTATTGTTGTATTGTTCTTTCCCAAGTGCTTAGTATAGTGTTCTGCACACAGTAAGCGCTTAATAAATAAGAATGAATGAATGAATGAATGAATGAATGAATGAATGAAAAAGCACTGGGCCGTAAGTCAGAGGACCTGGGTTCTAATTCCAGCTCTACACTTGTCTGCTGCATGACCTTGGGCGAGTAATTCACTTTTCTATGCTTAGGTTTCATCATCTGTATAATGAGGATTAGGTACCTATTATCCCCCTCCCTTGGACTGTGAGCCCATGTGGAACAGGGATTGAGTCCAACATGATTATCGGTTGATGAATTAGATGTATTGAGCACTTTCTGGGTGCAGTGCACTGTACTAAGGGTATGGAAGTGTACGGTAAAACAGAATCCATAGACATATTCCCCACCCGTGTGTCGTATCTACTCTACCCCAGTGGTTAATGCAGCGGTTGATTAATTTACTTTAAGACATTTAACTCTGTCACCAAATCCACTGTTCTTCCTCCAGCCCCCGCTATCTCCTGACCTTAATGACCCGCCCAGGTCATTAAAATTGAATATCATTAGGCATGATCTCTTCAAAATCGCCCCTACTCCTCTCCAGTCCCTCCCTCCTCCTTTCCTTTCTTCAACTGTCCCATCTTTCCCAGCAGTACCTCCAGAGGAGATCTGCCTTCTCTCAAAATCCACCCCCTCCTACCATTCCTCTCCAAACTCCTTGAACCAGTTGTCTACACCTGCTTTCTCCACTTCCTCTCCTCCAATTTTATCCTTGACTTTTTAAGTCCCATCTGGTTTTTTAAAAATTGTATTTGTTCTGTTTTCGCTATGTTCCAGGCACTCTACTAAGTACTGGGGTAATAATAATGATGGCATTTGTTAAGCGCTTACTATGTGCAAAGCACTATTCTAAGTGCTGGAACCAATACAAGGTGAGCAGGATGTCCCTTGTGCGGCTCACAGTCTTAATCCCCATTTTACAGATGAGGTAACTGAGGCATAGAGAAGTTAAGTGACTTGCCCAAAGTCCCACAGCTGACAAGTGACAGAGCTGGGATTAGAACCCGTGACCTCTGACTCCCAAACCCATGCTCTATCTACTGAGCCACTCTTCTTCTCCAAAAAAAATTAAAAATAGAGGTTTACCCAAGATCACACAGCAGACAAGTGGTGGAGGTGGAATACAAGTTAATCAAGTTGGACACAGTAGTCCATGTCCCCGTTTTACAGATGAGGTAACTGAAGCACAGAGAAGTTGAATGATTTACCCAAAGTCACCCAGCAGACAAGGGTTGGAGCTGGGATTAGAACCCAGGTCCTTCTGACTCCTAGGCTGATGCTCTATTCATTAGACCACGCTGCTTCAACCCCATTTACTCCATTGAAAATACCCTTTCAGAGGTCACCAATGATTTCCTTCTTTCCAAATCCAAATCCTCTATTCCTTGACTTCTCAGCTGCCTTTGACAGTGGATCACCCCCTTCTCCTGGAAACATTATCTAACCTCTGCTTCACTGACATGGTCCTCTCCTGGTTCTCCTATCCCTCTGGCTGCTCTTTCTCAGTCTCTTTCGTGGGCTCCTTCTCTGCCTCCCACCCACTAACTGGGAGTCTCTCAAGGCTCAGTTCTGGGTCTGTTACACCTACTCTCTTGCAAAAATCATTCACTCCATGGCTTCAAGAATCATCTCTTTGTGGATGACTCCCCAGTCCACACCTCCAGTCTTGACTTCTCTCCTTCTCTGCTGTCCCTCATTTCCTCCTGCCTTCAGGACATCAGGAGGGTTTTTTAAGATTAGGGATAAGGAAATCATCCCACTCACACAGCCCCCACCCTCAGCCCCACAAGACATATCCAAATCCATTATTTATTTATTAATATTAATGTCTGTAACCCCCTTTAGATTGTAAGCTTCTCATGGGCAGGGAATGTGTCTACCAACTCTGTTGTACTGTACTCTTCCAAGAGCTTAGCACAGTGCTCTTCATACAGTAAGAGCTCAATAAGTACCATTGTTTGATTGATTGATTGATTGATTCATGTATTCATTGACCTCCACTCTGACCCAGTCTAGTAAGGTATCACATTCCCACTTTCCCCACCTTCAAGGCCTTATTGAAGGCACATCTCCTCCAATAGGCCTTCCCAGACTAAACCCCACTTTTCCTCAACTCCCCCACCCTTCTGAGTTGCCCTGATTTCCTCCCTTTTCTCTTCCCTCCTCCCATGCCCACAACACTTATGCTCATATCTGTAATTTTATTTATTTGCATTGATGTCTGTCTCTGTAGAGATGTTTGTAAGCTTGTTGTGGGCAGGCAATGTCACTGTTTATTGTACTGTACTTCTCCAAGAGCTTAGTGCAGTCCTCTGCACACAGTAAGCACTCAATGAATATAATTGAATGAATGAAGTGAATATCGAATGCATAAAGGGTTCATATCCAAGTGTATAGGTCACTCAGAAGGGAGTGAGAGAAGAGGAAATGAGGGCTTAATCAGGGAAGGCCTCTTGGAGGAGATGCGGTGTCAATTAGGCTTTGATAGTGGGGAGGGTAATTATCAGTTGCATTTGAAGGGCGAGGAGGTTCCAGGCCAGAGGTAGGTCACGGGTGAGGGGTCGACGGTGAGTTAGAGATCGAGGCAGGGTGAGTAGGTTGGCGTTGGAGGAGTGATGCGGGCCGGTCAGGTTGTAGTAGTAATGCGTCACATTTCCATTCTGACCCAGACTAACAACGTATCTGACCTTGACTCCTCCAGCTCCACCCGGAAGCACCAGCCCCTTTTGCCATAAAAGGGCCTGATTTGGCAAAGCAGCTCTAGCCAGACATCTCCCCCCCACCACCACCACCCATTTACTCAGTGCACATGTTTACTGCTGCGAGAGGGATAATTACTGCTTAGAAACCATTATTCCGTCCAAGAAATGCTGAATGCCTCAATTTTCTAAAAATATGATTCTCAAAAAATGTTTTGCTTTTGCATCTTCATTTGCTTTGATTTTGAAGGATTAAGTGGAGGATAATGACGGGTAATCGCTCTGCCGGGCACCTGTAACGGAGCTCAGACTCTTGTCATCCCCAGAATCTGGGGACAAGATCAATGCAGATTGATGCTTGCACGCAGTGAGTGCTTAGCACATATGATTGATTGATTGATTGATTGATTGATTGATGCAAAGGGCTGCTTTCCTGGAGCCCCAAACTGGGTGCTGCCCAGGGTGGGCACTTCTAACAACCTCTATCACCACTTGGACTTAGCCCTGCCCTCACCAGTCCCATTCAGTTACAGAGTGGAGGAAGGAGCAAGACACCTTTTCCTTTTCATTCTGAATCTCTCCGTTATCTCTCCAGACTTACCAACAGTAATTCCATATTAAACATGACCGATCTGTCACCAAATCCTGTCAGTTCTACCTTCACACCATCAGTAAAAATCTGCCCTCTCCTCTCCATCCAAACTGCTACTATTCTGATCCAAGCAGTCAGTCAGTCATATTTTTTGAGCACATACTGTGCGCAAGGCACTGTACTAAGCTCTTGGGACAGTATAATAGAGCAGTATAACAGACATTCCCTGCCCACAACGAGTTTACGGTCGAGAGGTGGAGACAGACATTAAAACAAATAAATCCTATCCCATCTTGACTACTACATCTGCCTCCCCACTGACCTTCCTACCTCTCCCCACTTCAGTCCATTCTTCATCCTGCTGCTCACATCATTTTCCTACAAAATGGTTCAGCCCACATTTCCCCAATTCTCAAGAACCTCTAGTGGCTGCCCATCTACCTCCACATCAGAGACTCCTCACCCTTGACTTTAAAGCACTCAGTCAGCTCTTCCCCTCTTACCTCTCCTTGCTGATTTCCTGCTACATCCCAGCCCGCACTTACTCAATATACCTCAATCTCGCTTATCTCAATGCTGACACCATGAGCATGTCCTCCTTGTGGCCCAGAACTCCCTCCCCCTTTATATAGAAACAGACCACCACTCTCCCTACCTTCAAAGCCCTGAAAATCACATCTTCTCTAAGAGGCTTTCCCCAGCTAAGCCCTCTTTTCCCCTATTCCCTCTCCTGTGTACATCACCTAGGTGCTGAGTTCTGTACCCTTTAACCACTTGATATTCACTCCTCCCTCAGTCCCATAGCACTTACATATACATATATGTAATTTATCTTAATGTCTGCCCATCTAGACTGTATGCTCCTTGTGGACAGGGACCATATGTACCAACTCTTTTGTACTCTCTCAAACATGTAGTTCTGCACAAAGTAAGCACTCAAAAAATACCATAGATTGATCGACTGATTGATTGGAGTCCATTGTCTCCACTATGTGGTGGTGGGCAGTGGACAATGGAAGTCATCAACTTGTGAGGCTTCTGGAGCGTTGGCCCACATGGTTCTTGTGGCTCCCAGCTGATGCTCCCTGGGTCCAAGACTCCACGTGGGGCCAGGTCTGCCCGAGTCTCATCTTAGATCAGGCTCACCTCGGGTCCTTTTTCCCAGCCTGCAGGCCGGCTCATACTCCTGCACTGTGGAGATCCGCATGGTTCCAGCCTCCCTGTCCCAGCTCAGCTCTGATGACGGCAATGGGGGCTAAAAATAAAGGAGCAGAGAGTCCCATGATTGGCACTATAAGCGCTCAGTAAATATAATTGATTGATTGATTGCCTTCCATAATACTTCTGGGGAGAGCCAATCAGGACCACTGCTCTGGGTCCAGCTCCTTAGGGAACCACATCCCCAGGCTTTCAGATCTGAGCCAATTGAACTCTGGAACCAAAGATTCTGGGAGCTGGGCCCCAAGGGGAAGCACTTTAAGGGCGGGCTAACCTATTCATTCAACCGTACTTATTGAGTGCTTACTGTGTGCAGAGCAATGTACTAAGCCCCCTCAAACCTTCCCTTTGCCCTGGACCTAACGCCTGCTTGACTCCTCCCAACCAACCCACCCACCAGGACAGGTTCAGCATCATCCCTTTCAACATGAAACAGTTGGTGTTGACGCCAGGGGTCTCTGCCTGGGCCCAGGCCTGAGGTTTCGGGCATGTGATCTGGGTCCGGGGCCGTTGGGACATGGAGTCAGGTCTATGAGCAAACCTGCCTCCAACCTCAAAGATGCAACAGTGACAGAAAATGAGCCCCTGGGCACCGGAAGGACTGGAAGGATGGTGGGTGATGGCAATACCTTCCTAGCCACACAGAGGCAGATGGACCCTGCCGGGCCTGAGTTTGTTTTCTACTCTTGGATTCATGGCTCCCCACTCCAGATTAGCAGGGACCCAGCTGGTGAGTACAGAGTCCCAGTCCCAGGTCTTAAGTTCTATTATTTCCTACCTTCCCTTCCTCGTGGGCAGTGATGGTCTTATATCCGGAATTGGAGGAATTGGCTGGAAGACTCTGATCACCAGGGTTGCCTGTGGACTAACATTAGCCTTAGAATGAAGCTTTGTACATGAAAGAAACGCTTGCTTTTACCTTACTCTCTCTGTAATAGTTTGGGCGATTCGTTTCCTGGTGCCAACTGGGACTCTTGAATAGGCTCTGTTCCAGGGAGAAGTTTAGGGAACGTTACCAAGCCTTCAGCAAGGACTTCGCGAGACTGGATAAAAATAAAAGTGGCTGGTGTGGCCATAAATGGGATTCAGGGGCTGTTGCGAGGATTTAATTATCCCTTAACAAAGAGCAGTTCATCCATCTTCTGAACAGGTTTTTATGATTCTGTCACAACTGATTCTGCCTCTCGTGCTCCGAAGTGGGGAGTTGTGTCTTGGTACATATGTCCACCCCGGAAAAAACAGTTGTGTCTTCCAAACGCGCTCCAATTCTTTCCTGTTTCAGAACTAGTGAAGTTGAAACGGAAACTCACTTAACTTGTTTCATTTGTCAGAGCAGAGCCAAGACAGGCAAATTTTAAGCAAAAATTAACAAATCCCCATGGCTCTGAGATGCAGGCATTGGGTGGGTACCAAAGAGCTCCCTCCTGGGTGATGTTCCTCTAACTAGTCATCTTGCCTGTCCCTCAGTGGTTCCTGGAAGGTGTTCCTTTTTTTTATGGAATTTGTTAAGCACTTACTACGTGCCAGGTACTGTATTAAGTGCTGGTGTAGATATAAGCTAATAGGGTTGGACCCAGTCCATGTCCCACATGTGGGCTCACAATATATCCTTATTTTACAGATGAGGTAACAGAGTCACAGAGAAGTTAAATGATTTGCCCAAGGTCACACAGCAAACAAGTGGAGGAGCCAGGATTAGAACCCAGGTTCTTCTGACTTCCAAGCCCAGGCTCTTGCCACTAGGCCATGCTGGGAAGTTTACATGGCTCCTCCAACCCCAGCCACTTGCGGCTTCTCTCCTGGTGGGGTTGGCAGGGCCGAGGGGGCAGTTGGGGCAGAGCTGAATGATTTCTTCCCTGGGAGAATCCTGCCTGTTCTTGGACAATCCTCCTGGCCGCTCTCCCCTCCTGCAATTTCAGCCCTGTTTGACTTATATTGACCTAGCTGCTGTCATTCATTCATTCATTCATTCATTCAATCATATTTCCTACGGCCAGCCCCCAGCCAGCCCCTGCTCAGCCTCCAGTCATCCCCCCTGCTCAGCTCCTGGTCAGCCCCTGCTCAACCCCCAGCCAGCCCCTGGCCAGTCCCTTGCTCAGCTCGGCTAGCCCCCAGCAAACCCCTGCTCAGGCCCTGGCCGGCTCCTGATCAGCCCCAGCCAGTCCCTGGCCTGGTCCTGCTCAGCCCCTGGTCAGCCCCAGGTCAACCCCCAATCAGCCCCTGTTCAGCCTCCTGTCAGTCCTGGCCAGGCCCTGCTCAGCCCCAATTCAGCCCAAGGGAAGCTCCTGGCCAGGCCCCCAATCAGTCCCCAGCCAGCCCCTGGCCAGCCCCTGTTAAGCCTTCCAGTCAGCCCCCAGTCAGCCCCTGCTCAGTGTCCTGCAAGTCCCTGCCCAGTCTGCTCAACCCCTGCTCTGCCCCCTGCCAACCTCCAGCTATACCACTGACCACTAGTAATCTTACTCTAGGCCATGCAAATTGGACTGTAGCCACTCACTTGGAGAATCACTGTCAACCAGAAATCAATCCAAAGACCGTACTGGGTACTTACAATGTGCAGAGTGGTGTACTGCGGACCTATTGTGTTCAGTGTGCTGTATTTGGTGTTTTAATGTGGTCAGAGTGCTATACTGGGCATCTACTGTGCTCAGAGTACTGTACTGGGCACTTAAGGGGTACAGAGTGCTTTATTGGACACCTACTGAGTACAGAGCACTGTACTGGGAACCTGCTTTTTGTAGAGCACGGAACTGGGAGCCTCCTGAGAGTAGAGCACTGTATAAGTGCTTGAGAGAGAACAGTCGCAGGAGAAGACTGGATGATCTGTGGCTCCCGAGGAGATTCCTTCCTGTCTACCTGAGAAGTGGTGTCAGGTGTCAGCCTCTGCCTCTGCCGCCATGCCATGGGGTTCCTGAGTGAGATGGACCCGAGGTCCAAGACCCGAGGCCCGAGGTCCGAAGCCCAAGGCCAGCCAACCCATTCCAGGATCAGTTCTGGATAACCAGGTCATGGAGCAACAGGATTTCAAAGGAGAGAAGAAGACAGACGGTGGGGCTCACCTTCCTCTTCTTCCTCATCCGCTGGCCCTTGGAGCCAATGGACTGACCACCAAGAGAGGATGCATGAAAAATGAGGGAAACTTTAAAAATAATGTGAGGTAAAGAGTGAGGTCGAGGCTGACAGGGAGGATGTGCTGGATGGCTAGATCCACCTCTCTCTTTCAAGCAGAAGAAGAAACAGCAGGATTTTCTGGTTCTCCCTTGCAAGGGGGAGAACAATTTGTTCATGAATTGGACCCGCAATAAGAACTCATTTTTTGCTCATTCCCCATAAGTCCATTCTCCTCAAAGCTCCCTTGATGATAAACATCTCCGTTGTTTGTAATTATATGCAGATTACTCTTTTCTGAGTTGGAAATACACTTTTCTGAATAATATGAAGTAGATTAGCACGTGCTTGTGGATTTACTACTACACTTTAATACCAAGTTGTCAATTTCTCTTTCTACTGAAGGGGTATTGTTGATTTCCTCTTTCAGTGTCGGGGGCTTCAGCGTGGCGAGCACCAGTGTGGGAGGCTCCAGTGAGAGGTTCCAGCGTGGGAGGCTCCAGTGTTGGGGGCTCCAATATGGCGGCTCCAGTGTGGGAGTCGGTTTGCTGCTCCAGCCCCGGGGGTTGTTCTGTGGCGGCAACCCTTTAGACTGTAAGTAAGTTGGGGGCAGGGAACATGTCTACCTATTCAGTTATACTGTAATCAATGAATCAGTTGTGTTTACTGAGCAGTGGTGAGGAAGATGAGATGGAGGTACAGTGAGTAGGTTTACATTAGGGGAGTGAAGTGTGCAGGCTGGGTTATAGTAGGAGAGCAGGAGGTGAGGTAGGAGGGGGCAAGGTGATTGAGTGCTTTACAACTTATGGTAAGGAGTTTCAGTTTGAGCAGAGGTGGATGGTCAACTACCGGAAGTCCTTGAGGAGTGAGGAAAAATGGACTGAACGGTTTTGTAGAAAAATGATCTGGGTAGCAGAGAGAAATATGGACTGGAATGGGAAAAACAGGAGGCAGGGAGGTCAGCAAGGAGGCTGACACAGTAATCAATTTTTTATGATATTCGTTAAGCACTTATTATGTGCCAGGAATTATTCTAAGCATTATGTGTAGATACAAGGTGATCAGGTTGGATACAGTCCAACATGCATGTCCCACATGGGGCTCACAGTCCTAATCCTCATTTTACAAGTGAGAAGTAAGTGGCTTGCCCAAAGTCATTCAGCAGACAAGTGACGGAGCTGGGGCTAGAAGTCAGGTCCTTCTGACTCCCAGGCCCGTGCTCTATCCACTAGGCCATGCTGCTTCTCAATTGTACTCTCCCAAGTCTTGCTATAGTGCTCTGCACACAGTTAATGTTCAATAAATATGATGGATTGATTGGTGGCAAGAGGGCAAAACAACACCCCCAGGGGTATTTTCCACAGAAATGCCAGTAGCACTGGCAGAGCTCTAGACTGATGGCCATTCCTTCCCATCCTACTAATTATTATTAACAATAATAATGACTGGGGTTTCTATGAAGTGCTTACTATGTGTCAAGCCCTGTGCTGAACACTGGGCTTGACACGATACATTCAGATCAGACCCAATCCCTGTCCTATACGGTCCCTGTCTCACAGTATATGGAGGAGGGAGGGCAGGTATTTCATCCCCATTTTATAGATGAGGAAACTGAGGCCCAGAGAAATCAAGTGAAGTCAAGGTCGCCCAACGAACAAGAAGCGGAGCTGGGATTTGAACCCCGGTTTCCTGACTCTGAGTCCTGTGCTTTTTCCAGTGGGCCATGAAGATTTTAAGCTACACAGATAGGTAAATCTACAATTCCAAGTCAAAGTTGGGGGGCACACTTCCTCAGTAGGGAACACAAACTCATGGTATTAGGAGCTCCTGCTTACACGTTTTCCAAGTTGGGCCTTAACGAACCAATCAATCAATCAGTAGTATTTATTGAGCTCTTGTGCTGTCCAGAGCACTTTACTAAGTGCTCAGAAGAGTACAATACTACAGAATTAGCATCGTGTTCCCACAGCAGCTTCCCCTGCAAATATAAAAACAATGCCTTCAGCATAAATAAATTGAAACCAAAAAAAAGTCATCACCCAGTAAAAAAATCACATCCGTTTTTCTGCTTTATTACCATGGCAATAATAGAATTTAGAACAAAACGCATCGGTACCGAACCATGGGGTAATTAAATATTATGTCACAGTCAGGCAGCCAGAGAACCAATGAGCTCTCTGGACTTGGTGAGTCTCCCAGCCCACGTTGAGCATTAAATAACTCTAGGGGCTTTTTTTCTCTGCGAGAGAGAGAGTTGGAGATTGCTGTTTTCAACTGAAGGCGGAACCACAATCTACAGCCAAATGTTTGTAATCCGTTTTGACTTTCTACATCTCTGTCTCCCGCACAGGGTTACCTAGCTGGGCTTTCCCTTCTATTAGACCCGTCCAGGTGATGGTGGACACTGAGTTACTGCAACAAGAAGCGTCAGATCTTCTTATCGAGGGAGGGACCGATTGGAACTCTTTTTATGGAAAGTGCTTAGGAAGTTTTAGCAGTGAAGCCTAGTAAATAGAGCACAGGCCTGGGAGTCAGAAAGAACTGGGTTCTAATCCCAGCTCTGTCACTTGTCTTCTCTGTGACATTGGGCAAGTCACTTCACTTCTCTGTGCCTCAGTTACCTCATCTGTAAAATGGGGAATAAGATTGTGTACCTTATGTGGGACAGGGACTGTGTCTAACCCAATTACCTGGTATCTACCCCAGTGCTCAGTACAATGTCTAGCACGTGGTAATCGCTTAACTAATACCACACCTATTATTATTATTATTTTTATCATTCCACCAAGGCCTCAGCCTCCTCAAATCAGCTGGGCCTTCCTGCCTCCCCCCACCATGGGTATCTACTGGGCCTTTCTGCCTTTCCCCGGGGCCAGGGTTGGGGGCTGTGGGGGTGGTTCTCTGCTCCCACCTGCAGGCTGTGGGTCGGTCAGTGCCTGTGTGACCTCTCCACACAGGGGACCAGCAGTAGTAGGAGGCAGGATGGGAAAGGGGCAGGGCTTGCAGCCTGGCAATCAAGCAGTAACACTAGGCACCAGGCACTGTACTGAGCACTTGGGAAAATGGAGAGGGAGCGGGGCTGTGCGGGAGGCTTCTACATTTACCTGCTGTGGTGGGGCGGGCCAGCCTCCTTGGGGGATCTCATCCTAGGTTATCTTTCCCAGCAGCAAGGGGTCCCCCCTTTTTGTTCCTCTCCCCCGTACTCCCACTCAAGGGCTCCTTTAACATCTAGTTCAGTGGTTCCCACAGGGGAAGAACTTTGGAATAATCAATTGATCAAACAATCAGAAGTATTTACGAAGTGCCTGGCTCATAGTTAAATGCTTAACAAATACCATAAAAAAGTGTGTGTAGAGAGCCACTGTACTGAGCACTTAGATTATGGGTTCAGTGGCACACTGTGTGTAAAGTGTTAGTGGGGTATGGAGGGAGGGTAAGTCTGGGATTTTGATCTTTATCAGGGTCTTCAAGAGCTCAGGTTATGATCTACATACAGTAGGTGTCCAGCACAGTGCTCTGCATATATAGTGACCTGCACTCAGTCAGTGTTTAGTACAACACTCTGCATATGGTAGGCTTCCAGTACAGAGTTCTGTACACTGTAGATGTCTCATGCAACACTCGTCATGCAGTAGGTGCCCAATACAGAATTCTGTACCCAATAGACAACCAACACAGCACTCTACACACAGTAGCCATCCAGCCTATTGCCTGCCTGTAATAGCCACCCAGCAAAATGCTCAGCACACAGTAGGCATACAGCACAGTGTTCTGCATCGAGTTGTCACCCAGTACAGAATTCTACATACAGTAAGCACCCACCACAGTGGTCTGTACACAGTAGATGGCCAGGACAGCACTCCACAAAAAATGGAGGCTCAGCAAATGCTGACTGGACAAGGTACCCAACCGCAGTGGGAGCACCGGGTCCTGCTGTGAGCACCCTGAGCCTGTTATATATGTGAATATGTCAGTTATATTGTTGGGTGGCACTCTCCCAAGTGCTTAGTGCCCTGCACACAGTAAGCACTCAATAAAAATGATTGATCAGTTGATTGATTAATTGACTGAATGAGCTGGCCCTGCCCAGGCATACGAGGTAAGCCAACGACTGTGAGGTGATACGTGTTCATCAGATCCTCCTGGGTCTGTCCGGGTTCGTCTGCATCCGTCTGTGTCCATCCGGGCAGAATCCGGGAGTCTGGCTTTGTGGGGTTTGGGCTGCAGAGCCCATTCTGGTTTTGCATTTGGTTGGAGAACAGCTTGATTTTTTTTCCCTGGCAAACCTTTCTCGCTGCTGCTGTTGTTTTCAGCGATCATCTTCTCTCCGTAAATACAAATGAAGATACAATTAATGTCTTTGCAAATCAAAATATTTGATCAAATGAAACAAGTTTTCCATCTTCAGAAGGCAATTACTTCGCCTTGAAAACGAGTGGAGGATTGAGTTCTGAAGGGTTGCGGGAGCCTGAGCTGCCCCAGCCTGGCCTGGAGGACCCCCCAGGAGACTTCTTCCCTAGCAAGGTCTCAGGGGGTTCAGGGGAGACTCATGGGGTCCAAGTGGGCAAAGCAGGTTTCCTGGCAGCAAATAGTCCGACCTCTGACCCATAGAGAGTGCCTCCAGCTGTGGGGCTGGAGGCGGAAGAAGGTTACTCTCCACCCAGAGACAAGGTCCCAGGGTAGAGAATCCTCAAAGGTTGAGAGGCCCTACAGAAGGAGTTAACAACTGTAGCATTTGTTGAGGACTTACTGTGTGCCAGGCACTGTGCTAAGCACTGGGGCAGATACAAGCAAATCAGGTTAGACACAGTCCCTGTACCACATGGGGTTCACAGTCTCTGTCCCCATTATACAGATGAGGGAACTGAGGCTCAGAGAAGTGAAATGATTTACCCAAGTGAAGTGACAACAGACAGGTGTGGAGCTGGGATTAGAATCCAGGTCCTTCTGACTCCCAGGCTCTGTTCCACCCATTAGGCCACACTTCTCTGCACACCAACCCACACCCAATCACAACCTGACTGGAGCTGAGAGAAGAAAAGGAGGGAGGCAGGGAAGAGGAGGGAAGGAGAGGAGGCAAAGGGGGAGGAACAAGAAGAAGAGGAAGCAGAGGAGAAGGAGAAGGAAGAGGGGGAAAAGGAAAAGGAAGAGGAAAAGGAGAGAGAGAAGGGAGAAGCGGAGGAGAAGAAGGGGGGAGAGGAAAAGGAGAAGGGGGTGGTGGAGGAAGAAGAGAAGGAGGGAAAAAAATGAGGAAGACAAAGAGGAGGAGGAGAGTATGGTGGAAGGGGAGGAGGAGGAAGAGGAGGAAGGAGAGGAGAATGAAGAGAAGGGGGAGAAGGAGAAGAAAGAAGCAGTGAAAGAGGAGGAAGTGAAAAAGGAGGAAGAGGAGAAAGAGGAAAATGAAGAGAAGGGGAGAAAGAGAAAGAGGAGGGCATGAAGGAGAAAGTGGAGGAGGAGGAAGAGGAAGAGGAAGAGGACCCACTTAATGCAATGCACTGTACTAGGCATTGGGAAAAATAGAAAAGCCAAGTGATCCATTCCCTGCCCACACACAGCTTCCACTTTAGTGGAAGAGACAAACATGGTAATATTTATAACTGTGTTAAGATTCAGTGAGGACCAGATGTGAGCACAGAAAATTTAGTCACCAGTCTAGCATTCTCAGGAGAGAATCCTGGCTCTGCCACTGGCTTGCTGAGTGATCTTGGGCAAGTCACTTACCTTTTCTCTGCCTCAATTTCCTGTTTGTCCAGGGGTGATTAAGTGCATGTTCTCTCTCCCCCTTAGAATGTGAGCCCCAGTCAGGCAGCCACTAGTCAAGTCTCAATCAATCGATCAATTAATCGATGGTATTTATTGAGACTTTGCTATATGCAAAGCACTGTATTAAACACTTGGGAGAGTACAATACAATAGAGTTGACAGACAGGTTCCCTTCCCACGACAAGTTTACAGTCTAGAGGGGTAGACTGATGTGAATATAAATAAATGATGTATAGTATATTATTGAAAGATATATATATAATTGCTTTGGGGTTCGTCCCCCCTCCACTCATCTCCTGCCCACCCCTGCCCTTCACCCCCAACCCATTGTTGCCAGCTTCTGGGGTCATCACGCTTTAACCAGACACTCTTTCTCTTCAGCCCAGGCAGATGACGGGCAGCAAGGTCAAGGAGAAGGGGATGCCGGGGTCTGCTGGCCGAACACCCCCCCAGGGTCAGTCCAAGCAGGACCTCCCCACCAAGCTCCGTGAGACGCTAAGGGCTCACTCCACCCCGCTGGCCCAAGCTCTGGCGGACGCCGACCCCCCGCAAGCGGGGACAGTGACCAAGGAGGATTTTAGAGGCATCTGCAGCCTTCGATTCCCACTCTGGAGTGATGAACAGGTCAGGACGGTGGGGTCTAGGGTCAGCACATGGTCGGCTTCTGGCATTAATATAAATGAATTTATATATATATATACATATATTACATATTTACATATATACACAAGTGCTGTGGGACGGGGAGGGTGGTTACAGCAAAGGGAGTGAGTCGGGACGAGGTGTGGGGAGGGGGGGAGCTCCAGGAATGATTCTGGATGAGCTCTGAAAGAGGTCGATCCCCACAATGTGCCTGGTTCTGGGGAAGCTGCCAGGGTACCTCTGTGAGTGGAGGAAGGAAGGCCCTCCGGGGAGGGGGTGGGGGAGGTGCTCCAGTCACATCCCTTTCCCTCAGCCAAACCCCCACCTTCCCAGCTCTGGATTGTGGAGCAGCAGCATCAGCAACAGCAGCACACAAGTAAATACACACACACACACACACACACACACACACACACACACACACACATATATCCCAGCATCCAAGTGAATAAAAACTCTTCTTTCCCAAGTGCCAGAGGTGTTTCCAGTGATGGTTGGTGATAGATGGAAGTGGTAGGCCCAGGGGCTGTCGAACTCTGTTAAGAGCCCTGCTGGGGGCCACTGCTGGGTACTGACCTCTGGTGAGGGTAGCTCCCATTTCTTCTACCTAAAGCACCCTCCCCTCTGCCTCCCTCCCCCTGCTACCCTCCTCTCTCCCATTCCAGGGACCCCTTTCCTGCTCAGACCCTCCCCTCCCCGATCCTGGCCTCCACTTTCCGACCCTGGAGCCCCCTCCCCTGGCCTCCTCTCTCCCGCCTCAGGCCCCCCTCCCTGACCCCGGGCCTTCCAACCCACCCCCTCACACAGACCCTCATGCTTCCCAACAGTTTGAGAACCTGTGGAGCCACATGCCACTCGACACCAGCGGGAAGCTGAAATACCGTGACTTTTTGGCCAAGTTCTGCAGGAAAACGGCGACCCCACCCCTAACCTCCACCGACCCTGCTGGGGTTCCTGAGAGAGGCTCCAAGCCTGCCTCTCTGTCGGGGGGCAGCACCAGATCTCCGCAGTCCAAAACTGCACCTGCTCCGACCAGCCATTCCCAGGTGGGTGCCCTGGCAGGGTGTCCGAGTGGCTGGATTCCCCAGGGCCTGGGTCAGTGCTTGGCCCACCCCAACCCACTCTCGGGAGACTGGGGAGAAGGGACCAGGCAGGGGTGGGGAGGGGCTGGGCCAGGGCCACGCCTCGGTGGGTAGGAAGGCATGGGGCAACCTGAATTGCCAAGGAGGGGCATGGTCTGGGTTGGGGGCTTAGACGGTGACTCTGAGTCAGTCAGCCAATCAGTCGATCATATTTATTGAGTGCTTACTGTGTGCAGAGCACTGTACTAAACACTTGGGAGAATACAATATAGCAATAAACAAACACATTCCTTGCCCACAACAATCTTACAATCTAGAGGGGAAGAAAGACATGAATAAAATTAAGTAAATTACAGATATGTACATAAGTGCTGTGCTGAAAATGGGGATGACTACAGAGTGACTCAGAAGGGAGTGGGAGAAGTGGAAAGGAGGGCTTAGTCAGGGAAGTCCCCGATTAGACTGTAAGCCCGTCAAACGGCAGGGACCGTCTCTATCTGTTGCCGACTTGTTCATCCCAAGCGCTTAGTACAGTTCTGCACATAGTAAGCGCTCAATAAATACTATTGAATGAATGAATGAATGGAAGGCCTCTTGGAGGAGGTGTGTCTTTGAGGTGTCTTTCTGTGGGCTGAAATGGCATGGATGAAGGTTCAGGGAGTGGAAAGTGAGAGACAGAGGGGGACCCTCCACCGAGTCACGGAGGGGGTCCTCCACTCTACCTGCCAAAGATTGAAGGGGAGGGTGGTCAGGGAGGGAGGCGGAATGGGAATACAGGGAACTAATGGTTAGAACGGCTCCGCTTCTCAGCATGACCATAAGCTCAGAACATCTGCTCTTGGCCCTCAGACGCCGGAGCGTCCAGTGTGTCCAGAGCGCCTGGTGCCTTTGTCAGCTGCCCAGACCCAGGTACCACCCCTGCTGGCCTGTAAGTCCAGCGAATGGAAGCTGAGAAATAAAATTCAAAGCTGCTGGAAGGCCCTGCTGAAAGAATGCTCAGGCAAAGATCTTGACCAACAAGGAGAAATGGCCACCGCAGATTTCTGGGGTTTGTCTTCTTTTCAGTCAAGGGTGGGTGTCTTGGTCCAACTGAGTCCGGATTTGCAAGCTGCTAGTTGCCTAGTTATGGTTTTTATTCAACATTAACTCTGTGCTGAGTGCTGGGCTGATGCGGGATTGGACAGTCCCACCCAACAAGGGACTCCCAAACTAATAATAATAACAATAATGATAATAAAGTATTCATTAATTGCTTACTATGTGCCAAGCATTGTACTAAGCACTGGGGTAGATATAAGATAATTAGGTCATACACGGTCATCTGGGGCTCCCAGTCTAAGCAGGAGGGAGAACAGGTATTCAGTCCCCACAGTACAAGTGAGGAAACTGAGGCACAGTAATGTTAAATGACTTGCCCAAGGTCATACAGCAGACCAGTGGCAGAGCTGGAATTAGAACCTAGGACCTTTGACTCCCAGACCCAAGCTCTTTCTACTAGTTCATGACGTGTGGAGGGAGAGCAGAGATCTTGTGCCCAATTTACAAAGGACGATACCGAGGCCTAGAGAGGAGAAGTGACTTGCCCCAGGCCACATGGTAGGCCGAAGGCAGATCTGAGATTAGAACCCAGGGCTCCTGATTCCCTGCCCTGGAATCTTTCCACTAAGCCATATTGCCCCCATACCTCCTTAAGTGGTACTCTGGGATCCAATCAGCCCAACCAGCTGGAGTAACTGGAGCTTTGGTCGAATGGCCTGACTTGTGTTTGCACGGACACAGGCCGGCTTGTCAGAGGTTGGTCTCCCCTGATGCCCCCGGCCCAACGGGGCCGTTCCTGTGTTTCAGCTGTAGCAGAGAAGTTTGGCCTAGACCTCAGTAAAGATGATCAGCAGCAGCTTACGGCCAAATACGACAAGAAGAGCAATGGCCGGTTCGCCTACTGTGACTTCCTCCAGGGCTATGTGCTGCTGTTCACGGCCAAGAAGCCTTCACTGCTCCGAAGGCTTAAGATCCAGAAGTTCCCCACGCTGGTATGTCAGCCATGAAACAGGTTACTTGGCGGGAGTGGGAGGGCCTGGTGAGATGGCAGGAGTCAGCCTGAAAACCCTATTGGCTTCTCCCTCCCCTCCTGCTAGTACCCAGGTCTATGGCCACACTGATCATCCCACCCTCGTCCCCTCTGCCACAATGGCACTACCAGAATCCCGGGCTCCAGTTCCTTGACTAAACCAGAAGAAAACCCTGGGGTCTTGAATCGTTTTAGCCAAGCTGTCTGATGGTGCAGTGGAGGGGAGGGTGGAGGTTTGGGGGCTAAGGAAGGGTCAGCTATGTTTGTTGCGAAGTAGAATAGGGAATCTGGGGGAGGGACCACAGCAGGAGGGTCAGGCCAGGCAGTGACTTGGGAGTCCACAGGGGAAGAAGCGGACAGGGAGGGTAGGGACGGGAGCAATAGGAGCCCTGAAAGGCAGTGAGAGCAGGGGCAGGAATGCCAGGATCAGGAGAAAAGAAATGGAGGGATAAGGCCAGAAATAGGGTGAACCAGGTGAGGAGAAAGGCTTTGGATTTCCAGCCCTGGGGAAGGCCAAAAGGGAGAGAGGTGCCTCAAGCCAAGTCGGGCCAGGCCTGGCCCTTTGGAGATTCTGGTCAGAGAGTCCCACCATCCAGGCTCTGGGGAGTGGGGGAGTCTTCCCTGGGTGACCCCAAGGGGGAGAGGGCAACCTGGGGGCAGAAACCTCCAGAACCTAGCACTGGGAGATCCCCCATGAGGGGCATCTAGACATGTGGTCCTCTTTTCACACTGGCTGTCTCGCTTCCAGACCCAGGCTGACCAGGTTGACAGGCCCCCAGGCGTCTCCCAGCTCCCAGGCATAGGAACCCAGGCCTTTTCCTTTCCCCCTCCCTTCCCCTTCACCCCCACCCCCCACTGCCAGGGTGCTCAGATTCAAAATTCATGTAGCTTCAGGATCATTCCCGGTTCAAATTTTGCCTCCCTAAAGAGTGTCTTATAGTGTGGTTCACCTTTGTGATATGCAGCCGGGTCTAGGGTGAAATCATGCTCAAATAACTTGTTTTCAATCTCACAACACCTAAATGAAATAATTACAGTGTAGCACGCTGTCTAATTATGAGATATAATTACAACCTTTGAATGGAAAAAAAATCCTGTTCATTTCTACTCATCCGTTGGAAGCCCCACTGAAATCTGTTCCTTCACTAAAACCATTCGATGGCATATGGATTCCACCTCCCTTCTTCCCTTTCCACTGCTCCTCCCCCACCCAGCCCTCCTCTTCCTCTTCCTCCTCCTCCCCCTCCTCCTCCTCCTCTTTCTCTTCTTCCTCCTCCTCGCTCTCCTCCAGCCCAGCAGGGCGAGCAGGGTTGTTGTGGGCAGTCATTGGGGAGGGTGTGGGGGAGAGGGTCAGGGTGGTCCAGAAGAGAGGACCCCTCTGTGTGACCCAGAACCCAGTCTGACGGCAGTTTACCCCCAACCCCTGTGTCCCTGCATCCCCTCTACAGGAGGGCCCCAGTCCCCAGAGTCCGAAGCTTTTCGCCGCCCTACTCCGGATCCAGCCCCAAATCCTGCACTGCTGGAGACCTCTGCGACGCACCTTTAAACACTATGACCAGGCCAGGACGGGGATGATGGACGTGGCAGATTTCAGAGAGGTAAATCTGGCCCATCAGTTCTCACAGCCACAACCTGCCTCATCCTGGTTGTCAGAAAGCTGGAGGTGGGAGGCTGGGTTTACCCCCTGTGTGCACAAGATAGTCAGGTGTCTCCCCGGCCCTGCAATGTTTACATCCCAGTCGTGTCCTGTCTGTGTCAGCATAGTGGACAAATACTGTTCTGTTCCTCCAACTTCCCCAGACCCCGGTCGACCCCTGCCAATGACCCTGCCGGTGTCCCCTGTCTCAGTCTATATGTCCTGTCTGCCTCCAGTGCCCACCCTGCATCCCCTTTTGCCTTTGCACCCTCTGTGGCCCAGCCACAGGCCTCGCTGGTCCCTGCTCCCCTTGAGACTCGCTCTAAGTCCCAAGGCTAAAATATCCACTGTACCTTGCTGGTCTGGAGCCAAGCACCACCACCACCCTCCAGGGCCTACAAAGCCACAGGGCCTGCTCAACAAACCCCCTTGGGCTTCCACAGTTCCTATGTGCACCGCTCATGCCCCAGCCAGCACGGTCCTCTCTGTCTGCACCTTCAGTCATCCTCACTTGCCAGTCAATCAGTCAATCGTATTTATTCAGCACTTACTGTGTGCAGAGCATTGCACTAAAGTCTTGGGAGAGTACAATATAACAGATGCATTCCCTGCCCAGAGTGAGCTTGCAGTCTAGAGGAGGAGACAGACATTAATAGAAATAAATAAATTAGAGATATGGACATAAGCGCTGTGGGGCTGGGAGTGGGGATGAATAAAGGGAGCAAGTCCAGGTGATGCAGAGGGAATGGGAGAAGAGGAAAGGAGGGCTTAAGTCAGGGAAGGCTTCTTGGAAGAGATGTGCCTTCAATAGGACTTTGAAGTGGAGAGAGCAACTCTCTGTTCCTCTCTGCTCTCCGAACGCCTCACTCCAAACTGCCATCAATCAGGATCATCAACAACCAAGACTTTCACTCCTGTGGCCGTGGGCCTTGTCCACCCATTTTCCTACATATGACCATGCTGGCCTGCCCCAAGGGGTCCTCCCTGACCCTAGACTCCCATCTTTTTTCCAGGTTCTGCAGCAGTATGGGATTAGCCTCTCCGAGGAGGAGTTCTTTCACGTTAAGGAATATTATGACAGAACCTTATCTTCCAAAATAGCTTATAATGACTTCTTGCGTGTGTTCCTTCAGTAGGTCATGATCTGAGACCAACTCAGGCATCCTTGGCCCCTTGGAACTGTGGGCAGTGGGCCTGGCTCCTGATTTATCTCTAAATTTATTTCGTGACAAATAAAATCAAGAAAATGCAGCCCCTGGCTTGGCCTCTGCTGCTGTCCGGTCAGTGGCTTTAATCACAAGGGATGTGCTCGGGCCTGGGGAACATTTGAAGGTAATAGAAGAGCTAGGCAGGGTACTAAGAGAGTTCTGCCAAGACCTTGGAGATGTTCGAAGCCCTGGACAGAAACCCCTTCCTTCCTCCCTCTTCCCTCCGTCCCTACCTCCTTCTCCCACCTTTCTCCCCTCCTCTCCTTCTCGTCCTCTCTGTCTCCATGCCACCTTCTCCTTCCTTTCTCCCCCCCTTCCTCCCTCCCCCTCTCTCTCCTCCTTCTGTGGGTCCATGTCCCAGGCTGCAGGGAAGGAAGAAGCCAGGTTGGGGGCTCTCAGCTAAAGCCAGGTGACTCTGACCCTGTGTCACTTTTTCAGAATAATAGTAATAATAATGTTGGTATTTGTTAAGCGCTTACTATGTACAGAGCACTGTTCCAAGCACTGGGGTAGACGCAGGGTGATCAGGTTGTCCCACATGAGGCTCAGTCTTAATCCCCATTTTACAGATGAGGGAACTGAGGCCCAGAGAAGTGAAGTGACTCGCCCAAAGTCACACGGCTGACAAGTGGCAGAGCCGGGATTAGAGCCCACGACCTCTGACTCCCAAGCCCGGGCTCTTTCCATTGAGCCATGCTGCTTTTCTGGATCTGGAGGGCTTCTTAGGGTCCAGACCTGGTGGCCCTGAGCAGACTGGCTGGCATGTGAAAGAAGGAGCAGACAGATCCAAGAGTGGGTCTGGGTGGAGTGAGAAGTCCTGGGCCCTGGGGGGAGCAGGGTCTCCAGAGGGGATGGAGTTCAACTGGACTCAGGGAGGCAGGAATTGAGGGCAATGCTAATCTCTCTCCAGAAAGCAGAGGATGGCCTTGGGAACTACCAGTGCAGGAGGGGAATTAGTGACCGCCGGCCTCTGACCGGCTGACAGGGACTAGTGGAAATAGCATGGGTCTGGGAATCAGAAGGACCTGGGTTCTAATCCCAGCTCTGTCACTTGTCTGCTGTGTGACCTTGGGCAAATCACTTAACTTCTCTGTGCCTCAGCTCCCTCATCTGTAAAATGAGCCCTGTGTGGTACAGAGACTGAGTTGATTAACTTGTATCTACCCCTGCACTGAGTACAGTGCCTGGAATATAGTAAGCACTGAACAAATACCACAGTTATTATTATCCCTCACCATGACATCTCTGAGTAATGTCTCTGGCTGCAGTAGCTCTATCTGTGATATCTCTGACCATAATATCTCTGAATGTATCATCACTAACCTTGATATATCTGTCTGTGATGTCTATGACCATGCTATCTCTGTATGGAATGTCTCTGACCCCAATATCTCTGTCTGCAGTGTCTCTGGCTATAACATCTCTAGTCCAACCATATCTCTGATTTTGACATCTCTGGCCTGGTGATATCTCTGACTACAGTGACTCTAAATGCAATATCTCTGACCATGGTGTTTCTGACCACGATTCCTGACCATGACATCTCTGACTGGGATATCTCTGACCGTGATATCTGACTGTGGCATCTCTGGCCCAACAGTATCTCTGACTGCGATGACTCTGACCACAGTATTTCTGACCACGATGTCTCTGATCAGAATGTCTGACCACGACATCTCTGACTGAGACATCTCTGACCAAAATGTCTCTTTCACAGTGGCAGAGATCCAAGTTCCTTTTCTTAGCAATTTTGACTTGAAATGTGTTTTTCTCTCAAGAGATAGCAAAGCATATGGACAGATATTTAAAATCCGCTTGAATTGTCTTCTGTTTTTCCTTCACGTGTTTTGGAGTTTTTCCCCCTGAATTTATTATAATGCCACGTGAGGCTGGCAGAGCCAATGTGAAACCCACCCTCTACCTCGACAGGTCCTGGGATCGGCACCCCCAGCGGGAACGCCAGAAGTCAGGATGATCTTCCCGTGGGAACAATGTGGCAAATGGGGTTCGGCCCCTGTACCAAGGTCGGGCTCCCTGGGTCTGCCAAAATGAACCAGGATTGTGCTCACTGCCAGTCATAGGTGAGGGAGATAGAGGAAGACACAAAGAGATGGACAGGATGACTGAGAGACACAGAGAGAGAGAGAGATAAAGACTCAGAGAGACCAACTGAGAGACAGAGACTGAGAGCCAGAAAGCTTCAGTCAATCAACAATCACATTTATTGAGTACTTACTATCTGCAAAGCACTGTGCTAAGTGCTTGAGAGAGTACAATATCACCAGATTTGGTAGACATGTTTCCTGCCCACTAGGAGCTTACAGCCTAGAGGGGGAGACAGGATTAAAGTAAATTATGGATATGTTCATAAATGGTGTGGGACTGAGAGTGGAGTGAATACAGAAGGCAAATTCAAGTGCAGGGCAGAAGGGACAGGGAGTAGGGGAAATGAAGGCTTAGTCAGGGAAGACTTCTATGAGGAGCTGTGATTTTAATTTTTTTAATGATATTTGTTAAGTGCTCGCTTTGTGGTAGGCACTTCACTAAGCGCTGGGGTAGATGCAAGCTAATCAGATTGGACACGGTCCATTTCCCACAGTTTTCATCCCCACTTTGCAAATGAGGTAACTGAGGCACGGAGAAGTGAAGTGATTTGCCCAAGGTCACACAAAAGACAAGTGGTGTGGCTGGGGTTAGAACTTGGGTCCTGCTGACTCCCAGTCCTGTGCTCTATCCGCTCGGTCACCCTGCTTTGCAGTAAGACTTGAATAAGGCTTTGAAAGTGGGAAGAGTGATCATTCGTCAGATATGAAGGGGGAGGGAGTTTCATTCCAGAGTGAGGATGTGGATGAGCGGTCAGCAGGGAGATAGACGAGATCGAGGTACAGTGAGTAGGTTGGCATTAGGAGAGAGAAGTGTGCGAGCTGGATCGTAGTAGGAAATCAGCAAGGTAAGGTAGGAGGAGGCAAGCTGATTAAGTGCTTTAAATTGTAAGGTAAGGAATCAAGGATTCCTTTTGTGTGCCCTGCTCACAGCAGATTGGAAGCTGGCTCTGCCCCATGAAATAGAGCAGGATTACGGGGGACTCACTGCACCCAGACCTCGGGCCGAGTGTGTTGAGAGGTGGCCACCGTGCTGAGAAATGCCACAACCTGGCCAGAGAAATCTCAAACCCAAGCCCACTTGCCGTGTTTCAACATTTCCTCCGCCTGAGTGACTGCTTGCTTCCAGAGAGCTGCCCGCTAACTCTGGGAGTTTTGCCGGGAAAAGGAAAGGGTCCCTAGACACCCCACGTAGGCGGCAGCTCTGACAGTCCATCAACACTGGGAATATGCAAGTCTCTCTTGGTCAACCAACCCCAGGCACCCATCTGGCTGGAGTCGCCCACGTGGGGTGGGAGCAGGATTGCAGGCTGCAGCAGAACAGAGGAGGGCAGTCACCCAGCTGCCCCCGGCTCCTGAGAGCGGGTCCCTGCAGGGCTCAGGTGGTTGAAAGGGAAGAGAGGGGGAGAAGTCGGTGGCAGGAGGAGGCCGAGGGGCTGGAGGGACTTGTCAGAAGGTGAGAGATCACATGCTCTGGCAGGGCCCCATGTGGTTAAGGACAGGGAGTGGAGAGGATCAGCTGCAGTGTGAGACAGCCACAAGACAGCCCAGCCTGACTGCTGAACCTGACAGGACCTGCTGAAAAAAGAGCCTGGCCCTAGTGGAAAGAGCCCAGGTCTGGGAGTCAGAACACCTGGACTCTGATTCCGGCTCCACCACATGTTTGCTGTGGGACTTTGGGCAAGCCACTTCATTTCTCTGGGCCTCAGTTACCGCCTCCCTCTGATTTAGATTGTGAGCCCTAAGTGGAACAAGGACTGTGTCCAACCTGATTGTCTTGTGTCTACCCCAGGGCTTAGAACAGTGCTTGGCACACAGTAAGCGCTTAACAAATACCATAAAAAAGGAAGAGAAAGTAGAGCCAAATGTTCAGTACAGCACTCTGCATAAAGCGATGATGATTATGATGATGATGATGGTATTTATTAAGCGCTTACTATGTGCCAGGCACTGTTCTAAGTGCTGGGGGGATACAAGGTGATCAGGTTGTCTCACGTGGGTCTCACAGTTTTAATCCCCATTTTACAGATGAGGTAACTGAGGCACAGAGAAGTCAAGTGACATGCCCAAAGTCACACAGTTGACAAGTTGCAGAGCTGGAATTAGAACCCATGACCTTCTGACTCCCAAGCCCAGCCTCCTGCCTCTAAACCACACTGCTCTGTACTGTGCTCTGCTCTGTGGTGCTCTGTACAGAGCTCCACACCAAGTAGGCACTTAATACAGCCTTTGTTCACAGTAGGTGCCCAGGACAGAGCTCTGCATCCCGTAGGTGCTCAATCAACAGCAGGGACCGATGGATGGGTTGGTTGATTGGCCCCTCAAATCTGGGCCAGAAGGCTTCAGTCTCCTCTGGGCTTTTGCTGACTTTTTTTGCTGACTGTGGGGAAGCAGCATGGCGTAGTGAATAGATCATGGGCCTGGAGTCAGAAGGTCATGGGTTCTAATCCTGGCTCCTCCACTTGTCTGCTTTGTGTTCTCGGGCAAGTTACTTCACTTCTCTGGGCCTCAGTAACTTCATCTGTAAAATGGGGATTGAGACTGTGAGCCCCATATGGGACAGGGACTGTATCTAACCTAATTGGCTTGTATCCACCCCAGTGCTTAGTATAGTGCCTGGCACATAGTAAGCACTTATCAAATGTCACAGTTATTAAACAGCACAGTTATTTCCTCTTAGGAGCCACCGACTCCCAGGACCCTCCTCCATTTTGTGGGGCCCAGGACTGTGCCTGGCTCAAGCGCAGCCCCAGGGCCTTCTGCAGTCATGGCAGAGCGGGGGTAGGATGGGAGTTCGGTCCACCAAAGTGGCGCTGGTTGCCGTGGCTCTCTGGACTCCAGAGCCCAGACACTGGGTGTTGGGGGATGATGACAGGGGGAGGGGTAAGCCCAGCTCCCCAGGACATCGGAGCCCAAATGAGCATCAGGACGCGCCCGGCTGGACATGGCAGCAGGTTTTGGAAAGGTTTTATTGGTCCAACAGCGCTACGGAAACGTACAGCAATGACCAAGTCACACCCAGGTGACTGAAAGAACGTCTCCATCCTCCACACCTCAAGGGCTTCTCATGAATTTCATTCTGAAGGAACAGCTGCTTTCATTGCTTTTTGCACATAAAAATACACACTATTTTGCAGATACCTTAGGAAAAACGATTTTTTAAAGAGAATACTTTAGGATTGGCATAGAAATTTAGAAGAGGACAATAAAAGTGCCTCTTTTTCATCCCCCTCCCCACCCCCCACCAACATGTCTAGACTCAGAAGTGCTCAAGGGATTGTGGAGGCAGCCGGCTTCTGGAGCCTGTGGCTTCTGGGTCCTGTAGCTTCTGGGTCCTGCAGCTTCTGGATCTTGCGGCTTCTGGGATCTGAGGCTTCCTCCTAGCTGGGCAGATACAGCTGTGCCAACCATCACCAGGGGCCCAGGGGCCTGGGGAAGACCCTCAAGTGAGACATCTATTTGCCCCCTTCAGTACATCAGACGAACTTAGGGCCCAATCCTCCCCAAGTCAGTCCAGAGACAGCCCAACCACCTACTGCCTCTTCCCGGAGGTCTTTTCTGATTAATCATCTGCTCCCCAGGTCACTTCTTGCCTACTGCCACCTCCACAGCCATCCCTCCCAGCTACCTCTAGCACCTCTGGGCTCATCGACTTACACACATTAGTGTTTGAGCATGCACTCACCACCCCCTATCTGATTTTCCATTCTCTTCTTCCCGCTTCCCATCCAAAGGTTGACTGAGTTCTGTCTCCCCTACCAGCATGTAAGCTTCTTGAAGGCTTCTGACTATATCATACTCTCCCAGATGCTTGGTGCACAGCCCCACACACAGTAATAATAATAATTATGATATTTGTTACTCTGTGCCAAGCACCTTTCTAAGCACTGGGGTAGATACAGGGTAATCAGGTTATCCCAAGTGGGGCTCACAATTTTAATCCCCATTTTCCAGATGAGGTAACTGAGGCACAGAGAAGTTAAGTGAGTTGCCCAGGGTCACATAAGAGATTAGTGGCAGAGGAGAGAGTAGAACCCATGTCCTCTGACTCCCAAGCCCGTGCTCTTGCCACTAAGCCACGCTGCTTCTCAAAGCACTCAAGCACTCTAAGCACAGTAGGCACTCCATAAATACAATTGATGGATTGATGTATTAATTGAAAGACCTTTGTCATGGTCAAGAAGCTAAAGCTATTGAGCTTGGGGAGAGGATGTCCAGGGAGAAGTCTCAGACTTGAGCCCCAAATGGGGGTATCACCAACTTCCACATATATAACATCATAAACAAGCCTTCAGCCTTTCAGGCCCCTTTCAAGTATTTGCCACCGAGAGACCATGGAGAGGCCAAAGATGGATCATGGAGACCAGGAAGGGACCAAGAAGAGACCACGGAGAAACTGTGGAAAGACATGGGGAGACCATGGGGAGACTCTGGAGATACCAGGAAGAAGTTATGGAGAGACCAGGGAGAGACCATTAAGGGACCAGCAGGAGACCAAGGAGAGACATCGAAGAGACCAAGGAGACATTATGGAGAGACCAGGGAGAGGTCAAGAAGGGAACATGCATAGACCAAAAAGAGGGCATGGAGAAAACCTAAGTGACCATGGAGCAACCAGGGAACATGAAGAGACTCTGGAGAGGCCAAGAAGTTATGAAGAGGCCAGGGAAAGGCCAAGGAGGGAACATGAAGGGGCCATGAAGGGACCAGGTTGTGATGGTGGAGTAAAACATGCAGGACCCATGAGAGGCCCATGGAAAGCCTATGGAGGGACCATGGTGGGGTCAAGAAGGCCCCAGCTAGAGCCTATGGAGTGGCTAGGGACAGGCAGGCATTCTGAGAATTCAGATTCTGGCTCTCCCCATTGATTCCATAAACACGAAAATAGAAACCGGGTTTTCAAGAGAACTGATCAAAGACCATTGTGATCCCGATCAGTAAATAATGAAGTAGAACACCGACCCATCCCTGGCAGGGGTTTTACCATAACTGGTGGGTTGGGCAAAGAGACCAAGCTGCCCATCTCCTAGTCATCTCCATGTGGCCAACCAGCTCTTTCCCCTGCTCCCTCTACCTCATGGCTTGGTCACCCCATGGCTACTTGGGCTTGGGAGACACCCACCCACTATGCCTACAACCCACCCCCCGTGTAGCTCCCCATCAACGGTGACCCCAATGAGGTTTCAACGTGGCTGCTGCCTTCTGACCACCCAGGATGGAGACCAGCTGTTTTGTCTAAATGGTGCTGGTCAGAGCAGAGCCAGGGCCCAGCAGGATAGCTCTCTGTCCCCTTCCCTCCCTCCTCTGCCCATCCCCACCTTCCTTCCCCCTTCCTTGTTCTCATCCCTGGTTCCCTTTCCCTTTCCCTCTCCTCTTCCCTCCCTCCTTGTTCTCTGTCCTCCCTCTTCCTCCCCTTCCCTCTCCTCTTCCTTCCCTCCTTGTTCCCTCCCTTCCTTCCCTTCTCATCTCCTTTCCTCCCTCCTCACATCCTCCCCACTTCTCCCCTCTCCTCCCTCCTCATCCCCTCCTTCCTTGACCCCTTCTCTTTCCTCCCTCCTCCTCATGCCCAGCACTTGGTGGGACATGCCCCCAGTTTGGCATGAGAGGGGATCTCGACTTTCTAACAGGAGACAGCCAGTCAGTAGGCGAGGAGTGGTTGTCCCATGGGCTCATAGTTGGTGGCTCCACTGCCCTGTGGCTGCGAGAGTGGGACAGGGAGCCGGAGCGGGGCCCCAGGCCAGACCGCCCCTTGCTCACACGTGGATTCTCCCTCGTGGTCACAAGGCAGCCCCTTAACCAGTTCAACACACACACGCGCACACACACGTGCTTGACACACACACATACGCAGACAGGCACACACAAACACATGCACACACACCCAGAAAATCTGCACACTTGTGCTAGATAGTGGCTCAGAGTGTGACTCCTGAGACCAGTTGGGCCACAGTGGGCCGGAAGGAAGGAGCGGCCGGTTCCTTGGTGCCTTCGGTCAGACCCCCGACCCCCGGGATGTCTTCCTCTGCCCGGTCTTCTGGAGGCCGAGGGGAGCATGACCCTGTTCGTGTGATGGGACCCCCTCACCCAAAAGCCTCCGGCCTTGTTGCGGGGACAGATTGGTCCGGAGCATGGGTGGAAGGGACGGGAAGGGAGGGAAGGACTGGGGAGTGGGGGGAGGGGAGCAAAGCCCTCCGGGATCAGGAGTTGCGGGGAGTGGGCAGGTCGATGACGATGGGGGGGTTGACGGGCTGGTAGTTGACAGTGCAGGCGGACGCATTCACGTAGGTGGTGGTCCCGTCTGCCATGACGCCGTAGCCTGCAGAGGAGGCAGATTCTCATCAGTGATGGCGATGGCGACTGCAGGGGATCACAGGGGTGGGCTGTGGGGGGGGGGGGGAGATCACAGAGGTGGGCTGGAGAGGGGTTGGGGAGGGGTCACAGGGGTTGACTGGAGTGGAGGGGATCACGGGGCAACTGCGGCCAGTAGCTGCAGGAAGCTGTGGGGGTAGATTGGCGATGGTTGGCTGCAGGTAGTCGTGGGGGCTGCAGGGGGTCCCCAGGAAGGCTGGTGCAGGTGTTGCAGGGTGTCACAGGGGCAGGCTAGCACAAGGGTTGCGGGTGTCATGGGATGGGCTGGTGAAGAGGCTGCGGGGAGTGGTGGGGATGGGCTGGCTGGAGGCTACAGAGGGTCCCCGGGGTGGGCTGGCTCAGAACTCAGCAGACAGGTGTCTCCTAACCCTGGCCTGGGCCTGGGTTACCAACTGCAGTGCCGGTGCAGCATTGGCTGTTCTGGGAGCAGGAATAGCCATAAGAGCACCTACTGCCCTGGGGGGCCTTGCACAGTACTGAAAACTGGGGATGGCTCACCACAGAGCAGTGACACATTCCCCACCTTCTATCAGGGGAAACAGACAGAAAAATATTTACAAAAAGAGAAATCAGAATCAATGATCAACTGCACAACGAAACAGATCTGTGTACATAAGGGCAGAGGACGCGAATAAAAGAGTCCCTGAGTGTTAACAGTGGTTGATGGAATTATACTACTCAAGGCACCAGTAATTCATCGGGGAGGACTCCCTGAGAGGCTGATTGGCTAGAGAGCCTGGGAACTTTGGGGGCTGGGGAGTGGGAGCGGAGGAGGAGAGGGGCTAGAAAGGGAGACCAAGGGAGAGGAAGAAGAGGAGGAAAGAGAGGTAGAACAGGAAGACAGAGGAGAAGAAAGAGGAGGAGAGAGATAGGACAGAAAGGAAGAGGAGGAAGCGACAGCTGACCACGAGGAAGATGGAGTCAAAGAAACCTCCCATTTTTAAGTCCATCCCCAAGTTTCTCTCATTTGCAGCAGATCACTGGTGATAAGCAGGAAGGACAAGGGACTTTGATGAGGGCCTGGCCCACTTTTGTTGCCAGCCCCGGTGAACTATCCCCACACAAATGATCCCACCAAACCACCCCCCAGTGGTATTCAGAGCTGCCAGTTTCCCAGCTCTCACCTTCCTTTTATATACTAGACTGAAAGCACCCTGAGGGCAGGAAACCAGGTCTTGCTTCTGCTGCGTTCCCTGGGCATTCAGTGGGCACTCAATAAATACCACTGATAGAGTGATGGACCGAATGATAGACAAGGCAGCAGTATGTGGAGGGCCAGAGTAATCTCCAGTTCTGGGTGCAGCCATCTAAGTCTTGGCCATGTGACTGTGGACCCAGGCCTGAGCTGTAGAAATAGAGGTGAAACTCAAGATGGAGGAATGTTGAGGCACTGGCACTCCCTGGGAGTTACCCAAAGTGCCTGGTTATGAATCCCTGACCTAAAGAGATGCAGGGTTGGAGCTGTCACTCCCATTCTCCAATTTATGGAATATGATTACCCAGCCTCCAGTTTGATTTTTCCAAGGCTCAGGCCTAGGGGCCTGTGGGCCGGTACTAATTTGCAACGCTGGGCCCACCAGCAAGTCCCCAACATGTGCCTGCCTGGCACAGTTCCCAACCTTCGTGGATGTGGCCAAAGACATGGAGCCTTGGGTGTATCCGCCTCTGGACTGTGTTCAGCAGTTCCACGCACCCCACTCTCTGCATCTTCTTGGGGACCCAGTCGAGAAAGCCTGAAGAAGGAAAGAAGGGTGAAATTCCAGCCAGGCCCGACTCTGGGCTGTCCTAAACAGCCAAAGTCCAGGTGGGCCCAGTGGAGTTTTAACTCTGGCTCTTCTTTGCCTTCTGCTGCTTGAGCACCTCTGACCATAGCCAGACTTCAGGATCCAAGCCAAGGAGCTCTCTGACTCCAGGTTCTCCAGGAAAGGGAGGGCAAGAAGGGACTCAGTGCTGCTTTTGAGAACCTGCAGAGACCATGACCCTAATGGAGCCACCCCCACCGGGCATGGAGGGACAACAATTTCAGATTCTATCCTCCCGCCTGGTTGCCTTTCAGCCTGGCCTAGTTGATAGAGCATGGGCCTGGGAGTCAGAAGGAACTGAGGTTCTAATCCCAGCTCCATCATCAGTCCTCTGGGTGACTTTGGGAAAGTCACTTAACTTCTCTTTACTTCAGTTACCTCATCTGTGAGCCCCACGTGGGACAGGGACTGTGTCTAACCCAATTGCTTATATCCATCCCAGCACTTAGTACAGTTTCTGGTTCATAGTAAGCGCTTAACAAATACTACAGTTATTATTATTATTACTATCCTCATTCTCTTGCTTCTGCTGACCTCCACCTCCAGCCAACCCTGGTGAGGGCAAGCCACGGTCCTCCGCTAGCGCGCTCCCCCTCTCCACCCGACCCAGGAAGTAGCCCCTCTCCTGGGGCTCTTGTGCCTGGAGCATCATCTGGGACCTGCTCCCCAGGGAGGAGCGAAAGGCAAATCAGAACAGGAAATCTGCCTTGGTTGGATCATGGCAACCAGGATGCTAAAATTACCCTGTCCAAGTTCCAAGGAGGCTCCACTCCAGCCTGTCCCTGCAGGATGGATTTAGAGAGTCTGGCAACTGGAAATGAAACTAAAATGTTCTTCTTTGAAAATAGCCAAAGTGTGAAAGGATGTTAAAATGAAATCTTCCTGGCTGCTTCCAACGGGCAGAGCTCAAGAGAGGGAGGCCGAGGGAGCCCGAGAGAGAGAGAAAGAGAGACAATGGGAGCCTGAGAGACATTGGTGTAGGATCCCGAAAGAGAGAGATCATGAGAGCACAGAAGAGAGGCTGGGAAGTTTGAGAGAGAGAGAGAGGCTGTGGAAGCCTAAAAGAGAGAGGCCGAGGAAGCCTGAGAAAGAGAATGGGGAGGGCGGTCATGGGAGCCCTAACAATAATAATAATAATTATGGTACTTGTTAAGTGCTTACTATGTTCCAGGCACTCTATTAACTGCTGGGATAGATACAAGTTAATCAGGTTGGATTCAGTCCCTGTCCCACATGGGGCTCACACCCTTAATCCCCATTTTACAGATGAGGTAACTGAGGCCCAGAGAAGTGAAGTGACTAGCCCAAGATCACATAGCAGACAAGTGGCGGAAGCAGGATTAGAACTCAGGTCCTTCTGACTTCCAGGCTCGTGCTCTATCCACTAAGCATGCTGCTTCTCAAAAGAGAGAGGCCATGGGATCCTGGGAGAGAGCCTCAGGGAGCCCAAGAGAGAGGCCATGGGAGCTCAAAAGTGAGAGGCTTAGGGAGCCTGAAAGAAAGGCCACAAGGGCCTGAGAGGCTGTCCAGTACAGTTGGTCATGCAGAGTCCAGCCCTGTGCTGGTAAGGGGTATACTCCTGCCCTCCTTCGTCAATCTGGGCAGAAAGAACCAAAGTCATATTGGGCTGAGCACACAATGGGATCAAAGATTGGCACGATGCCCAGGCTGTAACTCCCCCATAGCACTGACATAAAGGCACTAATCTCTGCCCCCACCCCCAGAGCCCACTGGGGAAAAGAGATGTCCCCCATTCTTCCACTGAGGGCGGGGGTGACTGGAGTGACTGCCCTTCCAGGACCACCAATGCATCAATGGAGATGCTGGTTTGAGGATAACTCTTCAGCTTAGGTTTCCAAAGTCAGAGGGACAGGGCCGGGGCAAGATCGAGAGAAGAGTGGAGAGCGGAAGAATGCTCACAATCACCTTCCTGCACGGTTCTGGGTTCATGAGCACTGGGGTTAGCTAAACTGGCCATGGGGAGAAAATGCCCAGTGAGAAATGGAGTCTTTCTGTGCCAGAATCACAACTGAGTTATTGGAGGCCCAATCTGAGTGGCCAAGACTGTCTCTGCAAAGGCCTCTGGTGCCAAGACTGATCCCCCAGAGACTACTGGGTCCAAAGTTGATTGATTCCCTATGACTGTGTGTGATCTCAAAAGAAGAGAGTTTCATTTCAGAAACTATACAAGCAAGCTAGGAAATCTTAAATTTAGCTCCTTCACTAAGCTGAGCATTATTTCTCTTGCACGTGACCGGGAGACTGTGCCACCTCCTTCCTCCTGAAGCCCCCAGCCCTGTGGCTGGAGTCTACATGCACGGACATGGATGCACAAAGTGAGAGTAGCTGGCCACTTTTTTATGTTCACTTAATCAAAATGGCTTTCTGCAACTGTAGGGAAAGAATGGGTCACTCTTCCTCCCCGACTGCAGACATCTGGTGGCACAGAGAGGGGAGAAGTGGCCTGGTGGGGGAGAGAGACCCTCGTCCCACCCTGGGCTCTGAGCACCACTGGATGCTGTGGCCGTAAGAGTGGCCGTGCCTACAAGGAGAGGTCAGCAAACACCCCAACAACCTCTCCAAAGGCATCTGGCTGGGCAGGCAGCCCCCATCCTTCTGGGAGGGTCTTCCCTGGAGAGGTCAGGGCAGGAGGGTATAACTCATGTCCAGGCCTTCGTAAGTTGTTTAGGTTTGGTCAGTTACAGCAGTGAAGCCCGGGGGGATGGGGAGAGGCCGATCTGACTGGGTAGAGGTTTTCCACTCCTTTCTTCCCTTGTCCATGCAACCACCCAACTGCACTTTGACCCCGACACCCCAGGCCCCTGCTCCCACCTTCTCCCACTGTCAGGAAGTGGTCTGAGTCTCCCCGTGGGATGGAGAGTCCCAGGAGGGCAGGGGTCACATATTGGGCTACAACTGCTACTGTTGCTGCACTCTCCCAGGTGCTTAGCACAGTGTCTGCACAAAGTAGGCTTCCAGGAAATACCACAGAGGATGCTTATCCTGTATCAACCCCAGTGCATATCCCCTAGTAAGCGCTGAATCAGTTCCATGACTCCTGCTACTTCTGTTATTGGTAGACCACAGTTCTCTGCTGTCCTTGCCAGCTGTCCACTGGCCAGTGGAAATGATTGTGTCTTTGTGGCCAACTAATAATAATAATAATAATTATGGTATTTGTTCAGCACTTACTATGTGGCAGGGGTGGGTACAAGAAAATCAGGTTGGACACAGTCCCTGTCATTCATTCAATAGTATTTATTGAGCACTTACTGTGTGCAGAGCACTGTACTAAGCACTTGGAATGTACAAATCGGCAACAGATAGAGACAGTCCCTGCCCATTGACGGGCTTACAGTCTAATCGGGGTTCACAGTCTTAATCCCCATTTTACATATGAGGTAACTGAGGCACAGAGAAGCAAAGTAACTTGCCCAAGGCCACACAGCAGACAGATGGGGGAGCCAGGATTGGAATCCATGACCTTCTGGCTCCCAGGCCCATGCTTTATCTACTATGCCTTGCTCCTGCCCATAACTGGTTAGTGGAGTTGGGAAATGAGGGTCTGCTGGAACTGATCCCAGTGAACGGGGAAAGCAGGATCTGGAGATCCAGAAGGGATGGAGGTCTGGTGGAGATGAGGGTCTGGCAGGGATGGGGGAAGGTCTGGCAGAGACAGATGTCCAGAAGTGATGGGGGTCCAGCTGGGATACTGATGTAGGGGACTGGGTCCTGGCAAGATTGGGTCTGAGGAAATGGGGATCCAACAGGGATCCAACAGGGCCCAGAGGAATGGAGGTCCACTTCCAGAATAAGGGTCTAGAGGAAAAGCAGTCCAGTGAGGATAGGGTCTGTCAGGGATGGGGAGGATCTGGCAGAGACAGGGGTCTGGAAGGGCCAGGGGCCCGGCTGGGCTGGAGGTCCAGAGGGATGTTGGCTGGGAGGAGGGGGATGCAGCAGGGATGGGGCCCCAGGGGGAAAGTGGTCCAGTGGGTGGTGATGTGGCAAGATGAAGATCTGGAGGGAAGAGGGTCCAGCACGGTTGGGGGTCCAGCAGGATGACGGTCTGAAGGAGTGGAGAACTGGGAGGGATTGGGGTCTCGTAGGATTATGGTCCTGGAGGAATGAATTTCCAGAAGGGTTGGGGTTTGCCAAAGACATATATCAGGCTCAGGAAAACACCAGGCAGTATTTGTTTTATGATGCTTGTTAAGTGCTTACCCTGTGCCAGGCACTGTACTAAGCACTGGGGAAGGTTCAAGATAATAATAATAATAATGTTGGTATTTGTTAAGCGCTTACTATGTGCCGAGCACTGTTCTAAGCGCTGGGGTAGACATAGGGGAATCAGGTTGTCCCACGTGGGGCTCACAGTCTTAATCCCCATTTTACAGATGAGGGAACTGAGGCCCAGAGAAGTTAAGTGACTTGCCCACAGTCACACAGCCGACAAGTGGCAGAGCTGGGATTCGAACTCATGAGCCCTGACTCCAAAGCCCATGCTCTTTCCACTGAGCCACGCTGCTTCTCTAATAATCAGGTTAGACACAGTTCCTGACCCACATGGGGCCCACAGTCTAAGTAAGAGGGAGTAGGATTTAGTACCCATTTTATAGATGAAGTAACTGAGGCACAGAGAAGTGAAGTGACTTGCCCAAAGTCACACAGCAGACAAGTGGCAGAGTCAGGATTAGAACCCAAGTCTTCTAAATCCCAAGCCCACTCCCAGTCTGAAAGAGTGGGGTCTTACCGAGCGGTGGGCCGTGTGTGATGAGAATATCTGTTCCCTCCGGAATGAGATTCCATTTCTCTAGCAGGGCTTGGCCTCGCGGGAGATTGAATCCCCAGCCATAAAACCAGGGCTGCCTGCAAAACAGCAAGAAGGAGGAGAGGGCAGAGGGGTGGAAGGGAAGGAGGAGAAGAGGGAAGATGAGAGGAAGAGGAAGGAGAGGAGGGTTAATATCACCAGAGCTGACCACTGACCGCTTGCTACAATCTGGTTCTGGTCAAGCACGCATCTCAGTCTTGATCTCAGTCTCTGACTTTGGAATCCCGTTGGTGGGCAGGAAATGTGTTGCTTCTTTCTGCTGTTCTTCCCAAGTACTGGGTACAGCGCACTGCACATGGAGTCGCTCAGCAAATACTGCTACTGCTAATGCAGTTCTCCATGGGCTAGCTTGCCTTCACTGCTGCCACTTCCACCTTCACCGCCACCATCATTACTTCATCATTAGCACATCACCACCTCCATTTCCATCACCACTATCACCACCAACCTCATCACCACCATCATCCTCCAAACAATCACTCTTCCTCTATTCAAAGCCCTACTGAAGGCTCACCTCCTCCAAGAGGCCTTCCCAGACTAAGCCCCCCTTTCCTCAGTTCCCCCTCCCTTCCGCGTCACCTTGACTGTCTCCCTTTGCCTTCCCTCCTCGCTCAGACGCAATTATGTATGTATGTATAAATCTATAATTCTACTGATTTATATTGATGCCTGTTTACTTGTTTTGTTGTCTGTCTCCCCCCCTTCTAGACTGTAAGCCCGTTCTGGGCAAGGATTGTCTCTCTTTATTCTTGAATTGTACTTTCCAAGCACTTAGTACAGTACTGTACACACAGTAAGCACTCAATAAATATGATTTTTAAAAAATTATCACCTCTACCACCACCATCACTAACACCTCCACCTCCATCACCACTATCACTATCACCACCATCACCACCACTAACCACCTTCATAATAATAATAATTTTGGTATTTGTTAAGTGCTAAGTGCCAAGCACTGTTCTAAGCACTGAGTAGATGCAAGGAAATCAGGCTGTCCCCCATGGGGCTCACTGTCTTAATCCTCATTTTACAGATGAGGTAATTTAGGCTGAGAGAAGTGAAGTGACTTGCTCAAAGTCACACAGCTGATAAGTGGCAGGGCCGGGATTAGAATCCACGACCTCTGACTCCCAAGCCCGGGCTCTTTCCACTAAGCCACACTGCTTCTTCATCATCACCACTGTCACCTCCATCACCACCACCACCATCTCCATCACCATCATCACCTCCATTACCACAACCACCACCACCACCACCACTTCCACCACCTCTACCACCTTCACCTCCATCACCTCCACTACCACCACACCTCTGCCACCTTCGTTACCGCTACTGCTGCGATCACTTCCATTGCCCACATTCCTGCTCGAGGCGACTGTGCAGGTGGAGGTTTTTGCCCCTCCCATTCTAGGTCCCCTAAATGAGCTATTCCTCCAGCCACTTTCCCTGAGTTCAGCTTTGCCTGTCTCCCTGGCAGAGACAAAGAAGTGAACCTACAAAGCAGTGACTCTCTCTCTTTTCTGCACAGATTCTGTGAACCAGTCTCCTGTTCTTTCTCAGAAGCCCTGGGAAGGGCAGCAGAGCTGAGCGCCTCTGGAACCTGGCCCGCCCAGGAAGGGGACCCCAGCCAGGGGGCAAGCAGACCAGCGGGTTGGCAGACCTGGCTGCCCCAACCTAACCTCCAACCTCCCCACCTCCTGCCCAATTGTCCCCACCCTCCTTCGACCCTGGCCGACGTCCATCCCTCGTCTCTCTACACCAACACCGTCCCTCCCCTTCAAATCAGCCCACTCCCAAGGACCATTCTTCCTCTGGCTTTAAGAGCAGGATCCTAGGGAGGTACAGGCTGCCTGCACCCCTGGATCCAGTGCCAGCCCATCCTCAGCACCAAATAGGCTTCCAGCCTCGATCTGATCCACAACACTCTGGGACTGAGACCCTACCTGGAGGACTTATTTCTAGTGCCAGTGGCTTGTGCTCACTGGTCCCTGCCCAGTGTGTTCTGCTGGGGTCCAGAGCACAGTGAATGAGGAGGGTGAGTGGTGGTGTGATGCCCAGCACTGGCCCCGATCCAGGGGGCTCGACGGCAGGAACCCTTCTTAAAAAATGGCATTTGTAAAGTGGTTACTATGAGACAAGTCCTGTTCTAAATGCTGGGGTAGATACAAATGAATCAGGTTGGGCAAAGTCTCTGTCCCAGATGGGGCTCACAGTCTTAGTAGGAAGGGGAACAGATATTGAATCCCTATTTTCCAGATGAGAAAACTGTGGCACAGAGAGGTTAAGTGGCTTGCCCTAGATCACACCTCAAGCAGTTGACAGAGCCTGGTTTAGAACCCAGGTCCTCTGACTCCCAGGCCCGCATGCTTTCCACTAGGCCATGATGCTTTTCCTCCGGGGTCGATGCCCTGTGGCAGGAAAGATGGATTTATGAGTCGCCAGTGAGGGGTCAGTGGAAAGTCCAGGGCCTGGTATCCGCTGGCCCAATTAGCACCCAGGGGGCTCTCAGTCTCCTTCTCCCAGCATCCTGACTCCAGCTAGGCATGGAGCTCCATTCAGCCTCGCCCGTCCTCCCAGGGACCTCGCTCCCCGCCACCTCCTACGTACCCATCCTTGCTCCCTGTGCCGGGGCCTGCAGGGCCGGGGGGTAAACGCTTGGACACCCCGGGTTCTGTCGGCAGGTAACAGACCAGCTTGGAGAGGTTCTGAGAACAATCCTGAAGGGGCCATTTTTAGGAAAGGCTTTAATTCTCTAACGTTAGCTTTCCTCAACAGTCCAGGTTAAAAAAAAAAAACTGTCAGAAAGAGGGCGCCTCAGTACGTCTCAAAAGTTCTGTAACTCGCCCATACAGTAGAGTGCAACTAGCCCTTTTGTGTTCTAATGATCATTTATGTTGTGTTTATTGTTATACTGTACTCTCCCAAGCGCTTAGTACAGTGTTCTGCCCACAGTAAGCGCTCAATAAATTCGGTTGAATGAACCCTGTTGCCTCGAAGCCACCGCAGCACATTTCTGGAAGAGGGAGGCGGGAAGAGAAGGGGGCCGAGGCACACAGAGAGTCAGATTAGAGGGGCGGGACGGAGAGAGTCACAAATAGGGGCAGAGGCACAGAGAGAGAAATGGAATGAGGAGAGAGGAAAGGGCGGAGAGGGGGGAGGGGGAGACTCATTTCGGCGCTCGCTGTGCCAAAGACAAGCCAATTTCGCAAGCACGCAGGGATTTTGTAAACCGGCTCCCTTCCAGTGAAATTTTCATGACAAAACAGTCATCAAAGTTTGCGCGCGGAAAAAAAAAAAGAGGCGATTCCTGAGACGGAGCCTGCCGCATCCATCAACGCCGCTGCGTCTGTGTGTGTGCGTGTGGGAGGGGGAATGGGCGGGGGGTCGAGAGAGTTGGGGGGGGGGGAATAGCGACAGCCGGGCCCTTCCCCTCCCACCTCTCTGACCCCTACACCCGGGCCGGATGCTTCGGGGCTGTCGGCCCCCCGAGGGGAGTCTCCTGTTGTCCGTTGTTGGGTAGAGATTGTCTCTGTTGCTGAATTGTACTTTCCAAACGCTTAGCACAGTGCTCTGCACACAGTAAGATCTCAATAAATACAAGTGAATGAATGAATGATGTCACCCCGGGGGCTGCCCTGAGACTCCTCACCCCCGGGGAGGGTGGGGAGGGGAGAACGGACTGCACTGAGACCCTACACTTTGCGCTGCGCTTTGCTGCGCTGCTTCTCCCGCGTGCCGCCCCTCAGCCCCCGCCGAGGTCTGAGCACCGTGAGCCTGAGCTAAACCGGGCAAGACCAGACCTCCGTGCCTGTCCGGTCTGAGCATTCCCTTGTGCCGGGTTAGGCCGCCCCCCATGCCGGGTCGAAGTCCCCTTTCCCTGTCCCCCGATCCACGGAGAGCTATAACAGAGAAGCAGCGTGGCTTAGTGGAAAGAGCACGGGGTTGGGAGTCAGAGGACTTGGGTTCTAATCCCCTTCCGCTACTTGTCTGCTGTGGGACCTTGAGCAAGCCACTTCACTTCTCTGTGCCTCAGTTATCTCATCTCTAAAATGGGGATTAAGACCGTGAGCCCCAAATGGGGCAACCTGATTACCTTGTATCTATCCCAGCGCTTAGAACAGTGCTTGGCACATAGTAAGAGCTTAACAAATACCATAGTCAATGTTATTATAGTTATTATTACTCACGGCGCACTGCAGTGCGGCCAGGCGAGACACAGGACGGGGAGACCCCCGAGCCAACTCTCCCGTTTCTGGGCGGGAAAAGCCAACGTCGACGGCCCCGACCTGATCCGGGAGCCAGCTGGACAACAGCAGCCTCTAGCGGGACGCCTCAGAGACAGAGAGACAGCGGAACGCTTCAGAGACAGGGGGACAACCCAGCGACAGCACGACAGTTCAGAGATAGCAGGACACCAGAGAGACGGCGGGACACCTCAGAGAAGGTGGGACATTTTCAGAGACCGAGAGACAGCGAGAGACCTCAGAGACAGACACCTCAAAGACAACAGGACAACTCAGAGGTAGTCAGGACATCCCAGAGGCAGCGAGACAACTCAAAGATGGTAGATACTTCAGAGGCAGAGAGACAGTGGGAGATCTCAGAGACAGAGAGATAGCAGGAGGACTCAGGGATGGAGAGACAGGGAGACAACAAGGAGCCCGTGTCCAGGACAGCTCTCTGTTGGTCTGTGCAGAGCCCTAGGCCCAGCCCTCCCCCAAGCCCGGGCTCCCACCCCCACCCATCAACGAGACGGAAGCTGCAGCACCTGTGCCCATCCAGTGCAGATTTTTGCACCAAATTCCCGTCTTTCTGTTCTAAAGTCACCATTGGAATAATTTTCTTACAGAATGATAGTTGCCATGACAACCGTAGCAAATTTTCCTTTTCTGAAACAGATGTCTCATTTAGTTGAAAATTAGAATGTGAAAAAACCCATGGGAAAAATTAATTCAAACTTTAACAGAACACTGACTACAATGTAATCTGTTATAGGTTAACCCTTCCTGCCTCCCCGTGCTCCCCGCGTTACCGACCAACGAAGTCCAATTAAGGTGGCTTAATCGATCACAGTGACCCTTGCCCTCGGGAAGTCCCCAGTTTCCACCCAGCACGGACTCCTGCTTTCTAATCCCAGGGGATTTCCTGCCCCCCATCTGGGCTTGCTCTGCACCCCCACCCCGAGCCAACCACCGCCCGGTGGGCAGGAGACTTGGTCAGTAGACCCACCTGGTTAGGGTCAGACCCTGTCAGTGCCAGGAGGGGAGGCTGGTCCTCTGTGCCAAGGGAGCTCAGGACGGGGGATGGCAGGAACATGGGGCTGTGCTCCACAGTGGCAGCGGACACTTCCTCTCTGTCCTAGAGAAGGTTCCAACCCTGAGCAGTGGCGATTTGATTTTACCCATGAAGAGGCAGGCAGCATCTCACTTTTCCACATAGACAAGCTGGCAGTGCCTCACTTTTCTCCGTAGACAAGCTGGTAGTGTCCAGCTTTTCACCCACAGACAAACAGGTAATGTCCCACCTTTCCCCACAGACAATGTTTCACTTTCCCCAATGACTAGCAGGCAGTATCTCAGTTTTCCCCAAATACAAGCAGACAGTGCTCCGCTTTCCCTACAGACAAGCCAGCCATGTCCCGCTTTTCTTCACAGACAAGCAGGTAGTGTCCCACTTTTCTGCACAGACAAGCAGGCAGTGTCCCACTTTTCCCCATGACAAGCAAGAAGCATCCCACTTTTTCATACTGACAAGCAGGGAGCTTGTTGGCCCAGGAAAACATACAGTGGGAAGGAAAAGCATGTATTTTCTTGTAAGTCTGCTCCCCACCAGCCCCTCAGAGTGCCCTTCCTTACCTCTCAGGTGTCCTTCTCTCTTCCCTCCCCATTCCTTTTGCCAGTGCCCCTGCCCCCAGGATCACAGTTGTGCCCAGACTGGCGTATGGACAGGCCAACAGATGCCCCAGGCAGAGGCTGCACTTGGTGCTGCCCAGGCTGCTTACCATGGGGACCCATACACCCTGAAGCCCCTCACGGACACTTCTGAGTCCTGAAGGTAGATGCAGTTGGTGAGCAGAGACTGAACGTTCTCATAATTCTCTGGTTTCAGCTTGGACACAGAGGGAAAATAGTAAAAGTCTTGTTTGATCAAGTCGGCCATGAACTCCTGATCGAAGGTCAGTTCGTGGTTCCCGGCGATCACAATCTTATATTCGTAGGGGAGGCTCCCTAGAGTGGAAGAAAGTGGAGTGCCGTCACCTCTCCGAAAGCTCGGGCCAGAACCCCCCACCCCCCACTCACCGCCTATCCCCCATCCAACTCATTCTTGTGACCAAGAGCAGTGTGCCCTCTGGATGCCAGAGGGGATTTGTAGACAGGCAGTGCTGGGTGTTCGTAGATTTTCACTGTGGCTGTTCCAGCTACAGAAACTCCCCATGGCATAGGGCACTCCTAACGTTTCTGGGCTCCCTTCACATTCCTCCTCTGCTCCATGGCTGAGGGCACCGACCAGCCAGTAATTTTCCCAGGTCCTGGGAATGGAGTAGGCAGGAACCTGGCAAATTCCAATAGGGATCATGTTTCTTCCGGAACAGGGGCAGTTGGACAGAATCAGAAAAAAATCCATCAATTTCTGGTATTTACTCAGCATCTACTGAGTGTTACTGAATTTAGCACTTGGGAGAGCATAACAGAATTAGAGATAGAGAAACAGCATGGCTTAGCAGAAAGAGCCCCGGCTTAGGAGTCAGATGTCATGGGTTCTAATCCTAGCTCCGCCACTTGTCTGCTGTGTGACCTTGGGTGAGACACTTCTCGGTGCCTCAGTTATCTCATCTGTAAAAGGGGGATGGAGACTGGGAGCCCCACGTGAGACAACCTGATTACCTTGTATCTACCCCAGCGATTAGAATAGTGCTTGGCACATAGTAAGCGCTTAACAAATGTTATCATTATTATTAGTAGTAAACACAGTCCCTGCCCTTAAGGAGTTTTAGAGTCTATGGTGTGCAGAGCACTGGACTGAGTGCTTGGTAGAGCACAATGGAATTGTACAGCATGATCCTTGCCCTCAAGGATCTTAAAGTCTACTCTTGAGCCCTCGGGAGAGAGTACAAAAAGGTTAGTAGGCAGGATCCCTGCCTTTGAAGATCTTATAGTTGGCCTGGGGCAGAGCACTGTTCTGAGCACTTGGGAGCATGTAATAGAAGACCTGATCCCTGCTAGGAGCTTCCAGTCCAGTATACTTCAAGCCAAAAAAAAAACCCTTCTGCTTTTGCTAGTTGAGGAACTGTGGGCCAGGTATTTTAGGGGACCAGAATTATCTGGAGAGCCTGCCCATGTAGACCTAGCTTCCCCAGCACTGGGCAAGTCACTTCACTTTTCTGTGTCTCAGTTTCCTCATCTGTAAAATGGGGATGTAGACTGAAAGCCCCATGTGGAACAGGGACTGTGTCCAACCTGATTTCCTCGTATTCACCCGAGTGCTTAGAATAGTGCCTGGCACTTAGTAAGCTCTTAACAAATGCCACAGTTATTATTATCACCCAGCACTCACCTAACCACTCATTGAATTTCTTCACTTCACTCGGCAAGCCCAGCTCTGTGAAGTCACCAGCATGGATTAAGACATCTCCATATGGCATCTGGATGGGATCTGTCCTCGAGTGAGTGTCAGATACACAGACAAAGCGTGTGTAGCCAGGAGGCTTGGGAGCATCATGGGGCACTGGGTCCACCCTAGGAGAGAAAGTGACTATCCGTCAATTGATCGGTTGCATGCATTAGGCACTTAGTGTCTGTGGAGCACTCTATTGAGCACTTGACAATATGATAAAGTAGGTAGACCTGGTTCCTGCCCTCAAGGAACTTAGAATCTACTATGAGGAAAAGACTGAAATAAGCACTTGGAGTGGACAATATAATGGAGTAGGTAGAGACAATTGCTGCCCTCAAGGAACTTGGAGTCTACTATGTGTGGAGCACTGCACTAGGTGCTTGGAGAGCACAGTACAATAAAATAGGTAGCCACAGTCCCTGCCCTCAAGAAGCTTACAATTTAGTGACAGAAACTGTGATTCACCAAAAGGCTGCAGAGCCCAGAATTCCCTCCATTTCCCTCACTCAGACCAGGCCCAGTCCAGACAGACAGCAGGTCTCTCAATACAGGTCCAGGTGCTTCCCAGTGCCCTGGCTTCAGTCTCATGATGGCACAGTCCCAGTAGCCCTTCATCCAGACCCTTCAGACTCTGCTGGTTTCCCAGACTCAGCAGGCCAGTGCAAGATCCCCTTGGGGGGTTGGGGAGGGATCACTTAGGGCTGACTTAGACTGTGAGCCCAAGGTGGGACAGGGGCTGGGTGCAACCTGGTAAACTTATATCTACTCCAGTGCTTAGAACAGTGTTTGAAACATAGTAAGCTCTTAACAAATACCGTTAACCAAAACAAACAATCAAGGGGCAGTGGCCACCAGTCCCTCTTGTACAGTGCTGGGCACAGAGTCAGTGCCTGATTTTCCCCTTCCTCCCTTTCCCATCTCTTCCTTTAATCACTGGTATTTATTGAGCACTTACTGTGTGCCCAGCTCTGAACTCAGTGTGGGGAGAGTGCTTCCTTTTCCTCCCTCTCTGCCCACTCCCCTTAATCCTCCCTGGGCCCCACCCACACTAAGACCCACCTCCCTTGGCCCTTTCCCAACCCATTTACACAAGTATTTTTATAGGACCATTCTCGTTACACTGCTTAATCTTCCGGGGATCATTTTCACCCACATTTATAAAGCGCTTCCGGTGAGTAAAATGCTGGACTAAGTACTGGAATCACTTATATGGAAATTAACATGGAAATCAATTCAGAAACATCCCTGCCCCCACATTCACCATTTAAGTGTATGTGTGTGTGTGCGCACATGCGCGTTGAAGAGGGAGGGGGGAGACGTATGGGCAGAGACACAGCCACTGGCTTGCTGTGTGACCAGAGGCAAGTCACCTAATTTCTCTGGGCCTCAGTCTCCCCCTCTGCAAAATGGGGATAAAATAGACTGAGAGCCCCTCTTGGGCCTGGCACTGTGTCCGATGGGCTTACCTCACCTCTGCCCCAGTCCTGAGCACAGTACTTGGCCCATAATAGGCACTTAGTTAATAGCAGCATTATTAGAAACAGTAGCACCCTAACCCAATCGGCAATGAAAACAAGTTAAAATTCAACAGCGAAAAATATCAACAGTGAAACATGTTCACTCCACTGGGAAACGCTTCCAACTCAACAGACTGTGAGCACCATCCGAAGCCCATGAATTGCTCACACAGGAGTCGCCTATGCTGATACTGTGCTGTGAAAGCACAGGCCCACCGAGTTCCAGCTGTGTGGGGGACAAAGTGACCTCAGGTTCCAGCCCTGTGAGTAGTGTGGACTGGCAATCTTGGGTTCCAGCAATGGAGGTGGTGGGGATGGGGGTCTCCAGATTCCAGTTGTGGGAGTGGCAAGGACCAGTGACCCTGGGTTCCAGTATTCCTTGATTCCAGCTGTGAGGGGATTGGTACCAGTGTTCCCTAATTTCAGCTGTGGGGGTGGTGGGGATGGATGACCCTTGGTTCCAGCTGTGTAGGTGGTGGGCACCAATGCCCGTGGGCTTCAGCTGAGGAGGTGGTAGGGACGAGTGACTCCGGGTTCCAGTTGTGGGGGTGATGGGGACCAGTCTCCTCCGGGGTTCCAGCTGGTTGATAGTGGGAATCAGTATCTCCTGATTCCAGCTGAGAGGGGATTGGGACCAGTATCTCCTATGTGGGTAGTTGGGACTGGTGACTCAGGTCCCAACGTCTGGGTGGTAGGGACTGGTGACCTCGGATTCTAGTTGTGGAGGTTGTGGGGACTGATGTCCCCAGGCTCCAACTGTGGGGATGATAGGGATGGGTGACCCCAGATTCCAAATCTGGGGATAAAGGGGGCTGGAATGCCCACAGTGGCCAACACTGAACTGGTGCCCAGACTCACTGCAGAATTATAGAACAGCTGGAATTAAGCTGAAACTGCACCCACCATGACTCAAACCCTCTGCCTTTGTTTTGTGCCACAGTCCATGCCGATGTGATCCCAGGGTGGACAGATGGCAGAGCACAGTGAGGGTCTTGTAGGCTGATGGCAGGGGATAGCAGAAGGTCATGTGGACAAACAGCAGGGGATGGGGGGATCGTATGGACAGACGATGGGAAGTGGCGGGGGCCTTGTGGACGGGACGATGGGGGCCAGTGGGGGGCCAGAACAGCAGGACACACACTTACATCTGGACGTGCGGTGGCTGGAAGCGGCCTTGGTTGATATTGTAGAAGGTGAAGGCCTGCGTGGGGTTCGAGCTGTACTCATCCACCTCGATGAGGAGCCGGCCGTGCTGCACCCTGCGAGCCGCCATGATGTGTGACTGGGAGAAGGCCATCCTGGCGGGAGCCAATGGACTGGTGGGCGGGCAGCCGGCCAGTGGCTCCTCCGACTCTCAGCGTCCCTTCCTCTCCAGAGCATCAACAGGAGCCCAGGCCATCCCCTCACTTCCCCGCATGCGTGACTTTCACCACCTGTGAGCAGAAGGCAGAGAAGGAAGACAACCTTCAGTCAACCTGCCCACCAATAGTATGTACTGGGCACCTGTGGGCAAAGCACTGTACTGGATGCCTCCTGTCCTCCCTCCTAGGTCTGGAGAGCTACACTGGGCACCTAAAGTGTGCAGAGTACTGTATTGGGAATCTCCTGTATGCAGAGCACTGAACAGAGGTGTGCTGGGAGCCTACTGTGTGCAGAGTGCTGTATTGGGTTTGTTCCATGTGCAGAGTGCTGAACTGGTTGTCTTCTGTATCCAGAGAGCTGTATTGGATGCCTACTGTGAGCAGAAAACTTTCTTAACCACTTGGGAAAATGCAATACAGTTGGCATTTTGGTAATGATGGTAAGTATTCAACACTTACTATGTACTGAACACTAGACTAAGATCTGGATATTTTAAAAACATACAAGATTTTTTTTTCCTTAGTCTTCTTGTGGGCCGAAGGCTAATTTCTTCACTGCGTGTACCGAAGGAGAAAATGAGCCTGTTTCAGTTCCTCTGCAGTCATATTCCAAAGACATGTGAAATGAGGAAAAAGCCCCTTTTGCTCTCTGCTTGGAAGACATAGTCAGAACACAAATTAGATTAAGAAAATGACAGAAATTAAAAACTGAAGAGCACTTTAATTGTTTTCCAAGACAAAAAGGCGATTTCCCCAGTCATCAGGATCAGGGGACCCAAGGAGCCAGGTCCAAAGCACCCCAAGACTTCACTCTCGGCTCAGGCTGACTGCCTGAGACCAACCATCTCTACAGGGTCATTCTGTCCTCTCCCTCGGGCCCAGCTGCTCTCTGGAGAGGAGCACGGTGCTATCAGCAAGGCAACCAGAGGCTGGGGGGCCCTGGATCCTTCTGCCCGTAGCCTCCCCTCCCCAGAGATGACCCTCTAAGCCAGCTGACCTTGGTGCTGTTTCCCTCATCTCCAGCTGAAACTGTCTCTGGAAGCGGAAAAACAGCAGTGTGGTGCAGGGGACAGAGAATGGGGCTGGGAGCCAGGATACTTGGGTTCTAGTCCTGGCTCTGCTTCTAGCCTGCTGGGTGACCCTGGGGAAGTTGAGGCAGTGTGGTCTAGTGAATAGAGCATGGGCCTGGGAGTCAGAAGGACCTGAGTTCTAATTCCAGTTCCATCACTTGTCTGTTGTATGACCTTGGGCAAGTCACAACTTCTCTGCGCCTCAGTTACCTCACCTGTACAATGGGGACTAATACTGTGAGCCCCATGTGGGCCATAGACTGTGTCCAACCTATCTTGTATCTAACCCCAGGACTTAATACGGTGTCTGGTACACAGTAAGTGCTTAACAAATGCCATAAAAAAGAAAGCATAACAGGACTGTGCTGAGACTCTTTATTCATCGTCATTGGAAGGGGCATGTATGAGGTCGAAAAGGAAGGCAGAAGGGGAATTTTTCACCTTTGCGGGGGGGGGGGGGATTTGTTTTTTCCACCTCCTTTTCCTTCCAATTATTGTGTGGACTAGTTATCATTTCTTGTTAAAAGCCATTCACAGTCCAGCTAGAGGGAAATTACCATGAAGAGAAAATCAACTAGGGATAAATGTTCAATTAAGGGAAAAAACAAGTATTTCACCCATTACCCATAAAGGGAGTATTGATTAAGAGCCATCTAGGGCCAAACACTGTGCTAAGCACTGGGATGGATACAGAACAATAACTAGTGGAAAGAGCACAGGCCTGGAAGGCAGAGGACCTGAGTCCTAATCCCAGCTCTAACCGGCCTGCTGTGTGACTCTGGGTAAGTCACTTCGTTTCTCTTTTTTTCTGTTTCCTTATTTGTAAAATATAGACTCAATGTCTATTCTCCCTCCTACCTAGAGTGTGAGCCCCAAGTGGGACAGAAACTGTATCCAACCTCATTATCCTGTATCTGTTCCAGTACTTGGCACAGTGTTTTGCATGTAATAAGTGCCTAGCTATTATTATTATCACTTATTATTATTATACCTAGTCTCTGCCACAGTGGGGCTCACGGTGAGATCAGGGAACCAATTTTTCTCCATCGTACAAGGGAGGAAACTGAGGCTACAGAGATCTAGTGACTTGCCCCCAGTCACACAACAGATGAGGGCCAAAGCTGGCACCAAAACCCAGGTTTCCTAACTCCCAGGCCTGTGCTCTCTCCACCAAGCCATTCACTGCCTTTCTAACTCCATCCCGCCCCCTATTATGGCCTGGTCCTGTTGGCAGATTACAGCCTTCATGGCCTTCTCCCAAGAGAAGCAGCATGGTGTAGTGGATAGTGCACAAGCCTGCGAGTCAGAAGGTCATGGATTCTAATCCCAGCTCTGCCACATGTCTACTGTGTGACCTTGGACAAGTCACTTCATTTCTCTGTGCCTCAGTTACCTCATCTGTAAAATGGGGATTGAGACTGTAAGTCCCACGTGAGACAGGGACTGTGCCATCCCCATTAGCTTGTATAGTACAGTGCCTGGCACATGCACTTAACAAATACCAACATTATTATTAACTAATACCACAATTACTATTATTATTATTATTACCTGTCCTTCTTACTTTTTATACTGTGAGCCCCATGTGGGTCCTGATGTTTAGACTGTGAGCTCCTTGTTGGGCAGGGATTGTCTCTATCTGTTGCCAAATTGTTCATTCCAAGTGCTTAATACAATGCTCTACACATAGTAAGCGCTTAATAAATGTGATTGAATGAATGAACGATCTTGTAGCTTCCCCACTGCTTAGTTCAGTGCTTGGCACATGTAGGCACTTAACAAATACCACAATTATTATAATTAGTAGTAGTGGTGGTAATAATAATAATTTTTAAAAATCCAAATCCACCCCAGCTGATGGAAAGATGTTTGCCACTTAAAAGCCATTTTTATCCAGGATAACCCTTTGCAACACGACTACCGAATTTTACATTACACTTTTTAATCTCCAACCCCCAAAATACCATGGCTGCTATGGCTTCCAATTCCATACTTCAATTCCAGGATGACAAAGTGACCCAACAATGTAAAGAATCATGGCCAGAGCCCACATACAGTCACTGCTGCTTACTCCTTTCATTTTAGAATTAGTGCAGCCCGGCTACATCCGGACGCCTTCCTTCCAGGCTCTGTAGCTCTGTAGTGAACCCTCTTCCAAGAGATATTAGCACCAAATGACTTTTTTTAAACCCGTATTTAAATACACAGAGACATTCAGCATAACCCTCTGCCTAAAGCCCTAAATGACTCTGAGGCTGGTTCTCACTTGGTTCATCTCTGATTTTACCAGGAAGCACCATGATAGATGGATGGATATTCTGCCAATTGCCTATCAGGTTCCTTTGTTGAGACAGTGAACGGTTTTATGCTGGTTTTACATCCAGAATGAAACGGAGATGCCTGGAATCTGCTTAACTCCATCAGAAACACAGAATGAAAGATAAAGCAGATGTGTAAAATCCGCACGGAAGAAATCTCCCTTTCCATCCAGGCGGCCTGATCGTGTAGGCCCCCAGGGTTTTGGCGCTCAGATAAAACTCGTGCAGAAAGTCAGCGAGAATCTGCAGTCCTCGTGAAAACCTATTCAGCGGGTGTCACTGGTGTGTAATCGAACGGGGTGATTCTGAGGGACTTGGCGTTTCTCTGAGCAGCTAGAGATGAAAATTCAATCGTCCGGGAGGCTATGGGTAAGGACTCATTCTCCAAAGCAGGAGCATTTTTCTAGAGACTCCGAGGCTAGATTTCATTCTCCTTCATGCAGTGATACCCAATCAATCAATCCATCAATCAATCAAGAAGTGAACAATCTAGCAGGGGCCTGGCCCTCAGAACCCAGCATTCAGGGATGACGATTCCGAGTGGGAGAGTGAGCTGCTAGCCTCGGCTCCACGGAAATCCCAGACCCCAAATTCCCGGGACGGAGTGACAACATACCAGGTGTGTGGTCAAAACTCCTGATTCCCTGACGCCGGAATACTGCCTGACAAGGCTCCGCATCAAAGGGAAGGAGATGCCGCGGCTTCCGATTTCTACACCTCTCGTCTTCTCCCTCCGCACGAGCAGCTGAAATGGTCGACGCCCAAACTCTTTGCTCACTGCCAGCTTCCTGGCTGCAATGGCTCTTACGGCATATATGCAGGTGGCCCAGGGAGCCCACGCACAAGCACAAATATCCCGAGCTGGACAAGATGGGCATGTATCCGTCTGAGTACTCCGACTAGTGTGAGGGTCTGTCTGGATGACCGAATTAGTTTAAGAGGCCTGATCTACGTGAGGCCCAGAAGCTGGATGAGGTCTGGAGGGGATCATGTGCCTGAGCCTTGGGCTGGGGGCGGGTGGGGGGGAGGCATGTCTAAAGTATAACTGCCACACCCCCGCCCCCACAAAAAAAAGGAAATGGGAAATCTCCCGCATTGGGCTAGCAAGTCAACAGTAGCTGGCCCACCTTATGGGAGGCCCAGAGTCCACAGGGGAAAAAAATTCAGTGAGCAATTGTCTCCTGGGCGACAGGGTCTACAGTATGTGGAGGAGAGGCCCAGAGACTCCATGACCTTGACCCTGACCATGACCCTGACCTGATCCTGACTCTGACTTGGCTCTGATCCTGATCCCGACCATAACCTGACATTACCCTGACCTGACTCTGATCCTGACCTTGACCTGATCTGATCCTGAACAGCCCCTGACCTGACCCTAAACAGACCCAACCTCCTTTCCTGACTCTGACCTGACCCTGATCTGGCCCTGACCTGACCCTAGCCCTGATCTGCCCCAGAGTTGGCCACCCTAATCCTAACCTTGACCTGGCCCTGATTTGACCTTGACCTGCTCCCACTCTGACCAGACCCTGACCCCCAGAGGTTTACCACAGACACAAAGAGATTGGAGCATTGTAAAGAAATGGCCTCTAGGTCCTGGATTGGATAAGGAGGGAAAGAAACAATATGGTGTTGGGTTTTTTTCCACTTTGGCCCCCAGTTATTTTTTTTTCTAATAATAATTGTTAAGTGCTTATTACGTGCCAGGCACTGTACTAACTGCTGAAAATGATAAAAGCTAATCAGGTTGGATGCCGTCCATGTCCCACTTGGGAGCTCACAATCTTAATACAGTGAGGTAACTGAGGCACAAAAAATAAGTGATTTGTCCAAAGTCACAAAGCAGACAGGTGGCAGAGCAGGGTTTAGAACCCAGGTCCTTCTGACCCGCAGGCCCATGCTTTATCCATGAGGCCACGTTGCTTCACTTGGCCCCAGCCAATCCTCCCTGGAGTCTCCCTGAGATACTACCCTCTCCCAGAAGCCACATCCCACCTGTTCCAGTGGCTAGAGCTTGTTGGGGGTGCTTGGCCGGGTGGATATAGGGGAAGAGAGAGAATGCTTTCCCAATGCTCACAATGTGGTTGCCCCGGGCCTGGGAATCCTGTCCAGCCTAGCCAGTGCCACCACCCCTAGCCCTGCCCCACCTGGGCCAGGAGCCACCACAGGTGAGAGAAATCCCCAGGTATCCCCACCGAAACCAAGCCAACAGGGCCTGGGATCAGTGTCACCGAGCAGCTCAGATTTTCCGTGGAAACAGCGAGGGAGATGTGAGGAAGCCAAGGCCATTTCTGGAAAAACTTGCATGATTTTCGCAGGGAGAAAACCCAGCAGTTCTCATGGGGGCCTTCAGCTTCAGCCACCTCTGGGGCCAGCCCATGCCAGGGACCACCTGGTCCTCATGCACTCACTGAGACAGCTGGACTGGACTGAGAAGGGGATCCTGCTCAGCCGGCCACCTCCTTGGCTCTCTGCCGACCCCCGACCCCACATCAGGCAGGGAGACCAGAGTTGTGCAGCTAGGCAGAAAGACCACTTGGTGGTCCAGGGGCTGGGCTAGAGACTTTCAGGCCCCATAGCCATGGGCTGTCCTTGAACCATGGCCAGGGTGGGTCTGGTCCATCACCCAGAAGGGTCAAGCAGACACTCCAGGCTCTCCAAAGCCATGACAGCACGGCCAGAGTGCCCAGACATGAAATCTTACTCCCGCCACCCTCAGGAGAGACCTTTCTCCTGCATACCCGGGTCGGGATAGTTTCAGAACGGGTGAGATTTTCAGCCTCGGAGCTGAGCCTTCTCACTCTGGAACGGCTGCAGCTGCCGCATCCATTTCAATTCTGGACTCCCCAAGGCAGCGTCCAAGGAAGTGCCCCAACCCTGCGGAGATCCGTGCACAAGGGTGGCTGGGAGAGGGCTCGGCTGGATGCAGGAAGTCATCTGGGACCGCTCTTTCATCCACAAAGAGATGGGGAAAGAGTATCCTAGGGCAGATCAGTCAGGATCTCTGGAATCTGGACAGAGCGAGAGCCGACAATGGGTGTCCACGGTCTCTTCTGCTGACGGTCCAAGCTCCGCAGCTGAATTAGTTCTGGAGGGAGAGACAGCCGGCTGATCCCTGAAGTTCGAGGAAGGAGGAGTTTGGACCCATCTTCACAGTTTCTTTGACTCCCATCCCCAGAGAAAAGAGTTTGCGAGCATGTGGCTGCTCCCCTGGATGGCCGGGCTGGGGCCAGGTCCCAGCTGGGCACCAAGAAAGGTAATTTTTAGTTCGGATGGAGTGCAGGCTGAACTGGGCAGAAGACCCTGGCCATCCAGCAGTCCTCAGGCACTTTGTTCCCTTGGGATCCATCTCCTCACTAATGCCAGGGCAAATCCCTGCCAAGCTCACAGCACTGCATCCACAGCATTGCGCCCATGGCGCTGCTCTCAAAATACTGCTCTTCATAGCATTCCATCCACAGCACTACCCATGGCACTGCACCCACGGCACTGCATCCACAGCACTGCATCTACAGAACTACCTCCACAGCGCTAAGCCTCCACCACTACATCCGTGGGCACTGTGGCCACAGCACCGTCCATGTCACTGCACCCATGGTATATACTCTCCACAGCACTACCTCCACGGCACTGCGTCCACAACGCTAAATCTACGGCACTGCCCACAACACCTCACCTACTGTACTGCATCCACAGTACTGTGCCCACAGCATTTCACCCACAGCACCGCACTCAAAACATACAGCAAAATTCATTTAGAAACACAGTTCTCGTCCAGCCCCTGCAGCCTTCTCCAAAGAATTATCCCCTTGAAGAGTTCCTGATTCGTTTGCAACTCTGAAAGCATTTAGGGGTGATTTCACAGGAGAGTAGCGGGGCAGATTTAATCAGCCTTTGGTCCAAGCTCAGGATGGAGCAGGAGGAGCAGCAATAGGGGTAGGGGTGGAGGAGGGTCGGACAAACAGGTTCTGCCCCTCTGATCACTTCTGGGCTTCTTTCATACAGAGTCCCCTCTGTCCTAAGCAGCCTGGCCACAGGAGTACACCCTTGGAATTGAGTAAGGACAGGCCCTGGGTTCAGATCGGAAACCTCCAGCCCTTATCCAAACTGACCAGTGAAAACAAAATGCTTGGAAGGAGCGGGGAAACTTCATTCATTCATTCATTCAATAGTATTTATTGAGCGCTTACTATGTTCAGAGCACTGTGCTGAGCGCTTGGAATGTACAATTTGGCAACAGATAGAGGCAATCCCTTCCTAATGATGGGCTCACAGTTCCAGGGTGCAGGTTTGGGAAGCACAGAGTGGGAGGACTGGAGGGGCCCGGGGGGGGGGGGGGGAGGGCACAGTCCCAGGGGGCGGGCTGGAGGGGACAGCCGCGCGGTGCAGATGGTGGCCCACAGCCCCAGAGTGCACAGTTGGGTTGGGAGGGAAGGGCACAGAAGGGGGACACAATCTCAGGGAATTTTTGGTTTTCAGTTGGATTGCCATAATCGTCCAGAGCGATGAGGGGGTTGTAGTCGGGGGAGCTGCTCCCTGGCCCGCCCCCCTTCACCTTCCAGCAGGACCGGCCAGGGGCCTCGGGGAAGGAAGGAAGGAAGGAAGGAAGGAAGGAAGGAAGGAAGGAAGGAAGGAAGGAAGGAAGGAAGGAAGGAAGGAAGGAAGGAAGGAAGGAAGGAAGGAAGGAAGGAAGGAAGGAAGGAAGGAAGGAAGGAAGGAAGGAAGGAAGGAAGGAAGGAAGGAAGGAAGGAAGGAAGGAAGGAGCCGCGGGAACTCGCGAAAATCATCAGGAAGTTTGGAAGGCGTCGAAGCCGGGGGCGGCCGGTGGGGAGGGAGACGGAGAAGAGCGGGCCATTAGGGGGCACGGAGGGCGGGCGGGAGGAAGGCCTGACGCCCCCGCCCCCCGGCCCCCTCGCCTCCCGCTCCCCGGTCCTCGGTCCTGGGAGTTTTTTCTCCTTTTTCCCGCTAGGGGGTCCCGGGGCCGGAGCCGGAGCCGGAGCCGGAGCCGGGGCCGGGGTCGGGGCCGGGGCCGGGGCCGGTCCCGTGGCCGGACCCTGCCCCGCCCCTCCTCCCCTCTCGGCCCCTCTCACCCGGGCCGGCGCACTCGCGCACGGAGGCGCGCAGGGGAGCGCGCGCGCGCGGACACCCGCACGTGCCCACGCACTCGGACTCCTACCTGGACAGACCCCTGCAGCTCCCGCAGCCCCGCGGCATCAAACCCAGCAAGGGGACAAGGGGCCGGGGACCGGCGGGAGGGGAGGGGGAGAGGGAGCTGGGGAGCTGGGGAGGGGACTGGGGGATGGGAGGGGATGGGGGCTGGCTCCCTCTCTGTCTCCCCGCCGCCGCCGCTTCGCTGCAAACGCTCCCAGGACCCGGGGGTCCGTCCGTCCGTCCGTCCGTCCGTCCCTCCACCCGCCGGCCCCGGGGCTCCGGGCCGCGAGGAGCAACGAAGAAGGACGAAGGAACCGCAAGGGCCGGGGTAAGGGAGCGATCCAGAAGCCCGAGGAAGGAAGGGACGAAAGGTCGAAGGGGGGGAGCTCCTCCTCCAAATGGGCCCCCCTCCCCCCTTGTCCTGCCCTGTCCTGCCCCCGAGGGTCGCGGCCTGGACCTGGTGGCCGGGCTGCCCCGGCGGGCTGCAGGAGGAGGAGGAGGAGGAGGAGGAGGAGGAATGGTTGGGATGGGGTGGGGGGAGGGGGGGAGGTGCTGCGCAAAAAAGGAGGGGGGTTAGCTCAGACCCCCCCCCCTCGGCCCGCAGGCTGGGGGGGTCCCCCGAGCTGGGGGTCGGAGGTCCCGCCCCGCACTCACCGCCCCGGGAGCCGCCGCCTCCGCCGCCACCCGAAGTGGAGACCCGGCCTCTTCTCCGGGCTTTCCACCAGCTCCCGGCCTCCCCTCCCCTCCCCTCCCTTCCCCTCCCCTCCCCACCCCCCGCTCGTTTGGGGGAGCCGGGACACCCCCTCCCCCGCCCGCCCGGCGCCCCGCCCCCCGAGGAAAGGGGGATCCTGGGCGCCGCGGCCCGCCCCTCCCCCTCCCGCCCCTCCCCCGGGTGGGTGGGGAGGGGGACGGGCGGGATGGGGGCGAGAAACTCTGGGGTCCCCCGCTCCACCCCCCGGGCCCGAGGGGAAAGGTGCAGGAGGGGAGACAATGAGGTCCTTTGCCGGCCCCAGGCCCAAAGGCGATAATAATAATAATAATGATGGCATTTGTTATGCGCTTACTATGTGCCAAGCACTGGTCTAAGCGCTGGGGGGAATACGAGCTGATCAGGTTGTCCCGCATGGGGCTCACAGTCTTCATCCCCATTTTACAGATGAGGTAACTGAGGCACGGGGAAGTTAAGTGACTTGCCCAAAGTCACACAGCTGACAAGTGGCGGAGCTGGGATTAGAACCCATGACCTCTGACTCCCAAGCCCGGGCTCTTTCCACTGAGCCACGCTGCTTCCCCCTCCTGTCTCAGCGTGGGTATCCCCGACCAGGGGGTCTCCGGACGAGGGCCTGGGGGAGGGGGGGGAGGGCGGGGGGGGGGCGATAGAGCCGTGCCTCCCCTCCCCGCCCTCCGCTCCCCCCGCCACCTGCCCCAACTAACTTGGTCCGGGCGCCCGGGCAGAACTGCGAGGCCGACCTCTTCCTCCTCCCTCCGCCCTCCTCTGCCCCCCACCCAACCCCCGAGGCCTTCACTAAAACACTTGTCGCCCCCGATTCTGGAATTCGAGTGGGAGCAGGAAGCTCCGGGAAGCCGAAAGATTCAGAAAAGGAACCGAGGATGGCGAGAAGAACGGGGAGCTGCAGGGAAACGGAGAGGGAATCTTCCCCCTCTTAGCCCCCTCTCCAAGGTCCTGAGCCCAGCCCCGCCCCGCGGTCAACAGGGACCCCTGACACCCCCTCCAGGGATGCCGGTGCCCCCTCTACTCGTCCCTCTCCCTCCCCTCCCCTTCTCCCTTCCCCTTCTCCCGCCTCTCCTGACCCCCTTCTCCGCTCCCCTTCCCCCTCCTATTTCCCTCCTCTCTCCTGCCGTTCATCCCACCCCTTCACCCCTCCCGATTCGCGTCTCCTGCTGTTCCTCCCTTCCCTCTCCTTCTCTCTTCCTTTTCCCCTTCTCTCTCCTCCCATTCTACCCTCCTCTTCTCTCCTCCTCTCCACCCTCCCCTCCTGTTCCCCCTCCCCCTCTCCCCTCATCCCCTCCCCACTACCTCACCAGCGCACAGCAACCATAATCGTGATTATCATATCAGTGATTTAGCCGCGTACTTTGTGCCAAGCACAGTGCTAAGCCCTGGGGAGAGAAGTGGGATAATCAGAGTGGATGTGGTTCTCGTTCCATGAGAAGCTCATAGTTTAGGAGGGAGGAAGAGCAGGGATCTTATCCCCGCTTTACAGATGGGGAGATTGAGGCCCAGCGAAGTTAAGCGACTTGCAAGGTCACACATCAGGCCAGGGAGAGAACTGGGCCGAGAACCCAGATCTCTTGAAGCAGAATCCTGGTTTCTAATCCTTGCTCAGCCGCTTGCCTGCCGTTTGGCCTTGGGCAAGTCCCTAAATTCTAGGTGCCTCAGCTTCTTCATCTGTAAAATACGGGCTAAATACCTATTCTCTCTCCCCCTTAGACTGGGACCTCCGTGTGGGCCAGGGACTGGGTCTGCTCTCGTTGCATTTTATCTACCCCAGTGATTAGGAAAGTCCTTGTCGCATAGAAAGTGCTTAATTAATGTCTCGGTGCCTATCATTAATGATTATTACCGACTCCCAGCCCTGTGCTCTTCCCGTAAAGCCAGCCACACTGCCCCTCACCGCCCAGACAGGAGGAAGAGTTGGGATGTGGGTGACTCGTTGTTCTGCTCCCACTCTGGGAGGCGGGTACAGAATTGGCTCCATCCAGAAGGTTAAGGTTGCCAGGGGCTGGGATGTCCCAGGTGAGCAGACTAGGGGCCAGAAGGGGTTGTCCAGGAGGGGCCCGATTAATAATAATAATGGTATTTGTTAAGCACTTACCATGTACCAGGCACTGTATGAAGCGCTAGGATGGATATGAGCAAATCGAGTTGGACACAGTTCCTTTGTCTCATGTGGGGCTCACAGTCTCAATCTTCATTTTACAGATGAGGTAACTGAGACAGAGAGACGTTAAGTGACTTGCTCAAGGTCACACAGCAGACAAGTGGTGGAGCCAGGATCAGAACCCATGACCTTCAGACTCCCAGGCCTGTGCTCTAGACCATGCTGCTTCTCGTGCTCTGTGGTTATTACCACTGACCACAGGCTCAACTGATCACATAGCTTCCCCTCCCCTTCCTTGGACCAGGCCTAACCAATGTCAGCAGTTCTGGCCCCCAGTCCCAAGAGGTCTTCCCTGACTAAGCCCTCCTTTCCTCTTCTCCCGCTCCATTCTGCATCACCCTGACTTGATCCCTTTATTCATCCCCAGCTCCCAGCCCCACAGCCCTTATGTCCATATCTGTAATTTATTTATGTCTATTAATGTCCGTCTCCCCACTCTAGATTGTAAGCTCATTGTGGGCGGGAAATGGGTCTGTTATATGGTAATATTGTACTCTCCCAAGCGCTCAGTAGAGTGCTCTGCACACAGTAAGTGCTCAGCAAATATGATAGATTTACTGGCTAACCAGAGGACCCTGCTCCATGGTTGCCCTCACTTGTCCCTCAGTGCCCGGGTCCATTCCCTGCTCTCGCAGTGACCAACTAGCAGTTGGGAAGTTTGTGGGGTCATCCATCTGTCCACTGGTCTGCTCGGGCCCATCTGCCTGTCCATCTGCCTGTGTCCGCCCACCTGTCCAATCCTCCTCTATCATTCTCCCTGTCCACCTGTCTATCCACATTTCCGTGCCTGTGTCTGTCCACCTGTCTGTCTGCCTGGGTCTATCTGCCTATATAGAGAAACAGCATGGCTTTGTGGATAGAGCATGGACCTGGGAGTCAGGAGGACCTGGGTTCTAATCCAGGTCTGTGTATGACCTTGGGCAAGTCACTTAATTTCTCTGAGCTTCAGTTACCTCATCTGTAAAATGAAGATTAAGAGTGTGAGCCGCAAGTGTCCAACCTGATTAACTTGTATCTACCCCAGTGCTTAGAACAGTGCTTGGCACATAGTAAGTGCTTAACAATACCATCATTATTAAATACCATTATTATTATTATTGTTTGTCTGCCTGTGTCTTTCCACCTGCTGGGCCTGTGTCTGTCCACCTGCCTTTCCTCCTATGTCTGTCCATCTGTCTTTCTGACTGTGTCTGTTCACCTATGTCTGTGCCTTTCTGCTTGCCTGTCCGCCTGTCTCCTGTCTGTCTGTCTGCCTATTTTGGTCTGCCTGCCTGTCCCGACTACCTATCTTTCTGCCTGTGTCTATCCACCTGTTTCGGTCCCTGTCTATCTGCCTGCCTTTGTCTATCCTCCTGCCTCTCTGCCTGTGTCTGCCTGCTGGCCTGTTCCTCCTCTGGTCTGGTTCTCTGTGTTCAGGGGCTCTGGGGCTGTGGAGAGTGGAAACACCCAGGGGATCTAGGATTGACTCAGAGCTGGCCTGGTGAGAGCCCTCGCCCGTGTCGGGGGTGGGGGTGGGGCGGGGGGAAGCAGACCCGGGGGTGGGGGGGAAGGAGGCAGAGCAGATTGGACAATGTGGGGAGGAGTCACATTAGGAGGAGAAAAAGGGCCTTTCTAGTCTGGCCTAGGGGAGCGAGCATAAGGCTGGGAACCAGGAGAGCAGGGTTCCAGTCCCAGGGTTCCAGGGTTCCAGTTCCATTGTGCGACCTTGGGCAAGTCATTGAACCTCTCTAGGCCCTCAGTTTCCTCCTCGTGAAATGAAGGGGGCGGGTGGGTAAATTCCCTGTCCTCCCTCTTTCTTAGACCGTGAGCCCCAAATGGGACAAGGATTGAATCTGATCTAGTGATCTTGTAACTGCCCCAGCATTTAGCGCACTGCTTGGCACTAAGTAGTTGCTGAATCAGTTCCATCTTTAACAAAAAAACAAACAAACCCAATAACAATTCTAGAAGTGATAGTGTTAATATTTCCTGAGCATCCTCTTGGTAGAAGACATTGTACCAAGCACTTGGGAAATTCCATACCAAGATATGACACATTTTCTGCCCAAAAGAAGTTTACAGTCCATAGGGGAGACAGTCAGTCGATCATTCATATTTATTAAGCACTTACTGTGTGCAGAACACTGTTCTAAGCACTTGGGAAAGTACAATACAACAGAACTGGGAGAGTTATTCCCTGCCTACAGCCAACTGTAATTTACTTGAGTCTGTTTCCCCTGCTAGACTGTAAACTCCTTGTGGTCAGGGATTGTGTCTACTCATTCTATTGTACTCTCCCAAGCACTCAGTCCAGTGCTCTGCACACAGTAGTCTGTAAGCTCTCAGTGGGCATGGATCATGCCTACTAACTCTATTGTACTCTTTCAGATGCTCAGTCCAGCACTCTGCACACTATAGACTGTAGGTTCCAGGAGGGCAAGGATCTTGCCTACTAACTCTACTGTACTCTCTCAAATGCTCAGTCCAGTTCTCTGCACATTATAGATTGCAGGTTCCAAAAGGGCAGGGATTGTGTCTTTTGTTTCCTTTGCCCAGCCCAGTACTTCGTAACAAAGAGGTACCTAGTACAGCAGGAGGCCCCAACAGGAGGCACCCACTACAGCCCTCTCTACACAAGAGATGCTCAGCACAACATTCTGCACACAGGTGATGTCCAGACAGTGTTCTGAACCCAGGTGATGCCCAGTACAGTAATCTGCACATAGGTGAGGTCCACCGCAGTGCTCTGCACACAGGAAATACCCAGTACGGCAGTCTGCAAACAGGTGATGCCCAGTCAGCAGTCTGCACACAGGAGACTCCCAGACCACAGCTCTGCACACAGGTGTTGCCCAGCACAATGTTCTGCATTCAGGAAACCCCAGTGCAGTGTTCCACGCACAGAAAACGTTTACTACAGTGTCCCGCTCCCGGGAGGTGCCCAGCAAATGCCACTGACTGGTTGAAACGGGTAACCCTGAAAGCCGTGAGGCCCTTTGAGTCTTGAGTGGGTCACTAAAGATGGATGAGCACCTTGCCCAAAGCAGCAGAGCCCAGAACCAGATTGGAGCCAGACAACACAGGCAAACAAGCAGAGACGGGAAGCAGGGAGAACAGACTGGAAGCAGAGAGAACTGGTGACCCACATATTTAAAGGGTGGTGCTTGTGAGTTATTGAATTATTAATAATAATAACTGTTGTATTTGTTAAGCAAGCAGCATCGCTTAGTGGGAAGAGCATGGGCTTGGGAGTCAGGGGATGTGGGTTCTAATTCCAGCTCCACCACTTGTCTGCTGTGTGACCTTGGGCAAACCACCTCACTTCTCTGTGTCTCAGTTACCTCTTCTGTAAAATGGGGATTAAAACTGTGAGTCCCATGTGGGGAAACGTGATTACCTTGTATCTACCCTGGTGCTTAGAACAGTGCTTGGCATATAGTAAGTGTTTAACAAATACCATCATTATTATTATTATTACTAAGAGCTGGGGTAATACAAGATCATGAGATCAATTAATCCCTATCAAGAAGGTACAAATGACTACTCTTCTTTGGATGCCCCATAGCCCAAACCCTATTACTGCATTGAGGAGGCCCCAGAGTGGCTTGGCAGCTGAAGGGCTGGTGCTGGAGCTGGAGGTGAGCCTGGTACCAGAGCTGGCACTGGAAGTGGAAGTGGAGCTGGAGGAGGGACTGGTGCTGGAGCTGGCACTGGAGGTGGGTCTGGTACTGAAGCTGGCACTGGAAGTAGAAATGGAGCTGGGTTTGGTGCTGGAACTGGAACTGGGGCCGGGGCTGGAACTGGAGCTGAAGCCGGGGTAGGGGCTGGAGCTAAATCTGCAGCTGAAGCCGGAGCTGGAAGTGGAGCTGGGACCTGGCACTGGATCAAGATAGTGTCAGTGGAGGAGTGAGGTCTTGGCTTGACACTAATTGCTCAAGACTGTGACTGCCAGAGGCAGGGGTGGGTGTGGGCCACCTGCCGGGGAAGGGCCATCTTTCCCCCAACTTCTCTCCCCAAATCCTTATCTTCCCTCACCGTCCTCTCACCTCTTTCCCTCTGTCCCCACTCCCCACAACCTTCCTTTCCACTCTTCCCCACCCAGCCCGGTCCCGGGTTTGGCCTGCCGCTGCTCCCCGGCTCAGGGAGACAGTCGTGGGAGAGAGAGAACCATCCTCCGAGAGAGAACCATCCTCACTATCCGTCCAGGCCTCCTCCACAGGACCAAGGAAACCCAGGAAACCCTCAGGTTACAAAAGATGGCTAATCTGGACATGGGTCTGCCTGGCTCAGATAGAACTAATCACCATTGCTTCTGCTGTGAGAAGTGTTCAGCCCTCCCTTCTGAACTGACTCCCTGCCCCAAGGAGCCCATCCCAACTTGAACAGCCCCCACCCTCCCATTTGGGACGATTCCTAGAAAGGGGAGGGTCTCACGGGGCCTCCCTCCTTCAACACCTCTGCGGCTCCTTGCCCGAGACGCCCCCCCCCAAAAAAAAAAATCAGGCCTGGCTTGCTATGATGCCCGCAGGGAGGGTGGATGGGTGGGACTGGACCCCTCGTACAGGATGTAAATCCGGGAGAAACAGGAGGGGCCCTGAGCCACGCCCGAACTGGGAAAGTCCGTGTTCACTGCAAACAGAGGGAAGGGAACGTTAGCTCCTCCTCCTCAACGCCCCCACCCACATGTACACCGCCATCGGGGTCGAGTTTCTGCAGGGAGGTTGGCAGAGGGTTATTTTACCGGCCAATGAGGTAGTGCACCTCCCCCACCCCCCCACCCCGGCCTCCCTAACCTCCTTCCCTCCTCCCCTTCTCTTCTCCCAAGCCTCTGTGAGAGAGTGGACGAGCTGGAAGGGCGGCCTCAGAAATTCCCCTCCTCCCAGTTGAAAGGAGTCGTTTAGCCAGGGTTAGAGGAAAAAGCCACAAAAGTCCAAGAGAAACCCAACACTGGCTCACCCAGTCCAGCGGAGGACTCCCTCTCCCACAGGGGCAGGACCTCCTGGACATTAAGTCTCACAGTTAGGAAGAACCACCCCACACTCCTAACTCCTTCCTCTCCATCTCCCCATCCCTGACTCACCCAGTGACCTAGTTTAGGCCACCCAACATCCCTGATTCCTCCTCCTCCTCTCTCTTCATCTCTCGATCCTTGATCTTTGATTGCCCAGTGACGCAATACAGACCACCTGACACTCCTGACTCTCCCCTCACTCCCACGGTGACCCAGCACAGACACCCAACACCCCTGACCGCCCCCTCGCACCCATCCCTGACTCTCCCTTAATGATCCATCACGGAACTCCAACATCTCTGACTCTCCCCTCTCAGGGAGCGGCCTTGGGTTTTTTTCTTTGCACTTTTCCCTATCTCCGCCAGACTACAGCAACCGCATCTGCTGAGCTGCTAGTCAACCTGACCCTGCTTTAGTAGTAATAGCTAATGGTATTTGCTAGGGTCGTGGTACGTGCAGAACACTAACTAAACACTGGGAAAGAGTATGCTATGATACAGGATAATCAGGTTGTCCCACATGAGGCTCACAGTCTTAATCCCCATTTTACAGATAAAAGATACCGACGGCATTTAACAGAGAAGTTAAGTGACTTGCCCACAGTCACACAGCTGACAAGTGGCAGATTCGGGAATCGAACCCATGACTTCTGACTCCCAAACCAGTGCTCTTTCCACTAAACCACGTTGCTAATCTACGAAGGTGGGAATTAGATTCAGCCCCTTGCCCTCAAGGGGCTCACAATCTAGGACTATAAAGAATGAGAAGGGACTGGTGATGATGTACTGGATAGAGCATGGGCCTGGGAGTCAGAAGGTCATGGGTTCTAATCCTGGCTCCACTATTTATCTGTTGTGTGACCTTGGGCAAGTTACTTTCTTCTCTTTGCCTCAGTTACCTCCTCTGTAAAATGGGGATCAAGACTGTGAGCCCCACGTGGGACAGGGATTGTGTCCAAACTGTTTCTGTCCTTCCCACTACAGAGACACCAAGCAGGATTCCAGCTGGCTACATTCTAAAGTGGCCAGTCCAGGAGGATTCTGGGTTGAATCTTGCCAGCCGTGGAGAGCAGGGAGATAATTATAATTATTGTATTTATAATCATTGTATAATTATTTGTTGTACGTGTTAAGCGCTTGCTATATTGCCAAGTACCGTTCATAGCACTGGAGCAGAAGGAAGATCATCAGGTCGGAGAACGTCCCTATCCCATGTGGGGCTCACAGACTAATCAGGAGGAAGAACAGATATTTAATCTTCATTATACAGATGAGGAAACTGAGGCACAGAGCGGTTTAGTGACCTGCTCAAGGTGACACAACAGGCAAGCGGTGTAGAAGAGATTAGAGCCTTGGTCACTCTCACTCTCTCCCCTTGCGGATGGACATTTGGGCACTTTTGACACTCTCTCTCTCTCTCTCTCTCTCTCTCTCTCTCTCTCTCTCTCTCTGTGTGTCGCTCGTGTGATGGGAGGCTGCGCCACCTGGTGGACCATTTGGGGGTGACACCCGAGCCCGCGTCAGGTGGGCTTCCTCGGAGCTGGCAAGGGGGGCTCCGGGACCAGGGGCCGCTACCTGGGCAGTCGGAAGCTGAGCGGGGATGATGATGATGATGGTATTTGTTAAACGCTTACTATGTGCCAAGCACTGTTCTAAGCGCTGGAGTAGATACAAGATAATCTTCTTAGCTGTGTGACTGTGAGCAAGTCACTTAACTTCTCTGTGCCTCAGTTACCTCATCTGTAGAGTGGGGATTAAGACTGTGAGCCCCAAGTGGGACAACCTGATTCCCCTGTGACTACCCCGGATCTTAGAACAGTGCTCTGCACATAGTAAGCGCTTAACAAATACCAACATTATTATTGTTATCAGGTTGTCCCACGTGGGGCTCACAGTGCTTTGGCGTAGTGGATAGAGCAAGGGCCGGGGAGTCAGAAGGGCATGGGTTCTAATCCCGCATCTGCCACATGTCTGCTACGTGACCTTGAGCAAGTCCCTTCACTTCTCCGGTCCTCAGTGACCCCGACTGTCAAATGGGGATTGAGACTGTGAGCCCCATGTGGGACAGGGACTGTCCAACCCGATTTGCTTGTATCCACTCAGGTGCTTAGTATATAGTACATAGGGTATGCTTAACTAATACCATAATTATTATTCCCCGTTTAGACTGTGAGCCTGTCATTGGACAGGGATTGTTTCTATCTGTTGCCGAATTGTACATTCCAAGTACTTAGTACAGTGCTCTGTATATAGTAAGCGCTCAATAAATACTATTGAACGAATTAATTTATCACCATTTTACATATGAGGGAACTGAGGCTCAGAGAAGTGAAGTGACTTGCCCAAAGTCACACAGATGATAAATGGCGGCGGCGGGATTATAACTCACAATCTCTGACTCCCAAGCTCTTGCTCTTTCCACTAGGACACGCTGCTTCTCTTCTGTAAGGCAATCTCGGGGTCTTTGTCCTCAGCGCGAGAGTGTTTCGGGGGCCCTGGCAGAGAAAGTCTGTGGGTTTGGGGGGTAAAGGAGGACCCAGGCCCCCCAGGCCCTAACGCTCCCTGCCTGCCCCGTAAAGCACTGCCCCTCCGAGACCTCCGAAGAACTAAGACGTGGGACCCGGCCCTGCCCATGGGATCGCACTGCTTCCTCTTAGACTTTTTCAAGCTGTGAGCCTTGGGAGAGGAGGTCTTCTTGGGAGAGAAGGTCTTCTCCCTTAGGTACTAAACTACTTTAGTTTTTTTAAAAAATTATCTGATTTGCCTCCATCCCTTTACAAGCTATTTCTTTTGGGAGAGGAGGTCTTCTCCCTCAGGAACTAAACTAATTTAGTTTTGTTTTTTAATTTATCTGAATCCCCTCCGTCCCTGATTCTCCCCCAGTGACCCAAGATGGACCATCCTCACCGCTGATTCTCCTCACTCTATCCCTGACTGTCCCCCAGTGACCCAGCACGGACCATCCCACACCCTTCACTCTCCCCCCTCTCCATCCCTGACCATCCAACGCTCCTGGCTCTTCCCTTCAGCCACCCAAAACGGACCCTTCTCCCGTGAAAGTTTTAAGCCCCTGATCCTCTTATTTTTCATGAAATCCCCAACCGTTCTGGGAAAAACTCTGGCACTAGAACAGGAAATCCAGCTGTTCGACTTCATGAGGTAACTGATGCACAGAGAAGGTAAGTGACCTGTAGCTCAGTGGAAAGAGCACGGGCTTGGGAGTCAGAGGTCATGGGTTCTAATCCCGGCTCCGCTGCTTGTCAGCTGAGTGACTGGGCAAGTCACTAAACTTTTCTGTGCCTCGATTTCCTCACCTGTAAAATGGGGATTAAGACTGTAAATCCCACGTGGGACAACCTGATCACCTTGTATCCCCCCCAGCTCTTAGAACAGTGCTTTGCCCATAGTAAGTGCTTAACAAATACCATAAAAAAGTCACACAGCTGACAAGTGGCAGACAAGTTAGAACCCATAACCTCTGACTCCCGAGCCTCTTTTCATTGAGCCACGCTACTTCTCTAGAAACGGCGCTTCCCCTGCGGGGCCGCACTAGCTACGGTCACTGCCAAGAGACCCCCCGCAGCGGCCTCCAGGACGGGAGCCGCGGTCTTCGAGTGGGCAGGGGACTGGTGGCCACCAGGAGCAGGAGCGGCTGGGCCCGCCCCGGACCGGTCCTCCCAACCACATGGAGGGCGGGAGAGGCGAGCCCGCAGCGGACTGTCCAGCCGCCCGCCCAGGGCCGGAGCTGTCCGCCTCGCCCACCCCCGCAGGACGGTCCGTGGGAGATCCTGGACGCGCGGGCCGGCCGCGGGAAGGAAGGAAGGAATAATAATGTTGGTATTTGTTAAGCGCTTACTATGTGCAGAGCACTGTTCTAAACGCTGGGATAGATACAGGGTGATCAGGTTGTCCCAAGAGGCTCACAGTTAATCCCCATTTTACAGATGAGGTCACTGAGGCACAGAGAAGTTAAGTGACTTGCCCACAGTCACCCAGCTGACAAGTAGCAGAGTCGGGATTCGAACTCATGACGTCTGACTCTCAAGCCCGGGCTCTTTCCACGGAGCCACGCTGCTTCTCAGACGGCCCCAGAGCCCACCGGCAGGGGGCAGCGGAGCCCAGCCCAACTCGCCCGACGGGTGGAACGGCTCCCGCTCCGACCCTCGCCCCTCCGCCCCCTGCCCCGCAGGGGTAGGCGCAGAGTTAATTCTCTGGAGAAGACGCTAATGCTAGAAAAAGTCCAGGGAAACCGCGGAAGAGGCAGGCCGGCAGCTATTGCTATTGTTCTTGTCTCTCCGTCTCCCCCGATTAGACTGTAAGCCCGTCCAAGGGCAGGGACTATCTCTATCTGTTACCGATTTGTACATTCCAAGCGCTTAGTACAATGCTCTGCACATAGTAAGTGCTCAATAAATACTATTGAATGAATGAGCAACGATAACGGAAGAACCATTAGAGAAGCAGCGTGGCTCAGTAGAAAGAGCGCGGGCTGGGGAGTCAGAGGTCCTGTGTTCGAATCGCCGCTCTGCCACTTGTCAGCTGTGTGACTGTGGGCAAGTCACTTCACTTCTCTGGGCCTCAGTTACCTCATCTGTAAAATGGGGATGAAGACTGTGAACCTCATGTGGGACAACCTGATTACCCTGTATCTCCCCCAGCGCTTAGAACGGTACTCTGCACATAGCAAGCGCTTAACAAATACCAACATTATTATTGGAAAGGTTGTGGATTGTGGAAGGGACAGGACGTTCTGGAGAAAGTATATCCATGGAGTCACTATGCATCGGAAACGACACGACGGCCCTTAGCAATAATAATAATGGGGTTATGATCATCGTCATCATAATAATGGTATTTGTTAAGCGTTTACTTTGTGCCAGGCACTGTACTAAGCGGTGGGGTGGATACAAGCAAATCGAGGTGGACGCAGTCCCTGACCCATGTGGGGATCACAGTCTCAATTTCCATTTTACAGATGAGGTAACTGAGGCCCAGAGAAGTGAAGTGACTTGCTCATCATCACACAGCAGACGAATGGCAGAGTAGGGATTAGGACCCACACCCTTCTGACTCCCAGGCCCGTACTCTATCCACTACACCCTGATCATAATCATTGTGGTATTTGTTAAGTACTTACTATGAGCCAAACACTGTGCTAAGGGCTGGGGTAGATACTATAAAATCAGATAATAATAAAGGCTGGGGTGGCTATACAATCATATGATAGAAACTATAATAATATTGTTATTATGGTATTTGATAGGTGCTTACGATGCGCCAAGTACTGTAGTAAACCATAAGAAAGACAAAAGTTAATCAGATCAGACACAGTCCCTGTTCTGCATGGGGTTCAAGGTTTAAGGGGAAGGGAAGAAAGATATTGACTCTCTGTTTTACAGATGAGGAAACCGAAGCACAGAGCAGTTAAGTGACTAGCTCAAGGCCACCCAGCAGGCAAATGGAGGAGCTACCACGACTCTCAAGCCCATGTTCTCTCCACTGGGACAGGTTGCTTCTCTGATTAAGATTAAGAGTTAGGGGTCAGGGTGAGTCAGAGTCAGGGGTTAGGGTTAGGGTCAGGGGTTGGGATTAGGAACAGGTTAGGGTCAGGTTAGGGTAAAGGTCAAGCTTAGGGTTTGGGTTCAGTTTAGCTCTTCCATTTCCTCCCTCCTGCCCCATGTCACCCATCTCCCTCTGGTCATTTCCCTGGCTAGTCCTAGGGGGTGGGGGAGCAGCTGGTCCAAACTACTGTCATCCCCCCACCCCTCCCTCCCGGGGCGAGGTGACCGTTCACCAATTGCAGCCAAACAGGGATGGCAGCCAGACCTGGCATTGGGTAAACTCCCCCTCATCCTCCACCCCTCTCCCAAACACACACACACAAAGAGGGGGTGCTGCCTGATATCTTGGCATTTTCTGGAATAAAAGTCTACTTGAGAAGCTGATACCCAGTGGGTAACAAATCCTCTGAGTCCCTTCCTGATCTGCCCCGTCCCCTCCCCCCAGTTTCCTGGTAATCAGATTGAACATAGTACCTGTCCCACACGAGGCTCACAATCTTGAACCCCATTTTACAGACGAGGTAACTGAGGCACAGAGACGTGAAGTGACTTTCCCAAGGTCACACAGCAGACATGTGGCAGAGCCGAGTTTAGAACCCACGTCTTCTGACTCCCAGGCCCATGATCTTTTCTTTAGATCACGTTCGTGACCCCAGCTCCACCCTTGATAGAGCATGGGCCTGAGAGTCAGAAGGACCTGAGTAAAATGGGGAATAAGACTGTGAGCCCCAAGTGGGACAGGGAGTGTGTCCAACCTGATTAACCCCAGCCCTCAAAACAGTGTTTGGCACATAGCAAAGTGTTTAACAAGTACCATAATTATTATTATTATTACTCACCCACCTGTCTTCCCATCCGCCCAACTGTCTGCCCACCCACCTGCCCATCCACCTGCCATCCCACCTGCCCTCTAACCCACCCACATCCCTGTCTGCCTACAGTTGTTAGTGGTTGCAGGAGGGCACAGGAAACTAGTGTGTCTCAAACACCCGCCCCACACCACCCTCCAACCCCCGCGCCGTGGAGACACGTCGGGACCAATGCGGAGTCACAGAAATAAAGCTGATGGTATCTTTGCTGGCATCCTGACACTATCCATGGAACTTCCTCGTGCCTGTGTGTCTGGGCTTGTGGCTGGCCTGGCAGCAGAGGGTGTCCCCGACTGATGGATAAGAAGTGAATGGGATCCATTGGGATTCATCTGAGGGTGCCGCTTGTCCCATTTGTCCAGGTTTGTTCTGCTGGAGGAGAAATTGGGATTGCTTACGAGCCTCAGCTAATCCAGGGAATACACGATAATAATAATAATAATGATAATAATGGTATTTGTTAAGAGCTTACTATGTGCCAAGCATTGTTCTAAGCACTGGGATAGATTCAAGGTTATCAGGTTGTCCCACGTGGGGCTCACAGTCTTAATCTCCATTTTGCAGATGAGGTAACTGAGGCACAGAGAAGTTAAGTGACTTGCCTAAAGTCACACAGTTGACAAGTGGTGGAGTCGGGATTAGAACCCACAACCTCTGACTCCCATACTCTTGCTCTTTCCACTAAGCACGCTGCTTCTCTAACGTGCACGATGCCCATGCAAAGTTGCTCCCAAGACTACTTCTATCGAGAGCCTTCAACGTCTTCTTCAGTACAGCAGTTAGGTTGTTAGAGGGGCAAGATGGCAGTGCTGGCTGCAAAGATAGATGAATGAAGGGGCTCTAGGGTCTGGAGTCCCTAGGCCCTGGGATTTGTCACTCAGAGTTGACAACTCAGGCTGCTGCCACTCCTGATGACCACCACCGGTCTCCAGACCCTTTTAAAGATACACCTGTACAGTCCACTCTAACATGACCGCTGCACATGGGCAATGTCAGAACAGGTGAGGCAGAGACGGAGTTGACCTGCACTCCCATTACCTGCCCCACCCATGCCCCGTTCCCTATGATTCTGGGCAGGTGTGTGGTGGCCATTTTAAATTTCTCAGCTCCATAAAGAAAACAGGGGGCTTGGTGTGAGGCAGTGTGGTCAGAACTCACCTCCAGCCTCCAGGCGCTGCCCTGGAGAGACCCCAGGCTCCACCACGGCCACCCCCACATAATCGATTAGACTGTAAACCCGACATTGAGCAGGGATTTTCTCTATCTGTTGCCCAATTGTACATTCCAAGCGCTTAGTACAGTGTTCTGCACATAGTAAGCGCTCAATAAATACTATTGAATGAATAATCCCAGCCAAGCACAGGCCTGGAGGTCAGGCAACTTGGTCTCCAACAGGGGCCCTAGTGGCCAGCTCTTAGAGGGGGTGTGCCCTTTAGAGGACTGCTCAACTCAGAGGGGCAGGGGCGTGTCGTGAAAGGAAGGGGTAGGGTGAGGTGGTCTCCAGCATGGAGGGGCAGAGTGAAGTGGTTTTTTAAGGGTATTTGTTAAGCGCTTGTTATGTTCCAGACACTGTTCTAAACACTGGGTTACTTACAAGATAATCAAATTGGACAAAGTCTCTGTCCCACGTGGGGCTCACAGTCTTAAACCCCATTTTACAGATGAGGTAACTGAGGCACAGAGAAGTTAAATGGCTTGCCCAAGGTCACACAGCAGACAAGTGGCAAATTCAGAGTTAGAACCCAGATCCTCTGATTCCCAGGCCCTGTGCTCTATCCACTAGGTCATGCTGCTTCTTCAGCCTGGAGGGACAGAGCGAATTTGTCTCCAGTCTGGAGGGGCAAGGGTAGCTTGGGTGGAGTTGGCCCGCTGTCAGGAAGCCACTTGTCTGCTATGTGACCTTCAGCAAGTCACTTCACTTCTCTGGGTCTCAGTTCCCTCATTTGTAAAATGGGGATTAAGACTGTGAGCCCCATGTGGGACAGGGACCGTGTTCTATCCGATCGACTTGTATCCACTCCAGCGATTAGAACAGGGCCTGGAACATAGTAGGTGCTTAAGAAATATCACAGTTATTATCAGGAAGCCAAGCTCTGGCTCTGGGCGACCCTGGCGGCCATTTGGCCAGAGGAGGACCGGCGATTCATGTCGTGGTGGGGATGGGCTCTCATCGGGCTCCGAAGCATTCGGAGGCTTCCTGCTCCTCTCCGCTTGGGCCTCGCCCCAAGCCCAGAGCAGACACGTCCCCTGCCAAAAACAACCAGGTCCTTGTAGACGGGAGATTCCTGCCGCCTTTTCCTCCCGCCCTGTCTTCACTCACCACCACGGAATCCCTGGCCCCAGGGAGGGAAAATGGGGCCGGGAGAAGGGGCTGCGGGGGGGGGGGGGGGGGAAGGATGCTTTATGGTGACTGGAGTGTTCTTCTTGTGGCCTCGGCCTCACCCTTACCCTCAACCTGAATCCTGGGACAGGGTGGGGCATTGAGGGCAGGGAATCTGAGTTTGCTTGTTGTGCTTCCACAACTATACTGCACTCTGCACTCAGGAGGGACTCTATACAGCTCTCTCCACACACTAGATGCCAGGACAGTGCTCTGCACCCAGTAAGTACCCAGTGCAGCACTCTGCACTCAGTAGGTGCCCAGTACAGGACAGTATACACACCGTGCCTTGTATAGTGCTCTGCACTTGCTAAGAGCCCAGTACAGTGCTCTGCACACAGTGGGTGCCCCACACAGCACACTATACATACTAAGATTCCCTTACAGCACTCTGCATATGCTGAGCCCAGTACAGTGCTCTGCACACAGTAGACTCTCAGCAGTGCACTCTGCACCCAGAGTAAATACTGATGAAGATGATGATGATGATAATGATGATTGTGGGGCTGCGGGGTGGGAGTGGGTATGCAGGCCCCCAGGTTCAATTAGCAGTGAGTAGAAATGGGAATTGGATCAGGCCTCAGTGGGTCACCTTTGACCGATGCCCACCCGTTTCGCCTAGTTGTCAGTACCTTAGCAGAGTTATCCGCGGCCCCTGGCACCCACACCCACACCGTCCCACTGCCCAGCCCTCCCTTCCCCAGCCTGGGAGGGTGCAAAAGTGCACAGAGCTGCATCCGGGGAACCTCCAGGCCCCAGATGGTTTATCCTGGCAGATTTTTAAATTGTCAGAAGTCTTTAATAACGGCCTCACTTCCGGCCCCAAGATCCCACTTCCAAACGACTCCAAGAGAGGCACGAGGCGGGGGTGAGAAATCTAAATCCTGGCACCGGTCAGAGCCACCCTGCAGGGTGGGGCAGACCAAAGGGGTCTCTCTCAGGGCGGACACGGTGATGGATGAGGTTGAGTGGTCATGACCCATCTGGGCCCACAGACCGCGGGGGATCGGGAAGGGTGGGGGTTTGGTAGGAAGGAAGGAACAGCCTAGCCCCAACTTCTCTGTTTTTCAATCCTTTCTCCACTGCGCCCCCACCCCCGCCCGAGGGAAAGAGCCCCCCACCTAGCAATTCATCTTCCTTAAGGGCTGTGGTTAGACGCTCCTTTTCACAACTAAGCTGTGTTTTGATCTAGATTCTGGCAAAAAGAAAAAAAACAGCACCAGAAACGGTGAGAATTTTATAGGTTTTGCCAAGCAAAACAATTTTCTTCGATGCACATCTGGACCGACAACCCAGAGGAAAATTGGTACTTGGCTTTTTTTTAACTTAAAACTCCCAAGACATAAAACCTTTGAAAATGAGGTTTCGGCTGGAGCCCCAGCGGCAGCCGTAACCCCGGGAGCAGTTCCGGAGAGCCGGCTTCCTGGGGCCGGGACGTTTCTAACTCCCCTTTTCCTCACCCCGAAGAGAGAGGTCGCAGTAAAACAATGGGGGCGTCTATAAGCGCCTGGGCCCATCTGGGCCTAGTTAGCGGCCACTGATCCTAGCGAGGACTATTTATTGACTTATTGATTCTGATTCTAAACGAGATCAGCCCCAGTGGCTGTCGCTGACGGCTCTCTCAGCCCCAGAGTTCCGGGGGTGCGGAGACACAATGGGTCACTTCTGGGCTTGGGTTGAGCACATGCAAAGCAAAGCCACTCTGGGGATGTGGATGACTGTCGACACAGAAACACACACACATACACACACCAGTACACACACACACATTGACACACACACACTGGCAGGCACACACAGCAAACACTCCCTGCCGCATGAACACTAGCAAACACACCCATACACCCACACCTTTCTCCAGCACAGAGACACAAATGGATACACTGCAGGCGAGTGAATTTCTCAGTAGCCCCACAACCGCTGTGGTAAGAAACGATGACAGCCCCTACCCCCAGCAAACCAGAACCCAGGGCCTGTCCATTTGGGGTGAGAAGTGGGAGGGGAATAGCAGGAAGTGGTCAAAGAAAAAGACAGTGGGGAGAAAGGAAATATGGAGGGAGGCTGGCAGGAAGTGGAGGAGAGAGTGTCAGAAAGCAGGGGAAAGAATGGCAGAAAATTGGGTGGGGAGGGAGAATGGCAGGCAGAAATGGGAAGAGAATGACAACTGAGAGTGAGACTGGTAGGAAGCAGGAGAGAGAATGGCAGGAAGCAGAGGGAATGACAGGAAGTGGGGGAGAAGAGCAGGAAGCAGGATGGAAAATGACAGGGAGTTGGGGGAAAATGACAGGAAGCAGTGGGAAGAATGAGAGAAAGCAGATGGGAAAGATGGCAGGAAGTGGAAGGGGGAAATCCAGTGCAGTAGAGTGTGAAATCTAGATGGGTTTGGCTCCATCTGTCTTTCCTTTGAGTCTTCCCACTGAGTGATCACCTCAACATGCCTTTCCACCAGAAATGGGTTTGGAGAATTGTTGGCCAGCTGTGTCACCCTAACTGGGGAAACACAATCGAATGGTTTCCCCTCCACCTCCCAGGAGGCCGTTTCTGATTTCCTACACCAGGATCCTGCTGATTCCCAATGGGAGCCTGGAATTTTGTGGTTCGTCATTCACTCAAAGTGGAACCAATGGCCATGGCAGTTTTTGTATCCTGATAATAATAATAATAATTGTGTAATTATTATTATTATTATTATGGTATTTGTTAAGCATATATTATGTGGCAAGCACTCACTAAGTGCTTCACCTTGCCCACATCATGGTTACAGTGCAAGCCATGAATGGGAGCTCTTGAGAGCCCCACCTCCACCCCAAGCCCAGCTTGAAAACAGTGAGATGAAGGACACCCCAAAAGGGGAGAGCCACCTGGTCAGCGACTCTCCTTTCTAGAGAGGGTGGGGAAAGACCCAGAGACTGATCTCCCTCCATCCTCGAATATGAGAGGTGGGTCACCTCCACATTGTTCAAATGTGCCCAAAGCCCTCTGAACGGTCTACTCTCCCCAGGCTGGGGAGTAGACTCAGATGTGGGGCTACTGGGAAGTTTTAACGAAAACTCCCCCAAAAGAGTTTTGTGAAGTTTAAACCTTGGCCGTTTGCGCTCCTTTCCCCAAACAAAGAATCGCTCAACTCTGCTCCCCGAGCCACCACGGGGGCTAATAAATGGAAAATGTGAACGCTTTGATCAGCGCACTGCCTTTCTTCCTGCACAAATTATGGCCGTTTATTAGAGTTAATTTGAGGGAGTTAAAGGGTAAATCGTCCTCATTAACTCAAAGCAGAGTCCTCGTGGCCCCGGGCAGGGCCTGGCTAGTAAATTTTGCACTCCGGCTTTATATCATCCCACTAACCTCCCCCGCACTGGCCCACATTAGCAGGGCATAAACAGCTCAGTTTGCGGGCGAGGAAAGAGGAGCAGCTCGGCTGCCGCCTCAACTCCGGAGGAATGTGGGCAGAAATGCATTTGCCGAGGGTCGTCTAGGCCTGGCACGTGTTGCCCAGCTCCACGGCCCTCGCCGGCCCAGGCCGGGGACTTACAGCCTGTCTCTTGCTAACGTGGTCTAACCAAGGAACAGCAGGGTCGTTCTGGCCCTTTTCCTCTAGACTGTAAGGTCACTATGGGCAGGAATCGGGTCTACCCTGATTGGATTGGATTCTCCCAAGTCTTTAGTGCAGTGTTCTGCACACAATGGGTGCTCAATAAATATGATCGGTTGATTGAAGACTGTAAGCTCACTATAGGCAGGGAATCAGGTCTACCCTGATTGGATTGGACTCTTCCAAGTCTTTAGTGCAGTGCTCTGCACACAGCGGGTGCTCAATAAATATGATCAGTTGATTGATTTCCACCTCGACTTGGCAGGATCAAGAAGGGTGTCACGTCGTGACACCCATATATTCATTCATTCATTCAATAGTATTTATTGAGCACTTACTATGTGCAGAGCACTGTACTAGGCGCTTGGAATGTACAATTCGGCAACAGATAGAGACGATCCCTGCCCACTGACGAGCTTACAGTCTAAGGTACATATCCATATATATATATAAATTTACACATACAAACACACACGGCGACCGATGAACTAAAAGCCGGGCCCACTTTGGGGGGGGGGGGCGGGGTTCAGGAGTAAGAAGGGGAAATCCGTCAAAGAAGAGGAGGGCAGAACAGAGGGAGGGAGAGAGAGGGGAGTTTAAGCCACTTACAATAGAAGGGGTCTGAAATAACCATGGTTTCTTCTTTGAATCGTGAGAATAGCTATTTTCTTGTTTAAAAGCTTAAAGAGCTATTAAGTTGGGCAAATCACTGGTAAAACAGCTGGAAATGTAAATAGCAATTTAAACAGCTCATTGCCCCTCAATTCAAATGTGGAATGTGCTCGGCCACTTCAGAAACTTCCCCCTGGTTTTATTATATTGTCAGCAGTCAGAGGATTGAATGAGGGCGCTTTCTGAGAGGCCTGAATGGAGTCGGTATGCTTTATTTAGCAAAGCCACAATTTTTTTTTTCTAAGTGAGCAGACGGGTCCCTAATTTTCACGCCATTCTCCCTCCGAGACCCCTTCAATCGCCCTATTCTTTCATTATGTGGAGTTAATCAGGTCTCTGCAACCTCAAGGTCCCCAAACACTCCGTGGCTGGGGGAATATAGTTCTTCAATAAAACATGTTTCATTGATCAACTTCAAAAACGATTCTGTGGGGGGAGGGGAAGAGAAAGAAGGGGAGGGGAAGAGAGGGGAAGAAAGGGGAGGGGGAGAGACGGTCCTGGGATCACTTTGTAGAAGGGAGGGAAACGAAATAGCATAATCTCTCTAAACTCCAAACCCAGCCCAAGAGGCATTTAATAATATCAGCTTTATTCGGGAGTGGGGGCCGGGGAGGCGGGGGGACACTGGAGCAGGGTGGGGTAGAGGGCTGGAGGGGGAGGGGGCGCCGTTCCCGACGATGCAGATGGTTTGAGCGGTATCCCGTTGGCTCCAGGGAGAAGATTTAGAATTAGGGGGGTGGGGGCGGATCGAGCCCACCTCTAGGTCCCCCAGCGGACAGGGAGAGGTAGACGACGCTCTGCCTTCCCCAAAACAACTCTCCCACTTCTCACGCCTTTCTCCCTGAACTGCTGCTTTCAACCCCAAACCGGCGATCCCCGCCCTGGGGGCCTCTGCGAGATGCGACCCTCCCCCGTGTCAGACCGTCCGAGCCAAGGGCAGACAAGTCAGCCCGGTCCTCTCCGGAGCTTTCAATGAACTGCCCTTTCCTCCCGGGAAGGCTTTCACTGGCTCTGCACAGAGTAAGCGCTCAATAAATACGATTGACTGGTCTGAGCTCCGCTTTCTCTCCCCACTTGCTTTCTCTACCCACCCGATTTCTCTCCCCCGTGCTGTGTGCCCTGCTGAGGGAGGACGCGCTCACCCCCCTTGGGTCCCCTCACCTGAGCCCCTTTCCCTCCCCACGCTCCCCTCCCCCTCTTTTCCCTTTCCCCATCCCCCAAGCCCCAGATCCTGTTTGGAAATTTAGAGGAAAGAAATGATACGTCTTCCCAGGCCCCCATATGAGTCAGAGAGTGAAATGAAATGACTCATTAGCACTCTACCTGGGCTACCTGGGCTCTGGTTCTGTTTGGCACACGTCGTTTTGGACCCCACCCGAGTCAGGCAGTGGTGACCATCTCTGCGACCTGAGTCTGTCAGAGCCTGGCAGAACTTGACCAAGTCAAGAGAGAATGAGCGGCCTTCTTGCCACTTTAGGGAAAGTGGCTATTATAGGGGTGGCCCCAAAATGGGCTTGGGTTTCCAGCTGTTTTCCAAGAACGGACCGGTCTGTGACCTTCAACTCTTCTCAACATTTTTGCAGAGTACAATTCCTTTTCTGGTTGGAATAGCAGGACACCACAGTATCCTTGGGGCACTTGAGGCAGGACTATCAATCCCAGCTCTGCCACTTGTCAGCTGTGTGACTGTGGGCAAGTCACTTAACTTCTCTGTGCCTCAGTTACCTCATCTGTAAAATGGGGATGAAGATTGTGAGCCTCACATGGAACGACCTGATTACCCTGTATCTATCCCAGTGCTTAGAACAGTGCTCTGCGCACAGTAAGTGCTTAACAAATACCAACATTATTATTATTATTATTGTTAATCAAACAATCAATGATATCAATGGACAGGAGCAAGAGTAGTGCATTTGGGGGTGGCTGGACCCCTGCTGACCCTGCTCCCACCACTGACCCATCAGTGAGGTCCCGAAGGTGCCCCTAAATTCGAACTCTGCCCCCAAATTCGAACTTGACCCCAAATACGGCTGTGTGAGACATGGAGGATTACTAGTAATTACAATTACTGTTCATAATAATAACAGTGGCATTTGTTAAGGGCTTACTATGTGTTAAGCGCTCGAGTATTCATTCAACTGTATTTCATTCAGTCGTATTTATTGAGCACTTACTGTGTGCAGAGCACTGTACTGTACAAGACAACCAGGTCGGGCACAGTTCCTATCCCACATGGAGCTCACAGTCTAAGTAGAAGAGGGAACAGTTACTATTAAGATATTGGTGAAGAATTTACTTAATAGATGTGCCAAGCCCCGGGGTGGAGACATGATAATTGGACTGGGCACAGCCCTTGTCCCATATAGGGCTTCCAGCCTAAGGGGGAGGGAGAAAGGGGATCTTATCCCCACTTTACAGAGGAGGAAGCTGAGGGCCAGAGAGACCAAGTGACTTGCCCAAGTTCCCACCACGGGCTGGAGCCAAGCTGGAACCAGAACCCAGGTCTCCTTCCTCCTGGATCTGCCCACCCTCCCTCCCCACCACTGGCCTAAAATGCATTCCATTACATAAAAGAACACAGAAAGTCTAATGTCTAATGGTGATTTCCCTCTCCAGTTTACCTTTGGGGACCAGGAAAGGTACCCCTTGACCCCACTAGATGGCCAGTCCATGGAGGCGAGGATCAGGGGTAAAGATAAGCTCCACGTCCAGAGACTTAGATGCAGGAATACTGACCAAAAGCTGGCTGGGCCCCCAGGGACTGACCCACCGGGCCCTGACCCACAGCAACCTGCAATGTGATATTCACCAGCTGCAGATTCTCGCCTCTCCTTCATTCTTGTTATCTGCTGTGAAGAGGGGGTAGGGACTCCAGTAAAAAGGGTTTTTCACATCAGCCAGTGAGAAGCCTGAGTCTGATGGGCCAAAAGCCGGTGAGCGCTCCGCAGGGCTCAATCCACTGTGCTTGTCCCACAGTGCACACCTGCAGTGCTCATCCCACAGTGCTTACCTACAGTGCTCATCCTATAGTGGGCATTAGAGGAGCAAAATGTGTGTGCTGGGTTGTAGTAGGAGTTGAGTGAGGCAAGGTAGGAGGAAGAAAGCTGATTGAGTGCTTTGAAGTTCTCTAGACTGTAAGCTCCTTGTGGGCAGACAACATGTCTACCAACTCTGTTATACTGTACTCTCCTAAGTGCTTAGTGTAGTGCTCTGCACACAGGAAAGCTCAATAAATATGATTTGTTGATTAAAGTAGGTGAAGAGTTTGTGTTTCAAGTGAAGGTGGTTGGACAACCATTGGAAGTTTTGGAAGAGGGGGGAGACATGGACTGAACGTTTTATTAGAAAAATGATCTGGGCAGCAGAGAGAAGCACGGGCTGGAGTGGGGAGAGGCAGGAAGCAGAGAGATCAGCCAGGAAGCTGATGGCAGTAATCAAGCTAGGTTAGGATAAGTGCCTGGTTTGCCATCATTGCAGTTTAGATGGAGAGGAAAGAGTGGATTTTAGCGATGCTGTGATGGTTGAATGGACAGGATTTAGTGACAGATTGAACATGTGGGTTGAATGACAGAGATGAGTGGAGGATAATGCCAAGGTTACAGGCTTGTAAGAAAGGGAGGATGGTGGTGCTATCTATAGTGATAAGAAAGTTATGGGGAGAACAGCGTTTGGGTGGGAAGATGAGGAGCTGTGGATTTGGACATGCTAAATTTGAAGAGTCAGCTGGACAACCAGGTTGAGATGTCCCAAAGGGAGGATGTGTTGCGAGACTGCAGAAAGGAGAGAGGTCAGGGCTGGAGAGTTAGATTTTGGAATCATCAATTAGAGATGGTGACTGAAGCCCTAGGAGAGAATGAGTTCTCCAAGGTGGGTGTAGATGGAGAATAAAAGGGGGCGTAGAACTGAGCCTAGAGGGACCCCCACAGTTGGGGAATTAGAGGCAGCGGAGGAGCCTGTGAAAGAGACCAAGAATGAGTGGCCAGAGAGAGAGGAGGAAACCAGGATAGGACTGTGTCAGTGAAGTCAAGGTTGGATAATGTTTCCAGGAGACAGGGTGATCCACAGTGTTGAACGCAGCTGAGAAGTCAAGTAGGATTACGCTGGCATAGAGGCTATTTTATTTGGCAAGAAAGAGGTCACTGGCAGTTTCCCTGGAGTGGAGGCGGCGGGAGCCAAGTTGGAGGGGGTCAAGGAGAGATTTGGAGGAGAGGAAGTGAAGGCAGCAGGTGTAAATGAGCCTTTCAAGGAGTTTGGAGTGGAATGGTAGGTGGGAGATGGGGCTTTAACTGGAGGGAGTCATGGGGTCATGGATAAAAGGAGCAAGTCAGAGTGACACAGAGGGACTGGGCGAAGAGGAAAAGAGGGCTTAGTCATAGAAGGTCCCTTGGAGGAGATGCACCTTCAATAAGGCTTTGAAGTGAGGAGAGTCACTGTCTGTAGGTTGTGAGGGGGGAGGGCATTCCAGCCAATAGACAGCAGTCCAAAGGAATAATAATAATGCTGGTATTTGTTAAACGCTTACTATGTGCCAAGCACTGTTCTAAGCACTGGGGTAGATACAGGGTAATCAGGTTGTCCCACATGGGGCTCACAGTCTCCATCCCTACTTTACAGATGAGGGAACTGAGGCCCAGAGAAGTTAAGTGACTTGCCCAGAGTCACAGAGCTGGCAGGTGGCGGAGCCGGGATTAGAACTCATGACCTCTGACCCCCAAGCCCGGGCTCTTTCCACTGAGCCACGCTGCTTCTCAGAAGCGTACTTAGATGGGAGCTGTGGCACTCCATGATCATTCAGTCATTTTTCAGGCTACGGACATCTTCAGTTGCTTACTGTTGCGGGACTGGGAGGGTAGACTGAACTGAACTGAGCCCAAGATTCAGTGGGCTCAATTAATTTTCAGCAAGCTGCTCTCCCTCTAACCTATCTACAAGGCTAAATTACAGGGTGGGGACTGTACATAATGACAGGAAACTCTTTTGTCTGTGTATGCAAATCATATGCAAATTTCATTAGCTTGTATTTTCCTCAGGCCAAGGAGGCCTACTAGTTTCATTGCATTTAGTGTGGTACTCTGCAAAAGGTAGACACCCGGTACAGTTGGCTGCATGCCATAAGCACACAGTAATCCATCAATCAACTGATCAATCATATTTATTGAACACTTACGGCGTGCAGAGGACTATACTAAATGCTTGGGCGAGTATAGTGCTCTACACAAGTAGACATCCAGGACAGAGCTCTGCATACAGTAGACACCCAATACACTGCTCTGCACCCAGTAGGCACCCAGTCGACACTGAAGATGAGGATGACAGGAACAACGTATCTTCATTTCTTTCGTAGTTTCAAGAATCATTGACGCCAATAGAAGTACTTGAAGTGGTGGACCTAAGTATCTTTCTGCCTTGATTCCTAATCATCCTGCTCCTTATCAATCAATCGGAGGTATTTGTCGAATGCTTACTGTGTGCAGAGCACTGTACTAAGCGCCTGGGAGAGTATAGTGCATTTAAGCTGATAGGTCCAATCCCTGCCTACAGGGACTTTACAGTCTACAGACTGCTCCATCCCTAAACGAGCCCATTCTGAACTGAATTTCAAGTCTGGGTGCCTAGAAGGGCAACTGGCCCTCAGCTTCTCCACAAGTTCTAAGATCCCCGGGTCAGAGATAGACCACAAGGATTCCCGGTTGCCAGGTCTGGCCCAGGGCAGCCCTTCCCACTGTCCTGCTTTCTCAATGTTCCTCGGAGGCAGCCCAGAGCTGTCCACAGAGGACTGAGGGACCGCTCCATCCACAGCCCACAGCGGCCTAAGGGACCGCTCCAGGCATAGTCCACAGAGGACTGAGGGACCACCCTGTCCACAGTCCACAGAGGACTGATTCCTTTTCAAATACAGAATTGGAGAGACAAAGACGTCCTCCTCCCACTCCTCCTCAATCAATCAATGGTATTTATTGAGTGCTTATAATTTGCAGAACACTGTACTGAGGGCTTGGGAGAGTACAATTCAACGGAATTAGCAGACACGTTCCCTGCCCATAACGAGCTTACAGTCTCCTCCTCCTCTTCCTTCTCCTTCCTTTCTCCTCCTGCTGCTCCTCCTCTTCCCTCTCCTCCTCAATCAATCAATCATTGGTATTTATTGAGCGCTTACTTGGTGCAGAGTATGGCAATAAGCATTCGGGAGAGTACAACGCAACAGAATTAGCAGATACGTTCCCTGCCCATAACGAGGTTCCAGTCTCCTCCTCCTCTTCTTCCTCCTCCTTCTTTTCCTCCTCCTCCTCCTCTCCCCCTGAATGGAAATGTTCGGAGAAGAATTCCTTGGGACGAAGGGAGTTCGCATTCTGCCCACTAAGTGGAGTGCGTGCGCCCAGTCTGTGCGCTGTCGGCCGTCTGGGTCGAAGGGCTGGAAGCTTGGGCCCAAAAGGACTCAAAATGGGTCAAGCGTCAGCTGGACTGTGTCTTCTGATCACCCGACCACTGTCACCTTGGAACGGGGCACATCGGGGGCCCGGAAAATACTGACCAGAGCTGCAGCAAGGAGTCGCAGCGACACTTCAATCAATCGATTGATCGATGGTGTTTATTGGGCACTTACCGTGTGCAGAACGCTGTACTAAGCGCTTGGGAAAAGCGGGCAGATGAACAGACTGCCGGAAGGGGGGGAATGTCTCCGAGAACATGGGAGAGAGTCAGGGCCCGCTACCCAGCCTAGGAACGGCCCCATTGAGTCTGCACCCGAGAAGATGCCCGGTACTGCTGTCAGGGGGGCACGGCTGTGGAAATGGACTGAACCAAAGGAGGGGTTCGAGAACCTCCACCGCAGCTGGAAGAGGCGGGCCCTCTGTCACCACTTGTGCCTTTGTTCTCCCTCCCCCTGAGACTGGGAGCCAGCTCTATGGGGGTCAGGAACTGGATCCCCCGGGATTAGCAGATCTTCACCCCAGGGCTTGGCAGAGACAGATCCTTGAGCAGGGTGGGGCCCTAAACTTTCGTTCTCCCCCTCCTGCTCTCCAACTAGTGAAGCTGAAGGGGGAACCAGAGCAGGCTAAGGTGACAAGAGACATTCCCCTGGAGTCTGGGGACTAGGCCGGAAGAGGCAGCCAGACAGACAAATAAAGACTGAATCAGACCGGAAGATACAGAGACACAGAGGAAAAGAGACAGTAGAGAGACAGGCAGAATGGCACAGGGATCAGAGACCAACTGAGAGACAGAGAAACAGAAAGAGATAGATATCCAGAAACAGACCGTGAGAGACCTAGATACAGAGGGTGATAGGCTAAGAGGTACAGAGAGAAAGGATGTATCCCGAGGCGTACAGAGACAGACAGACCAACAGCGGAGGCAGATAGACCGAGGAGCTCTCATTGGTGGTTGTCAAGGAGACCGTGTCAGTTTGAGCACTGTCTTCTTTGCCTTCTAGGCGAGAGCAGCCATTTTAGCCTGATGGTGTCCCATGGTGATGTCTTGTCTTGTAAATAGGATCAGCAACAGGGGAAGCAGAACGACTAGGGAAGTGTGTTTGTCCCCCTCTGCCTTCCCTCCCCTCCCCCCCAACCGAATGCCCTCTTCTTCAAGTGGCCAAGGGAAACTATTTGGATGACCTCAGTCAATCAAATGATAGAATTTATGTGTATGGAAGAGTACAATACACTAAGGGAACTCAATCCCTGACCTCAAGGAGCTTGCAGTTAAACAATAAAGACAGATACAAGATAATTCACAGAGGGGAGAAATCATTTGTATCTCAAACAAGTAAACAAAAGTGGTTGCTAGCAGAGAATGCAGAGGTGGTAGATGAGAAGAATGATTGGGGAAGGGAAGAATTAACCAGGGAAGGCCTCCTGAAGGAGGTGGGCTTCCCGGAGGCTTTGAGGCTCCGTTGCCACTGAAAGGATTCGAGCTCTTTGCCTCCCTTGAAACAGCAGCAACTCTTCATCCCAGGACTAGGAAACCCGCGGGGGTGTGCGAGCATACACACACACAAACACACACACACTCACACACATACAGAGAGAGAGAGAGTTAAATTGCAGCCCCTTTAGCGAGGGGTTGGGTGACCCCTTCCTCACCTGTTACATCGGGTGAGTAACCTAAAAGCAGTCAGGGGAGGGGGAGAGTTAGGGTTGAAATTTCCTCTTCCTCCTCCTCCTCCCTCCTCTCCCTTTCTCCTGCCTCTCTTCGCTCTCCCCTCCCTCCTTATTCCTCCTCCTCCTCCTCCTCCCTTTCTCCCCCTCCTTCCCTCCCTTCTCCTCTTCCCCCGTCCCCTGTCCTCCCCTCCCGAAAAGCGGCTGTCCTGGGCTTGCTAGGGGATTGGCCTTCCCGCTGGCGGTCCCTCCCCCTCTCCGGGGTCCTGGGCGAATCCGCAGGAGGCTGTCAGCTCGTCAGATTCCCGGCTCCCCGAGCCCCCGGAGCCCTCGCATCCAGGATCCAGGATCCAGGATCCAGCCGGCGGCTCTGGCCCTGCCGTTGCCATGGTCGCTGCGGGCTGCTCTTGGCGCTGCTGCTGCCTGGCGCTGGCCCTCGCCTACCTGGGCAGGCTGGCGGGAGGTGGTGGGCTTCCAGGTAAGCACCCTCCTGCTGGGGGTGGGGGCTTCGTTGGCAGGAGAGTGGCCGGGGCGGGGGGGGGGGGGGTGTCTCTGTAACGGAAAGGAGGAAGCAAGGGACCTCGGGGTAGTGAGGGGCGTTGGAGAGTCGTTCAGCCCCGGGCAGGGGTAGGGGGGCATGCGGTGGGGGGAACCGGGAGCCTAGAGGGCTCGAAAGTAACTTTCTTAGAGGGAGAGTGCGAAGGGCTGGACCGCGACTCTGTATGTGTGTGTGTGTGTGTGTGTGAGAGAGAGAGTATATGTGTCTGAGTGTGTGTGTGTGTGTGTGTGTGAGAGAGAGAGAGAGAGTGAGAGAGAGAGAGAGAGACTCGGGGTTCAGAAGGAGGGGGTAAAGAGGAAACGAGAACCGGGTTGAGACTTCTTGGTGATTCCCCCCCCACCTTAATCTTCGTTTCCACAAATTTCTCCTCCCCCCCCCCCACCCGCCAATCTCTCTCGTTCTTTTGATCACGGGGGGAACATATTTGGGGTAATTTTCAAACTCCCTCGAAAGAGTATTCCTTGTGTCTGAGAGAGGGACAGAGTCTTAAAACTCTGAAAGTTTTTTTATCTCAGTTTTTGTTTTTTGTTTTCTTATTTTTGCTGTTTTTGAGGGAACTGTTTTATTGGCCTCGTCCCCCAGGGAACCGGCTTCTTCCCTCAGCCCCCCGCAGCCCCCCAGGCGGCCCAGACGCCGGAGGGGTTAGACTCGTGCGGATAAATCGCCCGGTCTCCGAGGGCTCCGAGGGGCTGCGTCGTGAATTTCGCGGCGGGGCAAGCGGCGGTTGCGCTTGGTTTTCCCTTTTCTTTGGGTTTCTTGGGATTCACGGCTGGCTCGCAGTCACCCTCCGGTCGCGGGGCAAAGGGCCCGCCCCCTCCCCCCTTTTCCTCCCCTGGCCGCGGTGCACAGGATCCGCCCACCCCTCTGGGCCTTGAATCCGCCTCCCCCCACCCCTTGGCCTCCCCGGTCCGCGGTCTAGCCGGTCACCCCGCCCCCTCCCCTCCCCCCTCTCCCCACCGCCGTTCTGATTTTCGCCACGGGATTCACCGAAAACCCAGCTGTCACCGGGGAGCCCGGCGGGAGAGAGGTGGGACGGTCTCGGATGAGCTCAAAGTGGAAACCAAAGCTCCTTTATCCCCCGATGGGTACACTCGTTTGTGTGTGTATAAGTGCACGCACGTGTGGTTCTGTAATAATAATAATAATATTTGTTAAGTGCTTACTGTATGCCAGGCACTGTACTAAGCGCTGGGGTGGACAGAAGCAAATTGAGTTGGACCCAATCCCGGTCCCACGTGGGGTTCACAGTCTCAATCCCCATTTCACCGACGAGATAACTCGGTGAATTATAACAATGTTGGTATTTGTTAAGCGCTTACTTTGTGCCAAGCACTGTTCTAAGCGCTGGGGTAGATACAAGGTAATCAGGTTGTCCCACGTAGGACTCACAGTTTTCATCCCCATTTTACAGATGAGGTAACGGAGGCCCAGAGAAGTTAAGTGATTTGCCCAAAGTCACGCAGCTGACAGGCGGCAGAGTCGGGATTCGAACCCATGACCTGACTCCCAAGCCCGGGCTCTTGCCACTAAACCACGCTGCTTCTCTAAGTGAAGTGACTTGCCCAAGGTCACATAGCAGACAACTGGTGGAGCCGGGATGAGAACCCATGACCTTCTGACCCCCAGGCCCGGGATCTGTCCACTACGCCACGCCGCTTCCCCCATGCCGCCGTCTTGTATGGGTGTGTCTGCGTTGCTTATCTGCGTGGGTCGATGTGGGTGTGTTTACGCCTTTGAACGCAGGCGTGTGCAACGTGTATGTGAGCGGTTTTATCGGCTTCTCCGCTGCCTCGCCTCCGTATAACGTGTAAAGCCCGGCGAGGTCGCCCCCGGCTGGGCGGCTGCAAAAATAAACTCCAGCCAGAAAAGGAAAAGGGCGACTTGGGCCACTCCCGGCTACAGTCTGCGGGGTTGAGCGACTCGCTCGAAAGCCACTGAACCCCTCCAGCCCCCCCCCCCAAAGCCACGGGGTTTATTATTTTTAGGGGGGAAATTAAAAAAAATAAACATTTAATTTCGCCTGTCGGATTCCGCGCTCTCCTCCCCCTCCCCCTTTTGGGGAGGGCTGGAAGCATTTCTGAGCCTTTGTGTGTGTGCGAAGTTCTTCTGAAGTGTGTGCATTGCCACGATATCTGATGATTTCTCTCCCCCGTCCCCAGCCCCCAGCCCCCAGCCCCCAGCCCGCCCGGAGACTTTGAAGGCTCGCCTTGTTTTATCGCCGGCAATGCCTGAGTGACCATTTCTAAAACAATTAGCGTTGGGATCTCAAGCCAAGAAGAAAACTCTTTTCACTTTGCTGCACCTTTTCTCAAGATCTTTTAATCTAATTGGCCAGGAGCAAACTGCATGTGAATGTCAGACTCTCCCCAGCCCCCCCATTCCCCAGCTCCCTCACCCACCCCACTTCCCCCATCTTCCACCTCCTTCACGCCTCCCTCCCTGTCCCCCCATCCCCCTGTCCCCCACTTCCCTCTTTCCATCCCCCCCACCCTCTTCCCCTCCTCCCCTTGCCCATATCCTCCACCTCCTCCTCCTCCCATTCCCCCATCACCGCACCCCCAGGGCCCCCCACCCCTCCCCGCCCCGGGGATTTCAGACTTCGGGCCCCAGATGGGCTGAACCCCGCATGAGCTAATTGTGCGGCAGATCCAATCAATGAGAATCGGGCAGATGCGGAGCTGTCGATGCCTGCTGTCCTCAAGCCGCAGCTGGGGCCGCCGCCGTCACCGGCCGCGAGCCATTTAAACTCTCCCCGGCCGCCGGCTGGACTTCTCCTTATTGACATTAAGGCTTTTCCCGTCAATAGTCCGCGGCGGCTTCCTAGAGTGGCTCCCACGGGCCCGGACCCCGGCCGCCGCCCCCCACCTCTGACCCCCCGCCTTCTCTGACCACGCCCCCCCGACCCTTCCCCCCCATCCTCCGTCGGCCGCACCCCCCGCCCCTCCCCTAGGTCGTAGCCTCCCCTTCCCCCGGTCCCCCTCGGGGTTGACCGAGCGGGGGGGTGGGGACACTGGAAAGGGAAAGCGGCGAGTGGGAGGGGAGTGGGAGAGAGACGGAAATGGATGGCTCACACACGAACACACACACTCAGGCCTACCCCCAGCCAGCCCCAGGGGGACCCCCGGCCCCACCCTGGGGTTCAGGGAGGAAGTTTAGGTGGGTGGCGGTGGCCTAGGTAAAATGACCCGGGCAAAGTGTATTGGGAGTGCTTGGGGGAATGGGTCGCCTGAGAGATGGGCCAGAAAAGCCCCTGAATTTAGGGTTTTCCAAAGCTACTCATAGAGGTCAGACTTTGCGGCTGCCCCTTCCCTCCGCTGCACTCACCCGTTCATTAGTGAGTGAGGGTGGACAGCTGGGTACGGCTGGGCCCGAGATGAGGAACGCAGGCCTCAATCCAGACCCCTCCCCAGCTCGAGTACTGCCTCGGGTCTCACCTCCGGCTCCCCCTTCTCCTCTCCTCCTCCTCCTCTTGTCCCCCCCAACCCGTGACAGACACAGACGAGTGTGCAGAGGCCACAGACGACTGCCACATCGATGCCATCTGCCAGAACACCCCCAAGTCCTTCAAGTGTCTCTGCAAACCTGGCTACAAGGGCGAGGGAAAACAGTGTGAAGGTAAGGACCCCCGGCCTGCCCTTCACCACCAACCCACCGCCCTCCTCCCACCTCTCTGGGCCCATCTCATTCATCCCGGTCCAGCCTCTCACAGACAGAGAGGCAGCACGGCGAAATGGATAGAGCATGGGCCTTGGAGTTAGAAGGTCATATGAGTTCTAATCCTGGCTCCACCACGTCTGCTGTGTGGCCTTGGGAAAGTCTCTTCACTTTTCTTCACTCTGGGCCTCAGTTACCTCATCTGTAAAATGGGGATTAAGACTGAGCCCTATTTGGGACAGGGACTGTGTCCAACATTATTACCTTGTATCTACCCCAGCACTTAGTGTAGTGTCTGGAACAGAGTAAGTGCTTAACAAATACCACGGTTATTATTAATTATTATTAACAGCTGAACTCTGAGCCTGGGGTGGTACAGGGCCACCAGGAATTGGGACCCGGCTACTGCTGGCACCCCCCCTTTTGCTTCCTGGAGTGTCCACCCGCTAGCCTGGACCCCAGTAGGTCGCTGTGCCTCCCTGGGCGGAAGGAGCTACTGTTAGGGGCCAGGCAGTGCCACTGCTGGCCAAAGAGAGGTGTCTGACCTTGCCCCCTGAGCTCTGCCTGGTGCCCCTCCCAGGTGGGCCAGAATTGGGGGAGGGGCAGGAGTTAGAGATCCCACATGTAACTGAGCCAGTCTTTGCCTCAGCCTGCCCAGCCCAGGATTTCCTGGGGACCAAACGGGTCAGGGCTGGCCCTCATCCCCTCCGATCAATAAATCAATAAGCATTTATTGAGCGCTTACTGCATGCAGAGCTCTGTATTTTAGGCAAGGAGTACAGTTCAATAGAGATGGTAGACAGGATCCCTGTCCTCAAGGAACTTATAGTCTAGAAAGAGCGAGAGACATAAATTACAGCTAGAGGAATGATCCCAGCTAGACTCCGGAATCAGCCTCCTCCCTGGCCTCCCTGCTTCCGGCCTCTCCCCTCTTCCCAAAGTTGTATCTCCTAAAACACCATTCAGGGGACACTAGTCCCTCCTTGGAAACCTTCAGCGGGTGTCCATCTCACCCCACATCAGACAGAACTCCCGACCCCCAGCTCCAAGCTTTCCACCAACTCTCTCTTCCTCTTCCTCCCTTCTCCTCTTACTCCTCCTTAGTTGCGCTTCACTTGCTGTACTCAAGTTCACGCTTTTTGATTCTCTTCCCTTTCCTCGCTCTTGACTCTCCCTCTTTGACCCCTTACTGGAGCCCTTCTCCTACCTGGAACTCCCCATTAGGTCTCGCAAATCACATTGCCAGTCTGTGCCTTCAGAGCCAGTCACCTCTGCCAGGAGAACTTTCCCAATTACACCCTTCCCTCCTTCTTGATTAATCTTGATTTGCGGTCTGTTACCCTCCTGTGTGTCTACTTACCTGAAACTATAAATGCTGCCTTTTCTTCATTTGTATTTATGCTTTTACTCTTTTAACTGTTGGACATTTGGCAATTTATGTCTGCTTGCCTTTTTTATGGCATTGGTTAAGTGCTTATAGGTGCCTCGCACTGTACTGAGAGCTGGGGTAGCTACAAGCTTATCAGATTGGACACAGTCCATGTCCTACATGGGGTTCGTAGTCTTAGTCCTCGATAGGAAGGGTCAAACTGCTGCCAACCAAGGGCTATGGTGAGGGAGGAGAAAAGTCATATTTCACCTCCCTCTCCTCCCTATTCTCCTAGGAGTCACAGTATTTATTGAGCATCTACTTGGTGCAGTATCTTGTGCTAGGTGTTTGAGAAGTATCAGTCAATCAGTGGTACTTACTGAGCACTTAGCATAGGCAGAGCAACGTACTAAATACTCCATTCTAAGTACAGAATAAAAATGTGACATACTGCCCATAAAGAGCTTCCTTGCTAGAGAAGCCTGGTGGCCAATTGGATAGAGCACAGGACTGGGAATCAGGAGGATTGCGTTCATTCATTCAGTCACTCAATTTAATTTATTGGGTGCTTCCTGCATGCAGAACACTGTACTAAGTGCTTAGGAGAGCACAATATAACAGTAAACAGATACGTTCCCTGCCCACAAGGAAATGAGCTTACAGTATAAATGGCTCTTCCACTTGTCTGCTCTGTGACTTTGGGCAAGTCACTGAACTTTTCTGTGCATCAGTTACCTCATCTGTAAAGTGGGGATTAAGATGCTGAATGCTATGTGGGACAGGGAATGTGTCCACCCCAATTATTTTGTGTCTACCCTAGCACTTAATACAGTGCCTGGCATGTAGTAAGCACTTAGCAAATGTCATTATTAATGGAGGAGGCAAACAAAAATATTTATAACTATAGTGGTCAAAATAAATAACTGAATAAACCATGCTGAAGATGAGTATAAACAAGCTCCTAAGTGCTAGAGTTGGCTGATGGGTCATTATGGCTTAGGGTGCTGGGAAATAAACAGACGCTGCAGGAGGTGGGATTGTAGGAGGACTTGGAAGGTGTGGAAGCTGGGGTCTGTCTGATGATTGGAGGGAGGGAGTTCAAGGCCAGGGGAGCAACGTGAGTGAGGGAATAGAGTTGAAAGAGTGGAGAGTGAGGGAGGGTGAGAAGGTTGGTGTGGGAGGAATGAAGACAGCTGGGAGAATAATGGGAGAAGAGAGCAGATAGGAAAGTGGAGGCCAGATGGTGGAGAGCCTTGAAAGGACTTGTGAGGAGTTTATATTTGATGTGGAGGGTCAAAGAAGCCAGATGAAGGTTTGGAGGGCTGGGAAGATCGGGGCTGAGCAATGCTTCAGAAAAGTGATCCGGGCAGCTGTGTGTGGTAGATTAGCTGGGGGAGAGCCTGGAGGCAGGGGGACCAGAGAGGAGCCAGGTGATGTTAGACTAGCATCTGGGAGTCAGAAGGACCTCCTTCTGACCTGGGTTCTAATCCCAGCTCCGCCACTTGTCTGCTGGGTGACCTTGGGCAAGTCACTAAACTTCTCTGTGCCTCAGTTCCCTTATCTGTGAAATGGAGATTAAAACTATGAGCTCCATGTGGGATATGGACTGTGTCCAACCTGATTACCTAAGTATCTACCTTAGCGCCTAGCACAATGCCTAGTGCATAGTAAGCGCTTAACAAATGTCGTAAAATAAAATAAAATAAAATACAGCAGCATGGGGGATTCCAAGACACGTGGTGCCCCGGGTAGGGGATGCACAGATCAGACACCGGGACCACTAGGGAAGGACCGCTTTGGGATTTCGAACTCCGGTTGGGAATCTGGGAGGAGTGCAGCTCCCTTATTCACCACGAGGCGGCGATGCTGGGTGGAGGCTGCTGCTAGAGGCGGTGCTCCGACCATCCTCTGATAATAATAATGGTATTTGTTAAGCGCTTACCATGTGCCAAGCACTGACTTTGGAGTCAGGGCTCATCAGTTCGAATCCCAGCTCTGCCACTTGTCAGCTGTGTGACTGTGGGCAAGTCACTTAACTTCTCTGTGCCTCAGTTCCCTCATCTGTAAAATGGGGATTAAGACTGTGAGCCCCACGTGGGACGACCTGACTCCCCTGTGTCTACCCCAGCGCTTAGAACAGTGCTCTGCACATAGTAAGCGCTTAACAAATACCAACATTATTATCATTCTAAGCGCTGGGAGATACAAGGTGATCAGGTTGTCCCACGTGGGGCTCACAGTCTTAATCCCCATTTCACAGATGAGGTAACTGAGGCACAGAGAAGTGAAGTGACTTGCCCAAAGTCACACAGCTGGCAAGTGGCAGAAGGGGATTAGAACCCATGACCTCTGACTCCCAAGCCCGTGCTCTTTCCACTGAGCCACGCTGCTTCTCTAAGTGCTTCTCCTCCCCTGCACCCAGCTGCTTTCTCAGCCAAAGCTCTGGAGGAACTGGCCGAGCCAGAGACACCTGGATCATGAGTGACGGTTAATTCATCTCTACCTCCCCAGCAACCTAGTGGGAAGAGCAGGAGGACCTGGGTTCCGATCCGAACTCTGACACTTGTCTGTTGTGTGACCTTGGATAAGTCACTTTATTTCTAGGTGCCTCAGTTTCCACAAGTGTAAAATAGGGATTCAATACTCGTTACCCCTCCTACTTAGCTTGTGAGCCCCATGTGAGAGAAGGATCGTCCAGCTTGAATATCATATCTAACCCGTGCTTAGAACAGTGCTTGGCACATAGTAAGTCGTTAAGAAATACCATCATTAACACTTTTCTCCTCCCCCGCTCCCCCAACTACCACTTAAGCACATCCGCACCACTTGAGCACTGGAGTACTCACCCGCCTCCCCACTCTGCAACATTTACGTACTTATCTTTGAACTTGGTTACTTCCCCTTGTCTGTAAATTATTTTAGCAGCTGCTTCCCTCGCTAGACTCTAAACTCGAGGGTAGGGATCATGTCTACAACTTATATTGTAGTCCCCCAAGTGCTTAGTACAGTGCCCTGTGCACCGTAGGCTGTAAACTCCTTGAAGACAGAGATCATGTGTATTAACTATTGTATTTTTCCAAGCACTCAACACAGTGCTCTGCATCTAGGAAGTGCTCAGTAAACACTGTTGATTGATCCATGCTTGGGGGTAGTGGCGGGGGCGGGGGGGGGAGGGAAGAGAGAGACAGAGAGGGATGGAAGGAAAGAGTTGTATGTCCAGATATAGACACACTTCTGAAATTCTACAATCAGCACCCCTCTCCCCAACTCCCACCACAGTGAAGGTAACTGGGCAGACCTTTCATTCATTCAATAGTATTTATCGAGCGCTTACTGTATGCAAAGTACTGTACTAAGCATTTGGGAGAGTACAATAAAACAATTTCCAGCAGACTGGTGGGAATGAAGTGGTCAGTTTCTATGTCCAATCAGTAATATTTATTGGGCACTTACTGCATACTGAGCACCGTACTAAGTGCTCGGGAGAGTACAGTACAACAAAGTCAACAGGCACGATCCCTGCCCTCAAGAAAATTACAGTCTAGTGGAAGTCAGACACTGAAATAAATTATAGATAGGGGAAGCAGCAGAGTATAAGAATATGTCCATAAGTGTTGTGGGGATGAGGTATCAAAGTGCTTAAGGGTGCAAACCCAAGCACTTTAGTCAATATAGAAGGGCAGGAAATTAGGGTGGGGGATAGAGAGGTTAGCCATGGAAGGCTAAGAGATATGATTTTATGAAGCCCATGAAGATGAGGAAAGCAGTGGTCTGTTAGTTATGAAATGGGAGGGAAGGTGTTCCAGGCAGAAGGAAGGATGTTAGTGAATAGGATGGTGTTAGAGGAGCCGAGTATGCTGGCTGGGTTGTAGTAGGAAAGGAGAGAGGTGAAGTAGGAGAGAGAAAATGATAAATTGTTCCTTCTGTTGCTCTCATCCCAGAGGCGGCAGTGATTTTACCCTGGGGGAGAAGAAGGAGGTTGGGAGAGGGCAGCTTCAAGGAGTGAATAGGCCAGAGAACCACCATTTGGGTTATTTTCATGCCCTGGAAACCCTCTGGGATGAGTGAGGGTGGGTAGCTGTGAGGTCCCACAGGATCTCGGACCAGCACTCACTTCTGCCCCATGGGCACAGAGGCAAGTTTTTGTGCCGCTGGGCATCCGGGCCCACCCTGTTAGAGGGCAGGGGGTCTTCTGGTCTAAGTTAGGCTGGACCTGTTTGTGTCAGTGTGTAATTCGGGCCGGGGGGAGGGGTGGAGAGGACTGCCAGGGAGGCTTCAACTCATTGAACCATAATTACTTCATTTTCCTAGACATTTGCGAACTAACGAAACCCAATTACTGAACCAAATTACAGCTTGAATTAGGCCGTACTAATCTTAATTAAAAGCCCTCTTTTTTATAATCAGAACCAGCCTCTGAATGAAACAGCAAAGCCTCCCTTAAATGGTGTGTTTAAATAACGAAAGCTCTTTTGGTAATAGTTGTTTAGTCTGAACAAGGCTCCCTGTTACACTGCATGTATTACACTTGATTATTTTTTTCCATCTTCCTCTGGTGGCTTTCTTCCCTGAGTAGGGCCATATTTAGTGCTGCAATTAAACGTTTTGAGGGAAATAATGTTTTGCCACAGTATATAAAATGTATAACTGTATTGCCTTTTTTTGTTTGTTTAAAAACATTTTTGCGGGATGACAAAATTAACATGGGAATAAGCAGAAATGCCAGCTTCCTGTGTGTTATACCCACTAGGGATTCCACGTCAGTCATTTAAATAAGGGGGATTACCGGACATATTATTAGAAGTTATGGGTCCGCTTCAAATGGTATATACCCTCTCCCCTATGTATTTGAATGTCCAAACCATCTTGAAACCAATTCGCTTCCTCAGCGTGGAATGCCCAGGTCTCATTAAGTCCTTTTCATTCTGTCCTTCTCATGCTCTTTATTTGTGCTTCTGGTGGAATCCATTTTTCCCCAGGGGTTGATAGGCAGGCTGTGGAATTCCTCCTGTCTCGCTCTGAATGTGGGACAACCCCCAGCCCAGCCTTGCCGGTTTCGGGGGAGGGGGACCGAGGCGGGCCAGAGATGCCAGTCCTGGCCTAACAGCAGAGAACACCACAGGCTCCTGAGCTTCAGTGAGCACCCATTGGGACTGCCATAAAATCGCAAGGTTACCCTGCATAGCCCGGCCTGGGTGGACGGGTCAGCCAGGCCGCCGGGCCACAAGTCTGAAAGGGGGGAACAACATGGCCGGACCCATGGGTGGTGGGAGGGGCTGAGGGAGCCGGAAAGCCTCCGGGACCCCCAGAGACGATGTTTTCAGGTCAGCCCCAGGCTCTGGGAGCTCACCACCTCTGCCTGGACCTGGTCTCGGGCTTCCGCCCGCCCGCCTCACCCAGTCCCACAGCGGGCCTCTTATTTGTTTTTCCGGCAGAGAGTGTTGTCCAGATAAAACCATTACTTCTACAAAAATAAACGTCCGCCGGCTCAGCTCTGACCGCTACTGAGTTTGGGCTTGCGGCTTCTGGAAAGAGGTCGCTCTCCATGAAGAGCTGGCCAAGAACAGCATGGCAGGCGCGGTCCCCCGCCTCCATATCCTGGCAACCCCGCCTCAGGGTCCTGGCATCCCCACCTCTGGGTCTTGGTAACCCCTACCTCTGGATCCTCGTACCCCCACATCTGCGTTCTGGTACTCCCCCAACTCTGGCCCTGGCACCCCCACCTCCAGGTCCTGGTACCCCCACCCATGTGTCCTGGTACCCCAACCTCATCATGGATGACACCCTGGCCCCATCCTAGGGGTGGCCCTCTTCTGACCCACCCTTGTGACATTCCTTTCCCATCACCCCCTCGCTGTGGGGAAATTATCAAGGCTTGGACCTCAGGGGCCTGGCCTTTTCTTTTTTTTAAATGGTATTTGTTAAGCACTTACCATATTTCAAGCACCGTTTTAAGCACCTGGTTAGGTACAAGCTAATTAGGTCAGACACAGTCCCTGTCCCTCATGGGACTCAAAGTCTAAGAAGGAGGGAGAACAGGAATTTAATCCCCATTTTACAGTTGAGGAAACTGAGGCACAGAGCAGTTAAGTGACTTACCCAAGGTCACCCAGCAAGTAATTGGCAGCACCAGAATTAGAACCCAGGTACTGTGACTTCCAGACCTGAACTCTTTCCATTAAGCTATGCTGCTTCTCATGCCACGCTGCTTCCCTCGTGCCCATGCCCTATGGGCCATCCAACCTGTTTTCGGGCTGACATAGCCTGGCTACGTTTAACCTCCCCACCGTTTCTGAGTGTCTGCGCCCCGGGCTTCAGAAAAATTCTGCTTTGGCCCCTGTGTCGGGGCCCAACCTCTTTAGTAACTTTTTGAACCTTGTCCCCATCCACACCAGTCTCCTCTGGAAGAGACTCAGGTGTAGTGGGGTGTTTCTTGTGGCTCTCTGGTTTGGGCCAAAGTATTGGGAGCCCCTGGAGGGCTGGGTCCTATGTTCAGTTCTCACCCATGAATCTTTTTCCCAGTACTCAGGTCAGTGTTCTGACTCAGTAGGTGCCTAATAAATACCATTACAACAACAACAAACAACTACTACTGGTACTTGAGAAGCAGCATGGCCTAGTGGCAAGAACACGCACTTGGGAGTCAGAGGTCATGGGTTCTAATCCCAGCTCTGCCACTTATCAGCTGTGCGACTTTGGGCAAGTCATTTAACTTCTCTGTACTTCAGTTACTCCATCTGTAAAATGGGGATTAAGAGTGTAAGCCCCACGTGGAAGGGCCTGATTACCTTGTATCTACTCTGTGCTTAGAACAGTGCTCGGCACATAGTAAGTGCTTAACAAATACCAGAATAATTATTACTATCACTATTATTATGACAATAATACCAAACCCAAAGTCAGTGCTTCATCTCTGCTGTGGGTTCAAGGCTCTTGTCTGAGGTTCATGAACCAGTAGAGGCCACCCTAAAACTTGGGATGCCCTGTGGGACATACTCAAGTCACCGTAAAGGTGAAAACAGGGTCTCAGGCTGGGGAGAGCCAAGGTCCAGAGGCAATCCGGTCTTGATTCCCACCCCTCGGGTTTATGACACGGAAGTCTCCTGCTGGAGTCAGCTTGGGCAGGCGGACGCTAAACAAAGCCAGACTCGCTGGCCGCCCTGGGCTCGGCGGGGTCTCGGGGGCACCCGCTTGATTTAGGGGGCTGGCTGGCAGTTCAAAGAGCTGGGGCCAATCTGTTTAAATATCAATTAAGAGAGACGTCAAAACCAGTGAGGAAACCTTCCTTCGGGGTCCAGGCGAGGTGATGTGAGGCTTGATTCTCCGACAGGATGGAGCCCCGGGGGTATGGCCACTGCAGTTAGCAGCCTGGAGTCTGCTGGACCTGTCGGTTGCATATCTGCTGTCCATTCTCCTTCCTTGTCGCCGACCAGCTTTGCTGCCTTGTTGGTGATCAGAGACCTTTGCCCTTCTGGGATCCACTGGGGGCCCTGGAGATCCTGAGCCCTCCTCGGGGCCTATGGGGGATCCAGCCAGTCCTCCCTCCCTCCCTTCCTGTGGGAGTCCCACATGGGCAGGGGTTGGGTCCAAAATGAGTATCTTGAATCTCCTGCAGCATCCAGCACATTGCTTGGTACTGGGTAAGCCACTTAATAAGTACTGCCCCCATCATTATCATCAGAAGAGATCTTCACCAGTATACCTGGAGATCTGAGGATCAGCCGGGAGAGCTATTTGGGAAGGACCGTGGGTGGCATGCCCATGAGGGAGATGTTGAGGGGTCACCCCTGAGTTTAGTTAGGAACAAATGTCATATTGGCAGTTAGTCTTGCAGCTGGTTTAAGATTCCAGGGAAGCCTGCCTGCCACCCAAATAATCACTGGCATTTTGTTTATAGCCCAAGAGTGTGCCATGGTCATGGCATGGAGCCTGCCTGGGCCAGCATCCCACTCTCTTGGCCTCACAGTGAGGGGGGTGGGCACAGGAAGTGTTTGGCTCCAAACCTCAGCAGCCAGCCCACTGGGGGCAAAGCTGTCAAGCTGAACCCCAGACCCAATCCGGGTTTCCTGGGGGGCGTGAATCTGAGAAGTAAGGGGAAGTGACAGTAAGCTCTTGGAGCCGAGTCTGGTGCACCAGTGTGGAGCCCAGGAGAGGCAAGGGTGGTGACAGTGAACTGCTGGAGACAAGCTGCTGTGGGCAGAGAATGTGTCTGTTTATTGCTATATTGTACTATCCCAAGCATTAAAACAGTGCTCTGCACACATTAAGCGCTTAATAAATACGACGAATGAATGAATGAGTTTGGGGGCAATAATGTGGAGCCCAGGAGAGTCAAGGGATGGTGGTACCATGCTCCTGGAGCTGAGTCTGGGAGCTTTGAGTTGGATTTTGCGGGGAAGCTGCAGCCACAGAGCTGGTTTTCTCCTCTGCCCACAATGATGCCCATGCTGGACACTCTGTTTCAGATATTGATGAGTGTGAGAATGACCACTACAATGGGGGCTGTGTTCACGAATGCATCAACATCCCTGGGAACTACCGCTGCACGTGCTATGATGGCTTCATGCTGGCCCACGACGGGCACAACTGCCTGGGTAAGTCACCAGGGTGACCGGTCCCAAGGGCTGGGGCTGGTGCCACTCAGATCCACTGTCTTTCCTACCTCCCTCAGTGCCTGACTCTGACCCCCTCGTCCCCTGCTTCCCCTAGCAACTGCTGTCGTGGATGTGCAACTCTCTCCTGCCTTTCCTGGCAACACGGCCTTGGACATCAACCTCTGATCCCCTCGTCCCCTGCCCCTCCAGTGGCCATGGCCAAGGTCCTCTGACTCCGACCAGCTCGTCCCCTGCCTCCCCTGGCAGCGTGGCCAAATATGCCCAACTCTGACCCCCTCATCCCCTGCTTCTCCTGGTGGCCACCACCAGGGTGCCCGACTCTGAAACTTTTCCCATCAGTGTGGCTGGTCCTGCTTCTCCCCATCCTTGTTCCTCCCAAGCAATCACCCAAACTCCCGGGCGGTTCCACCCAGCACCCCTTGTTCTGGAGGTAGAGAGTCGAGGGGAAGGGAATAGCAGGGGAAACTTATTACATTTGCCAAGCTCCAGGCTGAAATAGGAAAGGGTTCCGGGATGCAAAGAGGCCAGTAGGTGAGGGGCAATGGAAGCCAAGGAGGCCAGCTGGGAAATGCACCTTGGGTGTCACTAACAGCAAGGAAATCAAGTCCCTATTTTAGCTTGATATTAGCATAGCCTTGCAGACCTAGACTAATATTTACCAGCCCAAAACAGTTTTCTGCTTACCACACCTCTCCACCGGAGGGAGGGGCTGACTGGCAGGATATTGAAAGACCCTGTGGATATCATTTCTGCAGGGGAAGAGTGATGGGGACCCTAGGGCCCATCCACTGAGCTGGCTTCATCCCAGGGTTAGGGAGCAGGAGACAATAGGAGTTGAGCAGTATGGGGCTGGCTGGCAAGGCAGAGGTGCTCACTGCCCCAGGGGGCTTGACTTAGTCCACCTGGGTCTTGGTTGGGGTGGGTGTCCAGCCTGCTGGCTTTTCACTGCTCTATACTTGACAAGTACCACTCCATGCTGAGGAGAGAGGCAGACAGACAGAGACATATTGTGTGTGTGTGTGTGTCAGAGTCTACTGTGGCAAATGGAGCCTCAAACATCCCAAATAACCAAGATCTGGTGCTGCTAATAGCATCTCGCTACTGTAAGGTTAACTGAGCTGACCACCTACCTCGCTGCCCAGGGGATTGAATATGGACCTGCTAGACTGGAAGCTCCTCTAGGCCAAGGATTGTGTCTACTCACTCTAATGTCCTCAACCCAAGCATTGCTCTGTACAACGTACAATACGCTGCACACAATAGACCATAAGCTCCTCAAAGGCAGGGATCATGTCCTTGGACTCTTCTGAACTGTCTCAAGTGTTCAATCCAGTGCTCTGCACACAGTAGGCACTCAATGAATGTTATCAATGGTTGGTTAGTTGGACCAATCACAGCCATGTGGACTGAGGCAGTGAATTTACTGAAAGAAATGGAGAATTCTAGCCAGGAAGACACAAGGATATGACTCTGTGAAGGCGACCCCAGGGAGAGCTGACCCCTGAGGCTGCGTCATTATGGTGCTCGGCCATCCCGTTTCCTCAGCAATAACTGCCCCGTTCACAACCACTCAAGGAGCCCAGACCAAAGTAGCTATTTCTTTTTTGTGCTTCTAATGCTCTCTGTGCCTTTTAGTGTCTTTTGTGCCTTCTGTGCCACCCTACCAAATTGCCCAGACAGCCGCAGAGGACTGCCCTGCTAGTCTGAGTTGTATGTTGCCCAGCCTGCAGAGCTGTAACTCCTGGGGCTTGCTGGGCTCAGCCCCCTCCCAGTCCACTAGAACTTTGTACCAGCCCCCACTCCAGGAGAAATGGCAACCTCTCCTAATGGGCTCTGTCAGCTGTAACAGAACCCTGGCCCACTGGGCCCCAGTTGCATGAAGGGCCCCACCTCTGCCCTGCCCTGGTACTTCATGGCTCAGTCGAATAGGGGGATGAAATCCTGTGGTTGTGACCTGCGACTGGCCCCTGGCCTGGTTAAATACTGCCGATTCTATTTTCATAACATCTCCAGCTTCCACCCCTTCCACTCCATCCAAAGGCCACCATGCAGTGCCAGGCATTCTCCATATCTTGGACTTGACTACTGCATCAGCCTCCTCACTGACCTCCCTGCCTCCGGCCTCTCCCTTCTCTGCTCTGCCCTCTACTCTGCTGCTCAGATTTATCTTTCTAAAGCATCGTTCTACACATGCCTCCCCACTTCTCATATGCTTCTAATAGCTGTCCATTCTCAGCTGCATCAAGCAGGAAGCCCTAACCATTGGCCTTAAGGCACTGAATCAGCTATCTCCTTCCTATCTATCCTCGCTCCCCTCCTATAACAACCCAACCCACACTTCACTCCTTTCAAGCCAACCTCCTGACTGGCCTCGTTCTCTCACTGCCCAACCCTTGTTCATGCTCCTCCCCCCAATCCCATATCCCTACCTGGAACTGCCTCACCACTCAAATAATAATAATAATTGAGGTATCTTTTAAGCATTTACCATGTGCCAGGCACTGTTCTAAACCCTAGGATAGATACCAGCTAATAGGGTTGGACACAATCCCTGTCCCACATAAGGTTTACAGTCTTAATCCCCATTTTATGGGTGAGGGAACTGAGGCACAGATAAGTGATGTGCCCATGGTCACATGGCAGACAAGTGGCAGAGCCGGAATTAGAACCCAGGTCCTTCTGACTCCCAAGACCGTGCTCTATCCACTAGGCCCCACTACTTCTCTACTAGTCCCCGCTGCTTCTCTATCAAGCCATAATTTTAAAGCCCTTCTGAAATTCCATCTCTTCCAGGCAGCCTTCACTGATTGACCTCCACTTTTCCAGCTTGCATTCATCCAACATTCCCCTGCAACCCTTGTGCTTACACCTCTTATGAGTAGAGAATTTCCACCTGTAGCAGGAAAAGCATTCAGTGAGAAAATCTGGATCTTCAGATTTTTCAACCCCTGCCAATGACCTGCTGTGTGATTGGGACTAGTTCCTTAACCTCTCTGGGTTTCTCTTTCCTCATCTCTAAAATGGGGATAAGAACCTTAGTCTCTCTCTGCTTTCTAGGGTTGTTGTGAGGGCAAAAACAGAGAGTTTTGGAAAAGCACTGTGGAAAATAAAAGTCGTTTCTGGGGTTCGAGGTGAGAGGGGCTGGAGAGTGGCGATTGTGGTTATTCTTTTTACCCCTGCATGTGTGATGACTGTAGTGCCCGGGAGGAAAACCTAACCCATCCCTGCCCCCCACAAGCCTTCCCTAAATGACCCTGTGCTCATGGCAGCAATAAAACGATTAGCGTCGTATAAATAAATAGCCACGACTGAAAAGTTTCTCAATTAGGAGAACCGGGTGGCTGGCTAAGTGGGTTTTCCTGCGTTTTCATCATTAAACATGTTTCCTTTCTTTCCAGTCAAGGGAACTTTTCTTTTGGAAATTTCGATCTCTTGCGTATGAATTTGTCCTGGAAGTTGTCCAAATCTGTCCTCAGGGGAACTAGACTCACTCTCTATTTGACATCTTTATTGAGGAATTTCTCAAATATAACAGAAAATGACACCGTAGGGAATTCAGGCCATGATGAGACCGTGGTTCAGTTAAAGATGATTGCTTTTAGCATCATAATTGCTTGAAATAGCAGTAGTTCCCTTTGAAAGTTTTTTTTTTTCATCTTGAGTTCCGAACAGTTGGACAGATGGACCACTGTTTAGATGGAAACCCAGAGGATTTCTTGATCTGAAATTAAAGCCAGCGAAGAGAAAGGCCCGCCCGTTTCCCCCCCTCCCCCGCCCTCGCCCACCGCAGCCAGCTCCTCTTTCGCCCTGCAGTTCTCTCTCTTACCCAGATGCTCCACTCGGCCTCTGTCCTCGCAGACACTTTCTCAATTTGCACCCTCCCTGGGGGACTGCTCCCTCTGGCCTCCAGCTCGCTATCTGGGGACTACTTCCTCTGGCCTCCTGTTCACTGTTTCGGAGACCTCTCTGCCCTTCACCTCATTGGCTGGGTGACCACTCTGCTCCCCAGCTTGCTGACTGGGGGCCGCTCCCTCTGCTCTCCTGTTCACTGTTTTGGGGACCTCTCTGTCCTTCACCTCACTGTTTTAGAGACCTCTCTGCCCCTTCATATCACTGACTGGGGGCCTGCTGTACCCCCAGGATCACTGTCTGGGGACCACTCTCTCTGCCCTCCTGCTCACTGTTTCAGGGACCTCTGCCCTCCTCCTCACTGTTATGGGGACCTCATTGCCCCCCAGCTCACTGTCTGGTTCATCACTCGGCCCTTCTTCTCAATGTCTTGGGATCGCTGTGCCCTCCAGCTCATTTGGCAGGCCACTTTGCCCCCCAGCTTGCTGTTTTGGGACCCACTGTCCTCCAGATTGCTGTTTTTCAGATGGAGCAAAGTAATCACTTCTTGCAAATTGGCTCGAAAATGGATCAGCTTGCAAAACTTTTTCCTGGTGTCCAGGGCCTCTCCCGGCCTCGAGCCCGGTCAGCCCGGCTGGGAACGTCACGAGTTTGACAGAGTCCAGCAGGAGGGGGGGAAGGGCAGGTCTCCCAGATTAATCCCAGTGCTTGCCGCCTCAGAGCCTGCTTCCCTCCTGCTTTCCTCCTGTTTGGGGAGCAAGGAGGATTGATTCTGGCTCAGGCTGGCCACTCCTTTCCCTCTGACAGCTCTCTCCTGTGGTCTTCCAGGGGCAGAGGCTGGTTGTGGGATGCCTCCAGATTCCATGCCCTTGACCCCTTTTCCTAGGGCCTGCCCCAGAGTCAGAGTACCAACCCACTTCTCCGCAGTCAGTCAGTTGCTATTTACTTAGTGCTGATGGGTGCAGAGCACTATCCTAAGCACTAGGGTAAGTACCACAAAAGCCAAAGATTCAGCCCCTGCACTCAATGGGCTTACAATCTAATGGAGGAGACTAGCAGATACAAATGATTTACCAGCAGTGGGAGCAAGGGTGGGAACAAGGATCCAGTTGGAGGAGGAAGAGTTTGGATATAGACTAGGTGAATAACTGAGCAACATGTGAAGACAGGTCTACCCGGCCACCGGTGATTGGATCCGTATCAACCAACAGGCCAAGGCCAGATGTAAATCCAGGAGTGTTCAGAAGCCTGTGGGAGTGAAGGAACTACTGAGGTCTTGGGGATGGAACTCACTGGGGTGTGGGATAGGGATGCGGGACACAGCTCAGATTCCATCTTGTCCAAAGTGAAATCCAGCAATCGTAGTCCAGGGGGACACCTGGAGATCTTGGCTCCAGGGAAGCTGCAGAGAAACGGGGGCACCAGGATAAGAGGTGGACATTATGGTCCTGTTCCCTATTGGGGAAATTTTTATTTGCCAGCTATGCCAAACTTGGGATTTGTCATGCTGGTGGCTGCCACACTCACCTGCACACATTCAGGGACCAGTCATCCTTGCCGAGTCACTGAGGAAGAGTCAGGGACAGAGAGGGGTGAGCCAGGGATTTGGGATGGTCCATGCTGGTTCACTAGGGGAGAATCAGAGATGGAGAAGGCAGAGTCAGGGCTGCAGGATGGTCAGTGCTGGGTCACTGGGGGACAGTCAAGGGATGGAGAAGTGAGTCAGAACTGTAAGAAGATCCACCCCAAAGCAAGAAAGTGAATGTCAAAAAAAGCAAAGCAGCCTACAGCTCCTCCAAGGGTCTGTGGTGCCCCATCAGAGATAGAGATCTGGGCTGGATGGACCACTGATCTGATATAGTAAGAATTCTGCTATCAGCTTGATGTTTTCTATGTGACAGAAAATGGGTCACCTCTCCCATGGGGCTGCCATTTTGCCCTTCCCTAATAATTATAATCATTATGGTATTTAAGTACTTACTATGTATCAAGCACTGTGCTGAACACTGGAGTAGATACAAGTTGACTGGGTTGGGCACAAGTCCATATTGCAAATTGATCCCATAGTAAAAGTGAGAGGGAGATTATGTAATGAGTCTCCACTTTACAGATAAGGGAACTGAGGCACAGAGAAGACACTTGCCTAAGGACAGACAGTAGGCGAGTGGAAGAGCTGAGATTAGAATCCAGGTCATTCAGTCAGTCAGTTATATTTATTGAGTGCTTATTGTGGGCAGAGCATTGTACTAAGTTCTTGGGAGAGTACAATATAATAGAATTGGTAAATACGTTTCATGCCCAAAAGGAGCTTCCGGTCCAGAGGAGAGGACCTCTCACTCCAAGGCCTGCACTTTTTCCATCAGGCGACACTGCTTCCTGCTCTGATGATTGGCTATCTGTATATTACTCTAACTTGTGAATGTACAAGGCTCCATGCTCCTCCACCCCTGGGGTTTAGATGAGTCCCACGTAGGCTGTAGAGGTCCAGGGTGACCCCCTCCATCTTCCAAGGGACCACAGCTAACTTGTCTTTTTGTGTCCTCCCTTCCCTTCCCCCTCCCTCTGCCCACTTCAAGCACTTAGTACAGTGCTCTGTTCAGTGTAAACCCTCAGTAAATACCAGTTAATACCCCTTCCCTCCCTCCCTCTCTGTGTACAAAGCACTGCACTAAGCACTTGGGAGAACCCCGTAGAGTAAGGGACATGATTCCTCCCTGTAAGGAGTTTACAGTCTAGCAGGGACGACAGACATTAAAACATCCTCCCCACCCTTTTTTTCTCCCCATCTATCTCCATCCCCCTCCCCATCTCTCTCCACCCCCTTCCCCTCTTCTTTTGTCCACCTCCCCGCTCCTCCCGGCCCCGACAGCTGGCCACAATGTGTGGCTCGGGGAGCTGTGGTACAGGCCCGCGGGTACTCCCTGTTTATTTTTCTTCATTCTCCCCACCACTTTGCGTGGGTTTTCTCTCTGGAAACATGGGACGATTTTAATGTAAAATTAAACAGTTTGGGCAGACCACATGCTCCATGAGCCCAGAGATATTTTTAGGATCAACATGAAAGATTCCTTCCTGTTTTCCTGTTGATCTCTCCCCTCTCCTCCCACCCATTCAGGTGATGGGTTGGTCACTGACAGATGGGGCCCTCAATAGATCAATCGTATTTCTAGAGTGCTTACCGTGTGTTGTACTAAGTCCTTGGAATAGAATATAACAGAATTGATAGGCAAAAGCCCTGCGTACAACAAGCTCACAGTCTAGAGAGAGAGACAGACATTAATGTAAATACATAAATGGCAGATATAGACAGAAGTGCTTTGAGGCTGAGGAGTGAAAAAAGGGTGAAAATCCAAGTGCAAGCGTGACACAGAAGGGAGTGGGAGAAGAGAAGATGAGGATCTACTCAGAGAAGACCTTTTGGAGGAGATGTGCCTTCAATAAGGCTTTGAGGAGTGGCCAGGCCCCTGGCCCAATCCCCTGACCATTAATGGAAAGGGGGGATGGGGAGAAAGAGAAAGGTGGGGGAAACCGGGTTGGTTTGAGCATCTTGTAATCAGTCCTGGGGGCTGCCAAGACATTACCTGACATAAAATTGGTCTCGGTTTTCCATCCATCCATCCATCCATCCATGAAATTCCTGGCAACCAAGAGAGAGGCATTTTCCATCCCCTTTTCATCTCTGAAATCTCCTGGGTCTAGCTGGGAATGCCCAAGGAAGCCTTTAATTCAAGGTGTCTCAGAGCACAGGGGGCCCCATGGGCAGGGGCTGGTGTATAAGCCCCTCAGGCTGCCTGTGGGTTGAGCTCCCTCCTGCTTGGCCGCCCATCACCAGGCAAGTCATTGGCCAGCAGCCCCAGAGTGAGGGCTACCCTGGTGAAGATTGACCTGGATGCTGACTCCAGCAGTCTCCTCTGGAGAGTACCCCTGGGACAGGGGGTGGAGGGATCCAGGGTGCTGACCGGGGTCCCCTCAGGTGTCAGAGCTTGGGGAGACCTAGGGTCCACACTCCCTGCTTGAACCCACCCAATCAGTACAGCATTCTCATGCCAGCCACCTCTGCTGCTCTGATGGTAATCTGCCAATCCATCTATCCATCAGTGGTATTTATTGAGCCCTAACTGTGCAGAGCACCGTACTAAGCACTTGGGAGAGTATAACACAATAGAGTTGGTAGACATGTTCCCTGCCCACAAGGACCTCACAGATTATGGAGGGAAACAGACATTAATACCAATTATGGATAGGCACATAAGTGCTGAGGGGCTGAAAGTGGGGTGAATATCAAGTGCTTAAAAAGTACACATCAAAGTGCACAAACAACACAGAAGAGGGAGGGAATAAGGGAAATGAGGACTTAGTCTAGGAAGGCTTCTTGGAGGAGATGTGATTTCAGGAGGGCTTCGAAGGTGGAGAGGGTTGGAGGTGTGTTGGATATGTAGAGGGAGGGAGTTTGAGGCCAGAGGGAGGATATGGACAAGAGGTAGGCGGTGAAAGAGAGGAGACTGAAGTACAGTGAATAAATAAATAAATAATAATGATGGCATTTGTTATGCGCTTACTAAGTACCAAGCACTTTTCTAAGTGCTGGGGTAGATACAAGGTAATCAGGTTGTCCCATGTGGGGCTCACAGTCTTCATCCCCATTTTACAGATGTGGTAACTGAAGCACCGAGAAGTTAAGCAACTTGCCCGAGGTCACACAGCAGGCCGGTGGTGGATCCAGGATTAGAACCCATGACCTCCGACTCCCAAGCCCGTGCTCTTTCCACTAGGCCATGAGTAGGTTGGCATTAGAAGAGTGAAGTGTGCAAGCTAGACTGTAGTAGGAAATCAGGAAGGTAAGGTAGAAGGGACCAAGGTGATTGAGTGCTTTACAGTTAATGGTAAGGAATTTCTGTTTTATATAGATTTGGAAGGGCAACTACTGGAAGTTCTTGAGGAGTGGGGAGACAAGGACTGAACTTTTTTTAGAAGGTTGATCTGGGCAGTAGAGTGAAGTATGGACTGGAGAGTCAGGAGGCAGGGAAATCAGTGAGGGGGCTGAGGCAGGAATCCGATGGATAAGGACTTCGATCATCAGGGTAGTAATTTGGGTAGAGAGAAAAGGGAGAATTTTAACGATGTTGAAAAGGTTGAACTGACAGGAATTGGTGACGATTTAATTCATTCATTCAATCATATTTATTGAGCACTTACTGTTTGCAGAGCACTGTACTAGTTGAATATGTGGGTTGAATGAGAGAGATGAGTTGAGGCTAATGCCAAAGTTATAGGCATGTGAGACCATGAGGATAATGGTATTTTCAACAGTAGTGACAAAGACAGGGAGATGATAGGGTGGACTGACGGGGTGGACATGAGCTGTCAAAAGAACGTTCCCCAATTCCCTAATGACAATTTGTCTGGAACCCACAGTCAAAACATTACTATGTTAGGCAAGGGTGTCCATCACTCAGTACACGTCAGGTTCCCCTCTCAGAGCTCTGCTCATGGTAGGCAACGGAAAGAGATCTCCAGGTGTGAGGGTCAGTGCAGCAGGTTTGAGATCCCTAGGGTTCAGAGCCAGTTTGCCGGGTACCAGATGTCATGGGGTGGGGGTCAGTTCAGTGGGGACAACATTTTCTTAGGAGATTTACCTTTTCTGCCGATCACAGCCACCCCTGGGCACAGCCACCATAAGCAGCCTTCCACAGGGTTGAACAGCATTGCCCAGATGTTTTCCAGGGGGCATGCATAACCCCGGAGGACATCCCCAACCCCGGGGGGACTTTGGTTGCAGGAAGGTTGGCTCCAGCTCAATTCCAGAGGGGAGAGCGTTGTGGCAGAGAGCAGGAAGCCCTGTTGAGGTGGGGGCAGAGGGGAGAGCAGGTTATACGATGACTAGATCCTAAGCCAAGGTGAGATTGTGCCTCCCTTCTGGGTGACCCCAAGGCACCCAGTACAGTGTTCTGCACATAGTAAAGCATTCAATAAATCCCACTGATGGATTGATTGGGTCCAAACCTGGGAATGTCCAGTTATCTGGGCTTATTGATGTCCAGACATCCCAGAACTAAGCTGGGCCACAGAGAGGTCCACTGGTTGGTTTTCTGGCCCACCATTGTTCCAGAGGCTTAGTAATTAATTTGAAATGCAACCCTATAAATCCTAGAAAATTCTCCCCTCCTTCTCCATCTTTCTTCTCTTCCTCTTCCTCCTCCTCCTCATCATCATCATAATTACAGTATTTGTGAAGCATTTGTTATGGTATTCGTTAAGTGCTTACTATTTGCCAAGCAATGAACCATGCGCTAGGGTAGATACAAGATCTTCAGGTCCCACATGAGACTAGCAGTCTAAGTAGGAGGGAAAACAGGCACTGAATCCACATTTTGCGAATGAGGGAACTGAGTCACAGAGAAATTAAGTGACTTGTCCAAGGCCACACAGAAGGTTAGTGGTGGAGTCAGAGTTAGAACCCAGGTCCTCTGACTCCCAGGATTGGGCTCTTTCCACTAGACCTTGGGTGCTTCACCTTAGTGGATAGAGTATGGACTTGGAAATCAGAGGGACCTGAATTATAATCCCGGCTCTGATACATGTCTACTGTGTGACCTTGGGCAAGTCACTTAACTTCTCTGGGCCTCTGTTACCTCATCTGTAAAATGGGGCCCCATTTGGGACAGGGACTGTGTCCAACCTGATTAACTTGTATCTACCTGAGTGCTTAGAACAGTGCTTGGCACATAATAAGCACTTAAGTTTTATTACTATTATCATTATCAAGAACATTGACTGAGTGCCTGCTGTGAGCAGAGCACTGTCCTGGGAGTCTGCTGATTGCTGAGCACTCTGTGGGAGTCTCCTGTGTGTGGAGCACTGGACACCCAGGACTTCCATAAAACGTTTTTACTGTGTTCTGGACAGACTCTGAGTGATGTAGGTGAAAAAGAAGAGAAAATCAAGTGTGTTTGATTAAAAAGAGATCTGTTTTCGTGTGTGTGCATGAGTGTGCGCATGTGTGCGTGAGAGGGTGCACATGTGTTTGCGTTTGCGCAGTGGAGGATTTGTCCTTAAAAGAGAGATTGTAAATAAGTAAGGATGCTGTACCAGGTGTCAATGAAACGTTGTTTCAGAGAGCTCCTTTGTTTATTGTGGAAATGCCGAGAGCCGCGAAAAGTGGTTTGGAGTCGCGGAGGACACACTGTGGTTCCTGATTGTTTACCCGACACTAATTAGCCCCTGACGTCAGGGTGGGGATCTGGGCGTGGGGTTGGCAAGGCACCGCTGGAGCTGTTTACTCTGCCCTGCGGGTCCGCGGGCAGCAGCCACCCTGGCCAGGAGCGGGCCGGATGGTCTTCCGTTGCCTTCTGCTGGGTGGCTCAGACTCAAAGTTGGGCCTTTCACAACAGAGGTTCACCGAGCCTGCTCCCTCTGCGCTGAGGGCTGTCCCTTAGTCAGTCAGTCAGTCAATTGCATTTATTGAGTGCTTCCTGAGTGCAGAGCACTGTACTAAGTGCTTGGGAGAGTACAGTATAACAATAAACAGATATATTCCCTGCCCGCAATGAGCTTACTGTCTAAAAAGGGAGACAGACATTAATATAAATAAATAAATTACAAATATGGACATAAGTGCTATGGGGCTGGGACTGGGGATGAATAAAGGGAGAAAACCAAAGTGATGCCTACCTTGTGCCCCTGCTCTGTCTCGTGAAAGGATCTGGCAGGTCGGTGGGGGGGGGCGGGTGGAGTTTACCTGTTTGACGGGCAGGGTTGGTGTAGGGTGGGGACCCAGGGGCCGTGGGGGCCAACTGCAAGGCCGGATGCCACATTATCAAGTGCCCTTCGCCTTGCTTCTGCTTGTTTGGGCAGTGTCTCCTGCCAGGCTCCTTCAGTGCCCACCGTCCCATGGGCGAGGGGCTGTGCGACATAGGTCTGTGTATCTGCCTCTGCCACCCATCCTTCTGGGGCCATACCTGCACCGGCCCCCCATTGGGCCCATCTGCCTCCTGCGGGTCCAGGCCTTGGGGCAGTGAGAGGCCCCTGCCCGGAAATCTAGGGACAGCTCATTGAGTCACTGCGACAGCATCTCTGTGGATGCCAGTCTGGTCACCTGCTGCATCTCTGCAGATGCTGACCGAGTCAGTCAGTCGATTGTGTTTATTGAGAGTTTAATGTGTACAGAGCACTGGACTAAGCGCTTGAGAGAGTACACTATAACAATAAATAGACACATTCCCTGCCCTCATTGAGTTTACAGTCTAGAGGTGGAGTGAGACAGACTGCGTATGTTGATGAGAGTCGTGCTGTGTCTCTGTGGATGCTGATCTGATCGACTGCCGCATCTCTGCAGATGTGCCGTGATCAGTTCCATTTCTTCAGAAGGCTTCTATTTTACCGAGGGAATGACTCCCCATTTTACCTTTCTCTCTTCTGCTTCCTCCTCTCCCACATCCTCTCTCTCTCTCTTTCTCTCTCTCTCTGCCCCTCTTCCCCGAGCCCTTTCTTCCTAGGTAATCAGAGCCAGCTGTAGATCTGCTTTATTTCGGGAAAGGTTCATTAAGAACTCTGTCAGGAACTCTTTTGGTCTTTCATTTCATCTATCTTTCTTCTTTGTTTTCATCTGACTTGTTTGTTTTTCTCTCTTCCTTCTCTAGTCGCCATTCTCCCTCGACCCCCAGCCCCCTCAGGCCACCCTCCCCCGCCCCTGGCAAGACCTCCCCAGCCCCCCAGCCCTTTCCAGATGTTCTCCCGTTCCCAGCCTCACAGTCGAGGTGTCTAGGGTCTAGACGCTGCTAGCTCTGCCTTGTGCGGACCCCCACCCTGACCCCTCTGGAAGGCAGTGCCTGGCCAGCCTCTTCCGGGAAGCCAGAAGGATTACCTCTTCTGAGAAAATGGTCGGGGGCTGCTTTTGTCGCTGTTGGCCTAGTTCTGCCTGGACACAGGTTCTCGGCCTGGTGCGACCCCACTGCACCAGGTCTCACTAGGTGCCTGGGCCTCAGTCTTCCCGCCTGTAAAATGGGGGTTACGTGAGGACAGAGGCCAGGGAAGAAGAGCCCCCGGACGGCTGCTGTCACCGGTCCCAGGTGAGCGCTGTGGGGCAGGGCAGTGACCCAGTCAGAGCAGGATGGTCAGGGGCATGGCTGCGTGGGTGGCCCGTGTGGGGAAATGGAACAGCCCGACCCCATCCACCCCCAGCCAGCTGCATCCTGAGCCCCCGACATGGGAGCCTGTCAGAGCTGTGGCAACCACCACCCCTGGGTCGCATGCACCCTTGAGCAACATAATGTGGTACCATCACACGCACACTGCTTAGCGGAGGAGCTGTCGTGCCCTGCTGGTCTCCCTGCCGGATCTTCCTTGCCTCCCCGCAACTGAGCAACCCGGGCAGCTCGGCTTTGGGTCTCGATCTGTGCCCGCTGAAGGATTGTTGACAGATTGCTGTGCAGCAAGGATCTGTGCATCTGGCTCATCTTGGGAGAGGACTTTGAGAGAGAGGTCATCGTGGGCCTCCCCTGCTGCCCCTCGGGGCCCTGGCTGACCTCGCTTACCTGGCTTACCACCGGGAGTAGCCCCACAGCCTCGCAGGGCTGGGTTTGATGCCTGGGCCACTCCCTGGAAGCTAGAGAGGAGTCCCAGTGTCCTTCTGCCCTGGCCCCGATCCCTGTACTTCCCTCCCCCGGGGGTGGCTCTTTCCTTTCTGAGCACTCTCCGGCTCCACACTCTATCCCTGTGCTGCTTGGGAGGTCCTGGAGAAAGAAGCCCGGGAAGCAAACGGCAGTTTCAGAAGCAAAGCTATGGACCCTGGCCTCTGCCTCAGTTCTGCCCCTCTCACTTCCGCCAGCCCGCTGGAGGGTGGTCGTCTTGGCACCAGGTGGTGAGTCGTCCGGTCCTGGTGCCTGAGGAAACAGTGGCTCAGCAACTGGGACTCTTCATGAAAGCAGTGCCGGCTAGATCAATCAGCCCACATCATTGACAGGTTATCTTGGGTGCCTGCTGAGCACTGAGTGCTGTCCTAAGCACCTGCGGAGCAGGCTAATAATAATAATAATGAAATGTGTTAAGTACTTACTATGTGTTGAGCACTGCTCTAACCACTGGAATAGATACAAGCTAAACAGAGTATTATACTGAGCCCCTGGGAGAGAACAGTTGAAACAAAGACCTGTTCCCGAGCTTCAGAGGACAGGGAAGGACAAGAGAAGAATAATATTAATAATGATGATGATGGCATTTGTTAAGCACTTACTATGTGTCAAGCAGTGTTCTAAATGCTGGGATAGATACAAGGTAATGACGTTGTCCCATGTGGGGCTCACAGTCTTAATCCCCATTTTATCAATGAGGTAACAGAGGTACAGAGAAGTTAAGTGACTTGTCCAAAGTCACACAGCTGACAAGTGGCAGAGGTGGGATTAGAACCCATGACCTCCGACTCCCAAGCCCATGCTCTTTCCACTAAGCCATGCTGCTTCTCCCAGAGGAAGAAGCCCAACCCACCTCTTCCCTGTAGTCCAGGGCCAGCCTGATGCCCTGGGAGTGAGAGTGCATTGCTGCCCCTTTCCGTGGATGGGTAAACTGAGGCTTAGGGGCTATCCTTAGTGGTACTTACTAAGCACTTACTATATGCCACGCACTGTTCTAAGCACTGGGGTAGATATAAGTTAATCAGGTTGGACACAGTCCCTGTCCCACATGGGGCTCACAGTCTTCATCTCTGACGGTAACTGAGGCACAGAGAAGTTAAGTGACATGCCCAAGGTTACACAGCAGATAAGGGATGGAGCTGGGATTCGAATCCAGGTCCTTCTGACTCCCAGGCCTATTCTCTATCCACTAGTGGTCAGGCAGAAAGCCAGGGGGACAACTCTGTAGCCTGAAGTCCAGTACTACCACCCATCTACTTTCCTGCTGCCCTCCAGGTGCCCAGTGACCACCCACCTTGCTGTGTCCACGACTCACTGACCACTGGGCCCCTCCCCGGCCAGTAAGTGGTCCAAAATGCCGGAGTAGTGCTATATGAAGCAACGATGCACTGGGGCAGTGCTATGTGGAGCAATGTTGCACTGGGACAGTGCTGCACTGGGGCAGGGTGACACTGAGTGTTGACCAGCTGTGAGCAGTTGGCCCAAATGAGCCAGTAGACAGTGGCAGATGGACCCTCTTTTAGTCAACAGCTGGCCAAGGTTCTGCAGCAAAAACAGACCCTAGAATGTTTGGACGCTCCCAGCTCCTGCACGGGTCCAGAGAAAGAACCTCTTGCCGTCGGAAAGATGCTCTGGAGCAAGGTGATCAGCGGCCAGGTGCTCTGGAATGCGGTGGTCAGTGGCCAGACTCTCTGGAGCACAATGTCAGTGGCCAAAGCTCTGGAGTGGAGTAGTCAATAACCAGACACTTTGAAGCAGGGTGGTCACCTGCCAGGTGCTCTGGAGCAGGGATGTCGGCAGCTGATGATCTGGAGAGGGGTGGCCAGTGGCTGGATACTCTGGATCGGGGAGGTCAAGACTAGACTCTCTGGAGCAGGATGATTGTCAGCTGACACTCTGGAGAGGGGTGGTCGGTGGTCAGTGTCCAGACACCGGGGAGTAGGGTGGTTGACAGCCAGGTGCCCTGGAGCAGGGAGGTCGGCGATTAGTTGCTCTGGAGTGAGGGGGTTAGCAACTGGCACTCTGGAGTGAGATAGCTGATGGTCAGACACTCTGGGCAAAGGAGGTCAGTGGCCAAAGCTCTATAGCAGGGTGGTCAGTGGCTGGACACTGGAGTAGGATGCTTGGTGGCCAGACACTCTGGAGCTGAGTGGTTGGTGACTGACACTCTGGAGTGGGGCGGTCAGTGGCTGGACACCCTGGAGCAGGGTGGTCAATGGCCGAAACTCTGCAGCAGGGAGGTCGGCCACCAGGGCTCTGGAGTGAGGAGGTCGGCAACCAGATGTCTCAGGCTGTTTTCTCGCTCATTCGGGGCGGGACCAGACCCTCCAGGAGCTCAGCCCTCTGGTCGTCCCCCACCCCTGGCCCTCCCTGAGGACGTGAAGCCCGGCCGGCCGGCTGTTGGAGCAATACAGTCCGGGAATCTTGTCTGTTTACACTGGACTCCTCTGGTGTCCTAGGGCTCTGGTCAGAAGGGTCCTTTCTCAGCTCGGCCAGGGGTCAGCGAGGGCACACTTCTCTCTCTAAGCCCAGAGCCAGGGCCCAGACTGCAAGTCCATGGGAGGTGAAAGGGGAAGGATGAGGTTGAGAGGCCTGGAGTGGAGTGGGGGCCCTCATTGGCTCACCCCTTTGCCTCAGGGCAGGCTCGGTTCCTTCTCTCCCTCTGGCTCCTCACAAATCCTAATTGTCATTTCGATAGGGCAAGGAGATCTCCCACAGTGGGTTGAGGGGTGGGGGAGACCCCAGGAGGGAGTGACTGGGGGAGGGATCCTCCCCAGGAGGAACACCCCAGTGATCCATTCAGGGCCTTTGTGGAGAGGGTCCTGGGGTCTGGTTGGTGGTGGAGAGGGCACCTGGTCTTCTGGAACGGGTCCAGCAGCTTGCTGAGGCATCATCTGTCCCCACCCCCCCTGTTCTCCGCAGACGTGGACGAGTGTCTGGACAACAATGGAGGGTGCCAGCAGATCTGTGTGAACGCGATGGGCAGCTATGAGTGCCAGTGCAAGGAGGGCTTTTTCCTGAGTGATAACCAGCACACGTGCATTCACCGCTCCAATGGTAAGTATTGCCCCCGCCGGCTGGGGCCCGGGCAGAGTGGGGCTGGAGGAAAGGTGGCCTAGAGTGCCAGCTCTTGAGTGGCAGAGGCATATGAACCACGGTGCCAACATTCCTCTCACTTATGATGGAGGGTCCGCCAGGGTTGGGGTATCCGCTGGGATGCCTGCTGGCATGTCTGTCAGCGCGGGGGTGTCCGTCAGGGTGTCTGCTGAAGTCTGCTGGGGCCAAGGTGTCCACTGGTGTGTCTGCTGGCATGTCCGCCAGGGCTGAGGTATCCTCCGGGGTGTCTGCTGATGGGTCTGCAAGAGCCACGATGTTCCCCGTGGTGTCCACCGGAGTGTCTGCTGGGGACAAGGCATCTGCTGGGATGTCTGTTGGGGTTGGGGTGTCCACCGGAGTTTCTGTTGGGACCAGGGTGTCTGCTAGGGTGCCTGCTAGGTTGTCTGCTGGGACCGGAGTATTTGCAAGGGTGTTTGCTTGGGCCAGGGTGTATGCTGGTTTTCTGCAGGAGTGTCCTTCAGGGTGTTTGACAGAGTTGGGGTGTCTTCTGGGCCCAGGATGTCTACTAGGGTGTCTTCTGGGGCCGGGGTGTCCACCGAGGTGGACATGGGTTATTTGTCTGCTGGGATATCCACTGGGGCCAAGGTATCCCCTGGGGTGTCCACTGGGGTTAGGGTGTCCCCCATGGATTCCATCAGAGCTAGGGTGTCTGTCAGGGCCAGGGTGTCTGCTGGAGCGAGGGTGTCTGCTGGTACTGCTGTATTTGAAGGGGTCATGGACTCTGCTGGGGTGTCCACTGGGGCAAGGATGTCCCCTAGGGTGACTGCTGGGGTTGGACTGTCCAATGGGGGCCAGCGTGACCATCAGGGTGTCCATCAGAGCTGCAGTGTCTGCCAAGGCTAGAGTGTCCACCAAGGTCGGGATGCCTGCCAAGGCTGGGCTGTCCGCCGGGATATTTGTAGGGGTCAGGATGTCTGCTGGGGTGTCTGCTGGGGTCGAGGTTTCCCCTGGGGTGCCACTGGGGTCAGTGTGACCACTGGGGTGATAGACCTGAGATGTCTGTCAGGCCTGGGGTGTCTGCCAGGTTGCCCACTAAAGCCAGGGTGTCTGGTGAGATGTCTGCCAGGGCCAGGTTGTCCAGCGGTGTGTCCCCTGGAGCCAGGATGACTGCTGGGGGCATTTGCCATGGCCAGGGTGTCTTCCAGGGTGATTCCTGGAGCTGGAGTGTCCACCAGAGTGTCTGTCCACCAGGATGTCTGTCCACCAGGGGTGGAAAGTAAACTTTTCCTATGGGGGATGAGGCATGTAATGAGCAGTCAACTCTCTATCAGTAGGATCTGCATTTAGTACAGGGAGCCCCCACCCCCGCTGCCCCGGTGAAGGAGTGGCCCCCACGTTGGGCCAAGGTCAAACACATAGAAACTGTGGTTGAGACAGAGGAAGGAGTTGGGCGGGGACCACCGATGGGATTGGGGCCGGGCTTGGGGTTGGGCTGGGACTGGGTTTGGGGTCATTGTTTTGGGCTGTTTGAACATAGGTGGAAGTCTTGCCCCTCTATGATGCCAACCATGAGTCTCAGGGGGTGGAATAATAATAATGATGATAATAATGATAATTGTGGTATCTGTTAAGTGCTTACTATGTGCTTGGGGCTGTACTAAGCTCTGAGGTAGATACAAGCTAATCAGGTTGGACACAGTCCCTGCATAGGGATTACAGTCTTAATCCCTTCTTTCCAGATGAGGGAACTGAGGCACAGAGAAGTTAAGTGACTTGCTCAAGGCCACAGAACAGACAAGTGGCAGAGCCAGGTTTAGGACCCAGGTCCTTCTGACTCCCAAGCCTGAGCTTCTGGTGGGTGGGTGGGGAGAATGGATCGTCAATCCATGGGATTTTTTGAGTGTTTACTGTGAGGAACACTGCAGTAAGAGCTCTGGAGAGTACAGTAGAGCAACTAGACAAGATCTCTGCCTCAAGGAGCTTACAGTCTAAAGGGGCAGATGAATATGAATAAATTACAGGTAAGGGCGTGTAAGGAAATGTCCATAAGTGCTGGCTGTGAGAGTGGACGGATAGATGAACGCTCAACCACCGGAACCCAGAGATTGGATTAACTTCCACTGGGGAAGGCCTATGGTGTTTCCTGGTTGGAGACAAACCATGGCTCTCCGGCCTTCCGATCCTTCAACCCAGTTCTCCTGACAGATGCTTGAGTAGCTGCTCTGATGCTGGGAGGCAAGCCCAGCCCCCAGGGCAGGAACCCCTCTCACCAATCCCAGAAAAAGACTCATTTCTTCAGGACCATCTGCCGCTGGAACAGGAACTCGAGATACATGACAGGGGCCACGGTTGCGCTTTCTGTACATCTCACTGGACCCCAAACGTGATGGGAAGGAACTCTTATCATCAGCCACGTTGTTCTTCCAAATGGCCCAGGATAAAGGCCGGGCCACAGAGAAGATGCACTCAGTCAGTTAGTCAGTCATATTTACTGAGTGCTTACTGTGTGCAGACCACTGGACTAAGCGCTTGGGGGAGTACACTGTAATCGACACTTTCCCGGCGCATAATGAGCTTACAGTTTAGAGTCTCACAAAGGACTCGGACACAATGGGCCACAGCAATGGGAAGCTAGGCTCGGGCCTTCATCTTCGGGAAGATGGAGACTGGCTGGCAGAAAAAGGAGGAGGCAAAGCCTCCCAGCCAGTCAGATGGACAAGCAAGCATCAGCCACATCCTCTCCTTAGAGCTCTAACGGGAATCAGTGGCTGAGGGCCTTTTGGTCTCAGAGCGGGGGAGCTTCCATGAAAGCAGCCATGGGGAGAGTCTGGATTCCTTCCAGCACAACCGGAGGGGAGGGGATGGGAGCGAAGCGCAGCGCACAGAGAAGAGCTGTGCCTCGTTCGTGCTCTGGATCACCCTGAGGGGAGAATTTCCCGGAACGGGCCTGTCAAGGTGCCAGCTGACCACGAACTCAGCCAGCCGCCCGCTGGGGTCCTGGCTCTTTGCCCCCAGTGGATCCAGACTTCTCTTGGGCCTCACTAGTTTACCCATTTGAGGCTTTTTATAATTAAAAAAAGGCCCCGTTGGGGTGCTGGAGTGAGTGGAATCTTTCCCTACTGGCTGGCAGTGGTTCGGGGTGGGGGCCGGGAGGAGGGAGGGCAGCCCGTAGAGGGGTTGGGGGTGGCCTGGCCTACAATATCACATCCCAGGGGATCTGCAATCCAGCAGACATTTGGACTGAAGGAATGAGCCTCGTGTGGCACTTGCGGCGGGAAAGGGTGGGAGGGGTGCCTGTGGGGAGCAGTACTGAAGGGTGGGAGGGAGGCCTGAAAATTAACTCGTGGGGTGGAAGATTTGGCCAGAATCAGCCTGAGCAAAGCTGGACAGGAACCTGGGCAGGAGCCTGTGCTGGGGAAGGAAAACCCAGTAGCATCCTGGCCAGCTGTGGAAGGGCCCTATCAAGGGAAATATAGGGCAGAAAAGGATCTGGGGGTCACAGTGCACAACAAGCTCCCATGAGCCTTAGAAATGTGCAGCAGCTGACAAGGGAGCACAATCCCCAGAAGGCTGGGGCTTGAGAGAGCAGGGGCTCGCAGAGGGAGAACATTTTCCCATTGCTTCCAACTGACCTGAACTATGCCAGCATCATGGGGAGAAATAACCTATCTGCAGGGGGAGTGATGACCCATCTGTGGAGGGGAGGTGACCGGTGAGGGGAACAATGACTCATCCATGGGGGCTAAAGTGACCCATCTGTGGTGACAGAGTAAGCCACATCTTCACATTAGAGTGTAGGCTCTCTGTGGGTGGTGTCTTGGGAAGTGTCTAGCCCAGTGCACTGTGCTAAATGAGCAGTAATAATGGTGATATTTGTTAAGCGCTTACTTTGTGTCGGGCACTGTAATAAGCGCTGGGTTGGATACAAGCAAATAGGGTTGGACACAGTCCCTGTCCCACATGGGGCTCACAGTCCTAACCTCAACTTTACCAGTGAGGGAACTGAGACCCAAAGAAGTGAACTGACTTGCCCAAGATCACACAGCAGACAAATGGGGGAGACAGGATTAGAACCCAGGTCCTTCTGACTCCCAGGCCTGTACTATATCCACAAGGCCATGCTGCTTCTCTCGGGTACCAGGTACCGCTGATGCAGCTACGACTATAACTCCTACTATTACCAACACCACCACGACCATTGCCACAGCGCTGGGATCTCAGAGCGTGCTGGGGGTTGGCTTCTGTGGGAGAAGAAGCAGCATGGCTTAGTGGTTAGAGTACAGGCCTGGGAATCAGAAGGACCTGGGTTCTAATCCCAGAGTGGCCACATATCTGCTGTGTATTGACTTGTATTTGTATTGATTTCTGTCCCCCTCCCTTCTAGACCATAAGCTCGTGTGGGGAGGGATAGTCTGTTTACTGTTGTATTGTACCCTTCCAAGTGCTTAGTACAGTGCTCTGCATACAGTAAGCGCTCAATAAATACAATTGAATGAATGACTCAGTGAATATCCTTGGGCAAATCACTTTTAACTTCTCTGTGCTTCAGTTACCTCATTTGTAAAATGGGGATAAGAGCGTGAGCCCCATGTGGGACAGGGACTGTGTCCAACCTGATTAGCTTGTATCTCCCTTGGTGCTTAGAACAGTGCTTGGCACATAGTAAATGTTTAACAAATACCATGATTATTATTACTATTATTATAAGAATAGGTGGCCATTCAGAGCAACATCAGACAGAAGCCCGAAAATTTAGAGAGCCCTTTTCAGTTGAGAGCATGAAGGTAGGGATGGGTCTGCCCGTCGGCAGGGCCCCCAGTGCCCCTCTGAGAAGGCGGCATCGTTAGAAGGCTTCCCAGCTCTGGGAACGGCCAATGGTCCTGGCCTGATGGAAAGGACACATTTTCAAATCAAATTGTCTCATCGCCGCTCTCTGTTGGCAGGTTTCCCCACTAAGCAAACAGGAGCTGGATGCCCTGTTCTGAGGAGCGGCTGACCACCCTCAGCCTAAGGTGTGGTCACTGACAGAATGTGAGACTTCTGCTCTTCGTAGCACAGTGAAGTCATGGGTGCCATTTTGTGGGTATACACAGAGTTCACCTGAGTCTAGAGCATTTCTCTGGGGGACCCCTGGACCCACCATTTGCTCCAGAGCACGGGCACTCCAGTCCTAGATCTGTGAATACAGGTATCTCACGAACTGGCAGAAGGAACCCAGGCGGAGGGAGGCTGGGTACTTGAAAATGAAAGGTACCAGACCCAGAGGCAGCCAGCTGAAGCCGTCTCCCTAGAGGACGGGGGCAGACTGGCTGGCGGTCTGTCGGATGATCGCCGCAGTGTCCTGGCTCTGGCCCTGGCTCTGGCCCTGGTTGGTTCACTTCAGCTATTAGTGCCTTGGAGAGGGCGGGATCCAATGCCACCACCGTCCCCTGCCAACTGTTGCTGAGGGAGCAGCATTCCTACTTCCCAACCAGTGATCTAAAAATAGAGACTTTTCCTAAACATAGTTTGATACCTGTTTTACTCCAGAACTGTGAGCCGGTGGAAGGGGAATGGGGAAGGGGGGAAGTGTCTCATAATCAATTAGTACAGTGGTCTACTCACAGTATAAGTGCTCAATAAATGCCACTGATGATTGGAATATCGCTCTTCCGGATCACTAGAAGGTAGTGTAGCATGTTTCCAGACACTAGAGCTGGTGCACCTTGCTTCCAGAACCCTAGGGGGTGGTGTACCAAGCCTCCAGGAATAATACTAATCAATCGTGTTTACTGAGTGCTTGCTGTGTGCAGAGCACTGTATTAAGACCTTGAGAGAGTACAATATGACACATTCCCTGCCCACAGCGAGCTTACAGTCTGTCGGTCAGTCAATGATATGTACTGATCACTTACTGTGTGCAGGACACTGGCCTAAGCGTTTGGAAAAGTACACTTGGATCTGTCCCCTTTAAGTACTTGATATCCACCCCACCCTCAGCTCCAGAGCCCTTACGCAGGTATCCATAATTTATTTGTGTATATTCACGTCTGCCTCCACCTCTAGACTGTCAGCTCGTTGTGGACAGGAAATGTATGTACCAACTCCGTTGGCCTGTACTCTCCCAAATACTTAGTACAGTGCTTTGCGCACAGTAGGTACTCAATAAATACCATTGATTGATTAGAGCAGTGTACTAAGCGCTGGCCCACTAGGGGACAGCGTAGCCTGCTATAGCAGTGCAGAGAAGACCCTGAGGCTTCTGACCGCCCCAAAGTGGTCTTACAGAGTGAGGGCCCCTCCCCAGCTGGACCATTCTCACTGACCGCATTTCCAGCACTCAGGGAATTCCAGACAAGACGCGGCAAGCTATGCCCGGAGCAGGGATTTGAAGTCGAAGCAGTGTGTTGCTCTTGGCTAGCCTGGAAACCATATCTGGGAATTTAACCAGGATCAGCTGCTGGGATGCAGCACTCTGTGCAGTGCTTTGCACACGGTAGGCACCTAGTAAATCCCCCTGCCCCTGCTCGCTGCTGCTTCAGGCAGTGGCTCCCAGCCCAGCCATCTGGCCGTCCCAGCAGGCCAGAGACCGTTGCAGAGACCCAGTGGTGACCCTGACCTTGTGGAATGCTTCCTCCTGATTTCTCTCCAAACCATCAGGGTGGCCCTCCTCAGAGAAGCAGAGCAGTCACCTCTAGCTCTCAGGCACCCTAGCCCTTCCCACACTACTTGGGAATAGCCCTTGATTTGATTATCTTTATTGCTCTGTTTGTAAACATGAGAAGCAGCATGGCTTAGTGGATAGAGCACTGGCCTGAGAGCCAGAAGCACCTGGGTTCTAATCCTATTTCCGCCACATGTCTGCTGTGTGACCTTGGGTAAGTCACTTCACTTCTCTGTGCCTCAACTACCTCATCTGTAAAATGGGGACTTCAGAGTGAGAGCCCCTCGTGGGACAGAGACATTATTCAACCTGATCAACTTGTATCTACCCCAGTGCTTGGTACATAGTAAGTGCTTAACAAGAACACTAATTATTTTTATGATTACTATAAACACTTTTATGCCCCATTGTGGGCAGGGAACCTGTCTGCCAATTCGGTTGAACTGTACTCTCCAAAGCTCTCAGCACAGTGGTCTGCACATAGTAAGCGCTCAGTAAATACCATTGGTTGATTTTAGGTCTGTCTCCCTCACTGGAATATATTCCCTTTATGGGCAGAGAATATATCACCTGCTTCTCTGGTACTTCCCAAGCGCTCAGTATGGTACATTCCACTTAGTAAATTAAATGCCATCATTACTGATCATTAATGATGGACTCTTCTGAGCAGCTGCTGGGAGCAGTGCACGGTACTGAGTGCTTGGGAAAGACAACAGATGTTGATCAAGGTGTGCTGTACTCTAGCACAGTGCAGTGCTCCGCCCCCAGTAAGCACCCAGTATGATGCTCTGCACACAGAAGGTACTCAGTATAGTACTCCTCTCCTAGTAATAGTAATAATAATTGTGGTATTTGTTAAGTGCTTCCTATGTGCCAGGCATTGTATCAAGTACTGGGATGGATACAAGTAAATCGGGTTGGACACAGTCCCTGTCCCACATGGGGCTCCCGGTCTTAATCCCCATTTTACAGATGAGGTAACTGAGGCCCGGAGAAGTGAAGTGACTTTCCCAACAAGTGGCGGAGCCGGAATTAGAACGCTTGACCCATGACCTTCTGACTCCCAGGCCCATGCTCTATCCACTACACATGCCGCTTCTCAGAAAGCACCCAGTAGGGTGCTCTGCACACAGAGGTGCTCAATAAATATCAGACTGATGGAGTCCTTGAATCTCTTCTCACCAGGGGAGAAGCATCAGTCCCTTACATGGCTTCTTTCTTCCCCTCCTTTCTGGGGCCTTCCTCACCTGGCTTCCTGCCTGACACCAGAGAATCATTCCCAGGACTCGATCAAACTGACAGACAGACACAGCCCCCACCCCTCCCAGTCAGCTTCCAGACCCAAAATTAGTTAGTCGGTCTGTCATATTTACTGAGCACTTACTGTGTACTGACCATTGTACTAACCACTTGGGAGAGTACACATTCTTTGCCCACAATGAGCTTACAGTATAGAGGGGGAGGTAGATATTAATATAAATAAATAAATGACACATATGTGCATAAGCACTGTGGGGATGGGACGGGGATGAATAAAGGGAGCAAGTCAGGGTGACGCAGGAGGGAATAGAAGAAGCGAAAGGAGGGCTTAGTCAGAGAAGGCCTCTTGGAGGACATGTGCCTTCAGTAAGACTTTGAAGGTGGGGAGAGTCTGTCAGGTATAATAATGATAATAATAATAATATTGGTATTATTGCAGAGCACTGTTCTATGTGCAGAGCACTGTTCTAAGCGCTGGGGTAGACACAGGGGAATCAGATTGTCCCACATGGGGCTCACAGTCTAAATCCCCATTTTTTACAGATGAGGGAACTGAGGCACAGAGAAGTGAAGTGACTCGCCCACAGTCACACAGCTGACAAGTGGCAGAGTCAGGATTCGAACCCATGACCTCTGACTCCAAAGCCCGTGCTCTTTCCACTGAGCCACGCTGCTTCTCATGAGCAGCATATGAGGAGGGAGGGTATTCCAGGCCAGAGGCAGGACATGGACAAGAGGTCAGCGGCGAGATAAGATCAAGGTACAGTTTGTAGGTTGGCCATTACAGTGAAGTGTGCAGGCTGTGTTGTAGTAAGAAATCAGGGAGATGAGGTTCATTCATTCAATAGTATTTATTGAACGCTTACTATGTGCAGAGCACTGTACTAAGCACTTGGAATGAACAAGTCGGCAACAGATACAGTCCCTGCTGTTTGACAGGCTTACAGTCTAATCGGGGGAGACAGACAGACAAGAACAATGGCAATAAATAGAGTCAAGGGGAAGAACATCTCGTAAAAACAATGGCATCTAAGTAGAATCAAGGCGATGTACATTTCATTAACAAAATAAATAGGGTAATGAAAATACATACAGTTGAGCAGACGAGTACAGTGCTGAGGGGATGGGAAGGGAGATGGGGAGGAGCAGAGGGAAATGGGGGGAAAAGAGGGTTAAGCTGCGGAGAGGTGGAGGGGGGGTGGTAGAGGGAGTAGAGGGAGAAGGGGAGCTCAGTCTGGGAAGGCCTCTTGGAGGAGGTGAGTTTTAAGTAGGGTTTTGAAGAGGGGAAGAGAATCAGTTTGGCGGAGGTGAGGAGGGAGAGCGTTCCAGGACCGTGGGAGGACGTGGCCCAGGGGTCGACGGCGGGATAGGCGAGACCGAGGGACGGTGAGGAGGTGGGCGGCAGAGGAGCGGAGCGTGCGGGGTGGGCAGTAGAGAGAGAGAAGGGAGGAGAGGTAGGAAGGGGCAAGGTGACGTAGAGCCTTGAAGCCTAGAGTGAGGAGTTTTTGTTTGGAGGTTGGAGGGGGCAAGGTGATTTAGTGCTTTAAAGCCAATAATGAGGAGGTTCTGTTTGATGTGGAGGTGGATGGGCAACCCCTGGAGGTTCTTGAGGTAGCCTGGAGGCCCAGAGGCTGGTCGCTCTGACCACGGGCTCTCCTCCCCTGGGGCCAGCAACCGCAAGTCATCTCAGTCCAAGGCTCTGAGGCTTTTGGGGTGGGGGGCTCACCCTTGAGGCTCTGGATAAGGGGGATTGGCCAGGCTTGAGTTGGGGGCCGGCCAGCCCCAGGATCCCACACCTTAGGTCATTTCTCCCCGCCCAGAGAGGGCCCTCTGGGGCAGGATAGGCAGCCCCTGGCAGGTCCCGTTAAGGGCAGGCTCCCCCGCTGGCAGTCCAGGAGCTGGCCGGAGATCACCGGAAGGTGGATGGTGGAGGGCCACTGTTTCCAGGGCAGCCAACAACTTTGCCTATGGGAGCACAAATATTTGCTTAGGATTTATAAACCGCCCTTCCGCCAAGTCTCCAGCAACCTAGGTGGTGCCGGGGACAGGGTCCCCACCAGAGGACTCCAGAGCTCCCCGAAACCAGCCGGATCTCAGGCTAGGCCCCTAGCATTCTCTGGGACCTCTCCTTTAGCGGACCCACTGACTGGCTCGGAGGAAGGCAAGAGGGACGTGTCCCCTTGGGGAGCACGAGGAGCCCCCTGCCTGCTGCTCCCGAGTCCCACCCACTGCTCGGAGGGATCCTAGGCCAGCTTCAGCCCGGGGCCTCCCACAGCCCGGGGCCCAGGCACAGGCCCCGCTCCTCACCACGTGGAAGCAAGCCCAGACGAACTGTAGCAGGCAGGCAACAGGGAAGGTTTACATGGCCATAAAGGGGCCAAGCCCCGCCTTGCCGCCCCCCACCCCGCCTCACCCCATCAAAGCAGTCCATGATATTTTACTGTTATCCCACCTCATAAACAACAGTGACGGCTCTGGCAAATGTCCTTCCACGTCTAGTCCCACCAGTGGAGCCGGATGGTCCCACTCTCGACAGGATCTCTGTGGGCCAAGGGGGGCTGGCTCATTATCAGGATGAGGGAAAGGGCAGAGGATGGGATCTCCCTGAAATAAAGCCACTCATGGGGGAAGTCTGCCAGTTGGATTGGACCGCCCGGTCGGCTTCGTCGTGCCCAGTGGGACCCCAGAGAAGGGAATGAACACGGAAAGGAAAGCAATGCTGTCTAGTGGTTAGAGCATGGACCCGGGAATCAGGAGGAACTGGCTTCTAAACCCAACTCTTCCCCAAGTCTGCTGTGTGACCTTAAGCAAATCACTTCACTTCTCTGTGCCTCAGTTATCTCATCTGTAAAATGAGGATTAAGATTGTGAGCCCCAGGTGGGACATGAACTGTATCCAACACGATTAGTTTGTTCCTTCACCAGTATTTAGTACAGCACCTGACACACAGTAAGTGCTTAACAAATGCTATTAAAAAAAAATGCACATCCTTCTGTGGGGTCATGGGGTCATCTGACTCATCAGTGGACAGACCATCCAAATGGCATCCAGCCTTTGTCTTAAAACTTCCTGGTCTTATTGAGCCTGGCTCACTTCTGGGTCGGCCACGGCTTTGGGGGCCCAGCTCGGGAGAGAAATGAAGAGCAGCCTGTTATCTGAGGAAGTTGGGGTATGGGTGGTCCCAAAGGCCCAGGGGTCAGAACCCCCCAAAAAGAGCGTGTCCGTCTGTCCGTCCATCTGTCTGACTCCTCCCTTATCACTATTGAAAGGTGACTCATCCCACCCACCTCCAATCCATGCGGGAGGGCAGAAGGTGGGGGCCAAGACTGTTTTGTTCCCCCCATGAGTCCCAACAAGAAACAAGGCAGTGGATGTGAGGACTTGACCCCCCGATCTCTCAGAAACCCACGCCTCAAGGGAGCAGTTCAGTGGAGGTTTGGGGGGGGGGGGGAAGGGGGAGGTTGCTCGGGCCAGAGAAGCAAGGGGGAAAGCAAGAATGTGCTGCTGGCCATAGAATTGTGGTGTCTGTTGAGCTCCTGGCAGGTGCTAATTGCCAATAGAAGACTGCTATCGCAGTGGGTGGCTGCTCCCAGGCTACTTCTCTGGGCACCAGGGGTGAATGTGCCCATAGAATCCTGTCTCTTTCATCTAAGGATAAAACCAAGTCCTGGAATCCATCAGGGAGGCAGTCAGGCCGAGGGTGGTACCTGGAGTTGCTGCCCTTAGTGCTTGCCAGTCCCGACTGCAGTCCTTAGGCTTTGCCGTTTTTCGGGACTCCCGGTTAGGGAACCCAGGCTTATATCCATTCCCTAGTTTCTGCTTTCAGGTCTCCTCCTCTTTAGAGAAGCAGCATGGCTCAGTGGAAAAAGCCCGGGCTTGGGAGTCAGAGGTCATGGGTTCGAATCCCAGCTCTGCCACTTGTTAGCTGTGACCGTGGGCAAGTCACTTAACTTCTCTGTGCCTCAGTTACCTCATCTGGAAAATGGGGATTAACTGTTAGCCTCATGTGAGACAACCTGATTACCCTGTATCTACCCCAGCGCTTAGAACAGTGCTCTGCACATAGTAAACGCTTAACAAATACCAACATTATTATTTATCTGCTTCTCCTTTCTGTTCCTGTCACTGCTTCATCTACTGCATGCTTTCTTCCCCTTGCCCTGTCTCTGCTTTCCTGTGTTTAGTCAATCCAAGCTAAGTACAACCCCTTCATTCTCTCTCTCTCTCTCTCCAACTATCTTTTTTGTTTTAATAGCGCTTGTTAAGAGCTTACTATGTGCCAGGCACTGTACAAGCTAATCAGGTTGGACACAGTCCATTGTCCCACATAGGGCTCACAGTCTTAATCCCCATTTTACAGATAAGATAACTGAGGCCCAGAGACTTGAAGTGACTGGCCAAGGTCACACGCAAACAAGTGGCGGATTAGAACCCGGGTCTTTCTGACTCTCCGGCCCGTGCTTTGTCCTCTAGGCCATGCTGCTTGCTGTCTCTTTCTCCCTGTCTTTCTAAGTCTCTCTCTCTCTCTTTCTATCTCTCTCTTTTTTTATGAGATTTGTTAAGTGCTGACTATGTGTCAGGCACTGTACTGAGCTCTGGTCTTCATTCTGCTGCCCGGATCATCTTTCTACAGAAACGCTCTGAGCATGTCACTCCCCTCCTCAAAAACCTCCAGTAGTTGCCTATCAACTGTTGCATGAAACAAAAACTCCTCACTCTTGGCTTCAAAGCTCTCCATTACCTAGCCCCCTCCTACCACACCCCCCTTCTCTCCTTCTACAGCCCACCCCGTATACTCTGTTCATCTGCCGCTGACCTCCTCACGGTCCCTCGTTGGCGCCTGTCCTGCCATCGACCCCTGGCCCACAACCTACCACTGACCTGGAATGCCCTCTCTTCTCATATTCACCAAACTAACTCTCTTCCCCTCTTCAAAGCCCTACCGAGAGCTCACCTCCTCCAGGAGGCCATCCTTGACTGAGCCCTCCCTTTCCCTCTGCTCCTCCTGCCTTCCCCATTCCCCCTTCTCTGCTCTTCCCCCTTCCCCTCCCCACAGCACTTATGCATATTTGTATATATTATTTATTACTCTATTTATTTTGTTAATGATGTGTATATATCTATGATTCTATTTATCTTGATGATATTGATGCCGGACTACTTGTTTTGTTTTGTTGTCTGTCTCCCCCATTTAGACTGTGAGCCCGTTGTTGGGCAGGGATGGTCTCTATCTCTTGCTGAATTGTACATTTCAAGCGCTTAGGACAGTGCTCTGCCCATAGTAAGCACTCAATAAATACGAATGATTGAATGAATAAATGAAAGAAAGATAATCAGGTTGGACACAATCCCTGTCCCATGTGGGGCTCAAAATCTTAATCCCCATTTTAAAGATGAGGAAAATGAGGCCCAGAGAAGTTAAGTGACTTGCCAAAGGTCACAGAGCAGATAAGTGTTAGAGCTAGAATTAGAACCCAAGTCCTTCTGACTTCCAGCCCCATGCTCTGTCTACTAGGCAACACCACTTCTCTTTCTGTCTTTCTCCAGGCTTACGGAGATGAGCATTGGGCCCAGAAGCTTGGGGAGAGGTGGGGTGAGAGATGATTAGGTTTCATCCTGAAGTGTTGGGTTGTTGGGGGAGGTCCCGTCCTGTAGTTTGAGTTTCCGAGCGAGGCGGGGAAATTGTTCTTCCCATTGGGTCTCTAACGCTGAACCCCGCTGTGGGTTAGGTATTGTCCTGACAGCTCTGAGGCCAATGGGGCAAAATCAAAGTCAGCACCAGTCCTGACCACCAGAAGGCTCCTGATCAAAGACGGGGTGGCAGCACCAAGCTCAGAGGACAGAAAAACCTGCACAGTGCAACGGAAGAATGGTTGACAGTCAGCTAAACGGAGCTTGGAGTGGGCATTCTTGGTCCCCCTCAGCCTCCTCGGTTCTCCAGGCCACAGCAGGCCCTGGGCTGGCCGAGAGCACCCCGGGGGCCAAGAGGCCGCAGTCATTCATTCATTCATTCAATAGTATTTATTGAGTGTTTACTATGCGCAGAGCACTGAACTAAGTGCTTGGAATGTACAGATCGGTAACAGATACAGTCCCTGCCCTTTGACGGGCTTACAGTCTAATCAGGGGAGAGGACACTCTCACCCAAATCGCAGTCTGGACACTGGGCTGCAAGAGACCCCACTGAGGTGCTTACAAGCCTAAGGGGTCTTCAGGGCCTCCATCCAAACCCAGCCCCTTCCCTCCGATCCTCTCCCCTCCCTCAGTGTCCTCCCCAGATCCTCTCATCTGATGCCAGCTCGGCTGCCCCAATCCCGGCTCTGGGATGCAGAGTTTGGCAGGAAGCAGTTTCCTTGGGCCTCAGGCTGCTGGAAATGAATGTGGTCCAAAACTCTGTCTGGCAGAGAACTGGAAGGGCCAAAGCCCACCTTCTCAACCCATGGCGGGAGCTAGATCAGGAGTTAGGCCAGGAGCTAGGCTGAGAGCTAGACTGGAAATTGGTCAGGTACAGAGTTGGGAGCTGGGACTAGAGTCAGACTGGGAGTGGGGTCAGGAGTCAGGCCGGGGGCTGGACTAGGCTGGCTGGAGCCTTGGAGTCTCTGTGGGACAGGCCTAGATGGGCCAACCTGGTTTTTTTTAGCTGCTTTTTAAATTTTGCTGCAGCACTGTCTGTGCCGGCGCCATCCAGAACCTGTCCCAGCTTTGCCCAGGGTTGGGCCATAGCCCTGGGAGTTCAGTAGGGGAGGGGAAGGAGGAGAAGGAGGAGAGGAAGGAGGAGACAAACAAAGAAGGAAAATGGTTCAACTCCATAGCAAAGACCTCGTCCACTGTGCAGACGCCAGCAGGATGGAAACTGAGGAGCCCGCAGTCAGTGAAGCAGCCCATAATAGCAGGGTTTCCACACAATAAACACCATGGTAACTCAGGGTTACTTCATCTCCTAAACCACAGGGCAGATGCCTGCTTAATACCGTGGAACCATCCAGGCATAATCACCAAGTAATCTGCCTCGGCCGTAATTACCATGCAGTCCCGGCCATCCCCCAGGGAAAGCCGGTGTAGTAGTCACCACATGAGGAAAATGGACTTAATGAGACCGAGGTATCTGGGCCTTTGGTACAAAGTGTTACCAGTTGTTCTTGTTACGTCTCTCCCTGAGGTCAGTCGGGGTCCACTGGCCAGGTCCTGTGGAGAGGGTGTTTCGCTTGTCTGGTCGAAGCGGGGAGCCCCACGTGAGCGCGCTCTTGTGAATGGGTATGGCCCACTACTGGGATGATAGACAGATGCGGTCAATCATTGTTTGATGGATCACCTGTTCTCCGAGGCAGGTCCAATTGATCAATTGTTAGACCTCCCCCTGTTGATGAGGCCAGTGGATCCAGTCAGTCAGTCGGTCAGTCCTATTTATTGAGCAGTTACTGTGTGCACAGCACTATACTAAGCATTTGGGAGTGCACAATATAACAATATAACAGACACATTCCCTTCCCACGGTGAATTTACATCCAGCTGACTCATCATTAGGTGGATCGCCAACTCTTCGAAACAGATCCAGTTGATCAGTCATTAGATCTCTCCCACCAGTGAGGCAGACAGATCGAGCTGCCCCATCATTAGATGGATTGCCCGCTATCCAGGAGACACATGGATGCAGTTGATCCATCGTTAGATGATCGCCTGCTGGCCAGGAGACAGATCCTATTGATCCGTCACAGCGTGGCTTAATGGAAAGAGCATGGGCTTGGGAGTCAGAGGTCTAATGCCTCCTCTGCCACTTTTCAGCTGTGTGACTTTGGGCAAGTCACTTCACTTCTCTGAGCCTCAGTTACCTCATCTGTAAAATGGGGAATAAGACTGTGAGTCTCACATGGGACAACCTGATTCCCTTGTATCTACCCCAGTGCTTACAACAGTGCTTAGCTCATAGTAAGAGCTTAACAAATACCATTATTACTATTATTAGACTGTAAGATCCCAGTAGGGTAGCAGGTATGTGATTTGCTTGCTCACCCCAGCTCACAGAACAGTGTGTGTAATCGTAATAATAATAACTGTGGTATTTGTTAAGCACTTCCCCTTGCTAAGTGTTGGGGTAGATACAAGAGAAAGAGGTTGGACACAGCCCCTGTCCCACATGGGACTTCCAGGCTAGGAGAGAAGGAGAACAAGTATTTAATCTCTATTTTAAATATGAGGCCCAGAAGTGTGAAGTGACTCACCCAAGGTCACATAGCAGGGAAGTGGTAGAGCCAGGATTAGGACCCTGATTTTCTGACTCCCAGGTCTGGGTTCTTATCATTAGGATCACCCTGCTTCCCGCCAGGGGCTCGGTAATCATTGGTTGATGGATCAGTGGATTGATCGGATCTGTCTGGCACCCAGACAGTGAGCCGCCCAATCAGTCAATCATTCACTGGTGATTGATCAGTCAATCAATCAGTGGTATTTATCGAGCATTTACTGTTTGAGGAGCACTGTATAAAGTATTTGGGAGGGTACAGTAAAATCAATATCAATAATAATGATAATAATAACAATAAATTGTGGTATTTGTTAAGCCCTTCTATGTCCCAAGCACTGAACTAAGCTCTGGGGTAGATACACAATCATCAGGTCCCACATGAGGCTCACAGTCTAAGTTGGAGGGAGAACAGGTATTAATCCCTATTTTGCAGACAAGGGAATTGAGGCACAGAACAATGAAGTGAGTTGCCCAAGGTCACAGAACAGGTAAGTGGAGGAGCTGGGATGAGACCCAGTTCTTCTGACTACCAGGCCTGTGCTCTTTCACTAGACCCTGCTACTTCCCGGTAGACATAATCCCTGCCCACACAAACTTTACAATCTATCAGAGGAAATGCTAAAAAAAAGCTATAGGTGGTGGCAGCAACTTAGTATAATGATATTTAAATATGTGCTGTGGGGATGGGGGGAATATTGAAGTTCTCAGGGTACGGATTTAGTGCGTAGGTAATGTAGGAAGGAGAATAAGATGAGGAGATGAGAGGTTAATCAGAGAAGGCTTCCTAGAGGAGATGTGATTTTAGTAGGGCCTTGAAGATGGGGAGAGCAGTGGTCTGTTGGATCTGATTAATAAAATAATAATAATGATGATAAATGTTAAGGGCTTACTATATGCCAAGCACTGTTCTAAGTGCTGGGGCAGATACAAAGTAATCAGATTGTCTCATGTGGGGCTCTCAGTCTTAATCCCCATTTGACAGATGAGGTAACTGAGGCCCAGAGAAGTTAAGTGGCTTGCCCAAGGTCACACAGCAGACAAGTGGCAGAGCCAGGATTAGAACCCACACCCTCTGACTCCCAAGCCCGTGCTCTTCCAGGCAGGAGAGAGGAAGCAGGCAAGGGGTTGATGGAGGGCAGGAGGAGGGGGGAGAGAGAGATGAGAGCACAGTACAGAGAGTGTTTTAGCTTTAGAGAAGCAAAGTGTGCAATTGGATCCGTCTGATCTTTGGAAAGCAAGTGATGAAATCAATCAATCACTGGTGATTGTTAGATTGATTAGGTCTGTTTGACTCTGAGGCAAGTGGCACAATAGATCAATCAATTCATCAATGCTATTTTTTGAGTGCTCGATGTGTGCAGAGCACTGTGCTAACTGCTTGGAGGAATACAATACAACAGCACTGATAGACGCATTCCCTGCCCACAAAGAGTTTACAGTCCAGAGCGGAATAACTGATGATTACTCGACAGATTAGATCTGTCTGATTCCAAGACAGCAAACAGTGCAATGGATGGATCGCTGAGCGTCCACGCTGGGAACGGCTCCCCAGAAGCAAGACCCAGACACCCTGCCCTCAGCGGGCCTACAGCCTACAGACCCCTTTCCAGAGGCTCCTGACTGGCTCCTCCCGAGTCCTCTCTCAAGTCATTCAGGTCCCAGCCTGACATGCAGCCACCTTATCCATCGGCTTCTGGGGCCACAGGGTCGCTTGGCTGTTCCTGTCCCCGGGAAGGCTTAGGCCAATCCCCTCTGTGGGAGCTTTGAACTCGTCCATGACCTGGTGTCCGGGGTGGAGAGGGAAGGGGGGCTTGGACAAGGGTGCTGAAGTGAAGAAAACTGAGATGAGGGCCCTGAGATAAAAGGACTTAGACAAGGGGGTGTAGAATGGGGATACAGAGATTGGGGTGTGGAAATGGGGGTGGAAGGCAGAAGCTTCTGGAAAAAAAGCAGTTTTACCTGCAGCGTTGAACGAGCTCACATCCTAGCCCTGCCATCCTGAGGGGAATTATCTGCGATCCCTAGCTCCTCTTTCCATCATTTGATTTCTGGGCATTCTGATGGAGCTACAGTGATGTCTTCCAGAGGGGGCCCCCCCGAGTACTTGGGCCCGCTTGGAGTTCTGACCGCCAAACCCCGTGAGGACAGCCAGGTGGAAACCGGAGAGGGAGGAGGCCAGAGCCGCCCGGGGGATGGAGCTGCAGCTAAGGTCGGGCATGCTCTCTGGCTGCCCAGTGGGAATCTGTCCCCATAGGAACCTGTCCCCATGGGAATCTGACCTGGAAAGAATCATCTGTCCCGTTGAGTGAGTCAGTCTGGCTCCGGGGTTGTCGCTGCTGTCTCACACACTCACATGTGCTCACACGCTCTCACATGCTCTCCCATGCTCTCACATGCTGTCATCAGCTCTCACACTCTTTCACTCTCTCACCCCTCTCGCACACACTCACATGGTCTTTCACACTCTCTCACACTTAATCCCCGAGCGGCTACCTGGTTGATTCCTCTGCTAGACAGCCCAGCCTTAGGTCAGGTGGCCCTGAGTCAGAGCCGAGTGGAGCGGGCCTTCAGCCTCTGGTTCCCCATCCAGGGCTCCCCACGATAGATGGTTCAGCGGGAGGCAGCACAGCCTGGTGGGGAGAGCATGGAGCTGGGAGTCAGGGAGTCTGGGTCCTGGCTGCCCCTGCCAGCTGGGTAACCCTGGGCAAGTGCCTGAACTTCTCGGGGCCTGTGTTTCTCAGTCTGTAACATGAGGGTGACATTCCTGCTCTCGCTCCCTCCTTCCTTCCTCCCTCCTAGATGATGAGTGCTCTATGGGCCAACGTTAGTTCAGGGATGGCTCAGCACTGGCTCTGGAATGGCTCAGAGTTAGTTCAGGGATGGTTCGGCGTTGGCTCTGCGGTGGCTCAGCTTTGGCTCAGGGATGCCTCAGCATTAGCTCTGGAAGGGCTCAGCGTTGGCTTTGCATTAGCTCAGTTCTGGCTGTGGGGTGGCTCAGAGTTAATGCAGCGACGGCTCAGCGTAGGCTGAGGGGTGGCTCAGCTTTGGCTCAGGGATGACTCGGTGTTGGCTCAGAGATGGCTCAGGGAAGACTCAGTGTGAGCTCATCAATGGCTCAGCCTTGGCTCAGCAGTGGCGCGGCAGGCCGGCACGGTGCCCGAGACCATGAAGGAACCCCCACCCTGGATTGCAGAATCACCCATCTGTGGTGGTACCGTTGCACTGGTTGCTGGGCAGATGATCCTGTTAGGTAGAAAAGTAAGAAATGTCACCGATCTAGCTGTGCCAGGCTGGCAAAAAGGGCACGAACTGGCTGGCCGCCCCCAAAACGCGTTCTCAAACCTTCCCGTCGGCCGGGAGCAGAACCCGATTCACTTGATTGTGGGGACGCCTAGTGGCTTCCATGAGACGTTCCAAAAGGCCCTGGAGGGAGAAGGTACCGGAAAGGGGAAGCTTTCCGAGCTCTACGCAAAATACTTTTAGGATTTTGACAACAAGACTTTCATTTGAAAGAGAGTCATTTGATTTGCAATACAAGTAGGGGTCGGGGACCTGGGAGAGGAACAGAAAGAAAAAAAGAAAGAAGTTGAAGTGGGGAGAGGGAGAGACAATCTGATACGGGAAGCAGCGCCGCCTAGTGGAAAGAATCAAGGTCTGGTAGTCAGAGGACCTGGGTTCTAATCCCCTCTCGGCCACTTTGCTGTGTGGTCTTGGGCAAGATTCTTAACTTCTCTGTGTCTCGATTATCTCATCTGTAAAATGGGGATTCAAACATAGTCCCTCCGACTCAGACTGTGAGCCCCATATGGGACAGGGACTCTGTCCAACCTGATTATCGTATTTCTCCCCCAGAATTCGGTACAGTGCCTGGCACATTGTGAGCACATAAGTACCATAGAAAAGTACGGTGGTGGCCGGAAACCAATCAATCAACCAATGGTCTTTATTGAGCCCTTATCATGTGCCGAGCACTGAACTGAGTGCTTGGGGCAAGACGATACTTCAGAGTTGGTAGACAAGACCCCTGAAGTGCTTGGGGGAGGACAATACAACAGTGTTGGTAAACAAGACCCCTGACCTCCAGGAGCTTCCAGTCTAGAGGGACAAATGGGAGACACTGCCACGTCTGGTATTGGTTACGTGGTTGAGGAAGACACAGCTGGAGGCCAAGACAAGAAGCGGGGAATCGTGGGCTGTGCCCAGCCCTGCCTTTGCTCCCAAATATGGTGCCCGACTCGTCCCATCTCACTGTTAGTGGACGAGTTTCAGCAGGCGGACTCAGGGCCAGCATCAACCATCTGCAGTGTGACTTAATGGATAGAGAACACACTTTGGAGTCAGAAGGACCTGGGTTCTAATTCTGGCTCTGCCACTTATCGGCTGTGTGACCTGGCCAAGTCACTTCCCTTCTCTGTGCCTCAGTTACCTCATCTGTAAAATGGGGATTTAAGAGTGTGAGTCCCATGTGGGACAAGGACTGTGTCCAACTTGATTAGTTTGTGTCTACTCCAGTGCTTAAAACAGTGCTTGGCACAGAGTAAGCGCTTACCAAGTACCATAATTCTTATCTACGACCTCCTCGTTGCACAGGAGGCAGAGGGTGGTACTGTGGGCCTGTTGTGCCATGAAGCGGCGTCAGGCAGCATTGTGGGTCACACGCTGCAGAGTCAGGAGCAGCCCCCAGAATGGTGCCACCCAGGCTTTTGCTTCACCTGCAACAGCACCGCAGGGCTGTATTGGGGCCTGCGAACGGGGGCCCCGGGCCAGCTGGGAATGGCAGAGGGAGTGACACCCCCATCCCTGGGAGACTGGGAGGAGACCCCGACATGCACGAGTGATTTCTCAGAAGTCAAGAATCCCCGAGGCGGGTCCAGGAGGGGAGGGGCGTTCATGCTGTGGGCCCCAGGCCCTGCCTCCCGATGTTCAGCTGTCCGTGTGTCTGTGTGTCTGTCCGTCCGTCTGTCTCCACAGAGGGTATGAACTGTATGAACAAAGAGCATGGCTGCACTCACATCTGCCGGGAGACGCCCAAAGGTGGGGTTGCCTGCGAATGTAGGCCGGGCTTTGAACTTGCCAAAAACCAGAGGGACTGCACATGTAGGTAGATGGACGCTGACGCTCGAGTGCCCCAACATGTCTTCTTTCCCAGGCACCTCTCTGTTTCCTTGCTCACCGCGGCTATTGCTTTCCAGAGACCCTTCCCTCCCCCCCCCCCCCCCCCCGTTCCCGCCGCCGCCCCCACCCCCGCCCCCCGGGACACCACTCCTGCCTCCAGCCCCGGGCCGACCCTAGTTTCGAGCTTGGGGGGTTGGGCGGGGCCCACTATGGGGGTGGGTCCTGGGCCTGGGGGGCACAGAAGGGCTGCCGTTCAGCCCTGGAAGAGTGTCTTGGGTAGGAAGGGGCTCACCCCATGGGTAAACTGCCTCCGTGCCCCTGATGGGAGACAGACCCGGGAGGGGCATGCTGCAGGGGGCGTTGCCCGAGACTCGGCGGCCCGCCCCCCTTCCCCAGGGTGCTAGGGAGGAAAGACGCCTCCAGGAAAAATCGCTCCCCGAGCCAAGCATCCAGCCAGATCCCAGGTTGTCTGTGCTGTCTACCCACCGTGCCCCAGTGCTCAGACTCCTCCCCAAAAACCTGTCCCCAAATCCCAAGCTCTGGAGCAGAGCCGGGAGGTGGGATGGGGGTGTGGCACCCATTCCCGAGCCTCATGCCTGCCCAGCTCCCAGTCGATCCCACAGCCAGCCACCGCACCACAAAGACCATACCACTTTCCGGAGTCGGGGAGCAAGACAACGACATGGAAGCAGAGGTGCCCTCACCACCCTGTGGCACCCACACCTCGGCGCCCGTGCCGCACCATGGCATGACCAGAAACTCGTTCCCCATGATGCTTTCCCCTTGACAGAACGCCCTCCATCCTTTTCCTAGTGCCCTGGCTCACACCCAACTCTTGCCCACCGGGCATCTGAGTGACTGCCTGGACCGCAGCTCCTCTTGAAGGGGCAAAAGGAATTTGAAAACTGGCCTGCAGGGACCCCAATCAGGAATTGGCCCCCTAGGGCCTCTGGGTTCTTTGCGTAGATTGGGAATCACCCAGCGGGCAGCATCTCAGGGAACCCCCAGGCCTCATACTGTCCCCCTAACCCATGACTGAGGCAACCTTCTGGTTTCCATTGCCTGGGATGCCCCCCCCCGCAGTCCAGGAGCCAGGCCCTGGCGGGGAAAAGGCACTGGCACGGATTCCAGCAAGAGTTGAGGCTAACCAATCCCTTTCTGCCCAGTGGGTTAGCAAGTGGCACCTGGGAGAGCAGGCACTTCCCAGGTGGCCACAGACGGATCTTCTCTAGCCCACGGCTCCACTTTCCTTCTGTTTCCACTCGGATTTCCCAGATTGGTGATGGCTTGGGTTTCGTCCATCTCTGAGACTGCAGATGACATTATCCCCAACCACATGGACTCCCTCTTGGATGAAACGAAGGTCAGCCTGAGGGGACGTTCTGGTCCCCGGCCTGGTCTGCCACACCCAGGGGGATGGAAGGGATGGAACTGGGCCATCACTGGTCATCAGATCCCATGATAGCCCTGCTGGATCATTGGCAATTGAAGTTGCCCATCCTGAACCAATCCGAGTGGGCAGAGCTCCAAATCCCCCCATGCCCACCCCTGCAGCCTCTTGTTGAGTTTAGGAATGTGGGGCCTGCAGGGGGTCAAGACAGCGAGAGAGCCAGCCTCACCTAACTCTGCTGCTGGGTCCAGGGCAGCCCCACTGCTTCGGTCTCAAGAGAGAGTAGGTGGAGTGGCCCACTCCACCAACCGGACAGCAGAGACCAATTCACTGAGAAGATGAGGATGGCAGCTACCATTGCTAGTTCTCAGAAAAAAAACTCTTCGCCTCTCTTGGGCCCACTTCTCCGACAGCTCCAGGAGCTCTTCCCCAGGAGGGCTCCTGGGGGAGCCAAGGGATCCCAGTTACCTGTTGCCCCAGCGAGAGCCAGCTGGTGAAAGGAAAGAACTGGAACCCTTCTGGTCTCCAGCCCAGACTGGAACGATTCTGGGGAGCCATGCTAGATAGCCTTGAGTAGCTGGATATCTTCTGTAGCGTCCTAAGAGAGAAACAGTGAACAGGGGCTTCTCACTCTCTCTCTTTTTCTCTCTCTCTCTCTCTTCCCTTCTGTCGGATGCCCCGGTGATGTTCCTTCGGCTCATGCTTCAGGAAAATCGCCCCTTCCTAAACTGGCAGAAGCAGGGAGGAAGAATTCATTTCCCCAGGAAGTGGCCCATCTGAAAGAGGGATTTCTTTCCCCACAGAAATGACATTAGTGATGTGGGAACCTGAAGAGTATATCTGGCAAAATTACATTGGTGGAAGATCTCTTGCCAACTGTTGGCCATCATCCGTGGCTCATCTGCCACCGGTCACCAAACTGGACCCGGAGGGTGACCAAGCTGAGACCGTAGGGCCGATGGAAACGAGGGTCACTGGAACTGTGGTTCTCTTTATATTTGCCATGGAGTGTCACTGAGGTGAAGTTCACCCAGAGAAATCTCCCTCTCCATCCTGGAATGACCATTTCTGGATACCAACACCAGGTTTCTTCTGCCCATTTTGGCCTTTTCAGTTGTCTCCTAACACGTGCTCACCAGGCTCTGGGCTGTTTGTAGGTCTGAGCCAGAAGATGTGGAGGCTGTGGCTGTGGTGGAAGCGTGGCCGCGGCTGCATGGCTGCGGTCACTACCCGGGTCGGTTCCTCTGGCTTCGCGGGCAGGTCTCTAGTCCTCCCTGCTCGTACTTTCCGGTACAGGATCCCCACAGAGGCAGGGTGGGAGCCGGGACGTGGCTTGGCTGTCCCACCCAGCTAATGGAGGGGTCCCCTGGGAAACTTCCCAAGGCCCTTCCCATCCTCCGCTTGGGTCGGGGCCAGAGGACCCTGAGCAAAAGCTGGGTCTTCGTGATGTGTTCGCCTCTGGGACTGACAGGAAAAAAAAAAACTAATCGTTTTTGTTGTCATTCTGTTCATATACATACACACACTTTGGGCATAACTAGTAACCTGTAACTATGGGAACGGAGGCTGCCAGCACACCTGCGATGACACAGATACAGGACCCGTGTGCGGCTGTCACCAGAAGTATGCCCTGCATGCCGACGGCCGGACCTGCATCGGTGAGTTCGCATCCTTCCTGGGGCCAGAGACTCGGCTGTGTGGGGGGGTAGGAAACGAGTGACTGACCTGAAATGAGCCTCATGAAAGCCAGGGACAAGCCCAGCATCGGTTGGCCGGGTCCCGGCTTCCAGAGTCAGAGGCGCTGAAGCCGAGTTGAGTTATCGTCGCGACAAGTTGCAGATCTTGTTTTCTGTGGCCAGGCTGGTGGGAGCGGGGAGAGGAACCTCTTGCTTGTTTGTGACCGCTATCACCAGGGAGGGTCTCATGGAAAGTCAGCCAAGGATTTGGGCATTTGGGGTTTGTTGCTTTTGTTCATTCTTTGAATGAAGAGCTGGTTTCATTTTCCTGATTTTCTAATACATTGCCTTTGCGTTGCTGCTGTTGTTCATCATTTTAGGGCTAACAATGCATTAGACCAGTGCAGGCTAGGGTCCCCAGAGGGGAATTCTTTGGTCACCGTGGTCAAGATGAAGGATAACCCAGTCCAGCCTCCCCTTCCCCGGCCCCAGGCCAAGATAGACACCTTCAATAGTTCCTGGCCTGTGCCTACGCTCCCCGCAGTGGCCCCAAGGGTGCCCCCTCCTGCTCCTTCTGAGCCAATGCTTCAGAGCTGAGATTTGGCTGGACAACACATGCACAGCCTAGGACTCGCTCATCCCGGAAAAAGCACCAACAGGCCCAGCTGAAAACCCACCATTTAAAACCCACCCACCCACCCTTTTCCAACCCAGTTTAGAACTGCTAAGTGAGCCACCTGGACACTGGAGCTGCATCCTAGAAATCCATGAGATTCTTTGGGGGAAAAATCTTTTGTCAAAGACATATGGTATGGCTGATTGGTGAGGCTGTGCCTAAAGTCCTAAAGATTGTTTATCATTTTCAAGCATATTAGAGGAGTCTGATGCCTTCATTGAGTCCCCCCTCAAGTGACCCTCCAATAAGCTCCTAGTGAACCTCCAGTGAACCCTCAATGAACTTTCTAATGAGCCCCCAGGGAGCCCCAGTGAGTCTCCAGTGAACTCCCTCATGAGCTCCCCAGGGATCCCCTCCAGTGATTCCCCCCAGTGAACTCCCAAATGAGCCCTCCAGTGAACCCCCCATGAGTCTCCAGTTGGCCTCTAATGAATTCCCATTTGAGCCCTCAATTAGCCCAACGAACCTCTAGCTTGCCCTCAATTGACCCCCGCTAGCGAGCCCTCTATTAATCCTCCAGTGAGCCCTCAATGACCCCAATGAACCCCCCCAGTTTTTCCTCCATTGACCTTTCCATGAACCCTCCAGTCGACCTCCAGGGAGTCCCCAAATAGTCACCCCCCGCCCAGTGAGCCCTCCTACTATATCAATGGGACTATACGTTCACTTTGCTTGGAAAAACATTTTTCCAGCTCATGAAATTCCTTTTTCTCCTTGTTGTTACTCCCAAATTAATGCCCTGAAGATTTGCCATGCTCTTCATCAGTGAGTTGACAGCTTTTTCTTTTAAATCGACTAGGCTTCATTTTTAAGCTGAGGAAAAGAGCGATTTTGAAGTCTGATCCCCAATCTGCCTCCGTGGCCTCTCTCTGCTCAGTGCTGGGAGACGTTCAGAGGTCAGAGACAGTTAGCTGGGGTCATGCCAGGCAGAACACCTGGTCCTCTAGAGTACTGGGGCAGCAGGCCTCGGGTTGGTCTGTAATAATGTTGGTATTTGTTAAGCGCTTACTATGTGCAGAGCACTGTTCTAAGTGCTGGGGTAGATACAGGCTAATCAGGTTGTCCCACGTGAGGCTCCCAGTTAATCCCCATTTTACAGATGAGGTAACTGAGTCACAGAGAAGTGAAGTGACTTGCCCACATTCACACAGCTGACAAGTGGCAGAGCCAGGAGTCGAACCCATGACCTCTGACTCCGAAGCCCAGGCTCTTTCCACTGAGCCATGCTGCTTTCCTGCCATAGGAAGCAGCCATAGACATATATTCATATATGTCTATGTCATAGACATATATGGCCTAGACATATGACATATAGCCATATGTCTCTAGCCATAGACTCGGTTGGCTCACTTGGGACAGGAAGAGAGAATGTTTCTGAAGCGATCAAAATGGCTCCCACCCAAGGCTTTGTCACCAAGATGTGTGTCCTCGGCCACTGGTTTGTTTCGCCCAACGGGGAAGGGTCTTCCTGAGGAGACCCGCGGGCCACTCTCATCCCTCTCTCGCTGAGCAATGATCAGAATGATAGTGATGATGTTGATGATGATAATGATGATACCAGAACCCCAGGGCCCAGTCGTTGGTCCAGGGATGGAAGTTATATTTCTTTGCTGCTTGTGTTCATTTCCTCCTCCTCGAAATTCTTTTCTTTCCTTTTCTTCCTTCCTCCCGCTTCCTGGTGATGGTTCCTGATTGCCTGTCTTGTCTGATTGCTGATGTCCTTTAAATATCCTCCCACCCCCCGAAAAAAAATGTACCTATAAAGATACATATGTATCTCAAGCCAAAGCCTCTATTGCAGCCTGACCCCATCTAGAACATCCTTCTTGCTCTTATTCCAACCGAGCCCAGGGTGAGGTCCCGAGCCGCCCAGTTGAGCTTCCCGCTGCCCCAACCCCTGTGTTTGCTGTTCTCCGCAGCTCATAGCAGCTGCACACGGCATCTCCCCTGCAGCGGTGACGCTCTGACCCCCTCTGCCGGGTTCTATCTCCATTTGCCCGACTTCACCTTGCCTCTGGTTCCTGTGGACCAAAGCTCCCACCCGCCGTTCAGATCTGTTTTCCAAAGCCTCTTGCCCTGTCTTGGAACGACGGTGTTGTTTACCCAGCTGCTGCTGCTGCTGCTTCCCCCATGGGTGCCCCAAACCAGAAGAAATGTTCCATTCGATTTTTCTCGCTGAACCCCCCTCTGCCCCGACTCCGTCCCTGGAATGCCATTTCCCCCTGTCCTGTCTGAGCCAAGATGGGTGATCAGACCAACTGCTCCACTTCCCCCTTGGGGTCTGCCTGCACCGTGACTCTGTCCACTTCCTGCCTGTGTCCCTTGGACACCCCCACTCCCTCCCCTCCTTCTGGACCTCCTTCCCATCTGGAACCCTTCCTTCCCTTGTAGACCACCCCCTTCCTTCCTTGGTGGACTCTCCACTCTTTCCTGTGTGAACACCCCTTCTCCTTCCCAGGTGGACCTCCCCCTCCTCCCTGTGTAGACACCCCCTCTCCTTTCCTTGTGGACACCCCCAGTCCTTCCAGTGTAGACAACCCTCTCCTTCCCGACAGGCTCCTCTTCTGCCCTGAAAGTGTAGTCCCCAGTATTCTCGAGACAAGCAGGCAACCAGCACTGCCCAAATTGGGGTTTTTCTTTGTGGTTTTGTTTTCCATTTTTAATTTGCATGCGTTTTTGATCCACTCCGCGTTGCTGTGGACTGGGCCTCCGGTCACCAATGACCACCTATCCATCACCAGATCCCTTAACGCTGTCTGTCCGTCTGTCTGTCTGTTTGTCTGTCCATCCATCCTCCTCCTCCCAAGCCTGCCGCTTTCAGACATCAGCACCAACCAGCCTGGACTGACATTGCCTTTAACACCTGGCTTCCCTAGAGTCCCCAAGCTTTAATTCCCGGGACAAATGTCTGTTGTTTTTTCCCACCCCTTCCCTCACGTGGCCTCTCCTGCTTGAAATTCCGCTTTGCATGTCTGTTTTTCCAGTTCATTCCCAGGTCTCTCTAACCTTGGTTCCCCCCACCCCGAGAGCCACCATTCTGGAATCATGGTCGTGGGCCTCAGTCTCGCAGTGCTCCCTCCTCCCTCCTCCTGCCCCACCACACACACACACCCACACACCCACACACACATTGGGATCAGCTGCTGGCCCAACGACTTCTGGGTTTGGGGGCTCGGTGAGAGCCTGCCATGGGCGGCGGAGGCCGGGGCTGTCGATTAACCGCTGCTGCGTCTTTGTCCTTCCTGTGTTCTAGAGCAGGGTGAGGCTGCAATTGAGGGCTCTCGGTTCAATGCCACGTCAGTAGCTGATGTGGACAAACGGGTGAAACGGCGGCTCCTTATGGGTAACGCTTTTCTTCCACTTCCTTTTTGTGCTGGCCCTTTGTCTGGGAGAGCGTGTGCTCGCGGGTGTGCACGTGTGAGCGAGTGCAAGCGGGAGGGCGGGCAGACGTGCAGGTGTGAGAGCAGGCCCGTGTGGGTGCGGGTACAATTTCAGTCTCGGGGAGCTCCAATTTGCCTCTTCGTCAGTCTCCTCCTTCCAGGCGACCCCATGGCATCTCTCCCTCTTCATGCAGGAGAGCGAGCACCGTGTCTTCATCCTGTCAGGAGACGTGTGTGGTTGGCAGTGTGCTGGTGACTCTCTGGCTCCCAACCAGCCCCCCACCCTCTCCAGAGTGGGTTCTGGAGGTTCACTACTCACTGTTCTTCTTCCATGTCTCCTAAATCCTTAGGGCGAGAACTTGGCCTCTGAGTGAGGAGGAGCCAGAGAGCAGCATCTGACTATCCCATCCATTCCCTCCCTTAAGTGTTACTTGTGTTTTCCGGAGCCTTCGTTGCCGGGTAGCCCGACTGACCTTCCCCCCGCCCCCCACTGAGGCCTCCTCCAGAGCTGATGCCCCTCCCCCAAACCCAACTGCGGGCTCTCAACTGAGCTGGGGTGGTGGGGGTGGGTGGCAGTGATGGTGGCTGTACTTGTTTGCTGTGGGGCTGAGGTCCCCGGGTTCCCTCCACCCACACTGGTGCAGACTGTGAAGCAGCTGGCCTTATTCCAGTGGAAGCTCTGGGGCGAGGCTCCTCCCGATCACGGTTTGGGGGTTCCTGATCAGCCACTCCCAGATGAGTGTCTCTGCCAGGCCCACCTTCTTCGAGCAGCCCCAGGCAGGCAGATGGTGTTGGCCTTTGCACTCAAACCTATGTGGGAATGCATGCATGAATGTAAGCATGATTGTATGAATGCATCCGCATTCTGGCAAGGATGTGTGTATTAGCATGGAGTGTGCTGAGATAAATGTTGGAGTGTCTACCAACTCTGTAGTATTGAATTCGCCCAAGCATTAAGTACAGCGCTCTGCACACAGTAAAGAGCGCAATAAATACTATCAATTGATCTACTGATTGAGTGGTCCACTCTGAGGAAGTGGTATTCAGGATATCTAAGATGATCATGACTTATTTTGTATCTCCATTCAACCCTGGGATAGGGTTTGATCCCTTGCCCCAGATTACAGCTGCCCCATTGTACCTGCAGCCCAAGACACTGCCATTTGGGATTGATTCCCGTTCCTCAGGTCACAGACACCCCACAGTACCTTCAGCCCAGAGATCCTGCTGTTTGAGGTCAATCCCCTTACCCCAGGTTACAGTCATCCTATAGTACCTACAGCCCAGGAATAGTGCCGTTCAGGATTGATCTTCTTTACCCCATATCACAGCCACCCCACCGTACCTTCAGCCCAAGAATACTGTCATTGGGGATCGAACGCTTTACCCCTGGTTACAGCTGCCCCACGGTACCTACAACCCAAGGATACAGCCCATTTGAGACTGATCTCCTCGCCCCAGGTCACAGATGCCCCAAGGTCCCCACTCCCAGGGACACAAGCACTGTTCTACACCTCAATCATCCAATGCGTCATGACAAAATGACAAAACAGATGAAGCAGTCCTGACTTCTCCACTAGAAGCTCAGATCTGGGAACTCAGAAGGACTGCATCAATTTTAAAGAAAGCAGAAGAATTGATGAAAATGACTGAAGAAGACTCTAGGGGGAAAGGAGTTGACACCTGTGTTCAGTGGGGTTCAGAAGGAGTTGGAAACAAAAAGAAGACTGCTGTTCAATTGGAGTTGTACGAACTTGGCACTAATGTTGAAAAATCACCCCCAATGTCAGCGGACCAAGCTTCCACTTCGGCAGCCTCCTGTAAAAGATTCATAGTCATACATCTCTTCACTTAGTTGGTGGAGTGATGTTGTGCTTTGAACCACTTCATCTGAGATTAAACAATAGTTTAGTGATGCCTAATCCAGGAGTACAGAGCATCTATACCAGTATAGAGAAGCAGAGTGGCCTGGTGGAAAGAGTCTGGGCCTGGGGAGTCGGAGAACCTGGGTTCAAATTCTGTTTTTTCCACTTAGCTGCTCTGTGACCTTGGACAAGCCACTTCACTTCTCTGTGCCTTAGTTTCCTCATCCGCAAAATGGGGATTCAATACTTGTTCTCTCTCCCTCCTTCTTAGACCGTGAGCCCCCTGGGGGACCTGATGATCTTGAATCTACCCCAGAGCTTAGTACAGTGCTTGGCACTTAGTAAGTGCTTAAAAAATTCCACTATGGTAATCATTACTGTCATCATTATCATCATCATCGTCTTCACCATCATATAAAAGAATTTCATATTAATATTCATAAGCATAGATTTTGGAACAGATCACAATTTATAATGTGTAAGACTATGGAAAATTCACCCCATGATATAGCCATATTTTCAAGGTACACATCACTGCTGTATTGTGAGGTGTGCCTGTGTGTGTGTGTGTGTGTGTGTGTGTGTAATTAATGTTGAGATAAGAAATTTGTAGTGATAGCAAAGAGACAAGGATAATTTTAGAGGGTAGGATGTTGTCCCGAGAGCCACCAGCCCTGTTGTCCTTGGTGGAAACAGTAGTTATACATAACTACAAGCTCTCAAACAACTACAAGCTCTCCTGTAGGCCGCCTGTGAGAAGGCTGATACAGCAGTATAGCCATAACCCAGTAGTTGCAGCCATAGGAGCAGATGAACTCCCCAAGGGAGTGAGTGTAAAGTAAGTCTAGAAGGGGATTCAGACCTGAGTTAGGGCATGGGAGGCAGAGGAAGAGCCAGAGAAAGAAATCGAGAAAGGGTGGCCAGAGAGATAGGAGGAGAACCAGAAAAGGAGAGGGTCTGTGAAACCAAGCTTAGATAGTGTTTCCAGGAGAAGAGGGTTGTCCAGCATTGAAGGCAGCTGAGAGGTCAAGGAGGCTCAGAACGGAGTACATTCCATTGGATTTGGTAAGAAGGGGGTCATTGGTGCCCTTGGAGAGAGCCAACTCGGTGGGGGTATCTAACTCAGGCCTGACAGCTGTACTCTCCCAAGTGCTTGGTACAGAGGGAGGCCTGCATGGAGCAAGAGCCCAGTACACACCATTCATCAATCAATTGGTTGAGTGAGTGAAGGGGTCAGAAACAGAATCATAGAGGATCAAGAAGGGAGGTGGAGACAAGAGGTTTCCTCGAGCTGCAACTTCCTTTGTCCCCGAGCACGTGGGTTGCTCGACAGCTTTGGGATTGATTGGGTCAGCAGCCAATAGCAGGTTCTGGCTGGGAGACAGTGGTCCCGGGTACTGAGAGCACTGACTGAGTGGTAGGGGGCATGGTCCTTGGCACTTAACTGGGTGCAAGGGGGCACGGTTACTGGGTACCTGACTGGGTGCAAGGGGGCACGGTTACTGGGTACCTGACTGGGTGCAAGGGGGCACGGTTACTGGGTACCTGACTGGGTGCTAGGGGGCACAGAACTGGGTACCTCCCTCTTTGTCCCAGAGGAGTGGGTGGCCTCAGGCCCTTGAGTGGGTATTAAAAAAGGCCTCTGTTCCCACGATGCCATCCTGGCAGTAGGCCCCGGACATGGGGGCCAAAGCAGATGCACCCCAGACCTCAAGAGGCTCGAGACATCTCCATTCCCCTGCCTCTGCCACCAGATAGACCTGGGCATCACCTGGTGTGACAGATTGGGTCCCAACACTGACCAAAACTGCTGCGGCAGCTTGGCATACACTGGACCATCCCCAATGGACAGAGGTGAATGGCTGGGCCCCCACACCACTTCTTGGAGAGCAGCAGGACTCAGTGTCTCACCCCATGTTCATGGCCTGACAGTCCTTGTCAACCACCCAGGGTGGTGGGGGCCGTTGCCTCTGGCAAGTGGGGCTATTGCTACTGGGGGAATGCCCCCCACTGCTGCCTGACAGTCAGGAGCCAGTCGCGGAGTCCTCATTAACAGGCAGCGCCAGACTGACAACCCAGCCGCCCCACCAGCTGACCTGATGGCTGGCATCTCTGGCACACTGTCGTGTTTCTGTGCCGGACTCTTAGTGCCGAAGAATTGCTCTTGGCTTTCGCCTTGGCCTCACGAAAAATTCAACAAACTTGGTAGGCCGAGAAGGGATGGGAGACTCGGCTGCTTCTGAGCCCCCTACACAGCTTCCCGGAAAGGCTAGGGGAATGGAGGTTGGGGAGAGGGAGCTGAGGTCACTGGAGTTGGGGAAAGGGAGCTTCCAGTGAAATGCCTTTCAAAGATGACTGGGGGTTTGGCCTCCGCAGTGGGGCCTCCTGCTGGCTCCACCTCCCTTGGATTTGCAGGAAGTACCCCCAGAGGCCTGTTGCGCAGCGTTCAGGTGAACCTTGACAATGGGGCTTCTGCAGTTCAAGCCCCTTTCACTCCTTTGTCACTTCTAGGGTGTTTTAATCACTGGATACAAATCTGGGGCTGAGCCCTGGCTTCCTGGCTTGGAAAAAGTTCCTGAGGTCTTCATGGCTCCTCTATCCTGGGACCCCTCCGCTCCCTTCTCCGGGATCCCCTCCTCTCCCCTCGGTTCCCTCCTCTCTTTACTTTCAGTGCCTCAAGGTATTGGCATGCTCCCTTGGCTTTACCCTCCCCAACTTCACAGACGATGCCCAAATCAACCTCCCAGGCCCAGTGTCTCTCCTAGTCTACAGTCCTTTGCCTCCTCCTGCCCCGGCGAACATTGCCCCTTGGTGGTCCCACTGACCCCTCCATCCCTTCACGTCCCAAAATGAACTTCCTATCTTTGCTCCCAAACCCACTCCCCATTCCACCTTTCCCATCGTGTCAACGACACCACCCCACTCCCTGCCCCTGAAGCTCACGACCTCGGTGTCATCCTTGACTCCTCTCCCATCTGGTCAGATGCCAAGTCCTGCCAGTTCTTCCTCTGCCATATCCTGGTAGGATTCTTGCCACAGTAGCAGCGGCTGTCTCCTCACCAGACACCCTGCCTCCAGCCTCTCCCCACCTCAGCCCATACTCGGTTCTGCTAATCTCCTCATCTTTTTGCAGCATCATCCAGCACTCAGTTCTTCACTCCTCACATCCCCCCTAAAGACTGCCCATCTTTCTCCACAGAGAGCAGAACTTCCTGGCCATCAGCTTCCAGGCCTTCCCCGTCTCCCACATCCACTCTCTCCTTCTGCTCCTCACTCCTTCTCTGTGGGATTTATTCTCAATTTTCCAGTCCCCAAGCCCTCCCTTACCCTCTTCCTCCAGCTTGGAACTCCCTCCCGCCACAAATACAGCCCTCCATAGCTTTGCTCCTCTCCTAAAACCTCACTTCCTCCAGGAAGCTCTCTCCCCAGTGAATTCACAACCCTCAGGCTGCACCCACCCAACCCTCACCCTTAGCACTTGTGGACTTCAATCAGAGCCGCGGCCCTCGTACACGTGGGTATTTTTTATTTATTTATATATTGGGCGGTACATTCAGTTATCTGTTCGCCTTTCTGCCTTTATACATCTGTGTTGCTTCCTCCTTTGTCCTGGTTCTTCCTCCTGCTTTCACTATTCATAAATTATGTCTGCCTGTCTGTCTCCCCCCGGCTGGACTGTGAGTTTCTTAAGGGTAGAGATTGTGTGATTTGCATCTATTGTTCTTTCCCAAGAACTAGCTCTCCGGAGGCACCTGGGGAAATACAACTGATTGATTGATTGCTTGACTGACTGGAACAATTTTGATGGGGCTTAGGGAGAGGCCCAGACTTTCAGCGTGGTTAGAGGCAAGCGACAGTTTCTATCTCCAAGCCACCAGGTCCCCAGGTACTGGGGCTGAACGTCTCCCAGGGGAGCTGCAAACAAGTGACCCAGCTCAGTGTGGGGAGGGAGGGAGAATGGGATGGATGGAGGGAAGAAAGGAAGGAAGGAGGAAGGGAGGACCAGAGGGAGGAGGAATTGCCTTCTGGCAGAGGTTTCATGCGAGCCACAAGGGAGGAGGCTTCACCATGCTCGCTGCAGAGACGTAGCTCTGTCTGCTACATCTGGGGGTGTCGCTGCAGTTGTCGATGGCTCGGGGTTCTCAGTGTCGTCCCCCCCCCGATCCCCTCCAGAGACGTGTGCAGTCAACAATGGCGGCTGTGACCGGACTTGCAAGGACACGGCGACGGGAGTGCGCTGCAGCTGCCCGGTTGGCTTCACCCTGCAACCCGATGGCAAGACATGCAAAGGTCAGTGTTGGGCCATGCCTGTCTCTCTGGGGTGCAGCCCAGAGACCATCCTCCCCAGCCCCTTGGAGCCCTGGGCAGCCAGCTCTAGGAAAGCACCCTTGTCTTGATTCATCCTTCCGGCTTGTCTGGGGTGACCCCTGGCCCCATACCAGGGGACTCTGGTCGGGTGGGCGGGGGGGGGGAGGTGTGGTGTGTGGGATGGCATGTGGGATGTTGGGTGGGAGGGGAGGAGGTACTTCAACAAAAGAGGAGGTAGCCTAGACTCAGACCAGGTCTCCCAGCTGGTCTCTAGGCTAATAATAATAATGATGATAATTGTGGTATGTGTTAAGCAATTACTACATGTAAGACACTGTACTAAGCGCTGGGGTGGACATAAGATAATCAGGTTGGACACAGTCCCTGTTCCATGCTGGATTCATAGTCTTAATCCCCATTTTACAGATGAGGTAACTAAAGCACAGGGAAGTGAAGTGATTTGCCCAAGGTCAGACAGCAGACAAGTGGTGGAGCAGGGATTCGAACCCAGGTCCTTCTGACTCCCAGGTCCTTGCTCTATCCACTAGGCCATGCTGCTTCTCTAAAAAGAGTAGCTGCAGGGAGAGCATGAACTGAGCACCTGTGGGGTGTAGGGCGCTGTACCTGGGGACCACAAAACAGAGAAGTGACATATTCCCTGCCCACAGGGAGTTTCTGTTCCATTGGAGGAGAAAGACATAAAATTACTTACTGTTAGCCAGGTCCCCAGCAACTCCTCCCCCGAGATGCTTGTGATTTTGGTCCCAGCCTGGAGCAGATCGAGTTAGTTCACATGCCCTCCTCTGTTCCCTGTCAACAAGGGAGATTTGCTGTGTGAACACAGCTGAGTTTATCACTGCAAGACCTCTGAGTAGGGGCCCCTTTGCAGGTGCCCCACCCACCGCAGATGTCTGTCTGCAGGCCACTGTCCCACAGCCAGGCTCCCTGTCTGAAAACCCGTGGTTCACATGAATGCCACCCCGAGGGCAGTGAAATGTTGCTCACTTCCCTTCCCACCCACTCAGTCTAGTGCACTAGCTTACCCTGCATTAGTTAAACAGTCATGCAGTTATACAGACACTCAATTATAGTACTTGTTAAGTGCTTATTATGTGCCAAGCACTGTTCCAAGCACAGGGTAGATACAAGTTAATCAGATTGAATAGTCCCTGTCCCACATGGGGCTCACATTCTAAGTAGGAAGGAGCAGGATTTTATCCCCATTTTATAAATGAGGTTTCTGAGGAACAAAGAAGTTAAAGGATTTGCCCAAGGTCATACAGCAGACACATGGAACAGGCAGGATTAGAACCCAGGTCCTCTGACTCAACCCAGGTCCTCTAACTCTGACTGTAAGTTCACTGTGGGCAGGGAATGTGTCTGTTTATTGTATTGTACTCTCCCGAGCACTTAGTACAGTGCTCTGCACACAGTAAGTGCTCATTAAATACGATTGCATGAATGAATGACTTCCAGGCCTGGGCTCCTTCCACTGGGCCATGCTGCTTTCATACATTTGTCATGATATTCGGATGAGTCTCTGAATATGTAAAAATTGTCAACTCTATTTTTGCACTTATACTCACCTAATGGTGAGGTCATCGGTCAATTTTACCTAGAGCTCAGCGGGTTCCTAATCAGTTTCCAACTGGGTCCTTGCCTTCTCTCACTGACTTCCCATTATCTTGGGGCGCTGGGTGCCTTAAGAGTGAAAGCCTCCCCATCAAGAACTGAATAAATACCATTAATTGATTGATTGATTGAGATCAATCAGGTGTATTTATTGAAGACCCATTCATTCATTCAATCATAGTTATTGAGCGCTTACTGTGTGCGGAGCACTGTACTAAGCACTTGGGAAAGTACTGTACAGCAATAGAGAGAGAAAATCCCTGTGCACAACGAGCTCACAGTCTGGAGGTCAGGGGGAGACAGACATCAATACAAGTAAAGAGACATAAATATAAATAAAATTACATGCTGTGTGCAGAGCACTGTACTAAGCACTTGAAGAGTACAATGTAACAGTTGCAAGACAAGTTCTCTGTCTGCAAGGATCTTATACTCTAGGGGGAGGGAGGGAAAGTTAACCCCTTCACCCCCCAAAACAGAGTAATTGAAATAAATAATTGAATGTACAGTTCATTCAGCCAATAGCACTGAATTATTCGGTGAGGACAAGAGAGTCAGTGGACAGTAGATGTGATCTTTGCCCTCAAGGACTTTTCAGTCTACTGAGTGCAGAGCACTGTACTGAGCACTTGAAAGAATACATTCATTCATTCATTCAATAGTATTTATTGAGCGCTTACTATGTGCAGAGCATTGTACAAAGCGCTTGGAATGAACAAGTCGGCAACAGATAGAGACAGTCCCTGCCGTTTGACGGGCTTACAGTCTAATCGGGGGAGACGGACAGACAAGAACAATGACAATAAATAGAGTCAAGATAAATAGAGTCAAGTTAGGAGAAACGATCCCTGACCTCAGGAATTTTACAGTCTGTCGAGTGCAGAGCACTGTACCAAGTACTGGGAAGAATACTATAGAGTAAGGAGATTTGGTCCCTGCCCTCAAGGAGCTCACAATCGAGCTGGAGAGACAGACACTAAAATATATTACATGGCTTGAGACTGGCTGTCCAACACCCCTGACTCTTCCCTCTCCAACCCTGATTCTCCCCTAAGAGACTCACCCTAGTGCCCTTGTCCATGCAGGATTGTATCTTTTACCTTTTTTATAGGTTCCCAGGGCCCTGTATGGTGCTCTACATGTAGCAAGCAGTCAATACAGTGCTCTGCACATAGTAGGAGCCCAGAACAGTGCTCTGCACTCAGTCAGTCCTCAGCTTTGTGGTCTGCGCTTAGTTGGTCATCAGTCCACTGGTGCTCTGCACACTGCAGATGCCTAAAACAGTTCTCCATGCTCAGCCAGTCCTTAGTCCAGCAGTATTCTGCACACAGCAGATGCCCAGAACAGTGCTCTGCCCTCAGCCAGCCCTCAATTTTGTTGTCTACACTTGATCGATCATCACTCTAGTGGAGTTCCACACAGAGTAGACAGCTGGAGAAAGGAGACGGGGTGAAGCGTGGGAGCGCCTCCCACGTCGGGACCGGGACAGCTTCCAGAGCTGACCCCACAGTTACCGATACCCTCCTGCCCTCCGCTGACCAGCGACCATTCCAAAGAAACTGACCCTTCTGCCTCCACCTGGAGTTTCATCCCCTGTGCCCCCTTCAGTCAGAGTGGATGGGCAAAGGCCCATGAATCCCTGATTGTGAAGGGGGTAAAGCAGCCCACCCTCCCCCCAAACTTGTGTGTGGTTCTCCGCTTGGCGGCGTCTGTTTGCTTTACCTTGGGAGCCCCCGGCCGGACTCCACGACGATGGCCTTTAGACAAACATGCCACGCTCAGCTGTCTGGTTGCCATGGTTCCTCCGGCGGCCACTCCCCCCACCCCCACCCCCAACACGCTCACACACACAAACCATGCCTGCCTCTTTGTCCCGGCCTGGTGGTCCTGTCCCGTGGGTCTGGAGTCACGTGACTCTGCCATCCTGCGGGTCCCCCTGCCCCTGGGAGTAGGGTGGTGGGGTCGGGGCCGAGGGGAGGGGAGATGAGGAAGTGGCCGGCAGCTTCAGTGGCCGAGGCCCAACCCCTGCCATACCAGCTCGTCCGCCGGAAGGGCAATGAGAAGGTGAGCTTGGCCGGAAGATTGACCAGAGAGTGGCAGGTGAGGAGGGCAGAGGAGGGAGGAGGAAGAGGGAGAGCTGAAAGACCACCTTCTAGCTGAAGGATGGGGGGTTCTGCTACTCACTAGGGGACATGCTTGCTTAGCTATGGGAGGGTTTCCCGGGAGCAGGGGTTGCAGAACAACATTTTTAGAAGATCTGGACAACAGAGTGAAGAAGCGTGGACTGGAGTGAGGAGAGGCTAAAGGCCGGGTTGTTGGAGAGGAGGCTGGTGCCCTAGGGGAACCCAGAAATGAGAAGAGCTTGAATCAGGGTGGCGGCCTGGGTTTGGGAGGAAAGGAAGGGGCAGAGCTGGGAATGCTATAGAGGAACGCTGTGACCAGCGTGATTCTTCCCTTGGTGGCCAGGGCTTAGTCAGGAGGGGAGAATTTCCCAGGGGTAGAGGAGGAAGGAGAGAGGGAAGAAGGCCCTGAGGCTGAGGAATGTAACCTGTCCATGAGGACCTATGGTCCAGTCTGTGTAGAGTTCTCCATCAGAAACCCTTTCGATCAATTGTTCAATCAATTGTGTTTATTGAATACTTTGGCAGATCCTGGCCCCTTAAGCTGTCCTTCCTATCCTCCCATTTAGATGCCAGCCCAGAGTCAGAGGCTACAGCCTAGGCCTAGCCCGCTTCCTCTGCTCCCCTCCAGAGACAAATAGCTCTGCATGTGTACATGGGTGCACACACGTGTGGGTGTGAGCATGTGTGAATGGGTGCAGGTGTGTGCGTGGTTGTGGGGATGGGGGGGGATGCTGCTGGGAGGACAGCTGGGGAGGGTTGGGGGAGTCAACCAGTTGCTCTAATCCTGATGCCATCTAGTTTGGGGTAATTCCCAACTATGCTTTCTAGATGGAGATTTAGGCTTGGAGAGGAAAGTGAAGGATTGTAGTTAGCTAAATTCATTTCTGAGGTTACTGTTAGGTGTTGAGCACTGACTTAGGGCATGGCTAGGCATATACTAGGTACTCAGGAGGAAATAGAAAACATAAAAATTGAAGAGCCTCTGCCCACAAGGAGCTTCTGGTCTCGGGGAGGTGGGGAAGACAATTTATTAAGTATTTCCTGTGGGCAGGGAAGTTCTAGGGAAGAATACACAGGTGGAAATTAGAATGGAACCTGGACCTTGGGGGCTCACAGTCTACGAATAAGCGGGAAGAGAGGACTGGTGACAGAAATCTAAGGAACGAAGAAACAGTCTAACATTAAACAACTTAAAAGGCAAGGAGAACTACACTAAATAAAACCCAAAATCAGTTAGGGTACTGAGAATAGAGGAGCAGAATTTCAGGCTCCTTGAGATTCTGAAAAACGATCGCCAGAAGTCAACTTTGGACAACAAATCTAACCAGTCTCGCCCCCAGCCCGGGGCCCAGTGCCCCACTAGGAGTCCAACATGTGCCCCCGAGGGGGTGGGAGTGGAGCTTGGACTTCGTGAGAAAGGGGTAGATTTGGGGTGCCAGAGAGGATGCGGCATAGGTGTTGGTGGGGTGCAGGGAGTGGGGGTGGGGCTTGGGCATGCGAGGGTGGGTGACCCCTGAGCATCCATACAGCCTGGTCCCTGGGGCTCCCTATCAGGAGGCGGGTGTCCAGGTGGGCCACCAGCACCCCATTCTTCCGGACATCCTGGAGCCCTCGGCCGGCCTTAGGAACTGGGACCAAGCTCGCCGCTGGTGGGATCCAGGCCCTGGGGGCTAGGATGGTGAGGGCAGGGGTGGCAACTGTGCCCGCTAACCTATCCCACGGCTCCCGCAGACATCGACGAATGCCTGGTGCACAGCGGTGGCTGCGACCACTTCTGCAGGAACACTGTGGGCAGTTTCGAGTGCAGCTGCCAGAAGGGCTACAAGCTGCTGACGGATGAGCGGACCTGCCAAGGTGACCCTCCCACCTTTTCCCTCCTCCCCCTTACTGGGGCCTAATGGGATGGGGACTGAGAAAGGGGGTGTGGCTGAGGGGCCGGGGACTGAACTGGGGGGTGTGGCTGAGAGGGGGGCTGAGTGGGGGCAGGGCTGGGGGGGTGAGCAAGGGGGTGGGGCTGAGAGGGTGGAGGCTGATCTGCGGGGGGACTAACCCGGGGGCTGGAGGTGGAGCTGAGGGGGCGGAGACTGAGCTGGGGGCGGGACCGGGGGGTGTCTGAGCGAGGGAGAGGGGCTGTGGCCGGGACAGAGCTAGGGGATGGGACTGAGAGGGCTGGGCCTGATCTGGGGGTGGAGCTGAGTGGGGACAGCTAGAGGTGGGGGCTTAGTTGGTGGGGGGGGACTAAGATGGGTTGGCCGCCCTCCTTGTTCCCACCTTATCCCACCTCAGTCCACCATACATAATGTCCTGTTCTCCTCCTCTGGAGGGGCTCTAAGTGTCCACTCGCCGCCTCGCCCACTGTAGTGCTGTGCCCACAGTAATCGCTTGATTTAGCCTGTCTCGAGGCTTGAAAGCCCGGTTGCTCAACTCCAGCTATCTCAGCCCGAGAGAACTGCAACAGCCTCTGCCCCGCCGGCAGACCCACGGAGCTTTATGGCATCTCAAATCTAATCAATCGATCGTATTTATTGAGTGCTTACTAAATTCAGAGCCTGGACTAAGTGCTTGGCAGAGTACAGCACAACAGACTTAGATGTCACGTTCCCTGCCCATAACGAGCTTACAGTCTAGAGGATAGACGTTAATATCAACAAATAAGTAATTTATAATATATAATTTAAAGGCACATACACAAGCTCTGTGTTTTAAACGCGCGTTTACAAAGCAGCTCACTGGGGCCGGTTTAAGCTTCCCCGGGCGACTTGCACGGGTCATTCATTCAGTCGTATTTACTGAGCTCTTACTGCGTGCAAAGCACTGTACTAAGCGCTTGGGAGGGTACGGTATAACATCACATTCCCTGCCCGGAACGAGCTCACAGTTTAGACGGGGAGATAGACATTAATATAAATAAATATATAAACAAATTACAGATAAATACAGACGTGCACATACGTGCTGTGGTGAAGGGAGGGAGGATGAATGAAGGAGCAAGTATGAGCGTCGCAGAAGGGAGTGAGAGAAGAGGAGAGGAAGGCTCAGTCAGGGAAGTCTTCCTGGAGGAGAATTGCCTTCAATAAAGCTTTCATTCAATCGTATTTATTATGCGCCAACTGTGTGCTTGGGGAAAGTACAATACGGCAATAAAGAGTGACAGTCCCTACCCACGATGAGCTCACAGTCTTGAGGAAGAGGGTCCCCTAGAAGCTGCTGCGGGTCCAGATCGTTAGCCGGGGGTGGGGACGGGGGGAGTCGTGAGCCAGGGAGAGAGGAGGAGATGTGGCCCTCGCCATCGGCTCCCGTGCAGGATGCGGGATGCGGGATGCGGGAGGAGGCTGCTCTAGGCCCGGCAATAGGGGGCGGGGGCTGCCTCCTGGTGGCCACGGCGCGCGTTACCGCTCCCGCACACCGACTGCTCTGGGCGGTGCGGTGCGGCGCGGCCCGCCCTCCACCCCGCTACCTGCGCGGGTAAGTCCTGAGCCCCTCCTGGGGGGCGGAGCACTGTGATGAGCGCTTGCGGGAATGCGGTGTGCGTGCACAGCCGTCCCTTGCCTTCGGGGAGCCAGTGGAGGGCTGCGATGCGGGGAGGGGAAGAAAGGACTAGCGGCCGGCCGCGCTCGGCTCTGTCCCCGCAGACATCGACGAATGCTCCTTCGAGCGCACGTGCGACCACACCTGCATCAACTACGCCGGCAGCTTCGAGTGCCGCTGCCGCCGAGGCTTCACCCTGTACGGCACCAGCCACTGCGGAGGTGGGAGAACCCGAGGCCCTAATAATAATGATAATAATTACGGGATTCGTTAGGGGCTTACTACGTGCCGGGCACTGTACTAAGCGGTGGGGCGTACACAAACAGATCGAGCTGGACGCAGTCCCCGGACCGTGTGGAGCTCACGGTCTCGATCCCCATTTTACAGACGAGGTAACGGAGGCACGGAGAAGTGAAGTAATTTACCCAAGGTCATAGAGAAAACAAGTGGTGGAGTCTCGATTAGAACCGTGACCTTCCGACTCCTAGGCCCGTGTTCTATAATAATGTTGGTATTTGTTAAGCGCTTACTATGTGCCGAGCACTGTTCTAAGCGCTGGGGGAGACACAGGGTAATCAGGTTGTCCCACGTGAGGCTCACAGTTAATCCCCATTTTACAGATGAGGGAACTGAGGCACAGAGAACTTAAGTGACTTGCCCACAGTCACACAGCTGACAAGTGGCAGAGCCGGGAGTCGAACTCATGACCTCTGACTCCGAAGCCCAGGCTCTTTTCCACTGAGCCACGCTGTTCTATGCTGCTTCTCCAAGCCAAGGCTGTGCACGGGGGCGGGGGCTGTGGGTCCCAGCGCTAGGGGCTGGTAGAACTCAGTCAGTGGCAGAAGTTGGGGTCAGGCAGAGACTAGGAGGGGGCGAGGGAGGGATGGGGGCGACCGCCGCTCACGGCAGACTTAACATGCTCACGCCTCTGCTTTCAGATGCCGACGAGTGCAGCGTCGGCCACGGGGCCTGCGGCTCTGGCTGCGTTAACACGGCGGGCAGCTACGAGTGCATCTGCCCACCAGGGAGGAAGCTGCACTGGAACAGGAAGGATTGTGTCGGTGAGTGGAGCGGAAGGGGCCGCCCCTGCCCCGCCAGGGGTCCCACGGTGACGGGGCACGGATCGGGTGCCTTGCCCCCAGGGGAGGGTGACGATGTGACCGCCCCGTCGTGGGATCCCTGAAGACTGGAGATGGGAAACAACACCACCATTCAGGTTTGGCTTAGCAGTCAATTCATCTAGCGCTGTGTGTGGAGTGCTTGAGAGAGTAGCTTAGAGTTAGTAGACACAATTCCTGCCCCCAACGAGTTTTCGGTCTTAGAGGGAAGACAGACACTAATCAATTTAAAGACCAGAGGTCCAAGCATGGATAGATGAACCCAGGTGGCAGGACGGGCATGGGGGCGGAGGGAGGGAGGGAGGACGCGAGCCGGGGAAGGAAGGTGACCAGGAGAGGGGAATTTCAGGATTCTCTTTGTTCTCCCTCAGAGACGGTGAGATGTCGCCCCAATAGCTCCCACTCGGCTCCCCAGGCCCAGCTCGCCTGCAGCAAATCGGGAGGGATCGAAAACTGCTTCTTCTCCTGCCGCTCCAACACACGCTTCACTCCAGGTGGCGACGGCGTGGATACCTTCGGGGTTGGCCCTGAGCAGGGCCCTCCCATATGTGCGCACACATACACATTCATGCACACCTCTCCCATATGCATACACTATCACCTGCCCACACACGCACATGCCCTCCCTTACGAATGCACCACTAGCATATGCACATGCATGCACACCTGCCCGTGTGCTGATTTCCCCTAGAGGGGCAATTGGTTGGCAGTACTCCAAGGGCAGGGATGCTGACTGAAGTCTTGGGAGGATAGAACTGCTGCCCATAGCCCGCCTACTGCTGGACCAGCCTCACCTCCCCGTCCCGGTCCTCTTTCCCGCCAGACTCAGAGAACAGTTACACCTTGAGCTGCGGCGTGCCAGTACAACCGGCCAGGTCTTCCCCGCAGAGACGGAACTCCACCCTTCCTGGCTGTGCAGGTACCGGGCGGGCGGACCCTCGCTGGCTCACGACTCCCTCGTGGGTGGCTGGAGGTCAGAGGTCAGGGAGGATTAACAGGCCGGCTATGGGCAGCTGTGCTGGGAGGTTCCCCCCATCTAGTGGCCAGGCTGGATTCAGAAACCAGAATGATGAGGAGACAGTGGTGGGGGTTGGCCAGTTTGGTTCAGTGTTGTCCCATTCCCACCAGCAGCCCATGGCCCCTCGGGGTTCAGGACGTGCCACTAGGCTGGAAGCTTCTGAAGGGCCGGGGTCGGGTCTACTAACTCTTGCCCCCACCCAATGTGCTCTGCACACTGTAGACTAAAAGCTCCTTGAGGGCAGAAATCATGATCATTAATTCTTATGCTACTCTCTTAAACCCTGAGCATATATTAGGCTCTAAGTAAATGCTACTGGTTTTAAGACTGATCAGCTCTCTCAGGGGTAGTCAAACAATCTATTTATTGAGCACTGACTGCATGCTGAGCCCCGTACTGAACACTTACTGTGACCAGAGCACTATACTGAATCCTTGGGATAGTAAAATGGAATGGAGCCAAGGGGGAGAGATAGTCTGGGCCCTCAAGAAGCTGACAGTCTAATGGGAAGGGGCAGAATTATGAGCAAGAGGGAAACTATAATGTTGGTATTTGTTAAGCACTTACTATGTGCCAAGCAATAATAATAATAATAATAATGTTGGTATTTGTTAAGCGCTTACTATGTGCCGAGCACTGTTCTAAGCGCTGGGGTAGACACAGGGGAATCAGGATGTCCCACGTGGGGCTCACAGTCTTAATCCCCATTTTACAGATGAGGTAACTGAGGCACAGAGAAGTTAAGTGACTTGCCCACAGTCACACAGCTGACAAGTGGCAGAGCTGGGATTTGAACTCATGACCTCTGACTCCAAAGCCCGTGCTCTTTCCACTGAGCCACGCTGCTTCACTGTTCTAAGCGCTGGGGTAGACACAAGGGAATCAGGTTGTCCCACATGGGGTTCACAGTCTTAATCCCCATTTTACAGATGAGGTAACTGAGGCACCGAGAAGTTAAGTGACTTGCCCAAAGTCACACAGCTGACAAATGGCCGAGCCGGGATTTGAACCCATGACCTCTGACTCCAAAGCCCATGCTCTTTCCACTGAGCCATGCTGCTTCTCTACAGATGCAGTAGGTGGTAGTGAGAGCTGGGAAAGTTGAAGGGGAGAGTCAGTGCTGCGGGGCTGAAGGAGGGGTGAATATCAAGTGTTTAAAGGGTACATGGAGCCAAGTACATAGGTGACACAGAAGAGAAAGGTGATAGAAGAAATGAAGGCTTAGTCAGGGAAGGCCTTTTGAAGGAGATGTGATTTTAATAAGGCTTTGGATTTGGGGCGAGTGGTGGTCTGTTGTATATCAAAGGGGGAGGGAGTTCCAGGCCAGAGGGAGGATGTAGGCAAGGGGTCAGCAGCAAGACAAGCAAAACCACAATACAGTGAATAGGTTGACATTGGAGGAGCAAATCATGTTAGGTGGGTTGTAGTAGGAGAGGTGAGGTAGGAGGGGGCAAGCTAATTGAGCGCTTTCAAACGGATGATAAGGAATTTCTGTTTGATGTGAAGGGGGACAGGCAGCTACTAGAGGTTCTTGAAGAGTAGAGCGATGTGGACTGAATATTTCTTTTTAAAAACATGATCCAGGTGGCAGAATGAAGTATGGAATGGAGTGGGGAGAGATAAGAGGCAGGGAGGTCAATGGGGTGGCTGATATAGTCATCAAGGAGGGTTGTGGTAAGTACTTGGATCAACATGGTAGCAGCTGGGATGAAGAGGAAAGGGTAGGTAGATGGTAGAAGTCACAGGATTTGGTGACAGACTGAATATGTGGGTTGGTATAGTGAATAGAGCACGGGTCTAGGAGTCAGAAGGTCATGGGTTCTAATCCGAATTCCATCGCTTGTCTGCTGTGTGGCCTTGGGCAAGTCACTTAACTTCTCTGGGCCTCAGTTACCTCATCAGTAAAATGGGGATTAAGACTGGGAGCTCCATGAGGGACAGGGACTGTGTCCAACTTGATTTGCTTGTATCCACCCCAGGGCTTAGTACAGTGCCTGGCACATAGTAAGCGCTTAACAAGTACTATTATTATTATTATTTATCATTATTATTATTATTATGAGAATGATGAGTCAAAGATAATGCCAAGATTACAGGCTTGTGAGACAGGGAAGATAGTGGTGCTGTCTTCAGTGATGGAAAAGACAGAGAAAGGTCAGAGTTTAGGTGGGAGAATGAGTTCTCTTTTGGACATGTTACATTTGTGTCGATGGGTCATCCAAGTAGAGATGTCCTGAAATGCTGGAAGAAGTGTGACACTGCAGAGAAGGAGAGAGATCAGGGCTGGAAAAGTAGATTTGGGAATCATATGCATAGGAAGGGTAGTTAAAGCCATGGTAGTGAATGAGTTCTCCAAGGGAATAGGGGTAGATGGAGAATAGAGGGGGACCCAGAACTGAGCCTTGCGAGACACCCACGGTTGGAGTGGAGACAGAGGAGGAGCCAGAGAAAGAGACAGAGAAGAAGCAGCCAGGGAGATAAGAAGAGAACCAGGAGAAGACAGTGCCAGTGAAACCAAAGTTGGATGGTGTTTCTGGTAGAAGGGGGTGGTCGACAGTGTCGAATGCAGCTGAGAGGTTGAGGAGGATTAGGAAAGAGGATTAGGTCGTTGGATTTGGCAAGAAGGAAGTCACTGGTGACTTTTGAGAGGGCAATTTCTGAGGAGTGAACAAAGGAGAAGCCAGATTGGAGGGGGCCAAAGAGAGATTTGGAGGAAAGGAAGTTAAGACAGAGGATGTAGACAATTTGTTCAAGGATTTTGGAAAGGAATGGTTAGAGGGAGATGGGGTAACAATTGGAGGGAGCCTTGGGGTCAAGAGTGGGTTTTTTTTTAGGATAGGGGAGACATGAGCATGTTTGAAAGCAGTGGGGAAAAAGCCACTGGGAAGTGAAGAAACAAGCCTCCCCAGGGCCCAATGTAGGAGTGGGAGGCTGGAAGCCCAAGGTGCTGTTTGAAGCTCTCTATCCACAGATGCCTTGGCCCTGCCTGCCAAGCAGAAAGCCCGCTTCAAGATCAAAGAGGCCAAGTGCCACCTGCGGCTCCGCAGCAAGGAGAAGTTGAAGGAGGTCCCGAAGCCAACAATCTTGGGTCGGTGTCCTCTCCCTGCCTGCGGAAGTCTATCAGGCACAATCAGGGGCTTGGGGCTAGAAGGCACTAGCAGGGGTGGCCTGGGATAGCTAGGAATGAACCAAAGATAGGACTGCATTTCGGCCCCCACCCCAGGATTCCCCGCTGGACTGAGAGGGGTTGGAAAGATGTCCACTTGGGCCGCTACCCCTCTGGGGATCCCCTCAGGCACTCCCACCACCCATACTCAATCAGCAGACCCAATTTTCCCAACCAAGATGTGAGCCAAAGGCTCATCCCCAGTATATAGGCATTCATGTCGCTGAGCCAGGAGGTCCACACCCCGCCTTGGGCACGGATCCCCTGCCCTCTATCCCACCATTCTCCAGTTTTGCCACTACAAGGCAAAATGGTTGCCTCACCTCACACTCCAAATCCCCAGTAGGACCACCACAGAAGTTGGAGGCCAATGAGTGGGTTGTAGGTCAAGGGTCTGGGGCTGGGGGAGGACTTTGAAGCCTTTGGTAGTCTAATAGTTGAAACGAGTGAACAGAGAAACACCCTTGATCTTTCTAGCCTGCTGGACTGATAGTCGGGCTCCATGTTGAGCACTGTCCCTCTGATTCAGGGGAAGTCCAGTCTGCCCCACACACTTACCCTTGCTACTGAGTCCCTTCCCGGCTCTCCCGCCTGCCATCCAAGGACACCCATTCCCTTTACAGATAGTTTCCCGGTCACCTTCTTGAGCCTCAAGTGCGACTCGTCCAAGAAGAAACGCCGAGGCCGCAAGTCCCCATCCAAGGAAGTGGCCCACATCACTGCTGAGTTTGAAGTGGAGATCAAGCCAGAAGATGTCTCAGGTTTGTGTGCCCTCACTGAGCCCCCAAATGTCATGCCACATGGACCCTGTGGGCTGCCTGTCTGTCCTGGTCCTGTCTGCCCTTGCCTGGCCAGGTACCAACAGCACTGAGTCCCTGCTGCAGGAGGCCTTGGTCCCAACTGCCGTGCCAGTTCCACAGGCTTGAACCCTGAGGCTACTTGGGTGGAACCCCACTCCTCTCAGTTGTCCCTGGTGTCCTGCATTTAGCACACTGAGGACAGGTATGGAGGGAGGAGAGGTGGAGTGGTGGGGGCAGGATGTCCTGGGGAAGGAGAGGTAGATGTCCTGGAGAGAGAGACTGGAGGGGAGATATTGGGGACTTGTCTGCAGTACCTGGAGACCACTTTGAGGGGTTTGGAGCTTGAGGGGCATATGGTGATGCAGGGGAGAACTGGGCCCACCAGGGTTGGGGAGCAGGCCTGGACTAAGGCTGAGGGGAGTGGAGGAGCAGAAGGCATTGGAGACTGATCTGGAATGCTTGGGAGCCCCTCTGAGGGACCCAGGTTGGGAAGAAGGGAAATGGGTAGGGAAATTAGGGGCAGGCCTGGGTCCAGGGATCTGGGGAATGGTGTGGGATTTGGGGGGAGACCCAGACCAGGGGCGATGGAAGCAGCAGAGGAAAAGGAGAAGACCAAGATTTCCAAATGCCCAAGAGCTTGGCCTTTTCCTGCATGAGGCCCAGTTCCCCACGGGGCCTGAAACCTAACCAGAGGGAGAGGCAAAGCACTCTGGGAAAGCTGCCCTCAGGGCAGAGAGGCTGGCTCTGTACTTTCAGCCATGATTCCACTCAAAAGAACATTGGCAGGGGTGGGCATTAAGACTTGGAATGGGACCCCCAAGTCACCACCCTGGGGAAGGATAGGACCTGGTCTGGAGGAAGGGGCTGGACGAGATGACCCGGTCTGACACCCATGATGAGCAGTTCTCCTGTTGTTTTGTACCCAGATGCCTGTAATCTTGACTGCATTCGGAAAAGGATGGAGCAGAAACTGCAAACTGCCATCAAAACGCTGCGAAAATCCATTAACAAGCAGCAGTTTCACATACAGGTTCCAGGGGCAGAGTATGAGGTGGCCCGGAAGGCGGCCAAGGCTGCTGAGGGACCGGAAGCTTGTGGGGCCGGGCAGGAACTACAGGATGGGGCTTGTGGTGAGTCTTGGCTGAGGCAGGGCTGCCCCTGAGAGACCCCTAGTGACCCATGAGAGAGAATTCCGGAGTCCCCTGAGAGGCCGACAGAAACCCCCGAGAGGCCCTCTGAACTCCCCAGCAGCTTGTGGGTGCTGCCCCCAGCCCTGTAGTGCTGGCTGCAGGCTGCAATAGACGTAAGGTCTGGATGCTGGCAGACGTTAGAGAAGTCAAAGCCCCCAGACCCTGGGAGAGTGTGGGATTGTGGGAAAGGGCGGGAGGGGAGGGGATGTTTCACTAGACACATAAGAAACCTAGCTGGCTGGGCTCCTCCTAGCTCAGACAGCTAACTCCAGCATGCCGGTGGAAGTCTTCATGGAGATGCAACATTCTTCTTTTCAGTCACCTGCAGCCCAGGCACCTACTACAGTGGAGAGCTCAGCCGGTGCCTACCCTGCTCGTCAGGCACATTCCAGGACGTCGAGGGCCAGCTCTCCTGTGAACCCTGCCCGAGCAATGATGGCCAGGGGCTGCTGGGGGCCCGGAATGTGTCTGAATGTGGAGGCAGGTTTAATCTGGCCCACTGTTGGGGAGGGTGGGGTGGGGTGGGGAAGGGAGTCCAGGGAGGAGGCCCAGAGGAAGAATGGTCTGCAGTGTCCTCCGGCTTGGAAAGGCTCTGGGCACTCGAGGCAGAGGTCAGGACACCAGGTTGCTCCCAGGAACCCCGAGCCCTAGCCTGGCCCTGGTCCGATTGAAGCTGGGCTGAGTTGTCTGAGCCATAGCCTGCTGGCGGAAGACAGGAATGCCCTGCTCCAGCCCCACCCAACCGCATGATGGAGCTGGCTGCCCGGGCTGGTTTGCAGCACCCCAGAGGCTCCTCCCAAAAGATCTGGTACAGAGTGATGCCCTTTCAGAGCGTGGTGCCAGGCACAACAGACCAGGGCTTGGGGACTGCCTAGCCAAACTATCTGCGCCCTCCAGAAGCTCCTCCCAAGGGTCTTAGAAAAAAGTTTCCTGGTGATTCCCCTCTGCCATTGGAGTGCATCCAAAAAGCCTTCAGAGCTCATCTGAAATGTTCCCACCCAAGGGCCATCACCCTCTTCCTCTTCCGCCGTCCATCCCTTTGTCCTTCCCTCCCTCCCTCCACCCCTTCCGGCCTCCCTCTGACCCTCCCTCCCTCTTCTCTCCCCAGTCCACAGCCATTACTCCCTACTGCATGACTCACAAGAGTAATATCCCTGCATTTCAGGTCAGTGTTCTCCTGGTCTCTACTCCTCTGATGGCTTTAAGCCCTGCAGACCGTGCCCAGTGGGCACCTACCAGCCAGAGCCAGGGCGGACCCTGTGCTTCCCCTGTGGAGGGGGGCTCGTGACCAAGTCCGAAGGATCTGTTTCGTTCCAGGACTGTGAGACGAAAGGTAGACTTCTGCTCCTTTGCTTCCTGGGCCGGGGGGCGGGGGGTTGTCAAATCCCTCTTTGAGATTAAGAACATTAGAACCACAGAATCTTGAACAATGGGACTGTGGGAGTCTCAAGCAACAACAGGTTGGAGCTCGGAGAAGCAGTGTGGCCTAGTTGGTTAGAGCTCCGGCCTGGAAGTCAGAAGGGCTTGGGTTCTAATCCCGGCTCTGCCGCATGTCTGCTGTGAGACCCTGGGCAAGTCACTTAACTTCTCTGGGCCTCAGTTTCCTTGTCTGTAAAATGGGGTTAAGACTGGACATAGGCTGTGTCCAATCTGATTAGCTTGTACCTACCCCAGGACTTAGGTCAGTGTCTGGCCTATAGTAAGCGCTTAATAAATACCATTAAAGAAAAGTTTATCCAGAAGATAGGGGATAAAAACATGAAAATGGCCAATGTTCCGAGGTCAACCCTAGGACATCCAATTCTTCCCAACCATAGCACAGTCGGCCCCAGCTGGCCAGGCAGGAGTTCGTCCTGGGAGGGGAAGACGATGCGAGGCCAAACAGTCTGAACCTCATGGAGTGAACCCCCTTCCACCCGCATCGGTGGGACAGCACAAGGGGCTGCGGAGTCCTGACACTGGGGCAAAACCCTGGTCTCAGAACGAGAATGCACAAGCCCTCACTGCTCAGTAGCAGGATGACACAAAAAAACACAAGAAGAGACTCACCCATTTTGCAACGACCTCCAAGAGAGTAGGCCCCAGGGGAAGTTAAAGCCCCAAGGCATCAGGCCCTGAAAGAGTCAAGGCACTGAGAAAGTCTGGTCCCCAAGAGAGCTGGGGCTCTGGGAGAGATGGTTCTGGGCCCTGCCCAATGAGGGCATTTGGCTTCAATTTCCATCAGCTGCCAGTGGCCGATGCCCACACCCAGGAAGGGAGCAGAAGCTGCCCAGGTAGCAGCGCTGTCCTGGCAACCAGAGGCCCAGGGAGAACAGCCACCTGTGACCCACGGGAAGCAGGTGGCTGGTCGCTCTCCAGCTGCGAAAGGGGATGGTGAATCTCAATTCCTTTGTCCTTGACCATGAATCTCAATTCTTTTGTCCTTGTCCAGTCTCCCCTCCACTCTCCAAGGGGGCTTCCTGTGGCCAGCCCAGACCATCAGCTGGCCAACCATTTGAGGCAGGCTGAACTGATGGGTGGGAAGACCAGCACTGCTATTGTCAGGGCTGTCCTCAGCAGCTCAGAAGGGTGGGTGGCTTCTGCCTCTCACTGCCCCCTGAACAGCTACCTGCCTTGTGTCTTCTCACAGTGCACTGTTCCCCTGGGCACCATTACAACGCCACCACCCACAGATGTATCCGATGTCCCCTGGGAACCTACCAGCCTGAGTTTGGGCAGAACTTCTGCGTCACCTGCCCCGGGAACACCAGCACAGATTTCGATGGCTCCACCAATGTCACCCATTGTAAAAGTAAGTCTCTCCCTCACTCTTCCCTGGTGGCAGGACCATGGAGAGATGTGGGAGGGGAAGGGCACCTAATGGCACCAGGCCGGGATTTCCAATCCTCCTAATTGCTGCCATGGCAGCTGCTGGTTCACCTGGAGCTGGTGGTGAGAGACCTCAGGACCTTCCAGCCCTGGATTCCAAAGCCTGCACCACCCTGTCCCCTTCCTGTCCATGCCCCTGCTCCTCCCCCTCACCCGGTCCTTGCCCTGTTTCTGCTCCAGGCGACCAATACCCAGTTGCAGGGAACTCAACAATCTGGGTCTTGTGTTTTCATTAGGGAATAAGAGTAGTCAGGTCCCTCAGCCAACTGTCCAAGCGATTAATCAGTCCTTGGTAATTATGGAGCACTTCCTCAGGGCTAAGCATCGATCTAAACATACATGAAGTCTAATGGGGGCCGGGAAAGCCACCTAAAAAAATCTTTCAATTTTAAGAGTTTGATGAAAGGCATCCCCCAGTCTGGGCTGGCAGGGAATGCTAAAAGGAGCTCCGTGAGGTACCTACAGGTGAATGACCCTGTGTTGTTGATCACTCGCATGGTGGTTCAGAGGGAAGATCCTGGGCATGGGAGCCAAGAGATCTGGGTCCTAGTCTCGGCTCAGCTCCTGTCCCGCTAGATGTCCTGGGAAAATTGCTAAAGATCGCTGAGCTTCAGCTTCCTCCTCTGTGCAGAGGGGGTGAATCGCTGCTCTGCCTCCTCCCAAGCCTGATGGGAGAGGGAAAAGAGAGAGGGAATAGGAAGCACTGTGGGAGATCAGGTGAAATGGGTGGGTGGGTCTCTGCCCGGAGTGGAATCTGTAGCAGTCAGGGCCCGCAGGGGTGCCAAGACTGGGCTGCTCTCCCCCACAGACCGGCACTGCGGCGGCGAGCTGGGTGACTACACAGGTTTCATCGAGTCCCCCAACTATCCTGGGGACTACCCGGCCAACGTGGACTGCGTCTGGAACATCAACCCCCCGCCCAAGAGGCGGGTGCTCATCGTGGTGCCCGAGATCTTCCTCCCCAGCGAGGATGAGTGTGGCGATGTTCTCGTCATGAGAAAGAGCGGTGAGACGCCCCCGAGGGAGGCAGCCTGGGGCCGGGGCAGGGGGCGGGGACAGACAGGTGGGGATCCTGGGGTTGGGAAACAGACAGATGGACAGACAGAAGGTTTGGAGGAGGATTAGGCAGACAGACTGGGGAGTCTGGTGAGAAGGATAGACAGACATATGCAGAGTGTAGGGAAGGGAGACAGATAAATGAGGGGTCCGGGTAGGGAAGAGGGGAGCAGACAAGGAAAATGCATCAGGCCTGGACAGGGACCTGTCTGTCTCCAGCTGAGGCCTGTAGGGGCAGGTGGGGCTCCCATCCCCATTTCTGGAATGCCCCAGTGGGGTCCACTTACCCCCTCGAATAGCTACTAGGTGCCTTGCCAGACCCAAGATGGCCCATGTCCACAGTCAGGTGGGCAGCTAGGCTGGGGCAGCTAGCTGGCCAGGGAGGAGGGGGAGGAGGGGAATCTGTTCCAGTTATCCCTTCACCCAAACCTTATGGGCTGCCGCACCAAATGGTCCCAGCCCACTGTCCCAACCCCTTAGGCACAGGGGTCCCTCTGCCCTTTGCCGCCCCTGACAGCATCTTAGCTCTTACCAAAGAAATTGAGCTTCAGGCCCTTGGTGAATCACTTGCCCCGTGGCAGGGAGACATGGGGCACTCGGGGACCCAGCCATCTAGGTACCAACAGGACAACAGAAATCTAAGTAGTAGTAGTAGTATTTATAATATCGGTGGTAGTAACATCTACTGAGCTCCATTATCATGGACAACAGCCCAACGCTAGGGTATGCATCTGCTCCCCTCCGGGGTTTAGAGCGATTCCAAAAGGGGCCATGTGCTCCATCCCCCTCGCCTCGTAGCCTCCCCGACGTCCATCACCACATACGAGACCTGCCAGACGTACGAGAGACCCATAGCCTTCACCTCCCGGTCCCGGAAACTCTGGATCCAGTTCAAGTCCAATGAAGGGAACAGTGGCAAAGGGTTCCAAGTCCCCTACGTGACCTATGACGGTAAGGCAGCGCCCGGTCGCATCTCCCACCACGCCGCTGACCCCGCCGACGGCCAAGAGGGTGAGGGAGGGGCGAAGGGCATCCTGGAGCATCACGCTCAGACTGGAACAGGAAGAGGGAGAGATGGCCCAGCCTCCCAAGGGGGCCGGGCCAGACCCACCTCCTCCTTGACTCTGGCTCGTGTCTCTCCCAGAGGACTACCAGCAGTTGATAGAGGACATTGTCCGGGATGGACGACTGTATGCATCTGAGAACCATCAGGAGATCTTAAAGGTGAGTCCTGCCGCTTGCTCCTGGCTCCAACCCCAGGGGACAGTGATACTGAGGGTCTTGCTCAGAGTCGGTCAACCCCAGACAGGAAACCGCCACAAGGGGAATTAGGAGAAAAGACTGAATTGTAGGAAGATTTTAGAACACAAGGCCACACTTGTCACCCTCTGTGTTTGAGGGGAGCAGCTGGATCCGTTAGTGGGTTTGCGTAAGCTCATTGTGGGCAGGAAACATATCTGTTTGCTGCTACATTGTACTCTTCCAAGCACTTGGCACAGTGCTCAGCACACAGTAAGCACCCAATAAATGCCATTAATTGATTGATTACTTAGCTTAGGCTTGGCTTTCCTTATCTGTGCTGGTCTTCCCTTTTTCTCTGACTGGCTCTTTGCCTCTGCTTAGACCAACTAGACACTCAAGTGGTCTTGCCCTCTCGCTGCCTCTTTATCTCCCCTGGCATTTGCTGCTCTACCTTCCCTTGATTAAATCAGTCAATCAGTGGTATGTATTGAACGCTTACTGTATACAGAGCTCTAAAATAAGCACTTGGAAGTGGTTGCCATATTCCCTGTCCAAAGGGAGTTTACGGTCTAGAGTAGTCATAGTAGCATTGTTGTACTGTCGAGTGGAGTAGCAATAGTAATACAGAGAAGCAGCGTGGATTAGCGGAAAGAGCCCAGGCTTGGGAGTCAGAGGTCATGGGTTCTAATTCCAGCTCTGCCACTCGTCAGCTATGTGGCTTTGGGCAAGTCACTTCACTTCTCTGTGCCTCAGTTCCCTCATCTGTAAAATGGGGATGAAGACTGACTGTGAGCCCCGCGTGGGACAAACTGAGTACTTTGTATCCCTCCCAACGCTTAGAACAGTAAGCGCTTAACAAATACCATCATTATTATTATTCCTGCTCACAATGAGCTCACAGTCTCGGAAGGGGAGACATACATCAATATAAATAAATAAATAGGTAAATTAATTAATTAATTAATAGTGTTGTCTTACTGTCATATCTATTGGAGTACTAGTAGTAGCAGTAATATTAGCAGCATTGTCCGTTCTACTGGATATGTGTGTCCAGTCGCTGGATCACTGGATGGACTCTAACTCGCTGCCTAGTGGGTGCAAAGCCTAAGGATACTCTGCAACATGTCTGTTTTGTCCCATCCCTCTGAGCAGCGGCCTGGGTGGCCCATCCCTTGCACCAGGGTCATGGGCACTGCCTCCCCGGGCCAAGGGGGAAGGTGACCTCAGGCCAGGGGAACTGAGCTCCCGGTAGTAGCCACGAACCTCTGACTCTGTGCCTCCACCCTCCTTGCTTCCGTAGGACAAGAAGCTGATCAAAGCCCTCTTTGATGTGCTGGCCCATCCCCAAAACTACTTCAAGTACACGGCACAGGAATCCAAGGAGATGTTCCCAAGGTCATTCATAAAGCTCCTGCGGTCCAAAGTGTCCAGATTCCTTCGGCCGTACAAATAACTCCCTGCGGGCTGTCAGCGGGGGCCGGTCAAATCCCTTCTCCCCTCCGCCGTAGGACATTTGCTCATCGAGTGGCTCTGCGGCAGCAGCCCCGATGCCCTGATGCCCCGATGTCTGCCCCGTGTATCCTGAAGAGTCACCGTGCTGTCTGATACTCTTTCGAAGCCAGTGTTGAGAGCAAATCCTCCCTTGGAAATGCCAGGCCCCGGAGAGACCAGATGGCACCTGCCAGCTCAGCCGGATGCGGGAGCACCAAGACTTCTCCTTTAGGGAAATCCCTTATCCAAACCTGGCCAAGTCCTAGGAGGGAAACAGGGAAACTGCCTTCCTAGGCCAGGAAAAGCCCAGTGAGCTTGGCACCAGGAGTCTCGCGGATTGGTGTGGGGTGGGGAGACAGACGTCTGAAGTTCAAATGTATCTGGAACTGGAATTGCACTTGGACTTGGGTTGGAAATGCTCGGTGAGGAGGAAGAAAGCGGTGCTGTCTCTTGGAGAGCTGGCCTGCGTGGGAGCCAGAGCAGAAACAGCAGAACTGATGAGTTGTTCTGCAGGCTAGGCCAGCTCCCAAGCTGCCGACTCCCACGGCCCCGACTCCCACAACGCTGACTCCCACGCTGCTGACTCTCACAGCACCGACTCCCATGGGCTTACTCCCACGGTGCCAACTCTCGCAGGACTGACTTCCACGGTGCCAACTCCCACAGTGCTAACTCCCATGCAAAGACTCCCATAGCACCAACTCCACTCTGCTGACTCCCACAGCACTGACACCTACAGTGCCGGCCCATACGCTGTCTCGTGCTTTCGCCCATATGGCACAGACTTCTGTGACACTGACTCCTGTGCCTTCATCCTGTCTTGTTCTGATGTTTTTCCAGGCTGGATCGCTTCGTCCCCCTGCCCTAAACCCAGGGATGATGAACGGGATCTGTCTTGGGTGGCCGTGGCGGGGGGAGAGGGGGCCCTCCGGGTGGTGAGGAGCTAAAAGAACAGCTGTACATATTTCTTTGCCCTGATAGAGCATCTAATTGTTACTTCTATTCATGGGTGAGGTAGTAACGTTATCTTTAGCTGCTGTAAATACTTCTCATCTCTCCTTGCCCCTCCCATGCGGTTCTTAATCTGTCTGTTTTTCATTTTTGCGGAGGGGACTAAATCACCACTCTAAGTACTCTCCCCAACCTGAAACCTCTCATGGTTGGGGTGGTGATGGAAGAAGGGCCCCCCCAAGATGACCCGTTGGTTCAGCGGGTTGGACCATCTCTGCAGTGGGAGTTGCCTGGGTCCCGGTTGCTGAGAGAGGATCGCCAGAGGGATGCACGGCCCTCAGCCCCACGAGACAAGACACGGACAGCTTCCTCCTGCCTGGGAGCCAGGGCCAACGAGGCATCAGCTCACGTCGGGCTGAGCAGTTTGTTTCATCCCTCCAGTGACCAGGATGGGCCTTGGAACTTTGACTGGATCTCAGTTCTTCTTGGGCTTTTCAACTCCTCACCCTTTCCCCTCTAATAACCCACCTTGGCTCTGTCCTTCATGAATGTATCCATATTTTCTTGAACCTACTGCTCTTGCCATTTCTGGCCTGCAAGACTTCCTTTGGATAGGGAATTCCAGGTTTACCCCACACAAGAAAAGCATTTCCTTCTGCTCGCTTGGTCCAGTCCGATTGGCCCAGCCCTGATGGAGCCCCTCACCCCCTTCCTATGTGAGGAGCACCTCCTTCAGCCTTCCTTTCCAGATTGGGGCTGCCCTTCAGAAAAACGATTTCACATCACTTTGGTTCCACTCTCTGATTCCTTTCTCAATCAGCTGGGTCCCCCTGCTGCAGGGTGGAATGACCAGAAGCCCGTACTGACTCAGGACAGGGAAAACTCTACTTTCTCTTGTTTTCTGCCCCAACCGTGGTGATGCTCTGCTCCTTGGAGGCTCCATTCAGTTCCAGGCAATGTCGGACTGTCGAAGGCACCTGAGAGTTCTTTGTCTCTCATGGGAACCGCCAACTCTAGGCTAGTCGCCTTAAAGCTGGCACGTGGATTTCCGTCCCACAGGGGCCATGGCCTTGTTCCTGCCCCCAAGAGCCTCATGCTTCCACCTCCCCTCCGCCCCTCAATCTACTTCAAAGACTATCCCTGCAGCTTCTCCCCACTGTTATCGGCAATGTGCTTTATCCCTACACTCCCGGCTTCCCACCCCACACAGCCAGCCCTTCAGCTGCCGGGAAGAGCTCGAGGCCACTGGCGACCCTGAGAGCTCTCACTGTGCACCCTCACACCCAGATCGTGGATGAAAATGTTGAGCAAATCAGACCCAGCAACCGGGGAGCTCAAAGCCTCTTTCCCCATCCAAAAAATTGGCCTTTCCCTCAACCCGGTCTCCAGTTCCCCCTTAACGTCCCCGTCGCTGATTTCTCTCCATGATAGGACATTCCCTCCGATCCCATGATTGTTCTGGGGTTCCCAAAGCTTTTGGGCTGGAACCTTGTCAAAGGCCGTTGGAAAATCGCAATACATTAGATCCATTGGTTCTTGCCTGTCTTCATGCTGACTAAGGAAACAGCACTGCTTTTCCCCTTTGGAAATCAATTTGTCTTTTTCCCACTGAGTTGTGCCTTTCTGATCCAAATTTGGTCTTAGAGTCTTTCTCCTACTTAGATTGTGAGCCCCATGTGGGACAGGAAATGGGACAGAAGTGGTGTGGCTCAGTGGAAAGAGCACGGGCTTTGGAGTCAGAGGTCATGAGTTCGAATCCCGGCTCTGCCACTTGTCAGCTGTGTGACTGTGGGCAAGTCACTTCACTTCTCGGTGCCTCAGTTACCTCATCTGTAAAATGGGGATGAAGACTGTGAGCCCCACATGGGACAACCTGATTCCCCTTTGTCTACCCCAGCGCTTAGAACAGTGCTCTGCACATAGTAAGCGCTTAACAAATACCAACATTATTATTATTATTACAGGAAATGTGTCTGACCTGATTAACTTGTATCTATCCCAGCGCTTAGAACAGTGCTTGGCACATTATAAGTACTTAACCAATATAATAAAATAATAATAATACCACTTTTCAAGGGAGAGAGCTAATAATCACATGTGTGGTCTGTGACCTCCAGGCCCAGCTCTGAAACCCATTTCTTTAGGGGATTTCCAGTGGCCAGTCACTTGTCTTTTGGCCCAGGGGCCATTTATAATGAAAGGTCTTTTGCCAGGAGTTCCTGGACAGCTCAACCAAGCCCTGTAGAAGTTTGGGGTACAGACCATGTGCTCCTGGGAATTTATTATGGGAGAAGAGAAGCAGTTCAATCTAGTGGAAAGAGCCTAGGCCTGGGAGTCAGAAGATCTGGGTTCTAATCCCAGCTCGGCTTCATGCCTACTGTGTGACATTGGGCAAATCACAGCTTTTCTATGCCCCGATTGTGTCATCTTTAAAATGGAGATTCAATGCCTGTTCTCCCTCCTTTGACTGTGAGCCCCATGTAATAATAGAAATAATAGTAATTACTGTGGTATCTAAGTGCCTACCATGTGACAAGCACTGTTATAAGTTCTGGGAAGATACAAGATAATCAGGTTGGACACAGTCCCTGACCCACATGGAGCTCACAATCTTAATCCCCATTTCCAGATGAGGTAACTGAGGCACAGAGATGTTAAGTGACTGCCCAAGGTCACAGAGCAGACATATGGCAGAGCCAGAATTAGAACCCATGCCCTCTGCTCTTTCCATTAGGCCATGCTGCTTCCCCGTGGGACAAGAACTGTGACTGACCAGATATTTTGTATCTACCCCAGGGCATAGTACAGCGCTTGGCATATAGTAAGTGCTTAACACATGGCATGGAGGGATGCCCCGTGGGTCCTCAGTTGTGCCCCAAGTGCTGCCTCCGGTGCCACCCTGGTGCCCCTGACAGTGAGTAACACCTCTGAGAGCAGGTGCCCTGCCCCCACACTGACCACCTGGGGAGGAGAATGGCCTGGTTAGGGCAGCAGCAGCTGCTCTGGGGGTCCTGGACAGTGGGAGTCTGGGGGAGATGAGGGACTGGCCAAAGTAAGTCCCCTCCCTGCCAGGGGCCGTTTTACCCCAGAATGGAGGCAGGGTTGAGGGGAGGGGAGAGGTTGCAAAGGGGCCAGAGGAGGAACCCTGGACAGTAGGTGCCAGCAGACCGGTGCCCAGGTTGGCCAAAGGTTAGAGCAAACCTGCAGCTCGAGGGAGGTAGAGTAGGTAATAGCAGAAGCATTATGAGTTTCCCTGCGCCGGGGAAGGGGTAATGTCTTGTGATAGCAACCCACTGTTTTCCTGAAGCAGGAAATAGTGCAACAAAACAGACCCCCACCCCCCCACCCCCAAATCACCGGGAGGATCCTCCAGGCCACAGGACCGGACCACAGAAACCAAATCTCCCAAGCCCCAAGGGCACACGATGGAAACCAAATCCTCCAGGCCATGAGACCAGACCACAGAAACCCAATCCTCCAGGGCACGAGACCAGACCACAGAAGTCAAGTCCTCCAGGTCACAGGATCAGGCTACTGAAACCAAATCCTCCAGGCCAGGGAAACCAAGTCCTCCAGCCAAGGGAAACCAAGTCCTCCAGGCCAGGGAAACCAAGTCCTCCAGCCAAGGGAAACCAAGTCCTCCAGGCCCTGGGACCAGACACAGAAACTGAGTTTTCCAGGACATGGGACCAGGCCATGGCAACCAAGTCCTGCAGGCCATGGGATCAGACCATGGGAATCAAGTCCTCCCGGCTTCAGGACCAGACCTTGGAAACCAACTCCTCCAGCCTCGTGACCAGATCTCAGAAACCAAGACCTCCCTGCCACAGGACCAGACCCCTTGTTAAACCCCGTCCCCACCCCCAACTATGCTCATGGGGGACAAGTTTCTATTTGTCTGGAAGGGTTGCATTTGACTTGCCAGGTCCTTTGACCCTTCTCTGGCCCCCAGAATCTCTGCTCAGTGCCATGTGCTCAAACCCAGAAGCAGCTGTGACCAGAGGATCAGGCAGGATCAAGCAGCCAGCCGGCGGCCTTTCCCAGTCTTCCGTAGGTGCTAGTTCTATGGGGGGAGCCGACCTGTGGACCCAAACCCAGGGAGAGGAAGAGGCCCCCACCGGCTGGCCTGGTTTGAGGCTAAAGGGGAGCACGGGGGTGTGCTCATGTTTGTGACTGGCCTGCGGTGGGGGGCTCAGGAAAGGGGGCGAGGATCATCTGCAGACCCCTGATTTGGGCTCTAATTGGCCAGGGTGGCAAACTCCACAGTGCGCCCCATTTCCAGTCCCAGGAGAGAGCACAGGGAGAGGGTCTCAGAAAGAACAGGGATCCAGCTGTCTTGGCACTCTGAGGAAACTGTGGTTGCCACCATTGGTTTCCCAGTCCTGGAATTGGTCGAAGCCTCCCAAACCCTGGATTCTGGGACCCTGCCTGGGGGCACCGCCCTGGACCAGCTCCCTGCCAAAGGGCCACATGGACCCAGCCCCACCCAGAGCCACTGCCACCGCTTCACTGCCTGTGACCCCTGGGCATTGGGCACATATGGCCCCTCTGTGGGCACACGTTTCCTCATGGTCAAGAGGGAGCAGCCAAATGCCACACGGCATCCCAGAGCAAGGTGAAAGGTCATCACCTCCGTGGGAGATGACACTGGATCTCCGACAACATTTCTGTCACTCCAGGCCTCCCCACGGTCCAGGAAGCCTCTAGTCTCACTCATGTTACAGAAATCCCAGCCCTAATAAACAGGCAATGCACCGGGCAGCTCTCATCCCTCGCTCTTCTCTGCTGGCGGGGCAGTGGGGGCAGAAACACACCAAGTCCCTCAGTTGTTCCTGTTGTCATAGCTGGATCTGTGGCCTCAAACTTTCAGTCGGAGTTGGGGGAGAGACTGGGGGAAGGGCCAGGATTTCCCATGAATCCCTCCAGGAAAAAGAGGGGAATTGTTACCCACTGCCCAACCCTCCCCCAGTGCATATTCTGGGGGACTGCTCTCTTCCCCCTCTAGACTGTAAGCTCACTGTGGGCAGGGAATGTTTCTACCAACTTTGTTGTATTGTACTCTCCCAAGCGCTTAGCACAGTGCTCTGCACACAGTAAGCACTCAATAAATACCATTGATGATGATGATGATGATGACAATGATGATGATGATGATACTGGGACTCCCTCGGCAACAGTCCAGGTGAGCAATAGGGTCCCTGGGTGCATGGCCGAGCTGAGAGGGGAGACCCTGCTGGGCAGGGAAAAGACCCAGAAGCTCTGGGGGCTCTGAGAAGCAGGGGACAGCAACTTTGAAGCAGACATCCAGCCTAGTAGATAGAGAATCGGGGTGGGAGCCAGGAGACCTCGGTTCTAATCTCAGCTCTGCCACTGACCTTCTACGTAGCCCTGGGGAAGCCCCGAAATTGCTCTGGGGCAGTTTCTTCCCTGTAAAATGAGGATAAATGCTTGTTCTCTCTACTTCTTAGATTGTGGGCCCCTGTGGGATAAGGACTGTGTCCAATCTGATTATTCTGTATCCATCCCAGAATACATATTTAGTAAACACCAATTATTTCCCCAAACCCAGAATTACACCTGTTCACAGCGCAACTGACCCAGCTTCATGCCAAAGCATTCTGTGTCACCTTGGGCAAATCTCTGAACTTCTCTGTCCCTCAGTTACCTCAACTGTAAAACGGGAATTGACCGTGAGCCCAATGTGAGACAGGGACTGTGTCCAACCTAATTATCTCGTATGTACTCCAGAGTTTAGTACAGTGCTTGGCACATAGTAAGTGCTTAACAAATACCATTTAAATAAAACAAAAACCTGGAAATGTCTCAGGAGGGGCCACAGAAGGAGGGGTGATCTGGGAGATGGATGGGCAATCCGCATCTCAGAAGAGGTGTTGGGGGCTAGTCTAGGCTCATGTAGACATCAGGGCAACCATCAGGGCAATCCACATCTTCAAAGCCTTCATCAGTCAATCAATCAGTGGGATTTATTGAGCACCATTTACTGCATGCAGAGCAGTGTATTAAGTGCTTGGGAGAGTACAGTACAACAGAGGTGGTAGAAATGATCCCTGTCCCCAGGGAACTAACAGTCTAGTGGATTTTACAGGCCTCCTAAAACCTCGGGCAGGCTCCCTGTTTGCGCTCCACTTTCCTGGCCCTGTGGCTCCATCTACCCCTTAAGACATGCCTGCAAAAGGACATTTCTCGATTTTCCCTGTACTTTGATCAAGTGTCTGCTCTTCCTCCTTTATGCACTGTGTGGGAGGCAATTTTTGTCTGCTTGCTATAACAAAGTCGGTAGGCACGTTTTCTGCCTACAAAGAGCTTACAGTCTAGAGCGGGAGACAGACATTAATAGAAATAAACTCCGGATATGCACATAAGTGCTGTGGAGGATGAACGAAGTAAATGTGATTGAATATAGACCAACAACGAAGGGACTCGGGTTAATTTGAGTTGTGCTTGTCCCAATCAAGATTTGGAGCCTGACTGAGGAGGGACGGGACCCTTTGCCCCTGACCCCCTGCTCGGTTTTCTGGACGAGCTTAGGGTGGTGGAGGCGGGGAGGCGGTCTGTCAGCGACTGCCCCGAAATCAGAGCGGGCCTGGAGGGGGATTAGGATTGCCTAAACCAATCCTACCCCCACCACCAAAAGGAGAAAACCCTACACGGCCCCCCGTCTCTGCAGAAGATGCTTCGTCGAGCGAGAAGGGGCGCGGAAAGGCTGTGGGGCCCAGGCAAGCACCGCGACAGGTCGACGGACCCGCCCCAGGCCCTTCGGGTCTTGAACCCCAAAGAAATGGGACAGATTTCGGGGAGGGGCGTGGCATGGGGCCCTGCGGAGGGTGGAGCTAGGAGGAGGATGGGGTTAGGGGAAGGGCTAGGAGCAGTGAGGGGGAGGAGCTAGGAGCAGTGCGGAGGGAGGAGCCAGAAGCAGTGAGGAGGGAGGAGCCAGAAGCAGTGAGGAGGGAGGAGCTAGGAGCTGTGAAGAGGGAGGAGCTAGGATCTGTGAAGAGGGAGGAGCTAGGAGCTGTGAGGGGGTGGAGATAGGAGCAGTGAGAAAGGTGAGCTAGGAGCAGTGAGGAGGGAGGAGCTAGGAGTAGGGAGGAGGGAAGAGCTAGGTGCAGTGAGGGGGGTGGAGATAGGAGCAGTGAACAGGGTGAGCTAGGAGCAGTGAGGAGGGAAGAGCTAGAAGGGAGGAGCTAGGTGCAGTGAGGGGGTGGAGATAGGAGCAGTGAACAGGGTGAGCTAGGAGCAGAGAGGAGGGAGGAGCTAGGTGCAGTGAGGAAGGTGGAGCTAGGAGCAGTGAGGAGGGTGAGCTAGGAGCAGTGAGGAGGGAGGAGCTAGGAACAGTGAGGAGGGTGAGCTAGGAGCAGGGAGAGGGGCGGAGCTGGGAGCAGTGAGGAGGGAGGAGCTAGGAGCAGGGAGGGGGCGGAGCCGGGAGCAGTGAGAGGGCGGAGCCGGGAGCAGTGAGAGGGCGGAGCTAGGAGCAGGGAGGAGGGTGGAGCTAGGAGCAGTGAAGAGGGTGGAGCTAGGAGCAGGGAGGGTAATGTGTGTGTAGGCGTAGGGGGTGCGGGGCTGGGGCGGGGCCGAAGGGAACGGAAGGCCTGGTGGCGGGGCGAAAGGAAAGGGGGCGGAACGAGCGTCTTGGGCGGAGGCCGAGGGCCGGTGGCGGCGTGGAGGCGGCGAGGCCATGGCGGGCGAGAGCGGCGGCGAGGACTACGAGGTGTGGGTGGCCCTGCACGGGCCGGCGCTGCGGGCCGCCGGGGTGCCCCCGCGCTACTGGACACGCCTCCTGCACAAGCTGGAGAACGAGGTGGGACCGGCACCCCGGGGGGTCGGGGGCGGTGGGTTCCCGCAACCCCCTTCCTCCTCCTCCGAGGAGCGGCCGCTTCTGGGCTCCCGAGTCCCTCAACCCGAATCCCGCCTCTTTGTCCCCAAAACATCCCCCTGGGGGTAGCGGACTGCGGGCTTTCCCTGGGAGAAGAACTGGGCGGAGCGCTTACTGTTTGCAAAGCACTGTACTCTTCATTCATTCAATCGTATTTATTGAGCGCTTACTATGTGCAGGGCCCTGTACCAAGCGCTTGGAATGGACAATTCGGTAACAGAGACGATCCCTGCCCAATAACGGGCCCACAGTCTAATCGGGGGAGACAGACAGTAAAGCAAAACAAGACAACATCATCAAGATAAATAGAATCCTGGAGGTATACACCTCATTCAACTATGTGCCTGGGAGAGTACAATATAACAACAGACATATTCCTGCCCACAACGAGCTCACAGTCTGGAGCGGGAGACAGATATGAATATAAAGAAATAAATAGATAAATCACAGGTAGTTACAGGAGGTGCCCGAAGCGGGGTCGAGAAGACCCAGGCCAACCCGGCCCAGCCGTGAGGAAGCCGTAAAGAAGCTGCAGGTGCGAATACTGAGCTCTGGAGGGAGAGGGGGCCCGCCCCGAAGGATTCATTCATTCAATAGTATTTATTGAGCGCTTACTATGTGCAGAGCACTGTACTAAGCGGAAGGATCCTCTCGGGGCCCCGCAGGCCTAGCCAGGCGCATGCGTGCTTGTCTTCTAAGGGAACGGGGCGAGGGCGGGGCACAACGGCTACGGGCCTTTCATTCATTCATTTATTCTTTCAATCCTATTTATTGAGCGCTTACTTACACCCTGGCCCACGTCCTACCACTGACCTGGAATGCCCTCGCACCTCACCTCAGCCAAACTAACTCTCTTCTCCTCTTCAAAGCCCTACTGAGAGTTCACCTCCTCTAGGAGGCCTTCCCAGACTGAGCCCTCCCTTTCCCTCCCCATTCCCCCTACTCCCTCCCTCTGCTCTACCCCCTTCCCCGCCCCACAGCACTTGTGTATATTTGTATATATTATTACTCTATTTTATTAATAGTGTGTATATATCTATGATTCTCTTTATCTGTTTTGTTGGTACTGATGCCTGACTACTTGTTTTGTTTTGCTGTCTGTCTCCCCCTTTTAGACTGTGAGCCCGTTGTTGGGCAGGGATTGTCTCTGTTGCCAAACTGTACATTCCAAGCGCTTAGCAGAGTGCTCTGCACACAGTAAGCGCTCAGTAAATACGACTGAATGCATGCAAGTGCAGAGCACTAGTAAGTGTGCATGCGCGCCCCCAGGAGCAATAAGCGGAGTTGGGGGGGTGCCCAGGAAGGGACAAGAAACAGGGTTGGGGGTGTGCCCAGGGCAGGGGCTATGTGCATGGGCCCAGGGCAGCAGGTCAGGTAGACAGGGGGTAAGGTAGACAGGGAAGGGGCTGGGTTTGGCACCCACCCACTGTCTCCCAGGCAGTGCTGGAGTCCTCAGTGGGAAGAGCACTGGAGAAAACCCAGTGCCCTTGCTTAGCAATGCAGCATCGCAGGGAGGGTCGCTTAGGTTGTGTTTTTTTGTTTTAATTAATTTTGCCAAAATGCAAGAACCCCAGGGGAATCCTGCCTCCGCATTCAGATGGTAAAACAGCACATGTGAAATTATGCCCAGATTTATGTATGGCGGGCCAGATTTCTGGTCCACACCCAGGAGATTGGGATGGCGAGGCTGGCAGGGTGGGCGGGGTGCCTGTGGTTTGTGGCGGGGGGAGAGCAGCAGGAGCCAAGCTGGGTTCAGATCAGATAGCCCAGTGGGTGGTGCTGGGCCAAGGTTCAGCAGATTTTCTGTCCGAGAGGCAGTGGGAGATTAGTGCTAGAGGTGCCCCTTCCCTCCCATTGAGTGATAATGGTATTAAGTGCAAACATTTCTTTCCTCCTTTCGTGGTTTCTGAGCTTACCTAGTATAGTGCCTGGCAAATAGTAAGTGCTTAAATACCATTTACTTATATTTATTAATTCTCAATCCAACCTTCCAACTGTTCCTTGCCCTCATGCTCCCAACCCAGAGAGTGCCAGGCCACACTCAGCAGCCATGCAGAACGCCTAGTCGTGCCGACAGCCTCTAGGGGGACAGTGCCCTGTACCACTGTGTTGTTTCTTTAAGTCTTAGTTGGCAGTGAGTTGGGCAAGGTGAGGGAAATTAAGAGTTTCCCAGCCCTGGAGGTTCACGTTAACAATCCTAAAAATCCATTGGCAGGTCCTGGGAGTTGGAATCCAGAAAACAGATTTCTAATTATAGTATTTATTAGGGCCCCCTCTAGGTGCCATGCACTGTGCTTAATGTTGGAGCAAATATCGGATACATCCCTCTCTTCCACGAGGTTCATAATCTAAACTGCGTGGCAGAGGAACAGGACTCTTATCTCCATTTTATGGATAAGAAAACTGGGACCCAGAAAGTATAGGCGACTTGCCCAATTTGGCCCAGAAGGCCAGGGGAGAGCCCAGACTAGAACCCAGCTCTCTCCCTCTGTGCCTTAGACCGCACCAGCTCAGTCAGTCAATCTTATTTATGGATTTATGGTGTGCAGAGACTGTACTCGGCACTTGGGAGAGTACAATGTAACAGATTTGGTAGGCATTATCCCTGCCCACAAGGAGCTTACACTCTGGGGCCTCCTGTAATGCCCTCCAGTTTCCATTTTTAGAACTTCACTAGTAGGGTGGCTTTCTCCGTGGCATGCAGTGCCCACGGTCTCTCCTCACTCGTTGCATGTCCTAGAAGTGCTGCCTGTACTGGGGGCTGGGGCAGGTTCTGCAGCAGGATACCTACATGCAAGACAGTCCTTGGTCAGTGTTGCCCCTCGGACCTTAGGTTGATTCTAATTCCTGCATGCCTCCAGCCTCACAGATGAATGTCATTAGATCTGAAGCTCCTTGCAGACAGGGATTATGCCTTTTGCTTCTGTTGTATGCTCCCCAAAATCCTGCACAGCCCCCAGAAGTCACCTGGGCATCCACAAACAGTCCCCTAGCAGGTGTCCGGCCCAGTATCCAACCCAGAGGGTGCCGGACATGGTGTCTGGTCCCCAGTGTTCCTCCCTAAAAGCTGTGGTGATGTCATAATGAGGAGCAGTTATGCTGAGGAGTCGGTCATTAGCCCACTACCCAGAAGCCTTGTTGCTGAAGATAATGAGTGGAGTTAGCACTGAGGATTCGGTCATGCTCAGTCATTGGTGGCTTAATTCCCTATCTTTTCCCATCTGTCCATCTTGACAAGGGGATTCGTGCACTGCTCTGGCTCACCCATCCTGGGCCTGGTTGGCTTGGCACCACTCTGTGCCAGTGGCAAGGCCCATGCCAGCACTTGGGGTCGGACGGGACTGTTGGGTCCGGGGCTGCTCTGGGGACAGGACCCAATTGGGGTGGGGTCAGGCAGGGTCTGGACCACCTCCGGGATAGGGTCAGGCAGGGCAAGGGCCTCAAGAGTCTGCGTGCCTGGCGATGATTACCCAGCCCCGCTCTGGCTGCAGGTGTTTGACGCTGGAGAGGTGTTTGGGATCATGCGAGTGGAGGAAGGTGAGGAAGAGGAGGACGGCATTGAAGAGGAGCAGGAGCAACTGAGGAAAAAGGCAAACCCAGGAACTGAACTCTGTTATAAGGTCATCGTGACGAGAGAGGATGGACTGCAGGCAGCTGATCCCAACAGGTGGGTCTGGCCTCTGCCCCTGCCCCTTCCCCACCTGCCAGGCCATCAGTCCTAGAAGCAGCGTGGCCTAGCAGAAAGAACCCAGGCCTGGGAGTCAGAAGGACCAGGGTTCTAATCCTGGCTCTGACACTTGTCTGCTGTGTGATCTTAAACAAGTCACTTCACTTCTCTGTGCCTCAGTTACCTCATCTGCAAAGTGGGGATTAAGACTGTAAGCCCCATTAGGGACATGGACTGTATCCAACCTATCTTTTATCTCCCCCATGACCTTTGACACAGATTGGCAGTGGTCAATCACTCGTGGTCTGTGGGGCTGCTTGTGGCATATGGAAACAGTGTTCAGCACTTAGAACAGTACCTAGCACTTAGAACATTAGTGATGATAATGGTATTTGTTAAGCACTTACTATATGTCAAGCACTTTTCTAAGCACTGAAGTAGATACAAGTTAATCAGTTTAAGAGGGAGGGAGAACAGGTATCGATTTATCACTTTACAGTTGAGGAAACTGGTGCCAGAGAAGTCAAGTGAGTTGCCCAAGGTCACACAGCAGGCAAGTGGCAGAGCCCAGATTAGAACCCAGGTTCTTCTGACTTCCAGCCCCATACTCTTTCCACTGGTCATGTTGCTTCCCAACAGTGCTTGACACCTAGTGTCTAGCAAATACCATTTAAAAAAAAACAAAAAACCACTTTATTGGGCAATGTAAAACCACTTTATTGGGCAATGTGACCTGGCCATCCTCCTCCCCCCGGTCGCTCATCCATCTCAGATGATGAAAACCCACGGCAACTGAATTTATTTGACCCAAAAAGGGCCAGGGGTGGAGTGGGATAGTCCATCGAGTCTTCTCACAACCTGTGCCTGTCTTATTCCTGGGGTCTATGTCATCAGCCGCAGAGCGATGAGTCCATGATGATTGGAGCAACAAGACCAAGGTGTTCCTAGTGAAGAGCCTACAGTGTTGGGAGCTCCTCCCCGCGCCAGGCCCTCCCTCCCTCCCTCCCTCTCGCAGTGGGTCAGCTGCACGTGCTGCAGCGAGTCCGGTTCCATCCTGCTCTGTATTGCAGCGTCTTCCTGGTAGACCACGCCTGGACGTACCGCGTGGAGCAAGCCCGCCCGCAGCTGCACCAGGTGCCCGGGTTGCTCCAGCGCATGGCTGGTCTCATGGGGGCCGAAGTGCACGGCGAGGTCCCGGACGAGGCAGCCGTGGAGCACGTACTAGAGGAGATGTGGAGGTTCAACCAGACGTACCAGCTGAACCAGGGGGTGAGGCCGCGGGGGAGTCCTTGGGGCCATTCATTCATTCATTTTCATTTATTGAGGGCTTACTGTGTGCAGAGCACTGTACTCAGTGCTTGGGAGAGCACAGTACATCAATAAACAGACACATTCCCTGTTCACAACAGCACAGGGCATTTGGGGCCCAGACTGTCTCAGGTCCAGGGTTGAGACCGCTTCTCAAGGGATTGTCTCCCTGGGCTGAGCGGAAGTCTGCCAGGCCCCAGGCCCTGGGCTGGGCCCCTGGGATCCTTCCTGCAGGGCTCATCCCCTTGATAGGCTGGGCGTCTGCAGTTGGAGTGGCCAATTCCCAGCCCAGTGTCTCAGTTCTTGGGGGGGTTGGGAAAAGCTGCCAGTGGCCCAAGCTGCCCTCTCAGCTTCATTCTGTCCTCCCGCTCCCTGCGCCGGCCACAGTCAGCCGAGGAGCAGGTTCCGGTCTGGTACGTCATGGACGAGTTTGGCTCCCGGATCCAGCACTGTGATGAACCGAGCTTCGCCACGGCCCCTTTGTTCTACGCCCCGCAGCAAGTGGCCTACACTGTGCTGTGGCCCTTGAGAGACCTGGAGACTGGTGGTGAGTGGCCCACCGGTTCGAGGCCGGCCCGGGACTGGCAGCTGCTCGGCAGAGGGGTTCCTCTGCCTGCTCCTTGGAGCTGTGACGGAGGGCAGGCTCCCTATGGGCTAAGTTCAGAGCTGACCGCTGAGGCAGTGAGTGACCATGGTGTGGCGGCTGCATGGCTAGAAGCCCACACCCTCCCTGACCACTCCCGTCCTGTCTAACCAATCCTTCTCTGCCACAGAGGAAGTGACCCGGGACTTTGCCTACGGAGAAAGGGATCGTCTGATTCGAAAATGCATGTTGATGCCATGGCTTCCCGCGGATGTGTCGGACATTGACGTGACCACGCCTGAGCCGCCCGAGGCACACTTCCAGGTCGGGCCACGGGTTGGGATGGACTCAGGCTGAGTGTCGTTAGCCCAGCCCCTGACCAACCCTGCCTGAATCTTGCCCCCCCTCCACCACACCCTGCCAGCTGTGTCGGCGAGCAGCCCCTTGGACACCCCAAACCAGGGGCCTTCATGGTGTGGGTTTAAATGTCAGGGCATCTCAGGGTCATCTTTCTAGGACTCCAGCCTTAGGTGTCAGCCGCGCCCACTACTCATAGCCCCCAACAGGAGTTGCATGTGCATGTGTGTTTATGCATGTTTGCTCACATGTGTGCACATGGGCGAACCAGGTAATAGGATTTTTGAGTCCATTTCCTGTCTGCCTGTTTGATCCAGCAGCCTTTGCTGGGTTTGTGTTCTTCCAGGCTCTAGTAGTTGCGGCAGTCCCGTTTAGTGACATTTGATGCTGGGCCTGCTGGTCAGCTCCCCCACTCCCTCCACCCCACCTCGCCCAGTTGTCTGCTCCCACTCCGAGCTCCCCAAAGAGGCCCGGGTGTACTCCTCTCCCCTCCCCCTGGCCCTGAGCCAGAACCACCGTGGGCGAGCTCTTGAGGGCCCGGTCCTGTGTCTTCCCAGGCGATTCTGGAGGAGAATCAAGAGACGCTCCCGACTGCCATCAGCCCGCCGGTGTATCCTGCCACCAAGGTCTTCAAGTACGTCCCTCCAACGTGGGACCGTCTCCCTACCCTGCTTGCCCACCCACCCCCCACGGAATGGCCTCATCGGGGCTGTTGCCACCTTGGCTGCAAAGAGCAGATTGCCCCTTGGGCTGCAGGCCTCCTGCTCTCTCTGCCTAGACCACTTATGGGCAATAGCCAAGGGGCTAGCCCGGCAGGCCAGGGAGCATTTGATAAATACCCAAACTAGGGGCCGAGCCCTGAGATAGATCTGGGGTAATTTAAGCAGTCCAGGTGTCCGTCCTCCGTGGGACTTGCCATTCTAAGCTGGGGAAGACTAGTAATGATTATGGTACTTATAAGTGCTTATTATGTTCCAACCACTGTTCTAAGCAGTAGGGTAGACACAAATTAATTGAGTGGGACACAGTCTCTGTCCCACACGGAGCTCACACTCTTAACTCCCATTTTACAGATGAGGTAACTGAGGGCCTGAGAAGCGAAGTGACCTGTCCAAGATCACACAGCAGATATATGGTGGATGCAGGATTAGAACCCAGGTCCTTTTGACTCTGAGGCCCGTGCTCTATCCACTAAACCATGTTGCTTCTCAAGGAGAAGTACAAGGGGAGGCAGCGTGGCCCAGTGGACAGAGTGTGGGACTGGGAATAGGAAGACCAGGAACTGAGTCCCAGCCCTGTCCGTGGCCTGCTGCATGACCTTGAGCAGATTTCTTACCCTTTCTGCCGGCTTCATTTTCCCCATATGTGCGGTGGGGATTAGATTAGACAGAGAACAAGGGACGGGACCTACGTCCGATCGGCTCGCCAGGGGTCCACCCCTACATAAGGGGCACCGAGTGATTGCCGCCACTCCCATCCTGGGGTGGGGGCAGTGGCGGTGACCTGCACCCGCCTCTCCCCTGCCCCGTGGTGGGGTCTCCCGATACAGGGTGTTCACCGATCTTCAGCAGGTGCGTGACAACTTGACCCACCCCCGTTTTCAGCTCACCAGCTCCAAGGCCGAAGCAGACATCCTCTACACCTTCTCCCACTTCAAGGATTACAGGTTTGGCCATCCATCCTTCTGTTCCCTCCCCCTTCTCCTTCCCCCCTGCTCCCAATTCCGTGCTGGTCTGGGCATCCCCAGTCCATCCATCTCCCCCCTGCCCCCCGCCCGGTGATTCCATGCCAAGTCCAGGCACCCCTTCCTACCCCTTCCACTTCACTCCTTGGCAGGGCGTTGAGCGAGGAGCGACCTGAGGTGATGCTGAACCAGTTTCCATGTGAAAGCCTCCTGACGGTGAAGGATTGTCTGGCTGCAGTGTCCAGGCGGGTTGGGGGGCCCGAGGGACCATTATGGCTACCCCGAACATTCAACCTCCGAACAGAGCTGCCCCAGTTCATCAGCTACTTCCAGCAGCGAGAAAGGCGGTAATCAGTCATTGAGTCAATCATTTGTATTTATTGAGCGTTTACTGTGTTCAGAGCACTGTACTAAGCACTTGGGAGAGTACAGTATAACAATAACAGGTAATCCCCCAGTGATGGATGGTGGGGGTGGGGTGGAGCAACGACACTGGACCACAGAGCCCCCGGGGAAGGCCAACTTAAGCCCATAGACAGTAACCAAATGGCACAGGACAGGACAGGGGAGGGCAAGAAGCCTGTAAAACCCTGTTCATCAGGTATCAGGGCAGGAGCAGCAACAGGGATAAAGCATGGGCCCGGAAGCCAGAGGACATGGGTTCTAATCCCGACTCTGCCAATTACTTGCTGTGTGACCGTGGTCAACTCACTTAACTTCTCTGTACCTCAATTTCCTCAACTGCAAAATGGGGATTCATCACTTGTTCTCCCTCCTACTTAGACTGTGAGCTCCATGTGGGTCAGGGACTGTCTATCTTTTATCTACCCCAGAGCTTAGAACAGTGTCTTACTCATAGTAAGCATTTAACAAATGCCATTAAGAAAAAAGGCATTTTACTGAATACAACTGTGGGCAGTTTGGACTGGGCGCCAGCTCTAGGCAGGGAGCAAGAGATGTAAACCACATGTTTTTTGCCCTCGAGGATCTTAGTTAAGTGAGGGAGACAGGCAGACCCACATGATCTCCCAGGAGTAGGAAGAAAGAGGAGGACATGAGTGACAGTGACACAGGCTGACATGTGATCCACCTGTTGGGAGCACATCCATGGTACTCCAGTCAGTGGGCTGACACCACTCCAGGGAAGGCTTCCTGGAGAAGACTGGCTGGTTCAGGAGGGCTAGGAAGATGAGGAGAATAGTATATGATAGATTGTATGTGTGTGTGTTTGTGTGTTGGTGGGGGCGAGGAGATTCGGGTAGCAGGGGGACTTGAAGGAGTGGGTGGGGAGGGTCGACAGAGGCATGAGACGGCTGGCCCCCTAGGGTCACCGAATCGGCAGGCTCTCCTGAGAAGCAGCCTGGGGCCCGGCTATGCAGGGCTGTGCCCCACTGAGCGAGCAGGAGGGTCGGGCGATGTTGGAGGGGCATCCCAAGATTACTCCAGGCAGCGCTGGTTTTCCCACCCCAGGGGGGATGATAACCACTGGATCTGCAAACCATGGAACCTGGCTCGGGGCCTGGACACCCACATCAGTCGCAGCCTCAACTGCATCCTCCGGCACCGGGAGAGCACGCCTAAGGTGAGGAGGCAGGTCCCTTTAGTGTTCAGGTCTCAGCCCCATTTGCCGGTGAGCAGAGTTGTGGGCTGGCGATGGGCAGAGCTTTGGTGGGTTTGAGAACATCATCAGCCTGCCCGCACTGAGCAAAACGAGAACTCAGGGTGCTGAACTGCAGCAGTGTTGTGGTGCAGGGTTGCAGCACAACAGTTGCAACCAAGGTGAGGGCTCACAGCCCATGCCACCATGTCACTTCCCCTAAGCCCCATCCTCCCTGGGGCCACTGTGAGCCAGTGGATGTCTGGGCCCGCCATGGGAAGCTACAAGTCAGGGCCAGTGGCAGGCGGGACCGAGAGGAGCTGCTCCTTGGGGCCCACTACTCAGAAAGCAACCTTTCCCAACCCTCAGCCTGTGGCGGCTTGTGGAGTCCCAGCAAGAGGGGTCCCGGGAGCCCCCTGAGTCCATTGGACGGTGACCGCCCCAGGCTGATGGCAAGTGGTGTGCCCCAGGTGGTGTGCAAGTACATCGAGAACCCCGTCCTTTTCCGCCGGGACGACGTGGGGCTGGTCAAGTTTGACATCCGCTACATCGTGCTCCTGCGCTCCGTGCAGCCCCTCCGCCTCTTCGCCTACGACGTCTTCTGGCTGCGTTTCGCCAATCGGTACTGGCCAATGGGGACTCACCCCTCCCAGTGGGGGTGCGGGTGGCGGCCGGGGAGGGGCCTACTGTGGCCCTGTGTCGACCGATCAGGCCGGGGAATTTGCCAGGTGCCTTCATCCTGTGCAGGGCTCTGTACCAAGTGCCTAGGAGAGGCCAATAGAGATCAAAGGCATGATCCCTAACCTCAAGGAACTAGCTGTCCATGGGGGGAGAGATAGGTCCTGAAATACATAACAGGAAGTTGGAAGAAAAGGAGTATAAAGAGAGCCTCCCCACTATAGGAGATAGGAGGGTCAAGTACCCAAGTGCTTAGATGATGAGGAAAAAGGATGGACAAATGAGAGAGAAATCAGGGAAGGCTGCTTGGAAGAGGACAGGTTTCCAAAGGATTTTGAAGATGCAGAGAGCAGGGGTCGGTTGAATTTAAGCAAACTGGGATTTCTAGGCAGGGAGGAGGGTAAGCTGGGGTGTAGTGGGAGAAAAGAGTGGATAAAGAGCAGCGTGAGAAGCAGCACAGCCTAGTGGAGAAAGCTCGAGCCTAGGAGTCAGAAGGACCCAGCTGTGCCACCGTGGCTGCTGTGTGACCTTGGGCAAGGCACTTCTCTGCGTCTTGGTTCCCTCATCTATAAAATGGGGATGAATGAGTGCCCCATGTGGGACAGGGACTGTGTTCAACCCGATTTGCTTGTAACCTCCCTGGTGCTTAATACAGTGCCTGGCACAAAGTAAGCACTTAACAAATACCACAGTCGTTAAAGAGGAAGGAAGGAGAGAACTGAGAGCCTTAAAATGAGTGGTCAAGAGATTCTGCTCAATGTGGAGAGAAATGTGCAACCACGTGGGGGTTCTGAGCAGGGGAGAGCCAGGTACAGAATAGTGTTTTAGAAAAATGATTTGGGCAGCAGATTGAAATATGAACTAGAGGGGAAGAAGCTGGAGGCGGGGAGGTGAGTGAGATGGCAGGTACCCAAGTGGAGATAGGATAGGACAGACATCAGGACCGGTACGGTGGGCGTTTGGATGGAGAAGAAAGGGTGGATTCGGGAGAGGCAGTGGGGGTCGAACCGACAGGATTCAGTGACTGACTTGAATATGCAAGTGGAAGGAGAGCGATGAGGTGTGAGGCTAAAGAAGCAGCGTGGCTCAGTGGAAAGAGCACGGGCTTTGGAGTCAGGGCTCATGAGTTCGAATCCCGGCTCTGCCACTTATAGGCTGTGTGACTGTGGGCAAGTCACTTAACTTCTCTGGGCCTCAGTTCCCTCATCTGTAAAATGGGGATTAAGACTGTGAGCCCCACGTGGGACAACCTGATTCCCCTATGTCTTCCCCAGCGCTTAGAACAGTGCTTGGCACATAGTAAGCGCTTAACAAATACCAACATTATTATTATTATTAAAGTCAGAGCTGTGGGTTCATGAGTCTAAGGGGTGGAGGCGGTGGTGCGGTCAACCAGTGTTGGGAAAGTCAGTGAGGGAGAGTTGGCGGGCACTCATGAGCTGGGTTGGTGGTCACCAGTGACGGGGAGGGAAAGGCGAGCAGGCCTAGGCGATCGAGGGGCTGATGGTGGTGTTGGTTCGGACGGAGTGAGCGGATTGGGTTGTCAGTAGAGCCTTCGCCCTGGACGACCTGGATGACTATGAGAAGCATTTCACCGTGATGAACTACACGGCTCCCGCGGCCTTGAAGCAGGTGAGCAGAGAAGGGATGCAGCTGTCGGGGCCCAGACCCCACAGGAACCCCCACGGCTCCTGGTTGGTACGGCGGGGAGTGACCCGGACCCATGGCTCCTGGTTGGTGTAGCAGGGGCAGGAGTCCCGGACCTACGGCTTCCGGTTGGCATGGTCGGGGTGGGAGGCTCAGAGCCACAGCTCCTGGTTGGCATGACGGGAGGAGGCCTGGACCCATGGCTTCCGTTTGGTAGAGGGGGATGGGGATGCCCAGACTCCCAACTCCTGGTTGGCATCGGTGGTGGGAGGCCTGGACCTGTGGCTCCCGCTTGGCATGGGGGAGACAGGGCTCAGACCGAATTGAATTTTGATTCTCTAGCAGGCCTTGGGGCCCCTGAGAATGGTTGGGGAGGGGGGAGAGGCCGACCTCTGGTCTAGGGGTCCCACGCCAGGGTCCACCTGGGACCCATACCACCATGAGTCTTGGTCAGTCCTCATGCAGGGAACCCAGTAGGCTGGCCTGCCGTCACAGCCTGGCTCAGTGTGTTTTCCTGACGGAGTTGGGGGTCAAGGTCCCAGTGTTGCCCTGAGAAAGCTGGCCTTCATTGGCCCTGGGCATGGTCATGGTGGTTTCTGGCTTCCTACAAGGCTGTCTGTGTGGTGGGGCCTCCTGTAGGCACGCTGAGCGAACAGCAGACCCGGGCTTGACCTGAATTGACCAGAAGCTGAATTTTAAACTTTAAATTTCCACAAAACCAAATCGGAGGTGGCCGCTGACTATCCCATCACGGGGGGCAGAGAAGTGGGGATTGATCTGCTCAGAGGCGCCCAGCCCACACTGCTAAAACTGCCTTTCCCCACTCACGCTCCTCAGTTTCCCATCCTCAGCCCACCCCGGGTGCCCACGCTGGCACAAGCTTCTTGCTTCCCACCCAAGTCCACAGGAGCCGGTGAGATTGGTTGTGTCATTCCAGGTGCACTATGACGAGTTCATCCCACTGTTTGAGGAACAGTTCCCAGACCATCCCTGGCCTGCTGTGCAAGTATGTCACTGGAGGCGGGCGGGATGCTGCGCCACCCACCCCTTGGGTGCAGAGGGGCTCCCCCACACAATCCCCACGCCTCTCAAACGGTGCACACCATCCGTCCCTTCCTGGACCTCCAACGGTCTCTTCCCGGTCCCCAGGCAGAGATCTTCCAGGCCTTTGCGGAACTGTTCCAAGCGGCTTCCTGCCGGCCGGCCCCCCTGGGCCTCGCTCCCTACCCCTCTTCCCGAGCTGCCTACGCCATCGACCTCATGCTCAAATGGGACGTTCGTGAAGATGGTGAGTGTCCCCTAGCACCCTTCAACTCTGCCCGTTGTTGCGCCCCGGCCCCCCAACTTCTCCGCCACCTACTTTTGCAATCCCTGACCCTGAACCTCTTCCCCCTCAAACTCCAACTGGGATGGGGGGGTAGGGGATGCAGGCAAGCAGCGTCTGTGGGAAAGTGACCTTGTGCTCCTGGCTCTGAACCCCAGGTGAACGGATTATGCAGCCTCAGATCTTGGAGGTGAACTTCAACCCCGACTGTGAGCGTGCCTGCCGCTACCATCCCACCTTTTTCAATGACGTCTTCAGCACCTTGTTTCTGGACGAAACCGAAGGGTCACACGTGACCCAAGTCATCTAGGCCTCGGGTCCACCGCACCCCATCCATCTGGGACCAATGGTTGCCCCATGGCTCCAGCTGGGGGAGCGAGCTGGTGGGTGGCTACAGTGCAGTTCCTCTGCTCCCTGCTTGCTCTGGGCTCCACGTCCTGCCTTGTGCTGACCAGAGTCTCATGCAGGACTTCCATGGTGAGAAAATGAACCCGAGTCCCGAGTCATGCGCTCTCGGGCTCGCTGTCCAGCAGTGGCTGGCACGGGCTGGCTCCGTGACACTCCGGGCCCACAGAGCGGCCCAGTTTCCCAAGGCGTTCTGTGATGAGAATCGCCCACCAAACACTAAAGCCCCTTGGCCACAATTCGGTGTGGAGCTGGTTGTTTCAGGGGCCAGTGGGTAGCTCAGCAGGAGGAGCTCTCTCAGGATGAGGTTGAGCATAAGTGGCCCGGGGTTTGGGGGTGAAGGGAAGACCAGTCACATTCCCAGCAGCCGCCACCTCGACCCGCTCCTTCCTTCACCTTTATCTCCTGTCGGATGCTGCCCCAGCTCCGTGGAAGTGAAAGTCCGACACCAGGATTGGACCCAGTTTTTGAAAATTATTTTATTCCTTTAACTACCGTGATTGCTAATGTCCCCCCACCCCCACTGCCCTTCTCCATTCTTTGGATGGGCCTCTCCTCTTCCCTCACTCCCTGTCTGGGAGGTCAGAGATCAGACCCCTCCATTAGCCCAACTAAAGCCAGACTATTGGCACAGTGGGCAGTGACAAGACTCTCCCCACCGCCACCCTCATTCCCATCCCAAGTCCCATCTGTCCCTGCCCTAGTTATGTAGAGAAGTACTTAGGGCTGACTGAGTCTAAACTGGGGCAAGGCACGCCCAGCCCCTCCCGCCATGATGTCAGCTCCAGGAGGCTTCCGGCCGTTGGCTCGGCCTGGTTCACTCGCCCCTCCGACGCCGGTCAGCTGGGTTGTCCCTCCAGATGCGGTAGTTGAGGGCCGTGGCCAGGGCCAGCCAAGCCAGGTATGGATACAATAATCGTGCGGCTGGCCGGCTGACCTGCTGCCAGGACACGGTGGTGGCCACGGCCATGCCTCCCACAGCCAGGATGTCCACCAGGGCCTAGGGGGTGGGAGCACAGGTCACTGTGAGGCAGCACCTGCCCCTTGAGGTCCATCCCCCCTTCCCCCTTGACATCCTCCTGCGGGAGAGTCCAGCCCAGAAATACAGTGCCAGGACCACCCACTGCTGTCCTCCCAGCCTCCATCTCCACCAGCTAAGGGAAGTGGTCCTGTCTACGCCAATGGCAGGGGGCACTGAGGGAAGAGGAATCAGAGCCAAGAGAGGGCAGGATGAAGCCACTGGAGAATAGTCTTATAATTCTGAGTCTCTGGTGACTTCATCTCTGAAGGAGAGCCCTGCCTCAAAGTTGGCTTGTGTCATCAATTTTTGCCTCTCTGGCACCTAGCTGCCCCTGCCTCCGCCCCCAACTCTGTGAGTTCTTTCCACACCCCGTCACTGGTGTCGGTCGGAGTCTCCCTCCCATGGCAGACTTTGTATGGCAGGCCAACACTTACCCAGCCCATCTGATGGGCTCCAAAGAAGATGGGCGACCAGGCCCAGTTGAGGGCCAGCTGGCCGGTGTAGAGTCCAAGGGGCAGTAGTGCCTTCTCTGTGAAGCCTCCCAGCTCCCGCCAGACCAAGTAGGAGCCATAGCTGAAACACCCAAGAGCCTCCCGGTTAGCCCCATGCCTGGCCTGGCAGAAGGGGTCCTCATCTGCCCCCAACCCCAGTGCCCTAATTGGAGAATGGGGTGGCAGGAGCCTGGGCCTTAGAACTCGGAAGGGATGTGGGCCTGGGAAGGCGCCAGCCCTCATCTACTGACCTGCCAAGAGACCATTTCTTTTTGGGGTAGCAGTGAGGGTGCCAGGGTCAAGGGAGGGTTCGGTTTTGGTGTCCTAATCCCAGATGGAATCCAGGGCCCAGGGTCAGGGAAGGGCTAGGGTTCAGAATCCCCCCCACAGATCCTCACCACAGGTAGTGCACAGGGCCCAGGGTGGTTTTGGGGGATCTTGATGGAGCCCCACCCCAGGCAATGCATAGATCCCAGGGGTGACGGGGTCCCCTATATGGGTGCTCACCCCATGGCAGTGTACAAGGTCCCCCACACTGGGCCGAACATCCAGTTAGGTGGGGTCCATGTGGGCTTGGCCAGCGTTGTGTACCACGTGGTCACTTCTCTCCTCGTGTTCCGGGACACAGCGAACAACCCGAGGCTGGGGAGGAGGGTGAATCCAGCGGCAGGGACCCAGGGCGGGGCCATGGCCAATGCTGAAATGGTATATAGGAGGGGATGTTAGGCGTTCACTGGAAGTCAGGCAGGCTAAGGTGTGTGTGTGGCCATAGTGACACTCCACTGGTGCCTCAACTAGGACTGTGGCACTACAGTAACTGGCTCCCTCATACCCCGCCCCCACCCCTGGCAGCTCATACTCTCCACTCTGGACAAGCCTTCCAACCCTTCCCTCATATTCAATTCACTAGTCTCCTACCCCTTATACTCAGTCTACTCCTCCAGGTGGGCTATTCTACTTCACCCCTACATCCATGGCAACTGCTTACAAGTCCTCTCACCCCACCTAATTTGAATTCTTGTCAGTCAAGCAGTAGCCTGCATTGACTACTTGGAGGGGTACCCTGTACTTGAGAAGCAGCATGGCTCAGTGGAAAGAGCATGGGCTTTGGAGTCAGGGCTCATGAGTTCGAATCCCAGCTCTGCCACTTGTTGGCTGTGTGACTGTGGGCAAGTCACTTAACTTCTCTGGGCCTCAGTTCCCTCATCTGTAAAATGGGGATTAAGACTGTGAGCCCCACGTGGGACAACCTGATTCCCCTATGTCTACCCCAGCGCTTAGAACAGTGCTCGGCACATAGTAAGCGCTTAACAAATACCAACATTATTATTATTATTACACCAAAACTGATATGATAGTTAAGATTGCAGGTCAGAAAATATGATCCCTGCCCTCAATGGGTGTAGCTTGTCTCATCTTCAGAGAAGCAATGTGGCCTAGTGGATGAAGAGTGGCCTGAAACTCAGAAGGACCTGGGTTCTAATTCCCACTACCATTTATCTGCTGTGTTACGTGGGGCAAGTCATTTCTCTGTGCCTCAGTTACTACATCTGTAAAATGGGGGTTGACTGACAGTCCCATGTGGGACAGGGATTGTGTCCAACCCAATTATCTTGTACCTACCCCAGCACTTAATACAGTGCCTGGAACACGTAAGCATTTAACAAATACTATAATAATTATTATTATTCATGACTGAAAGCCAAATGGAAGCGGGAATTGATCTTCTAAAGTTTTTGATGTTGCCCAAGCAGTGCTCTTCCCACAACAGGTGCTCAGTAAGCACTCATTCAATAATTTAATAATAATAAATAATTATGGTATTTGTTAAGCACTTACTATGTGCCAGCACTGAGCACTTACTGTGTGCAGAGCACTGTACTTGGGAGAGTACAATATAACAATACCCACAGTAGGCAGCATTGGCCAAGTGGAAAGAGCACAGGCCTGGGAGTCAGAGGACCTGGGTTCTAACCTCAGCTCCTACACTTAACTGCTATGTGACCTTGGACAAATCATTTGTCTGGGCCTCGGTTTCCTCATCTGAAAAATAGGGATTCATTACTTGTTCTCCCTCCTACTTAGATTATGAGCCCTCTATGGGACCTGATGCTCTCATCTACCCCAGTGCTTAGTACAGTGCTTGGCACATAGCAATTAATCAAAATCATAATTGTTATTAGGCACTCAGTACAACACTCTGCCCACAGTATATGCTCAGTACAGGTGATTGATGCTTGGGTCATCAGGTCGTGCCTTCTGCCAGTCCAGCCAGGGACAGTGGGAGAAGCAACGTGCCTGGTAGACAGAGCACAGTTCTGGGTTCTAAGGCTGGCTCCTCCACTTGTCTGCTGTGTGAACTTGGACAAGTCACTTAGTTCCTCTGTGCCTCAGTTACCTCATCTGTAAAATAGGGATTAAGACGGAGTCCCTATGTGGGACAGGGACTGTGTCCCTTACCTTGTATCTACCCCAGCACTTAGTACAGTGCTTGGCACAAAGTAAGTGCTCAACAAATACCTCAATTATTATTATTATTAAGGTTTCAAACCAAGTCCAGGAGTCAGGCATCCTGGTCTCTCAGCATCCATAGTACTAATAACACTGGAGCTCACTGTGGGCAGGGAATGTGTCTGTTATATTGCTGTGTTGTACTTTCCCAAGTGTTCAGTACAGTGGCCTGCACACAGTAAGCACTCAAATATGATTGATTGAACAGTAATAAGGATGACAGTGGTATTTGTCAAACTCTTATTAAGTGCTGGGATAGAGAATCAAGTCAGACACAATCCATGTGCCTCAACTTTGGGGTGCTACCTCCCTTATGATAGACTGAATTGTGGGGGCTGAGGTGCACCCCCATTCCATATGGCCACCCAATATGGCCAGAGGGTGAGGCAGGGCTGGATCCTGAATTGGGTGAGCTAATTTTTTCCCAAAGGCTGGTGGGAGGGGGGAAGGGAATTGAGAATTGAGCCCAAGAAACTATACAGGACACTGGCCAGGAAGGGCCTAGAGAGTAGCGAGGTCCAGTGGACGGAACACAGGGCTGGGAGTCAGGAGAGCCGGCTTCCAGCCCCGGACCTGCCCCTGCCTGCTGGGTGACCCTGGCCAAGACACTCAACTTCTCTGGGCCATGGCCTAGAAAACAAGGGATAAGATCCCTGTTCTCTCGCCCTAAACTGTGATCCCATTGGGCTGCAGGGACTCTGTCCGATCAACTTGTTACTACTCCCCACTCAGCCCTGCCTTAGCTGGGCGTCTTGGTGAGTCCTGAATCGATGCGGTTTCCCTTGGTATTATTCGTAACAGTAGAGGGGCTTCATCCTTCCCTCCTCCCCAGCTTCAGTTCCCAGGGCCCAGGCCGCCGGCTGTCTCTGAGGGGAGAACAAGGCTGGGGCTTCATTCATTCAATTGTATTTATTGAGTGCTTACTATGTGCAGAGCACTGTACTAAGCGCTTGGAATGCACAATTTGGCAACAGAGACAATTCCTGCCCGGCAACGAGCTCACAGTCTAAAAGGCTTGGCTTTTGTGGTAGCCCCGGGCCTCCACCCCACCGCTGCTCCACTAGGGCAGCCTGGGCTAGCCTCCAGCAGGCTTCCGTCAGCCCCTGAGATCAGGCGGTGGATGGGGGGGTGGAGAGAGGGGCTGTCCTGCCCTGCCTTGCCCTGCCCCTGGGGCCCTGGTGACTCAGCCCTAGCGGGGTGGGATGGAGGCCGGCCAGAAGTTGGGGGGAGGGCTCGGGCAGTAGCTGGAGGTTGGGAGGAGGCAGCACCTCCTCCAGGAGGCTTTCCCTGCTTACATACAAAAGGAGCTCTTTCTCCGGTAGGAGGCCCGGGGGAGGGGAGGGAGCGGCAGAGAGAGGCGTCCTTCCCGCCAGGTCGGGGAAAGGCTGGGGGTGAAGAAAGCGGTGGGCTGAAGCGGGGCGGGCCGTGAAGCAAGCAGGGATGGATGGGGGATGGGGCAGACTCGCAGCTTCCGCAGGACAGCGCAGCCTGTCCCCTTCTGGGAAGCAACTCGAGACTTAGGGCAAAGGCAAAGGGGGTTAAAAGCCCGTTGGGCCCCAACCCCCTGCCCCTGCCCCGGACCCCCCGGCTCGTATGGGCGCCCACTGACCAGCCGGGAAGGAAAGGCCTCGCTCGGACTCCTCGGAACCGAAACTCGAACAAATATCAGCCGGCTCCCACGACCCCCGTGCCCTGCCCTGCTGGGATCGCCCCCTCTCCCGCCCCCCGGCTCCAGCTCTGTCCCCAGAAGGGCATCACCGGATGGGCACCGCTGCCCGCTTCGTCCGGACCCCACCCTAGGCGGGGCTTTCCACCCCAGAACTTGCATAACCGGGAAGCTTTTACTGGGCGCTTACACAACTGCCCAGCGGGCAGCGGGCAGGGGAGGCCCTGCAGGACCAGCCGGACCCAGGGGAGAGTGAGGGGGGCGACGCCGGGCGGTCCGTCTAGGCAGGAGGAGGACCCAGGGGTCCAGACCCTCCGGAGGGGAAGGGCGGGGACAGGGAGAAGGGGGCGGGGGCCCGGCCGGGCAAACGAGGAACTGGAGAATTTGTTAAGCGCTTACTCTGTGCCAAGCACTGTTGTAAGCGCTGGGCTAGATAAAAGGTAATCGGGTTATCCCACGTGGGGCTCCCAATCTTCATCCCCATTTTACAGGTGAGGGAACTGAGGCCCAGAGAAGTGAAGTGACTTGCCCGAAGTCACACATCTTGACAGGTGGCGGAGGCGGGATTAGAACCCACGACCTCTGACTCCCAAGCCCGGGTTCTCTCCATTGAGCCTCGTTGCTTCTCAAGAAGAGGGGAGTCACAACGGGCCGCATCGAGCCGTGGCCCGAGGCACCGGGAGGAAGGGGTGGGCGTCGGCCGGCCGGGGCAGGCCGGAGCCCCTCAGGCCGTGGAGGCCAACGGGGACCCCCCATCGAATGGTCATTTCGGAATCTGCCCTATCCCTCCACCTCCGCTGTCTGGGGCGCAGGGCACCCACCCACGGCGCTCTAGAGGGTGTAGGGAGCGCCCTGGCAGCGGGGGTGCCCTCTGGGTCTTTAGCGCCGGGATGGGAAGGGGGGCTGCCCCCGTAAGGCGAGGAACGACCTCGGGCAAGACCTCGGGCAAGACCTGGGGCCGCGGGCGCTACCCACCTCCGGGCTAGAAAAGGCGAGGAGAGGCTCCAGGCACCTTCAAGGCCGCAGCTGCCTAACTCCACTGACGCTCCGGCCCTGCCTTGTGGGCCGCCAAAGCCGGCGCCGGTCCCGCCCTGGTCCCGCCCCCGGCCCTGGCCAGGAGGCCTGGAGGCCAGGCCGGGGCGGGGCTGGCCCGGGGAGAGCCCTGCTGCCGCCCGATAAGACCCCCGGGGAGCCCCGCCCGGGACCGTGCGGCCGCGGCGGACCAGCCCGGGCCCCGCGGGAGGCTTTATTTGGCAAACGGAAACCTTTGCTTTTGTCTCTTCTCCCCTGTCTTCATTCAGTCGTATTTATTGAGAGCTCACTGTGTGCAGAGCACTGGACTAAGTGCTCGGAAAGGACAGTACAGCCATAAAGAGGGACCATTCTTGCCCACAACGAGCTCACAGTCTAGAGGGGGGAGACAAACATCGATACAAATAAATAGAAATATAGGCATATACATGTATGCGAAGTGCTGTGGGGGTGAGAGGGGAAGAGCAAAGGGAGGGAGGCAGGGTGACGCGGGAGGGAGTGGGAACTGAGGAAAAGTGGGGCTTAGTCTGGGAAGGCCTCTTGGAGGAGGTGTGCCTTCAGTGTGGCTTTGAAGGAGGGGAAAGTGATTGTCTGGCGGTCTGTCTGTCTTCCCCTCTTCCTACCCGCCCCTTGGCAGTTCACACTTGAGGAGGAAGTGACCCGGAACCTGTAGGACTCCTTTTCTGTCCTCTCTCCCCCAGTCAGACCTCCCTGGGGAGGGAACGGAGGCACAGAGAAGTGAGGTGACTTATAATAATAATTATGGCATTTGTTAAGCGCTTAACTATGTGCCAGGCACTGTACTAAGCGCTGGGGTGGATACAAGCAGATCGGGTTGGACGCAGTCCCTGTCCCACGTGGGGCTCACAGTTTCAATCCCCATTTTAATAATGTTGGTATTTGTTAAGCGCTTACTATGTGCAGAGCACTGTTCTAAGCGCTGGGGTAGACACGGGGGAATCAGGTTGTCCCACGTGGGGCTCACAGTCTTAATCCCCATTTTACAGATGAGGTAACTGAGGCCCAGAGAAGTGAAGTGACTTGCCCACAGTCACACAGCTGACAAATGGCAGAGTTGGGATACGAACCCATGACCTCTGACTACAAAGCCCATGCTCTTTCCACTGAGCCACGCTGCTTCTCTACAGATGAGGTCACTGAAGCCCAGAGAAGCGAAGTGACTTGCCCACAGTCACACAGCTGACAAGTGGCGGAGCTGGGATTCGAACCCATGACCTCTGACTCCCAAGCCCGGTCTCTTTCCACTGAGCCACGCTGCTTCTCTAAGGAGAGAGGAGAAGCAGATAAATAATAATGTTGGTATTTGTTAAGCGCTTACTATGTGCAGAGCACCATTCTAAGCGCTGGGGTAGATACAGGGTAATCAGGTTGTCTCACGTGAGGCTTACAGTTAATCCCCATTTTCCAGATGAGGTAACTGAGGCACAGAGAAGTTAAGTGACTCGCCCCCAGTCACACAGCTGACAAATGTCAGGATTCAAACCCATGACCTCTGACTCCCAAGCCTGTGCTCATTTCACTGAGCCACGTTCCTTCTCATGCTGTGTGCGGAGTGTAGTACTAAGCACTTGGGGGGTACAATTCGGCAACCGATAGAGACCATCTCTTCCCAGTGACGGGCTCACAGTCTAAACGAATAATAATGGTATTTGTTAAATGCTTACTATGTGCCAAGTACTGTTCTAAGCGCTTGGGGTATGGATACAAGGTGATCAGGTTGTCCCACGTGGGGCTCACAGTCTTCATCCCCATTTTCTAGATGAGGGAACTGAAGCCCAGAGAAGTAAAGTGACTCACCCAAAGTCACACAGCTGACAAGTGGCAGAGCCAGGATTAATAATAATAATAATAATAATGATGGTATTTGTTAAGTGCTTACTATGTGCAAAGCACTGTTCTAAGTGCTGCGTGGGGGGACCTCCGGACCTCTGGACCAGCTGGACCTCTGTGCCTCCGTTCCCTCATCTGTAAAATGGGGATGAAGACTGCGAGCCCCACATGGGACAACCTGATGACCCTGTACCTACTCCTGTGCTTAGAACAGTGCTCTGCACATAGTAAGCACTTAACAAAGACCATCATCATTATGATTATTAATCCCGGCTCTGCCCCTTGTCAGCTGTGTGACTTTGGGGGAGTCACTTCACTTCTCTGGGCCTCAGTTCCCTCATCTGGAAAATGGGGACTCAGACTGTGAGCCCCACATGGGACAACCTGATGACCCTGTATCTACCTCCACACTTAGAACAGTGCTCTGCACATAGTAAGGGCTTAACAAAGACCATCATCATTATTATTATTATTATTATTATTAATCCCGGCTCTGCCCCTTGTCAACTGTGTGATTTTGGGCGAGTTACTTCACTTCCCTGTGCCTCAGTTCCCTCAACTGGAAAATGGCGACTCGGACTGTGAGCCCCACGTGGGACAACCTGAAGACCCTGTATCTACCCCAGCTCTCAGAACAGTGCTCTGCACGTAGTAAGCTCTTAACAAAAACCAACATTACTATTATTATTATGACCCTGTATCTACTGTGGGCAAGTCACTTAACTTCTCTGTGCCTCAGTTCCCTCATCTGGAAAATGGGGATTAAGACTGTGAGCCCCACGTGGGACAACCTGATTCCCCTGTGTTTACCCCGGCGCTTAGAACAGTGCTCTGCACATAGTAAGCGCTTAACAAATACCAACATTATTATTACCCCAGCGCTCAGAACAGTGCTCTGCACGTAGTAAGCGCTTAACAAAAACCAACATTATTATTATTATTATGACTCTGTATCTACCCCTGCGCTCAGAACAGTGCTCTGCACGTAGAAAGCGCTTAACAAATACCAACATTATTATTATTATTATGACCCTGTATCTACCCCCGCGCTCAGAACAGTGCTCTGCACATAGAAAGCACTTAACAAATACCAACATTATTATTATTATGACCCTGTATCTATCCCCGCGCTCAGAACAGTGCTCTGCACATAGTAAGCGCTTAACAAATACCAACATTACTATTATTATGACCCTGTATCTACCCCAGTGCTCAGAACAGTGCTCTGCACGTAGTAAGCGCTTAACAAATACCAACAGTACTATTATTATTATGACCCTGTATCTACCCCCGCGCTCAGAACAGTGCTCTGCCCATAACAAATACCAACATTACTATTATTATTATGACCCTGTATCTACCCCAGTGCTCAGAACAGTGCTCTGCACGTAGTAAACACTTAAAAACCAACATTGTTATTATGAGCCTGTAGCTACCCCCGCGCTCAGAACAGTGCCCTGCACGCAGTAAACGCTTAACAAAGACCAACATTATTATTAGTGAGCGCGCAATGAAATTGCCGGCACGAAGGAAGGAACGGGCCATGGTAGGCGCTCAGTACATAGGAGGCGGAACGTTGGTGTCCGGCTGTTGTCGGTGTGGCGGGCCGGGCGGCGGGAAGAGCGGGGCGGACTGGCTCCCGGGGGGTCAGAGGTGAGAGGTGGGCGGGGCGGCGTTGGGTGAGCATGGTGGGGCTGCGGCCTCCGCCGGTCCTGCGGGCCCCGCCAGGGGTGCGGGGGGTGCGGGGCGGCCCCCGGGGCGGGACGGGCTCGGTGCTGCTGTTCCCGGGCCAGGGCAGCCAGGCGGTGGGCATGGGGCGGGGGCTGCTGCGCTTCCCCGCCGCCCGGGAGCTCTACCGGGCCGCCGCCGCCGTACTGGGCTACGACCTGCTGGACCTCTGCCTGCGGGGGCCCCCGGCCCAGCTGGCCCGCACCGTCCACTGCCAGCCCGCCCTCTTCGTCGCCTCGCTGGCCGCCGTGGAGAAGCTCCGCCACCGGCAGCCCGAGGTGATCCGGGGGGACCGGGGGGGACCGGGGGGACCGGGGGGTGGGCTCCCGGGGGCCCCCCCCCCCCCCACCGTGCGACCACCCGCCCTCCCTGCTGGACCTTCGACAGGCCGTTGAGAACTGCGTGGCGGCGGCCGGGTTCAGCGTGGGAGAATTCGCGGCCCTCGTCTTTGCCGGAGCCATGGACTTTTCCGAAGGTGCGGGGTGAGGCACCCCAAGGGGACCCCCTTCCGTTCATTCATTCCGTTCGTTCAGTAGTATTTATTGAGCGCTTACTATGTGCAGAGCACTCTACTGAATCCCGGCTCTGCCACTTGTCAGCTGTGTGACGGTGGGCAAGTCACTTCACTTCTCTGGGCCTCAGTGACCTCATCTGGAAAATGGGGATTAAGGCCGTGAGCCTCACGTGGGACAAGCTGATGACCCTGTATCTCCCCCAGCGCTTAGAACGGTGCTCTGCACATAGTAAGCGCTTCACAAATACCGACCTTATTATTATTACTCGTTAGCTGTGTGACTGTGGGCAAGTCGCTTCACTTCTCTGTGCCCCAGTTACCCCATCTGTAAAATGGGGATGAAGATTGTGAGCCTCACGTGGGACAACCTGCTGACCCTGTATCTCCCCCAGCGCTTAGAACAGTGCTCTGCACATAGTAAGCGCATAACAAATACCAACATCATTACTAAGCGCTTGGAATGTGCAAATCGGCAACAGAGAGACACAGTTCCTGCCCATTGACGGGCTTACAGTCTAATCAATCTAATTCCAGGCCGGGGAGATTGAGGGTAAAGACTAATAATGGTACTTGTTAAGCCCTTACTATGTGCTAAGCGCTGTTCTAAGAGCTAGGGTGGATACAAGGTAGTCAGGTGGCCCCACACGAGGCTCACAGCGTTTTGCAGATGAGGTAACCGAGGCCCCCTTTCCCCCCTTTCCCTCTGCTCCTCCCCCTCTCCCTTCCCCTCAGCACTGTGCTCATATATATATATATATATATATATATATATATATATATATATATATAATAAATAAATACAAATAATAAATATATATATATATATTTATTATTTGTATTTATTTTTATTGTATATAGAGAGAGAAGCAGCGGGGCTCAGTGGAAGGAGCCCAGGCTTGCGAGTCAGGTCATGGGTTCGAAGCCCGGCTCTGCCCCTTGACAGCTGGGTGACTGTGGGCAAGTCACTTCACTTCTCTGTGACTCAGTTCCCTCATCTGTAAAATGGGGATTAACTGTGATCCTCACGTGGGGCAACCCAATTACCCTATTTATTTTGTTAATGAGTTGTACATCTCCTTTACTGCAATTAAGTTGTCTTGTTTTTGTCCATCTGTCTCCCCCGATTAGACTGTAAGCCCGTCAAGGGGTCAGGTTTTGTCTCTGATCCCTGTTCTGTTGCCAAATTGTACATTCCAAGCGCTTAGTACAGTGCTCTGCTCATAGTAAACGCTCAGTAAATACTATTGAATGAATGAATGAAAATAAAGTGTTGGTCCAAGTGCACACAGCAGACAAGTAGCGGAGCCGGGATTAGAACCCATGTCTTCAGACTCCCCAGCCCGGGCTTTTTCCACTAAGCCCCAGTGTTATGGTACTTGTGGACCGCTGCCTATGTGCACAGCACCGTTCTAGAGACAGGTTAGACACAGTCCCCTGTCCCACATGGGGCTCCCAGTCATAATCCCCATTTCCCAGGTAAGGTGACTGGGGCCCCCGGGAAGTGAAGTGACTTGCCCGGGATCACGTAGCAGACACGTAGCTGAGCCTGGATTGGAACCCAGGGCCTTCTGACTCCCAGGGCCGTGCTCTAGCCACTAAGCCTCATTGCCGTTGTCATTGTGGGAGCGACAAGGGAGTGGCCCCAGACAGGACTGTCGTTGAAGGACGTGGGGTTGGAGTTTGAGCTCTCACTGGGGAAATGGACAGAGTATAGCAGTAGACCGATCTGGAGCTCGGGGCCAGCAGTCCCTCCAATCCGAGAAGCTGCAGAGAGCCCTGACGGCTTCGGGGGAGGAGAGGGCCAGAGCTAAACACTGAAGGGGGATGGTTCTGCCACTACCTTGCAGACCGGACCCCGTCCCGACTGGGCCCGGTCCCAGAGAGAGGTAGGTCATTAGGGAGGCTGTGCTGGGAGCTCCTGGGCCAGAGGAGGAGGGATGGGGTGTTATAGTGTGGAAACAGCCCCCAGGAAAAGTTCTGGAACATCGCTCCCTCCCCCGGCAGGATTGTACGCCGTGAAAGTCCGTGCCGAAGCCATGCAGGCGGCCTCCCAGGCGGTGCCCAGCGGCATGCTGTCGGTCCTGGGCCGACACCAGACCAAGTACCACCTGGCCTGCTCGGAAGCCCGGGAGCACTGCCTCACCCTGGGCATCCAAGACCCCGTGTGCCAGGTGGCCAACTTCTTGTTTCCTGACTGCAGGGTCATCGCAGGTCACCTGGAGGTACGTGCACACTTGCCCACCTCCGCCCTGAGCCCCAGAGCCAGGCTGCGCTGGTGTCGTGCGGGTTGTCGACCAGCGGTCTGTGTGGGGCGTGTCTGCTTGCACTGGCCCGCTCGGGCGGTGGGGTGATTGTTGGGTTGTGGACGGGAGCTCTTCTGTGTGTGTGTGTGTGTGTGTGTGTGTGTGTGTGTGTCTGCGCACCCTGGCTCGGTTGGGGTGGTGGTTGAATTGTGGACTGGTGGTCCGTTCTGTGTTTATCTGCCTGCCCTGATCCAGTTGGGGGCAGTTGTTGGGTTGTAGACTGGTGGTCTGTGCTGTGCTGTGTATGTGTGTGCCCACCCTGACCTGGTTGGGGTGGTTGTTGGGTTGGGGTGGTTGTTGTGTTGTGGACTGGCGGTCTGGGCTGTGCGTGTGCGCCGGCCCGCCCCGGCAGAGCTGTTGCCGCAGGTCGGTGGCTCTGTGGAGTGGCAGCACCTGTTAGGGAGCCACAGCGAAGGAGACTCCTCCCCTCGGGCCTGGTGGTGGTGGTGGTGGTGGTGTGGCCCAGCCAGGGGTCAGCTGGCCAGGGCCGGGGCACCCGGCTGTCCCGTGGGAGGTTCCGCCTGGTCCAGGGGAAGCAGAGAAGGGAAGCGAGGAAGCTGCAGCGGCAGTGGAGACCGCAGTCCCCGCCGAGAGCTGAGGGTGAAGTTGAGGCGGCCTGCGAGGCGGTCGGCCTGTGGGGCGGCCGACCACTCAACCCTGAGGGGTGGCTCAGCACAGAGCCAGCCCGGGGGTCTCAGAGAGACTGTGAAGGGCCCGGAGGGTTTGCTGTGATCACCCTGTTGGCAGCAGAGCCCCTCTCTGCCCCCCACCCCCACATCGTGTCAGCACAGCCAGGGAACTCCAAGGAAAGTGCAAGCAGAGTCAGGCCCCACAGGTGCGGAGGCTTCCACTCATGACCTGGTGGGGAGCCAATCCACCCTCCTGTCCGCTAATAATAATTGGTATATTAATTAAGCACTTACTATGTCCCAAACACAGAACAAAGTGCCAAGGGAGAGACAAAATCATCATGTCCCGCACTGGGCTCCCAGTCTTAGAGGGAAAATGGGTATTGAATTCCCATCTTGCAGATGAGGGATCTGAGGCACCGAGAAGTGAAGTGACTTGCCCAAGGTCACACAGCAGACCCGTGATGGAGGTGGGATCAGAACCCAGGTCCTCTGACTCCCAGGCTCGTGTCCTTTCCCCTAGGCCACGCTATATGGAGATTGCCCCCTCCCGGGGAGGGGCTGGTCCATCCTCCCGCCAGGTAGCCACCAAATGTCCCCATGGGAAGGGACGAGGGGCCGGCCCACCGTCCGTCCGGTCCGCTCAGTGTGGTTTCCGCACTCCTAGGCCCTGCAGTTTCTCCAGAAGAACGCGTCCAGGTTCCACTTCAGGAGGACCAGGCCGCTGCCCGTCAGTGGCGCTTTCCACACACGCCTCATGGAACCAGCCCAGGAGCCGCTGGCCGACGTCTTGGCGAAAACGGAGATCCGGAAGCCGCTGATCGCGGTCCACTCAAATGTGGACGGCCAAAGGTACCATCAGCCGAAGCACGTGCGGCAGCTGCTGGTCAAGCAGGTGGTCGCGCCGGTGAAGTGGGAACAGATCATGCACGCCATCTACGAGCGCAGAAAGGGGACGGACTTCCCGCAGACCTTCGAGGTGGGGCCCGGGCAGCAGCTGGGGAGCATCCTGAGAAGCTGCAACCTGCAGGCCTGGAAGAGCTACGGCCATGTGGACGTGATGGAGGACGGAGAAGCTGAGGATGGGGTGGAGCACGGGGAGGGGGGCTCCCCATAGGAGGCGGAGAGGGGAAGCAGGGTGGTTGCGGGGGTTGGGCACGGCCTGGGCCGAGGACCAGGTTCGTGCTTGGTCCAGCTGGCCTTCCGGAAGCCCAGAACGGCCCCGGTCCCCACCACCCTTGTTGGGAGGTGGCAGCGGGTCCGAAGCCTGCTCTGCGTCACTGTATAAAAGATGTATTTTCTACCGGTTTGGCTCTGGCTTTCCTTCCCTTGAAAGCGGGGGCAAACCTTTGCTTAAGTCCAGTAATTCAGGCTCCCAGTCTGGGGTGAACCGAGGCTTTGGCACGCTCAGGCTCAGTTTCCCACCCAGCTTGGTGCCAGCCGACCGGTCCCAGTTCCCCAGTGGCGTCCCTCTCCACCCCATGCCCCCCTCCCCCCCCCCAGGTGCCCGAGATGGGACTGAGCCTAAAACAAAGGAGAAGGGGCCAACGGAGTCTCCAAAGCCAAGATTTTATTCCCTGTCCACCCCGGGTGCCCGAGATGGGACTGAGCCTAGAATGAAGGAGAAGGGGCCAACGGAGTCTCCAAAGCCAAGATTTTATTCAGCCGCACGCCCTTCCGTGTCCCCCCCACCCCCCCGCCTCAGCCCAAAGAAGGGTGACCCGCATTCCTTCCCCCAAGGCGGTGGAGAAAGCCTCTGTCCGGCACAGGCTCTCCCCGGCTTGAGCCCCATTCCTGTACGGGTCTGGTCCGGCCCGGCCCCACGCCAGCATGTCAGGAAGCTCCCCAGCAGGGGCCATGTCAGTTTCTAAACAATCTGTGAAACACCAGCCCCTCCCACCACCCTCCCATCAGGTAAGAAACATCAGCAGTGACCCAGCACTAGCTCACAACTTAAATAGAAAAGGGCCACATCGCCCCCAGGGAAGTTACACCGAGAGGACGATGACGACAAGGTTCCAGGGGTCGGAGTCCAGCAGCGACCCCCTCCTTTCCGACGGCCAGCGTCACATGAGCAACCCCCGCTGGACTGCCAGCCCCAGCAGGGAGAGCAACAGGATGGCAGCCGACGTCTTCCACCACCCAGAACCCAGGAGCAGAGCCGGAAGCTGGCGGGGAGAAGGGTGGGGTCGGGCAGGGGGGAGGTGGTCCGCACTGGATCAGGCTGGTCACCAGCGCCTGCCCTGACCACACCATGTCCCTCACCCCACAGTCCCCAAAGGGCGAAGCAGGAAACTCACCCAGCTTCCATTCACCACGGGCTCCCGATCCCCCTCTCCGGGATCGGCCGCTCGCTTGGCCACTCTTCTGAAGATGCTTGGCTCCCCAGGCCAGGCGAGACTGGATGTCGGAACAGAAGAGAAGCGAGAGGGTAAGACATGGTCATTTCACAAATCCCGCCCCGACACAGCCCCTGAAGGCCTCGCGGCTACAAGCAGATCTCTGCCCGAAGTTCCCGCCCCCTCCCCGTTCCCCCGGCTCAGTGCGTATGCAGCATGGCCTCGTTAATAAGGATAGTTAATAATTATTATCGTGGTATTTGTCAAGCACTTACAGGATGCTTGGGGAGATACCAAATAATCAGGTCAGACCCAGTCCCTGTCTTTCATGGGGTTCACAGTCTAAGAGGAAGGGAGAACAGATACTCAAGCCCCATTTTGTAGATGAGACCGAGGCACACTGAATAATAATAATAATAATGTTGGTATTTGTTAAGCGCTTACTATGTGCCGAGCACTGTTCTAAGCGCTGGGGTAAACACAGGGGAATCAGGTTGTCCCACGTGGGGCTCACAGTTTTCATCCCCATTTTACAGATGAGGGAACTGAGGCACAGAGAAGTTAAGTGATTTGCCCACAGTCACACAGCCAACAAGTGGCAGAGCTGGGATTCGAGCCCTGACTCCAAAGCCCGTGCTCTTTCCACTGAGCCACGCTGCTTCTCCAAGCACTGAAGCGACTAGCCCAAGGTCACACCACAGGCAAAGGGCAGAGCTGGTATTTGAACCCAAGTCCACCCTTTCCACTACTCCACTGACTCCCACACATTGTCCACTGCTTTGGGTTTCAGTGAGCTGGAACTGCAGCCTCCTCCCCGGCTGGCCTGGCAGGAGGAGCAGAGGAATGAGGCCCGGGAGGACCCCGAAGAGGACCTTGGCCGGGCAGGAGGAGCAAAGTAGTGAGGCCTTGAGGGGCTGGCCCCGGGAGGACCCTGAAGAGGAAGTTGGCTTTACCTTCTCCGAGGGGCCCAATCCAAACTGGCCAGTGGGCTCTGGATCTTCCCAGGGCCAGTCCTGTTGAACTCGTCTCCGATGATCGCCAGCTGGTGGCCAATGAGAGCGGCGGTGCTGTCAGAAGGGGTCACATGCATGTCTTGGGGACAACAGGTCAAGCCCTGGAACAGGCTCTCAGCCCAGCAGGCCAGACCCACACTTCATAGCTGTCCCTCCGTCCCCGAGTGAGATAGATTCATTTACACGGACTACTGGGAGCCCCCTCCAGGCAACCGTCTGTGGTCCCCGATCCAGCAAACACGGTCGGACCAGCTCGGGATGGGGCCAGGACAACTGAGAACATTCCCTTGAATGTCGGTGAGGACCCCATCCGTCCATCCATCGATTGATCAGAGACTCCCAGAGACAAGAGGGAAGGACTTAGTCATAGATCACGTTTCAGAGTTCTTGCAACGAATCACCCAAATGAGGTTTTGTTTTGTTTTTGACATCCTGGAAGAGCATGCTGTGTTTTTGTTTGGAGAGTAAATGAATAAAATGGCTCAGTCCAGAGCAAAAAGCCCAAAAATCTGTGGATAACTGCACCAGTATCTCAACTAATTGGCGCTGGGGAGGAGGCTGAGAACGGCCCCACCTCTGGTGGTCCTGAACTTCCTCTCTGGGCCTCAGACTTGGGAAGATATTGGGAAGATAGTGTCCTGTTTCCTGCCGAGCTCTCGGCCACGGCTTCAGAGACTGAAGTTCTTGCAGCCTGCGGGCCAGAGCCAGGAGCGGGCAGAGGTTGGCCAGACACCACTTCAACCTGAACTGACTGGTCACCTAGGGCCAAAGTCTGGAACAGGTGAGGCGGGAAAGGGGGGAGTGGCGAGTGGGAAGGGGAAGGTGTTACCTGATGGCTAATCGTATGTGCTCGGCGCCATCCGGAGTCCCCGGCTCGTGGGGTCCTGTGGGCCGGGCCCCGTTTTGGGATGGTACCGGACCTGGGTGCCGGGGCGGTGGTCTTGCTGGAGGCATATCTCCTCTGGGAGAGATCAAATAATCATAATAATGATATTTGTTAAGCGCTTACTAAGTGCCAAGCACTGTTCTAAGCACTGAGGTAGATCCAAGTTAATCAGGTTGTCCCACATGGGGCTCACAGTCTTAATCCCCATTTTACAGATGAGATGACTGAGGCACAGAGAAGTTAAGTGATTTGCCCAAAGTCACATAGCTGATCAGTGGTGGAGCAGGGACTGGAACCCACAACCTCTGACTCCATTAAGCCACGCTGCTTCTAAAACCAGCATTTTCCCAGATGGGCGCCCGCCACGGGCCTGTTGTGGAGACGGGGTCCCCTCCCTCACAGCCCCCACTTGGGGGGTGAACCAAAAGACTCTGGGCCAGGAACATCCCTAGCTTCTCATTATGAACCCCAATTCCACGAGGAGCCCATGAACCCCTGCGCCGGCCCCTTTCCCTGGCTCCGCCGGATGGAGACGTTCCTTTGCCTTCTCGGGCGGCCTCCCAAGCCAAGCAGGGGCGACTGGGGGTCCAGCCCAGGCCTTTAGGGTTCTGGCTCAGGGGGAGGAGATGGTGTCGGTCAGGGCCCTCCCACCAAGCATGATGCAGATCCTACCTGGTACACACTCCAGCAGTGTGAGGGTTAAAGTGGTCCCGTCCGGCCACCACAGCTGCAAATAAAATGACATCCAATCAACCCAGCCCAAGCCGGAGCCTAGCCATGTGGAAGAGAAGAAAGGCTCCGGAGAAAAATCAAGAGGAGCCTGCTTGACGTCGGCCCCCAGAGGCCCATGGGCATCTAGGTGCCAGCTCTGTCAGCTCAATGCGAGCCCATCTGCTTCTCAGACGGGACCGCCCCGGACCACAACCATTCGCATAGAGGAGCAGTGTGGCCTAATCGATAGAGCATGGGCCTCGGAGTCAAAAGCTACTTGTCCGTTGTGTGACCATGGGGAAGTCACTTAGCTTCTCTGTGCCTCAGTGACCTCATCTGTAAAATGGGGATTAAAGTCTGTGAGTCCCATGTGGGACGGGAACTGGATCTGACCCAATTTGCTTATATCCGCCCCAGCCCTTAGTACAGTGCCTGGCACACTCTAAAATCTTAACAAATGTCACAGTTTCGATTATTATTATTCTGGCTTGCGTCCTAGAATAGAATCGTTCACTTCTAAACTAGGTGCGGCACGGTCAACAGAGCCACCCGTGGCCGTGAGGGAGCAGGGGGCGGAGGGGGGATATGCAGAAAGATTGACTGCCTAGACCAGTGTCAACTAAAATACTTGGAATAATAATCATGGTATTGAAGCACTTACTGTGTACCCAACACTGTAGTAACCACTGGGGTGAATACAGTATAAAAGAATAAGTCACAGTCCATGTCTCACTTGGGGAAGAAGGATGGTGAACAGGTATTTTATTCCCATTTCCCAGGTGAGGTAACCGAGACACAAGGAATTAAGAGTTTTGCTCAAGTTCCCAGAGCAGCCAAGTAGCAGGGCTTGAATCAGAACCCAAGGTCTGTCGCAAGCACTCAGTATAGGTGTCTGCACACAGTAAGCGCTCAGTAACCGATTGATTTATTGACCGAAAGCCCTCTGAAAAGCCACTTCCTCCAGAAGGCCTTCCCAAATAATTTTTTCTTCCCCTCCCCTCCACCCCGCCAAATCAGTCCTCTCAAGAACCACCTCCAGTCACTGTCTGGAGCTGGGGGGCCGAGACCGCCGGCCAGCCCGCCGGCCAGCAAGCACTCCTGGGGGTGGCCGGGTGTGACTGTGGAGGGAGACGCGGCTCTCAGCTGGCCAGAGTGTCAGCCAGGCCCTCGCTCGCGGCCGGCCGGAGGGCTTTCACGGACATGATGGAGCTAAGCAGGTGCAAGGGACCGGCCTCCCTCTGGCCCGGGGCCGGCAGCCACACGGAGCTGCTCCTCGGAGCCACACATGGGGCTGACCGTCGGCAGCCTCCCGGTCCCGCCCGCGTGTCTGCCTCGGTGAAGGAACCATCCCGCAGCGCCGTCCTGGGATAGAGTCCCTTTGTCCGGGCCCCAACCGGCCACCCCGCCCCGCGGCCAACAGACCGAGGAGAGGGAGAGCCGGTCCGCACCAGGCCCGTCCAGGCCCGGCCCCGGCGCAGACAGCTCGGCTCTGCCCAGATCGCGTCTGTGGCCGTTCCGTTTTTAGCCCGGGGCAGGAAGGTATTATCCCAACAGGTGCGAGGTAGCAGATGTGCGGTTGGCGTTGGCCGGGCTGTTGTGGGAACTTGTTTACATGTCTGGCCCTGGGGCTCTGGCTGGGGGCCCGCTCCCCACTCCCGGGCTCTCAGCAATCCATCAGGAGTACTTACTAAACACCTGCTGTGGGCAAAGCACTGGACTGAGCGTGTGGGGTAACAATAATAATCATGGCTTACTATGTGCCGGGCACTGTACTGAGCACTGTGGTGGATACAAGCAAATTGGGTTGGACACAGTCCCTGTCCCTCATAGGGTTCAGAATCTTTATTCCCATTTTGCAGGTGAGGTAACTGAGGCATAGAGTAGTGAAGTGACTTCCCACAGGTCACACAGCAGACAAGGGGAGGATCTGGGATTAGAACCCAGGTCCTTCTGACTCCCAGGCCCATGCTGTATCCTCTAGGGCTAAGTCAATAGACCTAATAGACACAATTCCTGCTGTCTGGAAATTTACCATCTTCTGTGTGCAGAGCACTTGACTGAGCCAGGGGAGAGGACAGTAGAACTAATAGATACAATTTTTGCCCTCAAGGAGCTGGCAATTTAGTTGGGTGTTAAAGCTGGGGAGAGTTGTGATCTGACAGATTTGAAAGGGGAGGGAGTTTCTGGCAGCAGAAAGGCCGAGAGCAAGAGGTCATTCATTCATTCATTCATTCAATAGTATTTATTGAGCGCTTACTATGTGCAGAGCACTGTACTAAGCGCTTGGGATGAACAAGTCGGCAACAGATAGAGACAGTCCCTGCCGTTTGACGGGCTTACAGTCTAATCGGGGGAGACGGACAGACGAGAACAATGGCAATAAACAGAGTCAAGGGGAAGAACATCTCGTAAAAACAATGGCAACTAAATAGAATTGAGGCGATGTACAATTCATTAACAAAATAAATAGGGTAACGAAAATATATACAGTTGAGCGGACGAGTACAGTGCTGAGGGGATGGGAAGGGAGAGGTGGAGGAGCAGAGGGAAAAGGGGAAAATGAGGGTTTAGCTGCGGAGAGGTAAAGGGGGATGGCAGAAGGAGTAGAGGGAGAAGAGGAGCTCAGTCTGGGAACGCCTCTTGGAGGAGGTGAGTTTTAAGTAGGGTTTTGAAGAGGGAAAGAGAAGTAGGAGAGTCAAGAAGGAGTCACAGTGAGCTGGGGAAAAGAGATCTAGTAATCGAAAGGGAGAAGAAAGCTAACTGAATGTTTAAAACCAAGAGGCAGGAGTTTCTTCTGTTTTATGCAGAGAGGACCGGGCAACTATCAGAGGGTCTCGAGGAGTGGGGAGATTTGGGCCGAACCACATATAGAAAAATGGTCCAGGCCACTGAGTGAAGTCTGGGCCGTGGAGGGGAGAGGCTGGAGGCAGGAAGGTCAGCGCAGAGACCGATACAGGCGTTCCATCTGGGAACTGACAAGTGCCTGGACCAGCATGATGGCAGCTTGGAAAGCGAAGAACGGCAGATCTCAGAAATATCGTTGAGGAAAAGCAGCATGGCCGAATGGATAGAGCATGGAGTCAGGAGGACTTGGGTCTGATCCTGGCTCTGCCACCTGTCTGCTGTATGACCTAGAGCAAGTCACTTCACTTGTCTGTGCCGCAGTTACCTCACCTGGAAAATGGGCATTAAGACTGTGAACCCAATGTGGGGCATGGCCTGTGTCCAACTTGATTAGCTGATCTACCCCACCGTTTTGTACTGTGCCTGGCACATAGTAAGGGCTTAACAAATACAAACCAAAAAGGAAAAATCAACAGGATTAGGCAGCAGACAGTGTTTGAGTTGAAAGAGAGGAAGGCGTCAAGGATAATAGCAAAATTGCCATTTTGCGAGGTGGTGAGGATGGTCGTGGTGTCAACTGTGATAAGTTAGACAGAGGAGAGGATTTGTGGGGAAAGCAAGGAGTTCAGTTTTAGACACAGTGAGCTGGAGGTGACGGCGGACCATCATTATAGTACTGATGGCTGGGGCAGGAGGAAACGTGAGGTGGCCAAGAAGGAGAGGAGTTGGGGCTGAAGAGCTGATTGAAAGAGGGAGTCTTTCTTTGTAGAGAAGGTTGGGGATGCTGAGGGAATAGGTGAGCTCATCAAAGGGAAGAGAAGATGACCCAGAACTTAGCACAGTGCTGTGCACCTGGTGAGCACTCAGTAAATACCACTGATTGACTGAAACTGAGCTTTGAACAACACCCAACAAGTAGGGGGTGGAGATAGAACGAGAGCCAGTGAAGAGACTGAAAATGAGTCATCAGAGACTTTATTATTTTGGTACATAAAGTCTCCTAAGATGTAAATCGCTCTTTTAAAAAAAGGAAATCAAATTCATTTCTAAGCCTTGAGGGAGAAGGATTATCACTGTATTGAAATGTCTTTATATAAAAACAAAACAACTACAATGACTGAGCATGGCAATTGCGAATCGGGAAGGTGTATGTTCTTTAAGAAAGCCATCCCGCTAGGCACGAATGCCTACAGCTCAACTGGGCTGACGGGAAGCTGGGTTTCTGGGGAGGTGGCAGGCAGAAGATCAATCTTTTGGGTTGTCAGTGGACACTCCCAAAGGGCTGGCCGGGCCGTCGCACCACCCTGCAGCCCTGATTTGCATTCGTGAACCTGGGAAGACGTAAGGGAGGGAAAAACACTCAATTTCCCAAATTTATCGGTATTTGATCAGTGTGGCGATGCCTCCATGACTCCTCTGAGATAACAAATGGCGATATTCCTGAAACAAAACGAGGCTCTCTGGGGAGATGTGGCTTCAGGGGAGTGGGATGGGGTAAGCATCTCTCCAAATCAGGGGCCCTTCAGCCGAGGAGGAGGAGGACACCGTCGGGGAGTGACTGTTCTCCCCCATCAGGCTCCTTTTTATTTCCTGGTTGCTGGAGACAACAAAAGCAGGCTCCCAGGCTAACTTCCTGGAAATGACTCCAAGTCGCAGAGGCAGAGTCCCCGTTTTAGACAGCCAAGACCGGTCCCCGGTGTGACTCCCAAAGCTAGGACCCGCCGGCTGAGTGACCCCAAAGCCAGGATCCAGGCACAGTGTAACGCCCCCCCCCCCCCCAAAAAAAAAATCTGTACTCGCCTGCAGTGCGAGTCCCAAAAGCCAGGACCTGCCTGTAGCGTGAACCCCCTCCACGAAAGCCAGGACCCTCCTACAGTGACTCCCAAAGCCAGGACTGGTCCACTGTTGCCGCCAAAACCAGATCTACCTACAGCCTGCCCGTTCCACCCCAGGCCAGGAATCTGCCCAAAGAGGGACCCCCAAAGCCACGACTGGTGCCCAGTGGGACCCCAAAGACAGGACCCACCTTCAGTATGTCCCCAGAAGCCAGGACCGGTCCAGGGTGTGACCTCCCCGCCCCCCAAACGAGGACCTGCCCACGGTGTGGATCCACCACTGAATGATTCCCAAAGCCAGGACCCCCGACAGTGTAACACCCCCCTCCAATACCAGGACAGGCCCGGAGGGTCACCCCAAAAGCCAGGATCTTCCCACAGTGTCACTCCTCTCCAAAAGCCAGGGCCCTCCGAAGTGCAACCTCCGAGCCTCCTATTCATTGAGCACTTGCCCGACCGGATCCCAGGAAACGGAGGCAGCACCCGGCCGCCCCGCTCCACAGCGGGGACCCCCCCTTGACCCCTGACCCCTGACCTCCGACCCGGCGCCTGGGGTCCGCTTACCTGGGCCTCGGGGCTCCTGCGGGATGAAACAGCGACCGCCGCCCTGGGAGGGAGAGGAAGGGGAGAGACGGGCACGGTCAGCGGGGGGACGGACACGGTCGGCGGGAAGGGGAAGGGGCCGCTGCCCACTCACCGCAGGGTCACTGGCAAACTGAGCGCACCGGCTGCGCCTCGCACACAGCTCCGTCCCGCCCTCCCCGAGCCCTGCCCCCGCAGGGCCGGGCCCTCCCCTTTCCCCGCCCCCGCAGGACCGGACCCTTCCCCTGCCCCGCCCCCGAGCCACGTGGCCTAGCCGAAAGAGTCCGAGGGTCTGGGTTCTAATCCTTCCTCTGCCACCTGTCCGCAGTGGGACCGTCAGCAAGAGAGGAGCCCAGGCCTCGGGCCGGAGGGGCCCCGGGGATGTGCCCCGTCCCCAGCCCCCCGCCCACTCCCGGGGTCCCCTCCGCCCCGGCCCCGGCCCCCCGCCCTCTTGCCAGCCCAGTGGGAGCCGGGCTTGGCCCGCGTCCGACCGCGGAAGGGGTCGGTCATTCCTTCGATCCTATTCATTGAGCACTTGCTGCGTACAGGGCACTGCGCTAAACGCTTGGGAGAGTAGGCTACAACGAACAAACACATTCCCTGTCCATAATGAGCTCCCAGTCACTCTCGTGTCTCGCGGCTTGACTCACGGACAGAGTTAGGGAAGGGGACTTGATGATGGCATCTGTTAGCGCTTACTATGTGCCAAGCACTGTTCTAAGCGCTGGGGGGGCTACAAGGTAATCAGGTCATCCCACATGGGGCTCACAGTCTTAATCTGTGAAGCAGAGAAGTAGCGTGGCTCAAAGGAAAGAGCCTGGGCTTGGGAGTCAGAGGTCATGGGTTCTAATCCCGACTCTGCCGCTTGCCAGCTGTGTGACTTTGGGCAAGTCACTTAACTTCTCTGTGCCTCAGTTACCTCATCTGTAAAAATGGGGATTTAAACTGTGAGCCCCATGTGGGACAGTCTGATCACCCTGTATTCTCACAGCGCTTAGAACAGTGCTTTGCACATAGTAAATGCTTAACAAAGACCACCATTATTATTATTAATCCCTATTTGACAGATGAAGTAACTGAGGCCCAGAGAAGTCAAGTGACTTGCCCAAAGTCACACAGCTGACAAGTGGCAGAGCCAGCAAGGTAGAGCACGGGCCGGGAGTCAGAAGCACCTGGGTTCTAATCCTTGCTCTGCCCCTTGTCTGCTCTCTGACCTGGGGCAAATCATTTCACTTCTCTGGGCCTCAGCTACCTCATCTATAAAATGGGGGTTGACTGTGAGCTCCATGATGATGTTGTCTTGTTTTGTTTTGTTCTGTTTTTCTTCATTGTCTGTCTCCCCCGTTTAGACTGTGTGCCCACCACTGGGCAGGGATTGTCTCTATCTGTTGCCGAATTGTACATTCCAAGCACTTAGTACAGTGCTCTGCACATTGTGAGCGCTCAATAAATACTATTGAATGAATGAATGAATGAATGAATGAATGAATTTGGGTCAGAGACTGTGTCCAACCTGATTTGCTCATATTTCCTCCTCCCTCCACCACCCCCAACGTTTTAAGAGGATGTGACTTGGTGAGGTGATTAATCAGGAAAACTCTTGGAGAAGGAGGGATTTCAGAAAGCCTTACAAAATGAGGACCACTGTGGTCTGGCCAATTTGAAGGGAGGGCAGAGCTCCAGGGGGAAGAAGGGAGTGAGCAAGAGTGATGAGAATGAGGCACACTGATTAGGTTGGCTTGGGGGAAATGAAAAGTGCAAGCTGGGGTGGAGAGGGAGAGGAGGAAGGATAGGTGATGGGGAGGAGTTTCTTACTGATGCACAGAGGAAAGGGCAACCACTGGATGTTTTTGAAATGATGTGCACAGAATGATATTTTAAGAAAATGATCTGGCTGCAGAGAGAAGAATGGACTGGAAAGGGGAGAGGCTGGAGGCAGGGAACCAGGGAGGAGGCAGATCTAGTAGACTAGCCAATTGCCCTGTCCTCATCTATGGCAGTTTTAGGATGGGGGCAGGAAAGAGACAAAAGTGGGTTGGGGCTCCCATCCCCGCCCTCCTGCCCTCCAGAAAAGTCAAGTCTAAGGGACAGACGGGGCTGCAGAGCTGCGAGGCTGTCCTGGATGGTTGGACGGAAGGACAGACGGAGGGCCCAGACTATGCAAAAGGCTTGCAAATGCACATCTGGCCTCCTATTTTCCCCGCAGTGAACAATGCCCCGGGGATATCCTGGAGGAGACCTCTGGGACCATCCCCCACTAAGATAAGGTCTGGGGGATGGTGAGGAATGGAATGGGACAAGGAGGAAGAAGGGAGGGTGGGGCCAAAAGCCCAGGGAAGATCAGCAACTCTTAATAGTAAAGTCATTTTTGCCCTGGTTCGTGGGAAGTGATTTTTCTCCCCACAGTATGAGAGCAGAATGCGACTTTGGTTTCTCCCTAGGAATTGTCACTGACAGCGAAACCTCCCTGGGGAGAGGGCAGCAAATGCCAGTCTGAAGGTGAGGACCAAACCTCTAACCTCTGATCGCCAGGGCCACTTGTTCGGTCAACTTTTCAGTCAGCACTCCTAGATGTTTGCAGGCTGTCCTAGCGAGAAAACATTTTAGTTTGAATTCTCTATCTCCGTCCCTGGAGAGGGCGGTGGGGATAGGGGTTGGGGGTTTCTGTTGAGTTGTTTGCCTTCCATATCACAAAGATTATATGGGTAAGAGAGGGCAAAGTCTTCCCAGAGAGAGCTGGTCCACCCTTACTACCAGCGGCGAGAGGCAAGTTCGTGGTTGTTCCGGGGGGTCAGCGCCTGGGGCAGGGGGGCTGGTGTTGAGCCTCTGACCCAGCTCTAATCCTTCCAGTGTGATCAAGACGGCGAAGGTTCCAGTTGTAAAGAGTGCCAAATCACTCAAACTGATCAGAGGTGGTACCGCTCTTGAGTAAGAGCAAAAGTTTTGTAAGGGCCCCCTTTCTCCCCACCACCAGTGTCTGGTCATCCCTAGTCACATCGTTTCTTATCCTCTATGGAGATAAGGCTGATGCCAGGCTGGCCCATGGGATCAGACCTTGGGCTCTGGGTCCCAGATCCCCTGTTGCCCAGTCAGGGTCCAGTGTTAACACCACAATTGTCACTGGTTCGGAGAGGGTGAGGTACTCTCCAGAGACAGCAAACAGAAACCCAAAGAGGTTTCACCTTATGTTTCTTTCTTTAAAGAGTCGGCATGGGATCAAATCCGGGGTTAAGGTGGGTATTTTCTTCCTCCCTCTGGCTGACCATCTCAGTCTCTAACCCAGTTTTCTGCCTCAGTGTCCTTGTGGGCAGTGAGGCTGAAACCTCAGGTGCCTGAGAGGCCCAAGCGAGCATCCCCACACGGTGGGGAATGGAGAAGTGCTTTCCTTTCATTCATTCATTCAATAGTATTTATTGAGCACTTACTATGTGCAGAGCACTGTACTAAGTGCTTGGAATGTACAAATTGGCAACAGATTTGTTGGGCAGAGCACCAAGCGCAGAGTGCGGGTTCAAGGGCTGAGGTTAGGAGTCTTGGCAGGAAGCAGGTGGGCCTGAGGGGCTACGGACAGCCCTTCTTTTGATGCGGATCTGCTGGAGCACTGACTTCTCTTCTTCTCTGCAGTCTTGTATTTCCTCCTGCCTCCAGAACATCTCTACTTGGATGTCCCACTGGCACCGCAAACTAAACATGTCCAAAATAGAAATCCTTATCTTCCCACTGAAACCTGGTCCTCCTCCATCTTTCCCATCACCGTAGACAATACCACAATCCTCCCTATCTCACAAGCCCATAACCTTGGTGTTTCCTTGACTCAAGTAATAATAATAATAATAGTTTTTATTTGGTGCTATGTGTCAAACACTGAACTAAGAGCTGGGATAGGTAAAGATTACACATGAAGCTCACAGTCTTAATTAAGTAGGAGTAAGAACAGGTAATGAATCCCCATTTTTCAGATGTGGGAACTGAGGCACAGGGAAGTTAAGCAATTTGCCCAAGGTCATACAGCAGGTAAGTGATAGAACTGGGATTAGAACCCAGGTCCTCTGACTCTCAGGCCTGTGCTCTTTCCACTGAGCCATGCTGCTTCTCATCTCTCTCAGTCAATCCCCATATTCAGTCTGTCATCAAACCCTGTCAGTTCAACCTTCACAACATTGCTGAAATCCGCCCTTCCCTCTCCATCCAAACTGTAACCATGCTGATCCGAGCACTTCTCCTATTCTGCCTTGACTACTGCATTTGTCTCCTTGCTGACCTCCCTGCCTCCTGTCTCTTCCCACTCCAGTCCATACTTCAATCTGCTGCTCAGATTACTTTTCTACAAAAATGTTCAGGCCATGTCATCCCACTGCTCAGAATCTCCAGTGGTTGCCCATCCACCTCCACATCAGGCAGAAACTCCTTACCACTGGCTTTAAAACATTCAATAAGCATGGCCCCTCTTACCTCACCTCACTGCTTTACTGCTGCAGCCCAGACTGCCCACTCTGTTCCTCTAGCACCAGCTTATTGATTGTGCCTCGAGCTTATCTGTCTCACCGCTGACCCCTTGCCCACGTCCTCCCTCTAACCTAGAACTCTTTCCCCTTCAATTTACACCAGATCACCACTCTCCCCACCTTCAAAGGCTTATTAACTGAAGCCTTCCCCGGGTATGCCCTCTTTTCTCCAGCTCCCTGTCCTTCCTGTGTTGTCTAGGCACTTGGATCTTCGACCTAAGGACATTTACTGTCAATGACAATTCCTAAGGAGAAACCAAAGTCATGTGCTGCTCTCCTACTGAGGGGATAAAAATCATTTCCCACCCACCAAGGCAAAAATGTTCATATTCACCTCATCTTCAACCCCATAGCATTTACGAACTGATCTGTAAATTGTATATTATAAATTATTTACATTAATGTCTGTTTCCCCCTCTGGACTTTAAGCTCGTTGTGGGTAGGGAATGTGTTTACCAACTCTGTTGTACTGTACTCTTCAAGAACTTGATGTTGTGCTCTGTACACAGTAACCACTCAATAAATACCATTGATGGTGAGGATGATGGTGACGGGGGACCTTGCAGGGACAGGACAGGGAGTTGTCAGCCAGACAAGAAGGCACCAAGTATGGTGCCCAGCACCCACTAAGCACTCAATAAAAATCAGTGTTTATATCTTTAAATTACTTATTATCCATTATTTATTTATAATAAAGTCTGTCTCCCCCTCTAGACTGTAAGTTCTCTGTGGGCAGGGAACGCATCTGCCAACTCCACTATATTGTACTAAGTACCAAGTGCTCAGTGCAGTGCTCTGTGCATAGTTAAGCACTCAATAAACATCACTGATTGATCCAAGATGACGATGATTGAATTTGAACTGGAGAATCCCAAGCTGATCTAGCCCCCATGAGTTCACTCTGAGCTGACACTGGCATAGAGAAGCATCGTGGTTCAGTGGAAAGAGCCCAGGCTTGGGAGTCAGAGGTCATGGGTGCTAATCCCAGCTCTGCCGCTTGTCAGCTGTGTCACCTTGGGCAAGTCACTTCATTCATTCATTCAATAGTATTTATTGAGCGCTTATTATGTGCAGAGCACTGTACTAAGTGCTTGGAATGAACAAGTCGGCAACAGATAGAGACAGTCCCTGCCGTTTGACAGGCTTACGGTCTAATCGGGGGAGACGGACAGACGAGAACAATGGCGATAAATAGAGTCGAGGGGAAGAACATCTTGTAAAAACAATGGCAACTAAATAGAATCGAGGCGATGTACATTTCATTAACAAAATAAATAGGGTAATGAAAATATATACAGTTGAGCGGACGAGTACAGTGCTGAGGGGATGGGAAGGGAGAGGGGGAGGAGCAAAGGGAAATGGGGGGAAAAGAAGGTTAAGCTGCGGAGAGGTGAAGGGGGGGTGGTAGAGGGAGTAGAGGGAGAAGAGGAGCTCAGTCTGGGAAGGCCTCTTGGAGGAGGTGAGTTTTAAGTAGGGTTTTGAAGAGGGGAAGAGAATCAGTTTGGCAGAGGTGAGGAGGGAGGGCGTTCCAGGACCGCGGGAGGACGTGGCCTGGGGGTCGACGGCGGGATAGGCGAGACCGAGGGACGGTGAGGAGGTGGGCGGCGGAGGAGCGGAGCGTGCGGGGTGGGCAGTAGAAAGAGAGAAGGGAGGAGAGGTAGGAAGGGGCGAGGTGATGTAGAGCCTTGAAGCCTAGAGTGAGGAGTTTATGTTTGGAGCAGAGGTCGATAGGCAACCACTGGAGTTGTTTAAGAAGGGGAGTGACATGCATGCCCAGATCGTTTCTGCAGGAAGATGAGCCGGGCAGCGGAATGAAGAATAGACTGGAGCAGGGTCGAGAGAGGAGGAAGGGAAGTCAGAGAGAAGGCTGACACAGTAGTCTAGCCAGGATATAACGAGAGCCTGTAGCAGTAAGGTAGCCGTTTGGGTGGAGAGGAAAGTGCGGATCTTGGCGATATTGTAAAGGTGAAACCGGCAGATCTCGGTAACGGACAGGATATGTGGAGTGAACGAGAGAGAGGAGTCAAGGATGACACCGAGATCGCGGGCCTGAGAGACGGGAAGGATGGTCGTGCCATCCACGGTGATAAGGAAGTCTGGGAGAGGACCGGGTTTGGGAGGGAAGATGAGGAGCTCAGTCTTGCTCATGTTGAGTTTTAGGTGGCGGGCTGACATCCAGGTGGAGACATCCTGGAGGCAGGAGGAGATGCGAGCCTGAAGGGAGGGGGAGAGGACAGGGGCGGAGATGTAGATCTGCGTGTCGTCTGCATAGAGATGGTAGTCAAAGCCGTGAGAGCAAATGAGTTCACCGAGGGAGTGAGTGTAAATGGAGAACAGAAGAGGGCCAAGAACTGACCCTTGAGGAACTCCAACAGTTAAAGGATGGGAGGGGGAGGAGGCGCCAGCAAAGGAGACCGAGAATGACCGGCCAGAGAGGTAAGAGGAGAACCAGGAGAGGACGGAGTCTGTGAAGCCAAGGTGAGATAAGGTATGGAGGAGGAGGGGATGGTCAACAGTGTCAAAGGCAGCAGAGAGGTCAAGGAGGATTAGAATGGAGTAAGAGCCATTGGATTTGGCAAGAAGGAGGTCATGGGCTTCACTTCTCTTCACTTCATTTCACTTCTCTGGGCCTCAGTTCCCTCGTCTGTAAAATGGGGATGGAGTCTGTGAGCCCTACACAGGACAACCTGCTTACCTTGTATCTATGCTAGCGCTTAGAACAGTTCTTGGCACCAAGTAAGCACATAAATACCGACATTAACTGCCATGAGAAATCAAGGGTCAAGACGTGAGGAAGCAGCGTGGCTCAGTGGAAAGGGCCCAGTCTTGGGAATCAGAAGTCATGGATTCTAATCCCAGCTCTGCCACTTGTCATTCGTTCGTTCATTCATTCATTCATTCATTCATTCATTCATTCATCCATCCATCCATCCATTCATTCAATAATATTTATTGAGTGCTTACTATGTGCAGAGCACTGTATTAAGAGCTTGGAATGGACAATTCGGCAACAGATAGAGACAATCCCTGCCCAATGACGGGCTCACAGTCTAATCGGGGGAGACAGATGGACAAAAACAAGACAACATAATCACGATAAATAGAATCAAGGGGATGGACACCTCATTAACAAAATAAGTAGGGTAAAAAAATACAAATGTGACTTTGGGTAAGTCACTTCACTTCTCTGTCCCTCGGTTCTCTCATCTGTAAAATGGGGGTTTAAACTGTGAGCCCCACTTGGAACAACCTGATTACCTTGTATTCCCCCCCCCCAGCATTTAGAAGAGTGCTGTGTACATAATAAGTGCTTAACAAACACCATTTTTATTCTTAATAATGTTTTGAGCCAACGGGGGTCGAAGGAGCCCGGTGGCGGGCAGGTAATAAATACTATTGAATGAATGAATGAAAGGTAAGGGCCTGGTAGGGGCGACTGCGCAGGCGCACGGGGAGAGCCGGCCAGGCGGGGGGGATGACGACACCAGAGCCTTGAACCGGAAGTAGTTCGGGTGGCGGTGAGGCGCATGCGCGTTGCGTCCCTTGTTCCCTAGGAGGCGCCCCGGAAGTAGAAGTGGGTGAGGCGGCGCGGCCTTGCCCGGGTCCTGGGCTCGGCCGACGAGGGGGCGCCGGGGGGGGGGGGTTAATGAGGTTTACCTGTCCTTGATTCTGTTGACCTTGAGGATGTCTTTTTTTTGTTTTCTTCCCTTTGGCTCTGCTGTCCGCCACCCCCGTTTGGACCGCGAGCCCGTCAGGGGGCAGGGACGGTCCTTATCTGTGGCCCAACTGCCCGTGCCGAGCGCTTAGGCCAGTGCTCTGCACAGAGGAAGCGCTCAAATCGTGCCCCGCGCGGGGGAGGCCCAGAGACACCCCCCAAAAGCTGGGCAGCCCCACCCGTCGGCAGGCTTAGGAGGAGTACAGGGGACGCATTGTATGGTGCTCTCCCAAGCGCTTAGTACAGTGCTCGACTCACGGGGAGCGCTCAGTAAATGCCAGTGATTGCTTCAAGGGAATGCCGCTCCCCCCACCTCCCGAGGGCCAAGAAAACAAGCCGTGGAACCTGCCACTGGCAAGGTTATTTTCCTTCATTCAGTAGTATTTATTGAGCGCTGACTATGTGCAGAGCACTGTACCAAGCGCTTGGAATGGACAGTTCGGGCAACAGATAGAGACCATAATTATGAGGGCATTTGTTAAACGCTTATTGTGTGCCAAGCACTGTTCTAAGCGCTGGAGGGGGACAAGGTAATCAGGTTGTCCCCCATGGGGCTCACAGTCTTCATCCCCATTTTAGCGATGAGGGAACTGAGGCCCAGAGAAGTTAAGTGATTTGCCCCAAAGTCACACAGCTGACAAGTGGCGGAGCCGGGATTAGAACCCACGACCTCTGACTCCCAAGCCTGGGCTCTTTCCACCGAGCCACGCTGCTTCTCCGGCGTGCCCAATGACATCTCCCTGCCTGATGCCCATCCCTGCCCAATGACGGTCTAAACGACTGACAGTTAAAGGACAGTTACCACCGTATAGACCCTGTAGACTGAGGACCGCAGCCCTATGGTAGCATTGGCACCCAGACCTCATCCTCTCCAGTTTTTGTCTCTTGGCTTTGCCTGACATGGTTATTTTGTATCTACCCCAGCACATAGTCCAGTGCTTGGCACATAGTAAGCGCTTAAATATCATTCACTCATTTACTTCATTCAGTTATATTTATTGAGTGCCTACTGTGTGCCTATTAAGCACATCCTCTACCCCCAACGAGTTACCATTGAAAGGCCAGCCCCCTAAAGGAGCGGTGCTGACCACTTTCTAGATAGACTGGTTGTTTCTGGAGCGGCTGGGGTCCTTTTGTAGATGAATGGGATGTTCTGGAGCGGCTGGGGGCCCTTTTCGGAAACAAGCAGTTGCATGTTCTTGCCAATAATAACAGTGGTATTTATTAAGCACTTTCTAGGTGCCAAGCACAATGCAGAGCCCTGGGATAGGTACAAGATAAACAGATGGGACGTAATTCCCCTTCCCCACATGGACTGACGGCTCTAGAACCGGCCCGGCTCACAGCCCCTGCCTTTCAGACCACCAGAACCGTGGGGGAGAGAGTTAGGGAAGAGACTGTGGCCACCTTCTCCCCATCCCATCCCGGCTCCGATCCCTCTGTGGTGACTGGTCCCGGAGGGAGGGACAGGCATTAGGAGCAGGGCCTTGATCAGCTTAATGAAATAAGCCAGTGGTTTTGAGTGGACCAGTTACTGGCCCAGGGGTGGCTTGCAGGGTGGGGCTTCCCTGTCCTCAGGCCGGGGACACTTGGGTTTCCAGCCTGGTGAGCTATTTCCTCCCAGGTGACATCCTCGTTTTCTGTAGGAGAATGGCAGGAAAAGTCAAATGGGTAACGGATATCGAGAAGTCCGTGCTGATCAATAACTTCGAGAAGAGAGGATGGATTCAAGTGGCCGAAAATGAAGACTGGAATTTTTATTGGTAAGAGCCATTTCCTCTTCGCTTTTCCCAAGCTGGATTTGGGGGTTTTACCTTCCGTTCTAGTGCCGCGAATTCCCACCGGCTCCTCGCCATGGAGCAGATGTTTCCCAAATAACTGGAACTGGGTCATGTTGGGCCTTTCTATTACAGAGTGCACGGTTTTCTTCCCCAAGCAGTTTAGCCAGACGTAAGCCCTGTGCTCCTATCGGGGACTCCCCGTTGTTGTAGGATGACCTGTGCCTCAGAGCCCTAACAAGGCCTGTGGGGATTCACGGAGAAAGAACTAGCCAAGGTCCCTATCCTTGAAGAACTTGCGGTCTCCCGAGGGAACCAGGACTCAACTGGCTATGTGAACGGGCTTATGAATAGGTCCTAGCGGCAGAAGTATGAAATGTTAAAGAACCCTATGACCGCCTGTCCATTCCCCCACTTTCGCCCCACTGCTCCTCTGCTCCCCCTGCCCACTCCCCTGCTCCCTCTCTCATCACAGGATAAGAAGCCCAGCAGAAATTTAAGGTGAGTGATGGGGGAACCAGGGTGGCATCCCCGGCCTTTTTGATGGATGGTGGTCAGGGATGTGGGGGTTCCCCTTTCCACCCTTTCCTGAGATGAGGGGGACCCCAAATCATTCTGTTTTGCACAGCACTTTGGGAGGCCTTTGGATGCAGGGGCCAAGTCCAAAGGATGCAGGGAGAGAGGATGCAAGGACCCTATTTTCCTCTGCTCCTTCTTCCTCCCTTCCCCCACTCTTCTCTCTTTTCCCCCTCTGCATCTTCTCCCAATTTCCTTCCCTCTCCCTGACACCCTGGAGGTTTCTGGGAGGGACCTGTGTTCAGAAGCTGCTGGAGACGCAAGCCAGTCAGGAAACGGTGAAAAGGAGAAGCAGAGAACTCTTGGAAGCATTCAGGTTTTCTCAATGTGAGAACTCAGTCACAGATTTTGAGAGGTAGTCCCCATTGCCGTCAACTTGCCGGATGAGCCCCAAGTCTCGCTTCCTTTCGAGTGCGTTCTCATGCACAACATTAGCTGGAAGCCCAGATTCCAAATACGCAGCCCCCTGGCCAACGCTGAGGGATTCTGATCGTTTGGCCCTTTTGGTCTTCGGTAGCTTCACAAACATCTTTCTCCAGCCTCAGTCGGACCCATCCTCCCCGTAGCCTTAAGCAGCCGATCGCGATGCGAGGTCTGAGAATGATTGGACTCGAGGCCACCATTCTAGAAAGTTGGGCCCACTGTGCCTCCTCCATCACCGGCTCAAGAGGCGTCGTTTTCTGACTCAGCCTGGTCTGAGCCCCCAGGAACCTGTTCCTCGGCCCACTGAATCCCCTTCCTAGGAGCCTTTACAGCGAGGCCCACAGAAACCCACCCCATCTGCCTGAGCTCTACCTAGGCCACATCTTCAGCAAGGAACCACCTGAGAGATTCCCAGTTGCATCGTCTGTCCCAGATCCCTCCTCATGTTGGTACAGCCTGGGCGTAAGAGGCGGGGGAATGGAGCTTGGGTTTTCCGAGCCCCCATCCCCCAATCCCACCGCTTCTCTCTCAGGATGAGTGTCCAAACGATCCGGAACGTTTTCAGCGTGGAAACCGGCTACCGCCTCTCCGACGATCAGATCGTCAACCACTTCCCGAACCACTATGAGCTGACCAGGAAGGACCTGATGGTAAAGAATATTAAGCGGTACAGAAAAGAACTCGAGAAAGAAGGGAGCCCCTTAGCAGAGAAGGATGAGAATGGCAAGCACCTTTACTTGGGTATGTGTCTCGTGGGTGAGCCGATGATTAGCTTGATTGCTGGACTGTGACCGTGTCACGCCCAGAGCCCCACATCCCACTTCCCCGGCCCACTTTGGATTCTGACATGTTGGCGTGTAGGCAGATCTGAGAGGGCCGCACTTGTGGCCATGCTGGGTTTGATGTTAAAGCCGTGGGCGGTCTGACCCTCAAACCGTTGGGCAGAGTTTCCTCCTACTGTTTCCCCCCGGGAGCTGAGGCTGGTTGATCCTTTCGGTCAGTGTGGTGATGGTCTTTGGGGTCGGTCACTGTGAATCTACAGTCCATGATGCAGATGGGGCCGGTGTGGAGGGGTCGACTAGAGACGGTGGCTCGGTGGGCCTTGACGTTGTCTCTTTGTCCTTGCGACTTAGATTTTGTGCCGGTCACTTTCATGCTTCCTGCCGATTACAACCTCTTTGTAGAGGAATTCAGAAAAAACCCTTCCAGCACCTGGATTATGAAACCTTGTGGGAAAGCGCAGGGAAAGGGGATATTCCTCATCAACAAACTGTCGCAGATTAAGAAGTGGTCTCGGGACAGCAAGACGTCCTCGTAAGTACAGAGGAAGCGTGAGACTGGCGTGTCTCAATTCCATATCTCAATTTCGTATCTGAGGCATTTTTCACGGTAGAGCTGAAAGGAGACACTAGGGCCCTGGTGACTAATCAAAACCTCAGGCCTCCCGCCCAAGCAGGCGTGAGCATTTTCAGGAGAAGGGATGCCCCTTTCACTTCACCCAGGGGAGATGGACTCAACATCTCTATGGATCAGGGAGGCCGGGACTTGGTGAGTAGATGCCCTGAGATGCAGCGAGCAGGGACCTGACCTCTCTATCCTACCCTGCGGTCCTGTTTGGACCTCAGTTTTCCCATTTGAGAAATGGAGTGACAAAGTCCAGCGCCCCTCGGTAGTGTGGTGCGGATGAGTTGTAGATCATCCGAGCTATCTGCATTGTTCCCGGAGACGTGTCACGTGCTTGGTATTTGATTATCGGGCAGGTGAGGTGTGGTTCTTTAGGTCTAGTTCAGCAGATTGTTTGGGTGGTGGTTTAGGTGGTCCCTAGTAACCCGGGTGGTGAACCCGGTGTGGCGGCGGGATTTGTGTGAACCACGTAAATGGACCACTAGAGAAGTCGCAAGGCCTAGTGGAAAGAGCACGGGCTAGAGAGTCAGAGGATCTGGGTTCTAATCCCAGCTCTGCCACGTGTCTACTGTATGACCTTGGGCAAGTGGCTTCACTTCTCTATGCCTCAGTTACCTCTTCTGTAAAATGGGGATTAAATCTTACTCCCTCCTGTGTAGACTGTGAGCCTTATGTGTGATAGGGAGAAAGTCCAATCTGATTAATGTGCATCTACCCCAGCACTGAGAACAGCACTTGCCAGGGTGACCATGGTGTCCCTTCCTAGAAGAGCCCGACTGGGTAGAGCCCTGGATCACCACCACAGTCTGCTTCCTCTCAAAGGTCACCTGTGATCTTCTTCTCACCAAAGCCATTGTCCTCTCCACCCTAATTGTCCTCGACCTCTCAGTTGCCTTCGATACTGTCGACCACCCCCTTCTCCTGGAAATGTTATCCAATATCGGCTTCACTGACATTGTTTTCTCTGGGTTCTCCTGTATCTCTCTGGCTATTTATTCTCAGTCTTTTTCGTGGGTTCCTCCTCTGTCTCCCACCCCCTAACTGTGGGAGTCCCTCAGGCTTCAGTCCCTTCTATTCTCCATCTCCCTTGAAGGACTCTCCAATAATCAGGTTGGATACACTCCCCGTCCCACATAGGGCTCACAGTCTTAATCCCCAATTTATTGAGGTAACTGAGGCACGGAGAAGTTAAGTGGATTGCCCAAGGTCACATAGCAGACATATGGCAGAGCTGGGACTAGAACCCCGGTCCCTCTGACTTCCAGGCCTGTGCTCTATCCACTAGGCCACGCTGCTTCCCCACTTCTTATCCCTCTCCCTTCTGCATTGCCCTGATTTGCTATCTTTATTCACCCCTCCCTCAGGCCCACAGCATTTACAAACATATCCATAATTTATATTAATGTCTGTCCCCACCGATCTAGACTGTAAGTTTGTTGAGGTCAGGGAATATGTTTACCCACTCTGTTATGTTATTGTATTTTCCCAAGTGCTTAGTACAGTGCCCAGCACACAGTAAGTGCTCGATAAATGCGAGCGATTGATTTATTGATCGATTGCCCCGGTGGGTGGAGAGAGAGAGCAGGAGAGGGGGCAGAACTTTGTCATATGATTCTGAGCCCAAGGTTCGGCGCTTTCCAGGTTCGTGGCCCAGCCGTCTAAAGAAGCCTACGTGATCTCGCTGTACATTAACAACCCGTTATTGATTGGCGGGAGGAAGTTCGACCTGCGCCTGTACGTGCTGGTATCCACGTACCGCCCCCTGCGCTGCTACATGTAAGGATGCTCACTTCCCCGTTTCCCTCAGCCCGGCCGGAGGGCTTGGGACGGGGGTGGCCGGGTAGGCAGAGTGGAGAAGTTGCCCGTCCGCAGCGTGACTTCGCTGCGCTTCTCAGCTACTTCCTCTAGCTAGAGCTCTTAAATGCCTCTCACCCCTCTCCTAGGTACAAATTGGGGTTTTGTCGGTTTTGCACAGTGAAATACACGCCCAGTACCAGTGAGTTGGACAACATGTTTGTTCATCTCACCAACGTGGCCATCCAGAAACATGGGGTAAGTTGGGTCCCATGAGGAATTTTTCCATTGCCTTTTCTATAGCAACCAAGCAAGGCTGATTGATTCCCCCCCCCCCCGTACCCCCCCACCCCAGAACGAACCCTTCCCTGCCGTCTCTCTCCACCCACCTGGGGCAGCACTTTGGTATTCCTTCATTCATTCATATTTATTGAGCGCTTACTGTGTGCAGGCACAGTATGAAATATGAATAAATACTATTGAATGAATGCAGAGCACTGTACCAAGCGGTCGGGAGAGTGCAACATAACAATAAACAGACATATTCCCTGCCCACAATGAGCTTGCATTCTAGATAAAGAGGCAGTAATATAATAAGTTATGGAGCTTAAAGCCTAGTGGCAGATAGCACTTGGATGACAACTTTGCTGCTCCCTCTGGGTTGAGCCTGTGTGTCTGTGTGTGTGTGTGTATATGTGCCTCTGGAAGTCGGGTGGACCCGACCCTGCTTGTGGCCGTAGTGGGAGCCGTGAAGGGAGTGATATTGGATGGGCAGGGAGGAGGGCAGACCCCGACTGTGGCCTCAGGCCTGTCCTGGGAGCTCAGCCACCAGAGGCCTGGCATAGGACAATGGACACCCCGGCCCCTCGAGCCTCCGGGGCCACCTGCATCCCCCCAACCCCCTAGTGAGATCAGGGGCCCCCCCTCTCTGAGATAATAATGTTGGTATTTGTTAAGCGCTTACTATGTGCAAAGCACTGTTCTAAGCACTGGAGGGATACAGGGTGATCAGGTTGTCCCTCATGGGGCTCACAGGCTTCATTCCCATTTTACAGATGAGGGAACTGAGGCCCAGAGAAGTGAAGTGACTTGCCCAAAGTCACACGGCTGGCAAGCGGCAGAGCCGGGATTAGAACCCATGACCTCCAACTCCCAAGCCCGGGCTCTTTCCACTGAGCCACGCTGCTTCTCTGAGTGAGATAGTCACTCAATCAGTAGGATTTTTTGAGCGCCTGCTGGGGGCAGAACAGTGGACTAAGTAAGCATTTGGGAAGGGACAGTAGAGATAGTAGACCTGATCCATGCCTTCTTGGGGCTTAGGGCTACCGGGTGCAGAGCACTGAAGTGAGTGCTTGGGAGAGGACAGTAGAGGGAGTCGATGCCATTCCTGCCCTCAAGGAGCTGTCTAGCAGCAGTAGAATAAATGAGGAGGAGAAAGGAGAAGGGGATGTGCATAGGAGTTGGTGCCTGTGCAGTGGGGCTGGAATAAGACATGTAGTGATACAAATAATGGGAATGCGGGGCGGCAGAGATCCAGGATGTGGGGCAGCAGCAATACAGTGGGCAGTGGGGCAGGGGGGATGTGGGGATGCAATGAGTGCAGGACTGCAGGATGCAGAAGGCGGGGTAGTGGGGATGTGACGTGCGGGACAGTGGGCAACATGCAGTTTCCCTAAGTGGGGGCACCCAGAAGCAGCGAGAAGCCTTGTTTTTCCCGAATGTTGTCAGGATGACTACAATCACATCCACGGGGGCAAGTGGACGGTGAATAACTTGAGGTTGTACCTGGAGAGCACGCGCGGGAAGGAGGTCACGAGCAAACTGTTTGATGACATCCACTGGATCATCGTGCAGTCGCTCAAGGCCGTAGCGGTAAGTGAGGCCGTGGGAACTGGGAAACTCGCAGAGACTCATCTTCTGTTGTGGGGGGTAGAGGTGGCGGGGGTGCCTATCCTTGGGGAAGTGGGGGGGTGGTTGGTGGGAGGGCCTTCATTTTGCTGGTCTTCCTCTCACTTCAGCCCGTAATGAACAATGACAAGCACTGCTTCGAGTGCTACGGCTACGACATCATCATCGACGACAAGCTCAAGCCGTGGCTGATTGAGGTAATGGAGCCATCTCGGGGTGCCATCCTGGGGTGCCGTCCCGGGCTGCCATCCTGGGCTGTGGCCCTCACATTCCTTCTCCTGGGGGGCTGGTTCATAGCATCGTTGGGCTCAGAGTGGGTGATGCAGTAAGACCACCGCCCCCCGCCCCAAGGGGGACAGTTTGGCTTGGAGACACTTGCTGGTCCACTGCCTGCTCTGGAGCAGCCAGCTCATGCCTTAGAGGGAGCCACCAGCTTGAAAACCAACCAGTAGTCTTTACTGAGCAGTTACTGAGTTCAGAGCACTGTACTAAAGTGCTTGGGAGAGGACAATATAGCAGAGTGGGTGGGCACGTTCCCTGCCCACAATAATAATAATAATAATTATGGGATTTGTTAAGCACTTACTGTGTGCCAAGCACTTTTCTAAGCTCTGGGGTAAATACAAGGTAATCAGGTTGTCCCACGTGGGGCTCACAGTCTTCATCCCCATTTTACAGATGAGTTAACTGAGGCACAGAGAAGTTAAGTGGCTTGTGCAAGGTCACACAGCAGATAAGTGGCAGAAGCGGGATTAGAACCCACATCCTCTGACTCCCAAGCCCATGCTCTTGCCACTAAGCCACGCTGCTTCTCTTCACAAGGAGCTGACAGTGTACAGGGGGAGTCCGATGTTAAAGTAGATTAGGGAGAGAAGAAAGAGTACAGTATTTCAGGCCTCCAGAGAACATAGAAGCATTTTGAGCCTCCTGATAACAGCACACGGTTGTCCAGTCCACAAGGCTGCAGTCAAATCGGTCAAATTGGGCTTGACCAGACCAGTGGGTTACTGGGGGTCACGCTCTCCTCTGCCCCATGCAAGCCCCAGGCACCTCCCGGGCCTGGCGGGGCCAGAAGTCAAAAGATCAGTGTGCTCAGCCCAGGCTCATAGGGTCGGTTGCAAAAGAGACCACTATCTCTGGGGATGAATCCCATGGGGCCTCTGGGCCAGGCGGGACCTTTGGGGGCATGGGCTAGTGGAAAGAGCAGAGGCCTTGGAGTCAGAGAACTTGAGTTCTATTCCCAATTCTGTCACTTACTTGCTGCATGACCTTGGGAAAGTCCCCTAACTTCTCAATGCCGTAGGCCCCTCATCTGCAAAATGGGGATTCAGTAGCTGTTCTCCCTCTGACTTAGACTGCGACCCCATATGGGACCTGATGATCTCGTGTCTACCCCAGAGCTCTGTACAGGGCTTGGCAGATAACGCTTAACAAATATCACAGGTATCATTATTATTATTATTCCCTTCACACTCAAGGAGTCGGCGCCGCAAGGTAGATTCCCGCCCTGAATGTGGGTGACCCGCTCCGACGCTCCAAATCGCTGGTCATTTGGGATTTGAATTGGACTCTGCAAATTAAAATGGGGCACTCCCTGTGGGTCTGTGGACAGCCTTTCCAAATTTGTGTTTTGGAGCTCAGCCACCAGGTGCAAACGTGTCTTCTCCGTAGCAGGTTTCACTGTCCTCTGTGACTTGTTTGACTGGAAGTGGACCCTCCCCCTCCCTTCTGCTTTATCCACACCCCTTCTCCCCTCTCCTGAGGTGGGATGATAATACAAAAGGCCTGGTGGAAAATTAAATTGGCCCTCTCGACCACTCAGCCCGCCACAGGTCATCATTTGCCACGCCGTTTATCGAGACCTTATTGGGAAGGCTGTCAGGGTGGGGAAAGACAAGCACCCTTTTGCTCATTGTAATTAATTTCATTTTTAATAATGGAATTTGTTAAGCTCTTGCTAGGGGCTGAGCACTGACCTCAGCGTGGGGGCAGGATCAAGATAATCTGGTTGGAGACGGTCCCGATCCCTCGTGTGGTTCTCAGTTTCCGGGACTCTTTCCGGCTGCAGAACCCGGCAAGGTGGCACGAAGGCGGGGGCGGTTCAGGAGACCCATTTTGCTGTGGAACAACAGGAGCCCTTCCTGCTGCACGTCCAAGGGAACCAGCTTGACCAGAGCCAGGCAAATGTCAATCAGACCTACACTGCTTTATGAGGCCGCGTTGGGCTCTGAGCCCAGGTCCAGTTTCTAATTGGGGGTTCTGCTCAAATTCAGCCTCAGGAGCCGTGTCCCACGGGCCACATTCAATCACTCAGTGATAGTTATTGAGCACTTGCTGTGTGCAGAGCACTGTACTAATCACTTAGCACTGTACTTGCCGAGAAGGTGAGGCTATGAGCCCCATGTGGGACAGGCACTGTGTCCAACCTGATGGACTTATATCTACCCCAGCACTTTGAACAGTGCTTAACACGTAGTAAGCGCTTAATCAATGCCATTATTATTATTATTCCCGCTGCTGGGAAAGGAATACAGGCAGCAAGCTAAAGAGATGGCATGTCTGGAATCCACTTTACAGAAAAGGAGTGTTAAGGTGCCCCAGAGATGGCAGTGACCAGCAGCACGTGGGGGATCGTTAATGTTGGTATTTGTTAAGCGCTTACTATGTGCCGAGCACTGTTCTAAGCGCTGGGGTAGACACAAGGGAATCAGGTTGTCCCACGTGGGGCTCACAGTCTTAATCCCCATTTTACAGATGAGGTAACTGAGGCACAGAGAAGTTAAGTGACTTGCCCACAGTCACACAGCTGACAAGTGGCGGAGCTGGGATTCGAACTCATGACCTCTGACTCCAAAGCCCGTGCTCTTTCCACTGAGCCACGCCGCTTCTCTATCGTGAAATGGCACCAGAGAGTGTTGCCTGCTCCCGCATGCTAGCACACACACACACACACACACACACACACACACACACACACACACACAAGTGTTCCACTCTAAACGACGTCAGTTAGGAAGGAAGGGGCCTCATATGGTCTGCGGTGGGATTCCAGCCTGGGAGGAGCAGAAAACCCTTCCGAAAGAGTAGAGCACTGGGGAGCCTGGTCCCAGAGCTGCTGGTCTGGGCCTAATTGGGTGGCCCGGCGATCTGACGCCGCTCTAGCCAGCAGAACCCCCCGTGTGGCCCCGGCCCTCAGCCCACAGGTTAGAAGGAGGAGATGCCGGAAAAAGATCTTGTTGTTGACGCTGCTGTTGTCATCGCCCTGGTGGCCTCCCAGGTCAATGCCTCGCCGTCCCTCACCTCCAGCACAGCCAACGACCGCATCCTCAAATACAACCTCATCAACGACACCCTGAATATTGCCGTGCCCAACGGTGAAATTCCAGACTGCCGGTGGAACAAATCACCCCCCAAGGAAGCGCTGGGGAACTACGAGATTCTGTAAGTGGGAACGGGCGGGGACCCAGAGTCACCTGGCTGGTGGGCCTAGCTTTTTGGTCCAGTGGAAATCTGGTCCATGCGTAGCATTAGGCAGGCCGTGTTTCTTTTCTAATAATGTTGGTATTTGTTAAGCGCTTACTATGTGCAGAGCACTGTTCTAAGCGCTGGAGTAGACACAGGGGAATCAGGTTGTCCCACGTGGGGCTCACAGTCTTAATCCCCATTTTACAGATGAGGGAACTGAGGCACAGAGAAGTTAAGTGACTTGCCCACAGTCACACAGCCGACAAGTGGCAGAGCTGGGATTCGAACTCATGAGCCCTGACTCCAAAGCCCGTGCTCTTTCCACTGCGCCACGCTGCTTCCCCAGAAGGCTTTTCTCCCAGAAGGCTGAGGGCTGACCTGGGCGCAAGCCTTATGGAGCATGATTGCGTAAACCGTGTACTTCTGGGGGTTCCCCCCCCTTCCCAACCCAGACCACGACTCACCAACGAATCAGGAACGCGGCATCCCTGCCTGGTTTTCCAGGGTGAGGGAAGGCATTCTCACCTGGCTCTCCCCTATCTATGATGAAGGGGAAACAGGAAACAGAAGGAAGTTGTCCTGGCCCTTGAAGGCTACCGGAAAGCAAGCGCTAAGGCCCCACCCCTCAGAGTGCCGAGCTCCCATTTTCCAGGAGGCAAATGGCGGACTCAGACCCAGATCCATCTCGGCCATCCGAGCGATTCAGTGAGAGCTGAACGACGAGCCGGACCCAAGTCACTGGCAGAGTCTGTGAGGCCAAGATGACGGATCCATATTTGGGTCAGGATTGCTGGGTTTATTGAGCTGGTGTCGAGGAGGATCGCCATACAGCAGGTGACTGGGCGCTCCATCCCGCTTCTGGGGCTCTTGAACTGATCTCTGCTGAGCATTTCGCCCTCCAGGCCCCCGCCCTCCCAGCTTGGCTTGTCGGTGGCTTGGCTTGATGCAACACTAGTTTTGTTGTCCTTACCGTCCTAGGTACGACGAAGAGTTGGCCCAGAGTGAGGGAGCGGACCGGGATTTGAGGAATCGGCCCGGTCAGTCCGTCGGGTCCAAGGGTGGTCGAGTGAGAGACGCAGGAAGGGCCATGCTCACGACGTGGAAATAGCGACACCCGGCAACAAGGTGGCTGCCAGACCTGGACTCTGTGGGGACTCAGACGGGCCTGGCCTTGATCCAGGGGCTTCTGACAATCTCCCCATCCTGACTGCTCCCTCCCCCACCAACATGCTACTGGGAAGCAGAGTCCCAACCCGGCTGGGAGACCCAGTGGTCCAGTTGCACTCTCCTGCCCGAGAGACGGCCATTCACCGTTGACTGCTGCCCGCTGTCCCCGTGGTCCTGGTGGACCCTGTGGTAGGAGCCTGCCCACCTATTGCGCGAGGCCTCGCCTGTTCCAGAAAGCGGCTCCCAGCTGTGTTTTGCCTAAAGGATTCACCCTCAGGCGGCTCCCAGCCCTGGGACCAGGCACAGGCACGTTTGGTTTTGGGTTTGCTTTGGCTTTCGGTCTCCTCCGGCATGCCTTGGGCAAGCCAGTGACGGTGGCAGGTGCAGGTATATGATCACGTGTGTCCAGCCCAGTTGGTGCGGGCCCGTCCTTGCCTGGGGTGGAGTGAATTTCAAAGCGGTGAGGGAGGAGGTGGCCACCTCGGCACCCGCTCTGACAGTTGTGACCTGTTCTCGGCTTTCTCCTCCTGTGCCAGTGCCAGGTCCGGGGGAGGGTCTCATTGGTGGGAGTCGATGGTCAGCCCCAACCTCACGGCCCTCTCCTGGGCGGCACATCACCGTGCTGGTCTTCTCCGACCGACTTGGGGAAAATCAAGAGGAGGCCGGGGAGCACTGTGGCCAACACATCAGCGATCTGATCGTTTGGGTTGATGGATACACCAGAGGAACTCCAGAGGCCTTGGGCCACTTCAGCTTGAGGGCTTCTATAGCGCTTTCTCCTTCAATCAATCGGTGGAATTATCTGAGCACCTTCAGGTGCAGGGCACTGTACTAATGAGTCCAACGATGGTATTCATTGAACACTTGCTGTGTGCAGAGCACTGTACTTAAGCACTTGGATGAGGACAATACTATAGAGATAGTAAGCACGATCCCTGCCCACAAGGGACTTCCAGTTTAATGCGGGAGACTGACGGAACTTATTTATAGAAAGGAGAAAAAAGAGAAGGGAACGGTAGAGAGGTGGAATAAGTACTTAAATAATAATGAAAATTAACATGAACAGGAGGGCCCTGGGGACTTGGACAACTTAAATGGGTGCAGTGCGGCCTGGGGAGAAGAACATTAATCAGGGAAGGCTTCCTGGAGGAAATGGGATTTCAGAAGAGCATCGATGCAGTCTGTCAGATACTCTCTTGAAACGCTATCCTTCTACCCTGGGGAAGACCTCGTTCTAATACTTTACCTCAAAAAGAATCCTGTCACCTCAGGTCCTGTCCTGCCCATCCCGGTGTGAGAGTTTTGGAATGTATAATTGGTATGTGAGAAGTCCCTCAGGTGGTTTTCTCCCAGCCAGGAAGGTAGTAGAACTGGAGACTGCAAAGAAACTAGAGACTCTGCAGGCCAACTGACCAGTCTACTGCAGGTCAAATGATTTTTGGGCCATTCGACCTTCCCTTGTCCTGAGTGGGCCTGGGGATTTTGCTTTGAAGTGTGAAAAAAACCACAAAACTAGGCTTCCAATAGTGGTAGTCATCATAGTAATAGTGGGGGGTGGGGGCGAACTGTATTATTGAGGGCCCACTGAGTGCGGTGCCCTGTAAAAACCACTTTAAGCTTTCATTAGTTGTCGTAGTAACGGTATTTATTGAGGCCCCACTGGGCGCAGTGCACTAAAGAAGTACAGTGGATGAAACACGTACCCACAAGAAGCTTACCCTCAGTTGGGGAAGGAGACATAGAACTATTTAAATTGCAACTGATCTGAATCTTACTGAAGAAATTTTGTGGTCTGGAGAAAGAGTGCTGAGATTTGGCCCCAGCTCTGCCACTGACTCACCGGGTGATGCCGTATGAGTCACTGACTACTCTGTGGCTCAGTTTCTCCAGCCAATCTGTTCTACCTTACCTCAGGCGATGTGATGGAAAATGAGATAATGTATGGAAAAGGGCTTTCAGTTCTTAGGGAGAAAAAATATCTCAGTTTGAGGCATTTATCACTGCAGTTTGTATGTGACTGGATCTTTGCTGATTCGAACATTTGATTTTTGCAGGTGATTTTCCAGTAGAGTGCTCAAGATCATGTGTGTGGTTCTGTCTTTGATGTGGTACCCTCCGGTCTCCCAACCTAGCCCCAGATGCTACCGCCATCCTTTTTTAAAAAAATGGTATTTAAATCTTAGTCCGTGCTAGGCACTGTACTAAGCGCTGGAGTAGATACAGATATTCAGGTTGGACGCAGTCCATGACCTATATGGGGCTCACAGTCTTAATCCCCAGTTTGCAAATGAGGGAACTGAAGCACAGAGAAGTGAAGTGAGTTGCCCAAGGTCACACGGCAGGCAAGGGGCAGAGCCAGGATTAGAACCCAGATCCTTCTGACTCCCGGGCCTCTGCTCTATCCACTAGGCCATTCTGTGCTTCTCACTCCTGTTCCTTGATCCCAACCAGAGCTGCTGGACTGGAGCATCAAACTCTGTTCAGCCCATCCGGGCTTGACAGTCAAGCACACCAAGATGTGCTGATTGATCTAGGTGACAGAACCCAGCGCTGTCTTGAGTGACAGTCTAGCTTGGTCTGTGAGCCCCATATGAGATGGAGATTCTCTCGACCCGATTAACTCATATCTATCCCAGTGCTAAGAACAGCGCTTGGCATATAGTAAGCACTTAAGAAATATCACTGTTACTGGGGGTAGGAGCCTAGTGTGTTTCACAGAGAAGCAGCATGGCACAGTGGATAGAGCACAGGCCTGGGAGTCAAAAGGTCATGTGTTCTAATTCCAACCCCTCCACGTGTCTGCCATGTGACATTGGGCAAATCACTTCACTTCCCTGGGCCTCAGTTCCCTCATCTGTAAAATGGGGATTAAGACCGTGAGCATCACATCGGGCAGGGATTGTGTCCAACCCGATTTGCTTGTATCCATGTCAGCGCTTAATATGGTATCTGGCACATAGTAAGCGCTTAACAAATGCCATCATCATTATTATCATTACTGTGATTATTATTACATAATAATAATGTGGTGGAAGGACTGGGAGGAGCCTAGCACTAGGCAGAGAGAGCAGGGTAAGGTGGGTCCTGTGGCAGGAAGACCCACATTGGTGAAAGCATGTGCTATGGCAGGTGTTTCCTCCGATCCCGCCCAAACCCACTCGCCAGCACTGCGCTCGCCCTGGAAAACATTTGTGTATAAACAGGAGCTTTCCACCGGCTGATGGGAACAGAGCGGTGAGGTCCCGCTCAGGGTCATGGTCCCCCACCACCCCCCATAAGTGCCAACCCTGTCCCTCCACTACATGCTCAGCTTGATGCTCCAACAATGAGCCTCTTGAGCACCAACAAGATGTCCCTGGGCCACTGAGCGACTGACATGGCTCCCGGTTCTCAGGTCATGGGCCCCAGACCTCCTGGGTCTGCCCTGCTCTGCAGAGGGAGGACGAGTCCCCCGCCCCCTGAGCCCCCTGGTCCATGCTGTTCTCTCAGAGCAAGAGCATTTCCCAACCGTGCTTCCAGGCCTGCCTGTTATTCTGCGAGTTATAAAGCCCTCCCTCAAATTTATAGGCTCTGAGCAGGCCTTTCTGCTGCATCCCAAGTGCTGAGAATTTGGAGATTTTTGCATGTGTCGGCAAGCCACTTAATGATTCCTGACCCTGAGGCCATTTTAATGAGGTCCTTCCACGCCCTGCCCCATTGAGGAATAGTAGTCCGGCGGGTCTTGGATTTTGTCTGAACCAAGATCGTCATGACCCAAGGATCAGGAAAAGGCAGGGCGTTGCAGGAAGGTGAATTTGTCCTTCCTTTCCTCCCTCCCTCCCTCGGCCTTGGCCGTAGCGCCGGGAGTTCCCCACTACAGCGAGAGATGTGAAGCAAGATTGGGACAGTCTGGGACAGTCTATGGGGAGGTCATTTCCTGTTCGGGTTGGGGGTGGTGGTTCTGGGTCAGCACAAGTTCTAGAAGTCTAGGGGAAGAACCTGGGCTCCTCTGCTGTCTTAACTCCCGTTGAGGAGCAAGCTTTCTGTTTCCTACCCAAGGGCACTTGGGAGTCAGTCCAGGCCGGGAGGTGGCAGGCGGCTGCCGGAGCCTGCCCACCCCCGAGACGACCGGCCCAAGGGACAGCCTATCGGTCTCAGTGGTCTCTGATCCCCACCGTGGCCCTGGGCTCTCTTTGAGCACGGGAGAGGAGGGGCCTGCCCGGACCAGACTGGGATTCTAATGACGCTTGTTGAATTCCTACAAATCACATCCCCCAGAGTCTTGGCTATCTTCAAGCTCCCGATGGGGTTAAGGGGGATTTTCATAGGCAAAAACATGGCCGAGACCCAGGGATTTCCTGTGGACTCCCTGCATTGTGTCACCACTCTGCTGAGGTGGCAGAGGTGGGGACAGGGTCTGGAGCAGAGATGACCAACTCGTTTTCCAGCCCCGGATCAGCCCCCGGAGATCAGGCCCAGGGACCCACTAGCATTTTTAGCGTGTTCACACCCAGGCAGGTCCAGTGAAATTCCAATCCTAACCCACAATCAGATCGCATCTGGTGCGGGTGCAGTTCAGGCACAAACTGTCCTCAGGCTTGCCACACCTCTGTTCCCTAGAGTTGTGTCTTGGTTCCACAAAGGAAAAGTTGTTTAGCAAAGGCAAGTCCTTGGAGAGCGTGAGCTTGGGATCAGAAGGACCTGGGTTCTAGTCCCAGCTCTGTCACTTATCTCTTGAGTGGCCTTGAGAAGCAGCATAGCTCAGTGGAAAGAGCACGGGCTTTGGAGTCAGGGCTCCTGAGTTCGAATCCCAGCTCTGCCACTTAGCTGTGTGACTGTGGGCAAGTCACTTCACTTCTCTGTGCCTCAGTTACCTCATCTGTAAAATGGGGATTAAGACTGTGAGCCTCACGTGGGACAACCTGATTACCCTGTATCTACCCCAGTGCTTAGAACAGTGCTCTGCACATAGTAAGTGCTGAACAAATACCAACATTATTACATTATTAAGTCACTTCACTTCTCTGGGCCTCAGTTATCAGTAAAATGGGGATTAAGACTGGGAACAAGGACTGCGTCCAACCTGATTACCTTTTATCTACTCCAGCGCTTAGTACAGTGCTTAGCACATAGTAAGCGCCTAACAGATACTGTTTAAAAAAACAATCCAGATCACAAATCCCTTTTGGAGCCACAAGAGCAAGGGGTCTTCACTGGGACGTTACAAGTGACACCTCTCAGCCAGAAGGGGGCGTGAGCGTAAAAGGCGACTGAGACTCTACGCAGAATAATAATAATACTAATAATAATGACATTTGTTAAGCGCTTACTATGTGCAAAGCACTGTTCTAAGCGCTGGGGAGGATACAGGGTGATCAGGTTGTCCCACATGGGGCTCACAGTCTTCATCTCCATTTTCCAGGTGAGGTCACTGAGGCCCAGAGAAGTTCAGTGACTTGACCAAAGTTACACATGTGGCAAGCGGCGGAGCTGGGATTCGAACCCACGACCTCTGACTCCCAATCCCGGGCTCTTTCCACTGAGCCACGCTGGAAATGTCACGGTGACCTTAGCCAAAGCCCAGTGAAGATGACTGGCCGGTGGATGTCTGGGGGGCTCGTGAGTGTGGCCAGGGAACGATTGACCAAAGTTGAAATCAACGCAGTTTGGGGGCTGAGCACATCCTGTTTCACCATCTCTGGTCCAGGCCCAACTTGGCTGAGTGTTTGCCCCGTGCCCCATTCCCAGGTTCCCCGAGCTCGGGGCCTTGTTCCGTCTCCAGAAGCAGCACACTCTCGCCTCCCCTGGAGTCCAGCCTAGCTAGCCACTTGAGGTGTGGTCTTATGATGGTGGAAGTTCCCTAGTTGTTCGACTTTTCGGAGGTGAGGGGTGGGCAGAGCAGGGCTGGGTGGGCAGGGCAGGGGCAGAGGGACACGTCTCAGGTGGTGGGGTGCCTGTGGCACCATCACTGCAGGCCTGCAGGGAGAACGTGGTGGGCTCCGACCTCTGGCCCACTTGGCATCCGAGGGCACCTGTACCTCGGTGGGGCTTCTTCCCGCCCTGGGCAGCGGCGCTGGTGTCTGTGGTGTGGTGTGGTGTTGTTCGTGAGGTGTAAAGGTAAGTGGTGTAGTCTTGGTGTGATGTTGTCGCAATGTTGGCATGGTGTCAGTGAGGTGTCTGAGGTGAGATGTAGCACTGGTGTGGTGCCAGTGTTGCTGTGTGGTGGCAGAGTACTGCTGTGGTGCCGGTATGATGTCGTCGTGATGTTGGTGTGGTACCGGAGAGGTATCTGTGGTATGGTGCGGCACTGGTGTTGCCATGGTGTGATGGAGTGCTGGCGTGGTGTCGGTCGGCTAGATGCCGGTGCTGTGGCCCAGTGGGCTAGAAGAGGTGCTTGTTCTCACCTGAGGGAGGCCACAGAGCAAGACCGGGATGAGATGGAGTGGCCAGCAACATGCTCTGGGCTCTTCTTCTGTGTTTGTTTTGGGTCAACCCCCCACCCTCGCCCCGCCCCCTCCCCTGGGGTCCACAGACCCTCTTTCGCCTTGGATCTTTGGGGAGCCCCGGCCAGGCCCAGGGGCAGTTGTATCGCCAGGACTTTGAGCAGCGACTCACACAGCAGGGGCTCTAATTCATCCACACCTTCTCTCCAGGGCATATGCCCACCGTGCCCACGTGGTGCTGCCATTACCTTGGCCATGTTGTCCAAGCGCCAGCAGAAACCGGAGCCGCCAGTCCAGGACCTCTGGAAGAAAGCTCCAGCTGTCGCCTTGGGACCGGGCTAGTTTCCGGAATGATTATTTTTGGACCCTCCGGTCCCTCCGTTCTGCCCCTTGCCAGATAGAGTCAGTTGGGGTGGTACCTGAAGGAAATGCTATCCGGGGTATCCTCTGCTTGAAGATGACACCGCTAATCAATCAATCAAATTTATTGAATGCTTTCTATAAGCAGAGCACTGCAGTAAATATTTGGGAGAATACAACATATCAGAGTTGGCAAACACCTTCTCTGCCCACAGTGAGCTTCCAGGCCAGAAGGGCATTAGTCTCATGGGTGTGAGACTGCACCCGTGGCCGTGAGTGGCATACTAAGAATCTCTGGCCTCCGTGCCCGTGGAGAGGCAGTCAGACTCTTTTTCTAGCTCCTTGCTGTTCATGTGAGCCTTGCTCAGACACCGGGGATGAAGAGAAGCAAGTTGTGTCCTACCGCCAGCAGGACCTAGGCTGGAGTTGTGTTTGCAGTAGTGGTGGTGGTCTGCACTGAGCCATCCACACTCTTTCCAGGTGCCCCATACCCAGCAACGTGTGCTGCAAGACGGATGGAAGTGAGAAGGGGTGCGGTCTCTGGTTGTAGAAGAGAATGCCTCTAAGGCCATGACAGTAGCAGACGCCTCTCGGCCCTCAGCTGCTCTGTAAGCCACTGTCGAGTGTAGCACTCAGACTGGTTTATTAAGGGTTGAGGAAAAATACCCTGTCTTGAAAAGACGGCAGCAAGTTCCTTCGGAAGCCTCATGTCTCATGTCTCAAGCTCATAGGCTGTGAGCGCTATGTGGGTCAGGGACTGTGCTTAACCCAATTATTTTGTATCTACTGCAATACTTAGTACAGTGCCTAGCACATAGTAATTGCTTAACAAATACCATTATTATTATTATTATTATTGTTCCCCTAAACTGTTGTAGTGCTGGGCCTAGTCACCCTAAACCAAATGGAGAGGTGGCGGGGGCCGGGCCTGCTGGTTGCCTTGAAGAGCCACTTCCTAGTCCTTCCAGCCCCACCTTTAACCCCAAAGTCTTTAACCCCAAACTCATCCACTGGGGGAACAACAACCTCCACCCTGAGTCCACGGAAGCAACTGCTGCTTTCTAATCTACCCGGGGCTTTCCTTTCCCCAGTTTTGTTGCCTCCGGTCTGGAGGCCATTTGCCAGGGGCCGGCTCACTGGGGACTGCATGCTGGGGTTGGCTGGACTCAGAGACCATTTTAGAAGTGGGCAGAGGGTCTGGTGGCCTCAAGGGAACAGAGGGAAAACCGACTCAGATACTTGAACCAAGCTGCTGAAATGCAGGGTTAAAGTTCGATGGGAAAATGCCTTTTTTTGTGAACGTATGTGTTTGTACATGTGTGGGTGCATGTGTGGTGTGTCCAGGGCAGCTCCCACTGCCTCCCCTCTCCCTAATGAGCAGGCAGTAGCCCCGAGTTCCTCCAAGGTGCACAGCACTGCACCAGGCCCCAGAGAACCCAGCCCAGAAACAAGAGATACCGCCATCCCCAGCACCCCAGCCGGCAAGGACTTGACATCCATCCTAATGAGGGAGAGAGGGGACAGAGAGTGCCCAACAACTGACAGGGAGGAGAGCAAGGGCGAGGATGCAAACGATAAAAATAAAAGGAAGGCATTCCATAACAGTGATTAGCTATAAAAGCCTTTCTGGGGAGGGAGTTGGATTGCCGGGAGAACATTCTGAGCTACTGCAAGGAGAAGAATGACGAGACAGGTGTGGGGGAGTGAGAGCGAGGGGGTCAGTGGGGGTCCGGGGAGGAGGCCAATCTGTCAGGAGCCCAGACTGGGCTCCGAAAATGGGCCCCAACTAACCAAATTGGAGGTGAAATGCAGAGGAGGGGCCTGGGAAGTATGATTCCCCCAACCTGGAACCCCCACTCCTCACACCTACCAGGCCCCAGCCACTCCCATGGCTCCTGGGAGACTCCTGCAATCCCTGAAAATTTCAAAGACTCCTGAAATCCCACTTTCCTCACATGACCACCCCTGCACCCGCCAGTTGCAACCGCCCAACACCCATCCTGAGGACTAGTGCTCTGTAGTCCCGTTGTCCCACACTTGGACTTGTCCATGTGTTTATCAACTTCATCCATGCATGCAGTTATTCATCCATTCTGCCCTGATAACTTTGGGCTGATTCCTTCCAAATCTTTGCCCTTTTACTCTCTGTAAATCATTTATGTCTGTCTCTCCCATTAAATTATTATTAGTAATAATAATAATAGTATTTGTTAAGTCCCCGACTGCATGCCAAGCACTGTTCTAAGCACTAGGGTAGATACAAGTAATCATGTTGGACCCAGTCCCTGTCCCACAGGGGACTCACAGTCTTAATCCCCATTTTACAGCTGTGGTAACCGAGGCACAGTGAAGTTAAGTGACTTGCCCAAAGTCACACAGCAGGCAAGTGGCAGAGCTGCAATTAGAACCCGTGTCCTCTGACTCCCAAGCCCATATTATTGCCACTAGGCCATGTTGCTTCTTGTGGCAGGGAGCACATTTCCTGTCCCTGTTGTACTCTCCCACACACGAAGTATGGTGCCTAGCCCTCAGGAGCTGGGCCAGGAATTGCCTGCAATTTGAGGACAAGAATATAGGGAGGAGAAAGGCCGGAGAGAGGATTTTCTCAGTGGCCACCAAAAGGGCTCAAAGGGAGAGGACCAAGAATTAGGGAGAAGGTTAGAGCAGTCTAGGTCAAAGGAAAAAAGCGTGTTGTTGACAAGAATGTGAGGAAACTGGGGTAGGAACGGATTTCACAGATGTAGGAGAAAGCTGGCGGGGCAGGGGGTGCCGCTGCCTGGATGAAGGCAGATGAAAAATAGACCCATCGTCTGTCAGAGAAACAGAGCAAGATTTGACACCTTGCTGCATCCAGTGTCTGGTGTCTAAGGTCGGGACGATTAAACAAACAAAATCCCTCAGCAGCTAAAGGCAAAACGATCTGGCAAAGGAAGTGAGGAGCTAGGAAGCTCTCGGGGGCTACATGGATTAGGACAGAGTATTCAGTCAACTCAAAGCCAGGTCAAGCCCGAAATATACCCAAGTGGAAAACTCGGTGCTTGGGCCTATCCTTTTGTGCACTTACAATAACAGATTGATATGCAGAACATGTTACGTCCTCAACATCACAAAGGTGTGATTTTTTTGTGGTGATTCAGAGCCCCGGGGACCAGGCAGGCTGGTGGGGGCGGTAGGGGGGAGAGGACAGAGACAAAGGCAAGGTGGACCCATTTTACAGGTGGAGGAAATGAGGCCCTGAGAGCCCTCAGGGCACACAGCCTGCTGGGGGAGATCTGGGACCCGAGCCCAGGAATTCTGACCCCAGCTCCTGGCTCTTCCCACTAGGCTGCACTGCTTCTTCGTTTACAGTGCAGCAAGGGGAGAGCACGGGCCTGGGAGTCGGAAGGTCATGGATTCTAATCCCACCCGCCACATGTCAATTTTGTGACCTTGGGCAAGTCACTTCACTTTTCTGCCTCTGTTACCTCATCTGTAAAATGGGGATCGAGACTGAGAGCCCCACGTGGGACAGGGACCATGTAACCACCCTAGCGCTTAGTACAGTGCCTGGCACATAGCATTTAATTACCACATTTATTATTATTAGTAATAGTAGTAAGGGAGTGAGACACCATAATCAGTTACGGATGGGAGAGCCCTTTGCTTCTCGTTGTGGGCAGTGAATGTGTCTGTTTACTGTTGTACTCTTCCCAAGCATTCATTACAGTGTTCTGCACAGAGTAAGCACTCAATAACTACTATTGAGTATATGGCTGAATTCTTTCTCACCGTGCTCCTTGGAGCACGAAGAAGGAAGAAAAGCTTGACAAGTCCCCATCCAGGGCAGTCAGATTTGAAGTCCAGCAGCAGGAGCCTAAAGTGGGCAATCAACTCCGCAGGTTTGTTTGCCCGCCCTCAGCTTGGGTCTGGTGGAGGATCGGAGCCCGGGGAGGAGGCCCGCACAACCTGCGTCTACTGCAGGGGTGCTGTGGGCTGGGCTGCAGGCCGGGCTGCAGGCAGGCGGACTGAGTCAGTGTTGGAGTCGGTCTGGGTGCCCGGGTTGCGGGCGATTTAACAGGATCCTTTGCCATCCCGGGAATTCGTTAATTCAATCATATTTATTGAGCGCTTACTATGTGCAGAGCACTGTACTAAGTGCTTGGAATGTACAATTGGGCAACAGAAACAATCCCTGCCCAACAACGGGCTCACAGTCTAAACGGGGGAGACAGACAACAAAACAAAACAAGTAGCCTGACGTAGATATCATCGGGATAAATAGAATCATAGAGATATACACATCATTAACAAAATAGAGTAATAAATAATATATACAAATATGCACAGTGCTGAGGGGAGGGGAAGGGGGAATGGGGAGGGGAGAAGGAGCAGAGGGAAAGGGGGGCTCAGTCTGGGAAGGCCTCCTGGAGGTGAGCTCTCAGTAGGGCTTTGAAGAGGGGAAGAGAATCGATATTAATGAGTGTATATATGTATGATTCTATTTCTATTGATGGTATTGATGCTTGACTACTTGTTTTAATAATGATAGTGTTTGTTAAGCGCTTACTATGTGCCAAGCAATATTCTAAGCACTGGGGTAGATACAAGGCAATCAGGTTCTCCCATATGGGGCTCACAGTCTTAATCCCCTTTTTTTCAGATGAGGTAACTGAGGCACAGAGAAGTTAAGTGATTTGCCCAAAGTCACATAGCTGATAAGTGGTGGAAGAGGGATTAGAACCCACAACCTACTAAAGACCTAAATGCAATTTACTAATTATTAGTAGTAGTGATTATTAATTTATTAGTATTAATACTAATACTAATATCTACCTAAATACTATTGAATGAATGAACCTCTGACTCCCAAGCCCAGGCGCTTGCCACTAAGCCATGCTAGTTTTGTTGTCTGTGTCCCCCTTTTAGACTGTGAGCCTGCCATTGGGCGGGGATGGCAGCGTGGCTCAATGGCAAGTGCCCGGGCTTGGGAATCAGAGGTCATGGGTTCGAATCCCGACTCTGCCACTTGTCGGCTGTGTGACTGTGGGCGGATGACTTCACTTCTCTGGGCCTCAGTGACCTCATCTGGAAAATGGGATGGAGACTGCGAGCCTCACGTGGGACAACCTGATGACCCTGTATCTCCCCAGCGCTTAGAACAGTGCTCTGCACGTAGTAAGCGCTTAACAAATACCAACATTATTATAACGGTCTCTCTCTGCGGGTGAACTGTACCTTCCAAGCGCTTAGCACCCAGTAAGCGCTCAGTCAAGGCGATGGAACGACACAGGAAACTTGTTAATTGGCAGGAGAGTTGTCCAATGAGAGCGCGGGGCCTCCGAACGTTCCCCTAGGGGGCGTGGTCACCGCGGGCTGGAGCCAATCAGAGGGGTCGGAAGGGGGGAGGGCGGGGCGTCCGGCTGCGGGCGGCCAATGGGGAGCGGGCCCGGCCGCCGGGAACCCCCCCCCCCCCCCGCGCTGCTCTGCCCGGCGACAGGCTGTAGGACTCGAACCCGGACCCGGACGGACGGTCGGCGAGCGGCGGGAGCGGTAGGAGAGGCGGGGGGGGCGTGCGGGGCTGGGGGAGCGGCCGGTCCTGCCCCGCCCCGGGGCAGCTCGTTCCTGCCTGCGGGGCCCAGGGGCGGACGGGGTGCCACACTGTGCGCGTCACAATGTGCGGGGGGCGGCGGGGGGCGGCTCTGCCCGGGTCACAGCGTGCGGGAGACAGAGTCCAACCTCCGCGCACACCGAGCGCTCGGCAACTAGAGAAGCCACGGGGCTCGGGGGAAAGAGCCCGGGCTTAGGAGTCCGAGGTCGTGGGTTCTAATCCCCACCCCCCTCCGCCACCTGTCAGCTTTGGGCAAGTCACTTCGCTTCTGGGGGCCTCATCTGGTAGATGGGGGGGTGAAGACCGGGAGCCTCATTCCCCTCTCTCTCCCCCGCCCCCAGCGCTTAGAACAGGGTTCGGCACATAGTAAGCGCTTAACAGAGACCAACATGAGTATTATTATTAAGTACGATGAATGGAGAGGGGGGAAGCGCGGAGAGTTGAGATGTGAAGGCTGGGAAGGGTGAGACTGATTGGACAGTAAATCCTCATTGGGCAGGAATCGTCTCTTATCTATTGCCGAATTTTACATTCCAAACGCTTAATAATAATAATGATAATGTTGGTATTTGTTAAGCGCATACTATGTGCAGAGCACTGTTCTAAGCGCTGGGGTAGATACAGGGTCATCAGGTTGTCCCACGTGAGGCTCACAGTTAATCCCAATTTACAGATGAAGTAACTGAGGCACAGAGAAGTGACTTGCTCAAGGTCACACAGCTGACAGGTGGCAGAGCCGGGATTAGAACCCATGACCTCTGGCTCCCAAGCCCGGGCTCTTTCCACCGAGCCACGCTGCTTAGTACAGTGCTGTGCACGTAGTAAATGCTCAATAAATACTATTAAATGAAAGGGTGAGGTTGGAGGGGTGGGGGGTGCCCGGCGGCGGGGCGGGCACCATGGAGGTGCCAGGGCTGTTCTTGGGCCCCTCGGTTCACGGGAAAAATAACCGAGAGGCTCCCGGGCCTCGAGAAACTTCCAGCCCGGGGGCGGGGAGCTGCTGTCACGGGCGGCTTTGTCAGCCAGAGGCCCTGGGTTCTAATCCTGGCTCTGCCACCTGTCTGCTGTGTGACCTTGAGGAAGCCACTTCACTTCTCTGGGCCTCTGTTATCTCACCTGTAAAATGGGGATGAAGACCGTGAGCCCCGTGTGGGACAGGGACTGCGTCCAACCGGATTACCCTGTGTCTACGCCAGCGCTTAGAAAAGTGCTTGGCATATAGTAAGCGCTTAACGAATAACATTGTTATTATTATTATTATTATGCCAGTCGGAGTCAAAAGTGAGAGCACAGGGAAAGGGGGCAGACAAGAGTGAGCGGGGCAGGCAGTCTATCGATTCGTCGTATTCAGCGAGCTCATCATTAGTAAAAAGTAGTAGAAAAATCCCGCTTGGAGGCGACCCAGGAGTGGCCAGGCCTCGGGGTTTGGTCTGGGTTCTTGGGCTGGGAGGGTCGTGGCAGAAGGCAGAACCTGGAAGGGAAGGATGTTCGGGGCGGGGGTGGCTCGGAGTGATTGGAAGACACTCCCCAGGGTGGGAAAACTAAATAATCAGTGGTATTTATAGAGGAGTACTAAGTGGCCTGGCTCCGGTTGGGATAATAATAATTGTGGTTTAAGTGCTTACTAGGTACTAGTATCTACTTTACTTTTTAAGCACTGTACTAAGCACCGAGTAGATATAATAATTATGGTATTTGTTAAGCACATACTGTGTGTCAAGCACTGTACTAAGTCCTGGGGTGGATACAAGCAAATCAGGTTGAACACAGTCCCTGTCTCACATGGGGCTCACAGTCTCAATCCCCATTTTACAGATGAAGTAACTGAGGCCCAGAGAAGTGAAGTGATTTGCCCAAGGTCACACAGCAGACACGTGGAGCAGCTGGGATTAGAACCCATGACCTGCTGACTCCCAGGCCCATGCTCTAACCACTACACTGTGCTGCGTCTCAAGGGGCCCCGGCTCCATTTGGGCTGCAGCTGGAGAGGAGGCCCACAGAGGCTGGGCACGGGGAGGTGGTCGTTTTTCCCTCCCAAATGGCAGGAATGAGGGATGGGGGCAGGTCTGCCTCCCCAGTACTTCTCCACCCCCGACAGAGGAGGCTCCACCCGTGGGTGTGGACAGCAGACAGCTCATGCCCTTGGGCCTGGCTAGCAGGGGCCTGAAGGACACAGTGGTTTGGGAAGTGCTCTTCAGCTAGAGTGACTCGGGGAAAGTAGTCCAGAGGACCCGCTTAGTACAGTGCTCTGTACATAGTAGGCGCTCAATAAATGCTATTGAATGAATGAATGAAAAGAAGGGGGAACCAGTCGGAGCCCAACCATAAAGCTCCTCTTGCTACTGCGAGAGAAAGAGGGAGAGAGGGGGGAAGGAGGGGGAGAACAAGCACCCAGTCCGCAGGTGGAGCCTGTAGTAGCTGTCAGGCAGTGCCACGCAGGGCTCTGTTCATCTGCATTGTTTACCAAACACACTCCCTGCTTGTGTGGTCTGACCACCCTGCTGAAACCCCGAGGCCGACACAGGCGTGTTTCCGCCTCGGCTGCACCTTGGTGTGCGTGCCCTCGGTGCCGCCCAGTGTATCCCGCTGTGATGATCCCAGGAGGTTTGCCTTTGCCGAGCCATTCATAAAGTAACTGAGGGGATTCCTAGGAGAGCCTTGCCCTCTGCTCGCCTTCAGGGCCTTTGCTGGAACTTTCTTTTCCTGCTTCTCCTACCTTATCTATGTTCAGCGCCTTCCTCATCCCCTGATCCCGCTGAACTCTTGCCAACTCAGCTTGGTTTTCTCCTACTTCATTATGGGGACGTTTCCCCTGAGCTCGGAGGGATAATTCCAGGGTTTGGCAAACTTCTCATCAGGGTCGTCCCAGAGGCCGTCTGATTCTAGTACCACAAAAAAAGGGGGTTTAGTCGGCAACAGTTACCCTGGCGCTTTGAGGAAGCTGAACTTTAAGGCAGCCAGGTGATGTGTATTTTACCGGACCAATGTAACCTGAATCTGGGAAGCTGCCCATCGTGGTTAGGCTGGATAACCTCCTCTTTCGCCCAGCCGAATGCTAGCTCGCTATATCCTAGCATTCTTAAGTCAGTTTGGGGAATGGGGAGATTTTATTCCTCCTCTTTAGACAATGTGAAGTCCGTGGGTTTGTAGCTCTCCTGTCTCTTGAAGGCAGGGACCGTTTTGCTTCCCAATGACTAGTGTAGTGGTGCTTGGGAGATGTAGGATGACTGACGAAGCACACTGGCATTCTAAATGTTAGAGTGTCATGGATTTCAGTTCACGGAGATAAGGCTGACATTCAGAAGGCTTTGCAGGTTTCCTCCTAAATCCAGCAGACCCAGGCAGGGTTAGAGAGGGCCGGGGAGGGGAGCTAGGAGCCTGAAGAAAGGAGGCTTATATGTCGGGCCTTTGGAACGAGCAGCCTGCCGTCTGAGGCCTCCACACAAACTTAGGTACGTGGGGCTCAGCAGAGGAGCTTTTGAAATTATTATAATTCTGGTATCTATGAGGTACTTACTTTGTACTGGGGTTGATGTACAAAATCAGGCCAACACAGTCCCTCATCCACGCGGCTCTCCTAATGTGACAGGGAGGGAGAGCAGCAATGTTATTCCTATTTTACTCTGGTGAGGAAACTGAGGCTCAGAGATTAAGCCACTTTCCCGAGGTCACATAAGCAGGCCAGTGGCAGAGCTGGGATTTGAACCTGCATCTCCTGGGAAGGTTTCTTGACCTAGTGGAAAGAGCTCAGGGCTGGGAGTTAGGAGATCCGGGTTCTTGTCCTGGTTTCACTTGTCAAGTGACCTTGGGTAAATCACTGAACCGACCTGAGAATCGGTGTCCTCATCTATAAAATGGGGAAAAGATCTCTGCTCTCTCCCCTTCTATGGCTGCCCTGTGGGACATGGATTGTGTCCAATCTGATAATATTGTGTTACGAAATAGGTTCCCCATCCTTAGGAACAGCTTTGCAATGGTTACTGCAGCGATGCTTCACATACCTAATGTTGTTCATTCCCTTTACCAGAAACTGATTTGAGAAGGATTTACCACCTACTTAGGTGCTGCAACATTAGAGGTCTCTTGGTGAATTGTAGGAGTGCAGATAAGACCCTTTATCTCTAGGCAAAGCTTCTTGCTTCTCAACAGGAGTTTGGGCTTGATGACACAAGCGTAAGTAAGCCTGGAGTTTGGGCGCTGTGGGGTCTTGTTGACAAGGCAGTTTGGTGAGGCCTTTTTAACTCAAGATAATACTCCTTTACACAGGCTCTACTTGGAAAGGTTTTCGTCCTCCCTACATCTTGGAGTTCCTTCTCCACGTTTGCCCATGATCTTGTTTGGTTTGAAAGACAAAACCAAGCCTAGGAAGAAGCAGTGCCGTCAGCCCCTCCAACCCAGGCCCCTGGCCCTCCGGACCGGTGTTCCCTGAGGGGTTTCCTCCGGATTGGGGCGGCCCCTTCAAACCCCTCTAACTTCCCCCAACAAAGCTATTCTCCCCCTCTCATCCACCTGTGTATTTAGATTCTGCTTAAACTCACTGACGGCACAACTGTATGTGGCAAAAGTTCTCCAGACTCGATGATGAAGGGAGCCCCGGAGGCTCTGGTCGGGAAAGGCGAATGAACCTTGGAGCTGAGGCTTCAGACCCGAGAACCTGGCCAGCGGCGGAATTGGCAGTGGGGCCAGTGGTTCGCATGGCGCCCCTCGTGCTCTCACGTCCCTGCCCGTCAGGCTTTTAAGCGCCGGCCCCATTGGTGGCGGAAGCAGCCTCAGTGCCACAACCCAGCAGGTCTCTGTGGTCTCTGCCCCCCCACCCCTTCTAGGCAGCTCCTTCTTAGAGCTCCTGCTGGGCCTGTCCACCTGGAGGAATGTCCCCAGTGCTTCTTTGGCCAGAAACCTTCCCTACTGTTGGCCCAGCTGGGGCAAGAACCCAGTTCTCCTGGTTACCGGAGCTGGACTCTCCCTAAGTCTCCTACAGCACTGGGTTAAAAAAAAGTTCTCCTTTCTCTGCTACTTCTAAAACAGTCCATTTTTAGCATCATTTGAAACCCGTAAGTAGCTTCTGAATCTGAATTGGCAGGAGTTTCTCCTTACAAAATGTTTTGTATCTCAGTTAAATGTGCAAATTTCCAGAGATTTCCATAATTATTAGTTCATTAAGCAATGTTGAACCTTTACGTTAATGTAGGGCCACCAGCATCCCAGACCAGAACATGGTCGGTTAGAATAGCTGGCCCAGGTCCCTCTGGTATCTTCGGAGTAGACCATCTCCCCATTGTATATGGGGGCGGGTGGGGAAACTGTCACTGAGAGAAGTCAGGTTCCTTTGCCCGTGGCTAGATGGCATATGGGGTTATTGGGGTCTCCTGGCCTGCAGTTCTCTCTGGCGAGCTCTGATTCTGGGGTGGCAGCCCCAGTGGTCCCGGTCGGGAGCCAGGTGGGCTCTCGGGTGTGGTGCAGGGTGGTGGTGACACGTGGAGGGCGGGAAACTCTTGTTCACCTGCCCCCAAAGGAGGTCTATCTATGTGAAATTATTGACTCTCCACTCTCACTGTCAGCCAAAGTGTTGTTTTTTTTGAGACAGTATCTGAAGAGAATCCGAATGCCGTGGCTTGCACCACCTATGTCTTTTCAGGCTTAGGAGTAGCTATTAGTTAGAAAGGGCTCTGACAACGTTCCCCATCCACCCCGAAGACATCCGCAGATGTGGAACTGCAGATGGAGAACTTGTCTCACTGCTGGCAGTCAGCCAGTCTCTCCTAGTGGACAGCCCGGGATCAAGTGGAAGACTGCTGAGCAAAATGTCCAGCCTGGGAGCCAGGGCCCCTCGATTTAGACCGGGCTGCTCTCCCTGGGCAGTGGAGGCAGGGTGGGCAAGGCGGTCCACGACCACTGGTCCACAGTCACCGGCCCGAGGCCAGCAGTCCAGTGGCAAGCTGCAGGACTGGGGGCTCCTGGAGGGAGATCTCCGGCCTGTAGGGATATGTCGGGGGCGGCGGCGGTGCATAGCGGGGGCAGCATTCCAGCACACCGAAGGGCAGCACTCGATCGCTATCGGAGTGGAATTCCAGTTTTCCACTCACCTTTTCCCCGCGATGAGCGGTTGGTCACGAGAACACGCAGAGCGGCTAGGCGGCCCTGGCTGCTGGACCTGGCCGAGGAGCCTCATGATTGGCTGGAACGTTTTACCCTGTGATCAGTGATGTTGGGGCATTGGCCAGGTCGCTCCTGGCATTAGCTGTAGCCCAAGTGGGACTTTATCTTCAAGTCAGAGGTCGGAGGGTCGCCGCCACTGCCGCCCTCCAGAGAGGCCACCCGCCGTGGGAGCCAAGCCGAACAGGGGCCTCTTGCATTTCACTGAACTCTGGCTCCGAGCGTTGCGCTGTCACAAAGCACCTATTAATCTAAAATATTAGCTCTCCGAGGATTAGGAATTGGGTTCGTCAGATGAACCACATAGAGACCTCTGTACTTACTCTGTGTACCGTCTACCCGGCCAGCTATTAGTGGAATTTGGAGCAGACCAAAAATGAGCCTTTTGAAAAGCTGATTTTCAGCATTGAGGCCGGTGAGCGAGAACAGCCACGTTGGAGCCGCGCTCCGGGCGGTTTGCTTCGAGTCTGCTTTTTCCTCCGTTGCCGGGTTTGACTTAACCAAATGAAGGTATCAGCCCTCCACTATAAACAGGTACAAGAAATCGAGGGAACAACAGTGAGTGTGTGTTTGTGATACTGAAGTGCTTACTATGTGCCAGGCACTGTACTCGGTGCTAGAGTAGATACAAGATAAATGGATTGTACCCAGTCCATGTACCACATGGGACTCGCAGTCTTAACCCCCATTTTACAGAGGAGGTGACTGAGATCCAGAGAAATCAAGTGACTTGCCTAAGGTCACACAGCAGACAAGTGGCGGAGCTGGGATGAGGACTCAGACCCTTTCCACTTCCGGGCCTGTGATCTATCCACTAGGCCATGGTGGGGGTGTGGGGGTGTGTGTGTGTTATCGTCGATGGGGGAATGAATTGTTCAGACTGCCCAAAGTAGGATAAATGTCGCAGATCTGACAGAGTTGTCAACTGGCCTCAAACTTACTCATCCCAAGTCCTTGACAAGGCTAGAGCATTTTTAATCAGGGCCCAAAGCTGTAAGTGCCTGTGGGCAGGGAATGAGTTTGTTGTATTGTTATATTGTACTCTCCCAAGTGCTTAGTACAGTGCCCTGCAAAAAGTAAGTGCTCAATAAATATGATTGAAAAGGACCAAAATGGTGACTTTCTGGCCTGTTAACTCTTTGAAGCTGGTTAATAATAATAATAATAATAATAATAATGTTGGTATTTGTTAAGTGCTTACTATGTGCCGAGCACTGTTCTAAGCGCTGGGGTAGACATAGGGGAATTAGGTTGTCCCACGTGGGGCTCACAGTCTTAATCCCCATTTTACAGATGAGGGAACTGAGGCACAGAGAAGTGAAGTGACTTGCCCACAGTCTCACAGCCGACAAGTGGCAGAGCTGGGATTCGAACTCATGAGCCCTGACTCCAAAGCCCATGCTCTTTCCACTGAGCCACGCTGGTTCCTTCCCAATCCTCACCTCCCCACTAGAATCCTGACTCCCTTTTTGCCTTCACACTCAAAATGGGAAGTTGCCACTTCTGACTATTGTGGGCATCTTCTGGGGCAGTAGTTGTAGTTGTAATGGGCCAGATCACATGTTGTGAAGCAGCCCTCATTTCCAATCATCCGAAAATAGCTTTCAAAAGGATTGGGTGGACAAGCTTCTGGGTCTGCGTAGTGGAAACAGAGAGAGAAGCAGACAGTGCCATTTTTGTCATTATTTGTCCCTAGAAGTCAAAAGCCATGTAGTGAGCAGCTGGCATGTTAGTCTGGAGTAAGGGGAGCTGAGGGTTTTTTTTGTGTTCCTGAGAAAAGGAGGGAGACGGAGAGATACTGCAGGGTACAGCTGTGACACGTCCCAGCCTCGCTGACTCATTCTCATATCTGGTGCCGTTTAGAAGGGTGGGTAAGTGCATCCTGGAGGGGTGGCCCAAACGGTGTCAGGGGACCCCAGATTGGGCGATGGGCCGGGGTTTTTGCCACACATAGCTCCAGGCCAACCACCTTCCCTTTGGTTCAGTTTTCATGCAGTCCAGAAGTGGCTGAGCGGGTTTATAATCCTTAAAAAAAAAAATTAGGGATTTAAAAAAAATGGCTAGTGGAAAAGGCCAAGCCCCCTCCTTGCTTCCTGACACGTGGCTTTTCCTCCCCCAGGCTGGAGCCAGTATTTATTTTTAAGGCAGGGGTTCTGGCTTTCTCCGGCTTTGGCTTGTGTCAATGAAAACTCTCTTGCTTCCCTCCCGAAGGCCTCTGGGCCTCTGGAAAGTCTCCTCTTGGCACCGCTGAGGGCTCTATGTATCTTGTGCTTGCGGACCTGGGGCTGAAGCTGGGACTGACTGGACAGGCCCATGGGGGCCGGACCTGTTTGGGACATAGCCCTTCTGTGAGTCATTCTTTCTTTCTGTTTTTTCCAGTTCTTTCCCTTCTCTCCCCCGCCCTCCCCCGCCTCCTCCCCCCACCACTCCCCCATTGAATGCATTTTACTCTAATCAGCAGTGTGGGTTCCTTTCACAAGCAAGAAACAATAGCAGTTTTCCCCAACAGATCAAACAGTCTCCCAGGCCAAGGGATGTTTTCATAAGGCCGTGAGATTTTGTGGATTAGTTTGTTTTGTTTGTTTTCTGGTATTGGTTAAGTACTTACCATGTGTCAAACACTGTTCTAAGTGCTGGGATAGATATAAGTTAAGTAGATTGGATACAGTCCCTGTCCCTCATGGGGCTCACAGGCTATGCAGTGGCGAGAACAGGAGAACTGAGGCACAGAGAAGTGAAGTGAGTTGCCCAGGGTGTCACAGCAGGTAATTGGCAGAGCCAGGATTAGAATCCAGGTCCTCTGACTTCCAGGCCGGTGCTCTTTCCACAAGGCCATGCTCCTGACACCTTCTTTAAATCAGTTCTATTTTTCTTCTCTTCATTCATGTTCATCTTCTAGATTGGGAAAACTTGTCTGCCTTCATTTGTTCTCTCTGAAGTTCTCATAATCTTGGGAAATTGGGTTGCTACAAGGTGCTGGGAATTTGAACGTCTTGATAAAGACCCTTCAAAACTGAATGCCCATGCTAAGAGAGTCCATTTTGTCAGATTTCTAGCATTTCTCCTGGCAAGGAAGACATCCTCAAGCCCCGTTTGGTCTTTCGGATGCTTTTGTCAGGTTTTCCAGGTTTTCTCGGCAGGCCCGGAGTTGAATGCGGAAGTTCTTTGAATCCATTGTTTCCATGGTATTTGCTTCCAGAGGAGTGCCAAGAAAATGCCAGTGCACTTGGGACATGTTTGGTGGGCCAGATGTCCACCTAGGGAAGGAAATTCCAGGATGCTCAGGTGCCGGGCTCCTGCTTCCATGGGGACTCCAAGCTAACTCTCGGGAGGGTGGCCATGGGGTCAGGGGACCCCTGGGTCACAAGGGACAGCCCCCACCTTTCCAGAGCAGCTCTCAGGAACTCCACAACTGACTGCAGTAATACTTATGGCCCAGAGGTCAAAGGGTTGGGCTCAGGGCCTCTCATCTCATCAAACCCCTCATCGAGCTCCTTGCTTGACTTCTTTCACCAAGCCTCTCATAGCGCATGGCCCAGAGAATCAGAAGGTCATGGGTTCTGATCCCAGCTCTGCCATTTGTCTGTTGTGTGACCTAAGGCAAGTCACTTCATTTCTCTGTGCCTCAGTTACCTCATCTGTAAAATGGGGATTGAGACCGTGAGGCTCATGTGGGACAGGGACTGTGTCCAACCCCATTTGCTTATATCCATTGCTTGTAATAAATGTTATTCAATGCATGAATCCACCCCAGTGCTTAGTTCAGGGCCTGGCACAAAGTAAGTGCTTAACAAATACCACAATTATTATTATCCTCTCACCCCTTCACCAAGCCTCTGTCTCCCCTCACTGAGTCTCTCCCACCCAAGCCCTTCTCACCTTCTCACCAAGCCCCTCACCCAGGCCCCTCTCACTGAGCCTCTTGTCCGAACCCCTCTTACTTTCCCACTGAGCTTTTTTGCCCAGACCTCTCTCCTTGTAGTCTCACAGAGCCTCCAGCTGAAGGCCAGAGCCTTGGCCTGGTAAGGAAGAGAGGCTTTAGGGCTTTCCAGACAGAGCCTATTATTTTTGCCTTTCTCCCCCTCCTCCTCTCCAGAAACTGGAGCTGTGGGGAAAGGGGAAGAGGAGATCACAGTAGGGGAGGGAATTGGCCATTGTGGGATTTGGGGAAGAGAGGTGGAGGTGCCCGGCTCAGGATGAACAGTTGAGAGAGGGTCAGTATTATTTTCTCACCTGATTTATGAAAGTTGACAGGGAGCCAATTTATTTGATTTAATGAGTTGAGGAGTTAATTCAAGTAGACTTGGAGGGTCAGTATGGCCTTAAGGAAAGAAGATGAGTCTTGGGATTCATTCATTCATTCATTCAGTCATATTTATTGAGTGCTTACTGTGTGCAGAGCACCGTACTAAGTGCTTGGAATGTACAATCTGGCAACAGAGACAATCCCTGCCCAACAATGGGCTCACAGTCTAAAAGGGGGAGACAGACAGGAAAACAAAACAAGTAGATAGGCATCAATACCTTCAAAATAGATAAATAGAATCATAGATATATGCACATCATTAATAAAATAGAGTAATAAAAATATGCACAAGTTCTGTGGGGAGGGGAAGGGGGTAGAGTAGAGGGAGGGAGTGGGGGCAATGGGGAGGGGAGGAGAGGCAGAGGGAAAGGGAGGGATCAGTCTGGGAAGGCCTTTTGGAGGAGGTGAGCTTTCAGGGCTTTGAAGAGGGGAAGAGAGTGTTTGGCAGATGTGAGGAGGGAGGGCTTCCAGGACAGCAGTAGGACATGGGCTAGGGGTCGATGGCGGAACAGGCGAGAACGAGGCACAGTGAGGAGGTTAGAGGCAGAGGAGCGGAGTTTGCAGGCTGGGCTGAAGAAGGAGAGAAGGGAGGTGAGGTACAAGGGGGCAAGGTGATGGAGAGCTTTGAAGCCAAGAGTGAGGAGTTTTTGCTTCATGCGAAGGTTGATAGGCAACCACTGGAGGGTTTTGAGGAGGGGAGTGACAAGCCCAGATCATTTCTTCAGAAAGATAATCCAGGCAGTGGAGTGAAGTACAGACTGAAGCAGGGAGTATAGGCCCCCCAAATGTAGATCGTATAGACACGTATAGACTGACTTGGGAGTCAGGAGACCAAGGGTCTTAGTCCCAGCTTCTCCTGCTGGGTGACCTCGGACAAGTCACTTAACCCCTCTGAGCCTCAGTTTTCTGATCTGAGAAATGGGGATGATTCCTTGCTCTTCCTCCTGGGTCGTGAGCTTCAGATGGATTAGGGACTGTGTCCAATCTGATTCACTTAGATTGACCCCAGTTCTTAGTATATGGTGTAGCCCATAGTAAGTGCCTAATAAACACCATCAGCATTATTGTTACTACTACAAATGATTAAATATGGATTTAGGGCCTTCAAGCATGACTTATAATCATGAACTTCAACTTTATCCTTCAGGTAAAGAAAACTGCTGGGCATCTCTATGCCAAGGTTTGCCTCAGTTTTATGACATTTTTCTAAATTCAGGTTCAAGTGAGGAAGCATGTTCAGTGAACAAATGAAAAATGTAGATTTAGGCTAACGTAGTGACTGTTCTTCACCTGGATTAAAGAGATGTTTTCTCCTCCTTCCCTTTTTCCCTTCTCTTTCTTAGCTTGGCGAGGTGAAGAGCGGAGCTGACCACCAGAGCTGACTCGAATTTTTAATGGGTGATGTCAATTAATCAATTGTATTTGAGTGCTTACCATGTGCAGAGCACTGTACTAAGCGTTTAGGAGAGTACAGAACAATGACGTTGGTAGCACATTCCCTGTTCACAAGGAGCTTACAGTCTCAAGGGGAAAACAGACATTAAATGACAGATATGGACATAAGTGGCATGGGGCTGAGAATGGGGTGAATAGAGGGTACTTTAATTCAATTGTATTTATTGAGCGCTTACTGTGTACAGAGCACTGCACTAAGTGCTTGGTATAAGTACAAGGGCAGTGGAGAAGGGAGAAGGAGTAGGGGAAATGAGGATGTCCTCGCCTGACTCCTTGAAAAAAATATTTTTGTTCAGGCTCCATCAATTCTGTCCCTGTGGGCGGCCCTCTGTTCCCCTCCCTAGGCCCAGAGCATTTCCGCAGCAGCCACTGTCCATCCGCATGTCTGCCTGACTGCCTCTCTACCTGCCTGTCCCTTGATCCTCCCTCCCCCAGAAGGTCTGCCTTTCTGTCTGCTGGCCCTTGTCCTCCCTCTTCCTGCCCCCTTTCCTCTCCCGGATCTGCCCCTTTGTCCTCCGCCTCTTCCTTGCTTCCTGCTCCTCCCCCGATCCTGGGTTTTCCCCGGAGCAGCCTCAGGCCATTCCTGTCCCCGCTGGCTTCTCCTCCCCATGGAAGAATGCCTGCCTGCCTGCCTGGCCTAACTTAAGATTGTCAAGTAGCTCAAGTAGCCAAGTTCAAACCTCTCCTCCCCTTGCCCAACCCTCACTTTCCAATGACTCCCTCCTCACCCCACCAGGCTGTGGTCTTCCTAAAGCCTGTATTCTCCCACCCCCCCACCATCCTTCTCTCCTGACCTAAACTCTCTCCACCTTCGAAACCCTTCTGAAATGCCATTGCCTCCTCCAGGAGGCTTTCCCTCTTTGGACATTTGATAGTCACCCCACCCCCAGGCCCACAGCATTTATGTCCATATATTTTAAATTATGCATTATAAAATATTTATTCATGTTAAGGTCCATCTCCTCCTCTAGACTGTAAGCTTGTTATGGGCAGGAAATGTGTCTGCTAATTCTGTTGTATTCTCCGAAGCACTTAGTACAGTGCTCTGCACATACTGAGAGCTCAGTAAATACCTTCAATTGATTAATGCTGCTGCATCTCCCCTGGTCACAACTGCCTCACCTCCACCTCGGCAGTCCTGCCCTCTTACATTTCCCCGAAAATGAAAGTGACATCCTGACACTTATCTTGACTTTGCCTTGCTCATTTTCACTTGTTGAAGGCGGCTAGGGAGCGGGATGATTCTTTTATTGTCCTTGCTTTTATTAGTAATCCCAATAGGCTTTTTTTTCTGTAGCACTTTGATTTTTCCAAAGCACTTTCACATCAATCAATTTTATTTGAGTGCTTACTGTGTGCAGAGCAGTGTATTAAGCTTTTGGGAGAGTACAATACAAGAGGACTGGCAGATGTGTTCCCTGCCCATAATTAGCTTACAGTTTAGAGGGTGACTGTCTCCCTCTAGACAGAAATTAAAATAATAAATTAAAGATATGTATATGGGTTGTGCGGCTGAGGGTGGGGTGAATACCGAGTACCCAAAGGGTACAGATTCAAATGCAGTGATCTCATCTTCTCACAACATCCTCATTTAATGAGGGCCAGAGAGGTTAAGTGACATGCTCAGGGTCCCACAGCAAACTGGGGGCAAGGTCAGAGTTAGAACCCCAGTCTCCTGATTCCCAGCCCAGTGCTCTGTCTGCTAGACCACGCTGCCTTTCACATTTTAGAACATTTTAATTTAGACGTGGGGATTAACCTATGGGTTAATTGCTTTGCTTTAAAACCCTGCAATGAAAGCAACTCCTTGTCTACCAATTCTGTTATATTGTCCTCTTTCAAGTGCTTAGTACAGTGCTCTGCACACAGTAAGTGCTTAATAAATACCGTTGATTGATAATTAGATATGCCATCCCATGGTTTCAGTATCCAGTCTTTTGAATAGTTTAGTAAAATAGCAGAACCCAGCTCTAATGTAAAATATGGCCCCTACACAGTGGGAACTCAGGATACAGATATGTACACTAGCTTTCTTATCCCTTTCCACAATTGTGTCCTTGTTTTAGCTTCTCTGACCTTGTCCCTCCAACAGGGCAACTTCCTGAAAAGTTACTTTTTGAAACTGTGCGTTTGGTCAGAGGCCGGGAACAGAGCCGCAGTGTTTCGGGGCATTGCTCAGTAGTGGCCTCCCCCGGCCACAGCAGGGCGGCTATTCCAGCCAACCTGGCGAGGGGCCTACCCTCTGACCCAGCTGTCTGCCTGACTGTCTGCTAGCCCGCTAAACGCCTGACCTCTTCATCATCTGTGGGGCCTTAGGGAGGCCCACCCCACTGCAGTCTGAAATGGGCAGAGTCAAATGCAGAGGCGAGGGGTAAGGGGCTCTGAAAAGTGGCAAAGAGGTTGATAACTTTCTCTGCAAACTCGTCTCTTAATTGGAAGCAGCATGGCCTAGTGGATAGAGCACAGGCCTGGGAGTCAGAAGGAGCTGGGCTAGTCCCAGCTTTGCCACTTGTTTGCTGTGTGACCTTGGGCAAGTCACTTCACTTCTCTGAACCTCACTGAGCGTGTCTGTGAAATGAGGATTAAGATTCTGAGCCACATGTGGGACAGGGACTATGTAACCCCATTTGTTTGTACCCACCCCAGGGCTTAGTTTAGTGCCTGGCACATAGTAAGCACTTAACAATGTGTCTATTATTATATTGTGGTCTCCCAAGCTCTTAGTACAGTCACTCATCCTATTCCGCCTAGATTACTGCATCAGCCTCCTTGCTGACCTCCAAACTTACTGCCTCGCCGCACTCCAGTCCATACTTCACTCTGCTGCCCGGATCACCTTTCTACAGAAACGTTCAGGACATGTCACCTCCCCTCCTCAAAAATCTCCAGTGGTTATCTCTTCACCTCCATATCAAACAAAAACTCCTCACCATTGGCTTTAAAGCAGTCCATCAACCTGCCTCCTACCTCACCTCGCTTCTGTGCGCTTCTGTCCTCTTACAACGCAGCCCGCATGCTTCGCTCCTCTGGTGCCACTAACCTCAAATCCGCCAGATAATTACTCCCCCTGCCCCTGTACTAAGCTCCTTGTGGACAGGGAATGTGTCTGTTTGTTGTTGTATTATACTTTTCCAAGTGCTTAGTACAGTGCTCTGCACACAGTAAGCACTTAATAAATACAATTGAATGAATGCAGTCCTTTGCACTCAGTAAGCGCTCAATAAATACGATTGAATGAATGAACAAATACCACAATGATTATTATTATTATTTTTAAAAACCATATAAAAATAAAACAATGAGAAAACGACTTTGGAGCAGGAGGGGTGGGGGAGGGCATGGGATTGTGGTGGGGTTGGGCAGGACCCTATCCATCTGCTTGTCTATGTCTGCTCCGAGCTCAATTTTTGCCTCTGTGCAATGACTGGTTGAGCACTTAAGGGCTGCCCCAGGGTGGCCTCTTTGCTCTTTTCTGTTCTGGGTGTTTCTTTCATCATTGAAGCATTGTTTCTGTGCAGTTTCTTCTTCAAGGGTAAGATGCCCAGGACCTCCCAGTGGGTGTGATTTTGGAATCGCTGGTCTGGACTCTGGTCTTTCTGAAGGGTGAGGGCTTGAAACAGTGTTTCACTGCTGTTGGCTTTGTGCCTGGAACACAGGGTCACTGGCCACATTCTTAGGGGAGGGCGTTTTCCTGGGAACGTTTTCCGGAATGCCTCTGGGGTCTGCATAATCAACATCTTTGGGATCGTGTGGGATCGTTTCCATCACTTACGTTGCTTGCTTCCTGTTCTGGCTTCTCAGGGGTGTCAGACAGTAGCTACCTTGGAACACTTTGCAGTTGAGTGTTCTTATCACTCAGGCCAATAGCAGATCCGTTCGGGGCAAGAGACTTGGAATGAACGATTTGATTTTGATGCTTGGAGTCCTTTCTGATGGAACCCCATGGATTATTGGCCACCAGCCTGAGGATCCCCAATACACAAAGAGTTCACCAGTGCTTTTTCATTTATTCACCTCTGTGTGGTGGTGGGTAGAACTGAGAAGCACTGTGGCCTAATGGATATAATAATAATAATAATAATAATAATGTTGGTATTTGTTAAGCGCTTACTATGTGCCGAGCACTGTTCTAAGCGCTGGGGTAGACACAGGGGAATCAGGTTGTCCCACGTGGGGCTCACAGTCTTAATCCCCATTTTACAGATGAGGGAACTGAGGCACAGAGAAGTGAAGTGACTTGCCCACAGTCACACAGCTGACAAGTGGCAGAGCTGGGATTCGAACTCAGGAGCCCTGACTCCAAAGCCCGTGCTCTTTCCACTGAGCCACGCTGGATATAGCCTGGGCCTGGGTGTCAAAAGGACCTGGGTTCTAACCCTGGCTCTGCTTCTTGTCTGCTGTGTGACCTTGAGCAAGTCACTTCTCACTTACCTCATCTGAAAAATGGGGATAAAGACTGTGACCCCATGTGAGACATGGACTGTGTCCAACCTGATGATCTTGTATCTACTCCAGTGCTTAGTTCAGTGCCTGGCACATAGTAAGTGCATAAAAATTACCCTAAAAGGAAACAAAACAAAAAAAGAGTACTCTATGTCAATTTTAACAGACTGCTCTTTGGTCCCATTCAACCCTGGTGATATGAATGGGAAGCTGGTGTCAAGGACACCCCTTGTTCTGAGCCTTTAGGAAGCCATTCAGCTCTGTCTGTGAGTGTCATTGGAAGTCCTTCAGTCTTGAGAACCCCAGGTGGTTGTCAGCAGAAGCGCTGGGTGCCGAGCACTGGGGGCCGAGGAGGTAGGCCACAATTCCAAAGGGGCTCTGGGTGCTGAGCGCTGAAGACCGAGGAGGTAAGCCATGATTCCAAATCGCACTGCAGAGTCAGCTGGACCCTGTCAACTGGTGGCCTGAAGGAGATTGAGGTCGTGAGTTGGCCTGCACCCTAGAACCCAGTGCTTCTCAGAAAGTTTTCTTCATGTTCTGCCGCCCCTTCTTGGTGCTGGAGACTGATGGGGAATGTGTAGCCTGTGGAGGAGGAAAGGGAACCCTGGTGGCCAGCTGTTTTTTATGACTATGTGAGCCTGGCCAAGAGTCCTACCAGCTTGCCCCAAATAGGGCCGGATCTCCCCAGATCTGGCCAACGTGGCCAAGAAAGTTCCAACATGATTCAAACGAACAGCTGCCCTCTTTGGACACAGGCACAAAGGGATCCGGAAGAAATCATTAACTGTAAAGTTGGAATGGCAGAACTCCACAAGGGCTGAGAATAGGTAGGAATCAATCAATCATTCGTATTTATTGAGCCCTTACTGTGTGCAGAGCACTGTACTGAGTTCTTGAGAGTAAATATAACAGACGCATTCCTCGCTCACAATGTGTCCTCATAGAACCTCATTAAAGTGGTTTTCCCTACTGAGTGAGGAAAGGTCCTATTTCCTCCAAGGCCAGTATGGTTGCCAGTCTGCCCTTGGGAAAGGCTCTGTGATTCCTCTTGCTCTTCTTCCCGAATGCTCCAAGAGCACCCTTTCATTCATTCATTCAATAGTATTTATTGAGCGCTTACTATGTACAGAGCACTGTACTAAGCCCTTGGGATGAACAAGTCGGCAACAGATAGAGACAGTCCCTGCCGTTTGACGGGCTTACAGTCTAATCGGGGGAGACGGACAGACAAGAACAATGGCAATAAACAGAGTCAAGGGGAAGAACATCTCGTAAAAACAATGGCAACTAAATAGAATCAAGGCGATGTACAATTCATTAACAAAATAAATAGGGTAACGAAAATATATACAGTTGAGCGGACGAGTACGGTGCTGTGGGGATGGAAAGGGAGAGGTGGAGGAACAGAGGGAAAAGGGGAAAATGAGGGTTTAGCTGCGGAGAGGTAAAGGGGGGATGGCAGAGGGAGTAGAGGGAGAAGAGGAGCTCAGACTGGGAACGCCTCTTGGAGGAGGTGAGTTTTAAGTAGGGTTTTGAAGAGGGAAAGAGAATCAGTTTGGCGGAGGTGAGGAGGGAGGGCGTTCCAGGACCGCGGGAGGACGTGACCCAGGGGTCGACGGCGGGATAGGCGAGACTGAGGGACGGTGAGGAGGTGGGCAGCAGAGGAGCGGAGCGTGCGGGGTGGGCGATAGAAAGAGAGAAGGGAGGAGAGGTAGGAAGGGGCAAGGTGATGGAGAGCCTCGAAGCCTAGAGCGAGGAGTTTTTGTTTGGAGCGGAGGTTGATAGGCAACCACTGGAGTTGTTTAAGAAGGGGAGTGACATGCCCAGATCGTTTCTGCAGGAAGATGAGCCGGGCAGCGGAGTGAAGAATAGACCGGAGCGGGGCGAGAGAGGAGGAAGGGAGGTCAGAGAGAAGGCTGACACAGTAGTCAAGCCGGGATATAACGAGAGCCCGTAACGGTAAGGTAGCCGTTTGGGTGGAGAGGTAAGGGCGGATCTTGGCGATATTGTAGAGGTGAAACCGGCAGGTCTCGGTAACGGATAGGATGCGTGGGGTGAATGAGAGAGATGAGTCAAGGATGACACCGAGATTGCGGGCCTGAGAGACGGGAAGGATGGTCGTGCCATCAACGGTGATAGAGAAGTCTGGGAGAGGACTGGGTTTGGGAGGGAAGATGAGGAGCTCAGTCTTGCTCATGTTGAGTTTTAGGTGGCGGGCCGACATCCAGGTGGAGACGTCCCAGAGGCGGGAGGAGATGCGAGCCTGAAGGGAGGGGGAGAGGACAGGGGCGGAGATGTAGATCTGCGTGTCATCTGCATAGAGATGGTAGTCAAAGCCGTGAGAGCGAATGAGTTCACCGAGGGAGTGAGTGTAAATGGAGAACAGAAGAGGGCCAAGAACTGACCCTTGAGGAACTCCAACAGTTAAAAGATGGGAGGGGGAGGAGGCTCCAGCGAAGGAGACCGAGAATGACCGGCCAGAGAGGTAAGAGGAGAACCAGGAGAGGACAGAGTCCGTGAAGCCAAGGTGAGATAAGGTATGGAGGAGGAGGGTATGGTCGACAGTGTCAAAGGCAGCAGAGAGGTCAAGGAGGATCAGAATGGAGTAGGAGCCATTGGATTTGGCAAGAAGGAGGTCATGGGTGACCTTAGAGAGAGCAGTCTCGGTAGAGTGGAGGGGACGGAAGCCAGATTGGAGGGGGTCTAGGAGAGAATGGGAGTTAAGGAATTCTAAGCATCGATTGTAGACGACTCGTTCTAGGATTTTGGAAAGGAAGGGTAGTAGGAAGATAGGGCGATAACTGGAGGGGGAAGTGGGGTCAAGAGCAGGTTTTTTTAGGATGGGGGAGACGTGGGAATCTGATCTAGACAATTCTCTTTTTGGTCAGGAGGTGGGGATGGCAAAGGGGAAGTGGCCAGAGAAGGGGAGGGATTCTGCACCAAATAATTTTTTGGACATGACTTTGATAGTATTTCCTGTTGGGTGAATTGTGTGAGCAGATAGGGCATGGAGTTGGCTCCTCATCGGAGCTCAGAGAAGCTTGGCCTTGGCTTCAGTAGGGTCAAGACTCTTGAGCTGTTGTGCTGGGTTGCATAATGTAACTTTCTTGGGGTTACTAGAAGGAGTACTCAAATTTTTTTCTGCAAGGAAAATAAAAAGTCAAGTGCCCCAAAAGGTAAAACTTTAACAGTTGTTTTGTTCAGTGTCTGATATTTCCACAGTGGACAAAATTTTGAATTTTGAAGGGTTTTTTAAAAATTAAATGGCATTTTTTAAACCCCTTGACGTGCCAGGCACTAAGTGCTGGGGTAGGTACAAGCTAATCAGTTTGAACACAGTCCATTTCCCACATGAGGCTCGCAGTCTTGATCCCCATTTTACAGAGGAGGTAACTGAGACACAGGGAAATGAAGTGATTTGCTCAAGGTCACATAGCAGAAAATGACAGGGCTGGGATTAGAACCCAGGCCCTTCCAATTCCCAGGGTTGTGTTCTACCCATTAGGTCATGCTGCTTCTTTATATTGTCTTTGAAAAGACAGTGTTAAATATTAAATGTAGATGTTATTACCCAAGGAAAGAAAATTAGTTGTTTACCATCTCTCATTAGGAAAATTCATGAAAATTGGTCGTAGAATGACAAAGGTGGGTTTGGTTCGGCCCAGATCCTAGCGTTCAGATACCCTTTTACAGATGACAAAGACTACTCTCGGGATGACAGATCAACCTCAGTCCTGAGACAGCAGGATGATGACCCTGTATAGTGTAGTTGGTTCTAGTGCCGGTGGCGGGCTCAGCGCCACTCTCGCTCTCTCATCCCTGCCTGCTGAGTTCCCGCCGGGACCCGTGTACACCGAGCGAGTAAGCAGGCGGGGACATGGCACATGACAAAGTCCGCGTGCAGGCGTTTTATGTGCAGGACCCTCTGATGGCCTCATTGACCGCCGCCCGGTGCCGACGTGAACTGGGCTGCGGGACCCAGTGGGGAGTGGCCTCCGTAACCACATTCTTCGCTGCCTATGTGAGCTGGCCATTTTTCAGATCCTCTACTGTTGGAGGCTGAAAAATTTCTTGTCAGGGCCAAATTGTTGAAGGCCAATTTGATGGTGAGCAGATAGGAGAGGCTATCTCCCTCTCTGTCAGTGATCCCATTGGCACTCTGTGGAGCCAGGCCTCTAGTGTGTTGGTCCGGACCCCTCTGGGCCACTGAGGAAGCTCATGGTTTTGCAGGGCCACAGTGGGGGCAGGTAGGCAAGTAGTGGAGCTCTGCCCCACCCCCGCACCATTCCACCCTCCTTCCCTGCCGCAAACCAACACTGAATTGATTTGGGTTTCTCCCAAGACTGCCCAGCAGGAAGGGAAGCTTGCTTGGTGCGGACTAGGGAAGACCTCGGCCCATTCTTCCTGCTCCCCTTGCCAGAGCACGAGGCTAAATGGATGACCGGCAAGCTCACGTGGGCTCTCTGCACGTGGGGAGTACTGGTGTCCTGGCCTGTGTCCCGAGCATTCCGGTCCAGGGCAGAAACGATACCCGACTTGGCATCCGTGGCCCATGACCAGCTCTGAGAGGCGTCTGAGGGCGAGGAAGCCCCAGCCGCACCTGCTCACTGTCCTGGGAAAGGAGAGAAGTTGTGGCTCTGTCGGCTGGTCCTGGGAAGGCCTGGGCTCTTCCTCATCCCAGCTGCCGGACCTCCCCTGCCTGATTCATCTGTCACCTCCTACTTCTATCCTTTAGTTCAGCCACTTCAGCACTTTCCTTAAGCACTTTTTGCTTATGAGTTCCCCTCTCCACCCCCTAGCAATTTATCTGTATCTTTATACTCTCTTGTTTCCCTCCAGAGTGGCGCCTTGAGGGATTGGGTCTAGGTCTGCCACCTAGGAGGGTGGTTTAGAGAGGAGTGAAAGGGGCCTTTCCAGGGGGGACCTCATTTCATTTTGGATCAGTCAATTGTATTTATTGAGTGCTTACTATGTGCAGAGCACTGTACTAAATGCTTGGGAGAGTACAATACAACAATAAACAGACACATTCATTGCCCACAAAAAGTCTGGAGCAGGAGAGACAGACATGAATATAAATAAACTATAGATATGTACATAAGTGCTGTGGAGCTGGGAGGGGGGATGAACAAAGGGAGCAAGTCAGGGCGATGCAGAAGGGAGTGGAAGAAGAGGAAAGGGGGGCTTAGGGAAGGCCACTTAAAGGAAATATAATAATGTTGGTATTTGTTAAGCGCTTAATATGTGCAGAGCACTGTTCTAAGCGCTGGGGTAGATATAGGGTCATCAGGTTGTCCCATGTGAGGCTCACAATTTTAATCCCCATTTTACAGATGAGGTAACTGAGGCACAGAGAAGTCAAGTGACTTGCCCACAGTCACACAGCTGACAAGTGGCAGAGCCGGGATACGAACCCATGACCTCTGACTCCCAAGCGTGCCTTCAATCAGGCTCTGAAGGTGGGGCAAGCCATTTTCTGTTGGATTTGAGGAGGGAGGGCTTTCCAGGCCAGAGGCAGGATAGAGGAGATCAAGGCACAGTAAGAAGGTTAGCGTTAGAGGAGCAAAGTGTATGGGCTGGGTTGGAGTAGAAGAATAGTGAGGTGAGGTAGTAGGGGGCGATTGAAGGCTTTAAAGCCAATGGTGAGGATCCTAAAGGAAGTCTGGATCCTCACACTCCCAAGCCCAATGACAAGCATGCCGTTAGCCCTCTGTGCCTTTGGAGCAATGGGAATTGTTCACCTTACATCAGGAAGGAATTCCAGGGCAACGTTCAGATCTGGGTGGGCCCCAAGCATCAGGAAGGACGTCCCCTCTCATCCTCCCACCCACGGGGCTGCAACCCATGTAAGTGCTAAGCCCCAGAATCGACCCAATTTGCCCCTCTCTGCCCCCCAGCTTTGGGACAGGTGCAGTGAAATGTGCAAGGCATTGGCCTCGGGGAACTGGTCTGTTCCCACCGCTGGCTTAGAGTTTAACTAGGCCACAGGGGCAGCATTAAAGGGCAGTCAGGCCTCCGGCGCCCCAATTACATGGCCATTTAGAAGGCCTGCTGATAAATGAATTGTGAAACTCGTGTGTTCAGGTTTTAAGGAAACAAAAACATGTCTCTCATTCTCTCCATAATCATGTACTATATCTCTGGGTTCTCTCCTAACCTGGTGAAGCTCCTCATTATAAATCTCCCAGTTGTTAAAGTATCCAGAAAGCTGCTGGAAAGGCAGAAAACAGTACTTTCCTGTTAAAAATATACATTGCTATTTAGTTCCCAGCATCTAGGACCCTCCCCTCCATCCCCCAGTTTAAAAACTATTTTGAGGTGTTTGGCTCTTTACTTTCATTTCCAAGTAACTGGGCTTTAGAAGCTGATACTTCTCTGCTGGCTCACCCAAGGATGGGATGGTTTGCTTTCCGGGGAGTCATGGGGTGTTGCCTTTTGGGGGAATCCCAAATCCTTCTCACCATTGTCTCTGACTGGTGAAAGAGGAGTGAGAACAAGCCTTTGGTCTGTTCAGCCCAGTGCCCAGTCTCTGCTAAGTGCACCAAAAGAGGTTGGAGGCCTATTGATATGGTTGCATTTGGGCACCCATCTCCTAGATAAGGAATTGCCATCTGATTCCAGGACTGCAGCTGCGCTCCCCATGGACTCTTGAGTCCGGGCAGCATTTTCCAAGGACTCTGAGCCCATTGCCGTGCCCAGGGCAGATAATAATAATAATGTTGGTATTTGTTAAGCACTTACTATGTGTCAAGCACTGTTCTAAGCACTGGGGTAGATACAAGGTAATGAAGTTGTCCCACGTGGGGATCACAGTCTTCATCCCCATTTTACAGATGAGGTGACTGAGGCACAGAGAAGTTAAGTGACTTGCCCAAAGGAACACAGCTGCCAAGCGGCGGAGCTGGGAATTAGAACCCATGACCTCTGACTCCCAAGCCTGTGCTCTTTCTGCTAAGCCACGCTGCTTTTCTTATTCAACACCCCATGACTCCCCTGAAAGCAAACCGTCCTGTCCTTGGGTGAGCCAGCAGAGAAGTAAGTGTCAGCTTCTAAAGTGCAGTTACTTGGAAATTAATAAAAAGCCAACCCCCCCAAAATAGATGAACCAATCTCCCTGTTAGTCCTCCATTGCCGGCTGGGTCTAGATATGCTCCTGGCATCCCGCCCTAAACAGCAGGCTGGCAAAGGGCAGGTTGCCCTGGGGCTCCCCACAGGCCTCCCTGGTCTAGCAGCCTTGGAAGGCTAATATCCTTTAAGGAGTAAGAGAGTGTGTGCTTGGGGGGTTCCTGCCACCCCTAGCCCCGAAGCTGGCCCTGCCCCCATCCTCCTCCTCCCTGGAGCCCAGAGTTGGGATGGGCTTGTGGAAGAAAGATGAATGTGCATATTCCCTATTCTCAGACCAGGACAACTGTGAGGGGTCATGGGCCCCCACAAGTGTGATCTGAGACTGGACCAACTGGATGAAAACTGGAGGCACCAAAGATGGGCTGACACCCACCACCTGACCCCTGAGAGGTGGAGCAAAAAAATGCACATCACCAGTGACGTTGGGGAGGGGCCCGGGGTCTTGCTTCATCTCTCTTCTCTGAGAGTCTTGGCTCCATTCAGGGTCTCCCCCACCTGAGAAACCAACTTTAGTACTCTGCTATTAAATGGAGCTGGGCCAGGAAGAATTTTTGTGAAATCTGCTGTGGTGAGAGTCTAGAAACTACTGAACTTCTGAAGTTGCTGGTTTGGCTCAGCTGCATCATCCAACTAATGGGGGGTTTCTTACATCACCAGGAAGTAGGAAAAGCCAGCTTGGAACCGTGCCTGCTTGTGGAAAACAGTCCGAGCTGGCAAGGGGGGATCAGGGGTGAGGAGGAGCAGTCCAGTGAAGTGCCTGGCAGTCAGGGTCCACCCTGGTAGGATTCACGGGGTTCCCCATCTTTCCTCGCCATCCCGCGGAACTGTTCCCCGTATCTTCCTTCCTGCTGGCCTTGTGCCCCTGGAATAATCATCTGCTATTTTTGGTCTCTCCTCCAAGAGGCCTTCCCCAATTAAGCCCCTCATGCCCCCTGCATCATCTGTGCACCTGGATCTGTGACTTTAGGGCATTTGCTATTTGCCCCACCCTCAACCCCACACTATTTATGTACATATTTTTAAAATATGTTAAATAATATTAATGTCTGTCTACCCCCTATCTGCTGGCTGTTGTACTCTCCCAAGCATTTAGTATGGTGCTCTGCACATAGTAAGAGCTCAATAAATACCATTGATTGATTTTTTGTTGTTGTTGTTACCTGACTAGATCTAGTGAAATCAGGGCAGTGGCCAAAGCTGTTTGGGGGAATGGTTCTCTCTCTTTCAATAATTGCTGGTATGTAATAATAATAATGTTGGTATTTGTTAAGCGCTTACTATGTGCAAAGCACTATTCTAAGCGCTGGGGGGATACAGGGTGATCAGGTTGTCCCATGTGGGGCTCACAGTTTTAATCCCCATTTTACAGATGAAGTAAGAGGCACAGAGAAGTGAAGTGACTTGCCCAAAGTCACACAGCTGGTAAGCGGTGGAGCCGAGATTAGAACCCTTGACCTCTGACTCCCAAACCCGGGCTCTTTCCACTGAGCCGTGATGCTTCTTGAGTGAGTAGTGTAGTGTTACTCTGCATAGAGCACTGTACTAAATGCTTGTTCTTCCTCCTACCTAGAATGAGAGCGTGTCAATCGACCCGTCTGTATTGTTTTCTCCCAAGCATGTAGCACAGTGCTCGACACACAGTAAGCGCTCAATAAATAGTATTGATGGATCGATTTATTATAGGGAGAGCATGATACAACAGAGTTGGTAGGCTACCTCCTTGCCCTCAAGGAATGGACAGTCCAGCCCTGCCTCGCCTTCTCTCTCCTGTGGCAGACCAATGTTTTGGAAATAGAGCCGCCCTGCCGCAGATTTCTGAACGCTCCTGTGGGCTGAGTGCAGAGTGGCCAGGGCCTCCAAGAGCCTCTAAATTGTTGATGCAAAAGCCAGACCCCTATGAATATTTAATTCGACTTTGAATTTGAGAAGAGGTTGCCCCGCCCCGCACCCCCACCATCCCGGGAGACCTAGGCAGCCGATGATTGGGGGTGAGACTCCGGCCCTGTGCCCCCTTTTCTTCTCGCCCCAATCCCCTAGATTTGATCATCCGTTTTGAAGAATTTGGCATTTGTGTAGTGTTTTGCAAAAGCATGACGTGCAGCCCAGCTGTTGTGAGTCACTCCTCAAACCCACGTGACAGAGGGAGGACTTTATCGGCTTCTCCCTTTGGTGGAAAGGAAAACGGGAAATTCAGAATGCAAAATCGCCCAACTCCCGGCCGCCCAGGAGCCTGTTCCCCGGTTTGGGGTGGGGCAGACCCTTCCCAGGCCACGGCGGGGCCCTCGCTGGGTGGCTCGCAACTTGGCAGAAATTTGAAAAAGATCTGAGTGTGTTCCCAATCAATTGATAGTATTTACCTGTTGCCTGTGAGCAGACAGGATTCCTGCCCTCAAGGAAATTACATTTTACAATAATGTACTAAGCGCTAGGAGAGTGCAACAGAGTGAATAGACACCATCTCTGCCCTCAAGGAGCTTTAGAGTCTACTGCTTGCAGAGCACTGAACTGAGCACTTGGCAGAGTGAGTAGACAGGATCCCCACCCTCAAGGAGCTTCCAAGACATTAGGGGGGTGCAGTCCAGTAACGTAATGTCTTACCCAGAAGGCAGACCGCCCACCATGGCGTTCTGTATAGCAGATGTGACCTGGGCTCGAGGGCAAAGCGGCAGTCCCATTGTCAAGCAGGTCTTGGCGCCATCGAGATCATTGGGTCAGTCATTCAGTCATATTTATTGCACGGTACGGTAATGTTGGTATTTGTTAAGCGCTTACTATGTGCCGAGCACTGCCGAGTTACTGTTCAGGTACTAAACGCCTGAACAATATAACAGACACATTCCCTGCCCACAACGAGTTTACAGTCCAGAGGGTCGTGGTGCCCCGCTGCCAAGGCCTGTTGGGAAGAAGACCCAACCAACTAAACCGGGAGCTGTCTCACCGAACAGCTGTTTCCTGAAGGAAGTTACAAGTGCCCTTGAGAGCCCCATCCCCACCTCCCACCCCCCATCCATCCAACCTGCAGCCCGAGGGCCACCGAGAACCGGGGATGGCTGCTTGCCGGCTGCGTGTGGGGCCTGTGTTTGTGCTATGTACGGCCACCGGCGGGCAGTGGTTGTGCTGTGTGTGGCTTGCATGCAGGGAGTGTTTGTGCCACTCCGTGTGCGGGCTGCTCTTCCCCCTCTCTCCCCACCCCCCAGCACTTAGGTATGTATATTTATGGAGAAAGCAGCATGGCTTTGTGGAAAGAGCTTGGGGCTTGGCAGTCAGAGGTCGTGGGTTCTGATGCTATCTCTGTCACTTGTCAGCTGTGTGACTTTGGGCAAATGACAACTTCACTGTGCCTCAGTTACCTCATTTGTAAAATGGGCATTAAGACTGTGAGCCCCAGGTGGGACAACCTGATTACCTTGTATCTCCCCCAGCGCTTAGAACAGTGCTTGGCACATAGTAAGTGCTTAACAAATACCATCATTACTGTTATTATTAATAATAATTCTATTTGTATTACTGCCTGTTTACTTGTTTTGATGTCTGCCTCCCCCCTTCTAGGCTGTAATAATAATAATGTTGGTATTTGTTGAGTGCTTACTATGTGCCAAGCACTGTTCTAAGCGCTGGGGGGATACAAGGTGATCAGGTTGTCCCTCGTGGGGCTCACAGTTTTAATCCCTATTTTACAGATGAGGTAACTGAGGCATAGAGAAGTAAAGTGACTTGCTCAAAGTCACACAGCTGGCAAGCGGCGGAGCTGGAATTAGAACCCATGACCTCTGACTCCCAAGCCCGGGCTTTTTCCACCGAGCCACGCTGCTTCTCGTAAGCCCGTCGTGGGTAAGGATCGTCCCTATTGCTGATTTACACTTTCCAAGCGCTTAGCGCAGCGCTCTGCACAGAGTAAGCGCTCGCGGGGAATATCTGTGCCGTGTGCGGGTTGCAGGCGGGCAGTGTTTGTGGGGGGTGAGCGGGCTGCTTGCGGGGAGCGTTTGCGGTGCGTGCGAGGTAAATAGGGGCTGTGCTGCAGTGGAGGGTGACCTGCTCTCCGGCTGCGGCGCTTTTGGCAGCCAACAGGAAATGATGAAACCGGCCGGGAAAGGGAACTGCCGGGGTGGGGGGAACCCGCACCACGGCGAGCAGGAGGAGGAGGAGCTGCGGGAGGACGGGAAGGAACTGTTGGGCGGAGGATGGAGGAGGAGGAGGGGAAAGAGTTGCTGGGCGGAGGATAGAGTAGGGGGAGGAGCTGCCGGAGGATGGAGGAGGGGGAGGAGCTGCGGGAGGATGGAGGAGGAGAGGAGGGGGAGGAGCTGCGGGAGGATGGAGGCGAGGAGGGGGAGGAGCTGCGGGAGGATGGAGGAGAGGAGGGGGAGGAGCTGCGGGAGGATGGAGGAGAGGAGGGGGAGGAGCTGCGGGAGGATGGAGGAGAGGAGGGGGAGGAGCTGCGGGAGGATGGAGATAGGGAGGAGGAGCTGCGGGGGGAGGAGGAGGAGCTGCCGAGAAGGGAGAAGGGGGAGGAGGGGAAGGCAGGTGCCGAAGCCCGTCGGCGGAGTTGTGCAAGCGGGGTCGGCGTTTGTCGGGGAACGTGGCGGGGCGCGGGGCTGCGGTCAGTCATCTTGGCGGGGCCCGCAGCTCCCGGGCTTTTGGCGGGTGAGAGCGGCTGCGGGCAGATCCCCGCTCAGAGGAGCCGCGGCGGCCGCCTGGACCTCCTCGACGGCCGTCTTCTAGGTGAGCTTCACCTTGCCCGCCCAAACGTCCGCCCGCCCGCACCCCGATGGCAGGAGCGGGGGCTAAGGGGGCCTGCGGGGCCTCGGCGCTTGGGCCACTGTTGGCCGCTTTGCGTTTCCTGCTGTAAAGCTTTCATAATTCGAGGTGAAAGGGGGGGCTCTGCTTTCTGCAGGAGGGCTGGAGGGGGCGAGGGGGCCGAGCTTTCCCGGTTTTAACGGCCTGGTGTACTCTTGGCGTCGTTTCCAAATATGTTTGATTCCCTCTCCCCCCCCCCCCCCCCCCCCCCCCGCCTCCCGGCGTCCGTCCCCAGCTCGGTTGCGGAACGTCCCTCCCCGGACAGGTCGGTTGTGGCGGCCGCCCCGTGTCCCCCGTCCCCTCCGGTCCCCGGCGGTCCATGGGGCCCATCCCTTCCCTCCTTCCCCCGTCGTGCGCGGCTCCGGACCTCCCTTATGTAAAGAGCACCTGCCCCGCGGCAGACCGGCGCGCCTTTCCGAAGGACACGGAATCCTCCTACGGCGCTGGGACCTAGGGGAGAAATGGCCAGATTAACATCCAGCTCTGGCCCCATCCTTCTCCTTCACCCCCACCTCCTCCTCTTCCTATCCCCCCTTCTCTTCTTCCTCTTCTCCCCCGTTTTTCTCCTCTTGTGTGTCCCCCCCCCATTTTTCTCCTCCATCCCCTTTACCGCCACCTCCTCTTCCTACCCCCTTCCCTTCTTCCTCCTCTTCTCCCTCCTATTCTCCCCCATTTTTCTCCTCCCCCTTCACCCCCACTTCCTCCTCTTCTCTCTCCTGTTCTCCTCCATTTTTCTCCCCCATCCTTCCCCTTCACCCCCACTTCCTCCTCTTCCTATCCCCCTTCTCTTTTTCCTCTACACCCTTATTCTCTCCCCGTTTTTCTCCTCCATCCTTTCCCTTCACCCCCACCTGCTCCTCTTCCTCTCTCCCCTTTTCTTCCTCCTCCCCTCCCCATTTTCTCCTCCTCACCTCCTTCTCCCATCTCCCTCCCTCCTCCCTCTCCTCCTCCCTCTCTCCTCCTCTCCCTCTGTTTTTCTCCTCCTCTTCTTCCCTCAACCCCACCATCAGACCGCCCTCCTGCCCCGCCTCCTCCTCTCCCCAATTCTGCAAGGCTGCGAGCACCTGACCGAGCACCTGATCGGGCCCAGGGTCTGAGCCCCAAGCAGCACTGGGCTCTCAGAGGTGGCTCGGGTCACTGCAGCCAGGGGTTCCCCCCACCACCCCCGGAAAGCCCCAGACTCCACTACCATACCCGTAACTTCCCATTGCCCTGGGGACAGTAAATGGCTTGTGATTTAAGGGACCAGGCAGCATAGGAAAGATGGACGTTTTGTAAAGTTTCTTAAAAGACCCCACTTGGGCAAGTTTTAACATCGCTCCTGGGTTTCGTAATATGACCTGTTTAAAAACTTTGTTGGTAATAGAAGGCTTAATGAGTTTTATAGGAAGCTTCAGATGACGGGGCCGCACTGGTTCCCAAAAGTAAGTGTCATGGTCTTACCTGGAATAAAGGCAAGTCGGACAAGTGTGAAGTCTTGCCAGAGAGAGAAGGGTTAAGTGTCCTCTTTTGTAGGTTTATGTTGTGTTAATTAACTGTTTGCTTCTTGTGACCACACAAACTGGAGTGTTATCTAATCTACGTGGTACTAAGGTAACCATCCCCCGCCCCCCCCCATAGTTGTGGCTTCAGGTTTCTGTTGAGATCCATTTGGATTATTTCAACTTTGAACCCCTTTTGTTCTCCCATCTCAGCATTCTTTCTCCATGTGCCCTGTCACATTCTCCACCGGCCCCTTCAGTGGTTGGTTCCCAAGCTTATGAAGCTTGTCCTGAATGAATGATAGAGGCATCTGAACAGAGCAGGCCCAGCCTGTTAGAGGCCAGAAAAACAGCGGAAAGGCCTGGTCTTAATCAGGGGTGCTTCCTGCCTAAGGGAAAATTTAGGGAATCTTTATTCTGTGAGTTTTCCCCTTAACTTTCCTCCCTCACTTCTCATGGAAAACTGGTTTCTCAAAAAGACCAACCAGAGGTTGAAATGTGGAGTAATTTAGAGGGATCTGGTGGCCAGGGGCAGGTGGAATGAGAAATTTCCACATGAGGAGTGGGTGCCCACTGGCCCTTCAGAGAGTTTAGCCCTGTATCTGGGGCAGCTAGAAAGACCACTTCCATCCTGTCACCCACCTTCCCCAACTCTCCATTCGTTAAACTCTTACTGTGTACTGAACACCCTACTAAGCACTGGGGCAGATAAAATACAATCAGGTCAGACAAACTCCCTGCCCATATGGGATTCACATCTTAAGGGGAGAAAGAACAGATGTTCAATCCCCATTATACAGACTGAAACAATCACAGAGAGTTTGTCACTTGTCCAAGGTCACGCACAGCAGGTGAGTGGTGGAGCTGGGATTAGAACCAAGGTCCCCTGACTCCTGGGCCTGAGGACTTCTACTAGGCCATACTGTTTTCCTGGTGTCCCTGCCACCTGCTAGCCAATTAAGAGTATTTATTGCATGCTTGCTTTGTGTAGAGCACTGAACAAAGTGCCGGGGCGAGTCATAATAATAATTGTGGTATTTGTTGAGTGCTTACTTTGTGCTAAGTACTGTCTTAACCACTGGGATAGATACAGCACATTCAGAACAACCACAGTCCCTGTCCCAAATGGGGCTCACAGTCTAAGGGGGAGAGAGAATGGGTACTGAAGCCCCTTATTACAGAAGAGGAAACTGAGGCACAGAGCAGTTGTAACTTCCCCAGGGACACACAGCAGGCCACTGTGGGAGCTGGGATTAGAATGCAGTCCCCTGACCCCCAGGCCTATATTCTTTCCACTAGGCCATGCTGGTTCTCAGTAGAAAACAAAATAATTAGTAGGCATGGATTCTGGACCTCAGGAAGCTTACACAGTACAGTAGACTTAGTAGAGGTGAATCCTGATCTCAAGGATATTCCAGTCTAGGGGGAGAGACGATAAATTACAGCGGGGAGGAAGCAATAGAGTAGAAAGGTAGTAAGTGCCCTTGAGGGGTGCGTGGTAAGTGCCTGGGGTTTAGGTGAGGGGAAAGTCCTAAAGAGGCAATTATAGGGAGGGGGAGAGGGGGAAGTAGGGTCTGGAGAGGAGATGAAAGATTAATGGGGGATGTGATTTCCGGAGGGCTTTGAAGATGGGGTGAGCCATGGTCTGCCAGAAGTGAATGAGGAGGGAGGTCTAGAGAGGAGAGAGGGCCCTCTCTCCTCTCACACCCCCAGCTCTCAGGTAAGACAGCTGAGACCCAGAGGGGGCTGCACAGAGCGACAGCCCCAGGGCTTGTGAGCTTCCTGCTCAGGTGACCTGGCTTTGGTTTATTTAGCAGGAGTGTTTCTAGTATTTACTGAGCACCTTCTGGGTGCAGAGTTGGGTACTGTTTTAAGTTCTTGGGGAAGTACCAAACAAATAAGTGACACATTCCCTGCCCTAAAGGAATTTACCCTCTAACAGGGACAGATGGAGACACTTTACCAACAGAGTAACCGAAATAGGTAATTGAGTAATCTCTTATAGAGTGCTGAGGACAGTCTGGTTTGGAAGAAGGGGAGGAGAGACCTGTTGCTAGCAGGGCATGCCCTGGATCTCTTATTTTCTAGCACAATGTTAAGTGCTTAGTACAGTGCTCTTTGCACAGTAAGTGCTCAATAAATGCCACTGATTGATGGTTCTGGTAGTGGGACGGGGATGGCCAGCACTGAACCATCCACAGTCCCTCATTTGGTGCCCTTGAGACCAGCAGCCTGGAATGTGAAATGGCTGGAGGAGACGCCCATTATTTGCTTTCTTTTAACTCTCACTGCTTCCCCCCTGGACCTCTCCTGCTCATCAGAGGCAGACAGCCCTGAGGGAATGTGGACTCTGGACATCCCAACAGCTGAACCAAGTTTTCCAAGCCTGGGGTTGACAGGCAGAGAGCTTGGAAGTGAAACTCAGTGCTTTCGCTTCTCCTCAGCTGTCATTTCATCGCTTTGTTCACACTGGTTCCCCTCCTCCTGAACAGTCTAGACTATACACTTATAAGTCAGGGAATGTGTCTGTTTATTGTTGTATTGGACTCTCCCTAGTACTTAGTACACTGCTCTGCACATAGTAAACCCTCAATGAATATGAATGAATGAATGAACAGTGCTATTCTTTGGCCAAGCGATCCCCCTCCTTTCCTCCAGGTGCCCCCTCCTCCAGGAGGCCTTTTATGTTATAATCCTTGTCCCTCAACCCTGGCTTTCCTGTTTCTGTCACCCCATCACCTACCTCAGCACTGATGGGCTCCCTATGTGGTTGTTCTTGATTTATGTATTTACTTGTTTCTAGCTTTTATATCATAGAGAAGCAGCGTGGCCAGAGCAAGAACCGGAGTCTAATCCCCACTCCACCATTTGTCTGCTGTGTGTGACCTAGGGCTAGGTACTTTGTTTCTCTTTGCCTCGGTTGACTCACATGTAAAATGAGGATTAAGACTGTGAGCCCCATGTGGAGAGTCCAAACTGATTAACTTTTATCTCCCCCAGTGCTTGGTGCAATGCTTAGCACATAGTAAGCACTTCAGCATTTTTATATTTCTGTAGGCTGAACTGTCTTATCTCTCTGTCTTCCCATTTCCCATTAAATGAGAAAATCCGGGGAAGCTGGGATCATATTGCTGATTTTCCCCAAGCTGCTATTCCAGCACTTTGTAAGCACTTGATAATTATAATAATAATTATGGCATTTGTTAAGCGCTTACTATGTGCAAAGCACTGTTCTAAGCGCTGGGGAGGATACAAGGTGATCAGGTTGTCCCACGTGGGGCTCACAGTCTTAATCCCCATTTTACAGATGAGGTAACTGAGGCACAGAAAAGTGAACTGACTTGCCCAAAGTCACCCAGCTAACAAGTGGCTGAACTGGGATAAATGCCATCGCAATTTAACCTCGGTCAGGTCTTGAGAAATGCCCTGGTTGATGGGTTTTGTTTTTTTCCTTTTAAGTAAAGGCCTGGGTTAAAATGACCTGAACTGATTTCATTAGGTGTGAAACTCATCTCCCTATTCTGCTCTTGGAGATCTGTGGCCAGTGGGAGGACAGGCCGGGTCATCGGCATTTGGACCCAGCCTGCGTCAGGAGTGGCTCAGGTCCGAGTCTGGTCAGGTTGGGGCAGGAGGAGCAGTGGAACCACTCGCTTAGTGGCAGCCTACAAACCCTGGTCTTCTTCACCCGAATGCAAATCAGAAGAACTGGAGTGGAAAGATGATTACTGCCTCCAGGAGAAAAGTGGGAAAAATCCAGAGTCCCAATTTAAGCCATCCCATGCATTGTCACAAGGAAACCCGCTGGCTCTCCCACCTGGGGCTCGAAGAAACTGACCCCTTTGTGGCTAGGCTAAACAATAGTAATAGAAGCAGTGGTTTGTATTAAGTGCTTGCTTTATTCAGGGCACTGTACTAAGAACAAGTACATAGGTAAAACTTAAATCTAATCCCAGGTCCACCAAAATAAGGGAGATGAGAAGGGACGGGCGACAGACTTGTGAGGAAGGATGAAATGATAAAAAGTGCAAAACAACATGAAAGGCAAGGACAAGGAGATCTGCAGCAAGAGGTTGGGGGTACTGAGGCAAGAGGAGCAGAGTTCGGGCTCCTTGCAGCTCAGAGTCCAATGGTCACAGCTGCGGCTGCAGTCACGGTCACAGAAGCAAATGCAGCTTCCCGATCTTCTGAAAGTTGCAAATTAGACTTTAATTTGTGGTGAAACAGCGTGGCCTAGTGGAAAGAACCCAAGCCTGGGATTCAGAGGACCTGGGTTCTAATCCTGGCCTCACCACTTGTCTACTGTGTGATGTTGGGCAAGTTGCTTCACTTCTCTGTGCTTGTTACCTCATCTGTAAGATAGGTAGGGATCAAGACTGTTAACCCCATGTAAGATGTGGACTGTGTTCGACCTGATGATCTTGTACGTAAGTATATATGTATGTATAATAATAATAGTGATGGTATTTGTTAAGTGCTTACGATGTGCAAGTCACTGTACTAGCGCTGAGGTGGATACAAGCAAGTCCCTGTCTTACATGGGGCTCACAATCTCAATCTCCATTTTATATATAAATGAGGGAACTGAGGCACAGAGAAGTGAAGTGACTTGTCCAAGGACACCCAGCACACAAATGGCAGAGTCAGGATTAGAACCCATGACCTGACTCCCAGGCACTTGTTCTAGCTAGTACACCATGCTGCTTCTCATGTGTATCCCAGCTTCACCATTTATCTGCTGTACGACCTTGGGCAAGTCACTTCACTTCTGTGTGCCTCAGTTCCCTCATCTGTAAAATGAGGTTTGAGACTGTGAGCTCCAAATGGGACAGGGACTGAGTCCAACTCAATTTGCTCGTCCCAGTGCATAGTATGGTGCCTGGCAGATAGTAAACACATAACAAACACCATCATTTTTATTATTGTTATGTACCCCAGCACTTAGTACAGTGCCTGGCAGATAGTAAGCACCTAACAAATACCATTTTAAAGAAAGAAAAGAATAATGCTTCTTGCTGTCGCTGCCCCTCACTCCCCTGGCTGGAGAAGAGGCTGATAGTCTGTAGATATAAGCTGGGCTTGTCCACGGGACTGGTCCCCAGCGTCGGCTTCCAAGATCAGTCCCCAGGGATGGTCTTCAGGGACAGCTCCAGGGTGTCGGTCCCCACACGGGTCTCAGGGTATTAATTTTTACCCACCAGACTCCATCTCTAGTTCTTTCTGTGCTGCCGAGGGTGGGCATCTTCCCCATAGCCGCGTCTCATTCTCCGAATCATCTTCCGACTGTTGTCCCAGTCTGTGTTTTTGGAAGGGCAGCAGGCATCCCAGTAAGGTTTTGATCATAGCGACAGAGTTGGACATTGAATTTTGGAATCAAGCAGGTCTCTGCTGGGCCTAGAATGTCAATTTGGATCAGTGCACCCCCAGCTGAGACCACTGAGCCCCTTGCCTCGGGCTTCCAATTGCTCCTTGCCAGCAGCCAAGCAGCCGGGGAGAAATCTGACCTGGGGCGGCCTGTCTACTCGGCCTTGTGGTTCCTGCCCAGTCAACCCAGACTGCTGCTCTCACCAGGCATGGTCAGAACCCGTGGTGACGACAGCAACGGGAAATGTTCTTCCGACATGCACCTCCGTCTGGATCCAGTGCGCTGCATGTACATGGGTGTCGACGTGGCTGTGGGGCCTCAGCACAAGTCTCCCTAGGCCCGGGGTTCCGTGAGACGACAACTCTATGCTCTGGGAGAGCCAGTGGGCTACCCGTGGGCAGGAGTTGAGGGCCTGGCTCAAGGAAGGTCTGGAAGCAAAGAGGTGACCCTCCCCAGACCACTGCTCCCTCCTCTCTGGCCCTGGCTCTCACCTCAAGTTGTGAGTGTAAATTCAGTTATGAACAAGTAATGCCTTTCTTTTTCATGTGGAGATTAGTCACCTTCATTGAATTGAGCCACAATTTCTTTTCACGTTGGACTTGGACTTCTGAACACTGTGAGAGGGAGCAGAAGGTGACAGCAAGAGCAGTAGCAGAGAAGGGGACAGTGGGGGGGAGAGAGAGAGGAAAAAAAACATGGCAGAGTCTGGGAATAGTAATTTGGGCTTGAAGTCCAGTGGGAGAACATGTTCTGCGCCCTTAGTGCTGTGCCTGCAGAGGAGGAGGAGAAGGAAGAAGGGGATAACTCCCTCAGCCAGCCGTGCCCTAGGGTCGGCGATGCCAGGAGAATTCTGGGCAGGATGGAGGCGACATGAGGAGCCAGGGAGAGGGGTCAGAGAAAATGAAGTGGGAGGAGGGCAATCACAGAGAGAGAGAGCAATCACCAACTTGGTTCTCTCTCTCCCTGAGGTCACTGTAGGAGGAACTCACCGTCCACTGGGATGGCCTGATTTAGCATCGGCCCTGGGAAAATCTTGCCGAGATGGCCCAGGCAGGGGACAGGGTGGAAGGAGGGGGGCAGCCAGCTACTGACTGATTTGAAGGGTTCTGGGGGTGGGAGATTGAAGCGGGGGCTGGGAGACCTCTCCCCAAGGCTCATTTGTGTTCCAGTTTGGGGAGGCCAGGACATGTCCCATGTGGGCATTTGTGGTTGTGTGACCCCCGAGAGTTGGAGGAAGCAATGAGAGTGAAGCAAGCCAGTAGTCACCAGGATCATGTGGCATGGTAGTAAAAGGGAGGCGATTGGCGATTGAACCCCATGGGGTTCAAGGTGGAAAGTCATTGTTTTCGTTAGGGCCTGGGACCCCCAATGATAGGTTCGTGGTGGAATCTGGCCTTCCACCAGAGCTGGTCCTGCTCTATGCCACCCCCTCCCACCCCAAGGGAGGCCCTGGATCAGGACTGCTGACGTGATCGCTGGACAGGTGTGGGGTACCGGTGCAGGAAACCGGCGCGATGCCCCACTTCCTGTTACAATTCTGAAGCCTCATCAGTAGCCTGCCAGTAGCAACAACAAGAAGAGTCAGTACCGTTTCCCCCCCAGGGGCCCTGTGCTGGGCACTTGGCAAGGACAAGACAGAGAAATGATGTGATCCCTGCCCTCAAGGAGGCTGATTTAATCTGTTTAGAAACAGGCACACTGAGGATAGGAAAGGGAAGGATCTCTGAAGTCCCATCAAGACCAGCTTGTCTTCAGGAGAGTTTTGGATGCCTGGCTACTCAGTTAATGCCATGGTTATTAATGATGGTGATGATTTTCTCTGATACAAGGCATCCCACCTGGACTCGGGGATTGATCCCCTGCCTTTCCAGCCTGCATTGCACCATATTCGTTTGGGCAGAAAGGATTTCGTGCTGCAAAACCACAAGGTCACTCGGAAAGGCACCGGGATCAAGCTTGGCATCCTTGACGAGGGGAACCGGAGTGAATTGCCAGAATGATGGGGATTCAGAATGTGAAGAAAAAACCTCAAGGTGGAGGAGGGGAATTTTTATGGTGGAGCAGCAGAGGAGCAGATATCACCTTTGGCTCTCTCTAAGACAAAAAAGTTGATTTGCTCAATGGAAGCGAGGCTGGAGCCCGAGCCTCTTGACTCCCGCCCCTGGTGGGCTTGCTCTCCTGGGACTTGCTCACTGCACCTGTGAAGTTTGAGGGCCAGTCTTGGGGCCTGGCTGGCTTCCGGCCCCTGGCTCCCTTCCCCCACAACAGCAGAGGAGCAGATGAGCCCCCGGACGGCAGGTGGCTGGCGTGGGCACAGGCGGCTAGGGTGCCAGCTCTCCCTGGCTGGTTTCCCTTTGCTCGCCTGCCTCATTGCCTGCTGCTTTGGGAGTGGCAAAGGGAAGGCCCTTGAAGTCCCAGAGGGGAGATCATGGGCCAGCCGCCCACTCTAGCCCCCGGCCCCAGCATGTACTCACTGTTCACCGCTCCTCCTTGGACCGTGGCCGTTCCCAGCAGGGGGAGGGTCAGGGTTAGGGATTAGTGGGGGTGTCTGGCTTCCCTTCATTCCCTGATGTTCTCTTTGTTTATAATAATAATCATGTTAGTATTTGTTAAGTGCTTCCTCTGTGCCAAGCACTGTTCTAAGCACTTGAGTAGATTCAGGGTAATCAGGTCGGATGCAGTCCCTGTCCCACATGGGGCTTACAGTCTTAATCCCCATTTTACAGATGAGGTAACTGAGGCACAAAGAAGTGGTGACCTGCCCAAGGTCACACAGCAGACATGTGGCAGAGCAGGGATTAGAACCCACATCCTCTGACTCCCAGGCCCGTATTCGTTCCGCTAGACCACTCTGCTTCTTATATGCCCAGCTCACCTGGTGGCCCCTCCTGCTCCCTTGCTCCTCTCTCAGGGAACTGCTATTGATTTTCTATGGCCAACAGGAACTTTAGAAGGGGAACATAGCCAGTCCAGGGTAATGGACTGTTTGGGAAAGCTAATGGGGTGGCGGTTGGCGCTTCCTCCAGTGAGTGGGGCTTGACGTGGCACAGATCGCCATGGTACCTCTTTCTTTTTATGATATTGGTTAAGCGCTTACTTGTTGCTGTATACAGTGTTAAGCGCTGGGGTAGGTACAAGATCATCAGGTTGGACACAGTCTGTGTCCCACCTGGGACTCACAGCTTTAATACCTATTTTACAGATGAGGTAACTGAGGCCCAGAGAAGTAAAGTGGTTTGCTTAAGGTTACACTGGAGGCAGATGGCAGAGCTGGGATCAGATCTCAGGTCCTCTGGCTCCCAGGCTTGTGCTCTTTCCACTAGGCCACACTGCTCCTTTGGCCCATGTCTTGCTGCCGAGTGGCCTGGTACTCTCTCCCCACCCTATCTGAGATGGATGTGAGCTTTCAGGGGATAGGACACACCCAGGAAGTGGGAGCCGGACTGCCACTCATCTTTCTCCTCTACCTGGAGGGCGCCCCGCTCTGTAATAGGCCGAGAGAATGAGGCCAAAAACGAGGCCAGCACGTCTTCTGCCCTGGGAGTGAGCACCCTGCACCACTTGGAGCTCTCTTGAGACCCACTTGACAAATTCATTTCCCGCCAGGGCCTCTGATGATCCTGGTATCATCAACATCCCTGCTCTCCCGTCTCCCTCCTGCGTTCTCCCTGGACAGTGAGCCCCGTGGTGATCCAGGGACTATGTCTGAGCTGACTGCCGTATATTTGCCTCAGTGCTCAATTAATCAGTCACTTGTATTTATTGAACACGTACTGTGTGCAGAGCACTGTACTAAGCACTTGGGAGAGTGCAATATAACAGAGTTGGGAGAGTGCAATATAACAGACACATCCCCTGCACATTTCTGTAGACTGTAAATTCATTGTGGGCAGGGACTACGTCTGTGTATTATTATATTATACTCTCCCAAGTGCTTAGTTCTGTACTTAGTAGTGAACGCTCAATAAATACGAATGACTGATTGCCTACAAATGGGTTTACAATCTAGAAGGGAAGACAGACATTAATAGAAATAAATAAATTACAGATATGGCCATAAGTGCTGTGGGATTGGGTGGAGGATGGGTCGGGAGTCAATAAAGGCTGCAAATCGAAGTGCAAAGGCAACACAGAAGGGAATGGGAGAGGCACCTAGTGAGCACTTAAAGGCCATCATCATCGTTATTATTAGTATTATTACTACTGGATTTAAATCTGGGGCCTCTGGCATCTCCTCTTGAGGCCCATGGGGCTCTGGCACCGGGCCATGACACTTTGTGCAGTTGGGGTGGGCAGTGGGGCGGGAATAGGGATTCTGTGTCCTCCACCCTTGAATTCAAACCCACGCCTCTGTGGTTAAACCTCACTGTCGACCCACTTGCAACAGCGTTCAGCTGCTCTAAAGAACTGGCCTCCGGGTGGATGTCCTCTGACTCTCAGGCCTGTGCTTTTTCCAATAGGCCATGCTGCTTCTCAGTTGTGTTTTTTGTTAAGCGTTTACTATTTGCCAAGCGCTCTATTAAGCACTGGGATAGATATGAGATCATCAGGTCCCACATGGGATTCACAGTCTAAGTAGGAGAGAGAACAGGTATAGAATCCCCATTTTGCAGATGAGGGAACTGAGGCCCAGAGATGTGAAGTGGCTTGCCCACGGTCACACAGCAGGTAAGTGGTAAAGCCGGGGTTAGTAGCCAGGTCCTCCAGCTCCAAGGCTCTTTCCACTAGGTCATACTGCTTGGGAGAGAACAAGAATACTAATAGAAACAATCCTTGTCCTCCAAGAATATACAGTCTACCGTGTAGCGAGCACTGTCCTCAGTGCTTAGGGGAATACCAGAGTTAGTATTGCCCTCAAGAAGCTTCCAAACAAGGGAGCCAAGCGGTAAAATGATTTACAGACAGGGGAAAGTTTCAGTGTTTCCCTGTTTCAGTGGTCAGACTGAGGATGGGTCGGCACAGGACGTCCTGTGAATATCTGACTTTTCCATCAATCAATCAGTGGCATTTATTGAGCACTTGTATGCTGAGTAGTGTACTAAGTGCTTGGGAGTTGGTAGAAATGTTCCCTGACCACAAGGAGCTTACAATCTAGAGAGGGAGACCTGTACCAGGCAGGACTGCTGCAACAGTAAGCTTATGAACACAGAAGCACCTTGCATGTGTGGAGATGCCCGCTTGCAAGAGAGGCCAGACCCGTTTCTGGCCCAGAGCAGCACTCACGTGCTTTAGCCCAGGGCCCAGCTGGACTCCAAAATCTACCTTGGTCAGGATTCTCCCGCACCAGGCGCTGGTCAGCCAGTCGGTATAGACGGAGTGATGGTGATGGTTGTGGCCAGGCACTGTTTCAACAGGCATTCGTCTTCACCATTTGGTCGGGACTAGCCAGTGGGCTTTTGCATTGACCCAGTAATAATACATAGAGTGGTATTTAAGCGCTTACTATGTCAAGCACTCTTTTAAGTGCTGGGGTAGGTACAAGCTCGCCTGGTTGGACACAGTCCCTGTCCCACATGGGATTCACAGTCTTAATCCCCATTTTACAAATGGGGCACAGGAAAATGAAGTGATTTGTTCAAGGTCACACAGCAGACAAGTGGCAGAAGGGGGATTAGAACCCAGGTCCTTCTGACTCCCAGGCCTGTGCTCTATCCACTAGGCCGTGAACACGTTTGTAAACTATTAAAGCAAAATCGGTTTCACCTCTCAGAGGGCACACTGCAGTGATCTTGTCTCTGCATCCTGAGGAGACAATAATGGGAACCGCAGGAGCCTTCGTTTATCAGGATCGCAGATAATTCCTTGTCAAAAGAGGCCATGATGTAGCCAGTCCTCTCCCTGGTTCTCACTCTAGCAAGAGCCCCTGTGGGATTGGCCTCTACATTTCAAGTGCATAGGACTGAGCCATTGGCAGCCTCCTTGTGGGTCCTGCTGTGAGCTGTGTAGTTTCCTTCCGGGCCTTTCACATGGTGTCCTGAACTGCTTTGGTCCAAATTGCTCTTGGCAGCAGCAGTCTTTATGCCCTGTTTACAGGCTGCTATGAGTGTGCGTTTCCCCACCCCCTTATGAATGTTGAAGTTCTTCGTCATTGAAGTTAGTTGCATTTGACCGTTCGGGTAAAAGAAGGGTGCCCCGAGTTCCTGCCACCCTTGAGTCTCTGCCACCCCGAGCATGTGCCCTGCCCTTCAGTTCCCTCCCCCCAGCCCCTGCCACTGCAGCCTTCCAGGCGGTCAATAGTAAGAATCCTCTTCCTCAGGGAATCGAACATTCCCTTCTCCCCTTCTTGCTGCATCCGTCAACTCAAAACTTGCATCATTATTAGTAGTAATAATAATAATGTTGGTATTTGTTAAGCGTTTACTATGTGCCAAGCACTGTTGTAAGCACTGGGGTAGGTACAAGGTAATCAGGTTGTCCCACGTGGGGCTCACAGTCTTCACCCCCATTTTACAGATGAGACACAGAGAAGTTAAGTGACTTGCCCAAGGTCACAGCTGACAAGTGATGGAGCCGGGATTAGAACCCATGACCTCTGACTCCCAAGCCCGGGCTCTTTCCACTGAGCCAAGCTGTTGTAGTAAGTTGTGGTGGTGGTGGTGATTATTTACTGAGAGGCCACTGGCCAAATACACCGGACTTAAGCACCTGGGAAGTACAAACCAAGCAAGTGATATATTTTCTACACACCAGTGCTAGCCGCCTTATTTCCTAGCTGCCCTGTCCTCTTGCCCACACCCTCCAGTCAAAAAATCGAAAAAAAACCTTCTTCCTACCCTGCCCATCCCAGTCAACAGCATCATCTTCTCACCATCCTCTCTATTACAGAGGCTTGTGACTTTGACTTCCGTCTGTCATTTAGTTTCCTCAATCTGTCAGGATCCAGGGATCCTGCTCCTCCCTCCTCTTTGCCCTAGTCTGCCTCTTCCTCTCCCACCATAGTGGTCACCACTTGGTCTGAGCCCTTTGTCTGGATTCCCCGGATAGCCTCTTTCCTGATCTTCCTGCCTCCAACCTCGCCCCTCTTCTGTCCATCCTGCCTCCAACTGTCATCCAGAATATGTTTCATCACCAAATAACATCACCTCTTCTTCAAAGCTGTTGAAAGCCATCCTTTCCAGGAAGCCTTTCCAGGCCCTGGCCTCATTGTTTCTGCAGCTACTTTTACACACGGTGGTTTACAGAGACAATCATGTCTGGTGCTTTTACTCACTAAAGTTGTTTCACCTGACATTGACCCCTTTAATTCTATGTGTGTGGTATGTGTATGTCTGCGTGCACTGGTGTGGGTGGGTGCGGAGGCAGTGCTGATGGAGGTTGAAGAAGGAAAAGTGTGTGGCCTGAGTTTGCCCATTAGTGTGCGCTCCTAAGGGCGGAGCGTCTGTGTCTTGGCGCAGTTGGACTCTGGGAGGTGCTCCGGGCGGCACCCAGCACAGGAGGTGCCCAGGACATACCACCAGTGGGTGGGATTGGATCCAGACCTTCCCTTCCGGCCCCGGGAATGTTGGTCTGTTGGCGGCTGCCTTTCCTCCTACCCCCCGCCTTCCCCCCGCCCCCTCCACACCAGCTGCTCTGCCTTGGGAGCAGCCTGTCGGCTGAGGCCATCACCCTGCCAGAGGGCCGACCCCTTGACCTTCTTATCACTGGGCAGGAGGCTGTCTTGGGAGTGGGGTTAGTGATTATAGGCGCCAAACCCTTTGTACACCAAACCTGGCTGTAGGCCAGGACTCATCTTGACCATCTTAGTGAGCCAAAGCCCGGGGCAGATTAGAGCAGGACTCTGGGGAGTCGCCCCACGCTTCTGGAATGCGGCCGGTGGCACCACCTTCTTCAGAGTGGCTGATTCGGGCCCGCCCAGCCCTGACCCAGAGAGATCGCTTCCCACTCTTTTCTGGGATCCATTGGTGTGCTGCTGCCAGCTCCACGATGGGAAGCACCCTGATCACCAGCTCTGTACCATTCTTCTGGGCACTTTTGACGTCAGCCCCCTGGTCCTTCTTCTCCTCCTCCTCTTTGCCTCCTCTGACCGTTTCTTACTGTTCTAGTGTGAGAGCTGTGCCACCTTTGACCCCACTCTTGTTTCAGTTCTGAAGTTAGAACAGGGCACCAGTTTGGGGTACTCCAGTCTCACCCTTAGGTTAAGCTGCCATGTCAGAGTTCCAGCAGGGTTCCTCCCCAGTGTCGCCATTGTTATCCGCAAACGAGAAATTGTTCTCCAATGGCAAATAGGGAATCGTCTCCTAGTGCTTTCCCCCCACCCAGGAGCTCTCGACTTGGGTTGGTCGCAGGAAGTGGGAGGAGGCTTGGGTGGCCACCTGGCTCACAGTGGCCATCCTGGATAGTGTGAGTGGGGAGTGTCTGTCAGTGACTTCCCTCCCTCTTCCCCTTGGGATTTCTCATGGGCATTTGTCTTAATCAGCTTTGAACTGGGTGCCGTCACTCTGATCTCAGGCTTGGAGTTGGGCATGTTGGCCCTCTCAGCAGAGACGTCTCCGTTGATACCCCCAGGAGCCTCAGCCAGAGTCTGGGTGGGGCCATATCCCCTCCCCCGACTCTGTCCCCTCAGCTCCTCCCTGCCTTTCCAGGATGCCAGGTCCCGCCCAACCAGAGTCCAGCTCATTTAGCAAAGTGAGGGCATATCTTCCCGCGGTGACGAACTGCTGGTTGCTGGGTTCTGTTCCATTCAGAAACATGCCCAGCCTGTGGATAGCCTTGGGAATGGAGGCCAGACAGTTCCATTTTGGAATGAGAATCTGCAGGGGGACGCTGGCCCCCAGCCAGTTCTCAGCCTGCCACGTCTTGCCTCTAGGTAAGACTGCCTGCGTTCGGTTATGAGAAGCAGCGTGGCTCAGTGGAAAGAGCATGGGCTTTGGAGTCAGGGCTCATGAGTTCGAATCCCAGCTCTGCCACTTGTCGGCTGTGTGACTGTGGGCAAGTCACTTAACTTCTCTGTGCCTCAGTTCCCTCATCTGTAAAATGGGGATTAAGACTGTGAGCCCCATGTGGGACAACCTGATTCCCCTATGTCTACCCCAGCGCTTAGAACAGTGCTTGGCACATAGTAAGCGCTTAACAAATACCAACATTATTAGTGTGTGTTGGGCCTGGGTGAGGGGGTCGAGGGGAGAGGAGAGCCTGTTTTGGGGGCCTGGGCGGGGTGGGGAGAGGTGCTGGGTGATGGGTTTGAGGGAAGGTTGCAGCTGGTCATCCTTCCCATCCCATCTTCTGACTCCCCGGACCCGGCTACTCCAGGGGCTGCAGGGTTTAAAGGGTCCTGCAGGTACCCTGGGCACTGCCACTACCTGCTGTGGTTTGGGGGAAGGGGGGTGAAAGGTGGCGGGGAGACCCTATAAAGTGGGCAGATCTTGCCCTTGACAGTAACCATCAGTGTTTTAGCCCCACTCGGTCCCGCCCCCAGGAGAGTAACCTTGGCCCCGATGTGGGCCGAAGTCCTGGAGGAGAGCCAGTGCTGGGGACGAGCTGGTCCGGGCTGGTTTCGATGGGAACTGGCAGGGACCGATTGGCCCGGTTGGAGACTGTGGGCTCAGGCCACTCTGCTCTCAACTGTTTGGGCTGTTGGTTTAATATTGAATATGCCAAATTCTGGCTGGCCAGTTGGGGCCTCCCAGTGGGAAGGCTAAGTCAAGCCTCAATCCGGTCACCTGGCTATAAGGCCTGAGAGCCCGGAGGAAGAGTTGGTTTTTAATAATAATAATTGTGATGTTTGTTAAGCACCTACTATATGCTAAGCACTGTAGTAAGTGCTGGGGTAGATACAAGGTCACCAGGACCCACATGGGACTCACTGTCTAAGAAGGAGGGAAAACAGGAATTGAATCCCCATTTTGCAGATGAGGTAACTGAGGTCCATAGAAGTGAAGTGGTTTACCCAAGGTCACACAGCAGGCAAGTGGCAGAGATGGAATTAGAATCGAGTGTGAGTCTTTCCACTAGGCTGTGCGTGCCTCTGCCCTCCCCCCACCACCCCGCGCCAGCACCTTCCAGCCTCTGTGTGCCAAGACCCCGAGGGCACCAAGCAGGTAAATTCTCAAATGCCCAGATGAAAGCAGATCAGGGTTCCTGCTGCAGAATTTTGTTCTGCTAAGTGAGCATGTGCTCAAAGAATAGCTATGAAAACCTCGGACTTCCCTGCTTTCCGGTTTCCTTTCTGGAAAGCTGCATTTGGAGAGATAAATCCCTTCCATAAAAACAAGGTTTTGTGCTGGAGAACCTCTGGCTCCATCCTGCACTGGTAGTAGTGGTGATGGAAAGACGGTTGTGGCATTAGTGGCAATTCAGCTTTTTCGTTGCTGAATTTACTTGGTTTAAGTCCTTGGTCACAATCCACATCTCGGGCACTGTTCTTGTTTGAATAGGAGCTCAGTAAAACAGCCATGCCCACGCCCTTTCCTGCCCCATCCCTGTCCCATCCCCACCCCCCTCACTCCCACCCCCCCAACCTCCGGTGCCATTCCTGGAGCATAAAGTTCTTCTTTCCAGAATCCTGCCTTCCTGCCAGACTTCCCTCAAGCTTGTCGTCATCAGCCAGGCCGTAGTTGCACTGGCCAAAAACAGAAGTAGCAAAATCTCAAAGCTTCTTTGTCATTTTCCGTCCTACCCACACTTCTTCGACAGGGAAAGCCCCCGAAGCCAAGCGTGCTAAAGGGCCCGTTGTTCTAGTGATCGTCTTGGAGGGGATGGGGTGACTCATCGCCACTCCATGTTGGTCTTTGAGTATCCGGTTTATTTTTAAACCTCTATGCAACTGGAGTTTCTTCCGTGGTTGCTGTTGCCATGACTCCATAATATTTCCACAAATCCGCTTGTTCATCCTTTCGCACGGCCCACGAGGACGGGAATGTTAGGCTGCAGACGTTTTTCTGACTTCGCTCTCGTGATTTGTGTGTATGTGTGTGTGCATGTGTGTGTACACCCACGTGTACGCAAGGAGGATAGGAGTGGTTGGGAGGGAAGGTGGGGTGGAAAGAAGACAGATTTGACCAGTGGAATTCCATGCAAGACCCCTCCTCTCCACCCTCCACAGGAGAAGCTCCGTGCTATCTTTTCCCACCTGCTCTGAAGAGTGGGGGGAAGGTGCCATTTGCCCACCTTCCAACTCCATCAGGTGGTCGCTCTTGAAGCGACCTCTCTCAACACCTCTCTCAAGGTTTGAGGCTGTCGGCATTTATTAGATAGAGTCTTTTGGCAAACAAGGAATCCCTCCCTTCTCCTTTTTCTACTTTCCTCCCACATGTACCTCATCTCCACATCCTCTCCCACATCTTTAGTTCTTGCTCGAGTTGGCCAGAAGTTTTATGGGGAGAGAGCGTGGCCTAGTGTGGAGAGCTCTGAATTCTAATCCCGGCTCTGCCTCTGGCCCACAGGAGAACCGAAAGCAAGTCACAACCTCTCTGGTCCTCAGTTTTCTCATCTGTAGAATGGGGATAACATCTCTGCCCTCCTTCCCTCTTAGACCTTGAACCGTGTATCGGGCAGGGACTCTGTCCAGTCTCCATAGGCAGCATCTACCCCAGAGTTTAGTACTAATACCTTCATCATCTTCATGACTATTGGTGCTGGCTAGGATGTGACTCCCATTGACTTTGTGCCTTCAGATCATGGCTACACGACCCTTGAAATGGGAGGGTCGTTTGCTTTCGCTTTTGAGTATCTTCCCGTCAGAGATTCCCTCCTGAACCCTTTCCAGGGTTCATTCCCCATGCGGAAGTTCCTCAGGAGACATAGCCTGGCCCACACGCTGAGAAGCAGCGTGGCTTAGTGGAAAGAGGCTGGGCTTTGGAGTCAGAGGTCACGGGTTCGAATCCCGGCTCTGCCACTTGTCAGCTGTGCGACTGTGGGCAAGTCACTTCACTTCTCGGTGCCTCAGTTACCTCATCTGTAAAATGGGGATTAACTGGGAGCCTCATGTGGGACAACCTGATTACCCTGTATCTCTCCCAGCGCTTAGAACAGTGCTCTGCACATAGGAAGCGCTTAACAAATACTATTTTATTATTATTATAGCCTAAATCCCTCCTGCTGCAATTTCCGGCCTTTTCCCATGTTTTGGCCTCAGGGGTAGGGTGGGTTCCCGGTTGCCAGAAATCATCCTTCAAAAGCAGGAAGGCCATGATTGTTCAGGCTTGGGGGCACACAGCCAATCCATTGTTTTTTTCTTACAAGTGAAAGTTATCACCCAGTGGTGGCTCTGGGAAGAGGTGACCCTATGGCAGCTTTCTCAGAGGATGCTGGGAGGAGAGTTTAAATCTCATACAGCAGTGACTTCATTTCCCTGCGGGCCTCAAAGCGTGCTTTAAAGGGTTCAGTACTTCAGTTTAATCAGGGTTATTTGGGAATTTATGTGGTCGCTAGTGGCAAATTTGATTTAGACATTTTTCCTCTTGACCTGAACTGTGGAGAGGAGTACGTTTTAAGATGGCAAAATTAATTGCGGGAGCACAGGGGAGCCAGGGCTAAGGTTGGGTTTTGGCAACGCCCTCTGCATTCTTTTCATTAGGCCCCATTCCAGGAAGTTGGTCCCGCGCTCTGTACAAAGTAAGCACTCAGTAAATACCATTGATTGATTGAAGATTCTGGGAGCAAATGCCCCCCGCGGGGTCTTTGTTGGTGACCTGGTCGCTTAGGGAGAGCATCCTGGCCGACAACCCCGCTGACCCGTCACTCCGCTTGGCCCAGGTGAGACTCTCAGTCTAGCCGGGGAGCCGAGGATGCTCAGCCTCAATCGGGACTGGTCGAGCCTGGGAGCAATGGTCTCGAGCAGCAGTGGTCAGGTCGTGGGATGTTGGGAGGGTCAGGCCTGGCCCTGGGGGACATTCTGCTAGAGGACATCAGAATCAATCAACTCGCCCCCCACAACCCACACCTTACTTCACTGATCTCCTACTGTGGGCCAGCATGCACACTTCATTCCACTAGAGCTGGCTCACTTACTGTGCCTTGATCTCATCTTTCGGCCTCTGACCTCTTTCCCACGTCCTCCTCGTAGCCTAGAACTCCCCCCCACCACATATATTCTAGACCACCACTCTCCCCACCTTCAAAGCCTTATTTAAGGTCATAGTTCCTCGAAGAGCCCTTCCCCAATAGAGCTGTCTTTTCCCCGACACCCTCTCCCTGCTGCATTGCCTTTGCCCTTGGATCTGTATTTTTAAGCATTTGATATTCACCCCACCCTCCTCCCCCCAGCACTTAGGTACGTATCCATAATTTATTCATATTAATGTCTGTCTCCCCCTCTAGCCTGAGAGCTTCCTGTGGGCAAGGAATGTGTCTCTCACCTCTACTATATTGTACCCTCCCAAGCACTTAGTACTGAGCTGAGTATGCAGTAGGCACTCAATAAATACTAAATACCATTGATCGGAACACCAGCACAGGTCGTGGCCACTTGCTGTTAGAAAGATTTTAGCAAAGATTTCTCTGGTTTTCATGGTTTCCCTCATTCCCATGGCAGGCACCTCCCCTGGCCTGTGTATGACGGTCCCTCCCGGAGTGCTCTGCCACTTGTGTGTGTGAGATCGTCCCTGCCGCTCCCTCTACAGAGGAAACACTGGTTGTCGGGAAGAGAACTGATTGAGGCTGATGCTAAGCAATAAGTGTTCTCTGGGGATTGATTGGTTGATTGGTTTTGATATCTGTTCTTCCTCGGTCTTAGAATGCCAACCCTAATGGGGCAGGGGTGGTCTAAGAATTGATTGTATTGTTTCTACCCCAGCATTTAGTACAGTACAGTGCTTGGCACGTGGTAAGTACTTAATAAATGCCATTATTGTTGCTTTTGTTATAATTATCATCAATGGCACAGGGAGACCCAGGCTCTTCGTCACTCCTGGACAGCGTGCCCAGCTGCCAACAACTCAAGCTCACCAGTGTCCCATCGGTGGGTACAGGTGGCCTGCCAGCTCTGTCTCTCCTGCTGTGGCCTGGTGGCTCCCCACAGCGGCGGTGGTGGCCCAGAGCTGGCCCAGAGCGGGAGTCAGCACCGGCACTCAGGGGCGGGTGGTAGCTGCTCTGGGCATGTTTACTCTTCCCTGAGGGGCAACCAATCCAGAGAAACACTGAGCCCGGGGCCCCAAGCCATCACAGGGGCAATTGGGTTTTCAGGGAGGGACTGATGGTTTCAAGGTCCCCCTGAATTCTGGTCAGGCTAAGCAGTGCGGACAGAACTATTGTGGCCCTGGAGATTGTCTGCCAGAAATCCCATTGTCATGCCATCAGGATCCCTTTGGAAAACATCCCCGGGAGTTCTGTCGTGTGCCAGCGTCAACGGACTCGGCCTGGCGTCTGCACCTCCCTTAGCCGTGACAGAACAGAGGTGGGGCTGGTGAGTCCAGATGTTGGCTTTCTGGTCTGGAGTCTAGCAGGTAGGAAGGAGCGCTATTCTTGCAATCATGCAGTAGTGGCTATTTACTTCCGGTGGGGATATGTAGCAGAACTTGGCTCTCAAGCAGCAAAAACGGGTCTTTCCTTTCCCTTACAACTCATATGAATCTCTTGGGCAAACAGCCACTTTTTTTTTTTTTTTGCTTACATGCAACATTTATTAATTGACAAGCAGTGGGCTACAGACTCCTACCTGTTTTGTTATAAAAATCAGTCAAACGTTTTATTGAGCACATGATGTTTGTAGAGTACTGTGCTTGGAGCTCAGGGGAGTCCGAGTTGTTAGACACAATCCCTTGCCCTCAAGGAGCTTGCAATCTAGTGGAGAAAGCAAACACAGAATAACTTGGAAAGGAAAAAGAATTGGTAGATGACTAAATGCTGCTAATTTTTTTGTATTGCACTCTCACAAGTGCTTAGTACAGTGCTCTATACTTAGTGCTCAATAAATACCATTGATTGATCAATGAAATGTGTTCTGGCGATTAGTAAGGACAGGAGAGACGAGAATGAGATTCTGTGAGGAAGTTAGCTGAGAGTAATGGCAGGTGTGAGTTGTGGTGGAGTGGGAGAAGGGAGTTAAATAAAAAGAGGGAGAGAGTTGGGAGAACCTAGAAGCCAATGGCCAGGAGTCTCTCCTCCAGGTGGCAGGGAACAGGTAACCTTTGAAGGCTTTTGAGGTGAAGAGAGACGGGTGGAGAATCATGTTTTACACACATCATCGGGGCAGCAGGGTGAATTGTGGACTGGAGAAGGGAGAGGCTGGAGGCAGGGAGACCAGCGAGGAGGCTACTGATACAGAAGTTAAATGGGATATGACAAGTGCCTGGTCAATGTGGTAAGCTGTTTGGATGGTGAGGCAGGGGCCAACCCAGGAAAGACTGTGGTGCAACAACCGATGGGATTTTGCCACGGGCTGAATGTGAGAGTTGAAAGAGAGCACGGAGTCAGAGATCATGTCAAAGTTGCCAGCTTCGGAGATGGGGAAGGTGGTGCTATAGTCCAAGGTGTGGGAAGGGTTGGTGGAGGAGAGGATTTGGGAGGGAAGGTTACTGGGTTCAATTCTGGACCCGTTGAGCTCAAGGACTGGCAGCGTGTCCATATGTGCATTGGCGGAAGGGCTGGGCCTGGTAGCTTTCTCATCACCCACATCAGTGGCGGGGGGAGGGCAGGGAAGGGAAGGGAGGGGACACCACCTGGACCACCAAGAAGGAACCTCTCAGCGAGAGCTGAGCTGTCCTGCAGTTCAAATCCCAGGTCAGTCGCCCAGCAAGTGGCATGTCGGCCTTAACAGGGTGAAAAGTAACCCTGCTGTCCCTGTCTCTCTTTCTCCAGGTGTCTGAACCTACCTCGTCGGTCAGTGACTGAGCGCCTCAGACTCCGCCTGGCCCTCAGGAGAAATGTCCGGCTCCTATGATGACGCTGTGGGCGTGGAAGTTTCCAGCGATAGCTTTTGGGAGGTACTGGGCACGTGAAACCTGTTTGCTTCTTCCCAGCTGGACACCTCCTTCCCTTGGGCTTTCCCAGGAGCATCCCTTATGTTTTCAGAGTGACCGGTCGCCGAGCCAGATTGACAGGGTCAGGCGGGGCCTTGGTGGCTGGCGGGGCCGGCCCAGGCCTTTAGGGAAGGGTGGGCTGCAGAGCTCTGGGCTTCCGGGTTCCTCCTCATCTCACCCGTCTCCCTGGGCTGGGTGGGGCGGCAAGTGATGTGTTGGTTATTATCAATAATAGTAATAATAATAATAACAACCAATACCATTGTTATTATTAAGCGCTTACTCTATGTCAAGCACCCTTCAACATGCTGGGGAAGATACAATACAATCAGGTCAGAAATAGTCCCTGCCCTGCCCGGGCCTCACAGTCTAAGTAGGAGGGAGACCAAGTATTGAATCCCCATTTTAGAATGAGAGAACTGAGGCACAGAGAAGATAATTGACTTGCCTGAGATCACACAACAGACATGTGACAGATCTGGGATTAGAACTCAGGTCCTCTGTCTCCCAGGGCTGAGCCCTTTCCGCTAGGCTCTCCTGCCATTCTGCCCCAGCTGCAGAGCGGGCATCGGCTGATCTTCCTCCCATTGGCTTGGTCCTCCTCCTCCCTCCTGCTCTGTTCAGCCCAGCCCTGCCCTTGCCCCTGCTCTGCCTTCCCTCTTTCTGAGTTCCAGGGGAGCAGTGTGGGGAAACCCCTTTGTAGCGAATCCCACTCCTCCCTTACTACAGTGATGTAGAACAGGTTTACCCTTTCAGTGCCCTTCTCTTTGTGGGTTGCATAACCTGTCCCCTCCAGGATCCCCCACCTGGGGCCTTTGCTGTTCGTTGCCTTCCCTAACATTGCCAAGGACCAGGGTGGATTTGCAGGCCATAGTGTCAGAGGCAGATGAAATCACTTGAATGAGCAAGAAAAACGAAACTAAAAAAATCCTTGTGAATTGTGGCTTTGGGCCGGCCCGCCGTGATCTTCAACTGCAAAGCGGGCGGGATGTGCCCTAAACCCATGTCTCATTTTCATCTGCCCTCTTCTACAGGTGTTTCTGTACATTTTCCCGGTGCCTCTGTGCTTGAGGGCAGTTGGAAGTTTGGGGAATGGGGTCGGAGTTCAACCCCCTCTTTTCCTATGAAAGTGGTGGTGCTTTGAGTTGCCAGCCTCAGTTTTATTGCCACCTTTTACTGTGACTGTTGACCAGAGATCAGAGCAGGCCACCAGCTACTTTAGTCTGTTTCGGGTCCTCCTTTAGAGTGTGGGTTTCCTGAGCCAAGGGATGGAGGACCTCCAGGACTCGGTGTCCTGGTGTGGGCTTCCAGTGTCCAGGTGCAGGCCTCCGGTGCCCAGGTGTGTGCCTTGTGCATTGTTTTGTCCTCCCCGAGAGCTTAGTCCAGTGTTCTGCAAACAGTGAGCACTCAGTAAATACCATCAATTGACTTACTGAGCTGCTGCCCCGCATCCCGTGGATGTTAGCTCAAAACCCCCCGGCACTCAACTCCCACGAGGACCAGGCTCAGGGTGCCAAATCCACCCCCAACATTCCCTGAAACCCGCCTGCCACAACTAAACCTGAAGTGCCCAAAACAGTCCCGACAATGAGGGGGTGAGCCTGCTTACAGTCCTGGGCTCCCTTCTTTCCCTTCCGGCCCTCGGGAAAACAGTTGGTGGGATGTGGTTTTAAAATTTCAGCGGCCCAGTCCGTAGGCGAAAAATCCGCCCGCTAAATGTGCTGAATTTAAAGAACTTCACCAAGCCAAGAAACATAGAGGCCAGTGATCAACACCCCCCATCTGGGTGAAATCCAAGGCTGGACAAGTAGTTGATCTGCACTTTGTGCACGGCCCATGGTAGTCATGGCCAACCCCTCGTATGAGTTAGGTCACGGCAATGGGGTAGACACCACCGGAGAGCCATCTCCTGTTCCCCAACAACAAAGGTACCGAGGTCACGTCCATCTTCAAGGCAGCAGGGCTGCTCTCGTGTGGCTGGGTAGATGCGGTGACCGCCCGGCCTTCCCCAAGTCAGGTTGGGCTTGCTCACCATGGGGGCACCACACTTACTCGGTCAGGGGAGCCTGAGCTTTCTCAACCCCACATTCTGTTCTGCCTTAGAGGCAGAAGTGGCCTCCTCTGCGGGGGGGTGATGTGCCCTAAGGGCCCCCTGTGATGTGCCCTTTGACACTCAGAGGAGAAACCCCCCACACTCAAGAAGGCTTGGGTGGGCGCTGCCAGGCAGTGACTAACTGACTCCACCCCTTGAAAGGTTTTTGAGCCTGGAAATCCTGTGATCAGCCAACTCTTCAGCCTTTCTTCTACTACTACCTGGACTCAGAGGCTCCTTTGCACAATGAACTAGGAAATGCCAGGATTCTCAATAGGGAGATTTCACTATGCCACGCAAGCAAGTTGAAATCCGAGAGCTCGTTGTGGGCAGGGATTGTACCTGTTCACTGTTTATGTCGCACTCTTCCAAGGGCTTAGAGCAGTGCTATGCACGCAATAAGTGCTCAATAAATACGATTGAATAAATGAGTAGTCTTGTAGACCTGGCTCACACACCTCCTCCTGGCCTCCTCCCAGCGGCTGCTCGGGGAGTAGGAGACACTCGGGCCACAGCTCATCTGGGGTGGCGGCGCCTGGCTGACGGACAAACGGACGGGCGGATGGACTGTGGGCAAAGCAATGTAAACCCCTGGCAGTGCAGCCTGTCTGGTCAATTTGAATTGGCCTGGGCTGGGCTAAATGGACACACCCTCTGACCTTTAGAACCATGCACTAAATGGGCCCACCCTTTTTCCACTAGAGAAATGTACTTAATGGACACACCCTTTGATTTGTAGAACCATGCACCAAGTGGGCACACCTTTTAACCTCTAGAACCTTTCTAGTGCAGGTGATGTCAGGGCTGACTCACACAGAGGCATTTTATTACATACTCAATAGCCGCCACCACCACCCTCAACTGCTTTCTTCCTCCTGTGGTGTGCCTGGTTTTGCTGCAAGGCCCAGTGAAAGGAGCTCCAAGGCTGATAGGAGACCTGAGTTCTATTCCTAGCTCCATTGCTTGTCTGCTTTAGACAGGTTGTCAGCTTCCTTTGGGCAGGAAGCACTTTCACCAACTCTGTTGCATTGCATTCTCCCGGGAGCTTATTGTATAGTACTCTGCACACAGTAAGCACTCAATAAATTTGATTTGTTGAATAAATGCCATTGATTCCCTGCTATGTGACCTTGGGCAAGTAACGGTATCTCTGGACTTCTGTTTGTTCTTCTCTAAAATGGGGTTAAGATACTGCCTCTTGAATAGTGAATTCAGTGGGAGCCAAGGACGTGTACAACCTGATTGTTTTGTATCTACCTCTGTGCTTGGCGCTTCATGGTATCATTATTGTTTTGGCTCACTTGAGGAAATTATTGTTGATACTATTACATCAATTAAATTAAGAAATGGCACCCTGGGGGCTGCTGGGGCTCTGGCCTTGTGGGCCACACTGGGGCTGCTGGGGCTCTGGCTCTAGGGCCCACTGTAGTCACAGGCCTCTGTTGATGAACTAGTTGGCATGAAACCCACCTTTGTAGCCAACTCAGCTGCCAGTGTAGAGGCCTGGATCGGGGCCAGCTCAGCGCTGGGTGAGCAGCCAGAGGAGGGGAGGGCTTCAGCGACAGGGAAGGGGTCAGTGGGAGACAGCGCCCACAGAATGGGCCATTGTCCAGTCAGTTGGGCTGGAGGGTGTAACCTCTGGCCAAATAACCCAACCGCTGGCCTTGCTACTGGAGGCTCCGGGCAGGGTGGTTGAGTTGGCTGTGTTCTTGTGGAGATGGCCTAGGGCCAGCTGGGGGCCTTTGCTAGGGGGATCCAGACCTGGGTTCCGGCGGGTCCCAGAGCAGGACTGCTCTGGACTCAGGGTAGGGCCTGTTTGTCAGAGGGAACAGTGTGGGATCTTTTAGGCAAAATGCATCTCTTTGCAGGTCCTCCCCGCAAGGTTTGCTTGGGATAGCTCAGTGGGCCTTGGGCAGCCTGGCGAAACCAGCACCAACTCCTGTCTACTAGAGGCAGAGGATGAATGCTCGGGTTACTGAGCGTAATTTTGCCCACATGGTTCAAACAAGCCAATTCAGGTGTCAGCCGTTTTGGGATGACATAGGAGATATTTGCAGTCCGTTCATCCTCTCTGTCTGTCCTCTGCTTTGGGCAGGAAGCAACCATCAGTTGCTGATTTGCTGCAATCCACCCAGGTCTGGGGTGATGTTTTTGTAGTGAGGAAGTTCTCGCCTAAAGCAATTTCCGACCATGGGCTGGACCCCTGCGCCTCCCAGTCCCAGCCCAGCCCAGTCCGGGGGACTTTCCTCCCTCTCCCTGGTGACTTTGGCCCGGGGGTGGGGAGTGACGAGAAGTTTCCTGGCATCCTGGAGGGTGAGACTATAGCCTTGCAGAGGCATCATGTGCCTTCTGGCAATGGCTGCACATGGGAATTGGGTGCTGGTTGTATTAGGGTTAATGAGTTTGACTCTTCATGACCCTATCACCCCACCCCACCCGCCTCACCCTTAGCCACCACACTAGCTCCATCTCTCCCCAGCCTGGAGGGTTTCTTTTTAAACACTTAGTACAGAGCTCTGCACACAGTAAGCACTCAGTAAATGCCAGTGAGCGATTGACACGGCCTTCTACCTGACGGAAGCCCGAGTCCTGCAGGGTCAGCCGGAGTTTTTGCTCCCCTTCTCCTCTGCAACAGGGTCGGACCTAGGGAGATGATAGCAAAGGAGTGAACAGGCAGACCAGCCTGACACCTGTTGGCAGATGTGCAGGCTTGGGGAGGAACTGGCAAGAAGAAGCAGAGCAAAAAGTGGTGCCAGTTGCTGCAAAGGGGAAACACAATAGCCCAATCCGGGAGTTCGGGATGCAGATGGCTGGATGAGAAGCCAGCCCGCCCTCCTTCACTGGGATGCTCCCATTGTGGGGCCCTTTCTGTATTGTGGGTGAGAGGGGGGCCGAAGAGACCAATGCCTCCCTCCCCTCTTCTTGGTTGTTATGTATAAATGCCTGCCACTCTCAAGGCCTGCCTCTATGTAATGACCTGTCTCTGGATACTAACCTCCATCGTGGGAGCCTGAGCTCCGCGAACCTTGGCAGTCGCCTCCTCCCTTCTCCCACTCTTGGCCCACCCTCCAGTCTAATCTGTTCATCCGCCACGGGGTCCCCATCGGCTTGTGACTTCATTCCGCTCAGCCTGGGCTTTCCTGCATCTTGCATTGTTTTACACCATCCTGCACACAGTAAGAGATCAGTCAGTACCATCGGATGATTTAAATCATTGATTCTACCTTCCTGGCCTGTGAGCTCCCCTTCCAGCTCCTCAACTGGCAGCCACTTGGCTGCCCTACTTCTGTCTGTTCTCTGCACATGCCCACCTAGCCAGGCATTTATTCAGTGCTTAGTATGTGCAGAGCACTGTTCTAAAGCATTCATTCATTCATTCAGTTGTATTTGAGTGCTTACTCTGTGCAGAGCACTGTACTAAGCACTTGGGAAGTACAATTCAGCAACAGAGACAATCCCTACCTACAACGGGCTCACAGTTTAGAAAGCACTTGGGAGAATACAATAAAACAGAGTTGGTAGTTATGTTCACTGCTCATAATGAGTTTGCGGTCTCCAGTCTGGGGAGCTGGTTGTCAATGTCACCGTCCAACCTCTTGGTTCACAAGAGATGTTGGAAAAGGAGCCGGCGAAGGGGACCGGACTTCCTCAATCGGTCTGGGCCTCCCAGTCAACTGGACTACGTAGAGGCCTCTAGGCTGTAAGCGCTTTGTAGGCACAATATGTGTCTTCCAACTCTGCTGCAGCGTGGCATATGGATAGAGTACCAGCCTGGGATTCAGAAGGAACTGAGTTCTAATTCTGGTGCCGCTATTTGTCTGCTGTGTGACCTTGGGCAAGTCACATCACTTCCTCTGGGCCTCAGTTACCTCCTGAAAAAAGGGGGTTAAGATGATTGTGAGCCCCACGTGGGACAGGACCGGTGTCCAACCCAATTTGCTTGTATCTACCCCAGCGCTTAGTACATTGCCAGGCATTCATTCAATCGTATTTATTGAGCGCTAACTTTGTGCAGAGCACTGTACTAAGCGCTTGGGAAAGTACAATTCAGCAACAAATGGAGACAGTCCCGACCCAACAACAGGTGCACAGTCTAGAAGGCACAGAGTAAGCGCTTAACAAATGCTACAGTTATTATTATTTTTATTACTACTCTCCCAAGCACTTACTACAGTCCTCTGCACACAGTAAGTGCTCAATAAATAACACTGATTGATTGGAGCACTTGGGACCTATGGCCAGAGGAGGGTGGTGGGGTGATGATGGTCCCAGCCCACCTGGGTTTGTGCGCAGGGGCTGAATCATCTCCCGGTAATATCACGTCTGAGCACACAGTCAGCGTCCCTTGTGGTCAAAAGTCCCATTTCCTCTTTCAGGGCTTTCCCCTGAGATGGGTCAGGATGGGGGATGGTAGGTGACAAACAGCTGGTTCTGACTTTTGGATGCCCAATAAAATTTGGTTTAACCCCCAGATGCAATCAAATCTAAGGAGATAAAGAGAGAAATCGTCTTTGAGTCGGGCCTTGGGCCTGGGCCTCAGCTTCTGAACACCGAGTCCACAGGGCCGAGCGAGGAGCTCCGCGGGTGTCTCTGGCCCTTGTGTAAATTTCAACATGAAGCAGAGCCCTATTTTTAGCACGAGAGTCTGGGATGGTTCTTAAAGTGGTTGTGAAAACGCTTACTGATCCTTCCTTAACTAAGTCTGATGTTTGAAGCTGAAACTTCAAGTTCAGCTTTTCTGTTTCAGCCAGCCTCCTCTTGGTTTTCCTTTGTGGAGATGCATTAGCAGCGATTTGAGTTTTCATTTCTAATAATAATAATAGTACTTGATAAGCACTTATGTGCCCAACACTGTTCTAAGCACTGGGGTAGATAGATACAAATTAAGCAGGTTGGGCACAGTCCCTGTCCCACTTGGGGCTCACGCTCTTAATCCCCATTTTTCAGATAAGGTAACTGAGTTCCAGAGTGAAGAGAAGTGAAATGACTTGCCCAAGGTCACACACCAGACATGTGGTGGATTCAGATTAGAACCCAGGTCCTTCTGGCTCCCAGGCCCGTACCCTAACCATTAAGCAACACTGCTTCTCAACAAGCTACTCGGGGAGGACTCAGGGAGAACTGTTGGTTTCCTGGTTCTCCCAAGTGTGATATTGCAGGCCCACGTGGCCTTGGAATTTCTTAAAGTGGGACATGTTTACATACATCGATTTATGAGATTACACCTCAGCTGTTCCCACGCCATCCAGCATTGAAACACAGATAATTCTGTCTTCTGTGAAGTGGATTTACAAGGCCAGAAAGAGAATGACTGTCCCATTAGGTTTCTGTCCTCAGAGACCACCGGTCCCAGAATGAGCCCAACGGGAAAAATTCCCTAGGAAACTTACACCCCCGGCCCCCCAATCAGTCCGCCCCCGGTCAGCCTGGCTGGGAACAATGGCTAGGAGTTCTCCTGAGCTTCCCAACCGATAATATTCACTGGGTGCCCAATGGGTGCAGATCGTGTTCTAGGCGCTTGGGAGAATACCAAAGAGCTGGTTGACATTGATCCCTGCCCTCAACGAGTTTACGGTCTACTATGTGCAGAGAACTGTACTGAGCTCTTGGGAGAGTAACATAGAGTTAGTAGACATGATCCCTGCCCTTATGAGTTTTCAGTCTACTGTGTGCAGAGCACTGTACTGAGCACACGATCCCTGCTGTTAAGGGGTTTTCAGCCTCCTGTATGCAGAGCACTGTACTAGGCGCTTGGGAGAGTACCATAGAGCGAGTAGACACAATCCTTGCCCTCAAGAAGCTTGCAGTCTAGTGAGACTTGCCATGCTATATAAAAGTTAGCAGCAGGCCATGCTGTGTTAGAGCAAGCAGCGGCCCCTTCTCCCACAGCAGACAGCTGAGCGTTGGACTTTCTGCGTTCACGTGCCAGCCGGTGTCCCTCACCCAGCATGTCTGTTTTGCAGGTTGGGAACTACAAGCGGACGGTCAAGAGAATCGATGATGGCCACCGGCTGTGCAACGACCTCATGAACTGCCTTCATGAGCGGGCGAGGATCGAGAAGGCCTACGCCCAGCAGCTCACCGAATGGGCCAAGCGCTGGAGGCAGCTGGTGGAGAAAGGTTGGCCCCACGGGCACGTGCCTGAGAGAGTGGCCCCTTCAGAGGGAGGAGACTTGTACTGTTGACCGGGAGGGCAGGGGTGGAGGTGGGTGGCCGGGGAAGCAGACCCGGGGGCATGTAGCTTAGCCAGGCTCCAGTTTCCTTCTGTGACACCCCCCTCAACCCCGCAGAACTGCCCCCCACCTTTTCCCCTCCCCACAGTAGCCCATTAAGGTTCTGGATGTAAGATGGTTAATGAAGTAAGGATTGTTTCTGGCCGAGCACACCGCTCTTCCTTTCACCCGCCTCAGATTGTTAGAGATTGGTGGTGGCGGCAGGTGTGGGGTTCAGGCAGGGCTGCAGGGTGGCTGCACTATAAATACTTCAGGGGCTCCGATGGGTTGGGGCCGGGGCCTGGACTGAGACCAGGATGGGGCTGGGCTGACATCGGAGATATACTGGGCTCAAAATGGAGAGCATGGGCCTAGAAGTAAAAAAAAAAAAAAAAAAAGCCTGGGTTCTTATTCCAGTTCTGCTACTTGTCTGCTCTGTGACCTTGGGTAAGTCACTTAACTTTTCAGTGTTTTAGTTACCTCATCTGTAAAATGGGAATTGAGTGTGAGTCCTATATGGGACATGGACTGCTTCTAGCCTGATCAACTTGTGTCTAACCCAGCGCTTAGTATAGTGCCTGGCATGTAGTTAGTGCTTAACAAATACCATTACAAAATCTTCCTAGCTCAATTACTTTCTTTTTAAAAGCATAGAAGGATGATTCTGTGCCTTCTGAAAATTAAAGGTGGGACATAAAGGTTATTTTGGTAGAGACTTTAGGTCTCTCTTCTCCCTTTGTGGATTATCTGGACTATACCCACACTTAACTCAAAATGCCTCCCCATGGCCCTGCTCTCCCTCTTTCCGCCCCCCACCAGCCAAGGCCGTTTCCCACAAATCCTTTGGAAACTGGGGGAAACAAGTCTTGCTCCATTGGCACCTGGCCCCCAGGAAATCTCCTTCCTAACTTTCAGACATTTGGGAAACACAGCTGGAGCCATTGATGGTATGAAGACCACCCACCCCCCCAAACTTCTGGAAACAGACTGTCTCTCAATCCCTCTTCCACCCATAATTGATCCGGGTACAAGGCCAGGAGCACAGGTTCTGCCTTTCCTTCCTTTTAGTCCAGAAAGCAGGATCCTCAGGGGTCCCAACCATCGGCCTTTTGGCCTCGGGCAGACACAGAGTCCGGGATCAAGGCAGCTGGTCTGGGGCCTAAGGGGATTACGTAACCACGGGCAGTGGGGCGGTGGTGACCACCTTCGAATGTGGCAAAGTCCACCTAGCCTGGTCGGCGCAACTGAACTGTAGGCTGAACATCTCTCCCCTCTCCTCTCCACTCCTCTCTCCTCTGCCCTATCCTGCTCCGCCTGTGTGTGCCCAGGGCCTCAGTACGGGTCAGTGGAGAAAGCATGGAATGCTGTGATGGTAGAGGCTGAAAAAGTCAGTGAGCTCCATCTCGACGTGAAGGGATCCTTGATGAATGAGGATTTTGAGAAGATCAAGAACTGGCAGAAGGAGGTGTTCCACAAGCAGATGATGGGAGGCTTCAAGGAAACCAAAGAGGCTGAGGATGGGTTCAGAAAGGCCCAAAAGCCCTGGGCCAAGAAGCTGAAGGAGGTGCTCACCCACTCCTGGTTCCACACTGTCCTCAGCTCCTCCCTCTCTTTCAGCCCCCACGCCTGTCGGGTTTTTCTCTGTAACATCTCCAAAATCTTTCCCCTCCCTCTTCCCTTCCGTCACCCACGTCCAGGTGCTGGTTATCTCCTTTCTCAACTACTGCCCCAGCCCTCTTGCTGACCCCACCCCTCATCCCCCGGCCTCCTGCGTTGCCCTCTCCAGCCCATACTTCACTCTGCTGGCCAATCCATTTTTCCAGAATGGCTCTACACAGGTCTCCCCATTCCTCAAAATCTGTCCACAGATACCCATTCCTTTCCAGTCAAGCAGAAACTGCTGACCTTTGGCTTCAAAACATTCCATCAGCTAGCACTCGCTCTCTCTTTCTCTCTCTCTCCTCCCCCTTCGCCCCCCACCTATTCTCGCTCCCCTCCCACCACAACCTAGCTTACATACTTCACTCCTCTGAAATCCAGCCTGCTCACTGTGCCTAATTCTCATCTCTTATACTCTCAACCACTTGCTCACACCTTCCCCCTGGGGTCCGTTTGGGTTGTTTCAGCACAACAGGGAGAGAGCAGCCCTGAGCTGACTGAAACCCCCTTCCCCTTTACATCTCATCTCCTTCAGGAAGTCTTCCCCGATTAATTGCTCATCTCCGCACCCTTTCCCCTCTCCCACCTGTTACTGCCTCTTCAGCCCTTCTCCTCTACCTAAGTACTAAGTACCTCCCTGACGTCTGTGGCCACCTTTCATTCTTCCATACAGACCCATACAAGGTAGTGTCTTGCCTCCCTCTTCTGCTCTCCTGCTCTAACTCCGAAGCTGCTTCTCCTCTCTTTCTTCTTCCCAGCTGGCATTTTCCAGCTCATCAGATGGTAATATTCTTTCCCGTGGGCTGGCCAGCAGTAACTAATAGAAAGAAAACCCCTGTCTCTTGACACCTCTTGCCGTCTGTTTGCCTCCCACTGTCATAGGTCAAGGCCTGGAAGCGCGGTGAGAAGTTTCCAGCAGCTGGAAATGTGATGATGTTTAAAATTCTGCCCTTAGGTGGAGGCTGCGAAGAAAGCCTACCATGCTGCTTGCAAAGAGGAGAAGTTGGCGATATCAAGGGAAACGAATAGCAAGGCAGACCCTTCCCTCAATCCCGAGCAACTGAAAAAGCTACAGGACAAAGTGGAAAAGTGCAAACAGGATGTTTTGAAGGTAGATGTGTGTGCGTTGGCGGAGTCCGAGCTGGCCCTGTGCGCCACGCCGTCTGAATGGCGTTTCCCTGAGGCGGGACGGGTGTGCAGCCCATCAGGGCAGGACAGAGAGCAGACTTCCTGACTGGCCAGGATAGGTTTTACAAAGCTGGAACCAGAAGCCTCTCTGGTCTTGTGTGGTTCATGCTAAGGAAACTCGGAAGGAGCTGGTGCGGAGATCATTTCTCAGAACGACTCCCAGTGTCCCATCTGCTGGGTTCGATGATGTTTGGCCCCCCCCCCCCCCACACAGAGTGGAGAAGTCGATTTTTGTGAGAACAAGTGGCATCTGTGAAACCACGCATCTCTCTCTGGTCAAGGCCCGAAGAGACCCGTCAGGGCTGCCGTGCTCTGTAGGTTCCAGTGTCTTTATTGGATGGCGGCTTTTGGGCCGTTGGTATCTGTGTGCTGGACTGCTGCCCATTTAGAAAATGAGAAGCACTGACTGCTTAGATCTCTTGCTTCACACCCTACTGGATGGGGCCTTGCCAGGAGAGGACTCCTGCCCGGTAGCCTTGCCGGTCTCCAAGAATTACCCAGGTTGACTACTAATAGGACTCCCTATGGTGGCCGGCTGTCCTTTAGCTCCCAGGACAGTACCCTGCCCCCCGAGTCCCACTGTTAGGGCGCACGAATATGTGTGTGCCGGAGGAGATGAGAGTTCGGGGTCTGGAAAAGCTACAGGCAGCAGGGGAAGAGTAATGCTCACCTTGGTGGCTTCTGGAGCCTTCTTTAGGCTACGGACACCCAACGTGGAAGTTAATAAGAGTGATTAGTGTGGTATTTCTCAAGCCATATGTGCCCAGCACTGAACTAAGCACTAGAGCAAATTTGAGATAAGCAGGTTGGACCTGAGCCTGGGTGTCACTCATGGAGCTCGTGATGTAAGTAGGAAGGAGAAGAGGTAATCTCCATTTGACAGATGAGGAAACTGAAACACAGCCAAGTGAATCTCCCAAGCCCAAACAGCAGGCAACTGGTAGAATCGAGATAAGAATCCAGGTCTTCTGACTCCCAGGCCCAGGGTCTATCCACTTGGAAAAGCTGAGATTGTTTTTGCTATTCTGGTTTTTTGGGTGGGGGTGGGGGTTGGGTTTCTTTTGGGGGGTGGGGGGCGTTCGTTTTGTTTTTTGCAGAGGGCAGGGGAGGAAACTGCTGAAACTACATGGTTTAATAATAATGATGGCATTTGTTAAGCGCTTACTATGTGTGAAGCACTATTCTAAGCACTAGGGAGGATACAAGGTGATCAGGTTGTCCCACGTGGGGCTAAGGGTCTTAACGCCCATTTTACAGATGAGGGAACTGAGGCACAGAGAAGTCAAGTGACTTGCCCAAAGTCACACAGCTGACAAGCGGCAAAGCTGGGATTTGAACCCATGACCTCTGACTTCCCAGCCCGTGCCCTTTCCACTGAGCCACGCTGCTTCTTTTAAAAAAAAATAAGACTCTTTAAACATATTAAAGTGATTAAGAAAAGTCATCCCTAGAACCAGGGCTGGAACCCGTCTCCCCTCCCTCAGCTGGCAAAGGTGAGCGACCAGACCACCAGAGTGGTCCTAAAGAGAATTCTGGAAATTCTCTGGGCAGACAGCAGTAGATCGCCCCCTCCTGGTGGGAGCAGGCCGTGGCAGGGGAGCGGCCATTGTATGTCTCTCCCCCACACTGCAGTTTCATTGTAAACATGAGGCTCCTCCTTAATAATAATAATGTCGGTATTTGTTAAGCGCCTACTATGTGCCGAGCACTGTTCTAAGCGCTGGGGTAGACACAGGGGAGTCAGGTTGTCCCACGTGGGGCTCACAGTCTTAATCCCTATTTTACAGATGAGGGAAATGAGGCACAGAGAAGTGAAGTGACTTGCCCACAGTCACCAAGCTGACAAGTGGCCGAGCCGGGATTAGAACCCATGACCTCTGACTCCAAAGCCCGTGCTCTTTCCACTGAGCCATGCTGCTTCCCTTCACCATGCTCCTTCTTCACCATGAGCTCAGTGGAAACACTCATCTTCCACTTTTTTTCCAGGGGATTCTCCGGGCCGTGGGATATCGTGGAGAGCGTAGGGCCAGCCAGAGGGTCTAAAGTCGGAACCCCTACCACCTCCCTCACCTCTGCCGATTTCAGCTTTCCCCTCTCTCAAGTCGATAACCAGAGGCCAAACCAGAATGCCCTGAGTGAAGCACTGAGTTCCACTGTTTCCTCCTGACTTCAGAAATGTTGGCGTTGACCCATTGGCCGGCGGAGACGAGGAAACGGTTTTCTTACAGCTATAACCCAGTCTCTCAGCCCTTCTTCTTTCTGCCCCCTCCCCGCAACAGCCACCCGTGCCAAGTAGTACTCTGTCCCTTTGGGTCATCTCCAACTTCTGACCCCACCCCTGAGCGTCCTTAGTAGCTGGCTCACATTCAGGTCTCCTCAACTTGTCCCTCTCCCCCCAACGCAGAGTGCAAAGAGTCAAGTGAAGATTGGGCCAGCCAGCCTGCTCCACTAAGGACCTAATTCATTCATTCATTAGATCATAGTTATTGAGTGTTTACTGGATGCAGAGCACTGTATTAAGCGCTTGGAAAGTACAATAAAGCGATAAAGAGAGACAGTCCCTGCCCACAGCGGGCTTACATGTTCTTCCCACCCCACACCTGGCCATGCAGGGAGACCACCTCTGGCTTTGAGATCAGCCAGTGCCACAGAGGCCACCGGGATGGCCCCGAGCTTCAACTCTGCCTTCAGGAACCCTTTGGGAATGGCATAGTGCAGAAAAGTCCTCTTCTCACCCAGAGAAGTGGGGCTCCTCCCAAGAGCAGGAGTCCCCTTCCCAAAGGACCAGTGCTGTGAAAATCCCTGAGACCCCTCAGCCCTGGGGCCCTAGGAAGGCCTGTTTATTTGTTTTGATGTCTGTCTCCCACCTTCTAGACTGTAAGCCCGATGTGGGCCGGGATTGCCTCTCTTTATTGCTGAATTGTACTTTCTAAGCACTTAATACAGTGCTCTGCACACAGTAAAAACTCAATAAATACGATTGAATTAATGAATGAATGAAGGTCATTTTTGTTAATCAGGGAGGTGCAGTCAGAGGAGAGGCCAGGATTGATTGATTGATCAACCTGATCATCTAGAGACAGGTAGATTAAGACCAAAATGAAGAATAATGTAGAGCAGGGCAACTAGCCCTTGAGTCCTCTCTATCACCTGAGTCTTTTTCTCTCCCTCCCCTCCCCGCTGCCATTTTGGTGCTCCTTTTTTGTCATTACATGTGTTTGGATAGACCCATTTTCTCCCCAAGTGCTGGCACTGCAGACATTCAGTAAATACCCACGATGATGAGGAGGTTGGTTGAAAGTTAGCCTAGGGTGCCAGCAGAAGACAACCCCCCTCCCTGGGAGGTAATTTTGACCGTATGGTTTGGTTTCCTTTCAGACCAAAGAAAAGTATGAGAAATCCCTGAAAGAGCTCGACCAAGGCACCCCCCAGTACATGGAAAACATGGAGCAGATGTTTGAACAGTGCCAGCAGTTTGAGGAGAAGCGCTTACGTTTTTTCCGGGAAGTGTTGCTGGAAGTTCAGAAACATCTAGACCTGTCCAATGCTGTCAGGTAAATCCCTACCAGCCCCTCCTGGTCCCCTCAATCTCCTCCCATCCCGTCCTCATTTTTAACTCAGTGGCCAGTTTTTCTGGCCCACCCAAGGCTATACACCAAATGATAAGATTTTGATCATCTGGCCCTCAAATGTTTTGGAGTCTTCTGTCTCCTTTTGATGAAATGCCCTTGGAGAGAAAAGCTTTCTATGTCTATTTCTCAAAGCTACAAAACCATCTATCGTGACATGGAACAGAGCATCAAAGCAGCTGATGCGGTGGAAGATCTGCGGTGGTTCCGAGCTAATCACGGCCCAGGAATGTCGATGAACTGGCCTCAGTTTGAGGTGAGGGCCTGCTCTTTCCCCAGGCATCCTCCATCCTTGGGGGAGACCTGGCTTTGCCAAGAAGTTAGCTATCAAGTGAATTGATGACAGTGTGGACTCGGCACTCACTGTGTGCCGAGCCCTGGGTGGTCGCCGGTATCGATCAGGTTGTCCCACGTCAACCATGGCCCCTGCCTGCCCAGGGGTCGGTCTGCATTGTCTTGGCCCCACAGAGAGCGAGCGAGCAGCCCTGAGCCGACTGAGCTCCCGGGCTGCATAGACATCAGGGCCCCAGGCTGGATATTCCCTGGGTGGATGCTCTGGCCCCCGCTGGCTGTTCTGACCTCAGACTTTGCATTCCCCAATAATAACCATTAGTCCTCAGCCTAAGTTTCTTCTGTGTCCCAAGTTTTCCCCTGGACTGGCCTTTGTTATCCATCCGGAGGAACTCTCTTCCCCATCAAATCCTGAGTCAGCCAGAATTCCCTTTTGGAGTCATTGGGAACCCTGCTCTCTGTTCCAGAGAAGTGCCCCCGCCCAAATGAGATATTGATCAACCCAGTTGGGGTGTGGTCTCTAATGCCGGGGGCAGGACCAAGGGGTCGAGGTTGCTGATCCTGGGGACAGGACTGAGAGAGTTGCGGTCACGGGCACCAAGGACAGGACACAGGGCATAATGGTCACTGATGTAAAGGACGGGACTTGGAGTCGTATTTACAAACCCTAAGGACGGGACTCTGGCTTGCGGTCACTGATCCAGTGGATAGGACCAAGGGGGTTGTTTTCATTGACCCAGGGGATAGGTCTTAGGGCGGTGGGGGGGTATCATGGTCACTGACCCTGGGGACAGGTCTGAAGGGGTCACAATCAATGGCTCCAGGGACAGGTCTGAGGGGGTCACAGTCAGTGGTCCTGGGGACAAGACCGAGGGGGTCGTGGTCATTGACTCAGGGACCATGGTCACAGACCCCCAAAGATAGGACTCAGGGGCTGCATCCACTGACCCTGGGAACAGGACTGAGGGGTGGCAATCACTGACACTCATGGACAAGACGCAGGAGGGTTGCATTTACTAACCTTGAAGAAGTAACTAACTCGAGATTACGGTCACTCCTGGGACTAGACTGAGGACATTTCAGTTTCATGTTGGAGTATTACTAATTGAATGATTTTTCTTACTTTCCATGCCACAAGGATGAAGTAAGTGTGTGTTTTATGATTAGCATGCTGACCCTGCCCAAAACCCATGCGGATTCTGGGCCATATGGATTCAGACTCAGACCTCATCCATTGCACAGTCTGTGACTGGAATTCTAATTCCACATTCACGACCCCAGGCACCTCAGAGAATCCCTGTCGGATCAAGGATCCTCAAGCCTGTTACCGGGGTGGGGGCGGTCAGTGAAGCTGAGGTGGGTTTTCCTTTGGAAACCTCCATTCCACGAGCAGTCTGCCCCCCAGGCCCACCAGACTGTGGGTGGGCTGGCACATCAAGCAGCAGGTGCTCTGAGATCTTTCAGTGGGAAAATCATTTTGCTGAAAACTGACCTTCCGCTCTCTGTCCTCCCCTCTACTGCCGGGCAGGAGTGGTCAGCTGATCTGAACCGCACCCTGAGCCGGCGAGAGAAGAAGAAGGCCGCGGACGGTGTGACCCTGACGGGCATCAGCCAGACTGGAGACCAGGTGCCGCCCAACAAGCATGGCAGGTCAGCACGCAGCTGGGTCCTCGTGGCTGTGGCCTGGGATCTTGCCACGGGGAGCCAGGATGCGTCTTCTTTTTAAGGGAATGCTGCCATCCCCACTGCAAAACACACACACACACACACACACACACACCCCTCCCCCCCCCCCGGGTTTCCTGGGAAAGCAGGTGGGACATGGGGTTGCCTTCAGGCACGCCTCTTCTGGGGAACAGGTAGCCAGTTTAGTTTGGGGAGGCTTTTTCAGGGAGAGTCCCTGAAGGACAGACAAGGAGCCCCTTTTGGGGACCAGCATGGCTCCGACTTGGGTGTCACCCCAGGGGGGCCATGAGGAAACACTGCCTGGTTCCTCCTGGTCCCTCTGCTCCTCACCCGGCCCCCTAATGCCACCGTGAAAGATGGGAGGGGGGCTGCCAGGTTGAGTTCAGGGAGGGGGCAGTTCTAGGTGTGTTGGAAGCTGGGACAGGCTGGCATCACTGCCATTTAATGAGCAGAACCCTACAGTGGTTCTCAGCCCAAGGTGGGCAGGGTCTGTATGCAGCTTGATCACCTGCTCTAGGCGTCGGACCCTGGACATTTTGGGAGGCAGGTGGCCATCTAGACTAAACCGCCTTGTGTTCTCAGGTTCTGATGCACATCCAGTCACCTGTCTGGACCTTCCAGGTCCACCTGGGCCCAGGGCTGTTTGTCCAACTTGGGGTTTGAACATCTGGAGAAACAGTGGGTATGGGACCTTTGCTTCTAAAATCAATAATCTGTGAGTTAAGAGTACCTAGGTCCATTAGCCAGGGCAAGGCCCAGAGCAGGGGGCCTGCTGGGTTGTTTTTGGGTGGTGCCACGTGGCCAGTTCTGGGCCGGGCGACAAATGGCAGGACCCTGGGGTTTAAGACCGTAACCCATGAAGTTCCAAATCAGTCCCAGTCTCAGGCCTCACCAGACCCCAAGCAGGGCCTCTGCACCTTGGGGGCCAACTCGGAGTCCCTATTAGCTGATCGGTGGCCGGACCAGATCGAAGCACAGGGAAAGAAGCGGGCCAGCTGAGGGCGTAGCCAGAGGAGAGCAAGGATGAGGAGGGAGAGAGCTGATTGAGGGCTTTAAAGCCATGGTCAGAAGTTGTCGCGGAGATGGATGGGCAACTGCCGGAGGTTTTGTGGGAGTGGGGAGACGTGTGCAGGATGTTTTTTTTAGAATGATGATCTGGACACTAGAGTGAAGTATGGGCTGCAGAAGGGAGAGGCTGGAGGCAGGGAGGTCAGCGAGGAGGCAGTTGCGGTAGTGAATATGAAGTGGGACAAGTGCTCAGACAGGATGGTGACCATTTGGATGGAGAGGAAAGCAGGGATCCAGGAATGTGGTGGAGGAAGAACCGGCAAGAGTGGATTGCAGACTGGACCTGGGGTTAAAAGAGCCAGAGAAGTCAAGAAGAGTACTTTGGGTGGTGGGTGGAACGGTCCTGTCCTGCTGCAGAACAACGGGCATCTGTCGGTGAGTGGCGGTGGTGTTTGGGGGTGGCCAGAGAGTGGCCCATCCGTGGGGCGCCACGTGTGAAGTGTGGCATGTGATGTGGGGAAGGCGGGGTTGAGAGGAAGGGGCTGATAATATTCAGGAGCACCCAGATTCAAGTCTGGGCCGAAGTCTTCTCTTCAGAGGCCTGGCAAGACCAGATGCTTCTCTCAGAGCAGATCGGAGGCTGCCCTTTGGCCATTGGAGAGGGTGTGGTTTCTCTCAGGTCATCCTCACCCTCACCCCTGAGGGCAGGACTGTGCTACAGCATCCCCTTCTATGCCCCTACTCCCACAGGGGTCTGGTAGGCCCATGGCATCCCCCTCCGCTCTCTGTCTTCCTCTCCAGGCCCTGATGAGACCCACTAGGAGCTGCTCCAAGGGGAGATGGGGACCCACTGGTTGGTGACGCCCAGAAAGAACCACCTACCTGGGGAGCCCAATGGAGGCGAGGCAGGGCATGGCCTCTGGCCTGGGTGTGGGGTGCTCTGCCCTGGATCCCCACCACAGGGCACACGGTGTCCCGTTGGAGCGGAACCGAACCCAGGACCATGAGCCTGGGTCTGATGCTAACAGTGTCCCAGTGAGGGAGAACTGAACACGAGTTTGGGTCTGGCACAGATAGTGACTCAGAGGTGGGGGCTGAACCCCACAACAACATGTCTGGGTCCAGAGCTCACAGAAGTCCCAGGGAAGGGAACAGAATGCCAGAACCACAAGTCTGCATTTGGCACTCAGAGTCCTTGGGGAGTGGGGTGAACTGAGTCCCAGAACAGCATGTCTGGGTCTGGTGTTCCCAATTCCCCCAGAGGGCATAGGGAGAGCTGAACCCCAGAACAATGTATCTGGGTCCCGTTCCCCCAGTGTCCTAGAACAGCCTGAGCCGGGCACTCTCTGCCCTAGGGGACATGTGGGGAGCCAAACCCTAGAATACCAACATTATTATTATTAGAAGGGCCTGTGTGGATCTGGGAGGAGAGCTCTCAGCTCAGAGCGGGAATGACCACCCCGTGACCATGTGGTCGGCTCGCCGAGACTGCAAGCCCATGGGGACAGGAGAAGGGGGAAGGGCTGGAAACCCGGGCCTGTGGGCAGGAGCCTGAGGGCCAGCCATCACTGGCCACCACCATGAAGCAAGGGGGCAGGGGAGCGGCACCGAAAGATGTTCCTGTCTCCTCCTGTCCAGCGAGGCCCAGGCAGGGATTGGCCGGCTCCACTGCTGCCCATTCCCCTGTGGTGGCGGATGCCCAGAGTGGCCTGAGCTGGCCGGACTGGGCCCTCAGCAGAAAGCTCGGTTGGACAGAGTTGGGGCTCTGGGCTGGGGGGGAGAGGGTAAGCTGCGACCCTTCCAGGATCGGGTGCAGGTCCGTCAGTCTACGTTGGGGGGCTTGGGGAGACAGCGTCGCCTTAATGCTCTCTCTCTCCCCCAACTAGCCATCTTAGCGTCCCAGGTAATCCAGCCCAGTCAGGCCCACCGAGTTACAACCCCTTTGAAGACGAGGACGACACGGGAAGTACTGTCAGTGAGAAGGAGGACAATAAACCCAAAAAGTTGGTGAACTGTCAATTCTCTGTTTCCATACCTGCCCTTCCTCTCTCCAGACCGCTCTCTGGGGGCGGTCCCGCAGCCTGCGAGCACTGCATGCGGTCCAGGCACTGGCGAGCCATGCTGCAAAACTAACCGACACTATCTCAGCCACCAGGGCTGCCTCCCCGGCCCCCTAGGGCCTGGCGTGGCCCCAGGGCACTGGGCGAGGACTAACCCCGGCCAGCCGACCTACCGGCTGGCGAGCACTTTGTCTCGGGTCTTCTCTCTAAGCCGCACTCATTTCCGAAGGCTCGTCCAGAACGCCAGGTGGCCGGGCCGCCTTCTCTGACGGTCCGGCCTGCGCCTTTCCCCGGGAGCTTGGCTTCCGTCCCATCTTCCGCTGGGACCGCTCACGTCAGGCTTTCTCCAACAGCTGCTCTGCTCCTAGCAGGTTTGGCGGGCCGGGGCTGGGGGTGTGGCCCGGGTGCCCTCCCGCGCCCTGGCGCTTTTGCCTTTCCGGCCTGTCCGCCCGCCTACCCGGGGTCGGCCGAGCTGGGTGGCGCCTCTGCCCGGCACTAACGCTGGCCGCTCTCGGGGCCGTGACCTGGGTGGATCTGGGCCCCGGGCCCGGAACGTGACCATCTGCCCTTTCTTCCAGCGTTAGCAGCTACGAGAAGACCCAGAGCTACCCCACCGAGTGGTCAGACGATGAGACCAACAACCCCTTCTCCTCCACGGACGCCAACGGGGACTCCAACCCGTTCGACGAGGACTCCGCTCCGGCGACGGAGCTGCGGGTCCGGGCTCTCTACGATTATGAAGGCCAAGAGCACGATGAGCTGAGCTTCAAGGCCGGTAGGTGGGGATCTGGCCCCTTTTGGACCCGGGGTGTTAGCACGTTGGCAAGCCAGCTGTGCCCACCCCTTCCTTCTCCCAGCCATGGCAGTGGCGGGGAGCTCACTGGAAACCCCCTTCCCTCCCAAGGTCGCTCCGCAGGTCACACCGTGGCGGCCCCACTCACTGTTCCTCCTTTCTAGTTTTGTGTCATTCAGTGATTTACAAGAAATCACAATCGTGCTATAGTGCTGATACTTCACCTGGCCAGAGTGTCCTCCATCTGAGTGCTTGGGGGATTTTCAAGCATCTCATTGGGATAGCGGCCAGCCCCTGAATTCCCCCTCTCCCCCCCACGCCCCCCTCCCCCAACCATCTCATCCGGCCAGGTCTGGTGGCTGGGGGCGATAAGGGCTACAGACTGGCCCGGGGCCTCACGAAGCTCTTAGCCTGTCCGTTGAGCCCCAGGGCGGCCCCGTCCCTTCTGTGGGAGAGCCCGCTGGTACTGGGAGCTGTGGGACAAGACCAGGCCTATGGTCTTTGTGGATCCCAAAGACCCGGAAGACAGGCCATACAGCAGTGCTGCCAGGGATCTAGCTGTGACCGGAATGGAGCCGAGCGGCCTTAGGGGGTAGGGAGGGTCCGGAGCTGTGGTCGACGTTGGCCCTGCTGGGTCTGAAACTGCCCCCCTTTCTCTCCAGGGGACGAGCTGACCAAAATAGAGGATGAGGACGAGCAAGGGTGGTGCAAAGGACGCTTGGACGGCGGACAAGTCGGCCTCTACCCGGCGAACTACGTCGAAGCGATCCAGTGACCGGGCACGGGCCCCGGGGGGCGGGGGTGCCAGCTTGTTGCCGCCGGAGCAGTCGGGCTCCTTCCTGGGAGGAGGAGGAGGAGAAGGAGGAGTGTTCCTGCTCTCGCAGGGGGCGAGCGGTGGGTTCTGATTGGGCTGGCAGCTGGGCCAGTGGGACATAGCACAGCACCTGGACATCCCACCCCCCGCCCCCACTCCCGCGTGGCTTTGAATCGTCGGTTTGTGTTGAGTCTCTGCTTCCCTTCCTCAGCCCCCTGCATCCCTCCCGGCGGCCCTCACTGGGGTCCTTTCAGCCGACTGACAACGTGGATCTCTAGAGAGTCGTGCAAGCATCTGGGCTGTGTCAGGGGTGTCTGTGCGTGCTTTTATTTAAAGGCTGTGGACGGTTACACTTTTTTATGCTTGTTCTTCCTTTCCCCGGCACTTAAATTATGACCCCGATTCCCATCCACAGTCGCCGACGAATGAGAATCCTCCCGGCCCCGGCTGTGCTGGGAGTGGCCAGGGTGCCTGTTGCCGATGGTTGTAGCAGGAAACCTGGCGGAGATTAGCTTGGAGTTTGGCGGATGCCGTTTAGTTATTTGGGGCATTTAAATGTGAGCTTCCAGAATAATCTTGAGTAGCACTCAGAAAAGTCAGGCAGTTTCCAACCATTTCCTCCCTATTCTTGCTTCAAACTTTGCCCCTCTGCAAGCTTATTCACAACTTTATCTGTGATTTGGAAGGTAAATGGGGAGTGAATTCTAACTCTCCAAGCGACTGTAAAATAGACTAAGATGCTTTTTATTAGACATTTTGTTATGTTTCTGTGAATGCGTGCGCACGCTCGCGTGTGTGCATAATTTGATATTCGGAAGCCTAAAGAGCATGTCTACTGTCATTTAAGTTAAAAGCCTTTGACCGTGGGTTCAATTTAAAGACTGCTTCAAGTCTGTTGGATTAAGGCACATTTGGTCTCCGCGAGATCTGCTGTTGCAGAATGGAGAATCGTCTCTAACAGTGCAATGAGGTGAGGGCTTTTACCCTCTGGCAGCTGTGGATCCAATTCTAGATTAGCGTCCGTCCCTCTGTGGATGTCCCAGCCCCGTGCTGCAAACGCTTCTCCATCTAGCTGGCAGTTGCTAATTACAGTCGTATTTAAATATCGTGAAAAGTCGACGTTTACGATCAGCTTAAAAACTGAGTCTTATCCGTAGCTCAAGAGTCTGTCGTATGAAAAAAAAGCATTGAAATCATGACCAGGTGAGTAGCTTTATTTCATCAGGACGCTACACTGATCAGGGTGGGAGAAGAACCTATATTTGGTGTCGGGAAAATATCGCAGCTCGGCCGTTGGCTGAGGGAGCTCTCAGGATATGTATTTCCCTCCGTTTCCAGGGAGCCTGGCATACTGCTGGGGGAGTGGAAGTTGGCAACGGACTGTCCGGGAAACTTCAGATTTACCAAAAATTGTCCCAACTTTTCTGTGTGGGTGCCTCTCCGTGGATTGTATAGTATTTTAGAAAACTAATAAACAGTTGATCTTGCTGGCGTGAGCATGCACGAGAATGAGAGAGTGAGCGAGCCAACCCTCCATCGTCCGGCGCCTCTGGGCACGGTTCAGGGTAAGGGGTCTGGGCCTCACAAGTCCCCAAGGGATGGGGTAGGGATCGGGGGAGGGAAAGGTTCAGGTTGGGGGTAGGCAGTCAGGCAGAGGCAGGACACACACGCGCACGTATTGTTCAGCGCGCTATCTCGTGGGCTGGATCGGGTTCCGGGAGGGCTTGGGTACAGCTGGGGCTCAAGGCCAGTTGTGTGCCGCTACCGAGAGGCCACATCCCCCTCGATGCCTCCTGCTGCTCAAGATCACCATGGGATTTACTGATGTCCTGGCTCTGTCTTGGGCACCTCCCAGGAACAGACTTCAGTACCGAGTGCCTGCTGTAGATAGCACCCTGTCCTGGGCATTTGAGAATAGTCATGAAGCTGGAATTTGCCTCATGGTTTTATTTTCCACATGGACGAGTTTACAACCAGTCAGCGGTGCCCTGTTATCCCAGTCCAGTGGTCAGTGCACTTTGGCCTGGCCAGGGTGTGGGAGTGAGAACTCAGACCCCTCCCGCTCCCCCGCTGGCCATACCGAGGATGACCCAGTTTGCAGCTAAGACCCATTGAGTCCTTGCCCCCCGATCCCCGCGGCCCCGGGTGGGGACTTTTCCTGATTGCTGGGCCGCCCTTGCAGGAAGGATGTGTCCATCCAGGTGGGGAGCATCTGTGCCCGCCCTCCTCCCTCTGCTCCATCTCAGAGTCTGGGAATCATCCCACTTGGCATGGGGCTCTCCCTAGTAGATGGGCACTGAAGATCATATCAGTTGCCAACAGGCACGACCAGCGACTCTTTGGTCCTTGGGGACGGTGCCCCAAAGCAAGCTACTTTTCCTTTCTGGGCCTCAGTTTCCTCTACTGCAAAAGAGGGCTCTGATAGAGTGTGAACCCTCTGGGGGCCAGGAGCCCTGACTACCCAAGGTGCTTTGCCCATGGTCATCCAGCAGACGGTTGGCAGATGCTGCGCCGCACAGCTCCCAGTGCCTTAGTTTTGTTCTGGCCTCACCCTCTGAGGCTTTTGCAGGGTTCAGGGGCTTTTCTGAATGCTCGTGTCCAGTTTCAGGGTCTTCAAGGTGGGCCTGTTCTAACTCGCCAACGGTCAACTTTCTCCTCCTCGGAGGGCCCTGCCTTTTCCACTCACGTGCATCCCCACCATCGAGTGGGCCAACGTCACTGAATCTCACAATGATAAATGAGTCAGCAGCATCCTGGTTACTCCAACTCCTGCTGGATCCTGCTTCTCCTTTTGGGTCCTTGGACCCCCTACCTGGGCTCTAACCTCCCTCTCTGAGCTTCCCCAGGGGTTCACAGGGCTAGAGGCTCTGTCCTTGGTTTCTGGGGGTTACATCACAAGCCCATTCCCCCTCTTTGTGGGCCAAGTACCCTCTACTTCTCACACAATGAATGGTATTGGACACTTACTGTATGCAATGCACTGTACTAAATACTTAGCCTCATACAGACCATTCAGTGTGCAGAGTGCAAAAACATGACTCAGAAGAAGCTTGGAGACTCAGTTCTGATATCGCCTCTGCACCTTAATTAGTGGCCTGGTCGACCTTGGGCCAGTCACTGGATCATTCACACTGTCTCCCTCGTATCCCCGTCCTGTCCCCCCACCCAAGCTCCCTGGGTCAGAGGGCCAGCCTCAGCAGTAGATTTGGGCCTGGGGGGGGGGGGGGCGTGTGGAGGGAGGGAGGAAGGGTGTGGTTCCTGTCCAAGAGTTTACTGAGCATCTGTGGTGGGCAGAACACTGTATTGAGAACTTTGAACTGTACAGTAATAATAATTATGGTATTTGATAAGCGCTTCCTATGTGCCAAGCACTTCTCTAAGCACTAGGGTAAATACAAGGTAATCAGGTGGTCCCACGTGGGGCTCACAGTCTCAATCTCCATTTTACAGATGAGGTAACTAAGGCATAGGGAAGTTAAGTGACTTTCCCAAAGTCACAGCAGACAAGTGGCAGAGCTGGGATTAGAACCCACAACCTCTTGATTCCCAAACCTGTGCTCTTGCCACCAGGCCTTGCTGCTTCTCTGAAAGAGACTGCAGACATGAACCCTACCCTTATGGAACTTATATGCAGCAGGGAAGCAATGTGGCCTAGTGGATAGAGAATGGGCCCGGAAGTCAGAAGGACCTGGGTTCTAATCTCTGCTCTGCCATTTGTCTGCTCTATGACCTTGGGCAAGTCACTTTGCTTTTCTGTGCTTCAGTTCTCTCATCTGTAAAGTGGGGATTAACACCATGAGCCCTTTGTGGGTCAGGGACTACACCCAACAACAATATGTTGTATCTACCCCAGCGCTTAGAATAGTGCCTGGCACATGGTAAATGCTTAGCACATACAATTATTATAGATACAAGGTAGTCATTTGTCCCAGTTGGAGCTCAGTCTTTCTCCACATTTTACAGATGAGGTAACTGAGGCACAGGGAAGTTAAGTGGCTTGCCCAAGGCCATGTAGCAGACAAGTGGCGGAGGTGGGATTAGATTGTGTGCAGAGCATTGTACTAAATGCTTGGGAGAGTACAGTAGAGTTGGCAGACACAATCTCTGCAAGGAGAAACAGAAAGTGGGGAAGATGATTTTCAGAGATTTTAGTCCTCCAGATTGTAAGCTCTTGGAAGTGTGCTGATGGAACTCACCAGCCTTCGCACGTCATCCAAAGTCTTAGTGTACAGCAGTATGCAGAGGGTAGAGCCCTGGAGGCCAACACCCCAGAAGATATGCAGATGATTTGTAAACCATTTCCAGGGGTCAGCCTGCAGCCCGGAAGCCACACCCCAAAATCTTTATCGGTAGCAGAGCTTAACTCTACCTTCCTCTTGACTCTAAACTCGTGGTGGGCAGGGAAGGGCTCTACCACCTCTGTTATATCGTATGCGCCCAAGCGCTTAGTACAAGGCTGTGCCCCTGTAGAGTGCTCAATTAGGTACCACTGATTGGTTACAACGTTTTGCTACCAGCGTGGCTCAGTGAAAAAAGCACGGGCCGGGGAGCCAGAGGTGATGGGTTCAAATCCCAGCTCTGCCTCTGGTCAACTGGATGACCGGGCAAGTCACTTCACTTCTCGGGGCCTCAGTGACCTCATCTGTAAAATGGGGATGAAGACTGTGAGCCTCACGTGGGACAACCTGATTACCCTGTAAATCTACCCCAGCGCTTGGAACAGTGCTCTGCACATAGTAAGCGCTTAACAAATACCAACGTTATTATTAATCTCGATGCTTCAGTGATCTCATCTGTAAAATGGGGATGAAGACTGTGAGCCCCACATGGGACAACCTGATCATCTTGTATCCTCCCGGAGTTTAGAACAGCACTTTGCACGTAGTAAGCGCTTAACCAGTGCCATCATTATGATGATTATTATTACCCCAACAGCACCCCGACCAGCCGCGTGGCGATGGGCAAAGCAGCAGGAAACGGAGGGCGGGGGCGGAGGGTTTGACGGCCGCCCTGGCATCGCGCTCCATTCATTCATTCAATAATATTTATTGAGCGCTTCCTCTGTGCAGAGCACTGAACTAAGCGCTTGGAATGGACAATTCGGCAACAGATAGAGACCATCCCTGCCCAACGACGGGCTCACAGTCTAATCGGGGGAGACGGACGGACAAAAGCAAGACAACAAAATCACAATAGAATCAAGGGGACGGACACCTCATTAGCAAAATAAATAGGGTAATAAAATAGATACAAATAAGTACAAGTGCTGAGGGGAGGGGGAGGAGCAGAGGGAAAGGGGGTTTAGGTGAGGGGAAGGGGGAGGAGCGGAGGGAAAAGGGGAGGGCTGAGTCTGGGAAGGCCTGTTGGAGGAGGTGAGCTCTCAGTAGGGCTTTGAAGAGGGGAAGAGAGTGAGTTTGTCGGAGGTGAGGAGGGAGGGCGTTCCAAGACAGCGGGAGGATGTGAGCCAGGGGTCGACGGTGGGATAGGTGTGAACGGGGGAGAGTGAGGAGCTGAGCAGCAGAAGAGACGGCCGAGAGGGGTCCCGCCTGCCCGTCCTCCTCCTCCTCCTCCTCCTCCCTCCTTTCCCTCCTCTTTCTTCCTTTCCTTTCCTTTCCTTTCCTTTCCTTTCCTTTCCTTTCCTTTCCTTTCCTTTCCTTTCCTTTCCTTTCCTTTCCTTTCCTTTCCTTTCCTTTCCTTTCTTCTTCTTCTCGTCCTTCGTGCGCAGACGGGGCCTCTCCTCCCCGCGCCCCGCCCACGCGGGGGCGTGGCCCAACGGCCCCCCTCGGGCCCCCACCTCCTCGCGGCGGGCCGGACGGGGGCGCGCGCGCCGCGGGTCACGCGGGCGGTCACGCGGGGCGGCCCCGTCGATGTGGCGGCCGGCGGGGCCGCGCGCGGGGAGGCGGGCGCATGCGCGGGCCGGCGCGAGGCGACTCCTCCTGGGCCCCGCCTCCTCCCTCCCTCCTCCTCCTCCTCCTCCTCCTCCTCCTTCTCCTTCTCCCCCTCCTCCTCCCGCTCCGCCCGCCCGCCGCCGCCGCTCCCCGGGGACGATGGGCGACCCCACCAAGCAGGACATCCTGGCCATCTTCAGGCGCCTCCGCTCCGTGCCCACCAACAAGGTAGCGGGCTTCTCCTCCCCTCTCCCCTGCCCACCCCCGCCTCGGTCGCCGCCCCCTGGCCAGGCCCGGCCCGTCCCGGCCGCCCAGGACCGGCCCGGGCCGCTGACACGTCGCACAGTCGGGGCGGACATCTCGGCCGGGCCTTCTCCTCCGCACCCCCGTTTCCCCTTCCCCTCAACCCCCCGGGCTTTCCGAATCCCTCCCCTCCGCGGATCCGGAGGCGGACCCTCTCCCCCAATCCCGGTCCCCGGGCCCGTCCTGCCGCTTGGCTCATTGTTTCTGCCCGGTGAAACTTTGTTTTTCTTCCCCGAGTTTCTCTCGTGCCTTGCCGGTTAACCCCGGCTCCGAGGGGGGGTGTGGGTGAGAGGGTTGGGGTGACGCCCCGGCCGGTCCCCATTCCGGGGAGCCCCGTTTGGGTGTAACATCTGGGAAGGGGCAAAGTGGCCGAGGGCCGGACCCGCAGCGCCCCAGCTTCGCCCACCAGCTGCTGCACTGGTCGTGATGGTCAGGGAATGTCTCTTCTAGTATACTCTCCCAAGCACTTAGTACAGTGCTCCGCACACAGTAATAATAATAATAATAATGTTGGTATTTGTTAAGCGCTTACTAAGTGCCGAGCACTGTTCTGAGCGCTGGGGTAGATACAGGGTCATCAGGTTGTCCCCCATGAGGCTCACAGTTAATCCCCATTTTACAGATGAGGTAACTGAGGCTCAGAGATGTTAAGTGACTTGCCCACAGTCACACAGCTCACAAGTGGCAGAGCGGGGATTCGAACTCATGACCTCTGACTCCCAAGCCCGTGCTCTTTCCACTGAGCCTCGCTACGTTCGACGGACTGACTGACATCGGGGTCCGGGACGATGGCACCGGCGGGTTGGGAGGTACCTTAGCAAGGCTTTCTCCCCTGGAACAGAGTCCCCAGCCCCCGCCGCAGCACAGCTTTTTTTTTCTTTTTAAGATATTAAGCACTTACTGAGTGCCAGGCACCGAAATAAATGCCGGGGTGGATAGAAGATAATCGGGATGGGCGTAATCCCCGTCCCACATAGGGTTCACAGTCTTAATCCCCATTTTACAGAGGAGATAACTGAAGCGGACTGAAGCATAACTGAAGCAGAGGAGAAATTAAGCGACTTGCCCAAAGTCCCACAAGTGGCAGAGCAGAGATTAGAGCCCAGGTCCTTCTGACAACCAGGCCCGAGCTCTTTCCACGAGGCCACCCTGCTTCGGGCCCGCCTCCCATTGGAAAAGTCCACTGTAATCGAGTCGGGTAGATGGAATCCCTGCCCACGGGGAACTTTTAGCCCACAGGGAAAGATGAAAACTAAAATTACAGACGGGATAACTGGGGTAGAGACAAGTTAATCAGGTCAGACACAGTCCCCGTCCCATTGGGGATAACAATCTAAGGAGGAGGGAGAGAGGGTATTGAATCCCCATTTTATAGATAAGAAAATGGGCCCAGAGAAGTTGCTGGCTTAAGGTCACACGGCAACTTGTATGAACACATAAATGCTAGGGGCGGCCATCAGGTTGACCTAACCGAGGCATTGGGAGTTAATCAGGGAAAGGCTTGTTGGAGGAGGCTGGACTTTAGAAGGGTTTGAAGATGGGGAGGGCAGAGGTCTGTGTGATGTGGGCTGGGGAAACACAACGGCCACAGCTGTGAGCGAAGAGGCAAAGGGAAGAGGCGACCTCATTAGCCCCACCCTCTCATCCTCAGCAATCTCGGGTTTCCTCCCGCCTCCGAGACATCTCCGCCTGGACGTTCTGCTGGCGCTTCAAGTGCAACCTGTCCAAATGTGAACTCTGTCAAAGTCCTCCGGCGGAAATCGATATCGGATGTAGAAAGACTGTTCCACCGGCACTGTGAATCAGGGTCCAGTGGGTGTTGCCCTGGTGACAGCAGCTGTGCCAGGAGGCTCGGCATTTGTCCCGTGCTCCCCTTGCCCCCCACACCAGAGCCAGGCCTGTGGCAGCTGAGGAATTGCCCTAGGCTGCAGTGTGGTCACAGCTGGTCCCTGGGCAGCACCTCAGGGGCAGGCCACCCGGGCTGGCAGGAAGGCAGTAACACGTGTGAGTGCTTCTGGTCCCTAGACCATTGGCATTCGGTGTGTGTAGCACTGTAGCGAGTCTTCCCTCCCCCAGAGATGTTGATGGCTGGCGGGTTGGCACTAAGGGAATCCTGGATGTTGGCATACAGCAGGAATTGTGGTGTCTAAAGAAGCTTTCCTTGATGGTTCTGGTCACCCGTCGGCTGAGATCGGAGCCAGTTCTGGGGGATGGACCCATGGCCTTAGAGTTTGGGAAGCCCCCGGAGCTGTTCCCCCCAAACGTTGCTCCACAGGCACGCTGTACCGCGTGAGAGCCTCGGCCCGGGAGCCGTGAGCTGTGAGCCACTGGCTGTGGGCCCCGTGACAGTGTGTGGGGGTGCCCGGGATCAGTTGTCAGAGCTATGGTGGGGGGTGTCCGTGAGGGAGTGTAGTGTCTGTTAACAGCAATATGGGCCTGGGTGGGGGTGCCCGGAGGAGAGTCGGAGGTCCATGTTACAGCAGAGGGGACTGGTGGGGATATCTGAGAGAGTGGGATGACTGTCACAGCAGTGGGGACTGGTGAAGTGTCCGTGAGAGAATGGGGTGGCTGTTACAGCAGTGGGGACTGTGGCGGGGGTGTCTGTCAGAGAGTGGGGTGTCTGGAGCTTTGATTTAAAACCTAGACAACTGGTACCCTTGCAAGTCCTAGTTTAAATTGGTTTACTTAGAGACAATCAGTATAGCTGGAAGAAAGGGTCGGGCATGAAGCTGGGGCCCGGGGACTGAATTTGCAAGAGTTTTCTGCCCTGCAGCAGGAACTCGCCATTCAAACGTTTGAGTTTCATGGGGTCTCGTGGTGGGGGTTGTCTTCCAGGTGTGCTTTGACTGCGGCGCCAAGAACCCAAGCTGGGCCAGCATCACCTATGGCGTGTTTCTGTGCATCGACTGCTCTGGGACACACCGCTCTCTGGGTGTCCACTTGAGCTTCATACGGTGAGCTCTTCTGCCCTTCCTTCTGCCTTCCCTCATTTCTCAGCCTGGGTGTGGGCTGGGGACCGAGCGCCTCCCTCTTTCTCTTCCTCACGCTCAGCTAGGGGTATCGTCCGGGAGCCAAGCCACTGCCCCTTCTCCCCCTCATACTGCCCTGCCACTGCCCTGATGGGTCATGGCTCGGAGCCTTTTTCTCCGGTGATCCCTGACTCTCCCTTCCTAGGAGGCTGCGGATGAGAGGGAGCAGGCTGAGCAGCGTGGCTTCCATCCTGGGGATTTTGGTTTGTTCTCTCCTGGCTGAGATAGAGGCCCAGTGCCATTGGGCTTCCTACTCTGAGAGGACTTTGTGTGGGGCTCCCCAGGGAGGTGGAGGTCCCGTGCCCCGAGGCTTTGGCAGAGCTGCATAAGCTGCTGCTTTCTCGGGTGATGGAGGCCCAGCAGGAAGATGGTTACCCACAGGGTGCCCTGACCCAACCCAAGCACTGAACCGTGCTCCTCCGCCTGGTCTGCGGGCCGAGACCAGGCAGTCCGGTGGGTTCTCCCCGCCAGGTCGGTCCCCCTCGGACTCGGGTGATCCGTGGGGCCCGTTGGAAGGGGTCTACGTGGCTCCGGCATGGAGTGTCACGGATTCTGGTCGGTGCATCTGCTGGCCCTGCTGCTCCCTCCGTGGCCCCGGATCACCCGTGCCCCTGCGGCCTGGTGACTGCACCGGCCCAGACGCCTGAGCTGCCCGGTTTCAACATGTCTCTCGACCCGTCTCTCCTTTCTGGGGTGCCACGGGGGTCAAGTCAGACGTCTTGGAGTGGATGGTCCGGAATTAACCGACCCAGTTTCTTCTTCCACGATGGATGCTGGGGAAATCCTGCTTGGGACATCTGGGGGTCGGCTGAGGTCGGGCCTTTGTCTCTGGCCAGGGTGGTTGTCAGGCTCTGCTGGGAGATGCTCAGTTGTCTGAAACCTTTGCCTTCATTTTCTGGGTCCTGACCTGGGCTCAGGCCGTGAGAGGGTATCACTGGGCGGCAGACCAAGCATTCTCCTGAGGCCCAGCCCCTGGAGAGAAAATCCATGCTGACCCATCAGCTCTAAATTTGTCTCTCTCCAGTCCTCCCTCCCCGACCATACCCACACCTCCATTCATAGATTGTGAACTCCTGGAGGGACAGGGCCCATGTCCAATTCCCAGCCAGGTGTTCTTTCCCAGTGCTTAATACGGTGCTCTGCACACAGTAGGCACTTAATAAATACTATTATTACTATACTCTAAAATATCCTTGTCGTCACATTTCTGAGTCAGGTGCTTAAATTGGAATCTCTCTTCGTCCTAGGTCAACAGAATTGGATTCAAACTGGTCTTGGTTTCAGCTGAGATGCATGCAAGTCGGAGGGAACGCCAATGCCGTAAGTGTCTCCTAGAAACCACAGCCGCCCCTGCGGAGAGCCTGGCTCTCGTTAGCGGCTGTTCGTGGGGTTGGACCAGGCTCCCGAGGCAATATGGGACGCGGTCAAAATGAGCTTTTCAAGGAAGCCCCACTTAACGAGGGCTTGTTTTCATGTCTTTGGAGAAAAGATCACGTGGAGCTGAGGTTTAGAGCTTGAATTTGATTTCGAGGGCTATAGTCAAACCACCAAAAGCAACAAAAGTCCTCAGATTTCTTCGCTTTTCACGTCACTGTTTTAGCACAGAGTCAGGATGATATTCTCCTGAAATTCTTTCTGGTGGGAAGCGATTGGTTTTGAGTCGTCCAGTGAGGTGCCACCTCAGACTCTCACTGACCGAGCAGCTACCCTGAGGGTTTTGTGTGGCCGATTTGGAAAAGAGCCCAGATTCCCAGTGGGTCCTCGGCCCCTTCCAGAGGCAGTCGTTGGAGGGGTTTACAGGGCAGTTTTGGGCTAAAGTCACCCTACTTTCCCCCGATCCAAAAAGGGGATCATACTCACCTCTAGAGATTCATTCATTCAGTCGTATTTATTGAGAGCTTACTGTGTGCAGAGCACTGTACTAAGCACTTGGAAAGTACAGTTCGGCAACAGATGGAGACAATTCCTACCCAACAACAGGCTCACAGTCTCGAAGGGGGAGACAGACAACAAAACAGCACAAGTAGATAGACATCAATAGCACCAAAATAGATGAATAGAATTATAGAATTATATACATTATATACTTATAATATAGAGATGTTGCAGCCAATGCAGTCAGGACAGTGCTACTGACTAAATTAAGAAGAAAGAATGAATCATTGCCCGGGACCAGTCCGTTGAGGTGAACAACTCCAGAATGACCAAGACCTGGGCTCCTGCTGTCTTCCTTCTGTAGATCCGCCACCTCCCTGAGATTTTACACCTATAGACGTTCGTTTGCCAAGCGGGCCCCCTGGGAAGGGGCTCCAGGGTCAGCCCCAGTGGGTCTGCTTATCGGGGACCTTCGTCCCTCTGTTACCCAATGTTTTTCAGTCTCCAGCAATGTTTCCAAGCTACTGTTGATTCGTTTACCACGCACTCTTTCTCGTTATCATGGTCAATCTCAGTCCCAATGAAAGAAGCCTTCCACTGCCACTCAGATTCATTGGCACAAAGTAGGCTGATGCACTCTCGCTCACTCTGGGGTGGTGGGGTGGACTGGGGACCCACCTATGTCCAGCTCTCCCCGTAATCTGGTGATGATAATGATGGTTGTGAGATTTGTCGGACACTGTGCTTAGCACTGAGGTAGATCTGCCCAGCTCTCCCATTCCAGAGGCTACTCTACTGACCAGCCCACGTCAAGGAAAACTTGAGCTCTGGTTTGCGCTTTCTCACCTGCGTTTCTTGCGACCCTGCAACCGTATCCCAACCGGGCAGGCGTGTCGTCGGAAGAATGATCCCGAATCCTCAGCTGGGCTCTAGCCTCACGTTCCCAAAGAGTGTATGCAGCTCTAGGATCAAGGGGACCGGAACCCATGTCTCTTCGGCCCCCTTCCCTGGGTGGAAGGAGAGCATGCCACTGCCAGGTGGTCAGTGCCCTCGGCAACTGCCTGCATCCAGGGCCGTGGGGTGCAGGTGTGGTCCAGGCCAGGACTCTCATGCCTGTTGACCATTCCCAGAGTTGAGGGGGAATTCTAGAGGGGCACAGCAGCTGGGGGGAGTCTTGGAGAGGGAGCGGTGGCTCAGAGATGGCCCCGGGCAGCACTGGGCACAGGTGGTCTTGCTGTCCCAATCGATCCCTGTAACTGATGCCTGCAACTGCTGAGCAGGCAGATCATCGCCCCAAAGCCACAGCCTCGTTGTTCGAGAGAGTCTAGAGCCCAGAAACTTCCTCCCGCAGGCTTGTCAGCCGGGCCACCACAGATTTCTGTACATCTATGGGGAGCCCGATTTTAGGTGATGTGTCCGCAGTTCCTATTTCATTGACTTGGTGGCCAGGGACTGTCGGCCCCAGTTGAGTCGGAACCTTGCCTTCTCTCAGTACATTTCTGTGCCCTTCCTTTTTCAGACATCTTTTTTCCACCAGCACGGCTGCACCACAAACGACAGTAATGCCAAGTACAACAGTCGTGGGGCTCAGCTCTACAGGGAAAAGGTTAAGTCTCTCGCCTCACAAGCAGCCAGGAAACACGGCACAGATGTAAGTCACGTGGGACTGGCGTTTGGGGGTCAGAGAAACTGAGGACTTTTCAGCAACGCATTCCTTAAACCTCACTGATTTTTAATGAGTAGTTTCTTGATTGCTATCATCAGAATCCTGAATCAGCACAATCATGTCACAATCTAGTGGCAAAAGGAAACCGTGTTTTTATACATTTTGTTCCTCTTGCAGTGCAATTGGAAGAGCAAACAAGGAAATGCTAATTATGTGAAGGAATCTGATTTCCAAGTGACACATAGCTTTGCTTTTCCTGCAGAGGAGAAAATTATGTCTTTCTTTATCCTCTTTTCTAAATAGAATTGAAAACTTTAAAATAAGGGAAAAAACCTCAACCAGTTCACCTAGAAGATATTGCAGGCAGTTATCAGGCAGTTTACCAAGGTCTACAAGGGTTGCGAAAAAGGAACTGGGTCAAGTGCATTAAAATTCCTCATCAAACTGGGAGCATGGTATCGGGACCATTGAACTCCGAGAACCACATCCCGTTTTGTTTTCTTGTTCCAGTTGTGGCTCGATAGCTGTGCAGTTCCACCCGTGTCGCCTCAACCCAAAGATGATGACTTCTTTGCATCCCACGTGCCTACCAAGGTCTGGAACAATCTCTAGGATGGGGTCGGGGAGGGCCACCGCGGGCATCATGTTTCCTGAAGAGTCATTAAAACCAAAAACTTGGAGCTTCCAACACAAGCAAGCACGGTGAAGATGTCCCCGCAGCCCCTGAATAGTATTCGTAAAGATAATAACATTCACGGTAGTATTTAAGTGCTTACTCTGTCCCAGCCACTGCACTAAGCGCTGAGGGTAGAGACAAGATAATCAGGCCGGTCACAGTCCTTGTCCCACATGGGGCTCACAGTCTAAGTCTGAAAGTTGATAAGTCTTGGCCACAGGTCAACATGCTTTAACAGGTGTTTGAAATATGGAACCCTCTGGCATTGGGGTTCACACTGAACAAAAACTAAACCCAGCTCCACAGAATGTTCAGTAGAAGCATTCTTTCTTTTAATTTCTTCTCTGTTGCTTCTGGGACGGTGGTCTCCAGGAGAACTTTCAGTTGAATTCCGTAGTTAACATGGAATGCAGCTAGGGGGAATAGAGATACTTCAGGTGTTCTTTTCTGGGTTGTTTGTTTTTTTTGGGGCTGTGCTGATGATTATTGTCAAAGCAGTTCTGAAGCTCAGAATTTATTATTGCTGCCCCAGAAGTCAAAATACAGTGTTTTCTTCTTCTGTATCCTGTTTGGCCCAGGAGGTGGCTATTGGCTATTTCAGATTGGACCCCTTCCAGTTTAGGACTGGCTGGCTCTGGAGAGAGCCTGCCCTCCTGCTCATTAACAGCTGTTTGGCTTTGTCCAGGTGAGCAGCGAAGAGTGGGCAGCGCCATCACCAGAACCACCACCCGAGCCAGTTCCTTCAAGGACCAGACCGTCGGACCTCAGCCCAGAGACCAAAGGTATTTGGGGAGCTGCTGCATCACAGTTCCAATTGGCAGGAAGTGGTTTCCTGCTTCCTGAAAGAGCTCCCACATTGTAACGTTCATTCAGAGCTCATGACTGAATTTTCATTCCAGACCTCAAAGAGCGTTATCTGGGCCAGGAAGTAGGCTTTTCTCAGGCTCGGGGTCCTCTGACCAGCAGGATCTGTGTTAACTTCACAAGAAGTAGTTCATTTGATGGACTGTACTGAGTGCCCCCTTAATGTTAGGCACTGATACTAAGTGCTTGGGAAAGTACAACAGGAACAAGACTCAAATAGCCTGCCATTTAAGAGTTACAGTCTAATGGGAGCGACAGACAAAACCCCAATGGGGAAAACCAGCAGAAGAACAAGGAAGTTCTGAGAGCAGGAAGTGAAAATATCCGTAGGTGCCCAAGTGTTGAGGACAGAATCAGAGCTCCGTAGCTTTTTGGCAGCTTTTTGCACCTGCTCAGTCTAAAAGTGCAGTGGATTTCCCAGAGCTGCAATGGATCCTGGTGACCAGCCCCTCCTCTGTTACCCAACCTGTGTAAATCTCCACTGTCCCAGAATAAAACTAGGAGATACCGCCAACCTTTCTGGGGGAGGTGAAGTTGAGTGCAGCAGAGATGGGGAGCTGTCAAGAGGCCCCCAGGAGGCAATGGGGAAGGTGAAGGAGGAAAAGCTTAAGAATTACACTCCAAACCCTAAGACCAGTCTGGAAAATAAACACACACACACATCTCCCCTCCCTCCCTGACCCCCTCTTCTCTCCCACTCTCTCCCTCCCTCTTTCTCCCTCTCAGTATTTGTTAAGCACTTTCTATGTATCAAGCACTCTTCTAAGCTTATCAATCATATTTATTAAGTGCTTACAGTGTGCAGAGCATTGTTCTAAGTGCTGGGAAGGTTACAGTATGACAGTATTGCAAGCACATTCCCTGCTCACAATGAACTTACAGTCTAGGTAGGAAGATGGACATTAGTCTAAATAAATGTTATGGATATGTACATAAGTGCTTTGGGACTGGGAGGGGGTTGAATAAAGGGAGCAAGTCAGGGAGATGCAGAAGGGAGTGGAAGAAAAGGAAAAGAGGGCTTAATCAGGGAAGGCCTCTTGAAGGAGATGTGCTTTTAATAAGACTTTGAAAAGGGGGAGAGTAATTGTCAGATATGAACAGGGATGGAGTTCCAGGTCAGGGACAGGATGTGGGCAAGTGGTTGGCAGCGAGATAGGTGAGATCAAGGTACAGGGTGTAGGTTGGCATTAGGGGAGTGAACTGTGGATGTAGTAGGAGAGTAGTGAGGTGAGATAGGAGGGGGCAAGGTAATTGAATGCTTTAAAGCTAAGGGTAATAATAATAATGTTGGTATTTGTTAAGCGCTTACTATGTGCAGAGCACTGTTCTAAGCGCTGGGGGAGATACAGGGTCATTAGGTTGTCCCACATGAGGCTCACAGTTAATCCCCATTTTACAGATTTCTGTTTGATGTGGAGGTAGATGGGCAACCGCTGGAGGATCTTTGAGTGGGGAAACATGGAGTGAACAGTTTTGTAGAAAAATGATCCAGGCAGGAGAGTGAAGTATGAACTGGAGTGGGGAGAGACAGGAGGCAGGGAGGTCAGCAAGAAGGCTAATAGAGTAATCAAGGCGAGATAGGTTAAGCAATTGGATTAACGTGGTGGCTATCTGATCAGCAGAAGCCTGTGTGCTACCAGGACAGAACCGGAAGGTGGGAGTGGAGAGAACTTGGGGAGGAATTAGGTAGTGACCAGGAAAGGTACAGCGGACTCCCATGTCTGTGTGATCTTTATGGGACCAGGGCACCCTGGCCATGCTTTGGACAGTCATCTCTGCCTGCTGCTCTTTCAGGTGGAGATCAAGGGCCGAGTGTCGACTGCCTGAGTGTGTCCCCGAAAACGGCTCTAGGTAACGGGGCCCAGGCCCTGCGGTGGGGAGTCCGGGGGTTGGCCTGTCTTTCTGGGTCCCATTCAGCCAATTCTGCCTTGTCCCCTGCAGCTTGGTATCCATGCCCCCCTCTAGCCCCCCCCCCCAATTCCTGGTTTTCGGGATAAGACCCGGCCCATCCGGCAGAGGGTAGAGGATTGTTTTCCGAGAGAACGTTTGGGAACCCCTGTCCGCCGAGGGCTCTGAGTGCGTTTTGTGCCACAGCCGAGCCCCACCAACACCAGGGCGTGCTTATCCCAGGCTCCAGGCAGGAAGAGCCAAACCGGTCATGGCTGGGAGCGAGGGTGAACCCCACCCTCTGCAGCTCTTCTGAGACCTTCGGCCCAAACGGAGCCAGTGCACATGCAGATCACGGGGCTTCACATCAAAGAGCCATCTTCTGGGAAGGCTCTGGGGGGCAAGTGTTAAACAACACCCCCATCTCCCCCATGCTGGGCTCCAAGAGCACTTTGGAAATGAGCTCCATTGGTTCCAGCTAAACGTTTGGCATCGCTGGCCCCAGACGGCTCTCCTTCTGCAGGGCGACCATCTGGGATCCTCCTCCCTGGCCTCTGGGTGCAAGAGCTGGCTCTCGTGCTCGAAACTGGAGACTTTTCTTGTGTGTCCAGTCTGGTCCGGGGCATCTCCCCCAGGGCTCACGCCCAGGAAGCTCCCAGACAATATGTCTTCACTAAATGCCAGGACTCCTGTAAGCCTCTCACTCTGAATGATTTTTGTGTTTTGCAGAGGTTACCTCTATTATAAAAAAGAAACCAGGTCAACTTAAAAAAGGGGTAAGATGAAAATGGGGAATGATAATCGTCATGTCTGCTTGTCTGTCAGCTAAGTCAACCAGTCTGCCCTTTGGGGAGGTTCCTGAGTCATTGTCTGACTTTGTGTTTGGTAATTAATGTCTTCTTTCACTAGAATTCGTACTATTTTCAGTCAGCCAAACACTCAATACAATGCTCTCCAAACAGTATAGGCGCTAATAAATACAATCGAGTGAATGATAAAGATGTTTTTAACTGGGAAAGATTTAACAGATAAAAAGTCCCAAAATGTTTAGTTGCTCTATCTGCAGGATATCTCCTTGTGGGCAGGGAGTGTGTCTACCAACTCTGTTGTATTGTACTCTCTCAAGCACTTAATACAGTGTTCTGCATATAGTAAGTGCTCAATAAATACCATTGATTGACAATAATAATTGTATTTGGTAAGCACTTACTGTACGACAAGCCTTGTTCTAAGCGCTGGAGTAGATAAAAGATAATTAGGTCAGACACAGTCCCTTTGCCACAGAATATTCACAGTCCGTGTCCTTCCCGCACCACTGCTCCCTTCTAGACTGTAAGCCCACTGTGTGCAGGGATTGTCTGTCTTTATTGCTGAATTGTACTTTCTAAGCACTTAGTACAGTGCTGTGCACACAGTAAGCGCTCAATAAATACGATTGAATGAATGAAAAGGGAGAACAGGTATTTCATCCCCATTTCGCAAATCAGGAAACTGAAGCACAGAGAAGTTAAGGGGTTCACCCAAGGTCCCACAGCAGGCAAGTGGCAGGGATCATTTAGCCAATCCCTCCAGGTAGAGGCACAGGTTTGCTGCATGTTTCCGTTGGCACCTCCCTGCCACCGAGGCTTTGCCGAATCTATATTCTGACCATTTAATGGATGTTCTCTACATGACAAAACCTTCCAAAGTGGCCAGGGAGGCCGAGACCAATTGAAGACAATTCAGTGTCTGCATCTTCCTCTTTCAAGCTCGGGGGCAAAAAAGCGGGCCTGGGAGCCCAGAGGGTGAGCAGTACGAGTTTCAGCGAGATGGAGAAACAGGCCCGGGCTGGCGACCAGCTCAAGGAGCAGCAAGACCAGGCTTCCAAGAGGACGGACAGAGAAGAACCCATGTGAGTGGGACCGATCGCAGAAATCCCCTCGGGAGGGTGCGGATTTGCCCGGTCACGCTGGGGTGACCCCTTGGGCAAGGCTGCATTTCATCAAGTGACCAGCGATTCTGAGTGCGGCCTTTAACCGGTCCAGCGGACGGTCGTGGAGGGAAGCGTTCGTGTTTCAGAAGCCCACGTGGGAGGTTGGGGCCGTGGGTTGGGGGGAGACTGCGACCCGATGGAGTGTTAATCTGCTGACACGGATGGAGAGAAGCCCAACAGGACACCGTGTAGTCGAAACGTAGATTGAAGCAGCGTGGAGAGGGGCAGGAGTTTGAATTAGCAACAGTTCTCTCTTGCTTGCGGGGGTATCTTCGAATTGTCAGTAGGGGGCCTCAGCTGCTCACCATTTTAAAAAGTAGCTGGCATAAATGAGAGGCATCCCTCCTTTTCAACTCCTAAAAAACCCGTTTGATCACTGCAAAGACGGGCACGGCCCTGGCGCAACCCCTAGGGGATCTTGAGCCGGCTATCAGGGGGTTTTTCTCAGTAAAATAGACCCTCTCTGATCAGAAATTTCCATCTTTAGTTTTCGTGTCCTGCCTGACTCGTCGCTGGAGTTGAGGCAGGTCTCCACTAGGGGTCAGCATTCAGCTCGCTGGGTGGGCGGGAGCGAGCCCTCCTTTGGGGCCACCACGGACCGTATTTTAAAAAATACAAAAAATAACTGCCGCAATTGTTATTTTTAAAAATAACTCCCAGGTTTAGCCGTTTTTAGAAAGTTTAGCAGGCGAGTGCACCCTGATAGTTATACTAGTAGATTCGGTTGGAACTTTTTTCTTTTTTTTAAATAGTATTTTTAATGCTTACTCTGTGCCAGGCACTGTACTAAGCGCTGGGGTAGATAATAATAATGATGGGATTTAAGTGCTTACTATGTGCAAAGCACTGTTCTAAGCGCTGGGGAGGATACAAGGTGATCAGGTTGTCCCACGTGGGGCTCACAGTCTTAATGCCCATTTTACAGATGAGGTAACTGAGGCATAGAGAAGTGAAGTGACTTGCCCAAAGTCACATAGATACACGCTAATCAGGTTGGACACAGTCCATGCCCTATATGGGGCTCACAGCCTTAATCCCCAGTTTACAGGTGAGGTAGCTGAGGCACAGAAAAGTGAAGTGGCTTGCTCAAGGTCACAAAGCAGACAAGTGGTCAAGCCGGGATCAGAACCCAGTTCCTCTGACCCCCACGCCTGGGCTCTTTCCGCAAGGCTATGTTGCTTCTCGCATTTCTACAGGGCTCTGCCTGTGTTTCAGCACTGTTACACCCCAGCTGCTCCTACCGGAACTCTGGCCCCTCGGCCGGGCCTTTCCCGGGCCTCTCCCACCCTCCAAGGTGCAGCAGGGGGTCGCGGCAGCAAAACGTCCCTGGGAACGGCTCCCGGGAGCTGCAGACCTCAGCCTGGGCCCCAAGTGCTAGAGAGGTGGATTGTCTGATAGTGGAGTTGGCCCAACAGGCTGCCACTCTACTGGAATGAATCTGGAAACTAAGCCGCTGCTGCCCACTCGAGAGCGCGCTGGCCTCTGTATCATCTGCAACATGAGGATTAAGACCGTTAGCCCCTGTGAGACAGGGACTGTATCCGGCCCTATTTGCTTGTATCATCCCAGCGCTTAGTACAGTGCCTGACACAGAGCGCTTAACCAATACCAAAATTTTTATTAATCCTGGTATTTATTGAGTGCCCACTTGGTGCAGTGCACTGTACTAAGCACTTGAAAAGGATAATAATAATAATGTTGGTATTTGTTAAGCGCTTACTATGTGCCGAGCACTGTTCTAAGCGCTGGGGTAGACACAGGGGAATCAGGTTGTCCCACGTGGGGCTCACAGTCTTAATCCCCATTTTACAGATGAGGTAACTGAGGCACCGAGAAGTTAAGTGACTTGCCCAAAGTCACACAGCTGACAAGTGGTAGAGCCGGGGTTCGAACCCATGACCTCTGACTCCAAAGCCCGTGCTCTTTCCAGTGAGCCACGCTGCTTCTCAAGCAGCAAGGATGAAAGGGTGGGGGTCGATGGAAGCTATCCCTGGCCCCCATTGGCCACATAGCCAAAATAGGTTGTCTGGGGTCACCGCCTGGCAACCCAACTTGGCTCTGGGGTGGCAGCCCAGCTCTCTGGGTGGGCATCCTGGAACCAGGCACTGGGGAGGTAAGGGAGGTAGGAGTGTGGAGCTTTGCGCTGCCTCAGCACCAGATGCCATCGGCTGAAGATGCTTGGAGTTCTGATTGCCCTGTTTTTTGTTTTTTTTTGAGTAATGACTTCCCCAGTGGCAAAGCAATCAGTTTGCCATACCAAAGTATGGCCACCAGCACAGAGTGCTTTTTAACAGGGGAGTGAGGATTTGCATTTTCAAAATAGTGCCAGTTTCAGAATGCAAATTTCCAAATCAGCGAGACATTTCCACTCTATTTCCTTCTCTCTCAGCATTTCCTTTCCATTCACCTTCTCCTCTATGCAGTTCTACTCTTGGAATTACTTCTTCCACTTGTGGGCACTGGAGAGCCCTCCCCTTCTCCCCCAGCCCCCCTCCCCCAAAAATACATGCATACACGTGTTGGGACAGCTGTGGCGGAGCCAGGGGTTCAGCTTGATCAATGCAGGAATTGGTATGGCAGCGAAGTTGACCTTCCCCTCCCCAATTCCCGAAGGCATGGAGGGGCCACCCGCTTCCTCCACCCTGGTTGGTGGTAGAAGGCTCCAGGCTGCCAGTGGCTTTTCTGCTTTTCCGGCCTGATGGCGATTCAAGGGCACCTGGCTGCATTTTCTGATGAGCACTGTCTAGGGCTAGGGAGCACTGAGCCGGTAGGTGCAGGCACTGATGGAGAAATCCTGCCCCGCGGGACACCTGGGACTGCACTTGCATTCAGTGGCAAACGCCAACAAGGCCCATCAGGTCAACGTTAGTCCAGTTGCGGCAGACCAGAGTGGGGAAAGCCACAGGCCCGGGCTCCGAACACAGGGATCCTCACCATCAAGAGTTCAGAGGATGAGCAGGACGGGAAGTCGGCCCTCGAGACCAGTGAGGCTGGAAGGAGGCGGGCCAATTGGGAGTGGGCTCAGGAATCACGCTTTAACCGGCTCTAGAGATGTTGTCTTGGGGCATGTTTCAGCGGTTCGGGACACTCCCTTGCAGGGTGTCCTCCTTACGTTTGGCGTACAAGGACCTTGAAATTCAGATGAAGAGAGACAGCAAGATGAATGCCGGCAGTAAACAGACGGCAGAGTCAGAGAGGCTCGGCATGGGATTTGGGAACAACAGGAGGTAAGCGAAAGCAAACTTTCTCTGTTCTGGGGGGCCGGTCTGGGGTCCTGGAGCCATTGACCCAAAAGCTGTCCCCTGGTTTTCATTCACTTCAGTTGCAGAAATAAACACGAGTGGCTCCCCTCCCCCCTCTTCCTGGCACCACAGAGACACCACTGGGGAGTTCAGGACAAAAGTTGTTTCACAATTTCAGTTGGAGCTCTGTTCTGATGAGGTGAAATTTAGTTCAGGAAGAAAACTCTGGTCTGGGACAGGATACCAGGATTTTCGGGTCATTTTTTGAGGGGCAGTAGCTGCTAGCAGTGAAAGTGGGCTCTTCTGGCTTTAGGGGTGAGAATGAATAGTATTAGATCAATAGTATTCATTGAGCATTTACTATGGGTAGAGCACTGTACTAGGTGCTCGGGAGAGAACAGCAGAATCGGTAGACATGATCTGGGCCCACAGGGAGCTGGCAGTCAACAATGGGAATCGGGAGGCAGGCTAGCGGGAGGGTGGGAACCTCTCCCTCTCAGTCCTGGTCGGCCCCAAGGGCAGCCGTTGAGGACCACGCTGGCGGCCATAGCACAGGTAGAGTTTGCTTTGTGACTGAGAAGAGTCGGTCCTTTTCTCCATGGCCAGCCAGAAGTGACCCTCTCTCCGCTCTCCCAACAGCAGCATCTCCCACTCCGTGATGACGGATATGCAGACCATCGAACAGGAAACCCCGGTTCTGGCGAAACCAAGGAAAAAGTACAGTGGGGACGGCGGAGGAGACTCCTATTTTGGTTCTTCAGGCTCGAGGTAATCCATCGCCCCTCGACTGAGGAGTCGGGGCAGCGTCGGGACAGTTTGTTTGTACAAATGAATCGAATTAGGAGAGAGAAACAAATATACTGCAGTTTTATTTACTTGTGACTTTCAAACCGGTTCTTGCTAACTGGCTACAGGTTGTGCTGGGGGCCAGGTGCTGGTGTAAGGGCTGGCAAAAATTCAAGACGTGCCAGCGTCCAAGGCCCAGAGCCCACGTCTCAGGAGGCAGGCCCTATATGGAATAGGGGTTGTGCCAGTCCGGTTATCCTCTGTCCAACCCAGCCCTTAGCCTGGCACTTGGCTCAGACTCGATCCAACTGCTGTGCCCGGGGCTCCCAGTCCAAATGGGGCAGGCCTATAGATGGTCAGCTACAGTGAGGGACAAACAGCTCTCGGCTCCAACTGCAACAGATTGAGGTAAAGACATTTCTAACAGGGGCAAAGCAGCCATGGCGAGGGCAGGGCCCAGGCTCGTGGACATCAGGGTGCAGTACCAAACCTGGCAAGGGTGGGGGCTGGGAGTCTGCTCTGGGCACCAGGCAAGACTCCACAGACCCCGGGGTTCTGCTGGCACTGGGGCTTGGAGCCAAGGAGGACGAACTGCTGGCCACCCTCCCTCCGCTCTGTCGACGGTCAGCTGCTGGACATCCTCCTGGACGTTTCCGCCGGGTGGGGGCTTACACTGGACAGTCTTTCGTTTGGGAAGTGTCGCCTCCAAAGGGGTAGCTGCTCCATTCAGATGGAATTCAGGTAGAGAATGCATTTCCTCACTGGGATTTATTACGATGCATTAGCAGCATATTTTCAAGTGCTGAGACCAAAAACAGCCATCTGAGCTGGAGTCTGGATAAATTGGAGCCCAATTTTTGTGCATTAGAGATGCCGGCCCACTGCTCTTCCATGGGATCCTATAGGGGCAGGGAGAGCTTGGGGGAGCCTGGGTGCACCTCCGAAGTCTGGGGTCAGGAGAGTTCCCAGTCTACATGGGCCAAGGACCTATGCTTGATCCCCAAATCCAGGAAAACTCAACTGCTGTGCGCCCACTTCACCAGTGTGGCCTATTGCTAGCCAGGACTTTCTCCTTAGAACTTATCCCCATCAGTTAATCGGGGGTATTTACTGAGTGCTTACTGTGTGACATGCACTGTACTAGGCAAATGAAGAAGTACAATACAACAGGTTTGTTTTTAATAATATTTGTTAACTGCCTACTGTCTGTCAGGCACTCTACTAGGCACTGAAGTAGATATATGGTTGTCAGGTGGGACACAGTCCCTGTACCACATGGGTCTCACACTCCTAATCCCCATTTTACAGATGAGGTAAATGAGGCACAGAGAAGTGAAGTTAATAATAATAATGTTGGTATTTGTTAAACGCTTACTATGTGCCGAGCACTGTTCTAAGCGCTGGGGTAGACATAGGGGAATCAGGTTGTCCCATGTGGGGCTCACAGTCTTAATCCCCATTTTACAGATGAGGGAACTGAGGCACAGAGAAGTGAAGTGACTTACCCACAGTCACACAGCCGACAAGTGGCAGAGCTGGGATTCGAACTCATGAGCCCTGACTCCAAAGCCCATGCTCTTTCCACTGAGCCACGCTGCTTCTCCAAGTTACTTGCTCAAGGTTACATAGTAGACTCGTGGCGGAGCTAGGATTAGAACCCAGGTCCTTCGGACTCCCGGGCCTGTGCTCTGTCAACCAATCAGTCATATTTATTGAGCGCTTTATTGTATGCAGAGTACTATGCTAAGCACTTGGATGAGTGCATTATAGCAGTGTGACACATTCCATACCCATGAGTTTACAATCTAGAGACACTGTCTGTAGACACTGATATAAACAAATTCTGGATATATACATAAGTGCTGTGGGGGTGAAAGGGGGATGAATAAAGGGAGCAAGTCAGGGCAGTGCAGAAGGGAGTGGGGGAAAAGAGGGCTTAGGGAAAGCCTCTGGGAGGAGATGTGCCTTCAGCAATGGCTTTGAAAGGGGGGAGAGTAATTGTCTGTCGTAGAGGAAGAGAGAGGGCGTTCCAGGCCAGAGGCAAGATGAGGGCCAGAGTTTGGCAGTGTGATAGAGGAGATCTAAGTATATTGAGAAGTTGACAAAAGAGGAGCTAAGTGGGCAGACAGACTGGGTTGTAGGACAGTAACAAGGTGAGGTAAAGCCAATTGTAAGGAGTTTACGCAAAGGTAGATGGGCAACCACTGGAGGTTCTTTAGGAGTGGGGAAACATGATCTGAAAGTATTTGTAGAAAAATGATCTGGGCAGCAGAGTGAAGTATGGACTGGAGTGGGAAAAGACAAGAGGCAGGGAGGTCAACAAGGAGGCTGATGGAGTAATCAAGGCGGAATAGAAGAAGTGCTGGGATCAATATGGTAGCAGTTTGGATGGAGAGGAAAGGATGGATTTTAGCCATTTTTGTGAAGGTCCAACTGCCAGGATGTAGTGATAGATTGCACTTGTGGGTTGAATGAGAGAGAGGAGTCAAGGATATCCAAGTAGGCTCTGAACTTCTCAGAGCTGAAGTCACATTCATGCATGCACATGTGGGAGATGTGTGTGTTCATGCATGCGCATGTGGGTGACCTATGTGGTTCCTGCTATCTTGAGACTTCCTCCTTTTTGTTTTGGTCCTCCACACCATAATACACACCTACCCCCCCCCCCCCACACACACACACGCACACACCTACACCCACATCAAAATAAACACATACACTTCTTACCTCCCCTCTATCCCCTAGCCTCCCTGGAAGTGCCTGTTTTCTGCTCCTTTTTGTTTGCCTTTCTCCTCCCATCTATATTTTTCCATTCAGTCTTCTACTCTCCCTCCTTCCCCTCCTGGTTTGGTCCTGATTTCTCCTCCTGCTCTCAGAGGCACCAGGATGAGCCTAGCTTCAGGGTGGGGTGTCCAAGAAAAGCGAGGCACTTCCAGCTTCCAGCAGGTGCTCCAGAAGTGTAGTGAGGGAGAGCCCAGCTGCAGGGGCCTCAACGTTGATGGGTGGGGTGAACCCGGCTGCAGGGAGACCCTCGTCACCCCTTTCCCAGAATGTGGTAACCGCAGACTACTTCCCCCTGGTCCGAGGGAGAGCCAGAGTCGGGGTGAGGGGGCGCCTTCTCCGCCAGGTGGAACCTGGGCACAAAGGGCTGGAGATGCCCCATGCCCCGCAGAGAGAAATCCAAAATTCACCATGCTGAGGCGAACCTCCCTGTGAAAGACTCCCGGGCAATGGTTCGGTTTGCGCGCATCCCCTCACGCCCGCATGCCATCCCAAAAAGGCTGCAGCCCGGGAGCCACCCAAACCAAACCACCCTGCCACTCTGGATCCCGTTCCTGACTCACCCATCCACCCTGGCCCTGCCCGATTATTCCGTTTGGCAATTCTTTATGCACTCAGTTCAGTGCCTGGTGAATAATAATGATGATGGTATTTCTTAAGTGCTTACTAGATGTCAAGCACTTTTCTAAGCACTGGGGTAGATAGAAGGGAATCAGGTTGGACACAGTCCCTGTCCCACATGGGGCTCACAGTCTTAATCCCCATTTTGCAGATGTAACAGAGGCACAGAGAAGTGATCCAATTGCCCAAGATCACACAGCAGTCAAGTGGCAGAGCCGGGACTAAAACCTACTTCCTTCTCACACCCATCCACTATCCACTAGGCCACATTTACTTCACTGGTGAATGCCAGTGCTGCTCCTGGTCCTGGGCAGGTGCCCAATGGGCTGCCACCAAGAGCCGTAAAAGACAAGTGCTTCAGGCCCCCACTCTTCAACAGCTGGGAAACGGGATGACTTCTCAGGGAGCAGCGGGCAACTGCTGTCACAGAAATAAGGGAACAGAGTATTCGGTACCTGCCCAGTGTCTAAGCCCACACAGAGACCCTTTTAATGGCCCTGCCCACTGTGGGCTTGGTCAGCCAGTCTGTAGCTGGGCGGGGAAGGGAGCCCCAAGGCAGATCTGCCGGCCACAGCCAATGGCAGTGCAGCACCGATTGCTTCCCTAAATGCCCGCCTGCTCTGTTGGAAGGGCTCTTATTGCTTCCAAATTATTCATCAGCCCATTAGGAGTTGGATACGATGAATTATGGAGGAGTTTTTGATATGATTCTGTTAAAAATGGGATCAACCGCATCCTTGGTTTACCTTGCCTTTACCTAGTCCTTTTATTTCCAGAATAAAAGCAATTTAATTATGCTAGATGTGCAAATTCATTCATTCAGTTATGCTTACTGTGTGTAGAGCACTGTACTAAGGGCTTGGAAAGTAGAATTTGGCAACAGATAGAGGCAATCCATACCAACAATGGGCTCACAGTCTAGAAGACACTGGGTCAATTTGCTCCACCTTTCAGTGTTTGGTGAGCTTAACACATTGGCGACCTGTGAAGTGGATCGAGTACATTTGACTGCATTCTGTTCCTTCTGCGCAGAGTGTTCCCATTTCCTGAGAAATGGCGTCCAAAGGGGGAAGAGGAGTCTCCCTCCAGAGAACATTTTGGAGATGATCACCCCCAAATCTCCCCAGTGCCTATGCCCAGTGCTCTCTCCTCTTTGCCCCTCCATCTCCTTCCCAACCTCTGTAAGTTTGTAGTATTTTCCTTCCCAGCCAGAACTTCCAGCTGTGGACAGTTAAGCAGCCTGCTGCAGGAAGCCATGCATTGTGTGCCCATGCATACATATGTCCTTAGGCTGGCAGGCTTGTGGTCTGTCTATTCATGGGCTGGACCCCATGGCCCCAGGGACTGAGGACCATTTCTTCTTGCTCTCTGGGAGCTCCCCCAGCATCCAGCGGGGCCCCTCCCTGAAGCAGCGGGTCCTCGTCCACTGTGCTCGTGTCGGCCTGACTGGTTTCAGAGGATTTGAGGGCTGAGAGGCCTCACGGAGCAGAGCAGAATCAGGGTGGATGGATGGATAGACGGAGAGATGATGGGCCAGGGCGTCGGGCAGGCTTGTGTGTCCTGGGAACGGTCGGTTCCCGGGCACCGGTCAGCCCACCGGTGCAGGACGCTTGGGAGGAGCCAAGCAGAGGAAGATTGGTAGTGAAGCGGGCTCATTCCAGTGGGACAAAGAAAGTTCAGAAGAGAGACCAGGGCATTGAAAGTGGTCGATCCAAGCCCTGTCAGGGTTTTCTTCCTGCTAGCAGTAAGACCGTAAGCCCCTGAAAGGCAGGAGTCGTGTCAGTGAATCAATCAATCAATGGTATTTATCAAGCACTCTTACAGTCTGCAGAGCACTGTGCTGAGCACTTGGGAGAGTGCAGTTTGATAGAGTTGGTAGATACAGTTCCTGCCTACAAGGAGGCTCACCATCTAGGGGGCAGAAGGACATTAAAATAAATGATGGGAAATGGCAGAATATAAAGATATGTCTATAAAGTGCTGTGGGGCCAAGGATTAGGGTCTGGCAACTCTATTGTATTCTCCCACATGCTCAGCAAGTGCTCCGCAAACAGTAGATGGTAAGCTTCTCGAGGGCAGGGATGGTCTACTCACTCTCTTGCGCTCCTCCAAGTTCAGCGCTCTGCCCACAGCGGCCACTCAGTGCAGATTGAGCAAACTAGTCAGCCCCGTGAGGCTCTGTGAGTCACCTGAGGCCAGCAGGGCACAGAAGGATGTGTCCCGGCTGGCTGTAAGGGTGAACTTCAGGTCTCCCAGGGAAGGAAGCATAGCCTCTCTCTCTGAGAACAGAGTGGAGCTTCGACTGATCTTTCCAAATGGTTCCAGAGGAGCAGCAGGACCTAATGGAGAGAGCCCGGGTCTGAGTTCTAATCCCAGCTCCACCATGTACCTGCTAGGTGACCTTGGACAAGTCCCTTCACTTCTCTGTGCCTCAGTTTCCTCATCTGTAAAATGGGCATTCAATGCCCATTCTTAGACCATAAACCCCATGAGGGACAGAGATTTTATCTGACCTGATAACTTGTATCTATCCCAGTGCTTAGAACAGTGTTTGACGCATAAGTGCTTAATATCATAATAGTAACTTAACCTGGACCCCAGACTTGTCGCTTGTCTCCTAGGCTAAGATACAGTCATATGGGAGTTAATTTCATTATTCATTATTTTGTACAAGAGAATGATGGCAACATCAGTCAGTCATTCAGTGGCATATATTGAGCACTTACTGTCTACAGAGCATTGTAATAAGCACATGAGAGAATACAGTGGCAATAGAGTTGGTAGACGCAATCCTCAAGGAGCTTGCAGTGTAGCGCGGGAGACTGACATTGAAATAAACGACAGATAGGGGACGCGGCACAGCGTAAGATAGAATGCTGTGGGGATGAGGTGAGTGTTCAAATGCTCAGGGGCTCCAGATCTAAATGCAGAGGCAACGACAAGAGATGGCCAGTAGGATGGGGAGACGAGGGGTTAGCGAAGGAAGCCTTGGAGGAGACGTGATTTTCGGAGGGCTTTGAAGATGGGGAGGTTGCTGGTCTGTTGATATGAAGAGGGACGGAGTTCCAGGCAGGAGGGAAGTTGTGGGCAAAGGGTGGACAGTAAGAGGAGATCAAGGCACAGGGAGTAGGTAGGGTTTAAGGGCAAAGTATGTGGGCTGGGTTGTAGTGAGAGAGAAGTGAGGATAAGTCCACGGAAAGAGCCAATTGAGGACCTTAAAGCCTATGGTGAGGAGTTTTGGTACAGCACAGGCCTGGGACTTGGAAGGATCTGGATCTTAATCCTGACTCCATCACTTCTCTGCATTGTGTCCTTGGGCAAGTCACTTCACTTCTCTGGGCCTCAATCACCTCGTCTGTAAAATGAGAATTAAAACTGTGAGCCCCATGACAGGGTCCCAGGGGAAGGAAGCGTGGTCTCTCCTTAAGAATGGAGACCTACTTTTATTACAGAAGGGTTCCAGAGGAGCAGCGGGGCCTGGTGGAAAGAGCACGGGCCTGGTAGTCAGAGGACGTGGGTTCTAATCCCAGCTGCGCCACTTACCTGCTGAGTGACCTTGGTCTTGCTCTCGTTCATGTTTCAAGGCCACGGAGCAGGGACTGTGGGAATGGAAGGGTTTTGCCCTGCTCCATGTGTGTTTCTGGGGCATGCAAATATCAGTCTAAAATGGTATTTGTGTTACTGTTCTCCTCAGCAGAATACACTGCTCCAACTCTGAGGCCACTTTTAAATAGTGCGATCTAGGTGACACCTGGCTTGACAAACAACTGACAGAAGGGTTTTCACTTTTTGCCTTTTAGGAATTGTTGAGCAAGTACAATTAGCTGCTGCAGGGCTGGTTATTAATAATGCTTTGAATCTGAGTAGAGCTTTCATTTTTCCAAAAGACTTTCACTGTATTTATCTCATTTAATTGGTACTTTGGCACAGCCAGACTTTCAAGAATAAGAAATTTTTATTCCTCCCGTCACCCTAAGCACGATCTGCACGCCTGGCTGCCGGGAACAGGGCCGAGGACAGTGGGGCCTTCTCGCACTCTCTCCTTTCCTTAGTCTGGGCAAGCCTGCCCACGGGAGCTGGGGGCCAGGCAGGGGGTAGGGTGGGCGAGCAAGGGACTGGAGAGCAAAGAGTCCGAGCAGGGGGCTCAACCGGCCGGGGGCAGGGCGGTACCGAACTTGGACCATTCGCTCTTTTTTCCTCCCAGATACTTTGAAGATCCAACAGAGATGAGGTCCAGTCCTTTCAGCAGCAAGTGGGACGACAGCTCAGATTCCTTTTGGAATAAAGAGAGTGCCAGAGACACAGACCTGATTCCCAGTTCCAAAGTGGCCGGCTCTTCAGACAGGTATGGCTTGGACCTTTATCCCTCTGACAAGCATTTTGTGCCCATCTAGAAAGAAAGTCCCATAAGTTACAGTGGGGAGTTCTGGAGAGGGGAAGCTGCTGAATGCCCATTGCCGCAACGTAACTTCAGCCAGAGGTGCTGATGTAAACACTGGCCCCGGGCAAAATAGGGAAGAAGGGATTTGGAATGTGTTTGGCGATGGCAGTGCTGGGGCGGAGCCCCGTGGCATTCCCCTCTCTGAATCCCCACCGAGCATCCCGCTGTCAGGCTGCCCTCCTTTTCTGCTCCAGCACCTTGGCCTCCCAGGGGCTGCTGGGGTCTTGCAGTCCAGAAAGGCCCTTCCTGCCCCAGGGTCCCATCAAATGGGGTTGGTCTGGTGGCCACTTACGTGCCCTCGGTCTTTGTCGCAGGTCAGCTTCTCGCCGCAAGCCAGATTACGAGCCGCCTGGTACTACCGACGAGGCCCAGAAAAAGTTTGGCCACGTCAAGGCCATTTCTTCTGACATGTATTTTGGAAGGCAAGACCATGCCGACGTACGTGTTCACGCTTTGGCTGTTCCGGGCCGCGATGGTTGCAGGAGGTGCAGATGATCTCAGAGTGAGGAGGAGGAGGAGAAAGGACTTCAGCTCTGGAGCCTTCCTCCTCCTCCCTCCTCCTCCTCATCCCAGACCCAGGGTCTCTTCCTTCCAAGATCAGTCCATCATTCAAGAACTGACATTTCTTCTTTCCCGCTCCCTGCTGCTCTCCCAGTCTGTCCCCGACCCACCTACCGCCGCACTCCTGGACTCCCCCTCACTTCCCGCAACTCTTCTGGCCTCTTTTCCTGATGCCTTTTGCCAAACAAGAGGTGGGGGGTGGGTGTGGAGGGGTGCCAAACCAATTCAGAATCATGAACAGATTCAGGATGTGAGGAAGTTGTCAAGGGAATCAGCACAGAATGGTCCACAATTTTGGAGGGTTGGGGATGGAAGGAGAGGCCCACTTCACTCCCCACTGGCCCACGTCCCCTCCACCTCTCCCATGGGGATTCTCTGGAGAGGTCTCAGAGCCATGCTCGCCCACTCACAGCTGGATTTCTCCCTCCTTCCCAAGGGCGCCCAGAATCCAGTTCATCGGCTGACCAGAGCGGCTCCTCTCTCACCGTCTAGTAAAGAACTCTTAGAATGGCAGGGTGCTCCCTGGGTGCAGAGTCTGGTGGCAATATCTTGTGTAAAAAGAAAGAACATATACAAACTGTTGGTATTGGGCAGAAATATTGCTCTTGTTGGGTACACACTGCACCTTTTAGCACACTGGAGAACCAGTGTGGCCTAATAGAAAGAACTCAGGCCTAGGAGTCAGAGGACCTGGTTTCTAATCCTGGCTCTGCCACTTGATGGTGATGATGATGGTATTTGTTAAGCTCTTATTATGTGCCAAGCACTGTTCTAAGCACTGGGGGAGGTACAAGGTAGGTTGTCCCACGTGGGGCTCACAGTCCCCATTTTACAGATGAGGTACTGAGGCATAGAGAAGTTGTGACTTGCCCAAAGTCACACAGCTGACAGGTGGCGGAGCTGGGATTAGAACCTACGACCTCTGCCTCCCAAGCCCAGGCTCTTTCCACTAAGCCATGCTGCAAACTGTGAGCCCCATATGGAACAGTGCCCAACCTGATCAACTTGTATCTACCCCAGCATTTGGAACAGTGTTTGACACATAATAAGTGCTTAACAAATACAATAATAAGAAGAAGAATAGGGCTCTCTTGTTGCTGGCGGTGGCAGCAGCAGCAGGGAGTATGTTTCCAAGAGGGTTTCCAGCCTCCTCCCCTACTCCTGGCGTGGCCCAGCTGGTTCAGGAGGGAAGCCAGTCTGGAGGGGATGTGGGCAGAGGAGGTCTGGTGGCCAGGGAGCCACCCTGGAAGTGGCCGGGGGCCAGGCTCAGTGTCATCGTCGTGGTCGCCGGCAGCTCTGGACCCCAGGGAGAGCTCCTTTCTTTGTCCTCTTCTTTCCCAGTACGAGACGAGGGCCAGGCTGGAGAGACTATCTGCGAGCTCGTCCATTAGCTCCGCCGACCTGTTTGATGACCAGAGGAAGCACCAAGCAGGTATGGCAGACGGGCGTGTGGGCCGGGCACGGGAGCGGGAAAAGCGGCCTCTCTGGGGCCCAGAGAGTCTTCAGGATAGGACGCCTAGGGTCTGAAGACACATCACCTTCCAGTCTCTTCCGTTCTTAAAATGTCCCCATTCGGCAGCAGAGGCGTGGCCATGGGCCGTGTTGGCTGACACATCTCTATCCTTGGGCCCCAATTGGGAAGGTGGCAGTGGTGGGCTGTGGGCCGTGTTCGCAGAGGCAGCCCTGTTCTCGGGCTCCACCACGGCGGGTTGGGCCTGAAGCGGAGGTGGCTCCCAGGAGGGCGGGCGGTGTCGGGGCCACACTCAGGGATTTTCCGAGAGGTCAGTGGAGACGCGTCCTAACAATCCCTGACCCCGAGACACGGGGCAGCGGTCCCTGCGGGGCCGTGACCCTGGCCGGGCCGAAGCCCAACACCCCAGTGGCCAAACTCAACCTTACCTGGGCTCCGAGGCTCAGGAAGGTCCCGGCGGCCACTGGTCAGACAAAGGAGAAGCTTTCCGAGCCCTGGACCCCGGCCGCTGGTCGATCAGCTGCTTCGTCACATGGCCGGGTCCGGCTTTGTGGACAAAAGGAAAAGGAACAAAGTCACCAGAGGGGGAGGAGTCAAGCAGCTAAAGAGAATGAATGTGCGGTAACCAGTTTATTAAGCCCCAGCTCTACGCCAAGCTCTGTGCTAAGTGCTGGGGTTGATTGAAAGAAATCAGTTTGGACAGGGCCTGATTCTCATGAGGTTCACAGCCTCACAGTTTTACAGATGGGGAAACTGAGGCCCAGAGAGATTCAGTGACTTTGAAGTCATATAGCAGGCTGGGGAGAGCAAGCATCAGAACTCTGGTCTCCTGACTTCCAGGCCATCCTGTGCTCTTTCCGCAAGGCTCGGCTTCCTTCCAAGGCTGTTTGTGCATTCGTGCGCGCATGCGTGTTGAGGGGGGAGGGAGTGCGTGCGCATGTGTGCCCGTATGTATGAGGATGGGAGGTGTGGCTGAGTGTGAGGGCTTCTGTGGACTGGGGGCCAGTAGAGCAGTGGGTGTGTGTGCGCGTTGCTCATATGCACACACAGTCTTCCAGGCAGGGCACGAAACGAGCTGCCAAGAGACCGGGGTCCCGGCCACCCCATGGAAGGTGACGAGGAACAGCTGGAGCAGGATTCCTCACCGGGAGGTGCTACTGCCTCCAGACCGTTTCTAGGAATGTTTTACCGGGCACCGGACAGAAACTGCTGGCTTCTGAGTACTGCTGAGGGATAAGTCGTGGGGAGCAACCTGTGCAGTGAGGGGAAACTGCTGGCCTTGACAGTAAGCCAAGCCTGGCCCTCTCTGGGCAGCCAGAGATGCGTAGAGACCCCTGAGAATTGGGCCGGAGGAGCAGGGGAAAGGTGATAAGGCCCTGGGCTCGGGTCTCCGGAACCATGTGCAGCCTGTGCTTAATGCCCCCAGGCAGAAAATAGATATTTCTGGGATCGTTCCAAAACAGTGGCCTTCCCAGAGATAATTGTGTTTGCCTCCCTGTCCAGAACAGGATGACTTTTTAGCCCTTCTGGAAGCCTTAAAGCCAGAGGGGCCCAAAGCCAGCGGGGCCCAAGGCCAGGGCAGCCATGGACTTAGGAAGATGGATGGACATCTGGCCATCTAGGAGATGGTTTTGCAGCCATTTCCTGATTGGAGGGATGGGGGGTAGGGCAAGGGGCCCAGAGAGGAGAGAGTGTGTGTGTTTGTGTGTATATGTCCTAGATCACAGTGTTGTTTCAGCTTTGCCCAAGGAGATTTAGTTACACAGACTGGAGTTTCATTAATTTTCACAAATCTGTTTTTGGTTGCTTCTGGTCTAGAGAAGCATGATTGATTGGAAACACTGGCTGAGCAATGAAGTCCGCAATTCTCAAAATCCTTCGCAGGCGCTTCTGGCTGCAAACGTCTTGGGACCTTAGCGCCTTCCCCCACCCCTCCCCTTCCACTCTCTCTCCTGCCAGCACGGAGGCTGGCTGATTGTGTGTGTGTGTGTGTGTGTGTGTGTGTGTGTGTGTGTGTGTGTGAGAGAGAAAGAGAGAACATGTGTTAACATGTGGGTCTCCTGGTCTCTCTGACCAAAGGCTGCGGGTTTGACCCATGAGAGGCCCCATGACTAGCCCCAATCGAGTGGGGGTCCAGAGAGCCCTCCCCCTTTCTCCCCCTCTCGTGGGCTGGGTTGGGCCTCCTCCCCTCTCCCACCTCTTTGAGAATTTTCTGGGAAGTTGGAGGGCCCAGGGACTGGAGAGGCAGGGTCACAGAGCCGAGGAGGGTTGGGCCTTGGGGCCGGGGTGGGCTGCAAAGTGTGAGGGCTATTTCTCCACAGACATTGAGTTGCTGTGGCTCAGACTCAAGCTGTGTAAGTCTGAGGTCTCTGAGTTCTCCGAAGTGGGCACGGGAGCGCGGGTGTGTCTGGCCTGGCCCGTCAGTAGTTACAGTGTTGGTTATTACTCTGGGCCAAGCACTGAGCTAAATGCTGGGGTGCTGGAAACAAGAGGAACATTTCAGCACAGACCTGTCCCACCTATCCCATGTAGCTCGAAGGCTGGGTGGGCGAGGACAGGCGTAGGGTCATTACAGAAAACGGCAGCTCCTTTCTCCCCAGATTGTAAGCCTTTCAATGTGAAGGGACTGTCTCTGTCTGTTGCCAATTTGTAAATTCCAAGCGCTTAGTACAGTGCTCTGCACATAGTAAGCGCTCAATAAATACGAATGAATGAATGAATGAATGAAAACCCAAGAGTGGGAAGCAAATGGACGCTCATGGGAGGGAGCCAACATGACGTCCTTTGGTCTTGGCTTCCAAATGGCACTCACTGCTGCTTCCCAGGAGCTGCTGGGGGCAGGGGGCTTGGGGACCGACAGGGGCGGGACCGAGGAGAGGAGAATTAGCCCCTCTGGCCCTGAGTCACCCGAGTGAGGAATACCACCCTGAGTATACCCCGTCCCCGACCCCACCCAGGGAAAGGACGCTGAAAGAGGTCTGCTGAGCGCCCCTGTGGAGTTGGGAGATCAGTTGGTGGGAGTTTGGGGTGGTGTCTGCTGGGGTCTTGGGTTCTGGGAGATTGAGGACTCAGTCAGCCAATCATTTGATAGACAGTATTGGCGGAGCACCTACTGGGGCCGAGCATTTGGGAGAGTACCCAAGAGCAAGTAGACACAGTCCCTGCCCTGGGAGCTTATAGTCCACCTTGCACAGAGCACTGGCTAAGCATTTGGGAGAGTCCAATAGAGCAAGTAGATATGGTCCCTGCCCACCGTTTTGGGGATTTGCACCCTGGCCCCAGGGAATGATGCCAGGCTGTGCCTTCTCCATACAGGAAACTACAACTTGAGCAGCGTCTTGCCATCGGCACCCGACATGACCCAGTTCAAAGAAGGCGTGAGGTCCGTGGCCGGGAAGCTGTCTGTCCTTGCCAACGGAGTCATGAACTCCATTCAGGTCAGCAAAGCCTCGCACGTGCGTCTCGGGGCTGGTCGCAGGGAGCCCGTGGTCCCGAGAGTGGACACGGGCATCCACCTCACCCCCTTCCACGCTAGAACTAGTTTGCAATCTGAGCAATGCAGCCAGACCAGGCCTTTCAGCTTTGTGTTGCACAAGCAGCTCCCACGGGGTGGTTCTGGCCACAATCTCCAACAGAACCTTAAAACCTGGTAAGGGGCGAGGCTGGGAGCGCTGTTTGCCAAGCCCTCTAGTCTGGCCCAAGAATTTTCATGGCATTCTGGAGCTGATGACCTGATGTTTGTGCTGAGGCCTGCCTCGGGATCATGAGCGCTTCAGCCTCAGGAAGACTTCCAGACCTGACCCAGCTCCCTTTGGAAGGGAACAAGCAACCAGAATCTGGCCTGGTTTCCCCAACCCCCTCCCCCTCTGCCCCATGTGCTCTGGCCTCTGGGGACGCTGGGAGCCTCCTGGCCCCAGGAAGTCTCTGGCAGGAGCAGAAGGGGTAGAGGAAGGGGACCTTTCCTTCCTGGAGGGACCCTCCCCTGGCCCCTCCACTCCCTCCTTTCCAATATTTGGCCCCTGCCAGTTCAGGTAGCCTCTCGCTGTGCCCAGGCACCTTCTCTCCTCCCCCTTGCCACCCCCGGCCCTTCCAGGGAGGCCCAGCCAGGGCCCCATAGCCTCTGTGCTTTGGCTCACTGCCCCCCACCCCCTTGGCCCCCAAGACCCAGATTCTGAGGGCAGTTTGCTCAGATTGCGCTCTGGGGCACTGCTCGGCCAGTGGCCCTTTGCTCCGAGCTCTGACTCCATGGGGGACGCCGCACTCTGGGGCATCGCTCTGCCGATGACGTCTTACTCTGGGGCACCATTCCACCAGTGACGTCATGCTCTGGGACACCATTCTGCCAGTGTTGACGCTACTACTTCTGGTTTCTTCCTAGGATCGTTATGGGTCGTAAGCCAACTGCCTGGGCCCCATCACCCCTCAGCGAAGTCTGGGCGTCTGAGGAGAGAAAGGCCCCATCTTGATCCCCCCGGTGATGACGCTGCCGAGCCCCCGAAGACTGGCCGCTCTGGGCAGGTTGTTATGCCACTTTGACAGAGACCAAGAAGAATCATTCTGAATTATACTATTTCTTTCCCAAGGGTCTTATGTAGTAACAGCTTTGTAGATATTTTTTAGTTAATTTATGCTTTGCATCCATTCCCGGCTCCCTCCTGGTGTTTAGCGTACCCGCGGGGTGGAAGGTGGGAGGGACAGCCGGCCACGACCAGCCGGGGCTGGCGGGAGAGAGGCAGGGAAGAGATCTGGCGGGTGGGCAGGATGACCGGTCTGGGGCTGCCACCTGGGGACCTGACGGAGGTGTAGTGGCGGCCCAGACGTTGCCCCTCCCCAGCTGGACGCCCTGCGGGCGAGGGCCAGAGCCACTTGGCAGAAGGTGTGTTGCTGGGGCTCAGCGCGGGGCCCTGGAGGTCTGGGGCTCTCCCAAGGACGGGCTGGCTGGACTCTGGCCAAGGCTTTGAGATCAATTCTTGTTCGTTCACAACTTGAAGCTTTCTGCATTCTTGAAAAATGCAGTGTGAGACTTCCCTAAGTGCTTTACAAATCAATGGAATGTACAGAATGGAAGGTAAATTAAAAGTGACTAAATATATATGCAGGGGTGTATATATTTATGCATTTATATATATATATATATATGTATGTATATATATGCATATATATACCCACAAAGAGAGACATAGAGATATATAAAGAATGGCACAGATGAATTATAGGGCTAAGTATACTAGTTGTAATTGAGTATTCAGTTTGGTTTGGTATTTTTACTGTAATTTTGCATTTCCGAATATTTCAGACTGGGTTTTCACAGGTGAGGAACTGTAGCTTGGTTGTGATTTAGACACAGCCTGGAACATATTGTTCCGCTAAACAAAATATACTCAAAATTTGGTGAACCCCAAATTGGCTTCAACTGAATGACATTTCTGTGGGTCTTTTTCTTACCCCAAATCTTTCGACAGACTTCCGAATCCAATAAATGCAGTGGCAATGGGTCATTTGGTCTGTGTCTCTGGCATGCCCGGTTTGCAGCGAAGCACAATTGTGACACACGGGTGCGGCCTTTGAGAGCCGCCGGGCCGTGGGGGGGAGCCCTTCTGACTGAGGGTCTGGGCCGTGAGGGTGGGCCCTCCTGGCCAAAGGTTCGGGCCGCCAAGCCGAATGTTCAAGCGCTGGATGGGGCCGGGGCCACGAGGCTGCAGTGCATCGCGTGGTATTGGAGACAGAGACATGGTGGGGAGTCCCTCGGCTCCTGGTCCTGACTCCACCCACCCTGGGATCCGGCCCAGGTCGCTGAGATGGGGCATGCCCACTGCCCTCCCCTTCCCTGGCCTTCCCCGCCGGATGGAAACGACCGAGTTCTTTGAGGGAGTGGATGGAGAGATGGAGAATAGATGGGGACCCAAGGGGAACTACAACACAGCACCCATCCAGGCAGGGGAATTGTCAGCCACTCAGCCATTGGAAGAGAGGAAGGGTACTCACTCTGCAGTGAGGGCTGCGGGGAGGTTGGGGAAGTCCAGGCCCAGCCCCCCACATGCAGAACTCGGTATCCAGCCCTTCACACATGCTCATCTGGGACCACGGGCAGGCACAAGCACACAATGGGGGAATGATAATAGGGTGGAGGGTAGGGTGCCCCATTCACCCACCACCACAGTCCACTGCCAGAAGGTGCTGCAGCCTCATACGTGCAAACATTTCCCAGTTCTCTCCACAGAAAGGTGTGCCCAAGGTTCTCCAAGTGACCCAGCGACTCCCCTGCCCCCTGTGGGGCCTCTCTGCCCCAGTGGCAGTCTGAGAGCTGCACCAGAGCAGATAAGTTGATCTGGGTTTGGGCTCCAGGAACTGGTCAGGACCGGGCAGTGACTCTGCAGCTGTGCACACCAGGGCTTCCGCCCTCAGGAAGGCCAGAAGCTAGTCACTCAATGTCCAACTGAGTTGTGGGAGCATTAAACCCAGGCATAATCTCCTAGGTGACCAGGTGGTGCCCACCCCCCAACCCAACCCCACGCCCTTAGGCAAAATGGTCCCCTAGGTGACTAGGTAGTTTCAACCCCCTTCACATGCTTGTACACACCACCCCCCCCCTCAATAACACACACACCCCCTCTTCCCCCACCCCAGCATTAAAGAAGCTTGGAAGCAGATAGAGAGGCCTGGTAAACACATTAATTAAGAACAAAGACAGCTGCAGTAGCTGGTTGGTGCCCATTCTGTTCCCAGAGCATCTCTGAATGCATATCCTTCCCCTCCATCCCCTGGGGCTCTCTCCCAGGGCCAGGGTACCACTCTGCCCAGGGCTCTGCTGGCAGTCCAAAGGGCTCCAAGCTCCCTTCCCCCCAACCCCATCCCACCCCACCCCAGAGTCCAAACCTTCCCTGCTCAGCCTGGAGAGGGGGCCGAGACCAGGTTCACCACCCTGGAACACCCCCGGAGTTGATGGTTTCCGATTTAACTAGCAAAAATGGGCAGACCTGGCCAGGTTCTAGAGAGGCTGTCTCCTCCTCCTCCTCCTCCTCCTCCTTTGAGGCCCCTCTTCTTGGTTCAACCTGTCTGTCTATCCCTCCTTCCCTGTTTCCTCTCAAGGACACTGCTGTTTTGTCCCCCTCCTCTCTGTCTCTGCTGGTCTCTGGGCACCTCTCCCAACTTCCTCCGCTGCTGCTGCTCCTGAGCCCTCTGACCCTCTCCTCTTCATTCTTTCCATGGCTTTGCTTCTGACCCCCTCCCTCCCATTGCCCCCACTCCCTGGCCTCTGAGATCAACCACTGAGCAAGACATTAAATTGATCAGCACCACACATGCCCACATGCATATACACACACGCACGCACACACACACACGTTATAGCCTAGTGGAAAGACCACGAGCCCGGAAGTCAGAGGAACTGGACTCCAATCTCCGCTCCACCACTTGCCTTGTATGGGTCCTGAGAAAATCACTTCTCTGTGCCTCAGTTTCCTCAACTGCAAAATGCGAATTCATTATCTTGTTTCCCCTCTTAGAGGGTCAGGGACCATGTCTGACCTAATTATTCTGTTTCTACCCCAGTTCTTAGAATAACACTTGGTACATAGAAAATGTTTAACAAATACCACAACTATTATCATTATTTTTACACACACACAGTCCTTTCCCCATTTTGGTTTGTGCTCCTCTGTCTTCATCATTATTTCTTCCTAGTAACTTGAGATATGTTTTCTTACTTGTTTCATTTTTTCCCCACTGTGGAGGTTGGTTGGAAAGTACATTATTGATGACTTGGGCCTCCAAATGGCTCCCAGAGGGCAAGGCGGGGGTGGGGTTGGCCATGGCTAAGCAGGAAAGGGTGGTGCTGGACATAGCCAGGCAAGGGAGTGGGTAGGGTCAGGTCAGATCCCATTTATTTGTTCCAGGTTAGGTAGGGTTGACAGGAGCTGGTGTCTGGCCTCCCAACCCAGCTGTGGCTCAGTTAATACCTGTGCTGGCCACAAGCTTGTCCACTGCTGTCCCATCCCTCCTGGCAGGACCCAGGCCACACTCCCGGGCCCAGCGCAGTGGCTCATGGAGCAGAATCTGGCAAAGCCCAAAGTCGTCGGTGCTCAGAGAGGGTCTTTTGGACTGATTCTGAGGGGCTGGGGGAGAGCAGGGAGGTCAGGTGAAAGGAGAGAGCCCTGCTCAGAGGAACATCTCTGAGGTAACTTGGAGTGGAGCCGTTCAGAGATTTCCCAGAGATTGTGCATTGTTGTCTCTCATTCTCCTCTCCCATCCCTCCCGGCAGAACAAAGTTAAAATGAGCATAATTTCGATACTAGGGGACAGACCTCATGATCGTGACCTTGTTTATGATCTTGCCTTCTAATATTTCATCTGACCCATAAGTGACACAGGTGGAACTATGATCCAGGTCACATAGCTAATGAGAAGACCGGCCTAGTCCACCATTCAGTAGACCTATCGTTTGGTCTGGATCCTGGTACCGCACACTCTGACACTCTCCCAGAGGATGTGCTGGCCTTCTTCTTTGTTTCCCTGTCTGTCATCGTGTCATTGGTCAGCACGCTGCTATGGTAGCAGAATTCTGCAACAGCTTTTAAGCTCTATGTCATCAGTATAGATTTTGGAGTTGGATGCGGTTTTCTGGGCACAGGCTGGTCTGTGACCTCGGTTTTCCTTAGACTTGTCAGCCCGTAGCATCTGGCTGATTTGGGGAGGCAGTTTACAATTTACTGCAGGTCTTCTTGGGGATTGGTACCTGCAAGGCAGCTTCTAAGGGGAGCTTCTCTGCCACCGAGACAGAGGCGGGCAGAAAGGGGCTGCCGGGTGGGCAATGAACTTAGGTGGAGACCGTGCAGGTGGGGTTTATTCAGTTGTAATTTGGGTGGGCTTTTTTCTTCATTCATCGATTCAATCACATTAATTAAGCGCTTACTGCGTTCCTCCCCTTCTTTGGAAAGCTGTGGGTGAAAAGAGGGTTGGGAGGATGGACAAAATAGGAAATGTCAAGGCCAAGGCTAAGAGATAAAATTGATTTCTGGACAGTACTGTGGCAGCTTCCCCCCCACCCCCCTTTCTGGATAATGCAGCAGTAGACCACCTCTCTTTCTAGATAACGTGGCCGAAGTTCCCCCCCACTTCTAGGTGGTGCAGTGGTAGGTCCCCTCTTTCTTTATCAGGTAGAGGATTCCCCCATCTTTCCAGACAGTGTGGCAGCAGGAGCTCTCTACCTGGATGATGTAGCCATGAGTTAGCTGTGTGCTTGAGATTTCAGGTCTAACTCCAGGAGGCAGTCAGGGTTCAGAATCCCCTCAAACACCACCCTTACCCTGACAAAAACTGAGTGGTTTGGTGGGACAGAAGATAGTCTGAATGAGCTGCTGTTTAATGGAGATGTTCGCTCTTTCTCTTTCACTGACCTCTCAATTGAACCCAGGCCTCAGGAAGGACCTGGAGAGGTCATCTAATCCATCCTCCTGCCTTCAGGCAAGGCCTCAGCTAACTCACCCCAATCAGAGACAGATGTTTCCTGTTCTTAGAACATTCCCTGACTTCCCTGGGGAATCGTGTCCAGGAAAACCTTCCCTAATCCCTCCCGTGGTAGGGGAGTGGGGGTGGAGGGGTCTCTAGAGAGATTGAGCTAATGAGGGCCCAGTGGCTGTTGGCATGGTGAGGGCCCCACCCTGCCACAGTCAACTATCAAAAGTACTTTGGCAGCTGCGTTGGGCTGGTTTCATACTCAGTCCTTGGACTACAGGGACACCATATTTCTGGGGAGATGTGAGCCTGCCGGAAATCACCCCCAAGGCTTCAGAGACATGGATATAGAGAAGCAGCATGGCCCAGGGTAAGAGCATAGGCTTGGGAGTCAGAGGATGTGGGTTCTAATTCTGGCTCCTCCACTTGTCTATTAGAATTTATTTATATTGATGTCTATTTGTACTGATGTCCTTCTCCCCCGCCCCCCAGACTATGAGTTCGTTATGGGCAGGGACTGTCCCTTTTTATTGCTGTATTGTACTTTCCCAAGCGCTTAGTATAGTGCTCTGCACATGGTAAGCACTCAATAAATGCGATTGAATGATTATGCCCACTACACCACTGAGCATTCTCCTCCCATTTGGAGACACACCCAGCCCTGAAACACTTTTTGTATGTTTATCTGAGCTGTGCAGACCCTCCTCATTCTCTGTCTATCAGGGTGTTACTAGGCAGCATCTGGGGGTGGGGAAGGTGTAGTAGTGGTAGTGATAAGGTATTTATTAAGCACATAATAATAATAATAATAATGGTATTTGTTAAGCACTTACTGTGTGCCAGGGACTGAACTAAGCGCTGGGGTGGATACAACCAAATCATTTTGGACACAGTCCCTGCCCCACATGGAGCTCACCGTCTCATTCCCCATTTGGCAGTTGAGGTAACTGAGACCCAGAGAAGGGAAGTGACTTGGATTTGAATTCCTTCTGTAGCTGGAGCAAACTCACAGAGTTTCCTTGCTAGCTCCGATTCCTGAACTCTGACCCTCGGGAGGTTCCATGTACAGCTCGGCTTGTGGTCTGCGGGAAACTCCTGATGTCCTTGCTGTGGCTCCACTGGTCTGGGCCAGAGCCTGCTAGGCTGGACTTGTCTCTTGGGGGACTCAAAGTCTAAGGGGGAGGGAGAACAGATATCTAAACCCATTTTACAGATGAGGAAAACCGAGGGATAAAGAAGGTAAGTGACTTGCCCAGGGTCACACAGAAGACAAGTTCATTCCAAGCGCTTAGTACAGTGCTCTGCACATAGTAAGCGCTCAATAAATACTATTGAATGAATGAATGAATGAATGAATGAACAAGTGGCGGAGCAGGGATTAGCACCCACAACCTTCTGACTCCCATGTCCGTGCTCTATCCACTACACCATAATGCTTCTACTGCATGCAAAGCACGGTTCTAAGTGCTGGGAAAGAAAGCACAAGTGGAATTAGTCCTAATCCCTGCTCCTCGGGGTTCACCATCCATTTATCAAAAGGAAGAAAAGGGGACGGTGACAGATGCTTTAGGAGGAATGAAACAAAAACACTAAGACAGTAACGAAGTTCAACAGGGTATTGTGCTAGAGAAATAGAACTTCAGGCTTCTTGCGGCTCAGAGCCTGCATGCAAAGCACGGTTCTAAGTGCTGGGAAAGAAAGCACAAGTGGAATTAGTCCTAATCCCTGCTCCTCGGGGTTCACCATCCATTTATCAAAAGGAAGAAAAGGGGACGGTGACAGATGCTTTAGGAGGAATGAAACAAAAACACTAAGACAGTAACGAAGTTCAACAGGGTATTGTGCTAGAGAAATAGAACTTCAGGCTTCTTGCGGCTCAGAGCCCACAGTCACACCCGTGGCCACAGCGGAGCTGTTGGGGCAGGTCTGGTGGCTAGCGAAGTCTTCCTCTCGGCTTGATGGAACTCTAAACAGAGCACACCTCATCTCCGGTGGGGTTTGGAGGGCCGTGTCACCGTGGATCGACCCTGCCCCGCCCGCCCCCCGGAGGTCCCTCCCACCAGCATCCACCCTCACTCCCCCCTCACAAACACACACCTGGGTTGCCAAGGGAGAAGATCAGCCTTGCCAAGGGAGGGTAGGGATAAACCGCAGGCTTTTTTGTTGGAGGGACTGTGGGTGGCTGGGCCAGGGAGGGGCTGGTGACTGTTAAAGTTAGGGTGGTTTTAATCCATCAGTGGTATTTACTGAGCGTCTGCTGAGAGCCCAAACCATTGTACCCTGTGTAAGGGAAACTGAAACACAAGTTCTCAGGCCTCAAGGGGTTTTTGATCAATGCGGGGAGGAGGCAGACAAGATTATATTTACAGTGAATGGGAGCGGGAGAGAGAACAAAAGTGCAACTTTAAGTAGCTGAATGAATGATTGAATAGAAACAGGGAGAAAAATTATCTGGGCAGCAGAGTGATTGAATAGAGCTGCTGCGGGGTGGGTGTGAAGGTGGGAGAGCCACGCCAGGGTAAAGGTGGGAGAACTCACTTCCCTTTGGCCAAATCCAACAGCCCCTCCTCCATTACGAACCTCCTTGACCGCTCAGCTGCCTTAGACACCACGGACCACCCCCTCTGGAAACATCATCCAACCCTGACTTCAATGACACTGCCCTCTCCTAGTTCTCCTCCTAGCTCTCTAGCTGCTCTTCTCTCTTTCGTGAGCTCCTTCTCCCACCCTCTAACTGTAGGGGTTCCTCGAGGCTCAGTTTGGATCCCCTTGTATTATCCAGCCACACCCATTCCCTCAGAGAAGACATTCCCTCCCACGGCTTCAACTACCATCTCTACCCAGGCCTGGCCTCTCCAGACATCTCCATCCCCAAGCCTGGCCTCTCTCTTTCTCTGCAGTCTCACATTTCCTCCTGCCTTCAGGATATCTACTTGGTTGTCCCCACTGACACCTCAAATGTAACACGTCCAAACAGAGCTCCTCATCTTCCCACCCAAACCCTGTCCTCCCTTTGACTTTCCTATCACTGTAGACACCACCACCATCCTCCCTATTTCACAAGTCTGTGACCTCTGCTTTATCCTCAACTTATCTTTTTAATTCAACCCACATATTTAGTCTGTCACCAAATCCTAAATTCTATCAGTTCTACTTTCACTGCGCCCCTAGAATCTTCCCCTCCCTCTCCATCCAGACTGCTACTCCACTGATCCACTCAGTTAATGTTGCCTTCCTTGACTACTGCAGGAGCCTCTTCACTCACCTCCATGCCTCCTGTCTTTCTAGTCCATACTTCACTCTGCTGCCCAGATCATTTTTCTAAAAATACATCCAATTCATATTTCCCCACTCCTTGTGAACCTCCAGAGATTGTCCATCCACCTCTGCATCAAACAGAAACTCTTCACCACTGGCTTTAAGACATTCCATCAGCTTTTTCCTTCCCATCTTACCTGACTGATCACTTATTACAATTTAACCTGCACACTTCACTCCTCTAATGCCAACCTACTCATTGGCAACAGTGTGGACTAGTGGATAGAGCTCAGGCCTGGGAGTCAGAAGGTCCTAGATTCTAATCCCAGCTCTGCCACTTGAACTCGGGCAAATCACTACACTTCTCTGGCCTCAGTTACCTCATCTGTAAAATGGAGATTGAGACTGTGAGGCTCCATGTGGGACAGTGACTGTGTCCAACTCGATTTGCTTGTATCCACCTCAGAACTTAGTACAGTGCCTAGCACATAGTAAGCGCTTAACAAGTACCACAATTATTACTATCTGTAAAATGGGGATTGAGACTCTGAGCCCCATTTGGGAAAGGGTCTGTGTCCAACCCGATTTGCTTGTATCCACCCCATATATAGTACATAGTAAGCGCTTAGCAAATACTAACTATGGTATTTATAAAGCACTTACTATATGCCAAACACTGTTCTAAGCAGTGGGACAGATACAAGGTAATCAGGTTGTCCCACGTGGGGCTCACAGTCTTAATATCCATTTTACAGATGAGGGAACTGAGGCACAGAGAAGTTAAGGGACTTGCCCAAAGTCACACAGCTGACAAGTGGCAAAGCTGGGATTAGCACCCACGACCTCTAACTCCCAAGCCTGTGCTTTTTGCACTAAGCCATGCTGCTTCTCAAATACCATCATCATCATCAATGTACCTTGATCTCTATCTCGTCCACATCCTCCTTTTGCCTGGAACTCTCTCCCCCTTTATATTCGACAGACCACAACTCTCCCTCATCTTCAAAGTCCTCCTAAAATCATATATCCTCCAGGAGGCCTTCCCTGAGCAAGCTCTCATTTCCCCAATTTGCCTTCCCTCTGTGTTGCCTATATAATCAGATCTGCATCCCTTAAGCACTTAGATACTTACTCTGCCCTCAGCCCCATAGCAGTTACAAATACGTCCATACACTTTGTCATTTCCCCTCTAATTTATTTTAATGTCTGTCTCTTACTCTACCCTCAGCCCCATAGCACTTATGAACACATCCATACACACTGCCATTTCCTCTCTAATTTATTTTAATGTCTTTCTCCCCCCACTAGACGGAAAGCTCCTTGTGGGCAGGGAATGTGTCTACCACCTCTGTTACATTGGTCTTTCCCAAAATCTCAGTACATACCGTTGATTGCCTGGGAGGTGAAGGCCCAAGTCCTGAGTCCAGACGACTGTTGGTTGTTGCTGCCCGACCCACCTGCTGTAGCAGGTCCAGTCTAGGCCCGAGCATCCCCTGAGTGGGCCCCAAGAGCGGGGCAGCAGTGGGCCAGCAGTCCACACCCCCGGGGGTGGAACCATCCAGGCTCAGAAAGAGGGAGGGTCAGGAAGAGTGTGGGGGCCAGAAGCTTCCCCTCTCCCCGCCCCACTGTCATCAGGGGACTGTGAGTGAGGGAAGAAGGGTGGGGGGGGGGGTAAGAGAAGTGACAAGGGGAAGGCAGGGCACAGGCTTGGCGGCATCCTGCTGGACCCGAATGGCAGCAGGGGAAGAAAGAAGCTCCTCATCTTCATCCTCAGGTCCCCTCCTTGGCCACCTCCCCAACACAATTAGGTCCGGATGCCAACCCCAGGTTTGAAGCTTTTTTTCAATCTTTTCCCCAGGCCCTGAAATCTGGCTAGAGTTTTCTTCTTAAGCAGCAGAGCAGATGCTGAAGATAATCCAATTTTCCCAAAGCAGGGAGTGTTCCCACCAAAGGCAGCTGGAGCCTATGCCTCCGGTTCCATCGGCATCCATCAGTCTCACTGAAATGTCTCTGTGCGGAAACTCGGGGTGGAGTGAGTGGGGGAGGGACACTCCTGACCACCAGGGTTCTATTCCCAAAGTAGCCCTGGTGCTCCGGGGGTGTTCTGACCCAGCAGGAAGGGAAGAGCAGAGGCCGAGGGGCAGACCTAATAACAGGGCAAGTGTAATAGAGAGAGAGAGGGAGACAGAGACTGTGTGTGTGTGTGTGTGAGAGAGAGAGAAAGAGAGAGAGAGAGGAGAAGCACCATGGCTTAGTGGATAGAGCACGGGCCTGAGAGTCAGAAGAACCTGCGTTCTAATCCTGGCTCTGCCACATGTCTGCTGTGTGACCTTGGGCAAGTCACTTCACTTCTCTGGGCCTCGGTTACCTCATCAGTAAAATGGGGATTGAGACTGTGAGCTCCAATAGGGACATGGACTATGTCCAACCTGATTAGCTTGTATCTACCCCAGCACTTAGAACAGTACCTGGCACATAGTAAGTGCTTACTCTCTTATGCTGTTGAGCTGTCTCCGACCCATAGAGATGCCTTGGACACATCTTTCCCAGAATGCCCCACTCCATCTACAATCATTCGGGTAGTGTATCCATAGAGTTTTCTTGGTAAAAATACGGAAGTGGTTTACCATTGCCTCCTTCCATGCAGTAAACTTGACTCTTGAACCCTCAACTCTCTCCCATGCCGCTGCTGCCCAGCACAGGTGAGTTTTGACTTGTAGCCGACTGCCTTCCAATCACTAGCCACTGCCCAAGCTAGGAATGGAATGGACAGGCCTCTGCTTGACTCTCCCTTCCGTAGTCGAGACTGGTAGAGTACTGCAAATTCTCCAGGTGTGACCCTGAGGGGCAAGCACTTAATAAATTCCATTAAAAAAAATTGGTGGTGTGATTATAGAGGGACAAGTGGGAGGACAGAAGGGAGTGGAGAAGGAAGAAGGAACCTCAAGGTCTTTGAAAGGGGAACAGTTTGGCAACTGGAATGAGGTAGGGGTTGAAATTACAAGGTAATGATTTCATTTGCTTGTCAAATTTAAGGACTGATCCTGCATGACTTGGCAATGATGAGATTACTGTCTCTCACAACCACCACTAACAAACTTCTTCCCACCAAGATGAGGAGCTACCTAGGGATGGGCCACCCCTTTGGATAGCTGGACTTTTGCCCAAGAGCCGGGGGGGTGGTCAAGGTCACTTTCGTACCCTTTTCAAGAAGCAGTCGGGGCAGGGGGAGAAGGTGCAACAGCCCCTCTGGTCAAGCCCTACTCTTGCTCCCAAGTGATATTGATCAGGATGCTCTTGATTCCAAGGGGCCTTGCCTCCAGATGCTCCGCTGGTGGCCCAGCATCCCAGGAACTGGCCAGCTGCTGGCTGAGCGTAGCCAAGCTGGAGTGCCCTTGCTGACTCCCAGAGATGAAGATATTCATCTCTCAGCATCCTGGAGGCAATCAGGAGAATCTCTGGACCCAAGGGTCCTTGCCCAGCCTGTTGGCAAGCCTGGCACCTGCACCGCCATGAATATACAGGGTGAGGTCAAAATGGGACAGCCAGCCAGTCAGCCACCAAGCCAGCCATTCAGCTAGCCAGCCACAGAGTCAGCTGTAGGGGTATGCATCGAAAAAGGAGAGGGCACCTAGATTTATGTATTTAAGATAACTTATGAAACCCAGGTTTACTTAAGGATGTGTGGCAGAAAGCCAGGAAAGTAGAAAGGGATGTAAGGTGGAAGACCAGGTGGAAGATGAAAAGCTAGGCTTGGAAAATCTTGACCACCAGGAAAAGAGAAGACCCACAGGGGACATGGAAGTAAGAACCCACCACAAGCCCTATCTGAAACCGGTTGAAACCAGGAGATGGGGGGGGACCCCCGGGGAGGGCGGACACCAGCCCATCCAACCAACCAACCAATCACGGGAGGATAAAGACAGAGAAAGGGACTGGTAGAAGAAGAATGGACCTGAAGGAGGATAGATTTTCATGGTCGTTGTGACTCTCTATCTATCAGATCCCAACCGACATGGCACCCCTTCTGGATGGGCTGGCAATCAAGCTGCAACTGGTGCTCCAAGTACCTCAATTAATCAATGGTACTAATTGAGCATTTACTGTGTGCAGAGCACTGTCCCAAGCACTTGGGAGAGTACGATACAGTAGAGGTGATAGACATGTTCCCTGCCCATAGGGAGCTTACAGTCTAGAAGGGGAGAAGACCTTAATAAAAATAAACGATGGATACGTACATAAGTGCTGTGGGCTTGAGGGAAGGAGTGAACAGAGGATACGAATCTGAGTGCAAGGGTGAAGTAGAAGGGAGGGGGAGAAGAGGAAATGAGGGCTTTATCAGGGAAGGTCTCTTGGAGGAGATGTGCTTTTAATAAGGTTTTGAAGGTGCATTTCCCTGCCGTAGCCTTGCGGTGCCACTGCCACCACCAGCAGCGGCAGAGAACAAGGCTCCTTCTTCCCACTTCCAAGCCCCTTCTCACTGAGGCTTTGAGAGAATCACTGCATTGGCCCTCTGGGGAAGACCTCTCTCTCCCCAGGCTCAAATCTTGGCGGAGTCAGCAGGATTCTACTTCAGTTCCATCGCCACTCCGACTGATCGCCCGGACGTCGGTGCAGGCCTCCAAATCGTGGATCTTTGGAGGTGAGTTATTGACCAAATGTCTCAAGGAATGGGGGGTTTACCAGGATCCTTATTGATCTGGGGGATGGTGCTCAGCACACAGGAAACGCTCAATAAATATATCTGAATGTTGGGAGACAGGTCAGCTGACACTGTGGATGGTCCGGAAGAGAGTAGGGGAAGGAATGCCTCATCGGTTGTTGGTGTTGGAGGTATGGGGAGGCTCTGGGGGTGAAACCTGGAGATTGGGTCTGTGCCCAGGAGGCTTGGGCACCCACCGCTATGCCCAGTGACCTAAGTGTTTGAAGTGTGGCACCCCAAGACCAGCACCGTTGCAGGTGGGGCAGGATCCCTACCTAGAGGGGCCCTGCCCCCAAACTCTGGGTAGAGAAGGGGTGCCAGGGGCCCTTGGGATGGCTGAGAATCTGAGGTCAGCTTCCAGGTCAGGGAGAGAGGGATTTTCTTTTGGACATTGGGTCCTCTTGGAATTTGGCTCAAGAACCCCTTGAGGGATTCAATAAAGTATCTACCTCATGGAGTGGGGCTGGGGGAGGGAACCAGAATCACCTTTTGTGTGAGCAACGGCTACAGGTCAAGAGTGGTACTGGAACCTCTCTAAACATTACATTGACATGGCCAATGATCTTGTGTGGCAAGGGCCCCGGGGAGGGGCAATGGTGAAGGGAGTAAGGGGTACTGCCATTTAATAGATGGCACTCATATGGGCATGACCGAGAAGCAGCATGGCTCAGTGGAAAGAGCACGGGCTTGGGAGTCAGAGGTAATGGGTTCAAATACTGGTTCTGTCACTTGTCAGATGTGTGACTGTGGGCAAGTCACTTTTCTCCTGCCTCACTTCCCTCATCTGTAAAATGGGGATTAAGACTGTAAGCCTCATGTGGGACAACCTGACTACCCTGTATCTACCCCAGCGCTTAGAACAGTGCTCTGCAAAAAGAAAGCACTTAACAAATACCATTATTATTATTATTATAAAGGCCCTTACCAAGAAATGGCACCCCTGGGTTGGGAAAAGATAGCACTGGTGAGCTATTAATGTCTGTCTCCCTTTCTAGACTGCAAGCTTGTTGTGGGGAAGGAATGTATCTGTTTACTGTTACATTGTACTCTCCCAAGTGCTTAGTACAATAGTCTGCACATAGTAAACACTCAATATATACGACTGAATGAATAAATGAATGGATAGTGCCAGACTGGAAGCAGGAGATCTGGGTCCAGATAGGGTTGTCGACATCCAAGGTGAGCGGCCAAGAGAAGCACCAAGAGAGAAGCATAAATCCTCCATCCAAGGGGAGCGGCCAAGAGAAGCAGCATGGCCTAGTGAACAGAGCATGGGCTTGGGAATCAGAAGGACCTGGGTTCTAATGTGCCTCTGCCCACTTGTCTGCTGTGTGGTCATGGACAAGTCATTTAACTTCTCTGTGCCTCAGTTCCCTCATCTGTAAAATGGGGATTAAGACTGTGAGCTTCATGTGGGAGGGACTGTCCAACCCAATTAGTAAGCACTAAATAAATACTATTGAATGAATGAACCCAATTAGCTTCTGTCTACCTCAGTGCTTAGAACAGTGCCTGACACGTAGTATGCACTTAACAACTAGCATTATTATTATTAAGAACACTAAAACAATACCAGATACCACATGAAACTACAGGGGACATAGGTGAAACCCTAAAGGCATTAAAAACCACCAGTAGACTGTGCCTAGCATGTCTCCTTCCAATACTCCAGTTTGGCCAATCAAAAAACCCAGTGGGACCTGGAGGTTAACTGCTGACTACTAAGAATAAAATAGTGTAGTCGACTGAGATTAACTACTCTATCAACCTCCTTGCTGACCACCTGTCTCTCCCCACTCCAGTCCATACTTCACTCTGCTGCCCGGATCGTTTTCCTATAAAAACGTTCAGACCATATTTCCCCATGCTCAAGAAACTCCAGTCATTGCTCATCCACCTCCGCATCAAACAGAAACTCCTCACCTTGGCTTTAAAGCAATCAAGCACCTTGACCACTCCTATCTCACCTCTCTACTCTCCTACTACAACCCAGCCCACATACGTCACTCCTGTAGCGCTAATCTTCTCACTGTACCTGGATCTCGTCTATCTCACAGCCAACCTCTTGTCCACATACTGCCTCTGGCCTGGAGTGCCCTCCCTCCTCATATCCGACAGACAAGTGCTCTCCCTTCTGCCCTTCAAAGCCTTACTGAAAGCACATCTCCTTCAACAGGCCTTCCCTAAGTCCTCCTTTCCTCTTTTCCCACTCCCTTCTGCATCGCCCTGATTTGCTCCCTTTATTCATCTCCTGTCTCAGCCCCATTATATTTATGTCCACCTCTCTAATTTATTTATTTATATTAATGTCTGTCTCCCCCTCTAGATTATAAATTTACTGTGGGCAGGGAATGTATGTTTACTGTTATATTGCACTCTCCCAAGCCTTAGTACATTGCTTGCACACAGAAAGCGCTCAATATATGTGATTGATTGAATGAACGAATGAAAAGCATCAGGACAGGACAGGATGAACAGAACCCTCATGGAGAAGCTGGCAAGGATGGCCAACATTTCGGGAAACAGTTGGGCTACGCATCTCTCCTGGGAGTTAATGAGAATCTGGAGGGAGCTGAATCAAGTACTGCCTTCAGTCCCTCTGAGTTGATGTATGGCTGCATTATGAGAATGGCAGACTGTAAGTTCATCGTGGGCAGGGAATGTGTTTATTATTATACTGTACTCTCCCAAGAGCTTAGTACAGTGCTCTGCGCTCAATAAATATGATTGAATGAATGAATGAATATCAGATCCAGAGGGGCCTGATCTGGAGGGAGAATAACAATGGAATATGGATGAGCACTTATTACCAGAGTCCATTTCCTCTATCAGATCGGTGATGGGAAGCAAATCAGAGCAAGAGAGAGTGATGATGAGGCTGATCCCTTCCCCTCCACCCCCCCCCCCCAGACATCTCCACAGGAGCTTCAGGAAGGGGACTAGGTGATGATGATGATGATGATGATGATGATGGTATTTGTTAAGCATTTACTATGTTCCAGGCACTGTGCTAAGCACTGGGGAGGATACAAGCAAATTGTGTTGGACACAATAATCAATCAATACCCATTTTACAGATGAGGTGACTGAAGCATGGAGAAGTGAAGTGACTTGCCCAAGGTTACCCAGCAGACAAGTGGCAGAGGCAGAATTAGAACTCTTGACTTTCTGACTCCCAGACCCATGCTCTATCCACAAGACCATGTTGCTTCTCCAAACCAGGTAAAAACAGTTTTTCCTACCGGTGGTGTGGTGGGAAGGGCCTTCTGCAGTCATATGTCTAGTGGGATCTGAAGTATTTGGGCTGCAGTGGGAGGACTTGAATGACACACCTTGGTTTGCACTTATCTCTCAGCTAAAACATACAAAATGTTCAGAGTAAAAGTATCAATCGGAGCCAGCTGGCCCTCGTTGAATGTTGTTTCAGTTCCACCCTAGAGGAATGACTTGCCGGAGAGTCTGCCTCTTTGACAGAAGCAGTGTAGCCTGGAGAAAGCTCATGGGAGCTGTGGGCTATCTTCTCCACTGGGATTATATCGTCGTCACCATCATCATTATGAGTTTAGAGACAGTGGGGGAGGATGGCTGGAACTGCTACCTTGGGGAGGTGTTCGACCAGGATCTTTTCCATCTTTATACTAGTAGATATTCAGTTTGTCTGAATATAGCGGGTTTGGGTCTCACCAGACCCAACGCCATGGACAATCTAGGTGACCTGTGGGGGTTCAGCAACTATGGGAACCAACTGGCCAGAGAGATAAGAGGAGAAGCAAGAGAGGACAGTGTCAGTAACACTGAGGCTGGATAAAACTTCCAGGAGAAGGGAGTGGTTGACTGTGTCAAAGGCAGCTGAGAAGTTGAGGAGGATTAGGTTGGAGTAGGTAAGCGCTGTTGGATTTGGCAAGAAGGAGGTCACCTTGGCGACCTTTTAGAGGATGGTTTCTGTGGAGTGAAGGGGACAGAACCCAAACTGGAGGGGGTCAAGGAGAGAACTGGAAGAGAAGAACTTGAGGCAACAGGTGTAGACAGCTCACTCAAGGATTTTGGAGAGGAATGGTAGGAGGGAGATGGGGAGATAACTGGAGGGAACTGTAGAGTCAAGGGGGGATTTTTTTTGGATGGGGGAGATATGGGCATGTTTATAAGCAGTGGGGAAGAAGCTATTGGAGAGTGAACCACTGAAGATGGCAGTTAGGGAGGAAAGAAGCGGGGGGCAAGTGTTTTGATGAGGTGTGAAGGAATGGGGTCTTATGCACAAGAGGATGGGGTAGATTTTGAGAGAAGGCAAGATATTTCCTCTAGAGATACTGCTGAGAATGATGGGAGAATTAAAGAAGGGGCAGGAGAGGGGAGGGCTTGGAGATGGGCAGGGGAGATTTTCGGAAGATCATGCCTGATGGTGTCAATTCTGTTGATGAAGTAGGTGGCCAAGTCACTGGGGTTAAGGGATGAGGGAGGTGGGGGGACAGGTGGTGTGAGGAGGGAGTTAAATGTCTGGAATAACTGGAGAGGGCAATGGGCACAGGAGTTGATAAGGGAGAGAAATAGTTTTGGTGGGCAGGAGACAGGAGGCGGCCCATGGCCCTCGGCCCTGGGCAGGATGTGTGTCTTGAGGTGACAGTGGACTGTGCACCTACTTTATTGAGAAAATTGACACTATCAGGCATGATCTCCCTAAAATCTCCCCTGCTCCTCCCCACTCCCTCCCCCTTCTGCCCCTTCTTCAACTCTCCCGTCTTTCCCAGAGGTATCTCTAGAGGAAATCTGCCTTCTCTCAAAATCCACCCACTCCACCAGTGTATCCGACCCCATCCAAACTGCTACCACATTAATCCAATTACTTCACCTAACCCACCTTGATTACTTTATCAGCTCCTTGATGACCTCCCTTTAAGTCATCCCCCACACCTGGCCCCACAGCACTTAGATACATATAATAATAATAATGTTGGTATTTGTTAAGCGCTTACTATGTGCCGAGCACTGTTCTAAGCGCTGGGGTAGACACAGGGGAATCAGGTTGTCCTACGTGGGGCTCACAGTCTTCATCCCCATTTTACAGATGAGGTAACTGAGGCACAGAGAAGTTAAGTGACTTGCCCAAAGTCACACAGCTGACAAGTGGCCGAGCTGGGATTCGAACCCATGAACTCTGACTCCAAAGCTCGTGTTCTTTCCACTGAGCCACGCTGCTTCTCACTGAGCCACGCTGCTTCTCATAATAATGTTGGTATTTGTTAAGCACTTATTATGTGCAGAGCACTGTTCTAAGCGGTGAGGTAGATACAGGGTAATCAGATTGCCCCACGTGAGGCTCACAGTCTTAATCCCCATTTTACAGATGAGGTAACTGAGGCACAGAGAAGTTAAGTGACTTGCCCACAGTCACGCAGCTCTGGAATTTATTTATATTCATGTCTGTCTGCCCCTCTAGACTGCAAGCTCATTGTGGGCAGGGAATGTGTCCATTTATTGTTGTATTGCATTTTCCCAAGTGCTTAGTACAGCACTCAGCAAATATGATTGACGGACTGACTCTCCCTGAGCTCTGGCTGGGTGAGAGGCAGTTGCTGTGTGAGCGCATCTAGCTATTCACCCAACTAATTTTCAATGTGATAAGGAGGGAAGGTTACGCAGGAGTAACCTTCACAGAAAACTTGGTACCTTATCTCAGCCAGGCCAGACATCAGCTCCTTTTCCCAAGCCCCCAGAGAGCATCCCTTGAGGGCAACCCTCCAAAATCCCCAGCATCTGTTCCAGTGTTTTACCAATCCCTTCAACAGTGAGCTCTCCCTTAGGGCTATCCTGACCTTCTCATGCTGCACCTTGAACCCCTTTCCATGATTGTGTCCTCAATTAATCAATCAATCAATCAACTACCCTGAGGTGCTATGTGGCTCCTCTTCCTTCTCCTTGCCAGGAAAACCGTTTCAGCTCCCTCAGCCTCCCCCTCAGATGTGTTTTTCTCCCTTTGATTTGACTAGTCATTGGCCCCAGGTGGAGAGTTCGGTCCTTGGAGGCGAAAGCAGGATGTGAGGAGAGGGCAGTGGAGAGGATTTTGTCCTGTTTTTACTAGAGACTGATTTAATCCTCCGAGACATCCACCACTCCAAGGGGTGGTGTTTGGGGTGGGGGGGAGAAGAGGGGAGGGAAAGGGAGGAAAGGAGAGAGGGAGAGAGAAAATCAAGCGCCCCCCTCCCCCATTGGGAAAGAGTGAAGGAAGGAGTTAAGATGCTTCTGCCCAATCCTATTTAGTATTTTCCAGCAAACCCTGCTCCTTCTCCGTGGGCCAGTTAAGGAAACAATAATAATAATAACTGTGCAAGTTAAAAGCTGCAGGGGGTAACCCGCCCTCCTTTCTATGGTATGACTGCTGAACCAGTTCAGGGACTCTCCACCTTGGCCCAGCTCTATGTCGCGTTCTTGCCAGATGAAATGTTGCCTACTAGGGAGTCTAATCTGGTGAACCGGGGTGGGGGTGGGGGGTTCTTGGAAAGAAGCCCCTCGGATTGGGGACCGGCAGCTATCTCGGCAAATCCAGGGGTCCCACCCCAAACCCACGTGAGGGATGTCTCTCTCTCTCTGTTGCCGAACTGTATATTCCAAGCGCTTAGTGCAGTGCTCTGCACATAGTAAGTGTTCAATAAGTACTACTGAATTTACTATTACTATTAAACTTATTATTACTTACTACTGAACTCTCATTCGGTAGAGGGAAGGGAGGCGGGAGAAGGACGAAAGGAGTGGGATGCAACCTGGGGTGACTCTCTGACCCGTAGGAGAAGAAAAGGGTGACCCCCAGTCCCTGCCACCATCGGGGAGAAGGGTAGGGGTGGGAGATGGGCTAGGGATTAGGATCAGGAATGGATTTGGGGGTGGGGGGAGTGAGAGAGGGGAGGAGGTTTGCGATGCAACGGGGCCTGGGTGGTGGGGTGTGGGTGGGCTCTTGAGATGGGCAAGAGGGGTGTACCCTCGGGGGCAGCCAGCACAACCCCAGCACCTCAGAGAAACATGGAAACAGAGGGCGCCTGCCCCCCTCAGTGGTGCCCCAGCCCAGAGCAAGGATTCATTCATTCATTCATATTTATTAATAATAATTATCGTATTTAAGCACTTATTATGTGCCAAGCACTGTTTTAAGCCCTGGGGTAAATACAAGATAATCAGGTTGTCCCACGTGCGACGGCTCACAGTCTTCATCCCCATTTTACAGATGAGGTAACTGGCACAGAGAAGTTAAGTGGCTTGCCCAAGGTCACACAGCAGACAAGTGGCAGAGCCGGGATTAGAACCCTAGTCCTCTGACTCCCAATACTAAGAGCTTGTAAAGTACAATACAGCAACACAGTAAACAGGCATCAAAAGAAATAAATGGAATTATATATATATGCTCCCTTTGCTCTCCCCTCCTCCCCCCACGCCCCATAGCATACAGATAAGTGTTGTGGGGCGGGGGAGAGCAAAGGGAGCGAGTCAAAGAGACGTGAAAGGAAGGGGGATTTGGGGAAAAGGGGCTTAGTTTGGGAAGGCCTTAGTGTTTTGAAGGGGGGAGGGAGATCCTATAGTTAGGTCCAAAAGAACAGGGTCCGGGAAGCCCGGGACAGGACCTCAGCTCCAGGCCCGTGCAGGGCAGGGGGCGTTAGCTCAGAAGTTCAGGAGTGGGAAGGCAGCGTGACTAGTGGAGAGAACACGGATGGCCTGGGAGTCAGAGGGCTTGAGTTCAAATCTCACTTCTTCCCATTTCTTGCTGGGTGACCTTGGGCAAATCACTTCACTTCCCCTGACCTCAGTTTCCTCAGCTAGAAAACGGGGATTCAATACCTGTTCTCCCGAGTTAGGGACTTGTCTGACCTTTTTAATTTGTACCTATCCTGACGTTTAGAACGGTACCTGACACACGGTAAACGCTGAGCAAAGATCATTGTTTTTAAAAGAGACAGCTGCTTTGGGGCGGAGAGGGAGAGAAGGGAACTGCAGGGAGGTAAAGGTCTGACCTCTGACGGGCGGGATAATTTCGGGTCGAGAAGGGAAAGAGCTCCTCCCTCCCCTTCCCGCCGGGGATCCATTTCTCCAGTGCCGGCTGAGGTAAGCTCCCACCCTCGACCCCGAGCTGACGTTCTCTACCCCCGACCCAGGTCGGGAGGGTGGGGTCGGCGAAGAGCCTTTCGGTCGGGGATAATAATAATGATGGCATTCGTTAAGCGCTTACTATGTGCAAAGCACTGTTCTAAACGCTGGCTCCGGCCCGGTTGATACCCGGGAGAAAAGCCCAAGGATGCGGACCTGCCCCTCTGGGGGTGTAATAATGATGATATTTGTTAAGCGCTTACTCTGTGCCAAGCACCGTTCAAAGCGCTGGGTAGAGGAGGATGCGGGGTTGTCTGTCGGGGGCGGGCGGGGGTCTCCGGGGCCCCTCTGCCCGGTGGGGAGGGGGTCGGGGGAGGGGCACCGCCCCCTTCGTGGGCGCTGGCCGACGGTGCGGGAACCGTGGCGCCGGAGGAGCAGGATGACGGAGTGCGGGCGGGGCGGGGGCGGGGAGAAAGGGAGGGAGGGAGGGAGGGAGGGAGGGAGGGAGGGAGGGAGGGAAGGAAGGACGGACGGACCAGCTGGGCTTGGCCGCCGCCGCAGCCACAAGTAGCCAGGAGGCCGGAGTGCGGGGAGGAGGGACGGGCTGATGAAGGAGCCCCCGCCCCGCCGCAGGAGGTAGGGCCGCACCAGACCCCCGTCCAGCCCCGGGGACGTGTCTGACTGTCCGTCTGTGTACTTGGGTGTGTACCTGTGTGTTCTGGGGGCGCGGGGGTCATCTCAGTGAAAGGGGGTCGGAGGGTGGGGAGAGGGATGCCTGTGTGTTTCTAGGTGAGCAGGTGTATAGAAGTGTGGGTTTCCGAGCGGGCGCTATCAATCCATCGGTGGTATTTGAGCGCTCACCGAGAGCAGAGCAGTTTAGAACAGTGCTTGGCACAGAGTAAACGCGTAAAAAATACCATAATTATCATTATTACGAAGCTCTTGGGAGAGGGCAATACGGTAGTCGGTTGACACGATCGCTGCCCTTTCGGGCTTTACAGTCTAGAGAAGGAGAGACAGCAAAATTAGAGAGAGGGGGAATGGCAAGAGTTTAAGGGTGCAGTGCTGGGGAGCGAAAAGCAAAGTGGTTAAGGGTACAGACCCAGTTGCACAGGCGACTTAGAGAGAGGGCATATCGGTGGGGAAATGAGAGGCTCGTGCTCTCCGGAAGCGGCATGGGCTGCCCTGGATTCTCCCGGGGGGCGGTGAGGACTCAAGAGGTCGGGGTAGAATCTAATCAACGCCCCCGGCTACTCACTGTGCGCTCACGAACCCTCTCGGGGAGCCATCTCTGACCCCTCAATCCCAGAGCGGTCCTGGAATGCCCTCCCTCCTCACCTCCGCCAAACTAATTCTCTTCCCCTCTTCAAAACCCTACTTAAAACTCACCTCCTCCAAGAGGCCTTCCCAGACCGAGCTCCCCTTCTCCCTCTACTCCCTCTACCTCCCCCCCCTTCACCTCTCTGCAGTTTAACCCTCTTTTCCCCCCATTTCCCTCTGCTCCTCCCCCTCTCCCTTCCCATCCCCTCAGCACTGTACTCGTCTGCTCAACTGTATATATTTTCATTACCCTATTTATTTTGTTAATGAAATGTACATCGCCTCGATTCTATTTAATTGCCATTGTTTTTACGAGATGTTCTTCCCCTTGACTATTTATTGCCATAGTTCTTGTCTGTCTCCCCCGATTAGACTGTAAGCCTGTCAGACGGCAGGGACTGTCTATCTGTTGCCGACTTGTTCATTCCAAGCGCTTAGTACAGTGCTCTGCACATAGTAAGCGCTCAATAAATACTATTGAATGAATGAATGAATGACCTGCGGCAGGATCGGAGGCCATGCTGCCCGACGTAATCAAAGTAATCATCATGGTATTTAAGCGCTATGTGCCAAGCACTGCTCTACGCGCTAGGGTTGATGCAAGGTAATCAGGTTGGTCCACGTGGGGCTCACAGTCCTAATCCCCATATTGTAGATGAGGTAACTGAGGCACAGAGATGGGAAGGGGATTGCCCAAGGTCACAACAGACAAGAGGCAAAGCCGGAATCAGAACCCACATCCTCTGACTCCCAAGCTCGGGCTCTTGCCACTAAACCACACCGTTGTTTCTCCACCTCCTCACTCCACCCCTCCCGCCGTCGCACCTTCTTTGCACACTCCCAGAATAATAATAATAATGTTGGCATTTGTTAACTGCTTACTATGTGCCGAGCCCTGTTCTAAGCGCTGGGGTGGATACAGGATAATCGGATTGTGCCACGTGAGGTTCACAGTCTTCATCCCCATTTTACAGATGAGGTAACGGAGGCTCCGCGAAGTGAAGTGACTCGCCCAAAGTCACCCAACTGAGAAGGGGCGGAGCCGGGATTAGAACCCATGACCTCTGCCTCCCAAACCCGGGCTCTTTCCACCGAGCCACGCTGCTTCTCATTATGACTGTGAGCCCCACGTGGGACACCCTGATGCCCTTGTATCTACCCCAGCGCTTAGAACAGCGCTTGGCACATCCTCAGCGCTTAAGAAACACCACTGTTGTTATCATCCCACCTACTCCTCGAACCTCGTCCACCTCCAACCGCCCTCCACCTTCCCCACGTAGACGAAAAGACCTACCCACCAGCACGCCTCGGCACGTGGGCGTCCAACAAAACGCACGCGAGGGATGTCTCTCTGTTGCCGACTTGTGTATTCCAAGCGCTCAGTACAGTGCTCTGCACATAGTAAGCGTTGGATAAGTACTATCGAATGAATGAATCCAGCCGTCTCCCCGTTCCCTCTGGCTCCGTGCGACGCCTCGAGGGAGCGGCGAGGGCTGGAGGCCCCGCTCCCGGGCCCGCCCCTTCTGCGCATGCTCCTCGCCCCCCCCCCCACAGCTGCTCGGTTCCCTCCCTAGGGGGCGCCACCCCCGCCCTGCGCCGGGGCCGGGTGGGGGGGCGGGGGGGGGTCCCTTCCTCCCGCACGGCGCGGCCTCCGCTGGGGGGGAGGGGAGGGGAGGGGAGGGGATGGGCCGGGACTCCCTCAGCCAGGGCCTGCGGGCCGGAGGCGGCGGCGCTCGCCCCTCACCGAAGATCCCGCCGACTCCACCACCCCCTGGGCAGCCCCTCCCGGTGAGTCCGCCTCTTTCCCGCCCCCTCCTCAGGAGGCTCCGCCCCTTCCCCCCCCTCAGGCCATCGATGATATTTAGCGAGCGCCGACTAGGCGCACAACGCTGTGGTGACTCCGCCTCTTTCCCCTCCCCCCTCCCTAGGTGGCTCCGCCCCTTTCCCGCCCTCTCCCCCACAGATGGCCCCGCCCCTTTCCGCCTCCTGCCCCCATTGGCCCCGCCCCTTCCCCCCTGCCTCAATTGGCCCCGCCCCTTTCCCCCCTCCTGCCCCAGATGGCTCCGCCCCCTTTCCCCTCCTCCTGCCCCAATTGCCCCTGCCCCTTTACCCCTCCTTTCCCAGTTGGCTCCGCCCCCTTTCCCTCCCTCTCCCTTCACAGATGGCCCCGCCCCCTTTCCCCCTCCTGCCCCAGGTGGCCCCACCCCTTTCCCCCTCCTGCCCCAGTTGGCTCCGCCCCTTTCCCCTTTCCCACCCCAGTTGGCTCCGCCCCTTTCCCACCCCAGTTGGCTCCACCCCTTTCCCCACCCCCACATCTGACCCCGCCCCCTTTATGCCCACGACAGGTGGTCCCGCCTCTGGCTCCGCCCCCTCCACAGATGGCTCCACCCCTTTCCCCACCCCGCCACATCTGACCCCGCCCCTTTCATCCACATGACAGGTGAGTCCGCCCCTTCCCCCTCCCCATCACAGGTGGCTCCGCCCTTTTCCCCCCTCCCCCACATCTGACCACGACCCCTTCCCCCTCCCCAGCACAGTTGGCCCCTCCCCTTTCCCCTCCTCTCCCCATCTGACCCGCCCCCTTTCGACCCCCCTCCCCCCCCCCCCCCAGGCACCTTCAGCCCTCTGTCTGCTCCTACAGATGTCTCCATTCAATCCCTCTATCTCCTTGTCTCACCCCAGGGGGACCCTTGGGGCCTCTCGTCCCACCCCCCCAACCATGCCTGCGGCTGCCCGGACCCCTCAATGGGAGTGCCTTTCGGTACTCATCAGAGACAGGGAGGCCCGAGCTGTAGACACTCAACGGTACTGAACACAAGACTAATTTTCCCCCCATACCCCAAGTCCCAGTCAGGGGACAGACCTGTTGAAATCTGGACTTTATAGGATAGCAGTCCAAGGGCCTGGGATGGACAGACCACTGCTCCCCAACAGCCCCCCACCCCACCACCCCATGAGGACCCCAACGGGGAGGTGGCCTAATGTCAGCGGGGCTAGTAAAGCCACAGGAATAGCGTGAGGGAGGCTGGATCCTCACGGTTGCCTGGAAAGACGGAGAAGAGAAAACCAGGCATCTTCGGACAGACCTGCCGGCTGTGGAAGTGGGTAATGTTTTGCCAGGGTAAATGAGGACTCCCCCTTTGTGTGTCGGGAGCTCCAGCCTGTGCCTGTGCCCCACTCTAAGGCCGAGGACAACGGGCCAGACTGGCGAGCTGCAGCCTGAGGCCCGGGCAAGACCAGGGGCATGCTGGCTAGGCCTGTCCCTCCATGTCCAGTGAGGCTTCTCTCTTACCTTCCTGCTTCTTCTCCCCCAAGCTCTGCTGGGCCCACCCTTGCCCTTGGTCCTGCACTCTGCTGCCGTGCCCCTCTGGGGTACCCTACTATTGCACCCCTGTGAAGGGCCTCTCCCTGGCATTGGACTCATTTTCCTGACTCTCAGGGGGCAAATGCTGTCTGGAATAAGAGCCCTAACCTCAACCTTTGACGTAGGATTTTCCCAAGGTGGGAGGCGGGGGAGTTGTCCGTTCAGTGTCTAGGGGAGCCCCAGACTGCTCACAGACAGAGGACTCAGTAGATACTATTGAATGATTGGTGCAGTCGGCTCCCCTGTGTCACCAGACTTAGAGGGCCAGTCAGTTGTGCGCTTACTATGTGCAAAGCACTTTACTAAACATTTGAGAGAGTAGAGTTGGTACATTTGATCCCTGCCCACAAGGAACTGACAGACCGAAGGGGGAGACGGACACTAAAATAAATGGCAGAATCTAAGGATATGTGCTTAACTGCTGTGGAGCTGAGGGAGGGGTGAATGTCAAGTGCTTAAAGGGAACAGATGGACACGCACAGGTGATGCCGAAGGGAGGGCGAGTAGCGGATATGAGTGCTTAGAAGGGGAAGGCCTCATGGAGAGAGAAGCAGCACGGGCCGAGGAGTCAGAGGACATGGTTTCTAATACTGTCTCCGCCACTCAACTGCTGTGTGACCTTGGGCAAATCACAATTTCTCTGTGCCTTAGGTACCTCATCTATAAAATGGGGATTAAGGCTGTGATCCCCATGTAGGACATGGACTGTGTCCAACCTGATTAACTCGTATCTACCTCCATGCTCGGTATGGTGTCTGGCACATAAATACCATTAAAAAATGTGATTTTAGGAGGGCTTTGAAGGTGGGGATATGAAGGGAGGAGTTACAGGCCAGAGGGAGGTTGTGGGCAAGGGGTCGGTGGCCAGATAGATGAGCTGGAGGTACACTGGCTAGGTTGACATTAGAGAAGCAACTGGGTTGTAGTAGAACAGGGAGTTGAGGTAGGAGGAGAAGAGCCAGTTGAGTGCCTGAGTGTAAGAATGGCTCCCGATTTTCCGGGACGCCTTGCCTCTCAAGGGGATGGATTTTGAGCCCAGTCTCAAAACAAAGTGTAATGGGAGTTAACATTTTGGCAATCAATCTATCAACCGATTTTGACCTCCCTTTGTGTCCCGACCTGGACTCTCCCGATTGGACAGGCTCTGCCATACCTTATCAGGACATCTGAAATACCTGCACAACTGTGTGTTTCACATTGTGTGTTCCACCCTGGGAAGTTCACTCCTTTCTCTGGAAGAGGTTTTTTTTTTCCATTTTTAAAAGAGTTGGACTCAGGGCGTTTAGGTCAGAAGAGATGTCTTTCATTCTTAATGGAAGATAATGGAAATTCTTAACAAATGGCCTATTAGCAATCCACTGCAGAGTTCCCTCTCACTGCTTTGAGGAATTCTTAGTTTACTCTGCAGATGAAATTGATCTATGCTACTAGCCCTAGCTGGAGGCCTCTATGGGCTGAATTATTGCTTTCCCCCAGTTCTTCCTAGTGTTGGGTTGGGGACACTGTGATCCCCAAACAGAAAGAGAGAATTGTGTCACCAGCGGTGGCCCAGAGGGGCTGGGGCCATGGGGGGTTTGGCCTTGTCAGGGACGGTCACTGCATCCCTGCAGGGGTCACTGCATCCCTATAGGGGAGCTACTGGGGGAGGAGGGAGGGGGAAGAAGGAGGAGGGAGTCCTTTGTTGCCAGCCAGAGTTATAGAGTGTGAACTCTGGGGAGGGAATGTGTGTCTTTAGACTGTGTGCTCTCCCAACAACCTAAGAAGCAGCATGACACAGTGGAAAGAATACAGGACTGGGCATTAGAGGACTTGGGTTCTAATCCTGGCTCCACCACTTGTCTGCTTTGTGGATTTGGATAAGTCGTTTTACTTCTGTGTGCCTCAGTCTTTCATTGTCAGTCACATTTATGGAGTGCTTACGGTGTGCAAAACACTGTACTAAGTGCTTAGGGATTAAAAGTGTAAGCCTCATGAGGGACATGGACTGTGTCCAACCCAATTATTTTGTATCTGTCCCAGGGTTTAGTACAGTGTCTAGCACATAGTAAGCGCTTAACAAGTACCATTAAAAAAAGAACATGTACGCACAGCAGGTGCTCAGGAAATCCCACTGGGGGACTGAGTCCTTGCCAAAAATCTCCAACTTTTTTTTTTTCCGGAAAGACTCACCAGTGTTTCCACCACATCCAGGGTCCCCAGGCTGAGGGAGGACCTTCCCCCACCTCTTCAGTGCTCCAGACCCCCCTCCGAGCCAGGGTTCAACCCACCATCCCCAAGGACAACCTTCGGACCCCATGCCCGTGGAGAAGCCAACACTTGTGGTTTATGGCTGCCCTTCTGAGCTGGCTTCTCGCCCAGACCCCAGGGGTGCAACCACTGGTCCTGTGGTGTCCCTCACCACTGACCACCGCCAGCCGACTGGCCGGTCCACCGCCGCCTCCCCTGGGCCGAGAATACTTTCCCACAGAAACCCTCGGAATCTGGTCCGACAAGGGCCAGAATCCCAGTCCCACTCAGCCCAGCCTTCAAATCGGGGGGCCGGGACAGAGGAGGTGGTGGCTAGTGCAAGGAGCAATGTTGGAAAGCCCTAAGAAGTGATGCACTGGGAACTGGGGGGGTGGGGGGTGGGGGCAGAACAAGAGTCCCTGGCCTGTATTCTGTCTCCAGTGGGAACCCAGGGCATTTTGGAGGAACTGTGGGGCCAGGTGCCCTTCTGGATGTCCATCTAATTGGTTGGAGGGTTATCTTTTAGCATCCTCACCCTTTGTCCTCAAATAACCCACCCTGTTAAATCTCTCACCGAGGAATGAATCTAAACTTTAGTAGTGATGCCACTTAAGTTCCTCAAAAGCAGGGATCTTGTCTACTTCCTCATCAGTGTAAGGGCTGTGTCACTTGTGTCATTCCCATTCCCAGTAATAACGATAATAATAATAATCACTGTGGTGTATAAATCCCTGTCCCGCATGGGCCTCACAGTCTAAAGGGGAGGGAGAAGAGGTCTCAAATCTCCATTTTACAGATGAGGTAACTGAGGCCCAGAGAAGTTAAGTGACTTGCCCAAAGCCGCACAGCTGGCGAGGGGCAGAACCAGGATTAGAACCCGGGTCTCTGGGCTCCCAGTCCGCACTCTCTTTGACTAGGTCACCCTGCCACCTCTCAGTCTGGGTTCCAATTCCAGCTCTGCCGCTTGTCAGCTCTGTGTGACCTTGGGCAAGTCACTTCACTTCACTGTGACTCTGTTACCTCATCTGTAAAAGGGGGATTAAAACTGGGAGCTCCATGTGGGACATGGACTGTGTCCAACCTGATGATCATGTTATCTATCTCAGCGCTTATTACGGTGCCTGGCACTTAGTAAGCACTTTAAAAATGCCATACAAAAAAATTACAAATGGTTTCCACAGCTGGTGGTGGGACCAGATTCCCGGGGCGCCATCTCCTCTGACTCCCTGACCCCTGCAAGACCCGGGCTTGTCCATCCTGTGTGCTTTTGCTATGGCATCCCCCTGATTCTCTCTGGTCTCCCCTGCCACCTTCCTCGGTCTCACGTATGGCCCACCACCAGGCTCACTGCAAAACCCGTCTCCAGGCTCACTACACAGCCAGCTGCTGGGTTCACCATGTTGCTCACTGCAGGATCCCTATGGGGCTCACTGCCAGGGTCACTGTGAAGCTTACCATGTAATCCACTGCAGGGATCCCTGCCCTGCCTACCACATGTCTCTCCACATGACCTGTGAGCCCATTGTTGGGTAGGGATTGTCTCTATCTGTTGCTGAATGGTACTTCCCAAGCGCTTAGTACAGTGCTCTGCACACAGTAAGAGTTCAATAAATCCGATTTAATGAATGACCCATACACGGATCCCTACGGGGCTTGTTGTGAGGTCTACTGCCCAGCTGGCTGCAGGGCGGGCTTTGGAGCCTGCAGCCCAACTGGCTGCTGGGTGTGCCGTGGGGCCTGCTGCCCAGCTGGCTGTGAGACTAGTCCATATTTGGGCCGTCTGACTCTTGGTTCAGCAGAATTGTGACTAGTGGTCTGTTTTTGTTTTGTGACGTTGTGAGGCAATAAAGCCCTCTTAGTACACACATGCATGTGTGCACATGTGTGTGCTTGGAGACGGATGTCAGGGGAGGCTAGTGTATGATAGGGCAGGAGGGGTGTGTGTGTGTGTGTGTGTGCGCGCGCATGCTTGAGAGAGAGGGAGAGAGAGAGGGATATGCGTGTCTGGTTCTTCAGATTTGCATTCCATAAGGAAAGGCTCCCAACATAGACTACAGTTGCTAAATTCTGAAGTCAATAAAAACCTGAGGAATTGCTTGTCTTAGGGCCTGGGGCTGATTTAGTTCTGAAGCAGAACTGGTCAGGCGAGAGCCAGAGGTCCAGTCACATGGGCACTGTGGACTGCTCCGTGGGGCTTCAGATCTCTGGGCTCCCTGAAGGAGCCCTGGGTGCATCCTGGCCATCTGGGACCCCCACCCTGTCCCAGAAGCTGGACAGGCCATGGGAGGCTAGGGTGGAGGTCAGGGCTGGGGCTGGGGCCGGGCCCATAAAGCTTTCCTGAGGAAAGTCCCTGGGAACAAACTCGACCCAGACCGAGTATTCTCATTTAACAGCAAAATCCCAACGGGGCTGAAATGGGAAGGCTCCGACTGCAGCCTTCGTGGTCAGGGTAGCGCCGAGCTCTGCTAGGGATCATGGCCAGCCCAGCCAGCACCAAAAATAGAAGCCTGGAGAAAGCGGAGCAGGCTAATGTCATTGCAAGGGAAACCAGGAGCAGATCGGGGGAAGCTCAGAGCCTACTGTGACAGGAATTCTGAAATGGAGAAAGTAACAACGGATGTCCATCAGCGCTCAGAGTAAAGACGAGATTAGCTAAGAGTCTTTTTCACTTCTGATGAAACCTTGCATGCTCTGGAAAATCCAGAGCTTGAGGGACTTCGGGAATGTCTTCCTACAGATTGAATGGCTGAATTGTTATAATAATAATGATGATGGAATTTGTTAAGCTCTTACTATGTGTCAAGCACTATTCTAAGCTCTGGGGTAAATACAAGCTAATCAGGTTGGACACAGTCGCTGTCCCATATGGGAGTAACAGTTTTCATCCCCATTTTACAGATAAGGGAACTGAGACACAGAGGAGTTACGTGACTTGCCCGAGGTCATGCAGCAGGCAAATGGCGGAGTGGGGATTAGAACCCAGGTCCTTCTGACTCACAGGCCCGTGCCTTATCCACTAAACCACGCTGCTTCTGTTATCCAACAGGAAGTGCAGTATAGTACTGCAGTTTGGGGCTGGGGTTCTGCCTCCCAGAAGATTTCCGAAGAAGCAGTGCCAGAAGCCTCAGACGTTGCCCAGGAACCTGAGGAGCTGGTGGTGACCAGGTGGAGGGCCAGAGGGCCAGAAGACGCCTTGGGGGGATGTGGGGCTCCTCCCTCCCCAACTGTGAGGTTCTTGGACCATTTGGCCAACTCCTGCTCAGGGTTGTGAGACCATGGCCCTGATGGCCTTGGAGCCTGACAGCAATCAATCAATCTATCGTATTTATTGAACAGTTAGTATGTGCAGAGCACTGTACTAAGTACTTGGGAGAGTATAACACAACAGAGTTGGTGGCTACATTCCCTTCGTACAAGGTGCCCACAGTCCAGAGGGGGAGACAAATGTTGAAATAGAGTATGGATATGGACATAACTGCTGTGAGGCTGAGGGTAGGGTGGAAAAAGGTCCAAGGACAAAAGTGGCATAGAAGATAGAGAGCCAGAGTAGGGAAAGGTCAGCTGGAGGAGATGTGCTTTTATTACAGCTGTGAAGGTGGGGAGAGCTATGGTCTGTCAGATATGAAGGGGGAGGGAGTTCTAGGTTGGTATTAGTGAAGTGTGTGGGTGGGTTGTAGTAGGAAGTCAGTGAGGTGAGATAAAAGGGGGCAAGGTGGTTGAGTGTTTCAAAGCCGATGGTAAGGGGCTTCTGTTTGATGTGGAGGTGGATGGGCAACCACTGGAGGTCCTCGAGGAGTGGGGAAATGTGGACTGAATGGTTCTGTAGAAAAATGATCTGGGCAGCAGAGTGGAATATGGACTGAAGTGGGGAGAGACAGAAGACAGGTAGGCAGGAAGGCTGATGGTGGGATTGGATAAGTGCTTGGATCAGTGCATTAGCAGTTTGGCTGGAAAAAAAGCGCTAGGACAGATAGAGGATAATCACACCAGACATAGTCCCTGTCCCACACTGGGCTTACATAGTCTGAGGGGTAGGGAGAACAAGTATTGAATCCCCATTTTAGAGCTTTGAGATCCAGAGAATCATTCAGTCGTATTTATTGAGTACTTACTGTGTGCAGAGCACTGCATTAAGTGCTTGGGAGAGTACAGTACAAGTTAAGACCTTGCCCACTGTCACATGGCAGTGCTGGAATAAGAACCCAGGTCCCCTGATTCCCAGGCCCAAGCCCTTTCCACTCAGTTATGCTGCTTCTCCCTTCCACTCACGCTTCTGCTTTCCTTTCTGCTTTTTCTTCTGCTCTGGCTCTGACCTCTCCAGAAGGTTTCCAAAACTAGCCGACACTGGGACATAAGAAACCTCCTAGGACCAGCCTGAGATCTTCCAGAGAAGCCTCCCCTCCCTTCTGTCCCAGAAAACACCCTTCCTCCTAGCCCTTCCTCCTCACCCTCCTCCTCACCACCCGTTGAAGAGGGGGTTGCTTCAGGACCACCTCTTGCTAGGGCTCACTGTGGGGCAGACCGATAGGCTCTCAGGTTCGGAGCGGTGCCTTGGGCCAGCCCTGACTGAAGGCAGGGAAAGCGGGTCCCGAGCACCCTTCCAAGTTACTGGAATAGAGTCTTCCCTGGCCAAGTTCTCAGGATACAACTGGGAAACTAGCTGTTTTCTTATGAAACATCTTGGCAAGGAATCAGGCTGTGTATAGCAGCCCTGAAGGCAATAAGTGCTTTTCCAAATTTGCAGGATCCATTAATGGCCATCGCCGCCCTGCTCCCTCACCAACTTGCCCCCATCAACCCCGGGCCTGCCCCTCCCAATCCTACGGGTCCAAGTGCTCCTGCGGAAGGATGTTCATCAAGGGAGCAGGGGGGCAGACCCACCACCCCCGCTCTCAGGACATTCTGACTCTGGTGACCTCGTCCCAGATCCCCCACCCTGGTTGGGTCGGGGTTCAAATCACCACCCAAAGCTGCGTCTGTGCACACTGGCCCTGCACTGAGGCAGGCAGGGAGGTGAACCAGGAGGCAGGGTGTCATAGCAGAGGCAGAAGAGAGCAGGCTCCAGGACTGGCACAGTGGGCGTTTGGAGGGAGAGGGAAGGGTGGATTCCAGAGAGGCTGCGGAGGTCAAAACGACAGGATTAGGTGGCCGACTTAATATGCGGGTGGAAGGAGAGCGATGAGTCGAGGCTAAAGTCAGGCCTGTGGGCTTGTGAGACTTTGCTGGTGGTGGGGGTGGTTTTGCAGTCACCAGCAACGGGGAAAGTTGGGAATGGGAGGGGGTGGAGGAGGGAAGATGAGAAGTTATGTCTTGGACCTGAAATCTGGCCCCAGGCTTGTGGGAACCTGGGGGACCTTCATTCAGTTCATTGAAAAGCAGCATGGTGCAGTGGATTCAGTACGAACCTGTGAGTCAGAAGGTCATGGTTCTAATCCTGTCTCCGCCACTTGTCTGCTGTGTGACTTTGGGCAAGTCATGTCACTTCTCTGAGCCTCAGTTACCTCCTCTGTAAAATGGGGATTGAGCCTGTGAGCCCCCCCCCTTGGGACAGGGACTGTGTCCAACCCAATATGCTTGTATCTATACCCCAGCGCTTAGTACAGTGTCTGGCACATAGTAAGCACTTAACAAATACCATTATTATGAAAGAGCACAGGCTTGGGACTCAGAGGACTCGGTTCTAATTCTGGGTCCGCCACTTGTCTGCTGTGTGACCTTGGGCAAGCCACTTAACTTCTCTGTGCCTCAGTTACCTCATCTGTAAAATGGGGATTAAGACTGTGAGCCCCACATGGGAGAACCTGATTACCTTTCATCTACCCCAAGTGTTTAGAACAGTGTTCGGCACAGAGTAAGCGCTTAACAAATACCATATTTATTATTATTATTGTTAATATTCAGTCTTATTTATTGAGGACTGACTGGGTGTAGAGCACTGTACCAAGCGCTTGGGAGAGTACACTGTAACAGTAAACAGGCACATTCCCTGTCCCCAATGAGCTTACAGTGATGTAACCCTGTCCCCTTTGTTTGCAGCCCAGCCCCGTAGTGGCTCCCCAGTGTCCCCGGGGCAGCCCTGGACTGGAGGAGACCATGCAGCGACCCCCAGACTGCGCCCTCAGGCTGCTTCGGGGGGCGCCGCGGCACCGGCTCTGTGCCCTGTTGGTCCTCACATTCAAGTTCATGTCCGTGGTCTCCATCATGATCTACTGGAGGATTGTGGGTGACTCCAAGTTCAAGAGCCCATCGTTCAGCCTGCCCCTGGAAGTCAAGTGCCCCTCGGCCCCGAGTCCCCCAGCCCCCCCGGGCCCTCCAGGTGGAGACATCTTCTTCGTGGAGACCTCGGAAAGGACCAACCCCAACTTCCTCTTCATGTGCTCGGTGGAGTCGGCCGCCAGAACCCACCCTGAGACCCGGGTGGTGGTCCTCATGAAGGGTCTGGGCGGCGGCAACGGCTCACTGCCCAGGCACCTGGGCATCTCCCTGCTGCGCTGCTTCCACAACGTGGAGCTGCGCCCACTGGACCTGCGTGAGCTCTTCGCCGGGACGCCTCTGGCCGGCTGGCACGCCACGGTTCAGGCCCGCTGGGAGCCCTACCTGCTGCCCGTCCTCTCAGACGCCTGCCGGATCGCCATCATGTGGAAGTTTGGGGGCATCTACCTGGACACGGACTTCATTGTGCTCAGGAGCCTGAAGAACCTGACCAACGTGCTGGGCACGCAGTCTGAGTACGTGCTCAATGGGGCCTTCCTGGCCTTCGAGCGCGGGCACAAATTCATCGAGTTGTGCATGCAGGACTTCGTGGACCACTATAACGGGTGGGTCTGGGGCCACCAGGGGCCTCAGCTCCTCACCCGCGTCTTCAAAAAGTGGTGCTCGGTCCGGAGTCTCCGGGCCCGCCAGAGCTGCCGGGGGGTGCGGGCCCTGCCCCGCGAAGCCTTCTACCCCATCCGCTGGCAGAACTGGAAGAAGTACTTCCAGGAGATCGGCCCCTTGGAGTTCCGCCGACTGCTCAAGGACACCTATGCTGTGCACGTGTGGAACAAAAAGAGCCAGGGCGCGCACTTTGAGATCGCCTCCAAGGCCCTACTGGCCCAGCTGCACTCTCATTATTGCCCCACCACCTACAGCATCATGAAGATGTATCTCTGAGGGGGCCTGGCCTGCCAGAGCCTCCGGGGACCCTCCGGCCTTCGGGAGGGGCAACCAGCCTAGCACCCTGAGCTCTGTGCCGGCTGGAGGTTGGGGTGGAGTCGGACGGGCACGTGGGGGTGGCTCGAGGGACAGGGATATGGGGCACCAACAGGGACCGCTCTAGCCCTGGGAGGCGGGAGTGCGTGGGCCGGCGCATGTCCTCGGAGGGATGAAGGGGAGAAAAGGGCTCATCGAGATCAGGGCAGGCACATGAGCAGGTGATGGGTGAGGGAGACTGTGGACTAGGGAATGGGAAGGTTGAGGAGATGGAGAAACTTGCAGAAAGAGGGCAGGGGATGAGAGAGGAGTGGAGGCTGAGAACAGGAATTTTTTAGTGGTTTGTGGTGGGGGATTCTGGCTCCCAGCATCTCCCGTGGCCACTTAAGCTCTGTGCTCAGGCTCAAGATTTCTGAGGGCCTTAGCTGAACATACAGCACTTTGTGAGAGAGACAGAGACACAGAGAGGAGCAGCAAGTGAGTGAGTAGGCTTATGAGAGCCCCTCGAGCTTTCCCTCCACTTCCCAGAGCCACCACTGCCACCCTTCCCCCAGCCCCCGCCTGCGGGGTGAGGCCGTGGGAAGTTAGGGCCAAAGCTCTCTGAGCTCTTGGGATGAGGAAATAAAAATTGCAAGTAGCAGGAGGGAAGGCTCTTACAAAGACCTTTTTTCACACACCCTCTTTCCCTGCTCCTGCCCTTCTCTTAGACATTAGATGGGAAGGGGAGGGGGCTCTAGCCTCTCTATAGCCAAGAGAAGAATGTCAATAGAAAAAACACTGTAGGAGCAGCCAGGACCCTGCCTGACCTCTCAGTGATGGCCAGTCTCCTGACTCCCCTGTTTGGGGTGTGGCAGGATGGGGGAAGTAAGTGTCACTTGGCAGCAGCAGATGGCACTTGTCAATGGGCTAATTGGCCCTTCAGGCTCATGCAGAAAATGGTCACAGCTGTGCTAGTCCCAGGAGCCCCACTCCCAGGTGAGGCCTCAGTTGGCAGAAGGCAGTGCCCTGAGAACCAATGCACACTCACCTTCACTCTCTGTAGGCGTGCGTGAACACACACACTCTCTCTCTTTCTCTCTCTCCCTTTCTCATGCTAATTCACTTCTCCTAGCCCCCTTAAATCCAAGGGGATACTTGTTCCACCCACCCTTACTGCTGTTTAAGACAACTGTCTTCCAGAAGCCTCTGGCCCTGCCCAGAAGTAAAGCAGCTGATTTGCAGACCCAGCCCCTGTCTGCTTTAGACCCAGGGTAGAGAGCTTTAGACCCAGGAACCTGATCAGGAACAGCTAGGGCACACTCAGGCCTCACCTGGGCCTCAGCTGCGGCCATGGAACGTAGGAGGCAAACTCGACTAACCGAAGCAAAGCACATGGATCGGCTGGAGGAGGGTGGCTGATCCAGGGGAAACTGTCCCTGCTCTGAAGCTGAGGAGTAAAGCCCCCTCGGGGCCCTGTGGGTTTTGGTCTTGTCCTGTCAGTCAACCCCTGGGACCTCAACCCGTGAAGCCCCTTGACTCATCACCCGCTTCCTGGCCCTGGAAGGCCTAGGGGTTGCCCTCTTCCAGGCCCTTCTGGTCCTGCCTGTCCTGGACTCCCTGCAGGGTCTCTGGCTGGGCCTGCCTCTGCTCCCTCCTACAAATTGCAGACACAGGGATGGGGATTCACACTCTGAGTGGCCAAGCCCCAGGGCAGGCCAGTGAGCTAAAATGACATTAGACTGTCAGGGCGTGAACTCTGAGGCGATGAGGTACTGGTGACTGTGTCAGTCCAACCTCCCTCCACTAACCCCCCACTGCCCTGCACAGTTACCAGTCCAATGGGAAAGTTGTATCACCAAAGATGGGCCTCAAGGATGGACCCTGAGGGTGGTCCCCAAAAGAGCACTGTATGTGCAGCCCCTGGGAGGGGAGGAGGGGGCTGTTGGCCAGGGAGACCAGGGTTGGGCCTTCCCACTGTGCCCCTCCTCCCCATAAGCATGGGGCAAGGAGAAAGTATGGGGTGGTTGAAAGTGGACTGTCCCTGCCCCACCCCTATGCTCTCCCAGCATGCTTTGTAGCTCCCTGCTGGGTTGGTGGTCGATATGTCAGCAACTAGACCTGTTAGCCAGAAACCTAGCCCAAGTTCCACTCAAATGTGAGGCCTGGCATTCCTTCTGGGGAGTTGCCGCACAATTGTCAGTCGTGTGTTTGTCGTGTATGTGTATAGGTGTGTTTGCTCCAGGCTGGCGAGGCTTGGCTAAGGTCCTTTCTTGCTGCACTTGGGGAGAAACCTGTGCAGTCCTCCTGTCTCCCCAGGCCTCAGTGGCAGGGCCCCTATCCAGCACTGGCTCTTTTAAAGCCCCTGCCAGGGGAAGGCTTGGGGCCGGCTGCCTGAAGGCACCAACCGACTAACCAGCTCCATCACCGCCGTGCCTAGGCCCACTCTGCCACATCATCAAGTAAGGGGTCTCACTGTGTCACTGTGCAAGGAATCCTGAGAGGCCTGGGCTGGCGGAGCCCCAGCAGAGCTGGCAGGCGCAGTTCCCGATCCAGTTACGGAGCCGCCCATGGAGAGCAGTGCCTCCTGGGGCTCACGGCTGGCCCAGCGCGGACGTGACCCACCTAAGGGACGGGCAGGGCGATCACTGCCGATGTGGAATGTGATGGCACGCTGACCGTGGGGGAGTAGGGTAAGAGCTTTCGTGAGCTCTTGGGGACTTACCGGAGGGCCTCACTGTGTGTCATCAGACCCTCGATCTCTCAGGCCCATACCAAAGCCAACTCCATCCCCAGGGGCCGACTGCATACGTGAGTGCCTGAACTGGGACCAAGGTTCCACCTAAGCCCTCGAGCGTTCATGGTCTCTTCACCCTCCCCACCACCCTACCAGCCCTGTGTCCATATCCCCCCCTTCTCTTACTTCCGTCTAATTTATTTCAGTGTCCATCTACCCCGCTGGACTGGAGACTCCTCAAGGGCAGGGATCATGTCTGCTAACTTCTTTGTAACATGGTGCTCTGCAAAGAGTAGGTGCTCAATAAATATGATTGATTGATTGATTGACTGATGGATTGACTAGACCCTGGAGGAGATAAGTCCTCTTCCCCACAACAGGGGCTGGGAGTTTGAGGTCTCGGAAGTGGACAGGGCACCAGTCTCGGCCCTACTCTCCCCAGCCAGTCCCACCCCTGCCCCTCCCAGGCTCACCCCAACTCTCTCACAGCATGCCTTGCAGCTCCAGGCTGTGTCGGTGGCCGCTGTACATTAATAAAATAAATAGAGCAATAAATATGTACAGATATATACAAGTGCTTTGGGGAGGAAAAGGGGGTAGAGCAGAGGGAGGGAGTAGGGGCCATGGGAGGGGAGGAGGAGCAGAGGGAAAGGGAGGGCTCAGTCTGGGAAGGCCTCCCGGAGGAGGTTAGCTCTCAGTAGGGTTTTGAAGAGGGGAAGAGAGTTAGTTTGGTGGATGTGAGGGGGGAGGGCATTCCGGCATCCCAAGGAATGCTGAACGTGTCAGAGAGAACCCTGTCCCAAATCCCTGCCGCCGGGGCTTTTCCGGCCGGCTAGGTTAGGTCAAGCGGGCGGCCGAATAGGGCCGAGACCGTCTTGGATAATGTTGATTTTTCGGTCTTTCCGGAATCCCGCTCCGTCGGTCGCGATGCCCGCAAGGCAGCCGGCGGGGCAGCGGAAAGGGGCCGGGCGGAGCCTGGCTGGGCACGGTTTGGTTGCCGGTGCGCCGGTCCCCTCTGGTGGGGAAGAGCCGAAAGCGCCACCACGTCTGGTTTCTGTCCCGTGTGCTGAGGCTTGTTCGCCAAGCCGAACGTCTGTGTCCTGGGGCTGAACCGGGAATGATGCTTACAATGTGATGGGTCACCGGGGGTCCGGGAGGGAGTCATGGACGGAGAGGAGAGAGAGAGGGGTGTTGGGCAGTCCGTCCTAACCATTAAGTTGGTGCCCACCGGCCCATGGTTCTTCCAAGTTTCTGAGGTCATGTCAGACATAGTGTTCTGGGCTGAACTCAGGGGGTCACTGATGGCCTTAGAGGAACAGAACTGCTTTTATATAAAGCCCCGGACCCTCAAGAATAATCTGGCTCCGGAATATCCTGGGTGATTGGCCCTATCCTCTGCATTCAAGCAGTCACCACCCTGCATGTCACTCCCCTCCTTAAAAACCTCCAGTGGTTGCCTATCACCCTCCGCTCGAAACAAAAACCTCTCACTCTGGGATTCAAGGCTCACCATCATCTTGCCCCTCCTACCTCTCCTCCCTTCTCTCTTTCTACTGCCCACCCCGCACGCTCCGCTCCTCTGCCGCTCTCCTCCTCACTGTCCCCCTTTCACGCTTATCCCGCCGTCAACCCCTGGTCCACGTCCTCCCGCGGTCCTGGAATGCCCTCCCTCCTCACCTCCGCCATACTAACTCTCTTCCCCTCTTCAAAGCCCTACTGAGAGCTCACCTCCTCCAAGAAGCCTTCCCAGACTGAGCTTCCCCTTTTCCCTCTGCTCCCTCTGCTGCCTCTCTGCCCCCCATCACCTTCCCTCAGCTAAGCCCCTTTTCCCCCCTTTCCCTCTGCTCCTCCCCCTCTCCCTTCCCCTCCCCTCAGCACTGTGCTCATTTGTTTATATTTTTATTACCCTGTTCATTTTGTTAATGAGGTGTACATCCCCTTGATTCTACTTATTGCGATTAAGTTGTCTTGTTTTTGTCCGTCTGTCTCCCCCGATTAGACTGTAAACCCGTCAATAAGCAGGGATTGTCTCTATCTGTTGCCGAATTGTACATTCCAAGCGCTTAGTACTGTGCTCTGCACATAGTAAGCGCTCAATAAATGCGAATGAATGAATGAACGAATTAATGAATTAATGGTCCAGGTTCTTGCTCTGCCTTTCTGATCTCCCATCCTCCTGTCTTTCCCCGCTTCAATCTATACTTCACTCAGCTGCCCGGATTATCTTTCAGCAGAAACGCCCTGGGCATGTCACTTCCCTCCTCAAAAGTCTTCGGTGGTTGCCTATCAACCTTCGCATGAAGCTGAAACTCCACAATCTTGGCTTCAAAGCTGACCATCACCTTGCCCCCTCCTACCTCACCTCCCTTCTTTCCTACAGCCCAGCTCACACACTCTGCTCCTCTGCCGCTAATCTGCCTCGTTCCCTCCTGTCCCGTGGTCGACCCCTGGCCCACGTCCTACCTCTGACCTGTAACGCCCTCCCCCCTCATATCCTCCAAACTCACTCTCTTCCCCTCTTCAAAGCCCTACTGAGAGCTCACCTCCTCCAGGAGGCCTTCCCAGACTGATGCCCCTTTTCCTTCTGCTCCTCCTCCCCTCCCCCCTCATATGGGCCATAGTTTTCCCTTCATTCTCATCCTCCCTAAAATCCCACCTCTGCTCTACCTCCTTCCCCTCCCTTCAGCACTTGTATATATTAGTACATACTTATTGCTCTATTTATTTTATTAATGATGTTCTTTTATCTATGGTTCTATTTATCTATTTTGATGGTAGTGATGCCTGTCTACTTGTTTTGTTTTGTTGTCTGTCTCTCCCCTTCTAGACTGTGACCCCGTTGTTGGGTAGGGATTGTCTCTATCTGTTACCGAATTGTACTTCCCGAGCGCTAAGTACAGTGCGCTGCACACTGTCAATGCTCAATAAATACGAATGAATGAATGAATGAATGAATGAATGAATGAATGAATGAATGAATGAATACCCCACCTCAACTACTGTATCCATCTCTTTGCTGACTTTCCCCTCCCCCGTGCTGAATAAATGGAATGGAATGTGTGCTCTTTTTATTTATCCACTGGGCAGGGAAGGGAAGAGGAGGAGCATTTATTCAGCACTGGTTGGTGTACAATACTGGTGTACTGTCTTCTTGGAGTTTACGCCTGATGTGAGGGCAGAAGGGGGATGGAAATACACAAAAATATTTACAACTCGAGTGGCCGAAATAAATAAATTGTGCTGATATAGATCAATAAGTGCTAAGGAGAGCGTAAATAAGTTAAATGGTGCTAAAGCTGGCTGAAGAGTCACTCTGGCCTAGGATGCTGGGAAATTCATAAGGAAAGCTTACTGCTGGAGGTGGGATTTTAGGGATGATGAGAATGAAGGTAAAACTGTGGTCCTTCTGAGGGGGGCGGGGAGAAACAGTGTGGCATAGTGGATAGAACACAGGCCTGGGAGTTAGAAGGACATGAGTTCTAATCCGCCACTTGTCTGCTGTGTGACTTTAGGCAAAGTCACTTCACTTCTCTGTGCCTTGGTTACCTCATCTGGAAAATGTGAGTGAGCCCCATGTAGGACATGGACTGTGTCCAATCTGATTGGCTTGCATCTACTCCAGCACTTAGTACAGTGCCTGGCACATAGTAAGTACTTAAATACCATTGAAAAAAAGGGAGGAGGGAGTTTCAAACCGAGGGAATGGCTTGAGCAAGGGAATGGAGGCGGAAGAGCCGACTCGAGGGTTTGGCTAGATGGTGAAATGGACGCTCAGAGGCCCTTTCCATATAGATGTTGAGAGGCGAAGACAGCAACGTTCACTGGGCCTTGGGTCTTAGCAGGACTCCCCGCCACATTACAGAAATGTCCCCTTCGGGTTTAAATCCAATTTTATTGAAAATGCTGACAACAGGCGGGCGGGCAGCCCTCAGTACAAATCCTCATTGTCACTGCTGATCAGGACAGGGTACGCCGAGCCAATGTGTCTCCCGTGGCGACAGACTACAAGCAGCAGCTCATATTCCTCTACCCTCACCAGCACCCGTGACACCTTCTCTCCAGACTGCAGGAAGGCCACGGTGAACACAGCAAATTCGAACTCAGGGCTGACGCCGATGAAGGTGCTGCCGACGGGCTTGACCAAATCTTTCCAGCCGAACTGCAGGCTCAGAACCTGGTCTTCGGCATCAGGCTGCCAAGAGGAGAGAGCCAGGCTGCCAGTGACCCAACCCCACCCCCAGCCGGCCACCACTGACTGTGGGGGGAAGCCAGGCCCGTGGGGGATGCCGGGACCGTGGGGGACGCTAGAGCCGCTGGAGGTGCTTCTGAAGGGACCACGGGAGGGCCAACATCGGTGAGTGTTGCCAAGCCTGGCTGCAGCAACACAGCTGTTCAGCCCTGGAATGTGGGCTGCTCCCTGCTGGGCTCTCTCCACCACCTGCCCACTGCACTGACCAAGTGCCCACTTCATTGACCACCCACCCGATGCACCGGCCACCCTCCCATTGTCCTGACCGCCCACTCGATGCACTGCCCATCTGCGCAGTGGGTGCTTGGGCAGGGCAGTGGGCGGTGCAGTGGGCCCTGCCCAAGCACCCACTGCGCTGATCACCTGCTCGCTGCACAGCCCTGTTTTCCGGGAGTCAGGCTGCCCATCAGATGTGCAGCCAGGGAGGGCAGGGCCGGATGGCTTCCCTGACCTCGTTTCTCCTGGTGGTGAGGGGTGGTGGCTGTAGGAGGACACCAAGTCCTGCCCACCTCTCCCCTGCCCACCCCCCCAGCCCAGGACTGTCAGGCCCTTGAGGGTGGGGACAGGGAAGATGATCTCTCTTCACTCTAACCCCCACCACCCTAAATCCCGGGCCCCGGGGAACCCTGCATGACCAGGCTGACTGCAGTCCAGTGGGCCCGGAATGGGGTTGCGCTGACCACTTACCCGAGTCTTGGACTGCCTGGCCACGTAGCCCTTATAATCTACGTTTCCCCGTTTCTCCTGCAGGTAGAACTGCACCCAGTTGTGGAAGCCCAGCACCTCCTGCCCCCGCCTGGTCTCGCCGACAAACACGTGCTCGAACCCGCAGGAGTCCGGCCTGCAGGAGACAGTCACAGTGGGAGCTTCTGGCACCCTGGGTCAGTGTGGCTAGAGAGCAGCTACCGTAGGCTACCACCACTGTCTGACAGAAAACACCAGTCCACTCCAAGTCAGGGTCCACACCGGCGGTAAACTCCTCCAGGACTAGGATAGGCCTGGTTACTCTCTCCTTGAACAGGAAGAGAGGAGTGGGAGGATGGGAGGAAGGGATCCTGTAAACAGTCACCCCCCCATCCAGGACCTCAGGCCAGACAGGTCCACTACTAGGCTCCTCTTCCCAAAATGCCTTGGGATCGCTTTCCCAGAAAAAATCAGTGGAAAGGCACACCCAGTTTTCCACACGGTCTTGAGGAAGGTGGGGCCGGGCTCCAGACCCCAGAGAGGGTGAATCACCCGAGTGCAGAGAACAAGGAGGAAGAGGCCAGTGGTCAGCCAGCCCAGGAAAAGGGCTTGGACAAGTCAGATCCTCCCCAGAGAGTTATAGATGCTCGAGAATGACTTGGCTTGTCTATCGGGTCAGGGGAGAGTCCCGTGCCAGTCCTCCCACCTCTGGCCCACAGCCACGCGTACCCCCGATGCCCCTCGCGGGGGTATAGCTGGAACCAGATGTGGTAGAGCTGAGATTTGAAGTCCTTCACACTGGGCCGGGCCAAGTTTTTCCCCACCAGGTACTGATGTGTGAGCTGATGGAAAGAAAAGGGAGGGAGGAGGAGCTGTTGCCAGTGGTCAGCCCGCAGCCGGCAGACGACTAGGGAAGAGAGGCGTCCCTCGGCCATCCCACTTTCATGACGGTCGTGTCCAGGATGGCATCCAAGAAACGGTGGTTTTCGGCCTCTTCCTCCGCAGTCACGACCTCGGGCTCCCCGGTGGCCGTCTCGTAGTTGTCCAGGAGGGAGATGAAGGCTGGGGAGACAGTAGCTGGGTCAGATCCCGCCGGTCCCTGCAGCCCTCGGGGTCCCAGCCGGCGGGGAGAGGGCCTGGAGCCTTACCTGCAAAGGTCTTGGTGCCTTGGAGACGCTCTTCATCCACCTGCAGGAACAGGGGCTGCGCGGCATTGTCCCTGGCCGTGTGGCTGCCCTGGGGGATAAAGCCTACTCTCCCCTGTGAGGGCCGGACAGACAGATGGGCAGGAAGGCAGGAATGGACCTCTACCCTCACTTTCCCCGCCAGCCCAGGAAGGACCCAGGTTCCTTCCTCCTCCACCAGGTCAGATGGTGCGCAAGCGCATATGTGTGTATGTGGGGGGCGGGGGGGTTTGGGGGTGTGGCTGTAGGAGCAGGGGCTCAGGAAAAAGCTGGCAGCCTGGGGCGGGGCTGGGGAGGGCCACATCTGGAAAATAATTCTGGTTCCAGGTGGGGCTCTCCACTGCCAGCCCATAAGTGCCTGTGGGCAGGCAGGACCGGTTGGTCGGCCACTGTGAGCGGGGATGACTCCCAGGCAACAAGCCCAGCCCATCCCCGCCCCCGGAAGATGCTCAGCCCACGTTAGTCCCGAAGGGGCAATGGGTGGTTTGGATTCCCGGGGAGACAGGGACCGGAGCGGCCTGGGAGACCGTGTTACCTGCAGTGAGATGGTGTAATCCCGACCCGGTTTGAAGCGGTTAACATCAGCATCCCACAGCTGGTTGAAGAGCTTGGAAAGTTCGTGGTTTAAAAACAACCTGCAGTGGGGCACCAGCTCTGGGAAGCTGTTTTTAGGCAAACCAGCCTCCACACAAGTTTCTGTTCAGGACCTAACACTTATTAGCCTACTCCCACCCCCTATCCCACTCCCACCCACTAGCCTACTTCCACCTCTTAGCTTAACCTCACCCCCACCCCACTCTACCCCCTAGTCTACTCCCTCCAGCCCACACACTAAAGCCTCAAGTTTTGCAAATTCCCCCAGGGGTATCCAGGAAACCACAAAGAATGGTTGAGACAAAGGAGAGTCCGTTGACTTTGGCTACGAGGCGGTCAATGGTGACCTTGGACAGTGCCCTGTCAGTTGAATGAAGAGGAGGAAACTGAATTGTAGAGGGCCAATGAGGGAGCTGGAGGAGGAGAAGTGGAGAGAGCAGGTGTAGATAACCCTTTAGAGGAATCTGGACAAGAGGGGGAGTGGGGAGGTGGGGTGAGTGCCAAGGCTGATGTGGGGCCCAGGGAAGGCTCCCTGCCATTGGGATAGGAGCCTGTCTGAAGGCAGAGGGGAAGGAGCCATCAGTGATGGACTGGCTGACAAGAGCGGTAAGGGAGGAGAGGAGGATGGGAGCTGGTATTTGTAGGAGGTGAGGGTTGGCACAGCATGGAAGTAGCGTGGCCTAGTAGAAAGAGTACAATCCAGGGAATCAGAAGGACTGGGTTCTAATACTGACTCCACCACTTGTCTGCTGTGTGACCTAGGGCAAGCCAATTAACTTCTATAAAATGAGGATTAAAACTGTGATTCCCATGTGGGGCAAGGACTGTGTCCAATCTTATTAGGTTGTATCTAACCCATTGCTTAGTACAGTGCTTGGAACATAGCACTTAACAAATACTTAGAGAAGCAGCATAGCCTAGTGGCAAGAGCACGGGCTTGGGAATCAGAGGACATGGGTTCTAATCCTGGCTCCTCCACTTGTTTGCTGTGTGACTTTGGGCAAATCTCTTAACTTCTCTATGCCTCAGTTACCTCATCTGTAAAGTGGGGATTGAGACTGTGAGCCCCACATGGGACAACCTGATTACCTTGTATCTATCCCAGCGCTTAAAACAATGCTTGGCATAAAATAAGCGCTTAACAAATACCATAAAAAAAACAAATAGCACAAAAAACAGTAGAGAGCAAGTGGGAAATCTTCTGAGATGGCCAGGAAGTAGGAGAGAGAGGAGGAAGGAGTAACAGAGCGATGAAAAGATGAAGGAGTGACTGTGGGAAGTTTATATCTGGTGCTTTTTATTTTGCCAGCAAACTAGTCAGTGTGGTCTTCGGTGTTCAGGAGGGCAGTGGGGACTCAGGAGGGGGTACAGAGTTTGGGCAGTTGGTTGGGGTTGTGGGCATGGAGGCCGATGAGGGAGGCATGGAAGAGCTGGAAAGCCAAAGAGAATGGCATTTTAGAGGCAGGGCAGAAGGGACAGGAAGTGGGGGGCCTTTGAGCCACAGTGGAGCAGGAGGACACAGTGGAGGTGGGGGTCCCCGCATGGAACGGATTCAAGCAGGGGGAGGATCCCACTCCTAGCTCACACCCACGTGTCCCTGGCCCAGGGAGCTACCGGTTCTCCTGTTCTATGGGTCAGGGCTCAGGCTACAACTCAGAAAGGCCCCGGCCACAGGCTCAGGCCCTGCTCCCCCCGACTCCCTCCGGGCCCACCATGGCTTCCACATGCAACCTTCCCCAAACTGAGGGTGGGTTACGGAGTACTGGTAGCTGAGTCCTTCCCCTCTACTGGCTTCCCCCTCCTCCTCCAATGCTCTCTTCTTCCTCCCCTCCACTGTGCCCTTTCTCTTCTAAATCATTCATTCATTCAATCGTATTTATTGAGCGCTTACTATGTGCAGAGCACTGTACTAAGCGCATGGAATGTACAATTCGGCAACAGATAGAGACAATCCCTGCCCAACAACGGGCTCACAGTGTCCCGCTCCCCCTCCCCCCTTCTCTGCCTTTTGACCCCAAGGACAAAGGCCAGGGCACTGCTAGACTCATTCCAGAGTCAGCAGGCCCTCAGCAGTGCAGTGGGCAGCTCGGTGCCTGTGAATCATTGCCCATAGGACTTCTCCGGAAGTCACCCTAACCCAGATCTGCTCCTCCTCCTTCTCCTCCTCCTTATCTTCCTCCTCCCGCTCCTCATGCTCTCTCAACCACACCGAGTGATCTTTTTAGCATCTTTCCCATTCACCCTCCTCAAAGCCAAAGGGCGAAGTGGGAGAGGCCTCAACCAGCCAGGGCCGGGGGAGGGGATGAAAATGGAAAATCTGCTGGCCAGGCCGGGGAGCTGCTGCGGGGGCTGGCTGGAGGGGCCCCACCTCCAACCTGTGAGGGGCTTCTGGGACCCTAAAGGAGCCTGAATTGTCCAAGCCAACTCACACATACAGACTCGTCTTCTCACCTACACACACACACACACACACACACACACACACACACCCCTCATACATTCACATGCACACACTCTCCCAGACCCACATACACATAAGCACACATTCTCTTCCACAGCCCCATACATATATGCACACCCTACCTCCCACATCGCCATACACATGTGCATACCCGCTCTCCCTCCGTACTTGTGCAGGTAGGGCCAACCGTCTCTCGGTTCCACCCCAGATTCTTGTCTCCGAGCAGGACGATCTAACGGGACCCGAGCCGGGGTCGACCATCCGATCCGGCCCGGCCCTTGGCAGCCGGGCCCTCGGCAGCCCGGCCCAGCCCATGTCCTTGTCCCAGCCCGCGTCCCAGCCCAGATCCCGCTCCAGCCTTGGCGGCCCGACCGGCAGGCTCAGCAGCCCCAGCAGCCAACTAAAGCAGCAGCGACAGGTGCCCTGGGCCTTGCCGGAGCGGAAGGTCCTGCCAGTCGGGCCCGGAGGCCGGGGGCCGGGACCGGGGGCGCCAGCCCGGACAGACTCTTCCCCTGTCACACGCAGAAGCTTGTATCCTCCCCAGCGCTTAGTACAGTGCCTGGCACATAGTCAGCGCTTAACAAATACCATCGTTATTATTATTAGAAGCGGAATCCTCTTACCCGTCGGCCATGCTGGGGAGGGGACACTCCGGGGTCGCAGTGCTCCAAGTTGCTGACTCTCTTTGCTGCCGAGTGTGCCCTGCCCCGGCACCCCCCCCCCCCACACACACACCCCCCTGCCGAGCCAGCCAATCAGAGGCCACGGCCGGGGCCCCGCTCCCCCCCCTCCCCTTTCTCTCCTCTTCCAGGTAGAAGAGGAGCAGGTAGGGGATGCGCTGGCGCTCTGCCAGTCAGGGTCGGATCGGGGGTCGCCTGGAACCGGGAGCAAACTGGGGGACTCCTCCGTTGGGTGCACGAAAGGGGCCTGCTCTGGTCCGCCTGCGCCCCCGGCCCTACGGGGCCCAAAGGCGGCGAGGTGGGTGCAGGCGCGCTCTGGGCCAACTGGTCTGACTGGTTCCGTATATGTTGAAGCCAAGGATGGGGCGTTTCCCTCCGCGGGACCTGGCCCTGCTCCCTAGGATATTTCCCGGTAATCCCCAACTGCCATCCGGAGACCCGAGAAAAAGGAACAGCGAGGGACAACCCCTGGCAAGCAAGCAATTGAGGGATCCCCCGCCTCCCCCCCGGAGCCTCAGTAGCCCCCGCTCCCTCCCCACTCCATCCCAGCTCACCCTCCAGCTAAAAAGGGGAGGAGCAAAGGTCAGGTTTTGGGGTGACGTTAGTTCAATCCATCCATCAGTCAATGATATTTACTGAGCATTTACTGCGTGTAGAACACTATACTAAATGCTTGGGAGAGTACAATACAATAGAATTGGTAGACATGATCACTACGCACAAGGAGCTTGCTGTTTAGAGGTTGAGGCGGGTATTAAGATAGATTACAGCTAGGGGAAATGGCAGAGTGTAAGGATATGGACACAAATGCTGTGGGTGCAAATAATAATGTTGGTATTTGTTGGTATTTGTTAAGCGCTTACTATGTGCAGAGCACTGTTCTAAGTGCTGGGGTAGACACAGGAGAATCAAGTTGTCCCAAGTGGGGCTCACAGTCCTAATCCCCATTTTACAGATGAGGTAACTGAGGCACAGAGAAGTTAAGTGACTTGCCCACAGTCACACAGCTGACAAGTGGCAGAGCTGGGATCCAAGTGCTTAGACAACTCCCAAGAAAGGTTGTGTAGGGGAGATGAGGGCTGAGTTAGGGAAAGCCTCTTGGAGGAGATGTGATTTTTAGGAAGGCTTTGAAGATGGGGAGAGTGATCTTCTATCAGATATGAAAGGGGAGGGAGTTCCAGGCCACAGGTGAGAACTTGGGCGAGGGATTGGCGGCCAGATAGAGGAGACTGAGATACAGAGAATAGGTTGGCCTTAGAAGAGCGTCTTTTCATTTTATTTTTTAAATGGCATTTGTTAAGCACTTACTATGTGTCAGGTACTGTATCATTCAATAGTATTTATTGAGTGCTTACTATGTGCAGAGCACTGTACTAAGCACTTGGAATGTACAATTCGGCAACAGATAGAGACAATCACTGCCCATTGATGGGCTACGCTGGGGTAGATACAAGCTAATCAGGTTGCTCACACTCCATGTCCCACATGGAGCTCACAGTATTAATCCCCATTTCACAGGTGAGGTCATTGAAGCACAGAGAAATTAAATGACTTACCCAAGTTCATACAGAAGACAAATGATAGAACTGAGATTAGAACCCAGGTCCTTCTGACTCCCAGGCCCAAGATCTATCCACTAGGCTACTAGGCTGCTTCTCTGGTTGGCACTAGAGGAGCCAGTGGAGGAAGATGGCTCCTCTAACAGATGGGGAAGGGCATGGAGAAATCGGAACTCCCTATCTTTCTCCCCAAATCCTCTCCTCCACCAAACTTTCCGATCAGAGGTGACATCACCAACATCTTCCTCATCTCTTAAACCATAATCTTAGCATCACCCTAGAATCCTTCCTCTTCTTCAACCCCCACATTCAGTGTTGCTAAATCCTGTCGGTTTTTCCCTAACATTGCTGGGATCTGCCCTTCTTCACCATCCAAACTACAACCACGCTGGTCCAAGCACTTAACTGGCCTTTCAATCCGCAGCATGACCTAGTGGATAGAGCATAGGCCTGAGTGTCAGAAGGTCATGGGTTCTAATCCCGGCGTTGCCACTTGTCTGCTGTGTGACCTTGGACAAGTCACTTTACTTCCTCTGTGCCTCAGTAACCTCACCTGTAAAATGGGGATTAAGACTGAGAGCCTGGTGTGGGACAGGGACTATGTTCAACCCAATTTACTGCATCCCCCCCATCCCCACCCCCAGTGCTTAGTTCAGTGCCCGGCACATAGTAAGTGCTTACCAAACACAATTATTATTGAGTGGAGAGCATTGTACTAAGTGCTTGGGAGAGTATAGTGCAACAGAGTGGGTAGACATGTTCCCTGTCCACAAGGAGCTTCAGTGAGAAAGGGCAGGAGCAAAGGATGAGATAGAGGAAGGTGTTGGTTCAATCAACTGCCCCAACCATTTTTTAAAAAGGACGTTTTCGCCACTTCTCCCCGCTCCTCAAAAAGCCTCCAATGGTTGCCTGTTTCTCTCTGGATCAAGCTGAAACTCCTGACCCCACTGCTTTCAAGCATGCTCATGTCTCCCCTATCCTAAGAAATCTCTCCCTTGACCCTACGGCTCCCTCCAGTTATTGCCCCTCTCTCCCTCCTACTGTTTCTCTCAAGGCTCCTTGAGCCAGTTGTTTATACTTGCTGACTCCACTTCCTCTCCTCCACCTCTCTCCTCGACTCCCTGCAATCTGACTTCTGCCCCCTTCATTCCCCAGAAGCAGCTCTATAAGGTCATAAATGACCTCCCTTTGGCCAAATCCAATCGTCCCTACTTCATTCTAATCTTCCTTGACCTTTTTGCTACCTTCAACGCTGTGGACCACCCCATTCTCTTGGAAACACTTTTTCCAACCTTGGCTTCACTGACCCTGGTTCTCCTTCTCTGTCTCTGCCTGCTCCTTCTCAGCATCTTTTGCAGGCTCCTCCTCCTCTGCCTCGCACCCTCTAACTGTAGGTCCCCCTCAAATGTCAGTTCTGGGTCCCCTTCTGTTCTCCAGCTACATCCATTCCCTTGGAAAACTCATTCACGTCCACAACTTCAACTACCATCTCTATAGAGATGATTCCCAAATCGACCTCTCCAGCCATGACCTCTCTTTACGGTTTTGCATTTCCTCCCGCCTTCAAGACATCTCGACTTGGCTGTCCCGCTGATACCTCGAACTTCAAATGTCCAAAATGAAACTCTTCATCTTCTCACCCAAACCCTGTTTTCCCCTCCTGCCTGTAAGATGTTTGTGGGAAGGGAACATGTCTCTTCATTGTTATAGTGTACTTTCCCAAGTGCTTAGTACAGAGCTTTGTACACAGTGAGCACTCAATAAATACAGCTGATTGACGGTCTGACTTTTGTATCACTGTAGATAACACCACCATCCTCCTCCTTCACAAGCCCCTAATCTTGCCATTATCTTCAACTCATCTTTCTTATTCAACCCACAATCTGGCACAAAGTCCTGTCTATCTTACTTCTGCAGTATCTCTAGAATCCACCCTTTCCTCTTCATCCAAACTGCAACTACATTGATCCGAGCACTTATAATAATAATGACGGCACTTATTAAGCGCTTACTATGTGCAAAGCACTGTTCTAAGCGCTGGGGAGGATACAAAGTGATCAGCTAGTCCCACGTGGGGCTTACAGTCTTCATCCCCATTTTACAGATGAGGTAACTGAGACACAGAGAAGTTAAGTGACTTGCCCAAAGTCACACAGCTGACAAGGAGCTGAGCTAGGATCCTATCTTCCTTGAATACTGCAACAGTCAACTGAAGTACAGAGAAGTTAAGTGATGTGTCCAAGGTCACATAACAGCCAAGGGATAAATTGGAGCTTAGTTCATTCATTCATTTATTCAATCGTATGTATTGAGCGCTTACTGTGTACAGAGCACTGTACTAAGTGCTTGGGAAAGTGCAATACAACAATAAACAGTGACATTCCTTGCCCACAACGAGCTCACAGTCTAGAGTGGGGCAGTTAGACATCAATACAAATACATAAAATTATAGATAGGTATACAGGTGCTTTGGGGCTGGGAGGGGGGAAGAGCTAAGAGAGCAAGTCAGGGCGACACAGAAGGGAGAGGGAGATGAGGAAAAATGGGACTTTTAGTCTGGGAAGACCTCTTGGAGGAGATGTGCCTTTGAAAAGGCTTTGAAGCTTAGTTCCACGTCTCCTGACGCTGTCCTATGATCTTTTTTTTTTAAAGGTACTTTAAAAGCACTTACTATGTGCCAGTCACTGTTCTAAGCACTGGGGTAGATATAAGCTAATCAGGTTGGACATGTCCCATGTCCCACATGAGGTTCACAGTCTCAATCTCCATTTTACACATGAGGTAACTGAGGCACAGAGAAGTGAAGTGACTTGTCCAATGTCCCAGAGCAGACAACTGGTGGATCTGGGATTGGAACCCAGCTCCTTCTGATTTTCAGACCGTGCTGTATCCACTAGGCCACGCTGCTTCCCGAGGGCCCTTTTATTAGAAAACTACGGAGATTCATCAGTGGTACGCATTGAGTGCTTATCGTGTGAAAAGCACTGTACCAAGAGTGAACTATCTTCTCATTGTGGGAAGGAAACGTATCTGTTATACTGCTATTTTATACTCTCCCAAGCAGTTAGTGCAGAGCTCTGCCCACAGTAAACACTCAATAAATACGATTGATTAATTGATTGATCGCCATCGGTAACAGTGGAGAAGGGAAGAGAGGGCGAAGGATGAAAGGGAGGAAGGAAGGGAAAAGGGGAAGGAGCGAAGGGAGAGAGGAATGGAGAAGGAGGAGGAAAAAAAAAAGATGTCCAAAGACTTCCCCACTAGGCCTCTTTTCTGGTTTGCAGTTAAACATCCTCTAAACTGCTCCTCCCTTCATAAAGCCAGGAGTCACTAGTGACTTAATGACCCTCGTTAGCGTTTTATAGCACCTATGATGTTACTAATTAGTCACCCACACACATAGAGGCACAGATACCCCCGAGCCACTCTTTTTAGCAAGATTGACTTGTTCCTCTACATGCTTTGCTTTACGGTCCCCGCCCTCCAGCCAGTCCCCCATCCCATCAAGCCCCAAGACCACCCTCTCCCCGCTCGCCTCCCTCGGGGACCCAGCCCCCTGGCCCAGTGTAAAGAACACAGTCTTGCCAGTCAAAAGACCTAGCTTCTAATTCCCGAGTCTTTCACTTGCCTGCTGTGTGACCTTGGAAAAGTCACTTCACTGTTCAGGGCCTCAGTTTCCTCACCTCTAAAATGGGGGTTCAATTGGCCTTCTTAGACAGTGAGCCCCATGTGGGAAGGGGATTGTCTCCGACCTAATTACCTTGTATCTATCCCAGCGCTTAGTACGGTGCTTGGCACGTGGAAAAATGCTGAACACATTATTTTCATTATTATCAATTAATCATTTGTATTTATTGAACGTTTACTGTATGCAGAGGACTGTACTGATTGTCTTTGTCGTTGTTGTTATTGTTGTTCTCCGAGGCTTGGCAAAGTGCCGGGCTGCTGTCCAGTCAGGAAAGCTGGGGGCCGAGGGGCCGAAGGAGCCTGGAAGGGCAGGATTGTTCGACAGGGCCCCCGGTGTTTCCTAGCTCCAAGGAGGCCCCCGGGACGGGTGGCCGGAGGGGGTCATCAAGCCGGGCCGCGGTCTCTCCTGGGGAACTGGACACTGGCTGCTGCCGAGAGACTGTCCCCTGGGCTGGGGGAACGCCCTTTGTCCAGCCCCTCCCGGCCCCCCACCGACCCAAACTCACTCATCCATTCATTCATTCATTCAATTGTATTTATTGAGCGCTTACTATGTGCAGAGCACTGTACTAAGCGCTTGGGAAAGTACTGTAGGCCCATCCTGGGCAGGGATGTTCTCTCTTTATTTGCTGTATTGTACTTTCCAATAGCTTAGTACAGTGCTCTGCACACAGTAAGCGCTCAATAAATACCACTGAATAAGTACAATACAACAATAACAGTGACATTCCCTGCCCACAACGAGTTTATGGTTTGGGGGTGGGGGTTGGGGGAGACTATTTATTGCCATTGTTCTTGTCTGTCTGTCTCCCCCGATTAGACTGTAAGCCCGTCAAAGGGCAGGGACTGTATCTGTTACCGATTTGTACATTCCAAGCGCTTAGTACAGTGCTCTGCACATAGTAAGCGCTCAGAAAATACTACTGAATGAATGAATGAATGAATCAGTACAAATAAATAAAATGACAGATATTTCTAAGTGTTCTGTGGAGCTGGATGAAAGAAAGATCATATCCCGACTGGATGACTGCATCAACATCCTTTCTGATCTCTCAACCTCCTGTCTTTCCCCACTGTAGTCTAAACTTCACTCTGCTGCCAGGATTATCTTTCTATAGCAATCCTCTGGGCAAGTCACTCCCCTCTTCAAAAATCTCCAGTGGTTGCCTATTAACCTTCGTATGAAGCAAAAACTCCTCACTATTGGCTTCAAAGCTCTCCATCACCTGGTCCCCTCCTACCTCACCTCCCTTCTCTTCTTCTACAGTCCAGCCAGCACACTCTGTTCCTCTGCTCACCTACTCACTGTGCTGGTTCTCGCCTGTACCCCCATCGACCCCTGGCCCACGTCCTACCTCTGGCCTGGAACGCCCTCCCTCCTCAGATCCAACTAGCTCTCTTCCCCTCTTCAAAGCCCTACTGAGAGCTCACCTCCTCCAGGAGGCCTTCCCAGACTGAGCTCTCCCTTTACCCTCTGCTCCTCCTCCCCACTGCCCCTACTCCCTCCCTCTGCTCTACTTTCTTCCCCCGCCCTACGACACTTGTGTATATTTGTGCATATTTATTATTCTATTTATTTTATTAATGATGTGTCTATATCTATAATTGTATTTATCTCTTTTGATGCTATTGATATCTATCTACTTGTTTTGTTCTGTCGTCTGTCTCCTCCTTCTAGACTGTGAGCCTGGGTTGGGTAGGGATTGTCTCTATCTGTTGCCGAATTATATTTTCCAAATGCTTAGTACAGTGCTCTGCACCCAGTAAGCGCTCAGTAAATATGAATGAATGAATGAATGAATGAATGAATGAATGAATGAATGAATGAATGAATGAATGAATGAATGAATGGGCAGGCCTCTTGGAGGTGATGGGCCTTCGACAAGGCTTTGAAGGGGGGCGGGGAGAGTGACTGTCTAAATTTGAAGAGGGTGGGTCTTCCATGCCAGGAGCAGGACGTGGGCCAGGGGTGGGCGGCGGGGCCGGAGAGTTGGAGGCCCAGTGAGCGGGTTAGCGGCACCAGAGGAGCGCAGAGATAATAATAATAATAATAATAGTATTTGTTAAGCGCTTACTATGTGCCAAGCACAGTTCTAAGCGTTGGGATAGATACAGGGTTATCACGTCGTCCCAAGTGGAGCTCACAGTCTTCATCCCCATTTTCCAGATGAGGTCACTGAGGCCCAGTGAAGTGACTTGTCCTAAGTGACACAGTGGACAAGCGGCGGAGACGGAATTAGAACCCACGACCTTCTGACTCCCAAGCCCCGGCTCTTCCCACTGAACCACACTGCTTCTCTAGATGGGCAGCCTCAGGCGTAAGCAAGAAGTCCGGCCCGGGCAGACCCCCTCCCGCCGCGAACCGGGCTCCGGCGGGGGTCTCGGGGCTGCGGGGGCTGCGGGGGCTGCGGGGGCTGCGGGGCGGAGGGGCGTGGTTTCCCCGCGGAGCCGGTGACCGACGGCGGCGAAGGGGAATGGGGAGGCGGACACGTGAGGCGGGGGCGGGAGCGGAACCGGGGCGGGACCGGGAACTGGCGACGTTGGAGCTGCCGCCGCTCGCCCATCCACCCGCCGACCCACCCACCCGGGACCGAGACTGCAGAGATGGGGGCCCAACTGAGCACGGTGAGCTGGGGCCCGGGACGGGGAGGCTGGGCCGGGAGAGCGGGGGAGAAAAGGCGGCAGCCTCAGCAGCAGCAGGTTTAGAACCCAGCCCTTCCCGGCCTGCGACCCGCTCCCTCCTTTGCTTTCTCCCGCCCTCCAGCCCATCGCCCACCCCAGGGCTTCTGCTGTGCCATGCGCGGGGCCCGGGGCGGGGCGGGGCACAGCGGAGCCTGGGTTTTGCTTCAGGTCTTTGTGGGCAGGGGACGTGTCTACCGACTCTGTTGGATTGGGCTCTCCCAAGCGCCTAGTACGGGGCTGTGCACACAGAAGGCGCTCAAATGCAATCGACAGATTTGATTAATAGTGCCCGGGGGCGGGGGCCCGGGGCAGAGGCCTGGCTCGGAGGGCTCTGCTCGCTGCTGCCCGCGGCCGGGTGGGCGTGGCGGAATTCATTCATTCATTCATTCAATAGTGTTTATTGAGCGCTTACTATGTGCAGAGCACTGTACTAAGCGCTTGGAATGGACAAATCGGTAACAGATAGAGACAGTCCCTGCCCTCTGACGGGCTTACAGTCTAATCGGGGGAGACAGACAAGAACAAGGGCAATAAATAGAATCAAGGGGAAAAACATCTCATTAAAACAATAGCAAATACATAGAATCAGGGTGATGTACAGCACATTAACAAAATAAATGCCCCTCGTGGAGCCCGGATTCCGCGCGGGCGGGCAGGGGGGAGGGACAGGACGCTCCCGCGTGGGGCCTGGTCTCGGCGGAGCAGAGCCGCCCCTGCGTGAGACCTGGTGTGGGGGCGGTGGGCGGAGCGCCCCCGCCTGGGCTCGGCGGGGCAGAGCGGCCCCGCCCGGGGCCTGGGCTCGGTGGGGCAGAGCGCCCCCTCGTGGAGCGTGGGCTCGGTGGGGCAGAGCGCCCCCTCGTGGAGCGTGGGCTCGGTGGGGCAGAGCGCCCCCTCGTGGGAGCTGGGCTCGGCGGGGCTGTGCCCGAGGGGGCCCGCGGGGCCGGGAGCGCGCCGGGCCAAGCCTGAGGCCACACAGGCAGTCAGTCCTATTTATTGAGCACTTACTGTGTGCAGAGTTCGCCTCCCGGCTCTGCCATTTGTCGGCCGTGTGACTGTGGGCAAGTCACTTAACTTCTCTGTGCCTCTCAGTTATCTCATCTGTAAAACGAGGATTAAGACTGGGAGCCTCATGCGGGACAACCCGATTACCCTGTATATCTGCCCCAGCGCTGAGAACAGTGCTCTGCACATAGTAAGCGCTTAACAAGTACCCTCATTTTATCTTGATAATGTTGTCTTGTTTTTGTTTTGTTCTGTTTTGCCTTGCTGTCTATCTCCCGCGGTTAGACTGTGAGCCTGTCATTGGGCAGGGATTGCCTCCATCTGTTGCCGAATTGTACATTCCAAGCGCTTAGTACAGTGCTCTGCACATAGTAAGCGCTCAATACTATTGAGTGAATGAATGAATGAATGAGCTCGTTGTGGGCAGGAATTGTCACTCGTTATTGTTGTGATGTACCTTCCCAAGCATTTAGTACAGTGCTTTGCACACAGTAAGTGCTTAATAAATGCGATTGAGTGAATGAATAAATATAACAATAAACAGACACATTCCCTGCCCACAAAGAGTTTACAGTCTAGAGGGGAAGACAGATTAATATAAATAAATAAATAAATAAATAAATTACCGATATGGACCTCAGTGCTGTGGGGCTGGCAGAGGGGTTGAATAAAGGGAGCGAGTCAGGGCGACACAGAAGGGAGTGGGAGAAGAGGAAAGGAGGGCTTAGGGAAGGCTTCTTGGAGGAGATGTGCCTTCAGTAAGGCTTTGAAGGGCAGGGGAAGATCGGGGGGAGAGTAAGTGTCTGTCAGATATTAGGAGGGAGGGCTTTCCAGTCCGGAGTTAGGATGTGGGCGAGTCGTCGTCAGCGGGATAGACAAGATCGAGGCACAGCGAGGAGGTTCATTCATTCATTCAATAGTATTTATTGAGCGTTTACTATGTGCAGATTACTGTACTGAGCACTTGGAATGTACAGTTCGGTAACATGGACAGTCCCTGCCCAATAACGGACTCACAGTCTAAACAGGGGAGACAGCAAAGCAAAACAGAACAAAACAAAACAGTATCATCAAAATAAATAGAATCAGGGGGATATACACCTCATTAACAAAATGAATAGGGTATTAAATAATATATACAAATATGCACAGTGCTGAGGGGAAGGGGGAAGAGCAGAGGGCGGGAGAGGGGAGAAGGGGAGGAGGAACAGAGGGAAAAGGTTGGCATTAGAGGAGCGAAGAATGTGGGCTGAGTTGTGGATGGGCAACCACTGGAGTTTCTTGAGGCATGGAGAAACAAGGTCTGAACGTTTTTGGAGGAAAATGATCCGGGCAGCAGAGTGAAATATGGACTAGAGTGGGGAGAGACAGGAGGCAGGGAGATCAGCAAGAAGGCTGTTCCAGTACTCAAGGCGGATAATTGATTGGATTAACCTAACAGCCGTTTGGATAGCGAGGAGAGAGCTGGTTTTAGCGATGTTGTGAAGGTGATGTAGTGATGGCTTGAATGAGAGAGAGGAGTCAAGTCTAACGCCAGGGTTTCGGGCTTGTGAGACAAGAAGGATGGTGGTGCCGTCTACAGTGATGGGGAAAATGACGGAGTGGACAGGGTTTGGGTGGGACGGTAAATTCAGTTTCGGATCGTTCCGCGAACGGGAGTCGGCAGGGCCGGAGCGAGGGCGGCAGACGGTCTTTAAGGACGCCCCCCACCCCCATTCCACCCCACCCCCACCCCGGGTTCGGTAGGAAGGGCCGCTGCAGGGAGAGGTCTGTGACTCACCCGCTGGCTATCGGAGGGAAGCACAAACATTGTTTTCCTGCCACTCTGGACAGCTGACTTTAACCATCTCTCCCCCTGCCCCCCCGCCTCTCCAGACACAGACTTGCAAACACATACACTCATGCACGCACACACACAGCCACCCCTCCAACCCCCAGAGGGAGAACACCCACGGCCGAGGTCCCCGCGTGGGACCGACAGACGGACAGACAGACCGCTCCCAGAAGCTCCCTTGGCCTCCATTCCTGAGGTCTTGGCTCCTGTGGTCCCGGCAGGAAACCGCTCCCGTTGGGAGCTGGGGGCGGGGTCGCTCTCACTCTAGGTTTCAAGGCTCGCCATCACCTTGCCCCTTCCTACCTCTCTTCCCTTCTCTTTCTAGTGCCCACCCCGCACGCTCCGCTCCCCTGCTGCCCACCTCCTCACCGTCCCCTGTTCTCGCCTATCCCTCCGTCGACCCCCGGGCCACGTCCTCCCGCGGTCCCGGAATGCCCTCCCTCCTCACCTCCGCCAAACTCGTTCTCTTCCCCTCTTCAAAACCCACTTAGAGCTCACCTCCTCCAAGAGGCCTACCCAGACCGAGCTTCCCCTTTTCCCTCTGCTCCCCCTCTACCCCCCTTCACCTCCCCTCAGCTAAGCCCGCTTTTCCCCCCTTTCCCTCTGCTCCTTCCCCTCTCCCTTCCCCTCCCCTCAGCACTGTACTCGTCTGCTCAACTGTATGTATTTTCATTATCCTATTTATTTTGTTAATGAGATGTACATCACCTTGATTCTGTTTATTTGCTATTGTTTTAATGAGATGTTCATCCCCTTGATTCTATTTATTGCTGTTGTTTTTGTCTGTCTTCCCCGATTAGACTGTAAACCCGTCAAAGGGCAGGGACTGTCTCTATCTGTTACCGATTTGTACATTCCAAACGCTTAGTACAGTGCTCTGCACATAGTAAACGCTCAATAAGTACTATTGAATGAAATGGGATGAAAGGCAAGACTGCGAGGCCCGGGCTCCCCCTTCACTCCCCTTCCCCCCGGCATTCATTCAATCATATTTATCGAGCGCTTACTATATGCAGAGCACTGTACTAAGCTCTTGGAAAAGTACAATACAGAAATAAAGAGAGACGATCCCGGCCCACAACGAGCTCACAGTTTAGGGGAGGGGGAGATCTGACATCACTACAAGTAAACAGACATCGATATAAATAAATAAAATGACAGATATGTACGTAAGTGCTGTGGAGCTAGAAGAGGGGGGAAGAGGGAAGGGAGCAAGTCAGGGTGACGCAGAAGGGAGTGAGAGATGAGGAGAAGTGGGGCTTAGTCTGGGAAGGCCTCTTGGAGGAGATGTGCCTTCAGTAAGGCTTTGAAAAGAGGGGGAAAGTGTGGGAAGCAGCCTGGCTTAGTGGAAAGACCACGGGCTTGGGAGTCAGGTCATGGGTTCTCATTCCACTTCTGCCACTTGTCAGCTGTGTGACTTTGGGCAAGTCACTTAACCTCTCTGTGCCTCAGTTACCTCATCTGTAAAATGGGGATGAAACCTGTGAGACCCATGATGGCCATCCGGATTACCTTGTATCTACCCCAGCGCTTTTTTTATATGTTATTTGTTAAGCATTTACTATGTGCCAAGCACTGTTCTAAGCACTACGGTAGATAAAGGGGTAATCAGGTTGTCCCACCTGCTGCTCACAGTCTTCATTCCCGTTTTACAGATGAGGTAACTGAGGCACAGAGAAGTTAAATGACTTGCCCAAAGTCACACAGCTGATATGTGGCAGAGCCGGGATTAGAACCCATGACCTCTGACTCCCAAACCCGTGCTCTTTCCACTAAGCCACCTTGCTTGGAGCATAGTAAGCGTTTAACAAATACCATTATTATTATTATTATTTGAGGAAGGTGGGCCAGGGGTCAGTGGCGAGGCAGGCAAGAAGGAGGCCCAGTGAGAAGGTCAGCGGCAGCAGAGGAGCAAAGTGTGCGGGCTGGGTTGGAAAAGGAGAGAAGCGAGGTGTGAGGTAGGAGGGGGAAAGAGGTTGGACGGCTTTGAAGCCAAGGGCGAGGAGTTTTTGTTTGACACGGAGAAAGGGGCCGGGCCTGATGGGCGGGTCCGGGAGTCGCAGCCGGCGCGGGCCGTGCCTGTCCCGTGCGGAGCTGTGCGGGCCCCCGGGGCCGGGACTGGGAGGCGGGGCCTGGGCCACGTCCCACAGCTTTTTTGCATGTAATAATAATAATGACGGTACTTGTTAAGCGCGTACTATATGCCAGGCACCGTTCCAAGCTCTGGAGTAGATACAGGCAACTCAGGTTGGACACAGTCCCGGTGCCACATGGGGCTCACAATCTTAAACCCCATTTGACAGATGAGGGAACCGAGGCACAGGAAAGTTAAGGGACTTGCCCAAGGTCACACAACAGACAAGTGGCGGAGCCGGGATAAGAACCCAGGTCCGTTTGACTCCCAACATATACTTATTCTATTTATTTTATAGAATAAAATGTGTGTAGTCTATAATTCTATTTCTATAATTAATTTGTTAATTAATTTGTTACATTTTTGCATGTAATAATAATGACGGTACTTGTTAAGCGCTTACTATGGGCCGAGCACTGTTCTAAGCGCTGGGGTAGACACAGGGGAATCAGGTTGTCCCACGTGGGGCGCACAGTCTTAATCCCCATTTTACAGATGAGGTAACTGAGGCACCGAAAAGTTAAGTGACTTGCCCAAAGTCACACAGCTGACAAGTGGCCGAGCCGGGATTCGAACCCATGACCTCTGACTCCAAAGCCCGTGCTCTTTCCACTGAGCCACGCTGCTACTGTAGATGCCTATTGACTTGTATCGATGTCTGTCTCTCCCCTCTAGATCGCGAGCTCGTTGTCGGCAGGGATTGTCTGTTGCCATATTGTGCTTTTGAGGCGCTTAGTAGAGTGAACAGTAAGCGCTCAATAAATGCGATTGAATGAAGGAATGAATGAATGAGGGCCCCACCCTGCGCCACTTTATCTGCGGCCGCCCCGGGCCCAGCCGTCGGTATCGGGCCCCAGGGGACGGGGCGGGGACGGGCGGGACCCCGGACCCTGAACCCCGAACCCCGCCGCGGCCTCGGCGGGAGGCGGCCTCTGCCCGCACCGTGCTGTGCTGCCCGCTCTGTGCAGCCCGCAGAGGCCGGCAGCTGAGACTCCGGGCTCAGGCCGGGGTGAGTCCGGGTCCTGGGGATGGGGAGAGGTCCGTCCGGCCGCATCCACCCCCACCCCCTCCCTCTCCCCCAGGCCCCGGGCCCCGGGGTCTCTCGCCCGCTGCCCCCGTGGAGGAGGGGGAGGCACGGGATGTCCCCTCCCATCCGGCCTGCGCCCCTGAAGCCCCCACACCCCAGTTCCTTCCCCGCCCCCATTTCCGTCCCGGCCGCGCTGGCGCTCCACTGCCGACCAGGAGCCTGACGAGGCACCGGCGGAGGAGGGCAGAGGGCAGGTAACGGCTCTACCCTAGTCCGTGCCCATCCGTTCTGTCTCCTCTCCTCTCCACGCCTGCTCACCTGGCTCTGCCCCCTTCTTCCTCCCCGCCAGGGCTCTGCCCCCTTCTCCCTCCCTCCTCTCCCTCTGCCCCCCTTCTCCCTCCCTCTGCCCCCTTCTCTCTCCCTCCCTCCCCTCTCTCTGCCCCCCTTCTCCCTCCCTCCCCGAGCTTTGCCTCCCTTCTCCCTCCCTCCCTGTGTCCCCTTTCCCCTCCTTCTGCACACTTTCTCCCTCCCTCTCTGTGTCCCCTTTCCCCCCTTTTGCCCATCTTCTCCCTCCCTGTGTCCCCTTTTCCCTCCTTCTGCCCCCTTTCTCCCTCCCTCCGTCGCCTGGCTGTGCCCTGCTTCTCTCTTTCCTCCTTCTCCTCCCTGGACCCATCGCTGCTTATGCAGACTTTTCACCCCTGCTGGGGCTTGGAAGGGGGGAGAGGAGGGCGGGGGTGGATTTTCATCCTGTCCCTCCAGCCTGTGGCCTGCTTCCCAGTGGCCCACCCACCTACCCTTGAAGCGTGGGGTGTTCGGTGTTCGGTGGTGCCTGGTGGCCTGGCCCTGGCTCCCCTGCCTGGGGGGAGAGCTGGTGGGGGGCGACTTGTCTGGGGGCGGCGTGGGGCTGACTGCGGAGCGCTGGGGATCCGGCCCCTTACTTTTGTTTTTCTTTATGGAGGAGAGGGAGAAAAGGGAGGCAATCATCCTCTCCCCGCTCAGATGGGCTACGGATCCCCTGGGGCAATCGAGTCCACGGAACAGAACCTGGGTTGGGAAGTCTGAGAGCTCCCCTCCTCCAGGAGACCTTCCCAGACTGAGCCCTCCCTTTCCCTCTGCTCCACCTCCCCTCCCCATTCCCCCTTCACTTCCCCTCAGCACTTGTGCATATTTGTATATATTATTTATTACTCTATTTATTTTATGATGTGTATATATCTGTGATTCTATTTATCTTGATGATATTGACGCCAGACTTCTTGTTTTGTTTTGTTGTCTGTCTCCCCCGTTTAGACTGTGAGTCCGTTGTTGGGCAGAGATTGTCTCTATCTGTTGCCGAATTGTACATTCCAAGTGCTTAGTACAGTGCTCTGCGCGTAGTAAGCGGTCAATAAATATGATTGAATGAATGAAAGTCAGGAGCCCCAGATTCGAGTCCCAGCCCTGCCACTGGTCTGCTGGGTGACCTCGGGCAAGCCACTCAACTTTTCTGGGCTTCAGTTTCCTCAGCTGTAAAATAGGGAGGATTATCCTTGCCCTCGCTTCCTCCCTGGGATGTTGTGAGGATGAAACGAAGAAGTCACTGTGACTTGTGTTCTGGAAAAAATCCAAGGTCCACTGAGAGACCATAGAATCGTGCATGACCAAATAGGACTGCAAGGGGTACCAGGCGAGCCTGTGGGGTTGGGATGGGGGCACACTTCTTGCAGGATGATATGGGAATGTGTCTGTTTATTGTTGATTGTACTCGCCCAAGCACTTAGTACAGTACTCTGCATAATAAGCTCTCAATAAATACGATTGACTGACTGACAATGAGGGGGGAGGTGGCAGAGAGGGACAGGCCACCCAAGGCTCTGTCTGGAGAGGGGCAGAACGAAGACCCCAGCTTGACATTCTGGGCCAGAGTGGCTGCACTCGATGGGGGCTTTCTTACTGGTGTTTGTTACCCCTTTCCCCACTCAACTGTACAGTGGGTGGGGAGAAGAGGGCCCCCCAAGGCTTAGGCTCCTGCATGATAGGTGAAGGACCCACCTCATCCCTCACTGGAGCCGGACACAGAATCGGCCCTGCCGGACGTCACCATGCTCCAGCCCCACGACCATCCATTTCGCTGTGGAATGGCCGGAGACTGATCTGCCCCTGAGAGCAGTGACCAGTGCGACCATCCCCCCATCTCCCGTTTCTCCACTCTTCCCCCCACCCCCCTCCAGCCAAGAGAAGGCACAGTCCCTATAGCTATGGGACGGACAGACCGCCGGAAGGTCTTGTGTTCAGTTTGGGACCTCGGGAGGTTGAGGGAGAGAGGGGCCGGCCCCCAACCCCTCCCTCATCAGACTTTAGGACATATAAGTAGTGGTTTGGGAAGACCCGGCCCTGGGCCCTTGAGGAACCAGACAGGACTTGGGTGGCTCTGGGGAGTGTGTGGGGGCAGTGTCCTCTCACCTTCTCCTGGGGTCCGGACCAATCATTCAGGCCCTGGGGGCCGGTAGGAGAAACCGACTGTGCTTGGGGCCTGCGTTTTCTCGCTCCCTGCCTTGTGGCAGCCTCCCACATCCATCCTCTCTGCCCCACCCCCTGCCCCCCCCGCCCCTGGAGAGGAGGCCCGGTGGAGGAGGTGACAAGACCGGGAAGGGAGCTCGGCGTGTGGCTGCAGCAACCTCGAGCTAAACCCGGTGACTGAGCGGGGTCACCCATTTGGTCACTCGCTGAGCCAGAACCTTGATGCGCTGTCCAAAACCGCTGCATTAAAACCCCTGGAGATATTAGCAGCAGCTCCATCCCCTATGGGGGTAGGGGTGGGCATGGGCACGTGGGGCTGAGTGGTACGTGGGTCTGAGTAGGCACGTGGGGCTGAGTAGCCGAGATGTCCGGGTCTCCCCGTCCAAGGCCACACAGTCTCATACCCTCAGGCCTCCGAACTCAGCCAACCAAGACCCTGCAACCAAGTTCCCACCGGCGGCCCTGAGCCCAGCTAGTTTCTGATGGGGCATGTGACACTTGGGCCTGCTCTCCCTGGGGGTTGCCCACGGCTGGGAGGGAGCCCACGCTCTGGGATGGCCGGTGATCCCACACAGAGGTAGCTATGGCACCACGTTGTGCTGGCCACCGCACTAAGGGCTTGGGAAGCAGAAAGCAGAGAAGTGGCACATTCCCTGCTGACAAGGAGCTTCCACTCAACCAGGGGAGTCAAGCCTCATCAACTTTTCTACAAAGAGAGTAGTTAAGATAAATATTTGAAAGAACATGCGTGCCGTAGGTGCTGAACTTGAGAGTTGATACCAAGACTAGTAGTGGAAGTACTTATTAAGTGCTAATTGGGTGTGGAGCACTGTACCGAGCGCTGGGAAAGAATACACAGGAGGGAGATATAGGGCCTCGGCCCTCGAGGCGCACAACCTAATAATAGACAGGTCGAAAGGGGATTAGTGACAGAAACATTAGGAAAGGTGAAACAAAAACAATGAGGCAGCAGAAAGACCAGTAAAGATCAGTAGGGTACGGTGCCTAGAGGAGTAGAGCTGATGGGCTCGTCTGAAGCAGGTGCTGGGAATCCATTGAGGAAAGGCTTACTGGAGTAGATCGTGAGCTCCTTGAGGGTAGGGATCACGTCTAGAACTCTCCTTCATTCATTCAGTCGTATTTATTGAGCGTTTACTGTATGCGGAGCACTTTTCTAAGCGCTTGGGAGAGTATAATATAGCAATAAACAGATACATTCCCTGCTAACTCTCCCAAGCGCTTAGTATGGTGCTCTGCACACTGTAAGCACTCAGATACCATTGACTGATTGAGGGAGGTTTGCAGGAGTTTCAGGCAGGGGAACAGCATGAGCGAGGGGACTGAATCGGAAGAAAGGAACAGGCTCAGATGCTACAGAGCTTCTTGGCCAGAAACTGGACGCTGGCTCCTTCCGTCCTTGCGGTGGGAGTGTTTTTACATGGAAGAGAACCAGCCCTGGACTTGGCAGGTGGGAGCCGCGTCCAGATCAGCTGCTAACATCCCTCAGAAAGCTGCCTACCCCTGATCTGCTATGTGAACTTGGGCAAGTCATTTCACCTCCATCATCAATAAGCTACCTCTGGTGACTCTTCCCAGGGGCAAATTGCCACTTGCCGCTTTTCAGGTTGCGGCTATCCCTGGGTTCTAATCCTGGCTCCACCACATATCAGCTCTGTGACCTTGGGCTAGTCACTTCACTTCTCTGTGCCTCAGTTCCCTCATCTGTAAAATGGGGATAAGAATGTGAGCCCCATGTAGGATAGGGACTGTGTCCAACCTGATTCATTTGTATCTACCCCTGGGCTTAAAACAGTGCTTGGCACCTAGTAAATGCTTATCAAATACCATAATGATTATTATTATTGTTATTGGTGTTATCGTTTGATGCCTTCTGGCCTGGTCGCATGGTGTCCGTGGCTCCAGAGTCCAAGTCCTCCCATGGCCCCTTGGCCGAGGTCTGTATCCAGGCCCGTAGGGCCATGACCTCGCCGAGCCGGCCGTGGCTCTGACCGTGGCTCCTGCGAGCCTGGGGCCAGCCACCGGCCGCAGGCCTTGGGTTCTGCCCCAGTGAGGTTTCAGGACTGACATATCTGTGAATTGACCGGGAGGAGCAGGCCCCACCAACAGGTGGCAGGCCGTGCCTGCCGTGGCTAGCGCCGGGCTGGAGACTGGGCCACTCCAAGGCTTGAGAAACTTTCCCCATTGTACAATCCTCTGAGCAAATCATCATCAATCAGTCACTCAATCAACAGTATTTCACGAGCCACAATTGGGAGCAGAGCCCTCCTGTGGGTCTATGGACAGAGGGCAGCTCTGGGCATCAGGAGACCTGGACTCTTAACTAACTCTGGTTCTTCCTGGATCTGGCTGTCAATCGTCAGTCATTTATCACTTCCTCTGTGCAGAGCAATCAAGAATAATAATAATAATAATGTTGGTATTTGTTAAGCGCTTACTATGTGCAGAGCACTGTTCTAAGCGCTGGGGTAGATACAGGGTAATCGGGTTGTCCCATCTGAGGCTCACAGTCTTCATCCCCATTTTACAGATGAGGTAACTGAGGCCCAGAGAAGTGAAGTGACTTGCCCACAGTCACACAGCTGACAAATGGCAGAGCCAGGATTCAAACCCACGACCTCTGACTCCCAAGCCTGGGCTCTTTACACTGAACCACGCTGCTTCTTGTATTTATTGAGTACTTACTGTGTGCAGAACACTGTACTAAGCACCTGGGAGAGTACAGTATAACAGTTTGTAGATACATTCCCTGTCCTCCGTGAGCTTACAGTCTAGAGGGGTTTGTAGTAAGCATGCGGAAGAGTACAGTACAACAGATTTGACAGACTTGTCCCCTGCCCACAGAGAGCTTACAGTCTAGAGGGGGAAGCAGACATTAAATTACAGATGTGTACATAAGTGCCATGGGGCTGAGAGTGGGGTGAATATCCTGTGCTCCAAGAGTACAGATCCAAGCGCCTAGTTGATGCAGGAGGGAAAGGTGTAGGGGAAAAGAGGGCTAAATTGGAGAAGGCCTCTCGAAGGTTCAGAGAATGGTAGTCTGTTGTAATAGGAAGGGACAGGGAGTTCCAGGACAGAGGCAGGATGTGGACGAGGGGTCGGTGGTGAGATAGATGAGATTGGGGGACAATGTGTAGGTAGGCATTAGAGGAGCAAAGTGTGCAGACTGAATTGGAGTAGGAAATTAGGGAGGTGAGGTAGGAGGGGGCAAGGCGATGGAGCGGCTAACGAGGACAAAGAGTGCACCTGCATTTTGCCAAGGGCTGTCTTCCCGCCCGCCTCCTCGCTCACTGCACCCCAGCAGGAACGCTCCAGGCAGGGGGGATGAGACCATGCAGTCGATGCCGCTCAGGCCACCAGCACGAGACCCCACTCCTCCGTGCAGGGTCTCCGACCTAACGCCGCAGCATGGAAGCACCTCCACCTTGCCCGGCAGGAGGTGACGTCAGGAGGCAACATCATTGTCGGTGTTTGGGAAAGTTCAGCGGAAGCAAGAGACCCGGTCCTTGCCTGGGAATTGACAAGCTGTAGTGAGGGACTCGGTCAGACAGAGCCTTTACACCCAGAAGGGAAGGGAGGGACACAGCAGAGAGGGACACTATTGGGTCAGGTTGAGGGAGCCAGAGAATAATGGAATATACAATCTTCCCCAAGGGCAGAGGATGGAAATGAAATGGGTGAGGGGCCAGGGGGTTGCTGGGTATGGGGCCGGGTTGGGGGCGGGGGGTTGAGAGGATGTGCCTGGAGTGTGTCTGTGTGCATCTCTGCGTTGTCAAAGTTTTTCTCCCTCTCGCCCTGGCCCCCATCTCTCTTGTCCCGAGTGACAACTCTGACAGTGGCATTGGCTTTTCTTCCCCTTGGCAGCTGGGCAGCATAGTGGTGTATCCCGTCTGGGTCCTCTACAACCTGATCATGAGGCTGTTCCGGTCCCCGGCGCCCGCCATCACATTGGAGAACCCAGACGTGAAGTACCCCCTACGGCTGATCGACAAGGAGGTAAGTGCAGGTGGCTGACTGGGCGCAGCGGACGGGGGTGGGTGGCCCTGAGAGGGGGTGACTGGGGTCCGGTGGGGTCCTCTAGTGAGGACGGGTGGGTAAGGCTATCCCAGGATGGCTGGAGTCGTGGGCTTTTTCTTGTAAATTTCCCAGAAGCCCACTCTGTGGAGTGGGAGGGTTGACTGGCTGACTGGGAGGCCAGCTGGGCTCTGGATCAAGTTGGGCTGAGTTCTTCCTCTCCCTAAGGGGGAGGGATGTTTCCTTCCGTGGGAAGCAGCTGTTTTCTCCCCTGCCTTTGGCCTCCTTCCTGATGCCAGCTTCCTGCTGGAAGCAGGACCAGAGAGCAGGGGGGCCCCGGACAGAGACCACAGGCCCGGTGGGGCCTGGGATGGGCAATGCCCTCACTTCTGTGGGTGGCTGTGGGGCAGCTTGGGTAGCAGATCTGCTCTGGCCCACTCGGTCTGACTGCCGGCTTTTGCCACTCTTCTGAAACTACAAGGAGTATGGTTTGGGGAGTCCAAACGGCTGGACCACCCTGCAGTGTGGAGGCCAGGGCCTGTGATGGCCACCCTGAAGCCCGCTTCTTATTGGGGTGCGACGGTCCCCTCAGTCCGGGCGGTTTGACTGTCCCCTGTCCCCATGTTTATGCATCGTGTCCAGGGAAGCGTCTCTGCCCCTCAGTCACTGCCATCAGGGAAGCAGCCCCATTCTGCCTTCACAAGTCTCGAGGAGCACTTAGAGGAGCCCCCGCTGTCTGCCCGGGCTGATTCCCTGGGCTAATGTTACCGGGGCTGGGCAGTGTCCTCCCTGGCGGAAGCCTTATTAAACAACTCTCACAAACAGGAAGCCGCTTAGGCCTCCACACCCACCTGGGGAAGCCTCGGCCCACCCTTCTCCCACCCGTAGTTTCGGGCTGAGAGCCATGGTCCTTTGGGTTGGATGGGGCAGGCCAAGAGGCTGTTTGTCTGTGTCTCTGTCTATTTTCTCCATAGCTCTGGGCCCTTCCAAAGTCCAGATCCCAGGGCTCCGAGGCAAAAGCTCCTTTCTGTGCTACCCAGTTGGCGGCAGCAGGCTGAGCCTGTCCTCTCATCATCATCGTCATCGTAATGATATTGGGGATCTTTTTAGCGAAGCAGCTGAAGCACTGGGAGAGACAGAAGATAAATCAGCCACTCACAGTCAAAGAGTAGAGAACTTCTCCTCACTGAACCCAGTTGAGAACCGAGATTCAGAAAGACTAGGTGACTTCGCCGAGGCCCGGGCAGAACTTGAGAGAGAATCTAGGTCTCTTGGCTCCCAGCCCCGGGCTCTCTTCACTGGGCTATGCCAGCTGACCTCTCTGAGCGGGTCTGTTTGACCCTAGAGCCAGAGAGCCATGGGATCCACTGTGGAGAGTCAACCCTCCACTTGGGCTGGGCCAGCCTGGAGTCCAGGGGGTGGCCCAGAAGACCTTATAGGGCCACTGCCATTCCAGAACCAGGAACAGAGTCAGAGGGCAGCTCCAGTATGGGCACTGGGGTGAAACCGCCTCTTCCACCTAGTCTGGCTCTCAGGAAACAGCAGTGGCAGCAGCTGGGCCATCCCATCTTGATGAGAGCTGTGACTGGGCCGAGCCCCTCTAAACAGCGGGCCCCGCCCACTCCTCCACAACCAGGAAAGCCAGGCCCAGGCTTTGGCCCCTGTGAGGCCTGGGGTTGTCGCTTGGGAACAGCCAGGCCTTGCCTGAAATAGCCCCAGGGTCTGAGCCGCAGCTGGGACTGGGGCGGGAAGCCCGGGCTTTCCCTGCTCAGGGTGGGGCAGCTCTGGGTTCGGATTCCCTCCCCTCCTCTCCGCCTCGGCCCACCCAGCGAAAGAGCGATTGAGGTTTGGCCAGCGTGGCCAGAGATGGCACGGCCCGTTCCCCAGTGACTCTGGGGCCAGGATTAGGTGTCCCCAGACCACGAGCACCCATAGGCCAGCCCAGCCTCACCAGTGATCCCTGGACCAGAGCAATTTCCATCCGGGGGAGGGGGAGGGGGATGTTGGGTGCACCCTCTGCCCCAAAGAGCAAGGTGCCGTGGGAGCTCCAGGTGACCCTGACCTCTGGCTTTGGCAGAACATCAGCCATGACACCAGGAAGTTTCGTTTTGCCCTTCCATCGCGGGAGCACGTCCTGGGTCTCCCTGTAGGTAAGTTCTAGCCCCGGCCCTTTGCCCACCCCCTCCTTCCCATTCCCCCCCCCCCATGCCCAAGCTTCTGACAGGGTCCCCGACAGAAATTGAGAAGCAGTGAGGTCGAATGCAAAAGGCAAGGGCTGGGGAGTCAGAGGACCTGGGTTCTAATGCCACCTCTGCCACTTTCTGCTGTGTGAACTTGGGCAAGTTACTTCACTTCTCTGCACCTCAGTTACCTCATCTAAAATAAGGATTAAAGCTGCAAGCTGCATGTGGGACGCGGACTATATCTAACCTGATTATTTTGTATCTACCCTAGTGCTTAGTATGGCACCTGGCATGTAGTAAGCACTTAACAAAATACCATAAAAAGAAAAATAATACCTCCCTTCCTTCCTCCCCGTCTTCCCTTCCCTCCCACTGGCTGCTATCCAGAGTGGAGCAGTCGGCCATCTAGATTCTCTCATCCTTCTCCTGTCCACAGAAGCAGGAATGGGGCTGGCAGGAGTGGTGACGGGAGAGACAGGAAGGGTTCGGGCTGACACCCCCGGCCCTCCCTCCCCCCCCCCACCGCTTGTCCCGCCCCCCAAACCCCCAGGAGACCTGGCGGACAGGCCTGAACCCACTGCAGGGTTCCCCCAAGCCAGGAGGGACCTCATGGGCTGGGATGGGAGCCGGAGCGGCCAGCTGTACCCGAACTCCTCCTGCTTGTCCCTCAGGTCAGCACATCTACCTGTCTGCTCGCATCGACGGAAACCTGGTCATCCGCCCCTACACCCCCGTCTCCAGCGACGACGACAAAGGATTCGTGGATCTGGTTGTCAAGGTGAGGCATCCGTGGGGCGGCAGCCCTGCGTGTATGCACTTGTACGCATGGGTGCCTGTGAGTCCACACGGGCACGCCTACGTGAGTCCATCCATCTTTCTGTCTGTCTGTCTGGCCGGCAGATCTACTTCAAAGATGTCCACCCGAAGTACCCTGCCGGGGGAAAGATGTCTCAGTACCTGGAGAGCCTGCAGCTTGGGGACACTGTCGACTTCCGGGGCCCGAGCGGACTGCTGGTCTATCAGGGCAAAGGTAGAATCAATCAGTGGTATTTATTGAGCTGCTTACTCTGTGCAGAGCACTGGACTAAGTTCTTGGGAGAGTACACTGCAGCAGAGTTGGTAGACACGTTCCCTGCCCACAGCAAGTTGGCAGTCCAGAGGGGGAAGCGGACATTAAAATTAATTACAGATATGGACATGAGTGCTATGGAGCTGAAGTTGCAGCTAATAAAGGATACAAATCCATTTGCAAGGGTGAGACGGAAGGGAGGAGGAGAAGAGGAAATGAGAGCTTAGTCGGGGAAAGCCTCTTGGAGGAGATGTGCTTTTAATAAAGTTTTGAAGGTGGGGAGAGTGATCATCTGTCAGATATGAAGAAGGCAGGGGTTCTTAGCCAGAGGCAGGACATGGGAGAGGGGTTGGCAGTGAGATAGATGAGACTGAGGAACAGTGACTAGGTTAGTGTTAGAGGAACCAAGTGAGTGTTAGGTTGTAAAAGGAAATCAGTGAGGTAAGGTAGGAGGGGGCAAGGTGATTGAGTGTTTTAAAGCCGCCGCTAAGGGGTTTCCGTTGGATGAGGGGGTGGATAGAAAACCACTGGAGGTTCTTGAGTAAGGAATCATGGACTGAACCTATTTTTGGAGAAAAGATCTGGGAAACAGAGTGAAATGTGGACTGAAGTGGGGAGAGACAGGAGGTGAAGAGGTCAGCAAGGAGGCTGATGCAGTCGTCAAGGTGGGTTAGGATAAGTGCTTGGATCAGTAAATAAGCAAGCACTCAATAAATTTTATTGATCAACATGGTAGCAGTGTGGCTGGAGAAGAAATAGTGGATTTTAGCAATGTTGTGAAGGTAGAACTGACAGATGGTTTGAACAGACATATGGGTTGAATGAGAAAGATGGATCGAGGTTAATGCCGAAGTTACAGACTTGTGAGACGGAGGATGGTGGTGCCCTCTACAGTGATGGGGAAGTCAGAAGGACAGGGTTCGAGTGGGAAGATGAGGAGTTCTGTTTTGGACGTGTTAAGTTTAGGTGTCAGAGAGATGTCCTGAAGGCAGGAGGAAATACAAAACTGCAGAGAAGGAGAGAGATCAGGGCTGGAGAAGTTCATTCATTCAGTCATTAATTGAGCACTTACTGTGTGCAGAGCACTGAACTAAGCACTTGGGAAAGTACAATACAGCAAGAAAGAGTGACAATCCCTGCCCACAACGAACTCACAGTCTATAGGGAATGATCCACATCAAGATGGTAGCTGAAGTCGTGTAAGTGGGTGAATCTTCCAAGGGAGAATAGAAGGGGACACAGAACTGAGCCTTGGGAGACTCCCGTAGTTTGGGGGTGGGAAGCAGAAGAGAAGCCAGTGAAAGAGACTGAGAAGGAGCAACCAGAGAGCTAGGAGGAGAACCAGAAGAGGACAGTGTCAGCAAATCCACGGTTGGATAATGTTTCCAGGAGAAAGGGGTGGTCGATAATGCTGAAGGCAGCTGAGAGGTCGAGGAAGATTAGGATGGAGTAGAGGCCATTGGATTTAGCAAGAAGGAGATCATTGACCTTTGAGAGGGCAGTTTCCGTGGAGCAACGGGGATGGAAGCCAGATTGGAGGGGGTCAAGGAGAAAATTCAAGGAGAGGAAGTGGAGGCACCGGGTACAGACAACTCACTCGAGTGTGGAGAGGAATGGCAGGAGGGAAAAGGGGCAATAATTGGAGGAGAGATCTTTTAGGATAGGTGGAATCAGCAACAGAACTGAGGAGATGCTGACTGGATTCTGGGAGGCAGGGAAGGTGAGGGCAAGGCCAGGGATGGGTTTCTGGGGGTTCAAGCATGGCCGCTCCCCACCTCGGCCTCTCACACTGTTCAGTTTGTGGTATTTAAGTGCTTATTATGTGCCAGGCACTGTACTAAGCACTGGGGTGGATACAAGCAAATCGGGTTGAACACAGTCCCTGTTCCCCATGGGGCTCACAGTCTTAATCCCGATTTTACAGATGAGGTGACTGAGGCACAAAGATTGAAGTGACTTGCCCAGGGTCACCCAGCAGACAAATGGCGGAACCGAGATTAGAACCCAGGTGCATCCGACTCCCAGGCCTGTGCTCTCTCCACTAGGCCACGGTGTTTGTGTGTTTCTTTTTCTCAGGCAAGTTTGCCATTCGTCCAGACAAGAAATCTGAGCCGGTTATCAAAACCACAAAGTCCTTGGGCATGATTGCAGGGGGTACTGGTGAGTGTGAAAAGAGGGGAATGCTGGGGACGGGGAGAGGAGGGGAAGAGGAGGATGACAGGCAGAGGTGAGAGGTTGGGGGAGCTAATGGTTATGAGAGGAGGAGGCTTGGGAGAGGTGGTGAACGAGGGCATGGGGGTGGGTTGAGAGTGTGAGGGGGTCTGGGAGAAGTGAGAGCTTTGGGGCCCTGAAGGGAGAGAGGTGGGGTGTCAAGGGTTGAAGCCAAAGACAGCCGTGGACTGGGGGTCAATTCCTCTTGCAGGAATCACCCCAATGCTGCAGCTGATTCGTGCAATAATGAAGGACCCCGGGGACCCCACCGTGTGCCACTTGCTGTTTGCCAACCAGGTAAGTGGCCACCCCCTCCCCCGACTTCCCCTGCAGAATGAAACCCAAATCATTTTGGAGGTTTATTGCCAACCCGTGGGCTAGCCCCCGCCGTCTCCCACCCCTGGGGGCAGTTCTGGGTTCTCCCGCAAGTGCTTCCTGATTCTGCCCTGGCCACCCCCAGCCCTGCAGTCGCTATATGAGGTGGGAAATCCAGTCACAACCTGCTTTGCTGCAGAACCAGAGAGGTCAAAGAACTTGGGTGGGCAGCACTGCATGAGGTCTGTTGGTCTGGGGCTGACCTGGGCTAATCCCTCCAGGGCAGATCACCCTCCACGGCCCCCACGACTTCCATCCGCACCTTTCTGCCAGAATGGTGCCGGGGTCCCAGCTCGGGAGCAGCTGTGCGCCTGGCAGCCTGGGCACCGCTGCCTGGCTGCAGACCCCTGCATTCTGCCCAAAGCTGTGCCACAATGGGGCCAGGGTGGCCAGGGCACCGTGGCCTGCGGCCAGGGAGGTTGGGTCGAGGGGCCAGGCTCGGTTGCCAGTGGCCGCAGTTGGCTGAAGTGAGCTTGGGCATGCATATGTGTGTGTGTGGGTGTCGGTCGACACCTCGCGTAACATCACACTTTCTGCAGACAGAAAATGACATCCTTTTGCGGGCAGAGCTGGAGGAGGTGAGGAACGAGCATTCGGACCGCTTCAAACTGTGGTTCACCCTGGACAAGGCCCCTGAGGGTAAGGGCTGCTTGGCCGGCCGATAAATCATAGGGTCCCTTGGGGCAGCAAAATGGGCAGCCCGACCCCTTTCCCTATCTCCTTTCCCGGTCTCCCATCCCAGTCCCTTTCCTGCTCTTCTTCCCCAGTCCCTTTCCCATACTCCTTCCCCGGTCTTCTTCCCCGGGTCCTTTTCCATATTCCTTCCCCGCTCTCCTTCCCCAGGCCCGTACCTGAATTCCTTCCCTGTCTTCCCCCACAGGCTGGGACTACAGCCAGGGCTTTGTAAATGAGGACATGATCCGCGCTCACCTGCCGCCGCCGGCAGAAGACCCCCTGATCCTGATGTGCGGCCCCCCTCCCATGATCCAGTTTGCCTGCATCCCCAACCTGGACCGCGTGGGCTACCCTGCTGACCGGCGCTTCGCCTTCTAGGGTTCTGGGGGCCAGAGGGACAGGGGCAGCCCTGTCCGGAGCCAAGGACAGGGCCGCGGGGGGTGTCTGTACTTGCCTCTGTCTGTCTGTCTTTCTGTCTGTCTGTCTGCCTGCCACGGCCTGCCTCTGTCTCCCACCCTCCCGCCACAGTGCCTGGCACAACTGGCCACCCCCTGCCCCCATGTCCCGGCAGGGCTTGTGGCTGCAGCCCGCTGGACTCGGGGGTCCCTGCTCGCTTCTCCTTTTCACAACGAAGTTCGAGGAACCGTTCCAGGCGTGTGTGTGGGTGCTCAGAAGCGCTTGCTCGGCGAGGCTGGCGGCATCTAAGGATGAAGGAGGAGGCGGGGATGCTAGGAGGGAGAGGGCGGCCGCCTCCAGCTCCGGCCTAGCCCAGGTGCCTCCTTGGCAGCAAGTTCTGAATGTCCTGCATGTCCTCCTCCTTCCCCGTGCCCTTGGTCTCACTGGGTCTTGGGCCCTGATGCAAGGAGAGGAGGGGACAGAACTGAGCGGAGACGGGGGGGAGGTACGGCGCATGGGGGGCACCAGGAGCAGTGGGAGGAAGTGGGGATAGGGGGGAGAGATGCATGACCAGGCGAGTGATCCAGAGGGTGGGGGATGGGGCAGGGAAACTGGCCGTGGCATCACCCACATGTGAGAGTCGCAGATCTCAGCCGAGATGGCGCCAGCGGCCCCAGAGCACACTCACTTTGTCCAACCCTGGCTGCCCCTGACAACTTGGGTCACGCTCAAAGTGCCTGAAGGCTGTTTGGCCTCTGCCATAACAGAGGCTGAGGCCGGGCCATCCTGAGAGACGGGAACTCCTGTGCCCTTTGGGCTGAGGGGGGGGCGGAGCCGGCATGCTCCCATGCCCGGTCCTGGTGGGGTCAGCGTGGCAGGTTCCCACCGTGAGATACCGAGGGGCTGGCGGAGAGATGTCTTCTTCCCAGTGCGCGGGTCTGAGTGTGCAGGAAATAAAGTTTGCTATTTTGCCACTTCCAAGGGCTTCCGAGCGTGATGAGCAGGTTAATAATCCACGAAGGGTGAAGCCTGGCAGGAAAGCCTCCAAGACCTCGGGCCCTTACCTCTTCCTGCTTCTGATGCTACACAAACCTGTGCCCAGGCAGTCAATCATTTGATGGTATTTATTGAGCACTTATGTGCACAACACAGTATTAAGTGCCTGGGCGAATACAATGCAACCAAGTTAAAAGACACGTTCCCTGCCCATAATGAGCTTACAGACTAGATGGGGAGAGAAACATTAATAAAAACAAGTAATTTAAAATATTTAAAGAGGTACACAAATGCTTTGGGAATGGGGTTAATATCAAATGCCCAAAGGTCACAGATCCAAGTGCGAAGACAATGCAGAAGGGGCAAAAAGCTGGAGTAAAAAAGGCTTAATTGGGGAAGATATCTTGGTGGAGATAATAATAATGATGGTATTTATTAAGCGCTTCCTATGTGCCAAGCACTGTTCTAAGCACTGGGATAGATATAAGGTAATCAGCTTGTCCCATGTGGGGCTCGCAGACTTAATCCCATTTTACAGATGATGAGGGAACTGAGGCACAGAGAAGCAAAGTGTGTTGCCCAGAGTCACACAGCTGATATGTGGCGGAACTGGGATTAGAACCCATGACCTCCAACTCCCAAGCCTGGGCTCCTTCCACTAAGCCACGCTGCTTATCATAATGCTTTGATGGTGGATCAAGTGGTGGTCTGGGCATATGGAGGGGGAGGGAGTTCCAGGTGAAGGGGTGGTCATAGGAAAGGGGTTGGCAGCGAGATAGACAAGATAGGGGCACAGTGAGTAAGCTGGTGCTAGAGGATCGGAGTATGCGGGCTGGGCTGTGGTAGGAGAGCAGTGAGGTGTGAGGTAAGATGGAGTGAGCTTAGTGAGTACTTTAAAGCTGATGATAAGGAGTTTCTGATGCAGAGGTGGATGGGCAGCCCTTGGTTGTTCTTAAAGAGTAGGGAGATATGGACTGAACATTTTTGTTGGTAAATGATCTGTGAAGGAGAGCAAAGTGTGGACGAGAGTGGGGAGAGACAGGCAACGGGGAGATCAGTGAGGAGGCAAATGCAGTAGTCAAGATGGGATAAGATAAGTACTTGAATCAGGGTAGTAGCATTTTGGATGCAGAGGAAAGGGTGAATTTTAGCAAAGTTGTGAGAATGAAACTGACAAGATGTGGTGATAGATTGACTAAATTCATTCAATCATTTATTGAGTGCCTACTGGGTGCAGAGTACAGTACTGAGTGCTTGGGAGAGTACAATATAACAAACAGACATTCCCTGCCCACCATGAGCTTACAGTCTAGAGAGGGAGACAGACATTAATATAAATAAATTATAGATGTGGACTTCGATGCTGTGGGGCTGGGAGGAGGGATGAATAAAGGGAGCGAGTCAGAGTGACGCAGAAGGAACTGGGAGAAGAGAAAAGGAGGGTTTAATCAGGGAAGACCTCTTGGGGGAGGTGTGCCTTCAATAAGGCTTTGAAGTGGGGGTGTCCTACTTGGATGTCCTCCTGTCACCTCAAGCTTAACATGTCCTAAATTGAACTCCTTGTCTTCCTATCAATCGTTGATATTTATTGAGCATTTACTGTTTTAAATGCTTCCCAAACTTATAGCTACACATTGTCCGCACATACGTACACATAACAGAGTAGTAACGACTCTGTCACTGTTGGTAATGATGATGGAATTCATCACTTGATTCCTATGTGCTCTGGGCTATAACCTGTTTCAAAACCCTTCTCACTTGCTCTCCCGTCCTCTCATCTCTGCCATCCCCAACATCTTTTCTTGGGACCAATAAGAAACATGTCTCCCCATTCATGCGTAAAAATGTCAGAAGGAAAAGTGTTGTAAAAAATGTTTAAGAATTTCAACTAAATGAGAAATGCTTGGCCATAATTTATCACATTTTCTGGATGGGAAAATGTGGCCACATCTATTAAGGCAAAGGAAGAGAACCCGATTAGGAAAGCTTAGAACACTTCATTTAATGATTTATTTAAGCTTTATTTAGCCATTAATTGTAGCAGCCCAACTCATCGATTGATTCGCATAAAGATACTAATCGCTAATATGGTGTGGTTTTAAAAATCTCCTAAATCCTCTAAATCCTCCAAACCGAGGACTAAAAGGAAAAGGCAGAAGAGACAGGCCACTGCTCCCCAATACCACAATTTATGCAGTTGTGTTTCCTGCCTCTGGGGAAATGTCCGGGGTCAGACAGCACCCCAAGAGTGCAGGGGGGCGGGAGGGAGCTTGCCCTGGGACAGCTACCTTGAGGCTGCAGGGAAGGAGCAGCAGAACTAGGATTAGTAGTAGCAGTAGTTGTAGGAGAAGTAGAAGCAGGAGTACTTATTGAGCTCCTCTCAAATGCTATACATTGAAGTAAACACCTGGGAGAACCAACCATCAGAAGCTCAAGATAAACTTCCTGCCTCCAAGGAGCTTCCCCTCCAACTGGGGAGACAGACTCATCAGGTAAACGAATATATAGAAGGGCTGAGGGTGGCGATTAATACGTACAGAAGCGGCTGAAGAGATGATAAAATTGGGGGTATTTATAATCTCTCAAATTCTTAAACTCGGCCCCACCCTCGATTCCTTCCTTTCGTTCAACCCCCATATTCACTCTGTCTTCCAATCCTGTAGGTTCTTCCTCTACAGCCTTACCAGAATCTGCCTCTTCCTCTCCGCTCACTACCACAAAGCTGGTCCAGGCATTTGTCCTATCATGCATTCGATAGTATTTATTGAGTGCTTACTATGTGCTCACAGTCCAGCAGGGGGAAGCTGAGGGGCTGGCAGCAAGCACATGAGGAAAGCCTGAATCCAGAACGAGCAGAGAACAGGAGTCTGGGGATGAACAAGAGTGAGAGCAACAGAGTGAGAGTGCAGTTGAGTGCAGTTGAGAGTGAAGCAGCGTGGCTTAGTGGAAAGAGCACGGGCTGGGGAGTCAGAGATTGTGGGTTCCAATGCCGACTCCACTGTTTGTCAGCTGTGTGATTTTGGGCAAGTCACTTAACTTCTCTGTGTGTCAGTTCCCTCATCTGTAAAATGGGCATTAAGACAGTGAGCCCCATGTGGGACAACCTGATCACCGTGTTTCCTCCCCAGTGCTTAGAACAGTGCTTTGTACATAGTAAGAGCTTAACAAATATCATTATTATTATTATTAGTTGAAGGAGCTGTTCCAGTCTCCGTGCAATGTACCCTGCCCACATCTGCTCCTGGGCTTCACCTGGTCTCTCAATGCTTGGCGGTTCCTCCACCTGTCCCCCCCAAACACAGCTGTGTGTGCTAGTGTGTATGTGTGTGGGCGTGCATGAGTATGTGTGTGTGTGTGTTTGCTGTTCTCACACACTCTGGCCCCAGGTGGGTCCTTCTCTTTCTCCTCAGTCCCACCCCCACCATGAGTCGTCCCCTCCCTAACTAGACCTCATGACAATGCCAGACCTGGGGAGGGGAGAGATTGGTGCCGGGGGAGCGGGGAGGCGGGTAAGATCCAGCGTGATGTCAAAGCTCCACCTCCCACAGGGACCTTTAAACTCACCCTAAACCATTCATTCAATAATATTTATTGAGCGCTTGGTATGTGCAGAGCACTGTACTAAGTGCTTGGAATTTAAAATTCGGCAACAGATAGAGACTATCCCTGTCCACTGACGGGCTTACAGTCTAATCGGGGGAGACAGACAGACAAAAACAATAGTAATAAATAGAATCAAGGGGAGATGGACGGACACCGCGGCTGCAGGACAGTCAAAGGGGGAGATCCTTCAACACTAGACACACCCTTTGTCTAGAGCCTTTTCCCACACCTAAGGTACTGAAACTCTTTCCAACCCAAGCCACGGCCTCATCCCATCGGATCCCGGACCGGATGGCCCCCTGCCCAGTGTCCAGCCTGACCCCAACTATCCAGTCCTCAAACTCAGTCCTCCGACCCAGCTCCGCTCAGTGCCCCCAGCCCTGCCTACCACAACCCCTGTGCATAGTCCCGGGTTCGGCTTGAGTTCACTGCGCCTCCCCCGCAGCTCCCAGCTCCTGACTCAATACTGCTCTCTCCGCAGGCCGCAACCCCTGTCCACCTGCCAGCCCTGGCTCAGCTGCTGCCAGTACCTGCGGTGGGGGATTGGGGCAGAAGAGAATCCTCTTCCTGCTCTTGGTCAGAGGCTCCTGCACCCCTCTGCCTGCCCTCTCTGGCCCACCACCCCATACTCTCTGGTCCTTGCCCAGCATCGCTCAGTACAGCTGCCCCATCCTCCTGCTTTCAACATCCCTCTGGGATAGATCTTCCACCTGGGTCTGAAACTGCGTCTGACCGAGGCCGCTCAACCTCTACGCCATCTGGCTCTCTCCCCAGGCCAAGTTCCCTGCCCGGCTGCCAGGCAAGGCCCAGCTGCTGCCTGGACCCCAGGGCAGTATGTGTCTCCTGCTCCTGCTGCAGGTCGAGGGGACCCTGCCCTTGTCTTGTCTTCCCACTCGGAGCCTGTCTTCCCGCTCACTTTCCCATCACTGTAGATGGCACCGTTATCCTTCCTGTCTCACAAGATCTTAACCTTGGCATTATCCTTAACTCCTCTCTCTCATTCAACCCACATATTCAATCCATCATTAGATCTTGTCGGTTCCACCTTCACAACATCACTAAAACCAGCCCTTTCCTCTCTATCCAAAGTGCTGTCACATTGTCCTATCCTGTCTGGATTACTGTAACAGCCTCCGTGCTGATTTCCCTTCCTCCTGTCTTTCCCCACTCCAGTCCATACTTCACTCCTCTGCCTGGATTATTTTTCTACAAAAAACGTTCAGAATGTGTTTCCCCACTCCTCAAGAAACTCCAGTGGTTGCCCATCTAACTCCACATCAGACAGAAACTTCTTTCCATTAGTTTAAAGCACTCAATCACCTTGCTCCCTCCTACCTCACTTCACTACTTTCCTACTACAGCTCAGCCCACATACTTCACTCCTCTATTGCCAACCTTGTCATTTTGCCTCCACCTCACCTGTCTCACTGCCGATCCCTCACCCACGTCCTGTCTCTGCCCTGGAATGCCCTCCTTCCCTCCTCATATCCAAGAGACTTTTTTTGTAGAAAAATGATCCGGGCAGCAAAGGGAAGTGTGGCCTAGAGAGGGGAGAGATAGGAGACAGGGAGATCAGCAAGGAGGCTGTTACAGTAATTAAGGCGGGATAGGATAAATAACTGGATTAACGTGATAGCAGTTTGGATGGCAAGAAAACAGCTAGTTTTAGCGATGTTGTGAAGGTGGAACTGACAAGATTTATTGATGGATTGATGGATTGAATATGTGGGTTGAATGAGAGAGAGGAGTCAAGGATAATCCCAAGGTTTCGGTCTCATGAAACAGGAGGATGGTGGTGCCATCTATGGTTATGGGAAAGTGAGGGAGAGGACAGGGTTCTGTTTTAGACATGTCAAGCTTGAGGTGACAGGAGGACATCCAAGGAGAGATGCCTTGAAGGCAGAAGGAAATGTAAGACTGCAGAGAGGGAGAGGGATCAGGGCTGGCGGTGTAGATTTGGTTATCATCTGCATAGAGGTGGTATTTGAAGCCATGCAAGTGAATGAATCAGTTCTCCAAGGGAGGGGGTGTAGTTGGACAATAGAAGGAGCCCCAGAACTGAACCTTGAGGGGCACCTACAGTTAGGGAGTGGGAGGCAGAGGAGGAGCCCGCAAAAGAAACTGAAAATGAGCGATCCGAAAGATGAGAAGCAGGATAGGACAGCGTCAGTAGAGCTGAGAGTGGATAATGTCTCTAGCGGTAGAGGATGGTCGACAGTGTTGAAGGCAGCTGAGAGGTCGAAGAGGATTAAGATGGAGTAGAGGCCATTGGATCTGGCAAGAAGGAGATCATTGGCGACCTTTGAGAGGGCAGTTTCTGTGAGCGAAGGGGATGGAAGCCAAATCGGAGGGGGTCAAGGAGAGAATTGGAGGAGAGGAATTTGAAAGAGCGGGTATAGACAACTCACTCAAGGAGTATGGATAGGAATGGTAGGAGGGAGATGGGGCGATACCTGGAGGGAACCGTGGGGTCAAAGGAGGATTGTTGTTTTTTTAGGATCGGGGAGACATGAGCATGTTTGAAAGCAGTGGGGAAGAAGCCACTGGAAAGTGAACATTTGAAGATGGCAATGAAGGGGGAAGAAGAATGGGGTGTGGAGAAGGCAGCCCGTGCGCACACAAACCCATCTGCACACAAGTACGTGCACATAAAGGCACTGGGGTACACAACCTCCCAGACCCCCACAGGTGCCTATAGTTGTGCACATGCACATGAGCACACATTCTATTCAGCCCCGCACTCTTTCTGAAGTGGAGATGGGCCCAAGCTGGGGAGCTGCAGCCTGGGGGTGGGCCCTGGCTGCCCAGGGCCTAACATCAGTGGGCAGAAACTGGAGCTGGGGAACAGAGGGGCTCCTGGGTGAATCTCTCCATCCTCATGCCCCTCATGGCCCCCACTGTACTCCGGCCCTGGCCCATGGAGCCTTTAATAGAGCTTAGAATAGTGCTTGGCACGTAGTAAGCCCTTAACAGATATTAACAGTATTATTACCCCACTGCCTGTCACTACCTGTGAACTTCTGCCAGCTGCCTGCTTGGGCCTGAGACTGGACCTTCTGTCCCTTTTCAAGGTTGGCCAGGCCCAGCCATCTCTGTGCAGTGGCTGCCAAGGCGCAGCACCCCACCCCCTGATGGGGCCACAGTACTGCAGGGCTGATAGTTTTGCTGGGGGGCAGGTGGAGCCGAGAGATGGGCCAGACCAAATCTGGTATCACAGCCCTGTGCCCCACAGGGGCCTTTAAACCTGGCCTGAGCCGGCCAGCAGGACACTGCAGCTGCGGCACAGATGGACCAAGAGGGCTCTCGGACGCCGCACAGACAGTCGCTCGGAACCTTTTCCTGAGACCACAGTATCCACCCCTCTGCCTGGCTTTCTTGTCAACTCTCTAGTCCCTGCTCAGACCGCCTCAGCGCCACCTCACCCCTCTTCCTGCCTTGCGCAGCCCCCAGGGCAGGTCCCAGTGTGGGTCTGAGACTGTGTCCCTTTGAGGCTGCTCAGCCCCCTGCCTTATCTGGCTCTTTTCCCAAGCTGTGCCCCCTATCTGACCACCACCAGTGGCTCAGCTGTTGCCCATGTGCAAGAGCATGGTGTGTCTCCTGCTCCTGCTGCTGACTGGGGAGACCTTGCCCCAGCCCAGGTTAGACCCTGCACTCCCTCCCCCATCCCATTAAGGACAGTAGGAAAATGGTTCCTTGGTGCAGGTTTTCCCCAGCTCCGGCCCTCTCGGGTAGAGGGAATGAAGCCTGGAGGGTGGGCGTCAAGAGTGACTCTGGGGGCTGGGCCAGATGCCCAGACCCCACCCTCTAATGCCTCAGGCCCTGCACCAACCTGACCCTGACCCTGGCCCTGGCCTAGCAGATCTGTGGGGGTCCATGGCCCAGGCTGGGCTGGGACCACCTCCTCCTGCCCCAAGTGAGGTTGGGTTCTGGGCCTGCTTGTGCCTATTTCCCCCCCCCCGCGCCCCCTCTCAGCCCCTCCGCTTCTCTCTGCAGCAAGCCCCTTCAGCACACCCAGGTCTTAGTGGACAGGGACGCTGACTTTGAGGCGGGGGTCGACACTGAACAGCACCCCGGACCTACACAGGTCAAGAGGGTGAATCCAAGATACTTAATGGAGCCGCAAGTCAAAAGGTCAAGAAAAGCCTGCCAATTCTGCCTGTGCCAAACTTCCTACCTCATACACAGGCTGAACAAGCTGAAAAAGCAACCTGGAACTGATCCTCACCAACCCTTCTCGCCCTCGGACCCCAACTCATTCGGATGAGGCTAGCCTGGGGGCATGGTCAGAGTTCCCCTCAGACCCCACAACTCCCCCCCTAAAACCTTCCTCCTCCTCCCAGGAGCCCTGGAACTCCCATTTCCTCTCTCTATCCCCCTGCCCCCCATTAGCGTGGCTCAGTGGAAAGAGCACGGGCTTGGGAGTCAGAGGTCATGGGTTCGAATCCCAGCTCTGCATCTTGTCAGCTGTCTGACTGTGGGCAAGTCACTTAACTTCTCTGTGCCTCAGTTACCTCATCTGTAAAATGGGAATTAAGACTGTGAACCTCATGTGGGACAACCTGATTACCCTGTATCCACCCCAGTGCTTAGAACAGTGCTCTGCACATAGTAAGCGCTTAACAAATACCAACATTATTATCTCTGCCATCAGCTCTTGAGTAATGCCCACTAGATCATCTCAGAATTCTCTCTGCCAGCAGCACCAGGACTCCTGAGGAAACTAGGTGCTGGCTGTCTTCCTGGATACACATCTTCAGAGATTGGACCATCCAACATCCTCTGACACCCCTCCATCCCTGACTCTCCCCCAGTGTCCCAGCAAAGACCATCCAGAATCCTGACTCTTTCCTCTCTATCCCTAACTTTCCCCCAGTGACCCAGCAAGGATAGCCAACACCCCCAATTCTCCCCTTTCCATCCCTGACTCTCCCTCAGCTAACCAGCACAGACCATCCAAAACCTCAACTCTCCATATTCCACCCCAACTCTCATCCAGTGACTCCACATGGACCCATTCAATTCCCCTGGTTCTCCCCATTCTACTACTGACTCTTTCCCAGTGATCCATCTTGAAGAACTTGGTCATGGGTCTGTCAAAATGCTTCTAGAGCCTGTGGATTTTTTCTCCCCCATAGAATATTTTGGGAATTAATTCCTTTTGTTTGCCAGCAGCAGGGTGTTTCCTTATGTTTATTCTGAACCTGCCTCCTTCCAGCTTCACTGTCTGACCCTCAATTAATCAGACTGGGGGTGGGATTAAGTGTACGGAAGTCCTAAGCTTGCCCTGCCCACATCCTTCCTGGTTCTGTAAAGTCCTGTCCTGCCCCCCCAGCATCTCCGCCCAGAGAAGCTTCCCCAGTCCCCTGACCACCCAAGGTGCCCGGCTCTGTCCTAGGAAGCAGCAAAAAGGTCGTCCCATGGTGCCTTGGGGAGGGTGGGCAAGGGCCTGTCCAGGGCAGGACTGGTCTTTGTTCCTGCCCTGTCCAGGTGCCCGGTGCATGGCCGGCCCCGGGATATCACCACAGCTGCCACACACAAGGCTGTATTTTCAAAGACTGGGGACAGCCATTCTGAGACCCTTCTCCTCCATCACGGCAACATATGTAAAAGGACACATATGCACACACAAATATGGTATGGGGTACACAAGCATAGATACATACATATAGACACACACACACAAAAGTAAACATGTACGGAAACATAGAAGCATACATTCCTTCCCACTAAGCCACTCTGCTCCTCTGATGTATAGAGATACTATATATACTTCTCTATATATAGTTACTATACAGCTATGCATTCATACACACGTGTACACATACGCAAGCGTGCACCTGCATGCCCTTGGGTATGCATGCACAAAGTATATGCATTGGCATTCATTCTACATTCCCCTATCAAATACTGATATTTATTGAGCATTTACTGTGTTCAGAGCACTGTACTAAGTGCTTCCCCCCAAATTTATAGCTACACACTGTCTGCACATACACACACATAATTGTAGTAACATAATTGCAGGTTGCCGGTGGTAATGGTGATGGAATTCATCACTTGATTCCCATGTGCTCTAGGCTATAACCTGTTTCAAAACCCTTCTCACTTGCTCCCCCGTCCTCTCGTCTCTACCATCCCCACGGTCTTTGCTTGGGACCAGTAAGAAACATGTCTCCCCATTCATGCGTAAAAACGTCAGAAGGAAAAAGTGTTGCAAAAAATGTTTTAGAATTCCAACAAAATGAGAAATGCTAAAGCTATGATTGCTTAGCCATAATTTATTAAATTTTTTGGATGGGAAAATGTGGCCACATCTATCATGGCAAAGGAAGAGTACCCGATAAGGAAAGCTTAAAACACTTCATTTAATGGTTTATTTAACCTTTATTTAGCCATTAACTGCAGCAGCCCAACCCATCGAGTGATTCACATAAAGATACTAATCCCTAATACGTGCAGTTTAAAATCTCCTAAATCCTCTAAATCCTCTAATCCCAGGACTAAAAGGAAAGGGCAGAGTGACCAACCACTGCTCCCCACCACCACAATTTATGCAGTTGTGTTTCCCACCTCTGGGAAAATGTCCGGGGTCAGACAGCACCCCCAGAGTGCAGTGGAGGTGTTTGGGGGGGAGGGAGTTTGCCCTGGGGCAGCCACCTTGAATCTGCAGGGAAGGAGCACCAGAACGAGGACTAGGGAAGCAGCATGGCTCAGTGGAAAGAGCACGGGCTTGGGACTCAGAGGTCATGGGTTCTAATCCCGGCTCTGCCACTTGTCAGCTGTGTGACTTTGGGTAAGTCACTTAACTTCTCTGTGCCTCAGTTACCTCATCTGTAAAATGGGGATCAAGATTGTGGGCCCCACGTGGGACATCCTGATCACCCTGTATCCCCCCAGCGATTAGAACAGTGCTCTGCACATAGTAAGCGCTTAACAAATACCAATAATATTATTATTAATTTGTTATTTATTAATAACAAATACCAATATTATTATTAATTCCACGGTAATTATTTTCATGTCTGAACTGTTTTAAACTTGAGTGATCAGTGATAAAGCAAAGCCTTTCGCTCTGCCCCCACCCCGGGCTCCATCCCTCCCTCTCGAGGCCTCTTTCTCCTCTTTCTCTTTCCTCGGAGCTGGGGCCACTGGCTTCCTCCCTCCCCCCGAAAACCTAGCCTCCCCTCCACTGCCCCGGGGGTCCGAGGGGGTGGGGAGAGGCCGGGGGAGCAGGAGGGGGACGTGTTGGGGTTTCTGGCCCGACAGAGGTAGGATCAGAGTGACAATCACCACAGCCTAGGGTAGAAAGAGCCCTGGCCTGGGAATCGGGGGTTCTAAGCCCTCCTCTGACACCTGCCTGTTGTAAGGCCATGGGAAAGTCACTCCAATTCTTAATACCTTAGTTTAATTATCTGTAAAATGAAGATTCAACCCCTCTTCTCCTTTTTACTGGGACTATGAGTCCAGGTGGGGCAGGATGTTATTATCTTGTGTCTATTGCAGCCCTGTGTAGGATGATGATGATGATGATGATGATGATGATATTTGGTAAGTGCTTACTGTGTGCCAAGCACTGTTCTAAGAGCTGGGGTAGACACAAGGTAATCAGGTTGTCCCACATGGGGCTCACAATCTCAATCCCCATTTTACAGATAAGATAACTGAGGCACAGAGAAGTTAAATGACTTGCCCAAAGTCACAGAGCTGACAAGTGGTAGAGCTGGGATTAGAAGCCATGACCTTTCACTCCCAAGTCCGTGCTCTTTCCACTAAGCCACGCTGCTTCTTCTATGATGATGATGTTGTGACCTGGGACTATTATTAATTTATTAATTAATTAGGGGCCTGGACAGGGTCCCTAGAAGCTGAGGGACCAAAGCAGCATCACAAGCGGCCAGTTCGTGGCGGGAAACCTGGGGATTGGCTCAGTCCGGGAAGACATGGCCGTGGCAGTGGCGGCCACACTGGAGCCAGAGGGACAGAGGTCGGTGGGGACAGATGCCTGCAGGTCCCCGAGCCCCCCTGTCCGCAGGGACAGGAGCCCAAGGCTGATGGAGAGCGAGAGCTCCGTGCGGACCTGGGGAGAGCCGGGGTGATGGAGCCGCCCACGAACCGTGCGGCCAATCTGTCAGGCCCACCCAGCCCAAGATGAGTCGGGCCGGGCCTCGCCCCTGGATAATAATAATAATAATGGTATTTTTTAAGCCCTTACCATGTGCCAAGCACTGCTCTAAGCGCTGGATTAGGATAAAACTACGGCCCCGCCCCTGGCCCGTCCCTGCCCCGGTCCACCCACCTCTACCCTCGCTCCACCCAGGTGACCAGGTGACCTTTCCTAGACCCGAACAGGGCTCCGGGGTCCGGGACCGAGCGGACAACTCCCTTCTACCAGCAGATTGCAGGAAAGGGACTGGAGAGGGGGAGAGGTGTAAGATCTTCTTGATCTTCTAGACTAAATGCAAGTCTTCTAGACTCCCAACCCGGTGTGGGAAGGGATTGTCTCTCTATTGCTGAATTGCACTTTCCAAGCGGTTAATACAGTGTTCTGCACACAGTAAACTCTCAGTAGATACGATTGGATGAATAAGATTCCATCCTAATCCTCCTCGACCTCTCAGCTACCTTTGACCCTGTAGATCATCCCCTTCTCCTGGCAACGTTATTCAACCTTGGCTTCACTGACTCTGTCCTCTCCTGGTTCTCCTCTTGTCTCTCTGGCCATTCATTCTCAGTCTCTTTTGCGGACTCCTCCTCTCCCTCCCATCCCCTAACTGTGGGGGTTCCTCAAGGTTCAGTTCTCGGCCCCCTTCTATTAGCCATCTACACTCATTTCCTTGGAGAACTCATTTGTTCTCATGGCTTCAACTACCATCTCTACGCAGATGTTACCCAAATCTACATCTCCTCTCCTGATCTCTCTCCCTCTCTCCAGGCTCGCATCTCCTCCTGTCTTCAAGACATCTCTACTTGGATGTTCTCCTGCCACCTCAAACTCAACAGGTCCAAGACTGAGCTCCTTATCTTCCTTCCTAAACCCTGTCCTCTCCCGGACTTTCCCATCACTGTAGATGGCACGACCATCATTCCTTTCTCACAAGCCCATAACTTTGGCATCTTCCTTGACGCCACTCTCTCATTCAACCCACGTATCCAATCTGTCACCAATTCTTGCCGGTCACACCTTCTTGACATCGCTAAAATCCTCCCTTTCCTCTCCATCCAAATCGCCACCACGTTAGTACAGTCACTCATCCTCTCCCGCCTAGATTCTGACCTCCCAACCTCCTGCTTCACCCCACTCCAGTCTATACTTCACTCCACTGACCAGATTATCTTTCTACGGAAACTTTCAGGGCATATCACCCCCGTCCTCAAAAATCTCCAGCTCTGCCTATCCACCTCCGTATCAAACAAAAACTCTTCACCACTGGCTTTATAGCTGTCCATCACCTTGCCCCTTCCTTACACACCTCCCTTCTCTCCTCTACAACCCGTCCTGCATACTTGGCTCCTCCGGTGCTAACCTTCTCACTGAGTCTCCATCTCACCTGTCTCACCGCCCACCCCTAGCCCACGTCTGGCCTCTGGCCTGGAACACACTGCCTCTCCTCAAATACACCAGATAATTACTCTTCCCACCTTCAAAGCCTTACTGAAGGCACATCTCCTCCAAGAGGCCTTCCCAGACTATGCCCACTTTTCCTCATCTTCCACTCCCTTCCGCATCATCTGATTCGCTCCCTTTGCTCTTCCCCCCTCCCCGCCCTACAACACTTTGTATGAATCTGTAATTTTATTTATAATGATGTCTGTTTACTTGTATTGATCTCTGTCTCTACCCCCCCCGCCACCCCCGCCAGACTGTGAGCTGTTTGTGGGCAGGGATTGTCTCTCTTTATTGCTGTACTGTACTTTTCCAAGTGCTTAGTACAGCGCTCTGCACACAGTAAGAGCTCAATAAATACGATTGAATGAATGAACGAATGAATGAATGAATGAGATTCGCAAGGATTGTAAACACCTTGAAGACTGGGGTCTTGTCTTTTACTTTTATTGTATGTTTCTTAGTTCCTTAGATTGGGAGCTCCCCGAGGGCTAATTCCCAACTGTGTATTCTTTCCCGGACCTCACTACAGTGTTCCGCACGCAGGAAGCTCTTAGTAAACTATTCCCAGGGGAACCGGAGGCCCAGTTCTGGAAACAACCCTGGGGTCAGGAGCTTCCCGGTGTCCGGCTGTCCCCGGCTCCGAGTACCTTCAGTGTTTGCAGGGAGGTCAGTGCTGCCCACTAGTCCAACAGTGCACCTGTCACCTGCTCCCCTTCCCCCCCACCTCCTCCCCCGCCTTCGTCACCAGGCTCTGGACACAGCTGCTCCGTGGAGGAAAGTTTATTTATAAACCATGAAGGGGTGGGGGGATGTTGTGCCCAAAATCGGCAACGTCTTTGTTATCCCCTGGGCCCTGGCAGGGTGATGGGGTGGGGGAAGAAAAAGAGAGTGGAAACACAGACAAGACCCTCCACCCCCACCCTGCCATTAACCCAGGGTGGCCTTGTGGAAAGAGTTCTGTCCTGAGAGTCAGAGGACCTGTGTTTTAATCCCAGATTTGCCAGTTGATTGCTGTGTGACCTTGGGTACGTCATTTAACTTCTCTGTGTTTCAGTTTCTTCAACAGCAAAATGGGGTTTATTTCCTACTCCCTCCTACTTAAACTGTGAGCTCCATATGGAATAGGCACTGATAAACTTGTATCACCCCAGCTCTTAGAGAAAGTGCTCAACAAACCCCATGGTTCATGCGGGGGGGGGGGGAGACAACTTCTCCGCACCCCACCAGGAGCAGCTGCAGATGTCCTCCTAACCATCAATCAACGGTATTTATTGAGTGCTTACTGTGCTTGGAAGAGGACAACACAATTCAGCAGGTAGGTACGATCCCTGCCCACGAGGATCTTGGAAGAGCAGATGAGGAGATGGACATTCAAATAAATTACAAATGGATATGTACAGAAGTGCCGTGGGGCGGAGGAAGAGGAAAATGTCAAATTGTATAGTCACAAGGGAAGGAAGTGGGCTTAGGCAGGGAAGTGAGGATTTAGTCGACGGCTTCTTGGAGGAAATATAATCGTAGTAGGGCTTTGAAGGTGGAGATATTCACCTACAAGAGAAGTAGCATGGCCTAATGTATAGAGCACGGGTCTGGGAGTCAGAACATCATGGGTTCGAATCCTGCTCTGCTACTTGTCTGTTGTGTGACCTTAGGCAAGTCACTTAACTTCTCTGTGCCTCAGTTCCCTCAACTGTAAAATGGGGATTAAGACTGTGCATCCTATTGGGGACAGGGACTGTGTCTAGCCCCATTACCTTGTATCTTCCCCAGCCCTTAGAACAGTGCCTGGCACTTAGTAAGCATCTAACAAGTACCATAATAATAATAATAATAATAATAATTCACCCCAGCCCCATAACACTTAGGTCAATATTCATATACTCTAGTGTTTTCCCTAGCTGTAATAATAATAAACTTGTGATATTAGTTCAGCACTTGGTTGCAGGCACTATACTAAGTGGTGGGATGGATATAAGCAAATCGGGTTGGACACTGTCCCTATCCCCACATGGGGTTCACAGTCTAAATCCCCACTTTACAGATGAGGTAATTGAGGCACAGAGAAGTGAAGTGACTCGTCCAAGGTCACACAGCAGACAAGTGGCAGAGCCAGGATGAGAACCCCTTCGAAATCCCAGGCCCATGGCCTAGCCATTACACCACGCTGCTTCTCTATTAATCTATTTCAATGTCTAGCTCTATTAATCTATTTCAATATCTGTCTTCCCCCGTAGGCTGTAAGCTTCAAGTGGGCAGGAATCCTGTCTACCAAGTCTGTTTTATTATACTTTCCACAGCACTCAGCATGGTATTCTGCACACAGTAAACACTCAACGAGGACCACTGATGGGTTGATTGATTGGGAAGAGTGGTGATCTGTCGATTATGAAAAGGGTGGGAGTACCGGAGGGAGGACATGGACAAGGGGGTCGGCGGCGAGATAGGTTATATGGAGGTGCGGCGAATAGGTACGGCGAGAGGTTCTTGAGGAGAGGAGGAGAAGTCGACTGAACCGGGGGACCGAGGGAGTCAAGGGGGGCAGGAGGAGGGGGTGTCTTTCTTGTCCGGCACCCTGGAGCCCCGGCCGGGTCTAGGGAGGTTCACCTAGTAATAACAATAATAATAATTGTGATATTTGTTAAACGCTTACTATGTTAATTCAGTCGTTTTTATTGAGCGCTTACCGTGTGCAGAGCACTGTCCTAAGCACTTGGAGAGTACAATTCAGCAATAGAGACAATCCCCGCCCACAGAGGGCTTACAGTCTAGAAGATAATTAGGGTATTTGTTAAACGTTTACTATGTGCCAAGCACTGTTCTAAGCGCTGGGGTAGATACGAAGTAATCGGCTTGTCCCACGTGGGGCTCCCAGTCTTCATCCCCATTTGACCGATGAGGTGACCGAGTCACCGAGAAGTGAAGGGGCCCGCCCACGGTCACAAAGCAGACAAGTGGCGAGGCCGGGGTTAGAGCCCCTGACTTCTGACTCCCAAGCCCGGCCTCTTCCCACTAAGCCACGTTGCCTAGAGTGCAGAGGGGCGGGCCGGGGGCAGGGGCAGGGGCAGGGGCAGGGGCAGGGGCAGGGGCAGGGGCAGTGACCCAACGGCCCCGTTCCCTTGCTCCTGACCCCTGACCCCCACCCCTCGGGGCGGGGCCGCCCTCTTTATTCATGGGCCGGCTGGGCCTGGCAGTCAGACTGGTCGCAGGGTTCGCCGGACGGCTCCTTCGCCCCGGCTCTTCTCAGCTCCCCGCCAGCCTTGGGGTCCTCCTGTCCCCGCGGGCAGGGGAGGCTCGGGGGCCTGCGGGCGTCTGTCCCCACCGACCTCCGGCCCTCCGGCCCCGAAGCGGCCGCCGCCCCCTCCACGTCTTCCCGGAGCCAGCCCACCCCGGGGCTTCCCGCCAGGGACTGGCCCGTGGCGATGCTGCTCTGCTCCCTCGGCTTCCAGGGGCTGCCCTCGTTCGGGTGGAGCCCCTCTCCCCGCCTTGGAGCCCCTCTCCCCGCCCCAGACACCGGGGAGTGGGTCGGAGGGGACCCGGCCGGCCGGGGACACGGGAAAGGGAAACCGGGCAGGGCAAACGCGACGGGAGGCGGTGTCGGGGGGGGGGGGGGTGGGGGGCAGGCGGGGCCGGGCAGGCCCGGGGAGGGAGGGAGTGGGTGAGTTGGTGGATGGGTGGTGCCTGCAGCTGAAGGGACCGTGTCTCCTGCAAGCCTCGGGGCTCCCCAGCTAGCTGCCCCTACTGCCCCGGCCGGTCCTGCTGCCCCTACTGCCCTGGCTGCCCCGGACGCGGAGGGCCGTTCCCGGTTAGCGGGCCCAGCGGGACACCAACAATTCTCCGGTAACGTGGGACAGCGAAGTCGCCCAAATTCTGACCCATCCCTTTCATGACCCCGACCACCCCGACCGCGACCCCTCCCCACCCAAGGACGCTAACGCCTCCTAGGTCCTCGGCTGAGCTGCCGGGCCCTGGCCGAGAAGCCCCGGCCGAGAAGCCCCGACCGTAGGAGGCCCCCTTCCCTGCCCGCTCACAGTCCCCGCGGCCGTCGCGGTCACGGTCGGGGATGCTAATAAATCCCGTGAAATCGGCGGCCGTGTGTGCGTCCGGACGGCTCCCCCGCCTTCCCCGGGGCCCCAGCGGGGGGGTCCCGGGGTCCAGGACCCGAGCCTGGGGCGCCCTTTCGCGGATCGACGCATTTTGGGAGAGCGGGGCGGGGCGAGGAAGCCTGGAGGGCGGCCGGGAGGAGGCGGCGACGGCGGGGTCGTCGCGCTGAGAACGGCGCCGCCGTGCGGCCGGGGCAGGGACGGCGCCGGCTCCTTCGCTCCGAGGGCGGGCCCGGCGTGGTGACGTCATCGGACCCGGGGCGGGGGGCGGGGAGGGGGCAGCCGCCGCTCAAAGTCGGCGCTCTCCGCCCCCTCCCCTTCCGCCCCTCCCTGCCCCCTCCTGCCCCTCCCTCCCTGCCCCCTCCTGCCCCTCCCTCCCTGCCCCTTCCCCTCCCACCCGCCGGGCCGTAGGGCGGCCGGCGGGCTCCGCCCTGACGGCGCAGCCGCCCCGGGGCCGGGGCCGGGGCCGGGGGGCGTCCAGGGCGGGCTGGCAGACCCCACGAGGGCTGCGACCTCGGCTCTGCACGGGGAGTCCGGGCTCCGGCCCCGACCCGGGGAAGGCAACAGAGGCCTTGTCTTACCGGCTATGGCCCAAGGCTTTCGTGAAAAACGGCTCAGCAGCGCAGAGTGCCTTTAGAGGCTCTTGGAAATCAACCTTGCCCCTTCCTCTCCGCCCTCCGGCCCTCCCCTCGCAGCCCAGCTTGCCCTGGGCCTCCCCCGGGAGCCGCTCCTGGCCTGGCCGTCGGACCCCCTGCGAGGAGGGAACAGGGATTTGAGGGCTCCCGGCTTGACGTTCCTTTCCCTCCCTCCGACCCTCAATGCCCCCACTTTCTCTCTCTCTCTCTTCCTCTTTCCCTCTCTCCCTCCCGCTGTCTCCCTCCATCTCTCCGTCTCTGTGATTCTCTCCATCTTCCTCTTCCTCTCTAGTTGACGGAGGGGGACAGGTCGCAGGAGCTTCACCGCCTCCATCCGCCTCCATCCCCCTCCCTCACCCCTGTGCTAACCCCGCTGGGGCCGGTGGAGAGCCAGAGAACACTGGGGGGGGGGGCCCGCAGGGTACCTCTGGCTGAGACCCTCCCCCAGCTGCTCTGTCTCCAAGGCCGGCCGCACGATTGGCCCAGCCAGAAATTTTCTGCTGGGTGAGGTCCGGGGGAAAGGAAGCGAGGCACGGGGAAGGAGGCTCCGGAGCTGGGGGGAGAGGAGGAGGAGAGGAGAGGCAAGAGGACTTTTCCAGAACACCAGTCATCCCAGCTGCCAGGCCGGCCTAGAGAACAGAAACCCGTGCATTATCCTCCCTCTGTGCGCTGTGTCCCAGAATTTTACATCGTTGTCGGGGTTGGTGCAGGGAGCAGGGAGCGAGAGGAGCCTGAAAACAGAAAGGCCTTAAGCTGCCACCAGGCTAGCCGTGTCCCCTAGTTCCCCCCACCCAGGACTTGTGCCGTCCACGAACTCGTGTGTGTAAACTCGGCCCATGCATGTGGCAGAGAACTTGCCCAGTTTGGAGGCATTCATTCATTCGATAGTATTTATTGAGCGCTCACTATGTGCAGAGCACTGTACTAAGCGCTTGGAATGTACGATTTGGCAACAGATAGAGACAATCCCTGCCCAGTGACGGGCTCACAGTCTAAACCCTCTTCTCCACAGCTAAACCCTCTTTTCTCCCCATTTCCCTCTGCTCCTCCCCTCTCCCTTCCCATCCCCTCAGCACTGTACTCGTCTGCTCAACTGTATATGTTTTCATTACCCTATTTATTTTGTTAATGAAATGTACATCGCCTTGGTTCTATTTATTTGCTATTGTTTAAATGAGATGTTCATCCCCTTGATTCTATTTACTGCTATTGTTCTTGTCTGTCCGTCTCCCCCGATTAGACTAAAAGCCCGTCAAAGGGCAGGGACCGTCTCTATCTGTTGCCGATTTGTACATTCCAGGCGCTTAGTACAGTGCTCTGCACATAGTAAGCGCTCAATAAATACTATTGAATGAATGAATGAATAAATGGGGGATACAGCAAAGCAAAACAGAACAAGACAAAAACAAGGCAACATCATCAAGATAAATAGAATCAAGGAGATCTACACCTCATTAACAAAATAAATAGGGTAATAAATATATACAAATGAGCACAGTGCTGAGAAGGGAAGGGGGAGAAGCAGAGGGAAAGGGGGGCTCAGTCTGGGAAGGCCTCTGGAGGAGGTGAGCTCTCAGTAGGGCTTTGAGGAGGGGAAGGGAGTTAGTTTGGCGGATGTATAGGTGAGGAGGAAGGGCATTCCAGAACAGCGGTGGGTCGTGGGCCAGGGGTCGACCGTGGGTTAGGCGTGAACGGGGAACCGTGAGGAGGTGAGCGGCAAAGGAGCGGAGTGTACGGGGTGTGCAGTAGAAAGAAGGGAGGTGAGATAGGAGGAGGCAAGGTGATGGAGAGCTTTGAAGCCAAGAGTGAGGAGTTTTTGTTTCGTGCGAAGGTTGATAGGCAATCGCTGGAGGTTTTTGAATAGGGGAGTGACATGCCCAGAGCGTTTCTGTACGAAGATGATCCTGGCAGTGGAATGAAGAATAGACTGGAGTGGGAAGAGACGGGAGGAAGGAAGATCCCAGAGGAGGCTGACCCAATAATCCAGTCGGGATATTTTGAGAGCTTGTACCAGCACGATAGCAGTTTGGAGGAGAGGAAAGGGCGGATCTTGGCGATATTGTGCAGGTGAGACCGGCAGGTGTTGGTGATGGATTGGATGTGTGGGGTGAATGAGGTGGGGAGGGTAGAACTCAGGGCACGTTGGCTTGGGGGACCCTCGGGACTTGGAAGACGGGGCTGCGGCCGGGGCCACAAGATAGATTTCCATCCTGCCTCCCGGAGTTCTCTTTCAACCCTGGGAACGGGAGCTCCAAGGGCTAAGGATGGCCGCCACCCCTAGATCAGCAGTCAGGCCCGGGACTCGTCTCTGAAGGGGCAGGGTTGAGGGGCCTGGATCGGCTCCCTCCAGAGGGATCGGGGGAGTGTCTGCCATGTCCCAGGGGTTCCCATCTCCCCTTCCTCCCTCAGTGCCCTGCCCATTGACAGCGAAGCCAGAGTGAGTCTGGGGTTGCTGCCGTTCCTCCCTTCACACCCTGGCCCAGCTGGGGATAGGCCCCAGCAGTTTCTTAGGGGCCTGTGGGAACTGGGGTTGAATGAACGGGGGAGATGGCCAACTCCTGGCCCTCTCCCTGTGTCCCCAGCTTTGCCCTAACCCCTGAGCTGAGAGGACCCGCTCTGGGACCGCAATGCATTTCCGAGGTAGACCTGAGGGGGCTGGCGGGAGGCACAAGGGGGCTGGGGCACAGAGAATTGTGAATGCAGATGTGAGAGGATGCAGACACTTCCATTGCAGTGCTTACCACAGTAAGTGGTTGAACCAACCCAGCCCCATCTCTCCCTTCGCTTCCCCACCCGAGCGCCCTCTCCCGTTGTCCTAATTGAAGCCTGGGGCCTGGGCTGGTCCCGCTCCGGAGGCCGCAGGGAGGTGGGTGGGGATGGGATGGAGGTAGCCTGGCTGAATGACCGGGGGCGGGGGGAGGGGGAAGGTGAAGATCCAGGAGCTGAGAGAGGGAGGTGAATGCAGACTCTGCCCACCTCACTCCTCCCGAGGGATCCGACCTCAGGGAATCACCTAGGCTGGACCTGACCAGCAGGGCTTCTTCAGGAGGGGTACAGATGGAGTCGCGGAAGGCCCAGGAGCAAGAAACAGGCCCCCTGCTCCTGTGCCACGGCCTCCCTCCCCTGCCTGGCCACGCCGAGACCCTCGGAGTTGCCCTGGGGCAGAGCAGGTTGGGCAGGGAAGGGGCAGATCTCCAGTGCTGTCGCCCTTCGGGGAACCAGGAGCAAGGAGGGGGCCTGCAGGAGGTAAGGAGAGCAGAGGGCACCCCCTTGCTTGGTACGAGGGGGAGGAGGGCTGGGAAGCAGCAGGGCCTCGAGGATAGAACACAAGCCTGGGAGTCAGAAGGACCCGGGTTCTCATCCTGGTCCCGCCACATGTCTGCTGTGTGGCGTCGGGCAAGTCGCTTCACTTCTCTAGGCCTCGGTTACCTCATCTGTAAAATGTGGATTAAGACTGGGAGCCCCTCATGGTACAGGGACTGTGTCTGACCTGATTACCTTGTATCTACCCTAGTGCTTAGAACAGTGCTTGGTGCATAGTAAGTGCTTAAAAAATACCACAATTATCATTATTATTATTGTTAGGAAATGTCCATTTTATTGGTGAGCCTTGGGCTTCCAGGTGCCTTTCCCGGCATAGTACCGTGAACGGCAGTTCCTGCCTCTTCACTGTTTGTCCGGTGCCTCCACCTTCATGGTGACCCTGACTCCTAGGTGGTCTTTGCCGGCCATGACACATCTTTCTGTTTCCTAGCAATCAGCCAGTTGACTAATTAGGGGATTTATTAGGCGGTTACTATGTGCCAAGCGGAAAAAGAGTCAGATCAGACACAGTCCCTGGTTCACTAACCCCAACCTACTCACTGTATCTCGATCTCATCCATCCTGCTGCTGCCCCCTTGCTCACGCCCTCCCTCTAGTCTGGAACTCCCACCCCCTTCATATCTGGCAGTCGTTCACTCGCCCCCACCTTTGAAGTCTTATTAAAATCACACCTCCTCCAAGAAGCCTTCCCCGACCAAGCCCTCATTTCCCCTACTCCCTCTCCCTTCTGTCTCACCCATGCACCTGGATTTGCACCCTTCATTCAGCAGCCCCACAGCATTTAGGTACATATCTGCAATTTATTTTAATGCCCATCTCCCCCTCTAGACTGTAACTTCTTTGTGGGCAGGGAATGGGTCAACTGACTCTGTTATATTGTACTCTCCCAAGCGCTTAGTAGAGTTCTCTGCACCCAGTGAGTGCTCAATAAATACCGTTGATTGATCGAAGCAACAACCGTTAAGCAGACTTTTAAAACAAAATTCTAGTTTAGCCGCAGAGAAAACATGGTCTGATACTGGTCCTTAATTTGCTCCGACAACATAAAGATGGCAATACCCCCTTGTGTTTTCTCCTCGGTGGAAGGCCCACAGCTTGGGAGTTTTTTCTGCGGTCAAATCCACACTCCACTTCTCCAGTTTTGGAACCGGAGGCTCGCTCTAGCCCTCTTTCTATTCCTGCCTTCCAAATTCCCCTATATCGTCTTATTCCCCTCCACCTGAGCCTATTCCCGCAGGTAATATCTTGTCCCCTGTACAAGAAGCTTTCCTATTTTTTGACAGGTTCTTCCGATCTCTGTCCTGTTCACCAATGCTCCCGAGGGCGGGGGAGGTTGGGCCACCAGCTCCAGCCTCGTTACCTGCTAAGCCATGAACTCCATAAGTGCTGGGCTGTGTTTACTAATTCTATGATTCTCTCCCAAGCGCTTAGTACAGTGCTCTGCATAGCATAGGTGCTCAGAAAATGATTGAGTCAACATTGCTGTTTATTTTTGCTTCTGAAGCCCTCATATTCTCCTCCTGCTCCCGGAAGCAAGGCTTTGCCTAACTTTGGAATTCCATTCCCCACCTAATCCACCATCGAAGCAGCGTGGCCTAGGGGAAAGGGCCCTGGCCTAGGAGTAGAGGACCTGGGTTCTAATCCCAGCTCAGCTACTTGTCTGCTGAGTGACCTGGGACAAGTCACTCTGTGCCTCAGTTTCCTTATCTGCCAAATGGGGCTTAAATGCTTGTTCGCCCTCCTACTTAGACTGTAAATCCCATGTGCCTCCTGATTATCTTGCCTCTACCCCAGTGCTTAGAACAGGTACTTGGCACACAATAATACCACAATTATAATTATTACTTATCGCATGCAGAGCACTGTACTAACTACCCAGGGAGCCAGCGTGGCCTAGTGGATAGAGCACAGGGCTGGGAGTCAGAAGGACCAGGGCTGTAATTCTGGCTTGGTGCTTGTCTGCAGTGTGAACTTGGGTAAGTCACTTCACTTCCTCTGTCCTTCCGTTACCTCATCTGTAAAACAGGGATTAAGGCTGTGATCCCCACATGGGACAGACTGTGTCCAACCTGATTAGCTTGTATCTACCTCAGCGCTTAGAATGGTGCTTGACACATAGTAAGTGCTTAAATACCTTCATTATTATTACTTAGCTCAGCCCTCACCTTCGGAGCCCCCCCCCCGTAAAATTCTACCTTCTCCTGCTAATTATCGAGACCCCCAAATCTTACCAACCCTTTTGCTACCTATAGCACTCGTATTCATTCATTTATGTCCACTGCCTGTATGTTATACATCTGATGCCTCTCTTGTTAGATCAGGGAATATGTCCTGTACTTCTGTCATATCTCCCAGGCCCTTAGTAGTGCCTAGCACCCATTAGGTGTTCAATAAATAGCATTAGTTGATATACCACCAAGGTGCGCAAAAGGGAGCTGCAGAAGAGTTCCCCCGTCACCAATGCTCCTATTCACTTTTGGGGTTTGCTGTGGGTGTCTCTGGCCACTGAGGACCCGGTGAGGAGAAATGGGCTTGTGGCAGCAGGAGAAAGTGTGGTTGGACATGAAGGAGTTCCTGCCTGTCAAGTGGCGGTAAGTGGAGAGGACTCTTCCTGCTCTTTGTACCAGACACTGCAGAGAAATCTGACACTCTCTTGGGCCCGGCTCTGATTTGCTTCATTCACTCAGGGGTCTCGGGGTTGAGCTGGGTCAGGGACCGGAAATTCACCAACCCTATCAAGAACCTCCTGCCCCCAGGTACGTATGTTTACCTGCGTGTATGCACCCGTCTATGTGTTCCCCAAAGCTCCCGTGGAGCACCTGTATGTGCCCGTGGGTACAGCAGGGTTGCAGAAGGGGACAGCTGGGAACTGGGGGGGTTTCTGCTCTGTGCCGGCGCCGCCCCTCTCCTGTGGATGCGGATCCCCCCAGATGGTCAGTTCTGGACGCGGCCTTGGGGCCAGGAGCTTTCGGCTTTCAGCTCCGAGTGCCGCCCGCCGCCCCAAGTCGCCTACTCCCCGTGCCCCCAGCCCCGTGCTCCGGACACAGCTGCTCCGTGGAAAGTTTATTTAGAAAACGTGAAGGGGGGCAGGCGTTGTGCCGAGGCCTAGTGTGGCGCTGCTGTCCTTGGGCCTGTGCGCAATCATGGGGCAGAAGGAAGAGGGCACACAGACATTAAGGCATTCGGGGGAGTGAGGGGGAAGGCCACGACCCCCTCCTGCCGTTAAACCCCATGGCTGGGGGCCGTCCTGGACGGAGCAATTCTCCCCACCACCGCCCCCACAGGAACAACTGGAGTTGTCCCCCGTCCCTCCACTGAAGGTGCCAGGCCACTTTCTGCCCCGGGCGGCCTAGGGTGGGGAGTGGGGGTGGGGAGAGTCAAGGGAGGCAGGGGGAGGCCACGCTCCCCCAGCGAGAGAGGCTACTGTTTCCGGCGGGCGTGGCGGGAGCCTGTGGGGGCCTGAGGAGGCTGGGCCCGGGGCCGTTCGACCCCATCTCTCCTGGGGGCTGCCCCGTTCTTCTCTCCCGTGGACCCCTCTGGCCGCCGCGGGGGCCGGGAGGGGCGGGGGTTGCGGGAGAGCAGGACGTGCAGCAGCCGGACGGCCGCGGCCGTGCAGACCAGCGTCCAGAGCACGGCCAGGGGCCCCAGCGCCGACAGCTGCTCCCGCACTAGCCGCAGGGCCTGGGGCAGGGGGGCGGCTGAGGCGCGGAGCCGAGGGGGGGTCTTGTCCTGGGGGACGGAAGGGAGAGGCAAAGTCAGACAATGGCACGGGGCTGGTGGGGGTGGGGAGATAGGAGGGAACGGAAAGGGGGGGATGCAAAAGAAGGGGAAAAGCCTCCCCTCTTCTGCCCAGCAGCCCGGCCCCACCCCCACTTCTCCGTCCCCTCCCGCCCCCACCCTGCCTTCTCGTCCCACCGTGGTTGCCCACGCTCCCACCTTCAGTCCAAACTGGTTGAGTAGCGAGTCCAACACGGGGTCCCCGAGACTCACTGTGGGGTAAAACTCCTCCACCCACTGTCGCCGCCACCAGCGCCTAGACCGGGGGAGTAGGGCATGAGGCAGGGCTCCCGCCGCTGTCCCCCTTCGTGGTCTCCTGTCCCCAGACTGCCCACTTCCCTCCCCCCAGTGCCCAGCGCCACTCACCCCTGCTCTCCGGGCTGGGAGAACCAGTACTTGTAAAGCTGAGCCCGGATGTAGATGGGCGGTTGTTCCCGGAATGGGTATCTGGACTCATCGCTCTGGATCAGGCGGATCACTGCCCGGGACAGGAGCCTGAGGGTCCCGCAGAGGGTCCCGGAGAGGGTCCCGGCGAGACCCCCCCCTTTCCCCACTCCAGCCAGTGCTCTCCCTCCCTTCCCGCAGCTCTCCCTCTCTCTCTTCCCCACCCCCATTTCTCCCCGCTGGCCCACCCGCCCCAACATTGTTCCTTCCTTCGGACTCACCCTCCCTCTGGCCCTGCAGCAGGCGGTAGACGAAGCTGGTGAACCACGGGCTGTGGCTGTGAGGCCCAAGTGCGGCAAACCACATCTGCCAGTCCAGACGGGGCTGGTGGGGGGCCACCACGGGGGGGTGCCGCGCTCAAGTTCCCAGGCTTGAACATGAACTCGATCTCCTGAAGGCCGGACGAAGGCGGTGAGCCTCCGGTCCGATGGCGGCCCCGGACACCTCCACACCTCCACGTGACGGGAGACCGACCCTCTCCCTGCCGCCGGCCCCAGTCCCTCTCGGTGAGCCTCAGCTGACCCGCGAGACTTCCCCCGGAGGGCCAGCCCCCAGAGGGAAGGGCGTGGAGGGCAGCCAGCGGGACTGATGGCATGTACGCCGGGGCTAGACTGACCTGAAATCCCGGGCTATGGCCTAACCCTTGAGGGACGGGCCCCGGCTCCCCCTTACCGTCCAGTGCTCCCGGTCATAGCTGCCTTCCAGCACCACCTCCGGCCGCCCCCCGAGGCCAGTCATGCGACGGAAGAGCCCGTAGGAGTTGGCCAGCTGCAGGTGCTCCACAGCCCGGAACATCTGGTGGGCCCCGGGCCACAACCGCCCGTTAGCCCCGGGCTCCAAGTAGGTGTACGGTACCTGTGCGGGATAGAGTTGGGGCAGGGATGGGACTCTTGTCCCTCCCTGCCGGCACCCTTCTCTCTCGCGCCTCCCCCGTCCCGCCCACCTGCCCCACCCCAGATACTCACCAGGCTGATGATGAACATGGCCACGGTGGCTGCGCCGAAGATGGACAACTGGGCCATGGCCCAGAGCTTCCCTAGGCAGCCCCGGACCTGGCCACACCTGAGGAGGGAAAGGGGGACACAGAACTGTCCCTGATCCAACCCACCTCCACCCGTTCCTCTTTGGGGGTCCACCCTAAAGCCTCCCCCAGGAGGCCTAATCCCCCTCTCCCCGGCCATGACCCCCTTCCCTGCCTCTTCTCCTGAGACTCCTTACAGGTGGGGACTGGGGACCTGCAGACGCCTGCCTCCCATGACTGGCTCCGCACCCCCCACCCACGGCCACAGGGGTAGAACTGCTGCAAACTGCTGGAAAGGTGGGAACACGGGAAGGCCAGTTTGGGAAACTGGCAGTTAGTTCTGGTTCCGAGCAGGGTTCTCCACCTGCCGTCCCGTAAGGGCCCGTGGGCAGGTAGGAGCGTAGGCCACTGTAGGCCGGGATGATTCCCAGGCATCCAGCCCAGCCCAGTCCCGGTGCCCACAAGGTGCTCAGCCCACGGTAGTCCCAAAGATGGAAAAATCAATATCCTGGGTCACTTGCTTTTGTTTTTCCCAGCTGTCCTCTATTTTTGTATCTACTGTCTGCCTGGAAACTGGGTCCATTTGTCTCTTCTGACAGAACGGACAGGGGTCGGATCTTCTATTTCTATTATTCTTTCCTGGGTCCAACAGCCCAGCACCCTGCTCGTGGCCTGGTGCCCGGCCCCAGGGCTCTGGTCCCCGTGGGCGCCCGTCACTCAGCGTCAGTCATAAATACTAACGGATGAAGGCGGGAGCAGCCAGCATGGGAACCCCAAGCCCAAGCAGAGCCTTCTTGACTCCTACCTGCCGAGGGGCACCTCCCCCCGTTGCGGGGGCTCCCCGAGGCTCCCCCCTACCTGTACAGGGCTGTCAGCAGTTCCCAGGCCAGAGCCACCACTCCCAGGCCCACGGTCGGCAGTATCACAGCCCGCAGCCACTGCGAGAACTCGTGGAAGGTGAAAGCTGGGGAGGGGTTGGGGAGGGAGGGCAGAAAGGTCAGGGGCACTGCTCACCCCACCCAAGCCCAGCCCAACCCACAGGCGCCAACTGGCCCCGGGCCACACTTACCCGTCTTGGAATGGACGAGACGCTGCTCCTTATCCAACTCCAGCCCAAAGCAGGACACGGTGCCATAGCCCAGGAGCCCAAAGACGGCCACTTCCACCAGCAGGGTCAGCAGGGCCAGCAGGGAGCGGAGCCAGGCTGCACGGGGGGACGAGGGGGACGAGGAGGAGGAGCAAGAGGGAATCAGTGCCGCCCTGGGCCGAGCCTGGGAGAGGGGTCGAGGAGGAGAGGGGCCTGGGGCAGGGGAGGGGGTGGCCCCCGCAGGGAGACGGAGGCTCTCGGGGGGTGGCGGGCGGAGGAAGGATCCCCAGAAGCTCCCGGCTCAGGGGCGGCCCCCGACTCACAGCGGGGAGGGGCCTTCCGGCGGGTCCGGCCGAGCCACGGGGCCAGGTGCTGCTCGTCCAGCAGGGAGGTGGTCAGCACGAGGGTCAGCAGGTTGAAGAAACTGTAGTTGCCCGTGATGATGATCAGCACTTGGAGCAGCACCTGGTGGCCGAGCAGGCAGAGAGACGAGGGAGACCCGGGCGCTGAGGGATGGGGAAGGGGGCTCCCCCCATTGCCGCCCCACCTCCCCACTCCCCCCCCACCCCTGACTACCCCCGCAAGCCCTCACCTGGGCGTAGAAGGCAGCCAGGCGCAGGCGGCGGGTAGGGGCGAAGAAGAGGGGAGGCAGCGCGATCTCGATGACGAAGGTGGCCACCACGCTGAGCTTGTGCAGCCAGACCGGGAGCTGGTGGGCCAGCCAGGCCGCCGGCGTGGGCAGGCACTGCGTCTCATAGTGGTAGGTCAGCGCTGCGAAGGGGAGGCGGGGGGCAGGGGTTAGGACGGGGGGCGGGGCGGAGGGGGCACGTCGACACTGCACTGGGGAGGTGGGGGTCGGGTTAGGAACGGGGACGTGGGGGTGTCAATGCCGGGTTGGGGAGGCGGGGGCAAAGGGTTAGGATAGGGAGGGGAGGCAGTGGTAGGCCAGAGAGGCAGAGGTCAGGGGTTAGGATGGACGGGGGGAGGGCCAGGAGCCCGCTGAGTGTGGCAGTGCGGTGGACGGGTGAGGGGCAGGGGAGGTCAGCGCTCTCCTCCTACCTGTGAGCCCCCACCACGTGGGGCAGCGGCTGCTCAGCTTGACCACGCCGGAGGCGAACATGAGGCGGAAGAGCAGCCAGCGCACCAACCAGAAGGGCAGCGGCTCATGGGGCCAGCCGCCCGGCGCCTTGCCCCCGGTCCGCCCCCCGGCCCGGCCCCCCGGTCCGCTCAGCCCCAGGGGAGCCACCAGCACAGCCAGGAAGCCCGTCTCCAGCAGCAGGGAGTCCCTGTGGGGCGGAAGCGTCAGGAGCCCGTCCTCATCCGTGGGGACGGCCCAGCGTGCCGGGGCCGGCTGTAGGGGCGGCAGGGGCTCCCCGAGGCCTCCACCGGTCCCCTCGCTCTGGGGACCCGGCCCGGCCCCCAGCCCACCCCGGCCCCCTTGCCGTGGAGATACGGCCCGGCCCTCAGTCCCCTTCCAGGCTCGGTCTCCACTGGTTCCCTCGGGTCCTGAGCCAGTTGGACAAAACAGGACTCCTCCGGCCCAGCACAGAGTCCTCCCATCCTAACCCCCTGGCCCCGCTTCTCTAGCCCAGCACAAACCCACTGCGCGGACACACACACATACCCCTAGGCTTCAAGGATCTCCATCACCTTGCCTCTTCCTACCTCTCCTCCCTTCTCTTTCCACTGCCTACCCCGCACGCTCCGCTCCTCTGCCGCCCACCTCCTCACCGTCCCCCGTTCTCACCCATCCCGCCGTCGACCCCCGGGCCACGTCCTCCCGCGGTCCCGGAACGCCCTCCCTCCTCACCTCAGCCAAACTCATTCTCTTCCCCTCTTTGAAACCCTACTTAAAGCTCACTTCCTCCAAGAGGCCTTCCCAGACTGAGCTCCCCTTTTCCCTCTGCTCCCTCTACCCCCCCTTCATCTCTCCGCAGCTAAACCCTCTTCTCCCCCCTTTCCCTCTCCTCCTCCCCCTCTCCCATCCCATCCCCTCGGCACTGTACGCGTCCCCTCAACTGTATATATCTTCATCACCCTATTTATTTTGTTAATGAGATGTACATCACCTTGATTCTATTTATTTGCTATTGTTTTAATGAGACGTTCTTCCCCTCGATTCTATTTATCGCCATCGTTCTTGTCTGTCGTCTCCCCCGATTAGACTGTACGCCCGTCAAAGGGCAGGGACCGTCTCTATCTGTTACCGATTTGTACATTCCAAGCGCTTAGTACAGTGCTCTGCACATAGTAAGTGCTCAATAAATACTATTGAATGAATGAACTCCAAGAAAGGCCCTTTCAGCTTTTCTCCCCCATGTCAGAGAGAAGGCTCAGCCTTGGGTTCTCCTGACCACTCACCACTGGAAGTACAGGAACACCTGGCCCACCTGCAAGATCAGGAGAGGAGAGTCAGGACTGTGAGGGGAAAGAGAGGGGGAGATGACGGGTGAAGCAGGAAGCAGCATGGCCTAATGGACAGAGCCCAGGACTGGGAGTCGGAAGGATCTGGGCTCTAATCCCAGCTCAACCACTTTTTGCTCTGTGACCTTGGGCAGGTCACTTAACTTCTCTGGGGCCTCAGATGGCTCATGTGTAAAATGAGGTTGAAGACTGTGAGCCCCTTATAGGACATAGACTGAGACCAACCTGATTAGCGTGTATTGACCCCAGTGCTTAATACAGGCCCACACACATAGTAAGTGTTTAATAAAAACAATTTTTTTAAAAGCAGGGAGCTATCCCGGTTCAAAGCCTGCCACTCTCAGTCCCACCCATTGTTGCAAGGGGCGGGGAGGTGTGGAGGTCAATGGGTCAGCAGCCCTCATCCCAGGGGGTGGGGTGTGTATGTGTTGGGGGGGGATGACGAGGGGGAGGGAAGCAGCTGGGTTTCCTGTGCTTCCTGGCCAGCTGGGGGAGGGGGAAAAAGGAGGCTGGCATGCACCTCTGCCTCCACAGCAGCCGGGCCGAGGGGGGCTGTCCTCGAGGATGGGGACCGTGTGTGTGTGTTGTGCGGTCAGGGGGAGGCCCTGAGCCAGGCTGGAGTCCCCGGGGCCCGACGCACCTGGTAGAGGGAGAGGTAGAGACCCCACAGGAGGAGGTAGAGGAGGCCGTGGCGCAGCGGCTTCAGCAGTAGAGCTCCCAGGCTGCCCAGAGTCCCCAGGAGGCACAGCAGCTCCATGGCCTGCTCCGTGTCCAGCCCCAGGCGCGGGCCCAGCCATAGCAGCGTCGGCGACTCCCACAGCAGCTCCCAGGGCCCCTTCCCCAGGGGCCTCAGCATCCGGCGTGCGGGCAGGATCCCCTCTCTCCCATACAGGCCTGCGGGCAGACCAGGCTGGTGGAGGTCCGGGAACGCACAGCGCCCTCCGCCCGGCCTCCATCCCTTAACCCATCCCTCTGCCCGGCCCCCATCCCTCCGCCCGGCCTTCATCTCTTCGCTCACCCCACCTCCCAGCCCTCATCTCTCTGCCCAGCCCCCATCCCCCCCCCCTCGGTCTGACCCCAATATCTCTACCCACCCCTCCATCCAGCCCCCATTTCTATACCCACTTCATCCGACACCGACCTCTCTACCCGCAGGTCCTTCCGGCCCCCATCTCTCTACCCGCCCCTCCATCTGGCCCGCATCTCCCTACCCACGCTGCTGCTCGAGAAGCAGCGTGGCTTAGTGGAAAGAGCACGGGCTTGGGAGTCGGGGGTCGGGGGGGTTCTAATCCCGGCTCTGCCACTTATCAGCCGTGTGACTTCGGGCAAGTCACTGAACCTCTCGGTGCCTGTTACCTCATCTGTAAAATGGGGATTAAGACTGTGATCCCCACGAGAGACAACTTAATTACTCTGTATCTGCCCCAGCGCTTAGAACAGTGCTTGGCACAGACTAAGCACTTAAATACCATCATCACCATCATTATTATTATTATTACCCACCCCTCCGTCCAGTCCCCAGCAATCCAAGCAGGAAGGGAGCAGCCCCCATCCCTTCAGCCCAAATGAGGTGGTGAGTCAGGGGAACGCGCAGCTCCCTCCCTCAATCCAACAATCAATGGTATTTATTGAGTGCTTACTGTACGCAGAACACTTTTTGAATCACTTGGGAGAGTACAATATCATCATCAATGGTGCTTACTGTGGGCAAAACACTGCGCTAGGTGCCTGGGAGAGTAACAATAGGGCAGAGTTGGTACACATATTCCCTGACTACATGGAGTTTGCAGTCTGGAGGCGGGCAAGAGACAGTAAAATAAATCACAAATACGTATATAAGTATTGTTGGGCTGAGGGTGGGGTGAATAAGGGGTACAAATCCAAGTAAAAGGATGACAGTAGGGAGAGGGCACAGGGAAAATGAGGGCTTAGTGGGGGAAGGCCTCCTGGATACCACTGATTGACAGAGGTGTTGTGAAGGAGGAACCCACAGGGTTTGGTAATTGAATCTGTGGGTTGAATGAGAGAGAGGATAGATCTGTAATTTATTTGTTTACATTACTGGGTCCCTCCTGCCCCCCCAGCCAGACCGTAAACTACCATAAGCTCCTTGTGGGCAGGGACTGGATCTTCCAAATCTATTATATTGTACTGTCCCAAGCACTCTAGATGGTGAGCTCGTTGTGGGGGAGGGAATGTGTCTGTTGTACCCTCCCAAGCGCCTAGTGCAGTGCTTTGCACACAGTAAGCATTCAATAAATACTACTCTATGAACTTAGTACAGTGCCCTGCACCCACTAAGTGCTCAGTAAGAACCACTGATTGATGATGCCAAGACTATTGCCTTGTGAGACACGGAGAATGGTGGTGTAGCCTACGGTGATCGGAAAGTCAGGTGGAGGGCAGGGTTTGGGTGGAGAGAGAGGGAGTCCTGTTTTGGAAATGCTAAGCAGCATGGCTCAGTGGAAAGAGCCCGGGCTTGGGAGTCAGAGGTCATGGGTTCTAATCCCAGCTCTGCCACTTGTCAGCTGTGTGACTGTGGGCAAGTCACTTAACTTCTCTGTGCCTCAGTTACCTCATCTGTAAAATGGGGATTAACTGTGAGCCTCATGTGGGACGACCTGATTACCGTGTATCTCCCCCAGCGCTTAGAACAGTGCTCTGCACATAGTAAGCGCTTAACAAATACCAACATTAACAACATTATTATCCCGGCTCCGCCGCTTGCCAGCTGTGTGACTTTGGGCAAGTCACTTTACTTCTCTGTGCCTCAGTTACCTCATCTGTAAAATGGGGATTAAAACTGTGAGCCCCACAAGGGACAACCTGATCACCTTATATCCCCCCAGTGCTTGGAACAGTGCTTTGCACATAGTAAGTGCTCAACAAATACCAACATTATTATTAAGTTTGAGATGTCGGTGCGACATTTAGGTTTGAGATGGGGGAACGACAGCTGGGACGTCTGTAGAGATGCCCCCAAGGCAGGGCGAGGAGGAGGAGCGAGGTCAGAGCTGTAAGTGGAGCTGTGGGAGTGGGCCAATGAGGTCCCTGAGAGAGTGGGTGCAGACGGAGACTAGAAGGGGACCCAGAACTGAGCCCTGAGGGACTTCCAGAAATGGGGGGTTGGGGGCAGAAGCAGCGTGGCTCAGTGGAAAGAGCACGGGCTTGGGAGTCAGAGGTCATGAGTTCTAATCCCAGCTCCGCCACTTGCCAGCTGTGTGACTTTGGGCAAGTCACAACTTCTCTGTGCCTCAGTCACCTCATCTGTAAAATGGGGATTAAAACCATGAGCTCCAGGTGGGACAAACTGACTACTTCCCCAGCGCTCAGAACAGTGTTTGGCACATAGCACTTAACAGATGCCGTCATTATTTTTCTCCCGATTAGACTGTGAGCCCGTCACTGGGCAGGGATCGTCTCTGTTGCCGAACTGTACATTCCAAGCGCTTAGTACAGTGCTCTGCACAGAGTAAGCGCTCAATACATACCATTGAATGAATGAGGAGCCCACGAAAGAGACCGAGAAGGCACAGCCAAGAGATGGGAGAACGAGGAGAGGACAGTGAGAGGGAAGCTGAGGTCGGGCAACGTTTCCGGGAGAAGGGGGTGGTCCGTGCTGCCCAAGGCAGCTGAGATGAGTAATAATTAATAATGATTATGCTATTTGTTAAGCGTTTAACTATGTGCCAGGCACCGTACTAAGGGCTGGGGGAGATACAAGCGGATCGGGTTGGACACAGTCCCTGTCCCACGTGGGGCTCAATCCCCCTTTGCCAGATGAGGGAACTGAGGCCCAGAGAAGTGAAGTGACTTGCCCACAGGGCCACAGCTGACAAGTGGCAGAGTGGGATTCGAACCCACGCCCTCTGACTCCCAAGCCCGGGCTCCTTCCCCGGAGCCACGCTGCTTCTCTATCATTGAGTGTACTCTATTGAGCACTCGATGGGCAGAGCGCTTAGTAGGTGCAGAGCGCTGTCCTGCGCGCTTGGAGTGTACACCCGGGCAACAGAGAGAGACCATCCCCGCCCCCAAACGGGCCGGGCAGAGTGGAGTAGAGGCCGTCGGATTTGGCGAGGAGGAGACGGACGGTGGAGCGGCGTGGACGGCGTGGACCGCTGCGTGGCCTCGCGGGCCCCGGGTTCTAATCCCGCTCTTCCTCTCGACCGCTGCGCGCCCCAGGGCAAACGGCTTCACCTGTCCGGGCCTCCGGCGGGGAGGCACACCGTGCGCCCCGCCGCGCCCCCCCCCCCCGCCCGCCCCCCCCCCAGCGGAGCGCCCGACACGTTCCGTCCTTGGGCGGAGAGGAAGGAGCAGGGATGGCGCGGGGGTGGAGGGGGCAACCGAAGGGGAAGCGCGGACCCGTCGTTCGACTCCCGGCCCCTGGGGGGGAAAGCGAGCGGCTCCCCCGGGCCGCCCCCCGCCCGGCCGCACGCACCTGGGATCTGCGTGTAGAGGGAGGCGAAGGCGAACAGGAAGGCCACGGCCACACCCTGCAGGAAGAGCTGGCGGGGCAGCCGCGTGGCGTCCCCCATGGCCCCAGCCGAGCCGAGCCGAGCCGAGCCCAGCCGAGCCGAGCCGAGCGGGCCGAGGCTGGGCAGCCGAAGGGACACGTCCGCGCGCCGCCGCCCGGGGCCCCGCCCCCCCCCCCTTTCCTTCCCTCCCTCCTCGGGAGCGGCCGGCGAGTCGGGCCGGGCCGCGGCCAGCGGGGGGCGCTGCGTCATCGGCGCGCGCCGCCCCGCCCCGCCCCGCCCCGCCCCACCCGGCGCCTCACGTGACCGCCGCGCGGGAAAAGCCCCCTCCCGCCCGCTCCCCGCCCGTTCCCCCGCCGGGAGCCATGGAGGACGCGGAGTCGCGCTTCGCCCACCTCCTGCAGCCCATCCGCGATCTCACCAAGAACTGGGAGGTGGACGTGGCGGCGCAGCTCGGGGAGTATCTCGAAGAGGTAGAAGCCGGGCCAGGCCGGGCCGGGCCCATCCCATGCGATCGAGAGGGTTTTACCCCCACCGCCCCGCCCACGGACCCCGCTGCTCGGCTGCGCCACTTGGGCCCAGTCACTTCCCCGGGCCTCGGTGACCTCGTCTGGAAGATGGGGATGAAGACCGGGAGCCCCCCGGGGGGGGGGCAGCCTCATCGCCTTGTCACCCCCCCCCCCCCCCGGCGCTTAGAACGGCGTTTGGCACCTAGTGAGCGCTTCACCGATGCCATCGTCGTTGTCGTTATTATTACTAATAATGATAACCGCGGTTAAGTTATCTGTGAAGCGCTTCCTAGGTGCCGGCCTCTGTGCTAAGCGTTGGGCACTGTCCCAAGAGAGTCGGTCGACACCGGTCGTCTCCCGAGGATGCTTCCGGTCCAGCTGGGGACAGGGCATCGTACTGAGTGCCTCGGAGAGGACGGCGGAGTTAGTAGTTACTGTGCTCAGAGCACTGTACAAGAACGTTCGGGAGGGTACGGTGAAGTTACGAGGCACGATGACGGTTGCAGTATTTGTTAAGCGCTTATTATACTCCAAGGGCTATACTAAACGCCGGGGTAGATACAAGGTGGTCAGGGCTCACGGGTATTAAATCCCCGCTTTCCCTTTGAGAAGACTGAGGCACCGAGAGGTCAAGTGACTTATCCGAGTTCACGCAGCAGGCAAGTGGCGGAGCTGGGATTAGAACCCGGATCCTCTCCCTCCCAAGTTTACAGTCTACTGTGAGCGGAGCGCTGTACTAAGTACCTGGGCGAGCACCATAGAGCGGATAGACGTTATCTCTGCCCCCGAGGAGTTTACGGTCTAGCGGGAAGACGGACGCGAAAATAAGTTGCAGTCAAGGAGGAGGAGGAGGACAGGGTTGTCCGTGCACACGAGTTACTGGGAAGTAAATGGTGTGTGTTAGGGGTGTTCAGGACAGCTCCGGGAGGGTGTGAGTTCACAGGCGCTCAGATGTTGGAGTGGCAGTAATGGAGCCTGATCAGCTGGATCGGCAGCTGCCCAAAAAGGCCCACCTGCCTGGAGGCCCCCCCCCCCGGCGGGTGCCCCGGGTATCCCAGACCGGAAAGCGGGCCAGCCCCGGACCGCCGCTTTGAAGCCTGGCTGCGGGACCTGGACGCAAGGGATGGTTTCCGGCTCCCCCTGTAGCCTGTGAGCTCTTTGGGAGCCGGGGTCGCCCCGACCGACTCTATCATGTTGAATTCTCCCAAGCGCTCAGTATGGTGCTCTGCAAACAGTGAGTGCTCAATAAACACGATTGATTGATTGATGGGAGCGGTGGGAGGCAAGCTGTTCGGCCTGCAGTCTGGCTCTGGGTTGTATCATCCACAACGGGTTGTCCGTGCAGCTCCTCCTGGATCTGTAGGGCTGGGGACAACCGGGCCGCGCCTGTCCCACCCTGCCGTGGTTTGCCTCGGGGCCTGCCCCGCTCCCTCGGCAGATGTCCCTTGCCCGGTGCCCTCGGACTGGTACCCGACACTGTGATTGAGGAGCTGAACCAGCTTAGGCCTAGCTGAGTTTCTAGGGGAAATCCTCCTGGAAGCGAGAAGCCTAGACGTGAGCTCTGGCTCGTTCTGGCCTGCCCATTTCTGCGGAACTTCCGAGTCGCTGACCTCTGCCGCCGCCTGCTGCTGTTGGTCCTTTGGGGGCAGAGGCCTGAGCCGGGGCTGGCAACCCAAGGGGATGGAGACGGAGGGGCTGCCGTCCTGGGGCCACAGGGACGTGACCTGGGTGGCCCGCTTGGTGCCTGCGCTTCTGGTCCTGGTTCAGGAGATTGGGCGGGGGGCGACTGGAGGGTCTCGGGGCCGTGCCTGGCACAAAGGCTGTGCTCTGTCTGGCAGCATCTCCGTCCTTTAAGGGGAGACTCCACAGCCCCCCGTCCGCTGCCCCAGCAGGAAGAAGTCCCAAGAGCCTGTGGTGGGGGTGGTCCACAGTGCTGGGGGGAGATGCCCAGACAGACAGAGGCTGATCCTGTTACCTCTGTCCTCTCCACCGTGCCCGCAGCTGGACCAGATCTGCATCTCCTTCGACAATGGCAAAACCACGATGAACTTCATCGAGGCCGCACTGCTCATCCAGGGCTCCGCCTGCGTCTACAGCAAGAAGGTGGGGCTGCGTGCCGGGCCCGCCCCGCCTCGCCGACAGACAGAGGGGGAGGAAGGAGGGCGGGAGGGAGGTTAGGCCCCCACGGCCCACATCCAGGTTTGGCTGAAGGAGCTGGTGGGGCGGGCTTGGGGGGAGGGCAACAGAAGGGAGGGCCCCGAGGTGCGGCTCCCGCCCCCTGCCCTCCACCCCCCACCCTCGCCTCGCATTAGTTATCGCCATCTAATGGGACAGACCGGAGGGAGGCCCCCTGAGTGCACACAGGAGGTGCGAGAGGAGAAGACGTCTGTTCCGTGAACCCACAAATGAAAATTCCAATCAGAATAGCTAGAGGCCTTTAGGAGTGACCAAAGTGCTGAACGAGGCTTTGGGGTGGTTGTGGTGAAGGTGTCTCGGGAATCACTTGGGGAAGTCTTCCTAAAGGAGGTGGGATTTAGGGAGGGCTCGGGTTGATTCGTCTGAGAGAGGGAGTTGCGGACCAGGGAAATGCCACGAATGAGAGGGAACAGAGAAGGGAGGGTCAAGTGGGAAGTTACATGAGCTTGAATGGAGGAGAAAGGGTGAAGACTTGAGATTTGTGAAGGTGGAACTGATGGGATTTAAGTGCTTAGTACTGTGCTCTGCACACAGTAAGTGCTCAGTAAATTCGATCGAATAAATGATTTGGAGGAATAAGCAGGCCTTCCCCAACTAAGCCCTGATTTCCCCTATTCTCTCTCCCTCCTGTGTCACCCCTGCATTTGGCTCTGTCCCCTTTGTTCACCCCACCCTCGGCCCCATAGCACTTGTGTACACATCCGCAATTTGTTCTACTGTCTGTCTCCTCAAGGCTGTAAGCCCCTGGTGGGCAAGGAATGTGTCTAGCAACTCTGGTATATTATCCTCTCCCAGATACTAAGTACGGGGCTCTCTCTGCACACAGTAGGCACTCAAGTACCAGCGATCGATTGGTTGGTAGAGTGAGAGAGATGAGTCGACGATGATGCCAAGGGTACAACGATGGTTGTGTTGTCTTCGATAACGAGGACGTATGATGGGGAGATGAGGGTATGGATGGGGAGATGAGACGTTGAGTTTTGGACATGTTTGGTTTAAAGCGTCAGCGGGAGCAGCTCGAGTAGTCCCCTGGGAGGGAGGCAGGGAGAGAGGGAAGGAGAGGGAAGGACGGAGGGAGAGAGAAGAGGGAGGGATGGAAGGGCTTAGTGACAGCACTGCTTTGCTCTGTCCCCTGCCCTTCACACACTGGTTTCCCGTGGACAGGTGGAATATCTCTACTCCCTGGTCTTCCAGGCTCTGGACTTCATCTCCGGAAAGAAGTAAGGCTAGCCGGGGAAACGGGAGGGTCGGGGGGAGCTGGCGCCAGGGGTCTCTGTGCCGGTAACAGCTTGTCTGGGGCTCGCAGCTGGTGGGGTGGTCTCTGGGCTCCACCCTCCGTCCACCCTCCACAGTCTGGACTGTCTCCCCCAGGCGAGACCGGAACAAGCAGCTCCCATCCCTGCAGGAGGACGGCACTGACCCGGATGGCCACAGCGCGTCCTGCCCGGAGGACGAGGAGGAGGTGGGGTGGTCGTGGGAGCGGCGGGAGGAGGTGGCGGAGGGGCCGGGTTGGACCCGGGTGTCCGTCCGGCTCTTCCCTTCCCCAGCCCGGCCCCCTGCCACACACGCCCTCTGTCTTTGTGCAGTTCCTGTCACTGGATGACTTACCGGAGTCCAGGGCCAACGTGAACTTGAGGAATGACCACTCCTCCAATGTGAGAGACGCCACCACCTGGGTGGGTGGGTGGGAACAACGGGGGCCTCAGCCCCCGCACAGAGCACACTCCCTCTCCGGCAGGTCGTGCCCGTTGTCCCGTTGGTCCCGATGTCCCTGGTGCCCCCGAACGAAGAGGAGAAAAAGAACAGTCCTCTCTACAGGTGCGAGCCTGGGAGCCCTCTCGGCACCCACCCCCCAAACCCTCCCCGGCCCCCCACGACTCACATCTGCCCCTCTCTGGGGTCCTTCCCCTCCCCTGTCCCACGGAGCCTCCGGGCAGGGCATCAGTGCAGTTTTCTTAGAGTGTCGCGTGTCTGCATGTGTGTGTGTCCGTGTGTCGGTGGGTGCGTGCCCGTGTCTCAGCCGACAGGGCGAGGTCCTGGCCAGCCGGAAGGATTTCTGGATGAACACCAGCCTGCCCCACGCCAGCGGCGCCTTCATGCTGGAGCCGGCCACGGGGCCGGCCCCCGAGGAGTATCTGCCCCCGGCCAGCCAGGCGGGGCATACCGGTGCGGGGACTTGGGGGCCCGGGGCCTTTGGGGGTCGCCAGTCCGGCCCGAGCAGCAGAGCTGCAACCGAGGAATCCCTGGATTGTGGGGGCGGTGGGGAGGTCGGTCGGGGTCCCCGCACTGGCCCCTTTCCTCTCCTGCCGGACCATGGAGGTGCGCCTGGTGGGATCCCCTGCCGGCCCGGGGGGTGGGTGAGGTTCGTGGGCCGCAGTCCCCTTTTCCCCTCTGCTCCCCCAGATCTCCCCGCTACGAAGGGGCAGGAGGCCGAGAAGGAGATGCCAGATATCAGCGGGTGCGGGACTCCCGTTCCCGTGCTGAACTTCTCCAGGGAGGAAAGTGAGTCAGGAGGCCACGGCCGGGCCAAGAGGGCAGGGCGGGTGAGCTGGGTGGGGGCCGGGAGAATCCAGTGGGGTAGGGAGGTGGGTGGGTCCTGGCCGCCAGAGCCCGATGGGATGGGACTTTGGGGTTGTCCCCGCCTCACTTTTTTCGTTGCCCAGAGCCAGATTGCTTTTTAGCACCCTGGTGGTAGCCGCTGCCCAGGGCACCGCCCAGGGCCCCGCGGGAACAGAGGGGGCCTGGGCCCCGGTTTGCCCATGTCTGGAGCCGCCCGCGGTGGGGGGGTCTCCGTGATGGCAGGACACTGGGGTGGGGGCGGGTCCCACCGGCCTCACAGGCACCACGCGGGCCACACCTCTCGTTGGCTCCCCGGCCCTTAGAGCCCACCGCCCCGGCTCTCCCGCTGCGGCCCCTGCTCCCGCCTGCCCCCCCGCCCGGGCCCGGCACCGGAAGTGGTGTGGGCTCAGTGGGGGTCCCTCTGGAACCATGTGGTCTCCTGGCTTTGGCAGGAGCTGTGGAGGCCGTGGGGGGCAGCGAGGACGAGGACGGGGAGGTGGGTGGCCTGCCCGACGAGGACCTCTCTGTGGGGGACCCCGGGCCGGGAGGGCCCCTGAAGAGCCCCCGTGAGCACCGGAACTGGCAGAAGGTAATCAGTCCGTCAATCGATGGTATTTATTGAACGTGTATTGGATGCGGTCCCCCGTATTAAGCGCCTGGAAGATTCCAATGCAACAGAGTTGGGAGGGATGGACTCTTATTTGCAGCGCTCTGCACGTAGTAAGCGCTCAATAAATACGATTGATTGAATGAAGGGAAGGTAGGAGTTGGGCCCTGGGCCATGCAAGAGGGTAGCGCAGCAGTCACCGGCCGCTGGAATGAGTCCTCTGTTCCCGCCCGGCCCCGAACTCTCTGGCCGAAGGGGAGGAACGGTGACCCCCGCTGCTGTCTGGTCTCTGCGGCGCTGACACTGAGCTCTGACGGGGGTCAGGAGTGGCGACTCGCGGCGGAGATCGGACCCCGAGCTCTGTAGCCGGCGGGGGCGGGAGGGGGGCAGCAGCGGTGACCCCTGGCACTGCCCGGTCTCTGCGGTAGTGACACCGCTGCACTCTTCCCCCAGGGCGCTTCAGAACAGCAGCAGGGCAGGTTGCGAAATCGAGTCGCCATCTCTGACCCCGAAGTCCAGAGAAAGGTGAAGAGATGGGGGCTTTGCGGCGTTGGCGCAGAAGGTGCCCCTAGTTTCCTGTGCCCGAGTCCATCGCCGCCCTGGTCAGGCTCGTAGAAGAGGCTTCTGCTCTCTTCCTCCGCTTGGGTCTTCCTCTCTCTGGCCCCAGCCCTGGGACCCGCCCTTTCCCTGCTCTGCTTGGCCACCTCCCTTCCCTCCTTCCAGCACTGCTTCAAAGCCCATCTGGTCCAGAAAGGCTTCCCGGACCTCTGCCCCTTCCTGGTGCTATGAGTCCCCCGACCAGGCACCTCCCCGTCTCTGCCGCCCAGCTGCCGGGACCGGGCCTGGGCCCAGAGCGGAGCCAACGGCAACTCTCCGGAGCAGGCTCTGGGGGCCCACTGGGCCCGGAAGTTGTAGGCTGAAGCTGACGACTGCCCATAACTGCCGTCCCTCTCCCCCGCCACCAACCCTCATCTCAATATTGGCATCCTGCACACCCAAGGGTGGGCGCGCGCACACATGCACAGACACCCACATACACCCCCCCCCAACCCCAGTATTGTTCTGTTTCTTTTTCTCTCCCCATCTGTCCTCTCCACTCCAGGAGGCCATGGATCCCTGGCAGAGCCTGGACCCCTTTGACTCCCCTGAGGACAAACCCTTCAAGAAAGGTACCCAGACCGTAAGCTTGTTGTGGGAAGGGAATGTGTCTGTTGATTGTTGCACTGGACTTTCCCAAACACTTATACAGTGCTCTGCACACAGTAAGCCCTCAAGCAATACGATTGTTTTTTTCCTGCCCAGCTGCTTCCCTCCGGCCATCCTCAAGTCACAAAGCTTGTGGCCCGGAGCCATCCCAGGCTGGCGTGGTCAGCGAGGCCCCTACTGCTCGGCCTGCCCGACGCACCCCCCCCCCCCCCCAGGTCCCGCTGGCTGGGGACGCGGGGGCTTTTTGCTACTCTGGGCCCTGAGACCCTCTCCTTCCCAGGGAAACCCTACTCTGTCCCACATCACGTGGCAGAGTCACCAGGGAACAAGCGCAAGAGGAGAGGCCCCTCCAAGCTGCAGGACTTCCACCAGTGGTACATGACCACCTGTGAGTCAGGGGCCCTGCCCACATCCCCACCCTCACCCCCACCTCCTCCCAGGTCGGACCCTCCCTGAGGGCAGCGGCCAGACCAGAGCCCAGGGCTGGGGAGGAGGGGGAAATGACTCAGGTGCCCTTCTCATTGATCTCCATCGTGGTCCGGGGCCACCTCCTCCCCCTTGCTCAGTCTCCTTCCCGGTCCGCCCCTGGGCTAAGATGGGCCGCAACACCCTGGGTCGGGACCCCGGTTGCTGCTGCCCTCCTGACCCCGGGGTCCTTCCTCTCCCTCAGACGCCGACCACAGCCATGGGAAGGCCAGGCGCAAAGGTCCCACGTTTGCAGGTGTGATTGGGTGTGTGTAATGCTGAGGAGGAGGTGAGGGTGCAGCACAAGCTGGAGGTGGGCACGCTGAGGGAGCTGGACAGAAGTGGGCACAGCTGCCCCCCCACCGGCTGTCACTGCTACCTGGGCAGGGAACCCCTCCTGCCCCTGTGACCCAGTCCCGGCCCCTGACCCTCGGCTCTGCCCGCAGACATGGAGGTCCTGTACTGGCAGCACGTGAAGGAGCGGCTGGAGGTCCTGCGCAAGCTGCAGCGGAGAGGAGGAGAGGGGTCGGGGAAGAAGGTAACCTTTCCTAGACCCGGCAGCGGGGGCCGAGCTTCCCCAAGTAGTTTGGAGAAGGGCTTGGTCTTTCTTCTTCCTGCTGGCGGGGGAGGGTGGGTGTGAGGGTGTGGCGTGCATGTGCGCGATGCTGATTCCTGGGCCAAAGCTGCCCCGCCAGGCTTTTGGCCAGTAGGCCTTCTGCCCCGGCCTTGCGGGGGCGGTGACCCCCAGCCCCCTCTGCCCCCAGCAGCTGGCAGAGCAGTGGCTGCAGCAGACCCAGGCAGAAATGTGCCCCCCGGAAGAGGATCGGGCTGAAGACTTCTTGGAGCAGCCCGAAGCAGGTAGCCGCCCCTGCCCTCTATGGCTCCCATCACCATTCTCGGGGTGGGGGGATGGCCCGGGGGTTTCGTGACTGGACACGGCAGGTTTGGGGCACGGGTGAGGGGGGAGGAGGAAGCATTCCACATACGCCCAGAGCTCCCCTCACCCCCCAACTTCCTGCCCTATAGATGACGGGTTGGAACCCGAGGACATCCTCACAGAAGAGCCAGAGCTGCTGGCTGATCAAGCGTTAGGTAAGGGCCAGGTTCAGGCCAGCGATGGGAGGGCGTGCCTGGACTCCAAAATGCGAGCGGGTGCACCGGGATGTGTGCGGACGGGCATGTGTGTATCCTGCGGGAGGGGAGGAGAGGGGAAGTGTCCCCATCTGGGGCCCAAACCCTCCCACCCCCACACATCTTTCTCCTCTGCAGAACCCGGAATGGTCGTGGAGTCACTGACCTACGAGGACTTGGTTCGCAGGAACGTGGTGGGTGCCGGGGCCCTGGGGAGGAGAGGAAAGGAGAGGAGGGGTGGTGCGTGCCCGGCTCGCTCAGTCCCCTGTGCCCCTTCCCGTGGCAGGATCTGTTCATCGCCAACTCTCATAAGTACGTGCAGGAGACAGAGCTGTCCCAGCGCATCCAGGCCTGGGACGATAAGATCCGGCCCCTGTTACAGGAGCAGGTGTGAAGCCGGAGAAGGGCGGAGGGGAAGAGAGGGGCTGGGGCAGGGGGCTCGGGGCCAGGCTAACCCAGTCTCTCCCAGGAGCGGCACGGCCCGTTCGATATCCACGACTACGGGGACCGGGTGGTGTCTGGCTTCGGCCAGCTGAACACATGGTATCCCTTCGCCCGCCTGGCCGCAGGGAAACCGCCCTTCGAAGTCTGCCGCCTCTTGCTGGCCTCGCTGCAACTGGTGAGGGGGCGGGTCCCCGGGGCTAGGGCGGGGGCTGGCTGCCTGGACCGGGGCAGGGGGCCGGGCGATCTGACCAGCTGTCCGCGTCCCCAGGCGAACGACCACACAGTGGAGATCACGCAGCAGGCCGGGCTCCAGGAAGGCGTGGACACGATGGCCCTGCGCCTGCTGAGCCGGCAGCGTGCCCACGAGCGGTTCCAGACCTACGTGGCCCCCTCCATGGCACTGCGCTGACCCCTTCCCCCGCCTCCACCCCCCTCGTACAGGTGTCCCCGAGCGGGGTGGCAATAAATCGAATCTCCCACTCCCCGCAAGCGTCGACTGGAGCCGGCAGGCCTCAACGCGGTAGCTCGGGAACCCCGTCGGGGGCGGGGAGCGCCGGCGGGAGCCGAGATGAAGACCGCCGTCCCTTCCTCGGCCGAGCCTTCGGTCGGGGCCGGTCCTTCCCGGCGCCAGTTGCCCCGCCCCGGCCCGCCCCGCCCCACCGGGCTACGGCAGCTGCCGCCGGGCTGGCCTTCCACCCCCCAGCCCTACCCTCCACGGACACCCCCGGACCCGTCGGACGCCAGCCGTGGGGAGCCCGGCTTCGGGGAGGCGGGTCGGGCCCGGCCCGGGGTTCCGCCTCCGCGGCCGGCAGGCGAACGAGCAGAGCGGGACGGCGTCACCGGCGGTCCGGCGGCGCGGCCCGACCCCGGGCCGCGTCGCCCGTTTAATTAGCGAGAAGGAGCGGTCCCGGGGGTCCGGCCCCGCGGCCCCGTTGGGCTCAGGCGAGGACGCTGCGGAAGCCGGCCATGTGGCGCCGGACGCTGTCGGCGATCTGCTCGTCCGTTTTGCCGCGGCCGTAGTAGTCGACGAAGAGCCCGTCCGGGTCGAGCAGGTAGATGACCACCGTGTGGTCGACGATGTAGTCCCGGTCCTCGTCCTTGGGGCCGGCGCTGTAGTAGACGCGGTAGCTCCGGGCCACCCGGCGCACCTGTTCGGGGGTCCCCGTCAGGCCGAGCAGGCGCGGGTGGAAGTCCCGCACGTAGCGGCCCAGGGCGGCGGGGTCGTCGCGCTCGGGGTCCACGGTGACGAAGACGGGCTGCACGGGGGGCAGGCTCGGGTCGGCCTCCAGCCGGCGCACGGCGGCCGCCAGCTTGGCCAGCTCCTCGGGGCACACGTCCGGGCAGTGCGTGAAGCCGAAGTAGAGCAGCACCCAGCCGCCGCGCAGGTCCCGCTTGCCGCGCGGCCGCCCGCTCTGGTCCACCAGGCTGAAGTCGTCCCGGCCCACGGCCACCCGGCGCAGCGCCCGCCGCCGCTCCTCCTCCCGCCGCCGCCGCTTCTCGGCCCGCGCCGCCAGCCAGCCCGCCCCCAGCCCCAAGCCCAGCAGCGCCACCGCCAGCAGCCGCGTCCGCAGCCCCGGGGCCCGCCGCGGAGCCGGCGGCGGAGGAGGAGCCGGCGGCGGAGGAGGAGGCGCGGCGGCGCCCCCCAGGAGCCGGGCTCCTCCGCGGGGCCGCGGACCGCTCAGGGCCGCCGCCACACGGGCCAAGCAGCCCCGGGCCGGCCCTGCCGCCAGCATGGCGCCCGCACCGCCTCCGCCGGCCCGCCGAGCAGGGCGCATGCGCGGGGGCCCGGCGCCGGGCGGAGGGAGAGGGAGGGCTGGGCGCGGCACGGCGCAGGCGCAGGCGCCCTCCGCCCGCCGCCTTCGGGGAAAGCGCCTGACCTGGGGGGGGGGGCGGGCGGAGGGCGGGCACTTCCGGTCCCCCCGCCCGCTTCGGGCTGCGGTGACCGGCCCCTTCTCTGATTGGTTGACCGAACGATCGCTCCGGCGTTTGCTGCGACGATTGGCCTTCGGCCGCTCGCGGGGGCCAGTGCCCTTCCTTTTTTTTTTTAAATAGTATCTCTCAGGCGCTTACTTGGTGACAGCGATAGGCTGGATCCCCGCTCTGCCACTTGTCAGCCGGGTGACTGTGGGCAAGTCACTTCGCTTCTCTGGGCCTCAGTTACCTCATCTGGAAAAGGGGGTGAAGACGTGAACGCCCTCCAACGTCATATCCGACAAACAATTACTCTCCCTGCCTTCAAAGCCCTACTGAGGAACATCTCCCCCGAGAGGCCTATCCTGACCAAGCCCTCATTTCCTCTTCTTCTACTGAAGCGGCGTGGCTCAGTGGAAAAGAGCCCGGGCTGGGGAGTCAGAGGTCATGGGTTCAAAACCCGGCCCTGCCCCTTGTCAGCTGTGTGACTGTGGGCGAGTCGCTTCACTTCTCTGGGCCTCAGTTACCTCATCTGGAAAATGGGGATGAAGACTGTGACCCTCACGTGGGACAACCCGATGACCCCGTATGTACCCCAGCGCTTAGAAGCAGCGTGGCTCAGGGGAAAGAGCCTGGGCTTCGGAGTCAGAGGTCATGGGTTCGACTCCCGGCTCTGCCACTTGTCAGCTGGGTGACTGTGGGCAAGTCGCTTAGCTTCTCTGGGCCTCGGTTTCCTCATCTGGAAAATGGGGATTAAAAATGTGAGCCCCGCGTGGGACAATCTGATCACCCTGTATCCCCCCAGCGCTTAGAACAGTGCTTTGCACCTAGTAAGCGCTTAACAAATACCAACATTATTATTATTATACAAGGTAAAGATGTTGGACCCAGTCCACGGCCCGCGTGGGGCTCCCAACCGTAATCCCCAATTTACAGGTGAGGTAACTGAGAGGCGGAGAAGTGAAGCGACTCACCCAAGGTCCCACAGCAGGCAAGCAGCCGACGCGGGATTAGAATACAGGTCCTTCCGGGCTCCCAGCTCTGTGCACTACCCACTAACCCGTGCTGCTTCCTAATGTCCCTCACCGATTTCTTACCGCACCCCAGCGAGCTTCGCTACTTCAACCCCAATTTACACGCCGTATCTCCATCTCGTCTACCTTGCCACCGACCCCCTACCCGTGTCCTCCCCCCGCCCCCTTCCTGTGCGACAGCCGGTCTGTCCGGATTCTGATCTAGACTCCGCCACTTGTCTGCTGCGTGACCTTGGGCAAGTCACTTCACTTCTCTCTGCCTCACTTACCTCATCTGTAAAATGGGGATTAAGATTGTGAGCCCTCTGTGGGAGAGGGACTGTGTCCAACCTGAGTAGCTTTAATCTCTCCCAGCGCTTAGTACAGTGCCTGGCACATAGTAAGCACCTACTAAATTCCATTAGAAAAAGTCCTTCCCTGTCTAAGCAATTTATTTTAACGTCCGCCTCCCCCGCTAGACGGTCAGCACTCGATGGCAGGGAGCATATCCACCAACTCTGTTGACTGTTCCCAAGCGCTCAGTACGGTGCTGTGCCACAGTGCTCGGCGGATACCGTTGATCGATTGACGGGATAAGGCGGCAGGGGCTGGCCGATGGGCTAGGGGAAAGGCGTTGTGACACGAGAGGGGAACAGCGGCCGGATCCGAAGAGGAGAGTCTGCAATACCAGGGTGAACACAGAGAGTCCGAGAAAGCAGAGTCCTTTTGGCCGACCACCTCTGACCTCCGGCTCACATCTTTCCTCCGGCTGGAACTCACTCCCCCTTCAAGTCACCTCACCCCAGCCTTCCTTGCTGTGTGACTGTGGGCAAGTCACTTAACTTCTCTGTGCTTCAGTTACCTCATCTGTAAAATGGGGATTAAGAGTGTGAGCCCCGCGTGGGACATCCTGATTCCCCTGTGTCTACCCCAGCGCTTAGAACAGTGCTCGGCACATAGTAAGCGCTTAACAAATACCAACATTATTATTATTATTGCCTTCACAACCCCTCCGAAATCACGCCTCCAGGAGGTCTTTCCTGATGAATCGCCACCTAAGTGGGTCCATCCGGCAGCCTCCCTCAGCACTCACGCGCATTCTCTACCTTTGTTAACGGACATCCGTCTCTTTGTCATTCTGTATATTTCCTATCAAGAGATGCTGTGTTTTGCGATGACTTATGTTTGCAACTATGACATGCGGGGACCATGTCTCCTAATTCTGTTCTCCACAGAAGGTAGTCTAGGTTAGAGAAGCAGCGTGGCTCAGTGGAAAGAGCACGGGCTTTAGAGTCAGAGGTCATGAGTTCGAATCCCACTCTGCCACTTGTCAGCTGTGTGACTGTGGGCAAGTCACTTAACTTCTCTGGGCCTCAGTTACCTCATCTGTAAAATGGGGATTAAGACTGTGAGCCCCACGTGGGACATCCTGATTCCCCTGTGTCTACCCCAGCGCTTAGAACAGTGCTCGGCACATAGTAAGCGCTTAACAAATACCAACATTATTATTATTATTATTATTAGGTTTCAATAAACACTACTGATTGACTGACTGATTGATTGACCTCTTCCCGCCCCAGAACCAGAGGGGGGATAGAGGAGCTGAAAACAGGATGAGTGACTGCCCCAGGCCCCACGCCCCAGCCCCCAGGTGATGAGGGTGGCTCCACGGATCTCTTCCGTAGACCAGGAGGCCGGAGAGATACCGAGGGGGACGGAAAACCACTGTGGTGCCCGCTGTCTATGCCACTGTAGTGGTGATATCCCCTTGGCCAGCCCAGTGCCTCCCCAGCTCGGGAGACAGGTTCTGCTGGCTGCCCCTCAGGTTGTTGGGTCATTTGCATTGCTGAATCTGCCAGCCAGTTAGAGTATTTATTTATTAAGATCTTATTCTATACCAAACCTTTACTGAACACTTGTGATGCCCAAGGTTAAGTCACCAGTGGGTCAGTCCTGTGGGCAGGCGGTGATCGGTGGCAGAACCAGCTCGAACACGGGGCGGGGGGTGGGGAAGGGCGGCCCGGCGGACAACCTCAATGCCGACTGCAGAGTGTGGCGGTGGCGATCGCTCAGGACAGGGGCCGCGTGGTGGAGCCTCAGCCAGGGAGTCCCTGAGGGGAGAGAGGTGGAGCACCGGGAGTCACAGAGAGGAGGGGGAGGGGATGGGAGAGTCACAGAGAGGAGTGGACAGGGGAAGGATCGGGGGTGTCTCCGAGGGAAGCTGGGGGGAAGGGGATAGAGGAGTCACGGAGAAGAGTGAGAAGGATGGCGAGAGACACAAAGGAATGAGGAGGGGATGGGGAGAATCACAGAGAGAAGCAGGAGGGGATAGGGGAGTCAGAGAAGAGGGGAGAGCGGACAGGGGAAGTCACAGAGAGGGCTGCCCTCAATCCCAGGGCCCAGTCTGTCTCTCCTCGCATCCTCCGGTCACTCACCTGCATCCAGCCGCTGTCCCACACTGACCAGCACCTCGGCCCCAACGCTGAGGTCCAGGGCCTGCCCAGCCCTGCTCCGTCCCGCTCCCAACTCCTGCAGGACCTGGGCCAGGGGCAGTGCCCTGATCTGCTCCACTGTGCCTGGGGAAGGAAGGGAAGGGCAGGGGAGGAGAGGAGAGGGGGTGGATGGGCCTTTGAGAGGAGGAACCTCTTGGGCTCCTTCCAAGCCCGCCCCTCTCACCAGCCTTGGCTTCGGGCCCCGTCAGCAGCTGCCAGTCTCACCGTCAGAAGGGGCGCACAGCTCCTCCTGGGTCGGGGCGCTAGGCAGCAGCCGTCTCCGAGCCGCCCCGGGCCCGGAGCACAGAGCCCGGGCCACCGAGGCCGTGACTCCCTGGGCCTGCAGCATGGCTTGGAACCGGTCCAGGGCCGAGCCATCGTCCAGAGTCGTGGCCACCCGGGCTGCTCCCAGAGCCGCGGTTGGTTCCGCTCCACACAGCCATAGCAAGGTGCCACCTGAGGGAGAGACGGCGGGGGGGAGGGGGATGGCTGGGGGCCCTGTCCACTGGAAACGACTCCCCCTTAAAAGAGGCGTGCCAAGAGGGCAGGAGGGTGCTTAGGGGACCCCCTTCCTGTTAGGGGCCTGGAAGGGCCTTCTTCCCTCTTCTCCCAGAGAAGTTACCCTCTTCATACCGATCTGGGTGACGAGGTCCCGCAAGTCGGGGGGGCCTGCCCCTTCCAGACACTCCAGCGCCTCCTCCACTTCCAGAGCGTGGCCCACCCGGCGCCCCACGGGCCCGTCCATGGCAGTCAGCACGGCGGCCACACGCAGGCCCAGCTGGGACCCCACGCCCACCTGGAGAGAGAGGTAAGGGAGTTCATCCTTCTGCTCTATCCGTTGAGACGCTCCCCCCCAAACCCCAAACACATTTGGAGAGAGAAGAGGGGGTCCACCCTGCTGCCCCACCTGCTGAGACCACCCTCCCAACTTGTGCCCCCCCCCCAACTCCCACCCAGAGTGTAAGCTCACTGTGGGCAGGGAATGTGACTGTTTATTGTCAGAGTGTACTCGCCCAAGCATTTAGTACAGTTCTCTGCCACAGTAAGCGCTCAGTAAATATGATTGACTAATGAATGAATGAACCTGGTGAGAGAAGGGGGAGGGGGTTCACTCTGCTGTCCCACCTGCTAAGAACCCCCTCAACACACCCAAAGAGAGAGGGGATCATCATGACATTCAACCTTCTGGGACCGCCCCCCTACACCTAGATCGAGGAGGTCACCCTTCTGCCCTTCTCTGTCTGCTAGTGGTCTTGACCCATGTCCTCTCCCACATGTACAGGTTGGGCTGTTCTTCCTATTGCACGGTGGTGCCGAGAATGGGGACCAAACAATCAATCAATCAATCAATCGTCCGTCCCCCGTCTGAAAAGACTGACATGAATTTGACTCTGCTCCACACTGGGCTGGACCAGCAGCTTTTCTCCCACCGCCGTAGACCGGGCTAGTCTGTCCGTCTGCTTCTACTGCCGCTGCTGCCGCCTCCTTACCTGATCAGTCTTTTTTTTTTTTTTTTAACATAGCATTTGTTAAGTGCTTACTATATGCCAGTCACTGTTCTAAGCACTGGGGTAATTACAAAGTAGTCAGTTTGGACACAGTCCACGTCCCAGATGGGGCTCGGTCTTAAAGTCCACTTTAAAGATGAGATAACAGAGGCGTGGAGAAGTGAGGTGACTTGCCCAAGGTCACACGGCAGACAAGTGGTGGAGATGGGACTAGAATCCAGGTCCTTCTGGCTCCCTGTCCGCTGTTGCTGCTCTCCTCGGAGCAGGTCGATTGGTCTGCCTGTCCATCTGCAGCTGTTACTCTCCCCCTACCTGGTCCATCTTATCCGTCTGCTGCCGTTTCTCTGCCCCTAGTTAGTCTGTCTATCTGCTGTTGCTGTTGCCCTAGCTGGTCCTTCTGTTGGCTGTTGCTGTCTCCCTAGCTGTTAGGTCCTTCTGACTGCTGTTTCTGCTGTGTCCCTAGCCCGTCAGTCAGTCTGTCTGCTGCTGCTGTGACTGTCTCCCTAGCTGGTCTGCCTATCTGTCTGCTGCTGTTTCCATTGCCCTAGCAGGTCAGTCTTTCTGCTGCTGTCTCTCTACCTCCCTGCCCCTTCCCCTCCTGACGGGCGGTCACTCTTTCCACCTCCAAAACTTCATTAAAATTACAGCTCCTCCAAGAGGCCTTCCTTGACTAAACCCTCATGTCCTCTTCTTCCTCTCCCTCCTGCGTCACTGTTGCACTTAGATTTGCACCCTTTATTCACCCTACCTTCAGTCCCACAGCACTTATCTACCCATCTGTAATTATTTATACTAACAGTAGTATTTATACTACTGTCTGTCTCCCCCTCCAGACTGTAAGCTCCTTGTGGGCAGGGAACATGTCCACCAGCTCTCTTGTACTGTACTCTCCCGAGGGTTCGGTAAGTACCACCGATCGATTGATCGGTCGGTCTGCCTGTCCGCTGCCCCTGCCCCCATCTCTCAAACTGCCCCAGCTGGCTCCAGGGGTCCAGACTGGGCTTCTCTGGCTTCCAGTCTGCCGGCGCCCTCCCAGCTCACCACCCAGCAGCTGCTTGGGTGTCCTGCTGCTCCCTACTCCCCGCACCCATCCCACCCAACAGGACCTTTTAGCCATGAGCAGGGCATGGCGTCGGCGCTGGTGAGGTGATGGCATTCTGGGCCCAGGGGGTGGGGTGGGGGGGCAGGGGTGGCATCGGGGAGGGGATCCCGCTCCAGGAGCTGGTTGTGTCTTCTGTAGCAGGTCCTGGCCTCCCAGCCCTAGGGGAGGCCCCGTTGCCACCACCTTCTGCCCGTCGGTCTGCCAGACCCCTTCCTGGCCTTTCGGATGCTGTTTTCCCCTTCTCTGCTTCTCAGTGCACGGCTGGAGAGGCAGCAGAATCCACTAGCAGGATCAGACTGTGCGTTGTCAATGAAAGTCTCCCTTGAGCAGAAAGTTCCCTGAGCGCACCCTGGCTCACCACATGCTTCCTTCGGTCTAACCACCCATCTCTGGTATGGAGGTTGAGGCAATGTGCCCACCTGCGCGCCTGCTGGTATTTCTGTCACCAAAATACAGTCCTGGGCACTTTGGAAGTGAGCGATAAAAGGAAGCACAGTTTGTGTGTGTGTGTCCAGAGCACAGACTGCAGCCCCAGCAGCAGCAGCAGTAGCTGCCTCTCCAGACTAATGGTCTCTAAGACTTGCCATGTTGCTCACGGCCTGTGGAGGTGGAAGTTTCCCCAGGAAACTGGGAGCTCTGTTGTATAAGATCTTTGAGGGCGGGAATCTTGCCTACCAGCTGCACCACCTGCAGGGGCTCAATAAAGACTATTTATTGGCCAACCGATTAATCTAAAAGCAGCACGGCCTGTGGAAAGAGCACAGGGCTGTGTCTCCCCCTCTAGACTGTAAACTCGTTGTGGACAAGGAACATATCTACCAACTCTGTTATACTGTACTCTCTCAAGTGCTTAGTACAGTGCTCTGCACACTGTAAGCACTTAGTAAATACCATTGATTGACTGATTGATTGAGTCAGGGGATCTAGATTCTCATCCTAGCTCTGCCACTTGCCTTCTGTATGACCTTGGGCAAGAGACTTAACTTCTCTGGGCCTCAAGTTTCCGCATCTGTAAAATGAGGATTCAATACCTGTTCTCCCTCCCTTTCCGTCTGTGAGCCCTATCTGGGATAGGATTTGTGTTCAATCAATCAATCATGCTTAGTGAGCACTTACTGTGGCAAGAACACTGGACCAAGTGCTTGGGAGTATACAATAGAACAGAGTTGATAGACATGTTTCCTGCCCAAAGAAGTTTACAGTCTAGAGGAGCAGATAGACATTAATATAAATAAATTATGGATATGTATATAATAATCCCAGCTCTGCCACTTATCAGCTGTGTGACTGTGGGCAAGTCACTTAACTTCTCTGGGCCTCAGTTACCTCATCTGTAAAATGGGGATGAAGACTGTGAGCCTCATGTGGGGCAAGCTGATTATCCTGTATCTACCCCAGCACTTAGAACAGTGCTCTGCACATAGTAAGCGCTTAACAAATACCAATATTTATTTATTTTTATTTAATGGTATTTGTTTAGCGCTTACTATGTGCCAAGCACTGTTCTAAGTGCTGGGGGGAATACAGGGTCATCAGGCCGTCCCACGTGGGGCTCACAGTCTTAATCCCCAATTTACAGATGAGGTAACTGAGGCACACAGAAGTTGTGTGGCTTGCCCAGGGTCACACAGCAGACAAGTGGCAGAGCCGGGATTAGAACCCACACCCTCTGAGTCCCAAGCCCGGGATCTTTCCACTGAGCCTGTGCTTAGGGGCTGAGAGAGTAGTGAATAAAGGGTGGGTGCAAGTTCAAGTGCAAGGGTGACTGAGAAGGGAGTGGGAGAAGAGGAAATGTGGGCTTAGTCTGGCCTGAGTCAGTGTCTCATCTGATGATCCTGTATCTACCCCAGCTTTTAGTTCAGAGCTTGGTAAAGAGTAAGTGCTTCACAACCACTATAATTATCAATTACTATTATTCCACTCTACCTCCAGGCCCTGTGGTAACAAATCAGCTCCAATTTCCTGATTCGTTCCGACTTCCAGCAATTATGTCCCACAGTGACCAGCTGCACCAGGGAGCCGATGCCTGGCAGAACGGCCTGTACACACACACACACGCACACACACGCACTCATGTCAGTCATTCAATCAATCAATCACTATTATTTATTGAGTACTTACTGAGTGCACTACTGTACTAAGAGCTTGGGAAAGTGCCCTCTTTTTTGAAGACATGATCCCTGCCCTCAAGGGCACTTCAGTCTAGCAGGGAGGGAATGGGGAGGGGATACAAATACTTAAATTAACTATAAATAGGGGAAGACATAGAGTCAAAATCTGGACGTTGTTATTGCTACACAAGTGCTATGAGGCGGGTGGTGGAGGACACCCAGGATCGGGACTAGGGAGATAGACACGTGCACACCTCTTCCCTCGTCTCCACATCCATCCACACATCCACCCCGAGATAAGGTCACCTTTATCCACTGGGGCTTGCGTGCCTGCCCAAAGTGGCAGTCGTCCTTCCGACAATCCATCCAGCCAGCTGACCAGCCATCCATCTATCCAACCAGCCAGCCAGCCAGCCATCATCCAGCCCATCCGTCTCAACCCATCTATTCATCCATCCATTTATCTAGCCAGCCAGCCAGCCAGCCAACCCACTCACCAGGGTCTCTGCAAGTTCTCGGGCCTGTTCCAGGCTGGGGAACAGAGCGGCCTCTCCGAACTTCACGTCCAGGATGAGGGCGGACAGGCCTTCCACCACCTTCTTGCTGAGGATAGATGCTGACGGGGGGGAAGGGGGGGGGGTGAGGCCCTATAGGAGGTGCCCACACTGGGGAGCAGGGGAGGGGTAATAATGTTAATAATGTTTGTATTTGTTAAGCGCTTACTATGTGCCGAGCACTGTTCTAAGCGCTGGGGTAGACATAGGGGAATCAGGTTGTCCCACGTGGGGCTCACAGTCTTAATCCTCATTTTACAGATGAGGGAACTGAGGCACGGAGAAGTTAAGTGACTTGCCCACAGTCACACAGCCAACAAGTGGCAGAGCTGGGATTCGAACTCATGAGCCCTGACTCCAAAGCCCATGCTCTTTCCACTGAGCCACGCTGCTTCCCCATTGGGGGTCTGGGGCCAGGGGAGGCCGGAGGTGGCGGGGCTTACCAGTGATGAGAGAGCGGCTGTCCACAGTGGCGGTCACGTCACGTGCTGCGTATAGGATTCTGTCCGCGGGGACCAACTCTTGGCTCTGGCCCACGATGCAGCAGCCCACGTGCTCCAACAGCTCCCGCATCTGGGACCGCCACGGTACCGTGACCCTCCTGGTCCCGGGGTCCCAGCCCAGCCCAGCCCAGCCTGCCCCACCCCTCCCTCCAGGTCGCCCAGGGCCGGGGCCAGGGCCGGATGCTCCAGTTCTCGGCCCCCAACCGGGCACCACGTGTTTCTGCAGGGGGAGGGGAGGGCCGGGGGGGAGGCAGAGAGATCTGCAACCTTTGAGCATTTGGTATTCACCCCACCCTCAGCCCCACTATGCACTATGAACTCCTCTATGAATTATATGTTATAAATTACTTATTTATATTACTGTCTTCTCCCTCTCTAGACTGTAAGTTCATTGTGGGTTGGGAATGTGTTCACCAACTCTGTCTTACTGTACTCTCCTAAGTACTTAGTACACTGCTCTGCACACAGAGAGCACTCAATAAATACCATTGATTGATTGATTGATTGACTGAGGGGTCAGCCCATCATCCAGAGCAATGGCCCTCCACACTGGCTTGTGTCCAACCTCTGTGACCCAGGCTGGGATCCTCACATGGGAGCAGGGCCCCCAAGGATTAAATCAATCAGTCATATTTATTGAGCACCTACTCTGTGCAGAGCACTGTACTAAGCACTTGGGAGATTATTCTCTACAAATACCATAACTATGATTAATTATTATTACAGTCTAGAAGGGGAGACAGACATTAATAGAAATCAATGATTTATTTAAAGGGTAAAAAGTTGGAGACCTCCCTGGAGGGGGCCAAGGAAAAGAGAGATCTCATGGGGTGAGTGAAAGGGAGGGAAGGAGAGAGGGATTGGGCCTTTCTCGGGGGCTTTAAGCCCAGGGACAGGGAGAGCTGCAAACAGGGTGAGTTTGGTCTGGACCCTGCTCGTCCCCAAATGGCCTGGCACCGGGCCCAAGACAACAGGAAACTGGGCCCAGCTGATTCAGGCCTGATCGGCTGCCGCCTTGTTATTTGGTGAAATTGCTTCCTACTTGGACAGGCGCCCGCCCCACCCTCGGCCCCCACTCAGCATGTTCACCCCCAGAGAGAACCAGGCCCTGGGGCAGTGAGGGGGGCGGGGGAGAAGGGGAGATGAGCCCAGCAGGGGGCCTCTGAGTGTGCTCCTGAGGAAACAGGTTTCTAGGGCTCTGTGTGTGTATGTGTTGCGGGGGAGGCAAGGGGCTGGCAGGAGCTTGATGTGGTGGAAGCTTGGAAGCTCCTGGACCCCCACCCCAGCCGCCTCGCCCCTTTGTGCCCCCAAGGACCCTTCCTGATCTCTCCCCAGAGGTCCAGACAGCCCACGCTGCCCCAGGTCAGGCCCAAGATCCCCCTCGGTGCACCGCCTCTCCACCTGCCCCCATCAGTGTCCCCCTACCCTCCACTCACCTGCTCCGGGCTCTGGGAGACACAGAAGCCTGGCACCGCCTCCATCTTGTCCAGGGTACCTCCTGTGTGGCCCAGGCCTCGCCCACTGATCATCGGCACCTGGGGGGGAAGAGGAAGTGTGAAAGCCCACCCCCACTCCACCCCCCAACCTCCCACGGCCGGGAAAGCTAGCCCCATACCCCAGACCCAGTTCTGACCTTGCAGCCGCAGGCAGCCAGCGCAGGGGCCAGTGGCAGGCTGACCTTGTCCCCTACACCACCAGTCGAGTGCTTGTCCACCAGACGCCCTGCCCACTCCCTTGGCCATGCAAGCTGCTTCCCGGACCCCGCCATTGCCCTTGTCAGAGCCTCCGTCTCTGCCCGGTCCATGCCCTGCAGCCGGATGGCCATCAGCATAGCACCTGCAGACAAAGGGACCCAAGGCAGCTTCAGGCCCCAGTCTAGGGGTCTGGTACCACCGACCAGTGCTGAGGCTCAGGACCAGTCCCCAGTGCCACTGCTCAGTGCTGGGGCTCAGTGCCGAGGAATAGCTGGACCCCACTCCCACGCCCACCCCCCGCGTTGCCTCCTGGAGGGATTATCTGGAGGGCTACTGTAGGGGGGTGGGAGGAGGTCTCGGGGATACCGATCTGCGTATCCTGGATGGTCCCATCAGTCACGGCCTGCACGAAGCTGAAGATCTCGTCCTCTGCAAGATGCTCCCCATCTCGCTTCCTCCGGATCAGCTCGGGCACCGGGGGTCCGGGTCTGTGGGCTGGGCCTGGGGGTGAGGTGAACAGTGTGGGGAGCGGACTCCTGCCCAGGATGCCAGCCAGGGACAGGCTGAAGCCACGGCCTCTGGTCTCTTTGGAGTCAGGGTCTCTTGGGGAGGGGGCTCTCTGGGTGGAGTGCCATCAAGCCCCGTTCCTCAGACTAACCTTAGCCCTCCCCCGACATCATCATTATCATCAGTGGTATTTACTGAGCGCATAGTATATGCAGAACACTGTACCAAGAGCGCGGGAGAGTGCAATACAACCGAGTCGGTAGACATGTTCCCTGCCCACAATGAGCTTACAATCTAGAGGCCAAGGAGCTCTATATCCAGTGCCCCGGTCTCCCAAGGCCGGGCAAGCCGGGCACTGGAAGCGAGGGAATCCATATCCCACTCCAGTTCACCTTCATCGGGATAGTCCGGGAAACTACCTGTCTCTCTCCATGTCAAACCAAGTCCGTTACTCAGGGGCTGGTATAGGCCATAGGAAATTTGGATAATCTGCTTTGCCCCAGGAAGGGAAGTAGGGGTGGACGACTCACTGGGAAGAAAAGAGTCACTTCCAAAGCCCTACTTTTCCTCATCTCCCACTCCCTTCTGTGTTGCCCCTGACCTGCTCCCTTTGCCCTCCCCCTCCCAGCCCCACAGCACTTATGTACATATCCGTAATTCTAATATTTTTATTGGTCTGGCCTCCGCCCCCCCGCCCCCCCAGACTGTACTCTCGTTGTGGACAGGAAAGTCACTGTTTATTGTTGTATTGTACTTTCTCAAGCGCTTAGTACACAGTGCTCTGCGCACAGTAAGTGCTCAATAAATTCGATTGAATGAATGAAATACGATCGATTGAATGAATGAAAGAGTTCAGGAGAAGTAGGAATCCTCAAGCTGGGAAAAGGCAACTCCGTGGCAGAAAAGAAAGGTAAGCAGAGGAGTAGATAAGAGGTGAGCCAGGAGAGGAGGGGGCATGAGAACAGTCAATGGTCAGTCAGGTTCAACCCCAGAACAGAAAGAGTCCTTGACGTCGGACCCGAGAGGACCCGGACTCTTCTTACCACCTGCACTCTGCAGACCGGGGGCTGACATCCTCTAGGTGCTTCTGCCTGACCCGAAGAGGTGACTGCGGTGGAGACGACAGTGGAGGCGGCGGAGGAGACGATGGAGGAGACGGTGGTAGAGAAAGCGGTGGAGACGGCCGGGGCTCGGACTCCGGCCTGACCGCCGTTCAGAGTCCGAGACTCAGAGGCGGCCCACTCCGGACCAGGGTGGCTGATGGTGGAGAGGATTCAGACAGGCGAACTGCCCGCTTCTACTTTCCGCATCTCTGCTCGTCGTCCCCTCCCCACTACTTTCTGAATCTCTGCTTGTCTTCTCCTCCCGACTACTTTCTGACTCTCTGCTCGTCTTCCTCTCCCCACTCCCCTCCCACCCCCACCCCCACCTCACCAGCCTTCCGGGGCTTCTTTCCTCCCTTTCCCTGGATCTTTGATTTCTTTGCTCCAGTCACCTCGGTCGACCCGTCAGTCAGTCACTATATTAGGCTAACAGCCAGTCCCCCAGCCCCAGCCCCGAGCTCCCCACCCCATTCCCAGCTCCCAGCTCCTAGGTCCCACGGCTGCTCAGTCCAGCCGCCTGCCCCGAGCCCCGAGCTCGGAGCCGTGAGGTCCGGCTCACCTCCTAGAGCCGGGACGGAGCTGGCTGGAGAGACCGTCGGGGTCGGGGTCGGGGTCGGGGTCGGGCGGGGCCGGAGAAGCGCGTTGAGCCGGAGCGGCGTTCACACTGGGCGGCGGCGGGGCGGAGGTCCGGGGATGTGGCGGGGCGGAGGTCCGGGGATGTGGGGGGGCGGGGGGGGGGGGAGGTCCTGAGAGGGGGGTGTAGGGGGAGGGGGGTCACCGGGAAGGGGTGTAGGGGGGGAGAGCTCCAACGGGCCAATGGCTGAGGCCGAGCAGGGCGGGGGTGGGCATGGCAAGGAGTGGGGCGGGACGATTCCTCCCGCCCGGCCCCTGGCCAGCCCGGTCCCAGCTCCGGCCCAGCCCGGTCCCGGCCCCAGCCCCGGCCCGGCCCCGTTAAATCCCGCCAGGGGCTTCCCGCGAGGTGGGGACTCGGCTCGGCCCCGCCTCCGGCCGGGCATCGCTCCAGTAGCTCAGAGTCCGACTCGCCGCGGACCAAGACCTCGGCAGTTAATAATAATAATAATAATGTTGGTATTTGTTAAGCGCTTACTATGTGCCGAGCACTGTTCTAAGCGCTGGGGTAGACATAGGGGAATCAGGTTGTCCCACGTGGGGCTCACAGTCTTAATCCCCATTTTACAGATGAGGGAACTGAGGCACAGAGAAGTTAAGTGACTTGCCCACAGTCACACAGCCGACAAGTGGCAGAGCTGGGATTCGAACTCATGAGCCCTGACTCCAAAGCCCGTGCTCTTTCCACTGAGCCACGCTGCTTCTGCGTGCTGGACGGGGGCAGGGGCCGGGGCCGGGGCCGGGGCCGGGGCCGGGGCCGGGGCCGGGGCCCGGGTGGGGCCGGTCACAAGCTCCGTGGTTGCCGAGCATAGAGCACTCCGTGGGTGCTCAATAAATCGTAATAGTAATTATGGTACTCGTTCGGCGCTTACTATGTGCCAAGCACTATTCTAAGCCCTGGGGTAGATACGAGTTAATCAGGTTGGACACGGTCCCCGGCCCATAAGGGACACCCACTCTTAATCCCCATTTTACAGTTGAGTTAACTGAGGCACAGAGAAATGTAGTGACTTGCCCAAGGTCACACAGCAGACATGTGGAGGAGCCGGGATTCGAACCCAGGTCCTTCTGACTCTCAGGCCGGCGCTCTAACCCCTAACCCATGCTGCGATCGACTGACTGTGGCTTGGGACAGGGGCGGTTCCCTTAATGGTATTTATTGTGCGTTTACAACACTTAGAGAGGCAGCGTGGTTCAGTGGAAAGAGCCCGGGCTTGGAAGTCAGAGGTCGTAGCTTCTAATCCTAGCTCCCCCACTTGGCAGCTCTGTGACTTTGGGCAAGTCACTTCACTTCTCTGGGCCCCAGTTACCTCATCTGTAAAATGGGGATGAAGCCTGTGAGCCCTACGTGGGACAACCTGATTCCCTTGTGTCTACCCCAGTGCTTAGAACAGTGCTCAGCACATAGTAAGCGCTTAACAAATACCGGCATTAGGTACATTTCCATAATTTACTTATTCCTCTTTATGTCTGTCCCCCCCTCTAGACTGTAAGCTCCTTGTAGTCGGGTAACATATCTACCAGCTCTGTTGTGTACTCTCCCAAGTGCTTAGCGCAGTGCTTTGCACACAATCGAGTGCTCAATAAATACTAATCAATCATCAATCGATCATATTTATTGAGCATTTACTATGTGCAGTAATTGGTTGGTTTCCTAAGGGCAGGCAATTCTGGCAGGGCCTCCTGACTTCTAAATCTATCCCCCTTCTTCCTAAACACACTTTTGGCCGGTTTTTCTTCCCCCTCTGATGGCCATCTTTATCCCTCGCTCTCCAATTGCTCTTTCCCCTTTGCCTTCATGCCACTCCCATCCCCCTCATCCTCCTCATCCCCAGAAAACCTTCTCTTAGCCCACAGGGACCTCCAGCTATTACGCCATCTCCTCCTTCCCGGCCCTGTCCCAACTTCTCTAATGAGTTGTCTTCACTTCCCCTTCTCCAACTCCCTACTTGACTCTCCACCATCTGGTTTCAACCCTCCAACGGCCTCCTTCCTGCACAACCCAACGGCCCATCCTCCATCCTAATCCTCCTCGACCTCTCGGCTGCCTTTGGCCCTGTGGACCACCTCTTCCCCCCGGCCGAGCTGGGGATGCCTGAAATTAAGGATGCATTTCTTGCCCTGCAGACCCTAGGGTCTTAGGACAGGACGCCCAGAGTAAGAAGTGGAGTTGAGGGCGGGGTTGGCACACATGTCCTGTCCCCATTCTCTCATCTCGCAGGCTCCCCTTCATGGGCCAGCAAGCTGGCAGGGCCTGGGGTCTCTTCAGACCAGTTCCCGGTGGGGAGGAGCCCCTGGTCTGGCTACACCCCCCTCCCGAGGTGAGCCCACTGCAGCATGGCCTAGTGATAGAGTACCGGCCTGGGGCTCAGAAGAACCTGGGTTCTAATCCCAGCTCCCGTGTGACCTTGGGCAAGTCATTTCACTTCCTCTGTGCCACAGTTACCTCATCTGTAAAATGGAGATTAAGACTGTGACCATCATGGACTGCGTCCAACATGATTTGCTTGTATCTACCCCAGCGCTTAGAATAACGCCACAGTACAAATGCCACAATTATTATCATTATTAAGAAGAAGAATCAGATTTAGCCTCCCTCGCCCCAGTTTGGGGAGAGTGGTCTGCCCTGAGGGGCCGGGGAGCTGGTCCCCCCCAATCCCACCCCCCGAGGCCCAAGGTTAACTTGTGGAGGATGATCAGGAAGTCCTATTATCAATCCGCCACAGGTATTCATTGAGTGCTTGCTATGTGCAGGGCACTGTACTGAGTGCTTGGGACCCCAGAGAAGCCCCAGTGGTGAGACAGGGACCCCCGGCCCAGGGGTCGGGGCTGGGACCCCCTGGGCCCCTGCTGGGCCGGGCTGTCTCTCTCCGAAACTCTGGGCCTGGCCTCTGCGGCCCGTCCTCTGTGGCCCGCAGACGGGGCCGGCCGGGGGCGGAGTTGGGGTGGACACACCCGCCCCGTTGCCGGGCGGCGGGACGCGGAGGGGGGCCGGGGGGGCGGGTCAGGGAATCGGGCTCAGCCGCCGCCGCCCCCGGCCGGCTCTTCCGCTCCACTCTGCTGGTGGCCACAGCAGGTTAGTGTCCAGCCCAGCCCGCTCCCTGGGGGAATATACCCTCTGTGCCCAGCTCTGACCCTCTCCACCTAGTCATCTCTCTCAGTCTCTCTCGTTGGCTTTGACCATCTCGCTCCCTGGATGGGTCTCCGATTATCTCTGTCTACCTTTCACAGTCCCTGACCGTCTCCCTCGCTGTATCCGAACATCTCTCTCCGCCTCTCCTGCTGTCTCTGACCGTCTCCAGTCATCTCTAGCCATCTCTCACTTGTTCGGGCTGGTTCTCTCATCGTCTCTAGCTCTCACTGTCTCTCTCGCAATCTCTGACCGGCTATCTCTATCTCTAGACGTGTCTCTGGCTACATTCCACTATTTTGATCCGCTCCTCACTGTCTCTGGGCTTCTCTCTCCCTGACTTCCACCATCTCTGTCCACCTCTCACTGTCTCTGGCTGTCTCTGTCGCTGCCCCTGAAGCTCCGCTCGCTCACCGATGGTCCCTTTCAGGGCGGGTGGGTGAGTAGGAGCGGGGCAGTTTTGTCCCTTCTCTGCCCCCAAACGAGCTGTTTGTTGTCCCGACGCCAGGGAAACCGGGTGGGGGCGGGTCTGGGCCCGCCGCCTCTCCCCCTCCCCTTCCTCGGCCGGCGCTGCCCGCTGGAGGGAAGCGGGGCGGGGGAAGGAGCCAGGGGAGAGTGAGGCCCGCGGGGGGGAGGGTCCTTGCCATCCCTTCCCCAGGTGCCCCCGCCTCGCCATGGGCACGGATATCTGGATCGGGACGTGGCGGCCCCACCGACCCCGGGGCCCCATCGCCGCCCTGTACGGCAGCCCCGGACCCAAGTACCTGCTGCCGCCCAGTACAGGTACCGGGGACAAGTCCGGAGGGGGGACGGGCGGGAGGACGGACCGAGGAGGGACTCCTGTCTCGCCGTCGACCCCTGGCCCACATCTGGCCCACCTCTGGCCTGGAACGCCCTCCCCGCTCAAATCCCACAATCACCGTCCCCTCCTTCAAAGCCTTACTGAAGGCCCACCTCCTCCAGGAGGCCTTCCCAGACCGTGCCGCTTCGCCTCATCTCCCACTCCCTTCTGCGACGTCCTGACTAGCTCCCTTTGCTCTCCTCCCCCCTCCCCGCCCTAAAACACTTACGTACCTATCTGCCATTTTCTTTATTTATATTGACATCTGTTCATTTGCACTGACGCCTGTCTCCCCCGCTCCACCCCCGCCGGACTGTGAGCTGGTTGTGGGCCGGGGGAGGGGAGCGGTAGGGAGGACGGAGAAGAGGGAGGAGGGGACCGGGAGAGAGGCCGGGGGTGAGGGAGGGGAGGAAAGAGGGGTGGCGAGGGCGATCCGGCCCTCCTCGCCTTTCCCCACAGGACACCCCCTGCACGACCCCACCCGCGCCCGCGCTCCCGCCTTCAGCTTCGGCTGGCGGCTGCCGCCTCGGGAGCAGCCCCGCAGCCCGGGCCCCGCCTACCTGATCCCCGCGCGCCTCACCGTGCGGGGCCGCGACGGCGCCGCCGCCTTCTCCATCCACGGGCGGCCCCGTGCCCCGCCGACCTTCCGGACCCCGGGCCCGGGTCAGCCCCGGATCTCCGCCTCCCCCTCACCGCGCCCCCCTCCCTCCCTCCCTCCCTCCTTCCCTCCCTCCCGCCCGCCCCCCCTCTCCCCCACCATTGTCTGCCCCGGCCGGACCCTGACCGCCTCCCCCGCCCCCCGCCCCTGCCGCCCCTCAGGCTCCTACTCCCCAGAGCGGGCCGCCCCCCTCGCCTACCCTCGCCCCCCAGGACACTCCATGGCCGCGAGGACCCGCGACTTTCAGACCGACCAGACCCCCGGTGAGATTCCAGCTGGCGCCACCGGCTCCGAACAGTCCTTCGGACCCGTCCCCTCGGCAGACCCCGGCCCACGACACACCCGTCCCTCCCCTCGGCAGACCCCGGCCCACAGTAGAGCCCTCCCCTCGGCAGATCCCGGCTCACGGCAGACTGCTCCGCTAGCGGACTTCTCCCCAGACCCCGGCCCGCGGCAGACCCCTCCCCTCGGCAGATCCCGGCCCGGGCCAGACCCCACCCCTCGACAGACTTCTTCCCAGACCCCGGCCCACGGCAGACCCCCTCCCCTCGGCGGCAGCCCCGCGTCCCGCGTCCCCTCTCCCCCCTTCGGGCCCCCGTCCCCGCCTTCCGGGACCGGTTCCCTGGCGCCCGCAGGCCCCGCGGCCTACACGCCCCCTGCCATGCTGGGTCCCCGCTTGGTCAGCAAGTTGTCGGCTCCCAACTACTCCCTCTACGGCCGCAGTCCGGTGGGCAGCTTTTGCGAAGACTTCAGCAAGGTGAGGCAAAGGAACTTACTCGGAGGAGCGCCTGGGGAGGGTCGGGGTGGGGAACGAGGGTGGGGCCCCCGGGGCCCCGCGCCTACCGCGTGTCCATCCGGCCCCGCAGACCCCGGGCCCCTGCGCCTACCGCCCGGTGGACTCCGGCGTGTACAAGCCGCGCGCCCCGCGCTTCACCATGCTCGCTCGGACCGCGCTGCCCGCGGACACCACCCAGAATCCGGGACCCGCCGCCTACGACCCCGATAAGGTGGGCCTCCCCCTCCCCCCGCCCCCTGGGGTCAGTCGGGGGCCGGGCGAGGTCACCGGCCGGCCGGGCTCGAGAGGCGGCGGCCGGCGGGCACCCAGCCGGGGCTGTCTCCCCCACAGCGCCGCCGGTCCCGGGGCCAGACCTTCGGGATCCGCCACTCGGAGTACGTGACGCCGCTCTTCGTGGACGCGAAGGGCTAACCTGCCCCGGCCCGGTTCGGCCCGGTCCGGCTCGGCCTCCTGCAGAGGGGCCGGGAAGGCCTGCCCGCCGCCAGGTAGGCAGGCGCTGGGCCTAGGGACAGCGGAGGAGGGGGCCGGGGAGGAGGGCGCTCCGCACGGCGGCCAGATCCCCGGCCCCCCCAAGTGCCCGGCTCTGCGGGTCCTCGCCCCCCGGCCCCCGGCCCTCTGACCCCGTTGCCCCCCAACCCCGCCTCGGTGGCCTCCTGGAAATAAAGCCTCCGATGGCGCTCTGTCCGGGGCCTTCTTCTTCTCCTCCTCGGCTAGAGGCCGGTCTCAGGCTCAGGGCCCGGGGGGAAACAGCGTGGCTTTGTGGATGGCTCATGGGCCTGGGAGTCAGGAGCTCTTGGCTTCTAATCCCGACTCCGCCACGTGTCTGCTATGTGACCTTGAGCAAGTCACTTTTAACTTCTCTGGGCCTCAGCTGCCTCATCTGTAAAATGGGGGTCATTTAACAATAATAATGATGATGATGATGATGGTACCTGTTAAGCGTTTACTAGGTGCCGAGCACTGTTCAAAGCGCCGGGATGGATATAAGGTGATCAGGTTGGACACGGTCCCTGCCCCACGTGGGGCTCACCCTCTTCATCTCCATTTTACAGATGAGGTAACTGAGGCCCAGAAAAGAGAAGTGTCTTGCCCAAGGTCACACCCCAGACAAGTGGAAAAGCTGGAATTAGATCCCACGACCTTCTGACTCCCGGGCCCTCGCTCTATCCACTAAGCCAAGCTGCTTCTCAAAGAGCGTGAGCCCCACGTGGGACAGAGGCTGTGTCCGTCTACCCCAGCGCTTAGAACAGTGCTTGGAGCATCGTAAGCGCTTGACAAGTACTATAATGATCACTTTAATTAAGTCAGGGGACTCTAGAACTAGACACCAGTCGCCGAGTCCGGGCTGCTCCACCTTAAGAAGCGGGGTTGGACGCCCCGGTACCCAAAGCCAGGGCTCTGTCAGCCGGGTGCCACTCCATCGGCCCCTGGGGAAGAGGGAGACGTGCCAAACGGGATTCAGTGACCCTTGCCCGCCAGCATGGGTCTGGGCGCTAGAATTCCTGGGTCCTGTCCCGGTCCGCCAGTTAGGGACCCCGGGGATTGGGGTCTCCAGCTGCTCCCTCTGACCCCGCCCAGAGGAAGAGATCAGGGAGGGGGGCGGAGGAGGGCGGAGGAGGTGGAGGGGAAGGTAAGGGGGCAGGGGGCCATCGAGGAGCGCAAAACTTCTCCATCCTGGTCCGGCACATTTCCCTCGGGGCCGGACCTCCCCAAAGCTGGGCCTGCCCACGGCTCCCCGCTGCCCGGCGCTCCCATCACCCCAAGACCGTTCCCCAACTCCCGATAGCGGCTGCCACTTTCTCTGGTTTCTGGAAACTGCATCGCATTTCAACACGGCGCGATCCGTCGCCCGCTCCAGGTGCCTTTAACCATTTCCTTGCTGGGGCCTAGGAACAGACTTCCTGCTCCGCCCTGCTCCGGGATCCCCTCTGTGCCCTGCCCTGCCCTGCCCTGCCCTCCCCTCCCTACTTTCCCTTTCCTGTCCTGCCCTCTTCTCTCCTCAGTGCCCTGCCCTCTTCTCTCCTCTCCTTCCATGCCCTTCCATCTGCCCCCGTCCAGCTTTCTCCTCCCCTCCGTGCCCTCCCTCTCTGTCCAGCTTTCTCCTCCCGTCCGTGCCCTGCCCACTCCTCCCTGACCCGCCCTCTCCTTCCCCGCCGGGGGCCAGACCAGGCCTGGCTGGCTTGGCCCTGCGAGGCTCTTGAGGTTCCCGCTCCCGCCTAGGGATGGTTCAGACGGAGGAGCGAAAGCAGGAGGACGGGAGACTGAGGCTTAGTTCCGCATCCCGGAACCCCTCCGAGTGCGGCCTCCAGCTCCTTCCGTCCACCCTCGCCCCCTGCCCGGCACCACTGCCTCGGGGTGGCCGGGGCGGGCAGGGTTAGCGGGTAACCCTCAACCCGGCCCCGACGCCACCTTAACAAGCTGGAAGCGGGTGGGCACTGAGCCACTGCCCCTCCACCCAGAGCGGCCGCACAGCGCAGCGCAGAGCGGTCCGACGGGCATCTGGGGCAGATCTCCTGTCGCGTCTGCAGCCTCGGGGAGCGGGTGGGTTAGACTTCCCGGGAGCCCGGTCGGTTTAGGGGTGGGAACCACCTCGTGTGGCCCGCTCTCCCCCTAGCCCTCCGCCAGGACCCCTCGGCCATCGCCCCCCTCGCCCACCATGACGTCCAACGTGTCGGACGCCGACGGCCCCGGGGACGGCGGGAGCGCGGTGGTGACCGCGGCGCAGACCCTGCTGGCACTGGCCATCCTAGCGGCCACCGCCCTGGCCTTCCGCTGGCTGGGCCTCGGCCAGGCCCCGGGGGCGGCGGCGGCGGCGGCGGCGGCGAGGACGGCGGGAGAACGAGGTCCGGAGGCCGGTCGGGCTAAGGCGGCTCAGGAAAGGCGTCCGGCGGGTGAGGTCGCGGGCCGGGGCCGAGGGCGGCCGGCCGAGGTCACAGCGGGCACCAGGACCGACCGCGCAGGGCGGGGACGGAGCCCCGAACGCCCCGGGAGCGGCGTCGGGGATTCGCCGCCCAAGGCGTCGGCCAAGGTGGCCAGGCGGGAGGGGGCTAACGAGCAGGCCTTTCCGAGGCGAGGGGACGGGGGAGTCCAGGGGAGCCCGCCGGCGGATCCTTGCCTCCAGACCGTGGGGGACGGGAAAGGCCCGCCCCCGCTGCCTCTTTCCCCTCCTCCCTCCAGCCTGGACGACAGTGGCCCCGGGAACCGGATTTGGGACGCCAGGCGGGAGGCGGAGAGTGAGGATGGGGGCCGGGGCCGGGACCGGGACCGGGGCCGGGTCGTCTGTGCCAAGACGCAAGCCGATCCGGGAAGAGAAGGCGCCGGGGAACCCGATCCGGGCTCGGGCACTGGCCGCCCCGGGGAGGAGGGGGCTGGGGTCCGCCGGCCCCCGAGCGGCCCGGGCCCGCTGCCCCCGCTGAGCTCCGAGCCGCTGTCGATCCCCGCTGGGGGAAGGTCTCTCCTCCGGCTCCCCCGGAACCGCCCGCCGGGGACCGGAGGCCTAGGGCTCAGCCCCGGGGCTGTGGGGTCCGACACCTCCAAGGGAGACCCGCCCCCTCCCCTCCCAAGGCCTCCGCCCCCCGCCAGGGGTTCGGACGGGGCGGCTGGAAGCGGCGCTGGGGAGCGGCGGGGAGCCCAGGCCGGGGGAGGCGGGATCCCGGAGAGGGCCCCCCCAGGCCGAGCGGCCCGGCTCGCAGAGGGCAGGGAATCGGGCCCGCAGAGCCACGATGGAGTCCAGGCTTGGCCCTGGGGGGGTTGGAGCCTCCCCTCCAGCAGCAGCTTCAGCCACGCGTCCGCCGCCCCCCGCCCCGCCCCGGAGCAGCCGCCCGGGGGCCTCGGAGGCGCCCTCGGGGGGCCGAGGGCCCTGGAGTCGGCCCCTCCCTCCCCGCGCGGCCCCCCCGGAGCCCCCTCGGCCCCCCTGCGGGCCGGAGGGGGCGAGGACGGGGTCGGGCTGGACCTCCGGGCGAGGAAGCCGGGGCCGCCCGCGCCTTGCCCACACGGTGCCGGCCACCGCCCCCAGCTGGCCCAGGGGCCCCCGACGGGAGGCTCTGGGCAGAGCCCCGGCCCAGGCGCAAGGCGGGACCCCTGCCCCGTGCCCCCGCCCGGCGGGGAGGGCCCCGGCGGAGCGCGCAGGGGAGAGGAAGGAGACGGAGCCGGCGTGGGGACCGGGAAGGGCCGGGGCCGGGGTCACGGCCAGGGCCGGGGTCACGGCCAGGACCAGGGTCACGGCCAGGACCAGGGTCACGGCCAGGACCAGGGTCACGGCCAGGACCAGGGTCACGGCCAGGGCCAGGGCCAGGGCCAGGGACGGGGAGGTGGAGAGAGAAAGAGGGACGGGGAGATGGAGAGGCGGGGGGCGGGCGAGGATGGGGCCGGGCCCCCGGCCGGCCCCGTGGGAAGGGACGCCGCCAACCGGGAACAAGGGGCTCCTCCCGGCGCCCCCGGCGCCGCCGCCCGGAGCCTCCCCCGGAGCGAGGCCCCCCCGGCGGGCGGCGGGGCGGGGCGGCCCCCGGCAGCCTGGGCTGGTCTGATGGCGATGGTGCTGCGCTGTCACCCCTTCCCGGCTCCCTCGGTTCCGCCCTCCCCGGCGGGCCCGGCCGCCCCCAGCCGCTCGGAGGGCCGCCGTCCGGGCCGCCCCCACGAGGGGACCCCAGCGCCGGCCCCGGCCGCACCGCCTCGCTCCCAGCTCGGCCCCGCCGGCCCGGGACCCGCGGACCGAGCGGCGCCCCAGCTGGGGCCCGGGGGGCCGCCCACCGCCGGGCCGGGCGGGAGCCGAGAAGCGGGGCCGGCTCCGCCTCAGCCGGTCACCTCGCCCCCGGCGACGCCCAGCTGGCCGAGGCCCCCGCTGGAGGGCCGGCCCCGGCCGTCCTCGCAGCCCCCGGCCCGGGGCCCCCGGGGCAGCCCGGGCCCGGCTCCCCGATCCAGCCCCGGCGCCCAGCTGGCCCCGGGCCGGGCCGGGGCCGGGCGGGGGGCGGAACGAGGGGGCGGCGGCGGCGGGGCCGGGCAGGGGAGCGGGGCCCCGGACGGGGCGGGCGCCGCGGCGGGTCGGCCCAGGAAGCTGAGCATGTGCGCGATCGCGGAGAACCCGGAGCTCAGGGTCCGCCAGGCCGCGGCGGGGCCCGCGCCTCCGGCCGCCCCTGCCCCCGCCCCCGCCCCGGCCCGCCTGGACCTCGGGGGCTGCCTGGAGGCGCTGGCCCGGGCCCGGAAGCAGCGGCGGCCCGAGCTGGCCGCCGAGGCCTACGCGGTGATGAGCGACAACCTCCTCCGCGTGCTGAGCGACGCCCCGCTGTACCGCCGGCTGGGCGGCGCCGAGCGAGAGCGCATCCTGGCCCTGCGGACGGCCCGAGGCAGGCCGGTCCTGGGCGTCCTGCCGCTGCCCGGGGGGCCCGGGCCCGGGCCCCGGCCGGAGCCGCCCGCCCAGCTCCACGTCCTGGACCCGGACGCGGCCGCCTGGCGCCCGCTGACCCCGGTGCCGGCCGAGGCGCCCCTGCGCGGCTGCGGCCTGTGCACGCTGCACAATTACCTGTTCCTGGCCGGGGGCGTCCGGGGCTCCGGCCCCGGCGCCGTCTGCTCCGACCGGGTCTTCTGCTACAACCCGCTCACCGGCATCTGGAGCCAGCTGCGGCCCATGCGGCAGGCCCGGGCCCAGCTGAAGCTGGTGGGGCTGGACGGGCTGCTCTACGCCATCGGCGGCGAGTGCCTCTACACCGTGGAGCGCTACGACCCGCGCACCGACAGCTGGGCCTTCCGCGCCCCTCTGCCCGCCGGCACCTTCCCCGTGGCCCACGAGGCCGTGGCCTGCCGCGGGGACATCTACGTCACCGGGGGCCACCTCTTCTACCGCCTGCTCCGGTACCGGCCGGGCCCGGACGCCTGGGAGGAGTGCCCCTACAGCGCCAGCCACCGGCGCTCCAGCGCCATCGTGGCCCTGGGCGGCTTCCTCTACCGCTTCGACCCGCTGCGCGGCGTCGGGGCCGCCGTGCTGCGCTTCAACACGGTCACGCGCAGCTGGAGCCAGGCGACGCCGCTGCCCCTGCCCCCGGCCCCGGCCCCGCGGGACCCGCCCCCGCCCCCGCGGGACCCGGCCCCGCTGCGCTGCGCCGTGCTCGGCGGGGCCATCTACTGCCTCAACGCGCAGCTCACCGCCCGCCTCTCCCTGGCCGACGGCGCGGCCCGCTTCCAGGAGGACGAGCGGCTGCCGGCCTTCTCGCCGGCCGCCAGGGCCTCGCTCAACCCCTTCGTCTTGACCTTGCCCTCCCCGACCCCGCTGCAGACCCCGCTGTGAGCGGCGGCGGGACGGAGCCGGGGGGCGTGGGGGGCCCGGCGCGGACCCCCGGGGCTACGCTCCCCCCACCTCCCTCTCCTCCTCCTGCGCCCCCGTCCCTCCCCCACTAACGAGGCTGCAGCCGGGGGGGGGGCTGAAACCAGCCGGGCCCCTGCTCCGGCTCCCACTGCCGCCGGTCTACCCGCGTCTTCTAGTTCCTCTAAAGGGACGGGTGATCCGGTTGACACGGGAGAAAGCGAGAAGCCACCATTTTAAGCTTGAAAAGATATTTTTATAGGCGACAGCTCTTGTTTTCAGCTGCCTTCCGTCTAGGTGCGGGGCCCCGCTTTCCAGGCCGGCGCTCTCCCGGTGACTCTCTCCCGGGGACCTCCGTGGCCGTGACGAGGCGTGGCGGGCTCAGCGGGAGGGCGCCGACTGGGTCTCCTGCAGCAGCGCCTGCCAGTTCTTCTCCATCTCCTCCTTGCAGTCCAGGAAGGAGCCCTCCAGGCGTCGCAGGGTGTCAGCCAGGGTCGGGTTGGTGCGGATCACCACCATGTCGTAGGCCATCCAGGTTGCCTGAACTGCAACAACCAAAGGCTGGTTAGGGAACGGGAGCTGCTGCGGTGATGGTGGCGGCCTTGCCTCTGGTGGGGGCTGCCTGGCGTGGGGTGGAGAAGACAGGGGGCCCTTCACCTCAGTCACTGAGTCAGCCGGTCGCTCAAACTGGGATGTTGCTTGTTCTTCCCAAATGCCACCGGCAAAGGCCAGGTGCTGCCGAACGGGGAAAACGACCACCCACCCTGGGAGGCCTGGAGAGCTCTGGTAGACTCTCACCAATCACCAGAGGCCTCTGGCCGACTCCTCAGGCACCGTTAGGGGTGCTCGCCGGGGCCGTATGAGGTTGGAGGCCACAAGCATAGAACCACCAACAGAAACACGGAATGATCGCATCTATGAAGAGCCCTACTCTGTTGAGGGCACCGTATTAAGCACTGGTAAAGGGTCCACGAGTAAGAGCTAGGGAGGTCCTCAGCCCTCAAGGAGTTCGCAGACTATGAACATTGAAGTGGATAGACTGGCACAATCAGATGCCACCCGGTTGTTCATCAGCTGACATTTACTGATCGCTATGAGGAACATGAGGTGTGAGAATCATCGAGAGCCACGAGCCACAAGCCGGCCACTCTGGAACTGGACTGCCTGCCCAGGCAGCTCCACTCCCCAGGGACTGGACCTGCAGAGGCTGACGAGTCGCTCCGCAGGGTCAGCATGTCGCCAGGGGCTGCCAAGTCAGCCCGAGGATCCCTGAGATTCTGGCCAATCTGCAGCACAGAAACCCTTCCCACTCAGCCCAGTGGCCAGCGGGGCCCCTGGGAACCCAGTCGCTCCCGACATCGTGGTGTCCTCGTCGGAGGCCGTGTCCGGGGCGGGGAGGGCCTCAGGCCTTCGCCAGCGTTTCCACCGATGTCAGCTGCAAGCCTCACTTGGCATCCAATGGCTGGGCAGGGTCACCAGCCATGAGTTCTGGAAGGCAGAGAGCTCAGCGACATCGCAGCATACTTGCTCAGAGCAATTCAGCTTGGCCAGGTGGGGCATGTGAGGCAACACCAGCAGGACATACAAGGAGTTGCTGTGTGGTGAGCCAAAGTCAGGGGACGTAGGCAGAGAGGACAGAAGATTCACGTTAAGAACTCAGTGAGGCAAAAGTCCACACAGAGCAGCTGGGTCACGGCCTGCCAGGAGTCACTGTGGCAGACAGACCTGCCTTGCTGCCTACAATCAGGGTTGGGAGCCTCAGGTAGAGTGGAAGTTTCGGGAAGAATGAAGGCGGGAGGTAGAAAAGAAAGCAGTGCCAGGCAATGAAGATAGCAGATGCAACCTTCACAGGGCCCGGGAGGAACAGACACTCAATAAATACTCTTGATTGGCTGATTGATTGAAGGGGGTATCCCATCTGTAGGCACGAATAAACTCTCACCCACAGCAATGTCGCTTCAAACCCAAAGAAAAGTGCTTTAGATACCCGGCCCTAGCTGCTAGGGGAAATTTATAACTCAGGCCTTCAGGGAACTTGCAGTTTAAAGAGAGCCTCAAGCAAATTTGAGGAGGCTCTCCTGAGTAGGTAGAAGGGAGGCAACATGGCCTAGCAGAAAGAATTTGGGGCTAAGAGTCAAGAGGAACTGATTCTAATCCTGCTCACGGCTGGCTTACTTTGAGCTCACTGTGGGAAGAGAATGTGTCTGTTTATTGTTATATTGTACTCTCCCAGGCACTTAGTAGAGTGCTTTGCACACAGTAAGTGGTCAATAAATACAGTTGAATGAATGACCTTGGGCAAGTCATTTAATTTCTCTATGCAAATTTCCTCACCATCAAATAGGGAAAATAGGGATTAAAACAGAATTTTCTCTTTTCCTCAGACTATGAGCTCCAGCAGGAATGGGAACTGACCTACCTGATTGTCTTGCATTTATCCCAGCGCCCGTCAGTCACAGTGCTTGGCACGCAAAAAACCCCAAATAAATATATTAGGGAAGGGAAGAAGAACAATGGGGGAAGGGGTCCTTTTAGGCGCAACCCAATTGGAGGGACAGAAAATAAGAGGCTCCACGCCAATCTGTAAAACGGAGGAAGAGCAGCAGGAAGAGGCTGCGAGCAGGCAAAGCCATGGCCAAAACAAAGTCCATTTCAGAGGCTACAACCCCCCAAAGATGGAGGAGAGAGAGGAGCCCCAGTGTTCACAGGCAGCTGGAAGCCCCGGCCAATAGACCACAGAACTGAACCTGGAAGCCCAGGGGGATGGGATCTTGCCTTCTTCAGTTGGTCCATCAGATGAAGGTTAAAAGTGGCCCCGTTCCAGCTGCAGGACTCGGGGACAATTGAGGGACAACACTGACAGAAATGGATGTCCCTCAAGACGGCCTCCAGGCCGGGGCCGGGGGGAGATGGGGGAGGACGCCACGGATCAAAATCTTGGTTGTAGCCCCACCGATGGAGCCAATATTCACAAGGCAAGGCCTGGCACATCAGCGAACTGCCCCGGGGTAGCCCCCTACACCAGCCTCGGTGGAAAACACAGCACCAAAGAATATTTGACACACAGCAAGGGCTTAACAAATACGGTGATAATCGTAGCAGTGATGATGATAAAAGAGCCCCACCTCAGAGGATCCACAGCTGGGATCCGGGGGACCCTGGCTCCATCACCCCCACAGCTGGGCCCCAAGGGACCCCTGCCCTCCACCCACATCTGGGGCCAGGAGGCGGTGGCCCCCCCGCCCTCACATCGAGACCTGGGGGGCCCCCACCCCTCACATTCAGCGTGGCTCAGTGGAAAGAGCCCGGGCTTGGGAGTCAGGGGTCGTGGGTTCGATTCCCGGCTCTGCCGCTTGTCAGCTGTCTGAGTGTGGGCGAGTCACTTCCCTTCTCTGTGCCTCAGTTCCCTCATCTGTAAAATGGGGATTAACTGTGAGCCCCACGTGGGACAACCTGCTGACCCTGTCTCTCCCCCAGCGCTTAGAACAGTGCTCTGCACCTAGTAAACGCTTCACCAATACCAACATTATCATGACATCCATTTGGGATCCAGGAGGCAACGACCCTCACGGTCTGCACAGCCGGGACCCCCCCCCTCCCGCCCGCCCCGACGGCCGGCCGACAGCTCTGCCCCACCTGAAATCTTTTCCATCTCTTCCAGCAGGTTTTCCAGGTCTCGGTTCAGGTCGGACAGGGATTTCGGCATGTCGTAGCTCCGTTCCCCGGGGTCGGTCTCGGCCATCTGCACGGGGACAGGCGGGGGGCGGGGGGTAAGGGGGCCTGGCTCTGCGGACCCAGACCCATCACCCCGCGGCCACCGCACGGTCGGTGAGGGGGATCGCCCGCGTGGGCTCCCGGGCGGGCTGTGGGGGCCGGGCGGCCTCGCTGATGGCGGGGGGAAGGACGGGGTCGGATGACAGGAGGGGGGCGGGGAGGGAGGCGGCGGGGGGCCGAGACTCAGCCCCGCTTCTGGTCGGGCAGAAGGGGGGCGGAGGCGGCGACCAGGCGGCGGCGACCAGGCGGCCTCGCCCTCGGCCTCCCCCACGGCTCCTCCTCATCAACCAACCGCCGCCCCGCCCCCCTGTACCTTCTTCTTCCCGCCCCCTGCGGGCCGCGCGCCGGGACCGTTAGGCTCGCGCCTCTGGGCCGGCGGGGCGGGGGGGGGGGAGGGAGGGGGCGGGGCCCAAGGAGTTGGCGGGCGCGGGGGGTCACGTGACCTCGCCTCGCGCCCGCCCGTCGCCCCCTCCCCCCCCCCGCTCTCCCTGAAGGCCTGCGCGCGCGCGCCAGCGACTGAGCTGCTCTAAGATTGCGGCTGCGCCGCATCCATTCGTTCCGTGGTATTTACTGAGCGCTTACTATGTGTGGGGCACTGGACTGAGCGCTTGCAATGGACCAGTCCATTCTTGATTCTATTCGATTCTATTGATTCTGTTTAGTTGCCATCGTTTTTACGAGATGTTCTTCCCCTCGACTCTATTTATCGCCATCGTTCTCGTCTGTCCGTCTCCCCCGATTAGACCGTAAGCCCGTCAAACGGCAGGGACCGTCTCTATCTGTTGCCGACTTGTTCATTCCAAGCGCTTAGTGCAGTGCTCTGCACATAGTAAGCGCTCAATAAATACTATTGAATGAATGAATGAATGAATGAATGAATGAACAAGTCGGCAACAGATAGAGGCGGTCCCTGCCCTTTGACGGGCTTACGGGCTAATCGGGGGAGACGGGCAGGCGAGAACGATGGCGATAAATAGAGTCGAGGGGAAGAACATCGCATTAAAACGATGGCGACTAAATAGAATCAGGGTGATGTACATCTCATTAAACAAAATGAACAGGGTGATAAAGATATGTACAGTCGAGCGGACGAGTTCAGCGCTGTACAGTACAGTACTGGACGGTACGGGATCGTCTGCTTCGATTGAATTGGACCCGTCGGAGAATAATAATGTGGGTATTTGTTAAGCGCTTACTATGTGCGGAGCACTGTTCTCAGCGCTGGGGGAGATACGGGGTCATCGGGTTGTCCCACGTGAGGCTCACGGTCTTCATCCCCATTTGACAGAGGAGGTCACTGAGGCACCGAGAAGTGAAGTGACTTGCCCACGGTCACACAGCTGACAAGGGGCAGAGCCGGGATTCGAACCCGTGACCTCTGACTCCCAAGCCCGGGCTCTTTCCACTGAGCCACGCCGCATCCCTACGTGGACGTCCCTCGGGCACCTCAAACTCAACATGCTCCAATCTGAACTCTTCGTTTTCCCGGACATCCTCTCCTCCTTCTCACCTTCCCAACAGAATTGTCCATACCACCAGTTTGGGTTTTTTTTTTTTATTCGATGGTACTAAGTGCCAAACACTGTATTAAGCACCGGGGAAGATACAAACTAATCGGTCCATGTCCCCCATGGGGCTCACCGTCTTAATCCACATTTTACTGATGAGGTAACCTGAGGCTCAGAGAAGCTAAGTGACTCGCCCGAGGCCACACAGCAGGCATGTGGCAGAGAGGGATTAGAACCCAGGTCCCTCTGTTTCCCAGGCCTCTTGCTCTTTCTTCTAAGCCACGATGCTTCTCTGGTCTCAAAGAAAACTGTCGCCGTTCCAGATAAAGACAGCAGACAAGAAGTCAGTTCCTGACCTCTACACTGTATTGGCTGACATTTTTGAAGTGAGGGACACCATCAGCAGGCCTGGACTCTGGCAGCTGTTAAATGAATTTGGCTGCCCAAAGAGGTTCACCAAGATGCGTAGACAGCTTCACCCCGTGGATGTGGTTCTGGGTACCTGGCAAGACAGTGTGCGACCTATCTTTAGAAATGGCCAATAGAGGAGACGGCTGACATCGATAAGGACCTACATGGAGCTCCAAGTCCTTCTCGGTGGTGAAATGCCGTACAGGGAAAGATAAAATGCAGGAAAACCTCTGGCCTAGCGGAAAGAACATGGGAATGGAAATTAGGCGATTCATGTTCTGGTCCCAGTTTTGCCACTGGATGAAGTCACCTAAATCTCTGTGGGCCTGGAAAACTTCCCATTTAAAGCGGGGATAAAAGGAACTGCTTTCTCTAAACGGTTAGATTGTAATCCTGTTTGGGGCAGGGCCTGTATTAGACCTGATCTGATATCTTCTACCTATCTCAGCATTTAGCTCCTAGTAAACACTAAATAAATACCATCATTAATAAAAGCGTGATTATTCTAAAGGCCTTCCCAGAGCAGGCATCCTTAGAGAGAGAAGGGCAGGGGCAAAGCAGGAGGGAAAGGAATAAGAGCTTAATAAATACCACTAAGGGATAACAAGCCTGGAGGCAGCCCCACACCATACCCCATTTCTTTTACAGTATTTGTTAAGTGCTTACTATGGGCCAGGCATCGTACTAAACATGGGATAGAAACGAGCAAATCATGTTAGACCCTGCCCCTGACCCACATGGGGCTCACAGCCTTAATTCCCATTTTACAGAGGAGGTAACTGAGCCATAGAGAAGTGAAGTGACTGGCTCAAGGTCACATGGCAAACAAGTGTCAGAGCAAGAATTAGAACCCAGATCCTTCTGTCTCTCAGGCCTGTGCTCTATCTGCTAGGCCATGCTGCTTCACAGTGTGTAGGAGAAGCAGCGTGGCTCAGTGGAAAGAGCACGGGCTTTGGAGTCAGGGCTCATGAGTTCGAATCCCAGCTCTGCCACTTGTCGGCTGTGTGACTGTGGGCAAGTCACTTAACTTCTCCGTGCCTCAGTTCCCTCATCTGTAAAATGGGGATTAAGACTGTGAGCCCCACGTGGGACAACCTGATCCCCCTATGTCTACCCCAGCGCTTAGAACAGTGCTCGGCACATAGTAAGCGCTTAACAAATACCAACATTATTATTAGTGTGTTAGCCCATTCCACTACCAGCCCTGGATCCAATTGGCCTTCCACCCCAAGCTGCTTCCTGCCCGCCCCCAAGCTGAGCCCTGTTGCCACGGAGGTTACTAGGGCCAGCTAGTGTCCTTGAGAGAAGCAGCATGGCCTAGTGGATAGAACATGGGCCTGTGTTACCTATCCAGTCAGCCAGTCAGCCAGTCCAAGGAGTAAATTGTTCATTGGCCAGGAAGCCTACTCCGGGCCCCTGCCTTCAGGCTGCAGTCCTGATGGCTCCAGCAGGCTGTCCATGACTCTGGGCTATAGGCAGCTCATATGAACTCTGGTTGCTTCTGGGGGCTGGGGAAGTAGGGGAATGGCCAAATGGGAGGGGCTGGGGTGAAGCAAGATGGGTGGGTTGGGAACCCTTCTGGAAAACCATCCCCCAGAGGCAGCCCTTGGAGCTCCCTGAAGCCCCAGAAAAAGCAAATTCCTCAGGAGTTGCCTGGACTCCCATTTCCTGAACTCCTGGGAGGGGCCGTACTCACTGGCCCTTCCGGAGCAAGAATGAGCCAGCTTGGGGGTGGCTGTGGCCCAGGGAGAGGCATAAAGCACACCCACACCTACTGTTGCTGCTGTTGGCACCACATTCTTCAAGGCTGCAAGTAGCCAGGACGGGGGCCAGTGATACTGTAGCCCACCAGCCCCTTCTTTCTGCCCCCCGGGCTCGCCTGGTTGGCTCCTCAACCGCAGGGTCCCATCCTCTTCTTTGGCTGTTTGCTCCCTCCAATGTTCTGCCCTCAGTAAAGCTCCATCAATAGTGATGATGGTTGCTTGTGGAATGGGGCAGGGGGAGGAAGCAAAGACAGAGGGACTGTGAGAGAGAGAACGGAAGAAAGTGTGTGGGTCAGAGAGAGAGAGCCCACCTCTCCTGTTTCACAGTCACTGGGACCGCGCAGGAGGACATCATAACCCCAGCCCAGAGATGGGCAGCCCCTGGCATGTGAGCACCGTGGCACATGGTTGGACAGTTGGTACACAGAAAATTCAATGTCTGTTTTGAAACACAAATTTATTTAGTGAACTGTGAAGAAGGTCTGTCACACCTCAGACAAACTATACTTATACCCTGCCCTGAGCTCCTGGCTTTGCCCTGTGAGCCCCCCGCCCAGTCCCTCAACCCTCAAAGACTCCCTGATTCAGAGAAAGACTCTCGTGTGGGGCTTTTCTCCCTCTCAGTCAGCACCCGGGCTCCCATTAACTACACAAACCAAGCCTGCTACCTAGTGGGTGGGGCAGAGCTGCCCAAGGATCCATATTGTTTTAATCGACATCTACTGAAAAAGATATAAATGTGTCCTGCCCTTCTCTCTGTGCTCCGGGACAAGCCCAGTGGGGCAAGGGCAGGGGTGGGGGTGGGGGCGGCCCCCAGGCCTCCTTCCCTAATGCTGGCTCCCCTGGGGGCAGAGGTGTGCTCACGGACGGATGGCCTCCCGGGGGACGATTCCCCTCCCTGACTCCATGCAGGGGTGGTTGGAGGTCAGCTGGCCTCCTCTGGCCGTGAACTGGCTCCTTTGGAGATGGGAATTTCAAAGAGGGCAGCGATGTCCAGTAGGGCTTGGCGGATATTCTTCCCAAACCGCTGTGCATTCTGTGGGGAGGGAAGTCAAAGACGAGGAAGTAGGAAGAGGAAGGCAAAGGGAGCAGGGAGAGAGGGGAGGATGGAGAAGAAGGGATAAGGAGGAGGGAGAAGACAGGTCAAGGGAGGAGTTGGGCAGAAAGCCACACTATCAGGAGACCAGCGTCCATCCGGCTCCACTCCTCGGGTGGCCGAAAGGACACGGGAAGGAACTGGTCCCTTGCCCAGGGGCCTCCCCACCAGGGGCCAGCTCTGTGCTTAGGTTACCAACCGTCCCCTGGGCCGCGGTACTGGACAGGACCCAGGTGCAGGGCACCTCTGCCCCTCATGTGGGGCTAGGAGGAACCCCTCTTCACCCTCAACCCCAGTGCTCAAGTCCTAAACTCTGGGAGCTTCAGGCCTCAGGGAGATTGAGGCAGTGGCCCTGTTGCTCAGTTGCTTTGCTCTGCCTCTTTCTTGAAGCATCCGTGCCCCCTGGCCTGAGGTTCCCTGGGGTCCAAGCAGCAGTGGGGCAGGGTCCAGCTGTAGGTCAATCTGACACCCCGTGGTCCGAGTCCAGATCCTCCCGAGTAGCACAGGGCCAACGGGCAGGGGGATGCGGCCCCATCACCGGTCAGCCTCCAGGAGGTCAGTGGGGGCCACGACTCTGACCTGATCTCTAACTACATTCTTCCAAGTGCCAAGTACACTGTAAGCCCGTCAAACGGCAGGGACTGTCTCTATCTGTTGCCGACTTGTTCATTCCAAGCGCTTAGTACAGTGCTCTACACATAGTAAGCGCTCAATAAATACTATTGAATGAATGAATGAATTGTTCTGCACACAGTAGGCATCAAGGGCAGCCTCCTGCACACCATAAGCTCCCACTACAGTGTTCTGGATACAGTAGGTGCCCAGCACAGCACCCTAAACACAGGAGGCATCCAGTACAAAGTTCTGCACATAGTAATAATAATAATTATTGGCATTTGTTAAGCGCTTACTGCGTGCCAAGCACCGTTCTAAGCAGTGGGGTAGATACAGGGTAATCAGGTTGTCCCATGTGGGACTCACACTCTAAATTCCCATTTTACAGATGAGGTAACTGAGGCACAGAGAAGTTAAGTGACTTGCCCAAGGTCATGCAGCAGACAGGTCACGGAGCCGGGATTAGAAACCAAAACATCCTCTGACTCTTAAACCCGTGCTCCTTCCACTAAGGATGGTCACTGAATGCCTACCGAAAGCAAAGCACTGAACTAACAAGCACTTGGAAAATATAACACAAGGTTATATTGTGTTAACACAGAGTTAACACAAGGTTATATAACAAGAAGCACAATTATTATTATTATTAATCCCTGCCCACAAAGAGTTTACCTTCTAACAGAAGAAGCACACATAGAAATATTCACAAACAGTGGAATCAGAATAAATAAATTTGAATGCTTAAGCAAATATATAGACAAGGGCTGAGGATGGGGATAGATAAATAAATAAGTGCTAGAGGTGGCTGAAGACTTGATAAGATTTGGGGTCCTGACAATCAAGGAAGGCTTGTTGGAAGCAGTGGAATTTTAGGAGGGTTTGGAAGATGGGGAAGGCTGCCTTGGAGAATATGGACGGGAAGAGAGTTTCCGTGGTAGCCTCCTAGACATATATTATATATGTGTGTGTATACATATATATATTCATTTATTTATTCAATTAAATGTTCAATTATTTATTTATTTGGACTACTGCAGTTGTAAATATTTTGACATCTGTCTCCACCGTTAGAGTTAAGCTCCTTGTGGGCAGGAAATGTGTTACTTCTTCATTCTGTACTTCCCAAATGCCTAGTGCAGGAACCTGGACCCAAGTAAGTGCTCAATAAATACAAATATTACCAGTACTTCACCTGAGGCTAACAGCAAGTTGTCTTCACTTTATGTGGAGAGAGATGGGCAACTATTGGAGGGTGTTGGGGAGAGGGGAGATGTGTGCCGAACGACTTTTCAGGAAGACGATTTGGGCAGCAGCACGGAGGAGGAACCGAAGGGGAAGAAGCTGTTAGCAGGCTGACCAGTGAGGAGGCCGATACAATCGTGCAATCATGACATGATGAGAGCTCAAGCCAGGGATATTTGGGATTGGAACAGGGGGGAGAGGTCAGGGCTAGAGAGGTTGACTTTGCAGTTATCTGCTGAGAGCTGGTAGCTGAAGCCATGTGGATGAATGAGATCCCCAAAAGAGAGAGTGTAGTAGGAAAAGAGCAAGGGACCCAGTAGAGAACGTCGAGGGGCACCCACAGTGACGGGAATGAGAGGGAAGAGCAGCCAGAGAAGGAAACAGAGAAAGAGTGGCCAGAGAGGAAGGAAAAAAAACAGAACACCAGGTAGGTGAAGTCACGATCTGGGAAGATTCTATGGAGAAAAGGTGGTTGGCGGTGTTAAAGGTGGCCGAGAAGTTGAGGAGGGTTAGCAAAGTGTAGAGCCCATTGTACTTGGCTACAGGGAGATCAACAACGACTTTAGAGAGTGTGGTCTCTGTGGAACAAAGTGCTTAGTACAGAGCTCTGCACACAGGAAGCGCTAAATGCGGGGAAGCAGCATGGTGAAATGGCAGAGAGCCAGACTAGGAGGCAGAGGACCCGGGTTCAAGTCCAAACTGTACTGCTAACCTGCCATGTGCCTTTGAGTGAGTCACTTGACTTCTCTGTACCTCAGTTTCCTCAACTTTAAAATGGGGATAATAATACCTGCTTTTTCTTCCTACCTCACAGGACTATTGTGAGAGCTGAAATGAACTAATTAATGTAAGAGCGATTTGGCAATAAAAGTGCTTTAGAAAACCAAGGCATTAGTACAATTGATTGATTGATTGAATAAAGGGGACAAACAAAAACCTGACTGATGAATCAATCATTAAGAAGAGAGTCAGTGGAGAGGAAGTGAAGGCAGAGGATGTGTGTACAACCCTTGGAGCGATAGGTGGAGGGGGCTGAGGGATCCAGTTTTTTTTCAGACTAGGGGATACTTGAGCCTTTTTGAAGAGAAGGGAAGGAGCCATCTGAGAGAGAGGTTGATGATGGAAGTGAGGGAGGGGACTGGGGAAAGGGAGGGAGGAATTGTTTTAAAGAGATGAGAGGGACAGGTAGAGTGAGTGGAGTTAGACAAAAAGCAGGAAATCTCCTTTGGAGAGACAATACAGGAGAGGGGAATGGGAGAGAGGAGGTGTGGGTAATAATGATAATAATAGTAGTAATAACTGTGGTATTTGTTAAATGCTTACTACGTGCCAAGCATTGTACTAAGCGCTGGGGTGGAAATATGCAAATCGGGTTGGACACAGTCCCTATCTTACATGGGGCTCAGATAAAGTAACTGAGGCGTAGAGAAGTGAAGTGACTTGTCCAAGGTCACTCAGCAGACATGTAGCAGAGTTGGGAAGAGAACGCATGACCTTCTGACTCCCGGGGCCCGAGTTCTATTCACTACGCCATGCTACTAGGTGCAGGAGTGATCTTGGGAAGCTAAGTCTCTTATGTGAAAAGGATAATGCCCACTAACTCCTCTGTGCTCTCCCAAGCATTTAGTGCAGTGCTCTGCACACAGCAGATGCCCAGCAAATAATATTGGTCGGCAGATGGTTTTCATTTTTACTGACAAAGTGATTGGCCAGGTCTTTGGGGGCTAGGGAAAGCACTGATGGGTGCAGTGGGGACTTCAGAAAGCCGTGGGCGTTCTAGGTGTGGGTCACCAGGGGAGAATTGGAAGAATCGGCAAACAGAAAAGAGAGCAGGATTATAAAAGAGAACGAATCTGAAGTGGCCAAGGTCAGCCCAGATGCCTGTATTTCTGCCAGCTGCTTTCGGTTGGGAACGAGGGCGGAAGTGGAGGAAGCAGATCACATGGGTGATCCACGGTGGGGGAGGTGATGGTGCAGGAGTGACGCAGAGTCAGGGAGGGAGAGAGTGCGAGAGAGAGAAGGAAGAGACAGAGAGAGCAGAGTTTGGTGGCAAGGGCAGAGTTGAAGGTCCGGACCTTAGCATCAAGGAAAGGGAGGGTTGGAAGGGAAGGGTGTGGATAGCTTAGGATAGCGTGACTGGGTGCAAAGTTTGGAGGCCATGGAGGGGCAATGAGGGCAAAGTTTGAAGGTTAGGCAGTTTGACGAGGTGGCAGGTAAGACAGTTAAGAGCCAGAGAGCGGCAGCTCAGAGCTGGAGAGGCCTGAGATACAAGGCCCTGGGCACACAGTCAGCCACAGGAGCAACTCCCTATCCACATTAGGCATCTAGCATAGTGCCCCACATACAGTAGGCTTTTGGTAAACCCTGGTGATGAGAGAAACCACACCCTGCTGCTCAAGGGGCTTGGGCCCAAGGCCCGAGTCTCTCCCCGGGCTATGGTCTGGGCACACACTCTCACCGTTTCGGGACTGGAGAACTTGCTGGACACGTGGAAGAAAATGGTTTTCTCCCCAGCAATCATGTACGAAACCCCATAGCCATCATCAGCCACCTGAGGGATAGAGAAGGGAAAGGGTTGGTGCGTGCAAATTGGCCCAGACTAAACTCCTGCCCCAGACTGAACACCATGCCTTGGTCCCAAATGATATCACTCATTAGACCCCTTGATGGGGGGCAGGGGAGGCGAGTGGAGGGGAGCGGCAGGGCGGGGGCCTCTCCAGCCAGCAGGGACAGGAGACCCTGAAAAGAGTCCAAGGCTCTGTGCACTGACCCTCAAGACCCATTGAGGCTCCCCAGTGTCAGGGATTTGGAAGCAGGCAGGGCACATCCAGCCAGATCTGGACACGCCCTTCCCCCAAGCCTCCATTCGTTTTCTCCCCGCCTGGGCTGGACTGGGCTCTTGTGCTGCGATCGAGGCTCACTCACTGGGCCAAAGCCCCCTCCGGCAGCCAGGTGGTTGGGGTACTTCTCCTGGTCGAACATGCGGATTTGTGACTGGGCGATTTGGCTGGTGGAGAGGCGCCAGGGTTCTGACAGCACCTGGAAAACAGAGACCTCAGCGGTGACACCGTCCCCGGGTCCAAACCCCTGGGAGAGACCTCAGTGGTCACACTGTCCCCCAGTCCAAACCCTTAGTAGAGGGAGGCCTCAACAGTCACTCTATCCCCTTGTCTGAACCCCTGGAAAGAGTGAAGCCTCAACAGGTTCACCATCCCCAGGACCGATCCGCTGGGAGATATCTCAGCAGTCACACTGTTCCCCACTGGTCACATTGTTCTCCAGTCTAAAATCTTTTGCAGAGACTTCAGCGGTCATACTGTCCCTCAGTCCACACCAGTGGGAGAGATGGCAGCGGTCATACTGTCCCCCAGTCTTAATCCTTTAGAGAGGCCTCAGAGGTCACACAGTCCCCCCCGGTCTGAACCCTTTGGAGAGAGAGGTCTCGGCAGTCACAGCGTCCCCGGGCCCAAATCCCTGGAAAAGACCACAGGGGTCACGCTGCCTCCCAGTCTGACCCCTAGAACTCTCTCTGCTGGGTGGGGCAGGGCTTCTAAGCCCCAAATAAGTAGGGGAAAGGCAAGGAGATGGGATTGCTGTTGACCTGTGCCCCTGGGAGCCATAAGCTCACCTCAGCTTTTCCATCCAGAGGACAGCACCTCTGACTTTAAATTGGAAGTGCTCTTCACATCCTCAGAGGAGAGATGTTAAGGAACACTTCAAGGGAGGAGGCTCAGGACTAGGGAAGAGGAGAGGGGAGCAGAAAGATCTAGTGCACTGGTTTCCACTGCAGTTTCTCAACCATCTTGCTCACCTGGGCTAAGAATGGAGAATCCACGCCCAGGTATCTGGAGACCACATAGAGACAGAAGAGGTGGCGGTCAATCCCAGATCCAGTCATTGCCAAACGGTACATGTTCTGGTGTTTCTCCGCAGCTTTCCGGAAGAGTTCCTGTCGTTTTGGTTTCTGCAGAGGCCAGGAAGTAGGGGCAGAGAAGAGGTTAGACTGTAAACCTGTCAAAGGGAAGGGCCTGTCTCTATCTGTTGCCGATTTGCACATTCCAAGCGCTTAGTACAGTCCTCTGCACATAGTAAGTGCTCAATAAATACTATTGAATGAATGAAAGGTTGCATTAGTTGCCCATTCATCACCTCATCAATCAGAAATTTCTCACCTTCAGCTTTAAGGCACTTGATTAGATTTTCCCTACCACCAAACCTTGCTCATCTCCTTCTTCAACCCAGCCCAGTTCTCTGACACCAATCTACTCACTGGGCCGCACTGTCATCTGTCTCACCACCGGCCTTTACTCAAGTTCTCCATCCTGTCTGGAACATCCTTCCACTTCACATTTGACAGAACACCACCTCTCCCGGTCTTCAAAGCCCTACTAAAATCAAATCTCCTCCAGGAAGTCTTCTCTGACTAGTCTCTCATCTCCTCACCCTAAACTGCCTCCTTTCTGTGTTATGTATTAATTCCTAATATTAATAATAACAACAACAATAATAATAGTATTTGTTAAGAATTCACTCCATGCCATGCCCTATTTAAGCACTGGAGAAGATAAAGGATAATCAGGTGAGAGACAATCCCTGACTCATATGGGGCTCATGTCCTAAGAAACAGGTATTTAATCCCCATTTTACAGATGAGGAAACTGGGGCACAGAGAAGCTAAGTGGTTTGCCCAAGATCACACAGCAGAAAAGTGGCAGAGTCAGGATTAGAACCCAGGCCCTCTGACTCCCACGTTGTGCTCTTTACCCTAGGCCACATTGATTATTAGGAGTACCAACCCTCCAAACTCTTAGGCCCTCATTTCCTCTCACATCAGACCCCAACAGTACATATCCTGATACTCTGTTGCTTCCCTTACCTATAATTTATTTTAGCATCTGTCTCCCCCTCTAGACTGTAAGCTCCTTGAAGGCCAGAGATCATGTCTACAAATTCTCTTGTACCCTCTCAAGCGCTTAGTACTGTTCTCTGCACACTGTAAGTGCTCAATAAATACTATTGATTGGTTGATAGAAAGCGACAGGAATGGCCTGTGCCTCTTTTCCCTCTTGAAAGTCAGGGCCTGGCCTGCTGGGGCAAGTGTGTGCCCTGCTGTGAGAGCCCCTGGAGGTGGTCCTGGGGGATCCAAGAGGCTCGGGAGGATTTCTGTAGGGTGTCCATTCCACTGGGCCGCCCTCCTGGTTGGCCACACCATGGCTGTCAGCAAGGGAGCCCAGTCAGAGTGGAGATGGGGGCTTGGGTAAGGGTTGGGGGTGTCAAAAGGGTCAAGAGACACAGTACCACTGTTTTTGTTGGGGACTGGTATGGGAAGGGGTGGTGCCCAGTCTGATGCCCACTGAGGAGTGGGTAAGAAGAAAGGAAGGAGGCAGGATCTGGGGTGACTCACGTCAGATGTTGGGTCCATCATGGCCCGCACAAATGCAGTTGACTCACTGGTGCAAGATCGCACAGTCTCGGTCCTGCCATCTCGAAACATGCGAGTCATGGAGGCTTCATATGTCAGGCAGAGCTTACCCTTGTCCTGAAGGGAGAATAATAATAATAATAATAATGACAATGGTATTTGTTAAGCGCTTACTATGTGCCGAGCATTGTTCTAAGTGCTGGGGTAGATACAAGGTAATCAGGTTGTCTCAGGTAAGGCTCACAGTCTTAATCCCCATTTTGCAGATGAGGTGACTGAGGCATAGAGAAGTTACGTGGCTTGCCCAAGGTCACACAGCAGACTAGTGGCAGAGCCGGGGTTAGAACACATGTCCTCTGACTCCCAAGCCCGTCCTCTTTCCACTGAGCCACGCCAGTCAAAGGGGGAAAGAGTTGGGGAAGGGGCAGAACTGGGGAAGGAGAGAAGAGGCAGAGTTGGGAAAGAGAGGAGGGGCAGAGTTGGGGAGGAGAGGAAGGGCAGAGTTGGGAATGAGTGGAGGAGGAAGAATAGAGTGAGGGTGTTGAGGAGATGGGCAGACCCTGGCTTTGCCCTCTGCTGAGTACCAAAGACCCAAGCTTTAGGATGCTGGGTGTATTAGATCTTTCCCCCAGAGTCTCGGGGGATAGATGGGAGGAGAGTAGAGGTCAGTGGAGGAAAGGGGACGGGAGGAGGGAAAGGAGAAGGAGGAAGTGGAAGGAAAGAGGGCTCTAACCCTGTGTGTAGACTGGAGGAGGGGAGAGGATGGCCAGGGAAAAACGGGAAGAGGAGGGGAGGGAAGGGATAGAAAGAGCAGGGGAGGGAAAGGTTGGCATGGAATGGGGGCGGGGAGGAGACGGAAGGAGAGGGGAAGAAAGGAAGGGAAGAAAGGAGGGCTCTAACGCGGAAGTGGGCCAGTTGCAGCGCAATCTGCACGAAGGCGTCAGGACTGGTCCGGCATTTCTTGATGAGGCCTTTCCCGAAGGCCATGAACTGGAAGCAGTACAACTCCACGTCGTCCGCCAGGGCCTTAGCCACCTGATAGGAGCTGTCGATGACCTTTTGGCACTGTGGGGGGTGGGTGGGAGAAGGTGGGGGTGAGGAAGAGCAGTGTCAGTAGAGAGGGGGTAGGATGGTACCCTTTGCCACCTGCCCGGAAGGTCGTGCTGGTGGAGGGAGGAGAGGGGGCGGTGGTGTCTTTCCCACCCAGGCCCATCTTCCTTCAGCTCCCTGATGGGAATGACCCTTGCTCTGCCCCCCAGGGTCCCAAATCCACCGTGGTCGCCGGCCTGGCCCTCCATGCGCTCCCCCCTCAGTTTGTGTTCCTCCCCCTCTCTCTTCTCCAGCCTGCCCTGAACCACCCCTCCCTCTCCCACTCTGGCTGGCTCCTTTGGGAGACAATTAAAATTGCCCTAAGCTGGGGTTACTCTGACTCGGCTCCCCATCTCTACCCCTTTCCTGCCCTTGGGCTCCCTCTTACCTCCTCAGGGATGTCCCACTGCAACCTCTGGGGTGGTGCCAGGCCGTAGTTGGGCTTGCCCTGGCAGTGCCCGGTCTCGGTGTAGCCCAGATGGAAAGCATCCGTTGCCAGTGTGAACTGAGTTGGGGAAAATAGGGGCTGGTCTGCAAGTGACTGCAGAAACTGCTCAGGGGCACAGAACCCCAACTGGGGCAGGCTTCCCCTGCCTCCTTGCACCCCTTGCTATGGGCACTCCAAACCCTCCCTCCCCCTCCACAGATCCCAGAGGGCCTGGACCCCAGGTACCTCCCAGAGGTGCCCCATGATGGGGGCATCAGCCCACGCGTGCTCAGTGTTGAGACCCAGCTTGCCATTTTGGAAGGCGATCAAAGTGAAGGATTTATCAAACCACCTGCGAGAGTGGGAGACAGAGAGGGGCCGAGTGAGTGGTGGGAGGGGCAGGGGGCCAGGCTATGGGACACAGGCACCCCCAGCTGAAGTCTGGGAAGGGAGGGAGGGAGGGAGGAAGGAAGAGAGGGCCCTGGTAGGGTCAGGGCTGGGCAATTCGGGGACGGGAGAGAAAAGGTAGGAGAGGGGCTGGGCAGGTTGAAGAGAGTGGGCAAAGGCCTGTAGGTGGAGCCATGTTGGGACTGGGATCCAGTTACAATAATAATAATACTAATAATGATGATGGTATTTCTTAAGTGCTTACTATGTGCTAAGCACCGTTCTAAGCACTGGGGTAGAAACAGGGTAATCAGATTGTCCCACGTGGGGCTCACAGTTTTAACCCCCATTTTACAGATGAGGTAACTGAGGCACAGAGAATTTAAGTGACTTGACTCCAAGTGACCCAGCTGATAAGGGGCGGAGTCGGGATTAGAACCCACGACCTCTGACTCCCAAGCCGGTGCTCTTTCCACTAAGCCACGCTGCTTCTCTATGTCAGGGTCAGGTGGAATGTGAGGCAGACTGGGTCGATGAGGGTCAGGTTAAGGGTCGGGTTGGGTCAGGGCCAGGCTGCGTTCTGATGCGGGTCGGGCCGGGGAGGGATGCGAGTCAGGATCGGGGTGTGTTGGGGTCGGGTCGGATGTGAGTCAGGGTTCGGTCGTGTCGGGCTCAGGTCTGAGTCAGATGTAAGTCGAGTGGGGGTTGAGTGTGGTTCAAAGATGGGCCAGCATCAGTTCGGGTTCAGATATGGTTGGGGGGTTGGGTCTGATTCAGAAGTGTCACTGGGTTAGAATCCAATATGGGCCGGAGGTGGGGTGAGGCTGAATGTGGACGGGGGGGGGGGGTCTCATATATGTACATATCCTTATACTCTGCCATTTCCTTTATATGTAATTTATGTTAATGTCTGTCATCCTCCACTAGATTGTGCATTCCTGAAGGGCAGGGATTGTGTCTACCCTCCCAAGCGCTTAGTACAGTCTTTACACACAGTAAGCGGTCAGTAAGTACCACTGATTGACTGAGATTGATTGAGATGGTTTGGGGCCAGGTGAGGGTCTGGGTCGGGTTGTGTCAGGGTCAGGTCCGAGTCAGATATGAGACGGAGGGTGGTAGGTATGGGTCGGGGATGGGTCAAGGTCGGGTCGGGGTCAGATATGAATTGGGGTCAGGCCAGGGTCGCGTGTGGGTCGGCAATAGGTTGGGGTCAGACGTGGGCCTGTTCGGAGTCAAATACGGGTTGGATTGGGGTTGGGTGTGGGACAGGGTCAGGTCATGGCAGGGTAAGACGGGGGGCTGATGTGGGTTATGTTGAGGTTGGACGAGTCAGTCAGGATCGGGTTGGGGTTGGGAGGGAGAGAGGAGGCACCTGTTGTAGCAGTTGCCGTGCAGCAGGGCTTTGCCATAAAGGCTAAGGCTGGCCTCGTCGTCAGGATCGTAGTGGTGTGTCTCCTCGTCCAGAGCCACGAAGAAGGCGGCGCGCTCGATAGCCTCCAAGGAGGCCTTGTTCCTTCCCGAGCCGAAGAAGGTCTGGCGAGCCTCGGCCCACTGCACCCTGGGGACACGGGGTCACTGGCTAGAGGGGAGAGGGGCTCTCTGGGGTCGGCCACTGGGCGGGGAGCCTAGGTGGGGTAGGGGGTTCCCCGGGGTCATTGGATCCACAGAAGGGGGCAGTCTCCCCACCCCCAGTCTGAGCTGAGGACCCAGTGGGTGCAGGGGGACGGCAGGTGGGGGAAATGGCAGCCAGCCACCTGCCACTTCCAAGCAGCCAGACTTAGACCCTGGGACACTTAACTCTCCACGGCAGGTTGGGCATCTCCAGGGTTTCTGAAAGGATGGGTTCCGGGCTACCCCACTCCTTCCCCAACTGGGGTCCCTCAGGCCGGGCTCAGGGAGAGCCTCGCCTGGGGCTGGGGACTTGGAGGGGAAGGGGCACTGGCATCAGGTTGGGCCAGTTCCTGGAATGGGACAGACACTCTCGTCGATTCAGGACTTTCAAACAGCAGCTGCCGAGCGGAGTGTGGCTGTTGTGGGCGGACGGTTCAGCCTACCACGGGCAGGGGTTGGGGTGGGAGGTGTCCACAGTTGGGATGGGATAGGCTTTCCCCAACTGTGCTGGGGAATGAATGTCACCGACTGACTGCTTGATTGATTGAGTGTGGGGGCCCAGGCTGGGGGAGGCACAGGTTGAGCGGAGGTTGATTTGGGGGTCTGGATTTTGATGCTGTGTAGGGCTGTAGACTGGGATCCCATAAGAGGCACGATGGGGAGCGAGAGGAGCCATGCTCTCTGGACTCTCGTAGGCCCATCTGTCCCCCAGAAGGCCCCAGAACGGAGGGAGCAGAGCCTCCCTTGGCTGGGCCTGAGATAAGCACCCGTCACGTAGCCTCCCCCAGACCCTTCCGGCAAGGCCAGGGAGCCCAGATCATCGAGGCATCGGACGTTCCTTTGCATGCATATGTGCTCTCTCTCTCTCCTCCCCGCTACCCAGCAGGCCGATGCAGGGGTCCCTCTCAGTGGCCTGGGGCAGCTCTCGCCCAGCACTGTACCTGCCCCCAGCCGTCAGGGCGGCTAGCTTCTCCTCGCCCGGCTGGGGTGAGGAGGAGTCATCCAGAATCCTCTGGAACTGCAGCTCCAGGTCCCGTGGCTTGAGCAGCTGGGAGCCCTGGTACAGCCAGACCTTGTAGAAGCGACCCTTGTGGTAGGCTGCCACGTGCCTGCTCTCCAGGAGGTGCTGTAGCACATCTGAGGGGGAAGGGGGATGGGGCCGGGGGGCAGGAGGGGCGGTCACCACCAGAGGAGTGGGGGTCAGGACCCGGAAGTTGGGACCAGCGGAGGAGGGGGTCGCTGCCCGGGAGGAAGGAGGGCCCACTATGCGGGGACTGGAGGAGAGCCGGCTATTGGCGGCCGTTGCTGCCTTGGGAGAAGACGGTGCGTGTGGGTGACAGTGGGGTAGACTGGAATGGGAGGGGCGATGATGGCGCCAGAGAGTGGAGCCCAGCCAGGAGCTCAGGACAATGAAGCCTCCTGGAGGCTTCTCTCCATCCACTCAACCTCTATGTCTCTTTCTTCCTCTACGCACCTCGTTGCTCCCTAACTCTCCCATCCTTCCACATCCCTCCTCGCTCCCTCCACTCCCCACACTTCAACCCCTCCCTGGACCCATGTCCTCCCATTCTGTCCTTCCCCGCTCTGCTCTGCTTTGCTCCATGCCACCTCAGCAGCTTTCTTTAGTCATCTCCAGCTAGACTCATTCATTCATTCATTCATTCCCGGATGAGGGCGTCAGGGCAGAGCAGGGGTCTCAGAGATCTACGGAGAGAAGGCTTGTGAAGGCTGGCCCTCGCCCCCGAAGGTCTGGGGGCCAGTGCCTCGGACCCAGGTGGTACCTGTCTCCTTGCCCGGGATGCGGGTGGTGTTGAACATCCTCTCCATCTGATAGGAGCACATGGGCACGATGCCGAGGGCCATTATCTGTGGAGGCGGCCCCGATCAGAGAGAGCGTGGGCTGCCCCCCGCCGCCCTGCCCCTGGGTCGGCCCACACTCACGGGTCTGATCTCCTCACGATCGAGTTTGCGGCGATACATGATCATGGCATGCACGATGTTTCCCAGCCGGGCTGCCTGCACGTTGCTGTGGTTGGTCAGAACCAAGTCCTACAGCACAGACGGATAGGCACAAGAAAGGAGGCCGGCATGATGGCGGAGAGAGTTAGGGGCACAGGAAACGAGGTTGGTGGGGCGGGGGCGTGGGAAAGGGGCCGGCATGGCAGAGGGGAGGGACAGAGGCATAAGGAATAGGGTCAGTATGGGGCGGGGGGGAGGGGCTCATGGAAAGGGGCTGGTGTGGTGTGGGGAGGGTTAAGAGCCCAGGGAACAGGGTTGACGTGGCAGAAATCTGCCCATGATCCTGATAAAGGGGATCCCACCTCTGACTTCCCCTGTTGGGGTCCCGTCCCTCCACCCCCATTTTCCACTACTTCAGGTTTTCGAGGAACTCCAAGCCTCCTGTAGATTCTAGGACTCCTCTGCCCTCCCCTCCCCCATCCCCTTCCGTGGCAGGCCTACCTCTCCCCATGGCCTCTGGCCCCCCAAGGCCTCCCCTCTCCCCCCTCCCATGCCGTTGCCTCTCACCATGGCGTAATAGTTGCTGTTGACCATGATGGGGTTCCGACTGCGCAGGTAGATGTACTCCTCCCACCAGTCGCTCACCTGGGGACCGGGAGACTTTCAGTGGGCGGGCGGAGGACGGGGTGCGCGGGAGATGGGGTTCCCCGGATAGGAACGCAGCGAGAGGCATCGGGGGAGCGGGAGGGCGGCGGGAGTCCCCCCTGCAGGGACGGGGCTGGGGGGAGTGGGCTCGGGGAGGGATGGGGAGGAGAAAGTAGGGGATCTGTCGCTCACATAGTTGGTGGCCCACCAGGACTTGAGCACGAGGTACTTCTGCAGCCGCGGGGCCGTCTTCTCCTGGAAGTCCTTGGCCAGCTTTTCCATGCGCTTGTACTGCTCGTTGTCCAGCAGGGGCCGCACCGACTCCAAGTACTGCCCGGCAGGTCAGTGGTCAAGGCCGGACAGGGGAGAGGTCACCCCCCCCCCCACACACACCCCCCCGACCTCCTGCCCCCTGCTCACACCCAGCTCTGGACAGAGCTCTCTGTCTCCCCCGCTAGTCTGGAAGCTCCTCGTGAGCGGGGAATGTCCCCGCCAACTCTCCTGTATCGTACTCTCCCAAGCGCTTAGAACAGCGCTCTGCACCCAGTAAGCGCTCAGTAAATGCCACTGATCGAGAGGGAAAACGGTCCCCTCAGTCAGTCCTGCTTGCACCCCTCACCCGCTGGATGGTAGCCCCCACTCTGGGCACGGGCAGCTTGGGCAGAGATGTCTGGAAGCTGTAGAGCATGGGCCGGCGGCTGGACAGGAGCTTGACGCAGATCTGTGGGCGGGGGCGGAAGGAGAGTGAGGATGAGGAGCTCCGGCGGCGTGGGGGTCAGAGGGGAGGGGTCGGAGGAGGCCCAGGACAGGAGAGGGCACCCCGCAGTGGGCTGAAGTCAACTGGGCGGGCAGCCTCCTTCGGGTCTCTCTTCTCCCACCCCGGGCCAGTTCTGGGACGAGAAGGGGCAAGGAGGGAGAGAAGGGCAAAGAGGGAGAGAAGGGCAAAGAGGGGGAGGGGGAGGAGGGAAATCCAGCTGGAGGGGAGGGGAGGGGAGAACCCGAGTGCTCAAATCTCCTCCCAGTTCATCTCCCCCCAGGATTCGCGGAGTCCCCGGAGGGTGGGGTGGGGGAAGGGGACGCCCTTCCACTCTCCTGTTCCCCCGGAGGTGGAGGTCGTAGGGAAGGCCAGCCTCGGGGGGCCGGACGCCTGGAGCGCGTCTGTCGCCCTCGCCCCCTCCTTCCTTCCCTCCCTCCATCTCCCTGACCCCCACTCACGGCCCAAATCTTGGTGACCCGGCTCGTGCAGCCGTGCATTTCAAATATCCAGCCGTGGTAGGACAGCAGCAGCTTGAGCGTCTGGCGGAAGAAGAAGATGCCTGCCATCCAGACGCCCGTGGAGAAGATGCCCACGCTGATCAGCGTCCGGGTCTGCGGGGTCAGGTAGCGGCTGCACCTGCCTCCAGGAGAGAGGGGAGGAGGTGGCCATCAGCCGTTTGGAAAATGATCTGCCCGCCCTCAGCCTCCTGAGCTCTCAGTCTCCATCTGCCTTGGGACTTCTAGCCCACACCTTCCCATGCCCTGATCACCCAAGCCCCTGCCCTCCCATGCCCACATCCTCTCGTGGTCCGGGTTTCCTGTGCCCCTGCCCTCCCACGCCCACATCCCCCCACGCCCCGGGCTTCTCGAGCCCCTGACCTCCCAAGCCTGTGGATGGGGTCCATTCCCACTCACCCCTCCGGGATGTAGTTACGGATGCAGCAGACCATCCCCATGGAGATGTCCACGTTGCAGTAGGAAGATCCCATTGTTGTCATGACTACAACAAGCCAGCTGGTGGGGCTGCCGGGGTACACACCCCTCAGGATGCCATTCTGAGGGGACAGGAGTAGGTCAGACTCTAGTACCAGAAAGAAATAACCAGGTCCAGACTAGGGGGGTTTGTTAAGTGCTTACTATGTGCCACATGGGCTCGCAGTCTTAATCCCCATTTTACAGATCCCCATTTTACAGAGAAGTTAAGCGACTTGCCCAAGGTCACGCAGCAGACGCGAGTCAAAGCCAGGATTAGCACTCAGGACGGTTCTTACTCCCAGGTCTGTATTCTATCTATTAGGCCATGCTGCTTCTCCTTTTTCTTACAGGGTAAAGGCGTCCATCTGCCCTCTGACAGCTCCCTCTTTTCAAACCCCACATTCTGCCTGTTGCCAACTCTGCTGATTTTTCCTTCACAGTTCCTAGATCCACCCCTTCCACTTTTCCCAAGCAGCCAGTGTGCTGGCCCAGGCTCCGATCATATCCCTCTCCAATCCATTCTTCACTCTCCGGTCCAGATCACGTCTCTAAAACACCATTCTGCGTACGTCTCTCCATTCACCAGAAACTCATCTTTCTCTTCCACTCCATCCCGGTTCGCACTTTCCGCTCCTACTCGCTCTATCTCATTCTTGCCTCTCTCACCACGGACCTATTGTTCAAGTCCTCACTCTTGCCTGGAACTTCCTCCCCAAATCCATCAAACCAGAGCCTTTGCAGCGCGGCTCAGTGGAAAGAGCACGGGCTTTGGAGTCAGAGGTCATGAGTTCGAATGTCAGCTCTACCACTTGTCAGCTGTGTGACTGTGGGCAAGTCACTTAACTTCTCTGTGCCTCAGTTACCTCATCTGTAAAATGGGGATTAAGATTGTGAGCCTCACATGGGACAACCTGATGACCCTCCATTCAATATATCTACCCCAGCGCTTAGAACAGTGCTCGGCACATAGTAAGCGCTTAACAAATACCAACATTATTATCTTCCAAGCCTCTTAAAAAGCTAACTCCTCCAGAAAGCTTTCCCTGAGGCATTTCCACCTTTTTTTTAAAAAGCCGATCACTGTACTCAAAGGTTGGGAGAGTCCGATACAATACAGTTAGTAGACATGATCCCAGCCCGAAGGAGCTTGTCTAGGCAGGGAGACAGACATTAAAATCCATTTCAGAGAGGGGAAATGGTAGGGTAAAAGATGCACATGAGTGCTATGGGGCTGAGGGTGGGGTGAACATCAAGTGCTTAAGAGAGACAGGTACAGGTGAATAGGTGAAACAGAAAGGAGAGGGGTTAGGGGAGATGAGGGCTAAGGGGAAGGCCTTATGGAGGAGATGTGACTTTAGGAGAGCTTTGAAGGTGGAGAGAGAAGAGGTCTGTCATATAGCAAGGGGAGGGAGTTCCAGGCCAGAGGGAGGATGGTGCAAGGGGTCAGCTGTGAGATAGAGGAGATCGAGGTATGGTGAGCAGGTTGGCTTTAGAGGAGTGAAGTGTGGGGCCTTGGTTGTAATAAAAGATAAGCGAGGTAAGGTAGCTAACAGTGTATCGACTCACAGCAACCTTTAGCATTTATGTAAAAATTAGATCACATTAAATTTCAGTTATTCATCCATTTATCTCCCTCTACCCCAGCTATAACACACTAGTATCTTTGTTCCTTCTCATGCTCCCGCTATTTGTAAATACCGGGGTCAGCTCTCCCCTTCTCTGATCTCCTACTCCAATCTGGCCCACATACTTTGCTCCTCTAGTGCCAACCTACTCACTGTACCTTGATCTCATTCTATCTCACCGCAGAGCCCTTGCCTAAATCCTTCTTTTGGCCTGGAACGCCCTCCCCTTTCATATATGAAAAGCCACTACTTTCCACCTCCAAAGCCCTTTTTAACATCACAACTCCCGCAAGAGGCCTTCCCCAACTAAGCCCTCATTGCCCCTACTCCCTCTCTCTTCTGTATCACTTATGCACTTGGATCTGTACTCTTTAACCACTTGATATTCACCCTACCCTCAGCTCCACAGCACTCACGTCCTTATCCGTAAGTTATTTTAATGTCTATCTCCCTCTCTACGCGGTAAGCTTCTTTTTTCTGGTATCTCTCAAGCACTTACTATGTCCCAGGGACTGTATTAAGCACTGGGGTAAATACAAGTTGGACTGGAGACAGTCCCTGTTCCATATGGGGCTCACAGTCATAATCCACATTTTACAGATAAGGTAACTGAAGCACAGAATAGCCAAGTGATCTTCCCAAGGTCACACAGCAGACAAGTGGTGCTGGCATTAGAAACCAGGTCCTCTGATTCCCAGGCCTGTGCTCTTGCCCCAAGGCCACACTGCTTCTCTGACAGCAACTTGCGGACAAGGAATGTGTCTACCTACTCTGTTGTAGTGTACTTTCCCAAGTGCTTAGTACAGTGCTCTGCACACCATAAACACTCAGTACCACTGAATGCCTCTTCCCCACAGGTGGGGGCTGGCATCAATGGACCGACCAACTGGGCGAGAGGAAGTGGCCCCTTTCCCCAGTTGACTCTAAGACCACCCATCATGGTCTTGGAGCCACCACGATGGACAGTCAGACAGAGAGGCAGGTGTGGATTTTGAGGAAGAAGTTAGGGAGTGAGAAGCAGTGTGGTCTAGTGGATAGGGCAGAGGTCTGAAGGAGTCAGAAGGACCTGGGTTCTAATCCTGGCTCCGCTACTTGCCCGCTGTGTGACCTTGGGCAAGTCATTTAGCTTCTCTGTGCCTCAGTTACCTCATCTTTAAATGGGGATTGAGATCGTAAGATTGTGACCTTGGGCAAGTCACTTCCTTCTCTGTGCCTCAGTTACCTCATCTGTAAAACGGGGATTGAGACTGTGAGCCCCACAAGGAACGGGGAGTTCGTCTAACTCGATTTGCTTGTACCCACCCCAGCACTTAGTACAGTCCCTGGCACCGTAACAAGCGCTTAACAAATACCACCATTACTATTATTATTGTGACCGATGGGGGACACGGTCCGTGTCCAGCATAATTACCTTGCATTAATGCTTAGTTCGGTGTCTGGCACGTTACAAGTACCATTTATTTTTAAAAGGGGTATGAGACGGTTACCGGGGGAGTTCCTATCTTCAGCTTCTCCGGCAGGGATCGGCAGTGCCACTGGGGTTGAGAGAGCAGAGGGTAGAGGAGGGGAGAACGAGAGACCAGAGAGGTCTGCATCCCCAGTGAAGGCTCGTTGGGGCGACAGCCGGCCGAGTCTGGACTCCCCAACCGGACCCCTACCTTCAGGCGGATGAGGCGCTTCTTCCAGGAGTTGAGGCCTGACTGGTAGATGTGCTTCAAGGCCTCGCGGCTGAGGTGAAAGTCCACTCCATCCGGGGTCACCGTGAACTGGAAGGCCACGGCCTGGTGTGCTTCCGCCATCTTGAGCGGCAGCGCCGGCCTCGGAGAAGGCGGGACTAGGAGTCACTTTCTGTTCGGCGCCCACTCCCGCACGTCCCCGGTCAGGCCGCAGGTCCCGGCGGGGTTCAGAAGGGTTCCTGACGGGGCCGGCGACGGGCCGGCGACGGGCCGGGGCCGGGGGCCCTGCACCAAGAACCAGGCGTCAGGCTGGGGGCTGCTTAAAGGGGAGGGGCGGAATGCTGCACTGCCCCCCCCCCCCCCCCCCCGCCCCACCCCCGGCCCCAGTCTTCCCTCCAGCTCACTGTCCCCGGGCAGCGGGTGATGAGGGGTGAGAAAGGAGGGGATCCCGTCCAGCGGCGCCCATGCCCATCGGGTCGAAGGTGGACGAGCCGGGGGAGGGGCGGCTCATTCCGCCCAGAGGGGCAGGCGCTGGCCCAAGTGAAAGGAGACGGGGCAGATCGTCGCCGGCTCCTCCCCGGCCGGACCGGGGGTTCCCTCCTCCGGACCCGGTTCGGCCCTTGGCCAGCCCCTGGGACCTACAGGGGACAGTTTATCCCCCCTGAGGTCCAGCGCCCGGCTCTGGCCAACCCCCGCGCCGCCCGGGAGGTTCCCCTTGTCTCCACACTCTGCCCCCCCTCGCCCCCGGCCGGTCTCCCCACGTCCTGGGCAGCCCCCCGGAGCCCCCCCCCCCCGCACCCCTCCCCCCGTCGCGGTCACCGGCGGGCGAGGACGGAGCGGTGGCCGTTATGGGCGGGGGGCGCCTCGTGGGTCCCGCTGGGAGCCCGGGGGGGGGGGGGGGGGACGGCCGGGGGTCGCCCCGCCTGGGTTGGGCTCTCCGGGCCCTCAACCCCCCCGCCCCATGGCCGCGGGACTGTCCGCCGGCCCCGCTCTCCGACAACCGCCGCCCAACCCTCGCGACCCCCGACCTCAACCGCCAAATTCCGGGGGCCCCGGGGCTGCTAGGGGGCTGGGGGGGGGTGGGGCTGGGGGAGCACCCTGTTCGGCTGGAGGGGGCCGAATCCGGGGTCCGGGGTCCGGGGCCGGCTGACCCCGGGGGCGGAGCCGGCCCGGCCACCTGTTCTCACAGCGCCGGATCGCCGGGCTCCAGGGGGTTGATTTGCATCTGCTTTGCATACCAACTGTCACCCCCCGCCACCCCCGACCCCGAAGCTCAAGCGGTGAAGCGGCGGGGCGGGGGGCGGGGCCGGGCGGGGGTCTCTTCCCCGCCTCACCCGACGCGTCAGGCCGAAGGGCTCCAGCGGCTGAGGGAGGGGCCGGGCGCCCCGCGGGTCGGGGGCGGGGACGAGGACGGGGCACGGCGGGGGAGGGGGGCGGGTGGACAAGACAGGGGTGCTGGGGTGCTCGGGGAGGGGACGGTCCTGGGGGTGCTCGGCGCGGGGGCGCGGGGCGGGAGCACGGGAGGAGAATGGGGGGGGGGGGAGGGAGCGAGCACGGGAGGGGAGTTGGGGGTGGGAGGCGGTGGGGCCGGGAGCCCGCGGCGGTGGATGGACGTGGGGGGTAGGAGGCGGCGGCGGACGGCGGGAAGCTGGGGAGGAAAGTCGCCCCGATCCCAAGTGGGGTGGGAGCGAGGGAGGAGGGCTGGGGGCCCGCGGGCTGGGAGGCCCCGGGGGGGACGGGGAAAGCTGAAGTGGAGGCGCATGGACGGGCGCGGAGAGCAGAGTTGGGGGGTGCGGGACCGGCGACCCGGCTGGGGAGACAGGTGGGGGGGGGGGCGGAGCTGGGGAGGAGAGTTTGGGGGGCGCGGGGAGCGTGAGCGGGGGGGGGGGAGTGATCTGGGGGAGCTCACGAGCCCGGGGGTGGTAAGGGGCGGGCCGATCGGGGGCGCGGACCCCTCACTCACGGCTGGAGGCGGCTTCGGGTCCAGGGAGGAGGGGGCGGCTGTGGCCGGTGCCCCGCGTCCTTCAGGCCCAGCGGCCCGGCCCGGGATGTCTCGGCGGATTCCCAAATTGGGAGTGAGAAACCAGAGGCGGGGGCGGGGCCCGAGCCCCCTCCCCCTGCCCTCCTCATCGCCCCCGCCCCGTCCCGCCGGCTCTCCGGCCTGCCCCGCCGAGGGCTGGGGCCTGAAGGTTGCCCGAAGGTCCCGGTGGTCTCACGTGGGGCGGGGGGCGGTGTTGCGGGAGGAAGAGCTAAAAATACCAGATCTGGGGGAAAGGGCAGTAGAAGGAGGAGGGGCGGTAAAGTGAGGCAGTGCCAACGGCAGATCCCCCCCCCCCCCACAAAAAAGAGGGCGAGACCTTCGGGGACTCGGCTGGGGACCAAGCTTTGCCTAAGAGTAAGTGGGTCTGGGGGGCAGGCCCCGCCCGGCCGGCCGGTTCAGAGGCGCGGCTGCCCTTTTTCCCTCCTCTCACTCCTAACCCCTAGCTCGCTGGCATCGGGGACCCGGGAAAGAATGACGGTCCAAGAGCGGGCAGGGCTCGGGGCAGCGTGGGATTCGAGCGGACGACGGAGAGGAGGGAGGGGATGTGGGAGGAGCGGGAGACGGGGCGCGGAGGGACGCACACAGCTCAGGAAACATTCAGATTTATTGGTCGAAAGGTTCGGCTCCAGAGCAGGGCGGGAGGGTGGCGGGGGCGGGGGGAGAAAGATCACACAGAGGAGGGGTCCACAGGGTGAACAGCTGCACCCTGCTTATCCCCCTCCGCCCTTCCCTCCTGTTCACGTTCTGGCCACTGGCTGAAGAGGTCACAGAAGCCCCGGTAAAGATTCAGGAATTTCCAGCAGTTGGTCTGGTCCTACTGGACCTTGGTCCGGCCCTACTGGACCTTGGTCCCCTGTCGGAGGCCCCGCCCCACCAGGCTCGTACCCATCCCAGCCCTCTCTTTGCCCTCTCTGCCCCTCTTCCCACCTCCCATTCTCAGACCTTCCCCAGTCCCGGCCTGAAGGGATACGGAGCTCCGGCCTCGGCCCGCTCCGGGAGGGGGAGGGGGGAAGGTAAAGAGGGGGGGAGGCCGGTGCCGGGGGGCCATCCCCCGTCCCTTGCCTGGGAGGGGGCGCGGGCGCTGTGGCTGGCAGGGACGCAACGACCCTCCGGTTGGGCAGGCTCAGGTCAACTGCGCCTTCTGCTGGAAGTAAGCCTGGAAACGGGATTGGGCATACTCCTGGGGAGAGAGACAGAAGGTCACCACCATGCCATAGACGGGAGGAGATGCCAGCTCCTCCGGACCCCTCTGGAAGGGCAGACCCTTGCCCAGACTGGCCCTTGCTCCAGATTCCCAGTCTATTCCCAGTCTACCGTACCATACTGGGGTTGGTTTCTGAGGCAGGGGCAGGCTGGCTCAGCTATGAGGAAGTGGGAAGATGTGGGCTCTGGGCCCCACCGAGGCAGCAATAGCTGAAAGAAATGTCCAGCCCTCCACCTCCTCTCTCTCTCTCTGCCCCTCCAAATGCAGCCCAGTCCCCACCCCCTTACCTTCCCCCAAAGCGGCCCAACCCTCCACGTCTTCGCCCTCACAAACTGCCGTCCAAGCCCCGCCCCACTCACCAGGTACCCAAACTCGATGGTAGACATGGTGGCCTGCAGGATGGACCAGAGTCCCCAGAAGAAGTGTGAGGCTAAAGCAAATCTGAAAAGGAGGAGGATGAGAGGTTGGAAAGCAGAGAATGGGTACTGTGGATGGCACTGAGCAAGACTCGCCGAACAGCCTGGGTCCCCGCTGCATCTCTTCAGGGACCGGGAATTCTGAGGATGGGGAGCAAGTGGGTTCACAACCCAACCTGCTCTGTTCACCGAAAGCAGCTCCTAGCCCCATCCCCCCGGCTCCCAAACCGGTGCGCCCAAGGCGCCCCCCACCCCCCAACAACATCCTTAATCTGCCCCTCTCACCGGTTGATCTCCAAGATCATCTCCTCCTCCAAGCGCTCTTGTTCCTCAGGGGAGGGGGTCGCGCCACCCAACGCCTCTGACAGATAATGACGGATAAAGTGCAACTGCGGGATGGACAGGGACCTCGGATGGGGGGAATCCCGGGGCATCTTCCCTCGGCCCTAATCGTCACCATGGACCCGGAGGCCCTTCTAACCCCAGGGTCAGGGTCAGAGACACAGTCCCACGAGGGTTCCCGACGCGGCCCGGCCCTATACCTGCTGGCTCCGGGTCGGGTAGTCAGAGAGCCGGGCGCGGTAGAACGGCCACTGGTCGTGACTGTAGTCGTAAACCCACTCGCAGAAATGGTTCCCAATGTCGAAGCCCCTGGAGCGAGGAGTCGGGAGAAGAGATCAGCTCCTCCCCCCAGCTCCACCCCCATCCCCCAGTCCCTGTCCCCACGACCCCCCTGCCTCACCTGTAATTGTAGCTGCTGTACTCGAAGTCGATGAGCATGAGCCGGTCGGAGGAGTTAGCGTCGCGCCCCGAGAGCAGCAAGATGTTTCCTGGGGACGGGGGCTTCCTAATCAGCCCCAGGGAGCCCACCCCCTCCCCCAGTCACCCAGCCTCTTTTGGCCCCAGGCCTTTCCTGCCCCCCTCCCCTGGACCCCTCCTGCCCCCCAACCCCCCTTTCCCTCTGCCCCTTCCCACCTTCTTGCACGTCATTGTGACAGAAGACCACAGGCGATGGGGTTGACTCCAACAGCTGCCTGGACAGGAGTGACCAGGGGCGGACCGGGACCGTCGGCTCGTCATCCCTGACTCACCAGCTCTGAACCCGATCCGAGCCCTAGGCGGCCCCTCCGGCAGCCAGGCAGGGGGCTGGGGGGAGGGCGGGGGGGGGGGGTCTACTCTACCCTCTGGGCTCCCGAGGTTGATGCTCCCCTCCAGCCTCTGGGGCCCGTCCTCCAGTTACCGGCCCAGAGCCTTCTCCTCCCTAACCCGAGACGGTCACTATTCCCGCGGCAGGGAGCCGGGTCCCCTCGCACCCCTCCGGCCAGCACACCCCCACCTGAGGCTGAGCATCTCATCTGCCAGATGGTAGGCTTCCAGCAGGTCGAGGCTGGGCCGCCGGGCGGGGGGTCCTCGGGTCAGATCCTGGATCCGCTTCAGGTACCTGGACCCGGGGGGGGGAAAACGAGGGGTCCGGGTGGGATCGACCGAGACGGCCGTCCCCGCCCCGGGAGGTCCTCCCCGGAGCCGGCTCCCCCCACTTCCTCCCTTTCTCACGGGGCGGCAACGGCGGCACAACCCTAACCTAACCTAACGGTTAGGTTAACCCAACGGCGGCACGGTCGGGTCCGGGGATGGGAATGGGCATTCTCCAGAGGTCCTCCCCTCGGTCTCCCTCGCGAGAGAGGGGACGGGACGGGACGGGGGGAAGGGGGGGGGGCGGGCGAAGACATCACGGAGCGTCACCTCCCCCGCGGCCCCCACTGACCGTTCCATGGTCCCAAACAGCCACAGGGGCTCCTTGTTGAACGGCATCTCCATTCCGTGGAAACGAGCCATCTTCTCCGCAATCTCCCTGGACACCCCCGGCTCCCGCAGCTCCCGGGTCTGCAGTCTCCGGCTCTACTCGGGTCAGTCGGCGGTCAGAGACGTCGGCCCGCGCCCCATCGCCGAGGAGGCGGGGCTCGGGGGGGGGGGGGGGGGAGAAGGGCAGAAGGGGTGTCCGGAAGGAGGGGTTGAGGCCGGGAGCCGGGGCGAGGGGGCAGGGGAGGCTCTGGGGGTCCGTACCGGGATGTACTGCTCCAGCCGACCCTCGGGGAACACGCCGTACAACCGCGGGCCCAGCTCCCGTTCTGCCAGGATGGCGAACATCACGCTTTCCAGGACCAGGGAATCCACACCCTGCGGGAGGAGCTCGGCCCGGTCGGGGGAAAGAAGAGCCCCCCCTCCGGCAGGCCTCGCCTCCAGACCCCCCACCTCCCGCCCGGCCGCGGGCCCTTCTCCAGCCCCCGCCCCCCCCCCCTCCCCCCTCACCTGCAGAATGGCCCCGTAGACCCTGAGCAGCACCTGGCGCGGTTCATCCCCGACGCTGGGGATGTGCTCGGGGAGGGAGCAGCGGAACAGCAGGTTACTGAGGCCACCGCTGCGAACAAGGACAAGCTCGTCCTCGCTCCCGACGGGCCCCGGCCCCCCTAGAGCCCGCGGCCCTCCACGGGGCGCCCCCCGCCCCAAGCGTCGGCGTCCCTCTTCCTTCTCCGGCTCCCCGAATCCCGGGCCCGGGGCTCTACTCCCCTCGCCCCCGCCCACCTGACGGGGCTGACGCCCAGCTCCTCGGGCCGCACTCGCCGCCAGGCCCCCCCCAGGAACTCCCGGCACCAGCGGAAGGCCCGGAGCTCGGCCTCTCGGCTCAGGGACGAAGCTCGGCGCCGCCCCTCTTGGCCGCCGTCGGGACCGGCCGCCGCCGCCGCCGCCGCCGCCCCTGGCTCCTCCGCCGCCCCTGGCTCCTCCGCCGCCCCTGGCTCCGCCGCCGCCGCCGCCTCCATGACCCGGCTCTGGTCCGTTCGGGTCGGCCGCGGTGGTTTTCTCTGGGCTCCCCCGTCCCCCGCAGCCAATCCCCGGGACAGACCCAGCCAGCTTGGCCAATGGCGGCGGCCGAGGGCGGAGCCCAGGCCGGGGCTCGTCACGGTCCCGCCGCGGCGGGCGGGAGGGAGGGAGGGAGGACGAGCGAGCTCCGCGGGCCCGGCCTCGGGCCCCCGTTCCTGCCGCTGGGCCGGACTCGCCTCCACGTGGGCCGCTCCCGGGCCTCGGAGCCGCCCGCCGCCCTCTCCCAGGAGCCCGCACGGAGCCGGGGGCGGCCGCGGGGCCTCCCCCCAACAGCCCGGTCCCCGTCCCTCGGGACCCGACCCCGCTTTCGTCCCAAACCATCCCCCCGGCGGAGCCGAAGGGGCGGCCGGGAGGTCCCGGAGCGGGCAGCCCAGCGGCTCCTCGGGGACCGACCGACCCAACCCGCCCCGACGGCTGCTCCTCCGCAGCCGGGGGTCGCCTTACACGGCGGCACTCGGGCGTGAGAGGAGGCCGGCGGCGGGCTTTATGAGGCTCCTCGACCCGGCGCGGCCCCGTCGAGCCCCGGCCCGGACCAAACCGTCTTGCCAGACCGGCCGCGGGGAGATGATTTCCAACTCCCGGGCTGACGGCGCCGGGGTTTCCGCATCTCCCCCCCCCCCCCCAACCCAACCCCGCCGACCCTTTGGGGCTGGAGCTGAGGCCGGTCCCCGGCGCCCCTCGACCTCTCCCCCTCGCTTTTCCTCAGCTCCTCCCCCCTCCCGCGTCACACCCACTCGCTCCCCTTGCCCTTTCCCTTTCCCTCCTCTCCCCGCCCCACACCACCTGCGCATATCTAGAAATCCATCTATTTATATCGATGTCCGTCTTCCCCCTTCTAGACTGTCGATCCGGTGGGGGGGCCGGACCGTCTCGCCTTATGGCCGAATTGTCCTTTCCGAGCGCTTAGTTCAGCGCTCCGCACACAGTAAGCGCTTCATGAAAACGATGGGACGAATCGGTTCGTGTGCTCACCCGGGCGGTGTTGACCTAACGATAATAATAAGGATGATGGTATCTAAGCGGCGCGTGCCACGGGCCAAGCGCTGTGCTAAGCGCCGGGGTGGAGACCCGGCGATCAGGTTGTCCCGCGTGGGGCTGGCGATCTTCTAATCCCCATTTTACAGACGAGGGAACCGAGGTACCGAGAAGTGAAGCGGGTCGCCCAAGCGGAGCCGGCATTATTAGAAGCCACATCCTCCGACTCCCGAGCCCGGGCTCTCGCCGCTAGGCCACGTGGCGACGCCTCTCCCCGGCGGGAGAGACTCGCGTCCACGTGGCCCGAGTGCAGGGGCCGGGCCGGGCCGGGCCGCTCCGTGGAGCTGGAGGTGGGCCAGGTGGCGGGGTAGAAGGGGATGGGGGACCGGCCGTGGACGTTACTTCCAACACCCCCTCCTTGGCGTCTTTTCCGCCGGCGCCGGCTTTCCTCCTCCCACTTCCCCTTCCGGGTGTTGCCGCCCGAAGGCCGGGACCTAGAGGAGGGCGTAGCCACCGCCCGGGACCCGTCGGCCGCCGGCTCGGCGGAGCCGCTCAGCGGGGCCTACGTGGAACCGGCGGCGTCCGCGCTGCCGCCTCCTCCCCCCGGCGGGCCCCAGTGGCGGGGTCCGCCACCCTCCGCCAGCCAATGAGCGACGCCGCCGCACGCCGAGACCGACTATTCCGAGGCGGGCGCGGGGGGGAGGAGGGGGGGAGGATACTCGGGGAGCGGGGAATCCAGGGAGAACTAGTTGGCATTACGAACAAATGTCCTAAAGACTCTGGGGACGCCCGGATTTGATTCTTCTCGTGCGGCGCCTCGGAGGGTGGAGCTGAAGCGCGGCTTGAGATCCCGGCCCTCCGCAGTCCCGCCCCTCCCGGCGTGCTTCGCGCGGTCGGGGGTGGGGGGCGGGGGCGGGCGGGGGCGGCCCTGAGCCGCGCAGCATGTTGGGAGTTGTAGTCGGTGGGCAGCGCGTCACCCCGCCGGGGAACCAAGGTGGCGCGGCGCGACGGGGCCCGTAGCCCCGAGTTACGGGGCAAGCCGTCGAGCCGCGGCCGCTGCGGGGCCCGGACCTTCCCGAGAAGCGGCCCTGGGCTGCCCGGCATCGCGCTTCTAGCGCGACATTTTTTTTTTTTCCTTTTTACTGGTGTTTGTTAAGCATTTCCCATCGTCACTCGTATTTACCGCGCACTTACTGCGGGCAGAGCCCCGTGCTAAGCGCTTGGGAGAGTTACGGTATAGCAGTAAAGCAGACCTATGTCCTAATCGCGACGGCCTTACGGTCTAAAGGGGACTGGGCCGGGCCCTGCCTTAAGCGGTGGGGTAATTCAATAGTATTTATTTATTGAGCGCTTACTATGTGCAGAGCACTGTACTAGGCGCTTGGGATGAACAAGTCGGCAACAGATAGAGACGGTCCCTGCCGTCTGACGGGCTTATAGTCTAATCGGGGGAGACGGACAGACGAGAACAATGGCAATAGATAGAGTCGAGGGGAAGAACGTCTCGTAAAAACAATGGCAACTAAATAGAATCGAGGCGATGTACAATTCATTAACAAGCTCATTAACAAGTATATCCAAGCTCATCGGCCTGGACAATGTCCGTGAACCACGTGGCTCTTAATCCCCATTTTACGGAGGAGGAAAACCGAGACGCAGAGAATTTAAGGGACTCGCCAAAGGTCACACCGCAGACGAGTGGCGGAGCCGGTATCAGAAGCCAGGTTCGCTGAGTCCCAGGCGTGCGCTGGGGTCACTGGACCGCACCGCTTCACCTGCGTACGGATGCTCGCGCTGTGCCGTTTCCCCCATCCGTACTTCTGTGACGCTATTTATTAAGTCCTTGCAGTGTGCCGAGCTTGGTACCAAGCACTGGGGTAGCTACGATAAAATCAGAATGGACGCAGAATGACAAGTCTCAGTCACGAGCGGCGGCGTGGCCTGGTAGAGGAAGCACCGGCCTGGGAGTCGGAGGACCTGGGTTCTACCCCGACCTCTGCCACTTGCCTGTTGTGTGACTTTGGGCAAGTCGCTTCACTTCATTTGTGTCTCGGTTCTCTCATCTGCAGAGTGGGGATTTAATACCTCTTCCCCCTCCTACTTACAGCTCTCTAGACTGTAAACTCGTCCTCTAGACTGAAAACTCGTTATGGGCAGGGAACGTATCTGCTAACGCTCTTGTACTCTCTCAAGTGTTTAGTACGGCGCTCTGCACATAGTAAGCACTCAATAAATACCGTTGATTGACTGGTTGATACTTAGACTGTGAACCCCATATGGGGCATGATTATCTTGCCTCTACCCCAGCACTTACTACAGTGCTTTACACATAGTATGCACTTAACAGATACCACAAGTCATTATTATCTCCATTTTACAGAGGAGTTAATTTAGACGGAGAAATTAAGTGACTTGCCCAAGGTCTCCCGGCAGACGATTGGCAGAGCCAGGATTAGAACCCGGGTCCTCTGACTCCCAGGCCCATGCTCTTTCCACTGAGGCCAGCCTGCTTCTCGGGACCTTAGTATAGTGTTCTGCGCGTGGCGAAGTACTCAGTAAATTCCATGGATAGATTATTCGATTGCTCTCCCCCTCACCTCAGGACTGGGCTGTACCTCGGCTTCCCCCTGCCCAGGCCTGCGGTCCCTACCCCTTCTCCAAGCTCTCCCTCTCTGGGATTTATTCCCCCCAGACCCTCCTCCTGTCCCCGTCTGTCTGTCCCATCCTTGCGGTGTCCCCTTAGTCCCCAGATCTGTCTCAATTTTCTACCAGCTCTCTCTGCTGGTATCTTTTCTCCCTCCAGTTCAGTGTCTGGCGTATGAGAAAAAGGTCCTGACTCAATCCCAATCTCGAAAGGGCGAGGAAGGGTGAGGAACAGTGACCTGCTGAACACAGACCCAGGCTGGGCTTGGGCGGGGGGACGGATCGACTCGGAGACCCCCTGTAAGTGAATTGGGACTTAGCCTCCGGCAGGGCCCATCCAGAGAACTTTCCTGAGGTGGGGCTAAGATGTCCATTTGTTTTATTATTATTACTTTTACTAATACTATTATTTCTAATAATTATGATAATTGTGGTGCTTGTTAAGCGATTACTGTGTGCCAGACACTGTATTGAGCTCTGAGGTAGATACATGGTAATCGGGTCGGATACGTTCCCTGTCCCACGTAGGGCTCACGGTCTCAATTCCCATTTTACAAATGAGGTAACTGAGGCGCAGGGAAGTGAAGTGACTTGCCTAAGATCACACGGCAGACGAGTGGCAGAGCCGGGTTGAGAACCCTATGTCCTTCTGACTCCCCGGCCTGTGCTCTTTTCGCTAGGCCCTGCTGCTTCTTTAGCTTTTGAGTAATCTGTCCTTTGTTCAGTCCTGGCATGGAACCAGATGCTTTTAAGTCTGGTATTTTTTATTTTAAATGTCCTTACACCTTGGATCCTACCGTCCATCCTCCCCCCTGCCACTTATTCATGGGGACTTGGGAGGGATGTCAACGTGTCTGAGACTGAGCTCCTTATCTTCCCTCCCGAACCCTGTCCTCTCCCTGACTTTCCCCTCATTGTGGATGGCACTACCATACTTCCTGTCTCACAAGCCCGCAAGCTTTGTGTCATCCTTGCCTCCTCTCTCTCATTCACCCCACACATCCAATCTGTCACCCAAACCTGCCGGTCTCACCCTCACAACGTCGCCAAGATCCGCCCTTTCCTCTCCATCCAAACCGTTACTTTGTTGGTACAATCCCTCATCCTATCCCGACTGGATTACTGCATCAGCCTCCTTCCTCACCTCCCAACCTCCTGTCTCTCCCTGCTTCGGTCTATGCTTCACTCTGCTGTCCGGATTATCTTTCTAAAGAAACTCTCTGGGCGTGTCACCCCCCTCCTCAAAAATCTCCAGCGGTGGCCTGTCAATCTCTGTATGAAGCAAAAACTCCTCACTATTGGCTTCAAAGCTCTCCATCACATGGCCCCCTTCTACCTCACCTCCCTTCTCTCCTTCTCGACTCCCGGCTCTGCCACTTGTCAGCTCTGTGACGGTGGGCGAGTCACTTAACTTCTCTGTGCCTCAGTTCCCTCATCTGTAAAATGGGGATTAACTGTGAGCCTCACGTGGGACGACCTGATTACCCTGTATCCACCCCAGCGCTTAGAACAGTGCTCTGCACATAGTAAGCGCTTAACAAATACCAACATTATTATTACTGTTCTCCAGCACAGCCCACGCACTCTGCTCCTCTGCTGCTAACCTCCTCACTGTTGTCGACTGTACTGCCGTCGACCCCTGGCCCACCTCCTACCTCTGGCCCGGAAAGCCCTCCCTCCTTACCTCCGCCAAACTAGCTCATCTCCCCCCTTCAAAGCTCTATTGAAAGCTCACCTCCTCCAGGAGGCCTTCCCAGACTAAGGTCCCTTTTCCTCCGCTGCTCCTCCCCTCCCCATCGCCACCACTCCCTCTGCTCTACCCCCCCCCCCCACTCGTATATATATAGGCACATATTCATTAGGCTATTTGTTTTACGAATGATGTGTATATAGCTATACCTCTTTATTTTGATGCTATTGATGCCTGTCTGTTTGTTTTGTTTTGTTGTCCGCCTCCCCGCTTCTAGACTGGGAACCCGTTTTGGGTAGGGACCGTCTCTATCTGTTGCCGAACTGTACCTGCCAACCGCTATGTACAGTGCTCAGCACGCAGTAAGCGCTCAATAAATACGATTGAATGAAGTGAAGTGTAATGATTCTGGAGTCCGGGAGAGGGTCAGAGGTTGCCTCACGTGCCACTTTCACCAATTCTAAAGGTTCTACAAACCTGTATAAAGTATGTTTCTGGGTGTGTCCTTATGACGTTTAAAGTTAATAATGATAACTGTGGTATCGGTTCTCACTATGTGCCAAGCACTACACTAACCGCTGGGGTAGGTACAAGGTAAATCAGGTTCCACATGGAGCCCAAGTAGGAGAACAGTGTTGAATCCCCATTTTGCAGATGAGGAAACTGAGGCACAGAGAAGTTAAGTGAGTTGCCCACGGTCACAGAGCTGGTATGTGGCAAAGCCGGGATTAGAATCCAGGTCCTCTGACTCCTAGGCCCATTCTCTCTCCACTAGGCCAGGCTGCTGCCAAGTAATGTAACGTTAAATTGATGGTGTCTACAAAGGGCCGACCGGAATTCTTCAGTGCCAGCCGGGGCCACCCTCTGAGGGAGCTAGAGGGGCTCAGGACTGTGGTACTGCGTGAAGCCCAAGAGATTAGGCCCCAGGCTCTTCCTTCCCCTGGGCTCCATGGCCCACGAGAACAGTGGCTAGAGGCAGGATGGACGCAGGCAGGACACACCAGGAAAATGTCTATTCATTCATTCGATTCATTCGATCGTATTTATTGAGCACTCACTGTGTTCAGAGCACTACGCTGAGCGCTTGGGAGCATCCGATACCACAATAAACGGACACATTCCCTGTCCACAATGAGCTTACAGTCTTGAGGTGGGGAAACGGACATCAATATAGATAAATAAATAAATAAATAAATAAATAAATAAATAAATAAATGACGGATATGTACATAAGTGCTGAGCGGCTGGGGTGGGGAGGGGGAGAACAAAGGGAGCAAGTCAGGGCGATGCAGAAGGGAGTAGGAGAAGAGGAAAAGGAGGGTTTAGGGAAGGCCTCTGGGAGGAGATGTGCCTTCAGGAAGGCTTGGAAGGCGGGGATAATAAGTGTCTGGTGGACTTGAGGAGGGAGGGTGTTCCAGGCCAGAGGCAGGACGTGGGCGAGGGGTCGGCGGCGAGACAGATGAGATCGAGGCACAGTGAGGAGGTTAGCGTTAGAAGAGCCAAGTGTGGGGGCTGGGTTATAGTAGGAGAGGAGCGACGTGAGGTAGGAGGGGGCAAGGTGACGGAGCGTTTTAAAGCCAATGGTGAGGAGTTAATGTTTGATGCAGAGGTGGATGGGCAACCCCTGGAGTTTTTCGAGGAGAGGGTTGACATGTCCTGAGCGTTTTTGTAGAAAAATAATCCGGACAGGAGAATGAGGTATAGACTGGAGTGGGGAGAGGCAGGAGGCTGGGAGATCAGCAAGGAGGCCGATGCAGTCAACCAGGCGGGTTAGGATGAGTGTGTGATTGTATTAACGTGGTAGCAGTCTGGATGGAGAGGAAAGGGCGGATTTTAGCGATGTTGTGAAGGTGGGACAGACAGGATTTAGTGTATTTGCCTTCAATCTGATTTCACTTTGATTTCATTCATTCTGGGGCTTCTCTGCAGTTCTGGGTTTTCAGAAATTGGTCAGAACTTCAGAGGGAGGCTCCACAAGGTCGGAACAGGGCGGGGCAGAATGAGCTTTCCGCCCCTCCACATGTGCGAAGGGTGGGTTTCTTGACAAGACAGGGAGTCAGTCTGGTCTCTGCCTGAACAAAGGTCAGGGTGGGTCTCAAGGCGGGCAGGAGAGGGGATAAGAATGGGGAAGGAGCCCTCCCCGAGTCGTGAGGAGGCTGGGTTTCCCCAGAGACAGACCTCCTCGAGTGTAAGCTCCTTGAGGGCGGAGAATACGTCTTTCCCGGTGCTGCAAACTCACTAGGCACTCAATAAACATCACGGACGGATCGTTTGACTGAGCCAGTGTTTCTCCAGCTCACATGTTTCTCTCCTCTCGAGCCCATCTACTCACTGGAACTCGTTCACTTCTCTCTCGTCTCCAACCTCTTGCTCACATCCTCCTTCCTGTCCAAACCCCCTCCCCTTCTGCGTCCGATAGAACCCTCCTCTCGCCATTTTCGAAGCTCTTCCCAAATTACACCTCCTCCAGAGCGCTTCCTCGAATCATCTCTCGTATCCCCACTCCACTTCCCTTCTCGCTGCCGCCTCAGCACTTCTACATCACCTAAGCACTAGGATACTCAATCCCACTTCCACCGTAGCCCATCTGTACCTATCTTATACTCCGTTGCTTCCTCCTAGTTGTAATATATTTTAGACTCTGCTTCCCGAGCTAGATCTGAATTTCTTGAGGGCAGGGATCAAGTCCCCCGACTCCATCGTATTCTCCCAAGCGCTTAGTACGGTTCTCTGCCCCAGAGAAGCGCTCAATGAATACTACCGCTCGATCGATGGATTGATGGATTTCCCGATGATGGAGGGGGATAAGGGGTGGCGGAGGAGTCGGGCTTTCTGTCTGCCAGGGTTTCCTCCACTTCTTCGCCGGCCTGTGCCGCTGAACTTGGCTACCGCGAGTCCCGAAGAGCAGAAGCTCTGCCGGGCTGGCCGAGGCCCGCCTGGCGGAGCCGGGCCCTCGGGGGGCCTTTCCTTTCAGGGAGCGAGCGAGCGCGGCCTTCTGCTCCCCAGCTCCGGTCCCATGGCAACGGCTCCCGGGGGCCCGATGATGCCACCATCAAGCCAGCAGCTGGGGCCTTCCCTGGCCCATTGACGCCTCCTGCCCCGAGCCGAGCCCAGCCGAGCCGAGCCCAGCCGAGACCGGCCCGGTCCCGTATGCGGCCGGGCCGCGGCCGGTAGGGCCCCAGGCCCCCTAGGGTCTGGTCGGGCGGGCGAGGGGAAGGCGCAGCGGCGTTTGGGAGCCGGGTAAGTGTCCTCCGGGGCGAAGGCGGCGGGGGCGATGGGTGGCTCTCCGGGCCCTGGGGGAGTTGCCCCCGGCCCCCGGCCCCCGGCCCCCGGCCCCCGGCGGCCGGTTCAGCACCGCGGCCGGACAGCGCCCGGCGGCCCCGCCTCCCCGGAGCCGTTTCAGCACCCCGGGGGCAGGACAGCGCCCGGCCGGCCTCGCCGCTGGACCCCCGGCGGAGGGTGATTCCCGCCCCTCCCCCCTGCCCCCCCGCCCCCCCACCCCCACCCCGACCGGCGAAGTTGCTCCACCAGATCCCCTCGCGCAGATCCTTCCTCCAGATCCCTCCCTGCCCGGATTCCTTCCTCCCCCTCTCTACGAGATCCCTCCCTGCCCGGATTCCTTCCTCCTCCTCTCCACGAGATCCCTCCCTGCCCGGATTCCTTCCTCCCCCTCTCCACGAGATCCCTCCCTGCCCGGATTCCTTCCTCCTCCTCTCCACGAGATCCCTCCCTGCCCGGATTCCTTCCTCCCTCTCTCCACGAGATCCCTCCCTGCCCGGATTCCTTCCTCCCTCTCTCCACGAGATCCCTCTCCGCCTAGATCCCTACACGACATCCCTCCTTGCCCAGATTCCTTCCTCCTTCTCTCCACGAGATCCCTCCCCGCCCGGATTCTTTCCTCCCTCTCTCCCCGAGATCCCTCCCTGCCCGGATCCCTCCACGAGATCCCTCCCCGCCCAGATCGCGTCCTCGTCGCCACATCCCGTCCACCAACCAGCTTCTCCCGCCCGGATCCCATCCCTCCCCCCGTCCCCGGGCCTCCCCCCCTCCCCTGTCCTCCTCCCCCCCCCCCCCCCCGCCTCCCGCGGCGCCGCCGCCGCCTGTGCTGCCGCGGTGTCGGTGTGTCGCGGGGCTCTGTCGGCCTGTCGCCGAGTCCGTCGGCGGTCGGTCGGAGCGAGCCGGTTGCCGAGTGACCGCGAGCGGGTCTCCCCCCTCCCCCCGCAGTTCGGCGGCCTCTCCGCGGGAGAAGATGGCGGATCGGGCGGAGATGTTTTCTCTGTCCACCTTCCACTCCCTGTCCCCGCCGGGATGCAGGTAGGACCCCAGGCCCTCGCCCGTCGCCCGTCGCCCGTCTGCCCCCTGGCCCCAGGCTCCCGCCCTCCCCCGACCCCTCCGGCCCCCCTCCCCCCCCCCCCGCACCCTCCCCAGCCCCGGCCTCCCTTTCCTGTCGGAGGGAGCCCCTGCTCCGCTCCCCCGACCCCTCTGAGGCCGCCGGACCCTCTGCACCCCTCGGGCTCCCCTCGGGCCTCTGCAGCCCGCGCCCGCCCCGCGCTGCCCTCCTCGTCCCGGGCCCAACCCCTGGGCCTCTGGGCCTTCCGCCCCGCCCGCCCCGCCGACCCGGGCCTCCGACCCGGGCCTCCGATCCGGGCCTCCCGTGTGTCCCCGCTGTCCCCCGCCCCCCGTGCCCTTGGCCCGCGCCCTGGCCTGCCCCCGCCGCCCCCCGCTCCTGGCCCTGGACAGCTGGCGGCCGCGGACTCCGCCGGCCCCATCTTGCAGGCCCCGGGCCCCGGACCCCCGATCCATCTCCGGTCCTGCCCTTGCCCCGGGCCCTGCCCCGGGCGCGGCCCCCCGGTGTGTCGGGCGCAGAGGCTGGGGCGGGCTGGCCGCGGGCCCAGGCCGGGCGGGCTGCGGGCCCGGGCCGGGCGGGCCCCGCCCCGATCCTGCGCCGCGGGGCCTCGGCATTGCGGGGGGCGGGGGGTGGGGAGGCGCGGAGCTGCGCCGCGCGGGGAGGGGGCCGCCCGCGGGGACTCAGCCCGGCTCTGCTGCTTCCCCGCAGCCGCCACATTTAGCTCGGTTCTCCAGGGGGCCGACTGACCGCGGACTGACTGACCGCGGGCTGGGCTGATAGGGGTTGCCCGGCGGGTGGGAGCATCTCCCCATTCACCCGGCATCTCCGTACCTCGGCCCGGCCCGGCCCGGCCCGACGACCCCTGGGGCCTGGGGCTCGGGGACAACATTGAAAGTGTGCGGGGTGGAGGCAGTGGTGGCGGGCGGCGAGGGCAGGAAGGACAGGTTGGGGCGGGGGGGGGGGGAGGGAGGGGCAAGAGAGACCGTTCAGGGAGGGGAACAGGGGAAGGGGGACCGGCCAGGTGGAGAGGACTGGATCAAGGAAGGGCGGTGGAGGGGGGTGTAAATGACGGCCTAGGGAGCGGGATGCGGACACAAAGAGTCCAGAGGAAGAGGGGAGGGGTCATGTCAGGAGACAGAGAGCTGAGGGTTGAGCCAGCCGGGGGATGGGGGGCGGGCGGGAGGGAGGCCGAAACGAGGAGGAAGGGAAGAATCAAGTCCCCGGACACAAAGGGGTCGGCTCAGGGTCTTAGTCCCGGGGTCTGAGATTCCCAAAGACACAGTCCCGGGGGCAGAGACTCACAGAGACACAGTCACAGGATCAGAGACTTACAGAGACCTAGTCCCGGGGTCAGAGACACACGGAGACACAGTCCCGGGAACAGAGACTCACAGAAGCACAGTACTGGGATTAGAAACCCACAGAGTCGAAGTGCCGGGGTCAGAGACACACAATCCCAGGGTCCGAGACACGGAGAGACACAGAGAGAGTCCCAGGGTCAGATACTCACGAAGGCAAAGTTCCGGGGCCGGAGACTCAAAGAGGCACAGTGTCCACGGTCAGAGACTTTCAGAGACAGCGTTCCAGAGTCAGAGACTCACAGAGGCACAGTCCCGGGGTCAGAAACTCACAGAGACACAGTCCCGGGGTCAGAGACGCACGGAGGCACCGTCCCGCGGTCCGAGACTCACAGAGACATAGTCTCGTGGTTAGAGACTCACAGAGGCACAGTCATGGGGTCAGAGACACTGTCTTGGTGTCAGGGACTCACAGAGGCACAGTGTCAGGGTCAGAGATAGAGAGAGACACAGTCCCAGAGTCAGAACCTCACAGACACAAAGTCCCAGGGGTAGAGACGCACAGAAACACAGTCCCAGAGTGTCACAGACACACAGAGACATAATCCCGGGGTCAGAGCCACACAGAGCCACAGTGCCGGGGTCAGAGACTCACAGGAACTCCGTCCCGGGGTCAGAGACACACAGAGAGACAATCCTGGGGTCAAAGAGTCAAAGAGACACACAGTCCTGGGGTCAGAGACACACCGAGACACTGTGCTGGAGTCAAACGCACAGTCACGGGGTCAGAGACACTCAGAGATACAGTCCTGGGGTCAGAGATACATACAGACACAGAGCCAAGGTCAGAAACAAACAGGGGCTCGGTCCCGGGGTCAGAGACACCGCCTTAGAATCAGAGACACCCTCCCAGGATCTGAGACACACAGAGACATAATCCCGGGTCAGAGATTCACAGAGACACAGTCCCAGGGTCAGAGACTCGCAGAATCATCTTCCCAGGGTCAAAGACTCACAGATACAGTCCCAAGGTCAAAGACTCACAGAAACGCAGTCCCGGGGTCAAAGACTCACAGAGACACAGACCCAGGGTCAGAGACACAGCGAGGCGCAGTCCCGAGGTCAGAGACACACAGAGGCACAGTCCCGGGGTGAGAGACTCACAGAGACACAGTACTGGGGTGAGAGACTCACAGAGACACAGTCCCAAGGACAGAGCCAGAGTCTCGGGGGCAGAGACACATAGAAACACAGTCACTGATGAAAAATAAAATAAGCAGAAAATATCAGAGTTCCCCCCTCCTCCCCCCACCAGTCTTTTACTTCCCCTGCACCCACTGCAGCTCCCCAGTCACTGGGACCAGCTCCCAGCCCCTAGCTCCCCACTCCACTCCCTGGCTCCAGTCTCCAGTCTCCAGACCGGTCCATACAGAGCGGAGGACGTGAAGCCCTGGCTGGAGGAAAGTCTGGAGGCGGCTGGAGAAGTGAGTGAGGGCCGGCCCTGATGCCCCGTCCTTTTGCCTAGGCCGCCCCAGGACATCAGCCTGGAGGAGTTTGATGATGAGGATCTGTCCGAGATCACCGACGACTGCGGCATTGGCCTAAACTACGACTCTGACCACTACGAGAAGGTGTGTAGGGGGAGGCCAGGGGGCAGCGGGTGGTCCCAAGGGAAGGCCTCCAGTCCATTTGGCCCCCAGTTTGTTGACTGAGAAGGAGCACAGCGACGGTGTCTGGTGAAGGAGTGTGGCCTGGCGGAAAGAGCTCTGGCCTGAGAGTTCAGAGGACCTGGGTTCTAATCTCAGTTTGGCCACTTGCCTGCTGTGTGACCGTGGGCAAGTCACCGAACATCTCCGTGCCTCAATTTCCTCATCTGTAAAATGGGGATTTAAATAGCTACTCTCCCTCCTACCTAGACTAGGAGCCCCACGTGGGACAGGGACAGAGTCCAAACTGGCTATCACATGTCCGCTCTAGTTCTTAGTACAGTGGTTGGCTCAGTGTAAGTGTATAATAAATATGCTAATAAATCATTATTATTACTGCCTGAGCAAACTCCGAGGATCGAGGCCCCAGGGTTTGCTTGGGCAATAACAGCAACAACAATAATATAGTAATAATCGTCCTATTTGTTATGCACTTACTAGGTGCCAAACTGTTCAAAACGCTGGAGCAGACGCAAGATAACTGGGGTAGGGAGAGCAACTCTGGGTCACACTCTTGGGTCCCTAGGTTGAAAACTCCGGGAAAATTTAGGGTTACGGTTCATCTGTGGACTCCGAGCCCCTCTCCCCACACACAAGTCTGTGTCGGGTCTGGGAGCTCTTTGGGGCTTTTCTGAGTTCAGGACAGTTGGCTGAGCTCATCTGTAGGGGGCCATACTACTCCATGAGTAGGGGGCCATACTCCTGGCTCTCCACGGTGCAGGGACCTGAAATGGCCTCAGGTCAATTAATCAGTAGAACTGATCGAACATCTCCTTGGTGCAGAGTACTGTTCCGGGCATTTGGGAGAGTACAAAGGAGCCTGACCTCAAGAAGTTTACAGTCTAATGGGGGAGATGGGCAGTTAGGAAGGAACAGATTAAAAATGGATAATTCAAAAAATAGGGTAATATGGACAGAGAAACGGATAGATGCATAGTAGTGTGCGAATTAAAATGCTAAGGGAAGTTGTATATTCATACGTGCTGAAGTGGCTGTTGGGTTTCTACAAACTGGGGAGGTTGGCATTAATCCCCCTCTAAGACTGTAAGCTCGTTTTGGGCAGGGATACATGTCTACCGACCCTCTGGTATTGTACTCTTCCAAGAGCTTAGTACAGAGCTCTTCACAGAGTAAGCTCTCGATAAATAGGGTTGATCGATCGATCGATCGATCGATTGATAGAAGGGTTCCTGGAGGAGGAGGAGGGCTGTCAGAAGACCTTTGAAGCTGGACTGCGGTGTTGCACGTTTGAAGGTGGAGAGAGTGCCAGGCAAGAGTAGGAGCAATGGGCCAGAAGCGGGATAAGTGAGAGCAAGGAACTGTGAGAAGGTTCACTGGGAAGAAGCGAAGAATGTGAGGTGGGAGTGCGGGGAGAAGATTGCTGAGATGTAAAAAGGAGAGAACGGATGGAGAACCTTCAAGCCCACAGGCAAGAGTTTTTGCTTAATGCAGAGGTCATTTGGAAATCATAGGATTTTTGAGGAGTGGAGAGATGTGTGCTGAATGACGTTTTAGGAAGATGTTCTGGCAGCAGGTTGCAATACCGAAGGAGGAGGTGGCAGAGCCGTGAGATCAACGCGCTAGTCTAATCGTGAGGTGATGGGAGCTTAGAGCCTGTAAAAGAGGGTTCAGATCTGCCCTGCCCGCAGGCATGAGCCCGCAGGAGAGTCTTGGGGAGAGGGTCCATCCCAGACCCGAGCCTGGGGAGTGCCCCAGGACCAGGCAGCTGAAGGAAATGACGGTGGCACCGGCAACATCGGACACGAAGGGGTCTGGCACTAAATCCGCGTTGAATAGGGAACTGGTGGGCTGAAACTATACAAATAACCGCCCTGCCGCTGACAACGGTGACTTCCGCAAATACCAAGGACAGGACAGATACGAAGGCTCACTGATTTGTTTTGGCCAAATTTTGGAGCTGCACAATATCTCCTCCCCCTCATCCCACCCCGGCCCTGGGTGCCGGGCCTGAACCTGGGGATCCAAAACCCTTGAGGTTCGGCCTCCTCCTTTGCTCTGTCTCTCACTCTTTCTGACCCACCAGCTCTGTCTCTCACTGTCTCTGATCACCAGCTCTGACCGTTTCCTCTCTCCTGTAGTCTCTTTCTCACCAGGTGTTTGCCTCCGTCTCTTGCTGACTCCGACTCTAGCTCTGCCTGTCTCTCACTGTCTCTGACTCTTCAGCTCTGTCTCTCACCGATACTGATTCACCAGCTCATTCTGTCTGTTGCTGCCATCTTCCTCTGGCTGTTGGCCTATGTCTCTGTCTCTTACCTTCTGGTCTGACTCCATCATCGATTCTGGCAGATCCCAAGAGACTCGGTGCCCTGAATTAGGAGCCTTGAATCTGTGCAGGAGGACAGGCACCGGCCTACCCTCAGGGAGATCCCCGGTTCCGTTCGAAGGGGGACCTGACCGACACAGTCCTGCCGACACTCAACAAGTCACTTAACTTCTCTGTGCCTCAGTCACCTCATCTGGACAATGGGGATTGAAAAGTGTGAGCCCCACATGGGACAGCCTGATTACCCTGTATCTTCCCCAGCGCTTAGAACAGCGTTTGGCATATAGTAAGCACTTAACACTTACCATGATGATGATGATGATGATGATTATGACTCAGATCTATCTCACTATCTTATCTCTGCCTCCATCAGTCTCTCTCTGTCTCTGTGTCTCATTCAGCCCGCCTCTCACTGCCTCTGTCTCACCAGCTCTGTCGGTCTCTGTCTCTTGCTGTCTCCGTCTCTCCCTCACCAGGACAGCCTGAGTTTGGGGCGCTCGGAGCAGTTGCACCCCATCTGCACATTCCAGGATGATTTCCAGGAATTCGAGATGATCGATGAAAACGAGGAAGAAGAGGAAGAGGAGGAGGAGGAGGAGGAGGAAGAGGAAGAGCAGCAGAGGGGGGAGGAGGGAAAAGGGGACGATGGGGAAGGCACTGGCCGGGGGGCCCCAATCCCATCTCCTTCCCCCGAGGACACGCACACACACAGGCCGACCACCCTGTCCCTCTCTGCCCCGGGCACCCAGGTGAGTCACACTCCCCCTGATCCTCCCCTGGTCACCCCTCTCTCCCGGCCTGCCTTCCCTCCCCCCATCCCCCACAGACCTGCCCCCCGACTCTCCTCCCAGCCCACCCCCAGCCCAGCTGCGGCTCAACCTCCCCCTTCCTCGGCCCCCAGGTCCCGTCCCCCCCCCCCGCCCCCGCCCCCGATCCCTCGTCCGGCTCCGATCTACTCCCCACCCCCACATCGTCCAGCTCTGGTCCGGGCTCCCCCCGGCCCCCAGCCCAGCTCCGGTCTACCCTTCTCCCCGCGCCCGGCCCACCGGCCCCGGCTCCGCTCTACCTTCCCCTCCTCTCCGACCCCAGGACTCTCTGAACAACAACAACAACAACAAGAAGCCCAGCCGGAGAAGCCCCCCGCACTCCCCGCGGGCCACGTGGCAGGAGACGGTCCTGCGCTCCCCTCCGGCCGCCCCTCACGACGGTGAGAGCCGGGGCCGGGGGGGGGGGGGGGGGGCGCCGGGGGGGTCGCGGGCCCCGGGGGGAGGCGCTGACCCCGCTGACCCCGCTCTCCCCCGCCCGCAGCCCGCCGGTCCCCACCGCCGCACTCGTGCGTGCAGGACGGTCCCCGCGGCCCCGGCGGCCCTCGGGGCCCCGCCGCCTTCGACTGCCAAGGCAACAGGGCCGGGGCGCAGCCCGCGGGACCCGACCCCAACCGCAACCTGCAGGCCGCCGCCGCCGCCGCCGCCCAGGCCCAGGCCCAGGCCCAGGCCCAGGCCCAGGGCCAGGCCCAGGCCCAGGCTCAGGCCCAGGCCCAGGGCCACGTAGAGGGCGAGGGCGAGGGCGAGGGCGAGGAGGAGGAGCCGCCCTGCTGGGCCCGGCCGGGGCCCCGCTCGCTGCCCGAGCCCGACAGCACCTCGTCCCCGTCCTCCGATCCCGGGATCGAGGCGGACCTGACCTCCCGGTCCGGGGGCCGGGGCCGGGGCCGGGGCCGCGGCCGGCGGGGCAGCGAGGACCTGTCGTCTCCCGGCTCGGGCTCGGGCTCCGAGTCGGAGGAGGACGAGGGCGAGCTGGCGGCGGCGCTGGGCGGGGGCCGGCTGCGCGGCCACATGATCTCGTCCATCTCGGAGACCGAGCTGGATCTGAGCAGCGACGGCGGCGGCGGCGGCGGCAGCAGCAGCAGCAGCATCGGCGGCGGCGGCGGCGGCGGCGGGGGCAGCAGCAGCGGCGGCGGCCGCTCCTCGCATCTGACCAACTCCATCGAAGAGGCGTCGTCTCCGGGCTCCGACCCCGACGACCCCCCGCTCCTTCCGCGGGCCCCGGCCCTCGCCCCCGCGCCCCGCCCCGAGCCCCCCCAAGGCCAGCCCGCCCCGCGCCCCTTCTTCCTGCCGGTGGGGCCGGGGGGGCCGGGGGGGCCGGCGGGGCCGGCGGGGGCGGCGGGGCCGGCGGGCGACAGCGAGTACGAGTCGGGCTCGGAGTCGGAGCCGGACCTCAGCGAGGACTCGGACTCGCCCTGGCTCCTCAGTAACGTGGTGAGCCGCATGATGTCCGAGGGCTCCTACCCCATCCGCTGCCCCGCGCAGTGCCTGTCCCCGGCCGGCGGCTCCGCGGCCCGCTCGCCCGCCGACACCATCTCCCCGGCCTCGGAGCTGGGCGCGGCCACCGACCTGCTGGCCGACGAGGAGGCCCGGGCCGAGCGGGAGGACGACGAGGACGACGACGAGGACGACGAGGACGGCGACGAGGAGCGGCCGGCGCCCAAGCCCCGCCGGGACCGGCAGAAGAAGAAGAGGGAGGAGGACGAGGAAGAGGAGGAGGAGGAGGAGGAGGAGGAGGAGGAGCAGGAGGAGGAGGAGGAGCGGGAGCGGGAGCGGGAGCGGGAGGTGGAGGAGCAGCAGCCGCGGCGGCGGCGGCGGCGGAGGCGGCGGGGGGCGGCTCCCGGCCCGGCCACCATCGAGCTGGTGGACATGGAGACGCTGCGCTGCTCCCTGCAGGCGGGGGAGGCCGAGGTGCCCCCTCCCCGCGGGCCCCCGGGCCCCGCCGCCCCCGCCGCCCCGCGGCCCGGGCCCTTCCTCTTCCTCAGCAACCCCACGCGCGACACCATCACGCCCGTGTGGGCCCCCGCGGGCCCGGCACGGCCCCAGGACAGTGGCCGCGCCAAGCCCTGCTGCGTGGCCGCCGACTCGGAGGACGAGGAAGAGGAGCAGGAGGAGCAGGAGGAGGAGGAGGGCCGCGAGCGGGGGGAGGAGGAGGGCCGAGAGGAAGAGGAGGAGGAGGAGGAGGAGGAGGAGGAGGGGGAGAGGGGAGACGAGGGCGGCGACGACGACGACGACGACGACGACGAAGAAGAGGAGGAAAGGCAGGGGGGCAGGTGGGGGCCGCAGGTAGGGCCGGGGCGGGCAGGGGCGGCCCCCGCCCTCGACGCGTCCCTCGTGTACGACGCCGTCAAGTACACGCTGGTGGTGGACGAGAACACGCAGCTGGAGCTGGTGAGCCTGAAGCGCTGCTGCTCCACCCTCAGCGACAGCAGCGGCGATTGCGGCGGCGGCGACAGCGACAACGACAGCGACGACAGCGACTTGCTTCTGGGCCGCCGAGCCCAGGACTCGGGCCCCTCCTCCCCCAGGGCAGGGGACTCGTCCCCGGACGCCCCCGACCTGCACTTTTCCAAGAAATTCCTCAACGTGTTTGTCAACAGCACTTCTCGCTCCTCCAGTGAGTGCCCTCCGGGACCCCAGCCCGAGTGCGGACTCCTCCTCTCCCTAGACCCAGACCCTCCTCTCCCCCGCCCGCCCCCTCCGCCCAGACCGGTCCACTCCTCCGGCCAGACCCTCTCCCCGCCCTAACAGGGCCCTGACCCCCCCCCCCCACCCCCCGACCCCAAACTTCGCCTCCCGGGCCCCCAGGCCCAGACCCCCTTCCCTCCCTCCTTCCGCCCCCCCCCCCGCCCCCCCCCCGCGCAACTCCCCAACTCCCCAGAGCCCAGTCATCAGGCTCCTCGGGCTCCCAGGCCCGGACCCCCCGCCCACTCCCCAGAGCCTAGACATCGCCCCCCAGGTCCCCGGGCCCAGACCACCCCCCCCCCCACTCCTCAGAGCTACCCCCCGGACTCTCCTCCCCCTCAGGCACGGAGTCCTTTGGCCTCTTCTCCTGCATGATCAGCGGGGAGGAGAGGGAGCAGACGCACCGCGCCGTCTTCAGGTAACAATTACCACGCCCCCTCCCCCCTCCCCACCCTCCGATCAGGCCCCTGTCACCCCTCGAGGATCAGCAGCGGGCAAGGCGGGTGGGGGGGGGGGGTCCAGCCAGCTGGACGGAGCCGGGGGGCTGGACCCGCCTGGGCCTTTCCCCAGACTGCTGAAAACCGGGCGGAGTAGCCCGCGAGCCGGGCCCGGCCGGCTCCCCCGCTCCGGGCCCCGGGGCATCGGCGTGCCCCTGCCCCTCCCTAGGTTCATCCCCCGGCACGCCGACGAGCTGGAACTGGACGTGGACGACCCGGTGCTGGTGGAGGCCGAGGAAGCCGATTTCTGGTTTCGGGGGTACAACATGCGCACCGGGGAGCAGGGCATATTCCCAGCCTTCTACGCCCACGAGGTGTTCGGCCCTGCCAAAGACTTGCTGGGTATGTCTCCCCTCCCCCCCCCCCCCCAACTCCCTCCCCGCCCCCGGCCCGTTCCCCGCCCTGCTCGCTGCCCAGTCCTCAGCCCCTGCCCTCGCCCCGCCCCGCCGACGGCTTCTGCCCGCCCCCACCCCCACCCCCATCAGGGCCCCCTCCCGGGCCCCCGCCCCAGGGCCACCGTCCCCACCCCTGTCCCCCGCCCCAGCCTCCTCCCACCCGGCCTCGTTCGCTCACTCCTCTGTGCCCGACCGTGCCGGGGCAGGGGTGAAGCGCGGCCCGTGCTGGGTGGAGCGTTTCAACGTCCAGTTCCTGGGCTCCGTGGAAGTTCCACACCACCAGGGGAACGGCATCCTGTGTGCCGCCATGCAGAAGGTGAGGGGCCGCGGGCTCCGGGCAGGCTGGGAGGGGGCCGGGGAGGGTCTGAGGACCCCGCCCCCCCCCCGGCCCCTCTCCCGAAGCCCGCCCATCCCTGTCCCTCTGCTTGGTTCCCTGGCTCTGACCCCCTCCTGGTCGGCACAGATCGCCACCGCTCGGAAGCTGACCGTCCACCTGCGTCCCCCCGCGTCCTGTGACCTGGAGATCTCCCTGCAGGGGGTCAAGCTGAGCCTCAGCGCCCTGGGGCCAGATGAGGAGGTGGCGGCGGGTCGGCCGGGTGGCGGAGGGGAAGGGGAGTGTGGGCGGGGGGCGCCGGCTGAGCTCTCGGGGGTGGGGGGTTCGGCCGGGCAGGACAGCCAGGAGGGAGTGGGCGAGGCGGGGCCAAGCTCTGCTCCGCCTCTCTTCGCAGGCGGAACGCTGCAGCCATTTCTTCCAGATGAAGAACATTTCCTTCTGTGGCTGCCACCCCCGGAACAGCTGGTGAGACCCCCCCCCCCGCCCCACCAGCCCCCTCCTCCGCCGTGCCTCCTCCCCTCCCCGCCCCACTAGTCCCCTCCCCCCCCGCCAGCCCCCATCCCTCCCCCCGCCCCACCAGCCCCCTCCGCCGCCGTGCCTCCTCCCCTCCCCGCCCCACTAGTCCCCTCCCCCCCGCCAGCCCCCATCCCTCCCCCCGCCCCACCAGCCCCCTCCGCCGCCGTGCCTCCTCCCCTCCCCGCCCCACTAGTCCCCTCCCCTGCCCGCCCCCATCCCTCCCCCCGCCCCGCCAGCCCCCTCCTCCGCCGTGCCTCCTCCCCTCCCCTCCCCGGCCCACTAGTCCCCTCCCCTGCCCTCCCTCCCCTGCCCTCACCCTGCCGCCCTCCCTCTCCCCCTCCCAGCTACTTCGGCTTCATCACCAAACACCCCGTGCTGAGCCGCTTCGCCTGCCACGTCTTCGTCTCGCAGGAGTCCATGCGGCCGGTGGCCCAGAGCGTCGGGTGAGCCAGGACGTGCACCGTCCATTCATTCATTCATTCATTCATTCGTTTTTATTGAGCATTTACTGTGTGCAAAACACGGTACTAAGCGCTTGGGAGAGAACGCTGTAACAATAAGCGGGCGTATCCCCCCCCCCCGCCCCCCACCTCTGCCCCAACCGTCCGTCCGCGTCTGGAGCGTGGAGCGGCCTCTGGGTGGTGACCCCAAGGTGAACCCGCTGCTCTCCGCTTCCAGCCGCGCCTTTCTGGAGTATTACCAGGAACACCTGGAGTTCGCCTGCCCCACAGAGGACATTTACCTGGAGTAGGGCCCCCCGCCGGCCCGCGCACCCGCCCACCGGCCCGCCACCCTCCACGAGCGGAGAGACGCACCGCCCGTCTGTCCGTCCATCCGTCCGCCCGCCCTCCCGAGCCTCACTCCCAAGTCGGCTTTGCCCCGCCCGGCCGCCCGCTCCCGGCCTGCGCCAGCCCTGGGGCCGTGGGTCCGTTTCCGTGAGGCCACAGTCGCCCCCTCCGAGACCAAAGCTGAACCCTGGCTGGGGGTGGGGTCGGGGGAAGGGGTCGGACGGGCGCCGGCGGCCCTCGCGGCGGAGGGGGAGGGCCCCGCGGGTCCCGACGGACACGGTCCCGTCTGTCCTCCCCCGGCCCCGTCTGTCCAGTCAGCTTCAGGCGTCTTCCCGGGTCCCCGAGACTCCTTGTCATCCCCTCGCCTGGAGCCCCTGGGGTCGGAGCTCCCGCTGACCACCCCCAGAGCCTCGTTCCGGCCCGCGCTCTCCGGGTCGAGCCCCAGACGGGGTGGACGGCGGCCGCCGCCTCCTCCTCCTCCTCCCCACGGGGTCCTCTGCCTGGCTCCCCGCCTCCCTCCCCTCCTCCAGATCACCCTCCCTCTCCCTCTGCCCTGGCAGCCCCGGGGGGCAGGTGGGGGCCCTAGGCAGAGCTGGGCCCGGCAGCTTCTGAAGAGTGTTGGGATCGGGGAGAAGGGGCAAGATGTGCATCTGACCCAATCTGGCTGGCCCAGGGCCCTTGGCCCCCTCCCCACCCACCAACCTCCCTGACCCCTTCGCCCCTCAGACAAGTTCATTTCTAAAGGAGTTTTAATTTTTATAGAGAAATCGAACAGATTGTGTGTGCCGCACCTACCGCCCCCCCCCCACCCCCCGGGCTCTGCCCGAGATGGAGGGGGGCCGGTTGGGGGGACGAGGAGGGCAGGCCCGCCGGAGGGATGCGGGGGCGGAGCTGGTTGGCCGGGGCTCCTTCCCGCTGCCCCTCACCCCCGCCAGGGCTGCCTTTTTGGGGCCGGGGCCAGGCCCCTCCCTTGGGGGAGAGACCCTCCCCTCCGCCTCCGCCTCCGCCTCCGCCCCCGCTGTGCCTGGCCACGCCTTTCGCTTGCCGGCCGCTCTCCATGCTAGTGTAGTGCCCATGCGGGTCCGTGTATGCCGCGTGCGGGTCCGTGTGTCCGTGTAGTCGTGACCACCCCCCCCTCCCCTCTCCCCCGCCCCCCATTCCGCCGGGACCCCCTGTGGCCGGGTGCTGCCTCCCGGGCCCACGGGGACCAACAATAAAATATATGCTTGGTGTGAGCTGACCTCCTTGGCCTCTGTGCCCCTCAAACCCTCTGTGGAGTCCCCCTCATCCTCCCGGATCTTCTTCACCCTCCGGAGCCCGGGTCTTTATCTCCTTTTTATTTATCCTCCCTGGAGCCCCTCGACCGCGTCTCAGGCCCCTTATCCTAAGCCCGCTGCCCTCTCCTGGTGGAGCCCTGAGGGGGCCGGCTCCTCCCCCGCCCCCCCCTCCCCCCATCCCGACTTCCCCATCGGTAGGGCCAAAGCCCCTTGGGCCAGCACAGTGGCTGTGGGGAGGTCAAGCCCCCTCCTCTTCCCAGAGCTTCAGCTGTACTAGGACGGAGATGCCGGTCTCCCAGCATGCGGGGAAGCCTCTCCTCACCCCCCACAGACCCTATGGTCAACACTCGCCTTCTCCCGCTTCTCCTCCCGGGCCCCAACCCTCCACCGTCAATGCCCCATCCCGGATGGGGCTGCTAGGATGGCGACTGTTGGACCTGGAGAATTCTGAATGCCCCTTTGCCGACGCTCTGACTCCCATCACACGATTTGCAGCACAAGGGCACCCCTGCCCCCCGCTTCTGGAGAGGTCCTTTGTGGAAGTTTGCGGAAGTTAGAGTTCCTGAGAGCATCAGTGGGAGCCTGACGTTCGGGCCCCTCCCCCAGCTCCAGAGCTGCTGCTGCTGCTGCTGCTGCTGCTGCTGCTGCTGCTGCTGCTGCTGCTGTCTCGGGGAGGGGTCCCAGAGAATCCAGCTGGGCACCGCGTCCGAGCTGCGGGACTCGGCCGCAGAAGCCGAGGCAGAGGGAGGTTGTGTGCTGAAAATAAGAACACCAGATACGGAGGCGTCCAGTGCAGCATCCAGGCAGGGAAAAAGGTCGACTAATAATGTTGGTATTCGTTAAGCGCTTACTAAGTGCCCAGCACTGTTCTAAGCGCTAGGGTAGACACGGGGGAAGCAGGTTGTCCCACGTGGGGCTCACAGTCTTCATCCCCATTTTACAGATGAGGGAACTGAGGCACAGAGAAGTGAAGTGACTTGCCCACAGTCACGCAGCTGACAAGTGGCAGAGCTGGGATTCGAACTCACGACCTCTGACTCCAAAGCCCGTGCTCTTTCCACTGTGCCATGCTACTGACGACCGACCCACTGGTGTGATGTCAAGGGGCCCTTCGCTGCCCTAGAAGCTGGCAAGTTTCTTACTCAGTGTGTCTGCCCGGTCCACGGTAGTGCCACCCAGCTCCCTGAGGTGAACCTCTGGGGTCTGCCTCTCCCCACGCTCTGTTTTCGTCAGCTCCAGGCCAAGTGTGCCAGGCTAGGGGTGGGTCCAGACTCAGGACTTACCAGGGCCTGCAGTGCAGGTGTGCCATTGTTCCAGGGGCTAATGGAACAGCGGAAAGAGTACGGGCTTGGGATTCAGAGGTCATGGGTTCTGATCCCGGCTCTGCCACTTATCGGCTGTGTGACTTTCGGCAAGTCACTTATCCTCTCTGTGCCTCAGTGACCTCATCTGTAAAATGGGGATTAAGACTGTGAGCCCCACGTGGGACAACCTGATCACCTTGTCGTATCCTCCCCAGCGCTTAGAACAGTGCTTCACACCTAGTAAGCGCTTAACAAATGCCATCATTATTGTTATTAGAGAAGCAGCGTGGCTCAGTGAAAAGAGCGCGGGCTTGGGAGTCAGAGATCATGTGTTCTAACCCCGGCTCCGGCACTCGTCAGCTGTGGGACTTTGGGCAAGTCATGTAACTTCTCTGTGCCTCAGTGACCTCATCTGTGAAATAGGGATTAAGAAGGTGAGCCCCACGTGGGACAACCTGATTACCTTGTATCTCCCCCAGCGCTTAGAACAAGTGCCTGGCACAATAGTAAGCGCTCAACAAATGCTATCATCTTTATTATTATTATTACTGGAAGCTGCGGCCTCAGAAGGCTAAGGGACAATGTACTGTGGACACACTCGGGGGGTTGGGTTGAAGCGGGCAGATCCTGAGTGGGTACAGGAAGAATCTGGCCTGACCAGCTTCCTAGCCTTGGGTACCTGTAGTCTAGGTCCAGCCTGAAAGGCTCAGATTCAAAGAAAGAGGCGACAGGGGAAACACTGGGCTCATCCATCGAAGGTGTCTACCAACTCTATACTCTTCCCCGTGCTTAGTCCGGTGATCTCCACACAGCAAGTGCTCAGATAGAATTGATTGATTCGTCGACACCCCCAGCTCCAAGGGTCCTTCCTCCCTTCCTCTGAAAGTGAAAGAAGCAACTGGAAGCTAACCATGTTTCTTATAAATTTATTACATAATAATAATAATATAATAATAATAATAATATAAGAAACATAGATCTCTGTGGGGTGAGTATCACAACGTCAGGGCCAGGGTGGCTCCAGGCCTCCGGAGGGAGGAGGAGGAAGAGGAGGAGGAGAAAGAGGAGGAGGAGGAGGAGGAGGAAAAGGAGGAGGAGAAGCCTCCTCAGGATCGAAGTCCGTACAAAAGAAGGGTGAAGCTCGACTGACCCTGGAAAGTTAAAAACCCAAAAACCAAACAGAACCAAAAACCCACAGGTGTGTGTGTGTGTGTGTGTTGTGTGTGTGTTGCGTGTGCACGTGTATGTGTCCAAAGGAGCGGTGGGGCAAGGAGCAGGAGAAGTGTGTGACCGCGTGCGTGTGTGTCCTCTGCAGACAGGCATATCCTTGCCTGGACCCCAAAGGGCCAGACTCTGCCCCACCCGCCCCCGACCCTCCCTGCCACAGCCATGGGCCAAGGCCAGGAGCCGGTGGGGCGGCCCCTTCCCTTTAAAAAAAAATTAGAAATACAAACAGAAAGTGTGAGTGACGCAGACAGAGTTGAGTCCAGATCTCAACCTCCAGCTTTAAAGTCAAGACCCCACTGGCTGCCCCAGCCAGTCTGTAGAGACAAGAGTCATCGTGTGAGAAGTCACAGTAGCAAGGCCCGGGGGGCTGGGGGCTGGGGAGGCAGGTGCCTGGACGGTCAGTGACTGGGTGTGATTCCAATAGCCCAGAGACACTTCCTCGGCCTGGCTGGACGGCCGGGGCTAGGCCAAGGCGGCTCGACCGCTGGCCCCCGTCCGGCAGATCTGGGAAGACCTTGCGGTGCCCGGTATTCTCCCCGAGGGAGCCACGAAGAAGGCAGGCTCCAGGCCCATTTCTGGGGGTGGGAGGGAGGGAGGGAGGGAGGGAGGGCCTCGGGCTCCCCCAGGGGAGACAGGACCCAGAAGGGACAGCCTTGGGCCCTAGGCCATGGGGTGGTCGCTTGGCAAGTAGACAGCCCCTTCCCTCCCTTGCAGGTGGGGCCCTGAACCAGGCTGCTCACAGAGGTGGACCTGCCCTGACCCGAGGAAGGGGCAGTGACCGCCTCCATCTCCCTGAGGGAGGGGAGAGACATTCTGGCCTCAGGTTGAGGGGGCTAGCCCCTCCCCGGAGGCAGTTGGGTGCTCTGCGGGGTGGAGGGGGGGGAGGAGAGGCGGGGCCACGGGGGCCGGGGTTGGGCGGGGGGGGAGGGTTCCGCCGTCAGCAGACCTCAGAGCCTGAGAGTGCGAGCTTCAGGGCTGGATCACAACGCGCCACCCGGGGCCGGGCACGACTGGGGACAGCCTCAAGCTACAACTAGCGAGGCTTAGCCGCCTGCAGTCTGCCGCCCTGCTCCCCGCGCCTCAGGGCGCGGGTGGAGCCTCCCCGACTTCGTCGCAGGGTAGCCTGCGGTGGGGAGGGGGTGGGCTGACCTACGGAAGGGGGATCCGGGGACACGGACTCACTCGGGGTTTAGGAGAGGGAGGGAGCGGAGTCCGGGAGCCGAGGGGAAGCGGACGGAGGACCCAAGGAGGTGGAGAGCTCACAGTCACCGGCCAGGTCTACACGCGCAAAGTGAAGCGGAAAAGTGGCAATGATCTGGTTAATTTGCTCCTTGTAGACCTCCCCTCCGGATAACCCAAGTCCCAGAATCCCCTTTTGGCTCTTGGGTTATCTGGGCGGACTCTCCTCGGGGAGCAGGAGGGGGGCAGGTTGGTGGCCGATCTTGCCCGATCCTTGTGCTGTGCTGGCATGGGGAGCCCCTGGGAGGGGCGGGGGGAGCAGGGATGGGCGGGGCCCGAGGAGTCAGGGGGTGGCGGTGTGTGTATGTGTGTGTGTGGGGGTCGCTCGGGGACCTCCGTTGGCTGGGCCGGAGCTCCCCAAACCCGTGCTGCCGCTCCGGCCGTCGGCTGTTCCCGTCCAAATCCCCAGGCGCGGGGGGAGGACGAGGGGAGCGGGCTGGGGTCGGCCTCCCCCCCTCCCCACCCGGCAGCACCGGAAGATCTGACCCCGCCCACGCAGGGAGCTCAGTGTCTGCAGCAGCCGGGAGCCAGCTCGGGGCCCTACGGCCTAGCGCTTAATACAGCGCCTCGCCCCCGCGGGCGCTCGGTAGAACCCCGCCGCCCGCTCCCCCGCCCGCCGCGAAGCCGGGCCAAGGCCGGTCCCGCGCCGGGCGGAGAGGGAACGCCTCCAAACGTCTCCCCCCGCCCCGGCGGCCCGGGCCCTCCTGGGCCACCCCCCAAGCCCCTCCTGGGCCAGCCCAGCTGGGGATGGAAGACGTGGGGGGGCCCAGCGAGCGGCCAAGCGGCCGGCCCGCCGCGGCCCAAGGGCTTCTTTTCATCCCGGGCCGCGGGGGCGAGCGGGGCCGCAGCCGAGGGCAACAGCACGGGAGGCCGATCCGCACTGTCTCTCGCCTTTCCTCTCCCCTCGTGGAGCAGATTAAAAAGATGCAAAATCAGGTGTGGGGGCGGGGCCGGGGCCGACGGCCTGGCTCCAGGCTCTCTGCCCTCCTCCCCCCCACCCCCCCCGAGAAAAAAGACCTTTTCCCTTTCCCAAGTGGAAAATTCTTTTCCTTCAACCCTCCCTCCCCTAGCATGCTGCCATGCGGCCCTCCCCCCTTCCCCCCCGCCCCCCGCCCCCCCCCCCAACCCCCGGCCCCCGGCCAGAGACCCAGCCGTCCAGCTCGGCTCGGGCCTCGGCCCCCCGAGGGCGGTGCCGCCCACCGGTGGCCCCTGGGGGTCGTCCCCCCCCCTCCCCCACCCCCGCTTCCACCCAGCGCCAGCCCGGGGCCCCGCACGGCACGTCAAGCGATATACAGGCCAAACGCCCGCAGCAACAGCAAGAGGACGGTTCATGCAACATTCACGTGCCCGGGCCGCGGCGGCGCTGGGCGGCGGGGGGCGGGCCGGGCCGGGGGAGGGGCGCGGCGGGGGGGGGGGGGGGGGAGGCGGCCCTGCCGGCAGGGCGGGCGGGCGCTCGGGAGGGCCCGGGCCGGCGGGTCAGCTGTCGGCCAGCTGCTTGAGGGCCCGTTCGATGTTCATGCGGTGGCCCACGCGGGTGACCCCCAGCTCCACGAAGTCGTCCTTGGTGAGGGCGGGCAGGTGCGGGCCCTCGATCTCGTGGTCCTCGAAGCGGTCGCGGTGCTCACCCAGGTGGATACTGTCCAGCCAGTCGCCCACGTCGAACTTGCTCCAGAGCTGCAGCGGCTTCTGCTGGAACGGCCGCGGGCCGTGCAGGGCCGGGCCGGGCGAGGGCGAGGGCGAGCGGCTGCGGGCGCTCACGCTGCGCACCACGAACCGCACCTCCTTGGGCTCGTGGGGGATGGACAGGCTGGACGACTTGAGGATGGTGGGGGGCGTGAGGCCGAACGGCCGCCCGGCGCCCAGCGGCTCCGCTCGCTCCAGGGGCGGCTTCACGGGGCTGGGCGTCCGGCGGGCCACGGGGTAGCGGCTGCCCGGCCGCACGGTGAAGGAGGCGCTGGCCGCGCTGCGCTGCGAGATGGTGCTCAGCTCGCCTAGGCTACTGAAGAGTCTGCAGCGGGGAGAGAGGACACAGCAGGGGGCAGACGGTCAGGGAAGATGGGGGCGGGGGCACCAGAGGTTGGAGTGGCGGGGAGAGGAGGGGTGGGCGGCGGGGAGGGGGAAAGGTGAGGCACACGCGGGATCGGGGGGACACACACAGGCCGGGGGATGGGGCTGCCGGGAGGGGCCCAGACTCGAGTCTGCGGTGGCGGCAGGCGGCGGGACGGGGACGGGTCCTCGGATCGGCCCCCCAGTCGTAGCCAGGACGGAGCAGAGTCCCTGCCGGAGCCGGGGAGGACCCGCCCCAGCCAACGGGCCTCGGGGAGAGGAGGCCGAGATGAACCGGGGAAGGCCGGCGCTGGCTCTGGGGCCCGAGATGCCACGGAGACCGCAGGTCGGGGCAAGCAGCGGGGCACTAGAAGGGGCTGGAGTCAGCGGGCGCTGGGTGAGGGAGGCCAGAGGGAGGGGATGGTGCGAGGGGGAAGAGAGTGAGGGGGAACGGTGAGGCGGATGGGGGCGGGAACAGTGAAGTGGTGTGAGGGGAAATGGTGAGGAGGGCGGAAGGGGAACGGTTGAGGTGATGCGAAAGGGCATGGTGTGAGTAGCAGCACGGCCCAGTGGATAGACCACGGGCCTGGGAGTGAGAGGTCCCGGCTTCGAAATCCGGCTCTGCCACTCGCGTGGCCTGTGATCTCCGGGAAGTCACTTAACCTCATCTGTAAAATGGGGATTAAGACTGCCAGCCCCGTGTGGGACACGGACCGGCGTCCAATCCGATTAGCTTGTACCTTCCCCGGTGCTCAGTAAAGTGCCCGGCACCTTTTAAGTGCATAACCAACACCATTAAGAAAATAGAGTAGAAACTGTCAGAGATGTGAAGGGGAACAGTAAGGGAATGGTGCAAATGGAAATGGGGGGGTGAGGGAGAACGGTGCGAGTGGAAAATGACGGGGGTGTGGGGGGGAAGAGTGAGGGGGGTGTGAGGGGAAATGTTATGGAATCTGGGGGGGAAACGGCGACGGGGTACGGGTGGAATGGTGTGAGCGAAGAGTCTGGGGGTGTGAAGGGGAATAGTGAGGAGGGTGAGAGGGGGAACAGTGAGAGGAAGTGTTGGGGGATCGTGAGGGGGAATGGAGAGGGGGAACACTGTGTGTGGTGGTGAAGGGGAAAGATGAGGAGGGTGTGAGGGGGAATGGTGTAGGGAGGAGAAGGGGAGCGATGTGGAAAGCGTGAGGGGGAACAGAAACCATGATGTGGGGTTTGAGGGCAAAGCGTGGGAGGTGTGAGGGGTAACGCCATGGGAGGTGTGATGGGGACAGTGTGGGTTGTGACGGTGAATGGGTCAGGGGGCATCAGCCCTATTGCTCCAGGAAGGACCAGCTCCTCTCTTTCCCCTCCCCGTCCTGCTGCACTCCTCTCCGCTTCCTGCTGGCATGGCTGGGGGAGGTGAGGCAGGGTGGACCGTCCAGTTACACTGTAGAAGAGCATCCGGCCATCTAGGCTCGCAGTCCTTTGTTCTCCCTCACACGTTTCGGGTTTTCCCCGGACCCTGCCGTTCCCAGAGCACCCGGTTCTCAAAGGGCCACCAATGATTGGCCAGGCTCGTCCGCTGCCAGCGTCTCCCCGGCATCCCAGCTCCAGGCATCCTTCCCTGGCACTTGAAAACACGGGACTCTTCTGGCTTGCAGGCGCCCCACTTCGGAGGCCGACCCGGCAGCGTTAGAGTTTCCTGCGGTTTCCACCCCTGTGCCAGGGAGCCGGTCGGGCTCTGGGACCTCGCGGCGAAGAGTGACCCCGTCCCATCTGTGACGTTCACCGGTGATGGTAAAGATGCTCGAGGCACCGGCGAACCTCCCGGGTTACCCGTCGTTGCCAAAATCTGCTGTTCGCCTTCCAAATCCCACACCGCTTTCTTGTTCGGTCCTCTAGTTCCTCAAGTGGGTTGCGCATCGCCGACTATAGGCGGCATAGTCGGCTGACTCTGGTGACAGCACTGGGCACTGGGCAGCCAGTAGAAATCTTGGGCTGTGCGTCCGCCCGCCCGCCGGGACAATCTTCTACTGCGGGGGTCTACGTTAATCATTAACACGTGAGCTCCCTGTCGGCAGGGAAAGCGTCTCGCTTCTCCCAAGCGTGTTGTGCTGGGCTTGGCACGTGAGTCAGGCGAGAACTGCTGCTGATGGGTTGATGGGCCTTAGTCAAGCTACTCGTCAGTCTGTCGGGCCGTGATGATTCACAATCGTTGTTCTTCCCGGTACTTGTCGAGGGCCTAGGGTGTGCAGAGCACTGTCCTAGGCCCTCTGGAGAGAGCGACGAACAAAACATATTCCTCCAGACCCTGCTTGACTTCTCATCCTTCTCGTCTCCAGAGCAAAGGCCGCAGGAAGCAGAGATTCCTGGCTGACTGCCCAAGGTGCTTCATGATGCCTGCACTGTTGAGGGGAAAGAGTTTCCAAGTGGCCTGGGAATGGACCTGGGCCCAGCCAGGTTCTAGCCAGGGCCACAGCCACATCCTTGGAGAAGCAGCGTGACTCAGTGGAAAGAGCATGGGCTTGGGAGTCAGAGGTCATGGGTTCAAATTCTGGCTCTGCCACTTGTCAGCTGTGTGACTGTGGGCAAGTCACTTCACTTCTCTGTGCCTCAGTTACCTCATCTGTAAAATGGGGATTAACACTGTGACCCTCACGTGGGACGACCTGATTACCCTGTATAACCCCCAGCGCTTAGAACAGTGCCCTGCACATAGTAAGCGCTCAACAAATAGCAACATATATATATATATATATATATATACTCGAGCCTAGGGGTGCAGAATCTGTTGTACAGGCTGTGCCCAGCCCAGCCGTGTGTAGGAGGCTCTCCTGAATAGCCAGCCTCATGGTGAGCTTTGGACCATCCAATACCCCCGACTCTTCCAGCTAAGCCAATCTCCCACCTCTAGGGACCAGCACGGACCCTCCAACACCCTTAAAATTCCCCTCCCCATCTCTGACTTTTCTTCCAGTGACGCAGCACGGTCCATATAACACGCCTAGTTCTCCCCCGTCCTACCTTGACTCTCCCACCAGTGGCCCAGCATGGACCCTCCAACATTCCTAACTCTCTCTCCAGGGACCAGCATGGACTGATCCAACCCTCCTCTGGACCCTACCGGTGTTGGTCCCTGCACAGCTTCCCGCCCTCACCCCTGCCCATTGTCTGTCAGAAGCTGCCGTCCTCAAGCTCTGGTGGATGCCCCTCGCTCTGGTAGTGTGGGGTTTAGTGAGCATCAATTCCAAGGTATCCTCTAGACTGTAAGCTTCTTGTGGGCAGGGAACGTGTCTCTCTTATATTGTACTCTCCCAGGCTCTTCGTACTGTGCTGTGCATGCACGAAGTTCTCAATAAATACGATTGACTGATCTTTTCCCTAGCCTCTTCCTCATGAGGCCCAGAACTCTATCTTCCAAATCCTGTCGATTCCTCCTAAGGAACCTCCTCTGACCCTCCTCTTCCTGCAGCTTCAGGAGCATCTCCACTCCCTCCCCCTCCCCAGTGGGGACGACATTAGCAGGCTGCTCCTTACTGGCCTCCCTGCTTCCACCCTGGGTCCTGGCCCATAAAGAAGGGCGACTACCGGCATCCTTCAGGGCTGCTCTGCTCACTTCCTTCCCACTCAGGTTACCACTCACACCAAAACCAGACCCCTGGCCAGCCCTCTGCCCCTGAGCTCTTGTCAAGCAAACCTACGCCCTTCCCTGCCGGCACCGGCTCTGCCCCGCTTGTCACCACCCACACTCTGTTGCGCCTGAAGGCAGTCCTGCTTCACTTCGTCAGACGCCATCTCTCCCTTCCTTCAGAGCTGCGACAGACCCGCCTTCCTCAGGAAAGCATCCCTTGCAAAGCCCAGCTGGGTCAAGCCTCTCTCATTCCCGGTCTCCCCAGGCGCCGATCCCACCTCTGAAAAGAGGGCCTGCTCATCTGTTTCCATGCATGTTCAGAGGTAGTGTTTCCACGGGCTGTGTTTCCATCTCCTGGTCCCGTGGCCCTGCCGCCGTCAGGGAGTAGGATTTCCTTCCTCGGCCTTTGGGGGCACTGGGCCGTCTTCCAGAACTCGGCTGCCTGGGCCCAGAGGGGCCAGGGCGTGACAGTCTGGGGCTGAGAGGGGCAGGCGTAGGCTCTGGAGCTGGGCTGGCTGACTGTGGGGCCAAGGTCTGGGATGACGGTGCTCAGTCACCATGGCCGAGGTTGAAGAATGGGGGGGAGTCACTCTTGATCTGGCCCTCTTGGCTCTCCCAGCACTTCTGACAGCAGATGAGGGGCGTAGGAGGTGGGGTGGACACGGGGCACAAGGGACAGCCTGGGGCATGGGGGAAACCCCAAGCTGGAGAGACCCAGAGCCCAGAGGCTGCTGGGGAAGGCGCCCAGGGCCTCGCTGGATTGCTGGAATCAACCTGAATCTGGTCTCCCCTCCTCCTCTCCCCTGCCCCCCGGGGAATTAGCTGGGCCTCAAGGTGGCATGGGGAGTTGGGGTTCCTGGTCTGGGGCCTCCCTGGGCACCTGGGCCACCTGCCCATCCAGCTTTGACAACTGCCAACCCAATCCTAAGTCCCGCCTTCTCCTCCTCACTGGGGACTTTCTCCTTCCTGGTCCCTGACCTCTCTCTTTCTCATTCTGGCCCCAGCTCAGTCAGGCCCTGCCTGAAGAGGAAATAGGCCAGAGTGGGGCATGGGGGGGATGATGGTGTTGGTGGGGAGAGGGAGCCGCCCCCTTACCTTCTGTCCCTTCAGGGCAGCCTGAGCCACGCAACCCGGGAGGGAGGGAGGGAAGGAAGGGGTGGCCTGAGATCAACCAAGGTCTCTACCCACTTCCTACTCCCTCCCTTTGCCCTGCTGCCCTGGGACTTATTCAGCTTCATCTGCTCCCGGGGCAGCCCCCTTCCTTCCCCCCCTGCAGAGCCGGGGGAGGCCGTGAACCTCAGAGGGAATAGGGTCATGGAATGCTTCTGGGCAACCACAGCGGGACAGGGTTTGCCCTGAGCCCCCACCGGGGGACCGCCCTTTCTGCTGGGACTCAGGCCTGCCTGGACCTCCAGCCTTGTCTAGGACACGTCTGCACCGCACCCCCCCCCCCGCCCCCCCGACCACTTCCACCCCGACCTTCGACACCCACAGCTCTCTGTACCCCAGGGTGGGTCAGCAACAGGCTGCCTGGCCTGGGATGGGAGGACGGACGGACAGACGGACAGACACGTAGCAGCGGCGGCACGAAGTGACAGGGAGCCATGCACTTCAGAGCCTCTGCCCGGGTAACCCCTAAGCCCTGAGTCCCCAGTTTGCCTGGCCCAGGCCGAGCTGGGGCTCCTGGTCTCCAAGGGAGGCAGTTCAGAGCTGGGGCTGGGCTGAACCAGCAGCCCCTCGCCCCACACTGCACAGCAGGAAAAGGAGGGGAGAGGGCTTCCCCTGTGGCAGGGGGGCTCGGGCAGCAGAAGCAGCAGTTCAGTCATACGGGCAGGGGGTGGCAGGGGCGGCAGAGGTTCAGAGGGGGGCACGGGGGATGTGGGACACACTGGGGGCCCAGCAAGCTTTGCTCTTTCTCCTGCCCCCCCCCCCCACCTCCCCCGGTTGGCGGGGGAGGGGGGGTCGGCAGGGGGTGGAGCGCACGGCCACACGCGCACGCACACATAGCATCAGACAGACAGACGCACGGACAGCAGAGGCAGGTCCCGAACATGCAACAGGGCGCAGCCCGTGGTGAGAGCCATGGGATGGTACGTGCTCACTTACACAACTCGCCCACCCTCCTGAGGTCTGACGCGGGTCTAGACAGAGCAGCATGCAAATGGAGCAGGAAGAGAGGCAATGAGAGAGAATGTTAGCATCGTCCGGCGGCCGGACCTACGGACAGATGGGCAGACGTCGTCACAGACGGACGGACGGACACTCCTGAGCCGGGCAGTTCCCGGCACCCTTCTGGCTGGCCAGCCCAGGTCATTCCCCCGTCCCATCCCCCGCCGTGACAACCCCTCGCTGGGATGGGCTGCAGGTTGGTGGTGTGGGTCTACTGGGGGGCCTAGCCTGGAGGCGGGGGTTTCCTGGGGAATACCGCTTAGGGGGGTTGGGGGTAGGTGGGGAATCACGGGCTGGGTGGATCCCAGTCTGGAGGTGCAGTAATTGATGAAGAATCAGAAGCCGAGAACTGAAGCTATATGGGGGCAGGCAATGGACCCCTTGGGCAGTGAAGAGACTCTCGGTTCTCAGCTAGTTCCAGACCCTCCTTGTTCCGTGGATCCCAGGCATCCAGGTGCCAGGGCACCCTCTTCCTCTGAACCCTCCGGGCGCACCCAGGCCCCCTTGGGGCTGGTAACAACTTGGGCTCTCCAGGCTCCTCAGGATAAGGCTGGACTAGGGCTATTGCCAAGCTATTGCCCCATGGGCAGGGCCCCACGGGAGCCCAGCCACAAGCCAAGGGGAGCATCAAGAAGCGGCTTGCTTTTGGAGAAGACCAGAAATGTCTGACTGTGGCCCAGGCTGGTAGGTGGGGCTTGGGGAGAAAAAAGGTCAGGGGCTGGGGATTGGGAGAGAGTCAGGGCCAGGGGAGAAGGGGGACAAGGGTAAAGGAGACCGGGGGAGAGGTGGGGCTGGAGGAAAAGGAGGCAGGGGGAGAAGCAGGGCGGGGAAGGCCCGGGGAGATATTCTTGGGATCCCCAATCTAATGTGGGGGGTTCAACCATATTCAGGAGCTGAGCTGCCCAAGTCACCTGTGGTCCAAAGGGTGGAGGTCAGAGCTGCTCCAGACCCTGGCCTGGGGCAGCAGCCTGAGGTCTTCCATAGGGGTTGACTAGATTGGACTGAGCCCCCTGGGACCAGCTGTGGTGGGGAGGGAGCCACTGGACTGAATCTTGGGACCAGCTGCAGGAGGAGCAGTGAACTGAGCCCTGGGACTAGTTGGGAGCAAACTCTGGGACCAGCTGGTGGGGACAGTGGACTGAATCCTGGGGCTAGCAGCGGGGGGAAGGGAGGGTACCAGACTGAACCCTGGAACCAACAGGAGGTGGAGGGGCACCTGACTGAACCCTGGGACTAGCTGGAGGTCCCTAGCGTGACAATGCCAAGGAGATTGACCCTGAAGTCATGTGTCCCCTCCCCGTTTCTTCGCACCCACCCCCTGAGGAACCTTGGGGGAGGCTCCGGTGGGAAGGAGCTAGAGGTCCAGGAAGAGGGAAGAGACAGAAGCAGGGAGAAACAGAAAGACCCCAGGACAGACAGGGGCTATTGCACAAACACACACACACACAACACATATACACACACAACACATACACACACACACACACAGACACAAACAGCTGGGATGGCATACACACTCACTTGTGCTTTTGCGTAGGTTTTTGCGGTCTGTAGCAGACTTAGCGTTGCCTATGAGCCGCGCACATGTGACGACCACCCTTTGAGGCTCTGACGCATTTGCTATTTCCATCATCTGGCACTGTTTTCAGTGGTGCCTCTTGGTATCGTGTTCTTCCTGTAGCCTTCCCTCTATGGAGTCCCCCTCGTCCTGCCCTTCCCCACCTCCTCGACTCACAGCACCAGGCAGATTGGCCTGCGCCTGGAGGTCTCACCTGCCTGCAGTTCGGCCGCATTGTCTGAGGTTGATGCTGCTTCACTGTGTATTTCAATCACTTCTGCTGCTTTCTTCCATTACAGTTTAGCTTGCCACATCACAGCTGTTTGTGAACCCTGCTGATGTCCAAAGTCACGGGTTTCCTCTAGGCTGGTAGACTGGCTATGTTCCAAGGCCTCTTTGTTGATAATTTTGCCTGGCCATTTGATGTTACAAATGTTTGCAGGTGACACTGATGAAACTACTCAGGTAGGTTCTGAGGTAGGTTCTGTGGTTGGATCTGGGCTTGTGGCCATATAGAAGGCTGATCTCATCATGGCTTTGAAGTTCTTCGGTTTGGTATGAAGCTTGATAGCCTGTTGTTGCTAATCTACCAAAGGACACTGGTCTTTCTGATTTGCTTTCAACTTTGCTATCCTTGCATCACTGGGGAGTTTACCGCCTATGTAGCAGAATTTGGTGGCAGCAAAGAGCTCTGTGTGGCTGGAGAGTCTCTGGTCGGGGTATGGGACTTTGAAGGACTCCTCACCCAGTGTTCTTAGTTGGTTTTTTTTTTAATGGTATCTTTTAAGTGCTTACTATGTGCCAGGCACTGTACTAAGCACTTTGATAGATACACGCTAATCAAGTTGAACACAGTCCATGTCCCACATGGGGCTCACAGTCTTAATTCCCATTTTACAGATGAGGGAACTGAGGCACAGAGAAGCAAAGTGACTTGCCCAAGGTCAGACTGCAGACAAGTGGAGGAGCTGGGATTAGAACTCAGGCTCTTCTGACACCCAGGCTTGTGCTCTAACCACTAGGCAACACTGTTGTTGGGGTGGTAATACCCAACACAAACTCAGCAGGAACCTGAGGTTCAATAAGGGTCATTTTGGGTCTAGAAAGTAGCTGCATCCATACAGACCCAAGTCACATGAATGCCCCAAATGAGGATGAGCCCACTTCACTCACACACACCCCAGTATTTACTCCCCAGGCTGCTCTGGGTCGTGTTTAGCACCCCGGGTAGGAACGGGGGCACCTTTTAAAGCTCGGCGGAGAGAGGATTAGATCAAACAGAAGGAAACCCTTCTTCATCCTGAGGGTATCAGCACGTGGGATCTGTTCTCCCTGGAAGCTAAGGCAGTCCAACATTATCAGCAGGTTGCAGAGGGTTTGGAGAAACTCATGAGTGGTCCATGCTGGGTTATCGTGGGGAGAGTCACTGGGGTTGGATGGTCCGTGCTGGGTCACTGGGGGAGAGTCAAGGATGGAGAGGGGAGAGTCAGAAGTGTTGGATGGTTCATGCTGGCTTACTGTGGGGAAAGTCAGGGATGAGGGGAGAGCAAATGGGGCATTTGGTGGTTTGTTCTACATGGTCACTGGTGGAGGGGAAAGGGATTTTCCACTCACTTCTCAACAATTTCATCTCCTCTTCCACCCTCTCATCCTCCTGGTCATCTCTCAAAAAGAGATCTCCCACTGACTTAAAAAAAAATTCTTCCTCCACCTGCACCTCCAAACCCTTCTCACTTCTTAAAAGTATTTGTGGCCATTTCTCACCCCTTCCTGACCACCACCTTCACTCATTCTCTCTGATGGTTCCTTTCCCTCTGCCTTCAAATATGCCCATGTCTCCACTATATATATATATATATATATATATATATACACCTTCTCTAGACTCCCCAGTGCATTATCCAACTAAAGTCCCACCTTTCTCCTCCCATTCCTATCCAAATTCCTCCAACAGGTTTTATATATATATGTCTGTCTCCACTTCCTCTCCTCCAATTCTCTCCATATCCCTCTACAATCTGGCTTTTATCCCCTTCACTATACTGACCGCTCTTTGCACAGTAAACCAAAGATCTACTCCTTGCCAAATCCTCCTCGATCTCTTGGCTATCTTTGACACCATGGACCTCACTCCTTTTGCTTAGAAACATGATTTAACCTCTTTCATGATACTGTCATCTCTTGGTTCTCCTCTTCCCTCTCTGACTGAATTTTCATGGTCTCTTCTTGTGGGCTCTTCCTCTGGCTTCCACTCCCTAACTGGGTGTCTCTAGGGGCTCTGTCCTAGGGTCCCGTTTCTCTTCTTATCCCCACCCTTACTAACTTGGGGAAACTCATCCACAGCTCTCTTCCATGTCCACAGACTTGGGATGACTCCTAAATTGACCCTTTGAACCCTGACCTCTCTCCCTCTCAGTAATCTCATGTTGCCTCCTGCCTTCAGACATCTCTATATGGATGTCCCACTGGCATCTCAAGCTCAACATGTCAGAAACTGGGTTCTTCTTCTTCTTCTCCTGGCCCCAAATCCTCGCCTTCACCTTCCCTTCCCATCACAGTTGACAACGGTTACCATCCTCCCTGCCTCTCACTGCTATTAACTGAACACTTACGATGTACAGAACACTGCATTTAGGGCCTGGGAAGAGTACAATTCAACAGAGCTGGCAGACCTGCTCTCTGCCCACAATGAGCTTAGGAGGGGGAGCCAGACATAATATAAATGATTTAGAATACATAAAGATATGTACATAAATGCTGTGGGGTTGAGGGTGGGACAAATATCAAATGCCACAAGGTCATGTAACCATGGCATTATCCTTGATTATACCTTTTCAACCCCCATATTCAGTCTGTCACCAAATACTGCCGATTTTTTCTCCTCACATTTCCAGATCCGCTCCTTCCTCTCCATCCAAACTCCTCTTGAGACCAGCCACAATGCTGGCCCAAGCCCTTGACATATCTCATCTCTCCCATTGCAAGAGTTTCCTTGCAGACTTCCCTGCTTCTAGTTTCTCCTCTCTGCAGTTCATACTTCACTCTGCTGCCCAGATCATTTCTCTAACACATCATTCTGCACACATCTCCCCACTCCTCCAGAACTTCCAGCGATTGCCCGTCCATCTCTACAAGAAGCCTGACCATTAGCTTTATGGCCCTCAACCAGCTCTCTCCTTCCTCTTCACCCTTGCTCTCTTCTGTTACATCCCAGCTCACACACTTTGTTTCTCTCAAGCCAACCTATTTCTTGGGCTTGGTTCTCATGTCTCACTACTAACCTCTTGCTTATACCTTCCCCACTGCCTGGAACTCCCTCCCTCTTCACATCTAGGCCACCACTGCTCTCCCCATCTTCAAGGCCTTTCTGAAACTACACCTCCTCCATTTCTCATCTCTCGATCCTCTATTCCCCCCGCAGTGCCACGGCAACGTCCCTCCTCCACCCAAGCAGTTAGGTACATACCTGCATTCTTTATGCCTCCCTAAGTCTAACTGATTTTACTGCTTGCCTCTCCCATTAAACCGTAAGCTCTTTAAGGGCAACAACAAGCCAGAGGCAAACCTGCACCTAGAACCAGAGTGTTTTGCCTCCCAGTTCATGCTTTCTCCACCAGGCCTCAGCAAATCCAGAAAAAAGGAGTGTCAAGCAAGGCTGAGTGGCTCCTTGGCTGCACTGCCCTGATGACCGAGGCGTTCCAAGGAATGGAACTCAGGGCTGCAGGCAGAGTCGCCTAGTGACTGGGCCAAGATCGAGAGGGCAGAAACTCACCCACAAGCTCTCTGTGGATGACTGGGTCCTAGGGAGAGGCATTCTTAGGTCCAGAAAATTTCTGCCTCTGGATCTGTAGCCCTAAAGCACTTGATATTCACCCTGCTGCCACAGCACTTATGTCCATATCCTTATACTCTGCCATTTCCTCTGTTATTTATTTGAATGTCTGTCTCCCCTTCCAGACTATAAGCTCCTTGTGGGCAGGGACTGTATCTGCCAAGTCGGTTGTAGTGTACTCTCGCCAGCACTAAGCACAGCGTTCTGCACACAGTAAGAGTTCAATCAGTACCTGTGATTCTTGCTGAATATTTGCATGAGCTGCTATTTGCTTTGTCTGACAACAGGTCCGAAAAAGACCAAAGTCCTGCTCCGGTTGAAGCCCGTGACCGAGGCACCTGTTCCCGTGGTGTCCGCCGATGGTGTGCAGCTTAAAAGCCATAGGAAAACTCTGCTCCTTGGGCCACGTGCCCTAGTGACTGCTGTTCTAATGGGACGACATGACATGACACATTTGCAAGGCAAGCGTGGGTAGAAGTGGGACATGGGCTCTGCAAAGAAAGAGAAGCCGGCCTGGAGACGTTGAGGCACCATCTACCATTTGCCACTGAGACCTGTGAGCACAGGCATTGCTCTAATGTATACCAGTCAGACTGACCTGCACCTCGTCTGGGGAGAAGCACTTAGAGGCTTTGGGACAGCAGCCTCAACAAGGTCCATGGTCACTGATTCAGGTGGGCACCCTGGCACTTTTCCTACCCGACCTGGTGAGCAACCGAGATCCCAGGTGCTGGGCTGGGCTGGGTTGGAATAGGCCGTACTGCACGGACAGTACTGCCCTTCTGGGCCCAGTCCAGAAAGACTCCGGCTAGGATCCTGCCAGTAATGGAGGGCAGGAAGATAGGGCACAACTCCCTGGCCCAGCTGGTATCCGCCCAGAGTGTTGTATGCTACTGCAGCAGTAAGGCCAATTTCATCAGCAGCTTTTCTGGATTCATGGTGCTTTGCCATGCTTCATGGCTGACTAGGGTGGTGTCCTAGGGGTGCACGTACTGGACCGAGTGCCTGACATTTTCTGATGAGAGAGAGAGAGGGCACGGGCCAGGCCCACGTGCCCCTCTTGTTGGCAGCATCTTAGTGTTCAAAGGGCTCCACTGTCCAGGGTGGAAGGGTGCTCAGAGGCTACAGAGTTGTTTCTGCCACTTCGGCACCCCCGGCGGGATCCCCTGCAGGAAGGCGGCTTTGTGTGTGTTTGTGTGTGTGTGTGTGTACCTGCACTCTTCAGCTGGGCTGAGGGAGGGAAGACTGGACAATCCAGATCCTCCAGGACTGTTAGAAACTAAGGCTGATCCAGCCCACCACTGGTCCTACCCCTGCCTGACTTGCTTCAGTGCGGATACCGGTTCCCGGAAGCTCCCTTTGTCCAGGATGCTGTTGCAGGGGACTGACTGTGGTCTTTCTTCATTGAGAAGAATTCTTTCACCTATGGCCTGTTTTGTCCAATCAGCTTTGGTGCTGTTGGCCAACTATGCCTGCAGCCTTAATGGACCAGTGTTTCAGAGGGCACCCATTTGCAGCTCTTCACTCCTGGGTCTCTAGACCGCTGGGTCTCTGATGTGGCAACAGATCTCGTCACGGGCTGATTGGTACCTGTCTTCTTGCAGCCTGTCTGGGGACTGTGTTTTGCTCCCTTGGGGGAGCTGCCAGCACCAGGGGCGAGCATGTCAGAGTGTATCAGAGTGTGTCGGCGCAGGTCAGAACGTGGGCAGGTCAGCCATCGGAGGCAGCACTGATGCCGGCCTACAAAATGCAGATCTGTGAGATGCTGTCGTGTAAACTGTGGGTCCCATACCTCCCTCCTCTTGTTCGTTTATGGGGGAGGACAAGGCTGGCAAACACGAGATGATGTCCAGCACAGGCTGGTCAGGATGTAGCTGTCTGGATGGATGCAGGACATACTTCCTGATTCAGCACCACTATCGACTGGCATCGAAACCCTCTGAGGACCAGCTGGACAGAGGCAGCTCCTGAGTGTCAGTCCAGCCCGGGCTCGGAGAACCCGTTTCTTCCCTTGGGATTCGTTGCTGCGACCCATGGGCCGGTGGTGTTGGCGGTGGTGACCAAGTGGCAGCTGAGTCTGACTGCACGCCCAGAGCAGGAATGACCGCTTAAATGGCGGGGAGTCACTGATGGAGTCACTCAAGGCCAGACCAGGCACGATGGATACTGAGCTTTCTCCGGATGCCCGTTGCCCTCGCTGCTGTCACCGCGACAGTCACCATCTCCCTCCACTACGGCCTCCCTCATCGTCACAGTCACTGACTTCCTCCTGCCATTGCCACCGCAGTCACTGACTCCCTCCCACCATTACCATTACAGTAACTGACTCCACCCTGCTGTCACCACCTCCCTCCCACCATGACCGCCTACCTTGCTGCCGCCTTCATTGACTCCCTCGCTGCTGCAGTAACTGCCACAGGCACTGTCTCCCTCCCTCTGTCACTACCTACCTCACAGTCTCCGGCTCTACCACCGTCACCGTCTCCCTCCGTACCTCCCTCCTGCCATCACCGTCACAGTCACTGCTGTCAGCACTCTCCCTCTCTGTTGCCATAACTGCTTCCGGCACTGCTGCCATCACCGTCTCCCTCACTGCCGTCATCACTGCCACAAAGCGCCGGAACTCTGGGAGGGCACGGCTACCTTCTGTCCGGCTCCACACCGGAGCGCTCGGGTAGTCAGTCCGGTGCCCCTGGTGCCCCTGCTGTGGGTGAGGCCTGCGGTTTCTAGGGCACCTTTTAAATCAGCTCCTCCCCAAGCTGGCGTGCGCAGCGCATCCTAACTAGGGATAGAAGCCGCTAACTCGTCGGGGAAGACGGGGCTGCAGTCCGGGGTCCCTCTTTGCCCCCGGCACTTAGCTGAGGGTAGGTGAAGTGAGGAAGAGGGCTATTCATCGGCAGTAGCCCAGACCCGAAGTACCGAGCTAGCACCGCTCTCTCGGCTGGTGCCCCAGCTTCCAACAGCCTGGGCTGCTGGACGTTGGCCGGTGAGGACGGGCCCTGGCCTCCTTCAACACCGTCATGGAGCGAGGCACTTGCTTCTGTGCTACAAGTCACTGAACTCTTCAAGACTGGCCCAGCAATGGACTCCCAACACAGATGTGAGGGTCGCTTCACTTCTCTGGGTTGAGCTCTCCCAAGGGTTTTGGCCAGGGCAGAGGGCCCAGGGGGCACTCAGTTCATACGACTGCTCTGGCTGCCTAGGAGATAGGGAGGGACCAACTAATCGGGGGGAGCAGGTCAGGGGGCTGGGGTTAAAACACGTCCGATTACAACCGGACCTCCAGCCCAGTTTCCGACCCAGCAACCACACACAGAGACAAAGTCCGAGGCAGAGACACACAGAGAATGTGGCAGAGACACAGAGGAGGAGAGGTTCGTAGAGAAATGAGGGAGGAGGTGGGGGAGCGATGAAATAGGGCAGAGTTAGAGGGAGCCCCTGGCTGTGACTTCACCAACTGTCACTGTCTCACCTATCTGATTGCCTGTGTGGACCTGAGGCCTCAGCCCAGCCTGTCCCAGGCTGCCTGCCAGGAGACTGGTTCAGATTAGGTCTCCACAGGCTGCCCCTCTCTTCTTCAGCTGCTAACTCAGCCACCTTTGCTGCCTGCAGGGGTCCAGCCCCTTTGCCCAGGCTCTCCTCCCTCTTGCTGGAGGCCAGGGGCTGCCCGGTCCACTCCTTCTCAGTGCTGGTTGAGGGTGCAAGAGCCTTGGTGGGCAGGGGCAGGCAGCACTGTGGAACAGAACATGTTCAGACAAGCTCCCGTGACTGCCTCCCTGTACATAGGGGTCTGGTTCCTGCTCCTGAGTGTGTGACGCCCTCACTCTGGCCTCCTGACCCATTCCCCTTGTCCTGCTGCTCCCTTGGCTTTTCCCACCCAGATCCTTTAGGGTCAGGGCCTGGGGCTTTGGCTTCTGTCCCGGGGGTGAGGGACTGTTTGGCACAGAGGGGCCTGGGGTTTGCGCATCTGTCCTGGGAGCGAGGGCCTGGGTCTTTGACATCTGTCCTGGGGGTGGGGAACTGGAGGGTCTGGAGAGGCCTGGGGCTTTGGCGTCTGCCCCGGGGGGAGGGCCCGGAGGGCACAGAGGGGCCTGAAGCTTCGGCATATGTTTTGGGGCTGAGGGTCTGGCAGGCACACAGGGGCCTGGAGCTTTGGCGTCTGTCCCGGGGGCAGAGGCCTGGTGGGCCCAGAGGGGCCCAGGGCTGCAGTGCCCATCCCAGGGGTCCGGCCTACTGAGCGGGCTGTCAGGGAGGGGCCGGGACCAGGGCAGACACCACAAATGGACACCAAGGGAAGGGACAGAGACAGAACTAAGCTAAGGAGGGTGATAGAAATAGGCAGCTTTACCCCAAAAGAGATAAATGTCTAAGGGACTATTTGTCTTCTCTCTCTGGGTCAGATCTGTGGGAAAAAGAGCAAGTGTGCTTCTCCAGAACAGACAGAACAGCATAGCTGAAAATGGCAGCTGGAAACTCCATTTGCCACTTAAGCCCAGTTGACTGCCATGACCTGTCACTGGGACCCCTCTCCCCCTCATCCCCCCCCGCCGGCCCCCACCCCCCGACCCCAGGGCCAGGGGCACGGCTTCGACCTCATTCCCAGGGGCCATGGCTGTCCATGATGGAAGCCGGCTAGGCTAGGCGAGAGAAAGCCATTTCCCTCTCGGACCTGGGCTCCGAGCAGTGCTCTCCTGGGGCCGGTGAACAAGGCTGCCTTCTTCCCTGGAGTCTGGGAGCCCTGACCCCCCTATCCCAAGCCACACCATCCTGACTCTGACCCACAGATCCAACTTGGTCCCTACAGGGCCCCGGGTGCTGGCAGAGCCAGGCTCGGGGGAGTTCTGAGAAGTTTTGGCAGCAGGGTGGTTCTGGTACTGAGACATTCTGTCTTGGGCCCAAGAACTGAGAGGGCTGGGGGACTGTGTGGGCTGGAGGGGGGAGGGGGATTGAAGGAGGGTTTTAAGTGGTGGGGGTTTATGGGTTGGGGGGACTGTGAGGGGTGGAGGTTAAGGGGATGGGGGACTGTGTGGGGGTGCAGGTTTAGAGGGTGAGGAGCTGTGTGAGGTGGAGGAACCGTGCGAGCTGGGGGTGGGGGACTGTGTGGGGTTGAGGTTTAGAGGTTGGGGAGATGTGTGAGGTGGAGGTTTAGGGGCTGGGGGACTGTGTGGGGTGGAGGGACTGTGTGAGTTAGGGTTGGGAGAGTTGAGGGCAGGGCAGTATTCCCTTCCCAGCAGAGGCCTCCACCTGAGTGGGCCAGAGAGAAGCAGCGTTGCCCGGAGGCAGGATGGAAGGGCAGAGCCTGGACCTTGGGTGGGTCCAGCCAGTTTCCCCCACGCCCCCTGGCCCCTCACCCCGTCCCTGCCTTGGGTGGGCCCACCCAGATCCACTCCCCGCATTCCCGGGTGTCCCCGGCTCCCACCCCCATCCCCTGCAGGAAGCGTTCCAGTTGTGGGCCCTTACCGTGCGGCCACCACAGGTGACTTCTTGGCTGGGTCCAGCACCCCGCCCGCCGGCTCCTCCCCCAGGGAGCGGGTGTCCTTGTTGAGCTGCTGCAGGCGGGAGCCGAGCTCGATCACCGTCGGCTTGTCGTCGGCAGCTCCGGGGAGCGGCCGGCTCTCCACAGGGTCCCCCCAAAGCTTGGACCTTCTCTGGAAGAGGTAGCGTGGCCGGCCGGCGCTGGCCGAGGCCAGGGCGGCTGCGTGCTGCTGAGCGATGAGCTCGCTGTCCGAAGACTGCTTCAGCAGCGGGTCCCTGAAAATCCCCGGCCCCTTGCCGAGCTGGGACTTGAGTTTGGGCTTAGGAGGCACTGGAGGCTTCTCGAGTAGAAAAGTGTGGCCGTCAGCGAAGGAGGTGTAGGTGTCTGTGGGCTCCCCACTCTCGGAGGACAAGGTGGACATGCTGGACACGGTGGAGATGGTGCTCGTGGTCTCCAGGTGGTGGTCGCTGGAGCTGCGTGTGTCCACCTCCTCCACGCCCGAGTCGGCAGCCGACTCGGGGGCCGGCGGGGCTTCGCTGGTCTTCCCTGAGGCGGGGCTGCCTGGGGCCGGCGGGGCCGCGGCGGGCACACTGGACGGGACCAGCTGGCCCAAGGGCGTGCCCGGGCTGGTGACCAGGAGCCCATTGGCAAACTCCTCTGGGGGGGGCACCAGCCCGATCTTGGCCAGCTCCTCACGCGTCTCTTCGTCGCTGGATGACAGCTGGGCTGGAGGGAGGGCTACGGCATAGGCCTCCGCCTCCTCCTCGGAGCTGCCCTGGCCCAGGGTCCGGTCAGAGGCCGGGCCGGGTGGGGCCTCCTTGGCGGCCGGTGGGGCCGCTTCGGGCCGGGCCTCGGGGAGCTCCGCTTTCTCCTCCTTCACCTCGAGGGCGACATCTTGGCCGTTGCTCGTGGCATGGACCACGATGAGCCCGGCTGTCTTCTGCTGGGACATATCCATGATGCTGAGGATGACCGCTGCCTTCTTCTCCTCGGGCTTCCTCTCTTCCCGCCCGGCCCGCTCGGCTCGCTCGGCCCGGGGCTCCGGCTCCTTCCGCAGGGAGGATGGGCTGGTCCGGGGCCCCCAGGGTCCCCGGGCTGGGGCCAGGGCCCCCGGAGGTGGCTCAAACGCGCCCTGGGCGGAGAAGGTGGGTGGGCTGAGGGGGCTCCGGTCCACCCGCTCGGCGTCTTTGGTCTGGAGGTCTGCAAATGGGGGGACCGTGCGGTCCGTGGCATCTGGGCTGTGGACGGGGGTGGGGGACCGCGACGGGGCCTGAGAGGCCAGCGCCCGCTCCCGCGCTGCCAGCGCCAGCGCCAGGGGGGAGTTGGGGTCCAGGGGCTTTCCGGTCAGCGGGTGGATGAAGGTGGAGCCCGGGCTGCTGCCCGTCAGAGGCTTCGCGGCCGAAACGGGGGAGGGCAGGAGGGCGTCGCGGCTGCCGAGCAGACGCTCGTCGATGGAGCGGGACTGCTGCAGGGAGGGCAGGTCGGGGCTGGGGGCGCTGCCCTCGATGGCCCCCACCGACAGGAAGACGGTGGATTTGCGCCTCTCCTCCAGGCGACGGTCGCGGTCCTTCGTCATGCCAGCGTAGGGCAGGCCGGGCGGGGACTCAGGCCGGCGGGCCGGGCCGGCGGGATAGTCCAGGCCGCTGAGGCGGTGGGCTCGGCGGGTGGGTGAGGGCTCCCGGGCGAAGCTGCCGCCGGTGCTGCCAGAGATGGCCAGAGCCGCCCGCTCCTGGGCATCCTCCACCTGCAGCTGCTTCACCAGGGGGCTCTTCTTGCGCTGCGGCTTGGTGGGTGCCAGCAGGCTCACGCTGAAGGGGCCCATGTTGGCGTAGGGGTTGTCCACGCCCCCGCGGCCCCTGCGCTTCAGCCGCTCGGGTGGCGTGGCCGTGGGCCCCGGCCGGGGGATGTCCGTGGGCTCCACGGGCAAGTGGGCTGAGTCCTGCAGGATGATCATGGAGCGGGCCCGTCGCTGCCGCTCGGGGTGGGGGAGGGGCCCCCGCAGGGGTTCCAGCAGGTCGGCGGGGCCTAGCCCGGCAGGCAGCGCGTGGCTGTGCAGCTTGGCCTCCAGGCCGGGCTTGAAGCTGGAGTGGACGGTGTCGTAGGGGCGCCCGGGCGGTGGCGGCGGAGAGAAGGCCGGGGGTGGGCCCGTGTCAAAGTAGTAGGGGGAGGGCGGAGGGGGCGGGGCCGTCTGCGGAGGAGGTGGGATGCCGTGGCCCTCGCGGATCGCATCCTGCATGGAGGTGCTGCGTGGAAATTTGCCGTCCAGCAGAGACGCCACCAGCTTCTCATCCTCCCCTGCAACGGCAGGGTCCGAGCCAGTCAGGGGGTGGTCGGGAGGGGTGGGGGATTGGAGCCCCGGGTGGGGATGGATGAGGGGGTGAAAAGGGTGATGATAACAATAATTACAATTATAATAACGGTATTTGATAAGCGCTTACTATGTGCACTAAGCGCCGGGGGGCAAGACTCTGGATGGCGGAGGTCTGGGGTGTGAGCTACCAAGAAACGGGGCACTCGGCTGGGGAATAGGTCTGGGAGAGAACGAGAGGCTTGGAAGAGGGAATGTGGGGTCCGGGAAAGAGAGCAGGGACCCTGGGAGAGAGAAGGAGGTCGGGAGGGAACAGAGGCAGGAAAGAAGCGGGGTGGGGGGAGAAAAAGGGGAGCACAAGAGTCGGGTGGGAGGCCTAGAAGGTTCAGAGCACAAAGGAGAAGGGCAGGGGTGCTTGGGGATGAAGGGTGGGGCCAGAAGAGACAGACAAGAACCCGTGCGCATCTGCGTGCAGGGGCGTGGGGAGAGACGAGAGGGACTCGAACGGAGAGGAACAGGTCCAGCCATGGGTGACAGACAGCAGAAGCAGCTCTGCGATCCCCCAGTTACAGGAGGAGGGGGGTACCCCCGACCCCGTCCTCCCTGCCGTTGGCCACCCAGCCAGAGACTCTGGTGTCGGGTGCCCTCGGTCTTACCCACGGACTTGGTGCGTGGAATCCCCTTGCGCAGGGACCCAGGGGGCTTCTCCACAGGGCCTGGTGGGGTGCCCGCATGGGCTGGCATGCCTTGGCGCTCAAACAGAGACTGCAGGAGAGAAGGGGGAGGGTGCGTTGAAGGGCACAGGAGGCAGGAATGGCATGAAACCGGCAGCTAGGATAAGGGCCAGCCCAGGGGAACACCTGTTGGATGGAGGTGGGTGGCAGAGCTGGGGGAGGGGCATCAGCCTTGGATCTCTGTGGGGGAGGCCTCTCTTACTCCCACCTCATTATCTGACAAGACACCCCCTTACCACCGCCCTGCCCCTGCTCTCTGCCAGAACACCCCCTCACCATCTCCCCGCCCACCCCCTGCTCTCTGCTAGGACACCCCCACATCTCCCCACCCACCTCCTGCTCTCTTCCAGGACCCTCCTACACAACACCACCCGCTCCCCACACCCGCTCACACTGATCTCAGCCGGGGTGATGCGACGGCTGGTGGGTCTCTGTTTCACCGTTGCGGCTCTAGAATCTGCTTCCACAAGGTCGGGTCTCAGGGCGGGCTCTGCAGCAGCCAGAATCTCATCCAGTTTCTCTGCACATGGCACTCAAGTCAGGGCCTCTGGTGCACCCCCTGGGCCTGAGATCCCCCCGCCACCCCCCTAGGTCAGAGCTCTGGGAGCTTTGAGCGAGGGCCTGCGGGGAACCGAGCCATCCTGGCCATCCTGGGGCCCCACGTTTCCCTGGGGACCAAGCCAAGCGGGACACGGGGCCAGGATCATAGCCCTTCACCACTGGATTCCCATCTTCTGCCAGGCCCACCACTGCCCACCCTGCCCACGCCCAGAGTGCAGAACTCCTAACTGCTGAGGTGAGGCTAGGCGGGCAAGGAATGAATCCTTGTCTTCCTCCCACTCCCATTCCTTGGACACAATATTTGGACATCTCTCCCCCGACTAGGACTGGAAGCTCCTGGGGGCCAGGGACCTGGGGACCTGGGGGTCTGGCTGCTCTACTTGACACTCTGGAGTTGCTCAGTAAATACCACCGATTGATCGATAGATCGGGACATACATGGCCACAGCCCCCCAACCACGCTTGCGGGCCAGCAGGCACAACACAGACGCACACTTCCACAAGCGTAACCAGATGCGCCCATGGTCACACACCTGCCCGGGGTCAATCTGAGACCAGGCACCGACCTCACACAGGGCAAGCTGGTCCTAGGGGCTGGGAGGGGACGGGAGCTCAGCTTCTGCTGAGGTTGGGGAAGGATATGGATTGAGGTTTGGGGGCTCACTGGGGCACAGGGCGCCCAGACCTCTGGGCCTTCATCCAGAAAGACCCCCTGCGCCAGACAGATAATTCTCATTCCCCGAGTCCCCGCCAATTCCATTTTGGGACAGAACTGCTGACCCTCCAACAGGGCAGGGATTGTGTCCACCAACTCTATTGTATCGTACTCTCCCAAGTGTTTAGTTCAGTGCTCTGAACACAGTAAACACTCCATAAATACCATGGATGGTGGATTGAACAGGGGCTCATTATTTCTGCAGGCGGAATGGGTTGGGCGGGTCTCCATTGGGTCAGGCCTAGGAGCTCACAGATTCAGAAGCTGGGCTGGTTGGGACTCTCAGGGCCTGGGAGCTGGAGGTGGAGGGGCAGGAAAGGAAATTACGGTCCCGGCTGGGCAGGGTTCCTGCTAGGCCAAGAGTTTCCCCTGATGGGGTTGGGAAAGGCTGGGAGATGGGCTTAGAGAAATAGGCATGGAGGGGGAAGCAGGAAAGGAATTTGGGACTGGGGGTGGAGGTGGGAGGAATGATGAGAAAAAGTGACTGGGGCTGGGGGAACCAGGATGGGGTGTGGGAGGGAGAAAAGAGTGATGAACCCAGATACACTGACCCCAAGCACAGCTCCCCAGCACAGGACTCTGTCTCTGATGGGCACTAGGATGACTGGAGGAACTGTGTACCATTGGCCCTCCTGGACACGACCCTCACGGTTAGGGGTGGACAATCCAACACCCCGACTCTCCCTCCAGTGACCGAGCATGGACCACCCAAAACCCCTGACTCTCCCCACAGTGACCCAGCATGGACCACCCAAAATCCTTGATTCTCCCCAGTGACCCACGATGGACCACCCAAAATCCTCGATTCTCCCCGCATGGACCACCCAACACCCCTGAGACTCCCGCTCCATCCCTGACTTTCTTCCAGTGACCCAGCACAGACCATCCAACAGCCCGACCTACCTACCCTCTCTGACTCTCCCCTCACCACCACCCATACGAGTAAGACAGCAGGGAGGGAGTTTGGGAAGGAGCTGGAACTTGGGGGATCTTGGGTCCCCCATTTTCCAGAGCTTCTGGCAAGAAGTTTAGGGTTCCCTGCAGTCTGTACTCCAGTTGGTTCTTGGAGGTGGGGAAGAGCTGGGGAAAGGTCCCGAGGGCGATGGGTTGCTGGGGGAGGGGAAGCATAGGGACCGCGGGCGGGAGACTCACCCCCTTTTCTCCTCCGCATTGACGCTTGGAATCAAGAAACAAGAGAAGGCATGAACAGTGCGACCCCATGCATCCTGACAATGCCAGTCCCCTGCCCCTTGCCCTCAGCCCACCCTTGGCTGCCCCTGCTGGGTTGAGGAATGTCCCCTCCATCCTCTCCCCCTGCCAGCTTAGGGGGGGTCTCTCCTGTGTCCCCTGGGGCTGAGGCAGTCACCTAAGGAAGTGGTGGGTGGCCTGCAGGACGAGGGGCAGGGGGCTGCAGTGTCCCCTCCACAGGGCAGTGGCCGCAGGACGAGAGGATCTTGGAAGGAGGTTGCCTACCTCCTTCTCCACCTTCTACCTGTTCCCTGCCCTTGGGCAGGAGGGGAAATGGGCAAGATGGATTGGCAGGGCTGGGTAGGCTGCAGAGGAATTGGAAGTGACCGGGCACTGGGGGATAGGAGGTGAGAACAGGGTGAAGCGCCAGGGGGAGAGGTGTGGAGGGAGGGAAGGGAGGACTGCTCTCTGGTTCTTGCCCTCTTTGCTCTCCTGACCCTGTACTCATGCCGGTCTCCAAAGACTTGTTCTGATCCTTGTTCTAATCTGACTGGGTCTTTCAGCTGCCTTAGACACTGCTGACCATTCCTGCTATCCAGAGCTCCCTTTGGCCTCGATTTTACTGGTACGATACACTCCCGCTCTCGGCTCCCCTCTTCGACTGCTCCTTCTCAGCCCCTCCGCTGCCTCTCTATCCTTCCCTCACCCCATAGCTGTCCATTCTGGACCCTCGGCTTTCTCTACACTCAACGCCCCCAGTCACACACATGAGATGATGATGATAATAATAATAATATTAATATTGATAGTGGTGTTTGTTCAGGTCTTACAATGTGCCAAACACTGTGCTAAGTGCTGGGGTAGATATGATACAATCAGATCAGACATAGTCCCTACCCTTCATGGGGCTTACTGTCTTCAGGAGAGGGAAAACACGTATTTAACTTCCATTTTACAGATGAGGAAACCGAACCACAGAGATGTGATCTGTACAGTGCACTGCATTCAGCAGGCACACACTAAATATAATTTCCACTACTACTACTACTGGCTGGGACACTGTCCCCTTAAACTAAATATTAGGTCCTAATCTCTCACCTGACTTCCTCCTCTTCCTCCTGGCTTTCCCATCACTATACACCTACCATCACACTCGCAGTGTCAGAAGTTTGCAAACACGGAGTCACCTCTGACCTCGACCCCCCAAAAGCTGAGAACTATGTATGGTCATTTCTGGGATCTGCCCCTCCCTCTCTCCTGATCAGTCACCTTGATCCTAATTCTCACGCTACAGCCACTCTCTCAGGGAACTCACTCGCTCCCAAGGCTTCAGCTTCCACCTTTCTGTGGCTGGGAATTGGGGCTGGGGTCTTGCTCGGGGAAAAGGACAGATCATTTTGCTTGGAGCAACAGGAAGCAGAGAAAACTTGAGTGCCCAGTGGGGTGGAGCTGGGAAGAGGCATTAGATGAGGGCCCCAGGGCAGAAGAGAGAGGCTGTGTCAGTGGCAGCATTAGCAGCGACATTAGCAGCCACAGCCTGCATAGCCTCTGAACTCTCTAGGCCTGTGGGATCTGGGGCAGGAGGAGCCTGAGGGGAGAGGTACACTTGGGGATGGATTTGATTTCACATTCTCTGGACTGAGTACTGATGCCGCTCTGTTTTCCCCTGATGCATGCTTGTCCAATACCGGCCGCCGCTGGGGTGGTGTAACCTAACACTTGCACTTGTTCTCTTTTCATGTAGAATGTGAACCCCCATGAATCTTAAATTTGTCGACACTGGGGCCCCCCAAAGGCGGGTGGGAGGAGCAGACCCAGGCCGGGGTAGGCAGTGAGCCCCAACAGTTCGCATCCAGAGTGCCTGCGATTCCCATATCCTCACACGCCCAGGCTGCTCCCGGCCAGGCAGTGGCTGGTTCAAGGTTCGGCCCCCCAGGGCACCGGAGGGTGGCAGTGGCTGATGGGCAACGGGGCTCCCACTGAAGAACACCCTCCTGAGGGGGGGGGCAGCTGAGCCAAACAGCGGACCCTCTAGCAAAGGGCTCCCTGAGACCTCTCGGAGCCTCGTCTACAGCCCTAGGAGTCTGGGGCCGAGCATCATGCCTCTTCCAGTTGGGCCCAGCTTTCCATGCTGCTGCTCCTGTCCCAGCCCTGATGACTCCTCCGGCCTTCCCGTCCCTCTTCTTCTGATGCCCTCGGCCCAACAGCGACAGGCCAGGAGCGGGAACGTGGGGCCTCCCAGGGAGAGGGGGGAACTGGGGGAAGGGGACAAAGAGGGGCTCTCACACACCAAGGGGAACCCAGGGAGGGTCAGGGTTCAGTGGAGACTGACAGGCAGACAGACAGACAGGTCAAATGATGTGTGCAACAGAGACCCCGAGCAATGCCAAGCTGGCCACGGATCCATTCAGCCCAGTGGCACCTGACCTTCGGAGGAGCTCGTGAGAAGCATACACCCCCACCCCCGCCGGACAAGTCCCCACCCCAACCCATCCCTCTTGATACCATGTGGAGCTTTCCTTCGGGAACCAGCCTACTCCTTTGTGAGTCCACCACCCTGAGCTATCCCCTTAAAACTGATGATGTCATTGATGAAAGGGCTTTTTCAGGCTGTATACTCCACAACAGTCTCTATTTCAGCAGCCAACCAATCGATCTTCCTCACTGATCACCTCCTGGGTGCAGAACACTGCACCTGAAGGCTTGGGAGAGTCTAGTAGAAGCCAGACCGCCAACCTTCCCTACTCTTATTACCACATTTTTCTGTTTAGGCCAATTCATGTCTTCCTGTGACCCTCAACAGATTGTAAGCTCCTGGAGGGTAGAGTCCATGCCTCACAGGACAGGGCTGTGCACACAGTCGGTGCTCTTCAACAGGATCGGCTAGGTCCAGGTGCTTGGGACACATGTTGGAAAGACTCCACCTCTCTTGTTTGGGGAGGTCTGTAAGGTGGGTGGGTGGCTGACCTGGCTGGAGCTGACCCCAAACACTGCCCCAAGAACCAAACACGAGGGATCCCTCCCTGGAAGAGGGCTCAGCTGGATGGTCAACAGCAGAAACACCTGGAGGGGGCCTGTGTTGGGGTAAGGACTGTCCACCCTCTCCCTCCCAACAACCCTTCCGCCACTCAAAATACAGATTGTCCCATCTGGACCGCCCCTGACCATCTGGACCTAGAGTCCACCAGATGCCCTTGGGCCCTGGAAAAGAGTCAGCAGAGGGACAGGGTGGAGGTCTGGAGCTCATGGCCCATGGAAGCAGAGAGGATGCAGGGTCTCAGGCAAGGGCCATGGGAGTGGGCGGTCAGCCAGAGAGGTCCGCAGTTCAGACTGCACTGGGTGGGGGGGAGGTGGTTGAGTTTCTGAATTTGTTTCCTGTTGCCTGTCTGCTGAGGTTCTATCTTACTGCACCCTCAGTTCTTTCTAGATTCTTTCCCAGATGTTGGCAGCATTTTAGAATGCAAAATTTGTTAAATGAGTGGAGGGGCAGTGAGGATGAGTGGAAAGAACTCTGAGCTGGTGGGAAGAATACCTGGAGCCAAGCCCCAGCTCGGCCACTTGACTGCTTTGTGGCCTTGGGTAAGTCATGCCACCTTTCTGGGCCTCAGTTTCCTCATCTATAAAATAATAAGATCCCGGCTCTTCCCCTGTAGTCTGTAAGCTCACTATGGGTAGGGAATGACTCTACCAATTCTGTTGCACTGTACTCTCCCAAGCACTTAGTACAGTGCTCTGCACACAGTAAGCACTCAATAATTACCTCTGATGATGATGATGATCTTAGCCTAATGAGCCCCAATGGGACAGGGACAGTGTTTGACCTGCTTATCCTCTAACCCTACAGTACTTGTGTACATATCCTTTGTAGTCTGTCACGTCCTGTAATTTATTTCAATGTCAGTGGAAGATAATATTAGACTGCAGGGTCCTTGAGGACAGAGATTGTATCTTCAAGTTTTTACTGTATTCTCTCAACGACCTGGAATGATGCTCTACCCCAGTACATGCTCAAGAAATGAGGAAAAAAGGGAGGACTTTTAATAAGTCTTTTAATAAGACTTTTAATAAACAAGTCTTTATTCTCTTATTTGTCTTAACTGTAATTTACTTCAGCATCTGACTCTCTCACTAGACTGCAAGGTCCTTGAAGGCAGGATCATGCCTACTAAGCCACCTCCTCCTCCTGGTAGTTAGGGGACCTGGGTTCTAATCCCAGAACTGCTGCTTGTCTGCTAGGTGACCTTGAGCAAGTCACTTAACTTCTCTGTGCCTCGGTTACCTCATCTATAAAATGGGGATTAAGACTGTGAGTCCCTTATGGGACAAGCACTATGTCCAACCTGATTGGCTTGCATACTAATGATAATAGTAATGGTTCTTGTTAAGAACTTACTATGTGCCAAGCCCTGTTCTAAGTGCTGGGGTAGCTACAAGTTAATCAGGTTGGACACAGTCCCTATCCCACATGGGACTTCCACTCTTAATCTCCACTTTACAGCTGAGGGAACTGAAGCCCAGAGAAATGAAATTGCTTGCCCAAGGTCACACAGCAGACAAGTGGCGGAGCCAGTATTAGAACCCAGGTCCTTTTGACTCCCAGGCCTGAGCTCTATCCACTAAGACATGCTGCTTCCCTATCTACCTCATCGCTAATTACAGTCCTGGCAGATAGTAAGCATTTAACAAAAACCATAAAAAATGTGACTGGCTGATGGACTGACAGAGAAGAAGAAAGAAGATGCGGATGATGATGATTAGGGGCTCAGAGGAGCACAAAGACATAAGCAAACCCCACACTGGTCCAGTGTGGGATTTTATCTCCCTCCGAGGCACTTGAGGGCACCGGGAGGATTAGGGTGAAGGTGGCCTTCATCCAGGGAAGAAAGATGGGGAATCCCATCCAGAGTGAAAAGGCCAGGGGCTCAAAACAATTCAGGGAGGCTGGAGGATGGTGGGAAGGGGGGGGGGGGAGGGACAGTGAGCCTGGATTAGACCTCCCAGAGAAAGGAGAGGCAAAGCCACCCACAGGGCATAAGGAACAGCATGTGGAGGGGCTCCTCCCCGCCCCCTCAACAAGCCCAGGAAGCAGGATGGGCATGTCGCAGTGGGTCTGGGGCCACAGCTCACCAAACCTGGGGACCTCTAACACTCCCTCCTGCTTTCCAAGAAGAACAACTGACAGGCAGGCATTCCAAGGTATGAAGCCAGAGAGACGCACAAAGACCCAGACAGGCACACACGTACACACACCAACAGATCGCACCTGCACACATTCGGAACCCCCTCCGAGGTTCCCCATTACCTCCAGGGCTCCTACACGTCCCCAGAATCATACCCATTAACCGTCACCTCCGGCCACCGTTAGAAGCACAGAGGCCACCTCACCCCAACCCCCGAGCCTCCCTCGCCCCATCCGGAACTTCAGGCCGCTTCCTCAGAGCAGCCTTTCTCACCGCCTCCCCTGCACGGCCCCCTCAGTCAGTCAGTCAGTCAGTCATCGATTCGCCCCACCTCCTCCCCTCATCCTGGGTTCTCGGGGACGGAGCCAACACTGCTCCTGCAGAGCGCGGCCCCCATCTCCACCCACCGGGGAAGACTTGAGGATGTTCCGGCTAAAAATCCTGCTCTCAGCCCAGAGCCCCCACGGGACCAAGGCAGCCAAGAGTGGCCCGGGGCCTCCCACTGGCATTCCCAGGGCATTTCTGCACCAGGTACTGCCTACATGGGCTGCTGGGACTTGTAGTCTCGGCAGTCACATGGGATTCCCCGCCTGCAGGAACACACTGTGCTGTGACGCCCACTGAGCAAAGCAAGGAAGGAACCAGGCACCCCCTCAGATTCCAACCTTCCTTCTGGCCCCAGGTTTCTCTTGACCGCCGGTCTTCGACCCTTCCTGTCCTTTTCTCCCTTGCCATCATTTTTCCTGTCCCGTGGCCTGGCCCCCGAATAATCCTCATAGTCTGACCACCTGGTCCTCTCTGACCTCACCCCTCTCCAACTCCGCCTTCTTTTCGAGGCCGACCCCTCCTGTCTCCATCCACAGTGCTCAGCCAGTCACTGCTCCTACTCCCATCCTGCCCTGCGGTTCCCTCTGCCCCATTCTCGACTGTGCCCCATCCCATCTGCTTCCCTCCCGTCGCTCCGGCCTCGGCCCAGCCCGTCCCTCTCCCCCCGACCGGGGTCCCCTCACCGACCCCGGCCCCCCCGGCCCCCAGAGTCCCCCTCCCTGGCCTCCGCCTGCCCAGCACCCATCTCCCCACCCGCAGGGCCTTACCCAGCTCCTCCAGCTCAGCTGTCATGGACTTGGAGCGCAGGGTCAGGGTGGTGCTGGGGGCCCTCTTGGGGGGCGGCGGGGCTGAAAAGAAGAGAGACGACGCTTTGCCCTTCCTGTCCAGTAGGAGCAGCCGTGGGGTGGCCAGGTGCAGGTGCCACTTGCGCTCCACGGCCTGGATCTCCTCGTACTCGCGGGAGGACGAGTCGCACTGCTGCAGGATCTTGTTCAGATTGCGGCTCGACGCAAACTTCTTCATGGTGCCGGGGGACGGGTCGGGGAAGTTCAGGGCCGGGCCAGGGGCGAAAGGGCACCGGCCTGGCCTGAGGAGCCTGGCGGCGGGAGGGCGAGGTCACGTGACGGTGGTGCCCGACTCAGCAGGGGGGCACGGTGCCTCTGGGAGCCTTGGGTGGTGGGGGGCGGTTGCCCCCAGGCCTATGGGGAGCCTGATCGGGGAGGGGGATGCCTCCGGGCGAGCTGGCCTGTGGGAGCGTGGGCGCCATGAGGTGTGGGGGGCAGGTGGCGGCCCGGGCCTGGCCTGCTCCCTCTCTTGATGGGCTCTCTGCCCCCCGTCCCTCCCTCCCCCCGGTCTGGGCCCAACCCCCGTCCCCTCGCAGCGCGGGGGCGCTGCAGAGGGGAGGGGCCGGGGGCTGCAGGGGAAAGGGGCAGGGTTGGGGGAGGGTGGGGCACGGCAGGCACCGGGCCTGCGGGGGGCCGGGGCCGGGGCCAGGGGCGGGAGGGGGGCGACGCCGCCGAGGACGGGGGCCGGGGGAATGCGAGCTTGGAACCGCTGCCCCTCCCCAGGCTGAGAGCAGGAGCGGCAGCGGCGGCGGCGGCGGCGGCGGCGGCGGCAGCAGCAGCCGTGGCGGCGACAGCAAGCTTTTCCTCTTCCCTTCAGGTGCCGCCTCCTCCTCCCGCCTGTTCCCCACAACAATACGGCTTCAACGCTCAAGCGTTGCCACGGCAACCGGAGCCTCCGGCGGCAGCTGCCGCCGCCGCCGCCGCCGCCCGGCAGATTCCCTCCAGCCCAGGCCTGCGGAGCCCGGGGGGTGCGGGGCTGGAGAGGGGAGCGGGGGGCGGGCGCCCAGGACCGGGACGGGGGGACACGGGGAACACACACGGGCAAGGGACAGTGCTGGCCGGCCACCGGGGCGGGGGCGGGGGAGAGGCTCCGAGGAAAGAGGGCGGGGGAGGGGGCAGAGGGACACCAAGGAGAGGGCAGGTGGAGAGGATGGAGGGGACAGAAGAGGGGATACTGGGCGGGGGCCGGGAGGGGAAAGGAGGAGGAAGAGACATGAGCAGGGAGGCGAGACGGGGGAGACGAGACGGGGGATAAGATGGGCGAGGGGATGGGACAAAGGCAGAGAAAAGGAGGAAGGGAAGGATGGGGAAAGGTGGGGGCGGGGAAGAGAAGGAAGGGCGCGGGCGGACGGGGGGGGGGGGGAGGATGGGGAGGGAAGGGAAAGGGAAACCGGGGAAAGGCGGGAGGGGGAGGGGAAGGGAGGATGGGGAAGGAGGAAGGGGATGGGTGGGGGTGACAGCAACAATGAGGCCACAACGGGGGGGCAGATGGGCTTCGGTGAGGGAAGGGGAGAGGCCAGGGGCTTTGGGGAGCCCTTTTATTCCAGTGATGTTTGTTTGGCCACCCAAGTCAGCAACATCTGGAGAGTGACCATTCCTCTAGGCCTCTTCCACCTGGGGCCCAAAGGATCTTCCTGGAAAGGGGAGGGGCAGTCAATGAGAGGGAGTTTGTGGGCATTCTTTGAGGGGAAGGGTCTCTCAAGAGATAGGAAATGTGTAGGGGGAGGGGCCCTGGGTGGGGGAATTGGTTGGGGGTCCCAGCTGTGGTTGTGCCACTGGGGAGTAGCAGAAATGGCCCTGGGGGAAGGGGGAAGGAAAGGGGATGAGTGTGCACGTGTGTGTGTGTGTGTGTGTGTGTGTGTGTGTGTGAGCACCAGTGGGAGATGGAGAAAGGAGCAGAGGGTCCAAACACCCCAACCTCACCTTTCTTCCGGGCACTCTCCTCGGACTCTGGCTTACGGCTGACAGACACCACCTTCATAAGCAGGTGGTTCCCACCCTGACGGATGAGTGACACCACCTGCTTGTGCCCGACCTTCACCACATTCACCCCGTTCACCTGGGGACACAGAAAGGCCGTGGCTAGGGGCCACACAGGCACTGACCAACCGTGGCTAGGGGCCACATAGACAAAGACCAACCACTGTTGGGGGGCATGAGGAGCAGCTAGAACTGGCTCAGGCAGCAAAGCCAGGTGCTCCTCCTACCACAGTCCACCCAACACCCCGACCCTTTCCCCCAGTGACCCAAGGCAGACCACCCAACACCCCTGACTCTCCCGAGTGACCTAACGTGGATCATCCAATACCCTTGACTCTCCCCGCACCCAACACACACCATCCAACACCCCGGATTCTCCTCCCAGTGACTTAACATGGACCATCCAACTCTCTCCCCAGTGACCTAACATGGGCCAACCAACATCCCTGACTCTCCCACAGTGACCCAGCATGAACCATCCGAAAGTACTGACTCTTCTTCCAATGAACCATGCAGGGACTTTTAGCCAATCCCTTTAATACCTGCTAGCATTTTTTGTGTGGATTTAGTTTTAAGGTAACGAATTCTGTATGCTTAGCGTATGCTGAATGAAGACATTTTCCCTTTAGTTCACAGTTGACAATCTGCTAGACTGTAAGCTCATTTTGGGCAGGGAACATGTCTACCAACTCAGTTATACTGTACTCTCCCAAGCACATAGTACAGTGCTCAGCATACAGTAAGCACCCAAGAAATGCGATCGATAGATTGATTGGTTTGTATCTACTTCCATGAAGTAAATGCCCCAAGTCCGGGTGGTGTCAGATTTGAGGAACAATGCCATGTTAGCACTTGTCATGACTTTGAAAATTTTATAATCTTGTCCTCTTACAGCACTGTCTTTCGTGAGTAAAAAATCATAGTCTTTTCGGTCTCTCCCCACAGAAAAACTGCTCCAACTCTCTTGACTCTCCCGATCACCTTTCTCTGTCTCCTCGCCAGCTCTCGTTTGTCCTCCCTAAGGAGGGAGAGACCAGAGCTGCGCATGATGATCCAGATCAGGGTGGCAAAGCTATCTATGGCTTTTGTTTTGTTTTCTGCACTTATATACTACCTGGTCTACCGTGTCACCCTCCTCACTGAGCTCCCGGCTTCCTGTCTCTCCCCATTCCGGTCAGTACTTCACTTTGCTGCCCGGATCACTTTTCTAAAAAAGTGCAGTTCATGTCTCCCGACTCCTCAAGTACCTCCAGTGGTTGCCCAACCACCTCTGCTTCAAACAAACTCTTTACCATTGGCTTTAAAGCAGTCAACCACTCACCCCCTCCTATCTTACCTCACTGATTTCTTACTACAATCCAGCCCACACACTTCACTCTTCTAATACTAACCTACTCACTGTACCTCAATCTCACCTATCTTGCCACTGACCCCTTGCCCATGTCCACCGTTACAGACCCCTACTCTCATCTTCACAGCCTCACTAAAATCCCATATCCTCCAAGACGTTTTCCTCGACTAAGCCCTCATTTCCTCTGCTCCCTCTCCCTTCTGTGTTTCCCTTGCTCTTGGATTTTGTACCCTTTAAGTGCTTAGTACAATGGTCTGCACACAGTAAACACTCAATAAATACTATTGATTGGTTTCCCAGGGCCGTTCAGTGCCCAGGTGGCTCTTCAGACTGCTGCCGCACACTGGACCACTAATAGAAAAGAACGGGAAACAGGGACTCCAAGCTCTGAGTTACAACTGAGAACTCATAGTCCCTCAAACAACCAGCCAGCCCATCATATTTGCTGAGTGCTCACTCTGTGCAAAGCATTGTATAGCTGTTTGGCATGGAGTTGTGTTTTGGTTCATTTTCCCTATACTTGTGACCTCACATGGCCTCATAACTGAATAATTGAATGCCAGTTTTAATCCCTCCCTCTCTCTAAGGGGCCTTCCTGCAGTTTACTCTTCTTTGCAACCCAGAGTGCATGCGTGAATCCATCTCTCACTCTCTCCCCTTCCCACCCGATTCTGCACATTTTTCTGCATCCCTGCCCTGTTTCCCATCTTTTTGCCCGTGTTCTATCCATGGCAAAACATTCTCTCCAATTTCATAAATGCTCAGTTTGTTTTAAAGTCTTTGGTGCACAACATTGGCCAAGATCTTTGGCAAATCTGAATTTGTTCAGTCCATTGGTCCCCCATAGTCACACGCTTGCTGACTTCTTGAAAAAGCTCCGGCAGATCTGTGAGGCCGATCCTCTACACTGTAAGCTCATTTTGGGCAGGAAATGTGTCTATCAACTCTGTTCCACTGTACTCTTCCAAGCACTTAGTACACTGCCGCCGACCCCTCCCCTGCACCTTGCCTCTGGCCTGGAATGCACTCCCTCCTCCGATCCGACAATTACTCTCCCTGCCTTCAAGCCTTTTGGAGGGCACTTCTCCAAGAGGCCTTGTCTGACTTGCTCCCTTTGTTCATCCCCCCTCCCAGCCCCACAGCATTTATGTACATATCTGTAATTTACTTATTTATATTAATATCTGCCTCTCCTGGTCTAGACTGCAAGCTTATCATGGGCAGGGAATGTATCTGTTTATTCCTATATTGTACTCTCCCAAGTGCTTCGTACAGTGCTTTGCATACAAAGCACTCAATAAATACTATTGAATGAATGAATGACTTCTCTGCATATAGTAAGTGCTCAATAAAAAACAATGATTGATTGATTCCCTGACTCAAACCATGTGGTCTATTCCACCACTGAGTTGTGCTTTTTTTCTAGGTGTTCTCTGATATCAGACTGCATTCTGCTACCTGCCAATTTAGCTGTAGAAGCGAGATTCCTTGGCTTATAATTCCCAGGATCACTTTTGGCAATCCACTCAAGGTCTGTTGGCGATCTATCAAGGCCCCTGGAACAGCAGCCTTCAGAGCGACAGGTTGCACTCACTGGAACTGTGCAACTCGAATTCCTTCAGCACTCCCAGTTCAGTGATCTATTTCCACCTTCTTGATCGGTCACCAAAGGCTGGTCCAGGTCCACTAACCTGTCTGCTCTGAAAAACTTTAGGTGAGGGAATACCTCTGACTTCAACTCCAGTAGGAAGCAGTGTGAGAAGCAACAGGGCCTAGTGGATAGAGCAGGGGCCAGACAGTCAGAAGGACCTGGGTTCTAGTGCCAGCTCCACCACTTGTGAGCTGTGTGGCCTTGGGCAAGTCACTTAACTTCTCTGTGCCTCAGTTCCCTCATCTGTAAAACAGAGAGTAAGACTGGGAGCCCCATGTGGGACAGGGACTGTGTCCAAACTGATTAGTTTATATCTACCCCTGTGCTTATTACAATGCCCAGCACATAGTAAGCGCTTAATACCATTAAAAAAAAATAAGATGAAGTCACCATGCCTTTAGGCCAACTTCATCTCACCTGTGTGGGCCACTTTCCATTCATGTGCCAAGCAGCCCCACTGATCCCTTGGCCAGTCTCTACTTTGACTATAAGTGAAGGATCTTTGATTGCTAGCTCAGGTGGCCCTTACAAGATGCACTTCAATCTCTTTTTGGTTTCTCCAGTTTCCTTCCCTGGCTCCATTACTGGGGTAAAGGGCAGGATAATTGCCCCAGAACATCAATCATGGGGTAAGTTCTTTTTGCTCCACATAGATCATTGACTTTGTGGCGCTTCCAGTGTAGATGAGGTCCTGGATGGACAATTTGAAGTCACCGAGAACCTCTTTCCTCCCCAGTCAGAAAGTCAAAGTGCTCTACTAATTCTAGTAATTTGGAACTAATTCTATTAGTTTCCAATTTTTTGAGGATTTTACCCTTGGTGATCTCTTTTACCTGACCTGTTAGCCACGCAGGGTTTCTTTTTTGGCTCCCTGATTTTTTTAAATTCTGTGGGCCCACTTTAACAGCGCTTCTAGTTCGCTAAGAGTTTTACAGGTTACTTAATTTCTTACGCCCTTCTGCTTTTTCCTCACTCAGGTCCACATTTTTATCACGTTTTTATTTCCTATTGTTTAATTACCTTGCGTGGTCACTTTTGGCCTTCCCTTCTCAGAAAGAATGTTAAATGGAATTGAGTGGTGATTGCTACTGAACAATGACTCACCGAGTACCTAAGGCACTAGGTCCTTCCCACATTTCAGAATCACAGTAAATCTAGGATATGATCTACCCTTGATTGCTTTAGGACTAGCTGTGGCAGAAAACAATGGCTTCTTTAACCCCAAAACCTTGTCATAATGCCCCATCCATCACTGGCTGCTCTTATTCAACCAGGGTAGGAAGAACACGGAGGTTTCTCCCAGCATTATTGGCCTTGGCATCACAGGTTCCTTAATCTAGCTGCTTTTCCCCATCCTAGCCAGGTGGTCCACAGAACAGTCCAATCAGTAGTACGTACTGAGTCCCCACTGTATATAGAACAGGGTACTAACCTCTTGAGAGAGTACAGTAGAATTAATAGAATAAAGCCTTCCTAGAGCTTATATTTTGTTTAAATTTGAAATTTTTATACAAAGGGATTCCTCAGTTCTCTTCCCATTTGGGATGATTTTTATTCATTCACTCATTCATTCAATCGTTATTTATTAAGCACTTACTGTGTGCACAGCATTGTACTAAGTGCTTGGGAAAGTACAATACAACAATAATCAGTGACATTCACTGTCCACAGTGAGCTCACAGTTTACAGAGACTTTGACTATCCTTTGACTGCCATGCTGCCTCTCCCTACAGCATCAAACCCCTGCTCATGTGTCCATCCTGCTTTCCAGGAGAGCCTGTACCCAAGCAGCATTGAATCTCAGCGACCAGGTTCCCTCTGCCATGCCTCAGAAACGCCAGCTGTGCGCAGGTCCTTGCTAGGCAAGCATTCTACTTCGCCCACTTTAGGGTTCGGCTTGTAGCCCAGTGGAAAGGCACTTGTTTATTGTAGTCTTGCTATGTGCCAAACTCCACTCTCAGCATCTTCCCCATTTGCTGTGCGGACCCGCTGCATTTCTCCCCCGCCCACCATGCCTGCCCTCGAGCTTCCTCTCTTCAGGGACTGTGTCAATGTGGGGCTCATTTTTTTCTGCACTCACTGTGTGTCAAAGCCATTCGATTCTTTTTCAATTTTTAGGGCAGCAGTCTGGTGCCTCTCCTTACCCTCCTGGACCCACTCGGCCCAGAAAATTCCCAGTTCCTGACGTGGTGAACCCCCTCCTCTCTGCATTCCACCCTAACTGTGCATTCGGATTTTGGAATTCTGACAGTTTCTCAGGTCCTGTGGAGTCCTTGACTGCGGAGATCCTGCCTTCTCCCCCATGGACCCCGTGTTGTGCGGATATATCCTGTTTCTCCCAGGCAGCTCCTCAAGGGTAGGGCCCTTGACTTCTCCTTATACTGTCCGTCTCCCAGAGCTCGGGACTGAGCAGGCTATATCCTACATTGTGCAATGTCAGTAGGGCATGGGAGGGAGAGGGCCATGCCTGGCACCCAGGGGGCAGGGGGTAGGGGTTTTCTTCTCCTTGGAATGGGAGGGAGACCCACCTCGATGAGGAAGTCTCCTGTTCTCAGTCCGGCCCGCCAGGCCACGCCCTCCACGTCCACCGATTCCAGGTACTGGAGCGCCGGGAAGGCTGGCGTGGGGGTGAATTCTTCGATGGGTGTCTCCGCTGCAGGGAGAGATTTATGGTCAGGGGGCACAGGCTCCAGGTTATGAAGAGGCAGAAAGAGGTAGAAGTGTAAGGAGTCAGGTTCTGGGTGGAGGCCCAAGTTGGGTCCTTTTTCCCAACCCCTCTCCCTGAACTTAAACCCCTCCAGCCTCCATTGTTCCCAGAGCCCACCCACCTTCCAGCCTCAGGTCCCTCTCGAAGTCTCACAAAATCATCCCAGGTTTTCTGGGCAGGAACCCTTGAGTGAAGCTCCCAGAGCCCCAAACAGGGCTCTCACCCCTGCTGCATCCCCACAAGGAGGACAGGTTCCCTGCCCTGCAAGACAGACTGGCACCTCGCTGTGCCCACAGGCAGCTTGCCTTGCCAGTCTAGAGGGGGCAGGGGAACATGAGCTGGGGGAGGGCTAAAAGCAGCACTGGGGAGCACCCTGATGGAATAGGGCAGGAAGTATTCTGAGTGGGCCTACCCCAACTCCTGTTTCCTGCAGTAGCCCATGCCCTGCCCCACTGCCCCTCCTCGCCTCAGCGAATCTCTGCTTTGGTAACAGACAGGGCGGGGGCACAATGTTGGGAGAAAGGTGTGTGCGTGTGTGGGGCTCTTCCATTTTTTCTAACTGTGCCCTCCTGGTTCCTAATTCTCTTTTCTCGAGTAAAGAAAACACACACCAACAGAAGTTAATGGGCTAAAGAAGCAGCCTCACTGTAGCCCGTACCCTTCGATCAACCTATGGGAGCAGTGCTGGTCAACGGTAAGACTTGGGATGGTGGTCACAGGCTGAGGCGGGAGAGGAGGGCAGAGAAAGGGAGCCGGGGGGAGGGGGCAGGGGCATCACACGTGGAAACACATGCAGTCTGCCTAGCTCTAGAGGAGGACCAGTGGCTGACTGAAGGTGCTTGCTCCCAGGACTCAGGTCCCCAAGGCTGCCCCCAAAAGTCTCAGTCCCCAGGGAGGCTCATTTGGTGATAGGGACTCCCTGGGCACTCACAATGTGGCTTGAGGGCTGAGAGGCCTCCAAAATCCTGCTCTCTCTATCAGACAGCCCTCTCTCTTCTAGGGAGCAATATCCTCTCCCAGACCCCTCCCTGCCACAGTTCCCTGGGGCTTCCACGCTTCCCACAGGCTTCCCAGTCCTTCATTCTGACCGTTTCAGGTTCCCGCTGAGGGGTGCGCTCCCCAAGCGTCACTCAGAGACATCCGACGTTCTCCTTCCGGATCACATCCGGACACCCCCAAATTCACCTGCGGCCAGATTCCTCAGGGATCTCCCCTTCACCAGCTCAGCTCAGGGGAGCCCCCCGATCTCGCCGGAGTTTGGGTCGGGCTCGGGGCCATTATGGGGTTGGCTTAGCCATCCTTCAGGGCCTCATTAAGACCCGCGGGTACCCCCGGAGCCCCGCGTGTCTCCGGGTGGAGGTCCCCGCCTGGACCCGGGGACCTGGTCCACGGACCAGCCGCACACGTGCGAACCCACAGCCCACGTGCAGTGGCCCACGTGCAGCGGCACACGCGCAGTGGCCCACGGCAGTCCTCGCACACAAAGCGCGCCTAGCCGTCGGGCCTCGGCCCGGAGACCCAAGCGGTGGCGCGGTCCACGCGGCCGGGCTCGGGAGGGAGGCAAGCCCCGGCTCCGGTCCGGACCTGGGTATGTGGGGGTGTGTGTGTGCGGGGGAGACTTGGCTACTGGGGCCCCGAGCCCGGGAAGGCTTGAGTAAGGCCAGGGCTCTGGGGCTGCCGCAGCGATCCGAGCAAGACTCCTTCCTTGATCCCCTGCCCCCTCTCCTCCTTGCCCCCACCCCCGCCCCGCCCCATTTCCCTAACACCCACCGTATCTCAACTCCCTCACGGATTCCCATTGGTTGCCCCCAATCTCCACTCCCAAACCTGAATTCCGCGCTAGCCCTCTCCCCTCTGCGCCCGATTCTTCACCTTCCCCCACCCCCGCCCCGATGAGCCGGCGGCTATCGGCGGGGCCCTCGGGGCGGCCCCCGGCCCGTCCCTCGCCCAGGGTCCCGGGTGGGCCGGCCCCCGGCCCGTCCCTCGCCCAGGGTCCCGGGTGGGCCGGCCCGGGGGCAGCCAATCGCAGTGCCGGCCCGGTGGGACCCCCACCCCCGGGGCCGGGCGGCCGAGCGGCCGGACCTCGGGAGGCACGTGGCGCCGGGTCCCCGGCCCCGGCCCCGCCCCCGCCCCCGCCCCCGCCCTACCTTTGGCCCCGCGGAGCACGAAGCCGAAGCCCTCATGCTCCCGCTTCTGCAGCACGGCCGTCTTGTCCTCGATGACGTAGTCACTGGTCGGGAGAGAAGGGGGGGCGGGGTCAGCGCGGGCGGGGGCCGCCGTCCGGCTCCAGCCAGAGGCCGCAAGCCGGGGGCCCTGCCCCGCGCCCCGGGGGCCCTGCCCCGCGCCCCGGCGGCCCTGCCCCGCGCGCCCGGCACCAACCGCCCGGCACCGACGGCGGCCCGGCGCCGACGGTGGCCCGGCTCCCGCCGCGGCCCAGCCGCCCGGCTCCCTCCGCCCCTGCCGTGGCTGAGCGGCCCCAGGCCCGGGCAAAGCGGCGGGGTGGCTGGGCTGCGGGGGCTACGTTACCTCCCGGCGCTCCGGATCCCCTCAGAAGCGCTCCCCGCCCGCACCTCCCGGTTGCTAAGGAACCGCCAGTGACTGAGCGGGGGGGGCGGAGGGGGAGGAGGGGGAGAGAGGGGGGAGGAGGAGGAGGAGGAGGAGGAGGAGGAGGAGGAGGGAGACAGGGCGGGAGAGCAGGGACTGGACGGAAGGAGAGGAGGGGGCGGGGACGAGGGGGACGAGGGCGAGGACCGGGCCGGACCGGGCCGGGCCGGGCCGGGCCGGGCCAGGCCGGGCCGCAGCCGAGGCACCTGGACCCCGGAGAAGGCGAAGGGCGGGGAAGAGCGGAGGGAGGGGGGAGGAGAGAGGGAAGGGGAGAGGGAAGGGGAGAGGGAAGGGGAGAGGGAAGGGGAGGAGGAGGAGGAGGAGAAAAAGCGGGGCGAGAGGGCGAGGAGGCCGCGGAGATGGAGGCCAAGCGGGCCCCGGGAGACACGAGCGGCGCTCGCCCAGGGTCCGTCTAGGTTTGCGGGGCCTCCACGCTGGTGGCCCGGCCGGAGCGGCGACCGGGGAACTGGAGGCGGGAGGGGGAGGACAGGAGAGGATAGGAGAGGAAGGCGGGGAGGAGTGAAGGAAAGGAGAGGGGGGAAGAGGGGAGAAGGAAGGGGGAGGGAGAGACACTTGGAGATGCTCTGCGTGGGTGGGAGCGGCGTCAGCTCCTTCCCTGCAGGGTCGCTGCCGACATCAGGGAGAATCGCCCCGCGGCGCCGGACAGCCAGCGGCCCCCGGCCCCCGCTCCCCGGCCCCCGCTCCCGCCGCTGTCGACGGCGGCCCTCGGGCTCCCCCGGAACGGGGAGGACCGCGTTCCCGCCCCGGCCTCCTTTAGGGTGGGGAGGGCCGCGCTCCAGCTCCTAGCTCCACTGGCCCCGGCCTCCTTTAGGGTGGGGAGGGCCGAGCTCCAGCTCCTGTCTACCCTGGCAGTGGGCAGGGAATGTGTCTTGTTTATTGTCATGTCGTACGCCACCGAGCGTTTAGTGGAGTGCTCTGCACACAGTAAGCGCTCAGTAAATACGACTGACGGACCGCCCAGGCTCCCCTGGGGTGGGAAGGGCCACGCTCCCGCTCCAGTCCACCCTGGACCCCGGGATCTCCTGGATCCGGGGGACTCCCTGCTCCAGCCAGACGGCTTTCCTCTCTGCCGGGGGGGGGGGGGGGGGGGAGGAGGGCGGGGACGCGGGCAGGAGGGCGAGGCTTCGACCTTGATGGAAGGCGTGGGAATTGGAGGTGGGAGACTGACGAAGGGGCCGAGGGGAAGGGGAGAAGGGAAATCTTGAGAACCGGAAAAGCGTTCAGCTTGGCGAGGCTCCAACGCGGAGCTTCCCCGGGCCCGGACGGTCACGGGCGCCCGCCGCACACCCCTGACCGTCTGAACCCCCGTGATCTGCTTCAGAACCCCTGTCTCTGGTGGCTTCCACCGGGCCCAAGAACCAGGGTCCTGGGTTTGGCTCCCTGACTCTTGTTCCCAGGCTCCGGGCCCTTTCCCCATTAGATTCCTGAGACCCTCCTTACCTTGAGGGCCTGGGGGAACATCCAGAGAAGGAACTCACACGACTTAAGGGGGATTCGGGGGTGGGGGGAGCTTGGGGGGGCTAGGACTCAGGTTAAAGCGTCATGGGGAAAATGGAGAGATGGGCGGATTCAGGGCGCACTGGAGAAAAGATTAAGGTACAGGAAGGGGCAGGAGCAACAGTGGTCTAACAGTACCCTGGCAGAGTGGGAATGAAAGATGGGGGACCCAGGGCCTGGGTCCATGCTGGGAGTGCTCAGACCAAAGCAGGAGACCAGACGATCAGAGTTGTAAGGGGATTGGGGGCGGGGCGGTGTTGAGGGGAGCTCCTGGGTCAGTGGGAAGCAGTCAGGGTGGGCAGGGAAGACATCTGGTTTATTGTTATAATTTACTCTCCCTAGTGCTTAGTATAGTGCTCTGCACACTGTAAGCACGCAATAAATACCATTGAGTGATTGACTGATCCAGCCAACTCTACAGAAATGTTGCCAAGATCTAGAAAGAACACTCCCCTCAGCTCAGTTCAGCTGGGGCCCCATCACTCCTCTATGACCCTGGCCTCCAGCTCCAGGCTCCCCAACCCCCCCAGCCCCCTCCCCCCTCTGGCTCTTGGGTGCTTGCCACCTGCCACCCATGTCCCAGATAGTCACCCCGACCCCTCTTGCTGGGCCTCCCACTATCTCCCAGATTCCTTCACATCCCTCCCCCGCCCCTCCCCCTCTCCCCCCCCCCCCCCCGCCATCCTGCTGGTGGGAATGATATGCTGGTCTGCAGGCTGAGGGTGACCCCAGCCCCTCAGCTTCTTAGTGAAAACAGGTTGCTGACTCGCAGGATTCCAGCCCCCGGGTCTCACTTGCAGCTTCTCAGCCTTGTGCTATAAGCCTCTCCACTAGCACCCCACTAGCCCCTAGTGACCCACCACGCGGCCCCAAATACGAGCCAGATGTTAACCCACCCTCCATCATGGGTCCCAGCACCTGTCTCCCCCACCCCCCCAGCCGGATGGTAACCAGGCCTCCAGCACCTGACCCCCACAGGCAAATGTTAACCCAGCTCCCATCGTGGACTCCGGCACCTGACCCCCGGCCATTACATTAGTCCAATCTTTGGACCCTCTGAGTGGCCTCTGCTGCCCTCTCGTGCTCCTGTCCTACCTGTGTGACGAAAAGCTGTCGTAGGAACCCACAGTGTAGTGGCGGAACAACCGCTTGGTCCGATCCTCTCGGGTTTCTGGAGGGAGGGAGAATCAACGGTTCAAGCCCAGCCATGCCTCCACCAAGACCCTAAGATATTTCCCCCACCTTCTCCTCTCCCTGCTCCTGCAGATCCCCCACCTCCCGAAGACTCTAAGACCTCTCCCCCACCCTCTCCTCTCTCTGCTCCTGCAGATCCCCCACCTCCTCAAGACACGGTCCCCATGGCTTCCACCCTCTCCCATGACCTTTGCTTTTGGCCTCACTCCAGCGGGGGCACTACTTAGCCGGACCTGGCATTCAGTCCTTCCCAGTCAGAGCCACCTCTTGTAGGGAATGGGAAAGTAATTCCTCTGGGGAAGCTGCCACCCCTGGGGTTTTGGGGTTGTTGGAGAGGGGAGTAGTCACTGGACCAAGGGACCCCCTGCTCCCCATACTCTCCCCGCCACCCCCAAATATCCCTGTATAGCAGCCAATGCCCAGAGTCCCACAGCTACTGGGAGGGACAGCGGCTCCTAGGGCCTCGGGCTATCTGGAGGTGGTGGTGGCAAAGCATTGATGGGGGAGCATGCTCTGGCCAGTCAAACTTCATCCTTTTTAACTCCCCAGCCCCTCACCTCTCCATCCCTAGCACACCCTCTCAGCCCCCCTCTGGCCCCCAGGATCAGCAGCAGCTCCTCCCGGACTGATTGCTGTCTCCCATGCACAGGACCCTGACTTGGTGTTTGGGGGACAGACAGAAGTAGTAAAAAAAATGTCATCCCTGCCCTGGAGGTGCTTAAATCTTAAAGGAGGTAGTATTCCCAAATTTTCAATACAACACGGTTACAAGTCGGAAAATAGGTAGAGCTACTAGACACAAGGGAACATGTGGATAAATACATAAGTCCTGAGGTAGCTGAGGGGATGGCATGACCAGAAAGGTGGATATTAATCAGGGAAGACCTCTTGGAGGATGCACTTTTTAAGAGGCTATGAAGGAAGGGATGCAGTTTGGCAAATCTGAATGGGGGGTGGGAGTGTTCTGTTTTGATTTGCTGTCTGTCTCCCTCGTTTAGACTGTTAGCCCATCATTGGACAGGGATTCTCTCTATCTGTTGCCGAATTGTACATTCCAAGCGCTTAGCACAGTGCTCTGCACATAGTAAGCACTCAATAAGTACTATTGAATGAATGAGTGGGAAGAGGAATTTCCAGGCAAGGTCAGAGGTAGGAGAATTATAAGCAAGGCACAAGGAGAAGCAGCATGGCCTAGTGGAAAGAGCATGGGCCCTGGAGTCAGGGGACCTGGGTTCCAATTCCAGCTCTGCCACTTGCCTGATGTGTGATCTTGGGCAAGTCACTTAATTTCTCTGGGCCTCAGTTTCCTCATGTGTAAAATGAGGATTACATACCGTTGCCAACTGTGTATGCTGTCCCAGCACTTAGTACAGGTTTCTGTCCCCCGTAAGCACTTAATAAATATCATTACTACTACCACCATTCCTCCTCCCCCTTAGACTGTGAGCCCCATGGGATGGGGACGATGTCGGATTTGATTGCACTTTATCTCTCCCAGCACTTAGTATGGTGCTTGGCACAGAGTAGATGTTTAACAAATATTACGATTGTTATTAGTGAGAACTTATTATTAGGAGGAACAAAGAACGTGGTTTTGGAATAGTGGAACGGCAGTGGTTCGATCAAAGAGACATGGCCGATGGGGAGGTTTTGCTTTCTACGAGGACCATGGGGGGTCAGTAACGAATCAACCAATCCATCAATCAGAAAATTATATTGACTAAGCACCCACGATGTGCAGAGCACTCTTCAAATCCTTGGGAGAGTACAATCACTCAATCGATCAATGGCATTTATTGAGGACTTACTGTGTGCAGAGAACTGTACTAAGTACTTGGGAGAGCCCAGTACAACAGAATTATAATGATAATAATATTTATGGTATTTAAGTGCTCGCTATGTGCCAAGTGCTGTTCTAAGAGCTGGACACCTTTCCCCATCCATAATGACCTTAAAGTCTAGAGGATTGGGAAGCTACAATACAATTAGTAGAAATGATCCATGCCCCATCAAGGAGCTTACAATCCTAGCAGGAGACACTCACTAGAATAAACTACAGGTAAGAGGAAGCAAAAGGTAAAAAGTTAAGGCTATAAGGGCTATGGGGGAATATAAGTACCCAAGCGCTTGGGTGACAGGAAAGGGCTGAAATGGCAGTTGCAGGGGGATCTAGGGTAGGGCGATGAGAGATTACTCAGGGAAGGCTTCCTGAAGGAGTTGTGATTTCAGAAAGGTCTTTAAGATGAGGAACGCCATGGTCTGCTGGAAGGGGATGGGGGAGGAATTCCAGGCCAGAAGATGGGTGTAAATAAGAGAAACAGCGGGGTCTAAGAGAAACAGCATGTTATAGTGGAAAGAGCATGGGCCTGGGAATCAGAGGACCTGGGTTCTAACCTCGGCTCCATCACTTGTCTGCTGGGTGACCTTGGGCAAATCACTTGACTTCTCTGAGTTCTAGTTACCTCATCTCTAAAATGGGGATAAAACACCTGTTCTCCCTCCTACTTAAACCATGAGCCCCGTGTGGGTAAGGATTGGCTCTGATCTGATTATGTTGTCTCTACGCCAGAGCTTAGTACAATGTTTGGCACATAGTAGGCATTTAACACATACCATAATTCTTATTATTACCATGCTTCTCCCCCTCGCCGGCTACCTAAGAAACCCCCTTTCCATGATTAACCCCCACCTCCCTGGTCATGTCACCCATCATTCACCCTTAGCATTTATGTGTACAGCGATTTATTTACTTAATCATTGTTTGCTTACATATGTGATTCAATAAATAATATTGGAATTAGGGCTAGGGTTAGGGTCAATAATATTGACTGAATGCCTACTGTGTGCTGACTACTAATATTAAGCATTTGGGAGAGTACAATAGAAGTAGGAGACATGATCTCTGCCCTCAGGGACCTTAAAATTTGGAGGAGGTAGATTATGAATTTCATATACGTTTTACCTCTTGTATATTTACAATTTGTGTCCGCCTACCTTCCCATCAGATTATAAATTTCTCAAGGGCCAGGGTATTCCAAGAGTGGAATATAGTGCTCTGCCCACAGTAGGCATCCTGTAGGACATTCTGCTTGCTGTAGGCACCCAGTACTGTGCTCTGTCCACAGTAGGTGCCTAGTTTAGTGCCCTACCCACAGTGGCTCTCAAGACAGTGCTCTGCACACAGTAGCTGCCCAGTATGCATTGATGGCAATGATGGATCTATCACCAAATCTTGTCAGTTCTACTTTCACATCTCTAGAATTCATCTTTTCCTCTCTATCCAAACTGCTGCCAGCTGATCCAAGCACCTGATATATCCCACCTTGACTACTGCATCAGCCTCCTCACTGACCTCCCTGTCTTCAGTCTCTCCTCTCTCCAGTCCACACTTCACTCTGATGCCTGGATGATGTTCTAAAAAAAAAGTTCAGGCCCTATCTCCCTACTCCTCAAAAACCTCCAATGATTGCCCATCCAAAGAGACCCAACAGAAACTCCTTACCATCGGCTTTAAGGCAGTATATCAGCTCTCTTCCTCCTATCTTCCCTTGCTGATTTCCTGCTACAACCCTGCCCACACACTTTGCTTCTCTAATGCTAACTTACACTCTTATATCTCAATCTCATCTATCCTCACACTGACCCGTTGCCCACGTCCTTCCTCCTGCCTAGAACTCCCTTCCCTTTCATATCTGACAGAGTAATCGATCAATCAATGGTATTTATTCAGAGCTTACTTTGTGCAGAGCACTGTACTGAGGGCTTGGGAGAGTACTATCATTCAACTGTATTTATTGAGTACCTACTGTGTGCAGAGCACTGTACTAAATGCTTGGGAGAGAACTATAGCACAATAAACAGACATATTCCCTGCCCACAATGAGCTTACAGCCTAGTGAAGCAGCGAGACTCAGTGGAAAGAGCACGGGCTTGGGAGTCAGAGGTAGTGGGTTCTAATCCTGGCTCTGCCGCTTGTCAACTGTGTGACCTTGGGTAAGTCACTTAGCTTCTCTGTGCCTCAGTTACCTCATCTGTAAAATGGGGACGAAGACTGTGAGTCTTATGTGGGACAACCTGATTACCTTGTGTCTACCCCAGCGCTTAGAACAGTGCTTGGCACATAGTAAGCGCTTACCAAATTCCAACATTATTAGTGGGGGAAGCAGGTATTAATATAAATAAATTACAGATATGGACACGAGTGCTGTGGGGCTGAGAAGGGGGGATGAATAAAGGGAGCAAGCCGGGACAACTCAGAAGGGAGTGGGAAAAGAGGAAATGATAGCTGAGTCAGAAAGGACTCGTGAAGGAGATGTGCCTTCAATAAGACTTTGAAGGTGGGGAGAGTAATTGTCTGTAGGATATGAAAAGGGAAGGGTTTCCAGGCCAGAGGTATGACATGGGTGAGAGGTCAGCTGAGAGATCGATGAGCTCAAGGTACAATAAGTAGGTTGGCATTAGAGTGAAGTGTGTGGGTTGGGTTGTAGTAGGAGAGTAGCAAGGTGAGGTAGGAGGGGGCAAGATGTTTGATGTGGAGGTGGAGGGGCAACCACTCAAGTTTCTAGAAGAGTGGGGAAACATGGATAGAGTGTTTTTGTAGAAAAATGATGCAGGCAGCAGAGTGAAGTAAGCACTGGAGTAGGGGGAGACAGGAGGCAGGGAGGAGCCCCCACACTCCCCGCCTTCAAAACCCTCCTAAAATCAATCAGTGGTATTTATTGAGCACTTACTGTGCAGAATTCTGTACTACATCCTTGGGAGAGAACAATACAAGAGTTAGTAGACATGTTGACAATTCCTCCAAGAGGCCTTCCCTATGTCCTCATTTCCCTATCCACCCTTTCACCTGCGTCACCTGTGCGCTCGGATCCATAATATTATATATTCACATAATATTATTCATCTTAATATTCATCTCACCCTCTGCCCTACTGACTTTAGATACCATATCGTTACCTTCTGCCATTTCTCCTATTTGTACTTTTCTCTCCCTCTAGACTGTATGCTCCTTGTGATGAGGCTCGTGTCTACCAGCTCTACTCTACTCTACTATTCCAAGCGCTTATTACAGTGCTGTGGCACAGAGTGGGCGCTAAAAAAAATAAAAAATCACGGATTAATTGATTGGTCATTTACAGTATGTACTACAATAGCTGGCCACCAGAGAGCGCCAAAGAGCCGCGCCAAAGCCCCTCTCCGGCCCTGTACACTGGAGAGGAGAGCAGAGGAGATGGGAAGGGAGGAGAGGAGAGGAGAGGGGAAGGAAGGAGAGGGGATCAGAGGAGAAGACAGGAGAGGAGAGGAGAAGAAAGGGGGAAGGGAGGAGAGGAGAGAGGAGAAGAGGAGAAGGAAGCAGAGGAGGAGGGAGGAGAAGGGAGAGGAGAGGGAAAGAGAGGGGAAGGAGGGAGTCCACAGCCCCCGCTTTGGGTCAGCTTGTTTCCGGGGGGAGAGGCGGGGAGCTGAGCTGCGGACAACGCTGTCAGGCTGACCTCGCCAGTAAGATTAGTGGGGATGGTGGAGAGCACGCAGGGGGCCGAGAGAACAGCCTGGGAGGCGCAGCAGCAAGTTGTTCTTTGGAGAGGGGATTCTGCCCTGGCCCACGGCCAGCTTCTTTTGCACGGAAAATGCTGTTTCACTAGGTTCTCTAGGAGCTCAGCCTTGCCGGCCCAAGGAGCCCAACTGCTGCTGCTGCTGCTGCTGCTGCTGCTGCTGCTGCTGCTTGGGCCTAAGGGAACATCAGGTGGGCCGAGGTCAGTGGATACTGCCCCATCAGGTCTGGATGGCACCCCTGGTGCCCGAGCCTGGAGAGAGCAGAGACCCAGGAGGAGGAGGAGAGAGAGACTGGAACCTGGTGGCCTCTGGCAAGGAAGTCATCAGGGATCATGGCCTTGGGGTGGAGGTTGGGGGTGGGGGGAGGGGGTGGCTTAGGGGAAAGTCGCCCCAGCTCACAGGACCCCCAGGCAAATTGGCGAGTGGGGCAGCAGGGCAAGCGGCCATGGGGTGGGTGGGCGTCTACAGACTGGGGGAGTTGGGAGAACTGTGCCTGGGTGGGTGGTGGCAGCAGGTCCAGCATCAAACAGAGCTACACGCATTGTTCCTGCCCGCCAACGGCGCGGCCACGAGGAAAACAACCGCCCAGGGCAGACGGCGGCCCGGTGGGAGGGGGAACCAGCAGAGCTTTCTGGCCAGGAGTTTGCGCCAGCAAGGGCTGAAATCACGTCCGGCCTGACCCAGGACACGGAACCCCCTGATGTGGAGCGAGGCCTTCCCTAAACCACCCTGCACACAGCAGTCGGATGCTGTCCTCAGAGTCCAGGCCTCGGCCACTCCCCTGGCATGGACACCGCCCCCCCCCGACATGGGGCTACCCCTTGCCTCCCTCCCCCAAGCATGACCTCCAGCACCCCAGTCACTACACCTGAGGCCACAATTTCCCTGCTCCCCAAAACACAACCTTTGAGCCAATCAAGACAAAGATCTAGTTCCATTCCCGACGAGAGGCTGATCCCACTTCCAGATCAGCACTTTGATCTTCAACCCCAGCCCTACAGCCCTTATATATGTATCTTTATACTTGATTATTTCCCCTATTTGTAATGTATTTTAATGTCTGTTTCCCCCTGCAGGCTGTAAGCTCCTCTTGGGCAGGGATCACATCTACCAACTCTATTATATTGTACTTTCCCAAGCACTTAGAACAGTGCTTTGCACACAGTAAGTGCTCAATAAATACCATTGATTGCTTGATTGATACATTTGCCACCCCTAGGCACGCTCCTCGGCAGCCACCTCCTGGTATTGCCCGCCCCTCCCCACCGCCCAACAGCCCTGCCCCTAGAGGCTAGAACGTTCCCAGCCCCTAAAGAGAACTTGGAATTCAGAGTTCTTGAACTGAGGGCTCAGGTTGGAGTTTCTGGGCAGTATTTCTGGTTCACCCGTGTGTTGGGGCCCACTGGGGTCGGGGCGGCCAGTCATCCAGGGACAGGGACTGACATAAGCCCAAGGAAGTGAGGAGGGGGCAAATGCACTTTGAGCAAATGATCTTTTGGTGAGCTTTCTGGAGGCTAGCTAAATCAACCAATCCATTGTCTTGACTGAAGGCTTACTGTGTGCACAGCACTGTACTAAGCCCTTGGGAGAGTACAACAGAGTAAGTAGACAGGATCCCTCCCCTCAAGAAGTTTATGATCTAGTTAGGGAGGCAGGCACTAAAATAAGTTACAGGTAGGGAAGGCAAGCAAGAGCAAGGAGATGCATTTAAGTGCTCTGTGGTCGGTAGAGGTTGAGTTCCTAAGTGTTTGGGGGGTATGTGCTGAAATGTCCCAACTGAACAACTTGGAGCGCTGATTTTCACTCAGGAACTGACCTCCCCAAACCAGAACAAAATTGGGAGTGGAATGGCCAGGAGGAGAGAGGAGGAAGGGAGGAGGAAAGCAGGGGAAGAGAGGAAGTGGGACAAAAGAAGAGTAGGGGAGAGGGTAATCAATCCATCAGTTGTATTTATTTAGTGCTTACTGTGTGCAGAGCACTGTACTGAGCACTTGGAAGAGTACAATATAACAGTATAACAGACACATTCTTTGCCCACATTGAGTTTACTGTCTAAAGTGGGAGACAGACATCAATATAAATAAATTATGGATATGTATATAAGTGCTGTGGGGCTGCTCCAATAAATAGGGAGCAAGTCAGGTTGATGCAGAAGGGAAGGAAAAGGAAAAGAAGGCTTAGTTAGGGAAGGCCTCTTGGAGGGGATGTGGCTTTGAAGAAGGGGGAGAGTAACTGTCTGTCTGATTTGAAGAGGGAGGGCATTTCAGGCCAGAGGCAGGACGTGGACGAAAGGTCGGTGGTGAGATAGATGAGATCGAGGTAGAGTGAGTAGGTTGGCATTAGCGGAGTGAAGTGTGTGGGCTGGGTTGTAGTAGGAGGGTATTGAGGTGAGGTAGGAGGGGGGCAAGGTGATTTGATGCAGAGGTAGATGGGTAACCATGGGAAGTTCTTGAGGAGTAGGGAAACATGAACTGAACGTTTTTGTAGAAAAACGATCTGGGCAGGAGAGTGAAGGATGGACTGGAGTGGGGAGAGATAGAAGGCAGGGAGGTTGGCAAGGAGGCTGATACAGTAATCAAGGTGGAATAGGATAAGTGATTGGATAAATATGGTGGCAGTTTGACTAGAGAGGAAAGGGGGGATTTTAGTGATGCTGTGAAGGTTGAATCCACAGGATTTAGTGATAGATTGAATATGTGGGTTGAATGAGAGAGAGGAATCATAGTTAATGCCAAGGTTAAGGGTTTGTAAAACAGAAAGGATGGTAGTGCTGTCTACAGTAATGGAAAAGTAAGGGGAAGGACAGGGTTTGGGTGGGAAGATAAGGAATTCTGTTTTGGACATATTAAGTTTGAGGTGGTGGCAGGACATCCAAGTAGCAATGTCTTGAAGTCAGGAGGAAATGCGAGACTGCTGAGAGGGAGAGAAAGCAGGACTGGAGATGTAGATTTGGGAACCATCCGCATAGAAGGGGTAGCTGAAACCATGGGAGTGAATTAATTCTCCAAGGGAATGGATATATAGAGAGGCTAGAAGGGGACCCAGAACTGAACCTTGAGGGACACCCATAGTTAGGGGGGTATGGGAGGCAGAGGAGGAGCCCGCGAAAGAGACCAAGAATGAGTGATGAGAGATAGGAGGAGAACCAGGAGAGGACACTGTCAGTGAAACCAAAGCTGGACAATGTTTCCAGGAGCAGGGGGTGGTCAACAGTATTGAAGGCAGCTGAGCAGTCGAGGAGGATTATGATGGAGTAGAGGCCGTTGGATTTGGCAAGGAGATCATTTGTGACCTTTGAGAGGGCATTTTCTGTGGAGTGAAGGGGTCAGAAGCCAGATTGGAGGGGGTAAAGGAGAGAATTGGAGGAGAGGAACTTGAGACAATAGGTATAGTGAACTCACTTAAGGAATTTGGAGAGGAATGTTAGGAGGGAGATGGGGCGATAATTGGAGGAAGCTGTGGGGTCAAGGGAGGCTTTTTTAGGATAGGGGAAACATGGGCATGTTTGAAATCACTGGGGAAGAAGCTAGCAGAGAGTGAACAATTGCAGATGGCAGTTAGGGACTGAGGGGGCAAGTGTTTTGATAAGGTACGAAGGGATGGGGTCAGATGCGCAGGAGAAGGGAATGGACTTTGAGAAAAGAAAGGAGAAGAAAAGTCAGAGGATGGGGAGAAGAGGAGAGGGGAATGGGGAAGAGATCTCTGCTGGATCCCAAGGAGACAGGGGACATAACTCTGCAGAGGGCCCTTATACTAGGGGATCAGTCTAAGTTCAGGTCTGCTCAAGTGGATATTGGGGTGCAAAAGGTTGAGGTGCTTGGCACTGGACTGGATGACTTGCTTTTTCCCACCAACAAGCCATGAAATAACCAACAAACAGAGAATCTGAACCTTGGGGACATAGTCTGACTTAGCAGACTGTTCCCTCCCTAGGGGAACTTCCAATCTGAGAAGTTGAAGGGGTATGACAGGCAGACAGACGGGGGAAAGGTGGGCAGGCAGTCAGTCAAGTCAATTGGTCAATCTGCCCAGATCCAGAGGACCACAGGGCTCGGACATACCCTGTATGTATCAGCATACATACAGAAGCAGAAGAGAAGCAGCGTGGCTCAGTGGAAAGAGCACGGGCTTTGGAGTCAGGGTTCATGAGTTCGAATCCCAGCTCTGCCACTTGTTGGCTGTGTGACTGTGGGCAAGTCACTTAACTTCTCTGTGCCTCAGTTCCCTCATCTGTAAAATGGGGATTAAGACTGTGAGCCCCACGTGGGACAACCTGATTCCCCTATGTCTACCCCAGCGCTTAGAACAGTGCTCGGCACATAGTAAGCGCTTAACAAATACCAACATTATTATTATTATTATTTGTAACAGACAAGTGTATCAGCAGCCTTCCTCACTAGTCTCTTTGCCTCCAGACTCTCCCCACAACAATCCGTACTATACATTTCTACAAGGATCATCTTCTTGAAGCAACATTTGGCACACCTCTCTCCACTCCTCAAAACCCTCCAATGGTTTCCCACCTTCCTCCTCAAGAACTCCCTGCAGATGACTTCAAGGCCTTCCATCAGCTCCTTCCATCTTCCATATTCAAAATATACCATTACTAGGTTGAGTGATGGTTTCTGCTCTCTTTACCTGCTTCCCTAGCTCACAGTCTTTGCTCCTTCCAAGCTCACTCTGGAAGTGGGCCTCACTCTCAACTCTGCCTCCATCCCCTTGCTGTTCTCCTCGTTTAGAATCTCCTCCTGCCCCTAATCTGACAGCCGTCAACTCTTCTCATAGTCACAAACCCTCCTAAAAAATCCCACCTCCCCCAGGAAATTCTTCAGCAATTAATTTTCAACTCCCGAGTCACATCAACCAAACACCCTAAGCGTTTGTGTAGTTTATTCCTAGCTTCAGTTCTTTAACGCAAATGCATATTTTAATTTACTTACTCATTTATTCAGCTACCAGAACCTCTTCCTGTTACACCCTTATTCTTGCTCCTATCTCTACAGTTGGTCCTACCTAGGGATGGGTTAGTACCACCCGTTCTCCCTAACGTTTCTCTTGATTGCGCCCAGGAGCCGGTGACTAGTCTAAACAAGGGACCTGGGGGGTGAGGCAGATAACCGTAGGCAGAAAGAAATGATGTTGCAGGACTTGGCAACTAACTGTTTGGGGATTGGAGGAAGAAAGAGAGGTGACAAAGATCAGGCTAGGAGGATAAGACTGTGGGGTTGGCCAAGGTGATCCACGTTGGGCAGAAAAAAGAGGTTTTGCTCTGCTACTCCAAGTTCGAGGGACAAACTCCAGATGGAGTCCAAACAGAGTCTTGAACCCAAACAGACAAGTCCCCACACCCACACACCACAGACAGAGGCCCTGAACCCAAACCTGGATAAAGAACCCCAAACTCCATCAATATTTCTCAAACTAGAGGCCAGGGATGCCAGGTTAGATCTGATTTCCAGGGAAGAGATCCGGGATGAGATCCCTCCATCAGACTCTACTTCCTGAAACAGACACCCTGTTCCCAAATTCCTCTCTCTGCATAGACCAGACACTCTGAACCCAAAAACAAAACCAAAGCCCAGAAATAGCATGGCCTAGTGGAGAGAGCATTGACCTTGGGTTCTAATCCAACTTCTGTCACTTGTCTGCTGTGTGACCCTCGGTAACTCCCTTAACTTCTCTGGGCCTCAGTTACCTCAACTATAAAATGGGGATGAAAACTCAAAGCCCCATGTGGAACTTGGACCGTGTCCAATTTGATTAGCTTGTATCTACCCCAGCACCTAGTACAGTGCCTGGACCCAGAGTAAGCATTTAAATACCAAAAATAAAACAAGCAAACAAACCCATCTCTCTCTTTATAGGCCATAAACCCTGATCCCAAGCCCTTCATTTTCTGTACAAACCTGAACCCAACCTTTTCTCTCTGAAGAGACCAGAGATCCTGATTCCTAGACTTTTCCTGAAGTCTCTAGACAAGGCTACGCCAAGCGCTGCTCCCAAGGCAGCCTATGACCTTAGGTTTGGCTTTATCTGGCAGAAATTCGCACCCCAGACAGTGGTCCCCAAGAGACACTTGGACCTCAGCCCTACTTCCCAGTTTGATTCAGTAAACAACAGAGACCCCAAGGCCACATCTGGATCAGATTCCTCCTGGATGTCATCTTTCCCTGAAATTGAGGCTGGCCTGGATTCTGATCCCCAGGACCAACCCAGAGACAAGCAGCTACTGCAGACAACTCTTCCAGCTCCCACTTAGATCTCGATCCCGCCCCCCCTCCCCAGCCCCCAGCCCCGACACACCTCATCTCCCACGTCCCCAGTTGCTTTTCACATAACCACTCCCACCTCCCCAGTTGCTTTTCACACAACCACTCTCTGGACTAGCCCTCATGGAACAGATAGACTGTTTAGACTGTGAGCCCGTCATTGGGCAGGGATTGTCTCTCTCTGTTGCTGTACATTCCAAGAGCTTAGTACAGTGCTCTGCACATAGTAAGCGCTCAATAAATATCACTGAATGAATGAAGATAGAGTAAGTTTACTGGGTATGCCTCCCTTTGAGGAACTGGCAGGCCAGAGGAGAAGAAAAGCAGGAATAAATCAATAATCTACCATGGTTACACATGTGGGAGAAGAGACAGAACTGAACCACGTGAGTGGAACACTGAAATCAACGACAGTGAAATAAACAGAGATGGGTATGGCGGAGTGTACTAAGGGGTGAGTGAGGGCGAGCAGATCTGAGAAGGTTATGGATTGATCAGGCCTCCCTTCATGGGAGAAGTGGCTTTTTGGAGGGCTTTGAAGAAGGAGCAGGGGCGGTTTGGGGGAGCTGAGGGGAGAGAGAGTTCTAGGTCAAGGGAGACATAGGCTGTGGGTTGGAGGCAGAAGAGGTGCAAGCTGGGGTGGGTCAGGATGTAGAAGCGATGGCTCCGGGTGAGATGTAGAGGGAAAAGAGAGAGGATAGGAAAGAGAGGAGCCAGCTGGTGGCAAACTTGAACCTGATGATTGGTAGAGGCAGTGGAGAATCACTGGAGGTTTGGAGGAGGACAGCTGAGGAAGTGGAGTTCCTGGGTGGGTTCGGTCTGATTGAGCCATTCACACAGGAAAGGGCTGAGGGCTCTCTGGGGTGTGTGTGGGGAGTCCTGGGTCCAATGGCAGAAAGTAGTTCTGTTAGAAGACAGGCCTGGAGGAGGGGTCAGAGGAAGCTGGCAGTAAGAGAGGGGGCCAAATGACAGGGTGTGAGGGGCTGGGGTCAGAGGCCCAGGGGAGAATTTGGGTAGGTGTTCCCTCTGCAGGGACCAGAGGGGACTTGAGACAGTGTGCAATGAGTACAGTAGTCCCTTTGGTGGTGGGGTCTCCCTAGAATTGAGGTCAATGGAGCTGTGGAGGGTCGAGGGTGGGGTTGTGTCACTCACCATGCCGGGTGTCATACTGGCGCATCTGCACCTCCTCCACGCAGTCTGCCGGGAACCAGCCTGTCCGGCCTTTCACTGAGCCTTCCCAGAAGCCGCCCTCGCCGATGCTGAGCACTGAGAAGGGGTAGAGAGCAGAGTCCCCATCAGAGTAGGCCCGAGGCAGAGTGGGGTTGGGGGTCAGAAAAAGGATGAGGACCCTCTTGGCCTGAGAGGGCAGAACTGATGCTGGGGCCAGCTGTGGGAGAGGCCTCCCCTCCCTTCACTCCCCCTGGATCCTTCCTCAACCAACCAATCCTGCTCCTCCCTTCCCCCCTCCTCTTCTCCCCATATTCGTGAACTCTACGATTCCTCCCCCCCCCCCCCCATCTTGCCTCAATCCTGGTCTCTTCCCATCTCCTTTTGTTCCAAAGACTCCTCTTCTCCCAGGAGTCCCACAGCGGAGCCCTCAGCAGTGCCCATAACAGCTTCCCAGGGAACCTGGCAGTCCCCCAATGGCCCCCAAGCAGCCCCCTCTCAGCAGTCTCACAGTAGCTCCCCACAGCAGCCTCTCATTGTTCCCACAGCACTCTCCCCAGCAACTCCCACAGCACCCCTCCCAGCAACCTCCACAGCAGCCCTCCAGCAGCCCCCATAGTGGCTTCCCAGTGGCCTCCTAGTGGCCCTCCGGGCCAGGCTGTGCTGAGGGCGTGGCTGGTGGGACAAATGGTCTGTTGGTCAGTCCTGCATGCCCATCCCTGCTCACCAATCATGCTGCTCACACTTGAGGGACAGACCAAGGGTGTGGGGGAGAGAAAAAGAGAACAAGAGACAGTGGAGAGGCCGAAGGGAACACTTAACCTAGGCCACACCAGCCCTCTAGGGAACCATCTCCCCATTACATCCACCACCCCCTTACCATCCCATCTTTACAACTTAGCTCAAGGCCACCTCCTCCAGAAGGTTTTTCAAGTCAACCCCCACCACCCACAAATCAACCGAGACCAGCTCCTCTTCAGCACTTGCTTAAGGACCTTGGCTAAGGTCCATGGGGCCAGGGTTCATCTTCCCTGCCAGATTGAGAGCTCTCTGAGGCCAGGGTCTGGGTCTGGACCCCAGCAGAGGTGCCAGGAACATACCACAGAGCTAATAAAGATATCCTATGGGCTTAGTACCTGCCACTCAGTGGCATTTATGGAAGGCTTACATTGTGCGCAGCACTATACTGAGTTCATTCATTCAATAGTATTTATTGAGCGCTTACTATGTGCAGAGCACTGTACTAAGCGCTTGGGATGAACAAGTCGGCAACAGATAGAGACAGTCCCTGCCGTTTGACGGGCTTACAGTCTAATCGGGGGAGATGAGATGTTTGGGAGTTTGGGTGTTTGGGAGAGTACGATGCATTTGGTAGACACGCTCCCTCCTCTCCAGGAGCAGTCTAGCAACTGACTACTTGCTTACTGACTGACGCTCCCCCGTATAAGCCTTTTCCGGATCAGACCCTCATCCTTGACCCTTGAGAAGCAGCGCGGTTTAGTGGAAAGAGCACAGGCTTGGGAGTCAGAGTATGTGGGTTCTAATCCCAGCTCTGCCACTTGTCTTCTGTGTGACCTTGGGCAAGCTACTTACCTTCTCTGTGCCTCAGTTACCTCATCTGAAAAATAGGGATGAAGACTGTGAGCCCCACGTGGGACAACCTGATTACCTTGTATCTACCCCAGAGCTTAGAACAGTGATTGCCACATAATAAGTGCTTAACAAATACCATTATTATTATTATTGTTACTATTATTCTATCTGGTCCAGGTCATTGAGCGGAACCAGGTCCTGGCTGCCCTACTGGACACCCACTCTCATGGTAAGGGTGAGACAATTCCATACTCCTGACTCCCTCTCCAGCTTGACTGCCCCTCCAGTGATCCAACAAAGGTCATCCAACACCCCTCACGCTCCTCTCTCCATCTTTGACTCTTCCTCGGTGACCCAGCATGGACCTTGACCTCAACTCCCTCCTGCTTCATACCCGACAGAATACCACTCTCCCCATCTTTAAGATCCTACTAAAATTATAACCCTATCTTCACCTTTCAGTCAATCAATAGTATTTATTGAGCACTTACTATGTGCAGAACCCTGTACTAAGAGCTTGGGAGAATACAACAGAATTAGCAGACATGTTCCCTGCCCACTTTCCCAGGAGTATTTAAAAAGGAGATCTCCCACCTGGTCTCAAAATCTATCCCTTCCACCTGCGTCCCCGATCCTATTCCTTTGCACCATATCAAAGCAATTGTCCCTGCCCTTCTTCTCTTTCTGACCTTCATCTTCAACTGTTCACTCCCCAGTGGTTTCTTCCCCACTATTTTCAAACATGATCATGTCTCCCCTAACTTAAAAAAACCCCTTTCCTTGACTCCAAAGGTCTCTCCAGTTATTGCCCCATCTCCCTCCTACCAATCCTTTTCAAACTCCTTGAGCGAGTTGTCTATACTTGCTTCCAATTCTCTCCCTGACCACCTCCAATCTTGCTTCTGCTCCTTCTCTACACTAAAACTGCCCACTCAAAGGTCAGCAATGATCTCCTCCTTGCTGAATCCAATGGCCTCCATTTCACCCTAATCCTCCTCAACCTCTAAGATGTGGACCACCCTCTTCTCCTGAAAACATTTTCTAACCTTGACTTCACTGATATTGTCCCCTCCTGGTTCTTCTACAATCTTTCTGGTGGCTCATTATTTCTTTTGTGGGCTTCTCCTTAGTCTGCTACCCCCTACTTGTGGGAGTCCTTCAAAGCTCTGTTCTAGGTCCCCTTCTATTCTCCATCTGTACCTACTCCCTTGGAGAACTTATTTGCTCCCATGGCTTCAACTACCATCTCTATGCAGATGACTCCCAAATTTCCATCTCCATCCCTGACCTCTCTCCTTCCCTGTAATCTCACATTTCCTCCTGCCTTCTGGACATCTCTCCCTGCATGTCCCGCTGACACCTCAACCTTAACATGTCCAAACAGAACCTCTCATCTTCTCACCCAAACCCTGTTCTTCCCATGCTGTAGACAGCACTACCATCCTCCCTTTCTTCCAAGCCTGTAACCTTGGTGTTATCCTCGACTCAGCTCTCTCATTCAACCCACGTATTCAATCTGTCACCAAATCCTGTCAGTTTGGCCTTCACAATATCGCTAAAATCCACCCTTCCCTCTCCACCCAAACTGCTACTATGCTGATCCAAGCACTTATCCTATCCCTTCTCGACTACTGCATCAGCCTCCTCGCTGACTTCCTTGCTGCCTGTCTCTCTCAACTCCAGTCCAAACTTCACTCTGTTGCTTGGATCATTTTTCTAAAAAGCATTCAGTACATGATTCCCCACTCCTTGAGAACCTCCAGTGGTTGCTCATCTACCTCCATATCAAACAGAAAAAAAGAAACTCCTTATCATTGGCATTAAAGCACTCAACCACCTTACCCCCTCCTACCTTACCTTGCTGATTTCCTACTACAACCCAGCACATTCACTTTGTTCTCCTAGTCTTAGCTTGCTCACTGTGCCTCGGCCTCATCTATTACACCACTGACTCCTCTCCTACACCCTGCCTCTGGCCTGGAACTCCCTTCCCCTTAATATCCTACAGACCATCACTCTCCCCCCCTTCAAAGCCTTATTAAAATCACATCTCTTCCAAGAGGCCTTCCAGAGTAAGCCCTGATTTTCCCTACTCCCTCTCTCTTCTGCATCACCCTTGCACTTGGATTTGTACCCTTTATTCTCCCCACCCTCAGCCCCTCAGCACTTAAGTACATCTTAATTGTCTGTCTCCCCATCTAGGCTGTAAGCTCTTTGTGGGCAGGAGCTTACATCTCCCTCCTACCATTCCTTGTCAAACTCCTTGAGTGAGTTGTCTACACCTGCTGCTTCCAATTCTCTCCCTGACCCCCTCCAATCTTGCTTCTGCTCCTTCTCTACAGTACAATACTCTGTTATACTGTAGTCTCCCAAGCGCTTAATACAGTGCTCGGCACACAGTTTTCGATAAATATCATTGATTGGTACTCTGGGAAGACTTCCTTGACTAACTTTTCATCTTCTTCCCCTCTGCATCACATATGCAATTAAGTCAGTACTCCTAAGCACTTCTATACTCACCCCATCCCCGCCACACAAAGCAGCATGGCATAGTGGATAGAGCATGGGCCTGGGAGTCAGAAGGACCTGGGTTCTAATCCCGGCCCCACGACTTGCCTGCTCTGTGGCCTTGGGCAAGTCTATTCACTTCTCTGTGTCTCGGTTACTTCATCTGTAAAATGGGGATTAGGACTGTGCACCCTACATGGGACAGGGACTGTGTCCAACCCGATTTGCTTGTATCCACCCCAGCCCTTAGTACAGTGCCTGGCACATAGGAAGCACTTAATAAGTACCACAATTATTATTATACTCTGTTTCATTCTCTTCCTGTAATTTATTATAATGCTTTCCCCACTAGCTTGTAGGGTCTTCGAGGGTAGGGTTCATTTCTTCCAACTCTATCATACTGTACTCTTCCGAGTCCTAAGTACAGTGCTCTACAAACAGTAAGGGCTCAATAAATACCACTGATTGATAGAGGTCATAAATTGATCTATACAGGAGCTTTGTCAAAGGAAACAAGGGGGAATGGTGACCCCTCCAAACCCTCCCAGCTCCAGAGATCTAAGTGCCTCGAGGCAGACCGAAGACACAGTTTGGCCTTGGGTCTCCAGGGTGGAGTTGAGCCCCAGGGTGGCTCCCGGGGACCAACCCACCTCTCCTCACTCTGCTCCTGCAGACTTATCCCACCATGTTCCCAACACCTGGTGTTTCTGTGGGTTGGGGGTGGCTGGCTGGGGTCACTTGAACTTTCCTACGGCATCGCCCTTGCCTTCCCCAAGGACCTACCCCATCTCACCCGCCCCAGGTCTCCATCTAGAAGGCAGTGAAGCCTAGTGGATTCAGCACAGGGCTGGGAGTCAGGAGACCCGAGTTCTAGTCCCAGGTCAGTCACAGAGCTGCTCTGTGACCTTGGGCATATCAATTTTCCTCTCTGGGACTCAGTTTCCCCACCTGTAAAACAGGGATAGCATCTCCCTACCTCACCAGAAGCCCAGGCCTGGAAGTCAGAAGAACCTGGCTTCTAATCCCGACGCCACCCCTTGTCTGCTCTGTGACCTTGGGCATGTCATTTCACTTCTCTGTGCCTTAGTTACCTTATCTGTAAAATGGGAATTAAGACTGTGAGCCCCATGTGGGACACGGAGTGTGTCCAATCTGATTAGCTTGTATCTACCCCAGCACTTTTTACAGTGCTTGGCAAAGAGTACGTGCTTAACAAATACCATTAAAAAAAATCAAGAATTCTGATGATAAAATGAGAAATAATGGGAAATTTCTTTGGAAAAAATTACCCAAAAAGCACTGCAACAAAACCAAAGTATTATTTATCATCATCATCATCAACATCCCGCCTTCTCTCCTTTCATCCCTCTTCTACCCACATCTGCCCTCTGCCCTGTCCCCATCAGTCTCTTTTGCTGGCCACAGGAGACATCCAACCTGAAGAAGCAAAGCAGTATGGCCTAGTGAAAAGAGCATGGGCCTGGAAGTCAGAGGCCATGGGTTCTAATCCCAGCTCTTCCACTTGTCTGCTGGGTGACTTTGGGCAAACCTCTTTACTTCTCTGTGTCTCAGTTCCCTCATCTGTAAAATGGGGATTAAGACTGTGAGCTCTACGTTGAACAGGAACTGTGTCCAACCCAATTATCTTGGCTCTACTCTGTCTGGCCTGTAGTAAGTCCTTTATGAATGCTATTGAAAAAGAAAACAAAACCTGAACAGAACCCTAGTTTCCTATCTCTTAGAACAGCCTGGCCCTACAGAGATCACCCTGGCCAACCTCCTGCCTCTGGTCACAATGAGGATGAGGATGAGGAACTTTCCTTGGAGGGGCAGGTGGAGCGGAGAGCTGTCTAGCAATTGTATATACTGAGCGTCCCCTGGGGGAAAGCACTCTACTAGGTGCTGGGGGGAAAATAAAGCAGAAATAATAATAATAATAATAATAATTACAGTATTTCTTAAGTGCTTACTATGTGTCTGGCACTGAAGTAAGCGCTGGGGTGGATATACGCAAATCGGGTTGGACGTAGTCCCTGTCCCATGCAGGGCTCACAGTCTCAAAACACTACAGCCCCGGCCCCTACCCTCATGGAGCTTATTTTCTAAAAGGGCTAGCTCTCTATGGGAGCAGATGGCCAACCTTCTCAGGCTAGAGCACTCCAGGGTCTGGTGGCCAAGTCTCTCCCCTCCCCCTCGACCCTGCTCCACCACCCCAACCCACCTGCCCCATCTGTCAGAACTTCTTTCCACTGCCTGAGTGGGAGGAGGCTTTGGGAGGGAAGGGCTGGGGCCCTTCTCCAAGCCTCTCTGTGGGACTCTTCCCCCTCGGCCCAGCTTTGTGCCTGGGAAGAGTTTGGGAACAGAATTACGGTGACAGATGCCTCCAGGGAGGGAGGGAGCTGGGGCCAGATGGGCAGAGCCTGCAGGAGGCATTTCCGAAAAGCCACCAGAGATGGATGGCCCCATGCAGGATCAGGATGAGGCAGGCAGGCAATCAGACACAGGGAGACAGTCGGACAGAGACCGTGGGATATGCTCACACAGAGGCAGACTGAGAGACACAGAGGTGCAGGAGGCAGGCTGAGAGACACAGAGACGGGGGGAGGCAGGTCGAGCAGTGTGGTTTAGTGGAAAGAGCACAGGCTTGGGAGTCAGATGACGTGGCTTCTAATCCCACCTCAGCCACTTCTGTGCTGTGTGACCTGGGGCAAGTCACTTAAATTCTCTGTGCCTCAGTTAACCTCATCTGTAAAATGGGGATTAAAAGTGTGAGCCTCACGTGGGACAACCTGATTACCTTGTATCTACCCCAGTGCTTAGAACAGTGCTTGGCACATAGCAAGCGCTTAACAAATGCCATAATTATTATTATTATTATTATTAAAGGGAGGCAGATCAAGAGATGCAGAGATAGGGGGAGGCAAGTCAAGAAATGCAGAGATGGGGGAGGCAGGCCACCAGATGCAGAGCCTGGGGAAGAAAGGCCGAGAGGTGCAGGGACATGCAAAAAGATGCAGAAACAGGTTGAGAGATGTCGAGGCAGGGGAGGCATATCCCGCCTTCACTACTGTATCACCCACCTCGTTGACCTCCCTGCTGCCTGTCTCTTCCAGCTCAAGTCCATACTGCACTCTGCTGCCCAGATCATTTTTCTGAAAAACCACTCAGTCCATATCTCCCCACTCCTCAAAAACCTCCAGTGGTTGCCTATCAACTTCCACATAAAAACAGAAACTCCTTACCATCGGCTTTAAGGCACTCAATCAGCTCTCTCCCACTACCTCACTTCTCTGATCTCCTACTACAACTCAGCTTGCACGCTTCACTCCTCTAACATCAACCTTCTCACTGCACCTTGATCTCATCTATCCTTCCATCAGCTTCTTGCCCATTTTCTCCCTCAGGCCTAGAACACCCGTCCTCTTCATATGCAACAGTTCATCATTCTCCCCACCTTCAAAACTCTCTAAAAATTACATCTACTCCAAGAGACCTTCCCAGACTAACCTCTCAATTCCCTTATCCGCTTTCTGTTCTGGGTCATTTATGCTATGAACCCTTTGAGCAGTTCGATACTCCCTGCAGCCCCAGAAGCACTTATATACACATCCTTATACTCTACCGTTTCCACTATGAGTAAATTATTTAAATGTCTGTCTCCCCCTGAGCTCCTTATGTAAGACTGTAAGCTCCTTGTGGATAAGGATCTTGTCTCAACTCTGTTGCATTCTACTTTTCCAAGGGCTTAGTACAGTGCTCTGCAAACAGTAAACCCTCAACAAATACCCCTGATTGATTGAGAGATGTAGAGATGTGCTTGTCGAGCCGTTCTGCGCCCGGAGGAGTAAGGAGATGGTGCTCCTGTGGGTTCTGGGTTCCTGGGCAGCCGGGGCCCTGAAGACTTTCCTTGTCTGGGAAAGACAGGGCCTAGTTTTTTCCAGTACTTAATACAGCGCTTTGCACATAGTAAACACTTAGTAAATATTATCACTAGTGGGATGGGGAGCCAGGAGACGGGGGCTCCAGGCCAGGCTTTGCCTTTGACTCACAATGGGACCTTGGGCAAGGTCCTGAAGCTCGCGGGAATTCTGTGTTCCCCATCTGCAAAATGGGTAGATCCTTGCTGTGCCCCAGCGACTGTGGAGTCAAGGCAAAAGAAGTGGAATTGCCGATGGGGAACAGATAGCTCTGGAAGTTAAGAAGCAACACGTGAGAAACAGGCCGGTCTAGGAGAAAGAGCACAGGCCTAGAAGTCAGATCTAAGTTCTAGTGCCAGCTCCGCCACTTATATGCTGTGTGACATTGGACAAGTCACTTCACTTTTCTTAGGGCAGCAGCACGGCCTAATGGCAAGAGCACAGGCTTGGGAATCAGAGGTCATGGGTTCTAATCCCCGCTCTGCCACTTGTGTAACCTCGGGCAAGTTGCTTAATTTCTCTGCCTCAGTTTCCTTAGCTGTAAAATGGGGATTAAGAGTGTGAGTCTCATGTGGGACAGGGACTGTGTTCAACCTGATTACCTTGTATCTGCCCCAGTGCTTAGAAGAGTGCTTGGCACTTAGTAAGTGCTTAATAAATACCATAATTATAATTATTATTTTCTGTGCCTCAGTTCCCTCATCTGTAAAATGGGGTTTCAATACCTATTTTCTCTTCTCCTCCTCCTCCTTCTATTATTATTGTTCCTACTTAGACTGTGAGCCCCATGTGGGACCTGGTTATCCTGTATCTACACCAGCGCTTAGTACAGTGCTTGGCACATGGTAAGGACTCCACAAATACCACAGTTATTAAGGGCGGGACTGACCGAGTAACGTGGAGGAGCAGTCCCCTGCCCCACGCCAACAGTGCTGCTCTGCCTCTCCGGAATAAACTTCTCACTAGGCTCCAACTCTAGCCCAATCCCCTCACCACTCACTCCCACCTACCCATTCTTCCTTTACCTTGGATACCTCTCCCATATTCCCCACCCATTTCCCTAATCTCCCTGCCCTTCCGCTTTCAGTCCCCTCCGCTCCCATCTCCTCACCTCAGCCTTTGTCCCTGCTGCTACCCTGAGGAGCCCTGTCCCGGTCCTGTCCCCATCCTCCCAGGGAAGGGAGGGAGGGGGAAGGTGGGGAGATGGCCAGGCTGAGAGTGGTGTGGGTGAAAGGCCTGGGCCCCCTGTGGGATGGTGTAGTCTTCCCTGCCTGATCTCAGGCTCCCTGATGAGGAGGCACTGGAACCTGTCTCACTTTCTTGCGAGGGTGCCAAGGGGCAGGGGGAAGACAAGGGTGGGAGTGGGGCGGGGGCGGGGGAGGGGGGGGCGGAAATCAGAAATTCCCCATCCCTTCAAAGTCTCAATTCTGACTTGAGGCTGCCTCTCCCTTTCCCATCTCCGGCCCGGCCCTCCCAGCTTGGCGTCTTGTGCACCTGGCCGCAACAGGCTCTCTCCCAGCCCCGGCCCCTCGCACTCGGCCTCGATGGACGCTCTGCCAGGCCGGCACCCCTTCCCTTTGGTCCCAACGGGGGCTCTCCCAGCCTAGCGCCCCCGAACCCAGCACCGACAGACACTTTTGCAGCCTGGCCCTCCTGCACCCGGCCCCGACGGGCGCTCTCCCAGACGGGCGCCTCCGCATCCAGTCCCGACGGGCGCTCTCCCCGCTGGGCACCAGTACACCGGGCCTGATGGGCCCTCTCCCGGCCCGGCACCCCCGCACCCGGCTCCAACCGGTTCTCTCGCAGAGGGGCGCCGAACCCCCGAGGCCCGACCGGTTGTCTTCCAGAGCAGCCCCACTGGCCCGGGCCCCGATGAGCCAGCCCCCTGCCAGAGCGGCACCGCTCCACCCGGCCCCGGCCCCGGCGGCCGCTGCCCAGCCCAGCCCAGCCCAGCCCAGCCCAGGCCAGACCAGGCCAGCCCAGCCCAGCCCAGCCCAGCCCAGCCCAGCCCAGCCCAGCCCGAAGAGATGCTTCCCGAGCCGGGGCCTCTGTCCCTGGCCCCAACCCCGGCGCGGGGCCCCGAGCCCCGAGGGGCGCTCCCCAGCCTGGCACCCTTGCCCCCGGACGCGGCGGATGCCCCCCAAGCTAGGGCGCAGCCCCGACGGGCGCTCCGCCGGCCCGGGCCTCCCCCGGGACCCCCGGCGGCCCCCGCCCCTTGGCCCTCCCCGTCGCCCGGCTCACCCTTGACGGCTTCCCCGCGGTGCAGCTGGATCTCGCCGTCGCCCTGCGGGCTGTGCGCCTTCACCACGATGAACTTGCGTCCGGGGACGGCGCTGTAAAGTTTCCGCTTCGGGCCCCGGGGCGGCGCGGGGGCCGGGGCCGGGCTCAGCGGCCCAAGGCCGGGGCCGGAGCCGAGGCCGGGGCCGGGGCCGGACCCGGGGCCGGACTCGCCCCCTCCGCCGCCGCCGCCGCCGCCGCCGCCGCTGGGGCTGTAGACGAAGACGTAGGTGACGGTGGCGATGCCCGGGGGCAGCTCGCAGGCGAAGCCGGCGCCCGCGGGCAGGGCCATGGCGGCCGGGCCCCCGCCGGCTCCTCGGCCCCGCCGGCCTCACCGCAGCCGCAGCCGCAACCGCAGCCGCAGCGCTCGCCGCGCTGGCCGCGCTGGCCGCCCCGGGCCGCCGGGGGCCGACGCCCGCTGCTCGCCCGCCGGGGCCCGGCCCCACCCCGCGCCCGCTCCATGGGCTCCGCTCCGCTGGGCTCCGCTGCGCTCGGCTCCGCCCGGCCGGCCGGCCCTCCGGCCCGCCCGCCGGCCCTCTTTCCCTCCCTCCCGCCCGCCGGCCCTCTTTCCCTCCCTCCCGCCCGCCCGCCCTCCGGCCCGCCCGCTCAGCTGCGGCCGCCCCCCTGCCGCCCGCTCATCGCCCCGCCCGCCCGCCCGTCGGCCGGCCGGGCCTCAGGGGGCCGCGGGGCCGCTCCCCCCGGTGCCCCCGGCTCGCTCCATGCCGCTGCCCCCGGCCCGGTCCGGTCCTGCCCTCCGTCCGTCCGTCCGTCCGCCCGTCCCTCCCTCCTCCCCTAGGGCCGGCGGCGGCTCCTCCCCTCTGCGGGCGGCGCGGGGCGGGGCGGGGGTCCCGGGGGTCCGATCGCTGGGTCCCAGGCTCCAGGGCTCCCGGACTCCCGGACCCCTGGACCCCGTTCCGAACCCTGCCCGGGGTCCCTCGCCCCCTCCTCCTTCAGCGCCGCAGCCTCTCTGCCTACCGCCACCCTTCCTCACCACGGAGGAGACCCCCGGCCCTCGCCTAGGGGAAGGTACCCCACCCCTCCCCATGGTAGTGGGGACGGGACCGGACGGGAGACATCCTGCCCCTCGCTATGGGGGGGGAGGGGGACACCACGCCCCTCACCATGGGAGAGATCCCTCCCCTCACCATGGCGAGGGGGCGGGGAACGGGGGGGGGGGGAAGATGACACACTCTGCCCCTCATCATGGGGGAGACTCTCCACTCCTCACTACCGGAGAGACAACCCCACCCTTCACCATCCGAGAGACATCCCATCCTTCACCATCGGAGACACACCCCTCAGTGTGGGAGCCAACTCCACCCCACAGTATGGGGGGACACCCCGCCCTTCGCTATGGGGGGGCACCATACCCCTCACTATGGGAGGGATGCCCTACCCCTCACTATGGGAGAGAAGTCCAGTCCAGGCTTTGGCAAAGCTGGGGTGACTTCCCTGATCTGGCTTCAGGGCTTCAGACCTGAGCCTGCTGAGAACTCCCCAGGGTCTCTGGCCGAAGGGGTCAGCCCGGGCCTCTCCTCTTCAGCTACCCATACCGCTAATCATAATAATTAATAATTACGGTATTTGTTAAGTGTTTACTACGTGCCAAGCACTGTTCTAAACGCTAGGGTAGATACAAGGTGATAGGGTTGGACCCAGTTCCTGTCCCATGTGGGGCTCAAAGTCTCAAGCCTCATTTTACAGATGAGGTAACTGAGGCATGGAGAAGTGAAGTGACTTGCCCAAGGTCACACAGCAGACAAGTGGCGGTCGGGGTTAGAACCCGTGACCTCCTGACTCCCAGGTCCTTGCTCCATCCTCTATACCATGCTGCTTGTCTAGCTACCCAGGGGGCCGAGACCTAACACGCGAAACCTTAGCACCCCCTCCTCGACACTCCCAAATATATGTGGACTCAATTATTTGCTTTGACTACTCTCCCCCTTTAGCGTATAAGCTCCTTGTGGACAAAGAATGTGTGACTTCTTCATTCGGCCCTCCCCAAACAACTAAAACAGGGCATCGCACCAAGTGAGTCCTTAGTACGTGCTATTGCTGCTACGGTTAAAGAGGGCCGTGGGAAAGAGAGTGTATGCATTCCCTCTCCTGGCAGAAGCCGGGACTCCCGCTCCCCAGCGCAGCTGCACACCCCCGCCCTTCCCGCCTTTGGGACCCAAGCCAGGACCCTGGGCCAGGGCTGGGCAGTCTTCCTGGGGCCTCCCCGAGGGGGTGGGGGGCAGGGGAGAGGACCAGGTTTTTCTGCTAAGGGGTCCAGCTCTGGCACTGCTTGCTACATGACATGATTGCTTGTGCCCATGGCTTTATCAAGAGTATGGCAAGGCTGGTATTACTACACGTGCCACCCCCTCAGATGTATATATATGTAATGACTCCCCCCTGCCCCTTCCTGGGAGGAGAGTCATGTCCCCCCCATTGGGCTGTGACCTGGGGCAACAGCCCAGAGGGCAGGAGAGAACCGGGGGTGTTGAGGAGACCTAGTTTCCAGCGCTGTCCAACTGTCAGAGATGGTGGAGGAGGGTCAGGATGAGAGGACAGGGCGTGAGCCCGTGCAAGGGGGGCAGAAAAGTCCATGCGCAACTCCATCTTTGCCTTTCTCTGAGGCTCAGCACGGACCCGCTCTGGCCCTATTGCTCACTCCTCCTGTCCTGTCTGGTCTGGTCTGGTCCTGGGTCAGACACCCCAAGGACCCGCCCTCACCCCCAGTCTTTGCTCCTGCGCTGTGCCAGCCGATGCTCCGGGAGCCCAGGCTGCCCAGCTGAACGTGGCCACCAGCCCCGGAAGCTCTGCGTCCCAGGCTGTACCTCCCTGGCATTTGACCTTGTAAAGATGTTTGGGGTCCAGGGCAACCAAAGCCAGAAAGATCCCCGCCCCAGTCCCAGCCCCAACCCCAGAAAATGGAGGAGATGCTCACTAGATCTGGATACCCTGCACAGAGTAAGCACTCAAAAAAAAAATGCCACTGATCGACTGATGTGGAAAAATACCCAACTCCCCTTCATCCACACGCCCGTCTAGTCAATCCCACTCAGTTTGGGTGTCTGGATAGTGGCAGCAATGACGTTTACTGAGCGCCCCCTGGGTGTCATGCACTCAACTTCACGCTCGGGTTTGGGAGTGAACAGCAGAGGCTCGAGATGCGGAGCTTATACTTGAACGAGGTCATTCCCCGGGCTGGGCGGACGGATTGCAAGTCAGTAACCCCTGGGCATTTGGGTCGGCCCTGCTTGGAGTGCTGGGATGAAAAAGGCCTGACCCAAGCAGTCCATCAATCACTCAGCGGCCTTTATTAAGTGCCTACTGAGTGCTAGGCATTGTACTGGGTGCTTGGGGAAGTACAGGAGGAGCAAGATCCAAGTTCCCTGCCCTCAAGGAGTTACAATCTATTGGGAGAGACAGACAGACAGACAAAATTAAATGGTAATAAATACCATTGGGGAAAAATAATTACAGACAAAGGATGATAATAAAAGCAGGCAGAAGAACAAGGATAAAACAGGAAGAGGAACAAACACATCAGGATGAAACAGCTGAACAAACAAATGTACAGGTAATTACTATACAAATGATCTCTCTATATGGATATATATGTATGTATATATATATATATATATATATATATATATATATATATATATAAAACATATGTACAGGAGTGCTGAGGATAGGATAAAGGTCACGAATACCATGGCTTGGTGTTGGCCTGATGAACTGAGGAGCTGTGAATTAACCAGGGAAGGCCAGTTGCAAGAGGGATCTTAGGGAACTTTGAAGATGGGGGAACTGGGAAGGAACAAAGAGTGAGCTGGGGAGGAATGGGTGAGGAGAAGAAGAGATACGTGAGAGGGGGAGACCTGGAGCAGAGCCTTGAAGCTAATGGTAAAGAATTTCTGCTTGATGCAGGAGAAGGTGGGAATCACACCTTCAAGAAACACAGTAGCGCCCTGGATTGTCAGCAGGGGAGTTGGATAGGTGAGCAGATCAAAGGTGGGGGGGACAGGGCCAGGGGGATTGTAGAATAATAATAATGATAATAATGGTATTTGTTAAGTGCTTACTATGTGCCAAGCACTGTTCTAAGCTCTAGGGTAGATTCGAGGTAATCAGGTTGTCCCATGTGGGGCTCACCCTCTTAATCTCCATTTTACAGATGAGGTAACTGAGGCACAGAGAAGTTAAATGGCTTGGCCATGGTCACACAGCAGACGAGTGACAGAGCCAAGATTAGAATGGGTTCTAAGTAAATCTAATCTGACTCCCAAACCGGTGCTCTCGCCACTAATCCACGCTGCTTCTCTTAAGAACCTGAGGGATAGACGCAGACGGAGGATCAGGCAGGGCAGAGGCAAGTGGAATGGGGAGCCTCCTGTGGGTGGGGATGGCAGTTATTCCAGTTGGAAGGGTTGGGGGAGGGTTGGGGGAATACATTCACTCCTGAAAAGGAGGCACATCCTACTACACCTTAAGACCCATGAGGGCAAATCTCGGTCAATATTTGGGCCTGGGGTGGTGCCAGTCACATCAATGCCTGTTGTGGTGGTGGTGGTTGTAGTAGTAGTACTACTACTAGTAGTAGTAGTATTGATCAATCAATCAATCAGTGGTATTTATTGACTGTTTACTGTGTGCAGAGCACTGTACTAAGTGCTTGGGAGAGTACAGTATAACAGAGTCGGTAGGTATGTTCCCTGCCCACAGTCTAGCAGGGGAGACAGATATCAATATGAACGAACAAATTATGGATATGTACATAAGTGCTGTGAGGCTTACTGACCCATTGTTCTACTATGTAGTAGCAGTAGTAACAGCTTATTGAGCAATGCATTGTAGTAAGAGCTGGGGAAGTAGGAAACAAGCAAATGACACAATCCCTAACCACAAGGAGCTTCCATTTTAATGAGTGTGTGGGGACCAGGGCGTTAGTCTAAAGGGGATCTTGGCCTGACCCCTTGAGCTCCCCAGGGGGTCATCTCCACACTGACTGGAGAAGGACTGGAATCTGGCGTAGGCAGTGCTCAATAGAGCACGGGTCCGGGAGTCAGAAGATGGGTTCTAATCCCAGCTCTGCCACTTGTCGGTTGTGTGACCATGGGCAAATCGCTTCACTTCTCTGGGCCTCAGTTATCCCTTCTCTAAAATGGGGATTGAGACTGTGAGCTGCACGTGGGACAGGGACTGTGTTCTACCCAATTTGTTCGTATCCACCCCGGCGCTTAGTGCAGGGCCTGGCACACAGTAAGCGCCTAACGAATACCACAACTATTATTATTATTACTGATAAATGAGATTGGCATGGCCTAATGGGAAGAGTCCTGGCCTGGGAGTCAGGGGCATTGTGTTGTAATCCTGGCTCCTCTGCTTACCTGCCGTGTGACCTTGGGCAAGCCACTTACCTTCTTTATGCCTCAGATCCCTCATATGTAAATGGAGATTCAATACCTGTTCTTCCCCCAACTCGGACATGAGCCCCTTGGGTACAGGGAATGAGCCTGCCCAGATTATCTTGTTTCTATCTCAGAGTTTAGTACAGTGTTTGGCACATAATAAACGTTGAACATCTATAATAATAATACGGGTATTTGAGTGCTTATTATATATTGAGCACTGTACCAAGTGCTTGAGAGAGTACAAGACAATAGATTTTGTGGATACAGCCCCTGCCCACAAGAAGCTTACAGTCTAGTGGGGGAAACAGACATTAAAATAAATCACAGAGGAATCAGCGGTGTCTAAGGAAGTGGATATAAGTGCTGTGGGAGTGGGGGTGGGTAAGTATCAAAGTCCTTTGGGAATACAAACCCAAGTGCAAAGGTGATTCCGAAGAGAGCGAGAACAGCAAGGGGAGAAGAGTGGTTAGTCAGGGAAGGCTTCTTGGAGGAGATGTGGTTTTAATAGGGCTTTGAAGATTGGGACAGTAGTCATCTCTCAGGTACAAAGTTGGAGGGAGTTACAGGCAGGAAGAAGAACCTGGGCAAGGGTTCAGCAGCGAGATAGGTGAGATCGAGGTACAGTGGGCAGGTTGGTGTTAGAAGAGCGAAGTGTGCGGGCTGCACTCTAGTGGCAGATGTGCCAAGTTTGGTAGGGAGTAGAGGACTGATTGAGTGCCTTCAAGCAGATGCTGAGAAGTTCCTGTTTGCTATGGAGATGGATGGACATGGACTGCAGATTCTTGAAGAGTGGGTAGACGAAGACTGAATTTTTTTTAGAAGAATGATTCAGGCAGCAGAGCGAAGTATGGACCAGGGCCGGAGGCAGGGGGTGAGCAAGGAGGCCGATGCAGTATTTCAAGGTGGGATATGACAAGTGCTTGGATCTGCAAGGTAGCAGTTTGGATGGAGAGGAAGCGGCAGATTCTAGAGATGTTGTGAAGGTAGACTTCCAGGATTTTGTGATAGACTATGTGGGTTGAATGAAAGAGACGAGTTGAGGATAATGCTATGGTCGCAGGATTGTGAGACAGGGAGGATGGTGGTATTATCTACAGTGATGGGAAAGTGGGGGTGAGGAGAAAGTTTGGGTGGGAAGATGAGGAGTTCTGTTTTGGGCATATTAAATTAGAGGTTAGTTTGACATCCAAGTAGAGATGTTCTGATGGCAGGAGGAACTACAAGACTGTATAGAAGGAGAAAGGGCAGTACTGGGTCCCCTTCTTTCCTCCAGCTACACCCATTCCCTTGGAGAACTCACTCTCCCTTGGAGAGTCAGTGTTACGGAAGTAGACTGGGGAGTCACCCTATTAGAGATGGAAGAAGAAGCCGTGGAAGCGAATGAGTTCTCCAAGGGAGTGAGCATAGCTGGAGAATAGAAGCGGGCACAGAATTGAGTCTCGAAGGTCCTCCACAGTTAGGGGATGGGAGGCAGAGGTGGAGCTGGTAAAAAGAGGAGTGGCCAGAGAGGTAGGAGGAGAACCCAGAGAGGACTGTGGCAGGGGAGACCAATGTTAGATAGGGTTTCCAGGAGAAGCATGCGGTCCATAGCGTCAAAGGCAGCCGAGAATTCTAGAAGGATTAAGATGGAGTAGTATGTGTCGAATTTGGTAAGAAGGAGGTCATTGTTGACCTTAGAAGAGGGGACAGTAGCCAGATTTCAGGGGGTCAAAGAAAAAATAGGAGGAGAGGAAATGGAGGCAGTGGTGTAAATAACTCATTTGAGGAGAATGGAAAGGAATGGTAGGAGGGAGGTGGCATGATAACAAGAGGGTGCCATGGAGTCAAGGTTGTTGGTTTGTTTTTTTTTTTTGGAAGAATAGGGAATGTGTGGGTATGTTTCAAAGCAGTGGGGAAGGAACTATTGTTGTGAGTGGTTAAAGATGGTGGTCAAGGAGGGAAGAATCAATCAATCATTCATTAGAGAAGCAGCGTGGCTTAGAGGCAAGAGCAGGGGCTTGGGAGCCAGAGGACAGGGGTTCTAATCCCAGCTCCTCCACTTATCTGCCATGTGACCTCGGGCAAGTCACTTAACTTCTCTGTGCCTCAGTTCCCTCATCTGTAAAATGGGGATTAAGATTGTGCGCCCCATGTGGGACAACCTGATTACCTTGTATCTACCCCAGTGCTTAGAACAGTGATTGGCACATAGTAAGCGCTTAACAAATACTATCATTATTATTATTATTATTATTATTATTATTACTGGTATTTATTGTGCCCTTCTGTGGGAGAAGCAGCACAGTCTAGCAGGGAGTGCCTAGGTCTGGGAGTCAGAGGACCTGGGTTTGAATCCCGGCTCTGCCCTTTGTCTGCTTTGTGACCTTGGACAAGTCACTTCACTCCTCTGGCCCTCAGTTCCCTCATCTGTAAAATGGGGATTAAGACTGTGAGCTTCAAGTGGGACAGGTACCGTGTCCAATCTGATGACTGTATCTGCCTGAATGTTTAATACAGTGCCTGGCAATAGTTAGCGCTCAACAAATAAAATAATTAAATTAATTAATACTTTGTGCAGAGCACTGTATTAAGCACTTGGGAGAATAACTGTATTAAGCGCTTGGGAGAATACAGAACAGTTGAGCTGGTATACCTGATCCCTGCCCACAGGAGTCTAGAGTGGGAGACAGACATTCAAATAAAATACACCTAGGGGAGATGTCGGTGTATAAGCATATGTACGTAAGTGCTGTGGGGCTGAGGGTAAGGTGACTATCAAGTGTTTTAAGGGGAACAGATCCGGCTCCTCACCTTCCCTCCTAAGCCCTGTCCTCTCCCTGACTTCCCTATCACTGTGGACGGTACGACCATCCTTCCCATCTCTCAGGCCCGCAACCTCGGTGTCATCTTTGACTCGGCTCTCTCGTTCACCCCACACATCCAATCTGTCACCAAAACCTGCGGGTCTCACCTTTATAATATTGCCGAGATCCGCCCTTTCCTCTCCACCCAAACGGCTATCTTACTGTTACGGGCTCTTGTAATATCCCGGCTAGATTACTGTGTCAGCCTGCTCTCTGATCACCCTTCCTCCTCTCTCTCCCCACTCCAGTCTATTTCTTCACTCCGCTGCCCGGCTCATCTTTCTGCAGAAACGCTCTGGGCATGTCACTCCCCTTCTTAAAAACCTCCAGTGATTCCCTATCAACCTCCGCTCAAAACAAAATCTTCTCACTCTAGGCTTCAAGGCTCTCCATCACTTTGCCCCCTGCGACCTCTCCTCCCTTCTCTCTTTCCACTGCCCACCCTGCACCTTCCGCTCCTCTGCCGCCCACCTCCTCACTGTCCCCCATTCTCACCTATCCCGCCGTCGACCCCTGGGCCACGTCCTCCCGCGGTCCTGGAATGCCCTCCCTCCTCACCTCCGCCAAACTCATTCTCTTCCCCTCTTCAAAACCCTACTTACAGCTCACCTCCTCCAAGAGCCCTTCCCAGACTGAACTCCCCTTCTCCCTCTACTCCCTCTACCGCCCCCCTTCACCTCTCTGCAGCTAAACCCTCTTTTCCCCCCATTTCCCTCTGCTCTTTCCCCTCTCCCATCCCCTCAGCACTGTACTCATCTGCTCAACTGTATATATTTTTATATATTTTCATTACCCTATTTATTTTGTTAATGAAATGTACATCGCCTTAATTCTATTTATTTGCTATTGTTTTAATGAGATGTTCATCCCCTAGATTCTATTTATTGCTATTGTTCTTGTCTGTCCGTCTCCCCCGATTAGACTGTAAGCCCATCAAAGGGCAGGGACTGTCTCTATCTGTTACCGATTTGTACATTCCAAGCATTTAGTACAGTGCTCTGCACATAGTAAGCGCTCAATAAATACTATTGAATGAATGAATGAATCCAGTGCATAGGCAGGGTCGAAGGGAGAGTGAATAGGGGAAATCAGGGCTTAGTCAGGGAAGACCTCTTGGGAGAAGATGTGATTTTAGGAGGGTTTTGAAGTTGAGTAGAGTGGGGGTCTGTTGGATATAAAGGGGAATTAAGTTCCAAGTCAGAGGGACTTTGATGGCACACATGTCTGCTGTGTGACTTTGAACAAGTCACTTAACTTCTCTGTGCCTCAGTTACCTCACCTGTAAAATGGGAATTAGTGCTTGATTAATTAATAATTAATGGGAATTAAAAATGGGAGCAGTATGGCCTAGTGGGCCTGGGAGTCAGAAGGCCCTGGGTTCTAATCTCGTTTCCACCACTTGTCCACTATATGACTTTGGGCAAGTTACGTCACTTCTCTAGATCTCAGTTACCTCTTCTGTAAAATGGGGATGAAGACTTGGAGCCCCATGTGGGATAGGGACTGTGTTCAACCTGATTAGCTTGTATCTATCCCAGTGCTTAGTACAGTGCCTGGCACATAGTAAGCACTCAAAAATACCACAAACAAACAAACAAACCCTCCCTCCTACTTGGAATTCCCTTCCTCTTCACATCCAACAACCCATTACTCTCCTCATTTTCAAAGCCCTCCTGAATTCACATCTCCCTCCAGGTAACCTTCCCTGATTAATCCACACCCTACTCCCCACCCTACTCCCCCTTCCTTCTGCATCCACAAGGCACTTAGGTCCATATCCCCTAAGCACTTTGCTACACAGCAGCCCCCAGCCCCTGCCATCTTCACAGCACTTTTATTGTTATTATCATCATCATTATTATTATTTTAATGGTATTCATTAAGTACTTACTATGTCCTAAGCACTGTACTAAGTGCTGGTATAGATACCAGCTAATCAGGTTGGACACAGTCCATGTCTCACATGGCTCTTGCAGTCTTAATCCCCATTTTACAGATGAGATAACTGAGGCAGAGAGAAGTTTAAATGATTTGCCCGAGGTCACATGGCAGGTACATGGTGGAGCTGGGATTAGAACCCAGGTTCTTTGACTCCCAGGTCCAAGCTCTTTCTACTAGAAAGAGGCAGTGTGGCTTAGCGGAAAGAGCACGGGCTTGGGAATCAGAGGTCTTGGGTTCTAATCCTTGCTCCGCCACTTGGCGGCTGTGTGACTTTGGGCAAGTCGCTTACCTTCTCTGCGCCTCAGTTACCTCATCTGTAAAATGGGGATTAAGACTGTGCGCCCCACGTGGGACAACCTGATTACCTTGTATTTATCCCGGTGCTTAGAACAATACTTGGCATATAGTAAGTGCTTAACAAATACCATCATCATCACTCGGCTACACTGGTTTTCATATATGCTTATGCACATATCCTTATGCTCTCCTCCTTCCACTCCCTGAAATTTATTTTACCAGTAATTTATCTGTGTCTCTAGATTGTAAGCCCCTTGCGGGCAGGAATCATGTCTACCCACTGTATTGTATCTGTTTGTTGTTGTCTTGTTTTCTCCGAAGCACTTAGTACAGTGTTCTGTACACAGTAAACATTCAAGAAATACCACTGATGGGTTAATTGATTGTTGTGGTTGTGGGCAGAAAACTGAGGAAGTTGGAGGTCATGGCCGTGGGCAGGAAACTGAGGAAGCCGGAGGACTTGGTTCATTCAGAACCACAGGTAATTAGAAGAACAGAGATGAGTAGGAGGGTACTCGTTAGATGCATGCTGGGCTGGAAGGTCCTCAGCTATTCAGAAAAGAGTGATGGAGGGAAACAGGGATGGGACCTGCCTTGTCTTTCGAGTTTTCAGAGAGAACGGGATTGATTAGTGTGTGAGGGTAAAGTGAGATGTGGAGAGATAAAGGGCATTGTCCCCAGAGGGCCTAACGATTCATTCATTCAATCCTGTTTATTGAGCGCTTACTTTAACAATTATAATAATGTTGGTATTTGTTAAGCACTTACCGTGTCCCAAACACTGTTCTAAGTGCTGATATAGATACAAGGTAATCAGGTTGTCCCATGTGGGGCTCACAGTCTTCATCCCCATTTTACCGATGAGGCAACTGAGGCACAGAGAAGTTAAGTGACTTGCCCGAGGTCACATAGCTGACAAGTAGCAGAGCCGGGATTAGAACCCACAACCTCTGACTCCCAAGCCCGTCCTCTTTCCACTAAGCCACGCTGCTTCTCACAAAGCACTGTACTAAGTGCTTGGAAGAGGACAATACAACAACAGACACAGTCCCTTCCTATAATGACCTCACGGTTTAGATGGGGAGACAGACATCAATATAAATAAATAAATAATGCATAAATTACAGATATATACGTATGTGCTATAGGGCTGGGAGGGAAGGTGAATGAATGGACCAAGTCAGGGTGATGCAGAAGGGAGTGGGAGAAGAGGCGAGGAGAGCTTAGTTAGGGAAGGCTTTTGGAGGAGATGTGCCTTCAGTAAGGTTTTGAAGTGGGGGAGGGTAATTATTTGTCTGACAAGCGGAGGGAGGGCATTCCAGATCAGAGGCAGGATGTGGGCGAGAGATCGGCAGAGAGTCTCATGACCAGGTGGGGAAGGTGAAGGAGGGATCAGGGTTTCGGCAGTCAACTTGCCAAAGCCACTTTGATTAAAATGTGCTGGATGTTAGGATGTTACCCAGAAATATGGTGGGTAAAAGCTCAGGAACTCAGGCGTTATTGCTAACTGCTGACATTTCCTGAGGAGTATGAAACTGAGAATTCCCCTCCCTCTACCCCACTTTCCACTCTGTTCTCTTACTTCCCCATGCACCCCTTTTTCCCTCTTCCTAGTTCCTCTTCTTCATATTCCCCCATCCTTTTTCTCTTCCTTTCCCCTTGTTTCCCCTTTTCTTCCACCTTCTCTCATGTCAGTTTCTCCCTCTTTCTTCTCTTCCTGTTCCCTGTCAATTAATCAATCAATCATCTTTACTGAGCCCGTATTATACTAAGCTCAGAGAAGCAGTGTGGCTTAGTGGAAAGAGCATGGGCTTGGGAGTCAGAGGTCATGGGTTCGAATCCTGACTCTGCCACTTGTCAGCTGTGTGACCTTGGGCAAGTCACTTAACTTCTCTGTGCCTCAGGGACCTCATCTGTAAAAAGGGGATGAAGACTGTGAGCCCCACGTGGGACAACGTGATCACCTTGTATCTACCCCAGCGCTTAGAACAGTGCTTGGCATATAGTAAGCGCCTAACAAATACCAGTGTTATTATTATTATTATTACAATGCACTGGAGTTTGTAGATATGATTTCTGCCCACAAGGAGCTGACAGACTAGAGGGGGAGATGTCACCCTTGTTCCCTCTTTTCCTCTTTGTAAAATCTTTCTCCTCTACCAATTGTGCATGGGGAGTCCCAGACTCCCTAGAACCTTTATCCTGCCCAGCTTCCTGGGATTTTCCACACGGCAGCAGCTTTATGGGGAAAGTCCTCAAAGACCAACCTTAATTTAGTACCCAAGAGGGAATCTTTCCTTCTCTTTTCCCTCCTATCTGTAATTTCTTTTGTGTCTGTGTCCTCTACTATATTGTAAACTCCCTGTGGGCAGGGATTGTGTCTTCCACCTACTGTTCTCCCCCAAAGTGCTCGATACAGTGCTCTGCACCCAGCAGGGGTTCATTAAGAATTATTGATTGAAACAGCCTCTTCCTGACTCCTTCTCTGTCCCTGCCAAGGACATCCCATGAGCACTAGATCTCATAGGAAGGCAGGAGAGTTGTCAGCAAGACAAAGAAATGAACTTTAGGAGAGTGAGTATGAACAGAGTCATGGCCCTTGGGTGAAGAGGAAGTTCAAGTAGCTAAGGAGTCCAAGAAGGTGTCCTGCAGACCCAGAGGTAGGCTCCACCAGCACGGAGGAAAGCCAGCCGAGGGGGACGAGGCAGAGAAGGACAAGGTGGCAGCATATCGGCCAGACCCAGAAATCGACAGAGGCCTGAAGGTTGAGTGGAAAAGCTGCAAAAGTGGAAATTAGGGCAGATACTAAAGAGGAGAATAAAAAAAGAGCACAGTTGTGTAGGAGCAAGATTAGAAAAGGAAAAGTTGGAAAGGAAATGCAACTAGCACAGGGCATAAAAGGAAACAAAAAAACATTCCTGAATTATGTTAGGTAAAAGAGGAGGCCCTCCCGGCCCCCTGCCTGGCAGGCAAAAAGGCAAAGCTGATAACAGAGAGCTCGGAAGGCAGGGTGAAAGGCTTTTCACATCTTTTTTGTTTCCATTTTTCCAAAAAAGATCCAATGCGCACAGCTGACCGGGGCCGGCCTCTCTTGTGAAGGAGGGTTGAAAGGTCTAAGCAGAGCAGGGACGCAGGGAAAGGGTGGGGGGCCTGAAAAGACAGGGTGTCTTCACTGAGCGGGGCTCAGTCTTCACTGAGTGGCTTGCAGGGGAAGGGGCTTGAGGGTCTGGTGAGTGGCTTGCAGAAACCGTAGCTGTCAGCTGGGGGAAATCTCTGAGGTCTGCAGAAAGGCAAATGTTCCCATTGCTGAAGAAGGCTGGCCCCGGGAAGGGCTACCAGAACTGATGGCAGCCACCTGCTTCCCATCTCACATCTGGGAATGAGGCCCCTTTTCAGGTCTCAGTGACCCCACAGATCCCAAGTGTGGCTTCCTGAGCAGTTTCCTGGGCACCATCTGCAAGCCCCAACGGCCAAGCGGGTCCACCAGCAAAGTCCTAGAATGCCGCCAGTCCACTGTGCAAATGGAAATCCAGGAAAATAGAGGCGGTGGGGCTCACATGCACGTTGGTATGAAGGCCTCGAAGTAGGGTGTTCACAGGAAGGGAGGAGGGGCCCAGTAGGTCCCAGGCAGGAAGGGTTAAAGACCAGGGAAGAAGCCAAAACTCTGATCCTGAATCAGAGCTCAGTCCTTTTGGAAAGCACCAGCAGCAGACACACAGACAGAGCTGCAAGGGAGGAAGGAGTTAGAAGAGAGCCTGCCCTCACTGAGTAGAGATTTTAGGATGATCACGAGACAGACTCAAAGGTAGCGATGTCCCCGCAAGCCCACTGGAGCGGTTATTAAGCAGTGTGGTCTAGTGGATAGAGCACAGGCCTGGGAGTCAGAAGGACCTGGGTTCTAATCCCAGCTCATCACGTGTCTGCGGTGTGACCTTGAACAAGTCATTTAACTTCTCTGAGTCTCAGTTATGTCATCTGTAAAATGGAAATTGAGACTGTGAGCCCCATGTGGGACAGCGACTGTGTCCAATGTGATTTGCTTGTATCCACCCCAGTGCTTAGTACAGTGCCTGGCATATAGTAAGTGCTTAGCAAATGCCACAGTTATTTTTATTACCAGTATTATTATATGATGTGGAGTGGAGTATTGGACTTCTTACCCTCACCCCCAACGGGGATAGAGCCTGCCAATGGCTTGGGAGGCTCGGGGCCTCTCCATTAGAAAATAATGAAAATAAATTACCAATTCACTTGACCTCAAAAAACAGGCAATCCCAGGAAGCAACCATTTTGACTCTGTGAAGAGCAATTAATGGGGTCAGAGGGTTTAGTCCATCAGCTGCCTAGAGGCAGAGCCAGGGACCAGGTGGTTTCCTGGGTTCCTTCCTGGAGCTGGGGTTAAGGAAAGGGGCTAGGCTAGGGCTGGGGCCTGGGATGGAGCTGGGTCTGGGGCTGGGGCCTGGGATGGAGCTGGGTCTGGGGCTGAGAGGGAAGGGCTAAAGATTATCTAGTAGATTCCTCCACCCTTCTTCTTTATTTGACTGTGCTGTTCTAAACTCCTTCACACCTATGACTTCGCAGAGGGGACTCCCTCTCCCTTCAAATCTGCCAGACAACATCCCTTCTCATCCCTAAAGGCCACTGAAATCCTTCCTGAGTCTACACGCCCCTCACCCTTGATTTTCCCACCTCCACTCCCTCACTTTTGCAGCTTCCCTGACTTGGAATTCCCTTCCCTCATCAGTTGGACCTCAGCTCTCCTCACATTTAAAACCCTCCTAAAATCCTACCTCCTTCAACAAGCTTTCCACCAATTAATTTCCCAGCATCTTCTGAGCCACATCATTCCTTCCGCCAACTCCAACTCTTTTGAACTTATTTTTTACCCCTTTTAGCATTCATGTAAATATATATGCTCAATTATTTATTTTGACTGCACTAGTTGTAAATGTGTTTGTTTGTCCCATTGTAATCACATTGTGGTAGCGAAAATCTCACTTCATTAATCTGTATCAATCAATTAATGGTTTTTACTGAGTACTTACTATGTGCAAAGCCCTGCCCTAAGTGCTTGGGAAAGTATAATAGAGTTGGTAGACAGCATCCCTGCTCAAAAAGAGTTTATAGTCTACAGGAGGAGACAGACAAAATAAATTATATGAACATCAAAAAGGCTCTCAGTAAAAGCTATGATAGTTACTACGCTACTCCTCCTCCTCCTCTACCAGCTGCTGCTAACTCCCATGTCTGGGGCCCAGACAACTCCACCTCCAGGATTGGTTCAAGGTACACACACCTCAGAAAGGACGTCTACTCAAGCCAAACACATCAAAACTTGTACGAGTGTAGCAAAAAAGAGACCAAAGAAGTCTGGGCTATGCCCTGCAGACCATGCCAAAGGACACGTATGACCTACGGAGGATGTCAAGGATAACAGGAGCAGAGCGCTGCTGTCCCCATCCCAGCCAAGTGCTTGTGCCCGGCCCTACTGGTGCCAGGCTTCCTTCTGCAGAGCCCCACCCTTGGCCCCACCGAACAGTCTTTTCTTCTCCTCCCTCTGCGGCTGCAGGAACCCCCCACTGAATGTCCCAAACTTCTAGAGGAATGACTCCTCTTCCAGAGGCTTACAGAAGCAGGCAGAATTCAACCCCCAACCTTCACCTCCACCTCCAGAGGGCCGGGCAAGGGAAATTCAGGAGGAGCAGCTTCCAGAGGGTCGGAGAAATTTCAGGAGATTCCCCCGGGGTGGGTTATCAGAGGAAAGGTAGGGTCTTCAGAAAGGAAAGTCAGGGGTGGTAGAAGATATGAGAAAAGTTCCGCAGATCCCCTGGTGCTGGATCCTTGATGGATTACTAGTGGGTGAAGTTAGGGGTGTAGGGATGGGACATTGCGAATCCCTAGGCCAGAGGTTTAGGGGGGCAAGCAGAGTCCCATTAGTCCAGGCGCAATCTGCTCACTGAGGACAGTCCTGGGCTTGGCTCAGACATGGCTGGGCACCAGCTTTCATCTCTTTGGATCAAGGACTTGCCTTCATTCTTTTCTTTCAAGAAACAGAAGTTGCCATTTTGGTGGTAGGGGCCCTCTCTGCAATCAATATTCCCCAGATCCATTCCTTCCTCTCTATCGTGTTAACTATTGCTTTGATTCAAGCCCTAACCACTTCCTATCTGGGTACCACAACTTCCTCTTTATGGATCTCCCTCCCTCCAGCCTCTCCCCTCTTCTGTCTACCCTACACACAGCTGTATGGATCAGCTGAAAATGCTGTTTGGAACCCCTCCCTCCCTCCTCGAAATCCTCTGACAGCTGCTCATATCGTTTCCTGTCCAACAGAAGCTTCTGACCATCAGCTTCATATCGGCACCCTTTTCCCACCCCCCTCGTGCTCATACTCTTCATTCCTCCCAATCCAGCCTACTGACTGTATGTCTTTCTTCACTCTCCTGACTCTGGCCCGTGGCTTCTACTGGGGACTCCTCTTCCCCATCAGTTACACTAAACCACATCCCTCCCCGGCTTCTAAGCCTTCTCGAAAGCCAGCTCCTTCTCCAGGGGACCTTTCCACATTCATCCTGTCACCCCTCCAACCACCATTGCACTCGTGCCAAGGTTTGTTCATCTATTTATTGATTTCCTTATTTTCTTTTATTATTATGGTATTTGTTAAGTGTTTCCTATGTGTCTAGCACTCTTTTAAGCACTAGCTCTTTTAAGTTAATCAGATTGGACACAGGCCCTGTCCCACATGAGACTCAAAGTCAGGGAGAGCAGAACTTGACCCCCCCCCCCCCCCCATTTTACAGTTGAGGAAACAGGAGCACGGAGAAGTTAAGTGAGCTGCCCAAAGTCACATAGAAAGCAATTGGCAGAGTAGGGATTAGAACCCAGGTTCTCCGACTTGCAGGCTTGTGTTCTTTCCTCTAGGCCACACTGCTTTTGTTCTAATCTATTGTTTTGTTCTCTTATTCTCTTGCAGATTGTATGTTTGGCAGTTTGTGTCTGCTTGCCTCCCCCACTAGATTGTAAAGCTCCTTGACGGCAGAGACTATGGCTCTTTTAAGCGAATTGAAAGGTCTTGAGCACAGTGATGGGTTTTTGGCACTGCCAGAAGCTGACACTGCTGGGCAAGAATCCTGGGGGGATTGAGGAGAATTTACCCATTGTGGGTGGAGGAAAAGTTGCTGTCTCCTGTTAATAAATGAACTGTGGTTAGAAGGCTAGTCCAAGATGGAGGTCATGGGGCCAGAGGGCCTGGACACTGAGCCTCCGAGAAAGAGGAAGCCGCAGCAGCGACTGGGCTCCGTCTGACAGTACTCCCAGCACTTCCACACGGGGACGTGCATCCCCTCCACCTGGAGTCCGAAGGGTTTACCCAGGTGCCAGCAGGGAGCAGAAGGAAGCACGTCCAGGTGGATGGGAAAAATAAGTCGGGAAAAGGACGAGACCCAAATCTAATGTGGTTGTGTGTCCAGCAAGGGTAGAGAAGAGGATGGAGAGTTACATTCTTTGAGGAATCGGGGGGAAAGGGCTGGGATTCAACACTTACCAGCAATTTATGGCATGGAACTGTGGGAGTTCCTCCAGGCTGAGTTCTGGGTCCCCTTCTATTTTCTCATTCTCTTGGAGAACTCATTTGTTCCCATGGCCTCAACTATCATCTCTCTGCAGATGATTCCCGAAACGACAACTCCAAGCTTGATCTTTCTCCTTCTCTGCAGACTATTTACTCCTGCCCTTAGGACATCTCTATTTGAATGTCCTGCCAACACCGCAAACTTGACAAGTTCAAGAAACTCCCCCCCAAACCCTCATCTTCCACCCAGACCCTGTCTTCCCCCCTATTTTCCCATCACTGTAGACAGCACATATTCAAACTGTCACCAAATCCTGCCGGTTTGACCTCCACAGCATTGCTTTAATCTGTCCTTTCTTCTCCATCCAAACTGCCACCACAATGATCCAAGCACTTATCCTATTCCACCATGACTACTGCATCAGCCTCCTCCCTGATGTCCTTGCCTCCTGTTTCTCCTCACTCCAGTCCATACTTCACTCTGCTGCCTGGATTATTTTTCTACAAAAACATTCAGTCCATGTTTCCCCCGCCTCAAGAACCTCCAGTGGTTTCTCATCCACCTCCACATCCAACAGAATCTCCTTACCATCAGCTTTGAAGCACTCAATCACCTTGCCTCTTCTTATGTTACCTCACTGATTTCCTACTACAACCTAGCATGCTCACTTTGCTCTTCTAAGTCCAAACTACTCACTGTACTTCAATCTTGTCTATTTTTCTGCCAACCCCTGCCCACATCCTGCCTCTGGTCTGGAACTCCCTCCCCTTTAGTATCCATGACCATCACACTTCAAAGCCTTATTAAAATTACTTCTCTTCCAAGAGGCCTTCCCAAAATTCTCATTTCCCCTACTTCCTCTCCCTTCTGCATCACCCTTGCAATTAGATTTATACCCTTTATTCACTCCACCCTCAGCCCCGCAACACTTATGTACATATTCCTAATTTAGTTTAATATTTGTCTCCTGCTCTAAACTGTAAACTACTTGTGGGCAGGGAACGAGGCTAACAGCTTTGTTGTATTGTACTTTCCCAAGGGCTTAGTACATTGTTCTGCACAAAGTAAGTGCTCAATAAATATCCTTGATCGATTGATTGATACCAGGGAAAAACTAGGAGTGTCCAGGGGGAAGTTAGGAATGTTAGAAGGTCCATCCTCAAAACAGTAGAAGGATGTCTCAGAGGATGACCAGCCCATGGTTCCTCCAAGTATCCTGATGCTCCCTTCCAGAGACAGAGTCCTGGACCGGGTGATCTAAGGAGCTGACTAGGGGAGGCATGACACAAAGAGTTTTAATGCGGTGATCTGGTTTGGAGGGGAAATTGCCCTATCTGACTGTTTCCTCCTTTGTCATTGGAGAAGACTATGTGAAAGGTCCAGTCGTATTCAACCTAACCTCTCCTTCCAGGCTTGAGGCTGGAACAAGGGGCCTGGAAGCCAGTATCAGATGCTATCCCATCCACCAAGAAACTCTTCCCCCTACTCTGCTTGGGGATTGGGGAGGCAGTAGACTGGGAGCTGCTGCTGTTCCTGGCTGGGATCCGCAGGCCAAAAGGCCAGAGGAGCCAACCAGATGCTGGGGTGCTGCCAGGGGCAACAGGGGAAAATGGGGGGGGAAGGCTTAAATTCAGGCAGATAGAGAAGCAGTGTGGCCTAGTGGAAAGAGTCCAGGCCATGGAGTCAGAAGGACCTGGGTTCTAATCCCAGCTTTGCCACTTGACTGCTGTGTGACTTTTGGCTAGTCACTTGGCTTCTCTATGGATTGTTACTTCATCTGTAAAATGGGGATTCAATCCTGCTCTCCTCTGCTACAAAGACTGTGAGCCCCGTGTGGGACAGGGCGTGTTGTGCAACCCGATTATCTTGTATTTACCCCAGTGCATAGTAAGTTCTTAATGAGGGATGGAACTGGCATGTAGCTGGAATGGGACTGGAAAGCAATTGGGCTGTGATTGGACTTGGACTCAACTGGGACTGGGACTGGGCCTGAGTTTGGGCTTGGATGGGATCAGGGGTGGGGCTGGAGCTGGGCTGGGGTGGAACAGGAGAGCCAAGGTGCTGTCGCTTCTTGGGCTTCCAAGACTCTGAGACCCCCTTCAGCCCCCCTGGACTGCAGGACTTGGAGTCCTTTGGGCTTCGGAAGATGGGCTTGAGACTGAATGGTGCCATTCCACTTAATTTCAAGTACTCCTTGCTCCACCCCCTGCAAATGCAGAGAGCCTTCCTTCTCCTTGCCACGAACCCCTCCTCTCTCCCAGGGCTCAATTGGCCTTCTTCTCAGAGGGCTCCCCATTGGCCCCAAGTCTACTCTCACGGCTCTCACGGCTTTGACTACCATCTCTACGCAGATGACACGCAGATCTACATCTCCGCCCCTGTCCTCTCCCCCTCCCTTCAGGCTCGCATCTCCTCCTGCCTCCAGGACGTCTCCACCTGGATGTCGGCCCGCCACCTAAAACTCAACATGAGCAAGACTGAGCTCCTCATCTTCCTTCCCAAACCCGGTCCTCTCCCAGACTTCTCTATCACCGTTGATGGCACGACCATCCTTCCCGTCTCTCGGGCCCGCAATCTCAGTGTCATCCTTGACTCGTCTCTCTCGTTCACCCCACACATCCTATCCGTTACCAAGACCTGCCGGTTTCACCTCTACAATATCGCCAAGATCCGCCCTTTCCTCTCCACCCAAACGGCTACCTTATTGTTACGGGCTCTCGTTATATCCCGGCTAGACTACTGTGTCAGCCTTCTCTCTGACCTCCCTTCCTCCTCTCTCGCCCCGCTCCAGTCTATTCTTCACTCTGCTGCCCGGCTCATCTTCCCGCAGAAACGATCTGGGCATGTCACTCTCCTTCTTAAACAACTCCAGTGGTTGCCTATCGACCTCCGCTCCAAACAAAAACTCCTCACTCTAGGCTTCAAGGCTCTCCATCACCTTGCCCCTTCCTACCTCTCCTCCCTTCTCTCTTTCTACCACCCACCCCGCACGCTCCGCTCCTCTGCCGCCCACCTCCTCACCGTCCCTCGGTCTCGCCTATCCCGCCGTCGACCCCTGGGTCACGTCCTCCCGCGGTCCCGGAACGCCCTCCCTCCTCACCTCCGCCAAACTGATTCTCTTTCCCTCTTCAAAACCCTACTTAAAACTCACCTCCTCCAAGAGGCGTTCCCAGACTGAGCTCCTCTTCTCCCTCTACTCCCTCTGCCATCCCCCCTTTACCTCTCCGCAGCTAAACCCTCATTTTCCCCTTTTCCCTCTGCTCCTCCACCTCTCCCTTCCCATCCCCACAGCACTGTACTCATCCGCTCAACTGTATATATTTTCGTTACCCTATTTATTTTGTTAATGAATTGTACATCACCTTGATTCTATTTAGTTGCCATTGTTTTTACGAGATGTTCTTCCCCTTGACGCTGTTTATTGCCATTGTTCTTGTCTGTCCGTCTCCCCCGATTAGACTGTAAGCCCGTCAAACGGCAGGGACTGTCTCTATCTGTTGCCGACTTGTTCATCCCAAGCGCTTAGTACAGTGCTCTGCACATAGTAAGCGCTCAATAAATACTATTGAATGAATGAATGAATGAATACTCCACACCCCCTCTTACTCCCGTGTCTCTGCAAATGGCGGCGGCCGCGACCCACTGATCTTACAGGAACCAATTCCATCTCTGACCCGGGACCTCTGACCACAGGACCCATACCCGAGGCTCCCTGTGTACATGAACACTTCCTTGATGTCATCTATTCCCAAGTGGGTCTCCTGAGTCTCCTGGTTATTCGGGGCCAAGGCCAGCATGAGCTGGCCTCTCAGTCCAGTCACAAAGGGTCAGGAAATGGGGATCTTGGCAAGGGTCCTGCTCTTGGCTCCTGCAGGCCCACCTTTATCCCAGGACTTTGGGGGCAACTGAGAAACATTGTGGCTACTTCTCCCCAACTTTCCACTTGTCTCCCTCTCTTCATCCTTCCCTTCCATACCCAGCCAGCAGCCTGGGGTGAGGCCCTGCGGTCTCCTCCCTCCTCCACCTCTGCCCCCAGGCCCTCCCCATTCCACCCCCAGCCCCTTCCCGTTCTGCCCCCAGCGCCTCCCCGCTCCTACCTGCTCTGGCCCCAGCTGTCTCTGTGGAACGTGCGCCCATCGGCCTCTTTCTCCTCCTGCAAGCGCTGCAGAGACGGTGAGCGGCTGTGGGGGGCTCGGGCAACCCCCGTGCTCGCCAGGCCACCAGCCCCTCCCCCGGCCCTCACAGCAGCTTCCTGCATCTGGGCCAGCAGCTGGGGGGGCAGGCTGCGGAGCGAGGGCACTGGCGAGTGCGGTGGGTGGCTCTCGCCCTTGAGATTGTTGTCGCTGGCCGAGCGCTGCAGCACGCGGGGGGAGGCGAGGCCGCTGGAGCCCACGAGCCGGCGCCTCCGGGTGTAGCTTGGCACCTCGCGGAAAGGCACTGCAAGGCAAGCAGATATGCCCGTCACTCCCAGCTCCTCCGCTCCTGGCCCTGCCTCCAACCCCACCCTCAGCCCCAATCTGTGCCCCAAACACTCCCTGGGCCCCCAGGTTCCCGGCCATACAGGTCCCGATCCCCAGTGCACTCCAGCCCCAACACTCCCAAGATCCCTCAGCTCCCATGCCCTCAAAGGTCCCACAACTTCAAAGCCCCATGGATCTCAGCTTCCCCTTCCCCCAGCTCATGTCCTCCAGCCCCTCACTGCCAGGCAGTCTCTGAGAAGTGATCTCTAGATCTGGGCAGCTCTGTGGCCTAAGAACCCTTCAGCCCCCATGACCCCTGGTGTCCCCCTCGATCCCTGGGCTGTGGGGCCATGTGTCATCGTGTCTGGTGCCCTCCCCATGACCTGGGTAGCAGATCCAGAAGCTAATAGAAACATCATGGGAGGAGTAGGCAGCTGTGGAAAGGAAGCTCCCATTCCACCCCACCCCACCCCCATGAGGTAGGTAGGCTAGCCTCAGGGAAACACTGGATGTGTTCTGGGAGGGAGGAGGTGGGAAATGGAGCAGTTTGGCCAGATCTGCTAAAGTTGCTGCTTGGGAAACACCCCAGACCCACTGGCCCAGACCCCCCTCCTCCTGCACAAACTCCCCCAACCAGTATCCTTACCCGCCTCTGCCCACCCCCATCTCTATCCCTAAATTCAACTCCTGTCCTGCCTGCCCTTCTGCTCCTGTGTTCCTCGCCGTCCCTTCACGACTTGGGTCACGGTTTCATTCTCCATAACACCACTGATCACTTCTCTTACAATGGGTTCTAATTTCTAAAAGTGAATGGAGGCCCTTTACCCATGAGGGTACATGCACAGGGGCTTCATGCTTTAAGGAACCATTGTCTCAGGATCCTCAGAAAAGAAGAAACCTGGGGCTTTGTTCCTTACCCCAACCCAACAATCTGTCTTCACCCCAACAGGTAACCTTGTCTGCCTGGCACCAGCAACAGCAGCCAGTGAACTTTTATTTTTATGATATTTGTTAAGCTCTTACTATGTGCCAGGCACTAAGTGCTGGGATAGGTATAAGATAATCAGGTTGGAAACCGTCCACATTCCACATGGGGCTCAAAGATTTAATCCCCGTTTTAGAGATGAGGTAACTGAGGTGCAGAGAAATTGAGTGCTTTGCCCAAGGTCACACAGCAGAAAAGGGGAGGAGCTGGGATTAGAAACCGGGTCCTCTGACTCCATGGTCCATGCTCTTTCCATTAGGCCATGTTGCTTTTCATCTGGCTTCCCAACTCTGGCCTTTCCTATCTTGTCCACTAAAATCCCAACCACGTGGCCCCAACACGTTTTAACCTCATCATCCCCAAACCCTTCTAACCCCCAAATTCCTCTTGTCACCTCCAGCCCTCAACCTTAAGCTTCTCAAAGAATTTCCCTATCAATCTCATGAATCCTTTTAATGTCTCACATCTCCCCTAACCCTCACCGACCCAACATCTAAACTCATCCCCATATAATCACTTGTCCCCAGGCCCACCCGGACCCCTTAGAAGTCTCAGCCTTTTAGATTTTGGTAGGGGGAGGACCTCTAGGATCCCGGGGTTCCATCAAATTGTACATTCCAAGTGCTTAGTACAGTGCTCTGCACATAGTAAGCACTCAAGAAATACTATTGAATGAATGAATATATCCTGTGGGAAGAAGCTACTGGAAGAAGCACCCTGAAAAGTGACAAGATGGCAGCCAGGGTCTCTCCCTGCCCTCCGTCCCTTCCCCTCACTGCCAGGCCTTGCAGCTGATCCTCACTTAGGTTACCATGGCGATGATGGGACACTTGGTAGTTTAGTTCTGGTAATGCTGCTTCACCCCATCATCCCCCTGACCTTCCTTCTCGCAGCTAGGAGGATGGACTGTTGGGGAGTGATAGGAGAGGGCGACGGAAAAAGGAGAAGGGAGGAGTTGGGAAAGAGGTAGGAGCCAGCTCCCGGGGCCTAGCTGTGTTCTACTATGTCTCTTCCTTCTCCTCCTCCATCCTCAGATGAGCACTGCTCTGGGTCTGGATTCCCTCTTCTCTTCTGTTACCAAGGATCCAGCGGGCCACTGGGCATGCAGCGTGCCAGTTGCAGAATGACAGCAGCAAGATCCCCGCACTGAGCCTGCATCAGCCCAGGGTAGAAAATCCAAGCATCTCAGCAAACGCGTCTAGCAACTCTGTTGTAGTGCTTAGAACCGTACTTTGCACATAGTAAGTGCTCAATAAAAACCACTAATGATCTCTGGAATGGCTCAAGGAGAAGGTTCAATTACACTAGCATCAAAACAGAGATCTCTCTAGGAAAGTGTTCCTGCATATTATCATCCAAAAAGGAGGACTCAGTCCTGTTTACATCATCAGGAGAGGAGTTTCCTTTGAAAAGAGATTCCAAGCACTTAAATTCCACGTTGACTCCTGCATCCGCCTCCTCTCTGGCCTACCTGACTCCTGCCTCTCCCCAATCCAGTCCTTATTTCACTCTGCTGCCCAGATCATTGTCCTAAAGAAGTTCAGTCCATATTTCCCCATTACTCAAGAACCTCCAGTGGTTGCCCATCCACCTCGGCATCACACAGAAACTCCTTATAATCAGTTTTAAAGCACTCAATCAGCTTGACCCCTCCTATCTTACTTTGCTTCTCTCCTACTACAACCCAGCCCACACACTTCACTCTTCTAAGGCCAACCAACTCACTGTATCTTGCCTACCTCACCTCTGACCTCCTTGCTTATACCCTCCCTCTGTCCTGGAGCTCCCTCCCCCTTCATATCCAACAGACCACCACTCTCCCCATCATGAAGGCCTTATTAAAATCACATTTCCTTCAAAAGGCCTTCCCCAATTAAGCCCTCATCTCTCCCATCACCTCTCCCTTCTGCATCACCCTTGCCTTTAGGTACTTGATATTTTTATCACCATCATCATTAATAATAATAATAACAACAATAATAATAGTGTTATTATTAAGTGCTTACTATGTGCCCAGCAGGGTCCTAAGTGCTGGGGTAGATACAAGGTAATTGGTTTGGACACAGTCCCTGTCCGACATAGGGGTCACAGTCTTAATTCCCATTTTATAGATTTGGTAACTGAGGCACAGAGAAGTGAAGCAACTTGCCCAAGGTCACCAGCAGGCAAGTGGTGGAGCCAGGATTAGAACCCAGTCCTTCTGTCTCCCAGACCTGTGCTCTATCCACTAGGCCATTGTGATATCCACCCTACTTTCAGTCCCACAGTACTTATACATATATATATCCACCTTTTATTTTAATGTCTCTCTCCCCTTCTAGACTGAAAGCTCATTATGGATAGGAAGCATGTTTGCGAATCCTGTTGTAGTGTACTCTCTCAAGTGCTTAGTACAGTGCTCTGCATATAGTATATGCTCAATAAATATGATTGATTGATGCCTAGAAACTCTGTTGAACTTTACCAAGGACTTAGGAGAAGCAGCATGGCAGTGTGGGGAGCAGCAGGGTGTAGCGGATAGAGCAGGGGCCTGGGAGTCAGAAGGTCTTGAGTTCTAATTCTGGATCTGCCACTTGCCTGCTGTGTGACTATGGGCAAGGTACTTAACTTCTCTGGACCTCGGTTTCCTGATCCATAAAACGGGGATTGAGATTGTGAGCCCCTCATGGGACAGAGACTGTCCAACCTGATTTGCTTGTATCCACCCCAGCACTTAACACAGTGCCTGGCGCATTGTAAACTCTTAACAAATCCCACAGTTGTTATTACTATCATTTTTCTCTGCACACAACAAGCTCTCCATAAGTACCACTGATTGATTGATTCCTGAAGGAATTTTCTTTGAGAAGAGATTACCTATTGTTCTTGCATACTATCTGCAAAGGAAGGAGAAACCTCTTTTGGTGGACATGGAAATTAAGGGGAGGAGTCTGGAAAGCATTTGGGAGTGGGGATTTTTTTGGCATAAAAGGCATAAACCTTGGCTGTAAAGGTGTGCGTCTACCAGATATGCTGGGATGGTCTCTCTTGGCATGTCAGTAGGCCAGTGGGGCGCTTACTGTGTGCACAGCATTGAAATAAGCACTTGGGAGAGTACAGTATAAATGTAAACAGATGCATTCCCCGCTCGCCTTGAGCTTTTAATCTTTGCGTATGGTCCCTTTGGTAATGGTTACCTAATGGGAAGTTCTGTTAGTCAAGGGTAGCATTACTGCTGCAGCACGCAGAGTAATGAAGAATATTACCACTGACCACCTCGGGTAACTAATCATACTGACCTGCTAACCACTGGTGGCCTAGATACTGTCCTCTCTCCCCAGCCCCTGGTGAACAGCGTATCCTGCTCCCACCCTAACCACTGGTAGACAGAATATTTCTCTCCCTCTCCAGCCCTGCCCTTTCAGGAATGAAAGGATCAAGTATGCTCCTCTCCCTAGGCTAGGAGCCGAGAGGCAGACAGACAAAGATTAGCAATCGACACGGGCTCACTCTGGAGACCTCGGCCACCTCCGGAGGAGGTGAAGCTGGGGGAGGGGAAGGGAAGGCTGCAGACTCAAGAGACACCTGGAACTATAACCGCCTCGGGCTCCACCTCCTTGTCCACTGGCTCCCCCCACCCCCACTCTCTGGTGGTCTGGGAGCCAGCGTACAGTAGGCGTTCAATAGATACCATCGATCGATTGATCAAGAGAGTGAGTCAGGGTGGAGGAGCTAGGAGGGAAAGGGCAGGCCACTCACCAACATCGGCTTCTTTATGTGTTTTGATGATTTCAGCCAGTTCAAAATTGCCAGCAATGATGGCCACCTGAAAAGAGAAGGGATGAACAGACCAAGGCAGGGGACAGGGACAGGGGAGGCAGAAGGGCCAGAGAGACGGGAAGGCCGTTGGGAAAGGAAAATCAGAAGGTCATTAGTGGTAAGCAAACCTTAGACCAACAGCAGAGCCCACTTAATCAGAACCACAGAGGGCCATGACGAGTTGCGCTCGGCTGTGCCTCAGGACCTCCGACAAGAGAGGGAGCGGAGAGGAGGGACAAGGTGCAGTGAGACCAATTTCATTCCTAAACCTGTGGTACTTTGGGGCCCTACTCTTTCTGAAACTACAGCCAGGAGACCTTGGAGAAAGGCCCCTAGAAAACAGATGGAAGAAAATTGGGCTGCAGACTGAGTATGACTCAAAGGTGGCACCAGTTAAATTGGGGCAGTAAAGGTGGTGGTGGTGGTGGTGGTGGATATGGTTCTGCTGATGGTTATGGAGTTGTTTATGGTTATAGTGATGATGGGGGAGGTGGTGATGGAGATGGCGATGGTTATGGTGGTGTTGGTGGAGGTGGTAATGATTATGATATGGATGTGATAGAGATAATGACAGTTAAGGTGGTAATGGAGGTGGGTTTTGATTATGGTGGTGGAGGTGGTGACGGTAAGGGTGAGGAATGGGAACGATGGTAGTTACATTTATGGTGGAGGAGGCGTTGTTTATGGTTATGGTGGTGGTCGAAGTGGTTATGGTGATGGTAAAGATGATGATGGTTATGATCGCGGAGGGGATCGAAGTAGTTATGTTTATGGTGGTGGTGGAGGTGATGACGTGGGTATTGTTAATTATGGGGGTCATGGAGGAGGGTTTGGTTTTGGTGGTGGTGGGGTGGTGGAGGTAGTTAAGACGGTGGCATAGATGGTGATGGAGATGGTCATGGTCATATTTATGGTGGAAGGGATTGAGGTAGCTATATTTATGGTGGTGGTAGAAGTTGCTATGGTTATGGTGGTGATTGTAGTGGAGGTGGTGATGGTTATGGTAGTGGCAGTGGGAGGTGGGGATGGTTATGAAGATGGTGGGTTTTTTTTAATGGTACTGGTTAAGTGCTCACTATGTGCCAGGCACTGGGGTAGATACAAGATAATCAAGTTGGGCACAGTCCCTGTCCCACATGGAGCTCCCAGTCTAAATTGGAGGGAAGGGAATTTGGCCCCCATTTTCCAAATGAGATAACTGAGGCATAGAGAAGTAAAGTGACTTGCCCAAGGTCACCCAGCAGAAGGTGTCAGATGTGGGTTTAGAATCCTGGCTCTGCCACTTGTCTGCTGTGACCTTGGGCAAGGCACTAAACTTCTCTGTACCTCGGTCATCTCATCTGTAAAATGGGGATTAAGACTGTGAGTCCCACATGGGACAACCTGATTACCTTGTATCTACCCCAGCACTTACAACAGTGCTTGGCACAAAGTAAGTGCTTAACAAATATGATATTTAATTAACCCAGTTCCTCTGACTCCCAGACCCATGCTCTTTCCACTGGGCCGTGCTGCTTCTTGATTATGATGATGATGATGATGATGGAGGGAGCGATGGTTATAGTGGTTGTGGAGGGAATGGAAGTACTTATGCTTACAGTGGAGGTGGAAGTGATCACTGTTACTGTGATGATTGTAAGTGGAGGTAGTGATGGAGGTGGTGATGGTTATGGTTGTGGCGGTGAAAGGTGGAGGTTATGGTGGTGGTGGAGGAGGTGGTGGTGGAGATAGAGACCCTTATGGTGGTGGAAGTGGAGGTTCAGGTAGTAGTAAGGTAGTGGTGAGGTGGTGATTTTGGTGGTGGAGATGGTGATGATTATGGTGATGGTGGAGGGGGTGGAGGTAGTTATTTTTATGGGCTGGTGATGGTGGAGGTGGTGGTGATTATGATGGAGGTAGTGGTTGTGATGGAGGTGATGATTTGTGATGGAGTGGTAACGGTTAAGGTGATGGAGGCAGAGGTGGGGGAGGAACCGGTAATAATGAGATGGTATGGTGTTGGAGGAGCTCATGGTTGTGGTGGTTGTGGCGGTTGAGGTGGTGACGGTTATGGTGTTGGAGATGAGGGTGTTGGCGGTGGTGTTGGTTATGGTAGTGGTGGCCTGGCCCATAACCTCTGTGACCCCTTGCCTCCCCAACCCAACTCTACCACCTCCCTACAGGCCCTTCTGGCCCATCGCAGCCCTCCCAGGGCCGTACCTGGAAGGCAGTTTGGCTGTTGGAGTTGCGAACGTCTTTGTTGGCTCCACGGAAGAGGAGCACCCGGGCACAGCTCTCCTGGGGAGGGGGTGGTCAACATGAGGTTTAAGGATGAGGGAAGGACCCAGGATAAGTAGGGTAGAGGGCAGGGCAGTAGGGCGGGGAAAGGAGAGAACAGGGGAAGAGGGAAAGGAGAGAAGAAGGGAAGAGGGGAAGGGGAAAAGGAATGGAGGGGTGGGGGAAAAGGAATGGAGGGGAGGGGAGAGAGGAGACCCCGCTCCACCCACAATATGCCTTTCCCCCCGCTCTGACCTGATTGTAGAGGGCACAGATGTGCAGTGCGGTGTTCCCTGAGGCATTCTGGGCCTGCATGTCGGCCCCATAGAACAGGAGGTGCTCCAGGTGCTGGACGTGGCCATAGCGGCAGGCCTGGGGGAGCGGAGAGATGGGCTTCATTGATGAAGCCTGGGGAGGGGACCCCCTGGGGAGCCCAGACTCCCTACCCACCTCTGCCACCCTTTCCCACGCTCCTTGCCTGGTGGATCTCCTGCCAGCCATTCTCATCCACACAGCCCAGCTGTGCGTAGTCATGCAGGAGCAGCTCACAGCAGTAGGGGTCACCCCCAACCATGGCACTGTGGTACAGGGGGCTCAGCCCCCGGCTGTCCTTGTAGTCTGGGGAGGCACCCAAGTCTAGGAGAGTCTGTGGAGAGGGTCAGTGTTATGAGGGTCAGTGTTATGTTCACCTTATAGTCCTACCACACCCAAGCCCTCTGGGTCTCTATCTCATCCTTTTCTGCCCTCACCCCTCATCTTCCTACTCCTGCCCTCCTCTTGCTTGCCCCCCCGCCCTTTCCTCCTCTGCCCTTTCCTCCTCTTACCTCTCTTCTGCCCTTCCTTTGTCTTCCGCCTTCCCTACTCTCCCTTCCCCTTCCTTTCCCTTCTCTCCCCATGCCCCTCTGCTCTTCCAACTCTTCTCTTTCCTCCCCCTCCCTTCCTCTCCCATCTCTTCTTCCCTCACTTCTCGCTCCTCCTCTTCCCTCTCCCCGTACCTCTTCTTCCTCTTCAATCAATCAATCAATTGTATTATCGATCGCTTATTGTTTGCAGAGCCCTGTACTAAGCAACTGGGAGAGTACACGAGAGTTGGTATACTTGTTCCCTGTCGGCAATAAGTTTACAGTCTACTTAGAGACAGATAGTAATATAATTAAATAAATTATGGATATGGGCAAAAGTGTCATGTGGCTGAGGAATGGGTGAATAAAGAATGAAAATCAGAGCACCTGCAATTAAGAAGGAAGTGGAAGAGGAAATGAGGGCTTAGTCAGGGAAGGCTTCTTGGAGGAGATGCATTTTTAATAAGGTTTTAATAAGGTGGGGACATTGATTATCTGTCAGATATGAAGAGGGAGGGCATTCCAGCCCAGAGGCAGGATGTGGGCGAGAGGTCGGTGGCAAGATAGATGAGATCAAGGTACATTGAGTAGGTTGGCATTAGAGGAGCAAAGTCTGTGGTTTGGGTTGTAGTGGGAAATCAGGGAGGTAGGGTAGGAGGGGGCTAGGTGATTGAGAGCTTTAAAGCCGGAGGTAAAGAGTTTCTGTTTGATGCAGAGGTGGACGGGCAACCAACGGAGGTTCTTGAGGAGGGGGCAAACATGGACCGCACATTTCTGTAGAAAAATGATCCCGGCAGTAGAGCAAAGTATCAACTGGAGTGGGGAGACAGGAGGCAGGGAGATCAGCAAGGAGGCTGATGCAGTAATCAAGGAGGGATTGGATATCAGTCAATCGTATTTATTGAACTCTTACTGTGTGCAGAGCACTGTACTAAGCGCTTGGGAGAATACAAAACAACAATAATTCCCTGCCCACAGTGAGCTTACAGTCTAGAAGGGGCACCGGACATGAATATAAATAAAAATGCTTGGCTTACCATGATAACAGTTTGGATGGAGAGAAAAGGGCGGATTACAGCAACGGAAAGGTTCAACCAGACAGCATTTTGTAACATTGAATATGTGGGTTGAAAGAGAGAGATGAGTCAAGGATCATGGCAAGAAAATGGGTTTGTGAAACAGGGAGGATGGTGGTGCTGTCTACAGTGATGGGAGAGTTAGGTGGAGGACAGGGTTCAGGTGGGAATCTGAGGAGTTTTCTTTCGGCTCTCCCCTCCACTTCCTTCTCTCCACTGCTGCCCTTAGCTCCTTGTCCTCTTCAGCCTCTCCTCACTGGCTCCTAGACACCTGGGACTCACCTGCAACGTTACATGATTGCGGCAGCGGATGGCCTCGTGCAGGGCAGTGAGACCCTCCCGGGTGCGGAAGTCGAGGTGAGCCCCCCCATTTTTCAACAGCTTCAGCAGCTCTGCGCCATCCTGCAGCTGAGCGGCCACCGTCAGAGGACACTCTGCAATTAATCAGTGATCCAATCAATCAGTGTTATGTATTGAGTCCTTGCTGAGGGCAGAGCACTGTACTAAGAGCTTGGAAGAGGAATAATAATAGTAATAAAAATTGTAGTATTTGTTAAACGCTTTCCGTGTTCCAGGCACTGTTCTAAGTGTTGGGATAGGTACAAGATAATTGGGTTGGGCACAGTCCCTGTCCCACAGTCGGGTTCACAGTCTTAATCCCCATTTTAGATGAGGGAACATTTCACAGAGAAGTGAAATGACTTGCCCAAGGTCACACAGCAGACAAGCCGGGGAACCAGGATTACAACCCAGGTCCTTCTGACTCACAGGCCTGTGCTTTTTCCATTAGGTTAGGGAAATACAATACTACAGAGTTGGAAGCCATGATTCCTGCCCAAAAGGAGCACACAGACTAGAGAAAATGGTAGCATATAAGGATATGGGCATAAGTGCTATGGGGCTGGAGTGAGTATCAAAGGGCTTAAGAGGTATACAGCCAAGTGCACAGATGATGCAGAGGGGAGGATGGGTAGAGGAAACCAAGACAAAGTACACGGGATTGGCTGGGGATCAGTGGACCTCTGGGAGTTGAGGGCAGGGTCGGGGGGGAGTGAGATAGAGGTGTCCAGTGTAAGCTCAAGAGGCTGGAGGCCAGGGCCCAGAGCAGAGGTAGGGACTAGAACCTGGCAGTGGATAGAGCAGTTCCTAGGAGTCAGAAGGATCTAGGTTCTAATCCCAGCTCTGTCATATTTCTGTTGTGTGATCTTGAGCAAGTCACTTGACTGCTCTGTTCCTTAGTTATCTCAGCTGTAAAACGGCGATTAAGATTGTGAGGCACTTTGGGACGCTGACTGTATCTAAACTGAATAGCCTGTATCTACCCCAGAACTTAGTACAGAGCCTGGCACATAGTAAGCACTTTAACAAATGCCATAAATAATCCAAAAAGAAAAAAGGAAATGATCCCTTGGGCTGGACGAGGCAAGAGGAAGTCCGGTCTGGAGGGAAGAGTGGGCTCTGGAGCCTGCTCACTCCCACATGACGGACAACCCAGTCCCCCACTCACCCCCCGCGCCCAACCCTTGCCCTCCCTGACTCCGGCCCCTACAGCAGCCCCCACAGCCCTGCCAGCCACGAGGCCTACTCACCTCCTGTGTCAGGGTCTTGGAAATTGGGGTCCAGCCCCTTGTCCAGCAACCGGCTGACTTTGTCCACGCTGCGCAGCTGCACATACTCCATAAACTTCTTCAGATTCGCCTGCCAAAGTTGGACCAACCCCATGGCCCACTCTTTCTGCCTCCCAAGCCCAGCCCTGGGGTGGGAGGGGAACCTCTGGTGCCCTCCTAGGGCTGGATTCACCCTCGCTGATGGGGATAGTAGTTCCCCACTTGTTTAGGAGCAGGAAAAGAGCTTTGACGGGGGATGGAATGATTTGCTGTAGCTATAACTTTACTCCTTCCTCTCAACCCCACCTCACTCTGAGCTTGACAGGTGTTGGTGCTCTGTGAGCAGCAGGGTTCCAAAGTAGGGGAGCTGAGAGTGATCCCCAATTCACCTTCCAGAAGAATGGCTTTGCCCCTGCCTTCAAGTCCTCTATCCCTCAGGATGATAGTGTCCACCAGCTAATCTCCTCCCCGCCTCTCACACACTCAAGGAGAATCCCTTGTCTTGGGCCCTAACAAGAAGGTCAAGCCTCCTTGTATCCCCCTCTCCCCCTGGCCTCCCTGCCTCCAGCCTCTCCCCTCTGTGATCCATAACCTCACTCTGGTACTCAGTCATTTTTTAAAAATGTCATTCTGGGGACATTTTACCACTCCTCAAAATCCTCCAAAAGTTGCCCGTTCCTCTCCACATCACACAGAAGCTCCTCTCTCAGCTAGTCATCCTTCCTTCTCTCCCACTACACATCAGCTTGCACTCTTCATTCCTGTCAAGCCAACCTTCTTCTCACTCTGCCTCGTTCTCATCTCTCTTGGAGCCGACTTCTTGTTCACACCCTCTCCCCTGGCTGGAGCATTCTCCTCTTCTACAGGGACAGATCACTGCTCTCCCCCTCTTCAAAGCCCTTCTGAAATCATGCCTCCTTCAGAGGATCTTCCCCGAATCATTTCTAATCTCCCCAGTTTACATCTTCCCAACTGCCCCTGGAGCACTTTTGTGCCATCTAAAGTTCTGAAACACTTACCCGTAGCACTTAAACACATAGCTCACATACCCTATTATTCAAGCACTAACGTACATGCATATCCCCTACTCTTTTTTCCTACCACCTCTGCTGTCAGCCCTCCTAAATTATGAACTCTTCGAGAGCAGGGAACATGTCTACTTATAAGTCAGTATCATCTATTGAGCACTTACTCTGTGCAGAGCATTTCACTAAGTGGTTGGGAGAATAACAGTTGTTAATACATCTGATCACTGCTCCCAGTGGACCCCAGCCCCTCTTGAGGCTGAGGGAAGTTCTCTGTAAATCTGAGGTCCAGAACCCAGGGGCAGGCAGGTGACTGCTTCTCAGAGGTAGGTGAGGAGGAGGGACCCTTCTTTCTCCCCACAACATCCCTCCTTCCCTCCCCTCCCAACCCTGCTTTTCTTTTGCCAAACCAACCAAAATGGGTCACATTCCCTTAGGCAGGGGCCCTGAGCCCTTCTGGAAGGAGATCAGAGAGGAGAGGAGCTTGGACCCAAGTCTCTGGAAATGGAAACCGGGACAGCTGAAGGAGAGAGAAGGGCTGAAGGGATAGTCAAAGAGTGGAGGAGGGAAGGGTTGGAATGGGGAGGGGAGGGGTGGAGAGGGTTGAGCCTGGGGAAGAGAAGGCTGTCAGAGGCTGATTGGCTCCTGATTGGACCCAGGGAGGAAGGGGTTCTTGTTCCCCTTCTTCACCAAGGGGGTGGTCACCAAGGGAACAGCAGCAGGAGGGAATGGATGTTAGGCTTGACCTATGCTCTGCTGTGACAGATTGGATACAGCGGGGCAGTAGAGAAGGGGTGGAGCCAGGGGACTGTGCTTCCTTCTTCCAGGAGGTGCAGCCCAGGACAGATCCCGACTGTGTGGACTGGGGGAAGGGCTCGCCTGCCGGGTGACCGAGAGGCCTGGCCAGGACCACCTGGGAAAAGTTCCACCCTTGGCCCACCGTATCTTTTGATCACTTCCTGCCCTGGTCTGCTGGGCTAAAGCCAATCTAAAGGAACCATCTAGTACACATCCTGCCCAGATCTGCAAGTTTCAGGGGACTCTGAGGAGTCCCCTCTCCTCCCTTCCCACCCCTCCACACTTTCCCTCTTCTGCCTCTCCAAGGGTTCAGGGTGGGGCATTGTCCAGCTCAGTGCTACCCTGTTGGCAGACCCTGGAAGGCCTCCCAGTCGCTCCATCAGGGGTATTACTAAATGCCTACTGAGTGCAAAGCACTCTACTAAGATTTCTTTTTATAGATTATGAGCCCTCTGAGGGCCAGGAATAGTGTCAAACTCCCACCTGTGTACTCTTTTCCAGCACTTGAGTACAGTGCTCCACACTCAGTAAGTTCTCAATATATCCTATTACTACTGCAGTAAAGACACATGACCACTGCTCTCATGGAGCTCATGCTCCAGTACATCTCATTTTGCCAAACAGAACCCTGGGAAGACTGGGTCAGGATTTGGCTTTCCTGGATGGAGGTCATCCTGGGGCCCCACCATCCAAAAGAGAGTAAGGGGAGAGAGGGAAGTGAACAGCTGCACACACTTCCCTTGCTACTTTGGGATGGCAGGAAGGGCCCCTTCTGGGCCTCCGTGAAGAGGTAGAGCGGTCTGAGCAAAGGGCTGTGGGCCATGTGTCGGCCACACTGCCCCAGGCATCGCTGGTTCCTGACCCTCGGGAAGGGGCATTCATTCCTGAGACCCTCCCCCAGGCCTGCCCCTCAACCCCACGCCCGGCCCTGGTCTCACCTTCGTGTGCAGCTTGGCAAATTGCTTGTCATCAAGCAGGCTCTGAGTGTAGACGCGCCTTTTGTAACGAAACTGTCCAGAGGAAGCAAATGGGTGGGTATGTCACCAAGGGAGCAAGCTCCAAATATCCCAAACTCCTCCACTCCCTCAACTTCCATGTTACACACCCCTCCTACCATCCAGTCCTGCTCACTCGCTCCTCTGTCACGGTCCAGTCCCCGACCACTCACTGCACAACTCCATCCCTCATTTCATTTTAATTCCCTGTGCACCCTGAGCTTCTCATACCTTGAATACACAACCCATGTCCATGCCTTGTCCTGGGCACCCCCTTGCCCCTGCCCTGGGCCCTCACTGCTCGTGCCTTGTCCCCGTCCCTCATGGCCCACGCTCTGCCCCAACTTCTCCTAGTTCATCCCCTACCCCGGGCCTTCTCTGCCCAAACCCCTCTCTGTCCACGCCCTGCCCCTGGGCCTTCACTGTCCATGCCCTGCCCAGGCCTCTCCTATGTGGGGCCTTCTCTTCCCTCTCCGCTCATTCATTCAATCAATCGTATTTACTGAGTGCTTACTGTGTGCAGAGCACAGTACTAAGCCCTCCCTGCCTACACCCTAATCGGGTCCCTCCCTGACTACATCCTAAAATGGCCCCTCCCTGAAACCCCTTTGGTCCACATTCCTAAATCAGCAGCAAATTGTAAATGATTCTGTCACTGACGTGATTTCATGTATTTTCACTTAGAACTCAGGCTAGTGTCTCTTCCCGGAGGCTCAGTTCTTCTGGAGCCCTGGCTTCTGGGCCCGGTCCTTCCCCAAGCCCTGTCCACAGAGCTGCCCTGTCCCCGGGCCCCCTCATGGCCCCAGCGGGATCTTCCCATGCCCCCTTCCCTACCTCCAGGTACGGCAGAGGCGTGTCCAGGTTGGGCGGGTATTCCCGGAGCAGCCTCTCCTCATCCAGGAACTTGCCGGCTCGGCCATTGAATGCCGGCTGGAAGAGGCCATAGTTGAGCACGTCCTGGAGCCGGTGGTTGAGAGTGCAGAGCACCCGCTGCTTGGACACCCAGACCGGGGCATCGGGGTTCAGGCGCAGGCATTTCTGAAAGTGGAGGAGCATCTGAGCCCACCTGCCCTGGACCGCCCCCTCCCCGCCTTGCCCCTCCCCACCCTTGGTCTCTGGCTGTCTGGTGTCAGTTCGGCTAGTCTGAGGGGGAACTTGTCTGTGATGGGAGCAGGACTCAGTACAGTGTAGTGTCCAGATGGGCAGGGGGAGTTCTGGCTTGGGGCAGGGTGAGATGAGGGGCAATGCAGGGGAGGAAGAAGAGGACAGAAAGAGGTCATTCTCCCTCTTCAGTCATTGGTTGATTGATTTTATTTTCATCATTATTATTAATACTAATATTATCATTATTATGGTACTCGTTAAGTGCTTATTATGTGATCAACACTGTTCTAAGTGCTGGAATAGATACAAGTTAATATGGTTGGACACAGTCCCTGTACCACATGGGGCTCACAGTCTAAATAGGAGGGAATAGGATTTAATCCCCATTTTACAGATGAGGTAACTGAGGCCCAGAGAAGTTAAGTGACTTGCCCAAGGTCACACAGAGTCAAGTGGCAGAACCGGAATTAGAACCCGACTTCCAGGCCCAGGATCTTTCCGCTAGGCCAAGCTGCTTCTTACTGACTGACTGTTGGTCCCTTTTGTTGAGGAATCGGGGGTTTTGGTGAGTCAGAGGACCTGGATTCAAATTCCGGCTCCACCAATTGCCTGCTGTGTCCTTGGGCAAGTCACTTCACTTCTCCATGACTCAGTTCCCTGATCCGCAAAATGGGGATTTAATACCTGTTCTCCCCCCTTCTTGGATTGTGAGCCCTATGTAGGACCTGTGTAGGCTCTGTCTGGGGTAGGGGCTGGGGATCAGGGCAGGGTAGGAGCTGGGGCAGGGGATTTGGGCCAGAACAGGGCTGGGGAAGGGGCCAGGGCTAGGACAGGGGTTTAGGTAGACAGGGCTGGGACAGGGGCTGGGTCGAATGATGGAGCTGGGGGCTGGGTCTGGGGTCCGGGACTGGAGCCGGAACAGGACAGGGGCCCGGTGCCGGGACAGTGGTGCCGGGGGAGGTCAGGACAGGGGCCGGGGTGGGGAGAGAGTTCCGGGGTCGAGACAGGGACAGGGGCAGGGGCTCGGGCTGAGCCACCTCACCGAACACGAACCCGACTCTGCCGGGCTCCAGCCAAGGGCATCGCCAAACCCGGCTCCCCGACTCGCTCTGCTTCGTGTCCCGGTTTTGAGTCCTCGGTTCCCCCTCCCACAGCCCGGGATCCCGAACCCTCGCCCCGAGGAAACCCTTGCCCTGTCCCTCGCCCTGGGAGCCCCCACCCCCGGCCCCAAATGCGAGCCCAGTGACCACGCCCCCGCCCCCAATAAAGTCTGCCAATCCCTCGCCCAGCCCGGGGTGCGAAGAGAGGCGGGGGGGGGGGGTCTGTGACCATGCCCCCTTCCCCCGGGGACCCGGCTTCCCGCCGCGCCCCCCGCCCGCCCCCGGAGGCCCTGCAGCCCCTCCCCCCTCAGCCCTGGGATACGGGGAAGGGGCTGTGACCACGCCCCCGCCCCCCGCCCCTCCGGGGGGCTGGCTCCTCCCCCTCGCCCCCCGCCCCCCTCAGGTGGCCGGGCCGAGCCCAGCCGAGCCCAGCCGAGCCGGGCCGGGACTCACCGTCTGCTGCAGGTCCGGGATGCCGATGCGGATGACCACGGGGCTGCTGGCCAGCTCGTCCATCCTGGGCGGGGCCGGGGAGGGCGTCCGCGGGCCGGGGCGGGGGCGGGGGCCGGGGCCGGGGCCGGGGGCCCGGATGGTGTCATACGGGGGCTCCCCGCGCAGCCCCGCCCCCCCCGCCGGGACTCCGTTGGTCGCGCAGCGCGGGAGGGGGGCGGGGGCCGGGCCCGGGGCGGGGGCGGGGGATGGCGGCTGTGGGGGTTCATGTTGGGCAGCGGCAGCGGATGGACTGGCGGGCATGCTCGGATCGCCCCCCCGCCCCCCGCCTCCCGCCCCCCTGCGGGCTCGGATCCCTCCGCCCTCGGCTCAGCTCCTCGGTGCCCGCTGCTCCGCCTCCGCCTCCGGCTCCTGTCCCGGCTCCTGTCCCGGCCTCCGGCTCCTGCCCCGGCTCCTGTCCCGGCCTCCGGCTCCTGCCCCGGCTCCTGTCCTAGGCTCCGGCTCCTGCCCCGGCTCTGCTCCTACCCGGACTTCGGCTCCTGCCCCGGGCTCCGATCTCCTGCCCCGGGCTCCGATCTCCTGCCCCGGGCTCCGATCTCCTGCCCCGGGCTCCGGGCTCCTGCCCCTGGCTCCGGCTCCTGCCCCGGGCCCCGGGCCCCGGGCTCCGGGCTCCGGGCTCCGGTTCCCGCCCGGGGCCCTGGCTCCTGCCCCCGGCTCCTGCCCCGGGCCTTGGCTTCAGCTCCTCCCGGGGGCGAGGGGTTGGGAGCGAGTGTGCAGTTGGAGGTGGGGACGAGGGGGTGGTTGGGCTCAGCGCTTCAGCAGCCAGCGACCATCAGCCCCCTGCGGGGAGAGGAGAGGGGGCGGGAGGGCCAGGGGCGGGGTGGGGGGGTTAGGGGACGGGGGAGGTAGGGGGCGGGGGAGGCAGGGGGGTAGGAAAGGGGGTGGGGGAAGCGGGGAAGGGGGGGGAGAGGCAGCGGGAGGGAAGGGGTGGGGGGGAGGAAAGGAAAAGAAACGAGAATGAATCTCCCTTGGAGAGGAAGGGAGGGGAGGGGAGTTCGGTGCGGGCACCTCCCCCTCCCCTGACCCTCTCCCACTCAAGGCCAGGCAGAGCCGGCTTTGGAGTCGAGGTAGGGTGGGGGTAGGGGGGAATCAGCCCCACTGTTGCAGAGCCGGACCCTGGGGTTCCCCCAGGTAGGAAACGGTTAAAGGTACGGAGCTCCATCGGCACACAGAGAGACGTGGGGGTGGAAGACGCTTCCCGCTGACGGGGGATTCTGACTCCCAAATTCCGCCTCTGGAAGAGTTCACCCCTCCCTAGCTAGGCTCCAGGACCCTTCCTCTCTTGGACACTCCCTCCCCGCCGAGCTGGACCAGGCCCCACCGAGGTGGGCCAGGGCCTGGGGCTCTCAGACACGGGAACCTGTCAAATTCACAGCTTGCCCAGCCTTTTCCCAGCCAGACCCTGGGGTCGAGGTCTGGGCTCGGGGCCAAGGCTGGTCATCACCTCCTCCTTCCCAGCCGGCCCCCAGATCTACTCAGGAAGTCTCCCTCCCCACCTACTTTTCAGACTAATCCCCCATCCCTGCCTCTCCTCTTGGCTGGGCAGGAGGCGGGGGGGAGGGGGAGGGCGCGGAGAGGGGAAAAGGGGAAGGGAACTAAGGTTGATGGACGGGGAGGGGGAACTGTGTTCCTTCTTCCACCCAACTTCTCGTGCAGCCCCACCCCCTCCATCCTCAGGGTTGGTGCCAGAGGGCAGGGATCCTGCTCCCAGCAGCCCTGTCCTGCCCTGAGAACTGTAACTCACTTTGGTGGAGGACACAGTTTGGCCTGCTCTGGATCCCACCAGAGTGAATTTACACCCCCAGACCTGGGCCCAGTCCCGACTGGCCCAAGGGAGGGGAGCCAGGGAAAAAGAGTCTGGATCCCCCTTGAGCAACACTGGCTCATCACTTGAAGAAACACCACCAGCGCCTGCAGAAACACCCCCGGCAGGAGCTGGCAGAAAAGAGCAGCTCAGCCCAGAGAGTGGTGTAGGTGTGGCTGGCAGGGGCAGTGCAACAGAAGAGGGGGAGAGCCAGGCCTGCTCAACCCTGGAACCTGTTTTTTCGGGGTTTTTTTAGTGATTTGTAAAGCACTTACTACGCAACGAGCACTGTACTAAACACTGGGGTAGATAAGAGTATACGCAGATTGGACTCAGTCCCTGTCCCACCAGGGACTCCCAACCTGTCCCAGGCTGGCCGTCCGGGCAACCCTGTGCCCTAGCGTGGGGCCCTGGCTCACGTTGGGGGTCATCTCAGTTCCCCAGTGAGTTTCAGCGGGGAGGGGATGCAGCCACGGGGCCTTGCAGACTGCGTGGCCCCAGTGCAGGAGGCAGTGCGCCTGCAGGGGAGCCCTGCTGCAGTGCCCCTGTCCCCAGGGGACCACGTCTCATCCTCCCCCCAGCCCCCGCCCCCGCACACTGTCCAGACTCAACTGGACCCAATTGAGAGGAGGTCTGCGGCTGCCCAACTGGGCCGGGCCCCTGCTCTCCGGGGCCCGACTGTCTATCGGCCCAAGCTCCACTCTGGCCCTCACCCACCAGGGCCCCAGAACTCATACGCGTGGGTATCCTCTGAATGCACTCACACACCCCAGAGGTCCCCACGGCCTCACACCTGTGAGGGTGAAGGGTGCGTGGGGGGGGGGGAGTGGCGGTGAAGAGGGACAACGACTCTACCTTAGCCCCTTCCCTCTCTCCTGCCACTCCCTCCCACTCCCCACCTGCGGCCCATGCTAGCATGGGCCCAGCACAACCCACAGCCGTCCCCCCCCCCCCTTGCCCGCCTCCTCACCTGGGCAGGGCATGTGCGGCAGAGCCGGGCAGCGGTGCTGGCCCCGGTTACCATAGCAACAGGGGTTCAGGAGATTGGGGGGCCGGGAAGGAGGGGGGAGGCTCCTCCGCACTCCTGCCTCCAGCAGAGTCAGTGTTAGTTTTAGGCGTTGCCGTGGCAACGTGGTGTGTGGGGGCAGGAGAGGGAGCAGGAGAAGGGGTGAGACCAGAGAGACACCAAGAATCGGCTCTGGGCTTGGGCGGCCCCCCACCCCCACCCCCACCCCTGCTCCCAGGCTTCCGCTCGATCCCCTGTCCCGTGGATCCCCTGTCCCGTGGCCCCGGGCTCCAGGGACCCTCCCCCCGCCCCCCCGGACAGCCTCCCCGCCTCACCCTCCTGCATCAGAAGCCTCTCCCCGACCAGCTCCCCGACCTCCGCTCTCCCAGGAAAATCGGGCACGTGGGGGAGAGGCAGGGGATTGCTTTGAGGGACTTGGGAGCAAGAGCAGCTAGGAGGATGGAGAGGGACGGGTCATGATAGGCCAAGACAGGAGCCGAGGAGTCAAAGAGGTCAAAGGCAACCTCCATAGCCCCCGAATCTAGTCTCCCCAGCCCCCGGAGCCGAGCCTCCCTCATCTTCTCTCCCCCCTCCCACCCCGCCGTAATCTGCTCTCTCTTGGCTCGAAGAGCGGATCCGAGCTCCAACCCACCATGTCCCCTCCCTTTCCTTGCTTTGCAGGAACAGGGCAGGGCCTGGAAGAGGAGTGAGGCAGAGTCTTGGAGACCCAGAAACATTCCAGGGCTCCTTCTGCACGTATTCCTAGGGACTACTTCTGATCCCAGCCCCCCATCTCACCTCACTTTCACTCTCATCTCCCGCACTCCCCTACCCCAGACAGGAAGCCCCCAGACCTAGCAGTGGGCAGGGGGAGCAGGGGAGGCAGAAATGGGGCAGTCGAGCTGGGGAAGGACACGGCCCACCTAGGGAATCAGCACCTCCTTCCCCCCACCCCCACCCCCACCCCCCAGCCCCAAAGCCTCTGAGCTGCCCATCTGGAGAATCAGCATTTCGGCTCCCCTCACACCCCACTCCACCTCAAAGCCCCTGCCCCCTCTGAGCAATTATTGCCTCTGACCCCGCCCCAACCCAGGGGCTCCACTGACCCTTCAGCTGTCCGATTCCTGCCTCCTGCGTCTACGCCTGTCCTGGTGTCCAAAGGAAGCGGCATCTGTCTGTCTGGAGTTCAGCTTCTCTCCCTCCCTGATCCCCAGCCCCTCCCAGCCCAGAGGGACTGCTGCTGCTCCCCCCCACCCCCCAACTCCCTCAGGACCCTGTGACCAATGGACTGTGAGTTCTTCCTGTGGTAGGGGCAGGATGGAGGGGGGAGGGGAAGGCTCCCTCCCTAAGGGGGACAGGGGGCAGGATGGGGGACCATATCTACAGGAAGCATCTTGATCAGGCTGGGATTGAATTTCCTGCAGCTCTAGTTCTGGAGAGAGAGAGAGGAAACACCACCTTCCCCTTCCCTCTCCTCCCCACTCCCCCGGGGCCCTGCTACAACAACACCCTGGACACTCTGCCGCTCCCTTCCCCAAATCTCCCCCTCCCCCCCTTCCCCTCCACCCCACCCCAGGCCAGGCCAGGGCAGGAAGGAATTGAGGCCTGGTGTCCCCCACCAGGGCTGACCTGGTGGTGGGCTGGTCCACAGGTAGAAGGGCAGATCGTAGCATCACCCTGGACTCCCTAGCCTCAGCCCACTCCGGCCCTCCCCATTCACTCCTACTGTTCTGTCCCCAGATGACCCGATGACCCCCCCCCCCCCACTGTGGGGTCAAGGCCAAAGGTACAGCCCTGGGATATCTTGAGCACTGGTTGGGTGCAATGTAGTGGAATTACTTTATCTGTCAAGGAATCTCTGACTTTTCCAAGGCGGACACAGTGTGGGAGTTCTGCTCTTGCCCTGCTCCCTCTCACTCATTGTCCCCCCTTCCCCTCTCTGAGCCCCCACCCTCCATGACTCACCAGGGAACAATGGCTCTGGTCTGGTCATCACTAGTCAGTGCTTCCTCCCTGGCCCCCACCTATCCCATCTCCTCCCTATCCCTGCCGGTCTCCTCTCCCTCCCCACTCCCAGGGTCAGCTGATGGGAGAGGACAGACCACCCCTCAAACAATCAGTCTATCATTGATTAAACATTTGGGATGTGAAGAGGCCCTGGCCTGGCTCTAAGGAGAATCCCCAACCTTGTGACCCATGCTGATCCTGTCCCCTCTCCCCCAGTCTGCCCCCACCCTACCTCCGACCTGGGCCCAGAGGCTTTCCATCTAGTGATGGGCAGGGAAGAGAAGACGAGGCAGGCACATGGGACTAATCCCATGAAAACCCTGATGGGAAAAATAAGGGTTCACCATTGCTGGGAAGGGCAAGTCCCCAGGCACACTGGACCAGTCTGTCCTGAGGAGAGGAGACTGTGTCCATCTATCTGTCTCCCCCAGTCAGACCCTGTGGTCCTTGTGTTTCCTCCCCACAAGTTTGGGGAGGGAAGAAGAAGGCTTAGAAAAGGACCCTGGGCAAGGAGACCCTCTCTGGCTGCCTGGCAGGGGGCGGGGGTGGGTGGGCTGGGGTTCTGGTTGCATCAGTACAATGCTCTGCACAGAGGAAGCATTCAATAAATACTAATGTTTGATCAATGCTGCCTCATTTTCTCCCCACTAGGCAGCATGGCCAAATGGAACGAGCACAGGCCTGGAAGTCGGAGAAACTGGGTTCTAATTCCGTCTCTGCCACTTGTCTGTTGTGTGACCTTGGGCAAATCACTTATCACTTAATTTCTCTGTGCTTCAATTACCACATCTGTAAAATGGAGACTAAGATGGTGAGCTCCATGAGGGACAGAGACCATGTCCAATCTGACTATCTTGTACCTACCACAGCATTTAGTACCGTGCCTGGCACATAGTAAATGCTTAACAAATGCCATTAAAATTAAAATGGGTTTCGGCGACATGGTCCAGCCCATGATGGGCTTCTATACTGCCTCCAGAATGCCAGGGAAGTGGGAGGCCAGGAGCAAGGGAATGAATCAATCAGTCGTATTTATTGAGTGCTTACAACTGAGCATTGTACTAAACACTTGGGAGGGTACAGTATAACAATTTAACAGAATCGTTAGATGTGTTCCCTGCCCACAACAAGCTTACAGTCTAGAGGGGGACGCTGTCATTCATATAAATAAATAAATTATGGATATGTACATAAGTGCTGTTGGGCTGAGCCAAGGGTGAACAAAGGGAGTGAATCCAAGTGGAAGAGAGATGCAGAACAGAGTAGAAGAAGAGGAAATGAGGGCTTAGTCAGGATAGGCCTCTTGGAGGAGATGTTCCTCAGTAAGGCTTTGAAGGCAGGGAGAGTAATTGTTTCTCGGATATGAAGTTGGAGGGCGTTCCAGGCCGGAGGCAAGGCGTGGGTGAAAGGTCAGCGGTGAGATAGGCGAGATTGAGGTACGGTAAGTAGGTTGGCACCAGAGGAGCGGGGTGTGCGGCTGAGTTGTAATAGAGCAGGGAGGTGAGGTAGACAGAGTGGATGGAGGGGGCCAAGGAGAAGCAGGGTAGCTGGAGAAGCAGCATGGCTTGGTGGAAAGAGCATGGGCTTGGTAGTCAGAGGACGTGGATTCTAATCCTGGCTCTGCCACCTGTTCTTAGGCAAGCCACTTAACTGCTCTGTGTCTCAGTTACCTCATCTGTAAAAGGGGGATTAAGACTGTGAGCCCCACGTGGGACAGCCTGATTACCTTGTATCCACCCCAGTGCTTAGAACAGTGCTTGGCACATAGTAAGTGATTAACAAATACTATTATTATTATTATTATTATTATGTGCTTTAAAACTGATTGTGAGGAGTTTCTTTTTGATGCAGAGGTGGACGGACAACCACTGGAGGTTCCTGAGGAGTGGGGAAACGTGGACTGAAAGTTTTTGTAGAAAATGATCAGGGCAGCAGAGTGAAGTATGGACTGGAGTGGGGAGAGACAGGAGGCACGGAGGTCAGCAAGGAGGCTGATATGGTAATCAGGTGGGATAGGCTAAGTGGTTGGATTAACATCATAGCAGTTTGGATGGAGAGGAAAGGTCATATTTTAGGGTGAAGCCCATCCGCTATCATTGCCGCACCTACTGGTTGCTTGATGGGGCCACTGCCGTCCCAGCTTGGCCACTGATGGTGCAGGATCCCGTTGAAGCTGTGACTTCACAGGGGCTGGGGTCACCAGAGCTTATGGCCATGTTCCTCCAGGTGCTGCTGGTGTTGCTTTCCCTGGTGGGTTATGCCAGAAGGGCTGGGAGGGTGGGGGGAGGGGGGCAACTGCAATGAGTACGGACTGGGGAGGGGAGGGGGGGCCTGGGGCAGGCAGAGAGAGAGATGGACAGACAGGGTAACCACCCCTTTCCCCACAGTGGCCCTTGCGGCCTGCAGTCCCTGGCCCCAGTCCTATGGGAGACGTGCATCATGGTGGCTGGGAGGTGCGGTCTGGCATCTGGCCTGGACTCGTCCGCCTCCAGGTCCCCTGGCACCAGGGCCCGCATTGCCACATCTGTGGGGGTTCCCTCCTGGGGTCCCGCTGGGTGCTCACAGCCACCCACCGCATCCAGTCGGGGAGGGGCCTGGTCGTGGGCTGGGAGGCCATGTCTTGGGGGAGGCTGGATCCCTGAGGACGCTGTGTCTCTGGGAGAGACTGTGTCTCTGGGGACTCTGTGTCTCTGGGAAGTCTGGCTCTCTTGAGAGGCTGGGTCTCTGTGGGGGCTGTGTCTCTGGGGAGGCTATGTCCCTGGGAAGGCCATGTCGCTGTGGAGGCTGCATCGCTGGGGAGGCTTTCAGGTGTCTGTGCAATGAGGAAGCTCAGTCCCAGGCTGGAGCTCTGATTGGCTGATTCCTCAGGGATTTGATTCACTGGTGGTTGTTGATTGACACTTGGGAGCTGCGGGGGGGCCCTGGGGCCGGAGGTGCAGGTGCGAGAGGTGCAGCGGGCGGAGCTGCACGAGGTCTGTGATCACCGGAGGGAGGCTTCTGGGCGTGTCACTCCTTCCTCAAAAATCTCTAGTGGTAGCCTATCAATCTCTTTATCAAGTAAAAACGCCTCACTATTGGCTTCAAAGTTCTCCATCTCCTTGCCCCCTGCTACCTCACTTCCCTTTTTGCCTTTTACAGCCCAGCCCGCACACTCCGCTCCTGTGGTGCCACTAACCGCACTGTGCCTTGTTCTCACCTGTCCCGCGGCTGAGCCATGGCCCACGTCCTACCTCTGTCCTGGAATGCCCTCCCTCCTCAAATCCACCAAACTAACACAATTCCCCCTTCAAGGCCCTCCCCCAGGAGGCCTTCCCTGACTAAGCCCCCCTTTTCCTCTGCTCCCCCCCATCACCCCCACTCTCTCTCTCTGCTCTACCCTCCTCTCCGCCTCACAGCAGTTGTGTGTATATATGTACTTATAATTCTCTTTATTTTAATAATGATTTGTTTATATCTGTAATTATATTTATTTATATTGATGCTATTGATGTCTATTTACTTGTTTTGATGTCTGTCTTCTCCCCTTCTAGACTGTGAGCCTGTTATGGGCAGGGATTGTCATTATTTGCTGCTGAATTGTAGTTTCCAAATGCTTAGTACAGTGCTCTGCACACAGAAAATGCTCAATAAATACAACTGAATGAATGAATCAGGCCAATGACACTGCCCTGCTGGAGATGGATCGTCTGGCCCGCTGTGGGGACCACGCCCAGACCGCTTGCCTGCCTCATCCTGGCACGAACCCACCCATGGACTCTGCCCAGTGCTTTATCGGCAGTTGGGGCATCCCCCATGAGGGCTGTGAATCATGAGCCCCGCAGGGCGGGGGACCTGGGGATGCCCCCGTCTGGCCAACCTCCAGTCCTACCTTACCCTCAGCCCCACTAGCACCACATCGTGCCAACATCCAACAAGGCCATCACCCTCAGTCCTGATCCCCACCCAACCCCAAACCCCACCATCGCCCAGTCTTGCCCCAAGTTGACAGCTATCCCTTCCCAGCTGGATGTTCTCCTACTGCCCCAGCCAGCGGCCAGGTGGACTGTCATTGTCCCAGGGGTGAGAAATCTTGGACGTGAGCGTCTCATCTGTGAGCACTTGGGAACCCAGGTGCCCGAGATGAGTGGACGCTGGGCTATGGGGGGACTTGTGTGCTGCAACTACGGAGACAGCGGCAGTGCTGTGGGAGGCACTGGTGACCATGATCGACTCCAGGAGATGCAATGGGACAGACTGGTACAACGGCACCATCACCGCCACTAACCTGTGTGCCGGCCACGAGCAGGACGGGACCGAGAGCTGCCAGGTACCTGCCTCCAGAGGAGTTGGGTTCAGCTGGACTTACAGGGCAGAGCCGTGGGCTCCAGGGTGCAGGGAGCGTAGTGGGTCTCAATTTGATCAGGTCTTCCCTCCCTCTCTCAAAATCACTTCCCAGGATCAGCCTCCCAGGAATCTGCTTCCAGGATCCCTCTCCCAGAATCCCCTCCTGGAATCTTCTTAGAAGAATTGACTTCTAATGAACAGCCCCAGATTGGAGAAATAACTGCAAGGGTGGGACCCAGCCTGGGACAGAGAGGAAATGGGAAATAAAGTCCCGTAAATAGCTGTATAGCACTGCCCCAGCCTTTATCCAGGACTAGACCTGAGCTTCCTCCCTTACTCTCAGCCTGATTGTTCCATAGGCGAGCATTCATTCATTCATTCATTCAATAGTATTTATTGAGCGCTCACTATGTGCAGAGCACAGTACTAAGCGCTTGGAATGTACAATTCTGCAACAGATAGAGACAATCCCTGTCCAATGACGGGCTCACAGTCTAAACGGGGGAGACAGACAGCAAAGCAAAACAGAACAAAACAAAACAACATCATCAAGATAAATAGAATCATGGAGATATACACCTCATTAACAAAATAAATAGGGTAATAAATAATATATACAAATAAGCACAGTGCTGAGGGAAGGGGAAGGGGGAAGAGCAGAGGGCAGGAGAGAGGGGAAGGTGAGGGGAGGAGGAGCAGAGGGAAAGGGGGGGCTCAGTCTGGGAAGGACTCCTGGAGGAGGTGAGCTCTCAGTAGGGTTTTGAAGAGGGGAAGAGAGTTAGTTTGGCGGATGTGAGGAGGGAGGGCACTTCAGGACAGCGGTAGGATGTGGGCCAGGGGTCGACAGCGGGACAGGCGCAAATGGGGGACCGTGAGGAGGTGAGCAGCAGAGGAGCGGAGTGCACGGGGTGGGTAGTAGAAAGAGAGAAGGGAGGATAGGTAGGAGGGGCAAGGTGATGGAGAGCTTTGAAGCCAAATTCCAACCCCCTCACTCCCAGCCTGACCATCCCACAGGCTAGCAGAGTTCTGCCCGCTACCCCCAGCCTGACTGTCCCACAAGCTAGGAAAGCTCTGCCCCACTGACCCGGACCTGACCGCTCCTCAGCTTGGCCTCAGGTCAGGTCTGCCCAGAGGAAGGAAGGGGAGTTCAGGCCCAATTAATCAATCAATTGTATTTCTGAGGGTTTAATTTGTGCAGAATACTGTACTAAGCTCTTGGGAAAGTACAATATAATAGAATTGGTAGACGGGTTTCCAGCCCACAACAAACTTACAGTCTAGGGAAGGACGGGACGTCACCTTGGAGAGGTCACCAGTTGTAGATCTTGGGGAAGAACACTTCAGGGTCTGTGGCTTCCCTGGAGGGTCTTCCTGGCTCCGAGACAGTGATGTAGACTTCTAAGGGTCTCATCCTGGAACCCCTGATCCCAACCCTGTGGCTCTTGTCAGGACAGAGGGTGCACTGGCCTCCCTGAAATGAGGACGTGGAGGGCTTGGCAGGGGTGGGGGTTGTTATTGGCACAGAATTGAATTTCCAGTCCCCGACCAGGCTGTAAACATTAGGGAGGGGTGGGGTGGACCCTGGTACAAGAACTGATCTCCCCCACAACCCCAAGACCCATCCATGGTGGGCTCAAGGCATAGGGTGGGTGTAATGAGAACTCCTTGGCTGTATAACTTCCCCCAGTCTGAGGGAATTCTCATCTGAGGGAATTCTCCTGCCCCAGGCAAATCTGAAAGGGCAGGCCCTGGGCACTAGGGGTAGTCAAAAGAATATGGCATTGGACAGCAGGTCTAGGTGGGCATCCATGAACAGGTGCCATATGGCACAAGGAGGTGGGCACGAGGTAGAGCTGGAGGCTGGGGTTATTGTTCCCTTTTCTTTCCCATCACTGTTAGACAACACCTTGTCCCCCCTCACAAGCCTATAACATTGGCATTATTCACAACTCATCTCTCCCTTTCAACCCACACAGTCATTCTGTCATCAAATCTCATCAGTTCTACCTTCCCTACATCTCTAAGATCCATCCTTTCCATCCAACCTGCTACTATACCGATCCAAGCACTTAGTCTATCCCGCCTCCACTACTGCGTCAGCCTCCTCGCTGACCTCCCTGCCTCCTGCCTCTCCCCACTCCAGTCGATACTTCACTCTGCTGCCCGGACAATTTTCTACAAAACCATTCAGTTCATGTTTCCCCACTCTTCAAGAATCTCCAGAGGTTGCCCATCCACCTCTGCATCAAACAGAAACTCCTTGTCATTGACTTGAAAGCACTTGTAGTTGTAATAATAAGGATATGTGTTAAGCGCTTTCTATGTGCCAACCTATTTACTGACCTTCCACCTCCTCTATCTAGTTGCCAACACCTCACCCACATCCTGCCTCTGTCCCTGAACTCCCTCCCTCTTCATGTATGACAGACTGCCACTCTCTCCATCTTCAAAGCCTTATTAAAATCACATCTCCTCCAAGAGGCCTTCCTTATCTAAGCCCTCATTTTCCCTACTCCCTCTCGTTTTTTATGTTATCTACACACTTGGATCTGCATTCTTTAAAGCCCTTGATATTCACCTGCCCCTCCAGCCCTACAGCACTTGAGTACACATCCATAGCTAATTTTAATGTCTACCTTCCCCTCTAGACCGTCAGCTCCTTGTGGGCAGGCAATATGCTTACCAACTCTGCTGCACTGTACTCCCAAGTACTTTGTACAGGGCTCTGCACACAGTTAGTGCCAGTCAGTCAGTCAGTCAGTCAGTCAGTCAGTCAGTCAATCGTATTCACTGAGCTCTTACTCTGTGCAGAATGCTGTACCAACTGCTTGGGAGAGTATGATTCAGTAGTAGAAACATTCCTTATCCACAACGAGCTTACAGTCTAGAGGGGGTGACAGAAGGGGGTGACAGACATTAATATAAGTAAATAAATTACAGATGCGGACATAAGTGTTGCGGGGCTGGAAGGGGGTGATGAATAAAGGGAGCAAATCAGGGTGACTCGAAAGTGAGTGGGAGAAGAGGAAAGGAGGGCTTAGTCAGGGAAGGCCTCTTGGAGGAGATGTGCTTTCAATAAGACTCTGAAGGCAGGGAAAGTAATCATCTGTCATACATGAGGAAGGAGAGCATTCCAGGCCAGAGGCGGGACACGGGCAAGAAGCCGGCAGCGAGATAGGCGAGACTGAGGTACAGTGAGAGGGGTAGCTTTAGAGGAGCAAAGTGTGTTGGCTGTGTTATGGCAGGAGAGCAGGAGATAGATGAGGTAGGAGGGGGCGAAGTGATTGAGTACTTTAAAGCCAATGGTGCGTTGTTTTTGTTTGATGTGGAGGAGGCAACCACTGGAGTTTCTCGAGGAGTGCGTGATGGGCACCAGGTGGCATTGGGCAGCAGGCATCATCTTGTTGGGAAGGACCAGTTAGGCACTGGGTGGTGGGCATCACTTGGGCGGTGGTCTCCGACCGAGGGCATGGTGTGGCAGGCCAGTAAAATCCCACAGACCAGGACCAGTTGAAGGGATTTCAAGTGCGGGTGTGCCGGTGTTAACTGCTGGGCTGCAGGCTGCTGCTGGGGACAGTGACCTGGCACGAGGTGGCAGTCTCCGCAGGGGTTCTCTTTAGGGGGCTCTCTGAAGAGGAGCTCACCTTTTGGGTTGATTGACTGAATGATTGATTGACCGACTGGGCTCGCCCTCGGGGCGCCGCGGGCCCTGAAAGAATTGCCAAGCGAAGCCCGCCCTCCAGTGTCAGCTAGCAGTATCACAGGTTGTAGGTGTAATCTAGTTATAAGGGCGCGGGGGGGGGGAGGGGCGAGAAGGGGGGGGAGGGGCGAGGAGGAGCGGGGGAGGGGCGAGGAGGAGGGCGGGCGGCGGGGCCCGAGGTAAGAGCCGAACGGCAGAGCTCCCCTTGGGGGCTAGAACCCCCTTACCTCCTCCCGATCCCCGCTCCTCCTTGCCCTTCCCCGCTAACCTGGCCCTCCCAGGGCCTAAGGTTCAGCTGCAGGCCACCACTCTTGGGGCAGGGCTGCACCGGGGCCTGGCCGATCTGTCAGGGGATCTGTTGGAGCCGGGGGCCGAGCCAAGGCATCAACACGGGACAAAAATCCAAATCTTTCACCTCGATGGCCGAGTAGTCCAGAGCCCGCCTCTCCACCCCTGGTGGTTCCAGCCTGGTTCCTGGTAGAGAATGAGGTAGGTCAGGCTGGACACTGCTCTAAGGCTGCCATTTGTCTGGATTTATATGGCAGTGACAGCCCGTTTCCAGCTGGCCTGTCCCCTACTCGGCACTAACTGTCCTGAGACACCTTTACTAAGGGCATTCGTACTTTCTAAGTCCCCAACCTCCCTCCACCTCCGCTCCTGTGGCTGAACTTTGCAGTTTGGAAGAGGTGCCCACATTCACAGGGCCCCCGGAGAAGCGTTCCAAGTTGGGATGGCCTTGGCAGAGCTTGGCCAAATGTTCCTTGGGCCATCAAGTCGGTAACACATCATCCTGTACACTTGGATGTCCGGTGGTCTGCAAATGCTCCCAGCCACCGATGGTCCCCTGAATGCTCAGTAGCCAGGGCTGGTTTGCGGTTTGACACCTGAGTCACTGGGGGGGTGGCAGTGGCTGACGGGGTTCTCGAGGTTCCCCGGAGGAACCTCCCCCAGAGTGTTGTCTGCATTTACCACAGGTGTCGTTGAGAACTTTCAATCAGTGGTATTTACTGAGCACTTTCTGTGTTCAGAACATTGTGCCATGCACTTGAGAGAGTACAACAGAGTAAGTAGACCTGATCCATGTCCTCAAGGAACTTACAGGCTAGCAGGGAAGACAGATACTAAACTAAAATGCAGGTAGGGGAAGTAGTGAGTATAAGGATATGTAGATGAGAGCCGAGGGGATGGGGTGGCGTGCGTATCATCCTGTCGAAGGGTACAGAGCTAAGTGCAAAGATGGTACAGAAGGGAGGGAGTATAGGGTGGGGAGATGAGAGGTTAGTCTAGAAAGGCTTCCTGGAAGAAATATGATTTCAGTAGGGCTTTGACATAGGGGAGACTGGATGTGGGTCGTATACAAGGGAGTTTCAGGCAAGGGGTCGACCACGAGAGGGACAGAATCTAAGTACAGGGAATAGGATGACGTTAGAGGAGTGAAGTGTGCCAGCTGAGTTGAAATGGGAGTGAAGCAAAGATAGCTAGGTGGGAGAGAACTGATTGATTGATTGATTCATTCATTCAGTAATATTTTTTGAACGCTTACTACGTGCAGAGCACTGAACTAAGTGCTTGGAATGTACAATTCGGCAACAGATAGAGACAATCCCTGCCCATTGACGGGCTTACAGTCTAATCGGGAGAGACAGACAGACAAAAACAATAGCAATAAATAGAATCAAGGGGATGTGCATTTCATTAACAAAATAAATAGGGTAATAAAAATATATACAGATGAGCAGATGAGCACAGTGCTGAGGGGAGAGGAAGGAAGAGGGGGAGGAGCAGAGGGAAAGGGGGGAAAGGGGGCTGAGGTGAGGTGAGTGGGGGGCAGAGAGGCAGCAGAGGGAGCAGAAGGAAAAGGGGAAACGCAGTCTGGAAAGGCCTCTTGGAGGAGGTGAGCTCTCAGGAGGAGAGTGAGTGCCTTAAAGCTGATGGTAAGGAGCTTCTGCTTGATGTGAAGACACATGGGCTACCAATGGATCAGGCACAGAATGACCTTTTAGAAAAATGATACAGACTGGACTGGAGAGGGGAGAGGCTGGAGATAGGGAGGTCAGCGAGGAGGCTGATGCAGTTGTCGAGAAGGGATATGTTTAAGTGCTTGTGGACCAATGTGGTAGCAGTTTGGATGGAGAGGAAAGGGAGGATTCTAGGGATGTTTTGAAAATAGAACTGACAGGAATCAGAGAGAAAGACCGAGAAGTGCCAAAGAGGTAGGAGGAGAACCAGGAGAGGACATTGTCAGTGAAACCAAGGTTAGATAATGTCTTTGGGAGAAGGGGACAGTTCACAGTGTAGAAGGCAGCTGAGAGATCTAGGTCTAGGATGGATGGAATAGAGTTCATGAGATTTAGCAAGAAGGAGGTCATTGGTAACCTTGGAGAGGTCAGTTACAGTGGAGTGGAGGGAGCAGAAACCAGATTTGTAGGAGGTTGAGGAGAGAGTTGGAGAAGAGAGAAGAAGTGGTGGAGGCAGTGGGTGTAAGTCACTCCTTTGAGGAGTTTGGAAAGGAATGGTAGGAGAGAGAGGGGACAATAACTGGAGGGTGCCATGGGGTGAAGAGAGAGATATTTTAGGCTAGGAGATACATAGGTGGGAAGGATCCACTAGAGAGTGAGTGGTTGAACATGGATGTCGGAGAGAGAGAGGGCAAGTGTTTTAATGAGGTGCTAAGGGATGTTGTTGGAGATGCAGGTGGAGGGGGTAGATTTCTAAAGCAGGTCGGTGATCTCTTGAGAGACAGCAGGGAAGCAAGAGAGTCATTGAGGGGGCAGGAGGGTGGGACTGGAGATGGGCAGGGGAGATTTGGGGGAGTTCACACCTAATGGTCTCAACTTTGTGGATGAAATAGATGGCAAGATCATTGGGGCAAGAGATAGGGGAGGCAGGAGAACAGAGAAGCAGCGTGGCTTAGTGGAATGAGCACGGGGTTGGGTGTCAGAGGTCGTGAGTTCTAATTCCGGCTCCAAAGCTGTGTGACTTTGGACAAGTCACTTAACTTCTCTGTGCCTCAGTTATCTCATCTGTAAAATGGGGATTAAGACTGTGAGCCCCACACGGGACAACCTGATCACCTTGTACCTATCCCAGCACTTAGAACAGTGCATATAACACAGTAAACACTTAACAAATATCATTCTTATTATTTAAGGAGGGAATTCAAAATCAAAAACAGCTGGCCTGGACAATGAGAACGAGAGTCATTGTGGAGAGTGGAGAATTACTGTTGCTGGATGGAGGAGAGGACAGAGTTAAAGCAGCTTGGCCTAGTGGATAGAGCACGAGGATGTGCGGCGGATGTGTGATGGGTGTGTTGGTGCATTTCTGGTGTGCTTTAGGTATGTTGCTGGTGTGCTGGATGCATACTTGGTTGTTGCACTGAAAGTATTTTGCAGATGCACTGAGGGTGAGTTACGGTTTTATGGCATGAGTGTTGCCCGTGTGTGCCTGGTCAAACAATCAGTGGTGGTTTTTGAGCACTACTGGGTGTGGAGCACTTTGGTGCCTTGAAGGTGTACTGCAGGTGCATCGCAGGTGTGTTGTGTTAGGCAGGTCTCTGCACTGGCTCCCCATCTGCACCCACAGGTTACCAGATCTGGGACGATGCTATGTGCCATATCCCCTGAGTGTTTGTCTGCAAGCCCAGAAGGTCTTCTTCCTTCTGAGCCTGAAGAGAACTCCCAGCCCCTGGAACCCTAGTAACTGACCTCCCAGGAGAGGGCAGGCCCACTATCCTCCCAGAGGTGACAGAGAATGGCTCGTCCCACTGCTCCCAGGCCTGGGTGAACCTGAGTTTCCTCTCTTCTGTGACCTTGTCACTCCAATCTGTTCTGCCCTGCCCAGTCCCCCTTGTTCCTGCCCCTCCTTTACCACTGATGCCTAACTTGGTGATGGTTCAATGAACTGGGTAAGACAAGCCCACTTGGCCTCCTCCCTGGCCAGGACAGAGTTCATGCCAATTCTCATCCTGGCAGTGACTCTCACAAGTGGCAGTTCAGGCCGCAAGTCTAACTCTCCATCTGTCCTTGCGTGCTGAGCTCTCTCACCAGGGACTGAGAGAAGGGCCCAAGGGAAGAAAACATATGGTCACTGTCCATATGTTGACTGGCTGATGGAGGAAACAGGATATAGACACACAGACACACACAGACACACACAGACACACACATCCCACATCCCACCATCAGACCAGGAGCAAGAGTTTTCCTGGTTCAGCCCAGGATTCTGGGGTGCTTGGAGGAATTGGGTGTTGGCTGTCCGCCTGGACACCCAAGCTGATGGTGAGAGTTATGGCCATCAAATAGCAGAACAAGCCCACCACCAACAGTGAGGTCCCGGGATACTCACCAACATCGAAGCAATGCTTCCCGCAACACAGCTCCGCTGGGGAGGATGTGTGTGGAGAACAGATGACAACAGCAGGATATCTAAGCAGCTGTTGCTGGGGCAACTTAAAGGGCCATGTACCAACCAGAAGGGTAGAACAAACAACTTAAAGACACAATAAAACAGTCTTAAACCATGTGATAAAGCAAGGGGACAGCTGGGAAATCACTACAGCAGGCAGAGCGGTCTGAAGGCCAGCCTGAGGGGCAGAAATCCAGAGTTGACTTACTGTCCTAGAGCAGAGGTTTCATAAAAATCAGGATATAAAATAAGAATAATAATAACGAAATAAAATATTGTATTAGTGGAGCAGCCTGGTCTAGAGAAGCAGCATGGCTCAGTGGAAAGAGCACGGCTTGGGAGTCAGAGGTCATGGGTTCGAATCCCAGCTCTGCCACTTGTCAGCAGTGTGACTCTGGGCAAGTCACTTAACTTCTCTGGGCCTCAGTTCCCTCATCTGTAAAATGGGGATTAAGACTGTGAGCCCCATGTGGGACAACCTGATTACCCTGTATCTACCCCAGCGCTTAGAACAGTGCTCTGCACATAGTAAGCGCTTAATACATACCAACATTATTATTATTATTATTATTGTTAACTCCTGCGATTTGACTTTGGGCAAAGCACTTAACTTCTCTGTTCCCTCGGTTACTTCATCTGTCACATGGGGATTAAATCCCACTTCCTTCGACTTAGAGTGGGAGCCCCATGTGGAACAGGGACTGAGTCCAACCTGAGAAGCAACGTGGCTTAGTGGAAAGAGCATGGTCTTAGGAGTCAGAGGTCATGGGTTCTAATCCCGGCTTTGCTATCTGTCAGCTGTGTGACTTTGGGCAAGTTACTTCACTTCTCTGTGCCTCAGTTTCCTCATCTGTAAAATGGAGATTAAGACTGTGAGCACCACGTGGAACAACTTGATTACCTTGTATCTACCAGAACACTTAGAACAGTGCATGGCACACAGTAAGTGCTGAACAAATACCTCGATAATAATAATAATAATGATGATAATAAAAAGTACTTACTCTGTGCCAAGTGCTGTATTAAGCACTGGGTTTTATGCAAGATAATTTGGTAGGACCTAGTCCCTGTTCCACACGGGGCCCCAGTCTGTAGGGAAAAAACCATGCCTACAACCTGATTACCTTGTATCTACCCCAGTGTTTAGAACAGTGCTCGGCACATAGTAAGTGCTTAACAAATACCAACATTTTTATTATTATCCCAGAGGGCCCCCACAGCCCTGAGTCTTTCCCTCACAGTTGGGCCACTCAATGACAGGCCTTGATTTGCCGCATCGAGATCATATCCCATTGAAGAGTTTTTCTCCGAAGACCCACATTGACACAGCTCAGGTTCCAATCTGACAATTACCAGCGTTTGCCCTGTTCCATCAGCTCCTGTTTCTGGGGACTTATAAACCCCTCCCTTCCTCATGGCTCCAGTTCATCCCCACCTACTCTGGCCAATCAGTGCAGGTCATTGTTTTCTTTCATTTTTTTTTTTTTTTGGTTGCCTGGCACTAGAACCCAGGTCTTTTTGATTCCCAGGCTTGTGGTCTATCCACTAAGCCATGCTGCTTCTCCCAGTATATATTGGGATATTCCCAAAATTCCCCCTACCCTCAACCCCACACCACTTGGCTAAGTGGAAAGAGCACGGGCTTTGGAGTCAGAGATCATGGGTTTGAATTCCAGCTCCGCCACTTGTCAGCTGTGTGACTGTGGGCAAGTCACTTCACTTCTCTGTGCCTCAGGTACCTCATCTGTAAAATGGGGATTAAGGCTGTGAGCCCCACGTGGGACAACCTGATTCCCCTGTGTCTACCCCAGTGCTTAGAACAGTGCTCTGCACATAGTAAGTGCTTAACAAATACCAACATTATTATTAGTATTACTCTTCCATTTCCCTTGTCTGTAACTTATTTTAAAGTTTGCCTCTGCCCTAGACTGTTAGCTCCTTATGGGCAAAGATCGTATCTTCTAATTCTATTCTACTGTACCCTCCCTGAACTTAGTACAGGGTTCCATAAATAGTAAGCACTCAAAAAAAAACTACCACTGATTGATTGATCGATCCATACGTTTCAGAACTTTGTTGTTTGTGAACTTGTCTTGCCATCTGATATTGATTCTGGCCTGTAAGTGATGCTGGTGGACTTGCTCGAGGAGTCGGTTGTGGCTCTTGTGTCGGGGGGTCTGGGTCTCCCGGCCAGAGAGAAGGTCCAGCTCTGGTGACCTTTTGTTTGTTCTGGACCTTGATACCTGGCCTTCTTGATTCTGTTTTCTATTTTCTTGTTAACTGTTGCATCATCAGTCACCCTGATTCGCTAGTCACCCAGCCCTCAGCCCCACAGCACTTAAGTACATATCCATAACATTTATTTATATAGTCTGTCTCCCCTCTAGACTGTAAGCTCCTTGTGGGCAGCATTATATTATATTGTTCTACTGTATTCTCCCAATCACTCAGTACATTTCTCTGAACACAATAAGTGCTCAATAAATATGATCGATGGATTGATTGCTGCCTAGGTAGCGGAATTTGGCCCCAGCTTTTAGTTCTGTACTACTGTTGTGAACTTTTAGTTGTGTGTATGGATTCTCTGATGCAGTTGACACATCCTCTTGGTTTTCTTTAGATTTATTATCTTCCCATTGCACCTGGCTGTTGAGGTGAAGTGGTTTACAATCAATTTTATATCTTCCTGGATGAGGGGTTCTGTGAGCTGCAGGCCACACTGCCTGCCCTGTCCAATCAATGTCATTTATCAAATCTTCCCCTCTCACCCTCCTCTCTTCCCACTCTTCCCTATTGCAGGTAGTTTTCCTTGCTCTTCCCACACCCCAAATTTGGACAACCCCTGTGGTTCCCTCATGAACTCCAGGAACTTTTATCTTTTCAGAGATTAAGAAGGGGTCTGGCACAGCTACTCAACTCACTCAAGCCACCCTCACTCCTGCACAAACTCCTGAAGCCCCGGTGCACAAATCGCTCGAGCCTTCCCCCCATTTCTGCACAAACCGCTCGAGCGACCCCCCTCCTCCACACACTGCTCGAGCCACCCTGCTCCTGCACACACTGCTCCAGTGATCCCTGGCCTGCACAAACCATTCGAGGTGCCCTCTCTCCTGCACAAACTGCTCGATCCCCCGCCGCACAAACTGCTTCAGCCACACGCCCTGCACAAACCGCTCGAGCCACCCCACTCCTCCACAAATCTTTCAAGCCACCCCCGACCTGCACAGACTGCTTGAGCCTCCCCCTTCCTGCACAAACCGCTCCAGCCACCCCCACACACAAACCGTTCCTGTCAGCCCCTCCCTGCACAAAACATACCCTATCTGCTCAAACCACTCAAGCTGCTCCCTGCCCAGCCTCTGACCTCCTCATTGCACCCCTCCCTTCCCTCCTGCTCTCAATGGAGGCTCTCATCTCCCCCTCCCTCCAGGGAAGCCCTCCATTCCCCTCCCCTCAATGGAAGTCATAGTCTCCTCCTGCCCTCCCTTCCATGGGAGCCCTTCCCTTGCCCTCCCCCATGGGGATTTCCTTCTTTTCTCCACTACAGAGGCCCTCTGCTCCCCTCCCCTCACCAAGTGCCCATCACGCTAGAGTGCATGGAGATCCAGGCGCTGGAGTCTTTAGGGGCAACGCGAAAATGTCTAGAAACTGTAGCTTTCCCGTGCCTGGCCTACCTCTCTCCTGCTGGCAGAGAACTCTCAGGCGGCCGTCCCCTAGCCCCTCTCCCCTAGAGCAACTGAAGAGACAATAAAGGCAATAAAGAAGAGACAGGAGTGGAGAAGAACAAAAGGGGGAACAGGAAGAATAAAGAGGTGAGGGGGAGAGAGGATAAAAAGGTAAGGGAGAATGAGGAGAAAGAAGGAGAGAAGAAAAGAAAACAGAGAAAGAGGAAGAAGGGGAGAAGGTAGTCAAGAGAGAGGAATCAGTCAGTGGTATTTGAATCCATATTAGATGCAGAGCACTGTGCTAAGTACTTGGGTTAGAGTTGATTAACTCAATCCCAGCCCACAAGGAGCTTTTAATCTACAAGAGAAGACAGACGTTAAAATAAATTATCGCTAGGGCAAATAATTGGAGTACAAAGATAGGTACTTAAGTACTGTGGGGCTGGGGGGAGTAGCATAGTGCCTAAGGACTATGCAGACAAGTGCATAAGTGGTGCAGAGGGGAGGGCAGGTAGGGGAAATGAGGACTTGGTTAGGGAAGACCTCTTGAAGGTGCGATTTTAGGAGGGCTCTGAAGATTGGGAGAGTGCTTCTTTTGGATATGAAGGGAAAGGAGTTCCAGCGCAGAGGGAGGCTATGGGCAAGGGGACAGGGGAGAGAGGTGAGGTCGAGGTACCGTGAATAGATTGGTGTTAGAGGAGCCAACTGTGCGGATTGGGTGGTGTAAAGGATCTCCCTCTTCCCCTCACTTTCCCTTTTCCCTTCTCTTCCCTGTTCCCCTCTCTTCACCGTTCCCCTCTTCTCTCTTCCCCTTTCTTCCCCCTTTCATTCTCTTCCCCCTTTCTCCTCCGCTCCTCCCTCCCCGCAGCTGGTCAGGTGCCCAGAGGCCCTCCCTGACCTCCCCACCATGAATCATTTGGAAAAGGGGGTGGGGACGGGGAGCCAAGTCCGTCAGGTGAGCCATTCTGCGAGAAGCCCAGAGAGGCAGAGTGGACAGAAGCTGAGCCTGCCTCCCGCTTCGGGCTCGGGTCAGAGATGCTCTCCTTTCCTCGGCGGCGTTCAGTTTGTTGTCTCTGGGCGTCCCAATGCCGTCTCCCCGGCCCGTCGGTCACCGGCCTCTCAGCACCTGGCAAGCGGGGAGGGAAGCAGCCCAAAGGGGAAGGAGGGTGGCGCACCACAATTGCCAACTCACAGCTTGCTGCTGCTAATGTGCTGCTAATGTTGCTGCTGCTGCGGCTGCTGCCGCCGCCTCCTCCGTGGTCGCCCCCGCCCCTTCCCCGTCCCCGTTTCCTATTGGCACGGCACAACCCCTTGGGGACCACCTCGAGATCTTCCATTCGAAGCGCTTTGCTTAGGGCGACTACGCCTCTCAATCCCCTCCTGGTTGACTCAAAGAGAAACTCCTCATCACCGACTTGGAAGCACTCAATCACTTCGCCCACTCCTACCTCATCTCGCTACTCTCAATCAACCGATCAATCAGGGGTATTGGTTGAGCGCTTACTACGTGCAGAGCACTGTACTAAGCGCTTGGGAGAGTACAATGCAACAGAATTAGAAGTCACGTTTCCTGTCCACAATGAGTTTACAGTCTAGAGGGGCAGATAGACATTAATATAAATCCACGAATAAGTAATAATTCTGGAAGGGGGCAGTTATGAGTGTGAAACTAAGAAAGTGGTTAAGGATAGACAGACCTATTCTCCTATTGCAACCCAGCCCGTGCACTTCACTCCTCTAATGCCAACCTATTCACTGTACTTCAATCTCATCTCTCTGGCTGCCGACCAGGTCCAGCAATGGGAGCTAAAGCCTAGGTCAAACATCCTAGAGACTGATCCGGGCTTTTGGGGCAGTGGCAGAGATGAGAACTCAATCCCTGACTTATACACTCTTCTACAAGCAAGCCTAGAATCTGTCCAGGCCCAGCATTCAGGGAGAGAGGGTTCTCCTTCCGGCCTGTCCGGCACTCAGAGCGGCTTCTCCCTGGGCGAGCGGTTGGGATCGAGCAGACTGCCTCATTTGGACAGAAACGTCAAATGGAGCCTCGTGACTTCTTTCACCTCCCACCTTTTATCTCTGCTGCTGGAAGCGGAGTCACTTCCAAGCACTTAGAACTGTCCTTGACACATAGGAAGTGGTTAAAAAGTACAGTGATAATAATAGTGATTAATAATAATAATAATAATAATAATAAAAGTGGTGGTACTTGTTAAGTGCTTACTATGTGCCAGGCACTTTACTAAACGCTGGCATTCATACAAGCAAATTGGGCTGGACACAATCCCTGTCCCACATGGGGCTAATAGTTTTAATTTCCGTTTAACAGACGAGGTAACTGAGGCACAGAGCAGTGAAGTGACTTGCCCAAGGTCGCCCAGCAGACAAGTGGCAGAGCTGGGATTAGAACCCAGGTCCTTCTGACTTCCAGGCCCGGGTTCTATCCATTAGGAAACGCTGCTTCTCTGTGATTACTATTATAACTAAATTAGAGAAATGTACATTAGTTTTGTAGGGTTGAGGGTGGGGTGAATAAAGGGTGCAGAACCAAGTGCAACAACCACACACTCGCCCTGCACGCCCCTTGTATTTCAGTGGATGCTCAGCACAGCACCTACATCCAGAAGGCACCTGGACGGACGGACTTCTCTGCTCCCTACCTTTCTGCCTCTTGCCACGTGGAAGCCAGTCCTGCGCCCCACGGGGACTTCCGATTGATGCTGATTCACTCTGTGAGGCTGGACCCCTCTATCACCCACTGGTGGTATTCATCCTTATTCTGTCAGGCTGCAACTCTTGTGACCTTGGGCAAGTCACTTAACCGTCTTTGTGCCTCACTTACTTCATCTGGAAAATGGGGATGAAGACTGTGAGCCCTACGTGGGACGTAGTAAGCGCTGAACAAATACCAACATTATTATTATTATTGTTCTTATCGTCCCCTGGTGGCACTAATCGTCATTCTGGGAGGTGATTTTTATTATTATTCTCACCTGCCGTCGAGTCGCTTCCGATTCATGGCGACTCTGTGGATATATTTACTCCAGAACATCTTCTCTTCTGCCATAATTCGTAACCTTGCTAACGGTTCAATAATCGTTATTCTGGGCGGCTGCGCCTCTCTATCGCCGCCAGGTGGTAGTAGCCTTGTCGAGGGAGCCTGTGCCTCTCTATCGCCCTCTTGTGGCACCAAACGTTATTTTGGGCGGACTGCGCCTCTCTATCGCCACCTGGTGGTAGTAGCCTTGTTCAGAGCGACTGTGCCTCTCTATCGCCCTCTGGTGGCACCAATCGTTATTCTTGGCGACTGCTCCTCTCTATCGCCCCCTGGTGGCACTAATCGCTTTTCTGGGCATCTGAGCCTCTCCATCGCCCCCTAGTGGCACAAATCGTTATTCTGGACGGCTGCGCCTCTCTATTGCCGCCTGGTGGTAGTAGCCTTCTTCAGAGCGACTGTGCCTCTCTATCGCCCTCTGGTGGCACGAATCGTTACTCTGGGAGGCTGAGCCTTTCTATCGCCCCCTGATGGCACTAATCATTATTCTGGGAAGCTGTTCCTCTCTATCGCCCCCTAGTAGAACTAATAGTCTGGGAGGCTGCGGTTATCTATCATCCCCTGGGGATTGTTATCAGTATCAAGTGCCGTCCAGTCGTTTCCGATTCATAGAGAATCTATGGATATACTTTCTCCAGAACGTCCTCTGCCATAATCCATAATCCTCTGCCATAATCCATAATCTTTCTAACGATTCTTCCGGTATGGTTGTTGGGGTCTCTATCCATCTAGCTGCTGCTCTGCCTCTTCCAGGTTTTCCCTGGACTTTTCCTGGGATTAGTGTCTTCTCCGGAGAATTTGTCCTCCTGATTATGCGTCCAAAATATGCTAATGTAAATCGAGTCATTTGCCCTTCCAAGGATCCACTTTGGTTTAATTTGCTCCAAAATCATACTAGGCTCTATAAGGCTGTGCCTTTCTACCGCCCCCTGGTGGTACTAGACCCTATCACAGCACGTACATACATATCTGTAACTTTATTTATTTGTATTGATGCCTCCGCCACCCCAAGACTGTAAACTAGTTATGAGCAGGGAATGTCACTGTTTATTGTTGCATTATACTTTCCCAAGCACTTAGTACAGTGCTTTGCACCCAGTAAGCGCTCAATAAGTACAATTGAATGAATGAATAAATAAATAAATTCCAGTATTTGATTGATTGATACAGTGATGGGAAAGGCAGGGAGAGGACAGGTTTGGGTGGGAAGATAAGGAGTTCTGCGTTAGACATGTTAAATTTGAAATGTCAGAGGGCTATCCAAGTAGACATGTCCTAAAGGCAGAAGGAAATGCAAGCCTACAGAGAAGGGGAGAGATTGAGAGACAGGGAAAATGGTGGTGCGGTCTACCGTGATGGGAAAGTTGTGGGGAGGACAGAATTTGGGTGGGAAAATGAGGAGTTCTGTTTTGGACACTTTAAGTTTGAGGGGGATGAGGGGAGGGGTGGGGGGAGATGGGCATAATAATAAAAATAATTATGATATCTGTTTAGCGCTTACTATGTGCCAAGCACTGTTCTAAGCGCTGGGGTAGATAGAAGATAATCAGATTGTCTCATGGGCAGCTCACAATTTTAATCCCCATTTTACAGATGAGGTAACTGAGGCACAGAGAAGTTAAGCAGCTTGCCCAGGGTCACACAGCAGATAAGTGGCAGTGGCAGGATTAGAACCCACGATCTCTGACTCCCGAGCCCGGGCTCGTTCCACTAAGCCATGCTGCATCCAAGTAGAGATGTCCTGTGACACTGCAGAGAAAGAGGGAGATCAGGGTTGGAGAATTGGAGCAGGTCACGGAAAGATGGCAGTTGAAGCCTCAGGAATGAATTCCCAGATGACCTCCTAATCTTCATCAGTACCATCATCATCATCATTCTCTTTAACTCAGTCATCTTGCCCCCTTCTACCTTACCTCCCTGATTTCCTACCCCAACCCAACCCACACACTTATGTCGTCTATCTCGCCGCCGACCTTTGGCCCACACCTGGGGCCTCTGGCCTGGAACTCCTTCTCTCTTCGTCTCCGACAGGTGATCACGGTCCTCACCTTCGAAGCCTTATTTAAAGTACATTAATTCATCCATTCATTCAATCTTATTTATTGAGCACTTACTGTGTACAGATCACTATACTAGGCACTTGGAAGAGCACCCTGTAACAATAAGCAGACACATTCCCTGCCCATATTGAGCATACAGACTAGGGGGGAGACAGGCATTAATATAAGTATTTAAATTTCAGATATATACATAAGGGTTGTGGGTTTGGGAGGGAGGATGAATAAAAAGGAGCAAGTCAGGGTGAGCCAGAGGGAGTGAGAGAAGAGGAAAGAAGGGCTTAGTCAGGGAAAGTCTCTTGGAAGAGATATGCCTTCAATAAAGCTTTGAAGCCCGGAGAGTAATTGACTGTTGGAATTGAGGCGGGAGGGCGTTCCAGGCCAGAGGCAGGATATGGGTGAGGGGTAGGTGATGAAAAAGATGGGATCAAGGTACAGTGAGAAGGTTAGGATTAGAGGAGCGAAGTGTAAGGGCTAGGTTGTAGTAGGAAAGTAGCAAGGTGAGTTAGCAGGGGGCAAGGTGATTTAAGTAAGTGCTCAATAAACATGCTTGCTTGCTTGATTGATTGACTAATCAACCCCACCTCCACAAAAAGCTCCCTTGAGGCACAGCTCTGTGAGTTTGAGTTAAAGAACAGACCTGGGCTAAGGTGTTTTCAGTGTTGTAGGGCAGCCCCACCTCTAGCCCTGTTTCCAGCCCCAGCCCCACCCTCAGTCCTAGGCAACTCATTTCTTCCCCAGGTGCCTCTAAATGAGGTAAGGAGGCACTGGCCCTTTATGGCCCCAGAGGCTGTTGGGTCCTTCCCTGCCCTATTTAAGGCTCCTCATTATGGCCTGCCTCAGTTTGCAAGAGGATAGGAGACAGAGTATGGCCTGCTGTGGGCTCAGGTAAGGGGGGGGGGGGGCTCTGGCTGTCCCAGTTATACCCCCCCCCCCCTTTTTTTTAAGGGTGGGTGTGGGATTGGGATTGCTGTTGCCTATTGTACTGATGATGATGAAGGTGGGAAGGGTTCTTGTCTGTCCGTCTCCCCCGATTAGACTGTAAGCCCGTCAAACGGCAGGGACTGTCTCTATCTGTTGCCGACTTGTTCATCCCAAGCGCTTAGTACAGTGCTCCGCACATAGTAAGCGCTCAATAAATACTATTGAATGAATGAATGAATGAATATTAGGGTTGGGCTGGCAGGGCAGAGAAGGGGGTGGGGGAGGGGTCGTTTCCAGGGTTTGAGAAATGACTTGGGTATACATGCTGGGGTGCAAGGGGAGGGCTGTCGGGGTAGCTGATGGGTTATGATGTGACCAATGATGTGAATATGTTTTTACACTGCTTGGGGTTGGGAAACTGGGGAGGCAGTGTGGAGGGCTGATTGTTCTGAAGGTTCTCATTGCTTTGGGGCTGAGGGAGGGGCTTACCGGTTGGGGCTGGGGGAAAGTTTTGGGTTCAGATGGTCTTGGGGAAACTCAGGCCTGATTTTGGGGGTCTGAGGGTACCGAATGGCTGGGACAGAGGACGGCTTACTGACGGACGCATGGGGCATGTGGGCTGAGTGTCGGGTGGTGCATCCTCACCGTCTGTCTGTCTGTCTCAATCCACACCTCTGTGTATTTGGATGTTGTCCGTCAGCCCCGCTTCTGCTAGTAAGAGGGCTGGGACGCTGTCTTTTCCATCCAGAAGAAGCAGAGTGGCCTATTGGAGAGAACATGGGCCTGGGAGTTAGAAGGATCTGCATTCTAAACCCAAGCCTGCCCCTTGTCTGCTGTGTGACCTTGGGCGAGTCACTTCACTGTTCTGGGCCTCAGCTCCCTCATCTATGAAATGGGGGTTAAGAAGGGGAGTCCCAGGTGGGATGTGATCTAATAATAGTATGTGTCAAGCACTGTTCTAAGCTCTGGGGTAGATACAAGATAATCAGGTTGGACACAGTACAATTAATTTGCATCTATCCTTACGTTTAGTAGAGTGCCTGAAAAAACAGGAAACTAACATGAGAAGCAGCGTGGCTCAGTGGAAAGAGTACAGGCTTGGGAGTCAGAGGTTGTGGGTTCTAATCCTGGCTCTGCCACTTGTCCGCTGTGTGACTTTGGGCAAGTGACAACTTCTCTGTGCCTCAGTTACCTCATCTGGAAAATGAGGATTAAGACTGTGAGCACCATCTGGGACAACTGGATGACCTTGTATCCCTCTGAGATCTTAGAACAGTGCTTAGCACATAGAGCTTAACAGATGCCATCTTTATTATTATTTAACAGGTACCATAAACAAAGAACCCAGAGCTCAAAGTGGTGCCCGATGCCCAGTATGTACCGGTCGAGGGGGGAGAGGGGCTGCCCCTGCTGGGGCTGTGATGCTGGGCTCTGGGGTCCCACCCCTGCAGGGTTGTGGGTGAGGAGCCCGTGTGTGTGGGCAGATGCTGTGCTGCTTCCTCGGGGTGAGGGGTGGGGGGTGGTTAGAGATGGGGGGGCCCTGCTTCCGGCTCTATCGTTATTCTTACTCTTTTCTCTTTCAACCAGTTGTAAGGAATTACAGACAACAGAGAAGCAGTGTGGTCTAGTGGAGAGAACCTGGACCTGGGTTCTAATCCCAGATCCGCCATGTGTTTACCACGTCACCTTGGGTAAGGCACTCCGCTGTGCTCCACCTCAGTTCCATCACCTCTAAAACTGGGACTAACACCGTGAACCCCGTCCGTGACAGGGATTGTGTCCAATCTGATTGTGCCAATCCCAGCGCTTAGTACAGTGCCTGGCAAATAGTAAGCACTTAACAAATGCTGCATAAATTTATAATGCTTGTGTCCCTTCAAGTCAGTGGTATTTATTGAACACTTTATATGTGCAGAGCACCGAACTAAGCATATGGGAGAGTACAATACAATGAATCCATGGTATTTATTGCACATATGCTGTGTGCAGAGTACTTGTAAACTCCTGAAGTTCAGTGCTCCTGAAGTTCAGTGATGGTGTGTGTTGTTTGTGCTGAATCCTCCCAAAAGTTTGGCCCATAAATGCACTTATTAGATGCTCTTAATGTAAAATTCTGCTCCCTCCAGTTCTCTGGGCTCTCCGTCGCACACAGCGAGCCCCCTTAAGGGTGGACCACCACAACCTGGGAACCATCGGACACGCCGAACCCCCAGAGGGCAGGGTCACTGAGGGCAGGGTGGCAGGCCATGATCTGTGGCTTTCGGCCTCCTCCCCACCCGCTGCTACCAAGGGCAAGGCTGCCACAGCTGTGGAGTGGTCTGAAGCTGTGAGCCCATGCAGGGCAGACCCGCCGTGACGTTGTCTGGGTGACACGGGGAGCCGCCCAAGGACAGGGCCACTGCAACATTGGACCTGCCAGATACTGTGAGTTCCCACCCCGCCCCAAGGGCAGGGCCACAAAAATGTTCTGCCCGTATGACACTGAGCACATCCAGACCAGAGCCGCCGTGACATTGTCGATAGTATTTACTGAGCACTTTATATGTGCAGGACACTGAACTAAGCATGTGGGAGAGTACACTACAATGAATCTATGGTAGTTACTGCACATATGCTGTGTGCAGAGTACTTGTAAACTCCTGAAGCGCAGTGATGGTGTGTGTTCTGCTGAATCCTCCCAAGAGTTCAGCACATAACTGCACTTATTAAATGCTCTTAATGTAAAATCGTGCTCACTCTAGTGTTCTGGGGTCTCCGTCTCACACAATGAGCCCCCTTAATCGTCGACCACCCCAACCTGGGACCCGTCGGACACTGTGAACCCCCTGCGGGGAGGGCCGCTGAGAACAGGGTGGCCGGCTGTGATCTGTAGCCGTCAGCCCCCTCCCCATCCGCCGTTACCGATGACAAGGCTGCCACAACTGGAGTGGTCCGAAGCCGTGAGCCCATCCAGGGCAGAGCTGCCTCTACTGTGATGTTGTGCTTGGGTGACTCTGGGAACCCCTCGAGGGCAGGGCCACTGCAATGCTGGACCTGCCAGATACTGTGAGTCCTCCCCTCAGAGGGCAGGGCCACAAAAATGTTCCGCTTGGGTGATTTTACTGGGAACCCATCCAGACCAGAGCCGTCGTGATGTTGTCAATAGTATTTACTGAGCACTTAATATGTGGAGGACACTCAACTAAGCATGTGGGAGAGTACAGTGCAATGAATCCACAGTATTTATTGCATACAAGCTGTGTGCAGAGTAGTTGTAAACTCTTGAAGCGCAGTGATGGTGTGTGGTGTTGTGTGCTAAACTTTTGGAGGATTCAGCACAAACTGCACTTAATTAATGCTCTTAATGTAAAATCGTGCTCACTCTAGTGTTCTGGGCTCTCCGTCGCACACAGTGAGCCCCCTTAAGGGTGGACCACCCCAACCTGGGACCCGTCGACACGGTGAACAGCCTGAGGGAGGATCACTGAGAGCAGAGTGGCCGGCTGTGATCTGTGGCTGTCAGCCCCCTCCCCACCCGCCGCTACTGAAGACAAGGCTGCCCCAACTCTGGAGCAGTCTGAAGCTGTAAGGCCGGCCAGGGCAGAGCTGCTGTGACATTATGCCTGGGCGACACTGGGAGCCCCGAGGGCAGGGCCGCCATAGCATTGGACCCGTTGGATACATTTAGTTTCTCCTACATACTGGGAAGAGTAATTACAAATATGGGTGCTGGTAAAAGGGGAAACTGGCTTCATGCCACAAACCCCAAATTTGAATCTTCCCATTTGGGTCTTCATGACCCCTGTGTCAGGAAAACCAGTGAAAATATGGCTGCCGACAAAGGGGGAACTGGCTTCATGCCATAAACCCCACACTTAATTCTTCCATTTTGGGTCTTCATGGCCGAGGTACTGGGAAGAGCAATGAAAAGATGGATGCTGGCAAAACTGGGGACTGGCTTCATGCCACAAACCCCAGATTTGAGTCTTCCCATTTGGGTCTTCATGGCCCAGGTGCTGGGAAGAACAATAATGACATGTCCTGGCAAAAGGGGGTATTGGCTTCAAGCCACAAACCTCAGATTTGAGTCTACCCCTTTAGGTCTTCATGACCCAGGCTCTGGGAAGAGTGATTACAAATATGGGTGCTGGTAATATTGGAAACTGGCTTCATGCCACAAACTCCAAATTTGAATCTTCCCAATTGGGTCTTCATGACCCCTGTGTCAGGAAAACCGGTGAAAATATGGCTGCCGGCAAAGGGGGAACTGGCTTCATGCCACAAACCCCAAATTCGAATCTTCCCATTTGGGTCTCCATGGCCAAGGTACCAGGAAGAACAGTGAAAAGATGGATGCTGGCAAAACTGGGGACTGGCTTTATGTCACAAACCCCAGATTTGAGTCTTCCCATTTAGGTTTTCACGGCCCGGGCACCGAGAAGAACAATAAAAATGAGTGCTGGTAAAAGAGGGTGTGGCTTCATGCCATGCAGCCCAGATTTTATTCCCTTATTGGGTCTTCATGGCCCATGTCCTGGGAAGAACAATAATGACATGTGTTCTGGCAAAAGGGGGTACTGGCTTCAAGCCACAAACCTCAGATTTGAGTCTTCCCCTTTAGGTCTTCATGGCCCAGGCTCTGGGAAGAGTGATTACAAATATGGGTGCTGGTAATATTGGAAACTGGCTTCATGCCACAAACTCCAAATTTGAATCTTCCCAATTGGGTCTTCATGACCCCTGTGTCAGGAAAACCGGTGAAAATATGGCTGCCGGCAAAGGGGGAACTGGCTTCATGCCACAAACCCCAGATTTGAGTTTTTCCATTTGGGTCTTCATTTCCCGGGCACTGGGAAGAACAATAAAAATGAGTGCTGGTAAAAGAGGGTGTGGCTTCATGCCATGCAGCCCAGATTTTATTTCCCTACTGGATCTTCATGGCCCAGGTACCAGGGGGAAAGAGAAAATGAGGATGCCGGCAAAAGGGTCTTGTCTTCATGTCATGAATCCCAGATATGAACCTTCCCACTTGGGTCTTCATGGCTTAGGCACTGGGAAGAACAACAAATATAGCAGGTACTGGCTTCAGGCTACAAACCCCAGGTTTTAGTCTTCTCGTCTAGTTTTTCGTATCCTGGGCACCAGAGAAAATTATAAAAAAATGTGAGTGCCAGCAAAAAGGGTAGCGGCCTCATGCCATGAACCCCAGATTTGAGTCTTCCCATTTCAGTCTTCATGACCTGGGCACTGGGGAGAATAATTTAAAAGTTTGGATGCCAGTAAAAAGGGGTCTGGCTTCACGCCACAAACTCCAGATTTGAGTAGTTTCATTTGGGTCTTTTAACAGCCGGGGCATTGGAACAAATGATAAAAATATGGCAGCCAAAGGGAGGTACCTGCTTCAAGCTGTGAACCCCAGATTTGACTCTCTTATTGGGTCTTGACCCACGTAGCAGGGGGAGAGAGAAATATTAATGCATGCAAAAAGGGGCGTGGCTTCATGCCCTGAACCCTTGATTTGAGTCTTCCCATTTGGGTCTTCAAGGTCCGGGTACTGAGAAGAACAGTATAAATGAATGGTGGCAAAAGAGGGTATGGCTTCATGAAGTGAAGCGCAGATTTGACTCCCTTTTGGATCTTGTCGGCTCAGGCATTTGAAAGCTTGAAAACATGGGTTTTGGCAAAACTGTGGACTGCCTTCATGCCACCAACCCCATCTTCAAGTCTTTCCAATTGGGTCTTTACGGCCCAGGCGCAAAGACAACAGATCATGTGATTGCAGGCAAAATGTGGGCTGGCTTCATACCACGAACCCCAGATTTAAGTCTTCCCGTTTGGGTCTCTGTGGCCCTGGAACCGGGAAGAGCAATAGTAACATGAGTGCTAGCGAAATGGGGGGCTGACTTTATGCCACAGATCCTGTTTTTGAGTGTTTGTATTTTGGGTCTTCATGGCCCAGGCATTGAGAAGAATAAAAATGACATGCATGCCAGTGAAAGTGGGGACTGACTTCAGGCCATGAACCCCAGACTTCAGTTTTCCCATTTGGGTCTTTGTGGCCCAGGCACTGGCAAAAACAGTGAATTAGGAGTGCCAGCGATAGGGGGCTTGGCTTCATTCTCTGAACTCCAGATTTGAGTCTTCCCATTTGGGTCTTCATGGCCCGGGTGCCGGGAAGAACAATTAAAGTATGGGTCCAAGCCAAAGGGGGGCTGGTTTCGTGCCACGAACCCTAGATGTAACTCTCCCAGTTGGGTCTTCATGGCCTGAGCATTGGACCAAGCAAGAAATATATTTTGGTGCCAGGAAAATGGGGGCCTGGCTTCAGAACCTTGGGAATTGATTCTCTCAGTTGCATTTTTGTGCCTGGGCACTAGGGAGAGTGAAGATGGCTTTAGCTTTGTCACTTTCCCCTCGGTTGGACTCTACTCTTGAGTTTGGGGCTTGGCCCTATTTGAGGCCCAACAGGTCAAAGAGCTTCCTGCTCATTCAGGGATGATCACTGGAAGAGTCTCCACCTGTATCATTCCCGCCGGTCGGCTCTACTATCTTTGCAGTGACCAGATGGACCATATACCTCAGACTCTGAGCCTACTGATCAGGTTAGAATCTGCATCACTCTGGGGCAGGGTGCTTTTAATCTTCTCTTAAAACTTGGGTTTGGGCCGTGTCGCTGAGCAGGAAAAGTTCAGGCCTGGGCACTGAGGAGGACCTGGGTTCTCATCCCAGCTCTGCCTCTTGCCAGCTCTGTGACCTTGAGCGATTCACTTAACCTTGCTGTGCCTCAGTTTCTTAACCAGTAACATGTCGATTCAATACCTGCACTTGGATTTGCTCCCTTTATTCACCGCTCCCTCAACCCCATACCACTTGAGTCATATCTATCATTTATTTATATCCATGGCTTTATCCCCTTGCAGACTGTGAGCTCAGTGGAGGAAGGAAATGGGTCTACTAGTTCCACTGTCTTGCACTCTCTAGTGCATAATACCAAAAGTAAGTGCTCAGTAAATAACACCGATTGAGTCACTCTAGATCCAACATACTTTGGGTTTCCTAGCAGAGAATTAGAGAGCATAGACCTAAACTCTCACTTCTGGCTTTTTCTAGCAGCGTGGCTCAGTGGCAAGAGCATGGGCTTGGGAGTCAGATTGTGGGTTCTAGTCTCCACTCCATCACTTAGCTGTGTGACTTGGGGCAAGTCATTTAACTTCTCTGTGCCTCAGTTACCTCATCTGAAAAATGGGGGTTAAAACTGTGAGCCCCAGGTGGGATTATCTTGTTTCTACCTCTTTCCCCTTCACCTCCCCTCAGCTAAGCCCCCTTTCCCTCTGTTCCTCCCCCTCTCCCTTCCCCTCCCCTCAGCACTGTGCTCATTTATATATATTTTGATTGCCCTATTTTGTTAATGAGGTGTACATTCCCTTGATTCTATTTATCGTGATTGTTGTCTTGTTTTTGTCAATCTGTTTCCCCTGATTAGACTGTAAGCCCGTCACTGGGCAGGGATTGTCTCTATCTGTTGCCGAATTGTATATTCCAAGTACTTAGTACAGTGCTCTGCACATAATAAGCGCTCAATAAATACTATTGAATGAATGAATGAACAGTGCTGGGCACAAAGCACTACTACTACTCACTACTCCCACCCTGGCCCCCGCCAAAATAAAGCCACTGGTAGCTAGAACAGCGACTCCACAATTGAGGCCCGCAGGTCCGTGGCCTGCCAGCCAGACCGTCCTCTTCTGGAATCCCCCGGCAGCCATCCCAGACGCACCGGATTCACCGTTCCTCAACACCCCCGGCCGAGACCGCCCAAGCCACAGTCGCGGAACGTCCGCCGGGGTCATCTCTGAACACCATCGGGTGCCCCCTGAGCTAGGCCCCAGACCCTCTGGTCTCATGCACATGGAGAAAAATGAATAAAAATGTCTTAGCCCCAGTTTCAGGCCTGTTGGCGGTCTCTTGTTTGTGGATTGGGTCTGAGCTGTCCTAAGGGGTGGGGTCCGCTGAGGGGCAGGACGAGAGCTCCTTTCACAACCAAAATTTTTCCAAGTCAACGAATGGGTCTACCACATTCTTCCTCAGAGCTGGCCAAGGGCTCTGCAGAGCAGGTAGGCTTGAACCCCTAACCCCTTAAAGAAGCAGTGGGGCCTAGGGGAAAGAATGAAGGCCTGGATGCCGGCCCCAGCTCTGCCATTCCTCTGCTGCGTTACCTTGGGCAAATCATTTCACTTCTCATCAGTTACCTCATCTGTGAAATGGGGATTAATAATGATGGTATTTGCTAAGTGCTGGTAATTGGTATTGGTAATGATGATATTTGGTGAAGCAGCATGGTTCAGTGGAAAGAGCCTGGGCTTGGGAGTCAGAGATCATGGGTTCGAATTCTGGCTCTGCCACTTGTCAGCTGTGTGACTTTGGGCAGGTCACTTCATTTCTCTGTGCCTCAGTTCCCTCATCTGGAAAATGGGGATGAAGACTGTGAGCCCCACGTGGGGCAACCTGATCACCTTGTATCCTCCAGCGCTTAGAACAGTGCTTTGCACACAGTAAGCGCTTAACAAATGCCATCATCATTATTATTATTTTACAAAGCACTGTTCTAAATGCTGGGGGATACAAGATGAGCAGGTTGTCCCCAGGGGGCTCACAGTCTTAATCCCCATTTTACAGATGAGGTAACTGAGGCACAGAGAAGTGAAGTGACTTGCCCAAAGTCACCCAGCTGATAAGTGGCAGAGCCAGGATTAGAACTCATGACCTCTGAATTACAGCCCATGTTCTTTCCACTTTGTCTGTGCCAAATTAGTTCCATCCTCAATGGCTTCAAACTTTCCCACAGTTCCCCTACTCTTCAAAAAACCCCCAAAACCCGGCCCTCCATCCTAGCTCTACATTTTCTTCATCCAAGTCCTGCAGCCTCAGTGCCTGGCAGTTGACAAGCTGGGGTTTGATGGAGAGGAGACTTTTATTACTAGGTCTTATTCTGTCTACAGCGGTCGCCCAATGCATATCCTGACTTCAACGACCATCTCTGCCATTTGGACTGTTGGGTCAAATATCAGACTTGCCCTGCCACTGAGAGCCATGGGCTGCACCACTACATTAAAGGGAAAGTTAAGGGGGGTGGGGTGGGGTGTGTGTGTGTGTGTGTGGAGAGGGTTAGGATTAGTTGGATTGGGGGAGAGAGCAGTGAGGAAGAGGAGGCCACTGTGGACACAGAAGCAGCTTCAGGAAATGGGGGTTGGGGCTCTGTGCAGGGAACTGCTTCTGTTTGACTTGACTGTGGGTCTGAGAAGACCCGGGGCCCTTAATTCTATAGATGGGTCTATTCTCTGGGTGCTCACAGACCTGTCTCCGGAGTTACTCTGTACATCCTCAGTCACTCTCAAGGAGACTATTCTGTGTCAGACAGTTGCTTTAGGGGAGGAAGGAGGTGCTTTGTGAAGACAGAGGCCGGAAAGGTTCTGGTTTCCTTTATCTTCCTCTGAGAAACAGAATTATGGAGACTTTATTGTAAGATGGCTGCCAGTGTGGCAAGAGAGTGAGGTGCATTGAGACTGGAGAGGTGAAAATGCAGGCATTTGTATTAGAAAATGAATTTGCCATAATCGGAGGTGTGGGTTATCTTTGGAGTCAGGAAGAGTAGCCATACAGACCTGACAATCTCTCTACAGCAGATGCCCAATGCATTTCCCGGCCTTGAGGACCATCCCTCTGCCATTGAGACCACTGAGATGGAGCCGTGGGCTCTACTGCTACGAAGGGAAGGTGTTGGCTTTGTGTGCGTGTAGGTTGGGGTTAGCAGGCTTCAGGGGGAGAGCAGTGAGGAAGAGAAGGCCACTGTGGACACAGAACTGCTTCTGGAAATGGGGGCTGGGATTCTGTACAGGAAACTGGTTCTGTTTGACCTGACTGGGGGTCTGAGAAGACCCAGGGCCCTTAATTCTATAGTTGGGTCTAATCTCTGGGTGCGCACAGTCTTGTTTCCAGAGTCACTCTGTACAGCATTTGTCTCCCATGAAGGGACTCTTCTGTGTCAGACAGTTGGTTTTGGGGAAGAGAGGAAGGAGATGCGTTGTGAGGAGAGAGACAGGGAAGGTCTTTGTCCACTTGATCTTCAGGAAAACTGAATTATGGGTAATTAAGTTTGAGATGAATGTCAGTGCTGAGAGACAGCATGAGGTGAAATGAATAAGTTGCATAGGGGCTGGAGAGCTGAAAATGCAGGCATTGAACTAGAAACTGACTTTCCAATGTGCAGAAGTGTTAGTTATACTTAATTCAGAAATACCAGCCTTACAGGTCTGATATTAAGGGTAGAGAAGGGTGCAGTGCAAGAATAGGGTAGAGCACAGTGAACAGTCCTCTTTGGAACTGCTCAGCAACTTCCATAGAAAGAACCTTTTGGTTATCTGTAAGGGGTTGCTTCCAGGGATGAAGGAGATGAGTGTCTAGATTAAAAGTGTATGTGTGTGTGTCTCCACCCCATTTTTCTCAGGTGTATTGTAGCTCTCTGAGGATTTTTTTTTCTTTTGGTGGGGAGCATAGAAAGCAGATTAAAGTCCTGGGCACAGCAGGGTTTCCCACACCCCGTCCAGTTAGTAGTTGCCCTGGAGATCTGTTGTTGCTTTTTGTCCAGGCCTTCTTTGACCTGGGTGTGTGGAGATGCAGGGGAAGTGAAAAGTGAAGAAGCCAGGCTGTCTGGGTGTATCATCATTTTTTCTTTTTTTAGTACAGTAAGTTAATTTGGGGGTGGTGGAAGAATGTGTCCTTGAGAGAAACTGCATTGTTTGCAATTGCTCCCCTTTGCTTCTCAGGCTCAGGACCAACATCAGATCTTCTCCATTGCTACTCTTGCACCAGTGAGCGCTGTTGGGGACAATCTGGTGACTCGGACCACCTCGACCATCTCACAGAAGGTGAGAGTGAAATCAACCTTGTTTTCTTCTGTGCTCAGCAACTGTGGTTCCCCTCTCTCACTGACACCCAGGGTTATTGCCTTCACTCTCTGTTCTAGACTGAACTCCTGTCTTAAATCCCCAGTATTCCCTATTCTCTCCTTGTCCCATAAAGCAAATGCCACTGCTCAAAACAGGCTTCTGTATAAGTATTTAATAAATGCTACTGTTAATATCTAAGATGCCAGTGCCTCTGAAGCCATTGGATTTGTCTTGTCCCCAAATGTTCCTCACCTATTCCACATCCATCCTCATTCTTCTCACCTGTCACAGCTGACTTCCAAATATTCCTTCCAACTTTGATTCCCCTTACTTGGCACATCCACTTTTCTTCACTTCCTGATGACAATCTGTGCTGAATTACTTCCTCAGCACTTTCAAACATGGCAAAACTTTTCTCTAATTAAAACAAACAAAAAAAACTGGCCCACCACCCCACCTTTACATTTTCTTCCCACAGGTCATGCAGCACCAACACCTGGCCATGGATAAATTAGGGTGGGATGCCCCAAGGGAGATATTGAGCAGGTCCTACTCCCTCTAGAGCAGATGTCCAGTGCATTTCCCACTGCATAGTCCCTCGTGGACTATGCCTCTTCCATTTGGACCATCGGGTCAAATATCAAACCTGCACTGCCATTGAGATGGAGCTGTTGGCTGTGCAAATATCTCAAATGGAAGGTATTGTGTCTTTTTTCTCCTCTGCGTGTGTGTGTGTGTGTGTATGAAGGGAGAGGGTTACGGTTAGCGGGGTTGGGGGAGAGAGAAATAAGGAAGAGGAGGCTACTGTGGATACGGAAGTTGGTTCTGGAAATGGGGGTTACAGGTAAGGGTTTAGGTTTAGGGTGGTGGCTGATAGGGGTTAAGGTGAGGGGTTAGTTAGGGTTAGGGCTGGGGGGTTAGGGATAGGGTTAGAGGAGGGTTTAGGGTTTAGGGTTTTGGGTTAGGGTTAGGGGATTAGGGTTAGAGGGTTAGAGGGTAAGAGTTAGAGGGCTAGGGTTAGAGGGTTGGAGGGTAAGGGTTAGAGGGTTAGAGGGTAAGGGTTAGAGGGTTAGGGTTAGAGGGGTTAGGGTTAGGGAGTTGGGGTTAGAGGGTTAGGGTTAGGGTTAGGGGATTAGGGTTAGGGTTAGGTCATTAGGGTTAGGGTTTAGGGCTAGGGTTAGAGGGTTAGGGTTAGAGGGTTAGGGTTAGGGTTAGCATCTTCGTCTCAGCATTCATCCCTCCCCCCGGGGATCCTAGGCGACGGGTAGAAGCGGAAGAGTCTGATCATTTGATTCCTAAACCTGCTGCCTAACCTTGTGTGCTTATGTGTCTGTGCATTTGTCGTTCCTAAGGGCTTCGGGAGAAGAACTGAAAATCAAGGCCTACCTGCCTCCGGGAAAACAGTTTTTGGTCACGAAAATTGGTAAGAATTTGAATTCCGAATCAGCAAAAGGTGATAAATCAGCCACAGGACAGCCTGCTCACGGCTCGGTGGCCTCGAGGTGCGTCAGGCAGGCGGGTCGGGGAAAGGGGCCTCTCGCCGTTGGTTCTGGGGAATCTGTCCACCCGCCCCTGGGCTTTGCACAGCAGAACTGCAAGCAGGACAGTCATTTACGTGTTCTCTGTGGCTGGGCTGTGGCAGACTGCTTTGTGATTGCCCACAGCCGCCACTTCCTCAGGACAGGCAGCAGTCCCGGTGGCCTGGCCACAGAACTACGGGTGGACTCTCCCTGCCCCCTCTGGCCTTAAAGACCAGAAAGAGTTGAAATTGCAGGGCTCCCATATGGACCATGGGCCTGGCCCGGGGGACTTGCTCTCTGTAGCTCGGGCTCAGGCCTGAGTAGCCAAGGAACACAGTTTTACAGCGCAGTCTGGAACCGGGTGCTTCGCGGTGACCGTCTCAACCAGGTGACCTTTCCGGTTACATCCGTGACCCGGCTCCCTCAATCTGGGCAGGAGTAGCAATGTGTGCGAGACAAGTCAAATTAGCCACTTTATCCAAGCAGGCTGCCGGCTCCCCCCCACTTCCATCCATCCTTCTACAGAGTGAGGGGTTGGGATGGTAAGGGCTGGCAGGGCAGTCCCTGCTTTGCTCGCACATATGTACACCCACCCCTATTCTGGGCCCGGTCCCCGGAGTCTCCTGCTTCCTGGCATTCTGGGAGGGGATCGCGTCTACTAATTCTGTTGTATTGTCCTTTCCCAAACACTTAGTACAGGGTTCTGCACACAGTAAGCGCTCGATTAATGCCACCGATCATCAATCGATAGATCAGGAGCAGAGATCTTCTAGGTCCGCTATAGCCGTGAACCTCTGTGCTCCCCTGTAGCCCTGTTCCAGGGTGGGGGAGGGTAGGGTTGCCTGGCCTCTTTGCCTCGGTTGAGGCTGCAGCGGCCTACCGACAGTTTGATTTTGTTGGGTGAACGTCACTCTCTACCCTATGGTCGCCTCTTTCTTCCCAGAGCGCCTTGAGGTTGGGATGTCAGGCGAAGCGGGGCACTCGGCCACTCAGTAGAGGTTAGTAGAGAGCCAGGGCCCCGCTGCCTCTTCTCAAGCCCCAGCGTGGAATACGCTCTTGATGGTGACTGCTCTTGCCTCCCATTTTCTCTAGTGCCGTGCTACAAACGGTGCAAACAGATGGAATACTCGGACGAACTAGAAGCCATCATAGAGGAAGATGACGGGGACGGAGGGTGGGTGGACACCTATCACAACGCGGGTAAGTAGGGCAGTGGTCACATCGGGGACAGAGGGAGAAGAAGAGCCGTGGAACGCCATCGGTTCTGAGGTCACTGACGCTGTCGGTCAGTGTTGGAATAGAGAAGGAAAGAAGACCTGCGGGCTGCCCCTGGGGAGCGTCGGGTCTAATAAATGAGGGTGGTTATTCAGCCACGTGTTACTCTGTGCTCAGCGCTGGAGTAGATGAAAGGTTATGAATTCAGACACGGTCCTTGGCCCCCACGACCTTACGATCCACCTTCTCCCCATTTTACAGATGAGAAAACAAAGACCCCGAAAGATAAAGTGAATCGCCCAAGGCCGCAGTATGGGCCAGGGGTAGAGCTGGGGCTAGAACCCGGGTTTCCTGACTCTTCATCCCAGCCTTTTAATACTGGGCTTCTCCGTTTCCCCGAGTAGGGGGACGATGATGCTGGTTAAATCCATGACCCGGCACCCTCAATCCGGGCAGTAGTTGCAGTGTGTGCGAGACAAGGCGAATTAGCCATTTTATCTGAGCAGGGCACGTGTTGAGGGGCCGGGACTATTTTCTGAGCAGACTTTGTTCTCGTGGAGTTTCCATTTTGGAACAGGAGCCATTTAGGGCCAGTAAAATCTGCCCTATGCCATCTCTTTCCGGGATAGTGCCCAGCGGATGGTAGGGTTGCTGATGGGGTGTCTGCCAGCTCTTCGCCGGCTCTGGAGCCCGGCCTGGGAATCCGGTCCAGCCCTATCCGGTTCGTGCTGTTCTTGGACCCCACCTGGGGTGCCTCAGGCCCTGAGTTTCTGCCTTTCCTGCCTCCCTCTCTTCCCTCTCTTCCCTCTCTTCCTTCTTTTCCTCTCCCCTCACCCTCCCTTCCTTCCCTCCCTCCGTCCAGCTCTGGGGCGGCGCCCCCAGCCAATGAGAACGCAAGAGCCCAGGCTGTAGCTATTGGGGCTGCGGCTGAGGCCACCAGGGGGTGGGAGGCGGTGGTGGCCCAGAGCCGGGGTCCACTCTGGACCAGGCACCGGTCCCGCCCATCCCCCTCTCCCATGGCCCCGGTTACCGTCTTCCCAGGATCATTTTGGCTTTTCTGCTGAATTGGCTAGGTGTGGCAGGAGTGGCTGAAGCAGTGAAAGAGATCACACTGGACAACAAGGTGCGTTGCATGGCCAATTGGGTGGTGAGAGGGAGCAGTGGAGACTGGGGGTCGCCTCAAAAATACACCCAGATGTGTTTGAATTGGAAAAAGGGGACAGTTTCAAGGTAGGTAAAGCTCATTTGATACCAGTTTTAACTGTCAGTTTGTCCCCCATCAGTTTCTGATGTCTGCTGAGACATGTCACCGTACTTTTGCGGTTTGCTTCCTTAATCAGCTAAGCTTGAAAAGTTACTAAAATTGTAGGTAAATGAAAGGGACCATTTCTCTGAAGGAATGCTCAAGGAAGATGTGGTCTTCCGCTTGTAATCGGGACTGTTCTGGGGGAAGCGTCTTATGGTTTAGGGGGCTGCATGTGCGGTTTCCTTGCTCTTTCAGTGTGCTTCACTGACAGGCTCCTGGGAAATGCCCAGTAATTAAGTGGCGTGTTCCCTGCCTGCAGGGAGCTTTCCACTCTAATGAAGGAGACCAACAGAAAAATAGTCACAGCCAGAGTGATCAGAATCAAACTTTGAGTTTACATATATATGTGAATGCTGGGGATGGGTATAAATCAGTTCACGAGTACTAGAGTTGGAAATCTATGGCTCAGGGTGCTGGGAGACTAATCAGGGAAGACTTGTTGGAGGAAGCGGGAGGACAGGGACTGTGTCCAAATCGATTTGCTTGTATCCACCCCAGCGCTTAATACAGTGCCAGGCACATATAAAATGCCGAACAGGTACCACAATTATTATTAATATTATTATTGATATTTTGGGAGGGTACTGAAGGTGGGAAGAGCTGTGGACTGTCTTATATGAAGAAGGACGGAGTTCCAAGCTGTGGAGGGACAGTGTGAAGAGAGGATGGAGGCGGGAGAGTGGAAAGCGAGGTCTCGGTAGAAGGCCGACTTGGAGAATTGAAGCAGAAGGAGATGCAGCATGGCCTACTGGTTAGAACATGGGCCTGGGAGCCAGAAGGACCTGGGTTTTAATTCTGGCATGCCAAGACCAGAGTTTGTACCATGGTGGTCACAGTTTGGGTAGAAAAGAAGGGACAAGTCTGGGAGACTGTGCAGGAAGCATTTGACAGTTGGGTGAAGTGAGAGTTATTTTTTAAAATGGTATTTGTTAAGGGCTTCCTCTGTGTCCGTAACTCTTCTAAGCACTGGGGTAGACTCTCTCTCACATTTGGCTCACAGTCTAGGTAGAAGGGAGAACAGGCATTGAATCCCCATTTTACAGATGAGAAGATTGAGGCACAGAGAAGTGACTTGCTCAAGATCACAGAGCAAGCAGTTGACCCAGGATTAGAATCCAGGTCCTCTGCCGCCTAGGCCCGTATTCATTCTTCTAGGCCACTCTGCTTCATGATGACAGCTCAGAGTTGAAGGTGTCCTTGAGGTTATGGGCTTCCGGGACTGGTGGTGAGATAGGAAAGTTAGGGGAAAGAGTGGGATTTGTGGGGAAAGGTGAGGATCCTATTTTAGATATGTTGAGTTTGCTGTCTTGAAGCCAAGGGATGGGGGACTGTGGGCCGGGGTGGAAGTGAGGGAGAAAGGGAAGGAGATATCTTCTGCGTAGAGAAGGGAGCTGAAGTTTTTGGAGCCAATAAGCTCCCCAATAGATGAGCTGTGAGCGAGAAGGGTAGGGGCACTTGGAAAAGCACCTTGGGGGGCACCCAAGGTAAGAGGGTGCGAGATAAAGGAAGAGTCAGCGGACAGAACCGAGAAGGATTGGTCAGAGAAGGAGGAGGAGACCCGGTTGGTATTGTGTAGCCCAAACCCAGTACTTCTGGCTGTTTGGAGGAGACAGAGGAGGGTGTAGGACACGGGGTCCACTGCAACAGGAAGGAGGATGGGGATGAAGAGATGGATGGATTGGTGGATGGCATTGAGCCCCATGAACTTGCCTCTGAGGAGTCCCCGGGGACCTTGGAAGGCACCACTTCAGTTGGGGAAAAAATTGATCGAGAGCCAGGTGGTAGAGAGTTGAGAAGAGAGATGGTGGCAGGGAAGTGAAGGCAGTCCAGTGGATGGCTTGATCTAGGAGTCGGAACAGGAATGGGAGCACCGAGATGGGGCTGGAGGCAGAGGGGCCCATGGGGTGGAGGAAGGGCTTTGGTAGCCTGGGGGAGGTGAGCACCTGGGAAAAGGCAGAGGAGAAGCTTCTTTAGGAGAGTGAGAGGCTGAAGATGCGAGGGAGGGAGGGAGGAAGAAGAAGAGCGGGAGCAAATGATTTTAGTGGTATGAGTGGGCATAGAGAGGGCCAAAGGTGCAGGGCGATGGCCTAGAATGCCCCTTTTCTCCAGTGGAAGACTCCGTCCTGGGCTGGGCGGGCCCTGGCTCTTGACCCAGCGATGGCTTCATTTGCTCATGGTCTTGGGACTTCCTTGGGCTCTGGCAGCATCCGTTTCCCCCGGCACCATTCTCTCCCTGGCTTCTGATTCACAGGACAGTGTAAGGCTGCAATGTCGCTCGGGATCACATGAGGACGAGGAAGAAGAGGAAGAGGAGGAGGAGGAGGAGGGAGAAGCGGCAGATATGGAAGGTGAGTGCCGGGGCTGTAGGCCCCAGGGTGGATCCTGCCTGGCTAGCTGTGGTTGAAGCTGACAAAGGGGACCGGGGCACGCCTATCTCACCTAGTTTCCTGCCAAATAGAGCGGGGCTGTCCCAGCCCTGAAACGTGGCATCGTTTTTGGGGGCGGGGTGCCATGGGTACTCATGCTCCTGGGCCTCCGGGTATAGGAGTTCTCGTTCCAGTTCCAAAAGTTTCCCCAGTTCCAGAGCCTCCTCGGGCTCTCTGCCAGTCCCGTTCCCGAGGCCTTCAGTTGTGGCCGTCATCTTAGGATGCTCTCTAGGTGGGTGGATGTGGGAAAACTAACCCTGGCATGGCTGGACCGTCCCCCTGGGGCTTCTGGAAATTGGGGGCGGTGGCGGGGTGGGGCGGTGCCCTAAACAGCCCAAGGATGCGCTTGCTGTTACGGCCGCCCATCTGCCTCACCTGGTGAAAGCGAGTAGGGGGCTCCGGCAGCACTGACCGTGCCCACAGACTGACGGTCTGGAAGGTGTTCTATAAATTTTGTTCTTCTTCATGGGTAGGCTGAATCTGGAGGGCAAGGAGTGCAGAGGATAACACAGGCCCAGAAAGTAGAGCTCCTTCTTCCAAAGGCAAGGATGAGCACTGGCCTTCCTAGCGCGGAGCGGAGAGCTCACCGCTGCCTCCACCGCCCACCGCCACCACCTGTCTCTCCAGGCAGAGATTGCCTGCCGGTGGGAGAGGTTGAGGGAATCCAGGCTGGGGACCAGGAAGAGACACTGCTCATTTGCCATCCTCCCTGGGCGGGTATTGGTGCTCATCACGGGTGGTGAAAGCCACGGCCTCCCAGTCGGTTGTTGTGGGGTGCAGCCTGGAAGTGTCTTTCAGGGAGCCTTAGGGGTCCCCTCCCCACCTCCCCACTTCCAGCGGGGTCCAGCCATGGGCGCTTTCCACAGCGGGTTCAGCACGGAATATGGGAGAGCCGGCAAGCGCCAAGGAGCCCGCTGCCTTCTTTCGAGGCTCTCCTGAGGGTGAGGGGTGCCCCTGGGCTGTGGGGCTCCCACTCCACACCCCCTCACTAGCCAGGTCCAGGGCTCCTGGAGGCACTGTCCCAGGGGCCGAGTCCCATCTAGGCGGGGCCGAGGACCTGGGGTGAAATAGCTGTGACTGGGGGGACGGTCAAGGGGCTTCAGACAGTTTTGGAGGAAGCGGGGGTCTAATCACTCCTCTAGGCCCCAGGCAGCTTGGGCTTATCCTGTGGGGAGCTATGGTCAGGGGCAGGGCTTCAAGACCCACTGAACTGGGCATTTCTCTCCCCGCCCCAAACACCATTCTCCACCCCTGCCATCCATCCCCTCCCGGCTGCCTCCAGCACTCCAGGAAAGGCAGGTGAGATCGTATGGGCTTTCCACCTGACCAGGTTGGGCATGTTGGTGACCAAACTGAAGTCGGTTACCTCCTCCACCCCCAACCCTCCCACCCTGAAGTGCATCCATTCTGGGTCCAGGATTGAGGTCGGGGGCCGGGGGTGGGGGGGACTGGGAGGAAGGCATGAATGCATTTTTAGGATGACGATCTGAACTAGGCGTGTCTCAAAGCTGATTCACTCATGTCACATCATGTCCCACCTTTTATAACAGAATATGAAGAGAGTGGGCTGTTGGAGACCGACGAGGTTAGTGAATTGACTTTTCATTAGGTCATTTGGATGCTGTGTGTGTGTTTATACTTAATATCTTCCACAAACATTTTCATTCTTGACTTATTCTATGAGACATAGAGATATTATACTAATGATAGCATTAAGTGCTTACTAAGGTACTCTAAGGGCTGGTTAATACAAGATAGTTAGATCTAGCACAATCCCTGTCCCATGTGAGGCTCTCAGTCTGAGGGAGGGAAAGCAGGTATTTTTGTCCCCATTTTACAGATGATGGAACTGAAGCACAGAGAGGTTCAGTGACTGGCCCAAAGTCCCACAACGGACAAGTGGTGGAGCTGGGACTAAAAACCGAGTCTTCTGTCTCCCAGTCCCACGCTCTTTCCATCCTAATGCTTGGGGGCTCGGAGGATGATGAGTCAGTGAGGATGGAAGACTGACTTCTAAACTTTGGTTTTGCTGTCTTTCACTTCTGTTTTCCGACATTCCGCTTAGGCTACTCTGGACACGAGAAAAATGGTAGATGCTAGCAAGACGAAAACTGATGTTGGGAATGAAGATGCAATTTTGCAGACCAGGACCTATGACCTATACATCACGTACGACAAATACTACCAGATGCCTCGACTCTGGCTTTTTGGCTACGATGAGGTAAAGCTCCAAGGAGCTGGAATGATTGGGAATGAATCTGAGTCGCCCACAGCAAAATCTGGCCGGAAGAAGGGCTGGGCTGGGGGGGGAGGAGGAGGAGGAGGAGGAGGAGGAGGAGGAAGCAGCCCTGATTTCAAATGCACAGCCCATAGCTTTAAGGCGATTACCAAATGACCCAACTCTCATCACTCCCTCCTTCCTTTTCCTTCCATCCTTTGTCAGTCTTTCTCGTCATACAGAGCTCTTGGAAGTTTTGGGGAGTGGGTGGGGAGGAGGGAGGGAGGGAGCAAAGAGAGGGTGACCTGTCAGCCCCCAAGGGCTGATACTCAGGTGTTCAGCAGTGGGACTCAGGGCTGTGCCCCAAGTGGAAGTGGCAGCTCTGTGGTATCTTTGCTTCTGGTGGTTAAAGTGAGGCTCACAAGACCTCATCCTAGTTTCTCAGTCAGGGGGTCATTTGAGGGCCTGGGGGCGGGGGAAGGGTGTGGTCATTGACCATGAGATGAAGTTTTTATGCTGGAGGAGGAATATATCTCTCAAAACCTAGTTTTTTCCCTTAGTGACCTGAAGGCGATGACTGACACCATCCGTTGTGCAGGTGTGCCCGTGACCATCCTTAAACTCCCCCAGTGTTTAGGGGTTAGAAGAGTCTCGAAGCTCGAGCTCCTGGGTTTAAAGCTGAGAGGGATCTTTCCGGGCCCAGGATTTGGAGAGGCAACAGGCTTGCAGTGTGTGTGGCCAAAGGTTGAGACCAAAACTTGCTTTCTGCTTCAGCAACGGCAGCCACTCACCGTAGAGCACATGTATGAAGACATCAGTCAAGACCATGTGAAGAAAACCGTGACCATTGAAAACCACACCCATCTTCCACCACCTCCTTTGTGCTCAGTGCACCCCTGCAGGTCGGTCTCATTGCTCTTGGTTTATTCTTTACGGTCTGTGGAACGACTGGGGAGGGGTTGGGGGAGGGAGGGAGGTTGAGGAAGAGGGAAGGCGGGAGAGAGGAAGAGTTTCTGTTGCTTTTTGTTTTTTTTTTAAATGAACGGTGTTTTTCTCTGACCTAGTGGCCCAGAAAGACTGACCTCCTTGCCACCTCAATGCTCTTTTCTTGGGGCACATAACTCATTCATGGACTGAGCAGCAAAGAATGTCTTTCCTTTACTGGCTGAGCCTGGTTTTTAAAAGAAATCCTAGACATGCCCAAATATAGGCGACAACTCTTCATTGTGAGGGTGGGAACCAGAACGAGGAAGGGAGGCAGAGGCAGGGTCCGGAGGGACAAATCTGTTCGGCCCCAAGAGTGTGCCTGACCATCTGGCCCCACTTCCTCCTCCCAACCCAGATCCTCCTGCTGCTACTGCTGAGTCCTGGACAGAGAATCCTCTGCATGCTGTGGGTTCAGGTCTAGCCTGTTCTGACTGTGGGGGCACAGGCGTTGGTGAGACCAAATTCATACCCGGGCCCAGGGGGGCTTCCCGATCTTCCAACAGAGCTGTTTCTCCGGTTGTCCCTGCCTCTCAGTCCCGGCCACAAGCCCGGGCAGCTTGCCTGCTCTGCCCCCCTTGGGGGAGTCACGGAATTTCTGATGGCTGAGGCTTGCTTGGGTCCAGAGAGCAGAGAGGAGTTTAGGGGAGGGAAGGGAAAGGAAAGGAACAGCAACCCCATTGATGGGGAAGATTGGAAGCCGAAGGCGCCGAGTGGGAGTGAGTTGCTGACTGCCCCCAGGGCAGCGAGGCTCTCAGGGACTCCTGCTCGGTGACGGTATTGGGAGGGGGCTGCGGTAACCTCGTTGTTCTTCCGTAACCCAGAGCCTCCAAGTACCTTCTCATTTTCTTGAAGTTCGTCCAAGCCGTCATTCCGACCATAGAATACAACTACACGAGACACTTCACCATGTGACGGAACGGGGCTCGGGCTAGTTGACGGACGAATTGAGCCCCGGTCTAGACCTTACCGACCAGATCCACCTCTATGTACGATTGATGAAATAAAGGGACTTTTATGTTTATGTTTTCAATAAAATATGTTCCATTACCAGCCTTACTTTAATAAAAAGTGTGAGAAAAAGAAACCGACTCGTGTGTCACCTGTTAAAGAGGCATTGGCTTTTACCCGCAGCAACCCCCGGACAGGCCGCAGTAGTTTGTACATCAGCCTTCTCCCATGGAACTGGGCCCCTGCAGTAGGCTGGTGTGAGTTTCATCTCCGGCCGGGGCTCCCACCCTCATCTCACTTGGGGTGGGTGGGGCCGGGCCGCTGGGAGTGAAACCTTTTGACCGAAGAACTATTAGGCTGTCTCAAGAGGAGGATGGGTCCACCCAAACCTGGAAAATAGCTGCATGGCGGAGGAGGTGGCAGGTCTGGGCTATACACCCTGGACCTCCGCTGTCTCCATATTGTTGCGACCTGTGCCAACACCCGGACTAGGAGCTCTGTTGTCCACCCGGACTGCTTCTAGGAGGAGGCAGGCATCGCCGTCACGGTCAGCAGTCATGCAGGAGGATATATTTTAAAGGAAGACACCGGTCAGTTGGGCAGGCGGCCTTTGTGTGAACGGAGCAGAGTTTATCACCTGAGCCCCTCCGCAGATCACCCCACACCTGGATTCAGAGTTTAAATTTCGGGTGGTTTGCGTGAGTGCTTCCTGGAGGGTGGAGCGATGGTGGTCAGTTCCCTTCCCTCAACACAGCCTGCAGCCCAGGCTTCTCATGGGCTTGTTTCCTCCGTGTACTTGATGTGACCATTCAAGTGAATCTCTTGGGATGAAAAAATCATCAGTAGAAATAAATGACAGATATGGACATTAGTGTAGTGGGGTTGCGAGGGGGGACGAGTAAAGGGAGTAAGGGTGATGCAGAAAGGAGTGGGAAAAGAGGAAAGAAGAGCTTAGGGAAGGCCTCTTGAAGGAGGATGTGCCTTCAATAAGGCTTTGAAGAAGGGGAGAGTAACTGTCAGAGTTGAGGAGGGAGGGCATTCCGGGCCAGAGGGAGGAAGTGGGGCAATGGGCGGCAGCAAGATAGACGAGGTCGAGATACAGTTGAGATGGTTAGTATTAGGGGAGCGAGGTGTGCGGGCTTGGTTGTAGTAGGAGAGTAGCGAGGTGAGTTGGGAGGGAGCAAGATGATCGAGTGCTTGACAGCCTTCTCCAAGAGGCCTTCCCTGACCCAAACCTCATTTCCTCTTCTCCCACCCTGTTCTGCCTCACCCTTGTTTTTGGGATTAGCATAACTTTAATTCCCTTCACCTTCAAACCCACAGTCCTTTTATACATATTATATGTATACATATACCCACAATTTATAGTAAAATCTGTTTCCCCCTCTTTACTGGGAGCTTATAATGGATAGGGGACATGCCTACCAACTCTGTTAATTATTATGGTGTTTTTGAAGCACTCACTACGTGCCAGGCACTGTACTAAGCATGGGGGTAGAAGCAAATAGGGTTGAACACTGTCCCTATCCCTTGTGGGGCTCACGGTCTCAATCCCCATTTTACAGATGAGGTAACTGAGGCACAGAGAAGTAAAGTGACTTCCCCAAGGACTAGAATCCATGATCTTCTGACTCCCGGGCCCACGCTCTATCCACTTTTCCAGGCTGCTTCTCACGCTGCTTCTCAAGTGGTTGTATTGAACTCTTTCCAACACTTAGTATAGTAGAGCTCTCTGCAACCAGTAAGCACAAAAATAAATACCACTGATGGCTTAATTAGACTGTGAGCTCATTATGGGCAAGGATTGTCTGTCTTTATCGCTGTATCACATTTTCCCAAGTACAGGGCTCTGCACTCAATAAGCACTCAATAAATAGGATTGAATGAATATTGTCTCTCTCCACCTTTAGCCTCTAAGCTTGTTGTGCGCAGGGAAGGTGTCTACCAACTCTCTTACATCCTACTTTCCCAAGCGCTTAGTCCAGCAGTCCGCACGCAGTGAGAGCTCGATAAATCGGTTCGAATGACTGATTGATTAACTGACGGATCAAACCCCCCTCCACAGAAAGCTGCCTGGAGCAGAGCCCTCTGCTCGTCTCGAGTTGAAGAAGAGAGCTGAGCGGAGCTATTCTCGGTGTTGCAGGGCGGCCCCGCCCCCAGCCCTAATCAACCCAGGTGTTTCTAATTAAGGTGAGGCGTTGGAGTCGCCTTCCCTGACCTTTAATAAGCCTCCCCAGCCAGGCCCGCCTCAGTTTGCAAGAGGATAGGAGACAGAGCGTGGCCCGCCGTGGGTCCAGGTAAGGAGGGGATTCTGGCTGTTGCAGCTATACCCTCTTTTTTTTAAGGGTGGGTGTGGGACTGGAATTGCCATTGCCTATCGTATTGATGATGATGATGATGATGATGAAGGGGGAGGGGGAGGGCTGTTAGGGTTGGGCCGGGGGGACAGAGAAGGGGGTGGGGGAGGGATCAATTCCAGGGTTTCAGAAATGCCTCGGGTATACACGCTGGGGGGCGAGGGAGGGATGTCGGGGGGACCCGAGGGGTTATGACGTGACCGATGATGTGAATATGTTGTGCGTCGCTCGGGGTGGGGGGCTGATGGGTTTGGGGCTGGGGGAGGGTCTGAGCAGGGAGGGGCCTACCGGTGGGGGTCGGGGGGAGGCTTTGGGTTCAGAGGGTCTTGGGGAAAGCCAGGCCCGATTTTGGGGTGACTGTCGAACCTGGGGTTGAGGGTAGTGAATGGCTGGGACAGAGGACGCTTTACTGACGGACGCATGGGGCTTGTGGGCTGAGTGTTGGGTGCTGCATGTTCACCGTCTGTTTGTCTACACCTGTGTATGTTTGGATGTTGTCCGTCAGCCCCTCTCCCACTAGTAAGAGGGCTGGGACGCTGTCTTCTCCATCCGGGAGAAGCGGCATGGCCTACTGGATAGAGCACGGGCCTGGGATTTGGAAGGACCTGCATTCCCATCCCAAGCCTGCCCCTCATTTGCTCTGTGACCTTAGGTGAGTCACTTTCACTGCTCTGGGCCTCAGCTACCTCATCTATAAAATGGGGATTAAGATGGGGGAGTCCCAGGTGGGATGTGATCTAATAATAATAGTCTATGACAAGCACTGTTCTAAGCTTTGGGGTAGATACAAAATAATCAGGTTGGACACAGTCCAATTAACTTGCATCTATCCTTAGGCTTACAGTGCTTGAAAAAGCAGGAAACACTTAACACGAGAAGCAGCTGGGCTCAGTGGGAAGAGCCCGGGCTTGGGAGTCAGAGGTCATGGGCTCTAATCCTGGCTCGGCCGCTTGTCGGCTGTGTGACTTTGGGCAAGTCACTTAACTTTTCTGTGCCTCAGCTACCTCATCAGGAAAATGGGGATTAAGACTGGGAGCACCATCTGGGACAACCCGATGAGCTTGTATCCCTCCCAGCAATTAAAACGGTGCTTGGCACATAGTGCTTAACAAATGCCATCATTATTATTATTAACAGGTACCGTAAACAAAACCAAGAGCTCAAAGTGGTGCCCGATGCCCAGTATGTATCGGTTGAGGGCGCACAGGGGCTGCCTCTGCCGTGGCTGTGAGGCCGGGCTTGGGGGTCCCACCCCTGCAGGGTTGCGGGTGAGGAGCCCTTGTGTTTGGGCAGAGGCCGGGTTGCTTCCTCGGGGCATGGGGTGGGGTCTGTTTCCGGCTCTATTTCTTTTCTTAATTTTTTCTTTTCCAACTAGTCGTAAGGCATTACCGACAACAGAGAAGCAGTGTAGTCTAGTGGATAGAACCTGGACCCGTGTTCTAATCCCAGCTCTGCCACGTGTTTACCGCATCACCTTGGGTAAGGCACTCCGCCGCTCTCTGCCTCAGTTCTGTCACCTCTAAAACTGGGGTTAACGCCATGACCCCCGTGTGTGACAGGGATTGTATCCAACCTATCCCAACACTTAATACAGTGGCTGGCAAATAGTAAGCACTTAACAAATGCTGTAAAAAAAAAATTTATAACACTTGTGTCCCTTCAAATGATTCAGTGGTATTCATTGAGCACTTTATATTTGCAGTGCAGTGAACTAAGCATGTGGAAGAATACAATACAATGAATCCATGGTATTTATTGCACACATGCTGTGTGCAGAGTACTTGTAAACTCCTGAAGCTCAGTGATGGTGTGTGTTGTTTGTGCTGAATCCTCCCAAAAGTTTAGCCCACAGATACACTTATTAGATGCTCTTAATGGAAAATTGTGCTCCCTCCATTGCTCCGGGCTCTCCATCGCACACGGCGAGCCCCCGTAAGGGTGGACCACCACAACCTGGGACCCGTCGGACATACCGAGCCCCCTGAGGGCAGGGTGGCAAGCCGTGATCTGTGGCTGTCAGCCCCCTCCCCAGCCGCCACTACCGAGGGCAAGGCTGCCCCAACTGTGAAGCGGTCTGAAGCCGTGACCCTGTCCAGGGCAGAGCCGCCGTGACGTGTCCGGGAGCTGCCTGAGAACAGGGCCACTGTAACGTTGGACCCGCCGGATACTGTGAGTCGTCCCCCCCCCGCCCCCCGAGGGCAGGACCACAAAAATGTTCTGCCCATGTGACACTGGGAGCCTATCCAGAGCAGAGCCGCCGTGACGTTGTCAATAGTATTTCCTGAGCACTTTATATTTACAGGACACTGAACTAAGCATGTGGGAGAGTACAATACAAGGAATCCATGGTATTTATTGCACACATGCTATGTGCAGAGTACTTGTAAACTTCTGAAGCGCAGTGTGACGGTGTGTGTTGTTTGTGCTGAATCCTCCCAAAGATTTAACACACAACTGTGCTTATTAAATGCTCCTAATGTAAAATCGTGCTCAGTCTAGTGTTCTGGGCTCTGTCGACACAGTGAGCCCCCCTTAAGGGTGGACCACCCCAACCCGGGACCCGTCGGACACGGTGAGGGCAGGGTTGCTGAGAGCAGGGTGTCCGGCCGTGATCTGTGGCCGTCGGCTCCCTCCCCACCCGCCGTTACCAAGGATGAGGCTGTCACAACTGTGGAGCGGTCTGAAGCCGTGAGCCCGTTCAGAGCAGAGCCGCCGTGACTCTGACGTTGTGCCTGGGTGACACGAGGGAAGGGCCACCGCAATGTTGGACCCGCCGGATACTGTGAGTCCCTCCTGCCCCGAGGGCAAGGCCACAAAAATGTTCTGCCCGTGTGACACTGGGAGCCCATCCAGTGCAGAGCCACCGTGACGTTGTCAATAGTATTTACTGAGCACTTTATATTTACAGGACACTCAACTAAGCATGTGGGAGAGTACAATACAGTGACTCCATGGTATTTATTGCACACAAGCTGTGTGCAGAGTACTTGCAAACTCCTGAAGCGCAGCGATGGTGTGTGTTGCTGTGTGCTAAACTTTTGGGAGGATTTAGCACAAACTGTACTTATTAAATGCATTAAACGTACAAATTCTCTTAACGTAAAATTGTGCTCACCCTAGTGTTCTGGGCTCTCCGTCGCACAGAGTGAGCCCCCTCAAGGGTGGACCACCACAACCTGGGACCCGTCGACATGGTGAACACCCTGAGGCAGGGTCAGTGAGTGAGAGCAGGGTGGCCGGCTGTGATCTGTGGCTGTCGGGCCCCTCCCCGCCCACGGCTACCGAGGACAAGGCTGCCACAACTGTGGAGTGGTCTGAAGCTGTGGGGCCATCCAGGACAGAGCTGCCGGGTGAGACTGGGAGCCCCCTGAGGGCAGGGTGGCCGCAGCGTTGGACCTGTCAGATACACTTAGTTTCTCTTCCCCCACTCCCTGAAGATCACGGCCCCAAAAATGTTCTGCCCATGTGACACTGTGAGCCCATCCAGAGCAGAGCCGCTGTGACGTTGTACCCAGGTGACACTGTGAGCCCTCGAGGGCAGGGCCATCACAATGTTGGACCCGTTGGATACTGTAAGCGCTCCCCCCCCCCCCAGGGCGGGGTCCCAAAAATGTTCTGCCTGTTTGACACTGTAAGCCCATCCAGAGCAGAGCCGCCGTGATGTTTTACCTTTGTGACACTGTAAGCCCTCGTAGGCAGGGCTGCTGCAATGTTTGACCCGTCGGACACTGTGAGTCTCTCTCCCCCACCCACTCCACCCCTTAGGGCAGGGCCAAAAAAAATGTTTTGTCCATGTGATACTGTGAGCCCATCCAGAGCAGAGCCGCTGTGATGTTTTACCTGTGCGACACTGTGAGCCCTCGAGGGCAGGGCTGCTGCAATGTTGGACCTGTCGGATACTGTAAATCTTTCTCCCCCCCGCCCTCCCCCTTGGGCCAGGGCCACAAAAATATTCTGCCCATGTGACACTGTGAGCCCATCTAGAGCAGAGCCGCCGTGACATATCTGTGTGACACTGTGAGCCCTTGAGGGCAGGGACATAGCAATGTTGTGCCTATGTAACACTATAAGCCTTTAGGACCTGGGTGCTGGGAAGAATGATTTAAAATATGGGTGGTGGCAAAAAGGGGCTGACCTTAATTTTCCCATTTGGTCTTGTCCCGAGCTCTGGATGCCAGAGAAAAGGGGTTAGCTTTATGTCATGAGCCCCAGATGTAGGTCTTCCTAGCCTGGGTGCCGGGAAGAACAACAACATGGGTGCCCTCAAAAGTGGAGACTGGTTTCATGTGCCAAACCCCATATTTGTCTTTCCATTTTGGGTCTTCATGGCCCAGGTGCTGGGAAAAACAATGAAAATTTGCGTGCTGGCAAAAGTGGGGAGTGGCTTCATGCCATGAACTCCAGAATTCAGTGTTCCCATTTGGGTCTTCATGTCCCAGGTGCCGGGAAGAACAATGAAAATATAGGTGCCGGCAAAAGGGGGGGACCGGCTTCATGCCAAGAACCCCAGATTTCAATGTTCCCATTGGGGTCTTCATGGCCTAGGCTTTGGGAAGAGCAATGAAAATCTGGATGCTGGCAAAAGGGGGGGACCAGCTTCATGCCACGTACCCCAGATTTCAATGTTCCCATTTAGGTCTTCATGGCCTGGGTGCCGGGGAGAGTAATGAAGAATCTGGATGCCGGCAAAGGGGGGATGGGCTTCATGCCAAGAACCCCAGATTTCAATGTTCCCATTTGGGTCTTCATGGCCTGGGCTTTGGGAAGAGCAATGAAAATATGGATGCAGGTAAAAGGGGGGGACTGGCTTCATGTCAAGAACCCCAGATTTCAGTGTTCCCATTTAGGTCTTCATGGCCTGGGTGCCAGGGAGAGCAATTAAAAAATTTTGGTGCCGGCAAAAGGGGGTAGTGGCTTCATGCCGCAAACCCCAGATTTCAATGTTCCCATTTGAGTCTTCATGGCCCAGGCTTTGGGAAGAGCAATGAAAATATGGATGCCGGCAAAAGGGGGGAACTGGCTTCATGCCAACAACCCCAGACTTCAATGTTCCTGTTAAGGTCTTCATGGCCCAGCTTTGGGAAGAGCAGTGAAAATCTGGATGCCGGCAAAAGGGGGGGACCGGCTTCATGCCACGACCCCCAGATTTCAATATTCCCATTTGGGTCTTCATGGCCCGGGCTTTGGGAAGAGCAATAACAATCTGGATGCTGGCAAAAAAAAGGGGGGACAGGCTTCATGCCAAGAACCCCAGATTTGTGTTCCCATTTAGGTCTTCATGGCCTGGGTGCTGGGAAGAGTAATTTAAAAATTTTGGTGCCGGCAAAAGGGGGTAATGGCTTCATGCCAAGAACCCCAGATTTCAATGTTCCCGTTGGGGTCTTCATGGCCCAGCTTTGGGAAGAGCAATGAAAATCTGGATGCTGGCAAATGGGGGGGGACTGGCTTCATGCCAAGAATCCCAGATTTCAATGTTCCCATTTGGGTCTTCATGGCCTGGGTGCCGGGGAGAGTAATTTTAAAAATTTTGGTGCCGGCAAAAGCGGGTAGTGGCTTCATGCCACAAACCCCAGATTTCAATGTTCCCGTTTGGGTCTTCATGGCCCAGGCTTTGGGAAGAGCAATGAAACTATGGATGCCGGCAAAAGGGGGGGACCGGCTTCATGCCAAGAACCCCAGACTTCAGTGTTCCCGTTTGGGTCTTCATGGCTCAGGCACTGGGAACAAGAAAGATATGGGTGCCGGCAAAAGGGGGAACTGGCTTCATGCCACGAACCCCAGATTTGACTCTTCCCATTTGGGTCTTCATGGCTCAGGCACTGGGAACAGCAAGAAAGATATGGGTGCCGGCAAAAGGGGGAACTGGCTTCATGCCTGGAACCCCAGATTTGACTCTTCCCATTTGGGTCTTCATGGCCCAGGCACTGGGAACAGCAAGAAAGATATGGGTGCTGGCAAAAGGGGGACCTGGCTTCATGCCTGGAACCCCAGATTTGACTCTTCCCATTTGGGTCTTCATGGCCCAGGCACTGGGAACAACAAGAAAGATATGGGTGCTGGCAAAAGGGGGAACTGGCTTCATGCCCTGAACCCCAGATTTGACTCTTCCCATTTGGGTCTTCATGGCCCAGGCACTGGGAACAGCAAGAAAGATATGGGTGCCGGCAAATGGGGGGGGGACTGGCTTCATGCCACAAACCCCAGATTTCAATGTTCCCGTTTGGGTCTTCATGGCCCAGGCTTCGGGAAGAGCAATGAAACTATGGATGCCGGCAAAAGGGGGGACTGGCTTCATGCCAAGAACCCCAGACTTCAGTGTTCCCATTTGGGTCTTCATGGCTCAGGCACTGGGAACAAGAAAGATATGGGTGCCGGCAAAAGGGGGAACTGGCTTCATGCCACGAACCCCAGATTTGACTCTTCCCATTTGGGTCTTAATGGCCCAGGCACTGGGAACAACAAGAAAGATATGGGTGCTGGCAAAAGGGGGTACTGGCTTCAAGCCACGAACCCCAGATTTCAGTGTTCCCATTTGGGTCTTCATGGCCCAGGCACTGGGAACAAGAAAGATATGGGTGCCGGCAAAAGGGGGAACTGGCTTCATGCCACGAACCCCAGATTTGACTCTTCCCATTTGGGTCTTCATGGCCCAGGCACTGGGAACAACAAGAAAGATATGGGTGCCGGCAAAAGGGGGAATTGGCTTAATGCCACTAACCCCAGATTTGACTCTTCCCATTTGGGTCTTCATGGCCCAGGCACTGGGAACAGCAAGAAAGATATGGGTGCCGGCAAATGGGGGGGGGACTGGCTTCATGCCACAAACCCCAGATTTCAATGTTCCCGTTTGGGTCTTCATGGCCCAGGCTTCGGGAAGAGCAATGAAACTATGGATGCCAGCAAAAGGGGGGACTGGCTTCATGCCAAGAACCCCAGACTTCAGTGTTCCCATTTGGGTCTTCATGGCTCAGGCACTGGGAACAAGAAAGATATGGGTGCCGGCAAAAGGGGGAACTGGCTTCATGCCACGAACCCCAGATTTGACTCTTCCCATTTGGGTCTTAATGGCCCAGGCACTGGGAACAACAAGAAAGATATGGGTGCTGGCAAAAGGGGGAACTGGCTTCATGCCACGAACCCCAGATTTGACTCTTCCCATTTGGGTCTTCATGGCCCAGGCACTGGGAACAACAAGAAAGATATGGGTGCCGGCAAAAGGGGGAATTGGCTTAATGCCACGAACCCCAGATTTGACTCTTCCCATTTGGGTCTTCATGGCCCAGGCACTGGGAACAACAAGAAAGATATGGGTGCCGGCAAAAGGGGGTAGTGGCTTCATGCCACGAACCCCAAATATTAATCTTCCCATTAGGGTCTTCATGGCTCAGGCACTGGGACCAACAATAAATATGGGGGGGACTGACTTCATGCCATAAACCCCACATTTGAGTCTTCCCATTTGGGTCTTTATGGCCCAAGCAGTGGATACAATAATAAAGATAGGGGAGATAGTAAAAGCGGAGAATGGCTTCATGCCATGAACCCCAGATTTGACTCTTCCCATTTGGGTCTTTATGGCCTGGGCACCAGGATGAACAATAATAATATGAGTGCTGTTTTGATGGTACCCATTTGGATCTTCCTGGCCCGGGTGCCAGGAAGCACGCTAAAAATACTAGTCAGCAAAAGGAGGCTGGCTTCATGCCTCGGACCTGTGCGCCGCAATATCATGCCTGTCTCACACTGTGAGCTAACCCTTCACCCTCCCAACCCCCGGACTAACGCACCGACAGGCAGGGCCCCTGTGACTGACAATGGCTCTGTCTGATCCCCCTGGGAAGAGGGCTGCTGTGACAATGTGCTTCCCTGACACTCGGAGCACCCGCCTGGGGCAGGGCTGCCAGGTCCTTAAGCCCGTCTGGCACTGGCAGAGTAAGTTTATCTCTAGACTGTAAACTCACTTTGGGTAGGGAATGTGTCTGTGTCTGCTTATTGTTATATTGTACACTCCCGAGTGTTTAGTACAGTACGCTGCACCCAATAAGTAGGATTGAGTGAATGAATGAGTGTCTGAAATTGTAGGTAGGGTTAGGCCGCCACGGCTCTGTGGCCGTGTGACACTGTGAGCCCCTCCCATACCACCCAGATGGGCAGGGATGCCGCCACTGGCGATGGGTCTGTCTGACCCTCTGAGCACCCAGGGTGCCGGGCTGCCATGATTTTGCACCCGTTGGATACTCTGAGCATCCCCCGGGGCAGGCCCGCTGCAACGTTGTGCCTGTCTGGTACTGTGAGCCCCCTGCACCGCACCTGGGGGGCAGGGCCACCGCCAATGACAATGAGCCTATCTGATACTCTGAACTCCCTGAGGGCTGGGCTGCCATGATGTTGTCTCTCACACTCTGAGCACCCCCTGGGACAGGACTGCTGCAACGTTGTACCTGTCCGGTACTGTGAGCCCCCGGCACTGCACCGCAGCGAGAGGCAGGGCCACCGCCACTGACAATGGGCCTGTCTGATACTCTGAGCTCCCTGGGGGCCGGGCTGCCATGATGTTGTGCCCGTTTGACACTCTGAGCACCCCCCCAGAGGCAGGGCTGCTGCAACGTTGTACCTGTCTGGTACTGTGAGCCCCTGGCACTGCCCCGCACCGAGAGACAGGGCCACCACACTGACAATGAGCCTGTCAGATACTCTGAGCTCCCTGGGGGCCGGATTGCCATAATGGTGTGCCCGTTGGACATTGTGAGCACCCCCCTGGGGCAGGGCCGCTGCAGCGTTGTGCCTGTCTGGCACGGTGAGCCCCCGGCATGGCACCGCACCGAGAGGCAGGGCCACCGCCAATGACAATGGGCCTGTCTGATACTCTGAGCTCTCTGGGGGCCGGGCTGCCATGATGTTGTGCCCATTTGTCACTCTGAGCACCGCCCCCCCCGGGGCAGGGCCGCTGCAGCGTTGTGCTGT